>NC_065583.1:147917740-150417740 GCF_024542745.1 Macaca thibetana thibetana
TTTAATTTTAAGGGATGCTAAAATAAATGGTAGTATGTTTTTAATTTCAAGTTCAATTTGTTTATGGGTGGCATAAAGGAAAGCCATTAACAATTATATATTAACCTTCTATCCTGAAAACTTGTTATAACCCCTTACTAGCTTCAGGAGTTTGGGGTGTTTTTTTTTGGTCAGTTCTTTCAGATTTTCTACATAGGTGACCATATTATCTGAAACGGTAAAAGTTTTCTTTCTTCCCAATTTATATACTTTTTATTTATTTTACGTTTCTTATTGCATTAGCCAGGACATCCAGCATTGTGTTGAAAGGAGTAGTGAGAGGGGATATCCTTGCTTTGTTCCTGATCTTAGCAGGAAAGTTTCTAGTTTCTCATCATTAAGTGTGATGTGTTCTTTTTTATTTGTTTGTTTTTTCTAAATGTTCATCAGTTGAAAAAGTTCTCCTCTATTCCTAGTTTGCTAATAGTTTGTCATAAATACGTATTAGATATTGTCACATGCTTTTTCTGCAACTACTGATATGATTGTGAGCTTTTCTTCACTTTAGCTTGTTGATCTGATGTATTACATGGACTGATATTTGAATGTTGAACCTGCCTTGCACACTTGGGATAAATCGCAGTTGGTTGTGATGTGTAATTCTTTCTATACATTGTTGGATTGCATGTGTTAATATTTTTCAGGGATTTTGCTTCTATGATTATGAGAAATATTGGTGTATATTTTTATTTTCTTGTATTTCTCTGGTTTGGGTATTAGGATTATGTTGGTCTTATAGAATGCGTTAGGAAGTATTGCCTCTGCTTCTATCTTCTGAAAGACATGGTAGAAATTGGTATTACTTCTTACTTAAATGTTGATTAGAATTCACCAGTGAAATGGCCTCATGCTCGCTTGGGCAGTTATCAATTACAGATTCAATTGCTGCAACAGATATAGGCCTATTCAGGTTTTTTATTTCTTGTTATGTATATTTTGGCAGACTGTCTTTCAAGGAATTGGTCCACTTGATCTAAATTATTAAATATATGGGCATAAAGTTGTTTAAAGTATTATTACTCTTGTGATGTCCATGAGATCTTAATTGTACCCCCTTTTTTATTACTGATATTAGTAATATGTGTGATCTTAGTTTTTTCTCAGTATGGCTAGAGGCTAATTGAGATTAGTGATCTTTGTAAATTGCCATTGTTTGGTTTTGTTGGTATTCTCTATTGACTTACTTTTATAGTTATTGGTTTTTAGTTGATATATTTAGATCATTGGGGTTTAATGTGATTGTGGATATAGTAGGATGCTATTATATTTGTTATTTTTCAATCCATTGCTTTTGTTGTTTGCTCATAATTTTTTTTTGTTTTCCACTTATTTTTGCCATTGGTGGTTTATTAAGCATTTTAAAATATAATTACACTTTTTCCTTTTTTAGCATATCATTTATCCTACCTCATTTATGTATTTATTTATTTTGAATAAATTTAAAAGGTACAAGTGCAATTTTGTTACATGCATATACTGCATAGTAATAAAGTCTGAGATTTTAGTGTATCCATCACCTTAATATTATACATCATATTCATTAAGTAATTTCTCATTACCTACCTACCTTTGAACTCCCCACCCTTTCAAGTTTCCAGTGTCTATCACTCCACACTCTATGTCCATATATACACATTATTTTGCCCCCACTTATCAGTGAGAACATGCAGTATTCGCTTTTCAGTTTCTGTGTTATTTCTACAGAAAAATATGTGCAATTAATCTAAATCTTCTTTTAAATAACACTACACTCTTTCGTGGGTAGTGTGAGTACCCTGTAATAGCAAAATATTCCTAATTTCCCCTCTGTTCTCTTTTACTGTTGCTGTTATTAATTTTACTTACACTAAAGTATCCATAAATATTATTTTATAGATATATGTATGCATTTTTATGCATAAGCATACAAAATCAAAAACGGTATTGCTATCATTATTTTGAACAAACTGTTAACAACTTTATTAATTAAGAATCATACAAATAAAAGTGTTTTATTTATTTCCATCTATTTCTTTTCTAGATTATTATTCTTTCTTCATGTAGATATATGTTTTGACCTATATCAATTTCCTACTCTCTCAAGAACTTCTTTTAATATTTCTTTCTAGCTATGATTACTGGCAACAAATTCTCTCATTTTGGGGGGTCTGAGGAAGTATTTATTTCTCCTTCACTTTTGAAAGATAATTTCACAGGACACAGAATTCTGGGTTGATTTTTTTTCCTCTTAACATTAAATACTTCATTTCATTTTGTGTTGTTTACATGTTTTCTAAGGAAAAGTCAGAGCTAATTCTTACTTTGCTCCTTATAGGTAAGATTAATTCTCCCTTTTGGCTTCTTTAAATGTGTGTGTATATATACATATATATTATATTTATATGTATTTATTTATTTTTTTATATATATATGTTACTTTTGAGTCTCTGCAGTTTGAATAGGAATATGTGTTCAAGTGGCTTTGTTGTTGTTTTTTGTTTGTTTGTTTTTACATTTATTCTCCTTGATGTTCCCTGAGATGCCTGTATCTGTGGTTTGCTGTCTTGCATTAATTAGGGAATTCTCAGTCAGTATTGATTCACATATTTCTTCTTTTCCTTTTTCTTTCTTCTTCTTCTGGTATTTTATTACATATGTTATGCATTGTGTTGTTAATCCACCATTCTTGGATATGTATTTGCTCACTTTTTTCTCTTTGCTTTCCAGTTTTGAATGTTTCCATTCTTTTCTTTATTTTTCTTTTTTTTGTTTGTTTTTACCTTAAGTTACAGGATACAAGTGCAGAATGTGTAGGTTTGTTTCTATTCTTATAACCTGTATCTCAGAGATTCTTCAGTCATGTATGGTCTATTAATGAATCTATCATAGGTACTCTTCCTTTCATTACAATGTTTTGATCTCTAGAAATTTTATTATTCTTTCTTCTATTTTTATTTTCTTCATGTACCTTGCCCATTTGTTCTTATATGCTGTCTACATCATTCTTTAGCACCCTTAATAGATAAATTATAGCTGTTTTCAATTTCCAGTCTGATAATTTCAATAACTGTCATATTCAAGTCTAAATCTGATACTTGCTGTGTCTCTTCAAACTGTGTGTGTGTGTGTGTGTGTGTGTGTGTGTGTGTTTTCCAATGCCTTGTAATTTTTTCTTAGTAGTCGGACATGATAAGGAACTGTGATAAGTAGGCCTTTTATAATGTGGTAAAATATGGGAGGACAGGAAGCATTTTATAGTCCTGTGAATAGGTCTAAGTCTTTTAGTGTATTTGTTCCCTTGGCTGTGAACCTCACAAGTGTCTCTGTGTGTTTCTCCCACCTTAGGTGGGACAGATAGACTGGTGTGGGCTGATATTAGGTATTTCCTTCCCTTGTGTGGCAGGCTAGCATCATCTAGGGTTGGGTATTTCTTTTCCCACGTGTCTGTTAGGTTGAAACAACCCCAGTACATTAGACTCTGGTAATATAATTTCTCTTGAGGGCAGATCTGGTTACAAACAAAAATCAGAATGTTCCAGCATATTTCTAAATGGTTGTTTTCCCTGTCCCTTTGTGGAAAGAATGAGGAGATTTTTCATCTCAATTTCACTGTGAGAATCTAGTAGAGCCTTAGGAGATGAAATTTACAAAAATGGGGAAAACTTCTTTTTTTTTTTTTTTTTTTTTTTTTTTTTTTTTGTGCAGACTTGTTCACAAGGAACATCCCACAGTTCCTCGATGACAGTTGAGCTTTTTCTACTGCATTACTGAGCTACCATGGAGGTTTCTGCTGGGAATTTTCTGCCTTTGTAAAGTGTGATTTATTCTGTGTCTGCCTGTCAACTCAGGAGAGGACAGTGGTTTGCCCTATAACTTCACTTCTCTGAAGGACCTAAGAAGAGACATTTATTTTTTAATTTGTTCAGCATTATACTTGTGGTTAGAAAAGAATGGTGACTTCCAATATAATTACATGCTGGGCTGGAAACTAGAAAACCCACACACCATTTTTTTTTTTACCAGTTCAGAAGCTATACCTTTAAACAAAGTTTTAAAACGAGTTTTAATACTTGGATAAGTTTGCCTTGATATCATTTCAATTCAGTGAATGTAAGAGCCATGTAAATAATGAAATCAATCATTTTCAAATTTATACAGACACATTTAGGTAAAAGAGACATGATCAACCTTGACAAGTCACTTTCATAAATTCATTCTAAAACACAAGTTAAATAAATAAGTTGCTCTATATGTATTTCCATTGATGAAAGCTTTTGATAAAACATAATAAATACTTTAATATCCTTGGGTGGCTCCTATTTTGTGGCAAATGTAAAATATATTTGAGAAATGTTCCTTTGTGTACCACTATAACTTCTGTTGGTTAAAGTTTTTTAAAAAATCATTGAGTTTACATAAATCGACATTTCAAGTTCACAATTCTCTTTGCAGTCTTATCTGTGTGATTAATTACCACATGTTAAAACAGAACTATTTGCAGTTAAAAGTGATACAATGCTTTTATATTTTTAAATAGTAGTTCCTGTGTTTAGCCTGTATGAGGAAGACTGAGTTAGTGACATTTAAATACATGCTCACCTTACTCACCTTCTTTGAAAATTGGTCATTGTCTGCATAGAAATTTGATAATTATTAGTCACTGGGGAATCTGGGCAGCCTTGAGTCACTCTCCCACTCCCAACGTTAGCTTCCAGAGTGATTCTCTCCTGAGTAGCAGAATCCACACTTTCATTATATTTATTTTAAGAATATGGCATCTATTCCTGTTGGTTTTTATTGGAAATTCTTAGGAAGACATAATAAAATATAATATGACAATAAAAATACTACAACAAAAAATACAAAATAAATTTCAGTATAAGAACTATTTACAAACCATTTTACATTGTATTAGGTATTGCATATAATCTAGAAAAGTTTTAAAGTATACAGGAGGATATATGTAGGTTATATGCAAATACTATGCCATTTTACATGAGGGACTTGAGCATCTATGAATTGTTGTATCCGTGGGTGGTTCTCAAACCATTTATCTGCATATACCAAGGGAAGAGTGTACCATGAAATTTTATAAAGATATTAACTAGAGAAACAACCAAACAAAAAGAACTTAAGCTCTTTGTGTGATTTCTTTAAGAATCTTTCTCTAAGATAAAAGGCATACAAATATTGTTCAATAGACTTTCGATATTGCAGACAAATATTGCCATGTAAGTTATTAAGTTTTATATATATATATTCAAAATATGTGAATTCATAAAATATGATTTTTATATAATGTATAAATGTAGCTCAATGGTTGTATTTAACATCATTTCAAAAGACAAACAGTAATTTTAAAACATCTTTTTTAAATAATTCATTGTATATTTCAATGCAATGTCACATTTCATACTCTGGCCAATGCTATGAACCAACAGGCATTATGAAATCCCTTTTTTCTCTTAAATTAAAATAATATCTGACATTGTAGAGAATATTATAAATAATAAAACAAATGTCTATTTTAAATACTAATTTTTTGTAATACTCTCCATTCACTACACTTCAATTTTATGCATAGCATAACATTTAAAAGCAAACCTCAAAATGCATAATGTAATATTAATTCTATAAAATATTTATACTAATACAATTGCTGTAGATATTTATGTATTTCTTTTACTTTTGCAGGTTTTTTTTTTTCCAATTTTCAGATATGTTTTTAAATAACATAATTTATCTCATTGTTCTGAAAAACATAATCACAAGCTATTTAGTTTTTTAGAAACATACACAATATCTTCGTTCATAAAAATTTACTTAATGTTTGTTGTATAAAGTTTCACTGATACAGAGCTGTGCTTTAACAGGAAATTGTTTCATACATTTTAATATTTCAGGCAATTCTTAAGTCTAAGGAAAGTGTATATATATATTTATTTCTTGCAGTCACACGTGAGTCTTTAAAAATACATTGAGAAATATAGTTATGAGTAATATCTAGTTTATCTTGAAGCAAATCAGTTTATTAAAAATATAAATTTCTATTTACATCATATTTCTAACATGCTGGAAATAACAAACTATTCTTAAAGTAATTTTCAACCACAAAACCTATCATTTATTTTATTAAATTCTTAATGACTAAATAACTGTTATTACAGAAATCTCAATGAATATTACTGATACATTATTAATGAATTTACCAACAGTGAAAGGAATTTTGTAATTTGATCATATCATGACATTAGAGAAATAAAGTCGGACTTTTTCCTAGAGAGAGAGAACAAGATAAAGAACAAAAGAGAGAGAAACCTCCTTACCTTAATTACCCTCAGCCCAGCTTTTTCCAAACACATTTATAAGTCTATATTTACCAAACCATTCTTTTTGACACACTTAGAAAAATATAAATCTTCATTTTCCTCTTGCCTGATTTATAAAAGAAAACAAAAATACAGTTTCATGCTTCTATTATATTATCAACATTTAGTAATTTAACTTATTGTAAGAGGAATTACCCATGGTGCATCTACACCGTCTTTATAAATTTTTTCAGCCGTGTTTATCCTTCAACAGACAATCAACTAGCAGCTTTAAACTAACTGGGGATTTGTCATCCACCAATAGCCACCATTCATTTTAAATAAGAGAAGCTTCCCTTTGGTCTGAATTGCGTTTCTTCTTCCACAGAGATGACATTTTTCCACATACTAGATAGATTGCTCAGGTTGTATCAAAGAGAAGCAATTCATCTGTGACAAGCCAAGATCCACAATACAGTTAAGAATCCCACCACTTGCCTCCAATCCAGTAAGAAATGTTGGGTTTATCCTTCATGGATGGAGAACAAAGAAAGTAACTGACCCATGAAATAAGAAACATAGCTGAATAACTTCGGATGGCAAAGGACAAAAGTTGTCTACTGGGTATCACAGAACTTTGAAACATATAACGGTATAGTGCAGTGAGGGAGGCGGGACATCCAAGATGCATGAATCAATCCAAAAAGTATGGTCTAATTTTTACATAAGAGTAGTATAATTAAAATGAAAATGGTTGTCACTAAGATTCTTTTAAAATAATAATTTATTTTTATGAATTTATTTTAAATTTTTACACATACTTTCATCTGAACTAGAACAAATATACATTTACCTGTGTAGCATTATGAATATGAAAATAAGTATTCTTGAAATTTTTAAATATGTGACCTGTCTGTGTATTTAATCACCTGCCTAAACAAAATAAGAAACATTAATATTATTTACAGTGTTAACATATCTGATGCTTTTGAAGTAGCCAGGAATACCTCAATGGTTTTATTTATAAAATGTTTAATTTTTAGAAAAACATTATTCAGTAGTTACCATTTTATCCATATTTGACAGTTGAGGAAACTGAGAGATAGAATATTGGATTAAATTTGCCAGGTCACTAAGCCAGTACACTGTGGAGACAGAGATTTCAAATTCTGAGAGACTGAAACCACAACACAAACATTTAACACTCTAATATGTCACACCTTAGTTTGACTATTGACAAAAATTCATTTCTTGGCCAAATTTTAAATTTCTGAGATGTCTTCTAGACCCATCTGTGCGCTTCCTTATAAAATCTAGTTTTAACAAAGAACCTCACTAAATCAGTTTAACAAGAACTCCCCACCTTTAATATCTGATCATCTGAATATCTGATCAGGTTCATCATCCTCCGCTGTCCTCTAGGCGCTGTCTGATCCCCTGGCTGGTTTTCAACAAGAATTCCTTAAGTCAGTTTAGCCAGAAACCCCTTGCCCTCGATATTTTCTCTCTGCAATTTTCCCTCTAATGAATCCCAATCTGCTCCTTGGCTATAATTTTTTACCTGCCCAAGCTGTATTCAGAGTTAAACCCAATCCCTATCCTCCTCTGCAGGACCCCTTTACAGTGGTCTTTGTTGATCCTAAAGAAAATCTGCCTTCCTTTACTAGGATAATGGAATATTTAATTATATTTAATATATGTTCAAGTATAATTGAATATATTTTCTTAACACAACCATCTATTCTCGAGTTAAAACAAATAATAAAAAATATTACTTAGTCTACATTTGTGCCGATAAAAAAAATCCAGTATACAGGATACTCTTAGAAAAATATGTAGCACCAATGAATTCTCAGTAAGTAATTGTTGCAAGGAAATGAAATAAAACAAAAGAAAATAAATGACTGGATAAAAACTCAGAAAAATGAAGATTAACTATTTTTAATAAGTTTGATGATTTTGGTGGCTCATGTATCAAGGTGATATTTTATTCAATTTCTGAACAGCTCTGGTAGCTAGAATTGCTTATTTTGAAACAAATCTGGTTTCTGTAATTTACCTCAATAATCATAGTTCTGTCCTCTATTTTCATGCAAGCCTTTCCTGAAATTTGAAGAAGGATGTTGTTTTTATTTCCAATATGGATTTGTTTAGGGTACCTCATTCCACTCTTACTTGTAATTTGCTGCATTTTGACCATGTACATTTACTTCCACTTGTCAAAAGATATTAACTTTCTGATGTGTATTCATGCATTTATGTAGCTATGAACTTTGATTACATTTTATATGCAATCAGATTATATATTGAAATCTTCCATATTAAGAAATAAATATTACCGGCTTTCCAGAAAGCCCCCTTATGCACCATTTTAATCATCAGCCTATTCCAAAAATAAACACTATTAAAAAAAAAAATAGTGACAGGATCCCATTCTATTGCCCAAGCTGTACTGTAGTGTGGTGCAAGCAAAACTCACTCCTGGGCTCAAGGGATCCTCCCACCTCAGCCTCCTGAGGGCTACAGGTGTGTGCCACCATGCCTAGCTAATTTTTATTTTTATTTTTAATTTAAGAGCTGCAGTATCACTATGTTAACCAGGTTGTTATTGAACTCCTGGTTTCAAGTGAGCCTCTCCCACTTAGGGCTCCCAAAGCACTGGGATTATAGGTGTGAGCCACCATGCATGGTCATAAACACTTTAAATTCCAACACCATAGATTTATCTTTTGCCTGTTTTTTAACTGTGTGTGTGTGTGTGTGTGTGTGTGTGTGTGTGTGGTGTCACTATTTTGTGTCTGGTTTATTTAGCTAAACTTTTTAAGATTAAGTCGTTGTTAAATTGTTTTAGTTAGTAATAATTCACTTACTTTCATTGCCATATAATATTTCAATACATATATCATCATTAATGTGACCATTCTGCTGGTTGTGGGTACTGAATTTTCTCTTAATTGTGAGTATGAAAAATGGTTCCATTAATATTTTTGACTTGTCTTTTGCTGAATATGTGAATACATTATTTCGGAAGTTTTTCTTTTTTTTTTTTTTTTTTTTTTTTTTTGAGACAGAGTCTTACTCTGTAGCCCAGGCTGGAGTGCAGTGGCGTGATCTTGGCTCACTACAAGCTCCCACTCCCTGGTTCCTGCCATTCTCCTTTCTCAGCCTCCCAGTAGCTGGGACTACAGGCGCCTGCCACCGCGTCCGGGTAATTTTGTTTTGTTTTGTTTTGTTTTATATTTTTAGTAGAGACGGGATTTCACCGTGTTAGCCAGGATGGTCTCAATCTCCTGACCTCGTGATCTGCCCATCTCAGCCTCCCAAAATGCTGGGATTATAAGCGTGAGCCACCATGCACAGTCAGATATTTTTCTTGATATAAACTAAACAGTTAAATTTCTGACTCATAGTGTTTGTATAAGTTCACCTTTTACCAACAGCAGAATATAACAGCTACGCTTGTTAGACATTCTCTTAAACACTTAGTTCCATTGTCTTATTTTTCATTATAGATGTTTTGCAGCATGAGTTATGATAGGTACCACATATAAGGTTTAATTTATTTTTTCCTAGTGGCTAATGGAGTTGAGTAACTTTTCATGTTTCTATTGAGCTTTTTGAAGCCCTGTTCTATAAAGGGTCATTTCAAATTTTTTACCAATTTTTATATGATTTTTTTTCCTCTTCTAGATTGGCAAAACTTTTTTTGTATATGTTGTATACATTTATCAAATGTATGTGTTACAAATGTCTCCTCTCTTTTAATGGTGTCTTTAAGGCAAACCGATTCTTAATCTGAATATAGTTTACTATTCATGTTTTTCCTGTAGAGGTAACAGTTATTTGTGTTCTATTAAAAATATTTGCCTATTTCACTTTAACTCATCAAAGGCAATATTCATGGATCCATATAGTTAAAAAATTATTATGCTTTATATGACTTTAAAGCAGAAATTGCAATTTGGTGGTGATATCAAGCTTCTTTATGAAACAGCATTGATTAGTTCCCTACTACTTACTAATTTCAAATTTTGAGCTAAGCGTAGGAACACAACACTTTATCTTTAAAAAGTTCGAGAAAATATTTCTTCCCTTTGATAGAGTATACATTTCAAATTAGCCAACCAATGAATTTTTTTTTTTTTTTTCCAGACAGAGTCGGGCTCTGTCACCCAGGCTGAAGTGCAGTGACGCAATCTTGGCTCACTGCAAGCTCTACCTCCCAGAGTCACACTATTCTCCTGCCTCAGTCTCCTGAGTAGCTGGGATTACAGGCATCCGCCACCAAGCCCAGCTAATCTTTTTATATTTTTATTAGAGATGGGGCTTCACCGTGTTAGCCAGGATGGTCTCGATCTCCTGACCTCATGATCCACCCATCTCGGCCTCCCAAAGTACTGGGTTTACAGGCGTGAGCCACCGTGCCCAGCCCCAACGACTTTTTAATATGTAACATTACAATGAAAGGTGAAGAAAGCCTTCAGAGAAATTAGAAGTAAGATGTTTACTTTCTATTCTATTTTACCCCCTAATTTTTGTGTTGCCTTCTTAAAATGTCTCAGTGTTTTTGCTTTTCAGTTCCCCATCAACAACCAAAGGAACTAAGCTAGTTAAGTTCACCTTTACACAAGTTTGATCAGATTGACTAGTTGGTAGACACAGAGCTCCTGTGTCCTCTACAGTATGTGACGTTTTACTGAATTTTGAGAAATGCAATTAGGAGCCAGTGTGGTTAATTTAAAAATATCTCATGGTAGCTCTAATGTTAAACTAAAGAGGTAATCTTAAAATCATGTGCTTGTAAAATCACATATGTAGTCCAATAATGCAATGTAGCCCCTTAAGCTTGTGCTTTTAGCAAGCTTGACCTTAGAGAGTAAGTAGTTTTTATGAAAACTTGTGTATTTAGGCCGGGCGCGGTGGCTCAAGCCTGTAATCCCAGCACTTTGGGAGGCCGAGGCGGGTGGATCACGAGGTCAGGAGATCGAGACCATCCTGGCTAACATGGTGAAACCCCGTCTCTACTAAAAATACAAAAAAACTAGCCGGGCGTGGTGGCGGGCGCCTGTAGTCCCAGCTACTCGGAGGCTGAGGCAGGAGAATGGCGTGAACCTGGGAGGCGGAGCTTGCAGTGAGCCGAGATCGCGCCACTGCACTCCAGCCTGGGTGACACAGCGCGAGACTCCGTCTCAAAAAAAAAAAAAAAAAAAAAAAAAGAAAACTTGTGTATTTAAATGAATATGTATATGAGTGCATTTATTTTTCAAAAAAGTCCATAAACTCCAATTATGAGAGTGTATGATTCATGCCATATACATTACAAGCAACTGTCCTTGAAGAATTGTTCTTTTAAAAATAACGTTAAAAACTGCACTGAGTAAATATGACATGCTGTTAGTTGTAGGAGGCTGTTTATGATCACTGTCCTGCTGATACAATTCTATCTTTTTCCATTTATACTCTCAGACTGAACCATTTTTGTAGAGTGATAATAAATATTAAGAGATACCAAATAGTATTTCTTAATTGAATCTCCAGTATTTTAATATTTCAGCTTTGTGAGTTTCTGGTAACTGAAAGCAGTGTTTTTCCCAACAGTAACTATTATTAAACCCTTTGTTATATATTAAGTTTAAAGAAAATTATTAAATTGGAAAATGCAGAATATCCACCGATGCTGCTCAGATAATTACCTTTCTCTGTACTTCGGTTATCATTTTATGATGATTAACACTGAAATGCAAAGGTAAGGAGGGAAAGTAGTGACTCAGCCTGTTCCTGTCTTTGTTTATCCTAGGACTATACATTTGGTTTTAAAATATTAGTAATAAACACATGTATGATAGTAAAGTAAGACTTTAAAGTTGAGGACTCTGGGAGTAGGATTTATGGACATTCTGCAACTTTTATGTAAGTCCAAAAGTATGCTTAAATTTAAAAAGATATATTACAAAAAAAAATAGAACTATCGTCAAAGACAATCTCTTGTAAAACGTCATTGTGTAAAATTAAGATTCCATGGCTGAAGTTGTGCAAGGATATGGGAAATGGAAGGACTGGGGATGTTATCAGAACACATGATGAGAATTATCTCAAAACAACTTATGTGGATCTTTTCAATTCTCAAGTTAGAATATTCTATAGATGAAAGAAATGTTAAGAGAAAAAAATGGAATGATTTCCCTTATGCATGTGGTTCATTTGTTGTCTGATAGGATTTATTGTATTCATCTTTTTTCATAAATGTATAAAATGTATGTTGAACTCTTAGCATTTTGTGCAAGAAAGCCAGTGGTTAGATAAACCAAGCCCATCCCTGCTTTAAGGAACATAAAATTAGTGGGAACCTAGGAAATCATAAAGTAAGCATGTAACCACAGGCAAATTTGCATCATGGTGTGTATGAGAAGAATGTATTCAGGGAAATAAAAATGTATAGGTGGTATAGAAGAGATGGAGTTTTTCCTATTATAGAAGACCATAAAATTTCCTTTGAGGAAGGTTAATAAGGATCTTATTGTGTTACAGACAGCTTTGCTCAATGATGTGGAAAGAGTTGAAAGTGGACTTCCAAGGTGCCTCAATCCATTAAGGGCTGGCCCCAAACAGAGTAAAGAAAAAAATATCCTCTCAGTCAGCAGAGCATCGATCAGTTCATTTCACTGCCTCTCTCTCCAACCCCCCTCCTTTTTTGTGACAGCCTGTAATCCCAGCACTTTGGGAGGCTGAGACAGGCGGATCACGAGGTCAGGAGATCGAGACCATCCTGGCTAACACGGTGAAACCCTGTCTCTACTAAAAAATACAAAAAACTAGCCGGGCGAGGTGGCGGGCGCCTGTAGTCCCAGCTACTCGGGAGGCTGAGGCAGGAGAATGGCCTAAACCCGAGAGGCGGAGCTTGCAGTGAGCTGAGACTGAGATCCGACCACTGCACCCCAGCCTGGGCGACAGAGCAAGACTCTGTCTCAAAAAAAAAAAAAAAAAAAAAAAGAGAGAGACAGTCTGAATATACGCTACAAAATAGTAATATCTTGGTAATAATTTAGGAAATAATCTGGAACTAAATATGGTAGATTTTTAAAAAAGGTATGTGAGTGGCTCTCTTGAAATTGATCCAAAGTCTTAAAATATGTGTACCAGTGTAAACTAGTGATACTTTGTATCACTTTCAGGGGAGGAGTCCTGCTCCTCCAGGAGCCACAGTCTCAAGGATGTCAGTCCACTCTGTGGTTCAAAGTCACCAAGAAAGACACCACTCACACAGGCATTGGATGGAAAGGGATTGGATGGAACAACATTCTACTCGAGGATGATCAGATCAAGATTAGCTACAATGGTATCTGTTGGTTTCCCACAGCCAGCGATTCTCATTCCACAGCTCACATAGAATGATAGTCTCCAAGCGCTGCCTCATTCTGCAGGTGAGGGACCCTACCTCCCGTCCAGAATGGTTGTAGTAGTGGGATTGGCCAGGAGCCATATGGCACACATGCTTAAGCAGAACAAAAGATACACATTGAGTCTGAAACAGGAAGAGATATTCCCACACATAAACTCAGCACAAGGTATGAGAGCTCTTCTTTACTGTGTAAGAATGTTCCAGGCTCAAGGCCCATTCTCATGTGTCCCAGCAGGGTTTGAATATCACTGCCTGCATGACTGCCTATCTGACATTCATGTAAATGCGTTGCAAAGTCCTTACTGCAGAAGAGGTTCTTCATAATTTGTCTTATGTATATCAGTCAGCTTCTTTCTTTCACAATCCAAGGGGTTACTCAAAGGTTCATGAACTCTGTGGACAGGTTTGCTGAAGGACTGTATATGAGCTCAATGTTTTGTACTTTCCTCCGTAAAGTTTGGCCTGTGAATTTCCTATTCTAGGTGCCTATTACAGAACTCAATGTAAGACATCATAACCTAAAGGGGTTAGTCACTTTCTTGAAAGCAGTGCGTCGATGACATTGGGTAAATTCCGTTATAGAAGTAGGAAATGAGGGGATGAAAAAATAATCTGTATCACTGGTAATGCACATATTGTACATTTAATTTTCTTAATTTCATGTGTTGCTGCTTGCAGTCCCACCATCCGAGGCATTCCACCCATAAACAAAGAGTAGAATTCAGAATGAAAAATGTAAAGCAATATGCTGATTCTCATGGGTTAAATGGTTTTACTGTTTTATGTCACAAACCAGAAGCAGCTGAATGTACAGAAAGATAAGTGGTCTTCTGAAAACTTGGAGGTAGTGGCATCTAAAGAAAGAAGTATCTTTCAAGGTGAAAATTGTTGAGTGGCGACTGAGTTATTGGCAGCGAATCTGTATGGATCTGCAGCAACCTCAATTCTTGCTTCCTCAGAAGAAAGAAATTGACCGATGGGCATAAGGCAGAAAAAGAGTCCAAAGCAAGTTTCAAAGCAGGCATGGACATTTATTTAAAAGCTTTAGGCCAGGAATGAAAGAAAAGAAGGTACCTACTTAGAAGCGACCCAAATGTGCACCTTGGAGGTCAAGTGTCCCATTTATCCTTGAACCTAGGACTTTATATGCCAGCCTACTTCCGGCATCTCAAGCCCTTTTCCCTTAATTCTTCCCTTAGGGTGAGCTGCTGGCCTGTGCGGTGCCCTCCTTGAACTTGGGAGGTGAGCATGCACAGTGTGTTGAAGAAGTTATACCCATGCTCACTGGAGGCTTTCTTCCTTTATCTGGTGGAATGCCCCTGGAACTTCATGGGCTGCCATTTTGTCTCTTAATGCGCGTGCTCAAGCTCACTTGCCCTGAGAACTTGTTGGGAGCTGCTGATTACCAATTTCAAGTGTTTTTATCTTTTGGGAAATTGCGTCTTCCTGGCACTGGCTGACATCAATTATCATTTTAGTGTGACAACTGCCAGACCATCAAGAAATGGTCTCTCCCTGGTGCCAGCTGTGACCAACTATCATTTTGGAGAGGCAATACAACAGCTGCTGAACCATCACCTGCTGGTCATCTGACATTCCTGGAGGGTGGGGGTGGGGGTGGGGGGGGACAGGGGGGGGGTGGGGGTGGGGGGGGGGGCGGGGGGGGGCGGGGGCGGGGTGGGGGGGCCCTCCTGCCCGGCTCATGTCTGACTAGCTCCTAACATAACAAAAGTACTGTCCTGCAGGAAATTTCTTACACTCTTAAGTCAATATATTGTTCAATTACTTTCGTCACCAGAATGCAAAGAGATTGGAAGCAAGAGGATGGCACTACTCATAACTACGCTTCGTGATCTACTAGCACATTTTGGCATATTTCTCATTCTCATGAGGCCTGCTTATTTAGATTTTTTTAAATATCAAAACCAGAATTCGGGAGATGGATAACACCAGATATTGCTACTTGTTTTTGCTGCCTTTTGTTGTTGTTTGTTGTAGTTATTGTTGCTTGGTTGTTTCACTTTTATTTTTACTGGAGAAGCCTTCATGCCAATGAGAAACCATTCAAAAATGGGTCATTGACCGGGCACAGTGGCTCACGCCTGTAACCCCAGCACTATGGGAGACTGAGGCAGGTGGATCACCTGAGGTTGAGAGTTTGAGACCAGCCTGGACAACATGGAGAAACGCCATCTCTACTAGAAATACAAAATTAGTTGGGTGGGGTGGTGCATGCCTGTAATCCCAGCTACTCAGGAGGCTAAGGCCGGAGAATCACTTGAACCCAGAATGCGCAGATTGCATGAGCTGAGATTCCACCATTGCACTACAGCCTGGGTGACAAGAGCGAAACTCTGTCTCAAAAAAAAAAAAAAAAAAAAAAAAAAAAAAAATCCTAAAAATTATTACCCTGTGCTTCATAAGTCTACAACCTTTACCAAATATGCAGTAACAGAATTCAATTAGAGTCCATGGTAGGAAGTCTATTTTTGCATGTAAAAGATGTGGTCATAATGTTCATAAAATTTAAAATATCAGTAAACTAAATTAATCTCAGCTCAGAAAAGTTAAGCTAGGTTGAATTGGAGTCATTTCACAAACTGAAAAATTATGAATCTATCAGCCACACAGTATGTATGAGTTAACAACATGTTTAAGTGAAATCTTTTTCGGTAATAATATCCACCCTCAAGTAGGGCCACTGGTACTCAATGGGCCTCAATCGTTCCTTAATTAAGGCATTTGCAAACTTAATTTGGACTCGTGTAGATGAATTTGGCATTGTGGGAAATCTTCCTGAGAGTGGTATGAGAAATTGAATCTCCAGCCAAGAAAGACAAAACCTCTGTGATGGGTAATTAAAAAGTGAACCTGACAATGTGTTGAACAATATAGAGACAGTGGATCAGATAGCCTTCTGCATGAACATGGGCATGTCAACACACTGTTCTGTTTATTAGGCACTAAAGCCCAACGTGCCTCTGACAGCAAGAATGGAGGCCAGGCTTTTCTCTATAAATAAAATTCACAGAGCATAATGGAGAGCGAGACTCATGCCTAATAGCATAAAAAGTTCAGGCAATTTCAGAATAGTTACAGACTGAAATCTCTGGATCCTCCAGCAACTTGGATAGTGTGAATTTGGGCTGATTGACACTGAATGGGTAGACACGCCTGAGGAAGAATGCAAAGGACTTCATTTAAAATTATGTAGATCTAATTATGGTTTATCCAGAGATATCTAAAGAGTGAGGATTCCATAGTGCTTGGTTATAAGTAGTGTTCTGTTGACCTCATGTTTTATTGCCTTTTCCAGGGTTTTTTTTCTGTCTCAGCTCTATTTTCGTGACATAAAGAAAGCTATGATTAAGGTATTTTAAAATTTTATTATTTTATTATTCCCACACTTATGTATACAGCCAATAGTCTCTCTCTCTCTTTCTCTCTCTCTCTGTGTGTGTGTGTGTACCCAATTGATACTGATAAGTTCACTTCTGAATGGAATGTTCACTCTTTTGGGAAAGCCATTTGAAAATATAGAGTAACAGCCTGAAAAGAATAACTAAAATATTTTGATTTAACAATATATACTTCAAAAACTTTGCATGAGTTAGTGAGTTTCCTCCTTGTAACAATCCTGTGAAATGGGAACTACTTTATTCCATTTTATAGTAAAGATAAAGGTTGAGCTGTTTGTCCAAGCTCACACACTTATCTGGCGGAGATAGAGTAAGGAATGACACCCTCCAACTGACTCCTTAGTGTGAATTTAACCTCCATGCTATACAGCTTTATGAATTTTGCAATAAACATTCACTTTTAGAAATCTTTCTTATATTGAAATTCATTATAATATTAATTACGTAAGATATATTTATGACGTAATATATACTATTATCTCAAATACTAAAACAGAAAAAAATCCTGGAGATGCATTAACTATGACTGTTGCTGGGTGACTGTATTCTAGTGAATTTATTCTTTGTACTTTTGTGCACTTTCTATGTCTTCTCCTCTGGTACACGTATATTATTTCATAAGGGACAAAACACAAAAATGCTTTTACCTATTGCTTTATGACTTAGTTCAGTCTAGCTAAAATATTAATTACCTTTGATGGCTATACAGAGGATGGTGGAAACTTCTGACATCTTCTGTTGTTTTTAAGTAGTTTTATAATACCAAGAACAAAATGACTTATGTAACTAGGCTCTTAATAAATGCTAGCGAAAGGGATAATTTTGCTGTAATAGATAACTGTGGCCAGCTGTGCACTGTTTATTTTCAAGGTGAACCACATTGTGTAAGCCCAACTTGCCTAGTTGGTGAAAACATTATAAGTATAGAGTTATTGTTTGGGAGTGACTCTCATCAACCAGTTAAGAGACAGTCCTGAGGTTGTATTTGTAAGTATGATAATAACTTGAGTCTTTATCAGATAACAAATGCAGTGTTTTTGCTTCCATGATTTATTTTCCTGATAACATTATTAACATTTTTCATGCAGAAACAGAATTTGCAAGCACATTACATTTTGTAAGTTTTCCAGATTGTTATAAATATTCTATTAATTATTGTGAACTGATACAGTGCTATGTGAATCCATGAATAAAACATGCTTTAGGATAACGTAAAAGGATAAATTATGAGGAAATTTAAGTTGACATGTTCAAAATTAGATGCATAACACTCATCGTGTTTCAGTCAGCTATTTCTACTCAGCATATGTACAAATAATAATCTAAAGACAGTTGTAATCTTTTCTAGGAAACATTGCACTAGAAGTTTTATTGAAAAGTCTATACTATATGTGTTAATAAACGTGTTTAAATTCAATTGAATTCTAATGATGTAAATATTGTGTTAATATATACAGGAAATTATAATGAAATAGAATTTGTAGCTATCAAATTATAATTACAAAAACATCAAAAAATGTTATTAAATTGAACTAAGCTTAATTTTTCTTTCACCTAGAAAGTAACTAGTGACTAATGCATTCCATAAAAGTACACTCTGCCTTGAGAAATTTAGAGTTTTACTAAATGTCTGCCATACATAAAAAATATTTATTGAGGCCAGGCACGGAGGCTCACGTCTGTAATCACAACACTTTGGGAGGCCGAAGCGGGCAGATCATGAGGTCAGGAGATCAAGACCATCCTGGCTAACACAGTGAAACCCCGTCTCTACTAAAAATACAAAAATAAAATTAGCCTGGTGTGGTGGCAGGCGCCTGTAGTCCCAGCTACTCTGGAGGCTGAGGTGGGAGAATAGCATGAACCCAGGAGGTGGAGGTTGCAGTGAGCTGAGATCATGCCACTGCATTCCAGCCTGGGTGACAGAGAAAGACTCCGTCTCAAACAAAAAAAAAGAAAAGATTTTTTTTTCTCCACATTCCTGAAAATATTAGGTATAACTAAACACCAATTTTTAGCCGTCTCCCAGAAAAGAGACAAAAAATTACCCAGTATTTCATGGCTTTCTTTTTTTTCATTATTTATAATTGATTTATTTATTCAACTAAAAAAGGATTAAGCACTTACTGTGTAGTAGGCCAAATACTACATGTTGGAGACAAATCAGGATCCAAAATATGCAAACCCCTTATGTCAGTTCTTTGGCTTGGAGATGTGCTATTTTAAAATTGTTTCTTCTTTTATGAATAGATTTATTTTTAAAATAATATAGTTATGGTTTATAAATGATTAAAAAATAGTTTCTAAACTTTATTTCTTTGTAAAGTCTTTACTTTCACTTAAATATTTAAAATGCCTAGAAAAACCCTTGGTAGAAATATTTCAGCATGTTAAATATATCATTATGTTAAAAATTATATATCTATTGGTACTTTATCAAAAATTTTTATCTTAATTTGGGTTTGTGTTTTATCAAAATGCCTTTTAACATGTAGGCATTTGGGCAAATCTTTATTTTATAAGGTATGATTATTAAACTATACTTTTATTTTCTTCTGTAAACCCCTCTCAAGACTGCTATGTTGGCCAATACATTCACCAATTAATTTTTTTTTTTTTTTTTTTTTTTTTTTTTTTTTTGAAATAGAATCTCTCTCTGTTGCCTGGCTGAAGTGCAGTGGTGCGATCTCAGCTCACTGCAACCTCTGCATCCCGGGTTCAAGCGATTCTCCTGTCTCAGCCTCCAGACTAGCTGGGACTACAGACACGCACCACCACTCCCAGCTAATTTTTGTATTTTTTTTAGTAGAGATGGGGTTTCACCATGTTGGCCAGGATGGTCTTGATCTCTTGACCTAGTGATCCACCTGCCTTGGCTTCCCAAAGTGCTGGAATTACAGGCGTGAGCCACCGCGCCCAGCCTCCCAATTAAATATTTATTACAGGCCTATTTTGTTTGTATTATTGTTGCTGATGATGTTGTTTTATTATGCATTAACCTCTAATTTTAGGAACTTTTATTAAAGAATAAAATTTTTTTCAAAATGTTTCAATTTCAATAATGAATTAGCCATTGCTGTAAAACAAAATCTCCTAAATATCAGTAACTTAAAACAATTTCTAACAATTACATATAAGTCAAAAGATCACATGCACAGCTCTTGAAAATTTCTACTCAGTTCTCTTAGAAGCTGGCAATTAACTGTGGGTCATGTAAATGGTCCTGTTGATTTTGTCTGGACTCTCTTAAATTTTGTGTTGGTAAGCTGGCTGATCTGGAATAATCCCAGTTGAGGCTGCTGGATTCTTCACATAGTGCCAGACAGAATACTTTCCAGTTCATCTATGTATTTGTATGAACAAAACAGGTACTGTTTTTCTCTCTTTGGGCACTGAGTTTCAGAAGTTTTGCTATGCAGCAACCACTGCATCAGAAATTGTTCTAGTGTGGGATGCTGCCATAACAAAACATCTAAAATATTTGGCATTCACTTCATAACTTTTAGTGGACAGAAGTTGAAAAATGCAGCAAAGTCTGTCAGTAGTGAAGGCTGTAAAACGGCAAGGGAAATGTTATTGGAGGATGATAAAATGGTAACCTCTGGCATGCAGTAGCAAAGCAACTGGCACAACTACAACCAGAAAAGTTGAAACATGGAAACTATATGAAATGAACATTTGAGTTTGACTATGGGAATGCCCATGTAAAATATTTAAAATGTCAGCTAATTGCTCCTAGCTGTGTCTGATAATTGCAAGAAAGAGATGAGCCTGAAGATGATGGCCAGTTTGTACTTACAATGTAAAAGAAATATAAAGAGGTCAGGTCTTATTAGGTTAGAAAATAGCTTCTCATTTGCAGCTTCTCAATCCCCCCTCAAGGGCAGAAAATATTTCTTAACATTTAATTTGAAAATCACTTAACATAGTGCCTTGTGTATACAGTAATAGAACCTCAGTTAGTAATTTTTAAAGAAATTAATGTAATGAGTCCAGACTTCAGTTTTTTAACTCCAAAAGGTGAAAATGGAAGCAAGACTGGAAGAGAATTTTTTCAAGTCTCTTCAAATATGTAAGACATAATTCTAGCTTGTGAATGCAAAAATGTCTTGGCTTTTCATTTTGGCTTTGTCTCTTCTGGAGCTTCATTCATTCACTCATTCATGCACTTTTTCAATAGACATTTATTAGGACTTTCTAGTATAAAGTGGTCAGGATAGAAAAACATGTAAAATTCAACAGCTTGGTATTATGCCTAGTGTATTCTAAAAGAGAGAGAGACAATCATGCTGTAAGAGCTCAGACAGAAAATTGAATGTCTAGCTGTGCTTCTGAGTGTCAGAGCAGAGCTAAATCATACATTCAGTGCAATCACTGAATACCCCAAAGAGGACTATGTCAAGCTAGAATACTGTGTGAGTTTTCATCTTAAACTTTTATTCAACTTTGCCTTAGAATCCATACATAAATATACAAGTTGACTTTGCTATAAATATAATTTTTAAAATTAAAAAAAATAATTGTGACCGTTTTTAAGGCATAGCAGTGTGGAAAAACATGCAGAAAAAATTTTACTTTGGGAATAAATAAATATATCATGCAGGAAGTAATATCTGTGTTCAATTTTGTAGCATGTAGTAACATGCAGAAAGTAGAGCATAAATATATGTTAGTTACTGTAAGTACCATTGTATATGTTAGGAAGCTGAAGGAGAGAGAAGATAAGCATATAGTAGAAGAAAACAGAATAAAAGGTAGAGTCTGGATTTAAACTGGAAGTAAGATTCAGGAACCTTCTCATAAGGTATAAAGCTAAACTATTTTTTTTATTGATCAACAGAGTGTATTCATCTTGTATGCAATAAAAACCTATTCAAGATTTTGAGCTGGGATAGAACACAATTACATTTGCATTTAGAGCAGCTGAAAGATAAGAAAATCAATGAGAATAATTATGCAAAGTTAAAGAAAACAAACATGAGTATTTGTATCAAAGACAGATTTCACACAGTTTTCTTCCTTTTTTTTTTTCTTTTTTAGAGGGGTGACAATTTGGGCAGTAAACAAAGATTTCTAGTCATAGGCTTCTATAAGACAGGTAAAGACTAGCACCACTCCCCAAATAGTGAAGCACAAGAGGACAAAGAGTTATGAAGAAAAGAAGGGCTCAGTTTTGGAGACACTGCATTTGAAAACTGAAAGTATCAGACCATGACTGAAGGAAAGACAAAAATACAGAGACATCAGCTTGGCATGCGACCACTTTGGCTCTAGTAGCATTTCATGCTTTGTAAGAGGTACAATGAGAGGCCAACTGAAACTACATATGTCTACACTTTAAAATGTAGGGTAGCCGGGAGCGGTGGCTCAAGCCTGTAATCCCAGCACTTTGGGAGGCCGAGACGGGTGGATCACGAGGTCAGGAGATCCAGACCATCCTAGCTAACACGGTGAAACCCCGTCTCTACTAAAAAATACAAAAACTAGCTGGGCGAGGTGGCGGGCGCCTGTAGTCCCAGCTACTCGGGAGGCTGAGGCAGGAGAATGGCGTAAACCCGGGAGGCGGAGCTTGCAGTGAGCTGAGATCCGGCTACTGCACTCCAGCCTGGGCGACAGAGCGAGACTCCGTCTCAAAAAAAAAAAAAAAAAAAAAAAAAAAAAAAAAAAAAAAAAATGTAGGGTGAGCCAGAAGTAAAATATATCTGCTTTCAAAATCTCTAGCCATGTGTTTAGATTAAAATGATAATCTATTGTTAGTGACACGAAGTAAATGACAGAATAAAATAATTCTCTTAGGAGAGATTTTAAAAACCCTATACATCAAACATTGCTTTTCTAAAAATAAATTTAAACCATAATGTCTAGCATCCAGCCAAAATAATGAGGACCTTTAGTCTACAAGTCAACATAAATAGGAAACAAAAGACAGGATAAACAATAGAAGAATTCAACAGGAAAATTTTTACATTTATCAGACACATACTATAAAACAATCATGCTTTTATTTAGAGTGAGATAGAAGTCAAACTGCAAAATTTTGGCAGAAACCTGGAAACTATGAAAATTGACAAAGACTTTGAAAAAAAATAGAAAATATACATCATTGGGAAATTACCTAAAATTTAAGGAAAATAAAAAGAACCATCTTCACAAATTTGTGTGTCATCTTTGTGCAGCAGGTCAGTTAATCTTCCCTGTACATTGCAAATGTTACTGTGTGTGCTGTCAAAGCAAGTACAAAAGAATCATCTTAACATTAATAGAGAGAGAAAAAAATAGATTAACATCGTAGGAACAAGTCACTGAAAGCTGATTTTTCAACAGCAACAATGGAAACCGAGGAAGAGTTAAATATCTTCCATTTGTTGATATAACATAATAGCCAATTAAAAATTCTATGCTCACTAAATTTAATTAAGACTAACATGAAATAAAGGCATTTTTCTGACTTGTGAAATAGAGTTGTGTCCTTACACAGTGCTGGAATTTTCTTTGAGGAAAGTGTTTAATAAAAATGTTAATTTATGTTACATATAAGATAATTTTTAGATTATTTTTTCTTGTACCTATTTTGGTAAATTTTAACTTTCAACTAATTTGTAAATTTCATCTGAAATTTCAAATTTATTGGCAAAAATTATTCATAATATCCATCAATGTTCTTTCATTAACTGTAAAACCTATATGGATATCTCCTATTTTGTTCAAGATATTGATAATTTGTTTTCTCTCTTTTGTTTCTAGATCGGTCTTGGGAGGTTGTGTAATATCATTCTACAGCTGCAAAATTTTACTTTACTGATATCCTCTACAGATTATTTGTTTTCTATCTCAATGCTTTCTCATTTAAAAATTTTTTTCCTGCTGTTTTTCTTTAAACTTGAACTTCTCATCTTATTTCTGACTTTTAAGCTGACATTATTGATATTCAAGCTTCACTTACTTCTAACATAGGCACTTAAAGCCACAAATTTCTATCACCTGTTTCTTTACTTAAAATAAAGATATTATTAAGTGCATACAAAATTTGATTATATCTTCTTGTTGAAATGACCGTTTTATAATTATGAAATAGTTCTCTTTAATGTTTGTCACATTTACTTTTCTGAAGGACCGCTTGGTCTTTTTTGTAATAAAGACATGTCAGTTGGTTTGTATATGTTTGCTTCCAACCTACAGCATTTCATTATTTAACAGGTATTCTTCAGGCAGTAAGTAGTTGCATTTATTTTTAATTCAATCTCATAATATGTGTTTTGGTTGAAGTAGTACTGAATCCATTTACATTTAATTCAATTATTTACGTATTCTGGTTTAGGTCGGCTATTTTATCACTTGTTTTCTCTATGTTCTGTTTTCTTCCTCTGTGGTTGATGCTGTTGTTTTTAGGTGTTGTTTTGTTGTTTTCTCCTTTCCTATCATTTTTTTCTCCTTCTGCATTAATCAGGTTTTGGTTATTCAACTTTCTCCTTTACTAATATTTATCATAATTGTTAGTATAACCATATTTAGCAAATACCTTGTAAATTACCAAATGTATGTATATCTAATTTATCTTAAATGTATTATCTTATTATATTAAAAAATACAACAATTTCTATTTATTTCTCAGTGTTGCTATTTTTGTCATTTTACTTCTAAACGTATTATAAACTCTACAAGATATTTCTATTGTTTTGTTTATTTGTTTTTTGAGGTGGAGTCTTGGCTCTAGCTCTGTCACTCAGGCTGGAGAGCAGTGGCACCATCTGGGCCCTCTGCAACCTCTGCCTCCCGGGTTCAAACTATTTTCCTGCCTTGGTCTCCCGAGTAGCTGGGATTACAGGCATGAACCACCTCACCCAGTTAATTTTTGTATTTTTAGTAGAGACGGGGTTTCATCATGTTGGCCATGCTGCTCTTGAACACCTGACATTAAGTGATCCACCTGCCTTGGCCTCCCAAAGTGCTGGGATTAAAGGTGTGAGCCACCACACCCAGCCTTGCTGTTGTTTAAAATGTAAACAGCTAATATATTTTGATATTTACTCAATTATTTTATCCTTTCCAGAGTGGTGTATTTCTTTTTACCTCTCCATTCTTATATTAAATCATTATTTTTTAACTTGAAAACATGTTTACTATTTCTTGTAAAGGAAGAAAACTGTTTAATAATTTCCTCAGCTTTGTTAGAAAATATTCTTACTTTAAGTTTTGAAGATAATTCAAAATAATTCTCCCAGTTATAATTGTGAAGGCATCATTCTATTTTTTTGTGTCTTGCATAGTTTCTGTTAAAAGTTAGTGATTCTTACTGTTTTCTCTAGCTGCTTTTAGAGATTTTCTCATTGTCTTTGATGTTTGTTAGTATTGTAATAGTCATTTTGTTTGTAATTGTGATTGATATGGTTTGGCTCTGTGTCCCCACCCAAATCTCATCTGGAATTGTAATCCCCACGTGTGGAGGGAGGGAAGTGATTGGATTACGGAGGCAGTTTCCCTTATGCTGTTCTTCTAATAGTGAGTGAATTCTCATGAGATCTGATGGTTTTAGAAATGGTAGTTTTCCCTGTGCTCTCACAGGTTCTCTTTCTCGCCTGCACCTTTTAAGACATGCCTGCTTCCTCTTTCCCCATTATTGTAAGTTTCCGGAGGCTCCCCTAGCCCTGTGGAATTGTGAGTCAATTAACCCTCTTTCCTTTATAAATTACCCAGTCTTGGGAAGATCTTTGTAACACTGTGATAACAAACTAATACAGTGATTTTATTTGTTTTTGAAATACACTGAACTTCTTGAATCTGTTGATTTTAAAAAATAAAATATAGAACTCTCTTGACTATTATTTCTCAAAATAATGCTCTGTCTCATTATCTTTGCTTCTCCTCTGGGAATCCAATTACAAGTAGATTTGATTTACTTCTTTTCTTTCTTTTATACTGTTTCATATTTTTCAATTTTTATTTTTGTATTTCCCATTCTTTTTTATTTATTTTGTATATTTTTGCAACTCACCACTTTCTTTCAACATTTCTTTTACTATTTCAATTTGCTATTTTTATTTTCTTTACCGAGTTTGTTTTTATATCCAGCAATAATATATTGACTTTTGTTTTTTAAATATATATTATACTTTATTATATATTCCATCTTATCATTTATTTTGTACATCTTTCCTTTCTTTTAAACATTATTGGCTAACTGTAATGTCTGGATCACCTCTGGGTTTCTTTATGTTTATTATTTTAAATTTTCATTATCAATCACTTTATTCTGATTTTCTGCATATGTTATAACTTATTAATCAACATTGTTGAAAATATATTTTAGAGGCCTTTCTATAAATATTTTTGGCTTATTTTTTCCTGGCAGATAGTTAAATTACTGGAAATTCTCATTAATTCTACCAATGCCTTGTTATAGTTTTTTTTTTAAGGAAATATGAAAGAGTTTTTTATGTGATTGGTTTATGGTTTATTTGCTTTTTTAACCCCCAATAGAAAATAGCCTTTACTTCTAGGGTATAAATGTAATGCACCCTCAAATGAGTGTCTGGGGTGCTTGAGGGATCTCTGCTCTGGCTAAGACCAAACCCCTGCTATATTCCACTCTCTGTGCCATTGCTCAAATCTTCTCAGGTGCATTCCGACCAGCAGCTGCTCTCTACCAGTCTCTTCAAGTGTCACTATGTGCACATGTAGTTCAAAAGACAAAAAAAAATCTGAAAATAAAAGGAAAATTATCTTAGTCTTCTGGATTTCCTTCTCCTTGGCTTCTCGCATCTGGTACCTGAACCCCAATCTGAAGCCACCTCAACTGTCTGAAATTTGATGTTTGCTTTCTTTGCGTGGGAAGATTATTTATATTTGCTCCTCTCTCCCTACATTTAAGTCAGGAAATATTCCTTAGAGAAGCTGAGACAAATATTTGACCCAGATTGCCTCGATTATTTCAAGGACACAACCTGGCATTTCTTACTCCCTAAAACTAACAAAAAGAATTTTCCTTTTTATTTTTTTTTTATTTTTTATTATTTTTATTTTTTTTTTTTTGAGATGGAGTCTCTGTCACCAGGCTGGAGTGCAGTGGCACGATCTCAGCTCACTGCAATCTCTGCCTCCCGGGTTCAAGCAATTCCCCTGCCTTAGCCTCCTGAGTAGCGGGGACTATAGGGATGCAACACCACGCCTAGCTAATTTTTTGTATTTTAGTAGAGGTGTTGTTTCACCATGTCGGCCAGATGGTCTCGATCACCTGACCTTGTGATCCGCCCGCCTCGGTCTCCCGAAGTGCTGGGATTACAGGCATAAGTCACCGCATCCAGCCAGAATTTTCCTTTTACTATATGCTCAATTTAAGTTTCATGTCTGTGTGAAGCAGAAAGATAAGTTTAAAATAGCTAGTCTATCATGACTAGAACAAAAATCTGTGAGGCTTTCTTTGGATTAATCAATCTCTAGTTTGGAAGTAACACAAGTACTTTTAATGACCTCACAAATACATCGCTATATTGTTTTAAATATTCTTATTAATGTCTTTTTCTTAATTTTTCTTTCTCTTATTTTGTTTCCAGTAGATTTCTAGCACTTTTAACCTTAATAAAATAGATCAGTTCAACACAAGTAAGTGTTTCAGACTCTCAAAAAACAGGCTCCTGTACATTCTAGGCAGCGTCTGAAAAGCTAAATGTTTACTTTTCCTCTATAACCTCCCCTTTCTTCCATATCTAGACTTAAATTTCTACATGTAAGAATATTTTTTAAAAAGTAATTAACTTACTTTTTGAACTCTAATGGAACTTGGTCCTTAGTTATGCATTCATTGTCAATATAGTGTCAGAGGTTGGGTCTCTCATGACACTTTCATTTATTTCATTTATTTTTCACAAGAATCAAAACTTACTTGGTATTTTTATGTTCCTGCTTTGTTTGAATCCAAATAGGTTTATATATGTTTTTTGATTTAGACTTCACAATAGTTACCATAAAATTTAGTTATTTTTAAAAAAGAAATATGCCAGGCACAGTGGCTCATGCCTGTAATCCCAGCACTTTGGGAGACAGAGGCAGGTGGATCACTAAGTCAGGATTTTGAGCCCAGCCTGACCACAAGGGTGAAATCCTGTCTCTACTAAAAATACAAAAATTAGCCAGGTGTGGTGGTGCGCGCCTGTAATCCCAGCTACTCAAGGGGCTGAGGCAGAATTGCTTAAACCCGGGAGGCAGAGGTTTCAGGGAGTCCAGATCGCGCAACTGCACTCCAGCCTGGGCGACAGAGCAAGACACCATCTAATATATATTCATATAAAATACCTTTTCCTATTTAAAAAAAAGTTATTATTTTTGTCTTCAAAAAATAAGACTTTATTAGACATCATACAGTATAAGACTTGTCCTATAAAAAGAAAAACTTCTACACAGTTTAAAACTTTTTATGTATGTATTACCAACTAAACTCTATAATTTTTACATTTTTTAATTAAATACTTTTTTTTAAATTTTGCTAGATCATTGAACTTTGATACTTTGTCTTTTTAAAACTTAGACTTGGCATAACATTTTGCAATAATATTGTTCTTTATTTGCTTTTTGGTTTTCAACTTATAGTAATTTATTGTTAATAGAGAACACGTAGTAAAATAATTAACTTATTAAAAATGTTCTTCCTATAAAATATTACTGTACACATCCAATAAATTTTTATGTGCGATGGTCTCACTCCCAGAGAGAAGATTTTCTAGTCCAATATCCAGGTCTAAGAAGGTTTTACGTATGCTCTACTTACTGCCTAATTCTCTGGAACTGTTGAAGAATGAAGCATACAATATATTCTAAATTTCAAACTGCATTATCATCATATTTGTTTTACTTAAACTCTAATAATAAGTTTCACCTTTGACACCTCAAATTATTAAAATGGGCTTCCATCATGCCAATCTCAACCTCTCAATATGTCTGGCATTTGCAGTATTTTTCTGAGATATTTAAGAAGAATCATCTGGATAGTATTTTGTTTATCAGAGCCTCAATGAATATATACATAAATTTTTGGTTAATACAGGCCCTTAATCTCTAAATACAAGTACTAAAATATGGTTTTATTTTTTTGGCTCAACTTTTATAGTTCAGATAGCCCAGGATTGGAAAGACCTGTTGATGTTTATTACTGTTTTATTCTCTTAGTTCTTGCTTACTTGTTTTTTTTTTTTTTTTTTTTCCCCCAAACTGAACCTATGTTCTAAAATTCTGAGATGAATTTTTTTCATTCTAGTATGAAGAGGGTTTAATTTGAATTTTTTTTTTTTGCATGTGATCAGGATATGTAAAAACACACTTCGAGTTTATACATATAATCTCCAGCTAAAAATAAAAATTAAATATTAATAGTTTTAGTATTATTGTGTCGAATTTTCTGAAAGTATATATATCATCAATGTATTCTATAAATCTATGATTTTTTATTTCCTCTTGTTTTTATTTCTATCAGCCACAATATATATTAATAAATTAGGCTGTATCTCTAACCTATTATCATATTCTGTTTTCCTTTTCTCCAAATAAATTATTAGTAAGTATATTTTCGCTTACTATTAAAAATGTTGGCCAGGCTCAGTGGCTCATGCCTATAATCCCAGCACTTCGGGAGGCCGAGGAGGACAGATCATGAGGTCAGGAGTTCGAGTCGAGACCAGCCTGACCAACATGGTGAAACACCATCTCTACTAAAAATACAAAAATTAGCCAGGCATGGTGGCACCTGCCTGTAATCCCAGCTACTCAGGAGGCTGAGGCAGGAGAATCACTTGAACCCAGGAGGTAGTGGTTGCAGTGAGGCGAGATTGCGCCACTGCACTCCAGTCTGGGTGACAGAGCAAGACTTTGTCTCAAACAAACAAACAAACAAACAAAAAAGTAAATAGTTTATCAGTTGTCCATTTTTACAATATTTCCCACTCTACATGTTACTAGTATAATACATGTTTACAAGGATTTTAGAGAATCTTTTTAATTGTCAATTTGAGCTATTATTTATTGGCTTTTTTTTCAAGTGGTTATAGATTTTGTATTTGCCCATGTTTAATAAGCTTTACAACACTGGCATCAGAGAACATGAGTTATTTAATTTTTCTTTTTATTTTTTACATTGACACCTAAAACATGTTTTTCTCATTTATAACATTGAGTTATCAATATATATTCTTTTCATTTACTTTATTAATTTTATTACTGATAACTTTACAACTTCTTATTTATATATATTTTATAATATATATACAAAACCTTTTCAGTTTCCCAAAGTAAATATATATTGAATGTATATTAACTATTACACCATTTTCTATTATTAAATAAATATTTTGGAAACAACTGAATAGTAAACACATTTTCATTCTAAATTATATATCTCAGTGTTACAAATAAACTAAATCAGGGCATTCTTAGATAGACATAAAGAAGAGTACAGTGTTTACTACTATAGCAAACAAGGAGATATTTAAAAACAACAAAAATATTTAAATTAATTATAATATCAAAATATTTAAAAGAAGTATTTGCTTTAAGCAACAACAGTTGAAGATAAAACAAAATTTGTTACATATGTTATCAGGATGTTGTTGGACCATCTAATAATTGCTGCATTAATTTAAGAGTAGTCGTTTTAGTTTTCAATCTTATAAATTGTATTCTTAATGCAAAATTTAGGTAAATATGTTTTCATGGAAATTACCTAGAAATTTTATAACAGATTTTTTTCAAAATAGGATGGAGTTGTTCTTCATTAAATGTATAAACTTTACATGTGTAATTGAAATTAGACCAGAGTTCAGTAAAAATCAGTGCCAAATTATTAAAACATCAAGAATATTATTTTTAAAATTTCACTTTAAATTAAGATGAAATTAAACTACTGCCATAATTTTTAGAAATTAGTTTCTTATTTATTGTTTCTATAAACATAGATTTGTTGGACATCAATTTGTAACATGAATACATTAAATGTTTCTTTCCACCTCTACAAATTAAAGAGAAAATAATGTAGATAAATTATGCCAATAAAGTTAAATTAATATGCTAGTTGAATTTTAAAGAATATAACAAGGTGATTAAAATGTAAAATGAGATAAATTATGTTAACATAAAAAATATAAGTGCAATGCACGAATACTATAGAATATTGATATACCAAAATAAACACTAAGAAAGAGAGCTAAATTATTTATAACACTATAAAGCTATATTGGGCTCAAATATACAATGGAAAAATAATACTGTAATCCGTTATTGTGGAATTAAATGTCAGTGAAAACCATTAGATTGTAGCTTAATTTTTCTAGGTCATAATTCAAAACACAACCATTTTGCATATTAAGCCTACATAAATAACACTGTAGTTATTGGTCTGAAAATTATACCGTGTTACTAAATGGGTTTGATATTAAATTACCTACACAGTATGACCACACAAAACTAATCTACCACAAAAATTCAAGTTGCTATGATTCAGAGAAACTAAAAGGAAAAAGGTACTTTTTAAAGTCATTTTTGGCTCATTTTACAAATAAAGGAATAAAAAATCCACAAAAATATTTGATTAACATACATTGTAACTTGTTTGTAAAGATAACCTGATTTCTGCTTTTGTTCCTATTGTGAGGAAAAAAAAAAAAAAAAGACAGGATTTACTCAGTATGCTGGTGCTCTCCACTGAGACCTCTTTTGTAAAAGTTTTACAACTTTTGATCCTGATTTCCTCCCCCCAAAAAAGAAAGCAATGGGGCTAAACCTCCATTGCATGGAAATCCACACAAGAATGGCTAATCTAGTGAAAGTACCAGCCTGTGGCTCAGTATCTACCTTCTAATATTATTTAATTATTACTCCTATGTGAACAAGGCTAGTCCTTAATTTTTCTTCCACAAGAAAGCCTCAAGGGAGAACATTAGCATAGGATGCAACCATTCAAAGAAAGCAGACCATACAGTCTCTACGGATACAGAGAGATTACAAAGGTGTCCTGTTTGTGCTGTTATAACAAAATATCTGAGACCGGATAATTTATAAAAAGCAGAAATTAGTTTTCTTACAGTTCTGGAGGCTGCAAAGGTCAAAGTCAAGGCACTGGCATGTTTGGTTGTCTGGTCAGGGCTGCTGTCTGATCCCAAGATGCTTGGCTGGTGCGTTCTTTGTAGGGAAAGGGTACTGTGTCCCCACAAGGCAGAGATAGAAGGACAAGAAAGCTGAGTGCAGAGTGAAGCCTCTTTCATAAGAACCTTCCATTCACAAGGGTGAAGCGCCCATGACTGAATTAAAAAATAAGGAGCATATTGAAGTTCAATTTAAAAATTATTTTAAAATATAGTGTTAAGTGTGAGTAAACATGCCTATTCCTGCACCAATAATAGAAAACCTAAGGCTTCATGCTTATAAAAATTCATCAGATGAGGCCATGATCCTAGATAAGAAAGATGAAGCTTTAAAATAAATGCCACCAAAAGGCCAAACATATGCTTACAACTACCACAGACAGAGTACAAAGGTTTTTGTTTGTTTGTTTCTTTGGGTGTGTGTATGTGTGTGTGTGTGTCTGTGTGTGTATTTTCTTACTGTCTAGTTCCTTGCTTTAAAAGTTTGGGTAGGGACAAGAGGGAAAAAAAAGAAAACTAAACGTTTGTGGCAAAACCCTATGTTTAAGCAAATTTAGCAATTTACACTCACACTATATCTTTGGTTCAGCAGCTTCAACCTAGAATATAATGTGTATGAACTGATAATATCTCTGGTTCACCTAGTAGAATTGAAACAAAAATAAACGTAGTATATAGAGACAATGTCTCGTATCATTTCAAAAATTCATTTATTTTAGGATCCATTGCTAGAGAATTACTGTGTTCCCTTTGAAGATGTCATAATATTTTGCTTTTTCATAGTTCTAGTATTATTACACTGATTTCTTCACACCTGAAGAAACAGTCACTTCTTATTTTTCAATTTACTTTCATTGGGGCAGGACTCTTTTTTTCAGGCTGTGACTAGGACGTATGTTGATGGAGGTCATTTGGCTTCGCTTCTAGGGTGCTTCAGTGGCGAATATTCAGTGTGGTTTTCTTGATTATAAATAGCCTTGGGGCCACGGCATTCTCAAATGCCAGTTGTAGTAGTCGTGTACTGGGCAGGTGAGTGGGCTCACAGCCTCCTGTGTAGCTGGGATGATGTGGGTGATGGTAGTAGCAGAGAGCAGAGGTAGTAAGAAGCTTGTGTTTTTCCCAAGCACTGTGCACTTCTGTCAGCAGATGTGATGGACTGTGCAGGCTGACTTCCAGGCCTGTAGGTAGCACTTGCAGGTGAGAGCCAACTGCAGCAGTGACAGTGGGTTTATGCTCGACCTTTGTTAACCAGATGGGGTACTTGGGTGTCCCAGGTCATAGGTTTGCCCATGGAATACTCAGTGGTTCAGAGGTCCTATGCTCGGCCTCTGAGGTGTAGGGCAAAGGTGGGAATCAATGAAGCTGGCAGGGCTAAGCCAGAAAAGCCCGCACTTGGAACCTGCGATAGAAGAAGCAAGTGCCAACCCAGAGGGGTGTGAGGCTCCACAGGCAAGTGAGCAAGAGTTGGACCCATTTGACTCTCACACTCTGGAGCAAGTGGAGCTCCCTTCCACAGCGCAACCGCAAAGTTCATGTCAAACCTCACTCAATTAGCACGGATAATAGCGCTCTAAAGATAAATAAATCATCCCAAGTCAGAACACAGGAAGTGCTTATCCTCAGTAAATAAGACTGCCAACACAATCAACAGCCAAATTATTCACAGCAACAAATTTCAAATTAAAGTAGTTTAGACAGATTTAAAAATAAATATATATGCATACATAAAATATCCATTATGGGGGCCACATTATGAAAAAAAAAAGCATTGAAACATTTAGAAATAAGAAAAATGAAACTTAAATAACATAATTTTATATCCGTATATATTTATGTTGAGTAGATTAGCCATTGAGATTAAAATGAAATGGCTATATAATGTAGAAGGTTAGGTTAATCTATAGATAATTAGTAAAAAGAAAGATATGAAGAAGTCATTCATAATAAAGCATGAAGTGATTAAACAGCTGCAATATATAAAACAGAGGTAATTCAAAATAGAATCCAAAATGATACAGGTCAACATATTTCAGATTTCCCAGAAAATGATATTGCTTTGGGGACACAATATTCAAACGAACAAAGTTAGACCATTTTCTGGAATTGCAAATGGGCAGAAATCCTCAAATTCAGGGAGCATAAGGAAGATAATTCACTCCGAGATTTTACACTGCCCCAGCAAATGCAAATTAGTACATCTGTAGATAAAACATATCTAAAATGTAGATTTCTCAGCCTCTGTTTCAGTCATGGGTATTTACGTGATTAGATTTCAGTTTAATTCGACGTAAGCATATCTGATGTGGTCAATTTTCAGAGTATCTGCAAATTAAAGAAAAGCTGCTTGCTCATGAGTTCTTCTTTGCTCCCTTTCTGTGGTCTGCAATGTGATTGCGGCAGTGAGCACCTTTCACCTTGAATGCAGAAATTAGAGTAAAAATGAGATCAGTGTCCTAGGGGATAACAGAGCAACAAGAAAATAGGGACCAAGGTCCCTGCATAACCAAATAGAACAGAGCTTTCCTATTAGCCTGGGTCAGCGTGGAAACAGATTACCACACATAAGCCAAAACCGTGAGATCTTTTTGTAATAACATCTTGGTATTTACTATCATACAGATTTTAGGTACTCTAAGACATTCATATTGTTTCATCGTTTGAGGAGAAAACAATAGCGAAAGGGAGAGAAAGAGGGAGAGGGTAATGAGTGGGTAAAGTCATAGGAGAGGGGAGAGACAGAAGTTTAGACTTTGTCAAATTGTCTTATGAAAATTTTTTATTTATAAAAAAAATAAAGTGAGAGAATATCAGCTTAGAGAATCCAAATACATTGCAGCTATGTGAAATTTATAAGTTACTCCCAGAAAACGTAAAGACTAAAAACATTAAAATTAAAGGTTGGAAAAATATACAACCAACAAGCAAAATTACTACTAGCCAAAAAATATTCTGAAAATGATATGAACAAAAATTGACTGAAACAAGCAAACCTAAATGGCTAGCAAACATAAAAAGTGTCAATTCTGCTAGTAGTTATTGGGAAATAAAATTGACATATATGTACATGTATGTGTATTTTGTATATATGCATACATGTATATATTCATAGATGTATATATCAACCTTTAATAATTAAACTAGTAGAAATTTTAAGAAGAGAAAGCCTTGGCAAATAAACATTTATAATACATATTGTTATAAACATTATAGAAAGAAATCTGCCAGTGTCTATTTAAATAAAAGTCTATAAACATACTAACCCAACAATTCCACTATTAAAGCTCATCTGTGTCGATATATCCATATAGCAAAATAATAAATGTGTCTTGTTAAAAAACAGGATTCAGGTACATAAGTTGCTAGGGCTGCCATAACAAAGTACCACAGACTGAGTGGCTTTAAGAATGGCCTTTTGGCCTAGAGTGGTGTCTCACGCCTGTAATCCCAGCACTTTGGGAGGCCAAGGAGGGCAGATCACAAGGTCAGGAGATCAAGACCATCCTGTCCAATATGGTGAAACCTCATCTCTACTAAAAATATGGAAAAATTAGCTAGGCGTGGTAGCCTGTGCCTGTAGTCCTAGCTACTCGGGGAGGCGGAGGAAGGAGAATTGCCTGAATCTGGGAGGCGGGGGCTGCAGTGAGTGGAGATCGCGCCACTGCATTCCATCCTGGTGACAGGGCAAGACTCTGTCTCAAAAAAAAAAAATTAAATTAAATTAAAAAATGAATAAAAAATAAAAAGAATGGCCTTTTATTTTCTCACAGTTCAGGAGGCTATAAGTCCAATATCAAGATGTCAGCAGAGCTGGTTTCTTTCTGAGACTTCTGTCCTTGGCTTGTAGGTGGCTCTCATTTTACATGGTCTGCCCTGTGTACATATCTGTGTCCTAATCTTCCGTTTATATAAGGACACCAGTGATTAGATTAGAACCCACTCTAATGACCTCATTTAACTTAATTACTCTTTGAAAAACTCTTTCTCCAACTACAGTCACATCTTGAGGTAGTGAGGGTAAGAACTCCAACACATAAACTTTACGGGGACATAATTTAATCCATAACAACATGGATGGCTATTCTACTGTAATTTTAGTAATAAAAATGCAGAAAAATTCTGAATTACCATTAATAGAGAAATCATTATGTAATATTGTAAGTCATCTATAATAATTATATAACTTTAAAATATGATTTTATTAGTTTATATCAACGTGTATGGATATTCATAATATGCTACGGTCTGGATATTTTTGCCCTCCAAATCTTATGTTGGAATGGAATATCCAGTTTTGGAGGTGGGGCTTGATGGGAGGTGATTGGATCGTGGGGCAGTTTCTCATGGTTTAACACCATCCTCCTTGGTGTTGTCAGGGAGAAAGTGAGTTCTTGTGAGATCTGGTGGTTTGAAATTGTGTGGCACCTCCTCCCTCTCTTCCTTGTTCCGACTCTCACCATGTGACGTGCTGGCTTTCCCATTTCCCTCTCCTATCATTAGAGGACATTTCCAGAAGTGGATGCTGACACTGTGTTTCCTGTTTAGCCTGCAGAGCTTTGAGCCAATTCAGCTTCTTTTTTTTTTCTTTTTTAATAAATTGGCCAGTCTCAAGTTTTTCTTTACAACAATTCAAAATTGGCCTAATGTATTTGGTCAGGAGTAAAATGCAATGACGCTATTTTCCTAAAAGGGGACATTTTTCCATTTTGCTTGCTAGAACTTAATTTGATTATTTTTTTTTTTGCTATTGAGTTGAGATCCTTTTATATTTTGGGTATTACCTCCTTCTTAGATGTATATTTTGCAAATGATTTTTCTAGAAGGGGAATCTGTGGATTTTCTATTATGCCAATTGATCTTTTTGATGTACAGAAGCTTCTCAGTTTGATGCAATCTCCTTTATCTATTTTTTTTTTTTAATTTGGTTGCCCATGCTTTTGGGGGCATATTGAAAGAAAAAAGTCATTACTTGGTCCAGTGTCATAAAGTTTTTTCCCCTATGTTTTCGTCTAGGAGTTTTACTGTTTCAGGTTCTACATTTAAGTTTTTATTTCTGTTTGACTTCATTTTTGTGTATAGAGTAAGATAAGGGTACACTTTTAATCCTCTGCATGTAGACATTCAGTTTTTCCAGCACCAGTTATTGAAGAGACTATGTTTTTCCTATTGTATGCTCTTGCCTTTTTTTGAGGAAAATTAGTTGACCTTAAATGCATGGATTTATTTCTGGGTTGTCTATCCTGTTCCATTGGCTGATATGTCAGTTTTTATGCCAGTATCATGCTATTTTGATTACTATAGTTTTGTAACATATTTTAAAATCATTTATTGTAATACCTCTAGCTTTGCTTTTCAAAGAGTTAAAATTATCACAGGATTTAGTTATTGAAGATCAAAGAATTGTGATGAAATTGACAATGGTATATAGTTATACTGTGGTATAAATGTATAAAACTTAAGGCATGAAGAAACAAAGCATAGTGCACGTCTCCTTGGAAATAAGGTCCCGTAGTGGGAGGAAAGAAAATGAAAACAACATCCAAGGCAAGATTGAACTACTCATGGTCAGTATCTTATTCAAAATTCACCAATTAGGTAAATGTTTATATATCAACTATTACATCATGAGTGAGGACAAAGTAGAAACCAGAATTCTCAGGCAGTGGAGATTCTGCCAAAAATAACGTAACATCAGGAGTAGAAAAGAGGTAATCACTTTCATCAACATTTACTTATGAAAGATCATGAATCAAGAGTCATTTATGAGATTTATGTACATGTGAACATATCTGCATTATTGAAGAATAGTACATTTTAAAATATAGTAATATCAAATATTTGAATATTCAATTGAATACATTCTTCCTGTTGATTTTACATATATATTCTATATTTTGGATCAATATTTTCTGTCACCTTAGGTGTAGTTATAGAAAGCTACACTATTTGGAAATATAGAGCAATCAATATCATTCTATGCTAACAAAACAGATATGAAAAAGCTTAAGGACATTTCGAAATGATAATAAACTAAAAAGTAATGCTACAACAAAATATGAGCATCACCTATTGGGCAAAATCACTGGCTTTCACTAGTTTATTTCAGGTTCGCCTCTTTGGGTCTTCATTTCCTTATAAAGGCTTTTATGCTGAGTAAAATATATACAATTGACCCTTGAATAATGTGGATATTAGGGGCGTTGACCCTCCACACAGTTTGAAATACATGCATAACTTTTGATTCCCCCCAAAATTAACTACTAATATCCTACTGCGGACTGAAGCCTTACTGATAATATAAATAGTTAATTAACACATACACACATACTTCGTACATTGTATGCATTATATACTGTATTCTTTTTTTATTTAATTTTTTTTTTTTTGAGATGGAATCTCTCTCTCTTGTCAGGATGGAGTGCAGTGGCACAACAATCTTGGCTCACTGCAACCTCAGACTCCCTGGTTCAAGTGATTTTCCTGCTTCAGCCTCCCGAGTAGCTGGGGCTACAGGCGCCTGCCACCATACCAAGCTAATTTTTGTATTTGTAATAGAGACGGGTTTCACCATGTTGGCCAGGATGGTCTCTATCTCCTGACATCTTGATCAGCCCAACTCTGCCTCCCAAAGTGCTGGTATTATAGGCTTGAGCTACGCCCCTGGACTACATACTGTATTCTTACAAGAAAGTAAGAGAGAAAAGAAAATGTTATTAAGAAAGTCATAAAGAAGAGAAAATATATTTACTAATCATTAAGTGGAAGTAGATCATCACAAAGGTCTTGTTCCCATTGCATTTGCACTCCATTAACATCTGAAAATGTGTTTTATTTGGTTAATCGCAGAGTGATTCAGCATTCATTATCATATAATATGATCTTTTAGTGGTCTTATTTTTATTGTTTCAGCAATCTTCCATTGACTAGAGTTATTAGGCAAAAATTCCTCAACCAATCCCCTGAATTCCAAATTTAAATATCCTTACTCACATTACATAGCAACAACTCTGTTATCCCCCTAATAACCTAAATCAGTAACACTAATCAATAAAATAAATTCCTCTGCCAGTTGATTCAGCGATACTAGTGTTCTAAAGTGGTCAGGGACTGACTTAGCTTCTAATTCATCAAAACTATGACCGTCTTTCCTATGGAAGCAATTCTTTACTGGAAAATAAAATCTCCAAAGCAATGGAGCCAAAGGTTTTGGGGATCAGCAAAAATTGCATCATGTAGGGTTTGTAATTGCACCTTACTATATTGGTCTCTGAAGTTCTGTATCTAGACTGTGAGAAAGACTGCAAAATATATTGCCCTAAAATTTAAAGCATTTGCCACAGAGTATAGAGGTGTACCTCAGCTTTACAGCATGTGATTTTCCAGGCAATACCATAAGTTTTTGGTGAGCTTTCCAATCATCCACCCAACTGGCTCTGGGTGATGACTACTGAATTCCATGGCTGCGAACCTATTGCTATATTTTCTTTGCTGAGGAATATGCCCACTGATCAGAGGCAATCCTGTGTAGGATACCATGAAAAAGAGAAGGCATTGAGGAAACTCATCAATGGTGATGCTGGGCAGACATACTGCATGTATGTCCATCAAAGTTCAGAAAATGAACTATCCTCCTCCATCATAGGAGGATCGTAACAAAAACAACCTGGAAACACTAGTTGACTGATAATCCCAGACAATTATGTCATACTGGGGGTTTAGCATTGGCCCAAGAATGTTTGGATTTTGGTGAGGTTTTAACCAGATCAGCAGAAGCTTTAACCAGATCAGCTTTTGAGACTGTGGGCAGGCTCTTTTCTTGTCATCATGGCTACTTTGTTCATGGAACCTCTAAGGCGTATTTAGAATGACCAGAGAAAGAGACTGACTGTTATCCATAGGATAGGCCGCCTTAGTCATCTAATTACTGAGAACTTTTACCACCTTGGAGGCTCGCTGTTTGCATTCATTTGTAATCAAAATATCTTCCCACTCAGTGTCTATCAGCGCCTGTTTTAAGAAGTCTATCTACAGATATCCTTGTTACCAACTTTCCAATGCTATTTATTTTTTAATACCGGTTTCCAGCAGTTTCTTGCATACAATGGATATGTTTTGTGTTATCCTTGTGTATACTCTTGTTTCTTCATGTGTTAACTAGGGACCTTAGGAAGCAGAGAAAAAGTCAGTAAATTAACAGCTAATTGACTTATAAGCCACTTGCTAAGGAAGTTTACATTAAGCTTCTGGACTTTCTATATCCAAGTCTTCTATATGCAACCGTAAATTTGTAACTAAATTCTGCTCTGCATGATGCATTTGATGATTCACTGAATCAAAAAAAAAAACCCAGGACATGATGATCAGCACACTCTTATTCAAGGTCCTACTCAAAACTGTCAGCTTCAGGAATTATCCAATAAATGCATTGAAAAAGCATGACTTGAGATGATGTTTCTTAATCTAAATGTAACCAGCAAAAACTTTTTCATTGGTCAAACAGAATGGATAATTGTATCTTGCTCATTTTCGAAGAAACATCTTTACATGCTTTGACCACTTATCCCTAGAAACTTAACCATCCCCTGGAATTGATCCAAGTTTATGTCTCACCCTTCATTGCACAGTTACATTACTAAGACACATAAGGTGTTTACAAGCTCATATTTATTATATCTAATTAGCATAATGCCATCAACATAATATCCAATGGAATCTTCTGTGGGATTTGATCATTATAATTTTTTTCCCAGATTGTATTGTGCAGCAGCAACATATTGACTTAGTCATGAAACAAGATAACGTCTTTTTCCTGTTTGAATGGTATTATTTTTAAATGCAAACTGCTTGATATTTTTCTTATTGATGGGAAAGGCAAGGAAGAATCTGTAGCAATTCTTGCACCAAGTGCTATGTTGATTTGCTCGAGTAAAGTTACTATATCTGGAAAGAAAACTCTGATGGACATCACAACCTAATTTAGCCTGTAACCTCTATAGTTATTATGCATTATTCGATTGGTTTCTGTGCCAGACAATCAAACAAGTTAAATGGGAGATGTAGGAATCAATACCCCTGCATCTCTGAGGTGCTTGATGATAAAAATAATCTCTTCAGATCCTCAGAGATGAAATGGTTCTTCAATTTACTATTTTTTTTTCCCAGGAGTACGTAGTTCCGGAGACTTCAGTGTAGCTCTTTCTGCCGTAATACACTTTACTCCATATATTGAAACCAGTATGGAAATCCTTCTAATTTATTTATTTATGATTTTGAAAATAACACACAATTTACCATCAGTCACACTGGACTTTTGTTAAATTTTCCTGGACCACCTTTCTTTGTATTACCTAATGTCTGTAAATCTCTTGTTTCACTAGTGAGCCAGAGTGGAATTGGGTCTCCGGGAAGCAGTGCAAGTTCAGAGCCAACATATGATATTCTCTGAAAGTTACAGGTAATTCTTATTTCCTTGCACACGAGCCACAGGTCTGTCTTAGGAATGCTTGGGGAAGGGTTCACAGATTACACCTATGACCATGTTGTAAGATTCCCTTTATATATTTTCCTCCCTCTCAGTTAAAGGGCTCCTCTTATATAAACCAACATCTGGAAACTGTGTAAGAGGTTTAGCATCTCATGGTTTTCACTTGAGTGAAGGTTCTGGATTTCTGTACTAGACTTTTTCCTTCTATACATATCGGGTAGCACCTTAGCAGCCTGCTCATCTCTGACTTTTCTAGAGACACATAATTTGTTTGATGACCACTATAGATAGCACTCCATTTCTCCTTGTCTCTGATAAATCATTGCCATCTGATCCCTAAGACCCTTCTTTTTTCACTGAGCTAGAGGAACTCAATTATACTCAGAGCTTGCTACCATCATTTCCAGCCCATAGGTGACATTTATAAGCTTTTCTTTTTCTTTTTCTTCTTCTTCTTTTTTTTTTTTTTTTTTTTTTTTTTTTTTTTTTTTTTTTTTTTTTGAGACAGCATCTTGCTCTGCCACCCAGGCTGGAGTGCAGCAATCTTGGCTTACTGCAGCCTATGCCTTCTGGGTCCTCCCAAGCAGCTGGGATTACAGGCATGTACCACCATGCCCAGCTATTATTTTCGTATTTTAGTAGAGACGGGGTTTTGCCATGTTGGCCAGGCTGGTCTTGAACTAGAATCAAGTCATTCATCAACCTTGGCTTTTCAGTGATATCCTTTCCCTCTTCTGCCAAATTTTAAATGTCTTGGTGAAAGTACCATCTTCTGGTTCCTCTGTGTGGTATCAGTGGATAATATTTCTACTATTCCCAGGTTAGTGGGGGATAAAGTGAAGGTCAAAATAAGATTGTGGGACTTAGTTGAAGTATTAATAGTTTTCCTTCTTCCCATATGGGAATTTATGGAAAGTAAAGAGTAAAACTGTTTATTTTTTAGTATTCTCAATTGAAATGTAAATAACCCTGAAATATGCTACACAGTGTTCCTGAAATGTGGTCCAGGCACCACTTGTATCAAAATTATCTGGAGGCAGATATTAGAACTGAAGCATCCTCGGCCTCATACAGATACAATTGAGTCAAATGCCCCAGAGAAAATATCTGATAATATCCATTTTAACAAAACTTTAGATGGCAGTCATGCATACCAAAATCTGAGATGCCACAATATGGAGGTAGTTAGAATAAACATAGTTTAGAATTATACTATCATTAAACAAAGTATATGGGAGGCCATTGTTTTGGACTGAGCTCCAGAACTAGGCCCCAACAGACCTGACCAAACCAAAATATGGTCACTCAAGCTAAATGCCAAACAAGCAAAGGAAACTTTAAGAAAGCAGGTAAGTCCCATAACAGATCAGTTTTATTTTATTTTATTTTTTCTGAAAACAGGAGATTCAGATCTACCTGATTCAGCATAAAAAGGAAGTTCTCTCTGCTTTCACCCTTACAAAAATCAAGTAACCTGAAGTAACTTGATTTTATTCAATCAACTACTTTTCTATTGTTCTATCTCCTTAACTCATCTTACAAAAGCCACTTTTCTGCTCTTGTTCGTTGAAAGATCTCATTCTATGCTTTAGAATGGAGGCTGCCCCAATTAATAAATTAAGAATAAAAGCCAATTAGATTTATAACAGTTTGTTTTAATTTTGTTTTGAAATATTCAAAACAGATTCTCATCGTGTATCAGGAAAAAAGAGACATAAGAAAGAAAAGAGAGGTGCCATGTTGTATTTATAATAACTCCCTTTTCCTTTGGTTCATAAAACAATGTCTAAATGTTTGCATTAAATAGCCTGCACAGTATGCTACTTTCCAGTAATCACATATTTTTCTGTTTGCTTTGGTTTGCATTTCACCTCTAAACTCTTCTTGCAATTTAATTGCCCTTGTAAGAGTATTGGAAAGTAAGACATTTAAGAGAGATTTAGGCCATGAAGGGTCTACTGTTATGATTAGATTAATACCTTTATTGGGAGAATGAGTTATTTAGAAGTGAGTTCCTGATAAAAGGATGGAGTTTGTCTTGATTCCTCTCTCTGGCTTCTGTGCTCACTTGCACTTCCACCGTGGGCTAACACAGAAAGAAGGCCCTCACCAGATATCAACACCATGCTCTTGGACTTCCCAGCCTCCAGAACTCTGAGCCAAATAAACTTTTTTTAATTTGTAAATTATCCAGTCTGTGATATTCTGTTATAGAAACAGAAAACAAACAAAGACACTACTTTTAACCTCAACTATCATAATAGTTGGAGAACATTTGCTAAGCTCTTTATTAACACAGGACTAGGACCTCTTAAAATGGTAATTGACAGCTATCTTGAAGTGAGACTGGACCTAAATAACTCCCAGTAGGGATGGATTTGATAATTGTTAGGTACGACTTAGTAACCCCCCACTTAAACATGCTTCCTGAAATCCAAATCCCTTCAAAATGAGCTTCTTCCACTCAAATCTTTGTCTCACAGACTATTTCTAGGTTAGTACAATTTAAAACAAGAAAATATTAACTATATGAGCTTGGTTATTTTTAGTGTTTGGACAGGATGTGGGAAAGTTAAGTTTACTATTAGAATTTAAAATAGCTTAGTCTTTTCTCCCTACATTAATATTAAAAGCATCCAGCTCAAGGAAGAAAAAATTAGAATTCATTTAACATAAAACAAATCAGTTAAAGAATTGCAAATCCTTTGTTTAATAGAGTAAGCACTGTATAAGAATCAGTGATGAGGCTGGAAATAGGGGAAAATTATTTACTGCAATGAAGAGGTTGATTTGAGGGATTACTTTAGAATTAGGGCTAAGGTTAGGCCAGGCATGGTGGCTCACAGCTGTAATCCCAGCACTTTGTGAGGCCAAAGAGAGCAGATCACTAGGTCAAGAGTTGGAGACCAGCCTAGCCAACATAGTGAAACCCAATCTCTCCTAAAAATACAAAAATTAGCTGGACATGGTGGTGCATGCCTTTAATCCCAGCTACTCGTGAGGCTGAGTCAGGAGAATTACTTGAACCCAGGAGGCGGAGGTTTCAGTGAACTGAGATGGCACCATCACACTCCAGCCTGGGCAATAGTGTGAGACTCCTCAAAAAAAAAAAAAGAAAGAAAGAAAGAAAAGAAAAAGAATTAGGACTAAGGTTAAATTTAATTCCAAGTTTTTTCTAAGGTAATAACAGTGCTCATACAATCTTTGAGAACTTATGCCACTAAGATTTTACATATGAAAAATTTGACCTTCCAGTTCTAAATTAGCAAACATTTTAAAGTCAAAGCAAACTTAGGGAACATGGCAACCATGAATTATTCATGGAAACAAATGACAACATTGAATCTTGAATATTGAAGTCTTGTTAACAATACTCTGTTACTGTTTCCACATTAACAAAAAATCTAGAATTAAGATCTCTTGAAAATTGACCACTGGTGAACATTAAAGTAAGGTGCATGTAGGAAAAAAATAAAAATAAAATAATTAAACATTGATCATGTGACAAAAAGGGGAATGGATGAGGTAAACAGAATATAACGTGTTTACTTTGTTTGTTTTAATCTGGAAGTCAACGGATAATGTAAGATAGAATTGTAATTATTTTAAAAATTAAGTACAAGATGATACTGCCTGTCATTTTTTCTCATTATTACAGAAGATTATTCTAGAACTAATAACTGTTGTGGAGAAATATTTACTTTAAGTTCTTAAATTTACATCAATTTCTGCCAAATTCAATGAAATTTAATGTATTCTGTTTATCACAGTTTAAAAAAAAGCACTGAGTTTTAACTCCTGTCATCCTATTTTTACAAATAGGGAGATATGAAATTTTGTACCACAAAAATGACAATTATTTCTCAGTGGGAGTATTCCTGGGCTTTTTTTCTTTTCCCATTCTTTACTTACGTATTTCTTAATATATTCAAAATGAGCATGCGTATCTTTTAAAAAGCCACAGCATTATTATTACCCTGAGTATTTAAAAATTAATAAGAAACTTTAATATGTAACTCTATAGTTTTTACAATAGAGTAAGATAATATATTAGAATAACAATTGTGTCCCTGTTTTTCACCATCATAAAATAATCTGAAACACATACTAATTTATAGGGTCAATCACACATAAATTTCTTTTTTCTAAACTCTATATTTATTTTAAATCATATGTCATATTTTAGTTTCAGTGTTTTACCAATATGCTTTTATCCATATTCAGTCATACAGGCATTCATGGCAAATTTGTGACCTCATAATCATTCTTCTGCTCTCAGCTTTTCCATGTGTTTCAGATCCTAGATAGACATAGCTACTGTTGATGTCGTCGGACTTTATGTGGAGTAGATCACCATCTTGAACTAGAAATACACAATTCTACTTTTTTTGCTATAATTAGATAATCTTCAGTCCCTGGAGTTTACAAAGCTGTGTCTGTTATTCTTGAAAATCTTGTGTCATTTCCAGAATAAATGAAAGGATTGCTGCCATTGTAGAAATACCACTACTGTTCACTTCAGCCACTAACCACCTAACTTTCATACTGCTTACAGCACCAGCACCCATTCAAGGCACTACCCACCTCCCACTACAAAAAAGCACTCATTCCATTCAAATGGCAATTTTCCCTGTAAGTTTATAATCAAACACAATCACCATCATTCACACTGCCCTCCTTAATTTCTGCTATTCACTATCCATTCCCCCAACAGCCACTCTTAAAATCTGCGATCTGTCTTTAGTTTCCATCTGTCCTTTATTTTCTTATCCTCTTGCTGTATCCTCTTTCTTATCCTCTTGCCTTTCTCATTGGTGAGTTCATAAATAACACCTCTCTGATATTTATCAAGAAGTCTTTTACAAAGACACAATAATTTATACACCTTCAACAATTTTGTGTGAGTGTGGCATTCACTTAAACTTCCATCATCATGTTCATTAAACACATTTGTGACCCTCAGTTATACAGACACATCCAAATGGATCTTCTCAACTCGTTCTTGAGTAAAGTACAGTTTTAGCGATGATGGTCTGAACTAAGGGGTTAATATTTTCCTTTCGTTTTTTTTTTTTTTTTTTAATGTTATATATTGCTTTGAAACACTAAAAGAACAGAATTTTTGTCCATCTTAGAGCAACTATCGTTCTGTGGAATGGAAAACCAATGAACACTGAACTGAAGAGTTTTATAAAATTGTATATGCTCTGTTTCCACATACATGAAGGTTTAATATAATGTTTATAATATATCTTTTTCAAATACAAAATCTATTTGCTATCTTTATTATGAAAATCCAAGACCATATTAATCACATCTTTGGGTTTTATAATTTTACTTGCACTTTGACCTGAGAATTGTTTGAGTTATTTAACTAAACGCTACTTTTGTTAAATTCTATCACATGGAAATTCATTTAATGCATTTATAAATGCTCAATTAATGTGGGAACCTTATTTCCCTTAAGTATTGTATTAGTAGCTTCCACCTTATGGGAAATTTATTGCTTATTTCTGCCACTATTAATTTTATAGCAAATTAATATTAAGCTATTATTTTATTCTAAAATAAAGTAACTTTTTTATAATTTGTGAACCATCATAATAAATTGCATGGAAATTAGAGTGTATAACATTTACTACAGTGAAAATTTCTTGTTGCTGAATGGAGATTTCAAGTATGTGTCTGATAATATTTTACATGATCACTTTAAACTAATTTCTATAATTTCTTTACAGATCTTTTGCACCAAGCAAACAATCTGTAGACCATTTATTACAGTGTTTTACATTGCAATTAACCTCACAAAGGTGTAAAATGTGAATAAAGAAGAAAAGTTAGTGTTCCTTAATTAGATTTTAAATCACATATAATAATACTTTTTAAATGTTCCCTATTCAGAGAAACAATGAGCAGAAAATATATGAAAAATATCATTTAGGTTCTTGTTTGAAAAATAATAAAATAAATTATTATAATGAAACCTTTTTATTATTTTTTCACTTTGGTCTGTAAGTTATTTTACGTTTCTGAAACAAAATATTGAGTATTAGGCAAGTGTTAAATCTTAAGTTGTGGATATAGAATAAGTTATAAATTGGCTATCTGTTGCTGCAAAATGAAAGACCCCAAAATTTAACTTAAAATAGCAAATATTTATTATCCTCAGATTTTGGGTGTTAGGAATCCAGGTGTACCTCACCTGGATGTTTCTGACTCAAGGTCATCATAAGGTTGCAGACATGGCTTCAGCTGGGACTGTATCTGAAGACATATTTACTTACTGGCCTGGTGGCTGATGCCTCAGTTTCCTGCCGTCGACTCTCTCCATAGGGATGCCTTGAGTGTTCTGAAGACATGGTGGTTGCTTTCCCCAAAGTGATAATGAGAGAGAGAACAACACAGAGAGAGACAGAGACAGACAGGGAGATAGAGAAACAAGATGGGAACTTCAGTCTTCAAAATCTAATCTGATAGGTGACATTGACCACCTCTCTGTTTTATTAGAGTATGTTTAGAATAGACACTTAACTATGATTGAGAAAAAATGTGGTCATAACACCTGGCAATATATCACTTTGCCTCCATTTGCTTTGTCTATTTGTATCATGCAATCCATTTATTTACCTTGAGCTAAAAATAATAACAGAATATAGACTCAGTTTGAATGTGACATTTATCAGGAATGCACTAATTTACTAAATCTTCTTGGCTAGTGAAGTGGGCTTGCTTTCTTCAATAGTGTGTTTTAAAATAGTTTTTATTTGAATGAAATATATGTGGCATAAAATTGCCATTTAACTATTTTTAAGTACAGTTCAGTGTTATTAAGTATATTCACGATGTTGTGCAACCATCACCACTATCTATGCACAAAATGTTTACATTATTCCAAACAGAAATACTACAGCCATTAAGCATTAACTCTGCATTCCCTGTTTCTCCAGACTCTAGTAAGCTCTAAACTTCTTTCTATGAACTGTCCATTTAAACTATTTCATTTAAATAGAATTATATTTGTCCTATTGTGTCTAGCTTCACTTAGCATAATGTTTTTGAAGATCCATGTTGCAACATGTATCAGAATCTTTTTTTTTTATTGTTGAATGCCATTCCATTGTGCATACACACCACACTTTATTTATCCATTCATCGCTCCTTGGGTTGTTTCCACTTTTCAGCTTTTGTGAATAGTACTATAATAAACATACAAGTGTCTGTTTGAGTCTCTGTTTTCAATTATTTATAGTGTATATACCTATGAGTGGAATTACTGTGATACATGGTAATTCTGTTCACTATTTTTTAGCACTCTCAGACTTTTTCACAGCAGTTACACTGTTTTACATTCCCATCAACAATGAAGGAAGGTTCCAATTTCTTCATAGCTTAATAGTGATTATTCTCCATTTTCTTTTTCTTTCTTTTTTTTTTTTTTTTTTTTTTTTTTTTTTTGAGACGGAGTCTTGCTCCGCCGCCCAGGCTGGAGTGCAGTGGCTGGATCTCAGCTCACTGCAAGCTCCGCCTCCCGGGTTTACGCCATTCTCCTGCCTCAGCCTCCCGAGTAGCTGGGACCACAGGCGCCTGCCACCTCGCCCGGCTAGTTTTTTGTATTTTTTAGTAGAGACGGGGTTTCACTGTGTTAGCCAGGATGGTCTTGATCTCCTGACCTCGTGATCCGCCCGTCTCGGCCTCCCAAAGTGCTGGGATTACAGGTTTGAGCCACCGCGCCCGGCCTCTCCATTTTCAAAAATTATCTTCAACCTGGTAAGTATGGCATGATACATCAGAGAGGTTTTGATATGTATTTCCATAATGACTAATGATGTTGAGCATTTTAATGTGCTTATAGGCTATTTACATAGCTTCTTTAAAAAAATGTCTATTCAAGTACTTTGCCATTTTTAATTAGATTGTTATTGGTGTTGAGTTGAAGGGATTCTTTGTACAATCTGGATGGATCATTATCTCATCAAATATATGGTTTGCAAATTTTTCTTCATTTTGTAAGTTTTTTTTTTTGTACTTTCTTCATAATGTTCTTTAATTTGCAAGTAATTTTTGTTTGTTGTCTTTTATAAAGCCCTATTTATTTGTTTTTTCTTTTGTTGCTCATGCTTTTGTCATATCTAAAAATCTATTGTCAAATTCAAAGTAATTAATATTTACCTCTGTATTGTCTCCTAACAGTTTTAGGGTTAGCTCTTGTATTTAGGTGACTGATGCATTTTAAGTGAATTTTCATATATGTTTGAAATAGGAGTCTAGTTTTATTATTTTGCATGTGACTATCTCGTGGTCCTAACATCATTTGTTGAAGAGGCTGTTAATTTGCCATTGAATGATTTTGATACCTTTGTCAAAAATAAATATGCCGTAGATGTATGAGTTTGTTTTCTATATGTCTTATACATTTTCCATCCTTCATTTCCTCCATTACTGCTGTATTTGATATTTAGTAGTTTTATTTTCAGTGAACCATAGTTTTCCTTTCAATCATTTTCTGTATGCCTTTTAGATTTTCCCTTAAGGTTACCACATGTGTTACATTTAATACCCTAAATTTCTGACAATCTAGTTCAAACTGATACCAACTTAATTTCAATAACATAAAACATTCTGTACATATAAAGTCTCATACATCCCACACTTACATTGTTATAATCTGTCTTTATTCATTTTTCACACAACAGCATTAATTTTATATAATTTGTTATGTATCTCTCTTTTAAAATCTGTAGGAAAGAAAAGTAGAGTTATAAACCAAAAATACAATAATACTGGTTTTGCATTGGTCTATATATTTATCTTTACCAGAGGTTCTTATTTCTTCATATGGCATTGAATTACTGTTCGGTGCCCTTTCATTTATTTATTTATTTATTTATTTATTTATTTATTTATTTATTTTTGAGATGGAGTCTCGCTCTGTCACCCAAGCTGGAGTGCGGTGGAGCAATCTCGACTCAATGCAAGCTCCGCCTCCCGGGTTCACGCCATTCTCCTGCCTCAGCCTCCTGAGTAGCTGGGACTACAGGCGACCACCACTACGCCTGGCTAAGTTTTTGTATTTTTAGTAGAGACGGGGTTTCACCGTGTTAGCCAGGATGGTCTCGATCTCCTGACCTCATGATCTGCCCGCCTCAGCCTCCCAAAGTGCTGGGATTACAGGCGTTAGCCACCGTGCCCGGCCTCAGTGCCCTTTTATTTTAACCTGAAGGACTCCCTTTGGCATCCCTCGTGTGGCAGTTCCAGTGATAATGAATTCTCTCAGCTTTTGTTTATTTTGAAATGTCTTAATTTTATCCAATTTTCCCAAATTAAAATTTTTGGTAGATAAATTTTTTCAGTAATTTACATATATCACCATATTGTCTTCTTGCCTTCGGGGTTTCTGCTGATAATTGCTGTTAATCTTATTGAGAATCTTTTGTATGTGATGAGTTGTTCCTCTTTTACTCCTTTCAAGTTTGTTTGTAAATTTGATGAGTCTCTCGAAATCATCCCATTTATGTTTCTTGGTTGTAGATTCATGTCTTTATTAAATTTGGGAGTTTTCAGCCATTATCACATCATATTTCTTCCCCCATCCTTTGTCTTCTGGGCTTCCCATAATGCATTTGTTGGTGCCCTGGTGGTGCTCTATAATCCCCTTACGTTCTGTTCAGTTTTTCACCCCTCTTTTCTTTCTTCTTCTCTGAATTAATCATTTCATTTGTATTATCTTCAAGTACACTGATTTTTTTTGCTTAATTATTGTGCTTTTTAGCTCCAGAATTTCTGATTGTTTCTTTGTTATAATTTATATTTCTTAATATTCTTATTTTGTATATATACTATTTCCCTGATTTCCCATAGTTATTTGTTAATGTTTCTTTTAATGTTTAGAATTTAGCAAAATTAACAGTTGTTTTTTGTTTTAAAAATTTTATGTATTTAATTATTTATAACTGACTAATAAGGTTGTATACATTTATGCTGTGCCATATGATGCTTTCATATATATATACACATTTTAGAATGGCTATATCAGGTTTATTAACAGATCCATTGCAAGAGTTATTTTCAAGTTATTGTTTTGTAAGTCCAAAATTTTGACTTCATTAGAGTAAATCAACATTTTTCATTACTTTGAATCAGCATATTTTTCTGTTACTTTGTACACCTTGTGATATTTTTGTTAAAAAGTGGACATTTGAATATTATAATGAGATAATATTAGAAATTAGATTTTCTCCCTTCCCCAGAGTTTGCTGTTATTTTGTTGTCATTTGTGGTTGTTTCAATCGAAAGCTATAGTAGACAATTTGCTTAGTGTCTTTTTCAAACTCTTTTTGTAAAGGCTCTATCCCTTGTATGCAGTCAAAAAAGTCCCTGTGCCTTAGTTGGTGTCTACCCAGTGTTTTAACAGAGATTTCCTTTGAAAGAGAATGTCAGCAGCTAAAACCAGCCAACCAACCAAAAAAACACTTGTCCGAGTCTGAAGGGGGTGCTCCTTCAGCACTTAACCAGGCTTGTACTGGGACTAAGAATCAACTAAAAATGACAGGTTTGTGTCTTCCTAGATTTTTCTAAGCATTTTGTCTTTCTCTGGGTCTCAGCACGGTCTTCAAAATTTCTCCTCATATGAACGTGCTTTTGAATGTCTTAGCTTCCCAAAGGAACTCTTTCTAGCTTTTACTCCCAAGCTACAGGTAGTCTATTGTATGTTTCAGCGTACTCTTTGCCACGAGAGTCTGCAGGTTATTGGGTTGGTTTGCAGTGTTTTTGAGTAATGTCCAGTACTTGCTTCCTGGCCTGGATTCTAAATTTGTTGAAACAGATGTGAGTGCCTTACATCACTCCCTCAAGTGGCTTTCATACAAGTGAGAATACACACACACAATAATTTGCAAATAGAGTCTGTTCTGGTTCCTCCACAACCAGAGACCAGAGTTTTACTCTGGTAATGTGGACATCTCTCTTCAAGAGTGCTGCCATGCCCAAGGGATTTGAAACAAGGAGAGTAAAAACATCACAAATATTTTCTATATTTGTTGTTTGTTTTTATTTTTATTTTATTTTATTTTATTTTATTTTGCTGTTTTTCATAACATTTATTTTAGATACAGGGTACACATGCAGATTTGTTACATGGGAATATTGCATGATGTTGACGTTGGGAGGACAGATACTGACACTCTGATCATGAGTGTAGTCCCCAATAGGTAGTATCTTTGAATCCACACACTCCCCATCCCCCATAGTAGTCCTGAATGACTACTGTTCCCATATTTATGTCCATGTGTATTCAATGTTTAGCTACCACTTATAAGTGAGAACATGTAGTATTTGGTTTTCCGTTTCTGCATTAATTTGCACAGAATTATGACCTCCAGCCCCATTCATGTTGCTGCAAAAGACATGATTTCATTCTTTCATGGCTGTATAGTATTCCATGGTGTATATGTACCACATCATCTTTAGCTAATCTATCATTGGTGGGCACCTGGGTTGATTACATGTCTTTGCTATTGTGAATAGCACAGGAATGAACACACAAGCACATGTGTCTTTTTGGTAAAATGGTTTATTTTCTTTGGGTATATATTGAATATGAGATTGCTGGGTCAAATGGTAGCTCTATTTTAAGTTACATGAGAAATCTTCACACTGCTTTTCACAGTGGCTGTACTAATTTTCATTCCCATCAAGAGAGTATAGTGTTACATTTTCTCCCAAGCCTCACCGGCATCTGTTGTTCTTTTAATAATAGCAATTCTGACTGGTGTGAGATGGTATTTGTGGTTTTGGTTTGCATTTTTCTAATGATTAGTGATGCTAAGCAGATTTTCATATGTTCGTTGGCCCCTTATATGTCTTTTTTTTTCTTTTTTGAGAAGGGTTTGTTAGTATCCTTTGTCCATTTTTTAATGGGATTATTTGGTTTTTACTTATTAATTTGTTTAAGTAACCTACAAAATCAGGATATTATACCTTTGTCACGTGCATGGTTTGCAAATATCTTCTCCCATTCTGAGTTGTCTGTTTGCTCTGTTGATAGTTTATTTTTCTGTTCAGAAGATTTTTAGCTTAATTAGGTCCTACTTTATTTTTGGTTTTGTTGTAATTTCTTTCAGAGACTTAGTTAAAAATTCCTTGCCAAGACTGATGTCAAGAAAAGTATTTCTTAGGTTGTCTTCCAGGATTTTTATGTTTCGAGGTTTTACATTTAAATCTTTAATCCATTTTGAATTAATTTTTTATATGGCAAAAGGAAGGGGTGCAGCTTCAATCTTCTGCATATGACTAGCCAGTTATCTCAGCACCATTTATTGAATAGGGAGTCCTTTCCCCAATGCTTATTTTTATCAGCTTTGTTATAGATCAGATGATTGTAGGTGTGTGACTTTATTTTCCAGTCTTCTATTCTGTTCCATTTTTCCCTGTGCCTGTTTTTGTACTGGTACAAACTGTTTTGATTACTCTGGCTTTATACTGCAGTTTAAAGTAAGGTAGTGCAATGCCTCTGGCTTTGTTCTGTTTGCTTAGGATTGCTTTCACAATTCAGGCTTTTTTTTGGTTCCATATGAATTTTAGCATACTTATTTTTTCTAATTCTGTGAAGAATGACATTGCTATTTTGATAGTAATATCATTGAATCTGTAAATTGCTGTGGGCAGCATGGCCATTTTTATTATATTGATTCTTCCAATCCATGAGCATGAAATGTTTTTCCATCTATTTGTGTCATCTCTGATTTTTCTCAGCAGTGCTTGATAGTTCTCCATGTGGAGATCTTTCAACTCGTTGGTTAGCCGTATTCCTAGGTGTTTTATTTTCTTTGTGGCTATTGTAAGAGGGATTGCTTTCCTGATTTCACTCTCAGTTGTTGTTGAGTAGAAATGCTACTGATTATTGTTCCTTAGTTTTGTATCCGGAAACTTTACTGAATCCAAATTGTTTATCAATACTAGTAACCTTATGTCAGAGTCTCTAGGATTTTCTAGATCCAAAATCGTATCATCAATTAAGAGAGAGAGTTTGACTTCTTTTCTTATTTAGATATCTTTTGCATCTTTCTTTTGCCTGACTGCTCTGTCTAGGAATTTCAGTACTGTATTGAGTAAGAATGATGTGAGTGGGCATCTTTATCTTGCTCCAGTTCTCAAGGGGAGTGCTTCCAGCTTTTGTCCATTCAGTAGGATGTTTACTGTGGGTTTGTCATAGATGGCTCTTATTATTTTGAAGTGTATTTCTTTGATGACTAGCTTTTTGAGGATTTTGTCATGAAGGGATGTTGAATTCTATCAAATACCTTTTCTGCATCTATTGAGATGATCATATGATTTTTGTTTTTGGTTCTGTTTATGCGATAAATCACATTTATTAATTTGTGTATGTCGAATCAGCTTTGCATTTTGGAATAATGCCGAAATGCTTATTTTTGGCATTTTGATTGTGGTGTGTTAACTTTTTGATTTGCTGCTGGATTCAATTTGCTAGTATTTTGTTGAGGACTTTTGCATAGATAATCATGGGAGATATTGGTCTGATGTTTTCTTTTTTGTTGTGTCTCTGCCAAATTTTGCATAAAGCTGATGTTGGCTTCATAGAATGAATTAGCAAGGGGTCCTTGTCCTCAATTTTTTGGAATAGCTGCTGTAGAGTTGGTGTTAGCTTTTCTTTGTATGTCTGGTGGAATTCGGCTATGAATCCATCTGGCCCAGGGTTTCCTTTTGTTGGTAGATTCTTCATTACTGATTCAGTTACAGAAGTTGATATTGGTCTATTCAGGGTTTCAAACTCTTCCTGATCCAATCTGGGTAGAATGTATGCTCCCAGGAATTTATTCATTTCCTCTAGATTTTTGAATTTTTGAGCATACAGTCGTTCATAGTGGTATCTGAGGATCTTCTGTGTTTCTGAGTGATTAGTTGTAATACCATCTTTGTCATTACTGATTGTGCTTACTTGGATCTTCTCTTTGTCTTTGTTAATCAAGCCAGGGGGTCTCTATCAATCTTATTTGTCTTTTCAAATCACCAACTCTTGTTTTCATAGATCTTTTATGAGGATTTTTGCGTCTCAATTTCAGTAAGTTCTCTAATTTTAGTTATTTATTTTTTCTTGCTAGCTTCAGAGTTTGGTTTTTTTTTTTTTTTTCCTCCTAGATTCTTCAGGTGCAAACTTAGATTGTTAATTTGAGACATTTCTAACTTCTTGATAAAAGCATTCAGGACTATAAACTTTCCCCTTGGTACTGCTTTAGCTACATCTCAGATATTTTTGTAAGTTGTGTCTCTAGTTTTATTAATTTCAAAGAATTTTTTATTTCTGCCTTAATTTTGATGTTCACCCAGGAATTATTCAGGCATAAGTTTCTAAATTTCCGTGTATTCGTGTTGTTTTGAGAAATCTTCTTGCTGTTAACTTCAATTTTTGTTGTGCTGTGTTCAAGAGTGTACATGGTGTGATTTCAGGCTTTTTAATTTATGGAGGTTTGCTTTATGACTGAGCATAAAGCAAACCTTAAAACATGATCTTAAAACATGTTCCATGTGCAGGTTTGAAGAATGTCTATTCTGTGGTTGTTGGATGGAGTTTTATTATGTCCAATTGGTCAAGTGTTGAGTTTAAGTCCAGAGATTCTTTTTTTTTTCTTTTTTTGACTTGATGGTCTGCTGAATGCTGTCAGCAGGGTGTTGAAGTCTCACAACATTATTTGTGGTTGTCTTAAGTCCTTTTTTATGCCAAGAAAAAGTTGTTTTATAAATCTGGGTGCTCCAATGTTGGGTGCATATATATTGGGGGTAAAGCTTCTTATTGGATTGCATTCTTTATGCTCTTCAATGTGCTTAATTTTTATTGACTTAAGTTGCATTTTATCTGACAGAAAAATAATGCTTTCTGTTTTATTTTGTTTTACATTTGCGTGGAAGGTCTCACTCTACCCTTTTACTTTTTGCTTGTGGGTTTTTTTACATGTGTGATGGGTCTCTGCAAGACAAAAGATAGTTGAGTCTTTGTCTTTTTATCCAGCCTTGCCACTCTGTGCCTTTTAAATGGGGGATTTAGCACATTTCTATTCAAAGTTAGTGTTGATATGTGTGATATTAATCCTGTAGTGTTGTTAGCTGGTATTTATGTAGGCTTGATTGTGTAGTTCTTCTATAGTGCCTGTGAGCTATGTGCTTAAGCGTGCTTTGTGGTAGCAGATGTGGTTCTTTTGACTTCATTCTTATCACTCTCTTAAAGTCCTCCTGTATGGCTCGTCTAATTGAAATATGTTTTTTCAACATCTGCTTGCCAGAGAAGGATTTTATTTCTTCTTCACTTATGAAGATAAATTTGGCAGGATATGAAATTATCGATTGGAATTTTCTTTGTTTAAGAACACTAGAAATAGGCCCCCAGTCTCTTCTGATTTGTAAGGTTCTTGCTGAGAAGTATACTGTTAGCCTGATGAGGTTCCCTCTGTAGGTGACTTGCCTGTTCTCTCTAACTACTTTTAAGATTTGTTGATTGACCTTGGTGATTATGATGACTATGTGCCTTGGTGATGACTGTGTTGTATATTATCTGGTCAAGACTGTCTGTATTTCTTGGATTTGTGTATGAACTTCTCAAGTTTAATTAGATAAATTTTCACGGACTATAGCGTCAGATGTGTTACATTTTCCCAGTTGTTTTTTTCTCTCCTTCTCTCTCAGGAATGCCAGTGAGTCACAGATTTTGTCTCTTTATATAATCGCACATTTCTCGGAGGTTTTGTTTATGTTTCTTCATTCTTTTTTCTTTATTTTTGTATGACTGAGTTGACTTGAAGAACTGGTTGTATTTTTTCCTTAGCTTGGTCTATTTTGCTGTTAGTACTTCCAGTTGTATTATGAAATTCTTATAATGTATTTTTCAGCTCAAGAATTTCAGTTTGGCTCTTTCTTAAAATGAGAATTTCATCTTTCAGCTTTGAATCGTTTTACTAGATTGCTTGGTTTCCTTGGATTAAATTTTAGCTTTCTCTTCGATTTCAATGAGCTTCCTTGCCATCCAGATTCCAAATTCTATGTCTGTCCTTTCGGACAGTTCAGACTGGTTAAGAACCGTTGTTGGGGAGCTCATGGGCTTGTTTAGATTTAAGGCGACATTCTAGCTTTTTGAATTGCCAGAGTTCTTATATAGGGCTTTGTTGTAGAATGTTTGCTATTGGTTTTGCAGGGGGGACATTCTAAAGTGATCTCTGGTGTAGCTTCAGCTGTGATCCAGTAGATGGCTCTTGAGAGCAATGGGCAGTAGATAGGCTTTTACTGAGCCATGTGGTTCCTTCATGTATCTTTGAGTTTACAATTGTGTTCTCTGGTGTGAGGGCAAGAGAGGTGACTCCATTACCTGATCAGCTTGTGGTCGTTGGGGGAGCCGCCTCTCATCACTGTCACTGTGTCCACTATTTTGTTGTTGTAGTTAGGTCTGTTGGGCCACAGGACTCCCTTGGGGGAGAGATCTGGTAAGGAAATAGGGTATACCCTTACTAGACCTACCCTGTGGAGAAAGGCAGGGCTAGGTCCTATGCCAGTCCTCTCAGTTTTCTGAGAGTGTGGGCTCCTGCTCTATTCAAGTGTCAATCACCAATTACATCTTGAGACTCCTGAGTCACAGGCCACAGCCCTGGGACACAGGATGTGCTTGTAGCTCCCTCCTATGGATGCCTGGGGTTGGGTTCTGGGGGTAGTATGGGGTCTGAGGTGTTCCTAGGCTGCCAGAACACATGCGAGTGGAGCAAAACACCCAGCCTGGGCAGCAGAGGCTGCACTGTGTACACACTCCTATAGAGTGGCCAGGCAGGGGCCCCAGGAGGGACTGGTGGGCAAGTCGTCCTGCAGGACAGAAATGCCCCAGTCCCACAGGGAAGCAGACCCTGCTTTCTCCCTAGCAGTTAGCTAGCTCCAGAGCCTCTCGGGGGGAGCCAGGTGCCCCTGGGAAGTGAGTGCTTATAGCCGGCTCCACCAGAGCTTCCCCATGCTCAAACGTTCCCAGCTCTGTGCCTGCTCCAGCTCTGTTTCTGTCTTATATCAAGGAAGACCCCTCTACCAGCTCCCACATTTGTTGGGGGTATGGGGTCCTCTTCAGCTGGGACCCCAGAGATCTGTGGCAAATGTGAGCAGTTTTCCATCCATGTCAATCACCTCTTTCCCAGGTGCCATTCTGGGGCAGAAACCAGAGGTAACATTCAGGCACCCCCCAAAGAGTTCTCCTCTGCCTCCCTCTTCAGCCTCAGTGACCGCATCGTTTCTCCATCCACATTCAGCATTGTCTCCCTAAAGATCAGTTCAAATTATGTTGGTGTAATCGAAATTGTGGTCTGTCTATGGGAGCAGCATTTTCTGGCTGCATCCAGTCAACCATCGTGGAAAAAGACATTTTCAACAGTTTTGAAATTGCCTTTTTCTCAACTCAGTATTTACTTGGTTACTGTAAACCTTTCTAGAGTTCTGCCAGAGCTGGTTCTGACTGTTTCTGCATGTTTTTCAATATTTCTTTGGGAGGAATATGAGCTTGGAGCGTCTACTGCAATGTTATGCGTGAATCACTCACACCATTACTTTTTCCACATGCTTTTGGTCACACATACCAACCCTAGGACATAATTAAAAGGGACTATGTAAGAGTGTTAACACCAGGAGTCAGGGAGGAGAGCAGTGACCCCCTCTTAGTGACCTGTGGGCTCCACCAAGCACGGACATAAAGGAAAATCTTGAGTTCCTTCAGGGGAAATTCCAGGGAGCTGACTAGCCTTGAAAAGTAAATAAGCAACTTGATAAATAAGAAGATAATAGTAACTTAAAACAATAGTATAAAGTCTTAGAGTCATGTGAATATATGGTTCCCTGTAGAAACTAAAGATAACATCCTAACATATATCTCTGGGTTGTTACTCAGAAACGGGGACTTCCACCAAATAGGTCTACTGGCATGTAAACCTCAAAGGGGAACTGAGGACTGAACTCTGATCACCATTCTTTTTTTAAAATGTCTTCCTGAGGGACCTGGGGGAGGTCACATCCCCAGGCCAGAACTAACATTCTGTTAATTCCAAATTTTTAGGCAAAGCTTTGCCTCCTGAACCAAATTCAAATCATAAAATATTTGAATCGACCTAGGAACTGTGGGATCCCACTTCAAAATCTCTCTTCCTTTTAGGCCAAAACCAGTGTCTAACTTCTATGTGTTGATTTACAATTTTGCTGTAACTTCTGTTTTCCTGAAATTTACCCTTCCTTTATAAACACTTGCATGCACACCATTGGAGAGGTCAGGAGCTAGGCGTTAGCTGCCTGTTCCTCCTTGCTTGATGCCCTGCAAATAATCAACTTTCTTTGTGTGGCCGCAAACGTTGGTATAGATATCTGGTCTTACTGCACTGGGCAAGTGGACCCCAGTTCAGTTCTATAGTACCATCACAAGTTAATTTTAACTTGTGTAGGTAACACTAAGAGAAAGAAGACTAGTTAAACAAAGCTATTAAGAGAAAATTTTGTTAATTTTTTTTTCCATTCTGTGCTTTAGACTCTTCACTCAAAAAAATAAAAATAATTCACTTAGCTCATGTTTGTGACTCTGTAAGTGGACACTCGTGTGGATGCACACAATAAAATAGAAAATGTCTTTAATCAAACAATTATTAAGATGACTTGATCGGAAAATATCTCAACAGGAAACAAGATACATGGCAAGAATTAATAGAAGACAGGTAGAAGAGTGACTTTTATAAAATTTTGCATAGGTTTAAGCAAACAAAAATGGCGAAACACCAGGCCGAGAGCAATAGTGGGAAGCCAATGTCATATCTAGGTTTGAGATGGAAAAGGTCACAGGTGGGAATAACATGATAAGAGTTAAGGCTGCTGTCAAATCACAGCACAAAAAGTAAAACAAATAAACAAACAAAAAACCCTGGAGACATTGATAGCTCAAACTCATTCACCATCTTCCAGTCCCCAAGGCTACACCTCCCATTAGCCAAAGATATGCTGAAGCCTGAGGAAAAATGAGCTGGGTTGATGTCATTCACAAAGTCCTGCTTCCAAAGACACAGTTCAAAGTGGAGGAGGATGGATGCTGGATCAGAATGGGTAAAAGGAAAATAGCATAGTTTAAGTTGACTTTCATACATTCAGTAGAAGAAAATGTAATGAAACAATAAAAAACAAATAAAAATAGAGTAGCATAGGCAAAAAAAAAAAAAAAAAAAAAAAAAAAAAAAAAAAGCCAGGTGAGGTTAAATATGAAATATGTGACTTAAACTCCTCTATGATAAAGTTGGACCATTTACTTGCCTCTTCCAGGCAAGTAAATTTTGATCAGCTAAATGAATGGTAATGTTATAAAGGAACAGAAAATTTACTGAGGTACAGCATTACTATTCCCAGTACAGTGGCCAAGAAGATGTTCCTAGTGTCAGTCGTCACACAGAAAACTGCAATTTATTGAACACTTCAATTTTACAAAAAATAGAGGACAAGTTTAATAAAACTACATCTTATAGCATCCCATAATGGCTGTTGCCAAAGGTATTTCAATAAAACCATTCTAAGGAGGCTGAAATAAAGTACTTTATATTTGCAGCCTCAGCTGTTCTGATGTGATCTAGGGATAGATTACGTAGAATGGATAAACTGCATGCCCCAAAGGTTACATCAAAAAGGTTGTATTTTCTGCAAAGCACCAAGGAATTGGCACTTATGCTTCCTGATAGGTACTTGGGGTGCAGATAAATGATGTTGCAGGTCATATTAAGGGCCAGGTGATATTTCTTGCAACTCTCCAGCCACCTATGTTCCCTTCCATGCTTCTTCATGACCCTCTTTCTTCCTGGCTTTTAAAATTAGTGTTTTCCTGGGATTTCTTTCTGCCCCATTTATCTTTACAATGTGTGCATGCCATACATGAACAATGTAATCAATTTTTATATTATCAATTTTTTATGTGATGATGACTCCCAAATGGACTTGCAACCTATCCTGATTTTTTTCTTGAGCTCCAGACTTCAACATTCCATTTACGTACTGGACACCTCCATTTGAGTGTTTTAACTTTGATGTGGTTCTAGCATTGTGGATAAGTCTATTTTTTTGGATTGCCCACAGATGATCAATCTCTACACCTGTATTGCTATTTTATTATTTTACAGCCACTAAGATCATAGTTTCATACTTACCAGAATTCTCTTAATATACTTCCTCTGCGTTTCTGTAAGCACAATTAAAATCATTATTATTGACTGTGAGACAACATGGAAAAAAAAGTCTTCTTCAGTTTCTCAGAGACAGGTTGGCCATCAGTCTAAACAGAGGCATATTGGCTACCAGTCTAAATAGGTTTTGTTTCTGTGTTGTTTCGTTTTGCTTTGTTTTTGGTCTGAGCATTTATCGAAGTTCTGAGGATACTGTTACAAATAACCTGGTGTGGCTTTCTTTGTATCTTTTTGAATAATGATCTTTCTATATTTTTCTTCTAACCTCCAGCCAAAAGGAAATGTTTCTTTATCACTGAAGGCAATGGTCTTGACTTAAAGCTGCCTCATGAGAGTCTACTTTTGCCAAGTACTCAGAGGTCATTCCAATGGCCTATCCACCTCCCCACTTCGTTTCAGAGACCTAAACTTTGGAGTGGGGAGCCTAAGCACGTTAATTTGTTTGGGGAAGACTAGAAAGAGGAGTACTCCTTCCTTCAATGTCAATGACCAGGTGAATGTGTCTGTGTCCTTTCTCCTTATCTCTATAATCTAAGCCAATTTTTCACAACCCTAAACACACTATTGAATTGTCTGGTGAGTTTTTGTTCCTAATACACAGAGATGAGATTTGCTGATCTAGACTGTGTACTTTTACTTGGACATCTGCTCTCAGAAATATACTTGGCTTTTCTATTCCTTCTACAATTTGCTCAAAAATTATCTTCTCATTGAGTCCTACCCATATCACCGTGCAAAAATAATTGTCATCCTCGGCACCTTCGTGGTACCCTCTCTATCCTCTCTCTGAACAGTCATGTATCTGCCTCAATGCGTCACACAGTCAGTATTCTCTAGGACACTGCTGGGCCTCTTTGGGACTACGAGGATGCTTGACACTAGATAGACTCAAGGCACTGAGTACCTGTGATTTCTGTCTCCTTATCCAGTTTAAGGATTATTTTGTTAATCTTAAGAGAGACTTTTCTCTTCAGCTTTTAAAAACTACTACTACCTTTACCCAATAGTGTTCTTTCCCATAAGTTTTCTTATGGCTTGAATATTTGGGAATTGATAGCCTAAAGGTGTTATTAACCATGTCTCTTTTTTTGATGCTCTATGTACTGACAATGAGAAATTAAATACAAAGCTATCTTTTTCAATGGAAGAAAAAGGCAAGACACACTGATAAACACATACCCATACTATTTCAAAATATTATTCATCCACATATACGTGTAATACTGAATATAAATAGATGGATTCATTCGTTGATTCAGAATGTTAAAACATGTTCAATATCAGATTGTGTTGCCTAAATAGTGTGACCCATATGGGTCTTTAATTAAGAAATTCTACATTGTAATATATAAAGAGGTAACTATATACATTTAAACATTATTTAGAAATATTCCTTATGAAAGAGAAGATAATGTATCGGTGAGAAGCATTACTTTATACAGTGTGTTAGGCTAATGTATGCAGAAGGGACCATGACTGTAGGCAAACAAATTGCTAAGGACCACAGAATACCATTAAGATTAGTCTAGCAATAAATCATCCTGTTACTGTGTGGTAAAAATTCCAAAGCCCAGACAGAAAGTAATCTGTACTATTGAAAGATTGTACCTTTTGGGCACTCGTTGGAAAGCTGGGAAAGTTGTGTTCTCCCATGCCATACAGAACTACCATTCCACAAATTTACTAAGGGAATCATGCTCTAGAATCTGCCTTTATTACTAGATCTATCTAAATTACCTCTGTCCTATGTAGATTCACAGTTTCTTGCTATCTTAGGGGGTTATAGGTGATTAGAAGAATGAAGGGTGAATGGGAAGCTATAATTATGTCAGTATTAAATTTATGAACTCCTAGGTATCGACTTTCAATATTTAAATATTAGTTTTATATGTCGTGGCAATCTTATTATTACCTCATATGTTACCTACTTATTTATTTATTTAATGCTTTTAGGCAGTCCATGTCAAGCGATGCCCAAAGGATTTCTAAATTATTAAATTATGCCTAGATTTTCAAGGGGCCATGTCAGCTAGTAGAAAGAAATTCCTCTTTCAAGAATTAGGACATTTCACTACATTTTAAATAAGATAGACTGAAAGAAGCATGGTCAGCAGATGCTTAGGTCTATAGTTTGATCTAGACAGCTAGAAAAATAAATGACATACAATCATGAATATAAAAGATACATAATCAAAACATTTAATAACTGAACATTATAAATAACAGTATATATACTACAGAAAATAATGAATATTTTAAAATATAATATTTACATTCAAGGAGAAGATAAATATTACTAAGATGAACAGGATAAGGTCAATTTCATCCTAAATGTTTTGCATAACATGCATCTAGAAAGCCAAGTCTATTAGGTTTAGGATAAAATTTGTCTCATCAGATTCTGTAAATAGGATTAACTCAAGGAGTGGAGAAATTGGAAGGAACAACCTGCACAACTATTTCAAACTCAGTTTGCCAACCTTACCACAGTCTTTTTGGTGTCATTCTGTGGTCTATTCCAATGGTTTTAAATGGTACTGTGCACAAAAATCTCTCGTTATATTTTGTAAAGACAGATTTTCATGCCTCGCATCCAGATGTGCTAATGTAGTAAGCCAAGGAATCTGTATCATTTAAAATAAATAAAGGCTTTTGATATATAAAAACATACCTAGCAAGGTAAAACAGTAAAACAAATATAATGTTAAAACACAAGCAGCTACCAAAATATCAAAAACTCTCTAAAAACCTTCACATGCATACATGTCTAACATGTCTGAATATCTATAAATGGATGTATAGATATATAGATTAATACATTTGTAAAGAATACAGGGTGCAACAATTCCATTAAGACCCATGTATTTAAATATTAAATTTAAAATTAGACAAAGTTAAGAGTAATTCCGAATTTCAGACATATATGTATACAACACAGCTTTAAAATTATTTATATATCAAATTGTAATAAAAAATTACTGTATGTTTAAAGATAGTATGGTTGGAATCTGACTTTAACAAACATCTTCTGAAATGTTTGTATAAGGATAATGCTGGCCTAGAATTAGTTGAGTAGAATTCTCTCCTCTTCCATTATGTATTTATTTATTTATTTATTTATTTTTGAGATGGAGTCTTGCTCTGTCACCCAGGCTGCAGTGCAGTGGCGCTATCTCGGCCCACTGCAAGCTCCGCCTCCCGGGTTTGCGCCATTCTCCTGCCTCAGCCTCCCGAGTAGCTGGGACTACAGGCGCCCGCCATCACGCCCGGCTAATTTTTCTTTTGTGTTTTTAGTAGAGACGGGGTTTCACGAAATCTTATTTTTCTTTTTTTTTTTTTCTTTTTTAAGTTCCAGGATATATCTGCAGAATGTGCAGATTTGTTAGATAGGTATGTGCCACGGTGGTTTGCTGCACCTATCAACCCATCATTTAAGTTTTAATCCCTGCATGCATTATATAGTTGTCCTAATGCTCTCCCTCCCCTTGTCCCTCATTGCTCAACAGACCCCAGTTTGTGTTGTTCCCTTCCCTGTGTCCATGTGTTCTCCTTGTTCAACTACCACTTATGAGTAGAACATGCTGTGTGTGGTTTTCTGTTCCTATTTTAATTTGCTGAGAATGATGGCGTCCAGCTTCATCCATGTTCCTGCAAAGGACATGGTACAATTTGACCAAGCAAACCCATTACTGGGTATATACTCGAAAAATTATAAATCATTCTACTATAAAGAAACATGCATATGTATGTTTACTGTAGCACTATTTACAATAGCAAAGACTTGGAACCAACCCAAATGCCCATCAATGATAGAATGATTAAAGAAAATGTGACACACACACACACCATGGAATACTCTTCAATTCTGTGAAATAGCTGGATAAGAATTGGTGTTAGTTCTCTGAAAGTTCAATAAAATTCAGCTATAATGCTATCTTGTCCTGAGCCTTTTTATTACTGATCCAATCTCATTCCTTGCTATTGGTCTGTTCAAGTTTTCTATTTCTTCTTGATTCAATATGGATAAGTCATATGTATCTAGAAATTTATTCATTTCCTCTTGGTCTTTCAGTTTCTTTCTTAGTATACAGTTTTTCATAGTAGTCTCTGATGAATTTTGTGGATTTCTGTGGTATCAGTGGTAAATTAATCTGTTTAAACTTCTCGCCTATATGTGTGTTTACATGTCATACTGACTTTTTTTTAGGCAGCACCTAGCGGAATTATTTTTTTAAGTTCATTTAACGAGTCTGTATCTTTTAAGAGGAAAGCTTTATTTGTTTACATTCAAAGTTATTATTGATGTAAGTGAGCTTATTCCTGTTATTTTATTAATTGATTTGTTTGTTTTGTATATCATTTGTTCCTTTATCTCTTCTCACCGTTGTGGTTTGTTAGTTTTCTGTAACAGTATAATTTAAATATTTTTCACTCCTTGTTTGCTTTACCAGTGGGTTTTATATTTTAATGTTTTTCATGATGGTAAATATCATTCTTTCACTTTTGGGTGTGGGACTCCCTTAACCATTTATTGGAGGGCTGATCTGATGGTGATAAATTCTCTCAACTTTTGTTTTTCTGAGAAAGAATGAGTAGAACGTCATCCTTCATCTATGAATGATAACTTTATGAGTATTATATCCTTGACTGGAAGTTTTTATTTTTCTTTCAGCACTTTGTGAGGTTGAAATTCTCTCCTGTCTGTGAGGTTTCTGCTGAGAAAACTATGCTAGTCTGATGCGAGTTTGTTTACAAATGACTATGTGCTTTTCTCATGCTTTGTTTAGACTTCTCTCTTTGTCTTTGATTTTGTCATTTTGATTATAATATGCTATAGAAAAGACCTTTTTGAATTGTATCCACTTCAGAACTTCTGGGCTTCCTGTATCTGGATGTAGTTCATGTTGGCTTTGATTGTGGTTGTATGCAATAGCATGTCTTCCATTTGATTTTTTTGGCAATAACAGAATCAGTGGTGACTGATTTCCTCAGTGGCTTAAGATGCAGTTGCTACTGGAGGCTGTAGTGACTGGGATAACAGTTGGACCCCTTTGATGGCAGTGATGGATCAAGTATAACTGTCCTTGGCACCCAGGGTGGTGTACACTGACACTGGTGTTAGCAGGTGCAGGCAGGCCAATTCTTGAACCTCCCAGCAGCTTTGTCAGATGCAGAAAATGGTAGCAGTGGGCTGGACAGATGGGAAAGTTCTCATGCCCCTGGGTAATAGGTGTGGCATGTGTGATGACAGTAGCAATGTTGGAACAACCCTAAAGGCCCCAAGTGGTTCACAATGGTGGTGGTGGTGGTTGTAATGGGTGGGGTGAGCCAGTTTCCAGGTTCAAGTGTGGCAAGTGTAGATGGGTATCAGGTATGTTGGCAGAGACCTGTTGAGTGGGTCCAAGCTCAGGCAGCTGAGAGATGTTCTCAAGTGCCAATGTGGTGGACTGGACTGGGCAATCTCCAGGCTCTGGACAGTGTGCCCAGGTAGCGGGGGGAGTGAAATTAGGCCAAGAAGACCTGCCCTCAGGTCCCCTGATAGCAGATACAGAAACTTTCTGTGTTACGCAGGTGCAGGGCAATCTCGAGGCCACCAGCAGAATGCTTGACAGAGGCAGCAGCTGTGCCTGTAGCCCTTCTGTTGGGGAAGACAGAGTTGCTTTCAGTGGGAACAACTGTAGGCAGTCATCTGGGGGGTACACTTCACTCGAGCTCTGACCCTTAAAGTGGCAGCTGCTTAGGATTTGAGGGTTTGTGGGACACCCTGTGGGCCCCCTCTCCAGAGTGATCCTATTACATTTTCTCCAGGCAGCTCCCCGTGTTGATTTCAGGGCCCAACTGGGTCAAAGGGCTCTCCCATGGATAGGATAGCATGGTGAAAATAGAGAACACCGAGAATCTCCCTTTCCCCCTACTTGGAGTCTCTCCAAGCCCCCAACCAATCCCAGCCAAGCAGTCGCTTTGCTTTCCTGTCTTTCCTTGACTTAGGTGTTCCCTGTCACTTTGATGAATTCCAGTGTCCTCTCTTAGGTGATCTATTTTAAGTGTGTAGTTATCTACTCACTATTTTGGTTCTCTTTGTGGAAGAGCAAGTACCAGATGTATCTAGTCAACAATCTTGAAGCTCCTTTCCCACATTATATATATTTAGAGTTAAATATTCATACCTTTAGTCCACACTATGTTCAGCAGGAATGGTTAAAAAGATGCAATAAAATTCAAGAGTACATAATAAGATCAAAGTCGTATGCTTTATGGAGAATAGTGTGCCATAGACAAATTATCCTGAAAATATATCCTCTTCTACCTCTTACAGGACCAGCTCAAAAACCCCATATACCCCACTTCTAGACATCCTTTTACTTAGAATTCATAAGATCACTGCAATTCTATGAGCACATTATATAATCTCTACAGATTTCTAAGATTTATATGTATTGTATATGATATACAGATATATCATATATATATGTGATTTCTTAATCAGAAAAGAATTAATTTCTCGATTTTTATTATCATGTATGAGGGCTGAGCACCGTGACTCACACCTCTAATCCCAGAACTTTGGGAGGTCGAGGTGGGTGGATAACTTGAGGTCAGGAGTTTGAGACCAGCCAGACCAACATGGCAAAACCCTATTTCTACTAAAAATACAAAAATTAACCAGGAATCATGGTGTGTGCCTGTAGTCCTAGCTACTTGAGAGGCTGAGGCAGGAGAATTGCTTGAACCCGGGAGGTGGAGGTTGCAGTGAGCTGAGATTGTGCCACTGCACTCCAGCCTGGGTGACAGAGCGAGATTCCATCTCAAAAAAGAAACAAAAACAAAAACAAACAAACCACCACCACAACAAAATATATATATATGTATATATATGAAAGACACTCACTTATTCATTTAATAATGTCCTTATGATACATAACAGATGATGACAAACATATTTTCTGTTCAGTCTTCATGACACTCGCAGTCTAACTGGGAAAAGAAACACTAAACAAACACTTATTAAAAAACATCAATTCCAACTATATTAACTGTCACAAAAGAGAGTACAAAATGAGCAATAAAATGCCATGTCTAAGGAATCAAGGAAGGCATTCCTAGTAGGCTGACACTTAGAGTGACCTACAAAGATTAAATAAAAGGTACCATAAGGAAAAGAGAAGAGAATGGACCTTTAAGAAAAAAACAATCCTCTGAATTTATATAAAAAACATATCCCGTGTTTATAACACAAAAAAATATATTGTGAATAATAGCATTTCTCTTCTTATTTTTTAATTTGATCATATGTCATTACAGGCTTGTATGATTGCTTCTCACAAGTCCCATTCAAAGATACTCTTTATGTTCCAGACTCCCCCCAAAATGTGGTATGTCAGACAGGTCTTCAATGCATGGAGACAACCACACAAAAATGCAATTTTTTTATTAAGAAACCTCCACACTTTTAAACTCAGTATAATATAGGTTATTGAAGACTAAGTCAATCAGGCCGACTGAGAAAAACAAGTCTTTTGTGAACCTTGAAGAGAAATAATGTGTGCAAATAACAACTCAACCTAGTCAACTATACCTATATATTAAGGATGTATGCTGAATATATCAAGAATGATAATGGAGAAAAGCCAAAGAGAGAGAAAGTGAAAGATGGGGGAGGGAGTGGAGAGAGAGAGAGAGAGAGAGAGAGAGAGAGAGAGAGACATTATTAGTTTGTAACAATCCAGTTTAAACATTTAATGTATACACAGAAAGTGTATTTGAGTATTTTTTGGCTCAATAAAATTACAACATCACTGAATAGTCAGTATGCTTCAAGGGTTAAGAGCATGGATTTTTCTAATTAGACATATTTCTGCTCTTTGCTTCATTACACATGAGCAGTGTGACCCTAAGCAAGTTACCTTAATCAAAATGATCTTCGTCAGTAAATTGAGAAAAATATTAGATCGCACAAGAAATAAGCCTTATAAGAACTAAATGTAAATCGATTAGGATGGTTCCCTTCACAAATGTACTCAATATGTGCTACATAAAAAATGCATTTGGTGTAATTAAATATCACCTAAAGTGCTGAATACAATTTCTCTGGTGCATTAACATAATTCAATGTATTATTCCTTTATTCTTGGATATTTTGGGTATTTACTTTGATGGTAGATATAAAAAAAAAAAAATGAATGCCATAGTGATCCTGAAGAATTAATCCTATATTTATGGCTGTTTACAAAGGGTAGTTTATGAACTATAGTATATGACATTTTTAGGCTTCTAATACATATTGAAAGGTATAAAAAAGAACAGCTAGATTACTGCTCATTCTGCCTTTAATGATGTCGAGCAGTATTCATTTCAACATTTCTTTCCTAACCTTGAATATTCATGTTCCTTCTGTGTCTAATTTAAGTTTTCTAGTTTTATAGATGAGAATGATACCCCATAGTTGTAATTTAAAATTTTTGGAACAGTAATAAGTTGAACATGTTCCCAAAAGTACTATTTGAAATTTGATGAGACATTTAAAAAAATAGCATGTTGTTATTATGCTCTATGTAGATGGAGTTCAATAGACGTAGTTCTTATGTTGTACTACTTGATTGCCACCTTAAAAACTAATTACTTTTTGTTTATACTTCTTCTTCTTAGATTACAATAAATCATGCCATTCACACAAGTTCGTACAGGTATTTAATTGCTTCTTTCAAAGGTTTGGCAGATACATCAAGCCAGTTCATTAATGCACAGATGATTCCTTCACATTAAGAAAGACACATTGGAGCACCATAAATGTCAAGGCAGTTATTACGCACAAAAAGCATAAAATGGCAACCATCAAAAGGTGAGCCCTTATTCAGTAGAGATCAAAAATAAAACTGCAGTAATTCCTTTGTGTAATAATGGAGAAATATTAGATTATTTTAAGGTCATGCGAGGAGAATCTTTCATTTGTCAACTCTGTCCCTTTGAGGAAGGATTTTGTGTGTGTGTGTATGTGTGTGTGTGTGTGTGTGTGTGTGTGTCACGATTCTGTTCACACATCAGTCTGCGAGGAACAGCGGGTTTTACCATTATAATTCATTTGTTTGGATTCTTTTATCCAGATATTTACTGAGTTCACATTATTTCCATGAACATTTATATGAGTCTCCTTCTCTTTAATAATTAAGAGTTTACTAGAAAGAATAAAAATCTCAATGTTGTTATATTTTTAAAAAACATTTTAAAATACACTAATAGCAATTTAAAAAGGGTTAAACATGGGGGTCTGGAAATTCATAATCACTACTAGCTCTGAATTCTAACATAGTGGAGTCAATATATAACAATATTTCATTTGACATTAGAAAACTTTCTAATTATTTCTCAAGTGTTTAAGCAGTCATTTAAACATTCATATGTTTATTAGCTATGTGATCTGACTTTAACCAAACAAGAAATGAAATTAAATTACATGTAAATAGATAATTACAATGTACCTACTCTTACTTTATCTTGTATCGTGGATACCAGCTCAGTCACAGCAGAATAGGGCAACAGTCAGAGTTGCAAGGACCCCTATCCTAGATAATATTTTGAGACACACTCTGGGCCATAAAGGAACCCACTGCCTTATAGGGAAGAGCCCAGTCCTGGCAGGATCCATCACCTGCTGACTAAAGAGGCTTTGGGGCCTGAATAACCAGCAGTGATAAAGGTAGTATACTGTGGGCCTTGGGTGAAACTCTGAGACTGGCTGGCTTCAGGTATGAGGTCGGCCACAGTGCAGTAGAGCATTAAGCAGGCTCTTGGGGTCCCCAATTCCAGGTCTTTTCTTTTGGAAGACATTTCTGAACCTGCCATGGGCCACAGGAGAGCTCACAGACCTGAAGGGTGAGTCCCAGGTCAGGCAGCATTCACCACAAGCTGACTAAAGAGCTCTTGGGCCTTAGGGGAACATTGACACTAGCCTGGCAGTGCTCTCTGTGGGCCTGTGATGATGGTGGCATGGGGTGAAATTTATCTGCCTGTAAAAAGGGGAAAGAAGAATGAAAAGGACTGCATTTCATGGTTTGAGTGACAGCTTGGCTGCAGTACAACAGAATACCAGAAAGACTTGTAGTATTTTTGACTCCAGTCCGTGGCTCCCTGATGTCATATCTGGACCTACCTGGGGCCTGGGGGAACTTATCACCCTCAAGGGGAGGGCACACATGCTGGCCTCACCACCTGCTGATTGTAGAAACAGAGGACATTGAACAAATATAGTTAGTATCCAGGTATTGGTTACAGCAGGCCTTAGGCAAAAACTCAGTACTGTGCTTCCTTCAGGTCTAACCCAGCAGAGTTCCAGTGGTGGTGGCCACAGGGGTGCTTGTGTCACCCTACTCTCAGCTCCAGGTGGCAGAGAGAGAGAGAGAGAGAGAGAGAGAGAGAGAGAGAGAAAAAAAAAGAGAGAGAGAGAGAGAGACTCCACTTGCTTGAGAGAAAGTATGAGGAAAAAAAAAAGAGTCTTTTCCTGGTAATTCAGATAATTCTTCCAGATCTTACCCAAGACCAATGAAGTAGCACATCTATAAGTCTGCAAGAACTGCAGCATTACTGAGCTTAGGGTACCCTCTAATGCAGATATGGCTTAGATTACAACACCCAGGTCTTTTCAAATACCTGGAAAACCTTACCAAGAGAGATAAGTGCAAACAAGTTCAGACTGTGAAGACTGCAGCAAACACCTAACCCTTCAATGCACCGACACAAATACCTACAAGCATCACGACCATCCAGGAAAACATGACCTCATCAAATGACCTAAATAAGGAACCAGGGACCAGTCCTGGAGAAAGAGAGATATGGAACCTTTCAAACAGAAAATTCAAATAGCTCTTTTGAGGAACCACAAGTAAATTCATGATAATACAAAGAAGAAATTAAGAATCTTCTCATATAAGTTTAACCGGGAGATTGAAATAACTTTTTAAAATCAGGCAGAAATTCTGGAGTTAAAACATGCAATTGACATGCTGAAGAATGCATTAGTCTTTTCATAACAGAATTGTTCAATCAGAACAATGAATCAGTGAGCCTGAAGACAGACTATCTGAAAGTACACAGTCAGAGGACACAAAAGAAAAAAGAACACAAAGCAGTGAAACTTTCCTATAGGGTCTAAACAATAGCACCAAAAGGGCATACTTAAGAGTTATTGACCTTAAAGAGGAGGTAACGAAAGAGATAAGGGGAAAAAGTTTATTCAAAGGGATAATTACAGAGAACTTCCCAAACCTAGAGAAAGATATCAATATCTGCGTATAAGAAGGTTATAGAACATGAAGCAGATTAACCCACAGAAGTCAACCTCAAGGCATTTAATAATTAAACCCTGAAAGGTCAGGGATTTAGAAAGAATCCTAAAAGCAGCAAGAGAAAAAGCATAAATAACATACAGTGGAACTCCAATATGTCTCATGAAGACTTTCCGGTGGAAACCTTATAGGTCAGGAGAGAGTGGCATGAAATATTTAAAGTGCTGATGGAAAAAAAAAAAAAAACAACTTTTACCTTAGAATAATGTTGTCAGTGAAAATACTGTGCAAACATGAAGGAGAAATAAAGAACAAACAAATGAAAACTGAGTTATTTCATCAGCCTCAGACCTGTTACAAGAAATGCTAATGAGAGTACCTCAATGAGAAATAAAATAACATTAATAAGTAATAAGAACTCACCTGAAGGTACAAAACTTACTGCTAATAGTAAATACACAGAAAAACACAGAACATTATAACATTGTAAGTTGATGTGTAGACTATCTTTAACAAATCAAAAGCAATACCTACAACAACTGTTAAAGACATGGACAGTACAATAAGATATACATAGAAACACAAAGCATTAAAACATAGGGTGACAAAGTTAAAATAGAGTTTTATTAGTGGTTTTTTTTTTTTCTTGTTTGTTTGTATATGTAGACAGTGTTAAGTTTTTCTCATATTTAAATAACGGGTTCTAAGATAGTATTTGTTAACCTCATGGTAACTTCAAATCAAAAATCATAGAAATACACAAAAGTTGAAAAGAAATTAAATTATACCACCAGAGAAAATTATCTTCACTAAAAGAAAGGAGAAAGGAAAGAAGAAAGAGAAGACCACAAAACAATCAAAAAACAAAATAACAAAATGGTAGGAGTATGCCCTTACTTATCAATAATAAATTGCATGTAAGTGTACCAAATTGCCAATCAAAAGGTGTAAAGTGGCTGAATGAATAAACAAACAAGGTCCATTGATCTGCTGTCTACAAGAAACACACTTCACCTATAAACACAAACATAGACTGAAAATAAAGGTATGGAAAAAAGTACTGCATGCCAGTGGAAACCAAAAGTGAGCTGGAGTCGCTGTTCTTAGACAAAATAGATTTCAAGACAAAAACTATAAGAAAAGACAAAGAAGGTCACTATACAATGATAAAGGGGTCAATTCAGTGAGAGGATATAACAATTGTAAATATATTTCACCCAACAGTAGAACACCAAGATATATAAAGCAAATATTATCACACTTAAAGAGGGAGACAGACCCCGAATCAGTAACAGCTGGAAACTTCAACACCCCCCTTTCAGCATCGGACAGATATTCCAGACAGAAAAGCAATAGAGTAAAAACAGACTTAACCTGCACTATAGACCAAATGGACCTAATAAATATTTACAGAACATTTCCTCAAATGGCTGCAGGATACACATTCTTTTCCTCAGCATATAGATCATTCTCAAGGAAAGATCATATGTTAGTTATGTATTAAGACAAGAATTAAAACAATCAAAAAATTGAAATAATGCATCTTCCCTGATCACAATGAAATAAAACTAGCAATTAACAACCAGAGAAATTTTCGAAACTATACAAACACATGGAAATGAAACAATATGCTCCTGAATGACAAATGAGTGAATGAAGAATTTAAAAAGGAAATGAAAAATGTCTTGAAACAATTGATATAAAATACAACATACCAAAACCTATGGGATACAGTAAAAACAGTACTAGAAGGGAAGTTTATAGCTATAAGTGCCTACATCAAAAAAAGAAAAAAAATCAAATTAAAAACCTAACAACGAACCTTAAAGAACTAGTAAAGCAAGAGCAAGAGCAAACCAAACCTGAATTTAGCAGAGGAAAAAAATAAAGAAAGATCAGAGCAGAAATAAAGTTTAAGTGACAAAAACAACACAAACATAAATGAAACAAGTTTTTTTTTTTTTGAAAAGTAAGTAAAATTGACAAACCTTTAGCCAGACTAACTGAAAAGAGAGTGAGAGAGAGCCCAAATAAATAAAATCAGAGGTGAAAAACAGGACATTATGAATGATACCACAGAAACTCAAAGGACCATTTGTGGCTACTGTGAGCAATTATTTGCCAGTCATCTGGAAAATATGGAAGAAATGAATAAATTCCTAGACATATATATTCTACCAAGGCTGAACCATGAGGAAATCCAAAATCTGAACAGACAGAATATAGGTAACAGCATTGACATTATAATAAAAGTCTCCCGGCAAAGAAAAGTCTAGGATCCAATAGCTTCACTGCTGAAATCTACCAAACATATAAAGAAGAACTAACACAAATTCTACTTCAGCTATTCTGAAAAATAGAGAAGTGAATACTTCCAAAGTCATTATATGAGGCCAGTATATACCCTGATACCAAAACCAGACAAAGTCATATCAGAAAGAGAAAACTATAAGCCATTATCACTGATAAATATTGATATAACACATTATCAACAAGATACTAGCAAACCAAATTCAATAATACACTAAAAAGATCGTTCATTATGACCAAATGAGATTTATCCAAGGGAGGCAAAGATGGTTCAACATAAGCAAATCAATCAATGTGATACATCATATCAGCAGAACGAAGGACAAAGTCATATGATCATTACAATTGAGGCTGAAAAAAGCATTTGATAAAATTCAACATTTCTTCTGGATAAATAACCTAAAAAACCTGGCTATAGAAGAAACATATGTCAACATAACAGAAGCCATATATGACAGAATTATAGCTGGTTATATGCTGAATGAGGAAAAACTGAAAGCCTTATGATCATTGCAATTGAGGCTGAAAGGGCATTTAATAGAATTCAACATTTCTTCTAGATAGATACCATTAAAAACTTGGTATATGTCAACATAATAGAATCTGTATGTGACAGACCCATAACTAGTTTCATACTGAATGAGGAAAAACTGAAAGCCTCTCTTCTAAGATCAGAAGCATGAAAAGGATGCTCATTTTCAACACTATTACTCACCGTAATACTGGAAGTGCTAGCTAGAGCAATCAGACATGAGGAAGAAATAAAGGGAACTCAAATTGGAAAGGAAGAAGTCAAATTATCCTTGTTTGCAGATAATATGATCTTATATTTGGAAAAATCTGAAGATTCCATTCAAAAATCTATTAGAACTGAAGAACGAATTCAGTAAAGTTGCAGGATACAAAATCAACATACAAAAATCAGTAACATTTCTATATGCCAACAGTGAACAATCTGAAAAAGGAATCAATAAATATCATTTACAATAGCTACAAATAAAATGCCTAAGAATTAAGCAAAGAAATGAAAGGTATCTACAATGAAAACTATAAAACACTGATGCAAGCAATTGAAGAAGACAAAGAAATGGAAAGATAGGTTGTGTTCATGAATTAGAGGACTCAATATAGTTAAAATGTCCGTACTAACCAAAGGAATCTACAAATGTAATGCAATCCCAATCAAATTACCAATGAGATTCTTCACAGAAATAGAGAAAAAGAAAATTCTAAATTTTACAGGAAACCACAAAAGACCCAGCATAGCCAGAGCTATTCTTAATTAAAAAAACAAGACTGGAGGAATCACATTACCTGACTTTAAATTATACTACAGAGGTATGGTAACCAAAATGGCATGGTACTGGCATAAAAACAGACATAGAGATAAGTGGAACGGAATGGAGAACCTAGAAATGAATCCATAAATTTACAGTGAACTCATTTTTGACAAAAGTGCCAAGAACATACATTAGGGAGAGAATAGTCTCTTCGATAAATTGTGCTGGGCAAACTAAATATCTATATAGAAAAAAATGAAACTACATTCATATATTTTGCTGTGTATGAAAGTCAAATTAAATTGGATTAAAGACTTAAATTTAAGTCTTTAAACTATGGAACTACTACTACAAAACATTGAGGAAACTCTCCAGGACATAGAAGTGGACGAAGCCTTCTGTAGTAATACCCCACAAGAACAAGCAAGCAAAGCAAACCTGAACAAATCGATTACATCAAGTTAAAAGGCTTCTCTGCACAGCAAAAGAAACAATTGACAAAATATAGACACAGCCCACAGAATGGGAGAAAATATTTGCAAACTACCTATCAGATAAGGGATTAATAACCGGAATATATAAGGAGTTCAAACAACTCTATAGGAAAAAAATCTAATAATCTAAGTAAAAATTGAAAAAAAACCTGAATAGACATTTCTCAAAAGAAGACATACAAATGAAAATAGGTATATGAAAAGTGCCTCAACATCACTGATCATCAGAAAAATGCAAATCAAAACTGCAATGAGATATAATCTCATTCCAGTTAAAATGTCTTTTATCCAAAAGTTAAGAATATCAAATGCTGGTGAAAATATGGAGAAAAGGAACCCCTGGTATACTGTTGGTGGAAATATAAGTTAGTACAACCACTGTAGGAAACAGTTTGGAGGTTCCACAAAAATCTAGAGCTACTATATGATCCAGCCATGTCACTGCTAGTGATATATTCAAAATAAAGAATTCAGTATATTGAAGAGACCTTCATGGCAGTCCCTCCCATCACAGACCTGGAGATGTAGGAGGGAAAAATACTTTCCTTGGCCGGCCCAGGGACCCACAGCTCTATGAATCCTCCAGACATGGTGCTCTGCATCCCAGCTGCTTCAGCTCCAGCTGTGACTCAAAGGGGCCAATGTACAGCTCAGACCGTGGCTTCACAGGGTGCAAGCCCCAAGCCTTGGCAGCTTACATGTGATGTTAGGCCTACGGGTGCACAGAAGTCAAGAATTGAGGTTTGAGAATCTCTGCCTAGATTTCTGAGGATGGATGGAAATGCCTGTCTGTCCAGGCAGAAGTTTGGTGCAGGGACAGAACCCTCATAGAGAACCTCTGCTGAGGCAGTGCAGAAGGGAAATGTGGGATTGGAATTTCCACAAGGAGTCTCCACTGGGGCACTCCCTACTGGGGCTATGAGAAGACAACCACCATCCTCCAGCCCACAGAATGATAGATAACCGATAACTTGCACCATGCACCTGGAAAAGTTACAGACACTCAATGCCAGCCCATGAAAGTAACCAGGAGGGGGGCTGTACCCTGCAAAATCACAGGAGTGGAGCTGCCCAAGACTGTGGGAACACCCCTACTGAATCATCATCACCTGGATGTGAGACATGGACTCAAAGGAGATTGTTTCAGAGCTTTAAGATTTGACTGCCCCACTGGATTTTGGACTTGCATGAGGCCTATATAGCCCCTGCATTTTGGCCAGTTTCTCCTATTTGAAATGCATGTTTTTACCAAAAGCCTGTACCTCCATTGTATCTAGGAAGTAACTAACTTGATTTTGATTTTACAGGTTCATAGCCAAAGGGACTTGCCTTGTTTCAGTTGAGGCTTTGGACTTGGAACTTTGAGGTGAGGCTGAAATGATTTAAGATCTTGCGGGACTCTTGGAAGGCCAAGATTGTGTTTTAAACTGTGAGGACATGAGATTTGGGAGTGGCCCGGGTTGGAATTATATAGTTTGGCTGTGTACCTACCCAAATCTCATCTTGAATTTTAGTTCCTGTATTCCCCACACGTCATGAGTGGAACCAAGTGGAGTTAACTGAATCATGGAGGTGGTTTTCCTCATGCTGTTCTCCATGGTATTACTGAGTTAGTTCTCACAAGGTCTGATGGCTTTATAAGGGCTTCCACTTTCGCTGGGCACTTACTTTTCCTCTTTGTCACCATGTGAAGAAGGACATGTTTGCTTCCCTTTCCACCAGGATTGTAAGTTTCCTAAGGTCTTCCCAGCCTTGTGGAATGCTGAGTCAATTACACCATTTTCTATTTTTAAATTACCCAGTCTAAGGGTATAGCAGCATGAGAATGGACTAATCCACATAGAAATGGTACTGAGTATTTAAAATAATTTCTTAAAATTTTTCTTATGATGATGAATAACTGACTTTTATAACAAAGAAGCCGCTCAATTGTACAAAAGCATAATCTAAGCATTACTTTTCCCTTGTCACTCTATACACTATTTAAGTACTTTTGACTTTGTCCTAAGTATACTGCCGTGTAATGACATAAGATGACTTAATTTTCAGAATATTTGTTCCCATTTAAACCACTAAGTAAATGTTCTTTGTACAGCTGCTCTTGACCTCACTTGATCTTTACTTTGCTCAGAAGTAATCATAAAGTCAAAAGCAAACTTGCCTGTGGGCACTGAATTTATTCATTTACCTTTCTAATATAATGGTCATTTGTGTGATTCAAAATGCATTATATTGAATTTTATTAGGTTAGGATTTAAAAATCAAATATAACACTATCTTTTAATGAATTCACAAATGCAAGAGAATAGGTCACTTGCAGAATCCCATAGATACTTCAGAAGTGATGATTCTTTATTTGAAAAACACTTGATTTATCATGTTGTGTGTGGAGTTGAATGTGATGTCCTTCCTACAGACTTACAATAAATGGTACTGGGCTGAAAAGTCTTACACAACCAAGCACATTTCAGTCAAATCATCAAATTAATTGCCTTTTGCCTTTAATATGCCTTCACTGATAACAGCAAAGAAAGAATGAAGCTTATTTTGTAAGACTTACCCTCCAGGAGATGAGATCAAAAGAAAAAATGAATGAAAGTTAAGTCAATGGCACATAAAATAAAGCAATTAGCTTTTGAACTCCTTAGTCTAGCACATTTTTTTCAAGGAGTAATCTGTAAAGTTTGAAGTGCTAACAGGATCACCGTGGTGACTAAGTTAAAATCCATATTAGACTACTTAAAGTACTTTCATTGGATGGCTAAAGCAGTGTCATAAGTACAGTGGAAACTGACACATAATTAGACAGAAGTTAGATAAACTTCCTACCACATGGGTAGACTAGAACAGTCACAGAAATTTCACTGAACTTCTCAGAAAAGTGAAATCATTACATTTTTCTAGCATCATGCAAAATACAACTCAAAGTGAATTTATCAATACCTGAATAAAACATGACCTAAAATGAAACAATTTAAATATTATATAACATCTGAAAAATGTGTCAGATAACTCAATAAACATAAAGCTAAAACATTAAAGCTAATAAAAAAAAAGTTTCTGGATTATACAGCTACGGGTAATGTTTTCCATATGTTCTAAAGCCATTCTACATTTTATCACAATAATATTGAACCAGTGTGGATGTCAGACTCTGCATTAAATCTCTCTGATTTCTTTATGAGAACCTGGTAGGGTAGGGCTATTCTAGCCTCAGGTGATTGGTGTTGGTCAAGTAATTTGCATAGGTCATCAGAAAGCGAAAGGGTTGTGGATCAAGATAAAACATGTAAGAACCAAACATGATGTGCCATCTTCTTTCTCTCCACCAGAATAACCAGCAATGTTGCAGAAATTATCTGCTCTATCACCCTGGTCCCAACTTGCAGAAGATGGGAAGCAGAGCTCCCAGCCTGCCCAAAATGAACGTGTGGTATAGACAAGAAATATACCTTTGTTCTTTTAAGCTTCTGAGATTTTGTATGTGTTTGTTTCTTACCAAACCACATATCCAAAGTTACTAATTGATGCAATTTGTATTCAGAAAGAAACTCATTTACAGCTATTTTTATTCTAAATAATTTCTAAAATGTCCACTTTATTAATTTTGATATATCCAACAAATAATCTAGATACCAAGTTTGAATCATATTTATTTTGTCAAATAACACATATATTTTATAAATTACATACAAAAACTGTAGCAATCTTATTTTGTTGGGGTGATCAGACCCAACACCAGGCTGTGGGGGTTACAAAGTACGGCGGAGTCAAAGGAATGAGAAAAGACAAGTTTAAGAGTGCATAAAGTGGGACCAGGGGGCCAACGCTAGTACGGAGGCTGCAAAGGCCTTGAGCTCTGGAAGCCTGCACTATTTATTGGTGATCAAACAAAAAAGCAGGTGGTGAGGATATGGGGGTTGAAAGAAACTGGTGTATCAAGTGCATGATCTACAGCTGTGATGGTTTAGCATTTTCTTTGCAGCATATGGAACATGTTCTGCTACTTGAGATAATGGGAAACATGTTCTTCTAGTTTAAGATACAATTGATCTATGAGACTGGGAGTGCTAGAAGCAAGGAGCCAGCAAGTCTAGACACATTCTTCAAAGTCCACAAGGGGTTTTAGACCCCGGACCCTGGACATGTTCCAAGACTTTACATTATGTCAGACATGCAAGCCCTGCCTCAACTTTTTTCCCAACACTCAGCTTTTCTGCAACATGCCCCCTTTTCTTTTTTGTAAAACTGCCACAGCTATCATTGCTTGTTCTTGATGGTGGCTTTCTCTCCAGAGGCAGCTTCCACATCTGCAGACTAAAAGGAGATAGTACAAGCACTTAATTATTAGAACAAAATTTGCAAGTGTAGAGCTTCCAATGGCCTTAATCCATTTCAGAGGATTGATTGCAGACAACTCATTGGTTGCCTTGTTCAAAATATCAGTTCCAGGGAGCAGGGCTTTTTTCCCAACACTCAGCTTTTCCCCAACATATTTTTTTTTGTTATTTATCTCAAAAACACATTTTCCTGATTCTCCTTTGGAAAATCAGATCACATTAAGAATATAATAACATTATTCTTTATAGTCATTTTAGGTTTTATAATTGTTTGAATATTTATAAATAAGAAATAAATCAAAATTAACAAGAAGCTAACCACTAGTTTTAGAAAATGCTGAATTTGATATTTGTTTATAGTTTGAGACAGATGGAGGTCTATTGTTATTAATAGTATTTATTTTATCTGACACAAATAATTTTGAATCAAGACTTTAAATCATGTCTTAATAAGAAAATACTAAATACTGAGAAGTTATTATTAATTAAATATTCCAAAATAGTTGGAGTGTTAACTACAATATAAACAGTATTGAGAGATTATAAATATAAAATTAAAATTACATTTAAAGTCAAGTTCTGAAAGCAATTACAACCAAAGTCTTTATACTTATGTCTATAAATAGTTCACATAATATATTTGCTGACAAAGACAATCATGATTATTAAACAGGTAAAAAGAATGCTATTTTTCATTTACTTCTGTGGAAACCACACACACAAACACATTCTACTTAGAAGTAAGAGTAACAAAACACTGAACAAAATCTGGGTTATATCTTCATTTACTTAAGTATAAACTGAAAAAATGTGCTACAGAGCTCACACAGAACATCATTATTGCCTGGGAAAAGGGATAAAGAGTCTTCTAACATCCTGTTTTTCTCTAGTTTAGAAATACAGAATCCAAGCCAACAGAAAAGGAAGCAATTACAGGTTACATGTTCTCAGGTTGGGGATATTTACCCAACCTTTTTATTCATTCAGCTGAATGAAACAAAGCAAGTATAAATGAAAGTGAGAAGCAGCATACACAATTCAGAGAAATAGAGTACCTGTATTCACAGCCTCAGAAGCATTTCACAGTGAAAATTATAATTCCAAAATATTGATTCTTATTAGCAAAAAACAAAACTACAAAGACTTTAAATTCACTCAAAGAATGATATAATATCATAAACACCTTGGGAACAAAACAGAGATTTATTGCTCCAATCCTAACCTAAAATATAATGTTTCTATGAAATTCAATTTTAATAAGCTTATCAAGTGATTACATATCTAGAAGATTGTGTCTTCACTGGTCTAGAAACTATCATACTTTACAGAACTCCTGTGAAGATAGAAAAGGAGCTTCCTGCTTTGTGCAATAAACGAACCTAAAGATTTATATATATCAGAAGAGAAAAATGTAAAAATGGTAAATATGGGATGTAAATGTAAAAATACACAACCTAGAAATTGCAGACGTCTTACGATGAAATAATCAAATTAAACACAAACAATCATAGAAATAAGTACTTTCTGGTTAAGAAAATGTGTCAGACTTATTTGTAATAATGCAACTGTATAAGAAATAGAAGGTTTCAATTAAAACTTAAAATACATCAATCAAGGTATTTCAAGTTATGATGTTTCATGATTCTATATAGTTCTCAAAAGTCCTTCTGAGAGACAGCAAGAGCTCAGCTGAAAGTTTGGGAATGGTGAACTTGTATTCTTGGTAATCTTTTTAACTTTCATTTTTTAAGTTCAGGAATATGTGTACAGGTTTATTACATAGGTAAGCTTGTGTCATAGAGGATTGCTGTACAGATTATTTTGTCAGCCATGTATTAAGCCTGGTACCCATTAGTTATTTTTCCTGATTCTCCCTCTCCTCCCACCCTATACCTTCCGATAAGCCCCAGTGTGTGTTGTGCCCCTCTATATGTCCATGTGTTCTCCTTCTTCTAACCTATTCTAAGTGAGGACATAAGGCATTTGATTTTCCACTCCTGCGTCAGTTTCCTAAGGATAATGGCCTTCAACTCCATCCACGTCTATGCAAAGGACATGATCTCATTCTTTTTCATGGCTGCCTAGTATTCCATGGTGTGTGTGTGTGTGTGTGTGTGTGTGTGTGTGTGTGTGTATATATATATATATATATATTTCTTTATCCAGTCTATTATTGATTGACATTTAGGTTGATTCCATGTCTTTGCTATTGTGAATAGTGTTGCAATGAGCATATGTGTCCATGTGTCTTTATAAGACAATGATTTAAATTCATTTGGATACATACCTAGTTCTTTATAGATTGCTGGGTCAAATGGTACTTCTGTCTTTAGGTATTTCAGGAATCACCACACTGTCTTCCACAATGGTTAAACTAAAGGCTTCTACACAGCAAAAGAAACTATCAACAGAGTAAACAGATAACCTACAGAATAGGAGAATTTTTTTTGCAAACCATGCATCCGGCAAAGGTCTAATATCCAGCATCTATAAAGAACTTAAAGAAAATTACACACAAAAAAACAAAAAACAAAAATAATGGGGGCAAATGACACGAAGAGTCACTTTTCAAAAGAAGACGTATACTTAGTCAACAATTGCGTGAAAAAAAACTTCAACATCACTGATCATTAGAGAAATGCAAATTAAAACCACAGTAAGATACTAGCCCACACCAGTCAGAATGGCTACTATCAAAAACTTAAAAAATAACAGATGCTGGAGAGGTTGTGGAGAAAAAGAAACACTTATATGCTGTTAGTGAGAGTGTCAATCTAATATCAGTATTTTTTGTTTGTTTGTTTGTTTGTTTGTGTGTGTGTTTGTTTGTTTGAGACGGAGTCTCGCTCTGTCACCCAGGCTGGAGTGCAGTGGCTGGATTTCAGCTCACTGCAAGCTCCGCCTCCCAGGTTTAGGCCACTCTCCTGCCTCAGCCTCCCGAGTAGCTGGGACTACAGGTGCCCGCCACCTCGCCTGGCTAGTTTTTTGTATTTTTTAGTAGAGACGGGGTTTCACCGTGTTAGCCAGGATGGTCTCGATCTCCTGACCTCGTGATCCACCCGTCTCGGCCTCCCAAAGTGCTGGGATTACAGTATTACTGGTGTTTTTATTTAGAATAGGACTGAGCTATAACCTGTTATAGGAATATTCATATTTCAGGGAAAGTACTTTGTAAAATTTCTCTCACCTAGTTTTCAAGTATATTTGCATTTAACAAAATGCAGTTATATTCATTATTATTATTGTTAAAATCATTCGTGTATAGCAAGTTTATAATAAGGTCTTACATACAAACAGGAGTCTTATGAAATATGTATAATGGCAATCAGGAAATTTGGTCAGTGAAGACAATCTGGTCTCTTTTGTCATGAGGTCTTTAGATGTTTCTATTTTAATTTTGTCTGACTGTGAACTCACACAATCTATAAGAAGGTAATAATTTGCTCCTTATTACTATTGAATAAGTCTGTAATAAAAGACCAGGTAAAGAATAACTGCTATGATTTTATGGAGAGAGTATTGTGAGGAATAAGCTTGTTACCTGAGCTTAAGAGCATGAAGGTAAAACACAAGGGCAATGAACTCTGGCCTCAAGTTGGCGTGCATTCATATTTCAATATAATTTATTATTTTAGGATGTTGTATTTTATAGGATAAAGGTAAAGTTTTGTGAACATTTGTAGTCATTAAGAACAGTGTGCGTGTTACTTTGGTTGAGCTTGTTTGATCTTTGTCCTCTCATTAACCTCTTTTCATATTTATTCACTTGTGTAGCAAATGATGGTTTCATAATTTATTTTTCACTCCCTTTTATCTGGCCACTTGAGAAAAAATTAGGTCAGAGAAGACAGTTAAGCTTTTGAAGTTGTTATAATAGGATAGAGTTTGACAGGTGAAAAAACCAAGGGAGGCCTAATTCAAATTCACGGAGTATCTGACTAAAGCAAAATAATAGGTCTAGCAGAGAAGAATCCAAACTAGTAACTGAATATCTTGGCAATACATATGTTAGGCTATGATTTAAATTGTAGATGCCCTGAAGGAATTAGATCATCAGTATGTACTTGTTTGAACACTGGTCATTCCATTTGAGTCAACTTTGAGAATATAATATTAAAATTATACAGGAGACCAAAAATACACCCGAGTTAAAAAGGTATTTAAAAAGTACAAAATTCTTAAAGTCATCTGTCAGTCACTCATAGGAGTAATGACTCCTATATATCTGAATAATATCTTTCATTTCTATATTTTGGCATCTTTAACATGTGTATGTACAGTCATATCTATTAGTTTTTGTTATAAAAAATGATGCTAAAACCTAGTGGCTTAATGTTAGAACAGTATTTTCCCCCACCAATATGTTGATCATTTGAGCACTATAAGCAATCAGTCAGGTCTAAGTGATCTCATTTTGGCTTACTCACATGTATGTGGTTAGCTGATGGGTTACTTGAGACTGGATTGCCTCCAGCAGAATATCTAGTGTTTGCTTAAGTATTAGCTAGTAAGGTCAAGTGCCTGGATGTGGATGTCTTACCATAAGATTCTATCAGCCTAACCTGAACAGCAAAGTTCCAAGGCGGCTAGGAGAAATGAGTAAGGTCTTCTGACACATGGGTTCAGAATTGGCAAACTGCCATTTTGGCTGCAATGTGTTGGCCAAAGCAAGCCACAAGATCAGTGCATATTTAACCTTCTCTTAATGTGATGAATTTCAAATTTAAATTATAAGAAACTATGGATATAGAGTATTCACATTGTGTAATTGTATGTGTAGGCGTGTTTTGTCCATGTATGTATATGTGTGTGTATCTATATCTGTATCTATGAGCACATGTAGTTGTGTTCCTTGTAAATAAGTTGATAATGATATAGGATGGAAAGAAAAAAAAAACAGCCTTCTCCTCCCTCTTTTGTTAATATACAACTTTAAGTGTTGACTTAGAACACAACTATGCCAGTTAATGTCATGTTAACCAGGAGTTTTGGGCAGATGCTAAAGGTCACACTGTCAAAAATTCACAAATACAAAATAGTAATAGACATCTCTCAGGATAAGATTTCTAATCATAGAAATGATCAATATTTGCTTATCTGGGTCTCTCTAAATACCTTTCCTACCCAATACAAGTATTTTCAATGTAGTGGCTATTTGGGGGAGCAGAGGGTAAGTTAAGAGACATGACATGTTGTGAGTTACTATAATTTGGAAGTCAGGCTTTGGCTGTAGGGTAGACTGAGTATACAATTGGTGCTATTTCTCCAATGCTATTTGTATCCACATGTTTTACAATGTAACCGTGCAGCTTCTGTGTTCACTGTGGTGAAGTCTATTTTCATATCCTCTGTGCCTTGTGACCTCTTTTGTCCAATGGAATGGACATAAATTACACTGTGACAATTCTGAGTCTAGTGCTCAGTAGACTATGTATCTTTCCATTCTCTTAGGACCGTTGCCTCCACTGTGTGAAAGATCTAACCTGCCCTGCTGGAGGATGAGAAATCACAGGGATGAGTGTCAACTCAGTTCAGCTTTCCCAGGTGAAGCCCAAGACTTGTGAAAGAGTCAGGCTAAGATTAACACAACTGACTATGGATGCATAAAGAATCCTAGTCCATCCATAGAATTGTGAGTGAAGAAAGTTGTGTTTTAAGGAACTAGGTGTTGGATGTACTTTATGAGCAGCAATGGCTAACTGACACTGTTAGGAACGTTGATCTACTGCAAAGTATCTTCAACAGTTATACTAACCAAGTTATGTTGTATATAATTCCTATGGTCTACAGTTAAAAGAGAAGATGATAAACATGACAAAATTAATAAAAATATAATCTTAACGATGTATTTATACATGGTAAATTTAAAAATTACTAGTGCCTAAAGAAATATTTTTATGAAATGATTGCTAATGAACTAATGTATATTAATTAAATATAAAATTACCAAAATGTTTCATGACTTTGTGAAGAAGACAGTAAAAATAAACTTCATTATTATATTTTCCAACTTATACTTAAGAGATATTTAAAATATTATCATCAAATTAAGTTTATACAAGGCAGGATGTCTTCTGATTTCTTACTAATATTAAAAATAAACTCTATCATTAATTTACTTTGATTTAAATAACTTGTGATGATTTTATTATTGTTACAGGATAATTCTCATAAAATGTGTCATTATAGTACATGATTCTCTATTTTTTAAATAATCTATATTATTAAATTATTTTTACAAATGATAAAACCTATAATGTGACACAAATTTAAATTAATAATTTTGGTAGTTTTAAAACAGAGTGGAACATATTCTATTAACAGCTACAGACAGTTTACATAAAAATTCAGGATATAGGCAGGGCACGGCAGCTCACGCCTGTAATCCCAGCCCTTTGGGAGGTGGGTGGATCACTTGAGGTCAGGAGTTCAAGAGTAGCCTGGCTAACATGGTGAAACCCTGTCTCTACTAAAAATGCAAAAAAATTAGCTGGTCATGGTGGCGTACGTTGGTGATCCCAGCTACTAGGAAGGCTGAGGCAGGTGAATCACTTGAACCCAGAAGGTGGAAGTTGCAGTGAGCCAAGTTCATGCCACTGTACTCCAGCCTGGGTGACAGAGTGAGACTTCTTCGACTTAAAAAAAAAAAAAAAAAAAAAAAAAAAAAAAAAAGAAAAGAAAAAAGAAAGAAATAGGATATAAACTTTGAATGATAATTTTTGATTATATATGTGTGTGTGTATATTTGTTTGATGGATACTCTTAGAGATTTACATTTCAAGGAGGCTATTTTGAACTATTTACTATTTGTACTGTGTTCTTCACAACTAGGTGTGACTACCTAGCAATCAGAAGACAAAGTAAAGAAAAGAGTAACTACCTAATACTATGTAGGATAATTCTAGTTTTTTTTTTTTTTTCCTTTTTTTCTTTTTTTTTTTTGAGATACAGTCTTGGTCTGTTGCTCAGACTAGAGTGCAGTCGTGCAATCTCAGCTCACTGCAACATCCGCCTCCTGAGTTCAAGCAATTCTCCTGCCTCAGCCTCCCGGGTAGCTGGGATTACAGGTATATACCACCTCATCCGGCCAAACTTTGCATTTTCAATAGAGACAGGGTTTCACCATGTTGGCCGGGCTCGTCTCGAACTCCTAACCTCAAGCGATCCACCTGCCTCAGCCTCCCAAAGTGTGGAGATTACGGGCATGAGCCACCATGCCCAGCCTGAATAATTTTAGTTTTAAGTACTAACTTAAGTGTATTAGGTACAGTGCAATTTTTCTGTATCTTTGAAATCAAATTATTCAATTAATCTCTTTCTCGCCGGGATTCTTTTTAATAAATAGAAGTTTAATATTAAATTTTCCCAGTTTTGGTACAGAGAATTTAGGTAATCAGAAAATGTGTCAAATATTATAAGCACTTTTTAACATTCACAAAATACTTTCAATTTGTGGCCCAAAACACCACCAAATAGTGTGGGCTTAGGTAAAAGCCAAATACATACTGGTCAGACTCCTTCCATTGACCCTTCCCCCTTGATCTTCTAAGTGACAGTCCCCTCTTTTATTCTATCATAGGAAATTTAATAAAAGCAGTCACTTTTCCTCTTAGAGAATTTGTCAGCAACATTGGACGAGATTGTATTTATAAAGGACCATGGAAAGAAAATACTGAGTTGAACGGAAGTCATATTCAAATGGCTTATACAGTGTGGGAAAAATAATAAAATGTGTTGAATTAATGCTTTCATATCTCAAATTTGGTTTATTATTTCACATATGGAGCAACACATAAAGCTCCTTTAAGTAACAGTTACACACTGATATATGATTCATGTTCTGTACGATTTTATTAAATTTGTCTTTCATTTTTCATTATTCAGTACTTCACTAAGACACAGGTATATCTCTGTCCTGAGCTATGCACCTCAGCAGCCTTGCTCTTTGGAGAACCTTTGAAATTTCTAAGTTTTCTGTAGTGTGTGAGATCTTCTGGCATTATCAGGGGTGGTCTGGTCTACATTTCTCGTAGTGCTTTCTCTGTCTCATTCCTTCCGTCTTCCACTGATAAAGAGTTGAACCAGCTACCCTGGAATCTGCAGGATTTTCATCATCATGATCATTTTATGGCTCCATGGTCAGTTCCAAACCTTCAGAGGATGGCTTGGCAAGGAATACATTCTCAGGTCATAGCAGAATTTTCAAAGTGGGATCATGGTGTTTTTCATGGGCTGCCAGAGTGATGCTGCAACAATGACTTTGAGTGAAGCGAAATTATTACACACAGAGAACATCCATAGGAAAAATTTGCCACCAACCCAAAGCACACACTAGAGGAGACAGTGCTGTTAATTTTCCACATTTTCAACCATGACTTTTTTTTTTTTTTTTCCAACCATGACTTTTACTGGAAAATGATTATAGAAACATAAAACAAGAGTATAATAACAAAATAGTGAAAGTGTTAATAATTTTAAATTGGTTTTAGAGATATGGGACTAAAACAATTGTGAAATAAAAGTCAAATATAACTGAGTTTAGGGACCCCAACACCATTAGAAGCCATTTACATGTTAGTTCACTTCTTGTATGTATTTTTCAATACAAACACAACTATGTGTATATCAAGGCTCACATACTCAAAGCTTCTTGTTAGAATAAGAAAGAGACCCTCTTCTTGTTATGTACTCTATCTTTACTTGTGTATATACCCATTTATGCTCAATCATTGTGCAAAAGCTCAAGCATCGAGAGTGTGTAACACTGAACCTGACATCCTTTAATGACATATTTGGAATGGAAAGAATGGTCAATTCCTCTAAAAGAAGAAGCACTTGCCAAACTAATAAACTTACTCAACAAATATTTATATAATAAGAGTGAAAAGAATAGTATAAATTATGAATACATATTCAAAAATAATTTCAGAAGCAGTTCACACTTTTTGTATAGATATGATTTCCAGTTGAACAATACTGTAGTGTGTAAAACAGCTAAACATCCTTCAATCATCAGACTGAAGTACAATTCTGAATACAGAATTATGAAATCTTGGTCCTTATTTCGACTCTTCATTAATTTGCTTGGCTAGTTAGATAAAGTCTTTAGGTTTGTTGGAGTTGAGCTTCTTCACTTCTAAAGCAAAGCCTTCGATTAGGTCTTCAAATATTCTGAAAGAAGTGGGAACAGGGACTATACTGCATCCCTCTTTATCGCTTTTTATTGTTTTTTTATATGGCGCCCACTCCTTTATTGCTTTTCACACCTGCCTTCAGAAAATGTCATCTGGTTTTTTTTTTTTTTTAGTAGAGACTGTGTTTCGCCATGTTAGCCAGGATGGTCTCAATCTTCTGACCTCGTGATCCACCCGCCTCAGCCTCCCAAAGCTCTGGGATTACAGTCGTGAGCCCCCGCGCCCGGCCAGAAAATGTCATTTTTGTAACCAGACTGAAAACACATTAAACTATATAATTTGTATTTCTAAATACATGACAAACCCTCTCTACTATTGCTTTAAACCATATTGTAATGATAGAAATAGATAAACACTTAAGATCTAATAAAAATGGCATGTAACTTGAAAATAGCAAAAGTGTTAATAATTTTAAATTGGTTTTAGAGATATGGGACTATAGATTTGTCTTTTCTGGACATTATAAATTGATTCACACACAATATATGCGTGACTTACTTTTTTCATTTTTAAAAATAAGTTCACATTTTAGTGACTGGCTTTAATTTACTTATGATAATATTTTCAACATTAATCCATGTTTGAGCATCTATTTATACTTCATTCCTTTTTACTGGCAGATAATTCTCTACTTCACTGAATGAAGATACAACAGTCTACTGAACCATTTATAAGCTGATGGACTTTTGATTTGTTTACACTATTGAGAAACTACAAATAACGTTGCTATAAACATTTGTGTAAAAGATTGTGTGCAGACAAGTGTTTCTATTTCTCTGGAATGAATACCTTGCAGTAAAATTTTGCTAGGCCATATAGTAATTCTACTTAATGTTTGGAGTACTACCAGAATTTTTTTAAGTAGCTGCACTATCTTATATTCTAACTGTTAATATATGTATTGAATTTATCCTCATCTTCACCAACACATGTTAAGATCCGTCTTGTTAATTATGGTCACCTTATTGAGCATGAAGCAGTATTTCATTGTGCCTTTCATAATAAATGATGTAGAACACATTTTCATGTACTTTTTGTTCATTTATGTTTCTTCTTTGGTGAAATATATACTCAGAATTTTTAACGTTGTTGAAATCTAATTTATTCATAATTTCCTTTTGTTACTTGCACTTTTGATGTTTTATCTAAAGAAGCCTTCACCTAAATCAAGTTCACAAAGGATTACTTCAATATTTTCTTCCAAAAATTTTATAACTTTAGCTTTGGCTTAACAATATTGTCTTCTGACCCATAACATGAGATGTGATTACAAACATAGGTTTGTAATTTCTTTCACAATTGTTTTGTATGGTTATACAATAGATTGTCTGACTTTTGTTAAACATATTTCTAACTTTTTTATTTCCCAGTGCAGAAAATGAAACTGGACCCCCTACCTATCATCATCATATACAAAAATTAACTCAAGGTGAATTAAATACTTAAATGTAAGGTCCACAATTATAAAAATTCTTGAAGTAAAACCTAAGAAATACCTTTCTCAATATCTATGTTGGGAAAGAATTTAGGGCTGAGTCCCCACAGGTAATTGCAACAAAAACAAAAATTGACAGGTGGGAACTAAGTAAACTAAAGAGCTTCTGCATAGAAAAAGAAACTATCAACAGAGTAAGTAGACCACCTACAGAATGTGAAAAAAAAATCATAAATTATGATCCAACAAAGGACTAATACCCAGATTCTATAAGAAACTTAAACAAATCATTAAGCAAAAAACAACCCCATTAAAAGTGGGCAAAGGACAAGAACAGACACTTTTCAAAAGAAGACATATAAGCAGTCAACAAAGATGAAAAAAATATTCAACGTAATTAATCATCAAGGAAATGCAAATCAAAACCACAATGAGATACCTTCTCACGGCAGTCAGAATCATTTTTGTACAGTCAAAAAGTAATAGGTATTGACAAGTCTGTGAAGAAAATGGGACACATATACACTGTTGGTGGAAATGTCAATTAGTTCAGCCATTGTGGAGAACTAAGATTGAACTACCGCTTGACCCAACAATCCTATTACGGAGTATATAGTCAAAGGGAGCTGAATCATTTTACCAAAAAGACACATGTCCCCATATAGTCATGGCAGCACTATTCACAATAGAAAAAGAAAATATGGAATCAACACATCAACAGTGTATTTGACAAAGAAAATGTGGTACATATACACTATGGAGTATTACACAGCCATAAAAAATAAAATTATGTCTTTTGCAGCTACATAGATGCTGCTGGAGACCATTATGCTAAGCAAACTATTGCAAAAACAGAAAGCCAAATACTGCATGTCCTCACTTATAAGTGAGAACTACACCTTGGGTACCTACAGACATACCGATAGAAATAATAGACATTGGGGAACACAAGAAGAGTGGAGGGAGGGGGAAAGGTTTGAAAAACTACCTATTGGGTCCTATGCTCAGTACTTGGGTGACCAATTCAATCATACTCAAAATCTCAGCATTATTGAAATATACCTTTGTAACAAATCTGCATATGTATGGCCTGATTCTAAAATAAAAGTTGAAAAAAAACTGAAATTGACTAAATAATTGTAGCTTAATGTAAATTTACTGATAGTTTAGGCATACAATTGATTTCTTTATGTTGAAATTATATAAGCTTACTTAACTCCTATATTAATTCTAATAGTTGCTTTTATTGTAGTGGATTCCTAGGGATTTTTTCATATATAAGACTATTGTCTGCAAATAGATGTGGTTTTATTTCTTTCTTTCTAATCTGAAACTGTTTCCTTTAATGTTCTTGCATATATACCCAAGCTAGAACCTCCGATAAAATGTTAAATAAAATAAGTGAGAGTAGACATTCTATTCTTGTTTCTGATCTTAGGAAGAAAGCATTCAGTCTTTCACCATTAAATATGATATGAACTGTGGCTTTTTTGTATATAAGAGCCTAAGATACTTTCCTGTACTGCTAGTATGTAGAACACATATTTTAATCAGAGGGGTTTTGTATTTTGTCTAGTGTTTTTTTTTTTTTTTCTGCAGCTACTGAGATGATCACATGGTTTTCTTTATTATATTTTTATAATAATTAATCAATTTTCAGATATTAAACCTGGGATAAATGCCATATAGTCATGTTGTACAACCCTTTTTTATTACTAAATTCTGTTTGCTAATATTTTGCTGAGGATTTTTATGCTCAATTCATGAGAATCTGTCTGGTTTTCTTTTTTTCTTGTGATTTATTTCTGTAGTTTTGATAAGGGTAATACTGGCCTTATTAATACAGTAGGAGTTATTCCCTCCTTGTCTATTTTTTAGAAAGTTTGTGAGGATTTGGAATACATTTCTTTAGATATATTTTTTAGAACTTACCACTGAAGGCATCTGGGTCTGGCGCTTTCTCCTTGGTAAGTTTTTGAATGACTAATTTAATCACTTGATTAGTTATTAGGGCTATTTATAAGTTCTGTTTCCTCTTGAGGAAATTTCGTAGTATGTATATTTGTGTTTCTATTCTATTCAACTCAGTTTATTTAATTTATTGGCAAATATTGTTAATAGTATATTTTTACACTCTTTTATTTCTGGAAACTCAGTAGAAATTACTTTTATTACTAATTTTGGTAATTTGAATATTCACTCTTTTCATCTTGGACAGTCTAACCAAGTTTCTAAATATTGTCACTCACTTCATAAAAACAACTTTTGTTGTTTTTAATTTTCTCTACTGTTTTTCTGTGCTTTCTTTGATTATTCTTCACTCTAACTATTATTATTACCTTTGTTTCTGTTTGCTTTAGGTTTAATTTGCTTTTTATTCCAGTGTCTTAAGATGAAAGAAAAGGTTACTGATTTAAGATATTTCTTTTTGATTAGTATAGGAAATTAATACTATAAACTTTCCTCTCAGCATTGTTTTAGTGGCATTCCATATGTGTTGGCATAATGTGCCTTAATTATAATTCATCTCAAAGTATTTTTGAAATTTACGGTGATTTCTTTCTCGCTCTATTGATTATTTAGAAGTGTGAGACTTAATTTCTACATATTTTTTAAATTTCCAAATTTTTTATTATTTATTTTAATTTTATACTCCTTACTGTGTATGGAGAATTTACTCTGTATGATACCAGTATTAAAGTTTTTTATGTGGCCCAGCAGATGTTCTAGCATAAAGAATCCTCAATATACACTTGAGATGAATATTTATTCTGTTGTTTTTGGGTGGCATGTTCTTGTTCTATAGATGTCTATTGGGTCAAGTTGCATTAGTTGTAGTCATTATTTTCCAAACATATAATAGCTGAGCCTCCAAGCTGTTTTAAATAAATGAACCTGGCTTACTGTTTTAGTCAGGTCTCACACTGCTATAAGGAGTACCTTAGGGGCTTCCATGAAATTCTCTGACATGCACTAGAGACATTTTCCTTATTGTCTTGACAACTAACATTGGGCTCCTCATTACTTAATGCAAATTTCTGCAGGCAGCTTGAATTCCTCCCCAGAAAATGAGTTTTTCTTTTCTACCACATGGTCAGGCTGCAACTTTTCCAAACCTTTATGAACTGCTTCCCTTTTAAACATAAGTTTTAATTTCAAGTCATCTCTTTGTGGATTGATATAACTGAACACTTTTACAATAATCCAAGTCACCTCTTGAATGCTTTGCTTTTTATACATTTCTTCTACCAGATACCTTAACTCATCTCTCTCAAGTTCAAAGTTCCACAGATCTCTAGTGTAGGGGAAAACCACCACCAGTCTCTTTGCTAAAGCATAACATGAGGGTCTTTACTCCATTTCCCAATAAGTTCCTCATCCAAACTTTCCTACATCTTTCTGGTTTTTTTGTTTGTTTGTTTGTTTTTTTTTTCTGAGCCCTCCAAACTGTTACAATGTCTGCCCATTACCCAGTTCCAAAGTCACTTCCACATTTTCGGGTTATCCTTATAGCAGTGCCACAATCTCTTAGTACCAACTTTCTGTATTAGTCCAATTTCACACTGCTGTAAAGAATACCTGAAGGCCAGGTGCAGTGGCTCACGTGTGTAATTCCAGCACTTTGGGAGGCTGAGGTGGGTGGATCAAGAAGTCAGGAGATCTAGACCATTCTGGCCAACATGGTGAAATCCTGTCTTTACTAAAAATACAAAAATTAGCTGGGTGTGGTGGCATGAGCCTGTAGTCCCAGCTACTCAGGAGGCTGAAGCAGGAGAATCGCTTGAACCCAGGAGGCAGAGATTGCAGTGAGCCAAGATCGTGCCACTGCACTCCAGCCTGGGCAACAGAGCAGGATTCCGCCTTGGAAAAAAAAAAAAGAATATCTGAGACTGGGTAATTTTTAAAGGAAGAGGTTTAACTGACTCACAGTTTCACCTGAGGAGGCCTCAGGAAGCTTACAATGATGGTGGAAGGCAAAAGAGGAAGCAAGCATCTTCTTCACAAGGCAGCAGGAGAGAGAGAGTGTACAGGGGAAATTGCCACTTACAAAACCATCAGATCTCATGAAATCTCAGTCACTATCACGAAAACAGCATGGGGAAAACCACCCCCACGATCCATTCACCTCCTACCAGGTCCTTCCCTCAACACCTTGGGATTGCAATTTGAGATGAGATTTGGGTGGGAACACAGATCTAAACTATATTACTTGCAAATTACAATTGATTGTGAATGACTAGGAACAAAATCTTTCAAATGTAGTAATGAGTGTGTGTGTGTGAATGTGTGTGTGTGTAAATAATATAGTTTTAACTAACATTTGCTTAATTTAATTTCATTTATGACTTGATTTGTTGGACCAATTTTCTATTCTTTAGCAACCTAGGTTTTGAAGCTGCCCTGGAAGAGCTTTGTGATACATACGTTCCCTGTTTTTCCTCACTTTTTTACCCTGCCCGCCTTTACACTCAACAGCGAGAACACCTGATTCTAATGTGTTTTTGATGACAGGTTTAATAGTTACAGATAAATATAAAAGATAAATAGTTTCCAAATAGAGGAGAAAAGGCTAATATTTTATTTACATTACTGCCCCGTGTTGTTAGGTGTGATTACAGATAAGAGAAACTTGATTTGCCCAAGTTATCAGAGCTACTAAGTGACAGAATAGACTGGAACACACAATTCTACAAGTGTATGTCAATTTTTAATAAAATTACCATAATCCACATTTAACAGACATTCACAGATGATACTGTCTTATTTATTTACTTCTTAAAACTTAACCTCAGCAAAGAAACATAGAAGTTCCATATATTTTTGAACACTGTCGATTTTCATACACACCACCAACTTAATAGTAGCTTTTCAGTGTACAAAAACAGTATAAAACAGGATAAAAATATGAATTCAATAAGATATTGGGGAAAATGTCAACTGAAACTGAACAAATGTTGTCTTCTTTGGTAATTAGATGAGAATTCCAATTACTAAAAAGTTACATAGACTTAAAAATTTTTTAAAGTAGATTTTATATAATGCAAATGCTTTCTTTTTAATTAAATAAATCAAAACCCAAATAAAGCATATCACTAGCTTATCATTTAATATATAATACCCCTGATTAGAGGATAATTTTCTTTAGCTCTAATTCAGAAGCTTTTATTCTCCAGTAGTGCAGGAGACATCGAGGAAATACAGGCTTAACAAACATTATAAAATTTAAATCTCTTTTAGGTCCTCTGCTATACAAAGCTACCACTGCATTTTTCCTTTTAAAATAGACTTCTTTTATGATTACTTCACTGATTAAGAGAACTTTCCAATAAGTTACACTTTCACAAAACACATCTGTCTTTTAAAATATTTACCTCTTTTAGTAGAAGATAGACCATTATACTAAAGTTGATTGCCATCTAAAGCATTGTATACTGAAAGATAGGTAGATAACAGTCTGTTTTCCTAGGAAGGGAAACAAAAACAATCTCTTATTCTAAAAATAAGCTTTATAAGATCTTTAAATATTGATTTTATTTGCTCCAAAATAGTAAATTTCTTTATTTATCTATTTATTTATTTTATTTTATGTATTATTATCATTTTTTGAGACCGAGTCTAGCTCTGTCTCCAGGCTGGAGTGTAGTGGTGTGATCTCAGCTCACTACAACCTCCGCCTCCAGAATTCAAGTGATTCTCCTGCCTCAGCCTCTTGAGAAGCTGGGACTACAGGCACCTGCCACCACGCCCAACTAATTTTTGTATTTTTAGAAGAGACAGGGTTTCACCATTTTGGCCAGGATGGTTTCCATCTCTTGACCTCGTGATCCACCAGCTTCGGATCAAAATGCTGGGATTAAAGGCATGAGCCACTATGCCTGGCCAAATAGTAAATTTCAATATGCTATCTGTGAATTCATTCCAATTTTAAGGTTGTACAACTCGAATAAGATAGAGTCAAAAGAAAAATCTCAGAAATGATGCCTGATGAATATTGTTTCCTGAACTACTGGCAGAAATTTCAAATATCTTACCCACTTAAAGCTACTTATCCTTTCTTTATTATGCTAATCCATAAATTTTTTTCTGCTTATTTTTCCTTCATGCAACTCTATAAAACAAAAATTTAAAAAATAAAAACAAAACAAAACAAGACACATAAAACCCTCCAGGTAGTAAGAATGAAATTATTGGAGTGGTTATGCAGTTTGGAATATATGTTTTTTAAATTATTTGACTACTTGAAATTGATGAGTCAATAAAGATAACAGATAAATTTATTATTAATATTACATTTAAGATTCTAAACTTACTGGATCAGATCATAAATAGTATCAAATAGAACATATTCTATATAATTGAATTTACATAAAATAGTTATGTAATTTTCTTATTGTGATCCAGAAAATACATTAACAAATGACATTCTCTGAATTAAATTTATTCTATAGAGTGACACTTTCATTTCAAATGAAGATCTGATCTTGATGTTTAGATATAATTGAGAAGATATATTAATTAATTTATGACATAACTAAAGACAGTTTAAGACTGTAACTTATACTTTTTCTCTGAGCACCCATAACTTTTTCAGGCCCAACATTTGAAAATTTTGTGGGCCCACTGAATTGTTATAATCTTAATCCTAGAAAATGACAATTAATGAAATACATCGTAAGCTAAACTGGCTATAAATATGTTTAATGATTTAGAATATTTTTATATTTCAGTGTCTAGCATGTTAAATTGTTTTCAATTGATAAATATCATATTGTATCAGGACAAGCTGCAGACAAAACCCCTCAGAGACCGAGTTAAAGAAGGAAGGGCTTTATTCAGCTGGGAACTCCGAGTGAGCAATTCCTGTCCCTTTTAAGGGCTCACAACTCTAAGGGGGTCCGTGTGAGAGAGTCATGTTAGATTGAGCAAGCAGGAGGTACGTGACTGGGGTCTGCATGCACAAGTAATTAGAACAGAACAGAACAGAACAGGGATTTTCACAGTGCTTTTCTTTACAATGTCTGTAAACTATAGATAACATAACTGATTAGGTCAGGGGTCTATCTTTAACTACCAGGCCCAGGGTGTGGCGCCGGGCTGTCTGCTTATGGATTCCATTTCTGCCTTTTAGTTTTTACTTCTTCTTTCTTTGGAGGCAGAAATTGGCTATAAGGCAATATGAGGGGTGGTCTCCTCCCTTAATCTGAGCTATTCAAAATTGCCTATTAAAAGCAATTTATCATATTGTAAACTTGCACATATTTTGTATTATTATTTTCACTTTTTTCAGTGAAATTTTGCTTCATATATGTTTTCTGGTAGGGATGAAAGCTACAATATTACTGGGAAATTGCGTAGTAAATATTACACAAAAGATTAGCTTTGAGGAATATTTTATTTGTAGTCTTGATTTTCCAAAGTTTTCATTGATCCATCCAACAGCAATACATCTTTTCAATGCAATGTTATTATAGAAGGTATTTTTGATATTTTCCCCAATATGTAGAAATTCCTCAGATCTTTAGTTATCATAGCATAACATATTCAAGATCTTACATTAACTTAGACTCACAGAAAGTTTTGAACAGATACAAATATTTGATAATGACTTTGATTCTGGAGAACAAACACAATGTCTAAGAGGTATTGTAAAATTAGAACAATCAAGTTTTGACTAAGTCGTTTCCTTTACTAACTCTTGGATCTTCAGGAAATTAATAGCCTTAGTTTCCATATTTATAACTAGGGATGTCAATATCCTTACTATTAGAATTTTGTGAGATTTAAAATATGATTTTTGTGAAGTGCTGAGCTTGGGATCTGACACACCTAGTATCACATAAAAGTGGCTTATTTTTACCAATTCTACAATATATTTAAATAAATTATTGAAACCATAAGACTTTTGTTCCCCTCATACAGTACCACATTGTACTACAGAAAGTTAAAATACAGATTTCAAATGCTTACCTCTGGTTCAGAAACTCAGTCAAAACTAATCAGATGCATCACAGTTTCTGCCAGGAGCAGATTACCACGATGTTGTGACTCCATTCAGGCAACCTACTCCTCCTGCATACATAGCATACACAACTAACTAATGTTTTCCCTAGAATAACTGAATAAAAATCTTATTCTACTTAGATGGCACAGAATGCCTTGAGTATTTTAAGCAATGTATTAAAATGATCCCTTAGTAAGGTATGACCAAGAGTCTTTAACATTCCTCTCAGCTTGACTAAACTTTACATAGGATTTTTCTGGCCTCTAGGCCAGACCTCCCTCTCACCCTATTCCTGACAGAATCCAGACGAACTAACCACAGAGGTCACTCCCCTCCCTTTACTTAGAACATTTATTTTAGCAGATGTGTAAGGCAAGTTCTTTCTCTGCCTCTTTAAGTATGCAAATGTTTTTAAAGGCCTCTTGCCAATTTTACAACCCAAGAGTGTCTTTCTCAAAAACATGTGAGCCATTCCTTTGAAATGTAATCATGAAAGAAGACAGCATTTCCCATTCTTCCTGGGAGGATAGGAGGCATCTTGCTCAAAGTTGTAATATTAGCTCCTGTTATGACAATAAAAGAAAGTTTACTTTTATTTTTGGTGAGGCCAATTAGAAAACACAAATGGCCTATGATTCCCCTCACCACAGCTCTTAAAACTCCGCCATAATTTGACTTTTAATAAACTCCCTTTATGTCCATGAAGTTCAGACTGAGTTCTTGTCTCTCTTCCCTATTGCAATCGTTTTCCGTGAAGTCTTCCTTACCTGAATAACTTTGGTGCAATTTTGTGCTTTGACAGCTGTATAATAATTCACTCTCTCTCACTGGCAGGGAATTAGAGTCCCATTTTGTGTAATAATCAACAAGCTGCATTTTTTTCACCTTCACCAATTAGATAAGCAAACAGCTTCTATATCACTTTGTTTACTTGTACAGAAGGTAAAATTATATACAAACTATGCACAAATATGAGATAATCGTCCATATGTATATGTTCTTATGTGCTTTGTCTATTTGTGTTTCTTGTGTTGTGAAATGAATATTGATCTTCCATTTTTCTACGGTGCTGTTCATCCTAGACTAATTACAGTGTTTTTTACACAGTATGTATCTCAATTTTTATCATGAATTGTAGATTTCCTTAATTTTTCATTTGACATTTAATTATATTTGTAGTTCCTATTAGAGTACAAAAGTTGACGTAAGTTGTTTTTTCTTTTTAAGACTAAAATATACACTTACTGCTCATCTATTTAGCTATGTTTATAACTTGATCTTGACACCGTAGTTTTATTTTATTATATTTACACTAATCACACCAGTTTATTTTTTGAGTGTATTTGTACCATACTGTTTATTGTCATGCATCTGTATTTTTTTCATAGATTTTACAAATTTTTATTTTGCAATCATTTTATTTATTCCCTTATTCATTTTCCAACCTGCTTATTCAAGTTCAGGATCACTCCCAGAGCCTATCCTCAGGGCACAAAGTGATAAATCAGCCCTGATCAGGATTCCATCCCATTGCAGAGTGTGCTTACACAGACCTCCCAGTTGCTCAGATTGGAAACAGGCAGACACATTCCACTGAACCTAAAGTATGCAGCTTTGGTATACTGAAGGAAACTAGAAAAGCTGGAAAAAACCCACCCGGACATGGAGAGAGCATGCAAGCACTCACAGACACTGGTCTTGCCAGAAATAAATTATTATTTTTTTTTTTATCAAAACCATTCTAAAGTTATTCTAAAACACATATCCAAAAACACATTAAGTCTTCAATCCACTTTGAGTTAATTTTTGTATATGGCAATAGGTAGGAGTTCAGTTTCATTCTTCTGCTCATGTTTAGCCAGTTTTCCTGGCACTATATATTGACTAGGGAATCCTTTTCCCATTGCTTGTTTTTGTCGACTTCTCCTAAGATCAGTTGGTTATAGGTGTGCGGTTTTGTTTCTGCGTTCTCTATTATGTTCCCATTTGTTTATGTGTCTATTTTTGTAGCAGTACCATGCTGTTTTAGTTACTATAGACTTGTAGTATAGCTTGAAGTCAGTTAATGCGATGTCTGGCTTTGTTTTTTTGCTTAGAATTTCTTTGGCTTTCAAAGCTCTTTTTAGCTCCATACGAATTGAGGAATTTTTTTGTTCTAATTCTGTGAAAAACAACACTGGTAATTTGATAAGGATAGCATTGAATCTGTAGATTTCTTCGGGTAGTATGGGCATTTTATAATGTTGATTTTTCAATCTATGAGCATAATTTTTTATTTTTAATGTATCATATATGATTTCCTTCAGCAGCATTCTGTAGTTGTCCTTACATTGTTCTTTCTCCTCCTTGAATAGATGTATTCCTAAGGTTTTTTAAAAATTCGTTTCTTGTGGCCATTGTAAAAATAATTGTGTTCCTGATTTGGCTCTCAGTTTGAACATTTTTCATGTATAGAAATGCTACTGACTTTTGTAGGTTGATTTTGTATCCTGAAACATTACTACAGCCATTCATCAGATCTAGAAGCATTTTGGATAAGTCTTCATGGTTTTCTAGGAAAAGAATCATATTTTCAGTGAAGAGTGATAACTTTAATTTTTCTTTTTTTATATGGATGCCATTTTTAGGGGGAATGCTTCCAGTTTTTGCCCATTCAGTATGGTATCGTCTGTTAGTTTGTCATAGATGACTCTTATTACTTTGAAGTATGTTCCTTCAATTTCTAGTCTGTTGAGGGTTTTTTTTTTTTTTTTTTTTTTTTTAATCATGAAAGGATATTGGATTTTATCAAAGGCTTTTTCTACATCTATTGAGATGATCACATGGTTTATGTTTTTAATGATTTTTATGTAATGTACCACATAAAGTCTACTTGATGGTGCTGAATTAACTTTTTAATGTACTGCTAGATTTCTTTTACTAGAATTTAATTTTGGGGGGTTGCATCTCTGTTCATCTGTGGAGGTTCAATCAGGCTGGTGGGAAAAATATTAAAGATAGTTATAGTAATACCAACAAACCCTCCTGGAAAGCCTGAGAGTTATGCATAGCTTCAGATTGTCTGGTTAAAGGCAGTCAGAGTCTCTTTGCCAGAGCCAGAGAGCTTAAGGAGCAAAATACAAAAGAATGTAGAGTAGTTTATCTAACTTGTTTTCCCAAGACTAACCTTTTATTTGCCACAGATGCTTAATTGCTTTCTACAGGGGAAGTCCACAATGTCAATTACTCTATAGTGGTGTTGACTCAAGCCTTTGTCAATTGATCTTTACTGAATAAATGCGAGTCTTGCTGGCTGGTCCGGGGCCTTGGTCACAACTGTTTACAGCACTCTGTGTGGAGTCTGTAAGTGACAGGATGCTCAGTTGAACTGGCAAAGCAGATTATCTGTGTGTCAGTGTACTTTATTCATTCGTTGTTGAGTCCGGGTCTGTGGGACAGACCTTTGCATTCCTCAGGGATGGTAGGCTATACCTTTATTTTTTTCAATGTAATTTTGTCATATTGTGATATCAGGATGATACTGGTTTTATAGAATGTGTAAGGGAGGAATATCTCCTTCTTGATTTTCTGGAAATATTTTCAGTAGAATTGGCTCCAGATCTTTTTTGTACATTTGATAGAATTAGGCTATGAATCCATCTGGTCTAGAGTTTTGTTGGCTCAGTTTTTACTATTGTTATTACTGATTCAACTTCAGAACTTGTTATTTGTGATGGTTAACATTAACTGTCACTTGATTGGATTGAAGGATACAAAGTATTATTCCTGGGTGTGTCTGTGAAGGTGTTGCCAGCAGTGATTAACATTTGAGTCAGTGAATGGGGTGACACAGATCCACCCTTAATTTGACTGGGTACCGTTTAATCAGCTGTCAGCACCGCTAGGGTAAAAGCAAGCAGAGGAATGTGGAAGGACTAGACTGGCTAAGTCTTCTGGCCTCCATCTTTCTCCTATGCTGAATGCTTCCTGCCCTCTAACATCAGACACCAAGTTGTTCAGCTTTTGGACTCTTGGACCTACACCAGTGATTTGCCAGGGGCGCTCGGGCCTTCTGCAACAAACTGAAGGCTGTACTGTTGGTTTCCCTACTTTTGAGGTTTGGGAACTCCAACTGCCTTCCTTGCTCCTCAGCTTGCAGATGAGCTATTGTGGTACTTCACCTTGTGATCACGTGAGTCAATATTCCTTAATAAACTCGCTTTTATATATACATCTTTTCTATTAGTCCTATCCCTCTAGAGAACCGTGACTAATACATTATTGCTGTCTTCAGGGTTTCAAGTTATTCCTAATCCCATCTCAGGTGGTTGTGTCTTTCTAGGAATTTATCCATTTCTTCTAGTTTTTCTAGTTTCTGCACATAGAGGTGTTCATAATAGCCTCTGAGGACCTTTTGCATTTCTGTGGGATTGGTTGTATGTCTCCTTTGTCATTTCTAATTGTGGTTATTCAGATCTTATCTCTTTTTGTTGTTGTTAATCTAGCTATTTAGCTAAGGGTCTATCAATCTTGTTTAGCTATACAAAGAACCAAGTTTTCATTTCATCAATTCAATGTATGGTTTTTTAAGTTTCAGTTTCATTTAGTTCTCCTTTTATTTTAGTTAATTCTTTCTTCTGCTAGCTTTGTGATTATTGCTTTTTTTATATGTACCTTTAGGTGCGATGTTAGATTGTTAATTTGATGTATCTTCTGGATGTAAGCATTTAGTGCTATATATACTTTTCTCTTAACACTGTTTTAGCTGCATCACAGAGGTTTGGGTATGCTGTGTCTCCATTTTCATTTGTTTTAAAACAATTTTTGATTGCAGGTTTTATTTCATTGTTTACACTAAAGTCTTTCAGGAGCAAGTCTTTCAGTGTTCATGTAATTGTGTAGTTTTGAAAGTTCCTCTTGGTATATTTTTATTCCAATGTGGTCCGAGAATATGCTTGGTATGATTTTTTTTTTTTTTTAATTTAGAGAGATTTATGCCCAAGCATAATCATGTCAATTTAAAGCGGATTTTTATATTGGCCAAGTTCATTCAAATGACTGGCCATTTTATCAAGTGGCTTCCTCTTTATTGATAGCTAACTAATTATTCATCGTGATTTATATTGTTTTCAGCAAAGAAAAATAAATGATCCTTAACTTTTAATAAAGTTTATATTTTGTTTTCATCATATTTCAGTTTTTGTATTTTCATATTTACTATATGTACTACTTTACTAACTAGAATGCGGGTGGGTGTACTTTTTCTTTATAGAAAATCATTTTAAAAGCTACATTTCAGTTAAAAATAAATTTTGATTAATGCAATTTATCCATTGTACTGAGAAATGAGTTGTTATAGTGAGCCTATCTTTGTGGCCTATGGAATAAAAGAATAAATCCAAATAATATTTGTTTTAAAATTTTATAACAGGTTTTAATGGTAGAATTATGTATCTATAATTTCAGAGTGCTAGAATACAGTCTGTGTGTTAGTGTTCAAATTATTTAATGTTGAATAATTTTGGTTTTAATAAATGTATTAACTTGACCTTATTTTTAACCCTTTTAACCCATGCTCAAAACTTATAATATACAATAAAGCAATTCTAACAAAACTATAACAAAATAAATATACTACTACTTTAATATGGTCTTAAGTAATCTCCAAGCATTTTAAATTGTTCTTATTATTTGCATTTATTATTCATTTTATGAAAAAAATTGTCTCAGAATATCATGCTCTTACTAACTTTTCTTCCAATTTAAATAATATATTTTGTTTCCATGATGATATTTCTCTAATAAATCTTTAGTTCTTGAAGATTATGGTGATTATTGGGTTTAATGTTACTCAGACAACATTTTGCTGTATTAATAACTACAATTGAATAATTGGAAATATTTTTATTTTGCACGTTATCATGAGCATATGACATTAATTTTTTATACCATCTTCCTTCATGTTTAATGGATATTTCTAAGGCTAATTATTACTTTTCTATATTTAGTGGAAAGAATACATATGAAGATAAAAGCACAATGTGATATTTATGAGATGTCAGCGCACTATAAATATAGAAATTCTCTAATTATTCCAGAAATATTCATGAAAATTTCATTGCTTTCCTAAGAATTTGACTTAATTGAACAAAAATGATTATCCTTGCCATAAATTAATATTTGAGAGAGTTGAATTTGCCTCAGTAGCAATGTACTATCTACTTGAGGTTAAAGTCCTGCGAGAGGCATTTTAATATTTAGTTATTATATGATTGATTCTCCACAAGTTACTTACAGGAGTGTGAAAGTTATATCTTTGGGTGTATAATGCTTCCATTACATTATTTTAATATTGTTGTGGTTAACCATATCATCAACAGTTTGGCAAATTAAATTTGTATATCAAAAAAAATGTTTTGAGGCAAATAGAACTATAGGTTGGGAGTGGATTATATTTTAAGTTATTAGCACAATGTCAGATATCTTGTATATAATCCATTCTAAGAAGACAGTATTTTTCACAGAAACACACAAGTATATTGTACATGGGAAACTCCACATTTTTAAAATATTTCCAAAGTTAAGAAGATTGGCTTCCTGAGCACAAGTCATTATCCTGTAAATGCCAGGACAACTGAAATTTTCAACATTAGCAAGAATTATTTGGGATGAGGCTTCTCTTATAAAAGTTCACAGTTTCTTTGTTGGCTTGTAAATGTATCATTTTTCTTAGAAGTAAATTATTGTATGGCATTGATATTGTGCAATATATATAGAACCAATGCCTATTGTTCCTTGAATACTGCTAACTAGACTGTTTGACATGCATTAATAATTTCAGAAAGTAGACAAATACAAAACAAGCACTTTTTTTGGTCCCATTTCTTTCCACTATGCCTAGGTTAGGTTCCTATCAATGCCAGTAGGGATAAATCATCTAGGGCCATCCTTGAAGTAATTTGAGAAGTACTTTTCCAAAGCCAGGCAGTATTATTACCATCAGGTTTTTCTGAACCAAGCCTGATTTAAAAGATAAAGAATGAGATAAGGATAAAATAGTAGATAATTAGATAATAAGGTTGATAAAATGAGATACCAAGTTTGGAATACAATGAAAGCACAGTCAATGTCTGAATGAAAGATGGGCAAGGAAAAATTGTAAAGACTAGATAAGACATAGACAAATAGAGAGGGATGGGGCCAACCCCAAAACAGTATCTTAGCTTGCATGTGATATCTGTCCCACCAGATTGATAAGGTCTGAATTGAGGCACTTCCTTTTTAGCAATTCAAAGTTTGTCATGCCGTTCTATAACCACCACATTCACGAAGCTTCTGTGTTCTGAGTCAGGTACCAAAGCAATATAGCTACAGTCTATTGTCCCCCAGTTGTTATTAATTATTTCCAGTCCTCTTTTGCCTTCACATTTTATATTACTTCATTTCTTAGATGTTCACTTTTCCCAAGTTTCTTAGCTTTACACTCAAAGATATTGTCCTGGAGATATCATCAGTCAATAAGAGTGTTCTTTTTCTTTCTACTTAATGAACCAATGAATCACTGCATGCCAGGCTTTGTTTCCTCCAGTTTGGATTGTTTATGTTGTGTCCAGATCTACTGCTTCACCAACGTGCTCCTGCTGTGTGATCTCTCCCCTTTGTTAAATCCTAGACCCTAGTTTTATCTTGAGTACACTGGCTGCTCCCTTGGCAGCTCAGATTGTTTGATAGTGTGGTTATTTGAAACCATTTTAATACTATATTGTCTATACAGCATGCACATGTTATGCGTAAGTCTTACTCCTTACTATGAAGAAGAGATGGCTTTTAAATAAAAATGGATTGCACTAAATTGCAACATAGCTGCAGCTCAGGAAAGAAAAAAAAGGGAGATCAGAGATACCACTGAGAGCTCCACTGATGTATAAATAATGATAGTGTAAAATTCACTCTAAAAGCTAGAAAATAGCCCTAGAACATTCATGATCATAAGATGGTCATCAATGAGGATATGGTATAATTTGAAAATAATGTACACACTGTAAGTTTAAGTTATGGGGCTTCAAGGCAATTTTAAATGTTAGTTTAGTTACATATATTTAGGTGAAGGCATGTGTCATTGTTTCACATAGCTCTCAATTATATGATATAATTTATCATAGTAGTTATGAGAATGGACGTGGAGTCAGATAGACTTAGATTTGGATCTGCTTCCTATTTGCTCCAAAAATTTGAATGATACACTAATTTCCCTAATTTTAAATTCCTTTTCCAGAAAATAGAATTTTGATACCTCACTATATGAGTCAAGGTTTATTGTTCAAAGCAACAGAAACAAAGTTTGGAAGATTTCTACAAAAATGAGTTTAGCACAAGGATTTAGAGTTGTTTGAGTTGAGCATTTCTGAGCCAGGAACATCACTTTAAAGCATGAGGCTGAATAAGTTTGATTAGAATTTGAAGGCTGCTTGCTGCAGAGCAGGAATGATTGGCGCAAGCACAGCTGACACTGCTGGAGCTGAAAACTGGATTGGCTTCTGGCACTGTTTCCACTGCTACTTACAATCCCATGTTTCTCATATACTTTCATTAAAATAAAACTTGATAGTGCTCAAAACAACGGCAATTCAAAGGAAGAAAACATGTTGTAGCAAAAGCAAAGATATCTCACCAACTAAGGCTTTCTTCTGGCTTATTAAATTATCTATATCTTTTATCTCTCCACCTATCTAAATTGTGTTGCTCAATATTGCTCTAGATGTGCCAATATCTCTACAAATGTCCTTAAGTGATTCAGAAACACAGCAGCAATAAAAATATTTTGTGGGGTCTCAGAAGCTGAAAATCTATCTTAGTGGATTCGGGATTTTCTTTGGGCTAAGCATTTTCTGTTTGTGTGTTACGTTCTCTAATTTGAAAGAAACATGATCACTATTTTAAATTTCAGATTGAGAGTTTTCTGCTTGAATTCTTTTTACTCACTTTAATACGAACTATAACAAGGGATTATTTATGGGCAAAACAAGAAGTGAGAGATTTACAACATGGTTAGACAGTGGTTAAGAATCATAATGTTGCAAAAATCTAATATTTGAAGTTACAAGTGTTTTAGTTTGATTTTCAACTTACACTTTTGAATCAGTAGATCATGAAATATGATAAGTATTGTTATGATTACTAAATTTCATGGGGTCATCTTTTATTATAGAAAGAGCATAAAATATTAGATTGGTGCAAAAGTAATTTATATGTGTAAAATACCTACCACTAATGTTTAGTTTTTAAAAGTAATAAAAAAAACATATATTGTTTATATGTGTAACTAATATCCATTGTTTAATGGATATTTTGATATCTAAGTTTTTATTTTCTACGTGAGCCAGCATGTCTAATGATTAAGGTCATGAGCTTTAATCTGTGTTGGAATGGATGCTCAGTCACTTGAATTGTGTAACATTGGAAAGTTGTCCTATCTCAGAGGCTGTTTATTTTCCTATTTAATAAAATAATAGCACAGAACTCATAGAGCAATGATTCAACCAATGTAGCCACAGGAAATATCCTGTGATTTTGTTGAAATGATTCCTGAACCCAATTCTAAAGATTTTAATTTTGTAGATAAGGAATATTTCCCTGACTTTATATTTTTCACAAAAATTTTAGGTGATTTTAATGCACTTGGTCTGCAGACCACACTTAAAAAAATGTCATTTTAAAAATGATATTTCACTTAAAGGCAGTTAGAAGAAAATTACGTGAAAAAATTCAGAAAAGTGCTTTTATTATAACAACCTACAGTGTGAATATGTCTACGTGTATTGGCAATATTTGATTGTCACTTTAACTACTACTCTTTATTTTTTCTAAAATTTCATACACTAGATCAAAGTGAGAGGTGAAGCCAGCTGGACTTCCTGGGTACAATGGGGACTTGGGGAACATTTCTGCTAGCTAAAGGTTTGTAAATGCACCAATCAGCACTCTGTAAAAACACACCAATCAGCGGTCTGTGTCTAGCTAAAGGTTTTTAAATGCACCAATCAGCACTCTGTAAAATGGACCAATGAGGACTCTGTAAAATGGACCAATCAGCTCTCTGTAAAATGGACCAATCATCAGAATGTAGGGAGAGCCAAATAAGGGAATAAAAGCTGGTTATGGGAGCCGGCAGTGGCCGTCGTGCCCAGGCCCCCTTCCACACTGTGGAATCTTTGTTGTTTCACTCTTCACAGTAAGTCTTGCTGCTGCTCACTCTTTCAGTTTGTAACACTCACCGCAAGCGTCTACAGCTTCATTCCTGAAGTCAGCCAGACCACAAACCCACCAGAAGGAAGAAACTCTGGACATATCTGAACATCTGAAGGAACAAACTCTGGACACACGATCTTTAAGAGCTGTAACACTCCCTGTGAGGGTCTATGGCTTCATTCTTGAAGTCAACAAGACCAAGAACCCACCAGAAGGAACCAATTCCAGACACAAAGGTTTAGCCTTCTGCTGTTTCATCAGTCAAAAATGTTTCTATTTGATTTGTTACCACATTTTTAAGAATTGCCAAAGATAATGGTAGATATTTATGGCTAACTCACCTTTAATAATTTTAGGTTTCATAAAAAACAGATTTTAATGTTATGATTATAAAATGACAGAAAACTTTTAACACCAATACAATGAGTAATCTTGTATAGAATAAGCAAATCTAAAGTTTGAGTCTAAGTTTTGAACAAAAAATCCTAATTAAGTTTAAAACGAAATGCAGATTCATTCTCATTGGATAAAACCACTATACCCAAAATAGAAGAAAATATGAAAGCCTTATAACATTGATGTTAATAATGGACATTACATTGCATTTTTAGAAGGTGACTGAGTATGAATATAATTACAGAACATTTCAATTTTTGCTCTATAGTCCTTCATATGGAAATTTTTATTTTTCACATTTCAAATTAAGCTTGACAAAAAATTCCCACACTATTATAAGTTCATCTTTAACATTTATAAGTGAAATTGGCTTAAAATTTTTTTGGAACAATGTTGATTGTTTTTCAAATAGCTTTGATGTCGACCCCTTTTAAAATATTTAGGAACTGGATTGTTAAAGTTCCTGGATCAGCTTTCTTTTCTTTAGTAGTACATCTGTAATACTGTTTCCTGTATCTTATGGGATAATACAGCTTTGAAAAAGAGATAAGTTTTGACAAGTGGAAGGAGTTTTCTGGTCACCTGAAGAATAGATTTCCCACTTCTAATTAATCACATGTCAGCTGCTAGGCATGTGTAATTAATGGCACATACCCCCAAGGGTGTAATGTGTAAACACCTTGCTTATCTAGTTAGAGAAATATTAGCATGCTGTTGATCACTGCAAATAAGAGTACTTTGCTAAGTCTGCCTTTAACTATTAAAGGCAGTCTATTACCTCATATCAATAAGAAAACAGCAAAGGTATTAGATGGAAATTTAAAAATATAGAATGATGCAGCATAAATGTGTTTGCATATATATTCATATTATATTAAGATGAAATAAACTTTACTTCAGTGTTTTGTTTTACTATCAGCATGGCATAAACAAACACATGGGCAATGGGAAAAAATCCATTTAATCTATGATTAAAAAGGGAATAAAGATGTAAAAAAATAGCTGCTGTAACTACTGTTAGCTACAAAGTTTAAGAAAACTAGTTAATTTATCTGAATCATCACTTTTTCACAAATGTAAAAGAGAGAAGTATAATTTCAATGGTAAAGATATTTACAAATATGTTTGACTAGCTGTTCATCAGTTTAACCTGAAGCAACAGATACTATTGACATGTTATACCACTGTTTCTTGCCAAAACAAAATGCAAGTTTAAAAGAAACAGGCTGTAAAATATGTACAGCACTCTTGAAACTATAACTTACATTTATGATTATTGGAAGTCATGAAAAATAATTTATCTATAGACAGTTGTTGGTTTGCTGTCAACCCTTACCTCTATTTTTGGAGAGTAGAGAATTTGTTCCCAGACTCAGGACTAAAGGCAGAAGCTTAAGATGCCTCGCTCAGAAAACAGGATACAAGACTGCTGCAGCTGCGCTTGGGGCATCCAGTTTAACACCTGACAGATGATTTTAAAGTTTGAGAAAGCATATTTATTGGCTTAAGAAAAGCCAAGGGGATATGGCAACAGTAGGGGAGGAAATATCTTTACCCTGTGATTTAATCCCACTACTGTGGTTGTGCAATAGACTCACTGCATTTAAATTGAGTTTTGTTTCCAAAATAGAGTTTTTGTCCTTTCATTTTGAGCTACCCAAATGGGCCCTGAAAATTTTGCTCCCCAAGATACTTTAAATCCTGTTGTTGTAGTTTGCTCCAGTGTGAAAAATGGTAGCTGCTCTACTGATAAATTATATAATTGCAGTTACACATTTGAACAATACATCTGGTTATCTCTCAAGGAATTTTCTCACATTTTTCTCATAGATTAATTTAAAGCAAAAACATACTGAAAATAATTATTAGTAATATAAATTGCACAAAACTAAAATTTAGTTTCTAAAATTGCAGCCCATAAAATGCTATTTATTAAAAACTGGTGAAAATATAAATTTTCATTTTAAAATGTAGGTTATAAAAGTTGATCCAGGGAAATTGATTTGGGAAACAATTTATAAAACTCATATTGCAATATTATTGTCTTATTTTGGGAAAAACAATGGAAATATGTATATGGAAAATAATTATTTAACATGGATGCTAATGTAGGTTAAATTAGATTACTGCATGTTGGAAGTATGTTTAGTGTTCTATACAGAAAATCAGCTACTAAAAGCTATTAAATAAATGGGCAATAAACGGTTAATAATCAATGCTTTATAATAAAAAATTAATCAATGTGTAATTTTTTGCATATTTTATTTTTAATCGTAAATATAAAAATATTTGGATCAAAATATTATGTTCATAATACTGGGTTCCAATCAGCAATATAGGAAAAAAGTACAGACAAAACTACATGGTTAAAACATTTATGTCTTCTATACAAATAATCTAAAAATTATTTAAGCAATAGTAAATACTCCACAGTGTTGCTTTGGTTGACTCATTCCTTCCATTCAATTCTTGTTAGAATCCCAAAGATGCAGTTGCAAAAAAAGTGATTCTGACTTTCTAACTTTATTTCAATCCCCTCCTGTAAAAAAATAATTTTTCCTTTATGTAAACATTTTAAATATCTTTCTGTATTCATATGATCCCCATGAGCCTAGTATTTTTCACTTCTGAGTTCAGATGTTATAAAGCAGAGTTTCTATCTTTTTATGCTTAGTGAAGCTCAAAGTCCAGAATTTAAAATGCAACAATTATCTGACTTTTTGAACTCTATGCTTAGAAATTCTGTTATTTCTGACTTGAAACAAGATATTATGAAACTGATGGCTCACTGGAAAAACAAATTCCTTCTCCATATGCCAAGTATAAAATTCTGTTTCTTCCCATTAGATGTTTGAAACATTACCTTTTGTGTTTTTTGTTTGCAACAATCTTTTTGGATATTGTATGGTTCAAAATATCATCTGCACTTAATGTAAGATGGAGAAAAGATTTTCTTCAATATTGTGTGACTTATTCAATGAATATACATTCCTATAAAAAAGTTATTTTTATTATTTGCTAATGGCTCAGTACAATGGTGAAAATTATGATGATGAAAATATACCAATAAACAAAATCATTTTCTGCATAAAGCAATTAGCCTTTCTCCACTTGTAGCAAAATGCACTCTCAATTTGCATATTTTATTTACCAGTTTTATACCAGTTGTGAATGGTTTACCCCATGTTCAGAGAACAGTTCATGAGGAGTCTTGTTTCGCATACCATTTTGCCTCAAAGTTCAGAAGTACAGTCTGGATTTCTACAAAGTGTGCTTGGGCAATGGAATAAATTCTGAGATGAAGTATTGTTAGGTGGCCCTTCCTACACCACCTAGTAACATCAGTATCATAGACAATGATTTGGAACTAAATAAGGTCTGTCTAAGTTGATCAAAATCTGACATCATGTATGTAATTAATTCCTAAAAAATGAATATGACTGTCTTATTCTGTTTGATAATCAGTAGACATTATCAAGCAAGGAGATAAATGCAAAAAGAAATGAAAGGTAGATCTAAGTCTGCATTAAGATATGGGTCACATAAACATTAAAGTACTTAGCACTGACTAAGAAGCAAACCCAATTTCATTCTTGTTTGCTATGATGGTTAATACTGAGTGTCAACTTGATTGGATTGAGGATACAAAGCATTGATCCTGGGTGGGTTTGTGAGGGTGTTCACAAAGGAGATTAACATCTGAGTCAGTGGGCTAGGAAAGGGAAACCCACCTTTAATCTGGGTGGGCACTATCTAATCAGCTGCCAGTTCAGCCAGATTATAAAGCAAGCAGAAGAACGTGAAAAGACTAGACTGGCTTAGCCTCCTAGCCTACATCTTTCTCTGTGTCCCTCTAGAAAACCCTGACTATTACAGATTTTGGTACGAGAAGTGGTTTTAGAGGAACAGAATATTAAGGATGGAGTTCTTTCATAGTTTTGGGGTTTCTGGAGTTGACTGTTTAATATGATAAGACCCCAAAATGCTAATGACTCTACTTCTAATAGTATGGAGAATGCTAATAGTCCTTGGGATTAACTGTTTGGAGAGTTATGCAAAATAAATGCATTCAACATCTGGTTCACCGTTTGTGAGTCACTGGCAAGGAGCTCAGTGACTTTATACATAATACTTTTGACTATATGTGGAGAATGAAGGAACACAATGAAGTTGGTTGGTTGCTCCCAAGTTCATTGCACAAAATGATGAAAGAAAATGATGAACTCAAGGATTCTAACTCCTGGCTTCCAAAGCAGATACTGAGTCTCAAATCTCGTAAAATTGCCCTTAATGAGAGTCTTAACCTCCTGTAGAGAAAAAGCTGAAATTATGAAAAAGCAGACACAAGCTCTTGTCATTCGAGTTGCTGACCTGCAATAAAAGGTGCATGCACAGCCTTGACAGGTATCTACTGATAAAGTGAGGTCATTAATTGGAAAAGAATGAGACCCTACAACTTGGAATGGAGACATGTGGGAGGACTCTAATGAAGCTGGGGACACTGATTTTGTAAGCTCTGATGAGCCTTTTTTGCCAGAAGAAACAGATTCCGCATTCCCAGAAGTGGCAACATACCCTCCCCGACCCACACTGCCATCAGCCTTTCCACCTTTGTCTGAGGAGATAAACCCTGTGCTGCCTGAGGCAACAGTGATGACCTCCCCATAGGCAGTTGCCTATCAAGATAATGTTGATTCTCAAGACACACCCCCAACACTGCTGTTTACTTCTAGCCCTATAACTAGACTAAAGTCCTGGCAGGTCCCTAGAGGTGAGGTTCAGAGTGTGACCCATGATGAGGTGGACTACACTGTAAAAGAACTGCTAGAGTTCTCTAATTTATATAAACAGAAATCTGGAGAAAGACATGGGAATGGGTATTAAGGGTGTGGAATAATGGTGGAAGGAACATAGAGTTGGATCAGGCTGAATTTATTGATTTGGGCCCACTAAGTAGAGACTCTGCATTTAATGTTACAGTTTGGGGAGTTAAAAAGAGGTTCTAATAATTTATTTGCTTGGTTAGTTTAAATATGGATCAAAAGATGGCCTACTGTGAGCTAACTGAAAATGCCTGATCTCCCTTGGATTAATGTAGAGGAAGGAATCCAAAGGCTTAGGGGTATTGGGATGGTGGAGTAAATTAGTCACCGTAGACATACTCATCCAAGCTGGAATGGTCCAGAAGACATACTCTTGACCAATGCTTTGTGAAATAGATTTGTGAGGGCAGCAACTGCGTCTTTGAAAAGCCCTGTAATTACTCTTTTCTGTATGCCAGAAGAAACCGTCAAAACCACAGTCATACAACTACAAAATTGAAATACAATGGGAATAATTGGATCTTGAGGTGGCAGGGGCTAAGTGGCAGCTCTCAATCATCAAAGACAAGGTGGGTGTAGCTACCGTAATGGACAGCAGAGGCAAAGCAGCAATCAGAATAGCCTGACTCGTGTAGAGCTTTGGCATTGTCTAATTAATCACAGTGTTCCTAGAAGTGAAATTGATAGGAAGCCTCCTGAATTCCTATTTAATTTATATAAGCAGAAAACTTCCAGGTCAAATGGACAAAAGACTAACTTGAATTATAAAAGCAGAGAATCATGGACCCCAATCAATTTTCAGACTTGAGCCAGTTTACAGATGCAAAACCCCTTGAATGAAGGAGAGGGTGGGTCCCCATGAAGAAGGACCCCACTACACTGCAGACAATTTATGCTGCATATCTTTCTCCCATCATTCCCCAAGAGCAACTCTGGTCTTATGCCAGGATAACTGTGCATTGGGGAAAGGGAAATGATCAGACATTTCAGGGAATACCTGGAGTGGTTCTGAGCTGACACTGATTCCAGGAGACCCAAAATGTCATTGTGGTTCTCCAGTTAAAGTAGGAGCTTGTGAAGGTCTGGCAATTAATGGAGTTTTAGCTCAGTTTTGACTTACAGTAGGATCAGTGGGTCCCTGGACTCACCCTGTGGTCATTTCCCCAGTGTCAGAATACATAATTGCCATAGACATACTTAGCAGCTGGCAGAACCCCTATATTGGCTCTCTGACTAGTAGGGTAATGGTTATTACATGATAAAGGCCAAATAGAAACCATTACAGTTGCCACTTCTTAGAAAAATAGTGAATCAAAAACAACATTGCATCATTGGAGTGATTGCAGAGATTAGTGCCACCATCGAAAACTTGAAGGACACAGGGGTGGTGATTCCCACCACATCCATGTTCAGCTCTCCTATTTGGCCTGTGGAGAAGACAGATGGATCTTGAAGAATGGCAGTGGATTATTGTGAGCTTCACCAAGTGGTGACTCCAAATGCTGAACCAATGTGGTTTCATTGTTTGAGAAAGTTACCACATATCCTGGTACCTGGTATGCATCTATTGATTTGGCAAATGCCTTTTTCTCTAATTCTGTCTGTAAGGCCTACCATAAGCAATTTGCCTTCAGTTGTCAAGGGCAGCAATATACCTTTATTGTCCTTCCTCAGGGGTATATTAAATCTCTGGTTTTGTGTCATAATGTTATTGGCAGATATCTTGATTGCTTTTCACTTCCACAAGATACCATACTGGCCCATTACATTGATGACATTATGCTGATTGGAGCCAGTGAACAAGAGGTAGCAAACACACTAGACTTATTTGTGAGACATGTGTGTGCCAGAGGATGGGAAATACACTAAAATCCAGGAAACATCTACCTCAGTAAAATTTCTAGGGGTCCAGTAGTGTGGGGCCTGTTGAGATATTCCATCTAAGGTGAGGGGTAAGTTGATGCATTTGGCCCCTCCAAAACCAAAACAGAGGCACAACACTTAGTGAGCCTATTGGGATTTTGGAGGCAACACATTACTCATTTGGTTGTGTTGCTTTGGCCCATTTATTGAGTGACCTGAAAAGCTGCAAGTTTTAAGTAGGGTCCAGAACAAGAGAAAGCTCTGCAATAGGTCCAAACTACTGTGAAAACTGCTCTGCCACTTGGGCTAATGACCCAGCAGATTCAATGGTGCTTGAGGTGTCGGTGGCAGATAGGGATACTGTTTGGAACCTTTGTCAGGCCCCTATAGGTGAATCACAGTGGAGATCTCTAGGATTTTGGAGCAAGGCCCTGCCATCTTCTGCAGATGATTACTCTCATTTTGAGAGAAAGCTCATGGTGTGTTACTGGACTTTGGTGGAAGCTGAACTTTTGACTATGGGTCATCAAGTCACCATGTGACCTGAACTGCCTACCGTGAACTGGGTACTTTCTGACCCATTAGCCATAAAGTAGGTCATGCACAGCAGCATTCCATCATCAAATGGAAGTGGCATATATGTGATTATGCTTGAGCAAGCCCTTAAGGCTCAAGTAAATTACATGAGGAAGTGATTCAAAATGCCCATGGTCTTCACTCCTGCCACCCTGCCTTCTTTCCCCCAGCTTGCACTGATGGCTTCATGGGGCGTTCCCTATGATCAACTGACAGAAAGAAGAGAATACTAGGGCTCGATTCATAGATGGTTCTGCACGATATGCAGGCACCACTTAAAAGTGAACACCTGCAGCACTACAGCCCCTTTCTAGGACATTCCTGAAGGACAGTGGTGAAGGGAAACCTTCCCAGTAGGCAGAACTTCGACCAATGCACCTGCTTGTGCACTTTGAATGGAGGAAGAAATGTCCAAATGTGCAATTATATACTGATTCATGGATTGTAGCCAATGGTTTGGCTGGCTGATAAGGGATTTGGAAGAAGCATGATTGGAAAATTGATGACAAAGAAGTTTGGGGAAGAGGTATGTGAATGGACCTCTCTGAGGGGTAAAAAATTGTGAAGGTATTTGTATCCCATATGAGTGCTCACCAATGGGAGACCTCAGCAGAGGATAATTTTAATAATCAACTGGATGGAATGACTGATTCTGTGGACACCACTCAATCTCTTTTCCCAAGCCAACTCTGTCATCACCCAATGGGACCATGAACAAAGTGACCATGGCGGCAGGGATGGAGGTTACACATAGGTTCAGCAACATGGACTTCCACTCACCAAGGCTGACCTGGCTACAGCCACTTCTGCATGCCCAATTTCCTAGCAACAGAGACCCACACTGAGCCCTTGATATGGTACCATTCCTAGAGGGGATCAGCCAGATGCGTGGTGGCAGCTTGATTATTTTGGACCACTTCCATCTTGGAAAAAGCAGAGGTTTGTCTTCACTGGAATATACATTTATTCCAGTATGGATTTGCCTATCCTGCATGCAATGCTTCTGCCAAGACTACCATCCCTGGACTAATGGAATGCCTTATCCACCATCATGGTATTGCACATAGCATTGCCTCTGACCAAGGCACTCACTTTATGGCTAAAGAAGTGTGGCAGTGGACTCATGCTCATGGAATTCACTGGTCTTACCATGTTTCCCATTATCCTAAAGCAGCTGGGTTGATGGAACTGTGGAATGGCCTTTGGAAGTGTTAAGTACAACAAGAACTAGGTGACAATACTTTGCAAGACTGAGGCAAAGTTCTCCAGAAGGCCATGTATACTCTGAATCCACGTGCAAAATATGGCGTTGTTTCTCCCATAGCCAGGATTCATGGGTCTAGGAATAAAGGAGTGGAAATGGAAGTGCCAGCACTCACCATCACCCTTAGTGATCCACTAGCAACATTTTTGCTTCCTGTTTCTGCGACATTATGTTCTGCTAGCCTAGAGGTCTTAGTTCCATATGGAGGAACACTGCCACCAAAAGACACAACAATTGCATTAAACTGGAAGTTAAGATTGCCACCTGGACACTTTGGGCTCCTCCTGCCTTTAAGTCAACAGGCTGAGAAGTGGTTTACAGTGTTGACTGGGGTGACTGACCCAGACCATCAAGACAATATCAGTCTGCTACTCCACAATGGAGTTAAGGAGCAGTATGCATGGAATACAAGAGATCCCTTGGAGGGTCTCTTAGTATTACTATGCCCTGTGATTAAGGTCAATGAGAAACTACAACAGCCCAATCCAGGCATGACTATAATGATCCAGACCCTTCAGAAATGGTTTGGGGCACTTCATCAGGAAAAAGCAAACAAACAAACAAACAAAATCCCATGATCGGCTGAGGTGCTTGCTGAAGGTAAAGGTAATAGAAAATGTGTAATAGAAGAAAGTAGTAATCTATGCCCCCTATGACCACATGACAATTTGCAGAAATGGAGACTGTAATTGTCATGAATATTTCCTTTTTATTTTGTTAAAAACATATTTGTGCATATATACAATGGCACTAAGAAAATATCTTCATGTTATTTCCTTTTTTTCTTTATCATGTGAAGTAAGATTTATTGACTTTATATCAGCATTTAAGTGTTGTTAACTTTATGTAATAGCATCTGGTTTGGGGATTGGTAGATTTTCACTTGTAGGAAAGATAGTTGTATTATAATAGGCATAATTATGACCTTATTATTGTCCTTATTTAAAGATTATATATCATCTCAGGAGATGTGTATGGGTTCACGTTGACAAGAGGTGGACTTGTGATAGTTAATACTGAGTGTCAACTTGATTAGATGAAGGATGGAAAGTATTGATCCTGGATGTGTCTCTGAGGGTGTCGTCCAAGGAGATTTACATTTGAGTCAGCGGGCTGAGAAAGGAAGACCCAGCCTTCATCTGGGTAGGCACCATCTAATCAGCTGCTAGCGCAACCAGAATAAAAAGCGCGCAGAAGAACGCAAAAGACTAGACTGGCTTAGTCTTCCAGCCTACATCTTTCTCCCATGCTGGATGCTTCCTGCCCTCAAACATCAGACTCCAAGTTCTTCAGCTTCGGGACTCAGGCTGGCTTCCTTGCTCCTCAGCTTTCAGACAACCTATTGTAGGACCTTGTGATTGTGTGAGTTAATACTCCTTAACAAACACACCTCTCTCTATATATAAATATATATCCTATTATTTCTGCCCCTCTAGAGAGCCCTGACGAATACATTTATATTTATTAAAGTTAAAAATTATACTTTTAAATAAAATCCCTGTTAATGATTTTTCTTTTTCTAAAAAGTAATTTAAATGCATTTGAAGTAAATGAAAATTAATCCTTTTTGCCCAAGACGCTAAGTCAAACCTTCAAGAGGTAAGTAAATAAATAGAAAACTCTTAGGACTTTCAGTGGATTCTCAGAAGGAAAGATAAATGATAGATGATGATGATGATAGATAGATAGATAGATAGATAGATAGATAGATAGATAGATAGATATGACAGACTGTAAGAGCAAATACAAATTAAAAATAGGAGGATTAATTTTTCTTATTGGAAATAAAGAGAGAGACTTCCCCCCTCTCATTTACTAGAGAATTTACTTTAGAAACATAATAGTTCTAAGTTCTTTCTCTGTCTCTTTCTCAAGGACTTGAAAACCATCTCTCTGAAATGTCACCATCAAGGATGATAGTGCTGCTATCTCCCAGTTCCTGTGACAGGTAGGGGCCTACGTTCTGCAGGCACCCTCCTCAAGTTGCAACACTTCTCCTGTCATAAATATATGAGAAGTTTATTTTTCCTGTGCATAAATCCAATTAGCAAACGCAGATGGCCTCCTGAATTACCAGGTGAATCTAAGACAAACTATGTGTGACAAATGTTGCTGTCAAGTACTCTTAACTTGAGCACTAGTTGGGTTTATGCTGAGAACATGTATGTAATGGGCTGTATTTGCCTGCCTATATAAAAGGGAGAGGTATCTTTCTGTCTTTGTAATCTCTTATCACATTCTGGTTTACTGTTTATTCAATAATAAAACCGTTTCCTTTCTTTTTTGTTTTTGTGAGGAGGTTTCCTCAGTTGGCAGGAGATTAGTTTCTATTCATATTTCCCCAGCAATGTGCATATAAGTATAGGTGTGATTATGTGAGATGATACTGTACACATGGATCTAATCATCAAAAAACATGTACGTTTCAGACAGTACTTGGCTCTGAAGATATAACGGTAACAAAAAAGACAAAATCCTTATTAAACTACATATGTTCTAGAGAAAACAGACCCAAAATAAAATATGTAATAGTACATGGATAGCAATAAGTACATGGAGAAAAAATAAAACAGGTAATAAAGAGAGACAGGGATTGCCTCATTTGACTGTTAGAAATTGTAAATGGTGTGGTCAGAATCTGGCTCACTGAGGAATGTGGTATTTGAGGAAGACTTAAATGAAGAGAGATATATACAGACATGTCTAGTAGAAGTAAATATCAAGCAGAGAGAAGATTGTCAAGAACCTGAGGTAGGCATGCCTAGCGTCCTTGACAAATAGTAAGGCTAGGAGAGACAAGGGAAAGACAGCGATACTGGGAGGGAATAGAGGCAAATTTAATGTGGCATTGTTGCTGAAATGCTAATACCAATTTAAGTTCTTAAAACAGTGTTTAGGAGATTCTTAAAATTCCTCTTTCCTATCATTGACATAAGGATAGTGTTGAATGGTAGTCCCTAAATAGAAATTGTATCATTTTTGTTTGTTTCACCAACCTATTTGGGGAAAATCACATTTTTATGGCTTTTATAAAATCAAGTTTGAGCACATTTTATAGATATTTTGGGTTTGTATAATTCTTCTACATGTTTGTTTGAAGACTTTGTTCATGTTCATTTATCTATTGAGAATCTGACTTCTTACTTAATCACAAAGAAAAATATTAAGAGGTGGGAATTATCAGACACTGACCAAAACATTAGGTGTTTTCTGATATTTGAAATATCAAAAAGGAACTGTGCAAATTCTATATTATTCATTTGCATTTTCAATCTATATTCTCTGTATATTTTCTGTAAATAAAGTTGGTGTTTAAATTTTAATTTAAAATAGGCTAATTAGCATGTGTTAAGTTTAGTTTGATAATTGTCCTTGGGTTTCTGGACAAGTTGCTAATATTTAGATTAATTTTAATAGTTATTAATTGTCTCTGAAATTATCTTTTTGGTTGAAAATAGTTGTTCACAAGGAGAAAGCTCTGATGGTTAATCACCAGCCACAAACACCTGTGAACTTTTTTTTCACTTTTAAGAACAGCAAAAGCAGTAGACCTCGCATACCCACGCTAGGAAAGAATTAAAATGAGGACAATCAGCCTATTTCTTCGGATGAACAGGAAACCACCATTTTTCAAACCAGTTAACAAAACAATATTTCTGTCTAACTTTTTACTTTTACCTCAACTTTGGGGCTTCCTCATCCATAAAGAAAAATACACACACACACACATACATACAAATATATATATATATATATATATATATATACACACTTTTTTCTACTTCTCAGGAAATAGGCATGACAGTTTTTACTCTGCTGTTCTGATGAAACTCCCAATGCATTAGGTTTTACAACATTACACCTAGATACTCACTGTATGTAATTAATGCACAATGTTTTTGAAACTCTTGTTAACACATCGTCTCTCACTTGGGACTTGCTGGCCTACCCTGTACTACCCACCATTGCATAGCTCAGAAGGATGGCAGATAGATGTAAAAATTCCAGAAGGGAGTTTTCTCAAAAGAACATTTTATTTGTAAATGGTACCATTTGAGTTACAATAAAGCATTCTTGATTTTGCTGATCTGGTATTTACTACCCTTTCACAAAATCAAAGAAGTCTGTGTCAATTTCCTTGTCAAATATCATTGCAACATATATACATGGCATGCATGCTGCCATGGCATATTTGTGGCATGTATGTTAGAGGCTTGATTTTTACAGACAATTGGGTTTTTGATATGAAATCAATGATAGACCAAGCCCACCCTAATTTAAACATGGAGAAACAAAGTACAATGAACAGAGTTCTCAGCATCCTAAGATGTATGAAAAAATATATAGCAGTGATGAGGTCCAGGACAAGAGAAGTAAGGAGTTATCTCAATGCAATGGTAGAAATATTTAGTGTATTCCACTGGAAGACTTCAAGTTCTCCTGCATGGTTGAGTTTAATTTGTGCAAACCATCAATATTGAGTCCTTTTTCTTGGGAACCACAGCACAAGTAATAGAAACTTGAGCTTGATTTAACATTAGTGAAATAGAATGTGTCATATGTATACATTTATAATAAGAAACATGGGATATTTCAATAAATATTTCACTTGTATTGTCTACTAAAATAACGTGTTAATTGTAAAAGATAGGGTAGGACAAATAATTTTTCTCTATAACCCCTGACTGACTTTGTCCCCTATAGCTCTTTCTCCCACCACCTCCTGGACAAACGTGTAGCCTTAACTGTTCCTCTTACCCTCTTGACAATATCTAAATTGCCAATGACGCTAAGCCGTAAGGTCAGATTCTCCCTCTTCCAAGAACCATCCTTGACTAACTATTCTCCAAAACTAGCAAAACTTTGGCTTACTTAATCCTGCTAATACCCTATAAATCTTTCCTACATCTGTGCCCAAATTGGAACTATCTTGTAGAATCTTCAAACAAAAGCTTTTACTTTCTTCCACATAAAAATAAAAACAATTTAAAGTTTTTATTTAGAAAACTAATATTTAAATAATCAAAACATAGAAATAATAATACAAAATGTAAATATTACATGTGAAGAGTGTATGGAAGTCCTCTACTTGAGTGCTGCGAAATCTTATTTTGAAATAGACAAAGACAATTTGTAATTCCAGGGTATTAACTATTATGCTGATTTGTGTTTCATTTTCAGAATAGAAATTACCTAGAGCTATCATTCTGCACTATTCTGAAGTTCATTGCCACATGAAAATAAAGGGTTGTTGATATGTTAAACAAACAACAACAGCAAAAACAAAGCAAAAAAACCTGACATGTCTACCACATGATCCACATGATCTTATATCCAAGGTCATATTATGGAAATATTTTTAATTAGTGTTAAATCTTTCTTTTTCATATTTCCCAGCAGAAACCTGTTTGAGCTTTTCTTGTCAAAAAGCATTGTTGATGATATCTGGTTTCAGCCAATTGCTTTCAAGCTACTCATACACTTCCAAATATATCATTTGAAATTTGTCTCAAAATTGAATATGCATATAATTCACATTATATGGGATTCTTATCAAATTGAAGATATGATTTTGCAAGTCTAGGTGTATCTCAATTTTCTGCATTTCTAACAAATTTCCAAATGATATCAATGCTTCTAGAGCACCAGCCTTATTTTTAAGGCTTTACATGGCCAGAATTATTCAGCTCAATTTCACATATATGCTCCTATAATTCATGTCCCAGTATTCTAGTAGGCATCTGATAACCTGCTTCCTCACCATATTCTCTTTTGCCCAGCTTCATCTGCCTTCCTGATAGTTTCCATTTTCCTACGGGTTTTCATGCCTTCTTCCTTTTACATCTACTATTGATGTTTGTGTAATGTGATATCTCCCCTTAACAAACTGGAAATTTCTTATTTCACACTGAGATAGTTATATTTGCGTCTGTATATGCATAGAATACTATACCTCATTTTTATCATCATGCATTGTACTAGTCAGTTCCTTGACCAGGAATGTCTGAATTAATTCTAGTATTCTTCAAATTTAGGAAAACATTTGGTATAAATAAGCGACGATAACTTAAACATTTATATTTAAATTTTTACTAGTTTATGTGTTTACTAAATAAAAAAGAAAGTGAAGAGAGAAAATGGAAATGGGATCATAGATACGGAAAAAAATGGAGTTTGTTATTTTTAAGTATACCCTACAAATGCTCATTTTCAATGTTACCTAAAGTGTCTAAAGTTATTTTTACCCTGAGTTGTCTAGGTATTATGTGATATTAGTCTCCATAGTTAGATTTTACCCTGACTGCACATTTCAACTCTGTTTTTCTATTAGCTCAGGGAATGTTCAAGCTATCTTATGAAATAGGGATAGATGAATTAAAGGGACCCATGGACTTTGATAATAAAGAAGAATAACAAGCTTGCACAAGAACAGTAATAGACTTGCTCAAAATCAAATCTGCATTTTAATAAGATCCCGATACAATGTGAATTGAAGTTGATGGTGACAGCCAATCATTTTATGGTGGTCATTCATCTTCCACAATTTCAGTGCTCTTCCTGCTTCAGAAAATGAGGGGAAATTCCTCTTAGGAAGATGAAGAGATTCACCAAATGAAATAAGTTGAATTGAAGAAAATATAATGGAATGCAGTTTCCACATGCCTCTAAAAATGATCATTTCACATACCATTGCCAGGTGAAACCGCACAGTTACCACCTATGCATCTAAATTTCTGTCTGCTTCTCATCATAAAATTGCTCTTTATTTCTCCAAAAATATTTTGTTGACTATTTTCTTATATTATTAAAAGTGACAGTTTGAAAATCAGGTTAACTACAGAATTGAGGACATTATGGTCAACTTTCACTCCTCATTTGAGGACTGTTTTCCTCTTGCCCTTGTGTTTCAAACACCTTGCCAAACCGCATTCTTTCTGAACAAGGAAGCATGTTGAGAGAAATCACCTGTGAAGTATAATAAAATGATCTTTAAATGCATGCAAACACCCAATAATCTTTGTTTCTCAAGTCTGCTCCCGGAAAGCTATTAACTGGAAATGAAACAGATTTAGACATTTTTTAAAAAAAAATAGCACTAAGCATCCAGTGTTTAGATTCTTGAACTAGATGTCAGTTTATTGCTCTTTCAAATTTCTCTGCTACTGACAACAACAAAGCATACAGATTTGAAAAACATTTATTTAGGTATTAACTGAATTCTTACAAAGTCAATGACACAAGAATCTATACAATAACAAAAGAATTTCTGCCTTGGTAAAAATAAAATATGCTTTTTTCAATGCAAATAATGTAAATGTTTGCCACAAGAAACCATTGAATTGCTTCTCTCTAAGCAGCAGGGCTTAGTACAGAAACATGATTTTAGCTTCTAATATTGCATTATGCATTTTTGTCATGTATATTATAATGTTAAACTTATACAATGAAATCATAAAATATATCATTTAATTGTCAATGTATCATTAATTTTAAATTTCTAAAGTTGTTTTATTGAGTTTTTACCTTCTTTTGTCATTTCCGTTAAATAAAGGGACAAACAACGGAATTTAGAGAGGGACATATTTAAATCTTGGCATTGCTCATTTATTCTTGGGCAATCTAATTTTAATCTTTAATTCTCATTTTACTCATCTGTGAAATGAACATATGATTACACACAGAATATTTGTTTGGATTAAACAAGCTAATGAATGTAAAACATCTAGTAAAATGTTTATTTTAGGGGCTTTCTAAAATAGCACTTGGTGTTATTACTATTACTTTTACTATTAAATGTATTTTCATGATTATTAAAATTCACAAGCACTGTTCAAGGTCTTTCAGATATTTTGATAAACTTGATCGATAAGCTTACCCTTCAAAGTCATAATAGAGCAGTAGTTTACTATTCAAAGTCATAATAGAACAGTGGTTTAAAGAATGGATGCTGATATCAAGCATGTATTCAAATTTCAAGTACTCTATATGTTAGTTCAAATTTTTAGTCTGTATTTTCTCAACTGCGTGCATTTATACATATATGATCACATCATAACACTTTTTGGCATGGAATTAATTTGAAACTAACACGGAAAAATTTAGGAGAGAACATAAAGTACTGTTTCTCTTGCCTCTCTCTCGTATTGTGAGAGATATATTGTCCTATTCAAAAGCTGAGAATAATGACTTCATTTCTCCTCCTTGTTTTTTATATACTACACTGTTCTTCCAGGTAAGTCACAAAACGTGGTTAGGCTTCGCTCTCCCTCTAGTAAAGTGATCTCCATCTTCTAGATGAAGATACACAAAATTCCCACAAATGTGGCAAGGTTATGGCTTGATTGTGGCAAGGTTATGGCTTGATTATAGCAATGCAAATTTTTTATTCAAATAATGTCTGAATGTTTGTCTGCTGAGGACACTGGGCACACAGATGATATATGAAAGCAACATCTGATGTGGATGCTGGGCTCCCCACTGGCAAACTTCTAGGTAGGCACCTTCTACATAGCTGATGCACCTCCTGGGCACTTGTAAAATGTTCCATAAAAATGCCACCCTATTGATTTACTAGAACTATTTGTCCTGCATCTCATTATTTTACACCTCTTCAGGGTTAAAGATCTTTCTTTCTGGACATTTTTCAGCTTATTAGCTACAATCCATCTACGCCGCTCTACCAAAGCCCTACGCTGATCTCCTGTCTATCGTCTGACTGATATCCAATCAGGAGAAAATTTAACATATAAAATTAGAGTCCAACCACAGCTAATATGCAACCTGTAAGCTAATGGTACTAGACATTTAAATATCTAGTGTTAGCATTACTAAATGTTAAAATATTGACATTATCAGATATTAAGATATCAAAACTCTTCCATACTTGCTATGTGGCCACTACCCCTTAAATACTGCTTGTCTCTTCTGCTGCTGTAGAATCTCACCTGGAAACCCCTGCCTCCAAATATCCCCATGATCCAGAAACTAAATGATTAATGCTTGGCCCAGTAGTGGCTTTCTAGGATTTTATGCCAATGCCATGGCCAGTATCTGTGATTGACTATTTCATGTACTCTAAGCGGTATCATTGTTAACTTCTAACAGAGGAGGGAAATGAGATGTCAGAGATTATGGATGTTACAGAGCTTTGCTTCAAATCTGGTCAGCCCTGCATGCCTTACTCCCAACCAGTAGTACTGCCTGCCTGGCCAGAAGAATCCATTTTAATCTAACTAAATATAACATTCTTATTAACAATTTTGTGACTTAATTCACAATAAAGATATGGAATATATACTACTCTTAGGCCTTGTTTTAAGCATTATAGCAACATTATGCAATTTTTAGCTTAGCAGCCAGTAGAAGCTTTCACATAATAATGAAAATCATTGATGTTAAAAGTAATTCTCTACATATCAAAAGTAAAATACCTATTTATATCAATAAATAAGAAGTCATTGGAAGAGTTTGATGTTATTTTCTAGGAAACACTGTGGTCTAGATACGTGCACTGCTCCGGAAAAGACAACTGCATTAATAATTTAAAAGCAAAACAAAACAAACAAAATAAACACCTCAGCAAGCATTTGTAAGATATATACAATTTTCAGAACTATTTTTGAAAGATTTAGTAAACAGCATGCACTAAACACAACTTTGATAAGCAGCTTTACATATATATTTACATATTGATCTACATTAGAAATTAAATGTTATGTGAGTACATATTATACGGTGTTTTAAAATACTTTGCTAAATATCATTCTGGAAGTATTAAAAAACAAAGCCTCCATCCATGCTAGGAGGGCTCTATTTAGAACAAGAATGGCCTAGATGCTTCTCAAGAAGAAGTTGGTAATGCAATTTTCCCCAGAATATGTTGTGTTATTATTATATTAATTTGTATATTATAGTATATACCAAAGGTATTTCTTATAATACCTCAATGAAAATATTGTTTCTCTGTCAAAATAACTTAAATATGCTTTTCCTGCTGCATTTGTTTCATTGGTTCTTCTTTAGTCATGTTACTATTTAATGTTTCTGCCTTCTCCCAAAATTCATATGCGGAAGCTTAATCCCCAGTGGAATAGTATTAAGACATGAGGTCTTCAGTAGTTGATTAGATCCTCATGAATGGGATTTGCTCCTTATAAAAGAGGTCCAAGGAGGATGCTCTAAGAATGCATTATCTGTGAGGGAAGGGCTCTTACCAGACATTAAAACTGACAGTACTCTGATCTTGGAACTCCCAACCTCTAGAACTGTAAGAAAAAATGTTTGTTGTTGATAAGCCACCCAGCTTCTGGCATCTTTGTTATATCATCCCCAAAAGACTAAGCCAACTCAATGAATGAATGGATGTGATAACATAGTTCTTCCACATGTGTCCATCTTTTTCAAGTTGCTTCACACCATGCTCCTCCTCACTGCATTCCACATCCAAGTGCTCAACACTCTGATTTTCCAACCTTCCTGACTCCCACCCATTCTATATTCCCCTCACTCTGACTCCTTTAGGAATTCTAATGACTTGAATTTTTGGATGTTTATTAATTGATTTCTGATGATAGTGTACTGATACTTTGAACTTTTTTTTTTTTTTTTTTTTTTTTTTTTTTTTTTTTAGAACTTTTAGGTTCAGGAATACATGCACAGGTTTGTTATATAGGTTAACTGCAGGTCACAGGGGTTTGGTGTACATATTATTTTGTCACCAGGTAATAAACATAGTGGCCAATAAGTATTTTTTCCTGATCCTCTCCCTCCTCCTACCTTCTGCCCTGGTATCTCTTGTTCCCCTCTTTGTGTTCATCTGTTCTCTCTGTTTGGCTCCCAGTTATAATGAGAACATGCAGTACTTGGTTTTCTGTTCCTGCATTAGTTTGCTTAGGATAATGTTGTCCACCTCCCTCTATGTCGCTACAAAGGACATGTTCTCTTCCTTTTTTATGGCTGTATAGCATTCTATGGTGTATATATACCACAGTTTCTCTAGCTAGTCTACTGTTGATGGGCATTCAGGTTGATTCCATGTCTTTGCTATTGTGAATAGTGCTGCAATGAATACACACATGCATGTGTCTTTATGGTCATTTTTAGCAGCTGTAAATAAAATGCCCTCCTTGCTAACTCTCTGAGCCTATTTATTTATTTGTTTATTTATTTATTTACTTGAGACTGAGTCTTGTTCTGTCACCCAGACTGGAGTGCAGTGGCACAATCTCAGCTCGCTGCAACCTCCGCCTCCTGGGGTCAAGTGGTCCTCCTGCCTCAGTCTCCCAAGTAGCTGGGATTACAAGCACATGCCACCACGTCCAACTAATTTCTGCATTTTTAGTAGAGACAGGTTTTCACCATGTTGGCCAGACTGGTCTCGAACACCTGACCTCAAGTGATCCACCTACCTCGGCCTCCCAAAGTGCTGGGATTATAGACACAAGCCACCACACCCGGCCCCTCAGCTCATTTATTTATGATTTCCACATTCACATTGTCACAAAGATCAGTTTGATATATATACATATCATAAAAACAGCAGAAAAAATAAGTTTTCAAATTAGTAAAACTTGTTTGAAACTGAAACAACAAACTATAACTATGACGTAAAAGTAAGATGTTCTCTGCTCCAGAGAAAAACTAGGAATGGAGTCTGAGAGTCCTCAACTCTCAAATCTTTGACTGGGTCTTTGGTGAATGCTAGAGACTAAATCGTGTGCACCCAAAATTCATATGCTGGAGTTCTAACTCCCAGTAGTTGTGACTGTATTCAAAGATAGAGTCTTTAATAAAATAATTATGTTAAACAAGGTAATATGGTTGGGTCCTGATCCCTCATGACTGGTGTTTTTATAAAAGGAAATTAGGACACGGACATATTCTTATGAAGATGATGTGTATTATTCACATGCTGCTATAATAGAATAACACAGACCAGGAAGGTTAAACAACTGAAATTTACTTTCTCATAGTTCTGGAGGCTAGACGTTCAAGATCAAGAATCTATTAGACTTGGTTTCTGATAAGGCCCCTCTTTCTGGCTTATAGATAACTGCCTTCTTACTATGTCCTCACATGACTTCTTCTCTGTATGTGTGGAGAGAGATCTCTGGTACTACTTCTTTGTCTTATAAGAATTCCTATCTCGTCATGTTAGGGTCCCATCTTTATGACCTCATATAAACTTAATTAGTTTTCTAAATCTTCTATCACCAAATATAGTCACATTAGAGATTGGAGCTTCAACATATAAATTTTGAAGATACAATTTAGTCCAAACACTATGTGAAGACACAAAGTAGGCATCTACCAGGCAAGGAGGGAAACCTCAGAAGAAATCAACCCTACTGACACCTAAATCTCACATTTCTGCCCTAACCAACTGTGAACGAATAAGTTGCTATTTTTTTTTAAAGCTGTGTTAATATGGATTTTTTCCTATAGAGTATGATATTTTGTCATCTTCAAAATATTGTTTCCTGGTAAGTGACTGTCTCTCTCAGGCTTAACCAGTTGATAGAGATGGCAAAGACCTTGGATATGACCTGCCTTCTTATGCCAGTAAAGCAATCCCAAGTGTATCTCTACAACTACACTCTTTATCTAAATCTCACACACTAAGATAATATTTTCCCTGCCTTAAATTATTCCAAAGCCAGCTCTCAGGCAACTAGGGACCACCTCTAATTGAGGTGGAGGCCGCTTTATCAAGGTTACTCATTTGAGTCCCTCCCTAGGCACCACTGCCAAGCCTTCTTATGGGGCCCAGAGAAGAAGTACAGACACTTCTCTCCAACGTGTCTCAGTCCTCAGAAATTTCCAGTTCCCTGCCTTTTCCCTTCTTCCTTTCTATGGCCTCTACAGTCAACAAATTGGAAATAGCTTTTTGTTCAGAGATCTCTTGACAGTGAGACAATTGTCTCTGTCTGCACTGATACACATGACATTTGCTTAGTGCAGAACTGTGGTGAAAATGGAACATTTGAGGAGTCAATACCTTTTCCTGTTTAGTCTCTTGCTTTTATACTATGGCAAAAAGCAATTAAAGGCTCAACTATTACTTTGATTTGAGCTTATTGTTTTAATGGACTGACAACTTGTCACAATTTGACAATTGTCGTGGTTGGACAATTTGCCTGAAACGTGACCTTTCGGTTCTCTCAGGCGCACCTCAGCTCTTGACAATAAAAAGAAAGATACAAGAAATATGTGACTCAAGCTTCGGACACATTTTCATCCCTGGTGCAAATAAAGAGTCACAATTTGGAAGAAGAAATTAGAGGTAAATGTCTAAGCCTTCTACTTGTGAAGTTGCTCTCTTCATTCTGAGGCAGTTGCCTTGAAAATCATTAGTACATGTTAGTTAGTATTTCTGGTCGAAAGTAATAAATGCAGCTCTGGCTAATGATCCAGTCGATTAAACTTTTTACTAAATTAAAAAAATAGGAAACTTATAAAACCTTTAGTAGACTTAATTTAATAGCAAGTGTTCACAGACAACAATGGTTGCTGCTGATCTGGTGAGTACACTGGTCTGATCAGGATATGTACTTGCTGCCACCAAGGAATGGTTACTAAAAGTTTGCACCACTGTCTCTCTTGCTCCACGATTCCTACCTTGTAATTATTATAACTACCGCAAACCCTAAGCAGAGAGAGAGAGAGAGAAAAAGAGCAAGAGAGATGAGCTGTCAGTACTTTCCTGCTTCTGATACCAGATTCTTCGTCAAAGTCAAGAGAAAATGTGTCTAATGTATGGCATCTAGGAGTTTATGTAACAGGTAGATAGGCATGAGTAGACCAGGAGATGGCTTTCCCCACTTACCAGGAATGTCAGGTGATGGTTGGGCAATGATCACATTGCCCCTCTTAAAGTGGTAAGTTGGCGGCTGGTGTCAGAAAGAGGCCATTTCTTGATGGTCCACACCTGTTGCATTAAAGTGTTAATTGAACGCAGATGTCAGGGAGAAACAACTTCCTGGGCACGTGCATTAAGAGACAAAATAGTGGAGCATGATATTCCGGGGGCACTCCAAGGGAAAAGGGAAGAAAGCCTCAGATGGGCATGCATACAACTTCCTAAACAGACTGCATGTGCTCACCTCTCAAGTGTAAAGAGACACTACACATGTGGTTGGCCCATCCTCAGGGAAGAATCAGTGGAAAGGGGCCAGCCTATAAGTGCTAGGATCAAAGTTAAACATTGCACTTGACCCTCACATGCCCATTTGGGTCTCTTCCAAGCACAGTTTCCCCCCTGTCTGAAGACATTTTAAATAAACGTACACTCCTATTCTGAAAATTGCCTTGGTCCCGTTTTTTTTTTTTTTTTTTTTTTTTTTTTTTTTTTTTTTTTTTTTGCCTTATTCCCTTAATCAAATTATTTCTCCTGAAGAGGCAAGAATTGAGGTTGCTGCAGACTTGTATGAATTTGCCACCGGTAACTTGGATACCTTCCACCAGTTACATTTAAGGCACACAACTGGGCATTCATAGTACTCAGGGGCCTTGCAGTGGTATGATTAAAATCACAGATTCTGATGCTGCACTGCCCATCTACCACACTAAAAAGCTGTCTGGACTTCTGCAAGTTTCTTAACCTCTCTGTACCTCAGACTCCTCATCTGTACAAAAAAGAATGTAGTGGTCACCTCACAGGATTTTTTTTTTTGAAGAATAAATAATTTTAAGTATATAAAACACTTAATACATGAAACACGACTGCATTATTTTTACTCATTAATTTTAAATTGCAAGAGAGAAAAGGAGAAATGATTATCAAGCATTATTTGTTCCTATGAGGATGAGGTGGGATTTTGATGTAAGCAAAACACAAACGACAAGGAATTCTCCAAGTACAAAATGACAGGTATGTAACCTCTGGGTAACTAAAATAAAATCTTTACCCTAAGAGGCTAGGAAATAATGCACTTAATGTGAGAATTAATGTGATTAAAAATTTGGTGATTATTTACGTAGTTCTCATGTAATCACCGGGGGCAGAATTGCTTGTGACTTGTGCTCTGTGGAGATTAAAGATGAAATACATGAGTGGAGGTCTCTTAAAAGGTCACACTCCAAGTCTGATTTCTTCATTCTGCTGTCAACAGTCAGAAATCCATCCCAGATTCATGAGATACATGGATTGAGACCAGGTGATTCTGGCATAGAGGAATAGGTTGTAGGAGAAAGTATGAAACCTGGAGAAAGCTGATGAGGACAAATCAACGCATAAAAGTAAGAGTGAGGGAATTTGAAATGACAGAACAGGCAAAGTCCACCTGCAGCAATGCTTTGGTGCTTCCACTTTGTTTCTGTCTCTTGATTAATGCACCCAATTCTTCACTTCTCTCAGGGCTTTGTCAGGGGAATAGAGAAAAATGTGCTGCTCTTTGATTCCTGGGGTGAGATTATTTCAGACTGGTAAATGCAGCTTTATACTGTTTAAATTTCTGTATGATAATTGTTTTGTTTAAATTTGATAACAAAACATACAGGTAGAGAATGTGTTTCATTCCTCGGTGTATGTCTTAGTCCTCTTGGGCAGCTTTAAGAAAATTTCATACACTCAGTGACTTATAAACAACAGAAATGTATCCCTCATAATTCTCCAGGCTGGGAAGTCCAACTTTGAGGCACAATCAGATCCATTGCCTTGTGGGGGCCCAACTTCTAGATTATAGATGGTTCCTTCTGGCTGCGTCCTCGCATAGGGAAAACAATGAGGAGTTTCTCTTAAGCATTTTTTTAATAAGAAGACTAATCTCATTTACAAATGCTCCACACTGATGACCTAAATGTCCCTAAAGGTCCCACTTCCTAATATCATTCCCTTAACTGTAAAGATTTTAATATATGAAGTCAGTCAGCGGGGCGGGCATCAACATTTTAAATACAGCAATGTGTATAGTAAAGTTGAGGAAAACATTAACCGAAATAGAGGGAAATAAAGTATTATTTTGGAAAGTATGAAGTAAAATGCACTAGTATTGTTATTTCATTCAAAAAATACCATGCTAATTATGTATACATGATTGGATTTATTTATATTCTTAGTAATAACAAACTTTTGTCCTTAAACTTGGCCCAGAAATTGCTCACAATAAGCAACAATTTCTTAAACATATGCTTACACAACAAAACTGAACAAGATAAAACAAACACTTAAACATTAATATTGGCATATTTCCTCTCTATCGTCTCAGGGAACTCTAAAATCGAATGAAAAGAGAGACATTTAACAAAATTTGAGCATGAAAAATGCATGGTGAAACTTTAAGGGCACAAACATTTGTATATTATATTCAAAATGTCACTTAATGCAAATTATAATGACAATATCAACAAAAAATAACAGTGAAATGCCTTCAAAAGAGCCAAAGGCCTTCAGATTGAAGTTAACTCTATTATGTCTTCGAAAAGTATTGTAGTATTCTTGAAAAGTCACTGCAAAAAAATACCACTGAAGAATTCATTCAGAATAAATCTAAAATCGAATGACTTGATATGAAGCCATCAAACATACATACATGTATGTCACCCTAAGAATTATAGATACAAAAGAAAATATATTTTTTTTTTTTTTTTTTTTTTTTTTTTTTTGAGACGGAGTCTGGCTCTGTCACCCAGGCTGGAGTGCAGTGGCCGGATCTCGGCTCACTGCAAGCTCCGCCTCCCGGGTTCACGCCATTCTCCTGCCTCAGCCTCCCGAGTAGCTGGGACTACAGGCGCCCGCCACATCGCCCGGCTAGTTTTTTGTATTTTTTAGTAGAGACGGGGTTTCACCTTGTTAACCAGGATGGTCTCGATCTCCCGACCTCATGATCCGCCCGTCTCGGCCTCCCAAAGTGCTGGGATTACAGGCTTGAGCCACCGCGCCCGGCCAAGAAAATATATTTCTATATTTATTAAATGATAAATATCTTAAAAGGAATAAAAAATAAAGATCTAAACTCAAAAGTAAAAAAAAAAAGATTTATTAGTGGATGTAAGAGGGCATTAAAAATGAGAAATATTGTAAGGTATATTCAATTCCACAAAAATTTCAGTTTGCTTTTTGTCCTTTAGTGATGATTTTGTACAACTGAATTGCAATAGTCATTTAAGTTCATTACTAAGCTTAGTAAATTGTGAAAATAGAGAAGATCTGACAACAAAAACACAATATCTTTTTAAAAAATATACATATTTTATAATGTAAGCTTCTTTCCATATAGCTGAACTTATAAATAATGCTTTATCTGGATTTTTCTCCAAAGAGTCTGTTAAACATTTCCATGTTTTAGCTGGGTTAAAAACACAGAATTTTACATTACATACTAAATTTTATTGAGTTATATGCTAATATACTTAATCACAATTATATTGCTGAGTATCTGAGTTAATCTTTGTTTATAGCTATGATTACATTTGATTCAGTCTTAAAAGTCATTTAATATTTATATAAATATAAATTTTATGATAAATATTTACTTATATTAGTTTGCAATTTTGTTTTATTTTAAGATAAAGCAGCTTGGGACTACTGCAATTAAAGATATAGTTTTTCTTTTCTTTCTTTTCTTATTATAATTTAAGTTCTGGCCGGGCGCGGTGGCTCAAGCCTGTAATCCCAGCACTTTGGGAGGCCGAGACGGGCGGATCACGAGGTCGGGAGATCGAGACCATCCTGGCTAACACGGTGAAACCCCGTCTCTACTAAAAAAATACAAAAAACTAGCCGGGCGAGGTGGTGGGCGCCTGTAGTCCCAGCTACTCAGGAAGCTGAGACAGGAGAATGGCGTGAACCCGGGAGGCCGAGCTTGCAGTGAGCTGAGATCCGGCCACTGCACTCTAGCCTGGGCGACAGAGCGAGACTCTGTCTCAAAAAAAAAAAAAAAAAAAATTAAGTTCTGGGATACATGTGCAGAACATGCCGTTTTTGTTACATAGGTATACACGTGCCATGGTGGTTTGCTGCACCCATCAACCCGTCACCTACATTAGGTATTCCTCCTAATGTTATCCCTCCCTTAGCCCCCCATCCCCCAACAGGCCCCAGTGTGTGATGTTCCTCCCCCCCCCCACCCCGTGTTAATGCATTCTCATTATTCAACTCTGATTTATGAGTGAGAACATGTGATGTTTGGTTTTCTGTTCTTGTGATAGTTTGCTGAGAATGATGGTTTCCAGCTTCATCCATGTCCCTGCAAAGGACATGAACTCATCCTTTTTTATGGCTGCATAGTATTCCATGGTGTATATGTGCCACATTTTCTTTATCCAGTCTATTATTGATGGGCATTTGGGCTGGCTCTAGGTCTTTGCTATTGTGAATAGTGCTGCAATAAACATACGTGTGCATGTGTCTTTATAGTAGCATGATTTATAATACTTTGGGTATATACCCAGTAATGGGATTGCTGGATCAAATGGTATTTCTAGTTCTAGATCCTCAAGGAATTGCCACACTGTCTTCCACAATGGTTGAAGTAATTTACACTCTCACCAATAGTGTAAAATAGTTTCTATTTTTCCACATCCTTTCCAGCATCTGTTGTTTCCTGACTTTATAATGATCGCCTTTCTAACTGGCATGAGATGGTATCTCACTGTGGTTTTGATTTGCATTTTTCTAATGACCAGTGATGATGAGCATTTTTTCATATGTCTGTGGCTGCATAAACGTCTTCTTTTGAGAAGTGTTTGTTCATACCCTTCACCCACTTTTTGACGGGGTTGTTTTTTTCTTGTAAATTTGTTTAAGTTCTTTGTAGATTCTGGATATTAGCCCTTTGTCAGACGGATAGATTGCAAACATTTTCTCTCATTCTGTAGGTTGCCTGTTCACTCTGATGATAGTTTCTTTTGCTGTGTAGAAGTTCTTTAGTTTGATTAGATCCCATTTGTCAAATTTGGCTTTTGTTGCCATTGCTTTTCGTGTTTTAGACATGAAGTCTTTGCCCATGCCTACATCCTGAATGGTATTGCCTAGGTTTTCTTCTAGGATTTTTATGGTCCTATGCCTTTCTTTTTTTTTTTTTCTTTTTTTTTTTTAATTTATTTATTATTATTATACTTTAAGTTGTAGGGTACATGTGCATAACGTGCAGGTTTGTTACATATGTATACTTGTGCTATGTTGGTGTGCTGCACCCATCAACTCGTCATTTACATCAGGTATAACTCCCAATGCAATCCCTCCCCTCTCCCCCTCCCCATGATAGGCCCCTGTGTGTGATGTTCCCCTTCCTGAGTCCAAGTGATCTCATTGTTCAGTTCCCACCTATGAGTGAGAACATACGGTGTTTGATTTTCTGTTCTTGTGATAGTTTGCTAAGAATGATGGTTTCCAGCTGCATCCATGTCCCTACAAAGGACACAAACTCATCCTTTTTGATGGCTGCATAGTATTCCATGGTGTATATGTGCCACATTTTCTTAATCCAATCTGTCACTGATGGACATTAGGGTTGATTCCAAGTCTTTGCTATTGTGAATAGTGCCGCAATAAACATACGTGTGCATGTGTCTTTATAGCAGCATGATTTATAATCCTTTGGGTATATACCCAGTAATGGGATGGCTGGGTCATATGGTACATCTAGTTCTAGATCCTTGAGGAATCGCCATACTGTTTTCCATAATGGTTCAACTAGTTTACAATCCCACCAACAGTGTAAAAGTGTTCCTATTTCTCCACATCCTATCCAGCACCTGTTGTTTCCTGACTTTTGAATGATCGCCATTCTAACTGGTGTGAGATGGTATCTCATTGTGGTTTTGATTTGCATTTCTCTGATGGCCAGTGATGATGAGCATTTTTTCATGTGTCTGTTGGCTGTATGAATGTCTTCTTTTGAGAAATGTCTGTTCATATACTTTGCCCACTTTTTGATGGGGTTGTTTGTTTGTTTTTTTTTCTCGTAAATTTGTTTGAGTTCTTTGTAGGTTCTGGATATTAGCCCTTTATCAGATGAGTAGATTGCAAAAATTTTCTCCCATTCTGTAGGTTGCCTGTTCACTCTGATGGTAGTTTCTTTTGCTGGCAGAAGCTCTTTAGTTTAATGAGATCCCATTTGTCAATTTTGGCTTTTGCTGCCGTTGCTTTTGGTGTTTTAGACATGAAGTCTTTGCCCATGCCTATGTCCTGAATGGTACTACCTGGGTTTTCCTCTAGGATTTTTATGGTATTAGGTCTAACATTTAAGTCTCTAATCCATCTTGAATTAATTTTCGTATAAGGAGTAAGGAAAGGATCCAGTTTCAGCTTTCTACTTATGGCTAGCCAATTTTCCCAGCACCATTTATTAAATAGGGAATCCTTTCCCCATTTCTTGTTTCTCTCATGTTTGTCAAAGATCAGATGGCTGTAGATGTGTGGTATTATTTCTGAGGACTCTGTTCTGTTCCATTGGTCTATATCTCTGTTTTGGTACCAGTACCATGCTATTTTGGTTACTGTAGCCTTGTAGTATAGTTTGAAGTCAGGTAGCGTGATGCCTCCAGCTTTGTTCTTTTGACTTAGGATTGTCTTGGAGATGCGGGCTCTTTTTTGGTTCCATATGAACTTTAAAGCAGTTTTTTCCAATTCTGTGAAGAAACTCATTGGTAGCTTGATGGGGATGGCATTGAATCTATAAATTACCTTGGGCAGTATGGCCATTTTCACGATATTGATTCTTCCTATCCATGAGCATGGTATGTTCTTCCATTTGTTTGTGTCCTCTTTGATTTCACTGAGCAGTGGTTTGTAGTTCTCCTTGAAGAGGTCCTTTACATCCCTTGTGAATTGGATTTCTAGGTATTTGATTCTCTTTGAAGCAATTGTGAATGGAAGTTCATTCTTGATTTGGCTCTCTGTTTGTCTGTTACTGGTGTATAAGAATGCTTGTGATTTTTGCACATTAATTTTGTATCCTGAGACTTTGCTGAAGTTGCTTATCAGCTTAAGGAGATTTTGGGCTGAGACAATGGGGTTTTCTAAATATACAATCATGTCATCTGCAAACAGGGACAGTTTGACTTCTTCTTTTCCTAACTGAATACCCTTGATTTCTTTCTCTTGCCTAATTGCCCTAGCCAGAACTTCCAACACTATGTTGAATAGGAGTGGTGAGAGAGGGCATCCCTGTCTTGTGCCAGTTTTCAAAGGGAATTTTTCCAGTTTTTGCCCATTCAGTATGATAGTGGCTGTGGGTTTGTCATAAATAGCTCTTATTATTTTGAGGTACGTTCCATCAATACCGAATTTATTGAGCGTTTTTAGCATGAAGGGCTGTTGAATTTTGTCAAAAGCCTTTTCTGCATCTATTGAGATAATCATGTGGTTCTTGTCTTTGGTTCTGTTTATATGCTGGATTATGTTTATTGATTTGCGAATGTTGAACCAGCCTTGCATCCCAGGGATGAAGCCCACTTGATCATGGTGGATAAGCTTTTTGATGTGTTGCTGAATCCGGTTTGCCAGTATTTTATAGAGGATTTTTGCATCGATGTTCATCAGGGATATTGGTCTAAAATTCTCTTTTTTAGTTGTGTCTCTGCCAGGCTTTGGTATCAGGATGATGTTGGCCTCATAAAATGAGTTAGGGAGGATTCCCTCTTTTTCTATTGATTGGAATAGTTTCAGAAGGAATGGTACCAACTCCTCCTTGTACCTCTGGTAGAATTCAGCTGTGAATCCATCTGGTCCTGGACTTTTTTTGGTTGGTAGGCTATTAATTATTGCCTCAATTTCAGAGCCTGCTATTGGTCTATTCAGGGATTCAACTTCTTCCTGGTTTAGTCTTGGAAGAGTGTAAGTGTCCAGGAAATTATCCATTTCTTCCAGATTTTCCAGTTTATTTGCGTAGAGGTGTTTATAGTATTCTCTGATGGTAGTTTGTATTTCTGTGGGGTCGGTGGTGATATCCCCTTTATCATTTTTAATTGCGTCGATTTGATTCTTCTCTCTTTTCTTCTTTATTAGTCTTGCTAGTGGTCTGTCAATTTTGTTGATCTTTTCAAAAAACCAACTCCTGGATTCATTGATTTTTTGGAGAGTTTTGTGTCTCTATCTCCTTCAGTTCTGTTCTGATCTTAGTTATTTCTAGCCTTCTGCTAGTTTTCGAATGTGTTTGCTCTTGCTTCTCTAGTTCTTTTAATTGTGATGTTAGGGTGTCAATTTTAGATCTTTCCTGCTTTCTCTTGTGGGCATTTAGTGCTATAAATTTCCCTCTACACACTGCTTTAAATGTGTCCCAGAGATTCTGGTATGTTGTATCTTTGTTCTCATTGGTTTCAAAGAACATCTTTATTTCTGCCTTCATTTCGTTATGTACCCAGTAGTCATTCAGGAGCAGGTTGTTCAGTTTCCATGTAGTTGAGCGGTTTTGATTGAGTTTCTTAGTCCTGAGTTCTAGTTTGATTGCACTGTGGTCTGAGAGACAGTTTGTTATAATTTCTGTTCTTGTACATTTGCTGAGGAGTGCTTTACTTCCAATTACGTGGTCGATTTTGGAGTAAGTACGATGTGGTGCTGAGAAGAATGTATATTCTGTTGATTTGGAGTGGAGAGTTCTATAGATGTCTATTAGGTCTGCTTGTTGCAGAGATGAGTTCAATTCCTGGATATCCTTGTTAACTTTCTGTCTCGTTGATCTGTCTAATGTTGACAGTGGAGTGTTGAAGTCTCCCATTATTATTGTATGGGAGTCTAAGTCTCTTTGTAAGTCTCTAAGGACTTGCTTGATGAATCTGGGTGCTCCTGTATTGGGTGCATATATATTTAGGATAATTAGCTCTTCCTGTTGAATTGATCCCTTTACCATTATGTAATGGCCTTCTTTGTCTCTTTTGATCTTTGATGGTTTAAAGTCTGTTTTATCAGAGACTAGTATTGCAACCCCCGCTTTTTTTTGTTCTCCATTGGCTTGGTAAATCTTCCTCCATCCCTTTATTTTGAGCCTATGTATGTCTCTGCGTGTGAGATGGGTCTCCTGAATACAGCAGACTGATGGGTCTTGCCTCTTTATCCAGTTTGCCAGTCTGTGTCTTTTAATTGGAGCATTTAGTCCATTTACATTTAAGGTTAAGATTGTTATGTGTGAACTTGATCCTGCCATTATGATATTAACTGGTTATTTTGCTCGTTAGTTGATGCAGTTTCTTCCTAGCCTCGATGGTCTTTACATTTTGGCATGTTTTTGCAATGGCTGGTACCGGTTGTTGCTTTCCATGTTTAGTGCTTCCTTCAGGGTCTCTTGTAAGGCAGGCCTAGTGGTGACAAAATCTCTAAGCATTTGCTTATCTGTAAAGGATTTTATTTCTCCTTCACTTATGAAACTTAGTTTGGCTGGATATGAAATTCTGGGTTTAAAATTCTTTTCTTTAAGAATGTTGAATATTGGCCCCCACTCTCTTCTGGCTTGGAGAGTTTCTGCCGAGAGATCTGCTGTTAGTCTGATGGGCTTCCCTTTGTGGGTAACCCGACCTTTCTCTCTGGCTGCCCTTAAGATTTTTTCCTTCATTTCAACTTTGGTGAATCTGGCAATTATATGTCTTGGAGTTGCTCTTCTCGAGGAGTATCTTTGTGGCATTCTCTGTATTTCCTGGATTTGAATGTTGGCCTGCCCTACTAGGTTGGGGAAGTTCTCCTGGATGATATCCTGAAGAGTGTTTTCCAACTTGGTTCCATTTTCCCCCTCACTTTCAGGCACCCCAATCAGACGTAGATTTGGTCTTTTTACATAATCCCATACTTCTTGCAGGCTTTGTTCATTTCTTTTTCTTCTTTTTTCTTTTGGTTTCTCTTCTCGCTTCATTTCATTCGTTTGATCCTCAATCGCAGATACTCTTTCTTCCAGTTGATCGAGTCGGTTACTGAAGCTTGTGCATTTGTCACGTATTTCTTGTGTCATGGTTTTCATCTCTTTCATTTCGTTAATGACCTTCTCTGCATTAATTACTCTAGCCATCAATTCTTCCACTTTTTTTTCAAGATTTTTAGTTTCTTTGCGCTGGGTACGTAATTCCTCCTTTAGCTCTGAGAAATTTGATGGACTGAAGCCTTCTTCTCTCATCTCGTCAAAGTCATTCTCCGTCCAGCTTTGATCCGTTGCTGGCGATGAGCTGCGCTCCTTTGCTGGGGGAGATGCGCTCTTATTTTTTGAATTTCCAGCTTTTCTGCCCTGCTTTTTCCCCATCTTTGTGGTTTTATCTGCCTCTGGTCTTTGATGATGGTGATGTACTGATGGGGTTTTGGTGTAGGTGTCCTTCCTGTTTGATAGTTTTCCTTCTAACAGTCAGGACCCTCAGCTGTAGGTGTGTTGGAGATTGCTTGAGGTCCACTCCAGACCCTGTTTGCCTGGGTATCAGCAGCAGAGGCTGCAGAAGATAGAATATTTCTGAACAGCGAGTGTACCTGTCTGATTCTTGCTTTGGAAGCTTCCTCTCAGGGGTGTACTCCACCCTGTGAGGTGTGGGGTGTCAGACTGCCCCTAGTGGGGGATGTCTCCCAGTTAGGCTACTCAGGGGTCAGGGACCCACTTGAGCAGGGAGTCTGTCCCTTCTCAGATCTCAACCTCCGTGTTGGGAGATCCACTGCTCTCTTCAAAGCTGTCAGACAGAGTCGTTTGCGTCTGCAGAGGTTTCGGCTGCGTTTGTTATTGCCCTGTCCCCAGAGGTGGAGTCTACAGAGACAGGCAGGTTTCCTTGAGCTGCTGTGAGCTCCACCCAGTTCGAGCTTCCCAGCAGCTTTGTTTACCTACTTAAGCCTCAGCAATGGCGGGCTCCCCTCCCCCAGCCTTGCTGCTGCCTTGCCGGTAGATCACAGACTGCTGTGCTAGCAATGAGGGAGGCTCCCTGGGTGTGGGACCCTCCCAGCCAGGTGTGGGATATGATCTCCTGGTGTGCCTGTTTGCTTAAAGCGCAGTATTGGGGTGGAAGTTACCCGATTTTCCAGGTGTTGTGTGTCTCAGTTCCCCTGGCTAGGAAAAGGGATTCCCTTCCACCTTGCGCTTCCCAGGTGAGGCAATGCCTCGCCCTGCTTCAGCTCTCGCTGGTCGGGCTGCAGCAGCTGACCAGCACCGATCGTCCGGCACTCCCCAGTGAGATGAACCCAGTACCTCAGTTGAAAATGCAGAAATCACCGGTCTTCTGTGTTGCTCGCGCTGGGAGTTGGAGACTGGAGCTGTTCCTATTCGGCCATCTTTTTTTTTTTTTTTTTTTTTTTAAGACAGAGTCCCGCTCTGTTGCCCAGGCTGGAGCAGTGGGGCGATCTCTGCTCACTGCAAGCTCCGCCTCCCAGGTTCATGCCATTCTCCTCCTTCAGCCTCCCTAGTGCTGGCACCACAGGAGACTGCTACCAGGCCTGGCTAATTTTTTTGTATTTTTAGTAGAGATGGGGTTTCACTGTGTTAGCCAGGATGGCCGTGATCTCCTGACCTCGTGATCTGCCTGCCTCGGCCTCCCAAAGTGCTGGGATTACAGGCGTGAGCCACCGTGCCGGGCTGTCCTATGTCTTACATTTAAGTATTTGATTCATCTTGAGTTGATTTTTGTATAAAGTGTAAGGAAGGGGGTCCAGTTTCAGTTTTCTGCGTATAGCTTTTTTCTCTAGTTGAAAAATGAAATTAATTCCCACGTTAACTAAAACGAAATAAAACTGGCAAGCTCCCAGTGACAGTAAACACTGCAGTTTCCGAGAAGGGTGGATGAAGAATTCATTCTAGGGTGGGAGTTTTAGGACCCGACTTTTTACTCTTCTACTGATATGAAAATTCTGGGCAGAAGAGGGTGGTTTCCCGGCAAGGGCCCCACCCTCAAGCCTGGAACTGAGGCCCACAGTGAGAACATTATATTCCTGTTTTCGTGCTTGAATGTTGCCTTTTTCCAAAACCTCCCATGCCTGCCCCAGTCCCTATCGTGTGCTCATAAAAACCCCAGGCTTAGACAGTAGAAAAGAGAAGCGGCTGAACGTCGATAGGAGAAACAGCCGGGCGTTGGAAACTATGGTCAGCCGTAAGAGAGAAGTGGCTTGACTTCAGAAAAATAGCTTGATGGCGCGACTTCAGGGGAAGAATACCTTTCCGCTCCCTCACCTTTCCAGCTCCCCTTCCTGCTGAGAGCTATTTTCATTGGCGATAAAATTATCCGCATTCACCACTCCTCAATTCATTCGTGTGACCTGATTTTTCCCGGACACTGAACAAGAGCTTGGGTACTACCGCTGCAGATGCAAAAGGCTGTCACACTGAGCTGTTAACACTTAAGCCATCCGCGGCCAGCAGAGCTAAAAGAGCACTATAACACACACCCTCTGGAGCTTCAGGGGTCGCAGCCACCCCCCTAGATGCTGCCGCGGGGCTGGTAAGTAGTTCGTTCCTGCCAGCACCCAAAAACGCTTGGCGCAGCTTCTGCACCCACTCACCAGCATGCTCCCTCCCACTAGTGGCTGCGCACAGCGGGTTTGAGTGAACAAAGTTTGCCCCGTGCCAGCGCTGAAGCGGCCAGCTAGCTCCAGCACTCCAGTTCCTGCCCGCAAAGGGGTGAGGGAAAATTTTCTGCTTCACTACTTCCAAATCTCAAGGGACTCATCCTGCTAGAATGGAAAGGATGGAAAAGAGAGAAGATCCTGCTTTAGTCTCAACCAAAAACACAGATCCTGATCAGTTTAGTTCAACAGATAGGAATGAGAAGGAAAATAGAGAAGATACACCCAAAATTATTAATTTAAGTTGCAAAACCCCAATCACTAGTGAAATATAGCCTAATAAAACTTCTCAAGTGCTGACCAATCAGATTGACAATTCCTTCGTCATAGATAAATAACCAAGTGATGTGCTCAAAAGAAGGGATGAAATATTTGTCTTAGGTATTTGTCTTTAATGAACATATCTGCTGCATGAGAAAAGTAGAAAAGACCTGTTTACCACAGTGATTCATGATACTTTAACAAAATAAGAATATGTGTATTTCTACCATCTTAGATCACATATTTTTCAGTGTCTCCTAAGCATAACTGGTAATTTATTATTAATGTTTAAAAATTATTGGTGAATATGAATCATTTTTGCTGACATTGTAATAGTTATTTACATTTAGTGAATTAGCATTTCAGTATTTGGCCTATTTAACTATTTGAACTTAATGAGATTTGTGTTTGTTTCCCTATTTGTAAGTACTCTTTGGAAAGTAAATCCTTTTTGAACAATATTTTCTATTAATAAGTTGGCCTGAAAAATGTTTGCTAACATTTCCTGCTTTATGTGACGGTTTCACAAATTTAGATGTTACAAAGGAATGCTTCCGTCAGAGAGTAAAATTAAAGGTTATCGGATTCTCAGAGAAAAAGTATCTTACTTTGATTTGCTTCCTGGAATAATAAATCTTCAAATTGGGGTGTTTTTAACCCTTGAGATGTATGAAGATCTTACAAAGAATATATTAAGACCAATAAATTTTAAGAAATCAATTAATATTTTTTTTGCAACTGATTTGGCTCAGAACGTAATTATCATCAAAGTATTATTTAGATTCTCTATGCTAATCTTTTTTTTTTCACAATCACCTTTTTCTCATTTTACAAAAAATAAAACATTGTCTTCACTCATCTTAAAATAAAAGAAACAGTTTTCCAGTGGGAAACTTTTGTGGTTGTCAAATGCAGAGACAATTCAAAAGATCTTCATACAAAGAAGTTTACTTTAATAAGGCAGTGTCCTATCTCACTGAAAAACAAACAAGCAAAAACACTTTTCGATCAAATTTTACATTACAGTTTGAATGTGTTTTGGAAAATTAAGATAGGTCTTTGTTTGGTTGGTTGGTTGGTTTGGTTTGTTTTTTGGTTTTGGTTTTGAGACGGAGTCTCACTGTGTCTCCCAGGCTAGAGTGCAATGGCACGACCTCGGCTAACTGCAGCCTCCACCTCCTGCGTTAAAGCAATTCTCCTGCCTCAACCCTCAGCCTTCCCAGTAGCTGGGATTACAGTCACATGCCACCACGCCCAGCTAATTTTTGTACTTTTAGTAGAGATGGGGTTTCACCAGGTTGGCCAGGCTGGTCTCGAACTCCTGACCTTAGGTCATCCACCCACCTCGGCCTTCCAAAGTGCTAGGATTATAGGAATGAGCTACTGCATTCGACCGAGATAGGTTTTGATTAGTTCTTTTTTTTTTTTTTTTTTTCTGTTATACTTCAAGTTCTAGGGTACATGTGCACAACGTGCAGGTTTGTTATATATGTATACTTGTGCCATGTTGGTGTGCTGCACGCATTAACTCGTCATTTGCATTAGGTATATCTCCTAATGCTATCCCTCCTCTCCCCTCTCCCCACAATAGGACCCAGTGTGTGATGTTCCCCTTCCTGTGTCGAAGGGATCTCATTGTTCAGTTCCCACCTATGAGTGAGAACATGCAGTGTTTGGTTTTCTGTTCTTGTGATAGTTTGCTGAGAATGATGGTTTCCAGCTGCATCCATGTCCCTACAAAGGACACGAGTTCATCCTTTTTTATGGCTGCATAGTATTCCATGGTATATATGTGCCACATTTTCTTAATCCAGTCTGTCACTGATGGACATTTGGGTTGATTCCAAGTCTTTGCTATCGTGAATAGTGCCGCAATAAACATACGTGTGCATGTGTCTTTATAGCAGCATGACTTATAATCCTTTGGGTATATCCCCAGTAATGGGATGACTGGGTCAAATGGTATTTCTAGTACTAGATCCTTGAAGAATCACCACATTGTTTTCCACAATGGTTGAACTAGTTTACAGTCCCACCAACAGTGTAAAAGTGTTCCTATTTCTCCACATCCTCTCCAGCACCTGTTGTTTCCTGACTTTTTAATGATTGCCATTCTAACTGGTGTGAGATGGTATCTCATTGTGGTTTTGATTTGCATTTCTCTGATGGCGAATGATGAGGAGCATTTTTTCGTGTGTCTGTTGGCTGTATGAATGTCTTCTTTCGAGAAGTGTCTGTTCATATCCTTTACCCATTTTTTGATGGGGTTGTTTGTTTTTTTCTTGTAAATTTGATTGAGTTCTAATCCTCAATAAAAATACTGGCAAACCTAATCCAGCAGCACATCAAAAAGCTTATCCACCATGATCAAGTGGGCTTCATCCCTGGGATGCAAGGCTGGTTCAACATACGAAAATCAATAAATGTAATCCAGCATATAAACAGAACCGAAGACAAAATGATTATCTCAGTAGATGCAGAAAAGGCCTTTGACAAAATTCAACAGCCTTCATGCTAAAAACTCTCAATAAAAATTTGGTATTGATGGAACATATGATTAGTTCTTTACTACTATATAATCAAAAATGCTAACACCAAAATGAATATATATTATTATTAAGCAAAATAAATTGCTTTTAAGTAATACATATGTTCACAATTTTTTGAGGACAGAGTAATTAGAAAAACATTTCTTAAAAACATATTGGCTGGGTGTGGTGGCTCACACCTGTAATTCCAGCACTTTGAGAGGCTAAGGTGGGTGGATCACCTCAGGTCAGGAGTTTGAGATCAGCCTGGCCAACATGGTGAAACCTCGTCTCTACTAAAAATACAAAAATTAGCTAAGCGTGGTGGCATGTGCCTGTAATCTCAGCTACTCAGGAGGCTGAGGCAGGAGAACTGCTTGAACCCGGGAGGCGGAAGTTGCAGTGAGCGGAGATCGCGCCACTGCATGCACTCCAGCCTGGGTGACAGAGCAAGACTCCATCTCAGAAAAACAAAAACAAAAACAAAAACAAAACATATTGCATTAGGGTGAAATATTTTAGGAAAGACAATGCAAATACAAGTAAATGAGAAAAGAAAATGCAAACTGCAAAAATGTAATCCTATTAAAAGTAATACATTCACACAACTTTAAGACGTGTTATACAGAATACATTTATGATAGTGATCAGACATTTTTAAAGTAACTTTTTAAAAAATTTGCCAGAAAATACATCCATTGCAAGTATTTGTACTTCATTTGAAAACATCTAGAAGCCATTCTAAATAACGTGTGGAGCACACATTTATATTTCTAAAATCATTTTAGAGAAAGGGAAGTCTTAAAAAGTGATTAGACTATCCTAGAGTAAGGAATTTCTAGTATAATTAATAAGTTCATTTTGTTAATATTCATGACCAACCTGTGTAACTAGGATTTGGGTGTTTTTTAATTTTAATTTGCCAATGTAAATATTTCGGTGATAGTGCAGAGCAAGTATATATTTGAGTCCTCCATGTTAAAGGTAAAGTGATAATAATGCTGTAATAAGTTTATCTAATGTATTCAGATAAAACAATGTTATAATGATGTATATACACCAACATGCAAAGGACCAGAAGGAAGTACTATATTGTAAAGTTAAAAGGGATAAGTTGTATTTCAATATCTCAAATGGCTGTGCTTTTATATGTAACTAAAGTAATTTAGTTCTATATAAATTATGTATTTACATAGATAATCACAGGTCAATTTAATAAAAACATATAGATAGTTTGATTTAGGATTATGAATATTGTATACGCTTAGTTGATAAAGCTGCAGCAATGTTTGAGAGAATTCACTCTAATTTTGAAAGATGTTCCACTTTGGATAAAAGGCTACCAGACAGCATTGCACACTACAGAGAAATCTTCCATGAAAATAAATGTCAATGAATGCTGCAGATTTTGTTATTTTATTATTTTAAGAATTTTCCCTCCAACTTCCACCTTCAGCAACCACCACCCTTGTCAGTCAGCAGCCATCAAAGATTGGGCTAGACCCTCTACCAGCAAAAAGATTACAACTCACTGAGGGCTCAGATGATCATTAGAATTTTCAGCAATAAAATCTTAATTAAGGTGGGTACATTATTATTTTTAGACATAATGTTATTGTACATTCAATAAACTGCAGCATAGTGTAAACATATCTTTTATATGTTCTGGAAAACCAAAAAATTTGTGTGACTTGCTTTATTGAGATATTCACTTTATTGTAGGGGCCAGGAAGTCAACTTACAATATTTCAGAGGTATGCGTGTTTCCTTGTTTTATCCTCAGGCAAAAAGGTAGCTAAACATATTTGAAGAAAACGCCTGACAACTTGAAAATTTCAAAGAGATAATAAATCACTCAAAGATAATTATGAAATTGTTACCAAAATAAAATTATATTACTATGTAAAGATGATGGTTCTAATAATTTTAATAAAAAAGGAAAGTAGGAAGGCTAAAAAGGAAGAAAGAGAGAGAAAGAAAAGGAATGAAAGAGGGAAGGAGAAAAATAATGGAAAGAAGTAAGGAGAAAAGAAAAGAAAGAGGAAAGGAAGGAAGGAAGAGAGAAGGAGACTGGGCGCAGTGGCTCACGCCCTTAATCCCAGCACTTTGGGAGGCTGACGCGGGGGGATCACGAGGTCAGGAAATAGAGACCATCCTGGCTGACACAGTGAAATCCCGTCTGTACTAAAGCTGCCAAAAATTAGCCGGGCGTGGTGGCACGTGCCTGTAGTCCCAGCTACTCTGGAGGCTGAGGCAGAAGAATCTCTTGAACCTGGGAGGCAGAGGTTGCAGTGAGCCGAGATCCTGCCACTGCACTCTAGCCTTGGCGACAGAGCAAGACAGCAAGACTTCTTCTCAAAAAAAAAAAAAAAAAAAAAAAAAAAAGAAGAAGAAGAAGGAGAGAAGGAACTGAATTGAACTGTTGAACTGCATTGTTTTTCTCCAACATCATATGTTGAAGCCTTAACCTCCGAATGTAATGATTGAGAGATGGGGGCTTTGGGAGGTAACTAGGTTTAGATGGGATTAGTATTCTTCATAATAAAAGATAGCAGAGAGCTTGTGTGTTCTCTCTCTCCCTCTCTCTTTCTCTCCTTCTCTCTCCTTTGATCCATGTGAACAAAAAGAATGATAAAGTGGTCATCTGTAAGCCAGAAGGAGGGCCTTCACCAGAACCCACTCATGCTGGCACTCTGATCTCAGACTTAGAAGTCTCCAGAACTGTGAGAAGAAAACATCTATTGTTTCAGCCACTTAGTCTGTGGCATTTTGCTAGGCATCCTAAACTGACTAACATCCTTCTTAAATAGTGGTTTTAGTATCTAAAATATTAATTGACTCTTGAGGCACTGGATTTCCAAAAATGACTTTCTTCATTTTATTTCTTAAATAATGAATATAATAATATTAACATGCAATAAAAATAGCCTTCAAAGCATCCCTCCAAAACTCATTTCACAGTGCTTAATATAGAAAAATAATAATGAATTCCAATGATAATGGAGTAATTAAAGTTAGTAGGCAGAAGGGAAATGCATAATATCTGCAGATAAAATTGAAATGGGAATTTGATTTAGAGAAAGCAAAAATGCATTTTTACAGTGCTTGAATGGCAAATTAATTTATTTCATGTAAAAATATTTACTTGTTCTCACCACTCTTAATCATGGTAGAGCCAAAAAATATTTGCCTGAATATTTAAAAAGGAAAAAAAAAGTAACACTCAGAAGATTGAAACAGGAGAAAGAAGAAAATTTTTATGCACAGATAATTATATACATAAAAAATAAAACAATCTACAGATAAGTTTAGCAAAATAGTTAAGTGATGGAATGCAGAATGATAAATCCATATTCTCACCAAGTAAATAGGAAACACTTACTAAAATTAACCATATGCTGCTAAAGTGTCTATTATCTTTTTTATCTTTAAATGGGAATGCATTCTCTATGACTCAGAAATAATTCTCCTTTAGATTATATATCTCTTTGGGGTATGCATACACATGTGTTTATGTACACTGAAACCTGGAAAGCATATGTACAATGTGTATATATGTTTATAAGTTTAGAGTAATACTATATATAATACGTTGTAATAAATCTAAAATAGAAACTGAAATGTTCTGCAGCAACAGAATGAACAAAGAAAATGTGGTTTATTTTTAAGAATACAACCATACAATCAATGAAATGCAGCTCTATGTAGCACCCTGAATGACTGAAATATATACTGTTGTGCAACAGAAGCCACATAAAAAATAACATGCACTCTGTCATATTTCTATGAAGTTTAAAAACAGGAAAAAAAAATCATTGAATGGGATTCTGAAGAGAATCAAGAAAGTGATTCCTTAGATTTCAGAAAAAACGATACCCATTGTGTAAAATAAGAATATGTGACCCAAAAGGGATGTTCAAGGGGATTCTGGGATGCTGGCAAAATTCTTCCTCTGCTGCTGATTTTTTGTTCTCCTTACTACTCATTCGCAATCATTTATTCACTTCGATAGTTATGTTTTATGTACTTTTTGTTAATGAGTATTAAAAGAAAGACTTTTAAAAAGCTGAAATCAGAATATATATTACATAATTAGCCACGTGCACATATATATATATATGCACATATATATATGAATCCTCCCGAATTCAAGTGATTCTCCTGCCTCAGCCTCCCTAGTAGCTGGGATTACAGGTGCATGACACCATGCCCAGCTAACTTTTTTGTATTTTTAGTAGAGACAGGGTTTCACCATGTTGGCCATGCTGGTCTCGAACTCCTAACCTCAGGTGATACACCCTCCTTGGCCTCCCAAAGTGCTAGGATTACAGGCATGAGCCACCATGCCCAGTCACAGATTTTATATTTGGCACTAATCAATTACACTGAATGTGTTACATTACTACATTAATGGTCCATAATTAAACACACCTCCCAAAATTCATGCCTGTGTATTCCGTTTCTATACTGATACTGGGCTTAGCCTTGAGATGTGCTTTGATCAATGGTATATCAATAAGTATTACAGAAAATGAGGCTTAACAAATACCTCCTTAAGTGGTCTTGGCAACCTGGATTTTTGTCACTTCTGTGTAAGAAACCTAAGCTGATCTGCTGGAAAGGTTAGAGAGGCTACAGGAACAAGTGCCAAGGAGTCCCAGCCAATAGAACTAGCTCACTGCCAGACATGAAAGTGAGGCCCTCGTGGCCCGTAGAGATGCTGTTAACTTGCCAGGTGACTGTAGTCATTTGAGTAGTGAGCCCAGTAGAAGAAGCACCAATAAACCCAGCCTGTCTTGTACAGTCATAAGCAAGATGAATTGACGTACAATACACTAAGTTTTAGAATGGTTGGTTATACTGCAATAGATAATTAATTCACCATGCCAGTACTTTTTAATAACGTATTATCTTTTGAGTAGAAATTCATTTTTCATGAATTTGTAATTTAAATTATTTTAGAAAATAAATTTTATGTAAATTAGAAAAATGTTTAAGTATGTCAAAATTATTACTTATATTAGTTGTCCTCAAACTTTGATGAAAATTTGAATTATCTAGAAAATTTTTTAAGTTATGAATAGCTCTTTTCATCTTAAAGATTGTAATTTAAATGTCTCTGGTGGTGAGTGTAGTTACGTATTCCTTTATCTAAATCTTTTTTAGTATTTATCTATCTATCATCTATTATCTATCATCTATTAGATTATGAGGCAATTCTAATGTAAAATTGAACATCACATTACAAAATTACAACATTAATGATTAACACAAAGAATCTATATCACTGGGCTAAAATAAAGGTATCAACAAAGGTATTTTTCTTTGCAGAGCTTCTGGATAATTAGTTTCTTTGCCTGTTTCAGCTTCTAGAGGTTGTCTACATTACTTGGCTCATGGCCCTGTCCTTCAATCTTCAAAGCTAGAAGTGTTGCCACTTCTCTAACCCTTTTTCTATTGTCATAGAGCTCTTTCATCACAGCTGGCAAAGGTTCTCTAATTTTAAGAATTCATTCATGTGACTAGATAGAGCTCATGTATGTAATCTAGGATAATCTCTTTGCGATCTCTAAACATAATCAGATCTGCAAAGTTTTTTTTCCATGTAAGAAAGCATATTAACAAGTTTCGTGGGTTAGAATGTAGACATTTGGGGGGCCATTTTTCTGTTACAATAAACTCTTAGACTTGAGGAGAGATTGTTTCAAAGTACATAGAAAGCTATTTCTTCTATTTCTTATTCTGTTTGTTAATAATCCAGGTGAAACCATGCCCATTTTAGAAAAGGACATTCTATTTAGGGTAATAGAAAGGTTTGAAAGTTAGGAATTAATCATATTTAGAAATTAATAAATCTAAAAATAATTATATTTAATAACATTTAAGAGTTTTCTACTTCCAAATAAGCAACGAATTATATAACTCAGTAAGTATAACTTGTCCTGGAATCTATTCTATGTGGCTCTCAAAATTAAAGTACTTGACTGCCCTCATATGAATCATTGTACATAATGAATAATTTCTTGGAATACTTAGATGCAGAACATCTGTGTAGGTTGGTCTGTGGAGTCATCAGCATTATCAGTGGCATTCTAATGTTAAGGACTTATGAAGACATGTATTTAAAAATTAACGCAAATTATCCTGGCTATCAGATGGAGCAAAAGCCTTGAAATAAGACATGCAAAAATTTTCTGAGCATCTATAAATAAGTGATCACCAAATTCTTAATGGTGTCAGTTAACTATTCTATCATCCTTCTGTTTTTCTCCAGCAAACAGTTCTAACCTGGCCTTCTATTATCCTTTCCTTCTTGGCTGTATCTAGCTTGACTTTCTCTAGTTCCCTGGATACACCATTACTTTCCCCATCCCTTGTAGTGGTGTTTTATTCTTTTTATGGTAAATCAATTTAGTTTAGCTCAGATTCACATAATTTTCTAATGAATCCTTTATCTCATTCAATTCAGCAATTCCCTGGAGCAAAGGGGCAAACACAAAATCATTTTAAATAAATGAGAAGTTGTACAAAATGCTGGGAATGCTAACACATTGATATTTTCCTTTCTCTCACTTATGTAATTGCTAGGTTACTAACCATAACTCTATCTCTTTCCCTTTTTTAAGACACCATAAAGAAAGTTACAGTGATATGAATGTATTCTATTTAGTTTTAACATTGTAAATCTGTCACATTTTAGCACACTGCTAGCAAATTATTCTCAATATACATTAATTCTGGGCTTAGCTGCAGTGAGAAGTTATCGTTGTTTTACTGCAGAGAATAATATCAAAATAACTAATCAATAATTAAAACTAATAAATAGCCACACATCCTAAAGGGTGACATGAATAGTTAAATTGCCCCAAGTATTCCCTGAAGGTTGATATTTATTTATTCCCATAGTTATGTTAACATGGTTGACATAGCTTTCCAACTGCAGGAAAATCCAAACACATATGAGCTTGTTTAAAAATCACACATCAATAAACATTAGGGTGAACAATAATTACGGAAGCCTATAGTATTCCCTGAGTCAAGAGACCTATTGATATGTCTGTCTAGCAATATCTCTCTTAGAAATACTTACCTTACACATAAGGTTGTTCTCTCTTACTACAATATTCTTCTGCCCTCTGGCTGTAGCCGATAAGAGAGGAAGGATGATTGCTCCAAACTGGGCTAATCGGATTATCTTTGCCTGGAATTTAGAAATGGGATCCAAAGAAAATATTTTCATAAGGTGGAAACTATGGGAGGTACAGGATGACCCCAGTCTATCAAAGATAGGAAGAGTCCTCCAAATCCTTATGCAGGGTCTCTGCTTGAAACCAAGCAACATCCCCAATCTTGGAATTGGACAAAAATAAATTACTTAGCTTGAGTTAGTTTTTGTTGCTAACATTCATTCATGTGTCTTAACTAATTTAGTAGGTCACATTAGCAATCTCTTTTTTTAATAATTATAAGTGCTGACATTTTAGTAAGTACTTTGAGTTTTAACGACTCCTTGCCACAAAGTAGTATCTAAATATTCATAGGAGGCTTAGCATATGATTTATGGCCAGAACATTCAATTGGGAGTCCTATCTTTTCTCTATGCCCAGTCTTATGAACCACTGCAAATATGAATGTAGGAGCAAGATTACTGTTTTCTCCATCAAAAGGACCTCCTGTAATTGACAGAGTAGATGGCAACCCCTCATAGTACTAGCACAGCACATACAATGTCATAGTCTCAATAAATAGTCTAAGTAAATATTGCTGTTTAAGTGAGAAATTGAATACATAAGTGCACAAAAGAATAACTTTTGGAACATACTGATTGGTCTATTCAAGAGAATTGCCTGTATATATTTTTCTCTTCTCAGTTTCTGAACAAATTGAGAAGAAAAACAAAGCTATATTCAGGCCAAAATATCATGTTTATGACTCATAGAGGCCAAGATGAAGAGCATGGATGGACTTGGCTTTGTTTGTTAAGTAGGTTTAGTGAGGCATACTTAGCCACTCAGTTTCAGACAGTGTAGAAACAGGTAAGGTAAATTCTATGCCATGGACTAACACAGGAAAGCTGGCGCTAGCCATGACGAGGTGTGAATCCAAGGGGAAGAGGGCTGAGCTGAGTTGAGTAAGCACAAAGAAAAAGTAAGATTTTCTTTCACCGTCTTTTTCTCACCAATAATCCATTTATGTGCCCTTAGGAAAATGATCACTTCTCTGGAGAATGCACAGAGCAGAGGACAAACAAGGGAAAGAGGACACTAGGATTAGAGCAAGAACAGGAGAAACTGAAGGATAAGATCAGTGAAGGAGGATGGAGCCATGTCTGGCCTTGCACACTATTGTAGCAATATTGGCTTTTACATTGAGGGTGTCAGATATATTTATTTTAAAAGGACATGAAGGAGCAACTTGAATAAAAAGAAGATGTGTCACCAAAAATGACATAAGTATTGAAAGAAGTTGCATGTGAGCCACATCAAGTTAAATTTATATATGAAAACTAATATGATTTGGGGATTTAGGATCATCATCAGCATTTTATCATTTCGGGTGGAAGTTGAGGCAAGTACCCTTGTTTTGTGGCTACTACTTGCATTTTAGAATTAAAGTTTAAATATAACCCCTATAAGTCCTAAATACTTAAAATCCAGCCCTTAATCAAGGGGCAAGGAAGCATATATATTTTTTCACAGAATTGAGGACAGATTATTTTAGGACAACTATTTATTCTACTACAGAGACATAGAAAATATTCTTTTCCTTTAGAAAATCATTATTACGAAACTCCCAATATAGAGGGATTTTTATTACTATGTATGTCACTCATAAGAAGGGTTCAGTGGAATTCCAGATTAGTGTTTCTAAACTGTCACATTCACCATCACAGTTATTGGGGTAATTTAAATAATAAGATCCCCTCTTCCACCCTGAGCTTACGATAAGAGCCTTTCAGGTGTGTCTAGGAAACCTTTCAGAAGCTCACTGGATAATTATGTTATGCACCTAAATGTTAATATCAGTGTTCCAAGTGAGGAAATAAGAGAATATGAACTAATAATGTCTGGGAAGAAAAATAGAGAAAAAGAAAACAATTAGCTATTTTAGATGGCTGTGTCAGCATATACAGGGTTTGAATGAATCTGTGAATTAATGAAAAGAATGGAATACAGGATAACTATTATACTCCGGACTGATTAAATATATAAGTGATAGTAGTAATCACAAATAAAAATAAAAGGATGGCGAAGCAAAATGAAGGAAGGTAATTGATGTCGTCTTACTTAAGCGAGATATTTTTTCAAGTAGACTATTATAGCAAATAAATCCCAAATAAATGTGTCTAAATACAGTAGAATGGTTATCACTTGTTCAATTTCAATCTGTTTCAATTTTCAGTGGGTAGCATTCTTCCTAGGTTGACCAAATTTCCGATGTTTCAGGTGCAGAGGGTTTCCCAGAATACAGGACTCTTCAGTTCTCAAATTGGGAAAGTCCTAGGCAAACAGGAACAACTTGTCAACATCGTTGTACTGAGAATTCTGAAACTAGAGCTTCTTTCTTTAACTCCACTATTTTCCAATATTTGAAAACCCTTCTTCTGGAGCCTCTGCAGTTAACCCATCGGTAAATAAATAGAGAAAGCTTGAAGTACTATGAAAGAGGTTTTGTAAGGCAAGCCTGAAAGTGACATATGTCACATGCTTCCATATTCTATTGGCTGGAACTCAAACAGGGTACATACAACTTGCACCAAGGATTCTGGGAAACATAGTCTATGACTGTGAAGTAGGATAAGATATATTATTGTATATTATTGAGTCAAAAGGATGAAGAATTGAAGAATTCCTCTTTTATTTAGAAATGAGGAGGTCATCAGGAACTTAAGAAAAGCAATTCGGGTAAAGATAAAAAAGCAGAAGGCAGGGCAGTTTTTGAAAAATAATTAGGAGGTTAAGAAATAGAAGTAGCAAGGGTAGGCTGTTGTTTTTCTATCATTGTCATAGAAATAAAGAGACATAAGATCTAGAAAGGAGCAGGGCGAGAGTGAATGCTGCTTTTTAAGCTTGAAATTTATGCCCTGCTATGAGGGAGCCAATGGAAACAAGACAGATAAAGATCCATGAAACAAATGAGGTAATGGATTGAGCAAGTTCCCAGAAGGTACTGAAAATGACAGGATTTTGAGTACATATCAGCAAATTTATCTTGGAGAAGAAAAAAGAAACATCCATCTAGACAATGGAAGCAAGCAAGAATATTTGTAGACTCAATTTGTAGTGAAAGCATCACATATCACTTCAATTGTCAACAGAAAAGAAGAGGTTACTAAAGATACTCCATTTTTCCTATGACAAATACATGGACGACAAATAAAACTTTTAGAAAGATGTACAGAACTTAGATGTGAGAAAGATTACCATGAAACTATGAAAATTATTTTTGATCTTGATTCCTTAGTAATTACTTGACTGTGAACAACAGTAGGATGTAGTAGATTTCTTGAATTCAAAGGAAGAAAATTTGTTATGGTTGAAAACATAAATTAGGAAAAATATAAGATTAGTGTATAAAGCAAATAAAAACAAATGTACATGTAATTTTATCTTATGAAAGATAAATATTTTTAAAAAGTGTTTATTTTCAACTAAGGAAGAAACATCTTAGTAATGAAACAGCACTCAAAATTGTAGTAGGATGAATATCTAAACATGTATTTAACATGAAATTTTTCATGTCAGCACTCAGAACAATGAAGTATTAACTATACTCCATCAACGCTGAGGAAGTAGTAAGGTAGCAGTAGAAGGATAAATGCAAACACATCAACTTGGAATACTGGGTTTTCTAAACAAGCATTCTCAACACACTTGGATCTTTATTAGCTGTCAATTTTGATCTAAATGTAAATTTTTGAAATGAGTATGATATTGGATGCTAATATAGTGATGTTTCTGAACTTCAGTTGTGGATGAATAAATAACATTTACATATGTAATAGAGGAAAGAGAAATACTAAGTATGATCTCAATTTAATTCATGTAGGCATAAGGGAGAAAAAGGACAACAGCATATGCATGCTAAAATATTTTTTACATTATTGATGTGCCTAATAAATCAATGTTTCAGATTGAGTCTCGTTTTCCAATTCAATTTCTATTACATTTTCTTACAACACTCTTTGGTCTCGCATTACTCAAACAGGGATACTAAAAACATCACCATAATGATCTTTTCAAAATTATTTCCAAGTCCACAGAAATACTTCTGAAAGTGCCACAATGAACACCTCAGATTGACTAAGCCCCCTTTTTTTAGTTACTAGCTCTGCTGAGAAGCTATTGCCAAAAATGATAGCTAGAAAGTGAATTGCTACTCTTAAATTACATTTGTATAAGGGAAGGCAGATGCTGATTGTTTTCTGTTTATATAAATTGAGTAAATTATAAAAGGAATGACATTTTGGTAATAATAATGGCAGGAATAAAAAATACATATACCGGTTTTAAACAACATTTCTGAAATTATTTCAATGACACACACTTGAAAATATATATACACATACATATACATATATCTCAAACCTCAGGGAATTTATATTTAACCATAGAGTCTTGAGGATATATTTGCCAATTTATTTACGTCTAAAATATAGAAAGGCAAGTCTCTCAAGTATCTATGTAGATAAAAGATTTCAGCTTTTAATGCAATGAAGTCAGGTATTCAAAGAACCATCTAAGATTCTGTTGATATAATCAATGCATGTACAAGAAACCAGATATGACAGTAGTGAACTTGCAGAAATTGGATTGACTTCTTTAGTAAATTGGTGCAATTGCTTTACAATGCTGTTATGCTATCTCTTAAACAAAAAAACTCTGAAGTCTGAAAAGTCACCCTGACTGAACTGAAAACTGACCCAAATGAAAATTAAATTAAATGATAAAATCTGCTCAGAACATTTTTTTCCTATGGTTACCAGCAAGTGAATAAAAATAGAATCACTGAATGCATATAATAATACTCACCAGTATAAAGAGTGCTCAAAATTTCAAGGAAACCTATTTTGTTATGCAATTTTCTACTCAACATATTGAAAAATTACCACTAATTTCTAAAAACAAAACAAAGGAACACAAGGAAACTCTGAGATATATTGGGTATGTTTATTACCTTGATTGTAGTGATGGTATCACAGGTGTTTGAATATGTCCAAGGTCATCAAATTGTGCACATTAAATGTGTACAGTTCTTTGTAATCAGTTATATCTCAATAAAGTTGTTTAAAAGAATAACCAATAATTTATCTACATTTACTCTATTAGAGTTCTTCGGATAAACAGAAGCAATAAGGCATATGTATTTTACACACACGTGCGCACACAGAGAGAGAGAGAGAGAGAGAGAGAGAGAGATTTATTTCAAGGAAATAAATTGATTTTACGATTTTGAAGCCTGCAAGTTTAAACTTCACACTGCAGACCAAGAGGCTGAAGTCCAAAGAAAGAGCAGATGTTATAGCTGCAGTCTGAAGAATTCTCTAGAGGCAGAACTTCCTCTTCCTTGGAGGACCTCATTTTCTTTTTGATTAAGGCCTTGCAACTGATCAGATGAGGGTCAGCCACATTAAGGAGCTTAATGTGTTTTACTCAAAGCCTGCTGATTTAAATTTTAATCTCATCTAAAATATCTTCTTAGCAACATCTAGACTGGTATTTCCAAATATCTAGTACCGTGACCTATGCATGTTTATGCATAACATTAACCACCCCAATCACTAAGTCAAACTATGATTACTTATGTTTGGTTAAAATGGTGTCACCTTTTTTGGTGATTACTCAGTAGGGAGGCAAACAAAAGTAAAATGTTAACTGCTTAAGGAATTTTAAATGGTACTTTAACCAGTAATGTCAGATAAGTAATATTGGTTTTATGGATAGTTTACAACTTTGTTTTTAGTTTTGTTTTTTTTTTAACTTTAATTTCTCCTGTTTTATATTGTCAGTCAAGCATAGAATTATCATCACCATCAGTAAATATTTGTTGATATTTAGTGGAATATGTAGAAACTGGCATATAATTAAATAATATTTACTGTAACTTTAATATTTGCTTGCATCCTTTCACATTGTTATTTCTAAGATATTTTGTGTTCACAAAATTGTGTGTGATAATTGTGCATTAAAACACTTTCATATCTTATACAGATTTTGAATGGCTAATTTATAAATAAAAAGAGAATGATACATTAGGCCTTTGATATTATTTACAAATGTTATTAAATCGTAACATATGTCAGAACTCTCTTCAGAAGGTTTTGTAATAATGGTTTTTTCACTTTTTCTATGAACACCAACTTTAAAAAGACAGTAATAGTATGTTTAGAGAGGTAATTTAGAGTTTGTTACTTTTGTAACACGAAAATTGTTTCTGATTAAATGTATACATATACACATACAGAAATTACACCAATATTTAGAAAATTATATTCTTTAATATACTTTTTAATAAATAGTTGATTAAGGGACTTAGAGTGAAATTATTTTATGGTAATTATGAATATTAGTTGCCAAAAGGATATCCCTATTCAAACTAGCATCTCTACAATGTTATACCCAATAACACAATGTTTAGTATAATCCTGAATAGGCAATATTTACATTAAACTTCTGGGTAACGGAGTCTGCACATTAAGCATTTCTGCTAAAAATGAGTTCATAACTGAACTTTAAATAACAGATGGCTAAATTCAAGTTAGTTTTCAACTTATTAATAAATCTGTATAGCCAGAATTTAAAAATAAAAATAAATATTTTAAGTTGTAGTTTTTAACTGACACATGATTAATTATATATATATAAACACACACACACATACACACACACACATATATAGGTACAGTGTGATGTTTCAATACATGTGTACTTTGTGTAATGATCAAATCAGAGTAATTAGGATATCCATCACCTGAAAATCATTGTCATTTCTTTGTAGTGAGAAAACTCAAAATCCGTTCTTCTATCCATTTTAAAATACACACTCTATTATTGCTAACTACAGTCACCCTACTGTGCTATAGAACACCAGAATTTAGCTGTATGTTTTAAAATATAAATATGTGCATGTCATCTGCATATCCCGAATATTCAGCACGGTACTAAATACTTAATGAATGATGTTAGACTGATTCATCTACTATCAATTGATAATGGATGGATACAAGGATAAAAGGATGGGTGGATAGATGGATGGATGGATGGATGGATGGATGGATGGACGGGTGGATAGATAGGATAGGATTGTTCTTTGTACCAATCCTACTTTATTAAGTGGAAATTCATAACCCGTATAAGTCCATTTTCATACGGCTGTAAAGAACTGCCAGAGACTGGGTAACTGATAAAGGAAAGAGATTTAATTGACTCACAGTTCAGCATGGCTAGGGAGACCTCAGGCAGCTTACAATCATGGTAGAAGGCAAAGAGGAAGCAAGACATCTTCTTCATAAGGTGGAAAGAAGGAGAAGTGGCTAGTGAAGGGGGAAGAGTGCCTTATAAAAACATCAGCTCTGATGAGAACTCATTATAACAAGAACAGCATAGGGGAAGCCGCTCCCATGATTCAATTACCTCCACCTGCTCTCTCCCTTGACACGTAGGGATTATGGGAATTATGGGGATTACAATTCAAGATGAGACTTGGGTGGGGACACAAAGCCTAACCATATCATAACCTAATACTGAACTAGCACCTGTCATCCTGTTAAGTAACATGTTCTGTTGATTTCACATATTCAAGTGGCTGATTTATCAGAATAGCTTCCTTTGTTCATTTATGTCTCCATGTTGATACTAACTGCCCTCTTTAGTAAACTGATACCTACTTTATCAGTGTTATCACTAAAGTTTTTAAAGTTTCTCTATCATTCTGTGAATAGTCATAGTTTCCTGTCCCTTCCTGGTAATTTCCCCTTCCATGTTAGTGCTGTTGAAGGTCTTGCTTTAAGTTCTTTCCATCGCTCTTGCTTTTCCCTGCTGTCTGCACACCCTGTGATCTTTCTGGGCTTTACTGCTGCAGATCTTGGTTTAGTAGCTTCTCTTCCCTGTCCTCTGCTACTCTGACACTCTCCTGCAGTTACCGGCCTCTACAATAAAGCTCTTCCTTCCCTGTGCTCTCTGGTATACAGAACTTCCTGACTATGTGTCTTGGTACATTTAAAAGAGCTAATAAGTAAAACTGTAATTTGGATAGGAAATAACTTATTTTGCAGAGCAGATATCTACCCTACACGAGACAAGAACACCTCTGTTTCATTTTATCTATTTATTTACTTCAAAGTCCATATCAAAGTGAACTTCTGCCATCTCAGCCATTTGACATCTGCAGTAGTTCATTTAGTGAAGGAAACCCAGAATTCACTTGTGTATATCTGTGTTAGCAGTTTCCATAACCTTTCATTGCCTGGATTTTATTAACAACATTTATTTGCATTTAACATGAGCTTTGCTTTGAGTTGAGTTCTTTAAAAAATGAAGTGAAAATATGTTTATGGTTTCATGGTATCTGTGTTGGGGGAGAAAAAAACATGCAGTATGTAATACTCCTTTTCATCATTTCATGTTTCTATTGCAATCAAATTAAATATTGAAATTTCTCACCTTAAAAATTATTAATTATAGGAAGTAATATTACAATCAACATGTATTCCTGATATTAATGAAATAATATTTACCTTTTAATTGATCAATTATAAATTCTACTTATTAATAACTAAATTTATATATTTTGTTATAAATATCTATGTGATAGAGTCCTAGTCAGCTTCTAATAATTGCATTATTTAATCACTCTATCAACCTTACAACACTAAAAATCTTTCCTAACCTCATCATATATATAAGGAAAGTGTGCCTTTGAGAAAAAAAAAAATTACTACTCAAATTTATATAGCTATTAAAGGTAGAGAACAGAATGAGGACTCTGAGAAGCTACCTTTAGACCACTAGGCCTTAAGCCTTCATGAAACAGAAGTTCTCTTTTTCTCTTTTTTAGAGAAATCAAAAAATTTAAACATTATACTTGCTTGGTAATCTTTGATGAAAATCTAATGCAGACAGATCAGTCAGATATCTAAAAAGGTTTAGATTGCATGACTTGAATGACAGCCTAGTTGATAATTAGTAGGTGAGTGATTTAGAATTATCAACCTGGTAACTTACTTAAAAAATTTTTCATGTTTTATGAATTGAATAATCAACTTGCCGGGAATGTAGTACATTTATTATGCTACTGCAAAGACTGAAGAAAGTACATAAATTATTCAGGGTAGGAAGAGATGTTAATTTTTTTACAATGCAAAAGAGATGATTCACAGAATAGAAGTGATCACAATTTATTAATATATTCCTTCATTTAAGGTGGAAAATTTATTTCATTCTCCTAGTACAACAAAGCACAGGCAGCAGAATAAAATTCACAGTTAACAAATCTAGCTTTATTTCCAAAAATGAGAGTATAAAAAATAAAAACTTTCATGATCTATGTTACAATGAATAATTTGCTTATTGAATTATATTGTTATTTAAGGTTTAATTATTTTTAAAAAATTTTCTGCTAATAATTAATAAACTGGTGAACTGGTATGTTAAGATGCATATCACCTCATTTTGGATGCTTTTATATATGCTCATAAATATGATATAATTAGCTTTGTTTTATTTATCCTCCCTTCTCCCTTTTCAATCCCAGATGTGAAACAGTTCACTTGCTAGAGTATAACAATATATGACCCTCCCAGAACCACTGAACTTGCTGGAGTTAAAACAATGGACAAAACCATTAATAGGAGAAACCCTTAAAAGGAGAAAGTTCTCCTCTGGGAAGATAGAAAATAAGCATAAACAAAACATAGAAGTAATCGTTGAAGCTTCTCACAGTTACACATGCTGATCACAGAATTAAACAAAATTACAGGATAATAAGTGTGGAGTGGTCCTTTCTAAGAAAATACTATTTAGAGCTGAGGATTTTTAAAATTAGAGTTAGCCTTGTGAATTTCTTTGACCAATAGAGTGTAGTGGAACTGATGATGTGCTTGTTCTGTGCCTAGGTTCCAGACGTTTTTGTTTTTCTCGTCTCTCTTGGAATTCTGCTCACATACAAATGAGTAGTACAGCATCGCCTGCAAGAAGATGAAACACCACATGGAGAAACTCTAGTAGACCAAGCAGACCTAGGCATGATTGTCCTGAATTAACTGAAATCCAGAGGAACCACGAATAACAGAGAGTATAATGTAGATCAGTAGACCTGCATATCTGACCCAGGATTGACTGAAAACATGTGAGTGAGCCCAGCTAACCCACAGCCTTGTGAGCAACAATTAATACTAAAAGTTAAGTTTCCCCTCGCCAATATAAGCATGCATGTGTATACATACACAAACCATATGTCTACATATTTATGTGTCATACAATCCTAACCGTATTTTCAGGCTCTGTTTCTCAGAGATACACTATCTGATAATGGACACTGATTTTCTCATAGCCAAACCATCAGAAGCTGCAATTTTTGTGAATGCATCAGTGATCTCTCTTCTAAATACAAATAATAACATGAAACATTCAATCTAGCACTGCGCAGAGAGTCTTTATAAGCCATAAATCCAGGTACTGTGTAGCTAAGGAAGTCATCTTAAAGATGAAACATTACCTTTAGTGAGATAAACGATTTTAGCCAGAATGTACCTGACATTTTAGTAAGTCAGGTTCCTGGGTATAATGGTGAGTTTAGACCTTGTACTTTTTTCTGTGAATTCCTCTGTTGCTACTGGGATACATATTGTGTATGTTGTGGTAGTTTATTTCTCTTAAGCATTCCCAAAGTGAATAAACTCTACCGAGTTCACACTATCCTGTGAAACTTGAAGATCACACAATTTACACAAACACCCTGAATCTTAGAAGTATATTTGCATATGCCATGCATGCTACAATCTGTCAGATATATTCTGAAGTGCTTATTTGTATTAGGAATGTTCTCATCCACCTTTTCAGCCCCATTCAATTAGATCTTAACTGCAACACAACAGTATCTTACAGGTTAGAAAATATCAGAATGTCCTTTCTAATCAGTGCATATTTTCTAACAAATCAAATTACAACCTGGAAATTTTTGATCACTGAATTGACAGAATTTTTGTTTCAAATAAAATAGCATTTGTCGTGATTTGTTTCTTGTTAGGATTACTTTTTAAAAATAATTTTAAATTGACATAAGTTTTTACATTTCTATGATGTATAATGTGATGTTTTAATATATGTGTACATTATGGAATGGCTAAATTGAGCTAATTAATATATGCGTTACCTCACATACTTATCTTTTTTTGTGGTAAAAACACTGAAAATCTACTTCCTTAGCAATTTTAAAGTATACAATACATTGTTAATTACTATAGTCAGCATGTTGTATGATAGATCTTCTGAATTTATTCTTTTGCCTAATGAAATTTTGTATCTCTTGATCAACATCTCCCCAATCTCCATAGATTACCTCTAGAGGTCCCATTTTTATATTGTAATTCAAGTTGACTAGCTCATATATCAATGGCATGCTTACCAGAAATTTACATCTCATTTTGTTTATTGCATATCAGAAATACACAATGAGGAAAAAGACTGTTCAGTGTATGGTGTTGGGAAAAGTGGATATCCATTTGAAAAAATAAAATGAAAAGTAAAATCCTTGTTTTACAACATACACAGAAATACATTCTAAATATATTAAATAATTAAATGCAAGATGTGCAATTTTAAAACTCCCAGAAGGAAACAGCAGAAAACTCCTTGACATTGATCTAGGCAATGATTTTCTGGATTTGACACCAAAAACACACGCAACAAAAGCAAAACTAAACAAGTGAGTCGACATCAACATTTCTAAATGAATTATTGAATCCATGCCTTTGTGATGTGGTAACCTCAGTGAGGGAATACATGGTACTTAGTTTGTTTACTAAAATTCCCCATGCGCTTAACAGTGGGTAAGTCAAAGTTAGCTAAATCAATGACTAACATACCGCAATTGTTCTTCCAAGAGGGCGTGAAACCCACTAATTTGTTACTCAGAGGTTTAATACTTATGATCACATACAAATGCATCTTTTGTCTAAAATGCTCTCTTCTGATTTCATTCCTATTTTGACATCATAACAAGATTTCTGGCTTTCTGATTTGAGCCTGTGTTTTGCACACTTGAAAAGCAAAAATAAATTAGAGAATATTTGTCGAATTTCATTTCTGCTTATCACCAGCACCTCAGGTGCATGAAGTGAAGGAGAGAAGAAAAATCCATGAGAATAAAACCAGTGAATTCTTCCATTTGCTACTTCTAGCAGGAGTGAACTCATTTGTTTCTAAGAGGTAAAATAGTATGCTAATAAAATCTTTTCAGGATTATAAAACCTTTAATTCAGAATTATTTTATTCAGCATTATGATCCTTTTATTCAGGATTCAGAGCTAAGTGGACATTTTTCACTTTCTGTAGCATTATATTAACCTATTTCGGATATCACTTATTAAAATACAATAGACAAATGATCACTGCTATTACTTACATAAAGTTTATTCTAGATATTGGTAGAATCTATATTCATTGATTACTTTCTTCTAAATATCAAATGAAACCGAGACAGAGATCTTAAATCAAAAAAGTCTTTATTGAGCACCTATTATAATGAGGCAGTGTTCAAGGAGATGAGTCAATAACAAAGAACAAACTGAATATAAAAATCCATGCTATCTTGAAGCTTGCATTTTAGCATGGGAAATTACAACAAGATGAATAAATTCAGTGAACACTGCATTAAAACATGATAAGCATTGTAGAGAAACGTGAAGTTGGCAGTGTCTTTGGGGGACTGGAAATTTTAAGCAGTGAATGACTCTCAGAAGGATACAGGTTTTTGAGTAAACACTTGAAAGATGTAAGGAAATATATCTGATGCATGTTTGGGAATAGTGTTTCCTTACTAAGGAGTAGCAAATGGAGAGGGCCTGATGTGAGAGCCAGTCTGGCATGTTCAGGGATCACTAAGTACGTCAGTGAAAAATTGCTCAATTGAGAGTAACTTGCATAGCGCATGGCTCTTTATCTTTACTCCTAAATGTCATTTTCCTTTGTTTATTTTGCAGTAATTACAATGGCCTTTCTTTATCTCTTACGAAATTGATATTTCTGAAAAATTCACCATTCCCCTGCCACTATTTTCATAGAATATTCTTCACTTTTGGTTTGTCTGAGATTTCCCCAGGATTACACTCAGATTATGCATTTCCAGCTGGAGTAATAAGTGATGTCATTTCCTCCTTGGTATATTCATTTCTGGAGGCACATATCCGTCTCTTTTCCTGGCACATTGACTTTGATAATCCATTCAAGTTGCTTCCTATTTCACCATTTTATCGGCACCATTTCAGTCCTGTAAAACTAATAAGCAATTTCACAGTAGCTCTTTTAGGACCATGGAAATATCCTACTCTGCATCAAAATTTCCCCCTGGGGTTTAGTATGCATTGTCAATTTTTTCCTGGTCCTATCCTTAAAATGGAGGTTGCAAAATGATGAATTTCTGACTCCAGCACTCATTCCACATTTACCATTCAGCACTGCACATTCCACTGTAAGCAAAGGCCCTCTCTTTTTTCATCTATCTATCTATCAATCAATCTATCTATCTATCTATCTATCTATCTATCTATCTATCTATCCATCCATCCATCCATCCATCCATCCATCCATCCATCCATCCATCCATCTATCCATCTATCTGTCTAATCTATCATCTATTATCTATTGTCTCCCTATCATCTATCTATCTATCTATCTATCTATCTATCTATCTATCTATCTATCTATCTATCTAGTATTCATCTCTCTATAATGGGCATTCTCAACTTTTCATTTATAAATTATTACTGTACTTACAGTGATTTGGGCATTCAAATTACACTATATTTGATCAGCATACACCTCTCTGCCTGGTTCCTGTGTTGTTGTAACATGTGCCTATTATTTTTACAAGAACTTCCCTACAATTAGCATAACAAAATGCTTCAGGTTCATCTTGTACTTATCTTACCCCAGCCTACTTTAGTGGGAAATAGTATTATAGCCTGAGATTTGTTCATTAATAATTTTGTATCTTTTTCTGGGTCCCTTCAGCAGATAAAGGTAAGGGTAAAAGAAATATATATATTTTTCATACATATATGTACACAAACACACACACATACACACACACACACACACACATATATATATATACATACACATATTTCTCGCTATCTCTTTTTGCTTGCATGCTTTTTTTTGTCAGAGTGAAAATCTTGGCTCTAAATGATATCACCACTTTTCCTTTTTTATTCGCTTCCATAGTATAACTATAATTGATGCTTCTGTTACAAAAGTAAAAATATAAGGAGTTGAGAATCTGTCTGTAGTCTCCTCACTACAAACTACATTCAAGAAGTGTGTATCATGAAATATTCTAACCATAAATTACTTGGATTAATCCTTTATTATTATTTTTCTTTCTGAATGGTTATTTTCTCAAAATAGAACTGTTATAACTTATTATAATTTGCTTTAAGTTTTAGGTGTTTTCTTTTTCCTCTTCTTCTCATTCTTGTTAATTTGATTTGATTTTCTGAATATGAAAAAATACTAACATTCTTTCAAAGGCCAAAACTACACGAAGTGGATTTTCAGAGTGCCGTCATTTTTCCCCAATTGCTTTCTCCTGTCACTTTCCCTGACCCATTATAACTGTTTATGGTTTATTCATTTTTCTAATCTTTTTGTAAATATAAGCAGATGCAAATGTTCCTTTGCACTTTGCTCTTATTCACTTAATGTTTCTCAGAAATCCCTCCATATATGTTTATAGAGCTATTCCTCTTTATTTTACAGCTTAATAGTACTTTATTTTGTGTAGGCACCATCATTAATTTACCCAATCTTCTATGCTTGGTCAGTGAGTTTATTTAGAATATTTGCAAGCACTATTGATGTTGCAATGAATACGTTCATGTATATGATATTGCGACACTTTCAGAGTTTTATCTTTACAGCAAGTTTACAAAGTGAATTTCTGGATTAAAGAGTTAATACATATGTAATATTTTAGATATTGTCAAGGTATCAAGTAAAATGAACACTGAGAATTGACCATTGGATTTAGGAATCTGGAGGTCACTGGTAATTTAGGCAAAGGCACTTTTGATAGAATGTTCAGGCTAAAAGCCTGATTAAAGTATGTTTAAAAGGAATTGCTGACAACGACTTATAGATAATTGCTTTAAATAGTTTTGCTATGAAGAGGAGCAGAATAAAGGAACAATTGCAAGAACCGAAATAGGGTTAAGGGAAAGTTTATTTTTCTTTTTTAAGTTAAGAGAAAGAATAGCACACATTATGTATTGGGCATTTTCTCTAATAGTATGATAGATATGATATCTAATAGTATGATAGAATTCTAGAGTCATCCATTTTTATTCATTTTTTGAATTATTATATTCAGGTTATTTTATAATAAAAATATATGGACCAGGCACAGTGGCTAAAGTCTGTAATCCCAGAACTTTGGGAGGCCAAGGCGAGTGGATCACCAGAGGTCAGGAGTTGGAGACCACCCTGCCTGACACGGTGAAACCCCGTCTCTATTAAAAAGACAAAATTAGCCAGGCGTGGTGGCGTGTGCCTGTAATCCCAGTTTTTCGGGAGGCTGAGGCAGGAGATATCGCTTGAATCCAGGAGGTGGAGTTTGCAGTGAGTCGAGATTGTGCCACTGCACTACAGCCTGGGCAACAAGAGCAGAACTCCGTCTTCAAAAAAAGAAAAGAAAATACAAGTTTAAGTTTTAGTCCTGTGTAAGAGCCTGAAAGTTCACAAGGACCCTGCACCATGGCAGCTTCTGAATTGTAATTGCCCCATCCCCTGCAGACTTTTTCAGACTCTTAGCCGCAACTTTAAAAACTGACCATCAGATCAAAGGGAAAATTCGCATTAAATTCCAGTCTTTTGATTTTTCTGCCTCCTCCCCAAGATTCTCCACTACAAAATCTCACAGACTCAAGGAATATCTGATGACTTCCAAATAAGTTTTCTTATTTTTATTTTTTGTGTCTGCAGGTTTTCTAGTTTTCCTCAGGAATAGGATTGAGTAAAATAAAATATTCAGTCTTTCACAGATAATAGTTAACTTTCTTGTAAAAGTATCCTATAAAATATTTTTTTACAGAAATAAAACAGTAGAATATATATGTAAAAAACTATCTATCAACCGTTTACATAGTATCTTAAAACATTCCTATATTTGCCTCAAAGAGTTTTAGGGAATATTATACCACATAATATTGGAGTTATCTTTATAACCCCATGCTAATTTTGTTTCTTGTTTTCTAGATTTAACTACTATTCTCACTTTTTCTTATATCTTATAAATGATTATTACTGTATATGTTTATGTCCATTGCAATATAGAATATTGTACTTTATTTTTCTTAATTTTACACAAATGATGGCTTATTATAAGTATTGTGTAAGTAATAAAATGCAATGGAAATTTCCAGTTTAAAACATAATATATGGAATACCAAGATTTATTCAATATCCACTCTTCAACATGCTTGCCGTGTGTGATCCTGGGGAAATCTCTTAGCCTTCTGGTGTCTCATTTTTTTGCATCTGTATAATGGAGATGATAATACTTATTTCAACAAGTTGTTGTGTGTGGTAAGTGAGTTGGCAGTATAGAATATACTCGACACCAAGTGAAAACTGAAATAAATATTTACTTTTTATTATCACATATCTTTCTGTTCTGTTTAGTAAATGTTGTATACAATCTTTGTTTAAAAATGATAAATGAGTCTGTAATTTACTCATTTGCAATACACCCTTGTATGCACATCCAATTATCCATCGTGGACATTTTAGTTGGTTCAATTGTTCACTATTACTGTGAGCTGTGAGAGACATTACTACATGTGTCTTCTCAAGCACATGCATGTGGTGAGTTATTAGCAACATATGGCTAAATGTTAAAGTTCTGTTCCTATTCAAAGGCACTTCACATTGCCAGATTGAATTGCCTTCCAAGATTCTGTTTGTTTACTTCCATCATTACCTCACATTTCATTACATTCTCATGAAGTCTTACATCCTTTTAAATATTTGTATTCCGGTGGTTGTAAAATAAAATCTCTTTTTATTATGTTGGAGGGAAGGACCACATATCCTTGATTACTAATGCAATCAGGTATCTTTACAACCTCCATCCCTTTTTGTCCATTGCTATCTGTAAAAATGATTATGTTCTTGATATATGAATCTTCTCTGGTGTGGACTCTCTAATTAAAATTTTCTAAATGCAAAACCTATGAAGAAACATATATACAAACCAAGATAGATTAGATTAGATAGATAGATAGATAGATAGATAGATAGATAGATATAGATAACAGATAAATGATAGAAATAAAATGCATAACTTTGTGTTGGAAAATGTAGGTAGATAAGTGGGCAGATGGGCTTTCACAATTTTCCTACATAACTAACTGTATCCACAGAACTACAGAACCATGGGCACTGCTGAAAAACTTCAACTTCCCTATTGAATAGCCCCTGAGTCTCTTCCGGAAATCCTGCCAGTAAGAATAATTCAGATTTCTATGTGTGAAGGTAAGGCAGCAATATGAGACAGACAGAGATGAAGCTAATCAGCCAACTATACTGTTTATTTCTTCAGGCTTAGCAACTAATGAAGAGGGGAAATGGAGAGCACCCAAGGGTGGTTGCCTCATGGTTTTTACTACTAGAAGATGTAGTGGAGACATCTTTCTACTCACTACCAGCCCTACATTTCTGTCTCATGCCACATTTGTCTTAACTATTAAGACTATGGTGACTGGGATATGGTGTGTCAGGGTTAAGAAGACTGAAAGATAGTAACTATAACAGCCTCAAGCTCAGGAAATTAGTGAACAAAATCAAACCCCCTGATTCTAGTGCTACTGTCCCCAATCACAGAGTGTTTATTAAATTTTATAACTGAAATCACCTCAAATGTATTCTTTTGTAGCTGGATGTTTTGCTTAGTATAATTTTGTGACATCTATGAGTGCTTTTGCACGTAGATCTTTTTGATTCATTGTAATTGATCCTAAGCATTTTAATGCACGACTATTCCACAATGTATTTATGTTTGCATTTAGATGAATTTTTGCCCATTTCTAGCTGCAGAAAACAATGATGCTATAATCATTTTTGTATAAGTCATCTGAAGCACATGTATGTGTACGTCTATTTTTATACATCAACAAAAATGGAAATATTTATCAAAATGTTAAGAAATCAATTAAGCAATACTTACAAAAATAACATAAAACACAATTGGATTTATTCTAGAAATACAAAGTTGGTTTGAAAATTTAGCAATTCAGTAACATTATTGACCACCTTAACCAAGTACCTAAGAGGTATATATTCTCAAACACTACAGAAGAAAAGCATTTGTAAGAAGTCAAATCATCTCAGATGATACTCTCTTCTAAAACTAAGAAATAAAGGACACTTTCTTAATATAATATAGGTATCAACGTACAAAACCTAGCAGTAAAACTACAAATTACTCTCTGAGGGAGTGAGACAAGGATGATTAAGATTACCAGTGACATTGATCATGGAACTAGAATTTCTAGCCAGTGATAAAGCATGAAAAAGTAATAGATGTTATGAAGATAAAAAAGGAATCAATAAAATAACCACTATTTTTTAGTTATGAATGCACATAAGAAAATAAAAAAGTTTCCACAGATATCATTAGAATTAAAAAGTGCATGCAATTAAAAAGTGTAGCAAGTTTTCTGATAAATTAACCATCTTTACAGTTAACAATCATAGCTTAGAGGTCTGACTACAAAATATAATAAAAGCAACAGATTTTTCTCTCACTAATAAAGGCTTGAAAAGCCAGTATACACAAGCATCATGAATTTTAAAAATAAAGCACTAACTAGTGTTCTCATTCCCCCCTTTTACCTATAATCCAATCTCTATAAGGTAAGATGTTTAAATTGGGATATAATTAAGTTTAAACATACTGGGTTAAAAAAAATCTGTAGCTATCAAGGACTGTGCTGGTAATACCAGGTAGACATCAGACCCACAATTATAACTCCTACAAATCATTGTGATCAAGGATGCTGTGACTCACATTGACTAAAGTCAAAGCCTAAAAGCCAACCCACCAGGTAGTGCAAAACTTTGATCTAGTCTTTAGCCCACAAGGAGGTCCTCTTAATTATTTCCTTAATTTCCCGCATGTTTATCATTATACTAGACTCTAGGATAGCGAATTATTTTCTTCCCTTAAATCTTGTCTAAGTTCAGAATTCATTAAGAAGAAAATAGACAAATCAGATGGCTAGAGAATAAAATACAAATTTAATTACTTATAGACGTGAATCAGAAACTGCAGTTACATAGTGGCCAAAGAGGCTTCTAATATCCTTTCCACTGAACTGAACTCTCCCCTCCAGATGACAGCCCAGGCATTCGGCACTGCCACAAAATGCATAACCTACCCTAGAAAGTGTGCCACATGGACCTGCTAAGAATGACTACTTCTTAGTGGCTGGTTTTGTTAAACAAGAAGAAAGTGGCTATGTACACCATGTTAATTTTTTTCTCCCAAATTCGCTAATCAGGAAATCAACTTTTCAGTCCTTAAATAGGAATGACAGAAGTGGTGGAATGAGGTCAGAAATATCCCAACCAACTATTACCCTTTTGGCAGAAGAGTGGGAAATTCCCATCCTTATGCAAACATAGAAAATAAAGAATAAAGATTGCACTGTTGATCATGTAGACGTATTGAATATATTTTTGTTTTTAAAACTTTTATTTATGTCTTTATGAATCATTTCTGTGAATTAAGTAGTTTCATGAATAATTCTTAAAATAATTTTATGCATATCAATATTACAGTATTGTCCACTACAAGTTTTTAGAAAATATTTCATTTAAGAAATCTTTCACAACCTTGAATCATAAGGTATTCTGCTATAATTATACCTAAAGTGTAAGATGTTTATTATTATGTTTAGGTATGTAGCACACATGAAGTTTATTTTTGGTGTGAGTACAGAGCTACTTTAATTTTACTTTCTCTTATGTGTAACTGTGTATCTGCTCTGCTCACTCCCTCTGTTTTATCCCGTATTTCATCGCTACACTTCCGGGCACATTTCCCAGTTCCCTTGTTTCTGGGAGAGATCATGCGATTGGTTTGTACTCATAAATTTTTTTTAAAGGGCTGCGTGTCAACTCCAGGGCTAAAGAGCTAAGAGCAGATGTATCCCCTTCATTTTCCTTTATTCTCTGTCTATAACCAGAAATAGAGACGAGAGTACAAAACTCAGCCCCAGGGAAATGGCAGAACCACAGGAGTGGCCCAGAGCCTACACCCATAACCCAAAGCCTGTCAACACATAATCATATTGTGGCATGGGTGAGATGTAAGCCTTTATTACCTCAAGCCTTCGAGATTTGAGAATTGTTTATTAGTGTTTGTTTCCTTTGTTAATATATAATAGAAATTAGTATATTGAAGTGGCATTCTGTAAAAACAAAAACTTAAAATATTTAAAACGACTTTGCTCTTATGATAAAATAGTGTGTGGTGATGGAAGTTATGGCATGTTTTGGCAAGATAGGCTTTCATATGCACTAGTAAAAATATTGCTTAAGCTGTTTTCTGTCTTAGTTTGAAAGTAAGTGTATCTGCTTTTGATGGCTTTGGGAAAATTGATTGAAATTATCAGTAGTAGTGTTGACTATCATTGGATACTTTCGACAAGATATAAAAGTGAGCTGGGAGGACGAGGCAGCAGATTACGATATCAAGAGATCGAGACCATCCTGGCCAACATGGTGACATCCCATCTCTACTAAAAATACAAAAATTAGCCAGGCATGGTGGCATGCACCTGTAGTCCCAGCTACTCAGGAGGCTGAGACATGAGAATTGCTTGAAACCAGGAGGTGGAGGCTACAGTGAACCAAGATCATGCCTCTGCACTCCAGCCTGGGTGACAGAGTGAGACTCTGTCTCAAAAAAACAAAACCAAACCAAACAACAACAACAAAAAACAAGCTAACTAAGAAAATAATGCATTGGTTTGAAAGCAGAAATTAAATGTTAAAGAATGAATTCAGAAATTACTTACATGAAATGATGGAATATGTAGCTTATTTTATAACAAAATCAATAAGATATATGAATTTTAAAAAGCTTTGAGCATTGATCAGTAAAGCTCTTAGCAAACTAAGCAACGCAGATCTTGGGAAAAACACATTTTAATTCAGTGTGTTTTCATGTCAAGCATGATATACTCAAGGTGTTTGCCAGTAAGTTGCCAAGGAAGAAGGCCTGGGGACAAGAATGCAAACACCTCAAGTAGATTTGAGAACTCTGTGTCTAAAAGAATGTTCGGTATTTTCTCTGACCCAGGGAGCTAACTGAAAAATATAGATCTGAAATGTACTCCATTTCTTGAGGATTGTATACTAAAAAGGCAAAAGAAATCCAGAAGACTGGTCAGAAAAGTGCTTACACTGTTTGTCAGTTTTAATATTTTGGAGTACAGAGTAGATTCCAAAATGTATTCTGCTTGAGAGGCATATATTTTTCCAACACTCACTTCAGTTGTGGAAAGAAAAATCTTGGTTAATGAGGAACCTCCAAGAGGTTGGAGGCAAGAGACACAGAGAACATGGATAAGATAATTTCAGCCCATAAACTAATTCATCCAACAAAGAGCCTATTAATAAAACACGGCCCATGCCCAAGATGATATTCTATCTCAGTATCTGTCCAACAATTTTTACAAGATGCTACTGCCCAGAATTACCACTTCTCTATATGAACTGCATTCTTTCCATTTCATACTAGAAGTGGTTTACACCATGCTCTTTGGTTATTTAAGAGAATAATTTGTTTTGGGAGGTCACTAGACAACAACGAACTATATTTGAGCTGGCAGATAGATCGTTTAGAGATGCTAGAATTGAAAATAATACAATTATGGGAGGAGTTTTAGAGTTTTTTTTTTTTTTTTCCACTGGAGTAGGATGTGGTTATTTGGTGAGAAGGGAGAGAAGGGAGAAAAAAAGCATACTAACATTTGGTAAAAGGAAGTGTATTAATCATGGTCCTCTAGAGAAACAGAACTAATAGGATATATATATATATATATGTAAAGGGGAGTTTATTAAGGAGTATTAACTCACAGGATCCCTGGGTCCTACAATAGGCTGCTTGCAAACTAAAGAGCAAAGAAGCCAGTCTGACTCCCAAAGCTGAAGAACTTGGAGTCCGATGTTCGAGGGCAGGAAGCATCCTGCACGAGAGAGAGATGTAGGCTGGGAGGCTAACTCAGAAAGGTCTTTTCACATTTTCCTGCCAGTGTTATATTCTGACCGTGATGCCAGCTGAATAGATGGTGCCCACCCAGATTAAGGGTGGGTCTGCCTTTCCCAGCTCACTGACTCCAATGTTAATCTCGTTTGACAACACCCTCACAGATACACCCCGGATCAATATTGTCCTCCTTCAATCCAATCAAGTTGACACTCAGTATTAACTATCACAAGTCCACCCCTTGTCGACTTGAACCCATACACATCTTCTGAGATCATACAAAATCTTCAAATACAGACAATAATAAGGTCATAATTACAGCTAACATAATACAACTATCCTTCCTACAACCAGAAATGTACCAATCCCCAACCCAAATGCTATTACATAAAGTTAACAATACTTAAATGCTAATATGAGGTCAATAAATCTTGTGTCAAATAATAAAGGAAAAAGGAAATAAAATGAAGATATTTTATTAGTACAAGTGTATATGTGCACAAACATGTTTTTAACAAAAGAAGGAGGAAATACTTGTGACAATTACAGTCCTTTTTTCTGCAGCTAGTCATGTGGTCATAGCTGGTATTGATGACTACCTTCTTTTACTACCCATTCTGTAGTCCCTTTGCCTTCAACAAGCATCTCAGCAGGTCATTTTTTTTTTCCACATGGAGTGACCCAAACCTTCATTCCTGAAGGGCTTGGGCCATTTGTAGTCCTGCCTGGATTGGGCTATTGTAGTTTCCCAGTGGTCTTAATCACAGGGCATGGTAATACTAAGAGACACCCTAATGGATCTCCTGTATTCCATGCATACCCTTGCTTACCTCCATTGTGGAGTACAGACTGATTTCATCTTGATAGTCCAGGTCAATCACCCCAGCAAACACTGTAACTCCCTTCTTAGCCTGTTGATTTAAAGGTAGGAGGAGCCCAAGGTGTCCAGGTGGCAATCTTAATTTCCAGTTTAATGGAATTATTGTTGTGTCTCCTGATGGCAGTGTCCCTCCCTCTGGAACTAAGACCCCTAGGCTGGGAGAATGTAATGTCGCAGGAACAGGAAGCAAAAATTTTGCTAGTGGATCACAAGGGGTGACAGTTAGTGGTGCCACTTCCATCTCTTGATTCATGGACCTGTGAATCCTGGTATAGGAGAAACAGTGTCATTTGTTGGATGCTGATTCAGAGCATACATTCTGGAAAACTTTGCCCCAGACATGCAAAGTATTATCACCTAGTTGGCATTGTAATTGTGGCTTCAAAGACCTTTCCACCATTCTATCAATCTAGTTGCTTCAGGATGATGGGCAACATAGTAAGACCAGTGAATTCCATGAGTATGAACCCACTGCCGCACTTCTTTAGCCAGAAAGTGAGTGCCTTGGTCAGAGGCAATGCTGTGTGAAATACCATGATGGTGGATAAGGCATACTGTGAGTCCACGGGTGGTAGTCTTGTCAGAGCACTGTGTGCAGGATAGGCAAACCCATATCCAGAGTAAGGGTCTATTCCAGTGAGTACAAACCTTTGCCCTTTCCATGATGGAAGAGATCCAATATAATCAACCTGCCACCAGGTGGCTGGCTGATCACCCTGAGGAATGGTGCTATATTGAGGACTCAGTGTTGGTCTCTGCTGCTGGCAAATTAGGCACTCAGCAGTGGCCATAGCCAGGTCAGCCTTGGTGAGCAGAAGCCCAGGTTTCTGAGTCCATGAACAACCTCCATTCCTGCCACCATGGCCACTTTGTTCATGGGTCCATTGGGCGATGGCAGGAGTGGCTGGGGAAAGAGGCTGAGTGGTGTCTAGAGACTGGGGCATCCTATCCCACTAGATTATTAAAATCCTCCTCTGCTGTGGTCACCTGTTGGTGACTACTCATGTGTAATACAAATATTTTCAATTTTTTACCACTCAGGGAGGTCCATTCACATACCCTCTTTCCCAAACTTCTTTGTCATCAACTTTCCAATCATGCTTCTTCCAAGTCCCTCATCATCCAGCCAAACCATTGGCTACAGCTCATGAATGAGTATATAATCTCACATCTGGCCATTTCCCCTTCCATGCAAAGTGCACAAGCAGGTGCACTGCTCAAACTTCTGCCCACTTGGAGGATTTCCCTTCACCACTGTCCTTCATGGATGTCCTAGAACGGGGCTGCAGTGCTGCAGCTGTCCATTTTTGAGTGGTGCCTGCAAATCATGCAGACCCATCTGTGAACCAGGCCCTAGTCTTCTCTTCCTCTGTTAACTGGTCATAGGAAGCTTTCCATGAAGCCATCGGTGCAGACTGAGGAAGAGAAGGCAGGGTGACAGGAGTGGAGACCATGGACATTTGAGACACTTCCTCATGTAACTTACTTACTTGTGCCTTCAGGACCTGCTCAAGCCTAATCACATATATACCACTTCTATTTGATGATGGAATGCTGCTGTGCATGATCCATTTTATGTCTAGATGGGTCAGAAAGCACCCAGTTCATGATAGGCAGATTGGGTCACATGGCAACTTGATGACATATAGTCAAACATTCAGTTTCCACCAAAGCCCAGTAACAGGCCATGAGCTGTCTCTCGAAATGAGAGTATTCATCTGCAGAAGTTGGCAGGACCTTGCTCCCAAACCCTAGAGGCCTCCACTGTGATTCACCTGTCGGGGTCTGCCAGAGGCTCCCCATAGAATTCCTATATGCCAATGGCACCTCAAGCACCATTGGATCCACTGGGTCATATGACCCAAGAGCAACTTGCACAGCAGCTGGAACTATTGCAGAGCCTTCTCCTGTACTGGACCCCACTCAAAACTGGCAGCCTTTCAGGTCATTTGACAAATAAGCAGGAGTTAACACAAACAAATAAGGAATGTCTTACCTCCAATATCCAAATAGATCCGAAAGGCCTTTCTTAGTTGTAGGAGTGGCCAAAGGCAGCAACTTATCCTTCATCTCAGAAGGAATATCTCAACAGGCCCCCAAACACTGGACCGCTACAAACTTTACTGAGGTAGAAGTTCCCTGAATTTTAGTTGGGTTTATTTCTCATCCTCTGGCATGCAAATGTCTCACCAACAAGTCCAGTGTGTTTGCTACTTCATATTCACTGGATCCAATCAGCATAATGTCGTCAATGTAATGGACCAGTGTGATATCTTGTGGAAGTAAAAAGCGATCAAGTTCTCCCTAAATAAGATTATGACACAAAGGCGGAAATGTTGATATACCCCTGATTAACACAGTAAAAGTATATTGCTGGCCTTGACAATAAGGCAAATTGCTTTTGGTGGGTCTTATGAACAGGAATGGAGAAAAAGACATTTGCCAAATCAACAGATGCATACTCGGCACCAGGAGATGTGTTAATATGCACAAGCAATGAAACCACATCTGGTACAGTAGCTACAATTGGAGTCACCACTTGGTTAAGCTTATGATAATCCTCTGTCATTCTCCAAATCCATATGTTTTCTGCACAGGCCAAATGGGAGAGTTGAATGGGGATGTGGTGGGAATCACTGTCCCTGCGTCTTTCAAGCCCTTGATGGTGGCACTAATCCCTGAAACTCTTCCAGGGATGCAATATTGTTTTTGATATAATATTTTCCTAGATAAAGGCAGCTCGGATGGCTATTTGGTCTTTCCCACCATAATAGTCCACATCAAACAAGTCAGGGAGCAAACGTGGTGTTTCCACCAGCTGTTAAATATGTCTATACCAATTATGCATTCTGGCACTGGGGAAGTGACCACAAACCCACTGGACCCACTGTAAGGGTAACCTGAGCTACAACTTTATTTATTAATTACTTGACCCCTATAAACCCGTACTTTAACTTGAGGATCACAATGACGTTTTGTGCCCCTGAAATCAATGTCACCTCAGAGCCAGCGTCCAGTAGTACCTGAAATGTTTGACCATTTCCCTTTCCCCAATGCACAATAACCCTGGCAAAAGGCCAGAGATCTCCTCAGAGAAGGATAGGAGAAAGATACACAGCATAAACTGCCAGTAGTGTAGTGAGGGCCTTCCTCAAGGGGACCCAGCCTGCCCTTTATTAAAACAGCTCTTGGTCTGTAAACAGGCTAAAGTCTGGAAATTGATTGAGGGACTATGATTCTCTGTGTTTATCATTAAAATTAGTCTTTTGTCCATTTGACTTGGAACTTTTATGGTCATGTAAATTAGGTAAGAATGCAGTAGATTTCTAATCAATTTCACGTCTAGGAACACTGTGATTAATTAGCCAATGCCAGAGCTCTACAGGAGTCAGACTATTCTGATTGCTGCTTTGCCTCTATTGTTCATTACAATATGCACACCTTGCCTTTGATGGGTGAGTCCTACAACTTGGCTCCTGTGGCCTCAACATCCAATTATTCCCACTGTATTTAAATTTTGTAGTTGAGAGACTGTTGTTCCCACTGTTATATCTGACATCCAGAGAATAGCAATTACAAGGCTCTTCAAAGATGCAAGTGCTACCCTCCCAAATCTGTTCCACAAAACATTGGTCAAGGGTGTATCTTCTGGACCCATCCAGCTGGAATTAGTGACTAATTCACTCCACTATCCCAATATCCCTAAGCCTTTGGGTTCCTTCCTCTACATTAAACCAAGGGAGATCAGGCGTTTTTAGCTTGCTCACATTGGGCAATCTTTTAATCCATATTTCAGCTAACCAAGAAAATAAACTATTAGAACCTTTTTTAACTCCCCAAGCTGCAAAATTAAATGCAGAGTCCCTATTTAGTGGGCCCAAATCAATAAATTCAGCCTGATCCAACTTTATATTTCTTCCACCATGATCCCACACTCTTTATATCCATTCTTGTGCCTGTTCTTCAGATACCTGTTTATATAAATTAGAACACTCGAGCAGTTCTTTTTGATTGTATTGAACCTCCTCATGGGTCACACTCTGAACTTCACCTCTCAGGGGGAAAAACTGAAAGCTTTCCTTCTAAAATTAGGAACAAGGCAATCCCATTCTTGTTACTTCTAGTCAACATAGTACTGGAAAGAATAACCAGAGCTATTAGCCAATAAAACAAGGCATCAGAATCAGAGAAGAAAAACTAAAATTGTCCCAGATTGTAGATAACATGATCTTATATATAGAAAATCTTAATGACTCTATATAAAAACTGTTGGAACAAATATATAAATTCAATAAAGTTGCAGAATACAAAATCAATACATAGAAATTAGTAAAGTTTCTATATATTAACTGTAAACTATGAAAAGTAAATTAAGGAAATAGTCTCTTTGACAATAGCAACAAATATCATAAAACACTTACGAATAAACTTAGCTGAAGATATGAAAGACTCATACACTGAAAACTACACAACCTTGGTGAAATAAATTAAGAAAGCCTCAAACAAATGGAAAGACATTCTGTGCTCATAAATTGGAAGACTTAATATTGTTAAAAATTTCCATATTACCCAAAGAGATCTGCATATTCAAAACATCCTTATCAAAATTCCAACAGCATTTTTTTTTTTTTTTTTTTTTTTACAGAAATAGAAAAAGCAATTCTTTCAATCATATGGAATCATGTAAGACCACAAATAGCCCAAATTAATCTTGTGGAAAATCAAAGCTGGAGGTTCCCCCTTCTGATTTTAAATTATATTAGAAAGCTACAGTAATCAAAACGGTATGGTGCTGGCATAAAGACAGTCATATAGGCCAAAGGAAGAGAATAAGAAATCCAGAAATAAATCAATGCCTATACAGTCAATTGTTCTTCAACAAAAATACCAAAGATATACAATGGAAAAAACTGTCTTTTCAACAAATATTGCTGGGAAACAGCAAACTAAAACTATAGCTAACAAGACACTATTTATAATGGCTTAGAGATATTAGTGCCTTTAATTTCTACTTTTGCCTATCTACATATGAACCGACAAAGGCAAAAAGAAATTAAGTTATTAGTTCCTGGTCATATAGCTAATGACTGCAAAGTTCTAGCAGTATGGACTGAGATATAAAAATATTAACCATTGTACTCTACTACCTCCCAATATCTCTTAGCAACCTATAGAGCATATGTTTTAATCTTGATCTTCTCTCAAATTGTTTTAAAAATCCATGACCTTTTATTTTTCTCCACAAATGCTTGACTCACCTTACAAAGTCCAAGAAATAAAAATAAGAATTTTGTTTGAGAGTATGTGACATATTTACATTAGGGAAAATTAGCATCATTTGGTACAGAGGTTACCCATCATGGATTAGGTATTCCTTCCAATTATCTAGGTCTCTTCTTATATCTTAAATTATTTTATAGTTTTATCTATAGTGACCTTACACATAATCTGCTGTTTCTTCATGAAAAACATGCATTTACTTTTTGCTGTAATGTTTTATGAAATTCATTTCTTCATTACTAATTGACTGTAATTAGTACAGAAAAAAAGACTATTAATATTTAAATGTTGGTCATATGCTCAGCCATTTTTAAAAAATATTTTTTTGCTGTTCTTTTAATGGTTCCCTTTGATTTATGAACATAAGTACATAATATCAGTCACTATCTTTCAGTAATACTTTAGTTATCATTATTTAATTGAATCTCATTGGATCCAGACTTGGAGCTCAGAAAGTTTGTGCATTCAGTACCTGCTTATTTTGTTTTTTAATATTTCTTTTTTGAGATCTTGTCAGAACATGCTGAGCTCTTCCATTTTTCTTCTGCCTTCGTAATTCCAAGTTGTTCATTATCATCTTCTTATCAGTTGTTTTTACTAAAACAAATCTTTATTAAGTAAGCATTTATCAATAGGTGTTTTTGAAGATCTCGAGTGCTAATTTTTTCCAGTTTTCCGTATTGTTTCTTCACATAACAAGAGCAAACAGACAAGCAGCATACTTACCAAGCTTGCTGGAGTTGTATCTGTTGTGGAATCCTTAAGGACATAAGTGTTGTAGGAGGTACACATGTTCCTCAGAACTGCTTGCACACATGGCAATACAGAGACCTGGACAAGACATCACACTCAAGGAGACGCTCTCCAACCTGGGTGTTATGGAGTTGCATAACAAGGGAGGCACTGGCCACAGTCTATATAGGCTCAGGAAACATAGTGCAATAGATAAGTGGCTCACGTCTGTAATCCCAGCACTTTGGGAAGCCGAGGCGGGTGGATCACCTGGGGTCAGGAGTTCAAGACCAACCTGAGCAATATGAAACCCTGTCTCTACTAAAAATACAAAAATCAGGTGGGCGCAGCAGCTCATGCCTATAATCCCAGCTACTTGGGAGGCTGAGGCGGAAGAATTGCTTGAACCTGGCAGGTGGAGGTTGCAGTGAGCTGCCATGGCCCCACTGCACTCCAGCCTGGGAGACAGAGTGAGACTCCCTCTCAAAAAATAAAATAAAATAAAATAAAATAAAAATAAATAAATAATTTAAATGGCTGTGTTCCAACCCTTGTGGTTGCAGCTGTATGATATGTATACTGGTAGCAGGATTCTCAACATTAGCATTTATCAGTGAGAGTGCTACTTGTATGAGTCAACTTAACTGAGCCACAGCATGTGCAGATATTTGGTTAAAGTTTATTTTTGAGTGTGTCTGTGAGAATATTTCCGGATATTAACATTTGAATAACTAGACAGAGTAAGGCAGATTGCCTCCCTACTGGGGAGAGTCTTATACAATTCACTGAAGGTCTGAATTCTGTCTCTGACTGACTCTTTGAGCTGAGATATTGGTCTTCTCATGCCTTTGAATGCTGACTCAGGCCTACACTAACCACTTTCCCGCTTCTCAGGCCTTTGGACTCAGATAGGCACTACGTCATCAGCTCTCTAGAGTCTGGACTTCTCAGACTCTATAAATAGCATGAACCTATTTCATATACCTCTCCATCTCTCTATCTATCTCACTCTCTCCATCTCTCTCTCCCTCTCTCCATCTCTCGCTCTCTCTATATACATAGTCAAATGTCCCTATGAGGTCATACACCAGTCAAACCCTGCCATCTTGCCTTTTATTTATTTATTTTTTTTTTGTATTCTGAGACAGAGTCTCACTCTGCCACAGGCTGGAGTGCAGTGGTGTGATCTTGGCTCACTAAAATCTCTGACTCCTGGGCTCAAGTGATTCTCCTCCCTCGGCCTCCCTAGTAGCTGGAATTACAGGTATGTGCCATCGTGCGCAGCTAATTTTTGTATTTTTTAGTAGAGAGAGAATTTCACCATGGTGCCCAGGCTGGTCTGGGACTCCTGAGCTCAGGCAGTCCATCTGCTTTGGTCTCCCAAAATGTTGAGTTTACAGGCATGAGCCACTGTATATGGCCCCATCTTGCCTCTTAATGCACATGTCTGGACCCACTTCCCAAACTCTTGAGATCTTACCGGGAAGCTGCTGATCAACAGTTTCAGGTGTTTTTATCTATTGGGAGACTGCCCTTCTCCGGCACTGGCTGCAACCAATTAATATTATTTTATGAAAAGGCAGTGTAACCACCACCTGACCATCACCTGATGGTTGCATGACATTCCTTGTGGGGTTGGGAGAGCCCTCTGCTGAGCTGCTTGTGCATGACTAGCTACCTATTGTAACAATGAGAACAGATCCTTCCTTAATAGCTTATCACTGTGTGGTGATGAGTGAGTTCTGTCACTGAGTTCAAACAAACTCTGTTTAAAAGTGTATGGCACTTTCTCTCTCCCTCCTACTATTGCCATGTGATGCCATCTGCTTCCCCTTCGCCTTCTGCCGTAATTGGGAGCTTCCTTAGGACCGCATCAGAAGCAGATGCCAGCACCATACTTCCTGTACAGTCTGCGGCACTGTAAGCCATAATAAACTACTTTTCTTTATCAATTACAGAACCTGCGGGTTTTTTTGTTTGTTTGCTTGCTTGTTTTTAGTGATGCAAATGGATTAACACACTTGTTCACCTCCCAGAATGATCCTGACACCTCTAGAAGGGGACATATCTTCTGGGTATTCAGATAAGGGCCATACCAACTACATTGTTCAGAGAACAAGGCTTACTTTGATTTTTTTTCATAGCGTTTTTTTAAAGTTATCTTGTGTGTATTATATAAAAGAAATGCAGAAATGTTAATACAATTAAGCTGTACTATTATACATGTGTTTTCTTCCTAACAAATATAACACAAATTAAAATTGTACTCAAATAAACAAAGAAAGTGGAACATAAAGATCAATCTAGAAAAGAATGTGAGCTATTTGATTTTTTTGCAAAATTAACCAGCTTTCTAAAATCATTTAGTATCATTCTTTAAATGTCACTTATCTGAGAATATTAAAAGAAATTATTCACTCACCTAATTCAACATGAGTTCAATACATTAAAATTATTTTTGGATTCCTTGAACTTAATTGCTAACATATGCAAAATTAGGCTAGAATTTGCCTGGACTGTTGAGGCCTTATCACTTGGTAGTCAAGCTAATGTACATCACCTTTCATCCCACTCTGAATTAATTTGATATGGAAGTAAAAAGAAAAAAAAATGACAGTGGATCATGAAAAAGGGACATGATGAAAATGAAGAGATGATGGAATACAGTTTCAGGGGTTAATAAGAGGAAAACAAAAACTGAAAAGAAGTTTCAGAGGTATCAAGGCCAACATTGACCAATGACTGCATAATTCCTGGGCTGCCAACAAGTCAGCGATCTCAGGTTTTAATTCCATGAATGAAAATGTCACTACTCAGGAGGTTAAGGCACGAGCAGACACGAGCATCGTTTGAACCCAGGAGGCAGAGGTTGCAGTGAGCTGAGACTGAGCCACTGCACTCCAGCCTGGGCGACAGAATGAGACTGTTTAAAAAAAAAAAAGTCAGTTACAGTCATAAAATTGTTTTCAAATTACATTTGTCTGTAAAATCTTATATATTTCTTCTTTCCAAAAATGTAAGCATTTTAGAATTACATAATAATCATTGATTATAAGCAGTTCAAATAAGAGAGACTTTAAAGTACCTAGAGATTAGTTTTCCTTTATAATCCTTGGGGAAATTATTCTAAAACTAAATTGCTTCCAATCATTCTGAACGTTTTTCTTTAGTAAGGAAATATTTACTGTAAAATAATTCCAAACCACTTCTTTAACAAAGCAGCAGCCCAAACACTTTTGGCTGTGGTTTAGTATCTCATCATGATATAATATTTCTGTTACCAAATAATAAGCCTTCATTATCCAGAGGATTACCTGCCTACAGCATGATTTATTTACTTAATGTGTGTTTATAGTCCATACAAATATGTGTGTTAAAAATCCATCATTCAGAAGATAGAATTTCTTTGGAGAAATCTTAACTTTCTCCCAGATGCCAATGCCCATATATTTTTGAAGTGAACAAGAATTTGCTAGGGAAGTTTTACTGTTTCATAAACAAATAATCCTTGAAATTAGAAAACATACACAATTTCAAAAAAAAAACAGGAAAAATCCTTATGTAATACTTATTGAATTCAACCATAATTTTTACTGAAGAAAAATTATAATGTTAACAACATATGTTAGAAAATTAGGATAAAACAAATTTGCTAACATAGTCAAATTAGTCAGTTCAGAAATGAAGTATAAATTCAAAGAAAAATACAATAAGAAAAGTAAAATGAATAAAGAGCAAATAATATAATTAAATAGAAACAATCAAATAAAAATATGACTCTCTAACATGACTAACAAAAAATAGGCTTCTAAGAAAAGTGATCAAGAGAAAAAAGGAAAGAAGAAGTCATATATTAATAGCCAAAACTGAAAAATAGGGCAAGGCCACTGATGGATTAAAATATAATTAAAATATAAAAATAATTAATTAGAAAATATTTATGATCAACTTTGTGATAATTTAAAGAGAAAATCAACCATGACTTTTAGACAGCCCTCAACCAAAACTGACACACCCAGCTTTGAAAATCTGTATTGGTCTTTAACTCACAGATTTCAACAAGTCAACAAAATAAAGCAATTAAATATAAAACCAAGCTCACTTGTTTATGCAAATTTTTAACAAAAAATTAAAAAATACTTCCTATTTCATATAACACAATCCATAACATTTTTAAAAATTGAAAAAATTCTTTCCTTAATGTATGTGGCTTATATATAATTACATTATGTGACTGCATAAATACATAGTTTTTAATGCCAAAACCAGTTAAGTGTTAATCTGGGAAAAGAAAAAGAAAAGCATAGTCTAACCTTATGTAGGTATGCAGTTCCAAATTTTAAGTAAAATATTAGCAGAATAAATCTAGAAAAAAAATACAATAAAAATGTAAAATAAAAAGAAATGGCCTAACAACCTCTCTATTACAAAAATGAGGAAAGAATGTCATTAAAAATATAATGTAATAGTTAAATAAATGAATTACTTCTATATATATAGGCACAAAGAAATCATAGAAAAAATATTCAATTATTGAATCCTGGCATAAAATACTGCGCACTGTATCTTGCCAAAAATGTGACTGTTGAACATAAAACACACCTATATGTTTGTATGGTTGTATACAATTACAGTAAAAAGTAAACAAAACACTTTGCATGATAAAAACATATGCCCAAATTAGCCTTGTCTTTATCTACAGAGAAAGGTGGACGAGATGGATGGAAATTCTTAACTGTATCTCAACGCTATATTCGTTTTACTCTCTAAAGATATGTAAAGCTCAAATGGCCAAATGTTACCATCATTCATACTTGATGACAGTATAAAGTGACCTGTAACATTAAATTCTGATAATTTGAAATTCTCATCATTAATGAAATGAGATTATAATTATAAAAAAATACAATGTTTGTGATTTTCATAGAAGTAATGAGTTTTGAAGTATAAATCACTTTATAAAAACCATATATTAGCAATAAAATTATTTCCATCAAGAGTATATAGTATACATTTTTTAAAGTGGTATAAACAACCCACCTAAATATTTTTTTTGAATTAATTTACTTGTACTTATTATTTCTTCAGGAAAACTCAATTGTAATTCACATTGATAAAAAATTATATTTTTTGTGGCATTCACAAAGATGTTAATTTTTCTAAAGTGAAAGCTCCACATACATCTCCATGCATTGCCATTATCATTACTTCTTAAAGACTGACATAATAATGATACATATTTGTGGTGTACAATGCCATGTTTCCATACGTTGTGTAATAAATCAATGTAATTAGTGTATCCATCACCTCAAACATTTATCATTTCTTTGTGGTAAGATCATTCAAACTTCTGTTTTCTAGCTATTTTGAGACATGTAATATTTTATTGTTGACTATAATCACCCTCCTGTGCAATACAACAGAATAATTTATTCTTCTTTTTTAATTATAGCTTTGTTTCCATTGACCATTCTCTTCTCATCGTGTCCCCCTCAACCTCCCCTGTCTGTGATAACCATTATTCTGTTCACAAATTCTATGAGATCAACTGTTTATGATTTCTAATAAAAGTGAGAATGTACAGTACTTTTCTTTCTGTGTCTGGCTTATTTCACTTAACATAATTTCCTCCAAGTTCATCTGTGTTGTCGCACACAAAAGATACATTTTTTAAAACTTTCTGGATTACTACTGACGTAAAGTATTAGTATTGGGAATTATTTGCTATGCCACCACTTTATTTGTTTTCCATCCCACCTTATGAAAATGAAGATTGGAATGAAAGTGTAAAAAACCACCTGGGATATTTTTAAAACTTTCTTCTGTAAGTTTATTTACTTGCTTTTTAATCTGACTATATAGATTATAAACTAACTGGGTTCTCCCAATATATTTATATGTTGAAGCTCTAACCCACGATGTATCTGTATTTGGAGATGGGCAAATTAAGAAGGTAATTACGGTTAAATTGGGCCAAGAGTGGGGCCCTAAGTCAATAAAACTTGTATTCGTATAGCAAGAGGAAGAGACACCAGAGATTTTTCTGTCTTCATGGGCATATTAAAAGATCATGTTCATTTGAGGACACAGCAAGACGGTGACTACATGCAAACTAGAAAGAGAGACTTCACCAAAAACCAATCCTGTTGGCATCTTAATCTTGGACTTTCAGTCTACAGAAGTTAGAAAATAAATGTCTGTTATTTAAGCCATGAAGTTTGTGATATTTTGTTATGGCAGCTCAAGTATAATAATACAATGGATTTGCCTAAAAGTCAGTGCACTCTGCTGATCTATTGAAGGCATGCTAAATGAATAGTTTACAGAAACTCTGGAGTAACACACACCTTAGATTTCTAAGACATAACCTTTAATTATAAATTATATATCAAACAACAGAGGATCATCTTATAAGAGTCAAATATTTGTGTTTATTTTTCAAGTGAAAAAAATAGCAATTTGTTAATCATACATGCAAATCACAGGTACAGGTGTTACCTATAATTCTTCAGTGAGTCCAATTCAATTCTGCTTTATTTATATAAACATAACCTTTCAAAAACTTGGAACTATATTTTTATTCAAAGGCACTTAATAATGTACATTATTTTGATAATTCTGATTCTATAATAATTTTAAAATATCTGTTACATGCCCCTATACTTTGGAGATGATTTATTTATTTCCATTTGATTGTCAGCAGTTGTTGAGGTTTAAATAACAAATCATGTGCTATTATTTTAACTCATGACTGTATCTCCCCAAATATTTCAAAAGTTATTTCCTAATTCATGTTCCATAACTTCTTCATTGTAATGCATCTTACTAGCAACTTATTCCTGTAGAATGTAATTTTAATAACACACAATAAATAAGACAAAGCTGTACATTTTTATGGTACTTTGGAGCAAACATGTTTTTCACATCCACATATTTAATATGTGTGAGTATTTCTATTTGTGTTCCATATATTCCCATATTTCCATCAACATATTTATAATAATATTTATAATTCACTAGGTTTATTTCTCTTTCTTAGCCTTTACTTCAGCCATTTACGAAGCCATAAATTATCTTCTCCCTCCTTGCAATCTATGGAATTAGAAAGTCACCTCTCACATGAAGCCAACTTTTACAATTCTACCTCGTTTGGATACTATTTTTTCTGTTTTTTTTTTTTTAATAATGTTTGGAATTTATAACACCTTTAAATTCCTAATCGTATTTAGGAACATAATCAGAGATATATATATACACACACACACACACACACACACACACACACACACACACACACACACACACACACACACACACACACACACGCGGAAGTTTTGTTCCAAAGTAAAGAATGCTTTATTTGTACTTTATGTATTTGATATACATCTAGAAAGATTACAGGCAGAGTGTTCATTTCCAGCTTTTTATACAATTTATGTATACCAAATACTATTTGAGGATGTACACACAAAAATTATATTTAGTCATAAAATAAAGATAAAAGACTGGAAAAGTCATAAGCTATTCCAATTTCAAGTGTAAAACTGTTTATTTTCTGCATTTTCTCATATCTGCTTTTTATTACTGAAGAAAATTGTAACTTTCTATATTTTGATATATTTGAATTGCTTAGTAAGGAGAACTGTACAAAGCATCTATTTTTAAGGTGTATTTTTCATATTCTTATATTTATTATAACCTTTCTTCATCATGATCCTTACACCTTTAGCTACTTTACCCTGCCTAATATTTTATATGTCATTTTACTATTTGTTTAAACCCCAAAATTAGGGCTAGGATTAATCAATTTATAATCCCTAAAAGGGAAGTTATTTTAGACAAATACAGTACAAAATCTGGCAAATAGTCTGTACATTCTTTACATAACCAAAGTAAGATGATTTCAACAAATGCAAGGCAATAGAGAAATTTGAGGAGACGTAGTGCTTAAAATCAAAATCAGCAGTTGTAGGAAAGACAGCAGGAATCATTGTGCAGAAACTCCAGTACAAATTTCTCCCCAAAATTCCAGGCTCTTACATCTTACTTCCTATTCCAAATCGCACTTAAGTATTTTTTGAAAAAACTTCTCAAAATTCACTAATTTTACCAAGCCTGTTTCTTCCACAGCTTTCTGTCATTTTATGGATAGCAACATTCTCATTCTGATTGCTCAGGTCAGGATACTTGGAGAATTAATTAGCTTCAATCTTTCTTTTTTTGGAACAGCATATATGCAATTCATCTGGATATTTCATTTTCATTCAATTTGAATGGAATGAAATATGTGTGTGTTTGTGTGTGTGTATACATAATACATCCATATATATTTATGCCCCCAATAAGTTGTAGTAAATGAAATAAATGCTTTGCAACAGCAAAAGATTATACTATTTCCACTATTTCTCACAATGTTCACCATTGATCTGCATAAACACACCACAAAAGCAATCTTTGTAATACATAATCAATTTCATGCAATTCCAATAAACATAGCATAACTCCACCTCACCTATATAACAGTTGATTGTAAGGTTCACACACACACGCGCGCGCGCACACACACACACACACACATATATTTGTTTCCTAGACAGTTTGAGCTGCTAAACAAAGTACCATAGACTGGGGTGCCTTATAAGCAACAGAAATTTATTTCCGGTAACTCTGGAGGCTGGAAGTCCAGATCAGGAAGCTGGCATGATTGGGTCTGGTGAAGACCTTCTTCCAGGTTTTAGATTGCCAACTTCTTGTATCCTTACATAGTAGAAAGAGGACTATTTAATTATCTAGCCTTGTTCTGTAAGGACACAAATCCCATACAAGAGCGTTCTGTTCTCATGACCTAATTGTCTCCCAAAGACGTTGCCTCTAAATGTCTTTACATTGGCATTAAGGTTTCAAAGTATGAATGTTAGAAATACACAGACATTCAGTCCATTGCAATTGAAATAATACAGTAAACAGAAAAGTAGGTCATGGACTCTAGATTTGTCAGATGCAAAAACATAAACTCTAAACTATCCCAATGCATGTAGACCAGAGGAAAAGCACAGAATGTTCAGAAATACACCCAAGTACAGGGACAATTTTCAGATACAATTAAGTGGCGTCACAAATAGCAGAGGAAAAGGTAGACGTTATATTACGTGGTGTTGGCCAAACTGGATAGGCATTTTGAAAAACAAAAATTGATAAAATTGAATACCTAAAAAACACATATACCTGAATAAACACCAAATAAATGTTACCTAAATATTAAAAAATCTAAATTATACAAGCAGGAAAAACAAGTTACATGTAGGTTCACTTTTAATCTGAGTGTGAGAGAATAAAGTTTAAATTGAAACTAAAAATTTCAGATGCAATAAAATAATATATTCAACTTTATAAAATAATTGCATTTAAAAAATTAGAAACATGAAATGTTAAAATGGGACACAAAGTTGTAATACATATAATAAAAAGGGCCAATTTTCTTATTATATAAATAATTTCTTAAATATTGAGTAAAAAATGACTAAACAACTGATCAAAAAATGTGCAGAAGTTATAAACTCACACATATAAAATGAATAGTACTCTAACATACATCCCCATACATTTTGAAGTGGCTTTTGAAAATTATAAAAAGCACTCAACACTAGATAAGGAATATGAAAACTATACTCTGATGCTATTTCTCATCTCTCAATGACAAAAATTCAAAACCCTGAAAATGCACTTTATTGGGAAGCTATAGGCTGAGTCACTCTTATACATAGCTAGCAGGGCTGCAAAATTTGTATAACTCATATGTACAGAATATGACATCTAAAAAACTAAGCTTGCAATTATACTTAAAACGTAGCAATTCTTTTTTTTCTTTTTTTCTTTTTTTTTTGAGATGGAGTCTCGCTCTTGTCACCCAGCTTGGAGTGCAGTGGTGCCATCTCGGCTCACTGCAATCTCTGTCTCCTGGTTTTAAGTGATTCTCCTGCCTCAGCCTCTTGAGTAGCTGGGATTAGAGGCACATGCCACCACGCCCAGCTAATTTTTGTATTTTTGGTAGAGATGGGGTTTCACCATGTTGGCCAGGCTGGTCTCGATCCCTGACCTCAGGTGATCCGCCCACCTTGGCCTTCCAAAGTGCTGGGATTACAGGCGTGAGTCACCATGCCCTGCTAGCATTTCTAGTTTTAAAAATTACTTTAAATTATACTTCCAACATGCAAACACATGCAAAGATATTTATTGTGGCATTATTTGAAATTGTAAAATACTAGAAACAGTCCAAAAACTTCCTCAGAAGACTGGTTGAAAACTACAATATAGGGAGCAATGAATACTATGAAATTGTAAAACAGGATGAAAAGACTTTTATGAGCTGATGTGAAGTGATTTCCAGGATAAAATCTCTTTTTAAAGAAGTATTGTGTAAAATAATATATGTATATATTGTACTGCTACTTGTAAGGAAACAAAAAGTGCGACATATTATTATGTATGTGCAATCTTTTATTGGAGAAACAAAACCATAAACCATAAAAACAAAACTAATTAAATTTGTAACCAATAAGCAAAGCAATAGTATAGTAGGGATAGAAAAAGATCGAGACTTTAATTTTTGAACCATATGATTCCCAAATTCAAACAATATAATTAAATCTCAATTATATTAGAAGAAGGGGAAATTAAAATGAACTATGAACAAAACAATAAGTATATGAAATTGATAACATATAGAACACGCGCGCACACACACACACAGAATCATTTTAAGTGACTTTGACCAGAATACTTGGATTATACTTTTTCTGTGAGATATAGTCTGACAACAGTAAAAATCTTGAACTTAGGATGCTGGTTATTGGTAGCAGTATTGGTGATTCAACTCTAATACAATGTTGTACATAATGTAAGAGGAAATTTTTTAACAAATCTGGATATAGTTGGGATATTGGATACTCTGTATGGGAAAAGGGAGCTATAGATACAAACATGGCAAGATGAAAAGGCACATTCCCTTTAGGCAGTGGGAGGGTTGGAATCAAAAGTGTCCTGTGAACTCATAGATGGAATCACGGATTTAGAGATGGCACAGGCTGCTGACAAGATCTAGAAGTAATGACACCACAATAATAATGAGCATAACTAGACATCAGTCATGCTTTCGTAAGTTGTTTGCAAGACTTCTTTGATAAATACATAATTTCAGGTGTGGAGAATAATAAAATACAAACTAAGCCTCTGATATGTTTTCTGTGTGTCAGAAATTAATAATGTGCTCAAAAACTAAAAGAGGCACGTCAAATAACCTTATTAGATTTATAAATATACCAAACGTTCTTTGTGGGAACCTCTTCAAGGTGGCTTCTCTTTCCTTTCTGAACTTTTGCCTCAGGATTTTTTCATCAGTTGTTCATTCTGCTTTGAGAGTGCATCCCCACGTAGCCGACTGGTTCACCTTTAGTCTTCATTCCAATGTTATCTTGCCAGTGAGGCTCCTCCTATTCACTCTATTAAAATTTTTACCACCTCCCAGGACTTCTGAGTCTCTTCACTGAGCTCTGCTTTTCCATAGCATTTGTAGTATTTTTGAAAATTAATTTGTTGTTCTGGTTGGTCCTTCCTCCCTCCCTCTACCATTATAGAATAAATGGCAATTGAGATGGTTATATTTTGCTTGTTTTATACATTGTTATTCACCACATGCTAGCCTTAGCCTAATATTTAGTGCCTAGCCTGAAATATACCTTCAATTAATATCTGTTGAATAAGTTTATTGATTCCTAAATCTGCACTTTTTAGTACAATACAGCCACTTCTTTATATATGATCATTTGCTTTATGAAAAATGAGAGTTTCAGGAAGAAAATTACTTGTGCACAGCTTGATATTCCTAGAGTTATTTTTAATACATTTTCTTATTTCATCAATTATTTATCTAATAGGCAATCAAATCATGTCAATCCCTCCCTTCAAATATCGTTAAATGTGTTATTTTATTTACTTGCTAACACCCACCACCTTGACTCTGTAGCTCATCATCTTACACCTGGGTTACTGAAATAACCTCTCTTCTGGCAACCATACACAAATCATTTCATGCATCATTCCTTCTTACATGAGTGTTTAATTTCTCTAAATCACAGCTTTCAAAATGTGACTTCCAAACTCAAATTATCAATGACTGTCTAAACACTTTAGAAATATCTTCAGTTTAGCTTTAAAAGCACTCAAGAATCTGTTTCTACTTATATTTAACTCTCACCTTTGACCCATTCTATACCATTCACTCTGAATGACTCTAAGTACTTTATTTTATTTTACTTAATTTTATTAAGTATTTGTTTTCCAAATAATGAGGGGGGGTGGTAGGAGTGAGAAGGAAATACTCTGCCCTCTACTAGCAGAGTTCAGTTATTATAATGGTCATAAATTACTTTTACAGAGTACGAAGAATCTAAAATTTCCAAAAAATGTTCCAATTGTATAAGTGTACACTTACACACACACCACACAACACACACTGGATTCTCCAGAAATCACATCCTCAAATAATGTTCTGAATCCACTTTACTGGAAAATGTGACCCAAAAGTATTAGGAATTAGGAAAAGCATATCAAAGAAAGAAAAACAATGCAAAAATGCAGTTTTGAGTCAGCCACATTTATGACTGGTTGCCTCTTTTATCTCATGATACCACTTGAGAAGATATATTTAATGTTCCCACGACCATCCGTCTAGGGAAGAAAAATGGAAGCGCTTATTCACAGGCTTTCATTTCTAGTTGGTAAGAAGCTCTCGTCCTGAATGATTAACTGCCTTGCACTCCTGAATTGCACAGACCTGATTAAGGGTACAGTCATTTTGTGCTAGCATTAAACTGATTGTGACCTATGGAAAGTTGAATATTGCCATGAATGAAAAACACATGGAAGTGACACTGGGAATCATAGTGGAGCACAAGAGCTGTCAGACACAATCCATACCTGCACCATTCAGAACTGTTCTATTCCTCCATTAAATCTTTTTATTTTATTTTATTTTGAGGGAGGTTCTTACTCTGTCACCCAGGCTGGCGTGCAGTGTCATGATCTCGGCTCACTATAGTCTCCACCTCCTGAGTTCAAGCAATTCTCCTGCCTCGGCCTCCTGGGTAGCTGAGATTACAGTAGCCCAGCTACTTTTTATATTTTTAGTAGAGATGGAATTTCACCATGTTGTCCAAGCTGGTCTCAAACTCCTGACCTCAGGTGATCCGCCTGCCTTGGCCTCCCAAAGTGCTGGGATTACAAGTGTGAGCCACTGTGCCTGGCTTAAATCTTATCTTTATCTATGGCACTTTAAAAGTAGACCTCTAATCTCTTCAAAGATTTAATGTAAGAAAGTTAGTGGATTAAATATTTACTTCTGTAGTTTATGTTGAATATGTAATTAATAATCTACTTCTCTCCTTTGTCACTAATTCTGTATTTCCCTCATAGCCAGACAATACTGTGTCTGGCTGAATATCTTACCATTTGGTATAACCTAGAACTTAATAACAGAGATATTTGAGACAATAGTGGGTTTCTCTTTTGAGGATGAAGTTTCTATAACTTCACATTCTCTGTTTTACAATTATGAAAGTTTCAAGAAATGCCACAATTAATTTTATGGGTTGAGATTCCTTCTAGTCTGTAAAAGTAGTTATAGATCCTTATGATTATTGGAATCTGCCAGTAGACTACATTCCTTTCCCTCAATCCTTCCCCTCCAACCCTTATCATTCTTCATCTAGAGGAACCTAAAAGTGAAGGAGAGGTAGCTTTAGACTCAAATTCTGCAGAAACCTTATGATACTCCTTGGCAGAAACACCCAATCTAGCAGGACGTCAAATCTTGTAGACTCCCAGTTGCAGTGACAATAAACCCAAATATTTCCATGCAGTAGTAAAAAGTGTTCTCCATTCTCATCTCCTCTAAGAGCTACAAGAATGAAAACATCATATACTGCCTGTTGGCCTAGCATCTGGGAGGAGAGACAGAACTCCTGCAGAGTTTTGTGGTGATCTTCTGTCTTAGATGAGCTCTTTAAATACTGTTTGAGCTCACAGATTGCAGATTCCTGCCGACATCATGTACAGTAAGACAGGTGATTATTTGGCCATGTACCCATTGAAGCACTTCCTTTGCTATCGGAAGGGTTAATAACTTACACTCAACGTCGTGCACATATTACAAACATAGGGCATTCTTCAAAACTTCTGTAGTGGTGTTTTGAATGGCATTAAAGACACAGAAAGCAGACACATTCAAAATTGGTGTCAAGTTGCTGTTTCTTTCAGAAGGGAAGAGGTCTGATAAAATTTGCTGTCTACCTTTAGAAATGGTAGTATATTGAAGACACAGTGTTGGTTTCTACTGGTGGCTGGTGAGAATATTCACAGTGGCAGTAGCCAAATTAGTCTTTATGAAAATCCATGTTGGTGAGCACATGCGCTTCCCTTATCCTTTATCTCTGCTGTAATGGCAAAGTGTTTGTGGTCATAGGATTACTGTTCTTTCTGATTGTTGAGAACCTGTTTTGGTATGGGTAGTTCCTGATAAGCATTAACACAAGACACAAAAATTCCCACATTTTGTGTTCTCTCCACATATCCATCCACATCACGTTTTTAGGCTCATCCTTGATCTTTCAATCTTGCTCCCATCAGCCAAGTCATTGATTGATGCCCAGATCATTATATTCCATCAAACAACAACACTTTTGGTATCTAAAATTAGCCACGCACACCCCTGAATTCATTGCTTACTGAGATCCTGGAAAACTACATTGTAAAAGCAGAATCTTTCTGAGCAGAGCAAACTGCTGTCTTACATAGATTTTCTTGGAAACTATGGACTTCAATGTTTAGTGAACTTTTAGATATGGAAGCAAGTTGACGTTAATTGTAAATGTGTGGTTATGAGGTTGTGACTATAAGCGATTGGTTGATATTTAGGGGCATGTTCATTGGTGTGATGCCATTCCCAACCTGATGAATTTAAAGAAAAAAGGGTTTGGTCGTCTTTCAGAAGTATGTTTCCTGTCGTAAACAGTTATTTTATTTGTTTTGCTTAGTTGCTCCTTTTTGTTTTGGTGGTGGTACAACAGATAAATTGAATGTGGATATGCTAGACACAAACATATTACATTTTTAAAATCTTTGCTGGTGCTTCTAAACCCTTACTCCACCTCCGTCTCTTTACTATGGTTTTGATCTTGATTTTCTCTTTTGAATATGTGGGTTAGGTCAGTTTTAGAAGCTTTTACTTGATATTTTTTTATAAAACTGTTAATTAATTTATGTTAAAAATTTATTTTTATTCTTCAATCAATATAAGAATATTATAGGTCTTTAAGTAAAGGAAATGTATGATTCCATTTTAGAACACTTACTCTGACTACAAAGCAGAGAATATCTTTCCACACAGCAAATTTTGAAAAAATAAAGAAAGATAGAATATGTTTTTGATATTTCAACAAGGGAAGTTGGTGGATAGAATAGCATAGCAAATAAAAAAAAAAAGAGTGACTTCAAAAAATACTTCAGGTTTGATGCAGATGAGATTTCACAGTTGATTAAAGAAGCTAATGAACCAAATGAAAATAGATTATTTCTGTCTCCAAAAACTGGGTGAATGAGACTGGAAAAGCAAAAGGAAGAGGAAGTTGGAGAAAGGATAAAGGGAGCAGGAAGAAAATAAATTTTGTTTTTGGATGTTGCATTACTTTTCCATTGCTGCCTTACTGTATTAGTCTGCTCTCACACTACTATAAAGATACTACCTGAGACAGGGCAATTTATGAAGGAAAGAGGTTTAATTGACTTACACTTCTGCACAACCTCAGGAAACTTACAATCATGGTGGAAGGCAAAGGGGGAGAAAGTACTTACTTCACCAGGAGAGAGAGAGAGAGAGAGAGAGAGAGAGAGACAGCAAGACAGCACAAGGGAAACAGCCACTTTTAAACCATTAGATGTCATAGATCTCATGAAGATGCCCTCATGTCATGAGAACAGCATATGGGAAACCACCTTCATCTCCCACTAGGTATCTCCCTGAACAGGTAGAAATTACAATTTGAGATGAGATTTGGGCGGGAACACAGAGCCAAACCATATTATTCTGCCTCTGGCCCCTCTCAAATCTCATGTCCTTTTCACATTTCAAAGCCAATCACACTTTCTCAATAGTACCCCGAAGTCTTAACTCATTCCAGCATTAACTCAGAAGTCCAAGACTAAAGTCTCATCTGAAACAAAGCAAGTCCCTTCCACTTATGAATCTGTAAAATAAAAAAACAAGTTAGTTGCTTCCAAGATCCAATGGGTGAACAGCCATTGGGTAAATGTTTCCATTCCAAATGGGAGGAACTGTCCAAAACAAAGGGCCACAGGCCCCATAAAAGTTCAAAGCTTGACAGGTCACTCATTAAATCTTAAAGCTCCAAAATAATCTCCTTTAACTCCATGTCTCACATTCAGAACATGATGATGCAAGGAGTAGAATCCCAAGGCCTTGGGCAGCTCTGTCCCTGTGGCTTTGATTAGTAGCTCCCCCATGACTGCTTTCACAGGCTTGTGTTGAGTGTCTGCAGCTTTTCCAAGCACATGGTATAAGCTGTTGGTAGATTTATCATTCTGGAGTCTGGAGGATGATGGTACTCTTTTCATAGATCCACTAGGCAGTGCCTAAGTAGAGACTCTGTTTGGGGGCTCCAACCCACATTTCTCCTCTGCGTTGTCCTAGTTGAAATTCTCCATGAGGGCTCCACCCCTGCAGCAGACTTCTGCCTGTACATTCATGCATTCCAATATATCCTCTGAAATCTAGGCAGAGGCTCCCAAAGCTCAGTTACTGTATTCTGCATACTCATAGGTCCAACACCGCATGGAAGCTACCAAGGTTTGAGGCTTGCACCCTCTGGAGCAATGGCCCAAGCTGTACATTGGTTCCTTTTAACCGTGGCTGGAGATGGACTGGCTAGAATGCAGGGCACCAAGTCCTGAAGCTGCACAGAGCTGTGGGAACTTGGGCTCGGCCAAGGAAAGCATTTTTCTTTCCTAGGCCTTGGAGCCTGTGATGGAAGGGGCTGCTGTGAAGATCTCTGACATGGCCTGGAGACATTTTCCCCCGTTATCTTGACTCTTCATTACTTACACAAATTCCTGCAGCCAGCTTGAATTCCTCCCCAGAAAATGGGATTTTCATTTCTACCACATGGTCAGGATGCAAATTTTGTGAACTTTTATGCTCTGCTTTCCTTTTAAACATAAGTTCCAATTTTCAATCATTTATTTGTGAATATATATGACTAAATGCTTTCAGAATAAACCAGGTCACATTTTGAACACTTTGCTGCTTAGAAATTTCTTCTGCCAGATACCCTATATCATCTCTCAAGTTCAATGTTCCACAGATCTTTAGGGCAAGGGCAAAATGTTCCAACCTCTGCCTGTCACCCAGTTCCAAAATTGCTTCCATATTTTCAGGTTATCTTTAGAGCAGTACTCCACTCTGCCAGTAGCATTATCTTTATTAGTTCATTCTCATACTGCTATAATAATATAACCTTAGACTGAGTGATTTATAAAGGAAATGCTTAATTGACTTACATTTCCACATGGCCCCAGGAAACTTACAATCGTGGCCAAATGCAAAGAAGAATCCAATACCTTCTTCACAAGGCAGCAGAAGAGAGAGAGAGAGAGAGAGCACACTCAGGGGAAACTACCACTTTTAAAACATCAAATCTTGTGAGAACTCCCTCACTGTCACAAGAACAGCATGGGGGAAACTGTCCCTATGATTCAATCACCTTCCACCAGGTTCCACCCTTGACAAATGGGGATTATAATTCAAGAAGATTTGGGTGGGGACACAGAACCAAACCACATCACTTACTAAATTACTATAACTTAAAACAACACAAATTTATTGTCTCACGGTTCTATAGGTCAAAAGTCCTGATTGTCTTGAATAGTTATGTTCTTCTGCATTTCACAAAACCATAGTCAACCTGTTAGGCAGCTGGGTTGTTACCAGGAGGTGCTGGGAAGAGCCTGCTTCCAATATCATTTAAGTTGTTAACCCAATTCATGTTCTTGTGATTATAAAACAAACACCCCATGTTCTCAGTTGCTTTCATCAAGGAGTTAGTCTTCGCTCCCGAGGCTTCTTGCAGTTTTTTTCTCATGCTTTCCATATGGCAGTCTTATTACAAAAAAGGTTGAGTCTCTCTTTTGTTTCAAGTATCTTCAGCCACCTTTCCTGACACATCTCTCTGATTCTGCTTTATGACTCACCTATTCTGTCTGAATGGGTCTTCTCTCGGGTTGAGTTTATGTCCTTGTTGTAAAGATCCTCAACTTCATTTCAGATCTGGTTGCATAAGACTGGCTTAATAAACTTGCATCCCACTTAGACTGTGAAAGACTATTTTTTTGTGTTTCCTGGTAAGTTATTTGTAGTATTAAAAAAAGTGTCATTCAGGATTGAGTAATCTTAGTTTCTGCAGAATTTATATTTTATTTGTAAGGCATATATTCTGTTTTGTGCATGTAATTCAATATTTTGTTAGAACTAGATGACTAGGTTAAAATTTTTGTGAACACTCATCTTGATTTTTTTTTTTTTAATTTAGTTTCTGCTTTTAGGGGATCACGTGGATTACCTTGGGCCCACCAAGATAATCCAAGATAATTATATTTTAAGATCAAATACAGGCTTTTAACTATTTTTTTTTTAAATCTATGAGTCCTTCTGGATAGAGGAATAAACTCTGTCTAATTTCCTTCTGAGCATGCTGAAAGTCAGGATTCCTGGAAAAGATGCTAGTCTTATTTAGCATCAGAGAGATAATGAAGTCCTTACTTATAAAATGTTCTTAGCAGTATATTTCTTGTTTACCTAGGTTATTTATTGTTAAAGAAAAAAGTCATTTGTGAATTTACAGAAATATAGTTGCTGAAATGGTTCCTTAGCACAATCACTACCTCTTCATACACGGCCTAGAAGGTCCCTCGTCTTTTAAATCTGAAACCAGAATGCCCAAATATAGAAGATGGGAGGCAATTTAGAGGGTCTGTATCTATGTTCTCCAACCTCTCGATAAAAGGGTGGTTTATTTGTGCCTGGAGTTGTTATTCTATCAATAATTCATAAAAACTTGTGCTGAGTAAAAACTGTGATTAATTTTTTTCCTGATTTAACTATTTGAATTTTTTTATTACAACTTGCATGCCTGAGATCACCCAAAAAGGTTTAGCATAAAATCCTGAGAAATAAAACTCACAAATAAGATTTAGGAATAGTAGGCAATCAAAAAGAATTGGCCAGAAACAGAGAGTATCATATTATATTGTGATAGTTAATTTTAACTTGACTGAGCCACAGGTGCTCACACATTATTCTGGATGTGTCTGTGTGAGTGTCTTTGGATGAGATTAACCTTCACATTGGTAGAGTACATAAAGCAGATTCCTCGCACAAATGTGAGTGGCTCTCCTCCAATCATTTGAAAGATGAATAAAACAAAAGGCTGACCCTTCCACGAATAAAATAAGATTTCTCCTGCTTGACTGTCTTTGAACTGGAGCATTGGAGCATTGGTCTTCCTGCTTTCATTAAAATGAAAACAATGGTTCTTTCTGAATCCTGAACTCCCCAGTCTCCAGACTAGAACTACACCATTGGATCTCCTGGGTCTCCAAATTGCTAGCTGCACATCATGGAGTTTGTTAGTCTCCAAAATTATATGAGCCAATATCTGTCTAATAATCACAGTCTGTCTCTCTCATATATATATATGTGTGTGTGTGTGTGTGTGTGTGTGTGTGTGTGTGTATATATGAGACATTAAAAATTGTCAGAATCAGGCTGGGCAGAGTGGCTCAGGCCTGTAATCCCAGCACTTTGGGAGGCCAAGGTGAGTGGATCATGAGGTCAGAAGTTTGAGACCAGCCAATGTAGTGAAACCCCATCTCTATTAAAAAAAATAAAAAATAAAATAAAATAAAATAAAAATAAAAATTAACCAGGCATGGTGGTGAGCACCTGTAATTCCAGCTACTCCGGAAGCTGAGGCAGGATAATTGCTTGAACCCGGGAGGCAGAGGTTGCAGTGAGCTGAGATTGCACCATTGCACTCCAGCTTGGGCGACAAGAGTGAAACTCTGTCTAAAAATAAAAAAAAGATTCACTATTGTTAAGAAACCTCTAATAAATAGTCAGGAAATTCCAAAAGCAAAGGGTTCTCACATTTGTTTTCCTGATTAGGAAAAATATTGTACTAAAAGCATTACCCTGCACAAAGGCCATCTCTAACTTACATGAAAGGAAATCTACCCAGCAACTACCTGTCTAACCTCAGACTGACATCACTCTTGTTATTGATCTTTGTTGTCAAGGATACTTATTTCAAAGCAGTCACGCAATCTTTAAAAACATTTGTCTTTCTTTACCTCCCTGAAGGTGCACATAGTTTATGGTCACAAGTGTATTTTCATTGCAACGCTCTAATCCCAAAAAAGCTCGTTTTTTGTTTGTTTGTTTTTTGTTTTTTGTTTTTGTTGTTGTTGTTGTTGTGTTGGTTTTGTGGAGCCTCTCTCTGTTATTTAGGTTGATACGTGTGGTGCCAGAAATGAAATCTGAAGGACATCGCTATCAGAAAGAATCAGGGATCCTTGCTACTGGGGTGCGGTACTTGTTTGACTCCTTTGAGTTCTCTGCTTTATGACTCACCTTTTCTCTCTGAATGTGTCTTTTCTAGGGTTAAGTTTATGTCCTTGTTGTAGATATCCTCAACTTCATTTCAGATCTGGATGAATAAGGCTGGCTTAAAAAACTTGCATCCCACTTAGACTATGAAAGACTATTTTTTGTGTTTCCTGGTAAGTTATTTGTGGTATAAAGAAAAGTGTCTTTCTGGATTGAGTAATCTTAGTTTCTGCAGAATTCATATTTTATTTGTGAGGCATATCTTCTGTTTTGTGCATGTAATTCAATGTTTTGTTAGAACTACATGACTAGGTTAAAATTTTTGTGAACACTCACCTTGATTTTTTTTTTTTTTAATTTAGTTTGACTTGTGTTTTTTGTTTGTGTGTTTGTTTGTTTTTGGGTTTTTTTTTGTTCGTTTGTTTGTTTTGTTTTGTTTTTTGCTTGTTTCTGAAAATATTCCAAGAGCAAAAGTAAACATTCTGGATGGTGGGCTCAAGATGGTTAATTAATTAAAAACCACCAGGCTGGTTGCCACCATCTAAAACACTGATTTTTAAACCCTAACATTCCCTGATAGGATTTATATGATTTTCTTTGCTCTCAAGAGATTAATAAGAAACATGAAGCCATGCCAGCTTTTCTGGGACTCCACCTGGCTACCTACCATGGCCCATTCTTTTGTACATTTTAAAATGATGGATAAATTACACCAAGGAAACTTCAGAGCTCAAATGATCATAACTTGAAAATCCAGCAATTATAGAATTAACAGGCAGAGTCCTCTAAGTTCTCTATCTCTCTGGTTTTTGTTTGTTTGTTTGTTTTCTGTCTATTTTGAATCTTCTTACTTTCCCACTGGTATTAAGATAAAACTCACTGTTTATGGCATTCTAGTGAAGATTTTTTTTAACGGCTTTCCAAGTAATGGCTTTACAAATTACAACAGCTCCATGGTAAGCAACAAACTGAATACTTTTAAAAATAAAAATTTAGGTTTGATTAACTAGTAATTTTGTATGCTGATGGAAGACTTCATTGAAACATTAATAATCCAGAAAAAAAAACTAGATAAATGTTTGTAAAAGTTAGAAGTTAGGCTCTCAGACCAAGATCAAACAAGTCAAAATCTTGAGGAAAGAGGAGTAATATGTATCTGTCCAGAATCATTTTTTTCTGCCACACAGAAAAAATAAAAAATAAAGAGCTAGAGGAAATTAAAAACAAACAAACAAACAAACAAACAAAAACATGTAGCGTTCTTTTTTTCCTGCATTTGCTAACTAAGCAAAGGAGACAGGTGAACAAAAAGTCGATTCGCCACTAATTCCAGGCTACTTGGACATTTTGTTTTTCTTCACCAAATAAAAGGTTAGCATTAAAAAATTCACTCTATACTCATTTGAAACTATAAGAGAAAAAGGAAAAATAAGTTAGAATTGTTTTTGTTTTTGTTGTTCCTTTTTTTTGTTTTTTTGAAATTTTTCTAAAATTTCAAGTCCATGGGCTCTTCTCCTGCTCAAGGCACTATCTTGTTTACATTTCTCTATAATATGGAGTACAGTCATAACGCTGGACACACTCTTCCTGTTTTGGATCAAATTTGAGTACCCTTTTTATCAAGTTGGAGTTCTGGATTATCTAAATAGACTTTTCATGAAGAGAAGCAATCACAGTATGTGAAGTTTCCCTTCATCTTTTTGGTAGTTGGCCTAAGAAACAAAGATTTTACATCTTATAAAGGTAATTTTCTGTGTGGTCTTTATTAGGCTTTTTATTATTTAGGAAAACTGACATTTAAAAGGGCTAAAAATTTTATATCCATGTAAATTTCTATATTGCTTTTGAAGTATTTTGAATATCACTCTGGTTGAAAGAATGACTATTATTTCACAGTTACCTGTTTTGACCAAGTGTTTTGAATGTTTAACACCTCTGGGACTTTCCAGGTTCAAAACTTAAGTCTTTTGGCCTAAAATTAACTTTGGGATTTTTCAGCTGGGCCCTTGGGAAGCCTCAAAGAACAGACATCTCACCTTTTAGAGATATTAAATGATTAGACTTATTTGGTAAATTGTATGGAAGGCATTGTCAAATGATAAATGATACTAGATCTTTCAGTTATAGTATGGGTATGTTATTAATATGTGTTCTAGAACCTGTATACAGGTTTTAGATTTATGAAAATCTAATATATTATCAAGCATAATTTTGATTTTTATGTTAACTATTTTCTAAAGTTGTTTGTATGTATATGTTATTAGTATAAATATTCTAAAGATTATATGAGATGCATGAAATCTGGTGTTCCTGATATGACACTGTCAGTCATGATTCTTGCTGCTATCCTTTAATTCTGCACGTGATAGAAATAATTACTGTTTTTGTCAATTGAGAGCTTTCATCGAATTTTAACCATGGTTATTGCCAATTTTTTGCCATCCACAGTTACTGTTTTGAATTCTTTTCTAAAGATAAATGTACATTTGCAAATGCAATTACCTATAGTTAATTTTTTATGGAAAAAAACAGATTTGTGATAACTTAAAGACAATATAAAAATTTCCAGAAGTCTGATAAAGATATTGTTGAGTTCATAAAATTTCTAATCAAGATTAAGCAAAACAAAAAAATTACATGAAATTAAGTAATTAATAATGATAGATTCAAAGACTTTTATTTAAAATATTGTTGGTTACTTAGTTTTTCAGATTTAAGAAAATTTTCTTTTATAAACTATCTATATTTTATAACAATTTTTAAAAGTATACTTTTTTGAACAAAGGTAAAGGTATACACTTTTCCTCCCTGCTTGATTTCTCTAAAATTCAGAAATGATTTGTGAGTGTTCTTATGTTTTATTTACCTAAATTTAATAAAAATATGCTCTTTATTTATAAGCAAGATACATTTGCAAACATTTATTATATTATCAAGACTTTAAATAGAATGTCATATTTAAGAATGTGCATAAAATTCCTGGCTACAAAAAATTATCAGCTTTACAATGAATGAATAAAATTTGTCACTTCCAGAGAGGCCCAAGAACTTTAAGACTATAAGTGAAATCTAAAATCTACCTTGATTTGACTTCCTAGACTGAGGAAGTTCTTGAATATGAGATATCTATATTTAATCTAAGGGAAAAAGTTATGTTTCTAAAAAGAAAAACTGTAATCCATTTATTATTGGAGTGTATGCTGGTGCATTGTTTTCAAGTTCTTGTTATCTACCTGTAGACTGGACTAGATCCTCAATTCTCCTAATTTCTTCCAACATTTCGCTACAACTCTTCAACTCAAAACAAAAGCTGCTCTTTTCCCAAAGCCCTGTAAGTTAAAACTCATCAAATTTTAAGAAACAAGCCTCATGCTTGATGTACGAACCACATAAAAAGTTTACTAAACTTCCCTATGTCATAATTAAGGACATTCAAACTATAAGCCCAGAGAAATAAATGTTTTTATGCTGTAGACAGATTTTTTCCAAAATGTCAGAATGAGACTTCATATTTTACTGAGATTTTTATCACTTTTAATGCTATCTTTTCCACTTGACAAGAAAATGGTATAATTGAAATATCATAATTAATAGCTTCTGCTGCTAACTTAACAAAACCTAAGCTTAAAAAATTCTGTACTATATATTCATTAAATAAGAGCATTTTTTTTGCTGTCACTAATATCACATGTTGTACCTGGATAAATTCCTCTGGGAAAGTTAAGATTCATATACACAAAATAAGAAAACAAGTCACATGGTTACAACAGTGACCTAATTTCCTACTGTCATTTGATTTATTCAATTATTTGCTTTAAGACTAAATGTATGGCTCCAAATTATTTTGCAAACTGGAATTATCATACCACTATTGATTTTATTTGTATTTCCCCTTTAAATTAAATTAAATTATTTCCCCCTTAAAATTTTGATGAAGTACAACTCTTAACAAAATAGGACTAGCTCAGCACATTGAGATGAAACAGACAAAACTGAACCAATCATGAACTCCCGGTAGACTTAGCCTAAGAGTCACACCCTTCAAACCTCCCTTGTTGCTCAAATGTGGATAAAAGAATTTTGACATGGACACTGAGCCCCAGTAACTTTCCCCAATGTGGGATGAGACCAGCATCCTGCATAGATCCACTTATGGCATGCATGTAACAGAATGTTTGGAAATATGCATACATTGTGGAATGGCTAAAACATGATGAATACCTCCTGAAAGACCTTCCTGAGACTGTTTACAGTTAACTAATTTTTTGTAGAAAGAGTAAACTCTAAAATAAAAATAGTAAACACAATACAGTAAATACCTAGACCAATAACATAGTCATTTATTATCATCATATTTCATGTGCTGTACATAATTGTATGTGTTATACTTGTGTATGACTGGCAGTGCTATAGGTTTGTTTACACCAGTGTTATGGTTTGGATGTAATTTGTTACCACCAAGGCAACAAATACCTTGAGTCAGAAAAAAAATATTGCTTATCATACAATAGAAAATTAGTAAACAGTATACACTGTTATCAAATATTTGCTTAACATATTTTAAGACTTTTAAATAACTGCTTAGCAAATACAGTATAAAATTAAGTAACATGAAGAACTCTTTTTTCTTTCTTTCTTTTAATTAAAAAATCCAAATTATATACGGTATATAGCAGAATGTGTTGAAATATGTATACATTGTGGAATGGCTAAAACATGTTGATTGGTATATGTATTATCTCACATAGTTTTTTTTTATATATATATAGTGGTAAAACTTAAAATCTACTCTTTTAGCAATTGTCATATATGCAATAAATTTTATTAACTGTAGTAACCAGGCAATACAATAAGTCTTTGGGACTTATCCCTCCTTACTGAAATCTTGTCTCATTGACAAACATCACCCCAATGTCCCTTACTCCCCCCAGCCCTTAGTCGCCACCATTCTACTCTCTGCTTCTTTAAGTTCAGTTTTTTAAGATTCTCCATATGAGTGAGATTGCAGAGCGTTTGTCTTTCTGTGTCTGGGTTAGTTCACTTAACATAATGTCTTCTAGGCTCATACATGTGATAAATAACAGAATTTCCTTTTTATGGCTGAATAGCATGACATATACATATCACATTTTCCTTACTGATTTCCTTACATCTTTTTATGGACACTCAGGTTGATTCCATACCTTGGCTATTGTGAATAATGGGGCAATGAACATGTGAGTGCAGATACCTCTTCAACGCAGTGATTCATTTTTTAGTGTATATTCAGGAGTGAGATTGCTGGATCATATAGCATTTATAGTTCTAATTTTTAGTGGAACTTCCAAGAGTTTTCCATAATGTCTTTCCTAATTTACACATCCACAGACAGTGCACAGGGATAATTTTCTGAATATTATCAGCTCTTATTTTATAATCACATAGTGCATGTGTAAACTTAATCATACATTTAAAATGAGACCAAAATGAACTAGAACACTTCATAAGTCAGAGAAAGTGAATTTACAGATCAATGTGTTTAATGGGTCTTGTACTAAAAATGTATGTTATATAATATCAATTCACCATTTGAAACACTTACATAAAATAACATAATAATAACAGCAATAACAAAAATATACTTTGTGTACTATAAAATCTGGCCTACATTAGAGAGCTCTAAGAAAAATAATAAAATATCCTTCATCCTCAGATGCTTCCAAACTCATAATGAGGCCTATTAATCTCAGCAAAGTTTTGTTCAGTTTTAACTGAATGCAATGAATTGAATGATGTAAAAAGAATGATCGACTTTTCTGCCCTCCAGGAGATCTCAACTTACTGACAGGGGTGTGGGAGGATAATAATGCAACTAAAAACTCTAATGAGCAATGTAGTGGCACAAAGACATTTCAAGATGAGAACAAGGAGGGTGAATTTAACTCTTATATGAGTGGTTCAATAAGGAAAGGTCTTATAAAGTGACTATTTTTGTAGAGGATCTTGAAAAATAAGTTGATGTTTACTAAGCAGACATTGCTATAGTGACGTAAACAGAAGATGGATGTGTGGTCTTCTGAAGGGAGAGAATAGAATGAAAAAAAATCCAGTGGCAAAAATCAGGATTGTCTACTGTAGCTTGGGCATGGGGAATGTGTTGTGTGTGTGTGTGTGTGTGTACACACGTATGTGTACATGCACAGCACTGTGCTGGGTTTAACAACTGTTGTCTGTGTCTAAAACTATAAAAATAAAAAGCAGTCTGATTTATTATGTTTGCTTAGTTCTTTGGTATCACTGCCTACCATCTCTGATGTTACTGAATGCATATTTGGGATGAGATGCACAAAATTGTCTTTTATATATGAATTGATTTCAGCTTACCAGAATGTTTTCCTTTATGTGTGTGTCTGTGTTTACATGTATCAGGGACAGAGAAGAAGTAAAGAAAGGAGTGGGAAGACATAACATTTAGCATTGAGATCAGGTACGTATAACAGAAAACTATTAAAAAAATACAAATTAATTTTTAGATCACATAAAAAATATTCTGAAGGTAGCAGTCCAGGGCTCGTATGGTGGTTTCTAGAGAGATCCAGTATTCTTCTATCTACTTTGTTGTATTTATAAATGAGCTTCAAAAATATATTTTTTAGAAAAACCTCTTGATCCAAAAACTGTCCTGAAGCTCAATCATCATGTATGTTTGACAGGCTGGAAAATATAAGTTTAAAAAAATAATAATAAGAAAAAAGCACAGAGGTGCAAATTTGTATAAGATAATTTTTCGAATACCTATCTGAGGTAGGAGGTAGAGCTTAATTCCAGAGGCAGGGCTCTGACACTGGACCAAATTGAGAACTAGGTCTAAAACAGGTCTGGGACAGAAGCACCTCCTCAGAAGACAAGCCCACCAGTGTGCCATGTCAGTTTGTCATTGCCATGGCAACACCAGGAACTTATTGCCCTTTTCCATGGCAGTTTGACAACCCAAAAATTACCACCGTTGTATCAGTCAGGGTTCTCTAGAGGGACAGAAGTAATGGAGTGGGCATATATATATAAAGGGGAGCTTATTAAGTATTAACTCACACAATCACAAGGGCCCACAATAGGCCATCTGAAAGCTGAGGATCAAGGAGAGCCAGTCAAAGCCCTAAAACTGAAGAACTTGGAATCAGATGTTTGAGGGCAGAAGCATCCAGCATGGGAGAAAGATGTAGTCTGGGAGGCTAGGCTAGTCTAGTCCTTTCACTTTTGTTGTTGTTGTTGTTGTTGTTTTGTTTTGTTTTGTTTCTGCCTGTTTTATATTCGGGCCACGCTGGCAGCTGATTAGATGGTACCCACACAAATTAGGGGTGGGTCTCCTTTCCCAGCCCACTGCCCCAAATGTTAGTCTCCTTTGGCAACACCCTCACAGACACATCCAGGATCAACAGTTTGCATCCTTCAATCCAATCAACTTGACACTCAGTATTAACCATCGCAACCCTCATCCTAGAAAATTCTGCATAAACTTCCCGTTAATTTGCATATGATTAGAACTTGGTATAAATGTGACAGCAGAACTACCTCTGAACTATTACTCTGGGCACACTGCCTATGGGGTAGCCCTGCTCCATAAGGAGCAGTATCTCTGCTGCTGTTATACATTGCCGCTTCAGTGAAACTTGCTGTTTAACACCACTGGCTCACCCTTAAATTCTTTCCTGAGTGAAGCCTAATTTCGGGACTTGCCCATCCTGCACCTTCCAGCAACCATGAAGTGATGAAGACAGTGGGAATTAGGAGTTCCCAGACTCTCGGTCTGAAAAATAGTCCCCTACAGTTGTAGACCAGTGGCCATCCGAGTATGTTTTTGGTGTCTCCATTACTGGGTAGCCTTGCTGACAAGTCAGAGCCTCTGAGGTGTCCCCTTGGGCAATGCTATTTGACATTTCCCTTCCACCCTTCCACAGTCATCATTTATTTAGCCCCTTTCTGCCCAATCCTTGTTCTATATGGAATTTAAGCTCAACATCCATCTCTTCATTTGTAGCTCATAACCCACTTTTGTAACATATTGCCCTCTATATTTTATAGAAAGTGGAAGATTAAAAGGAAAACATATTGTGGGCCCAGTTGCTTTCCTTCTTGTTAAACTTAGAAAAAGTTCTGCCCCTAATAAAAGTTATTGTTAGTCATGGAGACAATGAGAAGTACCCCACTGGACTTGCCACTAGAGTATCCTTGAGGCTATTGAAACAAATTCAAATTCAGTTTAAAGAAAAATAAACCCATCTCTATTGCAACACCATTTGGATTCAATAAAAATTCAAAAACCAACAGATTGGTCCTAAATAATGTTCTATATGTTATAATGACGTGTTACCATTAGACTTACTTTGTAAATAAAACAGAAAATGGGAAGAGGTCCCTTATGGCACTTTACTGGCTCACATTACTTCTGGGCACTTGAAATCTATGCCTAAAGGTGCCTTCCTAGCTGCTCTCCTTGAAAGACCTACACCCTCTGCAGGGTCTCCTCATTCCTCCAATTCTGAGGGGGGCCAAGCTGTTCTTTAATGAAGGATTCCATCCCAAAGTTGTCAGAACCACCTACCTCTTAATCAACTAGCCCCAACCTGTACCTCTTGCTTCTCAAGAAAGTAAGCCTAGCCAGTACCACCAGAAGTGGGGCCCCATATCAGCCCCTAAAGTCAAATCTGTGTCCATTTTGGAAGGTAGCTAAAGGAAGTGAGGAAACACTTAGAATATTTATGCCATTTTCTATGTCTAATTTAGCTTTATACAAGGAAAAATCTGGACAGTTTTCAGAGAATCTGGAAAAATGTATAGAGGAGTTTGTTAAGTTTACCATATTCTTTGATTTAACTTGTCATGACTTACAAATATTGTCATCTGCTTCCTATGCTGTGGGAAATATGTAAAGAAAAAAAAATGTGTGATTAAGCCAGTCAGTTATGACAGGTTAGAGAAATTATTCAGAGAAAATATGAAAAATCCACTTTGTTTCAGGATCATTTGATTGAGGCATTCAGGGAATATACTAATGTAGGCCCAGCTACCCAGAAGGGCAAGCTCTCCTTGGGGATATATTTATTTACTCAATCTCTCCCTGACATTAGGATGAAGCTACAAAAACATCAATAAGGCCTCAAACACCTATGAGCCAACTCTTAAATGTAGCCTTTAAAGTTTATAACAATAGAAACAGGGCAAGGGAGAAAAAAAATAGCCAAAAAGTACAATTGTAAACAGTTAACTTAAGTCACCTACCCCCTCAGGGTTACCTATCTCAAGAAAATATAGCAAAATCAGCATCTGGAATGCCCAGGCGAATGTTCCTGACTCTCTGGCCCCTAAGCCAGAATCACTGTACCTACTATAAGCAAGGTGATTGGCAATGGGAATGTCCTAACTCTCCCTGGTGAGAGAGAGAGAAAAAAATAGACCCCTCCCCGCCCCATCAATATTAGAGCTGACCTTCTTGCACTGGTCCCAAAGAGCCGCCTTGCTCAAGTGAGTGTACTGGGAGTCTTGGATCCTTGCCCCACAGACAGCTTCCCATAGTAGCAGACAAGCAGCTGCCCAAATAATGTTTCTTTGGTGTCTCCACTGCTGGCTGAGTTCTCTAGTGGCTTAGTGACTCCAGAGTCTCCCCTTGAGCAATGCTGTTTGCCCCTTCCTTTCTTTATTTGATGCTATGAGATCTTTTTCCTGTCTCTTCCTGTTTTCCATACCCACTGGGACAAATAAAATTTGTCCAGGTAGATGGTTCCCAATTTTTTTAATTACTTGAATTCAGTTTTCTTGTATAGGTCTTTTTATTTAATTTGCTTGTTTAGGTATATATACAAGTATTGCAAAATGTATTGTGTCTAGCTAACATATTATCAAGTTGACTTATAAATAAAAGAGCATGCACAAATTAAATAAAACTAGTCAGAGCATATTAGCTTGAAGAGAATGTTCTGTGTTCTGAAATTTAACCTTGAGATAATTTACCTAGGCATTGCTGATGTTCATAGGCTTCCAAATAGTTAAAATGGCTTTACATGGTGACTAATTTCACATGGTATCTTGGTTCTTGGAGGTGGTCTAGTTACACCTGTTAAAAGTGAAAGTGGAATATACTTAATGAGCTTACTGTGTGGTTTAAAAGTCTTAAAAATGACAGAATGGCTGGGTGCAGTGGCTGACACCTGTAATCCCAGCACTTTCAGAGGCCAAGGTGAGTGAATCAACTGAGGTCAGGAGTCCAAGACCAGCCTGACCAACGTGGTGAAACCCCATCTGTACTAAAAATACAAAAATTAGCTGGGCATGGTGTCACGTGCCTGTAATCCAAATACTTGGGAGGCTGAGGCAGGAGAATTGCTTGAACCTGGGAGGTGGAGGTTGCAGTGAACTGAGATTGCACCACTACATTCCAGACTGGGTGACAGAGTGAGACTCTGTCTCAAAAATAAATAAATAAATAAAAATAAATAAATACATAAAAATTAAAAAGACAAAATAATTCTCATCAATAGAATGCCAATGTCTGGTGGGCAGTTCAAAATTTCTTCCTTCCTAGGTTTATATAAAATGTACCAAAGAATGGTATTCTTTATGAGAAAAAAATAATTTTTGTGTAATATAGAAATTATTGAGAGGAAGGTTCAAAATATGAAAAAACTGGTGAATAGAAAAGGTAGATGTAAAGAATGTTTTTTATAGAAAATGTATTTTTTACAAGGAATTGTATAAAGAAATAGTAATTTTACATGAGGAGGGATCTTGTATATTAAATTTATGTCCTAGAGTAAAATGGCTGATTATTTAAGTAAGAGGTAGTATAGGACAAGCCAGAACGTTCAAGCATGTTGTAGATGGTCCATGTCCATAATGATAAGATTTATAAATGGGAATTTATGAAAAGATTCAAAGGAAATTGTCTATTACAGACTTCCTAAAAAATGGTCTATATATCACAACCAAGTTTTCTTAAGGTATTAATTTGCTAAATTACCAGACATTTTTATTTTCAATCCTGTAATCTAATTTTTTAAAGCTGCTCAGATTCACGTAACTCCTTCACATTTTGTCATCATCTCCTGTGAATTTTTCTTCTCTCATTTATGACTGCTCTTGTAGCCTGATGCTAAAGTGTTTTGTCTTAGAGGTCGGTGGGAGCAGTGTTTTCTCCCAGTATAGCTTAATTCTAACGCTCTTGGTTATCCTTGATGTGTAACCTTATTTTGGCTTTTGGTTTTTGACTTTTATTTCACTTAGAAGCGTTTTGGAGGCTGGTGGAGCTTGCCCAACTCCATTACCTTTGTCTAGGAGAGGGGCATCTGTTTGGTCTGTTGGGGGTTATAGGTTTTGATGTTTGTTTTATATTCTCCCTTTTGGTCAAGGTGTAACAAAGGCAGTGTCAATGGCCAACCTTTTATACTAAAAACTTGGAAAAGAGGTAAATATATGTTGGCAACTCTTGCCTCTCCAGGGGTCACTGTCTGTAACCCCATAAGAGCCCAGAATATGATAAATAAGTGAGCAATAGGACTAATTCTAGCAGGAATCAGGGCAGCTATAAAACTAGCAGTGCCCTGAGGTGGCTTTGTCTATCATTGAGTCAACCCTAAGGAACTAGACTCAAACCTTGGAAACCTCAGCCACCAACACAAATCTGGCACTAAAGGGAATTCAAGAGTCACTAGACTCTGGCAAATGTAGTTATTGATAACAGACTAGTGTTGGATTATTTACTAGCCAAGCAAGGTGGAGTCTGTACAGTTATTGCTAAAATCTATGCACATATATTAACAACTGTGGACAAGGTGAGTTTAACATTCAAAGACCTATGAGCAAGCTAACTGGTTACATAGATATATAGAGCGCACTGACCCAAACTCTATCTGCTTAACAATTTAATGTACCTTCCAAGGTCTCTCCTAGGACCTTTAATACGTGTCTTGTTATTACTAATCTTTGGCCCTTGCTTGTTTAACTTCGTGTTGAAGTTTGTGTCTTATCAATTACAACAGTTGTAGGTAAAGACAACGCTGACACAGGCCTCCCAACCCATCCTACCTGCTTACCTGGAGAATAAAATCATACTGCCTCTGGGACCCTTAGATTAGGTATCCAGAAATTTTTAGTCCTTCGATGCTAGGCAGGGCTTTTGCCCATAAACTCAACAGGAAGCAGTTACACAATATGGACTTCCGCCCTTCTGCAGCACTCTTAAATTTAAGGAAGAGCTTCTAATCTCTGAAGGGGATGTGAGGTAGGAGGTAGAACTGGACTCCAGAGGTGGGGCTCAGACAATGAACAAAGTTGAAGACAGGCTAAAGCAGGCTGAAGTGCCGTCTCCCCATGAGAGATGCGTACCAGTGGGCCATGTCAGTTTGCCATTGGCATGGCAACACCTGGAAGTTACCACTCTTTTCCATGGCAATGACCCATTGACCTGGATGTTATCACCCTCATCCTAGAAATTTCTGCATAAACCATTCCTTAATTTGCATATAATTGAAAGTGGATATAAATATGACTATAGAACTGGCTCTGAGCTGCTCCTCTGAAAACACTGTCTGTGAGGTATAGCCCTGCTTGGCATGGAGCAGTACCTCTGTTGCTGCCATGCACAGCTGCTTCAATAAAAGTTGCTGTTTAACACCACCATCTCACCCTTAAATTCTTTCCTGGGTGAAGCCAAGAATCTTCCTAGGCTAAGCCCCAATTTGGGGGCTTACTTGTCCTGTATTACATTCATATTTCTATTTCTATCTCATGGTCCAGATCTTAGTCATATTGACTGTCTAATGCAAAAGACACTCTAAAATGGATCTTTTAGGTTTGAAAATGCTTGCCTTAGAGAAAAATGTTTAAAGAAGATCTATAAAGGAAGTAAATATAGTATGGTAACATTTAGTATCTGCCAAAATATATTATAGTAAAATAATAAATTAGAAAATAAGCAAATGTGAGAATTAAACATCAGTAAAGGAAATTGAATATGATGCCATCTATCTATGAAATTTTCATCTTCATTCCATTTTATGTTGCTGCTTACCACTGGTGAGAATATTTGATTAAAGGGGCATAGAGTTTGTTAATTGAAATAAATGTTGAATTGTCTTCTGGGACAATTTCTTAGTCTGTTTGGGCTACTATAATAAAATATCGTAAACTGCATTACGTATAAACAATAGGAATTTCTTCTCACAGTTCTCAAGTTTGAAAAGTCCAAGACCAAGGCACTGGCAGATTTTGTTTCTGCTGAGAGCCCGCTCCCCAATTCAGAAAAGGCATTTTCTCTCTATAGCCTTATGTGGTGAAAAGACAAAGTGGCTCTCTGAAGTCCCTTTTAGAAGGACATTAATCCCAACCATCTGAATCAGCCCTTTGCAGGCAAGAAAATGTGATTGTTTTTAGATTTTGAAAACTATAACAAATATAACACTGGCTCTATCTAGATACAAAATATCTTACTTTTGTGTCATTAAAATTAAATGAGTTGTGATGGCCAAGGCATAACACACATTGCCTTACTACTTTAGCATGGAACTTAGATTTTATAAAAATGACTATGCAGTAGGAAGGACTAAGAAGATCATGGAAAACGAGAGATGGAGGACTAGAAGGAGTGACAATTAGAAGGAAAGAGAGAACTTTCAAACTATGTGAAGATGACAAGAAATGGCATGTGTATTCGTGATGATATAACAGTAAAAATTATTTTTTTCCTGTTGTTAACTTTACTCAAAGCACTTATGACATTACTGTCATAAGTGAGATCTCATGTATCTACCCTGAAGTCCCTGGAAGTGTTTGAGGGCAATAGAAAAATAGTAGAATTTGGATTTCCATTTTAGAAGACTTATTCTGGTGGCGGAGTGTATAATTCATGTATTTTGAATGAATAGACACTGGAAGCAGGAAGATGGTAAGGAATCAAATTCAGCAATTCAGAAAGAAAATAATGAGCTCCAAATTAGGGCACCAGTATTGCAAAGGGAAGAATGGAAGTTAAAAATTCTTGTCAAGTTGTATCACTAGGATTAGCAAGTAATTGGCTGTGGAAATTTGATGAAACTATATCTAAAAATTTATCTATGAGTCGCAGGGTAGAAGACAGCATTGCTCATCAAGATAGAGAATACATTGGAAAGAAACATTTGTCACTGAAAGAGGTACAATCAATCTGATTCATATTTATTTTTAATTATTTGCTAAATATCCAAATAGAAGCATTCTGTAATTACTGGAGAAAGAAATATAACTGTCAAACTCAGGTTAGAAATATAGATATTTTAAATGTCTCTGCTAGGAGAATAGATTGTTCCTGGAGGTCAATGTCAAAGAATATGTGGCAGAGAAGAAAAAAACTTAACAGGAGCAAAGCCTAAAATCTGGGGAAATCTTTATTAGAAAGACAGAGAAAAGAGAGCTGCAAAGAGATTGAAAAAAAGCAATGAAGCAGTCATAGGAACAATATGGCATAACATTTTAAATTGACATAATGTTTTAAATTTTGAATATTCTGACAATTCGTACTTTTATTCTCATTATAAGAAAAGACAGATATAAGTAAAACAACAATCATGATTGAATCTATGGGGGTGACTGATTGTATGCCTCAAAAAATGACGACTCTGGATATCTGAAAAGATAAAGAAAATCAGAGGTTCAGAGGACAAGTTGTTGTGGGATCTCTGGGATGTCGCTTTTCTGGCCAGAAACCTCTGTGGTCGGTGGCGCTTTTGCCCTTCTTTTGCTTGGGCGAAATGGCTCGTTTAGCCCATTCAGCCTGGCAGGCTGTGCTCGGCTCATGCTACTGGCCTGGATCCCACACGTGCCAAGGGCGAGCCAGGCATAGAGCGCAAGGGTTGGTGAGCGAGCGGGCATAGGGTCTGACCACCGTGCACAGTCAGGCATGCTAGCTGCTGCAATGGGGCAGGCAGCTTCAGGTGCACCTGCAGCAGGTGCCGAGCAATGGGGCAGGCAGCAAGGGGCATCTCCAGGCCAGTGCCGAGCCAATCTCAGCCCCGCCTGGGCTTCCCCTCTTGCGCTCATCCGTGCCCAAAGTGTGGAGGGAGCCTAGCGGCAGGGGGCTGGCGTGTCAGCGCTGCCCCAAGTGTGTGCACACCCAGCCAGCTTGTGACAGTGCCCAGGCACAGCTTCGAGCCCGCTCCAAGATCAGAGCGGGTGCCGGGAGGAGGGGAGAGGTCAGGCAGTGGAAGCAGACACCGCTAAGCCTGCAGCGAAGGGGGACCCTCCCGGGACCCCGACGTTGCAGACTGATTAGACATTTGGGTCCCGGTCTGGGAGGGTAGCTGCAGCTACCCGGAGAGCTGCCACGCCACCAACTCAGAAAGGACGGGGCACCAGCTTGTCCCTGACTTGTGCTGGCTCTATAGAGCATGCAGCCCCAGCCACGCTTCTGAAATCCAAGCCAGTGCCAACGGCGGGGAGAAGCCAGGCAGGAGGGGTAGGCCCTTCTGAGCCTACGGGAGTAGAGGGGTCTTCCCGGGCCCCCAAGAGCACAGGTCTGGAGTCCGAGCCTGGAGCCGTGGCAGGATGGCTGCAGTGGCACCTGGGAAGGGCGAGGGTCCTGCCTGCTCCACGGAGCCTTAAAGCCCTGGCAGTGACTCCCCATTGCGGCTGGTGTCTTGGCAGCAGCCATTTTAAATGGGCCACTGCTGCCACCAAAGTGGCTAGAAGTCAGGGGCCCCAAGGATGACTTGGTATTCAACAGTAGGAACAAAGACAAGTCCCCATTCCGTGGTCTACCCTGCCTCTGCAATGACTTTTCTTCCAACACTTTCACATTTCATTGTCAAATTTCAAAGTCCTGGAAAAGGAAATGGTTGCCCATCTGTACAATACATGTCTGCTCTATGACTGTGCTCAGAGAGGGAGCTGGAAAACCTGTCTCCCTGTGATTCTGAAGGCAGCACGGCTTCCTTTGTTACTGCACACAATGGGGAATTCCACATGAGGGAGATAATAATGTGTGAGGGGTGTAGACAGAGAAACGAGGAATGTTAATGATATGCTGAGTGTTTATAATGCACCACACACAGAGCTGCAGGATTAACATGCATGTTCTGAGATAATTATCACAATTTGTGTGGCTTTATTATTCTCAATGCACACAAAAGGAAACTGTACTTTAGAGGATTAAATACTCTTTCTAAGGTCACACAATTTATAAATGGTGCAAGAATGAGAACTCAGCAAGTTTAACTGTATACAAATTGGACCCTATTCAGGGCACTTAAACTTTAACAGTTCTCTATATGATTAACTTGCTTCCGATATTTCAACTAATTAGTAACTGAATTGTAACTAAAAACTTGTTAATTAATATCAGTATCAGGGGGTATATAACAAAATGTTCTCTACCAAATAATTGAAAATAGGGGAGTAAGAACTTGTGCTCAAAGTAAAGTCATGAATTAAATATTTAATGGTTCTGGGCATAAATAGGTCTCAGGATGCTAAGTGAGATTTGTCTTTAGCTTTATAATTTTGGTTAATATCAAAATAAAGAAGTCAGGAGAACGTAAGTTCCTCACCTAAGTTGAGGGCATATAAAAGGAAGTAAGAAAATTGATTAAAAAAATATTAAATATTGGACGTTTCCTTTGAATGCATGGTTGAGCATTAAGCACTTTTATTTTCTTTCTTTTATTGAAAGCACAGGTGTGTACTTCCTTCCTGTCTGTCTCCAATCAAGTAAAGGACTGATTTAAAGAGAAATGTTTCTAAAACATGACCTGTGTCCAGTGGAGATTGTGGAATAAAGAGATGAGTACCAGACACCATCCTGGAACAGTCTATACATAGGACTTGATGTGGTTACCTGTGATAACAGGATGCAGAGAGCAGCTTGGACTTCCAGATTCTGGCAGTTCTTCTCAAGACTCAGGTGGACCCCATGGAAGTTAGCTAAGTTTGAATTACCTAGAAAATATACTGGCCCTAGTAAATCAGCTACCAATGGGAGTCATCATATCAAAAAAACTACTGGGGAGTGTGTGAGAAAAGCCATCCAGAAGAAAATGCATCTCTTGTATTAGAAAGAAATATGGTGGAAGTTTTCCAAGAGAGCCTCAAAAATTCACAAAAGAGCTTTATAAAGCAGAACACTAAAGAGATTCCACACCTCTTTAGTGGAAACACAGGGTCCTTACTCCTCCTTCCCTGTGCTTCCTTTTGTCATTTTTGGACCAGGAGACTAAAAGTAAAGGTGAAAATGAGCTAAACATGATAATCCTATCATGCCACACTCCCTTCCCACTGCAGTCTCATAAACCCAAGTTGGGAACAACTGAGGTTGGAACATTAGACTTGACTGTGCCTCTTTCATATCTGTGACTGACACAGTGTGTTAGTAAATGAGGGTGTGCAGAAAACCAGAGATATTCCTGAGGTTCTGAGGAATCTCAGGGTGATTTGACAGAAGGTGATTTGACAGAACACACTTAAAAGACAAGTGAGAAAAACAAAAATTAAATTTGACTTCTAACTTACTTCGGCTCATTCAATAAGTTGGCTTTAAATATGAAAGAACAACTGAAAAAAAAAACTGCTTCTCATTCTGTGAAGTATGACCATAAATAAACTGAATTTGTAAGCATATATAAAGAATAGGCCGACAGTGAGAAATGGAGATGGACATGCATGAGATAAAATATTTGCAAGTGATGTTAGAAGACAATATTTCTAAGAAGATAAGAGAGAGAAAAGATGGGGTCAGGGATATGTAATTAAATAAATAATGGAATAGAAAAGTGATTATATCTACATTTTATCAAGTGCTTACTATGTGTGAGGCACGCTGCTATGCATTATGATAGAGTCACTTTTAAAGCTATGAAAAATAACACAAAGTAATTATTGCTATTCCCATTGTACGAAATAGGAAACTGAGTCACAGAGCGATAAGTCAAAGTTAAGGCTAGTAAATGTCAGCAGCGATGCATACAAAGAAATAATAATTAAAAACTTATTTTTTGAAACAAAATGTGTGAGCACCAGGTCCTAAGAGGACAGAATAGAAACATTGAATTCTAAAAAAGGATTTAGTTTGGCCTTTTGGCCAATGCGTTTAATCAAGCTAACCTCATATTTCATTTCATTGAGTCTGTTGAAAATTAAGCTTGATCTCATTAATGTTGTTTAAGTTGAATGCTTTTGGTGAAAAAATAACTCCATTAAACCATAAAGACACAATTAGTGAAATGTATTAAATGTGATGACAATGTGACAGATTATTTCTATAAGCATACCCAGCTTATAGACTCCAATGAATATTGAACTTTATTAACTTTGGAGGGATAGAACATATTGTAATGAAGCTCTTTTAGTTGAAAACTATTTTTTGTCTTCTCTTCATTTTGAATTCAGCTCAGAGTGGTTTTCAAAGCATATTAAATATATCTTTCTAGAAAAATAATATTTAACCCAGAATTGCCCTCCAATGCTTTTGGCATGTTTCTTGACATTGAATCCATTTTTTAATTAGAAAACTAAATAAATATTGAAGGCATTTATAAGACTGATATGTGCCTTCTAAAGAGATATTTAAGAGAAATATTCTACAAATAGTTTGAATAATGGTAGCATCATCAATAGAAGCTTATAGCCTACCAGCTAATTACTCTGAATAGAAAGCATTCAGAATGTATTTGAAAAATATCAGCCATGGAATTTTATATTTATAATTTAGCAATAATTTACTTATTGAGTAATATTAAATGCATGTTTATGCATCTAATAATAATGGATTGATTCCAATCAAGAGCTTCGCTACATTAAGATTATAGCATTAGACCAGAAATGTACTTTGAGATTACATATCATTCCTATAAACAAACAAAATCTTAACTTTAGAAAGGAAAACGTTATGTACTAGTATGGTGTCTGCAGATTTACATGCAATTGCACACAATTGGCAACAATTTGATGAAATGTGAAACTACTGTAGTTTTATTTATGACCATTTTGCAAATATTGTATGGTCATTTTTAAGAAGAAAAAATGACATGGAAAGTTGAATGGCAGAAAATGCAGAAAACATTTAAAGAATGGTTGGTTTGTGAGACACATTTATGGATAATTTTCCTTTTCATTTATTTTTCTTTTCTTTCCATATTTTTCCTCATGTTTTCAAATATTACAGTGTGGTCCAGCATCATGTACTAACAAAATGATAAAATATTAATATTCAATACCCAAATAAAAATAAAGGGGATGTAATTGCACAGGCTGTGACTACTAGAAAGTGAAAAAGATGAGAGACATTTAAAGGTCACCTACCACAGCCTGTCCTTTGGCACCCATGAGTCATGTCATTGCAATATTCAAAATCTATTCAGACCCTTCCAAGGTTTTCAAAAGTCTGCTCCAATTATAGTATCTGCTTAAAACTGAGAATCTCATTTTCTATATTAGGTCTAGATATGAATGAGGCTTCCTGGTTCCTTAACTAGTTCTTCTTGATTGAAGTTTCACTTGTTCCCCACCTTTGCAATTAAAGAATATTTATGTACCTTTTAAGCTACTCAATAGAAAGAGTGGAAAAGACAGAAGATAACTCTTCCAGACAGTCTTAGAATAGGAACAGATGGAAACACAAAGGAATCACTTTACAGATGGGAACAGCTGAAAGCACAAAGGAATCACTGACTCATGTCAATCCTGGTATCCAGTTAGGCAAATGCTGGACCTTTTTGAATAGGATACAAGTCCCTGGAATAATTCTTCATTGCTTTTGTGTTACCCTTTGAATTCAGGATTATGCCCTCTGAGTTATTCAACCCTCTCCATGCTTCTTTTTGCATGTGTTTGCTGCTGAGCAGGTCTTTCTGCCTGATTTCTGCCAGTGTTATTCAGAGAGTCCAAAGGACTCTTTTCAGTCTGTGCTGTTTCTGTCTGCCTCAGTAAATGCTAGTGATATTTCTGAATATCTACTTCTTCTAACAATGTGTATGTCTGCTGTGAACCTTCTTGGGAAACACTCCATTAGACAAAAGCCTCAACTACAGATCTTTCCTTCCCACCTTTGCCTTCTTCTGAGATAGAATGCCCTTTTCGTAAAAGCCCTCATGTTGAATTGGCAGGTCTATGATATATACCTTATACCTTTAAAATCTTAGAAAGATTTCTGGTTTGGGCTTTATTTTTAGACCATGTTTTTCTTGCAGGGCTCTGGATTTTATCTTTGCTTGGAAGTCATGTCTTAACTTTATGATCAGATAGCTTCTGAAGAGGCTATACAATAATATATTGATAAAAGAAAAACTTCAGCTGAATTCAATTTAAATGAGTTTAATTCAGCAATGAATGATTCACGAATCAGGCAGTCCCCAGAATGACAGCAGATTCAGAGAGACTCCAAGGGTGCCTTGTGGCCAGAACAAATTTATAGACAAAAAAGGAAAAGGAAGTACAGAAATTGGAAGTAAGGTACTGAAACAGCTGGATTGGTTACAGGTTGGCCTTTGCCTTATTTGAACACAGTTTGGACACTCAGCATTGTATAAGTGGTTGAAGTATGGCAGCTGAGACTGGCCAAGACTCAGCTGTTGTTACAGGTGCATACTCCTAAATTAGGTTTTCAGTCTTGTCTACTTATATTAAGTTATATTACAGTTTGACCACAAATATTCAAATATAGAAGTATAGAGTCCTTCTCAGGTCATTTTTAGTTTGCTTTAACAATATGAATGCTATAATATAGTATATGAAGAAGATTTTCAAAACTATCAATTTGACTCTCTTATTTAGTAGCGTTTCCTCTGATTTATCTGTTTCTTCTCACATTTTATTCTACAAAGGGAAAAGTCAGGTAACATGTTCAAGAATTTTTTTTTTTTTTTTTTTTTTTTTTTTGAGACAGAGTATCTCTCTGTCACCCAGGTTGGAGTGCAGTAGTATTAGCTCACTGCAACCTCTGCCTCCTGGGTTCAAGCAATTCTCCTGCCTCAGCCTCCCCAGTAGCTGGGATTACAGGCACCTGCTGCCTAGTCCAGCTAATTTTTGTATTTTAGTAGAGACGGGGTTTCCCCATGTTGGTCAGGATGGTCTTGTTCTCTTGACCTTCTGATCGGCCCACCTTGGCTGGGATTACAGGCGTGAGCCCCCGCGCCTGGCCAATAATTTGCTTTAAAATATTAGATAACCCAGTTCATTAGGCCCATTCCTAGCTTACAATACTTCATGCAAGATTTATACCACTACATTACAAGGATCCCCTTTGTTACCATTTCAGTAAGATAGTTGGCACTGTCCATCAAGCCCTTATCAGCATGTTCGAGATTAAAATCTACAGCATGTCCTAGCTACTTCGACATTTTGCAAACAATTTCTTTAAAGCTCATTATTCAGTTCCAAAGCCACTTCCATATGTTAGGGGTTTGTTACTGCTACTTACTGCAACCAAAACCTATATTAGTTATTTATTACTACATAATGCATTATCAGCCAACTTTTAGTATCTCACAATTTCTGTGAGATAGGGCCAGATATCCAGGTGTATCTTATGAAACTGAAAAACTCAGCTATGTGCTGAGTCTGTCCAAACTTCTGCTCTAAGAGACGAGCAAACTTTAGCATGGTTTCTTGCAGCATAAGGCTGTGCCCCTAGGATGACCCTGGTCTCCCTCCTCCCAAGTTAAATCTCTGCCTGAGAAAGCTCAATGACACCAAGAGAATTTGCTGTTTGTTCTAGCCAATACCTGACGATAGGCCCCTGATTTCCTTTTCTTAGAGCATATACTAAAAAGGACTTAGAATCATAAATTCTTTATCTACCTCTTTGAGGTTTACGTGCATCTCTTATAACTCAGAAGCGTCTTTCTGAAGAACCTGAAAGCCATTCCTTTGAAATGTATTCATAAGAAAGGATAAGGCCTTGTCTCCCAGCCTTTGTGGTAGAATTTGATTCTTGACTTCAATAATTGCCAGCTAGAGAGCAGACACAGCTGGCCTAATCCATTAGCACTGACCAAACCTTTGTAACTTTCAACTTCTCTGATTCTACCTGATCCCTACTTGTCCACCTCCCACGTTCTCCCTTTAAAACACCCAGTCACCTCCGTACAAATTGGAACCGAGCTCAGCTTTCCCCTCCTGTCAGTAGTTACTGAATAAAATGTTTTCAATACTTCAGCTAATGTCTGGCTGTGTTTATGTTTAACACTTAGCTGGGTGCCCCATATAGTTCTCTCATGAGGTTATTGTCGCCTGGAGCTTTCGTTTCATTAGAGATTCAACTGAATGTGTGTAGGAGGAGGGATGGTCTGAGTTGAAATTCATTCATGTATTTTTGGCACTTCCTTGCCATTTGTTTCGTGACATGAAACATGGCATCCCCTGGGGTGAGAATTTTGAGAAAGTACAGGTTAAAGAGGGTCTAAAGGGCTCTATTGTATGCCCAAAATGGAAGCCAGTCTAATTTTATGAGTGACATCTCATACCTTCTGCCTTCTTCTGTTAGCAGTGAGTAAAAAGTATTTATCATACCCAAGAAGGGAACATGAAAATCTAGAGGATGGGTGTCACTGAGAGCCTTCTTAGAGGTTGGTTACCTCTGTAACCACTCCATCTAATGAATTCACTTATTGTACTTCATGTATGGAAGACATGACGTGACTTACCTTAATGCAGTTGAGAGTCACTGGAGCTTGTCTCTGGAAACAACTGAGTAGCAACTCCAAGTTATACCACATATTTACACCATAAATAATTCACCAATTTGCTCAATTAAAATGATATAAACAAGTAGAAAATTGAAAACAAACATAAAAAGGTTTTGGTAGCAAACATACTTCTTATGTTTACAAAATCCTAATGCCAACTCTCTTTGCTTTTTTTGAGAAATCAGCTTGCTCAAATAAATAATATAATGCCTACGTATGTCAGTGCTTAGTAAATACTAATCATTTCTACTACTACTATGATTATTATTATCAAATAAATATGTACTATTTTTAAAAAGAAAATCATTTTTAAATAGTTGTTGAATGATTAGGTTTGAATCCTTTAGTAGATTTTTCTTTTTTTGTTTTTCCCCCTACAACAAAAGACTACTAAATAACTGGTTAATAAATTACACTTAAAGAGATATTACTGGCCGGGCACGGTGGCTCGCGTGTGTAATCCCAGCATTTTGGTAGGATAAGGCAGGCAGATCACAAGCTCAAGAGATCGAGACCAGCCTGACCAACCTGGTGAAACCCCATCTCTACTAAAACTACAAAAACAAATCAGCCGGGCATGGTGGTGGGAGCCTGTAATCCCAGCTACTCGGGAGGCTAAGGTAGGGTAATCGCTCGTCCCAGGAGACAGAAGTTTCAGTGAGCCAACATCATGCCACTGCACTCCAGCTTGGCATCAAAGCTAGACTCTGTCTCAAAAACGACGACGACAACAACAGCAACACAAACAAACAAACAAAAAAGATTACTATTAGACGGGCATGTTGGCTCACACCTGTAATCGCAGCATTTTGGGAGGCCTAGGGGGGTGGATCATCTGTGGTCAGGAGTTCGAGACCAATCTGACCAACATGGTAAAACCCTGTCTCTACTAAAAATACAAAAAATTGTCTGGGTGTGGTGCCAGGCACTTGTCCTTGGGAGCTCCCAGCTACTTGGGAGGCAGAGGCAGAAGAATCACTTGAACCTGGGAGGTAGAGGTTGCAGTGAGCCAAGATCGTGCCATGGCACTCTAGCCTGGGTGACAGAGCGAGACTGTCTCAAAAAAAAAAAAAAAAAAAAAAAAAAAAAGAGAGAGAGAGAGAGATACTACTTTCTACAATTCATGACAAATAAATATCTATGGCTTGTGTCTGAGTTCCTGGAACACAAGAAAATAATACTTTGCTATTACCTGAAGATACTACAATTTAAGTTTTTAAAAATTATTAAAGCAAAGCATGTATAGTATAAATATAAAAAGTAACATATATCATGACTGTACACTTTGCTGAATTTTCACAAAACAGTGATGTAAACAGCATACCAATTTGGAAACATATCAGTAATCCGGAAGTCCACTGAGATAACTTCTGGTCTCCATATCCCACAATGGTAACAACTAATTTGATTTCTTAAACTATAGACTTTATTTGGCTGCTTTTGAACTTTTGTATATTGCACACACTTTGTAAAAATGTGGGGCTATTATAAATAATGTTGCAATGAACATTCTTATATATACTTTTTTGGAAACATAATTTGCATTACTTTTGGGGCATATAGTAGATGTGGAATTGTTGTATGTGTACATTGTGTTTTAGTAGATGGAGGCAAAGAATGCAGGAGAACGTTTTAGAGTTTCCACCAGCATACATAATCATTCTGTTTGCTCTCTATCCTTGAAAATATTTAGTGTGATCTGCCTTTTTTGTTTTATTGCCTTCCTTTTATTAGCATATTGACATCTCATTATGGATTTAATTTGTGTAGGACATAGACCCATTCTCTTGATAGCAGGAATGTCAAAAAATGTGTAGATATCTTTAGTCAGAAAGGACTTAAAAATGAGGACTAAAGAATAACATATAATCTTATAATCAGCAGGAAAATTTTTATTTAATCACATTTATCTTAGTTAAGAAAAAATATACGTATAACAGACTTTATATAATAAATATTTTTTATTTGTTTTCAACATGAAATGTACATAGACAATCTTGTCTGTAATCCACCAATTTTTTTTTGTAAGGTTTGCCGTGATGAATTTTAACGTTTCTCTCTTCCTTGATTTTAAAACACGTTTAAAAAAATACGCAAATATGTTCAGGTGTTATTTTATATACACGTATATCTGAGATCGACAGTTAAACCTAACCCCAAAAAAGCTTTTTCCAGGAGCTTAAGCATAATTAATGGCTCAAGAAGAAAAATAAAAATAATTCTACAAGGGAAAATAGTCATAAAATCTTATTTACAAATAATTAAGTTCATAGTCACAGTCTTCCGTATCCCATTCATTTCTAAAATATACCCCTAATTTGAAATATTTAATTATCTAACGTACTTATAAATGACAAATGCCAGGGTGTAAATTTAGCACTAAATATGTTTATAAAGAATGAAACAGGGGGCAAAATTTCACAGGGAATGTATCTGTAGACTTATTACTCAGAGATTTTCTAAATACTTGAACTTAAAACGTATCTAAATGATAAATGCAAGAAGTCCTGAGGTAGAATCCAAGCTTAACTACAGCATTCTAATGCTAGAAAAACTTTGAATCATACAATTGGGAATTAGAATAATTATCCAATATATTAGCACTTAATAATGAATAATGTGCAGAACTATGTATTAATATTAATTCCAGATTCCACTTTGAAAATTTTACCTTAGATTCTAAAAACTCTTTAAGCAAAAAACGTAAATTGCCTATGATCAGAAGAGGTATAAACATTAAAAGGCAGCTATAAAGAGATTATTATGCTAATTAATTTTTTAAAAAATACTGAAAAATTGGTAGATAGTCTATAAGTTGATTTCATGAAAATTTATATAACCATAAATTATTCTGGCAAATTATGCTAATAATTATCTGAAATAGAGATTAAAATACAAGAAAAGCAAATACGACAACGTAAAACCGAGATATGTACTTGAAAGCTAAAACTGCTCTTATTCATATATATAATTGTGTTTGACACAGAATTCCAATCAAGATATTTAGCCAGATTTTAAAGTAGACTTTCAAGCATATTTGACACTATAAACAAGGGCAGGCCTGGAGCCTGGGATTACAGTCTTTGCCAGTGATTTTTGTAATAGCCTTCAGAACATTCAGATTTAGTGTCAAAGAAAAAGTAGCTTTACTACTTTCCTTCTATCAACATGAAAGTATAATGATGTATATTGTAATGTAAATTAATTTTTATTGAGTAGCACTGTGCTAATCAATAGCTATTTGCTAACACAACTCATTTACTTTATGTCAAATTGGTCCTCCACTTAACTGTAACTTTGAAATATAGGCTACCAGGAGGACCCTTTCAGAATGTTTAGCTGCTATTATTAGAAACAGTACTATTGATTTTGTTTTTTTGGATTTTTTCCACATATTTACAGCATCTTTTAGCCTGTCAAGTGCCTCATCATTTATTTCTTCATCTTTTGTTTTCGAAAATCCACAAAGAAATTAAGTTTAAACTTAGTCAGTTGAAGCCATGTAAGTGGGTGACATTGATTTGAATGGTTAAGCTTTTCCAAGGAACTACTCTTTTTTCCTTAGGTGAAATAGTAACATTTTAAATGTATAAAGTAAGTTTCTTTAATTGAAGGGTATCATATTATTCCCCTTAACATATTAATGGACTTTTAATTGAATATTTTAAAATTCAACTAGTAATAAATTTGATAGTTAAGAAGTTTAATTTGCTTTAATGATGTCTTAAGTTTGCAACAGTATTTTTCTTGGTTTTAAAGGAAAAACAAAAACGGTATAAAATGTGGCTCTTTTTCTCATGACGTTTTCAATTTATTTGGGAGGTTAAGTCACAAAAATTAAAGAATTGAAGAATATTTACAAGAATATTGAAATATTTAAATTGTTTCCAAATGCAAAAGCTTAATATAAGCTAATACATAATTCATTGTTGGTTATAATAATGAATGGAATATTAGAACTGAGATATGAGCAGACCTTAAAACATTAATAAATGTTGACAGTATGAATAGGAGAAAAGGAGCCATTTTAATTACAGGGAGCAATATGAAGAATTTCATTAAAAATGTGAAGAACTGAAAGTAAGGAACTCATCTTTTAACAAAATATAAATTTACATACAGTTTATTTATATTTATTTTATATTTATATATATATTATAAATAATGTGTATCTGTGTGTATATATAGTGCTTAAGAAACAAAGTAGGAATATTCTTGACATTGAAAATAATGAATGTAAGCATCTTTATTCTCTAGATTTTAAAGAAGTATTGGATCCACTAAAATTTTTTTGAGCCTGGAGTATAAATATTAAACATATAGCAAGTTATCTCTGTCCATTTGTACTGCTATAACACAATACCTAACACTAGGTAATTTATAAAAAGAGAACATTATGTCTCACAGTTCTGGGTGCTGGGAAGTCCAAGATCAAGGCACCAGCAAGTTGGGTGTCTGGTGAGGGTCCATTCCTCATTGATGGTTTCTTTTTCCTGTCATCATGTGTCATAAGGGCAAAAGTTCTATCTTCATACAGCAAAAGAAAGGAAGGGTAAAATGCACTAAGGCTCTCTCTTCAGCTTTTTTTATGAGTGCTAATCCGGTGGGGTGTGGTGGGGGCTCACACTTATAATCCCAGAACTTTGGGAGGCTGAGGCTGGTGGATCACTTGAGGTCAGGAGTTTGAGACCAGCCCGGCAGACATGGCAAAGACCCATTTCTACTAAAAATACAAAAAAATTATCTGGGCTTGGTGGTAGGCGCCTATAGTCCCAGCTACTTTGGAGGCTGAGACAAGAGAATCGCTTGAACCGGGGAGGCAGAGGTTGCAGTGAGCCAAGATCTTACCATTGCACTCCAGCCTGGGTGAAAAGAGTGAAACTCTTTCTCAAAACAAAACAAAACAAAACAAAACAAACAGGTACTAATCTATTTATGAGGGAAACTCTCTCATGACTTAAGACTTAATCACTCCCCCAAAGCCTCCCCTGTTAATATTTTCACCTTGGGGTTTAAGTTCCAACATATTAATTACGGAGAGGTACATGCAATTCAAATCCTAGCCCAAGTCAAAGGATATTTTAAAAGGCAGAAACAAAGGAAGCAGAAAAGATTCCCAATGCTTATTTGCTAAAGTATGTATAGTAAAATAAAATAAAGACATAATCCTTCACTTTCATAACTGTAACCAAATACATAAATGAATCACATACTTTTAAACATCTATAATGTATTTTAGATCAAAACATATAAAAAGACAAAAATGCGAAAAGATCCAAAGACTGACAAAAATTCTTTAAAGTGTACATCTTGTTCCTTATGTTCCAAATACATTCCTGGAAAGTGTGGAAAGAAAGTTGTAAAGAAAGTGGTTATGGAAAGAAAGTTGTCAGTAGTTTCAAGTACATTGCTAGAAGAAGAAATTTGATTTAAAGCAAAAATTATTTCTGCAAATTAGAACTTAAGTTACCTCTTGTGTGTCCACCTAGATAACATAGATATTATTTCATAAAAGAAAATTACAGTTATTTGGGAATAGGAATTTCAGTGGTAATATATATGCCATAGTAAACTATGTGGGTGTTTAGGAAGGTAAAGACTTTTTTTTTTTTTTAGTGAAGAGGTTTACATAATTGTTTTAAATCAATTGTCCTAGGCTACAAGAATCAATAACAAGGGTGGCACCAATACGAAGTTGGGAAGGGAGTTGTTGGGCAAATGCCTGCACAGCATTTTCATGTGTGTGTGTAAGGTTGCAATGGCCTTTGTATCAGTGTGTTTTTGCAATCTTTTGTAATAGTTCCTGATATCAGGCATCCATGCATGAGAATGCTCCCTCCATGGCCTTCTCAGTTCTTTTGTCAGGATTTTTAACACAAGTGACTCCATTTTGATTCTGTCCATTTTCACACAGTCATGTAAATGCAAGTAAATAAAGGTATTGTTGCCATGCAGGTGGGGTGCGGAAAACACATATTTTTGTGATTTTTCTAGATGAGAGACCTACCAACCCAACGCTGTACTTACAGAACCAATTGATAATGAAGAGACAAGGGCATTTAGGGGATCTAGATATTGAAACCTAGCTTTTTTGTCTCTTGAGTTTTAATTTAGTGCCAATTGGGACCTTTCTTAGATGTGTTCATTAAGTAAGCTATTCAAGATAACACAGTGAGGAAATTGCTGAGCAATATTTCTACCTTAATAGCCCGATTCTGGAACCCTAAAGTTAGTCTGATGTTTACACTCTACAAAATCCTCAGTAGAATTATCTATGAGGAAGTCCCTCAGGGCAGATGCATTACAATTCCTAGCCAGTAAGTACATAGCCTTTATTTATACAGTCAATAATCTCTGGTAGCAGTAATGGTATTCCCTATTCAAAAGGCGTATGTCTGAGTTCAGGTTTAAGTACAATCAGAAAGAAGATTCAGCACTGATTTTTGGAGAGCCAAATAAACTTTAGCATTTCTTAAAATTTTCAGGAAAGGAAGGGTGGTTGGATTTGGATGCCTAAAGTCAATCTGCTTTTATTAATAAATGTAAGATCAACTCACCATTAACAAAGCAGTCTTTCTTTAGAAAAAAAGGGTAGTGGGTGGAATAATGGGCCCCTCAAAAGATACATGCAAGTGCTAAACTCCTAGGAACTGTGTACTGTGATGTGATTTGGAAGAAGGGCTTTGTGGATGTAATTAAGTTAAGGATCTTGAGATGAGATTATCCTTGATTTAGGGCAGGACTTAAACCCAATAACAAGGGTTCTTCTGAGAAACATAGATGGTAGACACACAGAGGAGAAAGCCATGTGTAGACAGAGCAGTTTGGAATTAGGCAGGAACAAAAGGAACAACTGGAACCACCACGCTGGAAGAGGCAAGGAGCTGATTCTCTCCCAGAGCTTTCATAGGGCACTTTGTGCTGCTGACACCTCGATTTAGGACTCTGGCTTAACAATCAGTGAAGGAAAAAATTTCTTTTTTTCCAAGCCACCCTGTGTACCCTCATGTGCAGTGGCAGCCCTAATATATGACTACAACAAGATTAAATAACAATTAGCCATTTTGGTCTTTATAATATTAGTTAAAATATTAAAAAAAAGGAAATTTCTGATACTTTTTAATCTCTCATATGAACATGTAAGCGAAACATTTTAGAGTCTTGGCAATATAAGTTGAGAGTTAAACTACATCTAAAACTTGAATGTTGTTTTTCAAGAGCCATCAAATATTTTAAATAAACATTTTTTAAAGAAAAATGAAATAAAAATAGAATAATATGTGCCACATTTTCTTAATCCAGTCTATCATTGATAGACATTTGGGTTGGTTCCAAGTCTTTGCTATTGTGAATAGTGTCACAATAAATATGCGTGTGCATGTGTCTTTATAGCAGCATGATTTGTAATCCTTTGGGTATATACCCAGTAATGGGATGGCTGGGTCAAATGGTATTTCTAGTTCTAGATCCTTGAGGAATCATCCTTTGTAGGGACATAGATGAAACTGGAAACCATCATTCTAAGCAAACTATCGCAAGGACAGAAAACCAAACACCGCCCATTCTCACTCATAAGTGGGAACTGAACAATGAGAACACTGGGACACAGGGTGGGGAACATCACACACCGGGGCCTGTAGTGGGGTGGGGTGAGGTGGGAGGGATAGCATTAAGAGATATGCCTAATATAAATGATGAGTTGATGGGTGCAGCACGCCAGCATGGCACATGCATACATATGTAACAAACCTGCATGTTCTGCACATGTACCCTAGAACTTAAGGCATAATTTAAAGAAACAGAATAATATACGTTTGACTTCCTGATTGGTAAAAATACTTTAGAGATCTTGTTTATTTATTTTAGGCAGGTATTACTAATATTTCATTTCTTATAGGCAGTACAAAGACATGGCTATGGGTATTAATTTCAGACAATGAAGGAGAATATTGAGGCCCTGCCACTGTAAACTGTGTGTCCTCAGGCAATTGTCCGACCTTCTCAGAACAAATTTACTTGTCTCTGCAAGGGCAAAATAAGACTGCCTACTGTAAAGAGGTTCTGACAACTAAATAATGTAACGTATGCACTCGTGTTCTTTCTATTGATATTAGAATAATAGTTCCTTAAAGGGGTAGAGAAATGATTGCAAATGTCATACATAAAAAATATTTAGCAGAATGCCAGAGATAGTTATCAAAATAAATGTTGTTTTTCTATTATTATTACTATAATCATATTATTAGGGTGTTTTCATTTTAATTTTAACTATTTTTAAATTGAAGTCAAATGAGATAAAAGCTTTACAGGAATGTAATATATCCTTGCAGATGGAAAAGCCTACATAAAGCTTATTATAACAAATAGTAAAATTTCAGAAATAATAATTCATTCCAATATATAAAATGTAGTAGCCTTCCATTAAGTAGTTAATATTTACTAAATAATAAATCAGTGCTTTGTTTGTTAATCGCTTTGATAATTATAATTACCTCTGAACATCTGTGTAGTTTATATATCTGTGTAGTTTATGTATATAACCTGAACATCTGTGCAGGTTACCTGATCAGTTTGCTAATAGGAAGCAGAAAGGTTTAAAATATTTTTATCGTTAGCTCCTTTGTTAGGTTTCTTGAAAAAGTCCAGATAATTCATATACATGTTAGTCTAAAGTTCTTTTTCTTTTTCAGATAATTAAAGAAACCATTTATTGAGGCAGGACCTAAGTGCCAGTGGAATAATTAAGTAGTAAATATTCTTTAAACATTGCATACAGTGCCATTTTTCTCACATAACAAGTTTGCAAAGCACTTTATAGAAAACTTCAAATATACTTCAACGTAGTTAAGAGAAGAGCTACAGTTTGCTAGCTAACTTACCTACTTTATTTATAATACACCTATCATAATTTGCAATTGCTCACATATTGGGAAAAGTAGAAATTATATTTCTTGTAAATAAAATTTGTACTACTTGAGTGATGGATTAATGTTACTTTCTCCTCAGTAAAATGTATTTTATTATACACTGTCTAAAATAAAACATTTAGTACTAAAATTTTGTAATTTTGAAGATACTTTCCACAAAATATATTAATTTCTTTTGACACATTCCCCTTTAATTTTCTGGACTAAGTATTGGTCATAAGTATTAAGATCATTTACTCTGATGTTTTGCTACTTCACATTTGGTAAGACACCACATTTTTTAGCACTAAGAACTTCATCAGATGAATAATTTTGAATACAATGAAAAATTAATATAATCCTTATTTCAAAAGCTAGCAACTGCTACCAACTTGAAGTTGAAACTGTCTTATATATTTAAGGCTCTGTGTAAGCCCATACACTTGTACATGCATAAGCACACACAGAAACATTCACTTACAATATGTTCTAAGTGACAAAGTATAATTTTCTCTAGCTTTAGCATGTAAAAATGTCTACCCTTATAATCATGATTTATTAATGAAGGGGATAGCGTATTGTTTTGGGCAGGAATGTTTAGCTCCCCGTGCTCAAACCTTGCACCATACAGGATACATGGGAGGTAATTATATATTTTTTCAATGCATATGATCTTTTCAATGCTTCACTGTGTAACTCTACATCCATCATCTCAACAGTTTGGAAATCAATTTACACAAGAGATCACAAAAAAGGTGAAACAAAAAAATCTGTTTATTGCTTTGCTCTTCAGTAGGCTTGGATGATATACACACATGCACACCTGTCCATAAGCTCTGAGCAACCTAGGACATTATGACTCTGCTAACATGAAAATAGAATTTTCAGATGAGACTCACATGAATCAGAGACCTTGTCTAGGATTCAGTCTTATTAATAATATTAAGAATATAACACATCGAGGAGCACAGCTAAAATAAGGAGAGGTTTGGGAAATTCAGCCAGCTCCTCAAACCCTTTTATTCACATCAGACACAGAAGAAATTAATTCTCTAAATGAGGCTTGTGGACAACCTTCTGTATTTAAGTTTTGAGATATCTCTTTTTTATAGAGTGGTGTGCCTTATAAACCTACAGATTTCAGGTTTGTTTACTCTATGCTAAACTGGAATAATTCTGCTAAGATCAATCCATAGATAGTACTCTCCTTCCGGCAAATACCATTAATCTGTTTGCTGAAAGATCTGCTATCATTACATTTACAAAGAGATTAGAGGACATCTATTGCTTGCTTTTTTCCTGCAGAAATATTCTGCTATAATCTGGAGAGAAATCAATCATAGTTTAATTCCTTTCTTCCAGTCACAATAAATAAAAGTGTAATTTATGAGTTAGGGTACAGCCTACGCTTAGCTCTTATCCTATTGACTAGCCTACTTTCTGTCTTGAAATTGTATGCAGGGACCACATTCAATAACACATTCTCTTTAAACCAGACTGTGTCCTGGGAGAAATTCATCAACCTGAAAATTTCGGCCTCATGGACTTATATTTTGTCACATTACTATATTGGTGGCATCAACTAGGTAACATAATACCACTTAAAACAGAATAATAGTGCTGAGGTATCTCCTGGAGGATGTGACTTATTTGGACTTCAGAAATGTTTAGAAATTGATGGGAATTAAATGATTCTGACTATCATTAATTTAAGACTTCTTACTGACAGTTCAAAATGATGTGGATTTGGGATCAACTTGGTATTTTTAGCAAAACTATATTTCAAAATAAATGTAAAATATCAGTATATTCTAAAATATGAGCAAACATACAAAATTAACTTTAATAACAACATTTTAGAAATATGTTTTCTATTAAGTGAAGAATATCTAAATTATATTATTGTCATGTATTACATTTAATACTGCCACATGAAACATAAGCAATTAAATCCCAAATCTTACTGCTGCTATACATTGAGTTATTTAGTTACGTGTATACATATATCTGTATAGCATTGTATTTAAATACACCTATAGAAAGAAATTATGAAAAGAGCTGTAACTTTTACTATAGGGTTGGACATCTATTGTGTTTAAAAGAATAAAACATGGGAAGCAAAATAGAAATTAAAATAAACTGACTTTTTTGCTTTTTGTATGACATAGTCTACACAAGTATAAAAACTTTTTTTTCAGTGTCACCCTTTAAGGCCTTATTGCCCTAATGCTTATACTATAGTTTCTCCTCGCAGTGTCCAAAATTTCTGAACAATATTATACCCTTCTGTATGCCCCAGCATCTACTTTTTCTGCCCCTTTCCTGTCTGTGTGCTTTCCAAAAAGACTTCAGGTTTAGAATAATTGTGCTTTGAACATGGTGGAGAAAAACTCCCAAGTAAAACCAGCATCTCCTTCAAAATAGTGGAAATGGAAAGTCAGGAACTCAGGCATTAATAACACTGCTCTCATCATATTTTCTACAGTCAGCCTTTCTAGATCCCTAATTATATCACTTATCAATGCTCCTAAATTACAAATTAAATTATGTCACCTAATCAATGCTCTCAAATCACAAATATGAATGCAAAATATATTTTCAGACCAGGAACTCTTATTTCCATGGGTCTTACCCCACATTATGTCACACACATTAAAATGAAATGAATTAACTATATTTCATACTATACAATAATGAAAAGTTATTTATAATTTTACTTGTAAAGTTAGTTTCTTAATTTACAACTGAATATAATTGTTCTGCAAAGATTCTCTATACCAGGGAATTCTTGAGAACTAAGTTTAATAAATAAAAAAGGTTTTTAATTGCAATAACATTGTATACATTTTACATTTATGCATTAATGAGATTGAAAGTGTAAAATGCTGTAAATTATCTCCAGATATGCTATTACACCCATTGAGGCTGTCATTTTTCCTTCTCATAAACCTTTTGTTTGATAAAGAGCTGATTTTTATAGGAACAAATAGCATTAACATCTAATTTTCTTCTCTTTGAAGGCAATTTTTTTTTTTTTTTTCGAGACCGAGTTTTGCTCGTCACCCAGGCTGGAGTACAATGGTGTGATCTCGGCTCACTGCAGCCTCTGCCTTCTGAGTTCAAGTGATTCTCATGCTTCAGCCTCCAAGTAGCTGGGACTGCAGGTACATGCCACCACACCCGGGTAGTTTTTGTATTTTTAGTACAGACGGGGTTTCACTATGTGGGCCAAGCTAGTCTTGAACTCCTGACCTCAGGTAATCCACCTGCCTCGGCCTCCCAAAGTGCTGGTGTTACAGGCATGAGCCACCGTGCCCAGCAAGGCAAATGTTTTACTAGTTTTGGATATTCTACTAAATAACCGAAGCAAGGGTAGAATCACCTTCAACTCTTTCTACCTGCAAGTGTTTAATTTATTCTCCTTATAAGTTCTTGAAAATGGCAGAGAGCATGTGGTGGAACCTCTAGAGTGGTCCCAATTTGGACCACTCTAGGTGTACTGGAAAAAAAGTATACCAGCCAGTCTCCAACACAGTCCCTGAAATAGCTTTAGAGTCAGCTGACCAACGAGGAGAGTGGGTGTATTGCTATTTACAAGAATGCTCCCATGTGTGAGATGGTTCTGTAAGGAGTAAAATGTGTGTTGATTTCAGCTTTTCAAGTGTGCCCAAATACCTCAGGAAAAATTGCATTAGTGTCCCTGTTTCCTATAAATGGGGCAGTTCAAATCCTTCTTTCCTTTGTCCTAAGTAGATTACCAAGAGTTATAATTTGAATGACTCCTTAGGTCATAGAAGATCTGTAAGTGTTTATTGTTTCCTATCCGTACTCAGCTCACATAGTAGTGCCTTTTACACCTTCAAAATTCGTTCCTGGTCCCTAGTGGACAAATCTGCTTATTCCACTTCTGAAACTGGTTTCAACTGTGACTCAGTGATTTCTTTTCAAGGAACCAAATTTCAAAAAATTCTGGTAACAAGTAGTATGTTCCAGTTGTTTTCAAGTCTCTCTAATTTTAAGACTGAGTTGTGACCAAATCTTTTTATCTTTATCACTGTGTCTGGATAATATTTTGAGATTGGACTGAAAAAGTCAGGGGTAGATCACCTTTGGATATTCAAAAAGATCTATGATTGCTGGGAAATTATTGTAACCACGGATTTTAGACTAAAGCTAATTTATTTGTTATGAATCAAGAGCTTGTTGAGGTCTAAAAAGTTAGATGCTTTGAAAAAAGAAAAAAATGTTCTTACAATTATGGACTGAAAATTAGCATAAAAATTTACAGTATTCCAGATTCATAAATCTGAATTTATGGCTGAATATAGAAATAGGAATATTACCTTTTATATTCATCAATTTCTATTTCTTCTTCTTTTTCTTTTTTTTTTTTTTTTTTTTTTTTTTTTTGAGACAGAGTCTCACTCTGTCACCCAGGCTGGAGTGCAATAGTGTGATCTGGGCTCGCTGCAAACTCTGCCTCCTAGGTTCAAGCAACTCTCCTGGTCCAGCCTCCTGAGTAGCTGGAACTACAGGTGCATGCCCCTACAACCAACTAATTTTTTTGTATTTTAGTAGAGAGCGAGTTTCACCATGTTGCCCAGGCTGGTCTCGAGCTTCTGAGTTCAGGCAATCCACCTGCCTTGGCCTCCCAAAGTACTAGGACTACAGATGTAAGCCACCATGCCCAGCCTTTTTATTCTATTTCTAATGCACTTTAATAATTATTTTTAAGTAATTTCTTAGTTCTATTGAAAAACAAATATGTTTATATATATGTGTGTGTGTGTGTGTGTGTCTATTTTTAAATTTCCTAAAAATGGATAATCAGAAACATATTATGTTCAAACTACAGAATGTCTTTATTAGTATTCAATTAAATAAGAACTCAATTTTCATACAGATGAAGAGAAAATATACATTGAAATTATACCACATTTTATTACATTTTCACTAATAGCATGCCTAGTAATCTACTGTTATTTTCAGCACATAGGGTACAGGTTTTCTCATAAAAGAGATTCTTATAAAAATAGTTTTCTATGCTTACATCATCTGGCTATTCCAGATGTTCTTTATCTCATCATTATTTCACACTGTAAATGCCTATGGAACATCTTAGTGTGAATTGTCTTATTGCTTTAAACTTAAATTTGATACTTTAGCTCCCTAGAATAAGTCATACTTTTCCAACTAGATAAAGGCAATTCAGAGAGTTATGTACAATGAGAATAGCTTGAGAAAAGTCAAAAAGTTATGAAAATTATAGCGAAATTAATAAACTACAAGTGCTTTTGTGCACCTCTGACATGTTCTTGGACACCAAATCTCGAGTAAAAGATTAACCCAGGGCCCTATGTATCAAAGTAAAAGCTTGATACGTCCATCCAAATAAGACTGTCAAGATAGTGCTGTGGCCATATATTCATAAGGACAATCCTAATGCAACCTAAGAGAAACATTTTAAGGAGGCACTTTGGAGAAAAGCAGACTTATTGGAGGCGAATGTAATAGTTCAGTTGAAAGGTGTCAAGGATTCAAACCGAAGCAATAGAAATGGAAATGGAAAGGTGGATTTGAGAGATAAAACTCAACAATGCTTAGAAATTTATTGAATTAGGCAGAATAAGTGAGAAAAGGGGTTTGATGAAAACATTCAGACAATAATGCCCCATGTGACTATTTCAAGCATGGCACATGCTATATGATCATTATATATTTCTGATTCTTGATTTTAATATTATACCAACTACCATGAAAGTTAGTTTGAAATGAAACTATGTGTTGCGGGATGTCAGGGACCCCGAACGGAGGGACTGGATGAAGCCACGGCAGAAGAACACAAATTGTGAAGATTTAATGGACATTTATTAGTTCCCAAAAGTAATACTTTTATAATTTCTTATGCCTGTCTTATTTTAATCTCTTAATCCCGTGATCTTCATAAGCTGAGGATGTGTATCGCCTCAGGAACCTGTGATGATTGCTTTAACTGTACAAATTTTTTGTAAAACATGTGTGTTTGAACAATATGAAATCAGTGCACCCTGAAAAAGAACAGCATAACAGCAATTTTCAGGAAACAAAGAAAGATAACTCTAAGGTCTGACTGCCTGTGGGGTCAGGCAGAATAGAGCCATATTTTTCTTCTTGCAGAAAGCGAGTGGAAGAAATATCGCGGAATTATTTTCCCAACAAGGAATAACCCTGGAGAAGGAATGCATTCCTAGTGGGAGGTCTATGAATGACCGCTCTGGTAGTGTCTGTCTTATGAGGTTGAGATAAGGACTGAAATATGCCCTGGTCTCCTGCAGTGCCCTCAGGCTTGCTAGGATTGGGAAATTCCAGCCTGGCGAATTCTAGTCAGACTGGTGGTTTGCTCTCGAACCTGTTTCCTGTTAAGATGTTTATCAAGACAATGCATGCACAGTGGGACACGGACTCTCATCAGTAATTGTAATTTTGCCCTTGCCTTGTGATCTTTTATTGCCTTAAAAGATCTTTGCCCACAAAGAAGCATGTGATCTTTGTGACTTACTCTCTGTTCATACACCCCCTCCCGTTTCAAATAAAAACTTGCTGGTTTTGCTACTCAAGGTCACCATCACAGTCCTACCAATATCTGATGACACCCCCGGAGGTCCAGCTGTAAAATTTTTCTCTTTGTACTCTTTCTTTTTATTTCTCAGACCAGCCGACACTTAAGGAAAATAGAGAAGAACCCACGTTGAAATATCGGGGGCTGGTTTCCCTGGTAACTATGAAAGTTTGTTTTCCTTTAATGCATACCCAGTTTACTTTATCTTTGAATCACACCCAACTTGACCCTAGTAAGTAATTAATATTTTTTTGAAAAAGAGATCTATGTAGTTTGCTAAGTCAGAAAATGTAGGCGATAGAAAGGGTTTGAAAGGAGATAGAACGAATTCATTTACCTTTATTGACTTTAATTGTCTATGACAGACATTTAAGTGTTGTTCAGTAAGCTGAGATAGTGTGACAGGCTAAGTTGTATCCTCCTAAAATTCAAATGCTTGTAGTTCTAACCACAACATAAACCCCACTGTGACTGCATTTGAAAATCAAACCTTTAAAGAGGTAATTAAGATTAAGTGAGGTCACATGAGTGAGTTCACAATCCAATATAACTACTGTCTTTACCAGAGAAAGAGACACTCGAGATGCACACACAGGGAAGAAAGGCCATGTGAGGACTCATTGACAAGTTAGAATCCACAGCCAAGGAGAGAGACCTCTGAAGAAAACAAATTTTCTGGCACCTGATCTCAGATCTCCAGCTTCCAGAACTGTGAGAAAATAAATTCCTCTCATTAAAACCAAGCAGTGGTATTTTTATTATAGCAGTCCTAACACACAAACATAAACAAGTTTATATTTTTAGTACACATCTTCACTCATAAGTGCATTTCAAATTAGTAAATCTGAGTCTGAAATAGAGTTGGCAAGGTTTTGCTGTTTTTGTCTTCATTTTTCTAAGACCAGTCAGGTTTCTATATGTATTTGGAATCATATTATAATAATGTTCCTTTATTTCCATGATATTTATTCAGTTGAATAAAGAGAGAAACAATTTGTTGATTAATAAGAGCTATTCAAATGACTCCACTTATATAAAAATAGACTGTTTATTCTGCCCTTTTCTCCATTGCCAAACTTACCAAAGAGGATTCCTTCCAACTAGTCAATGAAATACAATCATCTGTAAGCCATCTGAAATCTAACTAGTACTTTCCATTAGAGATTTCTGTTTTAATAGTCTATAGATGCACTGTTCAGTGTTATAGTCACTAGTCAAATTTTGCTATTTAGCACTTGAAATATGGCTAATGTGACTGTGAAAACGAATTTGTATACTTTTACTTAATTTTAACTAATTTAATTTAGAATCTCAAGAGTCATATATGGCTAATAATTAGTATACCAGGCAGCACATCACAAAAACATCTTTCTTCAGGTTTTAAAAAAAAATCTTGTATTTTATTTTGTTGATGGGTGATAGTGCAAAGGATATGGTCTCTCCCTGTATAGTCATGAAATCCTCCAAGCTATTCTAATTCATAATAAAACTAAATCAGCAGCTATAAATAAAATATAAATTCATAGTATTCCCATAAATTGCATGTACTTCTCTTCCTTTCTCTGTCAAAGCAACAAATGCACCCCACATGTTAAAAAATATGTTAGTTGACTATGTCAATATTGAATTTCCAATGTCATTATTTTAATATTAACTATTATCTCAAATCTATTGTTATAGATTCATAAGAAGAAGATGGACATTTTCATTAACCATGATGTAATATTTTATATAAATGGCAAAACACAGGTCAGTGATTGATTCAAAATGCAGTCACTCTGCAAATTATTATTATTATTATTATTTTTTTTTCTTTGCAGTTGCAAGACTTGATGGAGTGAAAACAGAGCTCCCACAACATGGGAGGGGACCCAAAGGGGGTTGCTGCTGCCGGCTCGAATGCCTGGGTTTATATCCCGATCATTGTCCCGTCCCCTGTGCTCTCGGGTGATAGATGATTGGCTATTTCTTTACCTCCTGTTTTTGCCTAATTAGCATTTTAGTGAGCTCTCTTTGCTACCTGATAGGCCCGGTGTGAGCTAAGTTGCAAGCCCCGTGTTTAAAGGTGGATGCAGTCACCTTCCCAGCTAGGCTTAGGGATTCTTAGTTGGCCTAGGAAATCCAGCTAGTCTTGTCTCTCAGATCACCCTCTCAACAGGAAAACTCAAGTGCTGCTGGGGAGGTTGGCCGACAACCACTCTAACTGCTTCCTGCTGAACTGGGGCATAGAAGGGGTCATGAAGTCGAGATTTCCTTGGGAGGGGTGCTTCGATGCCATCAACATCAGAGCATGGGCTAACAGGCTGGTCCAGGGGTCCACAGTAGATCTTAGTCATGGACTGCATCTGGGGCTCCATTTGAAGAACATTTGTAGTTTTACAGCTTCAATTCTGGAAGAGACAAACTTAAGAAGGAGGTTAAAGATACAGGGATTGAAATGTATGGCCTGCAGTGCAGGGGATTATTTCTTTGGCACACTTCACAGGCTCTGAGTATCTGCTTGATAGTTTTGAAAAGACCTGGTCCAGTAAATAATGATTTGGCCATCTGATAGGTGCTATCAATGCCAAAGTGAAAGGTTTGGTGAAGGTTTTATGTAATTTCCATTGGCTAGCTGCAGGCAAAAGTATTTTTCCTTCTGCAGTGGCTAGTTATCCTGAGGGGAGGAAACTATGTCCTTGTGAGGTTTCCCATTCTATTTCTCCTGCTGAGTACTGGGGCTTGGTTTCCCAGAAGAGATTACCCCATACTAGGGTTTCTTCTATAAGCGTTTCTAATGGAGGGTCCCGCCTTGCAGCTCTTTTGGCTTCAATATCCGCTTGGCGGTTCCCTTCTATTTCTTCTTCCCTTTCCTTTCTGATTATCTTGGCAGTGTAAGACTGCCACCTCTTAATGTTTCTGTATAGCCAATAATAATCTCCTGATGGCTTCCTGATGCTTGATAGGTGTTCCCTCAGAAGTTAGGAATTCCCTTTCTCTCCAAATTGCTGCATGAGCATGGAGGACTAGGTCAGCATACTTAGAGTCTGTATCTATATTTACCTTTTTTCTTTCTCCTATTTCTAGTGTAGAATGGCCCCTGCTTTTGCCGGAATGTCTCTCTCTACAAGGGACTGGAGCTTTCAGGCATAATTAGAAAAGCATGTGAAAAGAGTCAAGTTCTCCAGTCACAATTTAGTGGCTGGGAGAAGTATCTAGTGACTGGCTGTCCTAGGACCCCTCTGATAGTGACAGATCTGGATGACAGTTGTCCGAGATAGGAGAGTAAGACTGATAAAGCCATGCCAGTGCCCAGGAGACAGTTAACATCCTGGCCCTCAATGGTCAAGCATACCCGGGGCTCTGTGAGTGTGATGGCATGGCCTGGCACTTGCGCCGGGTACCCTCAGTCGTGCTGCTGGATCATCTGGCTTCTGACTCAGAGGAACTTCATTCCCTGGGGCAATGGACCTTGGGCAATGGGCCTTCCAGTGATTCCAGTGATTCCCTTGACATGAGGGGCATGGACAAAGCGGCAGCTAATTTCTATTTGGACAATATTTTTTAAAGTGTCCTTGTAGACCACACTGGAAGCAAGCTCTAATAGGCATTTGATTTGCCCAGCCTTTCCATGTTCCAGAGCCTCCAAAGTCTGCTTGCCTGAGGGCCATGACTAAAGCAGTGGCCTTTTTCTTATCTCATTTGTCCCGTTCTGTCTGTTCCTCCTGCTCTCTATTATAAAAAAGGTTTATTATAAAAAAAGGTTGCCAAGTTCAGTAGGGTTTCTAAGTTTTGCTCTGGGCCTAAGGCAGACTTTTGAAGTTTTTTCTAATGTCTGCAGCTGACTGAGTGATAAACTTATCCTTTAAGATTAGTTGGCCTTCAATAGAGTCAGGTGACAAAGAGGTATGCTTCCTCAATGCCTCCCTTAGTCTCCCCAGAGAGGCAGTAGGATTTTCTTCCTTCCCTGTGTCTAAGTGCACATCACTGAATAATTCATAGGCTTCTTCCCAGTTTTCCTTAGTCCTTCTAGCACGCAAGTTAGCAAATGTCTGCGGCACCAATCTCCGTGTTCTGATTCTGCACCCCAATGAGGGTCTACACTGGGAACTGCCTGCTGGTCTGGGGGGAATTGTTCTCTTTCCTCTGTTATCATCCTATCATTGACCCAACTGAGATACCAGAGATCGCCAGACTCTCGGGCTGCAGTTATGGCAGCATTTCTTTCATTTGGGGTTAGTGACTGATCTAGCAGTAACATTATGTCTCTCCATTTCAGATCAAAAGATTATCTTAACCCTTGCAAAACATCAATATAGTCATCAGGGTTATTTGAGAATTTATCTAGGTCTATTTAATTTGCTTCAAGTCTGAGAGAGAAAAAGGTACATACACTCCGACTGGGCCTAATCCTCCAGAATACATTTTAGGAGTGTTTTTGCATTGGGGGGCATATTTCCCATCTGGAAAAAAAAAAAAAAAAATCATAGGGACACCAGCACGCCTACTCATTTTCCAGTGAGCATTAGTTCTAGAGCATCCACTATGGTCCTAATGTTTATTCCTTTGCACAGTGAGTAACGACCCATGGTCTTCTGCTTATGGGATTAGTTACGCTCACTGATGTAGCAGTCCTGCACCTGTTTTCCTACTTTTCTTGACCATGAAGAAAGGGACCCAGGCTGCTGGATTCTAGTGGTCCTTTGCCAGCATGCCCTACATTGCCTTTGCATTCAGGGGTGAGTCCTAGAGCTGGGCTGGGTTCCTGAGTATTTCATAACAACCCAGCTGCCCCATCAAGATGTATTCCCATAAACAATAGTTCTTATGCAAATTCATTTCAGAGAGGGTGTAGGTAACCTTTTGAATCAGGATTGAGGTAGAGTCTTTTTGATTCTGTAAGTACTTTAAGGCTTGGCTGAGTGCAAACAGCTCGCACATTTGAGCAGATCAATTATTAGGCAATTCTCCTAACTCTGCTTTTGCAAGAGTCTCCCTATCAATTATTGAATATCCGTTGCTTTTTTTCCTCAATCACCCGGGAGGAGCCATCTATCCTTCTGTTCTGAACACAGTTCCTCCTAGGTCTGGTTGGACCATTGTATGGTAATTAAGATTTAATCCCCTGTTAGGAAATCTGCTGGGTTAAGGGAATTTTCAGTGGTTAAATCACCTTTTTCTAAAAGAATAGCTCCATACTTTAAGATTTTTGAGTTAGTAAGCTACCTTTTTGCTTTTTTGACTTAGAACAATTCTGAACTGGTGAGGTGTGCTCACAATGAGGTTTCCGATTTAGGGAGGGTTTTCTCTTTATCTGGTGGAATAGTGTCAATAGGATTGATACCAATTCTTTTTTGAATGTGTAATAGAATTCTGCTGTGAATCTGTCTGGTCTTGGACTTTTTTTGTTGGTAATTTTTAAATTGTCTTTTAATCTCACTACTTGTTATTGATCTTCTCAGGGTATCTAATTCTTCCTGATATAAGCTAGTAGGGTTTTATCTTTTCAGGAATTTATCCATCTATTCTAGGTTTTCTAGCTTATGTGCATAAATGTGTTCATAGTAACCTTGAATGATCTTTTGTATTTCTGTGGTGTCCATTGTAATATCTTCTATTTTGTTTCTTATTGAGTTTATTTGGATATTCTCTCTTGCTTTCTTGGTTAATCTTGCTAGTGGACTATCCATTTTAGTCATCTTTTCAAAGAACAAGCTTTTTGTTTAATTTGTCTTTCATATGTTTGTTTGTTTGTTTGTTTCAATCTCACTGAGTTCTGCCCTGATCTTGGTTATTTTCTTTCTTACATTGGGTTTGGGTTTGGTTTGTTCTTGTTTCTCTAGTTCCTTGAGGCTTGAACTTAGATTATCTGTTTATGCTATTTTCAGACTTTTAAATGTAGATATTTAGGGCAAGAAACTTTTCTCTTAGCACTGCCTTTGCTGTATCCCAGAGGTTTTGATAGGTTGTGTCATTATTGTCATTTAGTTTAAAGAATTTTTTATTTACATTTTTATTTCATTTATGACCCAATGATCATTCAGGAGTAGATTATTTAATTTCCATTCATTCGCATGGTTTCAAAAGTTTCTGTGGGAGTTGATTTCCAGTTTTATTCCACTTTGGTCCTAGAGAGTGCTTGATACAACTTCAATTTTCTTAAATTTATTGAGGTTCATTTTGTGGCTATCATACGGTCTATCTTGGAGAAAGTTCCACCTGCTATCGAATAGAGTGTATATTCTGTCATTGTTTGATGGAGTGTTCTGTATATATCTGTTAAGTTTATTTGTTTCAGGGCATAGTTTAAATCTGCCGTTTCTTTGTTGACTGTCTTGATGACCTGTCTAATGCTGCCAGTGGAGTACTGAAGTCTCCTACTATTATTGTGTTCCTGTCTATCTCATTTCTTAGGTCTATTAGTAATTGCTTTACAAATTTGGGAGCTCCAGTGTCAGGTTCATGTGTATTTAGGTTTGCAATATCTTCCCGTTGGGCAAAGCCTTTTATCATTATCTAATGTCCCTCTTTGTCATTTTTAATTACTGTTGCTTTAAAGTTTGTCTTTTGTGATATAAAAAATAGCTACTCCTGCTTACTTTGGTGTCCAGTTGCAGGAAATATCTTTTTTCCAACCATTTACCTTAAGTTTATATGAGTCCTTATGTGTTAGCTGAGCCTCCTGAAGGCAGCAGATAGTTGGCTGGTGAATTCTTATCCATTCTGCAATTCTGTATCTTATAAGCGGGGCATTTAGGCCATTTACATTCAATGTCAGCATTGAGATGTGAGACACCATTCCATTCATTGTGCTATTTGCTGCTTGTATACCTTGTTTTTTTGCCTGTGTTTTTTAAACTGTATTTTCATTTTATAGGTCCTGTGAAATTTATGCTTCAATGAGGTTCTGTTTTGATGTGTTTCCAGGATTTGTTACAATATTTAGAGCTTCTTTTAGCAGTTCTTGCAGTGGTGGCTTGGTAGTGGTGAATTCTCTCAGCATTTGTTTGTCTGAAAAAAAAATACATATATATCTTTCCTTCATATATGATGCTTAGTTTCACTTCATACAAAATTCTTGACTGGCAATTGTTATTTTGTTTGAGGGGACTACAGATAGGGCCCCAATCCCTTCTAGCTTGTAATGTTTCTGCTGAGAAATCTGCTATTAATCTGATAGGTTATCTTTCATAGGTTACCTGGTGCTTTCATCTCACAGCTCTTATGATTATCTCCTTTGTCTTTGCTTTAGATAACCCAATGACTATGTGCCTAGGGAAAATATTTTTGAAATGAATTTTCCAGGTGCTCTTCGTGATTCTTGTATTTGAATGTCTAGGTCTCCAGTAAGGCCAGGGAATATTTTCTTAATTATTCCTCCTAACATATTTTCAAATTTTCAAAACTTTTAGATTTCCCTTCTTCCTCAGGAACACAGATTATTCTTAGACTTGGTCATTTAACATAATCCCAGACTTCTTGGAAGCTTTGTTCATATTTTCTTATTCTTTTTTCTTTGTTTTTTTGTTTTTTTTTTTGGATTGGGTTAATTCAAAGACATTGTCTTTGAGCTCTGAATTTCTTTCTTCTAGTTTTTATTATTATTATTATTATTCTATTTCTGAGACTTTCCAAAGCACTTTGCATTTCTATAAGCGTGCCCATTGTTTCCTGAAGGATTCATTGTTTCCTCCTCCCACCCCATCTATTTCATTGAATATTTCTCCCTTCACTTCTTGTATAATTTTTTTTTTTTTTAATTTCCTTACATTGGACTTCACCTTTCTCTGATGCCTCTCTGATTAGCTTAATAACAAACTTTCTGAACTAATTTTTTCAGGTGAATCAGGGAATTCTTATTGGTTTGGATTCATTTCTAGTGAGCTAGTGTGATTTAGGGGTGGTGTTAAAGAACCTTGTTTTGTCATATTACCAGATTTGGTTTTCTGGTTCCTTCTCATTCGGGTAGACTCTGTCAGAGGGAAGGTCTAAGTCTGAAGGCTATTTTTCAGATTCTTTTGTCCCATGGGGTGTTCCCTTGATGTAGTACTCTCCCCCTTTTCCTATGGATGCGGCTTCCTGAGAGCCAAGCTGTAGTGACTGTTATATCTCTTCTGCATCTAGCACCAGCAAATCTCCCAGGATCCCAGCTGGCATCGGCTGTTGTCTCCACAGAGTCCTGTGATGTGAACCATCTATAGGTCTCTCAGCCATGAATACTAGCACCTGTTCTGGTGGAGGTGACTGGGGTTTGAAATAGAATTTGGGAGGGTGCTTAGCTTTGGTGGTTTAATGCACTATTTTTGTGTTGGTTGGCCTCCTGCCAGAAGCTGGCACTTTCCAGAGAGCATCAGCTGTGATATTATGGGGAAAAACAGGTGGTGGGCAGGGTCATAGAACTCTCTGGGAGTATATGACCTTTGTCTTCAGTTATCAGAGTGGGTAGGGAAGAACCACTGGGTGGGGGCAGGGTTAGGCATGTCTGAGTTCAGACTTTCTTGGGGCAGGTCTTGCTGCCGCTGCCATGCAGGATGGAGGTGAGGTTCCCAAGTCAATGAAGTTATGTTCCTAGGAGGATTATGGATGCCTCTACTGTGTCACTGTAGGTTGTCAGGGAAGTAGGGGAAGGCCAGCAGTGACAGGCCTCATCCAGCTCCCATGCAAACCAAAGGGCCAGTTTCACTCCCACTGTGCATGTCCCCCTCCTTGCCCCACCACAACGGCACTGAATCTATTTCCAGGCAGTGGGTGAGTAGAGCTGAGAACTTGCCCCAAGCGATCCACTTCCTAGCTGCAAAAGCAAGTATGGCTTTCCTTCTTCCCCTGCCTGTTGAGTAGGCCCACTGGATTCATGGTCTCCCCTGAGTTCTGGCCAGGAGACTTCTTGATCACTTCAAATTGTTACAAAGTTCAGCTGGAGATTTCCTTCTCCCTGTGGCCTTTTCTCATTGCCTCTCTCTGACTGCCCCTCTGAAGGACCCCTGTGAGGTCAAGCAGAAATGGCTTGGTAAGGATGCCAGTAAGCTCACAGGGCTTTTCCCACTTTTTCCTCTACCCCTGTATTTCACTCAGCTCTCTCAATTGACTCAGCTCCAGATGAGATCAGAATCTTCTCCCGTAATCTAGAGCTTCAGTTTCTCCAGTGCAGGTATTTCTTCAGGAGTGGATGATCTCCCTTTCCCACTTCCACAGTTTGGACACTCACAGTATTTGGCATGTCTCCCAGGTCCTGCAGTAGCAATCTGCTACCTTCAGAGAGTCTGTGGGTCCCCTCAAGTTTCCTGATTTATGTCTGCAGTCATTCTGGAGCAAAAATGCATGATGTGAGCTTCCGCACACTGCTCTGTCTGTCCGAGTTAGAGCTGAAATCTAGTCCTGCCTCCTGTCTGCCATGACCCCTCCCTGAATCCTTCTATTTAAACTTAAGAACTTCTGCACAGCAAAATAGGCTATTGATAGAATAAATACACAACCTACATAATGAAAGAAAATATTTACAATCTATGAATCTGACAAACGTCTAATATCTAGTGTCTATAGGGAATTTAAACACATTTACAAGAGAAAAACAATCAACCCCATTAAAAAGTGGGCAATGGACAGGAACAGACACTTCTCAAAAGAAGACATACGTACAGCCAACAATCGTATGAATAAAAACTCAATTATCACTGATCAGTGGAGAAATACAAATCCAAACCACAATAAGATACCATCTCACACTAGTCACAATGGCTATTATAAAAAAAGTAAAAAAAAAAAATAAAAAAATAACAGATGCTGCAGTTTGCAGAGAAAATGGAACACTTATACGTTAGTGGGAGTCTAAGTTAGTGGAAAGCAGTATGGCATTTCCTCAGAGTGCTAAAAGCAGAACTACCGTTTGACTCAACAATCGCATTACTGGGTGTATAGTGAAATATAAATCATTCTATTATAAAGACACATGCATGCAAATGTTCAGTGTAGCACTGCTCACAATAGCAAAGGCATAGAATCAACCTAAATGGATAAAGAAAATGTGGCACATAATACACTATGGAATACAATGCAGTCATATAAAAGAAAGAGTTTTTTTTTTTTTTTTTTTTGGAACCACAGACAGAGCTAGAGGCTATTATCCTTAGCAAACTAAGCTAGGAAGAGCAAACCAAATACCACATGTTCTCACTTGTAAGTGGGAGTTAAATAGTAAGAACTTATGAGCACAAAGAAGAAAAATGACAGACACTGGGATCTACTTGAGCAGTAAGGGTAGGAGGATGGAGAGGAGCAAAAAAGATTAACTATAGGGGTATTGTGTTTAATACCTGGATGATGAAATAATAGGTACAAGAATCCTTGGTGTTGCATGCTTACCTATGAAACACACCTTCACATGTATCCCCAAACCTAAAAAAAAAGGTAAAAAGAAGTGTCAAAGCAACAATTTCCTTATTACTATGTCAGTTGCTGTTTTATTTTTATAGTTATTATTTTTGAAATTCTCTTTGGCTTTTTTGTTTGTTTTGTTTTTGACTCTGGTCACCTAGGCTGGAGTGCAGTGGTGCAATCATGGCTCACTGTAGCCTTGACCTCCCAAGCTCAGGTGATTTTCCCACTTCAGCCTTCCAAGTAATTAAGATTACAAGCATGTGCCACCACACCCAGCTAATTTTTTGTATTTTAGTAAAGATGAGGTTTTACTATGTTGCCCAGGCTGGTCTTAAATTCCTGGACTCAAGCCAGCCACCCTCTTGGGCCTCCCAGAGTGCTGAGATTCACAAACATGAGCCACCACACCTGATCTGAAATTCTCTTTTTAGACAGACAGTTCAGTAATTTGTCCTCATCAACTTTATCACATCTTCTTGATGGTGTTGCTGTAGTGTATGAATATGCTGTACTAAGTCTAACAAATCTTCCATTCAACTAGTATGTTAATAATATTAGTCAGTGATAATAATTATGTTGTCCTTTCTCTAGCAGCAAAGTCTGAATTAATTAAACATAAATTCTTCTCAACTTTGAAAATCTTGTTATGGGGTTCCCCAATAATTTCTACGAGGTGCAATAAGATATGGAAACTTTGCATTATATGGCCAGATGATACAAAGGATTCAACGTTTATATTTACTTATTTACTTAGAGGTGATTATTTTAGTCTGTGATTAATACCATTCAAGCAAAAGAATAGACAGATGTCAATATAAGAATTGAAGTTGCTGTCTTCAGTCTTCATTCAACAACAGCTTAAGACTGATAACAGATTTTTATGAATGTTAACTTTGAATATTTTGCTATTCTTTAAGAAAAAGATCATGGCAAAATGAATTGCTCTTGAAGGTAATTTTAAAGACTATATACACATGTACATGCTTATATACATGCACAAGCATGTGTATGCATGTGTGTGTGCTTGTGCGTGGTGTGTGTGTGTGTGTGTGTCTCCTTATAAAAATATCCAAATTTGACCACAACTTCTTGTCTTAGTTTATTTTGGGCTGTCATACTGCCATACAAAATACCACAGACTGGGTAATTTATAAGGAACAACAATTTATTTCTTAGGGTTCTTGAGGCTCAGAAGTTCAAGAGCTTGCTGCCAGCATCTGGCAAGGGCCTTCATACTATATTATTCCATGGCATAATAAAAGGGCAAGAGAGTGCCTAAGATAGAAACAGCAAATCTGGCTTAACTCATCCTAATATTAGGAACCCACTCCCTCTATAACTAACTTATATCAGCAATAACGGCATTCATCTATTCATGAGGGAGAGACTTCATGACCTAGTCATCTCAAAAGATCTTACCTCCCAATACCATTACATTGGCAGTAAAATTTCAACATGAGTTTTCGAGAAAACAGTTAAACCATAGCCACCTCAAAAATGAGATTTATAATTAACTAATTGTAACATAAATATCTGCAATAAAATTATCCAAATACATGAAGTGTCATATCAACACATTTAATAAATAGAGTAAATCTACTATGTGCGTTGATTAATATTAATTATGCTGTATATATGTAAAATTCCTGTGATAAATTATATCTATTAAAACATTTGGCAAGAATACGATGATGTTGAGGACTCTTCAACTTTAATTCATTATTTTTTATGAGATTATGAGATTTATGAGTAAATTAGGGCTAACCTAATTTACCTGTCTTCAGGTTGAAAGATTTTCTTTTGGAGGTTTTCAAAATGTCTTAAGCATGAGATTTTTCAGTAGGCCTGCTTCTGCAATACAAGCACATGGAGTTAGTAGCCATATAAGTTTTCATTTTTTTAAGTATTTTTCTATGTGTATTTCAACAATCATATCTCAGCTAAAATGAGCTGACAAATAAAAATGTTCATTCTTATACAGTGCACAGAATCTGGGGAAAAAAGATGCATAAAATCAAGAACAACAGCAAAACTTGTTTGACAAATGGAATCTACTGGAGGAGAGAGATGGCAATAAGAGTTATAAAATAATCAAACATTTAATGCGATTTAAGTAAATATCACAAATTACTTCCTGTGGCTAAATATCAAGTTTCCCAATATATTCTGAATGAATAAACAGATAAAACAATCATTTTTTTGTCCTGAGTTAGTAGACTTGAACTTCACTGGCATGGAAATATCCCAAAACACAGAGTAAGACAAAATAAAATGAGAAAGAATTGGGAAAATTATAAGAGATTTGATAAATATGTTCAACTCACTTGACACAGGAATAATTGATGTCTCGGGAACAGAACAAATAATTAGTGAGTAAACAATAATTAATAACATAATGGAAGATTTTCCTGAGCTGACAAAAGACATGAGCATACACATTAAAAGATAATTGGGCCAGTAATTTACAAAACAAATTAAAATGGAAAACAGCAATTTAAGTATTAGTAGAAAAGAATGACCACCAGCTAGGATAAAACAACAAATTAACTTCAAAAGATAACAAATCAGACTGCCATTGAAATTAACAACTACTATATTGAAGTTAGGAGAAAGGGGTATAATTTATCAGAAAAAAAGGAAAGTTATCAAGAATCCTGTGGACATCCAAAATAGCATTCTTCTGTCAATTAGAAAGCAAAGTATTTAAAAATAGACAGTAACTCAGATTACATCACCTGCATGCATCTTTTGAAAAGTGTGCTTGAGGAAAGCCTCTAATCAAATAATAAATGACGAAGAACAAGATTACCATACATGATTGTAAGATTGTATTTAGCTATAAAATGCATCAAGTCAATGTTAAATACAAATTAGGTTTTATTTATTTATTTTTTTTTGAAAGTTCAGGAGTGTGGACAGAATAAGGAATAAATCCCTTTAAGGTATATAATGTGATTTTAATCTTTTAGCATTCCTTCAATGGAAGGCATATATACAAGATCAAATATTAATATATTGATTGATACAATTTTTAAAAAGTCTATCATGACCTTATAAATTGACGAAAATTACAAAAACTTGCTGCAGAACATTTGTTTTAAAATATGTTTTACTCTAATTACTTTTAAGATGAAGTTGTTATCTTTTTAACTTTCTTAAAATGAAAGCTCAAAAAATATGAGAATAATTTTCATAGGTGATTAATCAGGTGAGGAAGGAGGCAACAGGAAAAAAGGACAAGAAATTAAAACCAAGAAAAATAACAATGTTAATTTACCGAATGTTAGAAAGTTGTATTTTACTTTTTGTTGTCTAGAATGAAATTCTGAATGGCGATTGCATAAGTAACCATAATTTTGTCAGAAGGAAACAAATGAAAAATGTCATGTGTAATTTCTGTTAACTACCTTAACTGGGACTAATGAAAGAAAACTCCTTGATTTTCTCATGGTAGACTTTGATCTAATTATTGAGATTTCTGTAATAATTTGGAACAAAATAAAAAGCCTAGTAAAAACAACAAAGGTAAGTATAATTTTGACTGTGCATAATTTTAAAAAATAACTGATTCAAAACTCACATCTTTTTGACTGTTAATCTTGATGAAAATAACTCAATAAATAATATCTAAACTTCTAAATCAGGAGGAGCAATGTATAAACACTTTTCAAATAGGATGAGAGAGGAAGTCAAACTATCCCTCTTTGTGAATGACATGATCCTATATCTAGAAAATCCCATTGTCTCAACCCAAAAGCTTCAGAAACTGATTAGAAACTTCAGCAAAGCCTTGGATAACAAAATCAATGAGCAAAAATTGCTAGAATTCCTATACCTCAACAACAGTCAAGCCAAGAGCCAAATCACAAACCAACTCCCATTTACAGTAGCCACAAAAAGAATAAAATACCTTGGAATACAGCTAACATGGGAGGTGAAAGATCTCTAGATATCTATGAAGAGAACTACAAACCATTGCTCAAAGGAATTAGAGATGACACAACAAATGAAAAAAAATTCCATGCTCATGAATAGGAAGAATCAATATTGTTAAAATGACTATACTGCCCAAAGCAATTTAAAGATTTGATGCCCATAAACTATAACTGAGATTCTTCACTATTCAAATTAGAAGTGGTAAACTTTGGGGATATGGAGAATATCCATTTTACAGAGGTGTTTGACTTAACTGAAGACATTTAATTAACTAATTTTAAAATCAAGTTGGTTGCTGCCATATAAAACAAAATTATATAGTGTTCTTGAAAAAAAGTGATATATCTACTAGTAGTAGGTATGAATTCCTATTGAAAGGCAAAAATCAATACCACCTGAGAAATGACTATTTTCTTTAGACATAGCACATGCTCTTTTATTTCTCCATTTTCATCTATCTTTGCTGTGCTTCTCTATTTGTTAGAATATAAAGCAGTTCATATTATCACAATTACATCATTTTTAAACACTAAAGTTAAAAATATTTACTTCATTCCTATTTTCCTAAAATTACAAAATTTGACAATCTGCAAAAATCACAAGCATTCTTATACACCAATAATAGACAGATTGCCAAATCATGAGTAAACACCCATTCACAGTTGCTACAAAGAGAATAAACACTTAGGAATACCACTTACAAGGGATGCGAAGGATCTCTTCAAGGAGAAATACAAACCACTGCTCAAGGAAATGAGAGGACACAAACAAATGGAAAAAAATTCCATGCTTGTGGATAGAAAGAATCAATATTGTGAAAATGGCCATACTACCCAAAATAATTTATAGATTCACTGCTCTTCCCATTAAGCTACTATTGACTTTCTTCACCGAATTAGAATAAATTACTTTAAATTTCATATGAAACCAAAAAAGAGCCCACATAGCCACAACAATCCTAAGCAAAAGTAACAAAGCTGGAGGCATCACACTTCCTAATTTCAAACTATACTACAAGGCTACAGTAACCAAAACAGCATGGTACTAGTACCAAAACAGATACATAGACAAATGGAACAGAATACAGGCCTCAGAAATAACACCACACATCTACAACCATGCAATCTTTGACAAACCTGATAAAAACAAGCAATGGGGAAAACACTGTTTATTTAATAAGCGGTGTTGGGAAAACTGGTTAGCCATTTGCAGAAAACTGAAACTGGACCCCTCCCTTACAACTTATACAAAAATTAACTCGAGACGGATTAAACACTTAAACATAAAACCTAAAACCATAAAAACCCTAGAAGAAAACCTAGAAAATGCCATTCAGGACATAGACATGGGCAAAGACTTCATTACTAAAACATCAAAAGCAATTGCAACAAAGCCAAAATTGGCAAATGGGATCTAATAAAGCTAAAAATCTTCTGCACAGCAAAAGAAACTGTCATCAGAGTGCACAGGCAACCTACAGAATTGGAGAAAATTTTTGCAATCGATCCATCTGACAAAGGGCTAATATCGAGAATCCACAAAGAACTCAAACAAATTTACAAGAAAAAATACAAACAATCTCATCAAAAAGTGGGCAACGGATATGAACAGACACTTCTCAAAAGAAGATATTTATGTGGCCAACAAACATGAAGAGAAGCTCATCATCACTGGTCATTAGAGAAATGCAAATCAAAACCACAATGACGTACCATCTCACATCAGTTAGAATGGAGATCATTAAAAAGTCAGGAAACAACAGATACTGGAGAGGATGTGGAGAAATAGGATTGCTTTTACACTGTTGGTGGGAATGTAAATTAGTTCAATCATTGTGGAAGACAGTGTGGGAATTCCTCAAGACTCTGGAACCAGAAATACCATTTGACCTAGCAATCCCATTTACTGGGTATATACCTAAAGGATTATAAATCATTCTACTATAAAGACATATTCACACATATATTTATTGCAGCACTATCTACAATAGTAGAGACTTGCAACCAACCCAAATGCCTATCAATGACAGATTGGATAAAGAAAATGTGGCACATACATCATGAAACACTATTCAGACAAAATAAATTATGAGTTCATATTTTTTGCAGGGACATGGATGAAGCTGGAAACCATCATCCTCAGCAAACCAACACAGGGACAGAAAACCAAACACTGCATGTTCTTACTCATAAGTGGGAGTTGAACAATGAGAACGCATGGACACAGAGAGGGGAACATCACACACCATGGCCTGCCGGGGGGTTGGGGGGGGGGATGGATAAGGCGAGCATTAGGACAAATAGCTAATCCATGTGGGGCTTAAAATCTAGATGACAGGTTGATAGGTGCAGAAAACCACCATGACACATATTTACCTATGTGACAAACCCGCACGTTCTGGACATGTATCTCAGATTTTAAAGTAAAATTTAAAAAAAAATAGAATATCAAGCAGTGCATATTATCACAATTACATCATTTTTTAAGCACTAAAGTAAAAAATACTTCGTTTCTATATTTTTAGATTAAAAATTTGATGATTTACCAATGAATTATTTTTTAATTTAAAAATGTAGAAGAAAACATAATTTTTGAAAATAGAGGATTTTATATATGTTTATATAAAAACACAATGCTCTTCAGAGAAATTCAAATTAAATGCCTTCATTAAACAGGCAAGGGTAAGTACTATGAAGGATATATAAACCAGGTAATGAATATAATGTATGCTTCTGTGAACAGAAATGGTATATTTTGTTAAAAAAAACTTATATCAAATTACGTTCAGGTTGCAAGTCTATGAAAGACCACACGTTCAATACACTATTAATATATGCAAGTTGAAATGCAAAACTATCCAGAAAAAATGCAAATATGGCCAAGCACTTACAACATGAGTTTCTTGAAAATAATAATAAAGTAAATGTTTTGACATTTTTTACTAGTTGTGAGAGCACAGATATAAATATCACTATCCAATTAGGCAAATGCATTAATGTTGTCCATTACTTGTGGTGCCTCCTATAAACAACAGTATTAGGAAATGATGGATTTTTTTTTTTAAATGTTTCTAGGAAAAGTCTTAAACATGTATTGTAATATGGCCAATCTTTACCATTTGACAGTTTTACTATGAGCAAATGAAAGCACATAGCAGTCTAGCAAAAGCAAGCAAAGTTTTAATACAAAAGGCAATACTATGAGGCAGGAGAAAATTTAAAAATACACACACACACACACACACAAAGACACATACAGCATATTCATAACATATATGCATAACAGCATATTCATCAGCACACATACACATATGCATAAAACCCTGAGAGGCAGGAGGGCAGTAGAGCTGGACAAGTAGTCAGTCACAACCAACAAGACACATCTGTGTTAGATTAAAATGCTTATGAAATTATCATAACACATGTCTTCTAATATCTGAAATAGTCTATAGATGGTAATTTATATGTATACATATGTATTTAAATATATGGTATATGGTAAATATATGCATATTTATACACACATTTATATAGAGAGCTATTTTCAGTCCCAATTCTATTTGTTATCTATAGCTGATTATATTTATGACTTAGTAATGTACACTGGATCTTACCCATTTTTTACACCTTAAAAACATAGCATCACAGTATTGGGTAAATAATTGTGGAATTCTTACTGAATCTTGCTAGCTTTTCCAAATATCATAATTAACTACTTTTATTGTTGCTACAAGTAAACCCTATGCACTTCCTGTTCCTTTTAGGACTTAGAGTTTCCATTCCCTACAACTTGAAATTGTGCAATTGATTTTGTGTTAGATCATCTCTCAATGAGTAGTCTTTCAGAGCACATTTGTAGATGTAAAAGCAAAAAGAACAAGTAAATAGAGTAAGATTATTGAAAGATTAATTCAAGTATCCTATTAAATTGAGGGTTAAAAATAAAACAGGAAGAAAAATTAATACATCATAATAACAAAAACTCAATATATAGAATATCAAAAAGTGTACCTAAACAACCCAAGGAAAACAATCAAAATAAAAGTTTGCTCATAACTCTGATTCAGTTGTATTTAATGAATTCTCATCTGATGGTTCTGGAGTAGCAGGCTACCACTCAAAGTCATCGGTTTGTTTTGTTGTTTCTAGATTATTAGTCGGCCAGCCAAGAACTCGTCTGCTTTTGTACTTAGAGTGTGCTGGAAATTCTTAGTCTCAGAATCTTTGGTATAGTCCTCTGTTTTAAAGTTCTAAGGCTGTAATTGTTAGATGTTTCTTTCAGAGGAATTAAAAATAGGCTTCTACTGCATTGCAGGGTCCAGGTAACATGAAAGGCAAGCCAAAACACCTGCTGATGAAATAATACACGGATTGTGTTATTTTATTACAGTAACTGACAGTATCAGAATGACACAGAGAAAAATCCTTATTTGGAGTATATATATATGAATGTAACCATGATTAACACTAAAGATGAGGATTTTAATGTAAGACTATTGCAACAGTTTGAATGAGTCCCTCAAAATGCATGTGTTGGAAACTTCATCCCCAGTGCAACACTGTTTGAAGATGAGGCCTAATGGGAAGTGTTCAAGTAATGAGGACTGCCCCCACCCCCGCCAAGAATGTATTCATGATGATTATAAAAGGACTTGAGGCTTCACGTTTTATCTCTTACTTTATCTAGCCCTCTCTGCCCTTCCAGCATGGGATAACACTGTCAGAAAGTCCTTGCCAAATGCTCGTCCCATAGTGTGCACTGCCCAACCTCCAGAATGTGAGCCAATAAATTTGTGTACATTATAAACTACCCAGTCTGTGAAATTCTGTTATAACAGCACAAAACTGACAGAGACAGAAAATCAGTACTGAGAGGGGGGGTGGTTGCTATGACAAACACCGAAAACTGTGGAAATGTTTTGAACTGGGTAATGGACAGTGGTAGAAAAAATTTGGAGGAACGGGCTAGAAAAGAGGCTAGATTGTCATAAATGGAGCATTAAGGGAATTTCTGGGGGAAAGCTCAGAAGAGAAGACCTGTATGAAAAGTCTGAAACTTCCAAGGATTATTTAGGTGGTCATGATCAGAATGTTGGTAAGGATCATTCAAATGAGATCTCAGACAAAAGGTATTGGAAACTGGAGAAAAAAATCATCCCTGTTACAAATGACAAAAATCTCGGCTGAATTGTGGCCATGTCCTAGGACTTCATGGAAGGTTGAGCTTTGCTAGTGATTAACTAGGATATCTGGGAGAAGAAATACCTATGTAGCAAAATATTCAGATTGTGGCATGGCTCCTTTTAACGGCATACAGTAAAATTCAAGAAGAAACAAATGATTTGAAGATAGGGACTTTCTAACTAAAAAGGAAACAGAATTTAAGGGTTTGAAAGAATCTCACCTTGGAGGTGTGGCAGAGGATGAAAGAGCATTTTCAGGAGAGGAAACCAAGTTTCATAGAAAGATTAGTATGGATAGAACAAAGCCAGGGGCTGTTTATCGGAGCAATGGAAGAATGATTTTCTCTTGAAGGCAGTTTGGAGATTACTGGTACCATCCCTCCCATCACAGGTACAGAGTACCAAGGCCTACAGCAAGAAAATATGTCAAAAGAGAGGCCTCAAGTACCCTTGGTATGTTGGCTCACTGCCCGGGGCTGCTTCAAGTCTCTGATCCTTGAATTCCTGGCAGAACTCCTTGATCACCTCAGGTGCGGCTCAAGGAGCCCAGACGCAGCTTGCGCCACAATTTTGGAAGTTGCAAGTCTCAAATTTTGGCAACATTCATGCAGTGTTAACCTTACAAGTTCAAAAGTGCAGGAGCTATCGGGGCATGGCTCCCTCCCTCTAGATTTCAAAGGATTTCACAATAGCCTGAGGCCATGCAGAGAACTGTCAGAGGTATTAGGAACTGGAGAAAGTGGGGTCACCCACACAGTTCCCACTGGACCTAATGGATCTGTGGGTGCATTACTATCTGTGAAATTCCAGAGGTATAGGGCCACTAGAATGCAACTCCAACCCTGAGAAGTTTCATCACAATCTATAGGGTTTGAGCAAGAATTTCTATTCATGGTCAGATAGACAATAAATTAAATCTCTTTATAAGCAATTTTATTACAATGATTATATCAATTTTCCAGTTACTTAAATATTTGCATGTCACTTCACATCCCCCCAAGAAAGAGAACTAAAACTATTGAAAAATAGTCCAACTAATAACACTTTCCTGTGCAACATTAATCTAGTTAATATCGACCTTGTCTCTCTGGTTTGAGAGACTTTCACTTTGGATATCAAATAACGGGATAGGCTTACAAGATTTTTGAGTTCATGTAAATAATCTAGAGCATACCAAAAATACCTAATTATTTCTGTCATCTTTCCTTTTACAAAGTGAAGGTGTAAATTTTGTATGCCAATTATTATCAATAGGAGTAGTATCGAATAATGTTTGAATATAGAACAAACTTTGAGAATTTATTATTTCAAATTTACAGTCTGTAATTAACTAGGATTCACATAATTTGGATCATCACTTAAAATTTAAACAGCAATATTTAGTTTTATTGAGACATATTGAAATTTCACTTATCTTAGAGAAAAATAACTTGAAAACCAGAAGTCAGTAGAGACAAAATTAATCCATTGAGGGAAAATTATTGATTCAAAGTATAAAGAATTATTTTTATTTTAGCTTTAAAACACAACTAATCTTATCAGCTAATACATTTATCATAATCATTTTATTGCTTTTATCAGAACTATATGAAAATCAAACATGTTTATATGTAATGAAGAAATAAGTGAAACCTACATGTAAGACAGCACATTTGTTTGTGTTTTTTTGTGAATCTAGTACTCTTTAGGAATATTCTACCTAACTAACATTTATTCTATAATACTATCAAAAATGAGTGAAATGTTTCTATAAATCACATGAGTTGCAGCATAACTTGAAGTTTAAAAGAATTTTTATCTAATGATATATTTCACTTTTTCAAAACACATATTTCAACAAAATAGATACCTCTTTAAATTTGAAAGACTTTATAATTTTTCTCTGTGGACTGTGACTTTCTTACTCATATGGTGAATCCTCTGGATTTTCTTTTGCTCCTAAGGATTAAATGTTCCTTATGTTTGTAAACCAGCCTTCACCAGTGTGATAGATTCATGTTTTCATTGTGCATTCCCATCAATGAAACTTCTCTATGTCTCAGTTATTATAGTATTTTCAATCCCTTATATCCCAGAGTGAATCCTTTTAAGTTATGCAACGTTCTCTTGCTTTATGTGTCCCTAGTAGTTAAGGGGCTGACCATGCTATTACTACAGTTTCTTTATTTTCATTTTATCTGGTATAATCAATCTAAAAATCCTCCTTAATCTCAAACATTAACTTTGTTTCAGATTATATTTTGATAATGCTAAAAAAGTGGAGCCTCCAATAACTCATGAAGAGGCCATTCTGGAAGCCTCTATCATCCTCTGCATTGTGGCTTCTTTGTACCTGCTTTCTTTTGGTTATTATTCGCATGGAAATTATTTTCCATTCTTTCAGTTTTAAACCATGCATATCCTTGGATCTAAAGTGAGTCTTGTAGGCATCAAATAGTTGATTTTTGTGTTTTTAACTAATTCTTTTGAAACACTTTTTAATTTGTAATTTTAATTCATTTACACTTAAAATAATTAACTTACTATTGCCATTTTGTTACTTGTTTATGCATTTTACAGCTTTTTGTTATCCCTTAGTTCCTTTGGTACTGCCTTCTTATTTTTTGTAATGAGTTTTAATTTCCTTTTTATTTCCTTTTGTGTACATGCTATAAATATTTTCTTAGTGGTTATCCTTGGTGATTATATATAATATCCTAAAGTTAAAGCAATCTATTTTAGCTGATACCAAGTTAATTGCAACATTATACAAAATCATACAAAATTCTATTTCTTTATATCTCCCCCTTATGGTACTGATATCACAAATTACATTTCTATATATTGTATGCCATTAACGTAGATTTATAATTTTATTTTTATGGTTTTGCCTTTCAAATCTTATAGTATAATAAAAAATGGTTACAAACCAAAATTACAATAATACTTTTTTAAAGAATTTGTCCACGTATTTATCTTCCCTGGAGAACTTTATGCTTTCATATGGCTTCAAATTAGTATCCAGTTTCCTTTCAGTTAAACTGGAAGAACTCCCTTTAGTATTTCTTGTATGGAAGGTATAGTGGTAATAAACTTCTGCTTTTTGTTTATCTGGAAATGGCTCACGTTCTTCCTCATTTGTAAAGCACAGTTTTACGAGATACAGAGTTCTGAATTGACTTTTTTCTCTTGGTACTTTTACATCTTATTTCATTTTTTAAATCCTGACATTTACCAGGTACATAAAGTAGATATACTTTTATTTTAATAAATGCCCATTAAATTATTTATTTAGACATAAGTTTCAGGAGGTACTGTTATTTTTAAATATGTTTGAGTTCAGAAAGTGATTTTCACAACTTTTCAATGACAATTGGAAAGTTTGTTTTTTCTGTCATCATCTAAGAAATCATACAAAGTATTAAAATTCAGAATAAAATATGTAATCTATGAAAAAGGACACACACAATATAGGTGTAATTTTTTATAACTATTACAAATTATCATTAACTTGATGACCTAGATAACAAAATTTGATTTTCTGTAACTGGACACCAGGAGTTTGAAATGAGTCCTAGTGAGCTGAATTAAAATGTCAGAAGCCCCAATTTCTTCTGGAGGCTCCAAGAGTGAATCTGTTCCTTGCCTTTTAACATTTTTTGAGACTTCCGGTATGTTTTGGCTTTCCTTAGTTCATGGTTCCATCACTCCAATCTCTTGCTTCTATTATCACATTTTCTACATCTGATATTAAGGAATTAGATTCTTTTAGATAGTCCGGTGAGCCTACCTCAATCAAGCAAAAGGGCTTTAACACAGAACCGAGGCTTCCTTAAGGAAGAAGAAATCTGCAGGGCGTGGTGGTTCACGCCTGTAATCCCAACACTTTGAGAGGCTGGGGCAAGGGGATGGGGGGCGGATCACCTGAGGTAGGGAGTTCGAGACCAACCTGACCACCATGGAGAAACCTTGTCTCTACTAGAAATACAAAATTAGTAGGGCGTGGTGGTGCACGCCTGTAATTGCAGCTACTAGGGAGGCTGACGCAGGAAAGTCACTTGAACCTTGAACCCGGGAAGCAGAGGGTGCAGTAAGCCAAGATCGCACCATTGCACTCCAGCTTGGGCAAAAAGAGCGAAACTCCATCTCAAAATAAATAAATAAATAAATAATAAGAAATATAAATAAATAAATAATAATAAGAAGAAATTCTTCCTTTAGACTGAAGTTCCAGCTCATGCCTCAGACTTCCACTGTTCACATCTTGATGGCCTGCCCTGTAGATTTTGAACTTGCCCAGGCAGCCTCCACAATAATTTTCAGTCTGTCTATCTATCTATCTATCTATCTATCTATCTATCTATCTATCTATCTATCATGTCCTACACGTTTTGTTTCTCTAATGAAATTCTGATACAGGCAGAGAATTTTTCTCTTATAAAAGCACATTTTATATTCAATCTTTGATGAGTTAATTATTAAGGGCTTACACATTTTCTAAATATTAGTAAGTGAATATCACTTTGCCATAGTCTCTCCTGTGCATTCCATGTTATGGAGCCATCCATTTAAAAGGTCAGTAGTCAGTAATTTCCTATTTCGCATGTGTGTCATAGTATGATGAAGCAAGGAAATACTTACTTTCGGTTAATGGGCTAAACAATTGTAAAAATACTCTACATATTTACTTTACCGTGAAAATAGATTACAGTAAAATTGGTTTTCTTTTTACTATGAAATCTATTTCATTTTCTTTATTTACCATTATTACATTGCACTAGTACAGTCAAACATTAATATTTAAAAACATTTCATCAATAAGATATGACACCAAAAAAGATATCAGATAATTCTGTTCTTCAGGGCCTTTGCAAATGACCTATTTATCTTGTTTTTGTGCTGGTCAAAAATTTTTTTGGTTGGGATTAAGAAAAATAAAATTTAGCCAGCTTGAGAAAAACACAATAGTGGAAACTAGAAAACTGCCAAGAGAATAACTAGTTCAAACTCTAGAGACCTCAAGTCTCTGCTAATCTCCAGAATAACATCTTCTTTTTTTCTTTTTCTTTCTTTTTTTTTTTTTTTTTTTTTGAGACGGAGTCTCGCTCTGCTGCCCAGGCTGGAGTGCAATGGCCGGATCTCAGCTCACTGCAAGCTCCGCCTCCTGGGTTCACGCCATTCTCCTGCCTCAGCCTCCCGAGTAGTTGGGACTACAGGCGGCCGCCACCTCGCCCGGCTAGTTTTTGTATTTTTTAGTAGAGACGGGGTTTCACCGTGTTAGCCAGGATGGTCTCGATCTCCTGACCTCGTGATCCACCCGTCTCGGCCTCCCAAAGTGCTGGGATTACAGGCTTGAGCCACCGCGCCCGGCCTTTTCTTATTTATTTATTTATTTTTGGCAGACTGACTTATCTCTGGTTTTCAGTGAGCGTGGTCAGGATTCTGAGCACACAAGTGTCCAAGCAAGGCCTCCAATGTTGACCCTTCTCATGAAATTTAAATCACACATAATAGTAATGTTACTTATAAATTTACTTCTTTATTAATACAAGGTTGCAATATTACTGAAAATTGAGAACATTTTTTCATCTTTTCTGCAATGCTTAGTTATGAGCAGATGCTGGGTTTTATGTTTAAATTATAGGGAGTCTCACATTTCCTTTCAGTAGTTCTGAAGATCTAAAAATGTGAATCACTACTTTCTAGTATCTTTTTCTTTCGTATCTCCACCAACCTTGAATTCCATGTTCAATGAAGTGTGAATTACTAATGCTGGAATAACTAGGGTTCTTTTTACAGGATTTGAAAGTGTAAGAGGAAGTGAGAGATGAATAATTTCTATGTGACTCACCATGTCCATATGAGATTTAGGACAAATCAAAATCCACCATGTGAATCAAAGGGCAAAAAATTCCTGACTCCTGGGGAAAAAAACAAGTAACTTTAAGGATAAGACAAAAATAAAGATTTTATGTAAATACAGTACAGACTGGGATCCTGACACCATTTAATTGTTTTTGGCTTTGGTTTTTTTCTGAGTAAGGACTAGATTCCTTCTAGACTTTTGTTATGATAGATGAGCTTGTAGAATCATTTTGCGTAAGTATTTTTAGTGTTTATTATTTGAAACAAAAGAACCACAATTAATAAAATCTATGTCTGGTCTTAGTAATAGTATCTGAATAGTAGAAACAGAAGTTTTAGAAAAATCATAGCTGTGTCTCAATTTGAAATAGGAACTAAAATGTAAAAGAAGGAAAGAAAGAGAAAGAATAAAGAAAAAGTGAAGGGGGGGAAGGAAGAAAGAGAGGAAGGGAAGGATGAAGAAAGAAAGGAAGAAAGGAAAACAGAAGCAAGAAAAGGAAGAAGAAAGCAAATGAAGAAAAAAGAGAAAGAAGGAAAGATAAATAAAAATATAATGAGGTGTTAAATTGTAAATGCGGTGCCAGTTAACTCAGCTTTTCTCACATGGCTTCTTACATAATTAGCAAGGAAACTTTTAACCTCATTTTACTAAGTAAACAGTGTTTTTGAATGGAATCATATGTTTTAATTATCACTCAAATCTTGTTTATTTTTTGATGCATCATAAACCCAAGGAAGTTTCCCTCAAATAGGATATAGTAATACAATTATCTAAATTATTTTACTAATTTATCTGTTCAATCTATCAGATTTACCATTTATGACTAATTGAGATTATTTTAAATATATTTCTTCTTTGTGGAATAAATTAGGATGTTTTATTTTTGCTCAATCAGCAAAGAACGATAAAAGAGGCAGTCTTGAATCATTTTTCAAATTTAGGTATTAGAAACAATGCCATAAGATTGAAAACTTTTTAAAAATTATGCTTTTTCTGTAAAATCATTTTCTCATTTTAATTATCAATCATTTTCTCATTTTCATTCCCAGCCTGTGAGTGTGTGTAAGTATATGTGTAAATCCACTTACTATGAAAAAATTGCATTTCATGAGGAAACGTGTTGCATATTTTCTCTTTTATAAGCTTCTTGAATAGCATAATCTTTAGAATCAACCTATCTTATGGTCTTTTATTTCCTGCCACCCATCTCCCACTCCCTTCTGGGGGCCATCGTGAATTACTAAGCAAAATTAAAGGATTGCATGTGGTCTCTAGAGTCACTACTGACAAGGTGAAATCATTTAAGAAGACAGAATGGAGAGCTATTACTGGAATTTCTGCTTACTAGGGGAAGATGCAGTCACAAGAGCTGTGTTATTGCTTTATGCAGCCTGGCATGGGGCTATAACATATCTGGGTATGAAATAGACACATCTTCAGATTCTTGAGACTCCAAAAATTCCAAGGAAACAACTCTAACAAATTCTATTAGGATATCTAAAATCAAGTCACACTCAGAAAGAAGAGATATATTCAAAATGAAATAATATTACAATGCTGAAAATAACAAGATTCAGAAGAATCATTGTTTCACAGTTTGGGTTTAATTTAGAACCCTTAGTAATTTTTTAAATAGAGTTCTAGCTGGCAATTTTCTTCCCAAATCATATTGAAAAACTCATTTTGCTGATTCTGTTTTGCAGATTTGTTTCTGAGAAATTGCAAATAATTGTAGGAAAATAATAACTACCAATTTATTTCTATTTATTCTTATTTATTATAATTTTTCTCATGCAGCATTTTCAATGAGTGTATATCAACACATGACTCAGCTACCATCTGCGTATAACAATTAGGCCTTATATAAATAAGTCAATGCTCTTTCTTCAAATTACCAACATGCCATTGTTTCACTGTTCATAAAATTTTACAAAATCCCTTCCTTGATATTAAAATTTTATGTAAAAAAAAACAAAGAAAAAATGAATTGTGAGATGCAGGAATCATTTGAAAATTTGAGGGCACAAATACTGACTTTTTAAAACAAATTTAAAAATTTGATTTAACAATTAAAAAAAATGTATACCACTTTTATTTTTCCCATCAATCTATTTTTGTTTGGGTATCTATTTATCCTGACAAAAATTCTTTGCATAGCTAAACATTAGCCAGGTTCCCAACCCTCTTCTAGACCCACTGGCAACTTTGTTTGTAAAAACAAATTTAGCAAAGAACCCAGCTAAAGAATCCAGCTAATCCAAACAATATCTGATCATCGTCAGATCACCATACCTCATTAGATTTCTCATCCTTTATCCCCCAGGTGATGACTGATCACCCTGGCCTGTCTTCAGTTACAATCTTATTAGGTCAGCTTATCCAAAATTCTCGTTACCTTTGATATTTCCTCTTAGTGATTTTCCATCCATTGACCTTTACCCTTCCTCTTGGCTGTAAATTCCCATTTGCCCATGCTATCTATATTAGGAGTTGAGTCCAATCTCTCTCTTGTGCAGTGGTCTTTATATTTATCACAATGGTCCTGAATAAAATCTTCCTTCCAGTACTTTAAGAATTCTCATTGAAATTTTTTTTTTTTTTTTAACAATCCCCTATTCTGTTCTATGCCGTTTGGATGGATTTCTATCTTAGATGGCATTGAAAATGCCAAATAGAGAAAGATAAATACTAGATATTGAGTTTTAAAGATCAGTGGAAAACTTTAGCTTAAGATAAAATCATGCATTTATTGATATAATTATTCAAAAATATTCACTATGTACCCAATGAAAGATTCTTTGTGTTGTCCACATTTTAAAGCAATGCAAATAAAGTTAAAGCCATGCAATTAAATAAGATTGGCTTGCACTTGACAGCTATTTAATGGATTTCTAATACATATAGTTTTATGGGTTTTAAAAAAGTAATTTGAAATATACAGAATAACAAAGGATCATATTTGAAATAAAACTTTTTAATTATTTCTACTTTTAAGATTTTTTTTCTCAAAGGGGGGTCCTATTATTAGCTATCAGAATCTCCTATGATATTTTAAAACTGCACTTTTCTGCAATTCTTTGGACTTACTGAACCTGTGTCTATGCAAATGAATTTTATAATTTATTTTTTCATAATAATCACAGTAGAATATAAAGTACTGGGACACACTTGGTACATTCTTATTTAAGAGATGAATAGAGGAATGTTGACTAAGCAAAAATAAATGAAATAGGCAGAGAAGTAATAGGAATTTTATGAGAAAGCAGATAAGAGAGGAAAAATTGAAACAAACAGATAAAACTTGATGACAGAAAGTCATTGAGTTTGACAATGCTAAGTCCATTGTTGGTGATGGTTTAAAATCTGTTATTGAAGTGATATATAGGGATACATATGTTTAAAAAGAAAATATTATGTAAATGCAACAATGGCAGAAAGACTTTCACTTGTCAGTTTTTCATCTGTTTTGTTCATGTATGATTTTCTCTCTTTAGGAGAAATTTTATGAAGACTAATCAGTGAGATGAAGGAGTAAATGGATAATAAAATCAGATCAAACGATCTTATTTTATTATTATATAGATGATCTTTGGTAAGTACTTGGAGACACAAAAATGGACAAGTAGATTTCAATATATCCTTCGGACTTTGAATTTCAATATACGGTTTTATACTAATAGATGATATCTCTATAAATAGGGAACCTATTAAACAATTTGCAGAATAGTGTCTTGTCCATTTACATAGGAAGAAGAATAATTCTTCCTAAACTGGGTATTTAAATAAATAGTTCATATCTATGTTATTATGTGTTCATTAAATAGCAATTCCTTATGATGATAAAGGTTAAACTTTTATGAAGTTCTTTTAAAGTAAAAATATGTAATTGGGAGACATTTATGCTTTAATTTTCTTTAACAAATGTGAACAAATAAGTGATTAGAAAATTATTCTATGGGATGAGATGAGGATACAACATGCTGAAATTTAGGTCGGATAATATCTGATTGAGTTTGAAAAGGGAAGTACCTAACTCGTCAATTTTATTGGTTCTTATAGAATACAAAATCATTTAAAAACATGTTTATAGTGTAGAAGAATTATTTTGTTATATGGATACATTTTATAGCAGTGAAGTCAAGGCTTTTTTAGTGTACCCATTAAGTAATTTCTAATCATTCACCTGTCTACCACCCACCCCTACCCTTCTGAATCTCCGTCGTCTATCATTTCATACTCTGTGTTCATATATACACATTATTTAGCTTACACTCATAGATGAGAACATGTAGTATTAGTCTCAATGTTTCTGAGATACAAATTTAAGAGTCATTAGACCATTACACACTTCCACAGTAACAAACTTTATCTATAGAATTTTGTTGTTGTTGCTGTTATTGTTGTTGTTGTTGTTGATGTTGTTGTTCAGAAGGAGTCTCACTCTGTCGCCCAGGCTGGAGTGCAGTGGCACCATCTTGGCTCACTGCAAGCTTCGCCTCCCAGGTTCACACTATTCTCCTGCCTCAGCCTCCTGAGTAGCTGGGACTACAGGCGCCCGCCACACCACGCCCAGCTAATTTTGTTTTGGATTTTTAGTAGAGACGGGGTTTCACCATGTTAGCCAGGATGGTCTCGATCTCCTGACCTAGTGATTCACACGGCTCGGCCTCCCAAAGTGCTGGGATTACAGGCGTGAGCCACCGCGCCTGGCCTATAGAATTTTTAAACCTGTATTTTTTACTTCTCTGCTTATTTTTTCTCCACCTGTGGATACAATCCAGATATTTTTACACTAATGATGGAGAAAAAGGAAGACTTTTATCTTCTATTCAACTCATTAAAAATTAAGTAACAGGAGGAAATGTGCTTATGTGAAGAGCACATACAGAAGTTACTTTACCTTTTCACTACGTTTATGGAGTGGTTCAATACCTTGTGTATGATCTAGTAATCAGTCTTATCATTCAGTACTATTTGGTATTAATAAGACATCTAACTGATCAAAATCATTTAAAAAGTTGAAATTGAAGTGAAAGTTAAATATTCTTGGCAGATAATATGAAGTTTATGACAGATTCTTCACTCTGACAGTGGCAATTTTTTCAGAATCTAAATCACTTTGACCTCTTTTTTACTATTTTAAATTGCAAAACACCATAATTTTTTTCATCAAGCCAGAAACTTTATCAGCAATATGCATTGCTATCTTCAACTGTCAAGTAATTTATGATCTAATATTAGAGTAAAAGACATTTAAAAATAAACAGATATCTTTTCCAACCAAGTGCACAGGACATCTTCTCATCTGACAAATTTAAAATTGATATTTATCAATATGAGGAAAATATGGCAAAATGCCAAAGTTTAAATTCACTGTATTCTATGAACCTATAGCATATTGACCTGTCATGCATGTCAAAATCAATCACTGCCGGAATTTCTAACAGCTTTGAACCTGGAGAAAAATCCTTTTTACTGTTTTCATTTTCAATTCTCACTCACCATCAAATTTTGTTGCAGTTTTAGATATAAGTTTTAACAACGTACAGTACAGAGGAAAAAACACCTTCAGAATATTTTCTATAGTTTGCCAGTCAAAAACACTCCTCTCTCCGATAAACTATTCAGCCTTCTGAGCCTTATTTTCTACACTTTCATAATACATGTGTTACTATCAATTGTTCTTTAAATACAGTGCATATCAGTATTCACATTGCTATAAATGAGGTCTGAAAACCTCACCCCTACAATTATTTAATTTTTGTATAAATTAATTTTAATTTAATAACCATGTGTAGAACAGCATATTATTTTCTAGGCAAATAGACTTCAGTAGAATATATTAGTAACTACACAGGCAAATACGACTTAAGAGAAACACTTAACAACATAGAATTGTCTTTTTATTTAAATGTTTTTTCATAAAAACACTTTTGTTTTCATAGTATTTCAAATCACGTGATCATTATAAAATGGCATTTGCCCAAATCAATACAATGCTGCATATGATTTCTTGGGTTAATGAATATCAAAATTAAAAATGTTCCATAGTCCATTAAGTGTATGAAATCATGACATGATTTGGTTTACACAGTATTTTATTTCATTCTAAAACACATTTTACAGTATTTTAGAATCACAGTCTGCCTAGTGTCGTGGCTCATGCTTATAATATTAGTACTTTGCGAGGCCAAATCAGGAGTATCTCTTGAAGCCAGGAGTTTGAGATCAGCCTGGGCAAAAAAGTGAGACCCCTGTCTCTGCAGAAAATTTAAAAAATTAGCCAGGCCAAGGGGGCATGTGTTTAGTCCCAGCTACTGGGGAGCGTCAGCTATGATTGCACCACTGGGCTCCAGGCTGGGTTACAGAGAGACCCTGTCTCAATAAGACAAAACAAAATCCATGAGCATGATAAAGATATAGCAAGCATTTGTTTATCCACCGTGGATTTTGAGTAATAATCAAAATAATTTTAAATTTGTCTTTGTAACACTCTCTGATTACTCTCTTAACTCCTTTCTCCACCCTTCAATCACCAAACACACAGAAACACTCTAGAATGTATAATTTGTCATTCACCTAATTTCGTTTCTACAGGTTTTTACTATATAAGTGTATATGTTTGCAAATAACTAGATAGTATAGCATTATTATATTTTAAATGTTAAATTATTGGTGCCTATTGTATCTATTATCTGTGGCATTCTCTTTTTAGGTAGGAATACGGTGTATTCCATGTTAAACGGATACTAGGTTATATTTAAAATTGTTTTGTTGATTAACCTTTAAGTTGTTGCCACTGCTATTGCCATACAAGCTGCACTGATAAGAGCATTTCTAAGACTCTCTCCTTGGGCATGGATGTGAACATTTCTTCAAATTTACACTTAGGAATACAACTGCTGTTTTGTAGAATCAGTATATGTATTTTTAAATATATGAGATATTGCCAAATCTCTCTCTAAAAGTTGAAACAATTGCAACAAAAACATCGTTTTATCTTTTCCTACATACTTGAAAGTACTTGACATTGTCATACTTCAGTGATTCTTAAGGGAGGATAAAGCCCCCTGGGGTATTTGGCACCGTCTAGAGAAGTTTTGGTTTTGTTGTTTTTTCCTCTGGGGTATTTCCTAGAAGTTTTAGTTTTTATTGTGCTAAAATGTACAAAATATAAAATTTACCTTTTTAAACACTTTTGAGTATACAGCTCAGTGGTATTAAGAGCCATTCTGTAGACATTCTCCCATTTTGAAAGAAAAAAAAAAAAGAACATTCATATTGTTGTACAGCCATTGCCACTCTCCTTCTCCAGAATTTTTCATCTTCCTAAACTGAATCTCTGAACCCAAAAACACTAAATCCTTACCCTTCCCTGCCCTATCCCCTGGCAACCGCTATATTACTTTCTGTCTCTATGAATGGGAGGAACTATTCTACATATTCCATGTAAGTAGAATCCTAAGGTAATTGTCCTTTTGTGACTGTCTTGTTTTACTTCGCATGATGTCCTCAAAATTCATTCATGTTGGAGCATGTGTCAGAAACCTCCTTCCTTTTTAAAGCTAACTGATGTTTCTTTGTATGTATGTACCACGTTTGTTTATTCATTCATGCATCAATAAGCACTTGATTTGTTTCTCTCTTTGGCTATTGTAAATAATGCTGTTAGAAACATGGCTGTTCAAATGTCTGTTCAAGACTGATTTCAATTCTTTTGAATATGTATTCAAATGTGTAATTGCTGGATCATATGGTAATTCTATGTCTAATTTTTTGAGGAATAGCTATATTGTTTTCTATATAGTTTGTGCCACTTTACATCCCAGCAGCAATGCACAAGAGTACCAATTTCTCCGTATCCTCACTAACACTTCTTATCTTCTGTTTTTTACTTCATAATAACCATCCCAGCCTGGAAAGGTTTGACTGTCACTACCTGAGGTGTACTACTTGCATGTACTAGGTAGGGTTTAGGGATGCTGCTAACATCCTACAATTCACGGTACAGTTTTCCACAACTAAAAATCAGCCAGCCCAAGATATTAATGGTGCCAAGATTGAGAAATTTGATCATACTTAGTACTTTTTTTTTTTTAACAAACTGAATAGTACAAAATGGCATTGAATTATATATTAAGATGTATACATATACCTATTACATTATATTTACTATAAAATACAATCCTATTGAGAATTCCTGAGTTATATCAATTAACACAATGTTTCAAATCTGTCTTTTTGATTTAGACTTTTTAAACCACAAATATGGTAAATGTCTTCATTAATTTAGGCCTTTTCGTGTTTAATTTTAATTCACATCTTTATCTTCTTTTCAGTAAGGTTAATTTTAAGAAGCTTAAACTTTCTCCATGTCCTGATATCTTGCATAGCATTGTTTAGGATATTTAATCCACATTTGTTTTAAAAATATATAAGTAATTGTGAGCATGTTCTATTGATAATTATGAAAGTTTATACAAATTTTATCAATGCCTTTTTTGTCAGTTTTTCTCGCATCCCACCTCTACTTTCTTATATTATTTTCCTTTGTATTAAATTTTATCTTTAAATTTCTCACATGGGTTAATAGAGAAAAAATTGTTGAAAGACACGAAAGAGAATAGACAGGTTCCATACAATTGAAAGGCGGTCATGCTGACGATAACTTTTACACAAAATAATAGAAACTAAAATACAGTGGAATAATCGATTTAAAGTGCTAAGAAAAATAATTGTTAAACTATAATTCTATACCCAAATCACTGTCATTTATTGTAAAAAGAGAATGAATACCCCTCACATGTAATGAGAGAGCTGTTATTAATTATTCTTCACTCTTATATTTATCATGAAAATAAATAATACTTAGATGAAGCAGCAAAGTTCAAAAAGTGACAGTGAAAAATGATACAATAATTTTGTTTTAAAAATTACTCTGCTAGTGACTCAGTGTGTGTTTCAGTATGAAAAAAAAAATACCTTTTCTTAATTCTGAAAAAAACCTAAGCCATCACATATGCATTTTATTTTTCTGGTATTTTAATAACAACATTAAGCCCTCCACCTCTTATCTCTTCTTGTATTTTAAATGAAGATATTTCTAAGCACCTTATTTTTGCCCCTTTACTAACTTCCTTGTGTTATGTTTCAATATCTCTGAAGAATTTTTAAAAGTTGTTTTAGTTATGTCTTTCAATGTATTAATTTTCTATTCAGCTTCATTAGTTCAGTTTAACCTATTATTTAAGTTTTATATTTCTTCTCAGTATAATTTTATTGTGTGTACTTTTCATCAACATAATAATCGTTGGTTATTTTTCAAATTCACTGATTTTAATTTTACAATGTTGAAGTCATTTTCAAGGTTTCTTATTTCATCTTCTATAATTCAGAACAGTTTATAAAGACTGTAACTTTCTTTCATGATTTATAAATTCTTAGGTTGTTTCTCTACTTGCTGGACATGCACACTGTCTTTAACCCTATATTCTATTATTTTTGTTGTGTGCTCATTTGTAGCAAAAGTTATCTTTCTCAGTTGGATTGAAATAACCTGGCTTTATGTGTTTAATGCCTCTAAACTAGAATTTTTTTATTAGGTTTTTTTATTTTTCTTTTTTTTCCCTCCCTTCCCTTCCCTTCCCTTGCCTTCCCTTCCCTTCCCTTCCCTTCCGTTTCTTTCCTTCTGTCTTTCTTTTGACAGAGTCTTGCTCTGTTACCCAGGCTGGAGTACAGTGGCATGATCTCAGCTCACTATAACCTCTGCTTCCTGGGTTCCAGTGATTCTCATGCCTCAGTCTTCCAAGTAGCTGGGTTTACAGGCATGAGCCATCATGCCTGGCTATTCTCTCTCTCTCTCTCTCTCTCTCTCTCTCTCTCTCTCTCTCTATATATATATATATATATATATATAGTGTGTGTGTGTGTGTGTGTATATATATATATATTTAGTAGAGATGGGGTTTCACCATGTTGGCCAGGCTGGTTTTGAACTCCCGACCTCAGGTGATCCAACTTCCTCGGCCACCCAAAATGCTGGGATTACAGGCGTGAACCACCGCACCCGGCAAAATCTTCTTATTTCTCTAGTGTAAATTCATATTCTTGTATTTCCTCTTTGCTTTGGGAACACAGAAATATATTTTTTCTTGCTTTTATATGAGCCAAAAGTATATCAGCCAAAAGTATAAATGCTTTATGAAATGTTTTATAACATTTAGAACATCTACTTTCACTGATCAGTCTGCCATGTTCCCTGGAGACACACTATTTCTATATTATTTGCTGATTATTTAAATTTGCATGACTGTCCAGGGTAACTATCTGACCCAAGAGTACACATTTACTAAGTGATAGCTTTAAAATTATAATCTAAATTTCTTAGCTCTTTGTTAAGTGACTTTTATTTTCTCTCCAATAATGAGCTATGTACTTTTTACAACCTACCTTTATTATTGTCAAGAAAAAGAATAAATAATATATGTAATGCCCCATAGAATTGCAAGTTTAATTCACATGCATAATATCTTTTAAACAAATGGGATATGCTTGTATAAATGCTTGTCAGAAATCTTATCATTTAACCTAACATACTAACCCCTTAATTATTATTTTTTGAAACAACAGGATCATTTGGTATACACTCTCTTTTTTATAGCAAATGAGAAACTGAGTTTGTTTATTCAAAGTGGTCTTGAGGAACAAATGCAAAGTGAAAACTCTCACTTTTACCACATTAATTTGGTAAAAGCCTTAATATTTATATAATAATTTTAAAGTCATATCATATCTAATTTGCTATTAGAGTTTAGACAAAAATGAAACAATTTACATAACATCAACAATTCAGTACAGATGTCAAAATAACAGCACTTTTATTTCAACAGAAACCAATGACGTTTGTGTGTGGTTGAGAAATTTTCTAAATTTCCTGATTTTCTAAAGGAAATATATCATATTTTTGTCATTTCATTGAAAGTGTTCCCACAAAACTTCTGCTGGATTTTGTGCAGAAGGCAAAAAATGTTATGAAAACTCAGTCAGCCACACTGTTGCATTTTTAAGATTACCTTGGGACTCGAAGCTAGTAATAATAGGACTTGAAGACAGATCATCTTGCCATGACCAAGTCAGTGACTTGGAAACAAAGTCAGAGAAAAGCAATGTGAAAATAAGTCTAAATGAAGGCAAAAACAGGGATTAGGAAATTGGTTGTTGAGTCTTTCAGAAATAGAAAAAGAGAAGAGATGCTAATGAATGAAGAAACTAACATTTTAAAAGAGAGTAATGGAAGTAAAGAGAAGTTTTTACATAGTAGTCTGAATTGGATTACTTTTTAAAAATTCTTATTTAGAGTCTCTTTTTATATCAATTATTCAGTTAACATTTGCTTGCCTGTTTAATTCCACACATGCTTGAATGTGTGTACATGTTCAGTGCATTTATTTATAAAAGTGCTGTTTGGTGAGGGTATGCGTGATGTGAGGGTATATTGGTGAATATACAAAGGCCTGACTTGTTCACCAGTGTATCCTCAGAGCCTTGTCATATTACCCTTCAATGAATATATATTGAGTGCAGAGTTAAAACCCACCATACATCCAAGAAGAACCATAGTCAATTTGTTTGCAAAATGCAATAGTTTATTTTGCTCAAACATTTTCAACTTGGGCAAGTGTCAGCGGAACAACTGTTTCTGGTCAAGTTAGCATCAGCTAGGGTAGAACAAAAAAATGGCTGGATGAAAGAATCTGAGGAAGTCTCCCACACTCATATACCTGGCAGTTAACACTGCCTACCAGCTGGGAATCAACTAAATCAAACACTATACTGTAAAACCGACACACGACCTAAGTGCCTAGTCAGAAACTGTATTTTCTATTATGACAATTATGAAGTTAACCCAAATACCAGAGTTTACAAATTGTATTTATTTCTTAATTAAACTTTTAAAATACTTTAAAAGATATTTTGCATAGCAGTATACTACCTAAAAAATGCTTAATACCTTAAAAAATGCTTTCCAATTTACTATTGAAAAGCACTTCTTTAGGGCTTAGGTAATGTATTGTTATGTCAAAGGTACTTTACAAATTCTTCTTTAATAGAATGTGCAATATAATATTTTAAAAATGCATTTTATAGAACTGTAGGATTTTACCTTTGTAAAGTGGTCAGGTTATTTATAGTCAGTTTCCTCATTTTATCAGTAGGACTTGGAATAGCCATGTGACCTGACCTTGGACAAAATATTACTTGGATACTGAGAAGCCTTTGATTCAGAAGGTCTAACGATTAAAGCTAACTAAATTGCATTAACTTAAGCAAAATTTTTACATTAAACATTGTAAATGTAATATCTGACTACTTTTTCTCCTTAACAATTAAAATAAGACTTTATCTGCTTTATTAATTAACAAATCCTGAATAAATTCAGCACATGAGATAAAAGAGTAGTGTTGTAGCCATTTGTGGGGAGAGGATAGTCCTTACCTGAATTTTGGCTTAGCTATTGAGACTGATGATACCGTGCAAATCCATTAAGAAGGAATGAAAAATACACTGCTGACATGAGGATTCTTTCTGAGAATGTTGTGTGGCTCCCAACTAGGTTTCAAAATAGTTTGAGAGGGCAGGGAAAGATTAGCTTCGTTCTGGGGTGAAGCAGAGTTGAGTCTTCCCATGTGCAGAAAATTGCGTGTGTGATTTTGTTTGTTTTACTTTATATTAACATATTATAATTGTGTATACTTATGACATACACAATGATGTTATAATATGTGTATGTAATGTGGGATGATTAAACCAATCAATCAGTATATCCATTATTTTAAATACTTCCATTTTGCCCCTCTTGTGTAACCAAAACTGTGTGCCATTTGAGCAACAGCTCTCCATCCTACCCACACCCTAACTACCACTTTACTTTCTGTTTCTGTAAGTTTGATTATTTTAGATTCCACATATAAATCAGAATATGCAATGTTTGTCTTTCTGGGACTCACTTATGTCATTTAGTGTAGTATCTTCCATGTTCATTCATGTTGTAAATTACAGATTTTTTTTTTCTTAAGGCTGAATAGTATTCCACGGTATATGTTCTATATTTTTTTATCCATTCATTCACTGATGAATACTTAGGTTGATTTCATATCTCGACAATGTGAATGATGTTGCAATGGAAATGGAAGTTCAGATATTTCTTTAACAGTATTTTATTTCCTCTGGATATGTACTCAGTAGACGGATACCTGTACATATAGTAGTTCTACTTCTAACCTTTTGAGAAACCTTCATAATGTTTTCAATAATACCTGTACAAATTTAATTTCCACCAACAATGTACAAGGGGTCTCTTTTGTTCAAATCCTCAGAGACACTTTTATTTTTTCATCTTTTTTATAATAGCCACTCTAACAGCAGTGAGGTGAGAGCTCATTGTTGTTTGAATTTGCAATTCTCTGATGATCAGTTTTATATTTTTTCATATATCTGTCAGCCCTTTGTATGTCTTCTTTTAAGAAATGTCTATTCAGATTCTTTACCTAATTTTAACTGAGTTACTTGCTTTCTCGCTATTGAGTTGTTTGAGTTCCTTATATTTTTGGATACTAACTCCTTATGACATGCATGACTTGCAAATACTTTATCTCATTCCATAGGTTGTTTTTGTACTCTGTTGATTACTTTTTTATTTGTTTTTATTTTATTTATTTGTGTTTTTTGTTTGTTTGTTTGTTTGTTTGTTTGTTTGTTTTTGCTGTGCAGAGCATTTTAGTTTGTTGAAATCCTACTTGTCAATTTGTGCCTTTGTTTCCTGAGCTTCTGGAATCAAATCCAAAAAAAAAATTGCTCAGAACACCTTCATTTAGGTTTTTTCCTATCTTTCTTCTAGCAGTTTTACAGTGTCATGTCTTACGTTTAAGTAACTAATCTATTTTGAGTTAATTTTCATTTACAGTGTGAGATAGTAGTCCAATTTTATTCTTCTTGTGGAAGTCCAGTTTTCCTAACATCCTTTGTTGAACAGACTGTCCTTTTTATATTGTGTGGTCTTGACACCTTTGTTGAAAATCAGTAGGTAGATTTACATGTGAGCTCACTATCCTGTTCTATGGGTGGATTTATCTGTTTTTGTGTAAGTGCCATGCTGTTTTGACTATTGTTGCTTGGTAATATATTTTGAAATCAGGAAGTGTGATGCCCTCAACTATTTTCTTTTTCCTCAAGATTACTTTGGCTATTTAAGGTCTTTTGTAGTTCTATATGTGTGGGTTTATTTCCAGAAACCTTATTCTCTTTCATAGGTCAGTTTGTCTGTTTTTATGCCAGTACCATGTCATTTTAATTACAGTAACTTTGTCATATCACTTGAAATCAGGAAATACGATACCTTCAGTTTTTGTTTTTGTTTTTGTTTTGTTTTGTTTTTGCTAAACATTGCCTTGGCTATCCAAAGTTTTTTGATTGTTTCACACAAATTTTTAATTTTTTCTCTATTTCTGTAAAAAATGACATTGTAATTTTAATATGGATTACGTTGAATCTGTGGATTGACTTGAGTAGTATAGAAATTTTAGCAGTAACAGTTCTTCCAGTTCATCAACACTGGATATTTTTCCATTTATTTTTGCCTTTTCAGTTCCTTTTATATACCAATAAATACCATTTAGAGTTCTGTATTTGGTTAAATTTATGCCTTAGTATTTTTTTATTTTTGTAGCAACTGTAAATAGAATTGTATTCTTGATTTCTTTTTTAGATAGATCATTGTTAATGTATAGAAACACTACTGAGTTGTGTGTGTTAATTTTGTATCCTGCAAGTATACTTTATTTGGTCATTAGTTCTAGGAGTTTTTAATGGGAGTCTTTAGGAATTTCTATATGTATGATCAAGTAATAATCAAACATCTACATTTTTAACCCTTCCTCTTCAATTAGGATTCCATTTACTTAGTTAATTTTTTTTGTAGGTCAAATTGCTCTGGCTAGAACTTTCAGTACTATGTTTAACGGAAGTGATGAGAGTGAGAATCCTTGTCTTGTTCCTGATTGTAGAGAAAAAACTCAACTTTTCACCATTGAGTACAATGTTAACTATGAGCTAATATATGGCCTATATGGCCATTATTATGATAAAGTAGATTGCTTATATATCTAATTTGTTGGGAGTTTTTGTTATGAAAAGATGTTTAATTTTGTCACTTTTCTGTATTTAATAAAAAGATCATATGGGTTTTGTCCTTCATTTTGTTAACATGGTGTATATCATATTTATAAATTTACATATTCTGAACTATCCTTGCAACTCTGAAATAAATCTCACTTCACCATGATGAATGATTTTTTTTAAATGTGCTATTGAATTCAAATTGTTAGTATTTTGTTGATAATTTTTGTATCTATGTTTACCAGGGGTTGTATTTTATATGGTTTGGCTATGTCCCCACCCAAATCTAATCACAAATTCCCACATGATGTGAGGAAGAACCTGGTGGGAGGTAAGGGAATCATGGGGTTGGATCTTTCATGTGCTGTACTTGTGATAGTGAATAAATCTCACAAGACGGCTTTAAAAATGGGAGTTTTCCTGCACCAACTCTCTCTCTTGCCTGCTGCTATTTACATAAGATGTGACTTGTTCCCCTTTGCCTTCCACCATGATTGTGTGCCCTCCCCAGCAAGGTGAAACTGTAAGTCCATTAAACCTCATTCTTTTGAAAATTGCCCAGTTTTGAGTATGTCTTTATCAGAAGTGTGAAAATGGACTAATATAGTAAATTGGTACCGTTACAGTGGGGCACTGCTGAATATATACCTGAAAATATAGAAGCAACATTGGAATTGGGTAACAGGCAGGGATTGGAACAGTTTGGAGGGCCCAGAAAAAGAGAGGAAAAGGTGGGCAAATTTTGAACTTCCTACAGACTTGTTGAATGGCTTTGCCAAAAATGCTGATAGTGATATAGACAATAAAGTCCAGGTTGAGGTGCTCTCAGATGGAAATGAGAAACTTATCAGGAACTGGAAGAAAGGTGACTCTTGTTATGTTTTACCAAAGAGACTGGCAGTATTTTGCCCTTCCCTGGAGATCTGCAGAACTTTGACTTTGAGAGAGATGATTTAGGGTATCTGGTGGAAGAAATTTGTAAGCAGCAAAACATTCAGGGTGTGATTTGGGTGCTGTTAAAGACATTCAGTTTTATAAGGGAAACAGAGCATAAAAGTTTGGGAAATTTGTAGCCTGGCAATGTGATAGAAAACAAAATCCCATTTTTTTTTTTCAGGAGAAATTAAAGGCAGCTGCAGAAATGTGCATAAGTAGCAAAGAGCAGAATGTGAATACCCAAAACAATGGGGAAAATCTCTAGGGCATGTCAGGGGTCTTCATGGCCACCCCTCCCATTATAGGCCCTGAGGCCTAGGAGGAAAAAGTGGTTCCATGGGCCAGATCCAAGGTCCCTGTGCCTAGGGACTTGGTGCCCTGTGTCCCAACCACTCCCGCCATGGATTAAAGGGGCCAATGTAGAGCTTGGGCCATAGCTGCAGAGGATGCAAGCCTCAAGCCTTGGCCGCTTTCACATGGTATTGAGCCTGCCACTGTACAGAAGTCAAGAATTGGAGTTTGGGAATCTCTGCCTAGAGTTCAGCAGATATATGGAAATGCCTGCATGTTCAGGGAGAAGTTTGCTGCAGGGGTGGGGCTCTCATGGAGAACCTCTACTAGGGCAATGTAGAAGGAAATTTGGGTTTGGAGCCCCTACATAGAGTCCTTACTGGGACACCATCTAGTGGAGCTTGAGAAGAGGTCCACCATCCTCCAGACCTCAGAATGGTAGATCCACTGACAACTTACCATGCACCTGGAAAAGCCACAGACACTCAACGCCAGCCTGTGAAAGCATCCATGCAAATCCACAGGGGCAGAGCTGCCAGAGACCATGGAAACCCACCTCTCACACCAGCATGACCTGGATGTGAAACATGGAGTAAAAGAAGATCATTTTGGAGCTTTACAGTTTGACTGCCCTGCTGGATTTTGGACTTACACGGGGCCTGTAGACCCTTAGTTTTGGTCAATTTCTCCCATTTGGAATGGCTATATTTACCCAATGCCTGTACCCTCATTGTATCTGGGGAATAACTAATTTGGTTTATATTTTACAGGCTCATAGGCAGAAGGGACTTGCCATGTCTCAAGAGAGATTTTGGACTGTGGACTTTTGAGGCAATGCAGAAATTTTTTAAGACTTTTTGGGGGACTGTAGGGAAATAATGATTGGTTTTGAAATGTGAAGAAATGAGATTTGGAAGGGACTAGGGATGGAATAATACGTTTTTGGCTGTGTTCCCATCCAAATCTCATCTTGAATTCCCACATGTTGTGGGAGGTACCTGGTGGGAGGTAGCCAGATCATGGGGGCAGGTCTTTGCCGTGCTGTCCCCATGGTAGTGGCTAAGTCTTGTGAGATCTGATTATTTTTAAAATGGTAGTTTTTCTGCACAAGTTCTTTCTTGCCTGCCGCCATCTATGTAAGACGTGACTTGCTCCTTCTTACCTTCTGCCATGATTGTGAGACCTCCCCAGCCATGTGGATCTATACGTCCAATAAATCTTTTTATTTTATAAATTGCCCAGTCTTGCATATGTCTTTATCAGCAGTGTTAAAACAGATACTGTATTAGTTTGTTTTCACACTGCTATAAAGATGCTACCTGAGATTGGGTCATTTATAAAGAAAAGAGGTGTATTTACCTCACAGTTCTGCATTGCTGGAAATGCCTCAGGAAACTTACAGTCGTGGCAGAAGGGGAAGCAGGCATGTCTTACATGGTGTCAGGCAAAAGAGAGGAAGCAAAGGGGGGAAGAGCTCCTTATAAAACCGTCAGATCTCATGAGAACTTAGTCACTATAATGAGAACAGCATGAAGGAAACCACCTTCATGAACCAATTACCTCCCACCAGGATCCTCAAGCACCTGGGGATTACAATTTGAGAGGAGATTTGGGTGGGGTCAGAAAGCCAAGACATATCAGGGGTATTGTCCTCCAATTTAGTTTTCTTGTAATGTCCTTCCCCAACGTTGATATCAGGGTAGGGGTTTGAAACTACGACAGAAGCTAAAGCTAAAGAAAGGAGCACCTAGGATTTGCTATCACTTGCCCAAATGTGAGGAAGGGTTGGGGAGAAAAAACTGGGAAGCAAGCGATATTTAAAAGTTGTCAGAAGTCAAACACTTACAAAATAAAATCAGATTGTTTAATACAAGAAGACATAATGTTTTGATGTATCATATGTGAGTTTTTATACATAACATCATATGGAGGGCTCTCAAAAATCCTTAACTTCAGGCTGGGCACAGTGGCTCCTGCATGTAATCCCAGCACTTTGGGAGGCTGAAAATGGTGGCTCACTGAAGGTCAGGAGTTCAAGGTCAGCCTGGCTAACCTGGGGAAACCCTGTCTCTACTAAAAATACCAACATTAGCCAGATGTGGTGGCAGGCGCCTATAATCTCAGCTACTCGGGAGGCTGAGGAAGGAGAATTGCTTGAACCTGGAGGGCAGAGATTACAGTGAGCCAAGATCAGGCCAATGCACTCCAGCCTGGGAGACAGAGAGAGACTCCATCTCAAAAATAAAAACAAGGATGGGTCTAGTGGCTCATGCCTGTAATTCCAACACTTTGGGAGGCTGAGGGCAGATAATGAGGTCAGGAGCTCGAGATCAGCCTGGCCAATATGGTGAAATCTTGTCTCTACTAAAAAATACAAAAATTAGCCAGGCATGGTGGCATACGCCTGTAGTCCCAGCTACTCAGGGGTCTGAGGCAGGAGAATCGTTTGAACCTGGGAGGTGGAGGTTGCAATGAGTAGAGATCGCACCACTGCACTCCAGCCTGGCCGACAGAGTGAGGTTCTGTCTCAAAAATAAATGAATAAATTAAATAAACAAATAAATAAATAAACACAAAAATAAATAAAAATAAAAATAAAATCCTTAAGTTCAGAGTAAAAGTGAAATTATCTTTGCTGAAAGTTATGTGGAATAATTGGAACAATTGAGTTACTGAATAAGCTTCTTCTAGCAACAGCACTATGGTGCTACTTACCAAATTTGATATATAATCTCATTTAATTTTATGAGGGGACTGAATTTGAGAAGTATTTATTCCATTTAATAAATAAAATTTATTCGTCTAGGACTTTCAGCCTCAAGAACTATGAATATTACTAAAAGTTTAAAGCATTAGTAGTTCTTGATAATTTGAAAACCTGAAAATGTTATAGGTTATAGTTAAGGCAAATATTAACCATTAACTACATGGAAATACAGATGATAAACTTGAAGAAAATTAATATAGATGACAGATAAAATAAAAACATAAAGTTAAAATTATTATTTTAAAAGCTATAAAAGTTGAGTCAGAATACTTTTCCATTGTTGACTTTGCTTTATTTAGCAGGGTGTGCTTTGTTCAGTTGGTATTTGAACTGAGGTGGTATTTTCTAGATTATCAACATCTGTTGTTATTATGCTATTTAAAAGATAATGCATGACAGAGATAGAAAGCAGACTACCAGAAAACCATTATTTATAATATTTTAAAATAAAAAGCAATCAGAAAATTATTTCACTTACTAAATTTAAATAACATTAACTTTTAGAGATTTAGAAAAATTTACTGTTTTTGTATTTTGAATAAGCACAATACGTGACTTATTGCTTTAAAAATACATGTAATTATATACAAGCTGTTTTATATAACATGTGAGAAAAATTTTATTCTTGGTACTTCACCAAAACTACACCAGAAAAGAAAAATAATGAGAAAATAACTTATGTTTTATTACATCATTTTTCTTATTAGGACATACATTATATACATCATTTTCTTTCATGTAACTGTTAATGTTCAGTAATTATAATCACTTAAATATTCCAAGTAAGGCTAATCACTTTGAATTTTTTTTGTATCTGTTTTCTTGATTAAATAATAATTAATAAGAAAATTATGTACCTCAAAATGTTGAAGATTATTTCATTTAAATTAGGTCGGGCACAGTGGCTCACACCTATAATCTCAGCACTTTGGGCGGCTGAGGAGAGTGGGTCAGTTGAGACTAGGAGTTTGAGACCAGTCTAGGCAACATAGTGAGACCTTGTCTCTATGAAAAATACAAAAATTCGCCTGGTTTGGTGGTGTATGCCTGTGTTCCAGCTACACAGGAGCCTGGGGTGGGAGAATCACCTGAGCCTGGGGAGTTCAAGGTTGCAGTGAGTGAATTGTCATCACACCACTACACTCTAGCCTAGATGATAGAGTGAGGCCTTGTCTCAAAGATAAATAAATAAATAAAATAAAGGAAAAGATATCGAACTTATATTTAACAATATTGTATATTTTATTACTACTTAATTTCCGTTATGGGTTGAATGTGTATGTCCCCCTAAAATTCATGTGTTATAGGCTCAACTCTCAATATGATGGTATTAGGAGGTGGGGCCTTTGAAAGGTACTTAGGTTTAGATGAGGTCATGAAAGTGGAGCCCCCATGGTGAGATTAGTGCCTTTATATAAAAAATAGGAAGAGATGCCAGTTTTCTCTCTCCACTATGTGCTGACAGAGTAAGAAGGCTGCCATCTGTAAGACAGGAAGAGAGTCCTTACCAAACCAAATCATCTTGGACTTTCAGCCCCAGAACTATGAGAAATAAATTTCTGTTGTTTAGATCACCCAGTCTATGGTATTTTTTATAGCAGCCTGAGCTAATTAAGACAGTGATTTTCTCCCACCATACTGAAACAACTGGCTTGATAGAATACTGAAATGCTCACTTGAAGACTGAGTTATAGCACCATCTAGTTGACAATACCTTGCAAGGTGGGTGTAAGGTTTTTCAAGAAGCACTATATGCTCTGACTTAGTATCCAAAATTAGTAGTGTGTCTGTAAGGCTGTTTCTACACAAAATTAGCATTTGAATTGATAAACTAAATAAAGCAAATTGCCTTCCCCAATGTGGATGGGCCTCATCCAATCCACTGAAGGCATGAATAGAACAATAGGCTGAGCAAGATTGAATTCATTTTTCTGCCTGATGGCCTTCAAGCTGGGACCTCTGTCTTCTCCTTCCATGGACTCAAGCTAGAACTTCTCTATCATTAACTCTCCTGATTCTCAAGCCCTAGGAGTGTGAATTTTGAAATGTCTCAGCCTTCATAATAATATGAGACAATTTCAAGTGTATATATATAAGTATATAAAAATGTAGACATATACATACATATATGTGTGTGTATGTGTATGTGTGTGTATATATACACACTATATATATACCCTATATATACACACACCCTATATATACACTATATATAAACCCTATATATATACACTATATATACACATATATGTATACACACACACACACACATATATATATAACTGACCCTTGAACAATGTGGGGCTTAGGGGTGCTAACACTGTGAAGTTGAAAATTCAAAATTCATGTATAACTTTTTACTCCCTCAAAACTTACTATTAATACCTTAGTATTGACCAGAAGTCTTACAAATAAAATATTCAATTAACATATTTTGTATGTTATATGTACTGTATACTGTATTCTTACAATAAAGTAAGCTACAGAAAAATATTATTAAGAAATTCATCAGGAAGGGCAAATATAATTTCTATTTATCAATGAAAGTGGATCGCATAAAGGACTTCATCCTCATCTTCATGTTAAGTAGGCTAAAGGGCGGCAGAGAATAAAGACGTAGAAGGAAGGCAGGAGAGGTAGGTACAGTTGGCATAACTTTATGGAAATACATCATAAATTTTATATAATTTTTTGCTTTTTAATTTCTCTGAAAATTTCTCCATTCTGTACCAATCCTTCACTCTTTGCTTTACTTTCAATGCCCATGACATAGAATGGTCTATATCATAAAAAAATTTAAAACCAGTCTTGAATAATTAGGAACCTTCTACTAGATTGACTAGTGTCAATTTGTTTCCTTCTATGTCTTCTTTCACATCATCTGGCATTGCTTGAGAAGCATTCATTTCCATTATGTCTTCTATTGTTAATTTCTTTGGTGCAGTGTCTGTTAGCTCTTTCAAAAATTATCAGATCAAGCCAGGCACAGTGGCTCACTCCTGCAATTCCAGCACTTTCGGAGACCGAGGGGGGCAGATCACCTGTGGTTGGGAGTTCAAGAACAGCTGGACCAACGTGGAGAAACCCCATCTCTACTAAAACTACAAAATTAGCTGTGTGTGGTGGCACATACCTGTAATCCCAGCTACTTGGGAGGCTGAGGCAGGAGACGGAGGTTGCAGTTGGCCGAGATGGCGTAATTGCACTCCAGCCTGGGTGACAAGAGCAAAACTCCGTCTCCAAAAAAAAAAAAAAAAAAAAAAAAAGAAATTTATCAAATCATCTTTTTGCTTGCAAAAAATTCTTCACTTTTAGATCTTTCACCTTCCTTTTGCTTTAAGTTGTCATATAATGAATTTGCCTTTTCTCAATTCATCGTCGAGTCTATAGGTATGCTTTTTTATAGCAATATTGCACCCCCATAAAAAACTCATTTTTAATACAAGATAAAAAGTTATTTCACAAAAATTACGAGTTTTTTACACCTGCTAGTGTAGTTGCAGCAATAGCATCACTAATTTTCAGTTTTGTTTTTTTTTTACAATGGTCCTTGCACTGGAAACATTTATCTTGAAATGGCAGCAACCATAGCTGAAGACCTCAATCTATGGTACATATCAAGCAACTACACTTTTTCTTCTAATGTCATGACTCTTTTTTTTTTTTTTTTGGCTTCTTGGGAGCACTTCCAGCATCAGTAGTGGCAGCTTCAATGAGTCCCAAGGTGTATTCAAGGTTTATGACATTTCACTAAACATTATATATATGTGTGTGTGTGTATATATATATATATATAAACCTTAAGAACTGCAAGAGATCACTTTTTACTGTGTTACACGATTTACTGGAGCGATGAACTGCTCAGCTGGGAAGAAAGACCATCATAGGGTGTTTTAAGTGGATATTTGCAACACCTGAGCTCACCGCGATACCACCTGGAGTTGACTATAAAATTATTACAATAGTACAGTATGTACTATAGTTTTATGCAGTTATGATGTAATACTGCATCTTTATTTTTTCCTGTTTTTTTTTTTTTTAATATTTGCAGGCTATGTGGTTCATCTGTGAGTTTTTTCAAATTCTTGCAAATCTCCAAAACATTTTTAACTATAATTATTTTTTAAATATACATGGACCCACATAATTTAAACCTGTGTTATTCAAGGGTCAAGTATATATATAGTTGAGCCAATTTGTGTGTGTGTGTGTGTGTGTATGTGTATATAGTTGTCCCTTGAACAACACCTGCCATATATATATATATATGAAACCTGTGTTGTGTGTGTGTATAGATATACATAGTTGCTTTTAACTTTCTTGGTAGAAAATTGAAAATGTCTAATAAAAATTGTTTTTTGTCAAGGTCCAATGTTCTTTATTTAAAAAAGAAGCACTGAATAATTAAAACGTATTTCATTTTGTAAACTTTTTAAGAGATAAACATTTTGAGCAAGCTTTAGTTACCAATGGTAGTTACTAAACTTCAGTTATAAATTAATTTCTTCATTTAGCTCTTAGGATATTGGTCACTTAAACTGAATTTCTCCACTTCTATAAAACCTAAAAGACAGAAAAACAAACATATTACTAAATAGCTTCTGGAAAAGAGGAAGAGAGGACCTTCCCTAACTTGTTTTATGAGACCTGCGTATGCCTAGTACCAATATGTGACCATGACATTATAATCAAAGTAAATTAGGATGTAATATCTCTCATAAACTTAGGTAGAGTTTTAACACAGTATTAGCTAAGTGAATCCAAAAATATATAAAAAATAATAATGCATGCCTGAAACAGAACGATTCATCTCAGGAATGCAAAGTTAGTTCAACATTCAAAATGAATTGACACAACTCTCTGCATTAAGAATATAACAAAGACATAATGTGAGATTACATCAAAAGATGCAGGAAACAATGCATTTTGCAAAATTTCAACACCCATTCATGAGAAAATTTTTTCCCTAAAAATTAAAATGCACCTATTGCAATCTGATAAAGACACCTAAGTAAACCTTACCACTTTAAATTAGTTCATTGTTCAAATATACTTTCTATAAATCTATTGCTTTCTATATTTCATTTAATGTGTGCCCCCCTCAATGAATTAACATATGTAAAGTTTTAGAGCTGTGTCCTACATATTGTATGTGCTATATAATTATGTGCTTTTGGTATTTAACCCAAGGTACATGTCTCCTTTATCTTGAAGTATTTCATGCAATCTTATTATGTACTGAAATATCCTTTTCAGTACAGTCACCTCTCCTAGTGATACAAGTGTTGAAATAAGTCCCAACAAAGCCATTCTATGCCTTCATTAATCAATTTCATTTCTGCATTTTATTATTATGGCCAAATTAATGTTGTATATTAGTGTTCTCTTGCTCCATTGTCTTCCTTGCTTTAAGTATGTTCTAAAGAACCCATCTGGTAAAGTAAACCCCACAGAATAATTTTCCTTCTGATTAATCACAATCAAGAGATTACAACTTCATTTACATTTGTAAAAATCTCTTCATTTTTGCTCTATAACATAATCCAATCATGGAAGTTACATCCATAATATTCACACACTCCACCCAGATTTAAGGAGATTATAAAAGGCATACACACAGGAAGGGGTGGTGATCCTGGGCAGCCCATATTACCATTCTGCCTATTGTCTACTAGAAACTTTACTTAAGCTGTGATCTTAAGTACAGGCTACTCTTTATTCTACTCCAAGTCACAGGTGTCATACCTCAGGAACATATATTCTTCTTTAATCCAGCAATCTTTAATATGTGGCCAATAAATGTTATGGATTGCAGCTCGGGGTAGGAATTTTTGTTGTTTTTGTTGGTGTGAAAATGAAAGTTTTCTTTTCTCTCTCAGTAGAGTAGCAGTGACTGACAAAAATTATAGTTCATAAAAATTTATTATTTATAAAATACTAATAAATTGTCTTTATTTATACTACATAATAGTAATACTAGTTCCAATTTTTAAAACTGATTTTGCCCTCTAACTCTCCAAACCCAATGGTTCATGAGCTTATCATTTTGCTATACTTAAATGGCAGATATATTCGTGTTCAACTATCTTCGTTACTCTATCTGTGGTATCAGTTCATGCAAAAGCATTATACGTATTTCCCGGTTAAATTTAGGCATGGATATATGACTTGCTTTATCTAATGTGATGAGAGTGGAACTGGCATATGTTATTTTCAGACTAAAGATTTAAAAAGTAGAGAGTGTTTTATCACATTCTCTTTTTCTTGCATCTTAAAATACAGAAGAATACATTGAAATGAAGCACCGTTTGTTATTGCAATATGTACACGTAAGACTAGTAACAAATTTTCATAAAAACCGCTGAGATTTGGGGTCCTGTTTGTTGTATTAGCATAGTATAGCTCTTTTCAGCTGTTCTTCCTATTGGGCAATTTTAAGTATCATTTTTATTATATTTGTGTTTAAGTGTGTGATGTATGCAAACACGCTTAAATTACTTTCCTCTCTTAATAAGTTACTGATGAGGGAGCAGAGTGTGGAGATGTTTTAAATGGCCATGAGGTTTAGTTGTGTATAATTGTTTACTCCATGCTAGTCCTTAAATTATATGGTAATTTCTCTAAATAAAACAGTTCTCCCCAAAATTTGCCTTGCTCTAAATCTCCTCCTCTTTAATAGGTTCTGATGTATATTGTGCATGTGTGTGTAAGAGAGAGAAAAAGAAGGGAGCATGTCAACAGAGAGATTTGGTTGTGAAATCCACATGAACTCCTCGATCATTCCTTGTTCTCCCGTAGGGCATATTTCATTTGCTCTGACCTTAGACCTTCCATCTCAACTACAATTCATTTTGATCATGTCGACAAATTACTTCTGGCTTGTCTAGCTCCTGAGGATAGACTAGCTTCAACACAGGCACATCAATCTGCATCTTTACTAGGTTCAGCCGTGATACTTAACAGATCCATAAACAAGCTTGCACTGCACAGTAAATTCTTCTCATGTCATTTCTGGTGAGATAGAATCCACTCATTGCGAAGGACAGCAGCTTCATGCTCTTTCTGTCTATTGCTCTCTCATAACTGTTTAACTTTATTGAGGATAAGTCAATTAATTTATTCTTAAACATTAAAAATAGGATAGTATGTAGCACTTACCCTATGATACTTTATGAAGTCATAGTAATATTTTGCTCTTTTTGTTCTCACATTTAGATTAGATCATTTCTTATTTAGTAAGAAATGAATAGAATTGGCATATAGGGGAATGTTTAACTAAACTATACGTTTTTCAATGTTGGTAAAATATACATCGAAACCCAGATGACTTTGTCATTTTGAAATAGAGTACCTGGCAAGCTTTGATGGACAAATATTTCAGATTTTCCATGCCATTCTTGTGAAATGAAACATCAAGTTTATGTTCACTTAACATTGCTCCTATTCACTAATAATCTTTCATTACATATCCCATCAGTATAACAGAAAGTGAAGTAAAACAGGTGCTCGTGCTTACAGAGCCTAAAAAATGATTTTAAAAGTTTTGAGTTTGACCCCAGAGTAAATCTCTTGAGTATGAGTTGTCAAAGAAAATTTGTTTAAAAATTGTTTTAAAAGACATAGACCATACTTATTGTTCTATCTGTAGTATTTTGACAGTGATTTTAAGTGGCTGATAGTTTTCTATTTACAAAAAGTTTTCAATTTATGAAATGAGATAGATTCTACATTTATTTCAAATGCAGTGCTATACATACACTGTAATCACTAATAGATTTTAATTTGCATATAATCCTGCTGTTAAAACAGTATTTGTTACTCAAATTATTTCATAATAATTAATCAAAAGCCAAATTATCATGTTTTAACTTACTTTAAATGTGATAAGAATCAACATTTCTCTTCAAGAAGATAATTGAGATTTGACTGTATGTTTGGAGGCAGGGGAACTGAGCCATAGACATGTTAGTGTCCAATTATAATACTCTCAAGTAAAATAATAAAATATTGTACGTAAATAACACAGAAAAACAAGATTGACACTTGTTAGATGCTTGGGCTGCTGTAAGAAAATACCACATAGAGGGCGACTTAAAAACAGTAATTTATTTTCTTACAGTTCAGGATGATGGAAATCTAAGATCAAGGACCCAGCAGTGTTGATTTCTCCCGAGGCGCGTCTCCTTGACTTGCAGGTGGCCACCTGCTCAGTGCACCTTCCTGTGGCCTTTTCTCTGCATGTATAGCCCTGATATCTCTTTCTCTTCTTATGGAAACACCAGTATTATTGCATTACGCTCTTATGATGTCTCTTTACCTTAATTCCCTCTTTAACGGCCTTATCTACAAATTGGTCATATTGGGGGTTAGGGATTCAATATACAAATTTTGGGAGAACATAATTTAGTGCATAATAACATATTTTAAAGATATGGACCAGAAAAAGATAGTCATAAACTGGGAAAGTTAGGCAGTGTAAAAGCATGTAGAAGGAGGAAGATGAAGAGGAATGCAGGAATAGTATTATTTTACACACTTTAGTTACTTTTTATTAGAACAAGCCCTGTGTGTGTGCATATTTGTGTGCTTTGCATCCTTTTTAAATCAGAAGCGGAAGTTGAATGTTTATCCATAGATTCTTCTCAGTTTATGTAGCATCGAGTTTGCTTTCAGACTGCTAATTTCTTATTAGTGGTGGGTACAAATTTAATCATCTATTATCCAGGAATTAAATTCACCTATTATTTTACTTAAGAAGATAAAATCAGTATTTATTGATGTTTTCATTTTACAATTCTTAATTTTATATTTATGATCAATACTACTTTATTTAATTTACTGAATCACTTTCCATGTGCTGTTATCAGAAACATTTTATATAAAATATATATTGCTTGCTTTATTTATTTGTTCACCTGATTTGTATAAAAAGTGTCAATGGAATTAAACTATGTAAATGATGTTGAAACAAGCAGTCAGTAAGAGATATTGAATCAAGCAGTTTGATACCCACAGTGAAAAAAAGGAAACCTGACACCTATTTTACAACATTCAATGAAATTGACACAACTGTGAAAAGAAAAAACAATCTAAAGTCTTGAGGAAAACACAGAAAGTTATCTACATGAAGTTACAATAGGCAAAGATCTTTAATATAGGAGTCAAAAACACTAAAGCATTCCAAAAAAGAAAAATAACAAATTGGCTTTTATTCTAACTAGGACTTCCTGTCCATCCAGAGACATCATATAGAAAGTGAAAACACCAAGAAATAGAAAAATTATTTGCTGTATATACATTTTTTGAAGGACTCATATCCAAACATAAAAAGGACATCTACAAATAAAAAAGAAAAATGATAATAATAACAGTGGGAAAGAACTTTTGCAAAGAGCTCTCAGGAAAAGGGCTATTTTATTATTTAATAAGTATAATAAAAGGAAGCCAACTTCACTATTTGTGGGGAAATTATACATTAAAAATACAAAAAATGTATTATTATACAGCCACCAGAGTAACTATAATTAAGACTGCAAATACCAAATGTGGGTAATATAGGAGCAACTCAAGCCCTCATACACTGCTAGTAGAGGTATAAAACCCTTTTGGACAACTGGCCATTTCTCCTGTATACATAAGAGAAATGAGTCCACACAAAACCAAGAATATTCACAACAGATTTATTTATAATAGTTAAAATCTTGAAAAAACCAATTGTCTAGCAAATAGAGGATGAATAAATTGGAATAAATATTATGAGGGAATACTACAGAACAATACAAAATAATAAACTCCTGGATATTTATGTACATGAACCTCACAGACATAATTACTGAATGAGATAAGCCCAAGACAGGAAAAAAGTTTGTTCTATATCATTCCAGGTATAGGAAATTCGAGAATAGTCAAGACTGATAGATGATGAGATAATCCAGGATAGTAGTTAGCTCTAGGTGGCAAGAAAGTATCTTATTGGGTGCTGGGATTGTTCTACATCATGATTTAGGTATACATGGGTCATACAACATGCAAACATTATTATGTTATACAAGTATATTTAGTTATTTTCAGTCACTTTACTACATGTATCTTTATCCTTGATTCTAAAAAGGAAGTAAATACTCACACATGTGGCAAATATATCTCAGGCAACTGCTATTAATTGACACTCATTTCTTTCTAAAAAATGCAATATTCACAAGAGAACATAGCTCACCATCACCAATATCAGAAAAAAAAAGTAATTATTCTTGTCCCTAACCACTAGATATAAAAAAGACAGATTTGGCGTGTTGTTAATTATTTATTTAAAGGTGATCTTATGCAATAGAAAAGGTATTATTTGTAGTCTCCTAGAGAATGTTACTATGCAAATGCTGGCCAAAAGGCAGACAAGTATGTCAACAATAATTACCAAGTAAACAAAATAATATGTCTACAAACACATTTAAACACTAACAAGCAGCCAGATGATCTAGAACCTTAAGTAATTATGCAATTTGAAAGCTATGTTCAAAGAAAAATACAGAGTTTAAGAAAGTCTAATTCATTATCAGAAAATAACCTACTGAGGAGACAAGAGTAGCTTTAAATATTTCTGTTTCAGGTTTTGAGATAATCAGTCATTAATATAGAGGCTTCTCAGAGAGTTTTTGTTCCATGTGAGATTTCTATTTCTTATACAGTGAGTACTGTGTTGTAATTGAAAACAAATAAACAAACTTTAATATGGAAATTAAAATAGCACAGGGTGGACTTGGCTGTAAAATATGTTTTCTATTTAGTCATTGGGCATGTTTTGACTAATACTTCTCAATTAAAGGATCCAAATTTCTCCAGGTTTGCAGGCTTCATCGAATAAACCCTTCCCCATGATGCAAAACTTCCAGGGTGTTACTGGTAACTACCCTATCCTTCTAAAATTCCAAAATCAACATATATTTGTCTCCACATTTCTTTTTTTTTTCTTATGGTCTCATCCAATCTCAAAGGAACCAAAAGTATAATTATTTACTTATAAACTTTTTAAAATAAGGAAACTGAAGCTCACAGAAATGAAAGTTATGTTCAGGATTATACAGTTAATAGGAAGTAGAGGCAAGACTTTTTGTATACATTTAAGGAGTACAAGTACAATTTTGTCACATGGGTATGTTGGGTAGTGGTAAATTCTGGGCCTTTAGTGTAGCCATCACCTGAATAATGTACAATGTATCTATCAAGTCATTTTTTTATCTCTCTGCCCCCTCCCACTTTCCCATCCTTCTGAGCCTCCAGTGTCTGTTAATCCACACTCTATGCCAATGTGTACACATTATTTAGTTTCCACTTATAAGTGAGAACATGCCCGTTTTGACTTTCTGTTTCTGAGTTGTTTCACTTAAGATGATGGCCTCCAGTTCCATCCATGTTGCTGGCAAGACATTAAGAGGTTTAGATTACATATTCAGAAACTACATTTTATGAGAATTAGAAAATATTTGTGTTAAATTTTCTCCACAATCCTTATACAGTTTTAAAATATGGCCTTAAATATAAATTTTTAACATCAATCTGTGTATTGACTTTCACCCTTTAGAGTAAAATAATTGATTTAGGGTCAAAAGTCACAGATGGGATAAGACCGAGACTTTTCACTTGAATTTTTAAGTTACTGTCTCATTTATTGTGATCATCTACCATGAAAGATATTCAATTTGTTCTTGAAGTACTAACGATAACCCCTGAAAGATGCTGTTATAATTTAAGCAGTGTTTTAATATTCATAAATGGAATAAGTGATACTTTATATGTAGCAAGAGAGGAAAGGCACCTTCACTGTGAAGGACCTTACATATTGTCTCAAACTGCATTATTCAAGAGACAAGACTATAAATCATACAGACAAAGGCTAATGAAACTTACCAATCCATATTCTTTTTGTGCACTTGACTTAACCACATTAAGAGTGATTCCGAGATTCGGAGAATTTAATATCTAGTGTATCAATTAATTAAAAAGCATAGTCTAATGATGACAAATAAATAAGAAACATAAAAAGGATAAATAAAGTGTTATTTTGAGTACAGTGACATAGTTAAGAAAAAATAGCACAAATGAAAAGAATTATAGATCTTTTACCATTCCATAATCATGAAATGGTGGTAAGTACTTAAGTGAGACTTTACAAAATCTTCTTTTATAAAGTTATTGATACCAATAAAATAATAAATAACAATAATGTTTGATTTGTGTCTAAATCAAATAAAAAATTATACTCCCCATTTAAAATTATAGTTAATTATTAACACATGTACTACTTTCCATGTTTTTATGTTTTATTATCTCATGATGAAATAACCACTTTACATATAATGAAAAACAACATAGGTTTTTGAGACTTAAGAAAAATATCTAAGACAGATGGGCATTGAAAGCACTGAGGCCTTAGTGAGATAACATTTGTTAATTTTACTTTATTGTTATAATTTTATCCCAGAAAGCTAAAACATTAAGAAAAACATATTTTTAATTAAACGTAGCAGCCAGAGCACCCATTCACCTGGATCAGCACCTAAGGTGTACAGCCTTTCCTGTGAAGAGATTATGGTGAAACAGTGCCCTCTTCACTTCACACTCAGGCAGCTATTTAGGCATTCTGAGCACCCACTTGCCTGAATCAGCATCCTGAGCTGTCCCACTGTTTCTGTGCGGAGACAGCGGTACAGCAGGACTCTCTGCCCAGGCAGATTTCCATGTACCTGAAATACCTACGGTCCTGGATTTGAAGCCTGGGCCACCCCACTCTGCCCAGACAGAGAACCTGAGGCCCTGGAAGTTTCCTAGCTCCATGCCTACACACAATTTTTGTCCCTCAGTGACCACCATTGGACTGTCCCTCAGCACCAGTGCTTGTACCTGCCCTCAGGAGACCTGTAGGTGGGCTTGTCCAAGCTGGCCCCTCTCATTTTGTCCCCCACCCATGCTAGGCTGAGCAGGGAGCTCAGACCACTCCATGGATCAGCCTATTGCCCGAGGTAACAGAGATCTTCTCCCAATAAACAAGCTTCTCCTACCATGTTAGTTTCAGCTGGCTCTTACCCGTAAAAGTCATCTACTGGCTTATAGATCCAACTGCACAGCCCAATATAAAATTTGCTGAAAGTGCATAGGACAATAGAAGCAAAATCAAAAGCCCCTACTCAACATTCCCTACAGTCCCAACCCCTAGGGGGAGAGGGAAAGGAAACGAGAAAAAAATAATAATCATATTACAAGGAAAGAAAGAAAAAGGAAAAAATCCTACCAACAGGAAAATAATTACAAACATTAGGAATGCTATTATCTCTATATGAAATGGAACCAGTGCAAACATTCCAGCACCATAAAACATTTGAAGGTAGTGATACTACCAAAGGATTACACTAGCTCTCCAGCAATGGTCCTTAACCAAAATGGAAACTCAGAAGTGACAGGTAAATAATTCAAAGCATGGATTGCAAGATCCAAGATAAGGTTGAAAATCAACACAAACTTCTAAATCAATTCAGGAAATGAAAAGAAGAGATAAACATCTTTAAAAATATTAGTCAGAGCTTCTGGAATTGAAAAACTCACTTAAGGAATTTCAAAATACTATTGAAAACTTTATCAATATACTAGACCATAATGAAGAAAGAATTTCAAAACCTGAAAGTTTGTCTTTCAAACAAACCCAGACAGCCAAGGATTAAAAAAAAAACAAAAAAAAATTAAGAAAAATGTACAAATTATTCAAGAAGTGTGGGATTCTGTAAACAAAACTTTGAATTATTAGCATTCTTGAAAGAAAAAGAGAAAAAGTAATTAACATGGAAACATCCTTGAATAAATAATTCAAGAAAATTCCCCTTATTTTGGTAGAGAGGTAGACATCAGTTACAATAAATCCAGAGTACATATACATGATGCTCTGCAAAACTATCATCACAAAGGCATATAGTCACCAAACTGTCCAAGGTTTAACATCAAATAAAAAATTTTACAGGCAGCTAGAGAAAATGGTCAGATCATGTACATAGGGAATCCTATCAGGCTAATGTGGACTTCTCAGCAGAAAACTTAAAACCAGTAAAGATTAGGGACCTATTTTTAGTATCCATAAAGAAAAGACATTCCAACTAAGAATTTCATATTACTCCAAACTAAGCTTCTTAAGCAAAGGGGAAACAAAAACTCTTCCAGACAATCAAGCACTAAGGAAAGCCATTACCAGTAGACGAGTCTTACAAGAGATTCTTAAGAGAGTTCTAAACATGAAAATGAAAGAAGAAAAAATGCAACCCACAAAAACAAACATAAATACATAGCTCACAGACCCTATAATGCAACCACAGAATAGAAACTACAAGACAACTAGCTAACAACTTCATAATAGGATCAAAGACTCATATATCAATATTAAACTTAAACGTACACAGCCAAAATGCTCCACTTTTAAAAGCACAGACTTCCAAATTAGATTAAAAAAACAAGACCCTTCCACTGGCTGTCTTCAAGAGACCATCTTACACTAAATAACATAAGCTGAAAGTAAAGGGTTGGACAAAGATCTAGCACACAAATGAAAAGGAAAAAGAGTATGGGTAGCTATTCTTATATCAGATAAAACCAACTTTAAGCCAACAACAGTAAAAAAGAACAAAGAAAGGCATCACATACTGATAATTCAATTCAACAAGAAATCTTAACTATCCTAAATAGATATGTGCCCAACATAGAAGCACCCATATTCATGAAACAACTACCTCTAGACATACAAAAAGGCTTATACAGCCACACATTAATAGTAGGAGATAGCAGCACCCCACTTGCAATGTTAGATCATCAAAGTGGAAAACTAACAAAGAAATTCTAGATTTAAATTTGACACTTGACCTATTAGACCTAATAGACATCTACAGAACATTCCACTCACCAATCACAGAATATACATACTTCTCATTTGTACACAGAACATACTTTAGGATCGACCACATGCTCAGACATAAAGCAAGTCTCAATAAATTCAGAAAAACTGAAGTTATACCAACCATACTCTCAGACCACAGTGGAATAAAAATAGACATCAGTACCTGAAAGATTTCTCAAAACCACAAAATTACATGGAAATTAAACAACTTGCTCCTGAATGACATTTGACTAAACAACAAAATTAAGGCATATATTTAAAAATATTTAAAATAAATGAAAACAGAGACATAATACACCACAATACACCAAAATCTCTAGACTGCATATTGTTAAGTAAATGTAATGTTAAGTCGAAAGTTTATATCGCTAAACAGCTAACTGAACAAGTTATAAATATCTCAAATTAACTATCTAACATCACATCTAGAGGAACTAGAAAAACAGGAACAAACAAACCCCAAAGTTAGCAGAAGAAAATAAATAACAAAATGGGAGAAGAACTGCAAGAAACTGAGACCCAAAATCCATTCTAAAACAAAAAAAGTTGTTTCATTGAAAAGATAAACAAGATTAATAGATCACTAGCTAGATAAAGAAAGAAAAAGAGAGAAAAGACCTAAGTAACCAAAATTAGAAATGACGAAAGTCACATTATAACCAATTCCATAGAAATACAAAAGATCCTCAGAAACTATTATGAACACCTTTATTTACACAAACTAGTAAGTCCAGAGGAAGTAGATAAATTCCTGAAAACACACATCTTCCCAAGATTGAATCAGGAAATTGAAACAAGAAACAGACCAATAATGAGTTTTGCTATTGATTCAGTAATAGAAGAAAACCGACCAAGCTACCAATCCAAAAGGAAAAAAAAAGAAAGAATTGGACCAGATGAATTCATAGCCAAATTCTACCAAATGTGCAAATAAGAGCTGGTACCAACTGCTGAAACTGATCTAAAATATTGAGAAGGAGACACTACTTCTTAACTCATTCTACAATACTAGTATCATCCTGACACCAAAATCTGAAAAATCAGAAAGAAAAAATAATATTTACAGACCAATATTCCTGATGAACACAGATGCAAAACTAAAAAAAAAAAAAAATACTAGTAAACTGAATCTAGCAGCACATCAAAAAGTTAATTCACCGCAGTCAAGTAGCTTTCATTCCTGGGATTCAAGTTGCTTCATCATATGCAAATTAATAAATGTGATTCACCACATAAGCAGAATTGAAAAGAAAAACTACATGATAATCTCAACAAATGCAATAAAAGCATTCTATAAAATACAACACACCTAGAAGGAATACACCTCAAAATAGTAAGAGCCATCTATAACAAACCCAAAGCCAACATAATAATGAATGGGCATAAGCTGGAATCATTTCCCTTGAGAAATGGAACCAGCTAGGGAGGCCCACTCTCACCCCTCTTACTCAACATAGTAGTGGGAGTCCTAGCCAAAATAATCAGCCTGGGAAAAAATAAAAGGCATTCAAATAGGAAAAGAGAAAGTCAAATTATTTCTTATTACTGATAATATTGTTCTTTACCTAGGAAACCCTAAAAACTCCATGAAAAGGCTTCCATACCCATAAACAACTTCAGTTAAGTTTTAGTACACAAAATAAATTTTAAAAAATCAGTAGCATTTCTATACACTGATAATGTTCAAACTGAGAGTCAAATCAAGAACACAATTCTATTTTTAATAATCACAAAAATAATAAAATAACTAGAAATATATCTATACAAGGAGGTGAAAAATCTCTACAAGGAAAGTACAACTTGTGGAAAGAATAACATGACACAAATGAATAGAAAAATACCCATGCTCATGCATCAGAAGAATCAATATCATTAAAATGTTCATACTTCCGAAAGCAATCTACAAATTCAATGTTACTGCTATCAAATTGCCAAAGTCATTCTTCACAGAATTATAAAAAATACTCAAAAATTCATGTGAAAGCAAAAGAGCCCAAATAGTCAAAACAGTTCTAAGCAAAAATAACAAAGCCAGAGGCATCAAATTAAGTGACTTCAAACTATACTATAAAGCTACAATAACCAAACATCATGGTAGTGGTACAAAAATACACATACTCCAATGGAACAGAATAGAGAACCCAGAAGCAAAACCACAAACCTTCAGCCATCTGATCTTCTATAAAGTTGATAAAAATAAGCACTGAAGAAAGGACTGTATATTCAATAAATGTTGCTGTGATTACTGGCTGACTACATGCCAAAGAATGAAACTGGGTTCCTACCTTTTACCATATACAAAAGTTAACTCCAGATGTCTAAACATTTAAATGTAAGACTTCAAACTGGCCGGGCGTGGTGGCTCAAGCCTGTAATCCCAGCACTTTGGGAGGCTGAGGCGGGTGGATCACGAGGTCTGGAGATCGAGATCATCCTGGCTAACCTGGTGAAACCCCGTCTCTACTAAAAATACAAAAATTAGCAGGGCGCAGTGGCAGGCGCCTGTAGTCCCAGCTACACCGGAGGCTGACTGAGGCAGGAGAATGGTGTGAACCTGGGAGGCGGAGCTTGCAATGAGTGGAGATCGCGCCACTGCACTCCAGCCTGGGCGACAGAGAGAGACTGTCTCAAAAAATAAAAATAAAAATAAAAAAAAGACTTCAAACGGTCAAAATCCTAGAAGAAGACCTAGGAAACACCATTTTGGACATCAGCCTTGGGAAACAATTTATGACTAAGTTTTCAACAGCAATTGCAACAAAATGAAAAATTGACAAATGATACCTACTTAAACAAAAGGGTTTCTACACTACTTCCTGGATTTAGTAGAATTATTTTCTTTAAAAAAGTTATGTTTTTAAAAATCATTTTTTCACATTGTTTGTAGTTTGCCTCTAGTTATTTTACATCTATCTCATTTATTTTGAGAAATACTAGGAACAAGTCAAGAATGAAAATACTCTACTTTTGTTGAACACTTGCATTTCCCTTATCCATTATTTATTAATTTTATGTGATCAAGTCTATTGAAGTGACCTGGCCAGGTCCAAACATGTACCAACTTACTTGGGGATAGATATCATTCCAGTACTACTGATGGGAGCTTTTATATCCAAGCTCTTCTAGATCTCTCTTTCTTCCTCTCTTTCCTTTGCACACAGATATTACATAAACTCTTAGCTTTCCCTTCCGCAAATATAACCAAAACACATATAAACAAAATTTTGACCAGTAAACCCAGCTGTGACATCTTACATAAAGAAATCTTAATATGAACATTTTGTTGCCATCTCATTGCTCTTTCATAGGTTTAATTTTCATTAATTTTCATTTTTATAAAGCAAATCTTAAAACATAAAAAGAATTAAGACATCAAAAATTTTAAAAATATATTAGAATTAGCCCAAATGAATTTGTTGAGTTTGTAGCTACCTAGCTCGTCTTTATACTATTAGCTGTAGATGTGTGAGCTCAATAAAAGCAGGAATCCTGTCTGACTTCTTTTTTTTTTTTTTTTTTTTTTGAGACAGAGTCTTACACTGTCACTCAGGCTGCAGTGCAGTGGCACAATCTCAGCTCACTGCCACCTCCACTTCCTGGGCTCAAGCGATTCTTCTGCCTCAGCCTCCTGAGCAGCAGGGATTACAGGCGCCCACCACAGTGCCTGGCTATTTTTGTATTTTTAGTAGAGAAGGGGTTTCGCCATGTTGGCCCGGCTGGCCTTGAACTCCTAACCTCAGGTGATCCAACTACCTTGGCCTCCCAAAGTGCTGGGATTATAAGCTTGAGCCACCGCAACCAGCCCTGTCTGAATTTTTAACCATCTTAACTCCATTATGTATAATGGTGACTCACAAATTGTAGGCATTTAGTAAATCATTGACCAGATAATAAAGTATAGTTAATAATTATTTGTGGAATGAAGAAATAAGTCAATAAACAAATGAATTTAAAAATTAGTAGTGGAACTTTAATTCAAACATAACCTTCAGGATCTAAGGCATCCTCTTTGACAATTATGATTAGCATTCACAACTTGTGTATTGAAAAGCCTATATTGTATGTTTTTCCATTGCAAATCTGAATTCAGATGATGTGAAAATCCATATTATTTAAATATTCTTAAACTTAACAAAATTTAAGAGTTCAGTGTGTTTTACTCTAATTTAAAATATAACTGTTTTTATTGAAAATGACCAATAATCTTTATTAAAATAAATTTAGTTAAAAAGTCTCTGTTGTGTCACTGCTTATGATGGTTAACACTAATTGTAAGTAAAAGCTTGAAAAATAACTGAACTGAATTTAAAAATAAGGATTAAAATTGGATTTCTAAACTTTAAATTATTTAGGCACTTTTTAATGTCAATTGAAGTTACTGGATTGTAAATGCTATTGATTGGAATATCTTAATTCCAGCCATAAAATTTTATAATTTATTCAGAAATTTGTGACAAAAATAGATTTCAAATGGTCTTTGAAAATAAAATAAATAATAGACAAATACAATAATTACCATAAATATACATACTCTTAAAATATATTTTATTAATACCCTAGCACAAACTATTTGCCATCAATAAGCCATATTTATAGTAAGACACTGTTTGTTTTACATTTTAAATATATATACATAGCATCATTTCTTCATTTATTTAGTCTTTATCAGAAAGTAACGGCTAGAGTAAAATTTCAGAAAAGCTAACACTTTAAAAAAAGATAATTTTGTTATGGTTTCAAAACTATGCTCTTTAATGCATCATTTTAGGTTTGGGCATTTCAACCTGTTACAAGAATCCTTTGTTAATTGGGTTCATCTCTTTAAATTCAGTTTGTCTCCACCTAAGAGCTACTTTTCTTTCATAGAAATTATGTTTCTTTCATAACATAATTTACCTGCATAGTAGACATAATGCCTGGTAATATTTTACCTCCCGCTTAAATATTTGCTATATGAAATTAAATTTTCTTTTATTAGTTTGGAAAAAAGCATTATAAATAAATTTTATGTTGAGTTGGTAAGAAAAGGATACATAATATAGTGCCTAATATAATATTTTGTTTCCTTTCATATTTTAAAAATGTAGTTAACCTCTCCATTAAGTTACTGAAAATCACATGATTCACTTTGGTTCTTGTTTTCACTCTTCAATATGCAGAGTAAAAACTAAGTACCCACAAGAAAAACAAAAATAGAACTATCAAAAGCATTTGCTGCTAGGAAATTATGCAATTTGTGAGAAATAGTGAAGTAGAAAATCATTGTTTTAGTTACACCTTAACTTCTGCCATATGATTTCAAAAAGCAAGTGCATATTTTATATCAAATACAAATCATGTAAGATGCCAATCCTCAAATATCTGGAATTCAGAAGACTATGGCTTATAGATATAAGCTACGATAAACACGTTTAAAATAAAATGAGCAGAATAATATTTGATTGGCATAAATATTAAGAAAAAATAAACTGAAAAATATTCCAGAGAATTCTATGGTTAAAAATGATCTTTGAAAAGGTGTAATTGAACAGATATATGAAAAAAATGAGTCAGCCTCAGGGACACCTGGTCCCAGGGAAAAACACAGGTTTAAAGTAGAAAAATAAAACCATGAACCAGCCTGACCAACATGGAGAAACCCCATCTCTACTAAAAATAATACAAAAATTAGCCGGGCATGGTGGCACATGCCTGTAATCCTGGCTACTCAGGAGGCTGAGGCAGGAGAATCGCTTGAACCCGGGAGGCAGAGGTTGCAGTGAGCCGAGATCGCACCATCGCACTCCAGCCTGGGCAACAGGTGTGAAACTCCGTCAAACAAAAACAAACAAACAAAAAAACATAGCCATAGCAAAAGGCAAAATGAAAGTGAAGACACAGAAGTAAACCAGATTGAATTCTGTCTTGTAAGCAATGTTAAAAAATTATTCTGTATAGGGATTCTAATGGGATTCTAATTTTAATGGGAATTTATTGCAGCATGTAAGCAGAATGATATGTTATACATGTATTTAAAATACAAAGTTATCCTCAGTAAAAAAATTTAAAAACTGTTAGAGGAATAAAAGTTGCACATGGATACATGGCAGATTGTTTTATGATCATTATAGGTTATAGCAGCTTGAAGAAAATTGAAAGTGTAGATTTTCTTTCTTCATGCATGCTCTACATATGGTGTTTCATTAGTTATGATTTTTATGTCTTGGATGCTGTTCTTAGAAGGTTGTCCAATTTCTGGATGGTGACTGATATGGTTTGGGTCTATGTTCCAATCCAAATTTCAGGTTGAATTGTAATCTCCATTGTTGGGGTGAGAGGTGATGGATCATGGAGGGAGATTTCTCCCTTGTTCTTTCTGTGATAGCTGGTGAGTTCTCACAAGATCTGGTTGTCTCAAAGTATGTAGCACTTCCCCTTTTACTCCCTTTCCCCTGCTCTGGCCAAGTAAAGACAGTGCCTGCTTCCCATTCACCTTCTGCCATGATTGTAAGTTTACTGAGGCCTCCCCAGCCATGCTTCCTGTACAGCCTGTGGAACTGTAAGACAATTAAACCTCTTTTCTTCATAAGTTACTCAGTCTCTCAGGCATGTCTTACAGCATTGTGGGAATATCATAATATAGTGACCTTGAATTGCCACACAAAATCTCATTCTACTAAGGGCATTTAATTATTATACTCATAACAGTTGTGAAAAAACTCACACATCTAACTCCATACCCCACTAACATCTCTAGATGAAACAAAAATGTCTAAGTTCAGAGCTGCTTTCCAGACAATTAAGGAACTACCATGAAATATAATAATTTTTTATTTAGGATTTCCTCGGAGAGAGATGACATATAGTAAATAGTTGCAAATGACATAAACCTAATTAGAAAAATAGAAGGAAGAATTTGAAAACCCATATCAGATGAGCCAAGGGACATACAGTGAAATAACACAACGGAAAGTAATCCCAGAGCTGGAGATAGATAATAATGAAAAGTAGCCTCAATGCCAAGCTTAAAGAGATTGAAAATGGCTTCCAAGATAGAGACTACATTCGTTATGCCATGTTTTGTGTTTATAGTTGATTGACTAAAATTAAAAAATAGAAGAAGAAAAAATGCAAGTACAAATGAGAAAGACTTTTTTTTCCAGGAATTAGTTTTTCCTGATTAAATTAAATATTTAAGCCTGTAGTAATTTATGATATATATCATAAGAATGGTACAACTATTTGAAGGTATAAAGTTTTGGAGGAAATATATGAAATATTTAGTCGTCTATAGGCCCTTGAAAGATTTTTATCTCAGTTCTATTTATACATTAGTGATTTAACAATTCCCACTAATTGAAAAGAAAAACAGTTGATATATGAATATATAATTATATATTCAAAAATATTAATTAATTGTATTAATTATTAATTTATAACATAAAAAAGTGAGTTTCTTCATAATTTTTAAAATTTAAATTATGTGAGTATATAAATGAGACTATAAATGTCTATCTATTCTATCACAACCTGAACAGTTTTATTTTTGCATATGTGTACTTTTAATTGATTTTAAGTCCTGACTGAAAAAGAACAGGAACTTTGGCTTGGTGAAATCAGTAACAGAGAGCATACTTTGATGCTTTCATAATTTTTTCTTTTCTGCTTTGTCACTCTTGCCGGTTTATTCTGCCTGTATCCAGCTATGAAACAATTTTCAAGGCCCCATTTAAAACTCACGTCCCCTGTGAATTATTTAAAAATTATCCAGTTTGTACTAATCAGTTATTTCCACTGTTTTTATAGTAGATGCATTTAAATAAATGTATCTTCTTTTTTAAAGTACACTTATGGCATTTTATGATACATTATAATCGTCTTTTAGCATGATTTTCCCAGGTCCAACCTTTCTTTCTGCTGCACACTGACCTGAGCCAGGTCAAATCATAAGGTACTTTGTGGTAGATAATAGTTACAGATTTCCTCTTTCATAAACCCATTACTGAGTAGATGTTAAAAATTAAAGCAAATAATGAAAAAAAAAATTCCACCACATATACATGTATTTATCAATAAGGAGATACAAAATCTCATACTATCTGTTCTTTAAGCTTCAACACATTTCTAGCTTTTTATCTTTTAATCGCCTTCACATAATCATGTAGAATTTAGTTTCTGACAGAAATAATATTATTTTAAGGCATAAATTAAATTTTATTGCTAACTTTCTGGAGAGACTCAAGTGACAAAAATCTTCTGAATCTAAACCCTAGGTCAATAATATCACTTAGAAGTATGTCTTACAATGCATCCATCTATATATTCAAAATTATACCTATAAGATTACCAAAAAATCAACATATCATGACCATCACTTATTTAAATAAATAGAGCTTATTTCTAGGGTAACTTTATTCTTATTAATAAAAATCTAACATTAATCCCCTAGACTTTTAGTATATGGATCCAATATTAATAAAGTTTATAATACTAACTGGCTCCCTTCTTCCCTCCCTGCCAAAACATTCAACATTATTTCATGAATATGTGAATATGGCACTTAAAATGAATGTACTCTAGGATGTTTGTTAAACTTAACTAACACGTCTATCTACAATTTTAGTTGTGTCTTTGCTAAAATATTTAAAAATACATTTTAGACAGTACTTTTCTCCAACGTCATGTTTAAAATTTCTGCAAGGCAGTGTTGTAGATTTTAAGATTGTACTAATTTTTCAAAATATGTATTGCATCTCCCTGTAAGGGAGGTACATTCATATTCCATGAACTCCAGGCTTTGCCATCAGGCACACATTCAGTTTGACCAAAAAAAATATAAACAGAAGTGGGATGGGCACTTCCAAGGAAAATCTTTAAAAGTCTTTTCAAGGTTTTCCCTCTTCCATGAAGGCAGACGTTCCTTTGATTGGGACTACTCTTACGGCTTAAGTCCTTAAATTAGTATGGTAAAGAAACCCACAGTCAACCCACTATGAACTTGTCTCAATAGTAGGAAATAGAACTTTTTGTACATGTGTCCCACTGGAACTTTGTGGTGTGTAACCAAAACATAATTTAGCAAAAGCCAACAAATGCATGTTGTAATTTAGTTGTTGTTTTTTGCGCCGATATTGTCTAAAAAAAGCTTTTTTCAAATTTTAGATGCTTGATAGATGTTTTTTCTTATGACTGAATTTTCTTGTCATGTATTGAGTACAAACCTATCATAGAATATTTATATATACTAATTTTTTATCTTTTGGTATTTAGGTTAAAATATAATTTTTCTTACATTTCAAGCTTCTGAAATTTCTAAGGTGTGTATAGATAGAAAAGAAGAGAGAGCAGCTCCATTTTGAAATTTGATCACAATCTTTAAATGAGGAATCAGAAATTTGCATTTTTATCAGCCTTACCCAAACAAGCATAATGTACACCAAAGTTCTAGCTCTATTGTTAAATAAAGTAACATCTAAGTCTTTTTTCAATTCATTAAAATAAAGATGCAATAGTGTCAAAAATAATTTTGATTATTATTAAAAGTTTTTTATATAACAAAGAAGAAAAATTAAATTTATATACAATAATAATTTTATTTTAGTAAAATGTATATGTAATATGTACAAATTTAGTGAAGTTATAAAAATATAAATTACATATCATTTTAAATTTATATTATACACTTTAAAATCCATAAAATTTATATACATGTAAAATTTTCAAATATATAAGAAAATCCTAGAATCCTTCAGATTAATATATCTATCCTTTGAATTTTATAGAGCAGATAGTCAGAAGTTTCTGTTCCAAATCCCATTTTGAACTTGAGGTCATTTTCTTTTTTTTGTTATTAACACTTACAGAGTATTTAACAAGACTTTTCATTACAGAGAGAAAAATAAATGATTAATTGTAAATTCCTCCTAAAAAAGTAAGAAAAATTTGATTTTATAAGAAGAAATTCACATTTCTCCTTTTTATTTTCAAGTGTCCACTGCTATTATCCAAATAAGAAGAATATTATCATTATACAAAATCAAGATGTTACCTATGAATCTTATATATTGAAAGATTTCTGTTCTCTTGATGATATTCCCCTTCAAGTTCTCATTAATTCATCTTTCGCCTCCTCTCCCATTCACATATGACATATTATGAAGGTATTATCTACTTAACAAAGGGATGAAAAACATTCCAATAATATGTCCGGATATGTTTCAGATGAACTCTGTTGTGAACAACAAAAATGGTATACATATTTGAAAAGTTGTCAAAAGAATAAAAATTTATCAGATCAGAATTTAAGGGAAATGAGGAAGCTACCTATGTAAAATACAAAGAGGAAACATGAACTATGCAGTAGATTTTTAAAATTACATTAACAGTTATGAAACACTTTAGACCAAGGTTTCACAAACTTTGCGCTATTAACATTTTGGGTCAGATACGATTTTCGTTGGTAAGGCAAGCTGTCTTCTACATTCTAGCATGTTATCAGCATCTCTTGTTTCTACCCACTAAATGCCACTAATAAACCACTATTATGATAAGCAAAATGTTCCAGAAATTGCCAATCCTCCTCTTGGAAGGGAGTAAAGTAGCCCCCATGAAGAACCACTGCTCTATGTCAATAAATAAAATTTGAATGAGATGAAAATTAAAAGCTTTTTAGAAATAGGTAGCCTACAAAAACGAACCTAAGAAGAAACTAAAAGCTTACAAAATCATTTCCCCATAGTAACAAATCAAATAGTCCTGTGACTACCACTCTCTTATTTTAAAAAAAAAAAAAAAAAAAGTCTTACCAAGAAGACACTATTTCTAGATAGTCCATCATGTAGTGGAATTCTACTTTGCCAACTCAGCTAGGCCGAAACGATTTTTCCCAAAATTCTCTTTCCTATATAATTGTAGGTTAGCATGGTCCAAATAAAACATTTTTGCAAGACTCAGAAGGCAGAATTATGCAGCAGAAAAATTATTTTTATACTTTGAAGTTTTTTTATTGTTTCTAAGTCGACTGAAAAAAAAATTACTTAAAGTCAAAAAAAAAAAAAAAAAAGCGAAATCAGGACATTCATTTTCAGCCTAAATTTCCTCTAAGGAAGTTTTTATTACTACCACTAAAGACAACCTCATCTCCCATTTGAGATAATGAATGATCATCTCCTTCCTAGCTGACAGTTTTGAAAACCAGACCCAAGTTGTAAGGTTGCAGGTGGCTGACTCACAATGCAAACTGAATTTTCAAACTTCCAAGGCCTTTCATAATAAACTCAGGAAATTGGTTGGGAAGAATTGAGGCCCTAAAAGTTAGGATGGATAAAAACAGAAAGATTCCAGAAAAAGCTAATTGCCCTTGAAAGGAACTTCCCATCATCCTCATGTCCTATCCCCAGTGACTCTTAGTCTTCCTATATCTGTAACCAGACTTAACTTTCAACAGTCTGTGAATCTCTTGATTTGGCATAATGACAATGCCATTCTTATTTGAACATTAATGATGACCAGTTGAAAATAAGAAGGTGAGAAAGGTAAGGAGAATTGTAAAATGTAATTTTCCTATATATTTTCTAGTAGGAGTTTATAGTTAATAACTCTTTTTTTCTTTTTGCTGAGAAGAGAAATCTTGTTAAATACTTTGTAATTATTCGTAACAAGAAAAGAAAACAAAGGGTAATACATAAATTGTGGTACAAAAAGCATTGCACAAAATGGGTTATACATACCATAAAATTACATAGGATTTTGATATTCTAAATTTATAGAAACCTAAGTAACAAGTGTGAGATAATCTTAAATGTGTCTAGTCAAGGTAGAAAAAAATATTGATTTGATTCCAGAATAATAGACTAACATGGACTCACTAAGCAGAGAAACTGGGTTCAATATGTGAAATCAAGGAGACTGGAATAGATTTAACATTTCGCTTTGTTGTTGACCAAAACCTGGGTTCAAAAATGGCTTACCTTAAGTGAAATTAAAACACCAGAACTTCCCTGTCATATTTTAGAGAAATGTACCCAAAGTCAGAGAGATTGAAAGTTGAGTGGATTTATCATGTCATGCCTGTTCAGTTATCTCCTGAAATACCTCTCAGGTAGGTCCAGGATACTTTGCCTTTACTAGGTGTAGAAGAAAAAGAGTTATGTGGAATCTCTGACATCTTAACAAGCTTCTTGGTAATTACTTTTTATAGGCTAGAAATATTGTACAAGTAACAACTACTGTCATGGCAGATTACAAATAATGGCACTTAATCCTTAAGAAAAAACAGTAATGTAAATTTATTGTAGATCAGGGCCCAAGCAGACTAGTCTATGCTTCACAGATCTTTTGTGTTGAGTAGTTGATCACCATATCCACAGAACTAAAATAAATGGGCAATCTAGTAAATTTGTATAAGTAGGATACTCCAAGTCTGTTAAGTGGGATCTGCCTTAGATTATAATAGAGTTACAGCCACCCCTCAATCCACTTATGGTACCAGAACCATTTTAGTGGAGAGAAGTCTGAGTCCCCTTGAGGAAAGACCTAGCTACATAGCCAAACATGGATATTGTAAATATTCCTCATACCTTTCCCCAAGAGATCTGCAAATATTTACTCGGCTTACCGTTAATTAACAAATGGAAGTTAATCAGACTTCTCAAGGACACTAGATCTTGGCTCTGACTCCTCACAAATTTCTGTAGACTGAAATAATACAATGGTGCAATAGTCAGAATAGAGACTTAGAAAGCTCAGATGATCAACAGAGTGCGCCCATCCCATCCCCGGGCCCAGTGGGTACCTAAACCCAATCTATTGCAACCTTCTGGGTTTTAAAATGTGTATTTGTGTTACACATATCAGCAACTGACTTGAATTCCCACATGATTTTCTAACTCCGTGAAAAGGAGGCTATTATGATAGGGAAAGTCAAGTGGAAACCACTAGCCCTTCCTTTACATACAAAATATGAAAACAAAACCAACACTGCATCCCTAGAGAAATTACACAGATTAATGTTGCCATTAAGGATTTAAAATATGCTGAAGTTGTAATTACTATCACAGATCATTCAGTTCACCTGTTTTTCCTGTTCAGCAGATGGATGGAAATGACAATTATGAAATTGGATTAATAAAAATAATACCATGTGTCTTTATGTGTCTTTATAGAAGAATGATTTATAATCCCTTAGGTATATACCCAGTAATGGGGCATGCACATATATGTTTATTGCAACACTATTCACGATAACAAAGACTTGGAACCAACTCAAATACCCATCAATGGTAGACTGAATAAAGAAAATGTGGCTCATATAGACCATGAAATACTATACAGCCATAAAAAAGGAAGAGTTTACGTCCTTTGCAGGGACATGGATGAAGCTGGAAACCATCATTCTCAGCAAACTAACACAGGAACAGAAAACCAAATACCACACGTTCTCTCTCATAAGTGGGAGTTGAACAATGAGAACACATGAATACAGGGAGGGAAACATCACATACCAGGACCTGTCAGGGGGTGGGGGGCTAGGGGAGGGATAACTTTAGGAGAAATATCTAATATAGATGATGGTTTGATGGGTGCAGCAAACCACCATGACACATGTATACCTGTGTAACAAACCTGCATGTTCTGGGCGTGCATCCCAGAACTTAAAGTATAATAAAATGAAATAAACAAATAAATAAATAAATAAAATGATAATATCATGTCCTGATTCCAGTTGTAGCTGCTAATCCTGATGTTGTTTCATTGCTAGGGAAAATCATCACATCCCCTGGCAACTGATAGGCAGCAGTATATCTGGAAAACAATCTTTTTCTCTGTATATCTCAGTAAAGAATATTAGAAGTAGTCTGCTTGCAGACATAGCCAGAAATACATCTGTATAGTTCTAAAACAGGGTTATATCAGCTGTTAAACTTTCTATCATAATCCAGTTCATAATGACCCAAAACACCTCTTAGTTTACAAAGATGTCATGTTTCTTCTATATGTTTATGATGTAATGATTTTGAATCTACTGAACAAGATGTACCAGGTACTCCAGAGATTTTGGGAAGACATATGCAGGTCAGAGGTTAGCGAATACATCCCACAGAAACTCAGGGGCCTGCCACCTTAGTGGAATCTTTAGGGGTCAACCTCATGGAACATGTTGAAATATGCCTTCCAAGCTGAAGACCAAGTTGCTATGTCTGGCCCCTCCCACTATTAAGAAAAGTAACAATCTGTGGGCCTCTCTAGATTTGGGATGCCATATATATCTCTGCTTGGTTGTATTATTCTTGCTTATTTACTGGGTATCCTGGAAAACTGCCGGTTTTGAGTGAGACCTAGAATAAGTCTCTACAAAAAGTCCATCTACTATTTCTGAAAGCTCCTATGCTTCCTGGAGCATATGACCCAACAGAACTAATTTTGCTTCAACTGTCTGTGGTGGAAAGAAATGGCATACGGAGCAGTTAGCAAGATGGTAAAAATGATTCAAAGACTGGAGCTTAGGAATTTTAGAGCAAAGCTAAGACAGTTTCTACAGACACTAATAATTCCCCTTGTGAGAAATCACATCTGTTTTGCTACTGAGCCTTGGTAGAGATTAAGTGCTTTAACATGGCAAAAACAGTTATCAGAAGACCTGTGATGCCCTCCATGAACTGGGATTTATCTGAAGGAAATCAGTTATATCTAACAAAGTAAATAAATACAAAAATTCAAATATTCAAAATTGTATACACAATGAAGCTTGAATTAAGCAAAGAACACTTTAAATTTATTTGATAGAAAATAATTTTTTACATTAAAATGCATACAAAATAACCATTTCAGTTTCTTGGTGACTTATAGAATTTTTCATAGGTGTAAAAATGTGCTTTATTTATTTATTTATTTATTTAGTAAACCGATAGATGGGGGGAATTGGAATAATAAATATTATATTGATTTTCCTCTAAAAGGATTTTTGTTTTCCCTCTAGACCGTGAGAAGCCTAAACCTTCAGGTAACATGGAAGAGAAAAAAAGATGTGGGAGAAAAAAGGCCTTAAAGGCTGTGATACACTGCTTATACTACTCATCCTTACTACCACTACTCATACTACTGTACATGTAGAACTGTGCTCTATGGAGGCCAGAGAGCCCCTGCTGAAGTCATTTGCCAAGATATTTTTGGTTATCATTTTACTCCTTTATGCCTGCAATGGACAAAATGTTTGTGTTCTAAACTAAATGTGTGTGCTCTAACTAAATTCATATGTCAAAATTCTAAAGTGCTGATGCCGAACATGAGGCCTTTGGGAGACAATTAGGTCATGAGGGTGGAAACTTCATGAATGAGTTTAGTAAGGCCCTTAGAAGAAGAGACTAGAGACCACTCTCAGCCTCATTTTACCGTGTAAGGACACAGTGAGAAATCTGCTCTCCACAACCCGGAAGAGGCCCTCACCATGTAACAGAGCTCAGGCTTGGTTGCTCACCGCTTGCAGAGCCAATGACAAGGGTGAAGTGCAGTCAAAGAAAAGTGATTTTATTTTCCAAAGCTAGCAGTGGGGAACTGGCTGGCTTGCACCTTTAGCAACAGCTTCAAACTTTAGGCTGAGAAAACGGGTTAAATAGGGGAACTTGGAATGGAGGATGCAGGAGTGGTGCTGAGTACAAGGTCTGCGTGTCTTGTTCCGATGGCTGTCAGAAGGGGATGGCATCACCCTAAAAATGGCTGGGTTGTAGACTAAAGGCCTTGAGGTAATCTCTGGAATTCTGCATTTTGGTCTCCCGCATGGTCTGTACCAAGATTAGCTCCTGGAACTTCTAAGTAACCACATAATTAGATATAAGCATACAGTATAGATGTGTACAGTGTAGGGAGTATATCGTGCAAAAGGGAGGGACATGGTATTTCAAAGAAAGTACGTTTCAAAGCCATATTCTAAGACTAAGGGGAAAAAAGGGGAATTTCTGCAGTAAGCTTCAAGGTTACATCTTTACCTTGATTCTAAGGAGAAAAGAGGAAAAGGGGTAAAATAAAGTTTTAAAGTGCAGTTTCAGGCTATAACCAGTTGGTTATAACTGGAACCCAACTGGCTGGCACCCTCATCTCTAACTTCCAGTGTCTATAGCACTGTGACAAATAAATGTCTGTGGTTTATAAGACACTCAGTGTATAATATTCTGTTCCAGCAGCCCAAACTTATTTAAGATAAGTGCCCTAATCTTAAATAATTATTTACTACATGCAATCAAAGTTGGTATTGACAATTTGGGAAGTAATACAAAAGACCTTTTCCACGTTTGTGGTACGATGTCAGCAGTTGCAAACAATAAGTCTCAACGTTGATGATTTCGGATTGAGCTGGAAATATTCTGGGCAAGAATCAATCTGCCTCGAATTTTTGGTCTAAAAAGTATATTTGTAATAATAAAAACAACCATAATTGTAGTTGTAATAATATTTTATCTGCATTATTATTTTATTGCTACTAGATAATATGAGGCAAGAACACTTATTTCCTCTGTTTCTCAGTGAAGAACTTGAGTCATTAAAAGATTAAGTAACTTGACAAAGGTCAAACTTCTTACAAAAAAAGCTGCAGGATACCAGGAAAGTTATCAGTGGAGAATATCACTAGACAATTTGCTCATAACCCCCTCCATTCATAGAATGTTGAGATGAAAATTCTTATTTGATTTATATATTAGCTGGCAGGGTAATTCTAGAACATTGAGTTTCTTTGGGTTATGAATGTTACACTTGCATTTATTTTATATTTATTTTTTATCTTTTATTAAGTAGAATTATTTTCCATTTTATTTATGTGAAACATAATTGTGTTATGAAATAAACATCACTAGAAATATACTTTCACATTATTGATTCATTGCAAAATTATGCACTTAAGACTGATTAAAATTGAACAAGGACTGTTGTGTAAACAGACAAGTTTTATCTGCCATAAGACTGGTGATTTAGGAAATACTTTTCATAATACGTCAAGAAGGCTGTAGAACTATCACTTCACTATAAATGAAACAAGAGAATCAATTCTTTACACAGAAAATGGCTAATGTGGAAATTGGATTCTGTGACAACTCATTGAACAAACAATCAGGAGCAACCACAATAAAATGTAATTTCCTTTATCTTAAATTCTTTAAAGTTAGCAGTTAAAGCTGGATTCTCATATATGCCATTTGACATAGTTTATCTTTCAAGCAGATGATTTTATGTGTCAAATATCTGTAGCAAGGGTAATTCATGAGCTGAGATTTTTAGAGTAAAGAAATCAATAGAACATTGCACTGCTGTTTCTTTGCTTTGAACTCATAATGGCACAATGTTAATTTTTTTTTTTTCAGTTTTTTGTGAGTTCATGTAGCAGCAGGAAAGCATAATATAATCAAGGCAGCAGGGAGCTTCTCTCTACAACTAGAATGAATTTACATTTGTCCATTATGTAAATGATTCTTCACTGTTTTTCTATTTGCCTATTTGAAATTGTGGCAGGGTGAATTTCCACATGCACTTATGAGAATTTTTCAAAATCTTTATATAATGATATAATAATATTCAATTTTTCATTAATATTAAGCTAGGTTGCTGGTATGTTTCCTTCAAAAACAACAAATTGATCACATTTGTCTAATTTTTTTTGTCATGTGCATGATTCAATCTAAAAAAGAGTCTGTTTATATATTTATTATGTAACTTGAACTATTTATGATTATAGTTTTAATAGTTGGACTGATTTTTTCATTTAAAGAGGCACCAATATTATTTATTAAAACAAACCAAAAAGAAAATTTAACCATTTCTGCATTCTGATAGATGTCCTTAATCAAGTTCTAGGAATTTATCAAATATTATAGAAAGTTTCCAGACTCTGCTAGTTTGAATTATGTCTGTCTAGTTCTGTTCTCTTGTGTTATAAATATAGTTGAATGGATTTTGCTGCAAGTATAAAAAATATTTTCAACCCCAGAAGAAGTTAAAGTGCAATTTAAAACTGATGCCTTTCTATGTATTTCATTTAATCATCAACCTTACTTTTGACTCAATGAATGCTATATATTTTTTATTTCTGAAATTTAGTTCACTTTATAGCAGCTGCACAAATAGTCACTCACTCAGTCACTGCAATTAATAACAAATGCCAGGCAAGTAGTAAAAGTGTTCAAACCATTTATTTTCTTTAGTGCAGACTCTTGGGGCAGTTCGCTATGGCACAGTTTTCTCAGTACTAAGCAAGTTTCTGTTGAGTAGTGTGTGACTTTTTTCTCTGAGAATGTTGCCCACGGAATAAGCTCAAGGCTCCATTCTTTTCATTGAATAGTTCTTCTCCCAAATTGCTCATTTACGTTTGTGACTTCAAATATCACCTTTGTGGTGACAACTCTTACTTTGACAAGCAGAGGTCTAATTTTTTGCTTTTCTAGTTATGTATTCAAAGCTACCCTCAAAATACTTGTGCTTCATTTTTCTCTCAACCACACATATTTAATAGTCATGAAAGAAAAGCCAGTTTTCTATTGCTCTCACACCTCCTCTTTTCTTAAACTTTTCTCTTTCATCTTTTGTTGTTGTTGTTGTTTTGTTTTATTTTGTTGGTTTTCTTTTATTTTGTTGTTGTTGTTTTGTTTTATTTTGTTTTTGGGATGGAGTTTTGCTCTTGTTGCCCAGACAGGAGTGCAATGAATGGTGTGATCTCGGTTCACTGCAACCTCTTCCTCCCAGGTTCAAGCAATTCTCCTGCCTCAACCGTCCAAGTAGCTGGGATTAAAAGGATGAGCCTCCACACCCAGCTAATTTTGTATTTTTAGTAGAGATGGGGTTTCACCGTGTTGGTCAGGCTGATCTCGAACCCCTGACCTTAAGTGATACACCCAAATTTGCCTCCCAAAGTGCTGGGATTACAGGCATAAGCCACCTTGTCCTATCCTCTTTCATCTTTGTGTCATGTCCTGGATACTCACTCTCCAGATATAAAGGCTTCAATTCCTTATCTTAAGGTCCAGTTACCCCAGGTATCTTTGATTGGCTCTATTTTGAGCTTGTGTATCTGCTTTAACTGATTTTAAAAATACTGTTATTTTATAGAGCCCTCTGTGATCTGTTAAACCCCTTTGTATGGCATCTAAGAATTTTCTTTAATTCAGAATCATGTTTGTTTCTTAACTATGCAAACCAACAAACCATTCTAGTTAACTCATTTTTATTATTTCTGTCTTTCATGCCTTCCTGTAGGGACACACACACACACACACACACACACACACACACACACAGACAAAACTCATACTGGCAACTGGGCCTTCCATTTTATGCCTTATGGATTGGCAACCCTTTCTGATATGCTCAACTAATTCAAATTCCATATTTTTCTTTAAAGATTATCTCAGAATCGTCTTACAATTTGTACAACTTTTGTGCTTAATTTTATCAACATTTTGATAGTTCCCTTTGTACAACCTTTACCACTTGTGATATGTGTGGTGACCTTAAGTTTCAGAGAAACTTCTAGAAGGAACATCCTTAGTATAGTAAACTATCTCCGTTGTACTAGTCTTTATTAAATATATCGATATTATTTTAATCTTATGACTTTTAAAAATATTTTCCATATTTATAAATCAGTTATATGTAATAGTGGAACTCATAACCAATTTTGATAAGATGATTTAAATTTCATGATTTCTGTGGGTATCAAATGAAAGATATAAATCAGAAGAGGAAAGGGGGGAAATTCTATATAAATTATTTGATCTTAAATATGATTTAGTATGTTCTCACTCTGCTTGAAAATTACATAAGTATGAGATAGATCTTTTCATATTTTTTGATGTTTTAAAAAATTACTCTAATTTGTATTTAATTAACCAATCTCTAGGTCCCATTTGGTTTAAAGACACAGGTAGGATGCAGACATCATTTCTTGGACAAGTTTGGCTTCATGCAACTAGATTTAACAGTTGGATGCCCATTACATAATTAAGTTAAAAATAAAATAAAAAAGGTTGTTTCACAGTGACTCTTCTATTTCCTTGAAGGGGGATCATCTGTTGAAAGTGAGCGATTTCTTGTCACACAAACAAAAACTTCTTGTATCCCTTTCCAATTTATTAGTGACTGCTAATGACAATTGGTGCAGTGAAAAGTAGAGAGTGAAATGCTGGTTGTCAGGAATAACACCAATCTGTGGAATGCAGGTGCAATAATAAGGAAAAGGAGCTGATGGATTAGGGTTTGTGCCAGATTGAAGTCCTCTGGAAAAGTCTGAGATAGAGATTTATTCACATAAAGTTTATTGGGCAGTGCTCTTAGTAATAATTTCTGTGAAGAAGTAAAGAAAATAGTGAGAGGTTGAGTCTTGATATTGCTGAAATAGAGGCCTCAGTCAATCTAGAACAAGGGTCACAGGATCGTTAGGCTGTCGTTTCTCCAGTTAGAAACCTCTGTGGCTGGTGGCATGCACCTTGTCTTGAGTTTAGCTCACACTTGCTGTGTTCGTTCCACCCACTAGCTTTGGCAGCCTGTGCTCAGCTCTCACTACCAGCCTGGATCCCACGCCTGCCAAGAGCAAGCCAGGTGAGGAACGGTGAAGGGTGTGTAGCGAGCAAGGGTGGGGTCTGCCCACTGCACACAGCAAGGTATTTCGACTGCTGCAGCAGGGCAGCTGTTCTAGTTGCCATCAGAGTCACCAGCTCCATGTGAGACTGCGACTGGACCAGATGTACTGCAAGTAGTTTCTGCTGCGGGCACTAGTGTCTGGAAGAGGGGAACATGGTGGTGCCTGAAAATTTAGAGATGCCAGAAACTACAAAGCCCCAAAGACGGAGTTCCAGCATGTCACAGGACTCAGGGAGACCCAAGGTCTGGACTCCTAAAAGGGCCACAGCTATTCTCTCTTTCTTGTCATGGCAATCTGGCTAGGTGGAGGACGGGGGTGTGTTTCAGTTCATTTTTTGTTATAGCTTTTTTTTTTTTTTCTTTTTGAGACGGAGTCTCGCTCTGTAGCCCAGGCTGGAGCGCAGTGGCGCAATCTCCGCTCACTGCAAGCTCCACCGCCTCCCGGATTAACGCCATTCTCCTGCCTCAGCCTCCCTAGAAGCTGGGACTACAGGCTCCCACCACCACACCCGGCTAGTTTTTATTTTTATTTTTATTTTTTTGTATTTTTTTTAGTAGACACGGTGTTTCACCGTGTTCACCAGGATGGTCTTGATCTCCTGACCTTGTGATCCGCCCGCCTCGGCCTCCCAAAGTGCTGGGATTACAGTTGAGAGCCACCGCACCCGGCCTGTTATAGCTCTTTTAGTCCCACCACCCCTCTCTGGCCCACAGCCCCTGGGACTGGTCCAGCCCCGCTGCTGCTTCCTGTCTTGACGGGTGTCCGCCTGGCGCCAGCAGAGGGCAGAAGCAGAGCTGTAACTGTGTTAACAGCAGCTCTGGCTTGGGGAATCCTGAGGTTTGGGCCCCCAGAAGGGTCACCACTCTTCACTCCCACAGTCCAGGAGTGTGTCAGTGCTTTCAACTCGGCAAGCTGGTCAGGAATCTGTTACAGCTCCTTTAGCTCCCACTGTTCGGTGGGTCCTGAGGTCTTGTCCCGTTCACAGGAAGAACGAGGTTACGTGGACAACTGGAGAAAGAGCAAGGCACAGAAGAGCCTGGTTGACTAACAGAACAGCTCTCAGAAGATCCAGAGTGGGTAACTCCTTTCCGTAGATAGGTCATCCTGACCAGTGTCTGAGTCTGACGCAGTCTGTGGTTTTCATGCAGTCACAATGGAGGAAGTGCATGCTAATTGGTCCGTGGGTGGCCTTGGGCAGGCCTGGAAAAAGCACCATCCAATTATGCCTTCCAATGGAAGTGTAGCCCCCAGGCTTCAAGCCCTCTCTGGCTTAAAGGTGTGGTTTCACCAGGGTCCTGCCCCTTCCCGCCTAGGAACCTGTTGCCTTCCAGTGTCATCAACATGCAGGCTGTGAGTGCCCAGGCAGTCCATGGTGAGGGGCACCTGCAGGCCCATACCGATCAGCACCCCAACTTCCATCCCTGAGCTCATCATTACCCAAAGTGATAGAGAGGGCCAAGGTGGTGGTGGTGGGTGGGGGGAGGGGGCAGGGGCTGGCATGTCAGCACCGCCCCAAGTGCATGCATACCTCTCTGGGTCGTGACATCGCCTGAGCTCTGACTTTGCTCCACACAGGAGTGGGTGCTGGGAGCAGGGACAGGCCAGGGAGTGGGCACTTGTCAACCTGTGGAGGCAGGGGTCATCCCAAGTCCCTGAGAATGCAGGGATGCCCAGGTCCAGAGCCATGGCTGGACAGCTGCAGCTGTGCCTGTGAGTGCGGCACCCCCCGGGATAACTTGTTACTGGCCTCTGCCGGTCCACGGAGCATGCAGCCCCAGCAACGCTTCCCCCACTGCAGCTTGCATCCCCACAGTGGTGGCTCCAGATGGGCCGAGGCCACCATCACAGATTTGTCCAGTCCACGGCCCACGGACCACAGACGGCCTAGAGCAACTGTGAATGTGGTTCAACACAAATTCATAAACTTTCTTAAAACATTATGAGATTTTTTTGCAAATTTTGTTTTTCAGTCCAAGAGCTAACATTCATGTTAGTATATTTTATGTGTGGCCTAAGACAAAATGTGAAAATATAAAATTAAGGCCAATCATGTTAAGTGATATGCAGATGGAAACTGAAAAACAAATAACGTGCATTACAAAATGAATTTACCATCAAATTTGCTGAGGTAATGGATGGTGATAAAGAAGATAGTAGTACTTTTACTTGTAAATAAAATTGCTTTACTTGTAATTCTAAGAATCAGTCTGCTGTTCTCAGGAATACATATTTTGAGGAGTCAATTTTGGAACAGTTTAAAAGAAGGAAAGATGATGCAAAAGTAAAATTAGAAAATATTAAATCTAGAACTTTCAAATCACCTGAGAAAAATAATCTCTGTTGTCAGAAATGAAGAGAGTGATTTCTCTAGTGGTTATTACTAGAAGAGAGGGTGAATGGGGCTTCTGGGCTGAAAGGGTTAACACAATTGGGATACACCTAAAATACTAGCACATTTCTTTTAGTTCATCAAGCATACTTGAAATTTTTTCTAAAAAAATCAGTGTATGTTCTGGAAATTAGATACAAAATAGCTACAAAAACTAATTATGCTAAGTAAAATCTATATTTCATTGCCCTGGCAGGGAAGATTCTAAGGTATTCCCCAAATTTCTGCGTCCAGTCATAACTGACCTGCATAATCTTCTCTTGAATGTGCACAGAATATGTGCATACAGTGGGAAGGACCTGCTGTGATCAAATTATTAATAAAATGGCTGTGAGTTAATCATAACTTATATTTTCCTGAGGGGGGTTAACCTAACCAGGTAAGTTTTCAAAAGAAGGTAAAACAACAAAGCATGAAATCACACAAACAGCCATATTGGAAATTCCTTGAATGGTCAGTTTATTAAAATTACCAATTTAGTGACATCTATTTTGAGTTTATGGATATTTTCCCTCTGTTTCTACTGAATTTTCTAAATTTTATTTAATGTAATTATTATGATTAAAATAATTTATTATCTAACTTTATAGTTTCTATGCTTCCTCTTATTTTCTTCCATTTTCTTTGGATTTAATTTGTAGTTTTTGCTAGCATTCGTGTATGTATCTATATGTTATAACTATGAGAAGTACATAATACATTTATTATATATGTGTATATACATATTCTATAAGAAAAAATGCATATATTACACACATATTTGTACACATAATATACATATACATAAGTGTATAACATGTATATAGTATATACATAAGGGTATATTCATACACAGCATATACATAAAATAAAAATAAAAGTTAAAATTATGTGTGTGCATATAATATATACATAAATCTATTATATGTAATTGTAACATAATTAAATATAATAATTATATGTAAATGTAATATATATCTTATTTTACATATAATACAATAATATAATTTTACAAGTATATTAGATAGAGTACATATATTATATGTACACATTTAATTATTTATTTACATAATGTGTTATTACTTAAATATATAATAATGTGTACTGTGTACACACATGTAATAGATGTGTCTAATAAATGATATATAGTATAGTTTCATACATTATACATGACATGTGTAATATATAGTAAATATGTTATATATACACTTATAATTATATAGTTATAATTGGAAAATTATGTAACTACAACTATAGTTATATATATTATGTATGTGCATATATTATATATAATTACATAATTATTATTTACATAATTATCTAAGTAATTATATAATTGTATAATTGAATTGTAATTATGTGTGTATATGTTATATATACATGATTACATATAAAATGTAACTATTATAAATATATGTGTGTATATAATCATATTTTATATAATTGTATGAATTATATGTATATATTATATGTGCACACATAATTTATACATTTATAATTATTTTATATAATTATAATTATTTCATAATTATTTATGTATATATTATATGCATATATAATATATAATGTATAATTATAATTACATTTATTTATAGTTATGTAATATAATTATAAATAGTACATATATTACATTTTTTATTTTGTATATTTTACATATATTTAGTACATATACTTTATATATAGTACATATAATATGTATATTTAGTTCATATATTTATATATAATATGTATATTTAGTTCACATATTTATACAGAGTACATATATTACATTTCTTATATTACATATTTTGAGAAAATATATAACATACATATATCACATATATTAAGTATGTACACATTACACATTATTACACACATATTCAATATATAGGTATAATAGATATATATCTCTACACACATACATTACACACATACATATGCATGTGATATATGTATATCTTATATCTATTTGTCATATATTAAATATATATAATATATGAAATATAACATTATATGTCAACAATACTATATATAATATGTAGCATACAGAGAGTAGTTACATCACACATATTATATGTAGAGTATATATAATATATTTAATTATCATATTCATATATGATATAATAACATATATCTTTGCAGGTTTGTTACAGGAGTGTATTATGTCATGCTCAAGTTTGGCATATGAGGGACCCTGTCACTCAGATAGTAAGCACAGTACCCACTAGTAATTTTTGCAGCCCTTGCTTCCATCCTACTTCTTGTACTCTATTACTCCACATTATCTATTTTTCTTACCTTTACATCTTTAAATACCCAATATTTAGCTCCCACTTATGCAAACATGCAGTATTTGGTTTTCTGTTTCTACATTAATTGACTTAGGATGATGATCTCCAGTATCATCCATGTTGCTTCAAATAATTTTATTCCTTTTTATGTCTGTGTAATGTTCCATGGAGTATATGTACCACATGGTTTTAATTGAATTCACTGTTGATGAGCAACTAGCTTGATTCCATGTCTTTGCTGTTGTGAATAGTGCTGCAGTGACTATATGAGTGCATGTGTCTTATAAAAAGAAATATTTATTTTATTTTGAGTATATAGCCAGTATTAGTAATATTATTGCTTAGTTGGATGATAGTTTTAAGTTATTTGACAAATTTCTAAACTGCTACCCAGAGTGGCTGAACTAATTTGCATTCCATCGAGTTTATAAGCGATCCCTTTTCTCTGCAGTCTCACCAGCATCTATTACTATGTTTTTTCTTTTTAATAGTAGCCATTCTGACTGCTGTGAGAGGGCTTCTAATTGTGTTTTTAATTTGCATTTTTCAGATAGTTAGTGATGTTGAGCATTTTCTCATCATTTTGCCTCCTTGGATGTTTTTTCCTTTTTTTCTTTTTCCTTTCTTTTTTTTAGAGAAGTGTCTGTTCATGTCCTTTGCCTACTTTTTACTGGCAAAAGTAATGTGGTGCTCCAGCTTTGTTCTGTTTGCTTATGATTGCTTTGCCTATTTGGGCTTTTTTTTTTTTTTTTTTTTTTTTTTTTTTTTTTTTTTTTTTTTGCGCAGTGGGTGGGGGAGGGGGGTTGTATGAATTTTAAAATAGTTTTTTTTTTTTTCTAATTCTGTGAAAAATGACATTGGTTATTTGATGGGAATAGTGTTGAATCTGTAATTTGCTTTGGGCAGTATGGCTATTTTAACCATATTGATTCTTCCAACCCATGAGCATGAAATTTTTCTTTTTCTTTTTCTTTTTTTTCAGATAAACACACGGATTTATTTAAAAGCCTACAAGCACTACAGAGGAGGGCAGAGCGTTGTTACCCAGAGATACCTACCCAGATGGGAATCAGAAAAGCCTTCCTTGAGGAAGCAGCATTTTCATCTTTGAACTATTTTTAAAAATTTAATTTAATTTTAAATTCCGGGATACATGTGCAGGATGTGCAGGTTTGTTACATAGGTAAACATGGGCCATGGTGGTTTGCTGTACCTATCAACCCATCACCTAGGTGTTGAGCCCAGCATGCATTAGCTTGCCTGGGCAAGACCAAGATGCTAGCAGATTTGGTATCTGGTGAGGGCCTCCTTCATCATAGAGAGCCCTCTTTTCACTCTAACCTCATATGCTGGGGCGGTAGTCTTTTTGGAGCCTCTTTAATAAGGGCACTAATCCTATTAATGAGGGTTGCACCCCATGAACCAATAACCTCCCCAAACCTTATCTCTATTACCATCACCTTGCGGATGAGCATTTCAACACATGAATTTTGAAGGAATATAAACATTCACACCATAACATATGGTAATTCCATGTTTAATATTTTAAGAAAAACTCAAAATGTTTTTCATAAGATCGGTGCCATTTTACATTCCTATCACCAGTTTACTACAATCTCACCACTCACCACTATGACTTTTTTTTTTTCTTTTTCATTATAGTCATTTTAGTGGGTATGTAGTTATATATCACTGTGATTTTGATTTGCATTTCCATGATGGCTAATGACATTGAGCGTATTTGCTTGTGTTTATTGGCCCTTCATCTATCTTCATTGGAGAAATGCCTGTTAAGATCCTTTACATATTTTTTAATTGAGTAAACCTTTATTAAGTTCTAAGGGCTCTTTTTGTATTCTAGTATATATATTTTATCTGACATAAGATTTGCAAACATTGTACATTGCATATTCAATTTCTTGATGGTGCCCTTTGAAGCAAAATGTTGAATTTTTTTGAAGTATAATTTATCTATTATTTTTGTGGTTGCTAGTGCTTTTGGTGTCATCTTTAAGAAAACATTGCCTAATCCAAAGCCATAAAAATGTATTCCTACATTTTTTCTAAAATTGTTGTATCTTTTCTTTTCATTTAGAACAATGATCAATTTTGAGTTATGTTTAGTCATGATGTGAAGAGAAAAGGGTCCACTCTGTCTATTGCATGTGGTTATCCAATAGTCTCAGTAACTTACTGAAAAGACTACTATCTCCCAAATCTGTCCTGGCAATCTTAGCAGAAATAAATTGATAATAAGTGTAAAGATTTATTTCTGGAATGTCAGTTCTACTCCATTGTTCTACATGAATACCCTTATGCCAGTACCACATAGTCTAAGTTATTACAATTTGGGATTAAGTTCAGAAAGTGTGAGTCCTTCCGTATTGATCTTCTTCTAAAAGATTGTTTGGCTGTTCTGTGTCCTTTGCATTTCATATAAATTTTAGGATCATCTTGTCAATACTTGAAAAAAAAAAAGCTGAGATTTTATAGTGACTACGTTGCCTATGTAGGTCTATTACGGTATTGCCACCCAATAATAAACATGGGATATTCATGAGTATGAGACGTACGTATATATTTTATCTTCTTTAGTTTCTTTAAGCAATATTTTGCAGTTTTCTGTTTTATCTTCTTTAGTTTCTTTTGAATAATTTTATTATTTTTATTCTATTGTAAAATTATTTGTTCTTCTATGGTATAAAGCATTCAGTCTTTCATCATTAACTTTGATATTAGCTGTAAATTTTTTTTACAGGTATCATTGTACAAACTGAAGAATTTTCCTTCTATTTCTAGTTTATTGAGTGCTGTTATTACTATTGAATGTTAAAGTTTTGCAGATGCTTTTTCTGTGTCTATTGAGATGATCACATGTTTTGGGTAATTTGATCTATTAATATACTGTGTTATATTGATAGTTTTCATAAATTAAATCAAAGACACATTCTTTGGATAAAATCCACTTAGTCATATAAAAATGTTTTTATATGTTATTGGATTCACATGCAAAATTTTTTCAGGATTCTGTATCTATATTCAGAAAGAATATTGATCTATATATTGTGCTTGTAAAATAGCCCACTATCTTAAATCTATGAAAAGGAAACTTTTTTTTCACATTAACTTATAAGCTTATTTTGTTTTTATCATGATACAGAGACTATGAAAACTTGCATTGATATAGGAAAATTAATAATCATAATTACAAGGTTTTTTAATGTGGAAAATGCATGCAATTTCTATAGAAAGATGCACATTTTTAAAAAGTTACTAAGTCTACATTATAGTGCTTTAAAGAAAGATCTTCTTCAGTGTTGCTATTTTAAATACAGTAAATTTAAAATATATATGTACAGTGGTGTTTGTCTTATATTTGGCTGGCCCATAAACATTATTTAAAATATATAATGTTTTCCATTAGGATATTATTTTCTAACCTCTTGACTAAAGTTTATAAAGAACTGATTCTGGCATTGTATACATTATAATATAAATGAGCATAGGGTACAATATCAAGCTCTTACCATAACTGATCATTAATGCTGAAGAATGTTTTATGTTAAAGAGAATAAAAAAGTTGACTATCATTGAATGGAAAACAGAAACATGATTATACCCAGAAAATAAAGGCAGTAAATGGTTCATTTGCTCTCTTTCCATTTGCGGAACTGTAATAAAAATGCCAAATAGATTGATATTTAGGCAAACAGCACATTGCAATAAAGTTAAGATTACTAGAGGAGATGCATTAATATAGAACATTCCTCTTTGAGTCTGCTTTTCTACTTCAATTTCAAGAGTAGTTGGGTATTTTAATTTCAGTTATAGATACTCATTTAGCTTCTGATTCAAATAACTCTCTTTTCCGTAAAATAAATGTGAACACTTTTAAGTTATTTTATTTTACCATGCTTTCTTAGACTTTAATCTTAATATTTAAAAATATCACAACATTTGAGAGAAGTTACAGTCCTGTATATTACACAAAGTACTGAATGCCTTCCAGTTTATATGTTATTAAGCTGCTGTAGCGGCAGCTGCATAGGATTTAGCACAACATATGGTGTTGATTCTTTCTTTCTTAATGAAAATCTGAATTATAAACCTCTTGCAACAAACTGATGATGAGATGTTTAGCAAAGCTATAACACATAATACTTGATATTTCAAAATGTCACATTTTTTCCCTGTGAGCAAAAGGGTGACAGAATTATGAAGCAGTATTAAAAGAGAAGAGGAAATAAAACAGAACAAATGAGAAAACAAAATGAATAACGAATATACCTTAAATTGCATCTCATTAAATGATAAATTTATTTTTATAGGTGAAGTAATTAAGTAGTAAGTAATTTTTAGATTTTTCTAAAAATGTAAAGGCTATAAAAATAAAAGAAAGTATTTGTGTGTGTTTTATTAATGAAGGGTAGAGAGATAGCAGCAGCTAAACAGAAACTATAATACTTTAGGAGTTGTAAGAATACTATGTAAAACATGTTTCACATAAAAATTTTAATATGAATTACATAAATTTTTAAATATAGAACGATTGGCCAAGCGCAGTGACTCACACCTGTAATTCCAGCACTTTGGGAGGCCAAGGTGGGCAGATCACGAGGTCAGGAGATTGAGACTATCCTGGCTAACACAGTGAAACCTTGTGTTTACTAAAAATACAAAAAATTAGCCGGGCATAGTGGTGGGAGCCTATAGTCCCAGCTACTGGGGAGGCTGAGGCAGCAGAATGGCCTGAACCTGGGAGGCGGTGCTTGCAGTGATCTGAGATCGCACCACTGAACTCCAGCCTGGGCGATAGAGCAAGACTCTGTCTCAAATCAATCAATCAGTCAATCAATCAATCACTATTATATTCTCAGATAAAATAAAGTTAAAAGCTTCATAGACTCTTAGTATACATATTCCAGGAAAAGACCTTGGTGAAGGTTGCCTTGCTTACTCATCAACTCTTATTGAGATGCTCCAGTGACAGCCATTCTACAAGTTACCCAATGACTTGATGTGGTTTATAATCTTTTTCTCTTATGGAAGAAATAATTCTGACTAAAATATTTTCTGTAGATTTTTGAAGATTCTCTCTTACTGCACCTGGGATCTTTCCACTTAAAAACAGAAACAACTTGAGATGTTCCAGTGAAAAATGTGTTAGTCGTAGACAATCTAACAAGGAGAAAAATATCCTTGAACTCTACAGTGCTATAATATAGGTGCCTTCAAGAAAAATAGGTTTTCCTCACGGGTCCATATATGCAGAGAGGCTTGATTCACAATCTGTTTTAAGCCTCCCTCACCAACACAAAATTTATATTTTTGTTACCGAAGATGTTATCATAACTTCTACAGCAGCCCTTCTCATTGGCAACACTTCAGCATTGTCAATGGTATTGTCTTACTTTGTCAATGTCACTTGTAGAGTATATATCAGAGATTAGAGTTTTTCATATACATTTTCTTAGAGTCGAGCTCTAAGAAGTATATTCTTTCAGTCTGAACTGGAGAAGATTGGGAATAAAAATGTTTGTTTTCAGACTAATCTTTTCTCGCTACTGTTCCAATAAACGTTTCTAGGCTCCACTTTCTCTTTATTCAGAGTAATCCTCTCTCCTCAATTTTCCACTGAAGAAAGGACTTTATGGCCTGGCAGAATTTTCTTCACTCTTATTTAGATGTGTCAAAGTATATCTGACTACTAGAGTTGGCATGATTTGGTCATTCCACTACATGTAAGACCAATAAAGTCTGTTTCAGAATCATAAGAAATAAAATATTTGGAGCTAGTAGAGTTTAAAAAAACTCACAAATTAATCTCTTATTGAGTAATATATTTGTCTTCATCTATTTTATTTGTGGTAAACGGTACAGGTCTTATCATGTGAAGTAATACAGCTTGTAAAATGCTTAGTAACAGAATTCACAGTACATAGAAACGGCCAGTTACTATCATTATTGTAATTTCCTGATGTGTTCTTCTTACCTGCTTCACAGATAAACCCTGTTCTCTGACAGCATTATTGCAGTAGAGAAAGAGTTTAATTATTGCAAGGCAGTTAAGGGGAAGAATGCTCAAATTTGTCTCCCCAATAACTCAGAAGCTAGGGTTTTTAATGGATAATTTGGCACGCAGAGGCTAGGGAATGGATGCTGCTGATTGGTTGAGGATAACATCATGAGAGTGTGGAAAAACAAAACAAAACAAAACTTAGGAACTGAGTCAGCCTCTGGGTGGGGGCCACAGGACTGGTTGAGTTATGAGTTACAGGTCCAGATGGAATTAGTCTGTCATCAGAATGCAAAAATCTGAAAGCCATTTCAAAAGACCAATCTTAGGTTCTACAGTCATCACGGTATGTCTACAAGCACTTGGGGAAGTCACAAATTTTGTGACCTCTGCCTGCATGATTTGGAGCAGGAAGGGATTATGGAAAAGCGAGCTAAGGAAAAATGGCTGGTTATCCTTTAACTCCTATGCATTTAGCAGAATTCAGTCCCTTCTCATAATCCTAATCTCATAGTCTTTCATTAGTTTTACAAAGGTGATTTAAGTCCCTGAGCAAGGAGTGGATTAGTTTTAAGGAGGGGTTATTATCATTCTTGCTTCAAAATTAAACTATAAACTAAATTCCTCCCATTGTTAGCTTGGTCTATGCCCTGGATGAGAGAGGCCAGTCAGCCTGTGAGGCTAGAAACAAGCTGGAGTCAGCCATGCTAGACATCTCTCACTGTCATCATCTCTGCAAAGGCTGTGTCATTGTTCTGATTACCATTAGCATTATGCTTATCATCAATGAACATAAAAAATGTACAGTTGCGTGATGACCTATCTGGAAAAGGGAATGGTATCATGGAAAGCAACAGATCAACAGAGAGAAAATTAATTAAATATTAACTTAAATCTTGACAGTAGGCTTTCAGTAACAGCAAAGAAGAAATGTGTTTACAATGTAAAGCCCACATACTTAACATTATCTTTTCTCACTTGTAATATCTATCAGATCTATCACATGGGACACTTGCTCCGAAGTTTCTATCCCCAGTTCCTGAAAGTGCGCTCCACAACCCAATCTGGAAGGTATATTTGTGCGTATTCCTACTTTTTGTTCTTTCTTTCAATGTTTTAGGAACTTTGTAGTTTAGTTATCTGTAACTCCATTATAATTTGAGTTAGTTGTCTTACGTATTCTAAATTTGATTTAAATGCCCTACTCCATTTCTTCGTTGCCTAAGGCTGATGCTGATCAGATTCAGAGAATCTATATGTGAAATTAGCCTGGGTAAAAGTCTGTGAATGCTTTTGTATGAGTATTTTTGCTGCTGGCCTAGTTGCTGTCTATATTACCTTTTTTTCTATTCCCATGCCTTTGTGCTGAATTTGACCTGTTACACTGATAAACACAATTGGTAATTTTAGGCTGCAGAGACTCTATTTCCTTAATGTGCATGTTTGGGGTATAAATATTAGAACTGTTCTCAAATTTATCCTGCTAATTTTTTTTTTGAAAATTTAATGCTATTTATTGTCTAAATTACTTAATTAAAAAATAATGAAAAACAATCACTACATTTCAAGAGCTCCAAGACGACGTGTCCTAATTTAAAAGCTTAATTTTTGGCCAGGCATGGTGGCTCACACCTGTAATCCCAGCACTTTGAGAAGCCCAGGCGGGTGGATCACGACGTCAAGAGTTTGAGACCGTCTTGGCTAACACGGTGAAACCCCGTCTCTACTAAAAATACAAAAAAAAAAAAAAAAAAAAAAAATTAGCCGGGTTTGGTGGCGGGCGCCTGTAGTCCCAGCTACTCAGGAGGCTGCGGCAGGAGAATGGCGTGAACTCGGAAGGCAGAGCGGAGGCGGAGCTTGCAGTGAGCCAAGATCCTGCCATTGCACTCCAGGCTGGGCAACAGAATGAGACTCTGTCTTAAATAAATAAATAAATAAATAAATAAATAAATAAATAAATAAAAATAAAAAATTACTTTTACTCATAGTGTATATGGTGGTATTTTTTATATTCTTGACACAATTATTATAGCATGTACCTCCCAAATCTTACCATTCTATTTTTCTTGTAATATCAGTAAATGGTGCAGCCTTTTGTGTTCTCTGTTTCTCAGCACCCAAAACATATTGACAAAACACAGCCACACTTTTATACTCTAAATAATGGTTTATTCTTAATGAAACCTCTTTTAAAGATCTGGTTTTTTTTTTTTTTTTTTTGGTGTTACATGGATTATAATGAACCCTGTAAAGAACTAAACTTTATAATTATTTTTGCATGGTTGCACAATTGTTTGCTTTAGTGAGCAATGACTAATTGTAGTTTTTCTGTTTTCATTTGTGTTTCTTAAATTGTTTTCTAAATTATAAGCCAGGAATCAATCATCTTTGTGTGTGTGTTAACAAGAATAATTGTTTCTCTTCTTTCTATCTCATGACATAAATTGTGCATATCTTTCAAGTTACGGACTTTGTGGGAAATATATCTATCTCCTTTTAAGTGCTTTTAGTGTGTTTGTATGTGCAAAAAAACCTTCATCTCTTGCAAGTATACATAGGACTATATTATGACTGGACTCAAATAGCTCATAGACTAGGTTGTACAAATATTGAGTACATAATGATTCTTCATTAAAAACAACCCTGGGGAAATATAGGAATAACAACAGCAAATCAGTGTTAAGTCTATCATAAGTAAAAAGTAAGGGCATATAAGGTGTCAAAAGATATCAGGAACATAATTTAAAAGATTAAAGCACTTGCATAACTAAGGATAAAATGCCACATTCCCAATTTAGAAATTATTACAATTAATATCAAAATTATGATTATTTTGTAGTGCCAGCCTGGAAATACGCAAGGAAGTATAATCCAAAGTTCCTTAATGACAAATGTTACCAGTCAAGATAGTTAAATATATTGATTACCAAAGTTGTGTCCCAAGAGTTTCTCATTCAGTAGGTTGTCTGGAGATCTAACTATCTATGATTTACTTTTGACTTCTAGCAAGCTTGAAAATCACTGAGCTGATCCATGTCCCTGGCATACCTTGAGTCTTCTATTATTCCTCATTTGTACTTAAAGTTTGTGAAGCAGAAAATTTATTACATGCAAAATTTTATCCACACTTGATCACTGGGTCCTATTTGTGACTGACAGCTATGTAAACTAATTGACAGAATATTCAACTTAATGTGCATAAAGGTCTTGGACAGGACAAGTCGTTAACACGCAAATTCATGCTCTACTAAATAGATTGTGATTCAGTTGCTCTCTGGCGGTATCCAGGAATCCATATTTGAAGTAAGCACTCTTCGTGATTCTAATGAAAGTGCTGTAAGACTACATACTACAAAGTCCTGCTGCAAAAAAATAGATACATTGAGATCACAGCAACTTCTGGGAAACACACCATACTAGAATGTCCACCTAAATCTAGGAAACTCTATGGGAATAATCTTTGTATTTGGGCTTCCTTTCTGTTGCCAATTTATTATCTAAATTTTAGTTTAAATTAAGGACTTTAATGTCACAGGGCACTATCTCATTAATTAGAATTATTTTGAAATTCATCCTATTAAAAAAACTCAAAGACAGAACTTCCAGATTATTTAGTCAGAACGCAGTTATTTAATAATAATAAAAAACAGATTTTTTTTTTTAACTTAGGTAAAGTGTTTTTAAGGTGCAGGCAAAAGATGATAAAGTTTGCAATTGTACTTACGTTGTTAACCTATGTATTAGAAACTCCATAAAGAAACTCAGATTACACTTTCCTACAAAAGTCTTAAAATTTTACAATTCACATTTTGTTAGGTAAAATACAGCATTCATTACCATGCATAACAAGATAGAGAATTTAGATTTATATGAGAGCTTTAATGTTTCTGATCTTTTTTGAAGTAAAATGTTCTGCACAAGTTTTAACACAGTTGAATTACTATGCTTCTCACTAATGATTTCTGTAAAATTTTCCATGAATGCATTATTTTTGAATCTCATTAAATATTGCATTTGCAAGATTTTATTTTAGAATCATGGCTGTCGTCTATCTTAATTTTCATGATCCTGAAATACACTTAATGTAGTTCACTTGATCAAATTTGTATTCTTATTTTAAATGTTTAATCTTAGACATCAGATTTATTATCACGGTTATTTTAAAATTTCAAAGTGATACATGGAACAATAAAATTACCAATCTTATACTGATTAAAACAAAGGATAAACAAATTAGTAACCATAAAAACAAGGTGGTTGTTGTTTTTTTTTATATTGGTGTGTCAGTTTTATAAATTAGGTAAAATTTGTCAATATGATCAGTTCATTTTTTACTTCAGGAAAAATGGTCCAATTTAATGAAGAAAAACTTACTAGCTTTCTCATAGTGTTATTACTACAATGCAGTTAGCAAGTATATTAGAAATTTGGTTAAACAGTGCTCATGTGTATGTGTGAGCATGTGTGTGTGCACACATGCACACGCTCACATTCAGGGGTGCAGTATATCTATACAAGTTTTAATTAGCAAATTATACATTTACATGTAGTTAAATTGTGTAAACAAGTTTTGATTTCTGTTTTGGTCAGAATACTGTTAATTAAACTATGATAATCTATTGCTGGTTAACCAAGTAAAAATGTTAAATAGAAGTCATTTTCCTCTTTTTCTCAGCTGATTTTGCTTACCAACAGTGTGTGCAGAAAAGATAATATTTTGATGAAAGAAAAGAGAAATACCACACAGTCCAACATTAGTTTTAGAGGGAAGACTATATCCACATCCTCCACATACCTGACCAAAAAAAAAGCAGCCATCATAACATTTAAAACCTGGGCTTTTTATTTGATTGAGATTAGTAAGAAACTCTGAATTTTATGTTTGTTTACCTGAACACATCAAATCTGATGTAATTTTTAAAGAAGTATTATATCCCATTTCATTTTTAACACTGTCATAGTCATAGACTATGACATAGTTCATAGTTCATAGACTGTGAGCATTGCCATAGTAAAATGTTGTCTTTTATTGTCAAGAAAGCAATTTTTCTTTTGTGAATATCATTTTTATTTCTTATTATAATTATTTAAATATATAAAAAATAATAAATATATAATAATAATGTTTCTAAAACAAGGTAAATCACAGTTTGTGAAAATTTAAAGACAGATAATGCTATTTATCTGCCTTTATGTTCTATTTATGAATGTTCATAATATTTATAAAATAGAACATTGAAAAGTGAAGATTATTGCAGTTATTAAAGCATGGTAGGAATAGGGTTTAACATGATTCATAGAATTGTGCTCCATCTAATGTCACATAACTAATGGCTGTGATGACCAGTCTAGAAAATCATCCTAGATGCTTGTCATGGAGATCAGTTAAACAAATGTCCCTAAGCTATTTAAATTTGCTATTTCAGTTGAAGACAGGTCTTAGAAAAGTGAATTGGTGGACTCTGAAATACATGAACACACTTTGTGTCTATCTTGTTATTGAAGCTAAAAGATAATTACGAATCACAGAAATGGCAGCGGCTTGAAGGGGTCAGGTTAGAAAGACAAGGAGAAAAGTGACGGTCTAATTTTTTTTTTAATAGAATGTGTATTTAAACCCAATCGAGTTATTTAATGAGTAGATTTATCGAAAGGATGGTACACTGTCAGACCACTTCAGCATATTGAATAGCTCAAGGGGAAAACGTTGTAAGAAAGCTTTAATTAATTTCCTTCATCTAATCCTCTCTTAACACTGAACAAGCTTTTGTCACATGCATCATATTAATTCCAACGACATAGTAAAAGCCATTTAAAAGCAGTCACATCCCAATAAGGTTGTTAAGAGATCACTACTAAGTTCTTCATTAAAGTTAATGCATTCACTAATACCAGTCAGAAACCATATTCCACTCCAGCAGTTTTATAAAATATTGATTGCTTTGGTGTGTCCTAATATACTAACATTATATTTTTAAGTAACTCAGTGAGACAAATGTCCAGCTTATTTAATTCTAGTTTGTGAGAAGTTGCAACTCCTATGACAGATTGAATTAGCACTATCTCAAGCCTCTGGGGGTATCAGTTTCTATATCTAAAATTGAGTGCCAGCCTTAAAGCTTCTGTATTTCTTCTAACTTTTCTCTCTCAGGTCACAAGTAGTGATAGGAGATGAATGAAGTGACATATTTAAAGAGTTTTATGAATAATAAATATTATTCCTATTCTTCTGTAGAAAAAAAAAATGGAGTCATGTGTAGGTTAAGTAACCATTAAAACTGTAATCCTTTAAAAGGATCCATTTACACTGCATTTAACTGCATTCCAAGCACTTACTCCCTTCTACTATTCTTAACTTGTCACTTTGAGTGCCAAAGGTGGGGTGAGGGTAGGTATCATGCATAAAAATATGCAAATTTTGAGTCACTTAAACTATCTTCTCAAATGCATATCAGTATATCAAATTTAATGCTCAAAGAACAAGTTTTTGTTTACTCCTTCCAGAAAGCCCTTATTATTGGGATGATCTTTAATATAAAGTGGAAGTGAAAAAAGACAGGATTGCAGATATTTATTTCCCCAAATGTCTACTGATACATTCTGACCCGCAAAGATAGTATAGAAAGAGCTTGTATGTTGAAGAGTACTTGTAGAATGCTCCCCCGTCCACGGTAGCTGCAGAGACCAGTTTGAAGAGGATGTCATAGCAACATTTTATGATGGCTTACTCTTGTGACGTTCTTCTCTCTACATACAGATGAAGTTCTCACAAAATATAGCCAGCTGTATCTTCCTAACATGAATTTCACAGCATTTCAGATACCTCAATTAGTTACTTTTTCCCGTCTGTTTAGAGTATTTTTTGCCTATCCTTCAAAAGAGACTCCTTCTTATCAGCGTTTGGTCATATTCGAGCTCCATCAAATCAATCAAAATTCTGAGTAATAGAAAACTTTATACCCATTATAGAAGCATTTTTTCTATTTTTTTATCAACAAACAGCTGTGAAGTTTATGATTATTAAATTGTACTCAGCTTCCTTTTTTTTACCTATGTGAGTTTTTCTCTTTCCACCTGCTTTGTAAATACGGGCATTCCTATAGATTTTTTTCTAGCTTATGTTCTCTCCTCATTTTACATGTTCTGTGCAACAATTTTATCTTCATGTATGTTTTAAGTTAGAATGGTGATATGCAGACACTTTCAGCCCAGACTCAAATACAACTATTGAAACTTAGTTCTAACCCAAGAAGGAGGGGAGTAATCATGAAAATGAACAGAAAATCTGACAGGTAAATGACTGATAAACTCATGAATGTCCTGAGGGCATGTGATGGTAAGTTAATCCCAGTTCCCACGGTTGGAATTGTCCTCTCAGGAATAGGAGATAATCTATTGTACCAGCACAAGACGGTCCATTGGAATATATTCGATGAATCTGGGACACTAAAAAGATTACACTTGCATGGAAAAAGTTAGCAAGAAAAAAATTCATAAGTACATGCTTTTAACACAAGAGAAATATTCTGAAGTGGCTTGAGCCCTGGATAGAGAAGGGGAGAAAACTTCTTGAGAAAATTTATAACATCGATCCTGCCTTTTTTGGGGGATTAGGATTTGTATTTTAAATTTTTAGTATCCTTTCTTATTTATTTGTGAGATACAAAAATCAAAACAATTGAACTTATGGACACAGAAAGTAGAAGAATGATGATTATCAGAGGCTGGGAAGAGTAGTGGGGTGTTGACAGGGAAGGTGGGTAGGGTTAATAGGTACAAAAGTAACTAGAAATAATTAATAAGACCTACCATTTAATAGTACAACCAGCACTTTGGGAGGCTGATCACGAGGTCAGGAGATTGAGACCATCCTGGCCAACGTGCTGAATCCCATCCCTACTAAAAATACAAAAATTAGCTGGGCATGGTGGTGCGTGCCTGTAATCGGTGTGAGCCAAGATCGTGTCACCGCACTCCAGCCTGGTGACAAAGTTAGACTATGTCTAAAAAATATAATAAATAAATTTAAAAAATTAAAAAGTACAACAGGGTGACTACAGTAAATAAAAATTTAATTGTACAGTTTAAAATAACTAAAAGAATGTAATTGTATTGCTTGTAATACAAAGGATAAATGCTTGATGTTATGGTGCCCCATTCTCCATTATGTGATTATTATGCATTGCATGCCTGTATCAAAACATTTCATCTACCCCATAAATATATACACCTACTATGTATCCATAAAAATTTTAAAAAATACACTATCTATAGAGTCAAAATAATAAAAAGTCAAAAGTTAAAGATACGTCTAGCTGGTATGACTCCAGGATCTAAGCAGAAACAAAGAAAATCTGTTTCATGTTAATCATGCTGATGGACTTAAGTATTAAGGTGCGTTTTCCTTAACATCAAAGGTAAGTTTTCATATATTTATTAGTTATTAGACATCTTTGTTTGTACAAGACCTGCTCAAGTCACGTGTTCATTTTGTCCAGGACGTCTTTAACTAACAAATTTATTGAAATATTTAAATATGTTTTTACATGTACGTTATAAATGTATGAATGGTAAATTAAATTAAACTCTTAATAGTGTCTTTTGATTGGCAAAAAGCCCTTCCTTTATGTAAAATTGTACTTTCCTTCTCGAGGTTAGTTGTCTGACTTTAAAAAATCTTTTACACTCATCAGAATTGCTTAACTAAAAAGCCAAGCAGTACTGAGTGTTGGCAAGTATATAGAGAAATTGAACACCTAGTGTAAACGGGCCCAACTATGTTGGAAAAATGTCTGCATTGAACTAAAACTGAACACTTTTATTCCATGTGACCGAGCAAGTCGACTGTTACAGAAGCACTACCTATATATAAAAACATCTATATGTATTTACCTAAAGATATACACACAATATTTGGAATCAACACTAAATATAATAGCCCAAAACTAGAAACAACTTAAAAGCACACCAACAATAGAATGGATACATGAATTGTGCTATATTTATACAATGGAATGATGCAATGGAATGAACTGTGTCTACATATAGAAGTTCAAAGTATGAAGATTTTTTTTTCCTTTTTACCAATAAATTGATTATTATTATTATTATTGTCTTTATAGCTCTAAGACTTTTTCTTTTTCCTACAAGCACAATAGTTTTACTTCAGATATATCTTGACATTGATTATTCATTAATGCATCACTGCAGATTCAGATCTTTCTTTATTTCAATAAATGGGTCTTATATTTTGAAGTGTTTTTAATTTTTTCTTTATTATCCTCTCTTCCTCAACAACAAACATCATGAATAAGTTCAGGTTTTTTTGGTTCCATATATATCTACTATTTCCTCCCAAATAATACATAAATCCTTATTTTCCCTATTGTTATTTTCTCAAACCATTCCTCTATTTAACTATGGTTTTAGTCTTTCCTTCTTTTATTTTTCAGTTTGTAGCATTCAATAGATTTGTTTTTCTTTTCCTTTCGTATTCCTTTCATTCCTGAGTTCTGACAGGATGCTTTTTAATGACTTTTGTTATCTCATTATTTTTATATGAGTCCTTGTACCTCCTATTTGAACACCTTTGTCAAATAAAACTATTTTCTTTAATCTCTGGCATAGCGTAGAAAACAAATAAGTATCAGATTATTCTCATTTCTTTATTTTTTCCTGTTTCTTTTCTTTTTTTTTTTTTTTAAGGCGGAGTCTCACTTCGTCACCTCGGCTGGAGTGCAGTGGCACCATTTCGGCTCTGCAACCTCTGCCTCATGGGTTCAAGTGATTCCCCTGCTTCAGCCTCCAGAGTAGCTGGGATTACCGATGTGTGCCACCATGCTCACTAATTTTGTATTTTTAGTAGACATGGGGTTGCACTATGTTGCCCAGGCTGGTCTCGAACTCCTGACCTCAAGTGATCTGTCTGCCTCAGCCTCCTAAAGTGCTGGGATTACAGGTGTGAGCCACTGTGCCCAGCTATTCTCATTTCTGATTCAATAATTAGGGTGTACATTTTTATGTCTTGTAATCTATCCATTATTTTTAGTTTTAAAAAAAATTATATGATAAAATATCCATAAACATGTCATAATTATTGTCAGAGTGATATTCTTTCTAAGCTAGCTATTTGCTGATAACTTTTATATGGGAGGGTTAAGAAAGTCAGCTGGGGTAGCGGGGCTTAGGGACGTTTTCACAGTGTTTTCCTCACGCCTCAGGCTTGAAGAAACACCTCTGCTCCGTATTCCTTTTCCTTTTTTGTTTTACACTGCAGTGATATATTTTCGAATGTTTTGTTTTCATCTGCTTGCCTTCTTGTTAGGTCATTGATACTTTTTTTTAAATTTGTCTTCATATTTATTTGGGAGGGGGGTGATTGATGAGACTATTCAGTCAGTAGAGACAAATATTAAAAACTTATCGTCATTAATGCAATGAACTTCATTGCAGCCAAGGGAGAATTCATAGAATCTGAAGTAAGAGAGAACATAAGATTTGCATTTTAAGATCTGTTGTGTCAGAGTGAATGGATTTTTTATAGGAGATAGAATATTTAATGTGAATATGTTGAGGATAGTGGGATATAGATGAAGATAGATAAAGTAAGTGACTAATATGAATGTGTCAAGAACTCACAATATCAGATACAAATGAAAAAATGCTTTGGAATTAGAAACATGACAAACTGAGCTGGAGAGTCCTAGGGAGAATATCATAATAGTTTCTTTATGGTGGCTAAAGTCATATTGTGAATGTGGTTTTACATTAATTAATTAATTAATTAATTATTATATTTTGAATGCCTACTATGTGTCAGGCTAGGATCTAGGTACACAGCAAAGACCAAAACAGAAAAAAAGTTCCAACTCTCATAGGTTTCCATATATGTGGAGTGAAGAGAGACCTATAAAAAATGAATGGGAGAGCATGTAATGTGGAGTCTGTAATTGAAATACAAAGCAGACAAAATAAGTAAGATGAAAATAAGGAAAGAATGATGTAAGCCTAGGGAAGAGATGACAAAGAAAGTAATCATATATTCCTTGGATAACAAGCATTTATTGGATATCTATTATATGTTGGAATAACACAATTGCTAACAGTTAAGAGCTTTCTGTTTAATTGAATGCTTAAGTTTGAACGAAACTATAGAACCCATAAAATATATAGAGAGAAATATTTTCTAGTGATATAAGGTGAACCATGACAAAATTTCAGTAGAAGAGTTTAAAGAAGGTGAAAGTGCTTAATACCTGATATAACAAACATCAAATAAAGTAAGAAATAGAAAGTTTCCATTACATTTGGCAATTGGCACCATTGGTTAAAGCTGCCCAAGAGAGAAAGATACTTGTTTGCACATGATTGAGAAGACTAGGTGAGGAAAATTGGAATAAAAGGAGGCAGAATATAGAGACAAACATGAATAAATACAGAGTGCGATAGTTGCAGGAGTGCACAGGCTTGGAAATTTTGTTGTTGTTACATTTTACTTACTGCAGAAGTACTTTTTTTTATGTAGAGAGAGAAGAGTGACTGGTAAGAGAAGTAAAATGGTAGAAGAGAGAATGTCCTAAACCTAGAGAAACATTTCAGTACTAAGACAGGAGAGGATAGAACCCAATGCAGAAGCCATGAATATACATTTCCAAAAAACAAAACAAAGCAACAACAACAAAAAAAAGTGCACCTATCCTTTGAAACTGAGGGCAAGGAAGCAAATAGTTGAGTTTTTAAGTAGAATATTACAATGCAACTGGCAAATCGAATGCCTATGAATCTTATGTCTTTTTGGTCTAGATGATTCTAGTGACGTGTAAGACAGGTTGATGGCTGAGCAAGGAAGAGAGCAGTGACATAGAGGGTACTCCATGGTCATGATGTCTTGGAAGTGCTAGTTCATGAGATGCTCATGGGATGAGGAATTTGAATGGGAAGGTAGTTGAAATGATTTGTGAAGATTTAATAGAGACCCGTGGTCCGAAAAACAGATACTGAGTCAGAAAAAAATGGTTTTGAAACACATTTCTCCTACTTACACATTTCATGACTTTGAGTTTTAGACTATTCATCTATAAAATGATAGTAAAAATAATTTATTTGCCATTAGATTGCTATGAGAATACAATGAAATATTACAGGTAAAATAGATACTATGTCTTAATAAATGCTTATTATTTTTTGATTAGTCAGAAGATTCACAATGACAGGATAGGAGACTGAAGAGGTTGTTAAAATAGAAAAATAGCAATGGGTTAATGTTCATTTGATATAGGTAGTCAAAAGTTGGTGTGAATGGACTGGAAGTATAAGTCATTCTGGTAAAGCAATACTGAAGATTAGCATTATTATTTAACATATGACAAAATTATGCCTGATGTCAAGGTGTGAAATGTAATACATATTTTTCATAACATTTAAAATTATTTTGGGGATTCTTAGCAGATTTAGAATGTTTTCATCTTCACATTTCTTATTCACTCCTCAGTTAATCTTTATCTACATTTTGCCCTCACAACTCCAATGCATTGTTTTGATATTAGCAACATCTTGTAACAAATTCGCATTATGAAATTCCAAAAAAGCTTTTTCTGATTCCTAATTTTATTTGACCTAGCAGCACCATTCGATACAATTGAAATTTCCCCTTCCTTTTACAAGTGTTACCATCTCTTGACTAGCTTTTGAGCTTGTACTCTCTCCTCACAGTCTTTCTATATCCTTGGCTGCTCCATCTTTATCTTCTGAGCAGACTTGCCTTCTCTCCAGTGATCTAAATATTGAATATAGGTGTCTTCAGTCTATAGATGACATTTAACTTGTGGATGTGGGTGGTTGCCTTTGAAAAAATAAGTGTAGATGGAGAACAGAGAAATTCTCAAATCAATATTCCAAAAAAAAAAAAAAAGACATTTAGAATTGCTGAGAATTTTCTTAGAAAAGTATTTCTCAACTGTGACACTGGCTGCCTAAATCAGTAAAAAGAGCCACCTACCCCTATGGCTTCCTTTTTTCCATGGGAAATAGAATAAATACTATTTCTTTCTGCAAATAAAGCACTTTGATACTCTTTCCATAGTCTCCAATTTAGCCATTATTAAAGAGTCTGCATAAGCCGTATTTATTTTTCATGGAACTCCCTAGCCCTGATCTTTTAAATTATTTATTTCAGGACCCTGACCTTATGATCAAATCTTCAACCATACCACAGAAAATAATTAGAGTATTTCCATACTTTAAGCCACCTTTCTTTCCACATACATTGGATGGTTAAGTGCATCACTTACTGCTTTGCCTACTAGATGTGTATCTTGTCACCAATGCCCTTTAGGGTCAATTTAAGAGGAGAGGGGAGTCACTGTTAAGAGATAGCAGTCTATTTTCCATAGCAACAACAGAGCACACCAAACTGTTAACCAGGCCTGAGTTTTTTTAACTTCTACCAACTGGTTGTAGGGAACCTTTTGTGATTTCACCAAGCATTATTATCTGCCTGAGGCACACCTAGCACCATCAGACCTGCCAGATTATATGCCCAATTTGTAGGCTGCAGTTCTCTGCAGAGCACTCTCTTGCTCTGTGCTCCACTTAAAACTAGCAACCTTCTAAAACACTGTGTAAAGCGTCAGAGTAATATCCATGAAACCTCCAACATCCAAGAGACCCACTAAAAGTTACATCTTTTTATTTTAGCGGCTGCAGGTTCAAATTACAAAACAAATTTCATAAATTAGGAGAATGACCTGGGGATGGACCACTAGACCCACATAAACATCACAAGTGTGGCAGGTCAACAAATATTTGAAAGGTTTATATCTTACCCTCTGGTTTGCCTGTGTCTAAGAGTACATAGATAGAACACATGCAACTTACTATTTCCCTGGTTGAATTAGCAGGACCTATCCTTAACCTAGTGGGTCAACATGACGTTTGTAGAATATCAAGATGGTCAAGGTTCTTGTGAACTATATTATAACAGAGAGCAGGAGAGTTAACAGACCTGTGACAAAAACAATTAAAAATTTAAGAACTGACTGGTGGAAGTAGGATAGTCCTTAGTCACATCTCTGACCTTCAGAGAAATACATGTTTCTGTCACCATACACTTAGAGTCAGTAGGATCCGAAACTCTGTTCATAGAGAAAACAAATTTCACAAGGGGCACTTACGAAACTCTTGGTCTATCACCTTGACAATTTAAGTTCCTCCGGCCACTGGGCCAGCAGGAAAAGAAAGGAGATAACCCTAAATGTGTCGTATTGTAACTTCTAGGTTTCTTGCCTACCCACGCCAAAGAATTGGTGTTACGGCTGCCTTCAGTGAGTGATAGAGACGTGAACCGATAGAGAGAAAAAGCTGTAGGCTTTATTGGGCAGAGTGAAAGTACAAAGCTTCCACAGCGTGGATAGGGTCCCGAAGGGGTAGCCACTGTTGGTTTTGGGTGATTGCCTTTTAAACTCTTTAAGGCGGGAAATACGTACAGCGGGAAGACGTTACTAGACTGAGAAACAAAGGCAGTAAATTATTTTGTGACATGTCTTAGATTTTGAGGAAAACTGGAATTGCAACTTAGGTTTTATCTACTTTACGACCTTCCAGCAGCATAGCAAAGGAGGCAGGATCTCACAGGACTTTACAAAGTATGTTTACAAGGAATTGGAATTGGGAGCATAAATAAAGTCTGCTGGTCACAAAACAAAAACAAAAACAAAAAAACGGGCATTTAACATTCCTCTTAGTTTTAGGAGAGAGTGGGAGAGGGAAAGGAGAGAGGGAGAGAGGACACAGGGAAGCTTACAGCAAACTTCTGGCTGTTAATAGCTTTCTTGGAGAAGGAAACACATGCACAAGTCCTGGCGTTAGGAATATTTTAAGCATATATCTTCAATATTATTCATCCAGGACCGAAGTAAGTCTTGATGCAGGAAATGAGTGAATTTCACAGCTTTCTGAGTCCCTACTCGGCCCAGGAAGTCCAGCTGGCCCCTCCCTTCAGTATCATCAATCAGAGCCTAACAAGGGCAAGATACTTTAAGTCCAACTCACCAAGAGGATGAACTTCTCATCATTCCATCTGACAAACAAGTGAGAACTAGCCAAGTGCTGGCCAAAGGTGAGTCAAATCTAGAATGACTGATAAAGGAAGAAGGTGATAAATATCAGTTTTGGTTCTGTGAACACCTGCAGTAACAAGGACTCCATCTCCTTTGCCAACATTTTTTACGTCTCTGGAGGAGACTGAAATTGACAACTACTCTGAAGAACTGAACTTGTTCCTTCTTTTCTGAGAAAGAAGCAAGGGCCTCTTTTTCTAATAACAGCTTTGCCTCCAGAGTGGCAAGGAAAAAGCCTTGACTGCAGTGACTGACTCTCATCTCTGAACACGACGAGCAGTCTCAGAGTAGTCATGGAACCAGGGATGGGTCTTAGGCAAGGCCACTATTGTGCCCTCCTAAGCATGAGCTGCAGCAACATCAGCATCCAGTCCAACTGGGTTAAACTGAGGTCTAGCTGGGAACTTCTGTGTCCCTAGTGGCCCAGATCTGGTGAATTATTTTTCTACAAATATTTTGATTAATAAGAGACAGGAGATAGGAAGGTACTACAGAGATGTATCTTTCTCTTCTTCCCTCAAGGAACCGATCTGCTATCTGTGGTTCTGAGTAAACTCATGGACATATCACATGACAGAGAAATCCTATTTATTTTCTTTGAAACAATGCTCAGTGCAATAAAACCCTATCTTTTATTTTCTGCCTTTCTTTTTTAATATTCTTGCTTTTGTCTGAACTTCATGCCACCAATAAAAATTTAGCATATAAGAATTACCCCGTGCTCTACTTTCTAGGAAACAAATGCTAAAATATAACGTTTATGGGACAAACAGAAAAGATAAAATTGACAGCAGGATAAAAGACAATTTAAGCATTTTATAATCCTACTATTAGGCACAAACTTTATACCGTTTAGTTACTAACACTTATGTTGTAGCTCTCATATTATTGAAACTATAGGCAGTACTCCAAGAAGCAGAACTGTGAATCCTCACTCTAAGAAAGTCTTTCACAACTATGTTTTCCAAAGACAGTTGTTTTTCCAGTGTGAACAGGTGCAACAAATTAATTTTTCCCCGTGCAGAACTCTAAAAATATTGCAAATAACCTGTCAGTTTTGACCTTTAAAATGATATTGGCCTTTTAATCTCATAATGGTAGAAATGCAATAAAGTGTAGCTGCACATAAACTGTATTTTAGAACTCCTCCACAAGGATGGATATAAAGCAAGAATCAGGAAGAGAAAAACTGAGTGTTTCAGCGCAGTCACATATAGGGAGCTGAAGAGTGTTTATGGACAATTATTTATTCTTCGCATCTGTAAAGAAAATGTGTGTATGTGAAAATCTTGCTATTCTGGGATGTGTAACTAGGTTTTTACACCATGTTCAGCAACAACAAACTCAATTTTTACCTAGTATTAAAATGAGTTTGAAGAGAAGGATAGTGTGATAATGAGAAACATACAAAACAATGAAAAGTCCGTGCCTATTTAAAGGCAGCCTTACATTACATAAAAGCTTGTTTAGCAATACCAATGAAAGGGCAATAAAAGAGACTCTTTTATGCTAAATTAGAGATGTATATTATAGATTCCTTTTTCTTAATGCTTTATCATAGCATCACTCACAATGATCTCTCCTTCAAGAGCAGGCTCCTATTATGCATTATCAGCTATTCCAATTTGACACCTCCATAATTATGAGGCTACAGATTTTTCTCTCACATCTTTTAACAGGGACAGAGACTCCAAAGCCACATGTTTGAGCTACTGAACCTCCTTTATGTGGCACCAGGTCCAGGACTCTCAGTTCTTGATCAAGTAGCCCGTTATTTCTGGAAGGTAGAGGAATTGTACAGCAATATGAAAGGTGCTTATAACCTCTTGCTCTCAGTTCCTTAAACTTCAGAATGAAAAGTCATGTTCCTCCGCACAAATACCTGCTTCTAGCCTCTTTGACATTTTTAATAAACCTTTTTACCAAACAGTCAGGGGTATTTTAAGAAGAGGCCTTTGAAACTTGGGATAAAAGACATGGAGTCAATGAGATATATGGTGTTGAGCCCTGTCTAAATGGAAAGACAGGCAGAGACGACTGAATTTTAACTCTAGGCAACATTAGAGTCAGCCAGATAAGGAAATAGGTGAGCCAGACAACTTTCAAGGGTTACCATCTATTAAGGATCCTTATCACATAATTAAAATAATTGAACGTGTTGCCAACTACCTTTTTTATTCCTTTGAAATATGACAAGATGTAATATATACCAAATGTCACCTAAACAGAATATGTCATTAAAACAATTAACCCTCTGTGCTAGCTCCTATCTCTTATCTTGTCATACATATTTCCTAGTTTCAAGCTGCAGAGTCAAACTGAACTTGATTCTTATACCAATTCCTGATTAAAAAAAGAGGAGCCAATGAGCATAGCCATCGTTAATTTCCTAACAAGAATGAAGTGTGTATTTAAATGTTTACATTTAATCTCCTATTATGTTTTCTTAGAAAAATACATCAAATCAACTGAACAGAAAAATTATCAGTCAAGTTGAAAACATTTTCTTAATGTGGACCTAATTAAAAAAATAATAGAAACAAAATTTCAAACCTAGCCCAGGACAAGACTTGGAACTATGTCTAACTATGTTCCCTCTAAACTTAAAGAGTATGAGTACCTTCTGACTCATGTTTTCCATTTATCAATACTGGATACATGAAAAATGACAGGCAGTATAAAATAAGAAAAAATGTGACAATATATTTAAATATTTTATAATATTCATAAAGTGCTGTAGTAATTGTATTTATTGAAAATCAATTTATCCATGTTCCTACTAAATAAATGTTCAACAATATTTAAACGTCGTAAGTTTGAGTCAGAATTTTTAGACTACTGGGCTAAGGTGTAATGGAAAGTATGTGGCCCAGAAAGCCCATTGCTTACATGAAATATTTCTTGTCAACTCTACCCTATTGTTACACTGCAAACTATAACTGCAATATTCTTTTGAAAGACTGCATTTTCTCTCTAAATTCATTTTTCTTCCTAAAGAATTTAGGACTTCTGTTGATCTAACCCTTTATTTTGTTTAGTTTTGGATGTTTTTCTCTTTTTGTTTTTTTTGTTTTGTTTTTTGAGACGGAGTCTCACTCTGTCGCCCAGGCTGGAGTGCAGTGGCGCGATCTCGGCTCACTGCAAGCTCCACCTCCCGGGTTCACGCCAATCTCCTGCCTCAGCCTCCCGAGTAGCTGGGACTACGGGCACCCACTACCACGCCCGGCTAATTTTTTTTGTATTTTTAGTAGAGACAGTGTTTCACCCTGTTAGCCAGGATGGTCTCGATCTCCTGACCTCGTGATCCGCCCAATTCGGCCTCCCAAAGTGCTGAGATTACAGGCGTGAGCCACCGTGCGCGGCCGGTTGCTTTTTTAAAAATAGTTGATGTTAACTTTTCAAAACTGTGTGTATGTAGTGTCAATTATCCTCATGGTTTCTAAGGACAACAAACCAACCTTGAATCGTTATCTGATACAATTTCTAGAAATAGCACTTTGTCATTTGATAGATCATAACATTTTGATACCAAGAATTATAGGTTGCTTTTTATATCTAATTGTATTTTTATGTATGTTGTGTGGAATATGATGACAATTATAAGAAATGAGAACTTTGTTATTAAATGGACTTTTGAAAATGTCATCATTTGTGAATCAATTTACAGATGCAATGTAATTTCAATCAATGCTGTGAAAGATTATTTTTTTTTTTTAGAAATTAACAAGTGGAAATGCAAAAGACCTAGTAAAGTCCAAATAATTCTGAAATAGATAAACAATGTTGGGAGACTTCCACTACCTGATTTCAAACCTTACTATAAATACACCTTAATCAATGTGGTATAGTATTGATACATACATAGAAATATAGAACAGTGGAACATGAGATTGAGAAATTGCTATACATTCTTAATTGATTCTCTAAAAATGTATCATGGTTATACAAAAGAAAAATAAAATTTTAAATGAATGCTGTGGGAACAGGTGGATATCCCTTAAAAAAAATAGTAACCTCAACCCTTACCTTAACCAAATGTAAAATTAGCTCAAAATGGATGGATCATCGACCTAAATAGTAAAAATTAGAAACAATTGTTCTTGGGAAAAAACAAAAACAAAAAACAAACAAACAAAAAAAAACCACCCTCTAAACCAGAAAAGCTACAGTCAAAATTTTCTTTAATGGTGAAATTCTAAAACTTTTCTTCTATTATAGGGTACAACAGAATTTTTCCGTTTTTAATTTGTTAAAATTACAACTTTAGACAAATTAAAATTAACAGAGTTTAATTGAGCCAGAAGAAATATTTTGCAAGTTCGGTAACCCTCAGAATCAGAGCAGATTCAGAGAGATTCCAGGGTGTTGCTGCCTCATGGTTGAATATTTATAGAAAGAAAAGAAGAGTGAGGTACAGAAATGCAGGATTGGCTACAGCTCGAATTTGCCTTATTTGAACACAGTTTGAACAGTTGGCCACCTGTGAGTGGATGGAGTATTGTGCTGTGATTGGCTAAGAGTCAGCTGCTGTTACAGAAGCAAACTCCTGAGCTAGGTTTTCAGTTTGCTCACCTAATGGGTTAGGCTTCAGTGCACACTAAGAACTCAAATATGCAAGTAAGTATATTTATCAGACCAGATTTTAATTTGATTTCTCAACTGTATCTATTCAAAAACGAACTCAAAGTATCAATTGGTAGAATTAAGCAAGGGAAAGAAATAAAAGTCATATATATTAGATTGGAATAAATAAATCTGTCTTCACTCACAGTTGATGTTTATGCACATAGAAAATATTGAGGAGTCTATTTTAAAAAGCTTCTAGAATTACCAAGTGAGTTTATCAAGGAGACAAGATAGAATGTCAATACACAAAACTCTGTATACTAGCAATAAAAAATTGAAAATTGAATAATTTAAAGTACCACTTGTGGTAGCATCAACAAACAGAAAATACTTTATGACGAAGTTGACAAAATAAAGGTAAGTTGTGGGGACTCGAAATTTTAAAACATTGCTGAGAAAAATTAGAGAAAACTTAAGTGGAAAAATATACCATTGTCAATCTAAAAGTAAAAGGCTGAGGCACAAAATATAAAGAGTTTACTTGAGCAGGTTTTAAAAGAAAAAAAAAAAAGGCTGGAGTCTGGGAACAGGGAATGGCCTGATACAAAGTTGTTCGTGAGAAATTCTCATTGTTTTACAGAAATAACTTTGATTAGTGATTTGCTATACATTGTTAAGCTATAGGGTATAGGTTATAGCCTCAGGTATACCATTATTAGGTTAACTTACAGCTAGTTGTGGCAATAGTCAGCAGTTTTAAGAGATGGAAACATAGCTTAGAGTGAGGAGCAGGACACGATTGCTGTGTCATTTTACTTTCTCCCTGGGCCTTATAATTTAAAATAATTTGCATTCCTCAGATAAAAGTTCTTTTATTTTCTGATCATGATGATTGATCGAGAGACCCCACACTTGATCTTAGCCAAAAAGCCGAGAAGCAATAGACAAACTCAATATTATGAAATTATTCCTAAATTCTTCTATAGGTTTAACAGCCTTTTTTTTTTTTTTTTGGAAGAATAAACAAGCTGGTTCACCTAAAACAATTTTGGAGGAGAAAAATAAAGATAGAGAACATACTTTACGTAAGGATATTTATCCTTATGGCTAAGAATTCTTAAGCATGATGACAAGCAAATAGATCAATAAAACAAAATAAGGGCCAGAATAATATTCACTCCTATGTTTTCAAATGAGCCAAAATTGATTAGTATGGTAAAAAACAGTGTTTTAAAACATGCAATCATGGAAATATAATTTCCTTTCATTTATGAAGTTAAAATAGCAAAAGTGCAAAAGACAAATTATTAGGCCGGGCACGGTGGCTCAAGCCTGTAATCCCAGCACTTTGGGAGGCCGAGACGGGCGGATCACGAGGTCAGGAGATCGAGACCATCCTGGCTAACACGGTGAAACCCCATCTCTACTAAAAAATACAAAAAACTAGCCAGGTGAGGTGGCGGGCGCCTGTAGTCCCAGCTACTCAGGAGGCTGAGGCAGGAGAATGGCGTGAACCTAGGAGGCGGAGCTCGCAGTGAGCTGAGATCTGGCCACTGCACTCCAGCCTGGGCGACAGAGCAAGACTCCGTCTCAAAAAAAAAAAAAAAAAAAAAAAAAAGACAAATTATTTAAACTATTCATATGAATTGCTAATTCTTTCTGTCAATTGGCAAATGTAGTCAATTTTATTTCTTTCTATGTTCACTTTTAAAAAAGCAAAACATTTCTCTTCATTTATTCATGTAGTCAATCAAAAATTATTTATCATAAATTATGGGCCAATGACATAACAAAGAACTGATTGTAAAATCAGATGAATATGAACCAAAATCTCAACCAATATCAAACTTTATTAATGATCTTCTAGATACACATATAACAGAAAGTGCTGTCTGGGACTTACAATGCTATTCTCAGGCTTTTCTTGCCGCATCAGGATGCAGACCGTTTTGTGGTAACATATGAATTTTTCCAGTAATGTGTGTGTCCACATATTACTCACACAGAAAGGAATCTTTTAAATCATGAAAAGTCCACTTTGTTAGCAAAACAGAGCAATTTCCCTTACTTTTTAACGCCTTGCATTGAGAGACTAAATGTTTCACAAGAATTCACACATTCAGTCCTATTCTTGTATTACAGATGAAGAAATCGAGGCCCAGGCTATTTAAGTAAATTATTCAAGGCCACTTAACTAGGAAGTGGCAAAGTCAGGAGCTGAAATTAGTATCTTGGCCTTTAACTGCTAAACTATAATGCCACTTGCAGTCTGGTGAAGGAGATGGAGGTATATGTCAAATGTTCAAATTGTATTGTATATAGATTAGGTAAGTCAGAGTTCTGTCTTAGTTTATCAATAGTTTTTGAGAGTTCATATTAACTTTACTCAGTTACATTATTTATAATGACTCCTGCAAAGTTTGATAGAGTTAAAAAAAAGGTCTTCAAGTCACAAATTCATTTTCGTTTTATTTTCCATTAAATATAAAACTCTGTATAACACTCTAAATTTATTTTATAATTTCAAAAATTAAATAAAATATCATGTGAAGAATTGAATCTTCTCTAGAAACACAAATGAAAACCAAAATCCAGTAAATCATGTGGATAGATTTTCAATAGAGTTCTGAGGGAAAAAATTGATTAGGATCTGTAGTCATCTTGGATGTGACAGGAAAATGTTAAAGATTATACTATAGTACTTTACTTTCCAATAGTAATTTCCTTGTATTCTTGACAGACATGACTTCCGCATTTCAGAAACTGATTCTATTTGAGTGTATGAAATTTTCTCGAGGGATGTAAAAGAGCATTGTGTTAAAAATTAACTTCATGTGGTTAAAAATTAACTTCAAACTATTGGTAACCTTTACTATAAATTATGTGCTTATATTAAAGAAGCAAAAATATATGCACCTTTTTCAAAGAGAGTTGCTTTAATTTATTAAAGATTATAATTTAGAAGAATTCTTTATATGCAACAATAATTAAGATAATTCACAAAAGATTATAAATACTATATATTTTGATATTTGAAAACAAAATATAGCTAAAGTAAATTGGATAAAATAAAGAAATTGAACACAAGGAAAAGAAAGCAAGCAAATATTATCTCGCAATTTCTAAGGAGGTAATAAAAATCAAATCACACTTTAAAAATAACTTCCCCGGCCAGGAGTGGTGGCTCAAACATGTAACCTCAGCACTTTTGGAAGGTGAGGCAGGAGGATTGCTTGAGCTGAGGAGTTCAAGACCAGCCTGGGCAACATAGTGAGACTTCATCTCTAATTTAAAAAAAAAATAAAAAATAGATAGGTGTTGTGGTGCATGCCTGTAGTCTCCAGCAGCGTACGAAGCTGAGGTGGTAGGATTGCTTGAGCCTGGGAGATAGAGGTTGCAGTGAGCTTGGTCATGTCACTTCACTCCAGCCTGGGCAACAGAGCAAGACTCTACCTTTAAAAAAAAGGAAAAAGAAAAAAATCACTTCCCTAAAACATAAATAATTGATTAAAACATTCAACAGTTTTGTACAGGTAAAAGAAAATATCCTTTTAACTATTATAAAACAGTAACACATATACTTTAAATATCAAATGTTATCCTGATAATTTAATACAGTATATTTTTGTAAATAAAATTGACTCCAGAAAAAAAGACATAGTTCAGATGTTATACCCTGAAGTTATTTTAAGTCACTGCTTAAAAAAAGAAAAATAATAATATTCAGTAAAATGTATTTACAGTGCTAATATTTGAAATAACTTGAATAATTCATTTTTTTTTCAAATGTATATTTTAAAATTTTTATCTAAAACTTTTTCAGGTTTTTCAAAATAATTATTGTGATAAGAATATAATATGGGATTCACCCTCTTAACAAATTTTTAAGTGTACAATATATTATGGTTGACCAAAGGTACAATGTTGTACAGCGGATCACTAGAGTTCATTCATCTCACTTGACTTAAATATTATGCCTATTGTCTAATACCTCCTTAGCCCCTGGCAACCTTCATCTCTCTGTTTGATTCTATGAAAATGATTATGTTAGATATTTCCTATAAGTGGAATCATGCAGTAAGTGTCTTTCTGTGTCTGGCTTTTTTTCCCTTAGCATAATGTTTTCACCATATGTTCATGTTATTTATTGCATATTGCAGAATTTCCTTATTTTTAAAGGCTAAATAATATTCTTTCTTTCTTTCCTTTTTTTTTTTTTTTTTTTTTTTTTTTTTGCAACGGAGTCTCGTTCTGTCCCCCAGGCTGGAGTGCAGTGGCGCCATCTCAGCTCACTGCAAGCTCTGCCTCCAGGGTTCACGCCATTCTCCTGTCTCAGTCTCCCCAGTAGCTGGGACTACAGGCTCCCGCCACCACGCCGGGCTAATTTTTTGTATTTTTAGAAGATACGGGGTTTTACCTTGTTAGCCAGGATGGTCTCGATCTCCTGACCTCGTGATCTGCCCGCCTCAGTCTCCCAAGGCTAAATAATATTCTTATATGTACATACTAAGTTTATCCATTCATCTGTAAATGAACATTTGGGTTGATTCCACATCTTGGCTAATCTGAAAAGTGTTGCAATGAAAATAGGAGTGATAATATCTCATCAAGTTCCTGATTTCAATTCTTTTAAATAAACGTTCAGAAGTAGGAATGTTTGATCATACAGTAGTTCTATTTTTAATATTTTTAGGAATCTGACACTGTATTTCAAAGATATTTCATTATTTTGCATTCCCACTAACAGTGTACAAGAGTTCCAGTATTTCCATATCCTTGCCAATACTTGCTGTCTTCATCTTTTTGATGATAGCCACTCTAACAGGTATGAAGTGATATCTCATTGTAGTATTTGATTTGCCTTTCCCTGATGATTAATGATATTGAGCTTTTTTTTTTTCATATACTTGTTGGCCATTTCTATGTATTTGTTGGAGAAATTTCTATTCAAATTTTTAGATCATTTTTAATTGGGTTATTCAAAAACAATTTGAATATTGACTTTCTCAAATGCTATAAAGCTCCAAGTTAAAGACTACCTATTATTTTATATCAAAGCACTTTAACTTTTAATTTATTAATAACTTCATTATAAAATTATTTGTAGGTAACTCAGTCATAGATTTGAATACTATGATGATATACACATAGTATAATTTTTTTCTGAAAATGAAAACCTAATCAAGGTTTTGAATTTTCTTTTCTGCTAAAGTGCAGAACACACATAAAATAGGACATAGTTAATTCGATAGCACAATAGTGCACACCTGAGTTGAATTAATTTTACAGATGTAAGCACCAATGCAAGAGGAAGGAGTAATTGGAAGGAGAAAGGCACATGAAGGACATGGAGTAACAAAATAGCTAGAACAATCTGTACCTTCAAAAAAGGCAGAATACTCGGTGTCAGGCCAATGTCACTAATAGCAAGCTTTTATCACTTCACAACTTTGCCTAGGAATGATGCTCTATAAATGTTAAAGATTTTAGGAGTACATCAGATAAGCAACGTTGTAAATATTACACGAATTCACATTTTACTGACCACATGCTGTGTTTGTGACAGAGGAGAGAGAAAAAGAGGGAGCAACATCTTTCTCGGATATTCCCTTTTATCCTAATTAGGAGATTTCTTAGATCTTTGTGTCATCTCTTAGGAATATACATACTGCGGCATTGACAGCTAGAGACTAATGTTAAGACGAGACAGGTCTGAAATGTGAAGCTTTCTCCTGGGAGCTAACATTTTCAGAACAAATTGGGCAGCTGACAAATATTTAGTCTCCAGACCTCAGAAGATAGTTAAAAATCAGTGATCTCAGTGTGGCTGGAGAAAACAATTAGTAAAGATTGTCTCAGAACCCAAATGTTTGTTGTGAGTCTCTTCAAATGCCTCTTGGGGTGATTTTTTTTTTTTTTTTTTGGTCGATGTTTGCAGATTTGGGCAAGTTTTCTGAATTTGGCCGTTAAATATACTCAAGCAATTTTTCATAGAATAATGTTTTTCCAAAGAGATATGAATATAAACGAACAAAAATATTCCAATCCAAGATGAAAAAAGAAGGGATAAAGCATGATTTGGAGAAAACTTCAATGTGAGATTTGTCTCTCCTTATTCTTTGGAAGAATTTTCATTAACTCTTAATCAAATCTTAATGCAAGAATTAAGGTCATTGATGTTTGTTATACTTCAAGAGTACATTTTTGAGATTTAGTTTTGGATAACTGAGACATTGGGTTCATTTTGATGCCAGCATTGACTTGACTGGGTAAAAATACATTCAGATACCATGAGCAATAGAATTAATATTTTAGATATGTTCATAATAAAATAATCTTTCTAATGAGTAATTAGGTTCCTTGTAAAATATTTTATTGTATAGGTTGTTAATACACAAAATAAAATGCATATGATTGCTTTTATTAAATAAATAGCTGATAGCTCAAAGTGTTGCCAGCATTATAGTCTTGGAAGAATTATCCTTCATCAAATAAATGTCTGATCTGGCATATTTCCTGAAGCTATCTATATTTTTATCCATGTTAGGTTTTAGCATATGAACTTCAACTTTTTATTTTATTTTATTTTTTATTTTATTTTATTTTATTTTTGAGACAGTCTCTCTTTGTCGCCAGGCTGGAGTGCAGCGGCGTGATCTTGGCTCACTGCAACCTACGTTTCCTGAGTTCAAGCGACTCTCCTGCCTCAGCCTCCCAAGTAGCTGGGACTACAGGTGTGCACCACCACGCCCAGCTAATTTTTGTATTTTTAGTAGAGACAGGGTTTCACCATGTTGGCCAGGATAGTCTCGATCTCTTGACCTTGTGATTCACCTGACTTGGCCTGCCAGAGTATAGGGATTACAGGCGTGAGCCACTGCGCCTAGCCCAATCATTGTTATATAGTGAACCACTCTAGGATTTTAACTAATGATGGTATATTAACAAGCACATTGTTTATTGACAAATAGTATGCCACCTAGAAAGGCATTAGCATGGTTGCAGAATATACATTATTTAATGCTCAGTGGATCCAGATAGAACTGAGATATTAATGAAATGATAGATTTTTATTAATTTTCATGTCATATGTTCAGCCCAAACTAAATATGACTTATTTTTTATTCATTCAAAAATATTTATTTAGCAGTTACTTGGGAACAGGTTTGCTTCTAGAGTGTGAAATTTCTATAAATTTACCAAAGACATGAGTGCTAAATTCATGGAGCTCAGCATTTATAAATTACCATCATCTCAAAAAGCCATTTGTAAAGACCGGCTGGTTGTGTTGTCTGTAAAACAGACTCAATGCCGAAGAATTAAAAATACATTATTTACATAAAATTACGAGATAATTTAAGCAAAAAAAAAAAAAAAAAAAAAGGACAAAAGGGAGAAAGAAAAGAAAGAAAGAGAGAAATAGAGAAAGGGAGAAGGAAGGAAGGAAGGAAGGAAGGAAGGAAGGAAGGAAGGAAGGAGGAGAGAGAAGAAAGAAAGAAAGAAAGAAAGAAAGAAAGAAAGAAAGAAAGAAAAAGAAAGAAAGAAAGAAAGAAAGAAAGAAAGAAAAAGAAAGAAAGAAAGAAAGAAAGAAAGAAAGAAAGAAAGAAAGAAAGAAAGAAAGAAAGAAAAAGAAAGAGAAAGAAAAGAGCGAAAGAAAGAAAGAAAGAAGAAAGAAAGAAAGAAAGAAAGAGAAGAGAGAAAGAAAGAAAGAAAGAAAGAAAGAAAGAAAGAAAGAAAGAAAGAAAGAAAGAAAGAGAAAGAAAGAAAAGAAAGAAAGGAGGGCAGGAGGGAGAGAGGGAGGGAATGAAGGAAGGAAGGAAGGAAGGAAGGAAAGGAAGGAAGGAAGGAAGGAAGGACGGAAAGAGAGAGAAAGAGAAAGAAAGAAAGAAAGAAAGAAAAAGAAAAAGAAAGAAAGAAAGAAAGAAAGAAAGAAAGAAAGAAAGAAAGAAAGAAAAAAGAAAAAGAAAAGAAAGAAAGAAAGAAAGAAAGAAAGAAAGAAAGAAAGAAAAAGAAAGAAAGAAAGAAAGAAAGAAAGAAAGAAAAGAGAAAGAAGAAAGAGAGCGAAAGAAAGAAAGAACGAAAGAAAGAAAGAGAGAGAGAGAGAAAGAAAGAAAAGAAAGAAAGGAGGGCAGGAGGGAGAGAGGGAGGGAAGGAAGGAAGGGAAAGGAAAATAGAGTGTCCTTTAATTCTGAGAAGCCAGATTATTAGTTACTTGTAAAATATTGTATTTCATAAAAAAAAAAAAAAAAAAAAAAAGATGCTTAGGCCTGCTTTCTCATTTCTGTAGGAAGGAATATTTAGAGTTTTAAGAGACGTTCCTGGCATTTTCCTCTGTACGAAAAGGAAACTATTCTGATATTTTTAACCTGATTTTCACAGCAACAGAACCTAGTCCAGAGTAATCAAAGTCATTCACCAGAATGCCTGTGCACTGTAACGAGACCATCTACAGTGCAGCCTGTCAAAGACGGAATCAGTTTTTAATACAGAAAAGCCAGGAAGAAATAAAATGAAATGTCTGCCCTTAAGCAGTTCAGAACAGGGAAACTGATTCACTGTGCCCCATTCTAGTTAAATGTAATAGATGTATTTTTGTTCATGTTCAAGCTACAGAGCTGCTGATGGACATTCCTTTTTACAAAAACCGCCTATAAACAATATTTTCTTCCTCTCAGTTTATTTTATTTGGAATGGCAGCTGCCTCAAGTTAATGAGATTGAGACTATTTCTCAGTGGATCAGGTGCTAGTTCAATAAGATGAATGAACAGCATTAAAGTTTACTTTGATATTTGAAAAAATGATAACAATCCTTTCATTTATTTATTTATTGCCACTACCCACTGAATTCTCCTACATATTCTGTGAATTCCAGTTCCCCATGTTTGCTTCAGGGTAACTTGTAAACTTTTAAAATATATAAGATAATATTTTTTCTAGTTTTCCCAGTATGTATGTGTAATAATACTGGATTGTGCTCATATTAATATCTAATTCTGAGAAATAAAATATTATTATTCTTTATTTGTTGTTAGACAATAATTTCCTCCTATTCTGTTGATTTATGATAATTTCTTAATAATGATACATTTTGACATTCTTGAAGCTCTGTTAGTATTAGATTTTTCACAATATCTATTATTTATGCACTGATTTATAAAGAGTTCATTCATTTGTATTACCTATCTTCACAGTGCACACATGTAGAATGATGGCTGTGCTTTTGAAAAATATGCTGTCTCAAATGAAGGAAACTTCCTTATAATCCGTTTCTATCTTAATTAGAAATGTTTTGAAAGTAAATATTAGATATTTACATCAAATTACTTCTTGATACCAGTTAAAATAAAACAATTATTACTGTAGGTATCTACGAATATTGTAATCACATTGTGGTAGGATGAAAATTTGCTCCTTAAAAGATATCTAGGGCCTTATCCTAATCTCTGGGGCCTGTGAATGTTTACTTTATGTTTCAAAAAAACTACAAGGGTCTTTGTGGATGTGATTAAATTTCATATTTTCAGATGATGGATTATATAGGATTACCCTCCTGTGACTTAAATGCCATCATATGCATCCCTTATAAAAGGTGCATAGAGGAAAGTTTTAAACACACAGAGAAGGCAGAGAGGGATTTAAGGGTGCTGGCCTTGAAGATGAGTGATGGAGTCACATGTGAGGGAATGCCGGCAGCCACCAGAAACTGGAAGAGTCAGGAACCGTTTCTTCAGGGCCTCAGGAAGGCATGTGGCTGGGATTTCAGTCCAGCGACAGGGACTTTGGAATTCTGGCATCCAGAACTCTGAAAAAATTAATGGAATAAATGTTGGTTATTTTAAGCAACCAAGTTCATGCTAATTTCTTACAGCAGCTCCTAGAAACTAAGAAATCCACCACACATATAAAATCTGAATCAAAAATTAATGAAAGGTAAATGTTGCCTTAGTTTAGTTAATAGGAATGTACTAATGTTTATTTCTAATTTTCTTTGACAAATGTATCAAGATTATGTAAGATGGGGAAATTGAGCAAAGGGCATATATGAAAATTCTGTGGACTATCTTTTAACATTTCTTAAGTATACAGTTATTTCAAAATAAAAAATTATTTAAGAAATGAAAAATAAAATCCGTATCAGTTGGGATTTCACTAAAGAAATAGAACCGTGTGTGTGTGTGTGTGTGTGTGCGCGCGCGCACACCCACTTGTGTGTGGAGAGAGAGAGAGAGAGAGAGAGAGGCAGAGAGACAGAGAGAGACTCATTTCCTGACCTACAGAGCAGGTTGTCAGCAAGGGCAGTCCGGAGCTCTGGGACCTGAGCTAAAGCTGCAGTCTACAGGCATAATTTCTTCTCCTTCCAAGAAAACATCAGTTTGGCTCTGAAGACCTGTCTGGTTGAAAATGTCCAATGCAGAAATGTGTGGGATAATGCCCACTATTTAGAATAAACTGAAAAGCACATTAATCACATTCATAAAATATCTTCACAGACTAGTCATTGAAAAAGTGAGGACTATCGCCTAGCCATGTTAACACCCAAAACTGACTCTCCCACGAGTTACAGTTTGCTAGGGCTGCCATAGCAAAACACTATAGACTGTGTAGCTTCAAGTTTGCAAATGACATGATTTTATATTTAGAAAACCTCATCATCTCATCCTCAAAACTTCTTGAACTGATAAGCAACTTCAGTAAAGTCTCAGGATACAAAAGCAATGTGCAAAAGTCACAAGCATTCCTTTACACCAACAATAGACTAGCAGAGAATCAAATCATGAGTGAACTCTCGTTCACAATCACTACAAAGAGAATAAAATACTGAAGAATACAGCTAACAAGGGATGTGAAGAATCAATATCATGAAAATAGCTGTACTGCCCAAAGTAATTTATAGATTCAATGCTATTTCCATGAAACTATCATTGACATTCTTCACAGAGGCAGAAAACACTATTTTAAATTTCATATGGAATCAAAGACGACCCCATATAGCCAAGATAATTCTAGGCAAAAAGAACAAAGCTGAAGACATCACACTACCTGACTTCAAACTATACTACAAGGCTACAGTACCCAAAAGAGCATGGTATGGGTACCAAAACAGATATATGGACCAATGGAGCAGAACAGAGACCTAAGAAATAATGTCACACATCTACAACCATCTGATCTTTGACAAACCTGAAAAAAACAAGCAATAGGAAAAGGATCTCCTCTTCAGTAAATGGTGCTGGGAAACTGGCTAGCCATATGCAGAAAACTGAAACTGAACCCCTTCCTTACACCTTATACAAAAATTAACTCAAGATGGATTAAAGACTTAAATGTAAAACCCAAAGCCATAAAAATCCCAGAAGAAAACCTAGGCAATATCATTCAGGACATAGGCATGTGCAAAGACATCACAACAAAAATGCCAAAAGCAATTGCAACAAAAGCCAAAATTGACAAGTGGGATCTAATTAAACTAAAGAGCTTCTGCACACCAAAAGAAACTATCATCAGAGTGAACAGGCAACCTGTTCTCCTACAGAATAGGAGAAAATATTTGCAATCTACACATCTGACAAAGGTCTAACATCCAGAATTTACAAGGAATTTAAACATATTTACAAGAAAAAACAACTCTATTAAAAAGTGAGCAAAAGATATGAACAGACATTTCTCAAAGGAAGACATTTATGGGGCCAAGAAACATATGAAAAAAAGCTCAACATCACTGATCATCAGATAAATGCAATAATAACCACAATGATACCATCTCATGCCAGTCAGAATTGTGATGATTAAAAAGTCAAGAAACAGACTGAGCATGGTGGCTCACACCTGGTAATTCCATGAAGTCAGGAGTTCAAGACCAGCCTGGACAAGATGGTGAAACCCTGCCTCTACTAATAATACAAAAACCAGTCAGGCATGGTGGCAGGCGCCTGTAATCCCAGCTACTCAGGAGGCTGAGGCAGAGAATTGCTTGAACCTGGGAAGTGGAGGTTGCAGTGAGCCGAGATCATGCCACTGCACTCCATCCTGGGTGACAGAGTGAGACTCCATCTCAAAAAAAAAAAAAAAAAAAAAAAGAGAAGTCAGGAAATAATAGGTGCTGGTGAGGCTATGGAGAAACAGGAATGCTTTTATAGTGTTGGTGAGAATGTAAATTAGTTCAACCACTGTGGAAGACAGTGTGGCGATTCCTCAAATATCCAGAACCAGAAATACCATCTGACCCAGCCATCCCACTATGGGGTATACACCCAAAGGAATATAAATCATCTACTATAAAGACATATGCAACACATATATTTATTGCAGCACTATTTAAAATAGCAAAGACATGGAACCAACCCAAATGCCCCTCAAGGATAGACTGGAGAAAGAAAATGTGGTACATATACATCACGGAATACCATGTAGCCATAAATTTTTTTAAATTGCAATTATTTCTTTTTTCTAGAGTACATATAATTTTATAATTATTTAGGGTGTTTACTATTTTCACCTGTTTCAAATAGAAGTGCCATCAATTTTTAAAGATTTGTAATTCAGTGAAATGTCCTACTAATTATTTATCTGAATTCTTTGTTTATTTTATATTCTCCGTATATTTTTCACCAGGGTCTAAGTTGTTGAGATTGCATTTGCATTTATTTTAAAATCTCAAACTGATTACTAGGTTTCATATAAGGGTATTCTTACTTCATAGGAATGCCATCTTCTCAAACACTAATAAATATGTTGATTAAGTTAATTGCATTTTTTTGCATTAATTCTTCTTCCATGAGAGATAATTATTTCATATGTTTCAGCTGGTATTTTTCATCTATAGTCTTCTCAAATATTTAGCAATTATAAGTTTTCTGTATAAATTTATAACAGTGGTTAACATTTACCAATGTTAATAGTGGTTTTAGGTAACTTCTTTTTTATCCCTTAGTCCAATATTAAATATTTTTCTTTTCCAAACAATAGATACAGTTTCAGTTTACATGAGTTATGATTTTTATTATAATTGTATATTTTATTATAATTGTATATTTATTATAATTGTATATTATATATTTTATTACATTGGAGTCTGGTCCAGCATTCCTGTTGAATAAGGAAGACATTTTCCTACAGAAACAAGAAATAGTCCTAAACACCTCCCAGCTCTAAACACTCTCTCTAGCTCCAATAGTTTCTCTGAGAATCTGACTGAATCTTTTTTATTTTGGAATAAATACTCTAGATACAGAAGATTATAACAAGTATAACTGGAACAACACTAATAAAAGTTATACTTGACTATAAGACCATCCTCTTCCAGTTTCCAGGTCATGTTTCTTGGTCTGATGCATTTGGGGAATCATGCTTCAAAAACTCAGTATTTTGAAGTTTCTTAATTTTGCCTATATTGTATTGTGGACATTTTTGCATATATTTGTCTTCTGATTTTGTTGACTTTGTGTTGTATAGAAGTATCTCAATAATTTATTCTTACAAGGGAATACTCCTGGTTTCTTAGATGGCTTATTTATTTTAGTTTGTGGATGTTTTGCAATTTCACTGTGATTTTAAAAAGAAGTTAACACATATTCTTAGCCATCTTGAACTCCCAAATTTCACATTCCTTTTTTATAAATATTACCAGCAGGAAACAGAATAATTAACAGCAGTTAGTGTTTAACTTCATATATATGATCAGAGTTCTTTGAATTATATTGAGAATTATGTAAATATCAGTTGAAATCAAATCCCTATTAGAAGAGATTGCACATCCTTAAATGTGATTATTTTAACTTTATTATGATTAATTTTACTGTAATTACATACCCGTTTTCTGGAATTTAGTTCTCTATTAACTAAAATTAAGGGAATGATTAATGAATTCATCTTAAAAATGCTTTTAAGACATTAAGCAAGAAATAATACACCAATAAAATAAATTTTAATTTGATTAGTAAAAAAGAAAAGTCATTTGGCTTTACATAAATTAAAACTAGATTCTTCCTAGAATTTAAATTGCATGTAGATTAGAATTCCCATCAAGAATCTAACTTTAATTCACAAGCTAACACTGTCATATTTACCATTTATACTTTTCACCATTTAGGTGGGCGGATAAAGGTCAGGAGATCGAGACCACAGTGAAACCCCGTCTCTACTAAAAATTAAGTAGTGTGAATGAACCCAGGAGGCGGAGCTTGCAGTGAGCCGAGAAAAGCGTGAGACTCCGTCTCAAAAAAAAAAAAAAAAAAAAAAAAAAAAAAAAAAAAAAAGAAAAATCACTTAAAAAACTGGATTTCCAGGTCCCCATTCCCAAATATGATAATGTGGTACATACAAAAAAGACTAAATTCGTAAAAAGAATTCCAGGTAATTTTAATGAGAGACGCTGTTCAAGAATGGTATGTTCTCATTTTACCATGCAATTTAAAGGCACAACAGAAATTATCTGATTTAATAATGCTGTAGCAGCATTAATTATGCCAATAACTGTAACAATAATAACAGTAACAATAGCAAACATAAATTAATTGCCTCGCAATTGTCAGGTGATCGGCTATGAACTTTACATTAATGATTTTTTCCTAATCCTTATAACAAATCTCAAAGGAGTTTCCACTAAATTAAATTCCTGTCATTAATAATGTATTTAGTCTAAGGAAAAGGAAGCTATTTGTCTGATGGTAGGTAGGTAGCAAAGGAAGTACCCTCTGACATTGGAGACCTCTCTCACAGATAACGCTTCTTGCCTAATAGTTCCATTCAGAGTCATCACTAATTTTAAGAGTGAAAATTAAAAACGTATACATATTTCATGTAATTTATAAATATAATATCATAGTAGTGTATTATATGGCTAACAGAAACACATTTGTGACATACAGTCTTCCCATGCACAAACAAGATAACTATATTTATTTCCATTTATTGAACTGTTCTTGTAAGACTTTCAATAATCTTCAATAATATTGAAGTTCTACAAATTTCTTGATAAGGTTATAAGGCTTTTTTCGGTTCTATTTCAAAAGATTATTTTCTTCCATTATATTTTCTATCTAAATATGAGTTTTTATTAGGAAAAGTAATAGTTTGGGCATGTAGTTAGATCTCCAGACAATTTAACAAATATCTTCTTTTTAATTTTGTTGTTGTGTTACTAGAATTTTCCAGGTAAAGTACTTGTAAATTGTAAAAATTTTATACCGCCTATCTAATGGATATGCCGCTCATGAAATCAGAGGTTTGTTGAATAAATACATACCAATCAAAAACTCTTTTAGGACCTAGTCAAATGCTAGAAGGGGAAAAAAAAAAATACCGGGTCCTCATGAAGGTTACAATTTAATGGGAACTGCAGGCATTTGTCAAATAATCATTAAAAAGTATAATTCTGAACTATGATAGTTTGCATTAAAAATGCATGGAACATCATGACAATATATTGCAAGGGGCATGTATTTACCAGTTTACATTTTAGGCAGCAGCTGCGGTTAATTAGACATATTAAGAGTGAGCATTTTATCTGGGTGGCACTGTTAGGAAGTTTCAGACGTCACGGAAAATACAGCACATTGGAGAACCTAAGGCTTTGTGCCTGGGGCAAAGCTCGCAGAGAGGGATACCAGAGGAGAGTGTACTATTTATTTCTGTGTAAGAAATTACTGCAAATGTAACGGCTTAAAACAATAATTATGCATTTTCTAACAGTTTCTTGGTGTCAGGAATCTCACTGTCTCTTTGTTGGGAGCCTCTGTCTCTGGGTCTATTCTCAGATTATATTCAAGCTGTTGGCCTGCTGAGTCTAGGTCACATCTAAAAATGCACGGTTTGGGTGCAGGGCTTGTAAAGCCACTTCTAAGCTCATTGATAGGGATGTTGGTATGCCTCTGTTCTTGGACATGAGAGCCTCGCTATGGAGCTGTTCCATAGCATGGCAGCTGACTTTCCCAAGGGTGAGAAAATTCAAGCAAGACTGAGAGAGACCATTCAGCATAGAAGCTGAAGTCTTTTTTTCAGTCATGTTGGATATGAAAAGTCCTGCTTTCTGCTATCATCTATATGTCAGGAGGGACTCCGTAAGTCCAATCTCCACTCTGTTTCCATCCCTACACATGCATACTTGATAATTCAGATCTTCTCCTCTTCCCTGTGTCTTGTTTCTGTTTCCTAGGTGTCCATAAACTCTATTTGAACCACAAAAACTTTCATGTTGGCACAAACATGCTTTGAAAAATACCTCCGGTGCCCCTCCTAGCTTCACTGAGGACTTACCTGTTAAAGCTGGAGCAGGGTGTCAATTGTGCTTCCTCTGGCATCACCTAAAAGTGTGTGGGAGCTAATGCCCCAGGGGTAAACCTGGAACTATAAAATTCAGAATTTGGAGACAAGTTTATTCCCGTTTCTCCTCTGCAAAAGAAGATCCTCAAATAAAGTTAATAAACATTAAGAGTAATCATAGTATTCCACAATTTTTCCTACTTAGTGGTAAGCAATTCAATATCCATTCTTGTATTGGTTCTCTTTTCTTTCCCTGCTTTTCCCAGCTTTGCCTCTCATGTTGCTCCCTGAAGTTGAACATAACTCCTTTGCTGCAGCCTCAACTTTCTGGAAACTTAAAGCCACCATTTGATAGTTAGAATGCTAATCTTCAAGGTGCAATTTTACAACTGGATTTTCCCTCAGCTGAAACCAATAAGAATGCTAAGTAGTAGCTAAATTACAAGATTTCACCTGTAATTTGGATGAGGTACAGGTGGGAAGTGAGGAGTTGAACTATATAATGGCTTAGGAAATTGAACACTATAGCCAAAAAAATATAAGGATCATGAGGTTGTTGTCTTTTTTAAAAAACTGCTGAAAATAATAATGCTTTAATTTTAATTATACAGTTATTATTTTTACCTCAAATTTTATTTTCAAACGAAATTAACAGCTTCAGAAAATTGAAAGTTTACTTTGACCTATCTTTACCTGGATTCTCCAGATTTCAGTATTTGCTATATATCCTTTACCTCTCTCCCTATCTATTTAAACATAAATGCACACACAATATAGATTTTGATTACACATTTATTATTTGAAACTAATTTTTAGATATGTCACTCTTTAAGTATTTTAACATGTATCCCCTTTTAAAAAATATTCTACTTAATCAATTCTTGAATATAATTGTTACACTCAATAATTTAACACTGATACACAAAAAATGGTTTTTAATATACATGCCATGTAGCCAATATACCAATTTTCCCTAAATAGCCCACTGAATATGTTTCATAGTTGTTTGCATTTGCTTGTTTGCTTTTGATACAAGATTTGATAAAAGATCACTTATTGGATATCTTGGCCATAACTTTTTTTGTCTCTTGTAATGTATAAGGGCCCTATGCCCCTTTTATTTGCATAACATGTAGGTTTTTGAAGTAGTGGTGGCCATGAGAATTTTCTTTAAAGACCATAAAATCCAGGGAATGAACTTGACCATGGGTTCACAGAAAAATCACTCTTAATTTATCACTGTGTTTGCAATGAGGTCATAAGCTAAACCCAAAACAGATTCCCGGAAGACAAGGGACTCCTCTGAGAGCTGAGGTTGTCAATAGTGACAGCCCTCTATTTCCCATTCTTACTATGGACAATTCTTTTTTATCTCCCTTTTTTTTCTTGGCCACTGTGGTAGTCCGTTCTCACACTGCTATAAAGGAATACCTGAGACTGGGTAATTTATACAGAAAAGAATTTTATGTGGCTCACAGTTCTACAGGCTGTACAGGAAGCATAGTGGCTTCTGCTTCCGGGAAGGCCTCAAGAAATTAACAATCATGGCAGAAGGTGAAGGGGGAGCAGGCGCATCTTACGTGGCCCAAGCAGGAGGAAGGGGTGAGGGAAGGTGCTACACACTTTTTAAACAACCAGATCTCACGAGAACTCTATCATGGGAACAGCAGTAGGGGGATGGTGCTGAAACATTCATAAAGGATCTACTCCCATGATCCAGTAACCTCCCTCCACCAGCCTTTCCTCCAATGTCGGGGATTAGATGAGGTTTGGGTGGGTACACAGATCCAAACCATATCAGTCACTATAATAGAGGTTTATCAATTTTATCGACCCTTTTAAAAAATAACCTTTCACTTACATTGATTTTGCCTATTTTTTTCCATTTTCAACTTTATTAGTTCCTTCTCTAATTATTATTTTGTTCTTTCTGATTTATTGGGCTTATTTTATTCTTTCTTTAAATTTATTAAAGTGACAGATTATATTTTTCATCTGAGACATTTCTAATATAAATATTTAATGATATAAGTTACACTGAAAGCATTGCTTTACCAATATTCCACATATTTTGATACATTGCATTTTTTATCCTTATTCAGTTTCAACTATTTATTTATTTATTTATTTATTTATTTATTTATTTATTTTGAGACAGAGTCCCACTGTCACCGAGGCTGGAGTGCAGTGGTGCAATCTCGGCTCACTGCAACCTCCGCCTTTTGGGTTCAAGCGATTATCCTGCCTCAGCCTCCCAAGTAGCTGGCATTAGAGGTGCGTGCCACCATGCCCAGCTATTTTGTATTTTTCATAGAGATGGGGTTTCACCATGTTGGCCAGGCTGGTCTTGAACTCCTGACCTCAGGAGATCCACCCGCCTCGGCCTCCCAAAGTGCTGGGATTCCGGGAGTGAGCCACTGCATCCGGCATAGTTTCAACTATTTTTAATGAGTTTAGAGATGTATTCTTTAACCCTGTTAGTTAGAAATAGGTTATTTAATTTCCAAGAATTTGAGGATTTAAAATATATGTCTGTTATTAATTTCTAGTTAATTTTCAGTATGTTATTAGAATATAATTGGTATGATTTCTACTATTTTAAGTTGCTTGGGTGTTTTTGGTTGCTGTTGTTTTGTTGTTGTTTTTGATGGCTTAGATTATGGTTTATCTTGGAGAATGTTCAGCATGCCCTTGAAAAGAGTGTGTATTCTGCTGTTGCTGGGAAGTGTTATTCAGTATATTTGTTTGGTAGCATGCAAGTCTTCTATATTATTACTGATTTTCTGTCAAATTGTTCTATCAATTACTGAGAGAATATTATTGAAATCTGTGATTATAATTTTAGATTTGCCTACTTGTTTTCTAACATCTTTTTTTGTCTTATTTATTTTGAAACTGTTACTAGGAATATATACACTTAGACCCATTATCCCTCCTTACAGCTGACCCTTAATCATGGCTCCTTCTATTCCTGACATTATTCCTTGTGCTAAAGTCTACTTCTTTGATATTAATATAACTATTTTAATTCTGGAGGGATGTTTGTATATTATGTCTTTATTCATCTTATTATTTTTAACTTATCTCTGTCATTACATATTAACTGCATTTTTATAGACAATATAAAATTGGATTTTGCTATTTGATCCAATCTGAAAATTGCTGCCTTTAGAAAGTTATATTTAGGCCATTCATGTTTAATGTGATTATGGGTATTGTTGGATTAAAAATTTAACAATTTCTAGATGTTTTCTACTCATTTCATCTTTTCTTTTTTCTATTTTTACCCATACTGTACATATCTTGACATCAATAAACAATGATAAACTAGATTATATCATTTTACCTCCTCCATTGACTTATTACTGATACATATTTTATATTTTTAGTTATTTATCTGGGATTTAAAATATAAATCTTTACATCTTTAATGATTATATCTTTAATTAAGCAGGTTCTACCTTCAAATTATATGCTGCTTCACATGTGGTATAAGGATCTTAAAACTGACCAGTGCCATAAAGCCAGTAGTGTTACTTGTCTTCTTACAGATTAAGGCTTTTGTTTTGTCATGGAGATAGAGGGGGACGATAGGGGTAGTGATACTTGTTCCTCCTACGTGGCTGTTGTTTCCTCGCTCTGTTCTCCATAACACTGGACACGTCTTAGTGATTATTTTAGAACTTTTCTGTGAGAGGCCAGAGAGGTTCATGGAGAAAGAACCTGCTAGAGCATGAGGACTCCCTCACATTCCACAGTCTCCAGGAGTTTCACATGGTCCTGCCAGCCTGCAATTCTCCTCCCAATTTGTCAGTTTTTTAGCTAAACTGTTGTTACCAGTGTCTGGGTATGTCTACCAAAATTATTTTGTTTGAAAAAGTATCTTATCTGTTTATAACTATACTACAGCATGTTTGGAACTTAATCTGTCTCCAAATGTCACCATTTTGGAAACACAACTTCACACCTGAGTAATTTTAAATTCTTAATGTGTATTAACTGCTAGAATGTTTACATGCTAGCAAAAGATACACAGAAAATATATTATAGGAGAATCCCTTAAAATTTCATGCCCTTGGAACAGCTTAAACAAAATGTTTGCATATAAAACAGGGCAGTTTTTAAATAAAAGTAGTAAATTTCTCACAATTTGATATAGCCTTAAATAGATAACTCGCTAAAAATGATTACTTCTATCATAAAATGGTACTTTGTTGAGATCTATTCCATTACTGAAATAGCTGAAAATCAATGTGTTGTTGGGAAATACAGAGCCAGTTGTATTTTTATATTGTGTAGTATACTTTAAAATAAACACTCAAGAACGTTAAATTATAATAGCTAAGTAATTTACCCTTCAGTTTCAGGATTACTGTTATAAATTTTGACTCTCATATTCTACATAATAATAGAGTCCTTTGGTTCAAGGCCCAAAATGTTTCCAAATGAGTTGTTACAATGCCAGGCTGTTTAAGAGGCCATTGTTTTGTATCTCTTGCTTTTTCCTCAGCTGTTGCACCTCTTGCTTTTTTCCCATCATTTGCCCTATGCCATTTGGACAAAACAGAATTGAAGTAAAAAGCTTTTTAAAAAATTTTTCTGGTCCAAACAAATTATTTGTATTAACTTTCATTGATCTGGGGTTACATATTTCTAAGTTCCAGGACTAAGACAACTGAAAGTATAAAATAGCACGCTTTTAATCATTGTTGTTAAATGGTCTCTACTTTAGAAAATGTTAACAAATAGTCACATAATAATTACAAAATTTAGATGTTTTAATATAGTATGGATTAACGCATATCAACTTACATTAACTTAATCTAATTATATCCTGGCTAACTCGGTGAAACCCCGTCTCTACTAAAAAATACAAAAAAAACTAGCCGGGCGTGGTGGCGGGTGCCTGTAGTCCCAGCTACTTGGGAGGCTGAGGCAGGAGAATGGCGTGAACCCGGGAGGCGGAGCTTGCAGTGAGCTGAAATCCGGCCATTGCACTCCAGCCTGGGCGGCAGAGCGAGACTCCGTCTCAAAAAAAAAAAAAAAAAAAAAAAAAAAAAAAAAGAAATAATATGAAACACAAAATAACAGAAACATAGCAGAAAGTCAAGCAAAAGCTATTTACAAGATTTAATTTGATATAAAACAAAAAATATATATACATCCATACCAGTCATTCTTTGGCAATTCCTTTTCTACATTCTTATCTGAAGCCTCTTGACTATTCAATCCTCTTGATTCCTTCAATCCAAATGACATAATAATTTCAGGACACCATAGAGTAGTTCATCAAATGGGTCCAATCTCCCTTATTTTCTCTATTAATAATAAGACAAAAAATATTGAAATATAGACTCAACTGCCTTCACTTGTCGATAGTATGTCAAACACAGTGGTGTTCACTGACTCAACCTATTTGGCCTCACTATTTGTCTAGTCATCTTTTATCTAAGGAATGCAATATGCCATGGTCCCAACAAGGAGATGAAAATAAGTCACTAAGTAGAGCTTTGGGGAATACCTTAAAGGATGGCCAGACTCCAGGGGCCTGTACCTTTGTTTTTTCATCCACTCCCCTTCTTTATGCCTGGAAAATAGCAGAGTGTCAGAAATTCAGCTGCATTCTGTGACTGAGAGACCAGAACCCCCATGCTAAAGAAGGCAGAGAAGAAAGACAGAACTGTGTGTACCAGCCTTGAACTGCCTCTGAAATATTTGTTGCCTTATTGATTTGTCGATCTGTCATTTAAAATTGCTTTTGATTTTCATTTTGTTTTGTATGTGAATATATATTCTAGCTGACATAAATGGGGTCTCTCAACTTCTGAAGGATGGTAGGTGAATATGGCTCTTTTTGCTGATTGAGTTTACGTAATAGCCATATACTCACACAGTTTGTATTCGAGTCTCTGCAGTTCTCAAGGATTAAAACTGCACTGCATATGGAAAAAGCATTCTACACTCTTAATACCAATCCTCAAGGATACTTTTTGGCTTCTTTTAAGAGACTGATTGAAAATCATTTACACCATTTAGCAAAGAAATGGGCAATATAGGGAAAAGCAAGATGTATCCTATATTTAATAGAAACTTACAACAACAAAATACCTAAGACAGGGCAGGAGGATGTGATTTGTAATGAGGAATGCTTGGTCTTTCTTGTTTTCCCAAGCTTGTTTGCACTCTGCTTTTGAGACAGAGCCTCATTGTAGAATAATGTGCTAGAAAATGCTCAATATTTGTAGTCCATTTATTTAATATGCTTTCTAGGAGGAAAAAAATGTCATTGCATTGTATGTCCACATTCTGTGAACAGAGTTGTAAAATATCTTCCCAAGGTTCCTGTTTGCTGGCTATTCAACACTAAGATAGGCTCTGCTGTAAAGGGACTTTGCCGATGGATTGGGTTTGCTATCCTTAGATTTCAAATAGGAAGATTATCTTGCATTATCTGAATGGAGCTAATGAAATCATATAAGCCCTTAAATATCAAAGAGGAAAACAGAATAGTCAGTTGGAGATGTAACGCCTGAATGATTTGAAGCACAAAGAACAGGGCCAGGAGCCAAAAAAAAAAAAAAAAAAAAAAAAGGTTAGCAGCCCCAAGAAGCTAAGAACAATCCCAGATTCCACGGAAATAGTCTACAAGAAAACAGAGACCTTAGCGCTACAACTAAGAGCAAGTGAATTCTACTAACATTCTGCGTAAGTCCGGAAGTGGATGGTCTCCTAAAGCTTCTAGAAAGGAATACAACCTTGCTGACACCTTGACTTTGGCCTTGTGAAAGCCAAGCAAACAGAAACATGAGATAATGTTTTTGTTGTATTAAGCTTATAAATTTGTGTTGATTTGTTATGGAACATAACATTAGGCAACTAACACACATGGTAATATAAAAGAGCCTGTCTAAGGGATTTGCAAAAATATTAGTCATTCAGAAATTATTTTAATCAATGTATAATGCAGAGATCAGAGCAGAACTCTGAAAAATTGCTAATAAAAAGAGATACAGTTTAATGGAGGAAGGGAAAGCAGGATCACAGAACTAATTAGAATGGACCGTGTGTGGCACTGTGGATGGTTCTTAGTGAGTGGGCTTCCCATCTGATGTGTGAAAAATAAATTCTACAAGTCTATCCTCATTCAGAGCTTTCACTAGTGTCAATTTCTTAAAGAAATCTTATATATTAAAAAGCATTCACTTTAGCCCAAGCACAGTGGCTCATGCTGATAATCCCAGTAGTGTGGAAGGCTGAGGCAGATGTATCACTTGAGGTCAGGAGCTCGAGACCAGCCTTGCTAACATGGTGAAACCCCATCTCTGCTGAAAATACAAAAATATAGCCAGGTGTGATGGTAGGTGCCTGTAATGCAAGCTACTCGGGAGGCTGAGGCAGGAAAATCACTTAAACTTGGGAGGTGGGGGTCATAGTGAACCGAGATCTTGCCACTGCACTCCAGCCTGGGTGACAGATTGAGACTCCATCTTAACAAAATAAAAAAGCACTGATTTTATTAACATTTATGTTGTTATAACTTGCAGATTTAAACTATAATAATATAGTTTACTGGGAAGTATATGGAATTTATATTATGTATTTTTATATTTTGCATGCAAAAAGTAGGTTGATAAACACTAATTCCACCTATTCATTCTTTTTTGTTATATTGAAGTACCATGCTCTATTTACAAAAATGTGGTATAGATTGAATGTTTGCATCCTTCCAAAATCCATGTACTGAAATCCTAACCCCAACTGTGCTAGTGTTTGGAGGTGGTGCCTTTGGAAAGTAATTAGGACATCAAAGTGGAGCCCTCATAAATGGGATTAGTGCCTTTATAAGAAAAGGTCAGAGAGCTAATTCTTTCTGCCATCTATCTACAACCTGGAAGGTGGCTCCCACCAGAACCTGAGCATCTAGGCACCCTGATAGACTTGCAGCCTCCAGAAGTGAGAAATAAATTTCTGTTGTTTATGAGCTACCAAGCCTAAGGTAATTTGTTATAGCAACCTGAACTGACTAAGACATAGAGAGTGTACACTGTAATCCCCTTATTCATTCATATTAATGATCTGTTCAATCAATCCACAGGTATTAACTGAGTAACCATGTTGTTCAATCAATTTTATACATAAATTTCCTTATATTCCTGCAACATTATGCATATTTTGAATATATTCAAATGATTTAAAAAAGAAGACTAAGCCATGATTATTGCATTTTACCTCCAAATATCTTATTAGGTAATTATATTGTAGGTAGCAGAAAATATAGTTAACAGTTTCAACCATTATGTGATTAGTCACTCATAATATGCAAACATGTTTAATAAAAGGTCAGTGTTTTATTTATGCTATTCCAAGTAACTAACAATGCACCTAAGACACAGACACATGATAACATTGTTGTGGTGAACTGTATGTTAATACTCATAAGATTTAAGCAAGAGTATAATCAAGGATAATTGTAAAACTAAATAATTACATTCTATAATTTTGATTAAAATTTTCAAAATAGGGCTGATTGTGATGGCTCATGCCTGTAATCCCAGCACTCTGGGAGGCCGAGATGGGAGAATCCCCTGAGGTCAGGAGTTCGAGACCAGCGCGGCCAACATGGTGAAACCCTGTCTACTAAAAATACAAATATTAGCCAGGCGTGGTGGCACATGGTGAAACTCTGTCTACTAAAAATACAAAAATTAGCCGGGCATGGTGGCACGCACCTGTAGTCCCAGTTACTCAGGAGAGACTGTGGCAGCAAAATTCTTTGAACCTGGGAGACAGAGGTTGCAGTGAGCAGAGATCACACCATTGCACTCTAGCATGGGTGACACGGTGAGACTCCATCTAAAAAAAGAGAAAAAAATTCAGAATAAAACTGGATAATCAAAATTGTTAAGTTCCTAATTATTTGACTTCTCTCGTTCACTGTACAAATATTACATGGACACGTACAATGTAGCAAGTAATGTTCATGATGTTTAGGATATGAAAAGGAACAGGATCTCTGACTTTAGGAATCTCCTGGACACATTACAGTGTTTGCCAAATACAATACAGGGATATTCCTGTTAGAGATTTGTTCAGCATCTAGCAAATGGTGGAGAAGAAAGTGTTTAACTCAGGATAAACTGTCTGTTTTTTTATCTGCTTCCTTGCTAGGAGGAAATCTGTGAACTCATGTGAGAGTAGATGTCATCTGAAATTGTTTCTTATTCTTAAATGGGGAATAAAAGAGCATTTAATGTATAAATGGGAAACAAATTTAATATATCTATTGAAGTATTTAAAAGGAAATAAATCATGTGTTTTTGCATTGTGGTATTTTTAAAATAATAACGCACCCATGTGTTAATTATAAACTTTAAAAAACAACACATATGGAAAAACGGAAGGAGTTGTACTTTTTGAAGCCGAGTAGGGGAGGAATATGTTCCAGGCGATGGCAACAGAAAATGTAACTTGCAGGGCTGTGCAAACTCATGGAACCTTTGGTCAATGGCAAGTAGCTCAACAGAGTTAGAGCAGAGAGTTTTTGTAGAGAGGAGTGACAGGGATAGGGTTAAAAAGCAAGCAGGAGTAAAATCACCAAAGGTCTTGGATATATATTGCCAAAGAAGTATTTTATTTTGAATTAGACTATGAAGTCAATGACACATGTAAATTGCAGAGGTATTACCATATTTTCATCTCAGAACAATCACACTGCAGCTATTTCCATCTCAGAACAATCACACACTGGCAGCGACTTGGAGGATGGTCACAAGAGAGGCCACAATTTGAGCATCTGATCCAAGAGATAATGAGTACTAGCACTAGCCCAGTGCCAGTGGAAATAGGGTAGGGATGAGAGCTTCCAGAAAGATTTAAAACGCAGAGTTGGCAAGAATATCTGACTGATTCGAAATGAAGAAGAGAAACAGCCAAGGGAGGATGTAATAATGAGTCTCAATTTACTTGCTATAGAAACTTAACTAACTACATATGCTTGTAATAATTATGAGTCCAGATTTAAAAACTCTTACTTACATTTAGTTTTTTTTCGATTATCCTAAATATTTTCTAATAAAGTTTGCCTATAAATTATGTTTTCTTCTATTTTCTTTCCCAGCACTCAAAAATAATATTTATTTTTCATGAACTAGTATGTCAAGAGAAATATGAAGGGCAGAATATTTCATACAATAAGATTTTTGCTTATATGTTCATATGTCTGAATATTTTGTTTTGTTTTATTTTATATATTTTATTTTGAGACAGGGTCTCACTCTTTCACCCAGGCTGGAGTAAAGTGGTGTGGTCGTCACTATCTGAAGCCTTGGACTTCTGGGTTCAAGGGATCCTCCTGCCTCAGTCTCCTTAAGTAGTAGGACTATAGGTCTGCAGCATCATGCCCGGCTAAATTTTTTAATTATTTTTATTTTTTTGTAGAGTCAAGAGTCTTATTATGTTGCCCAGGCTGGTCTCTAACTCTGTCCTCAAATGATCCTCCCACTTTGGCCTTCCAAAGCGATGAGACTGCATGCATGAGCCACATTGCCTGGCCTGTTTTAGTATTTTAAAGTATGATTTATAATGTTAAATCAGAAATGAAAAAGTTGTAGCTAATTCTAAAAGGTACTGACTATGAAATGTGAATGTGCAATCAATACAATCTAACTAAATCAAGAGCGCATACAAATAATATAATCTTTGTCCACATACATTGCCTACCGATTTGGAGCTGCAGCAGTTCCTGGAAAAGCTATCATGAAATATGGAATAAATATGAGATTGCTTTTTTACAATCCTGCAGAAAGGGTGCTGGAAGTTTATGTTTTACACCAAAACTGGAATCCTTTTCCTGATGATAGAGTACAAATAAAGCTAAGAGCTTTACATTTTATACACAGTAAATGCCAGTGGGTCAATGTATTCATCTCTACTTTAAATGTCACAAAATATATTCATCTTGATGATTCCCAATAATATTAAATTTTAAGTCATTAAAATAGCACAATATTTGTAGAAATATATATATACACACACACATATATATATACACACACACATACACACACACACACATATAAGCAAAGCAGCATGAAAGAAACAAAAGTTACCCATGACACCAACAGGAATTTAATCTATTTACCTATCAAAAGAAACAGTTGATGGGGAGTTCCTAAGCAGTCTACCATTACAGGAATTACAGAAATCTGGCAGTGAGGAAAATTTTCTGATTCTGCCAAATTACACTAAATTGCTTAGTCACTGGGGCACATAATCTTGTGTGAACTTCTCTGAAGATCATGGAGGAGCTGGAGGCTGCTAATCAGTTATTCCTTCTGTGGAAGTTTCTATTGAATGGAGCTATTAGCAAAACAACACACATGGATCTCTTGTTCTATGTAGATCCTCTTCTCCATGCCTGTTCCAAAGCAGCTCCACTTCAATGGTTCTTATGGGCTTGTCTTTCCGGAAGGAGACGCACAAGAGAGTCTAGTGGGAAGAATTACAGCCTCCATTGCTGCAGATGGTTTCAGAGTAAAATTGGTATTCATTATCTTCCCTTACACCATCCATGCTGTACCTCCCCACACTCAACTATCACCACAGGACTTAGTAGCTTACTAGCATTGTTACACAGAACCAGATACATAATTCGAAGTGGCCAGTGCAAGATGAAATGCAAAGCTCCTTGTTTAAAACTTATTAAGAATTTCAAGACAATTACAGCACAATTGTAAACTGAGCATGAAGGCCTTCTAAGTATGAGACCCAGTGCCATTGCCCAGGTCAAATGCCCATGAAGCTGTTGTGGCCCACATCTAAATTTCCAAAGGAACTGAGACCTCTGTAATCACATACTTCTCTGGCTGAGGTTGCTGCGTGTGTTCATTCACAGTTACAATTCTGCAATCACCAAATTTTATAATAAAAATGTATAATACATTAATGAATGGAGCATGAAGAATTGGATTAACTTCAAGGTTTTAGCTATGAATATGGAAAATGAGGTTAGAATGTACTAAGTTATTCAAAATGAGAGATGCTATTGAAAAAGTTTCAATGTCTAAGCCATTTAATTGTATTATTTTAATTAGAAGTTACTTTGTTTTGATGTGTGAGTAAATCTTTGTATTTTCTGACAAAGACCTGTAATTTTTTAAAAACGCAATATCCTTGAAGTGTTATGGTTACACAAATACATCATAAACTTATTGAGCTGAACGTTAGTATTTAAAGTTCTTATGTTCGAAGAAAGAGTTGACAGCTCATGAAAAAATGAGCTTTAGAGAAAAGTGTGAAGTTTATGTGCTAAAGTATAAAAATCTTCTGTGAAAGAAAAGAGTGTGTTCTGTAAAGCAATTATTAATTATAGTAAATAGTTAAAAAGTACTTTTCAGGCACAAGTAAAAATTTTAATGGCTTTGTATATACTTTCTCGTCCTGTGATGGATGTCTTCATTGTATGGATAAGGAAACAGATTGAACAAATTCTTTGAAAAATTTATAAATTATAACCTTAATTATTTTTAAGGTTAACTTCAAATTTGTAAGGTTTACGCGTTAGTATAAATGAAATAGTGCTTTGAATTACTTCTTGTCCAATTAAGTGTATTCAAAAAGAAAGTATACTACTAAACTTGAATAGAGAGGAAAGTAATAACATTTCAATACTCAAAACCCAGGGCTAACCTGATTACACTTGCCAAACTCAACTTGCCTTATTTGTTTTTAGTCACTTGTAGCTGATTCTAAAACCTATATAGGTAAAAATTATGTATCTGAGTAATATATAGTTAAACTTCCACTAGCTCCCTTATAGATAACATCTCTGATGTGTAGGTCACCATGGTAACAGTTGCTTAAGTTGCTTTCAAGGATCTTAGAGTCAGGTTTTGTCCAGTGCAAGCCAGTTGAGACCACTGACCCTTCAATTGGACCTGTGTGAGTGTCCAGTGGGTGACCTTGGACTGTTCGAAGACCAAAAGCTCAACCCTCAGTTTATGCTAGGGACAATATTTCAAGAACATTCATTCTATGAAGAGTCATGAAGCTTGGCTATACTTGTGCAGATCATAGATTGCCTCGCTTTATTTTTCTTACCTCCAATCCCCTTTTCCCACACCTTGGATGTCCTTGCTTCTCTATCCCATAAATATCCATAAAATGTCATCTTTAGAGAGGTGGATTTAAGGTCTGTTTTCCTGTCCCCTTGCTTGGTTACCTTGTGAATAAACCCTTTTCTCTGCTGCAAAACTCATTGTCTAAGTGATTGGCATACTATGTGATGGGCAGACAGACGGGATTTGGTATCAGAATTAGATAATATGTAATGTTCATATGTAATGCCAGGACCCAGGATGAGTCCACTTGCCATGTTTTATTGAATTGAAAAAAAGTTGGTTTCTTTTTTGTTTGTTTCTTTGTTTGTTTGGCTTTGAAAACTTCTTTGGCTTAAGACATTTATGACTATTATTGATTGATTGATTGATTGATTGAGATAGAGTCTCCCTCTGTCACCCAGGTTGGAGTGCAGTGGTGTGATCTCAGCTCACTGCAACCTCCATCTCCCAGGTTCAAGCGATTCTCCTGCCTCAGCCTCCCGAGTAGCTGGAACCACAGGCATGTGCCACCATGCCTGGCTAATTTTTTGTATTTTTAGAAGAGACGGTTTCACCGTGTTAGCCAGGATGGTCTCAATTTCCTGACTTCGTGATCTGCCCGCCTTGGCCTCCCAAAGTGCGTAAGCCACTGTGCCTGGCCTTGACCATTCTTCTTTTAAGAAATGTACAGTATTAAATATTGAGAGTTTGATATTAATGCTAATTTAAATGTGGTACACTATACGCTATAATAAAATTCAGGATTTTCTTTAGCAACATTATACATGAGTTGCTTATAAATTTTAATCTCTTAAAGTGATTCTGAATTTAATCTCTACAGTAGCTGTGCATTTCTCAGAAAACATAGAAATTAATAGCTTTTTATTTATGATAGATAAAACTGTTCAGCATCTGTGCTCTCTCATTTCTTCTACTGTTGCCTCTTCAGAACTCACTGGAATGCCCTTTGTTTATTATCATTGCTATTTCTACTTCACAAATCAATACAAAAACTACCTTAACAATGTTATAAGAACAATTTAGGAGTATTCATGAGAAAGAAAATTGTCTTAGGTGACAGTAGAAAAGAAAAAAGATGATACAAGATAGGAAGACAGTTCAAAGCAATCTTACAAGGTCAGCAGATGTATTACTTCAGAGTCCTTTTCTCAGGATATTTTAAGATGAATGTTGACTTAGAACACATCATATTTCCATGTATATTGCTATTTTTGTATACTTAGAAGATGATATGTTTCATAATGTACTCAATGACAACTGAAATTAAAGGTGAATGTAGGACCTATCTCTCAAGTTGAGAGTGAGAGCTAGTAAAATTTGAATCTTGGTTCCTCACTCTATCTACAGCTTTGAACAACTAAGTGTATTTGCATTGTGAGGCTGGTTTAAACTTTTGCTGAGAAAAAGCAAATCTTTTTTTTTTTTTGAGTCATAATCAAAACCACTTGTCCGATTCAAGTCAGCTGAGACCACCAGTACGTTGGGGTAGTTACCTGAGGTAGAGTTAGTTAAAACCCCTGACTCAATGGTGACTAAGAAGGGAAGCCTTAAGTGTGTGGAAAGAACATAAGTCTTGAAATACTGCTAAAAACATATGCTTCTTTTTCTCAGCTGCAACTATTAGACTCATTTCAAGCTAGTGTTTTTTGTATTAAAGTTTTCATTTGTCATACAATATTAGTTGGTATTTAGAACCTTCCCATAGTCATTCAACTTAATCTTCTGAATACTAAGTTCCTCCTAAGTGACAGGCAAAGTGCTACATCAGGAATACAACAAGAAATCTTCTGTAATTTCAAGAAAATTAGAGTTAAGTGATGAATATTTTTATATGAATAAATGGCTCTTTTGTAATGAAGATAACTGCTAACATATAAATTTGTACCAAGCTATGCTTTGAGTGTTTAAAATGAATGCATTTGTCTTCCTATTAAGTTTCAGGAAGCTTACACTTAAACTATATAGTGAATGCATGTGAAAATTAGTGAGATAAATAAATGTATGACACATTAGCCCAGAGGTATGTAAGATCAAGATGTAGACGGCAATAATTCCATATAGTTATGTTAAAATGTGAGGAAAATAAGGACAAGGTGAGAGTTGGAGCTGTAGGGTGGGGTACAATTCCATCTGTTCACGTGAAAGGAAGGTTTGAGACTGCATGCAGACTCCAGAGTTGACATGCTTTGTTGGGAACTTGACTTCACTTGATTATGTGGGTGGCCTTGACTGAATTGCTTGCTTCTCTCTACCTAAAATGTACCTGAGAGGTGATACAATGTTAAATGAGATAAGCTATATAAGCACTGTTGCTCCTTAGACTCTGAAATACATAATATGCTATTATTACATCGGAACAATTATAGGTATTTTTGATACTCAATAAATGTTTACTCAATCATGTATTTCAGTTAATATCGGAAATAAGTACTCTTTCTGGCACTCAAGTGATCATTTTTGTTCCTTGTTATTATCAATTTTTCCTTTCTTATATTATAATAAATTAGATATCCTCTCATGAATTTCCAACTCAGAATACTTGAGCCTTGTGAAATTGGTTTCAACATTTTAGATTTGCTACACTATAATACTTTGTTTCCAATTTTAAATTTTTAGCCAAGATAAAACTCATTAAGAAGCTAGGTTTAACATTTATTATTTCAAAAATTTAGATGATACTAACACATTTTAGCCTTCAACGTGAAAAAGTTTCTAGGGTACATTTTGATTTTTCTTGCCTGGGAATGAAGGAGGGGACAGGCGGGCAGGCCATTTCTTATCTCAAGAGCTCCTCTAAAATGAAAGAACATTTGCGGGATAAAGGCATGCATTATAAGAGTAATGATGCACTCGTCTTCCGGGATTGATTAACAAGGTTTACCATAGTCTTGCTATGCCTCTCGTTGTGGGAGGGGGAGTGCAAATTCAATTGGTTGCTGTGGTGAGGGAGAGCAGGAGACGTTGACCAAGCAACCAGAAAGAACTCTCACCGAGGCATGAGCTTTAGGCCTCCATGCATCCACTGTCCAGGAAATTTGACAAAACACAAAATAAACCTCACCATAATGCTAGAATAATTATCAGTGTCATAAAAGATGGACTGCCCAGCTTCTTCAAGTAAACCTTCAGAATGAATAAGGAAGAATACAAATAGCAAGTTCCTACTAAAATGGAAAGGAAGTCAAGGCAAATGTATATATAATTATATATGTGTATATATACATATATAATTATATATACACATATGATTCATATATATAATTATATGTGTATAATTATATATACTATATACATACATAATTATATATACACACATATATAATTCATATGTATATTTGTCTTATTTTATTTTTTTGAAATAGAGTCTCATTCTGTCACCCAGCCTGGAGTGCAGTAGCACGATCTAGGCTCACTGCAACCTCCGCCCACCGGATTCAAGGGATTCGCCTGCCTCAGCCTCCCCAGAAGCTGTAGTTACAGGCACCCACCACCACTCCCGGCTAATTTTTGTATTTTTAGTTGAAATGGTGTTTCATCATGTTGGACAGGCTGGTCTCAAACCCCTGACATCAAGTGATCCTCCCACCTCAGCCTCCCAAAGTGCTGAAATTACAGGAGTGACCCACTGTGCCGGGTGTGGCCGAGAGGATAATAGATAGATCATGTGGAGACAGCCCTCAACAAGCAAGGCTGAGGAGAAATGAAATTGGCTGATAGTTACAGAAAAAAAATACTTTTTTAGCCAAAAAATTGTTTTTGAGAAAACTAGCATTAAAAAGATATAAAAGAGCCAGATTTTAGAGATAATCTAATTCAAGGTACAGAAGAAATTTTCCTATAGTGATTTCATGAGAAAATAAATTTAATAAACAAGAACTCAAAGTTGAAAATGAAAATTACAGAAACTAATGGAGAATTAAGCAAACTTCACACAGAACAAATAGATAATTCGGGCAGGGAAGAGAGTAGATGTAGTCGAAAATGAATCACTGACCAAAAAAAAGTAAAAACTTATGGAACGATATAGTTTCAAGAAATTAGGAAGGGGACAGCAGATAATGAGGATATTAAATATCATCCAATTTAAAGATGAATGCTTTTTCTGGAGAACTTAACAGTGAGTAGAAAAATAATTTAAAATAACATATTTTTCTGAAAATAAGTTCATAAAAGAAGGAATAACTAAATTTGAAGCTTACATTGGAAAACGATACAGGTAATTTACATTGAGGCATATCCATTTTAAATTGCAGAACTTTAAGAATAACAAAAAAAATTAAGCAACCAGGCAAAAAGATCTATTCATTTTCATGGGGGACAATTCCAGCTGAGCCCCCATTTCTCGTCAGTGCCAATCAGTGCCAGAAGATAAAATAATTATCAAAATATTTTTCAGATTAATAAAATATGACCCTATCTTATACCAAACCAAGGTATTATTCAACTGCAAAAACAAAGCATATGCATTGCTTAACCTGAAAAGATAATATAACACCCATTTGTACTTCTTGAAGACAAAATCCAGCCAAACCAATGACTCAGAGAAGCAAGCAAAGACAGTCAAGCATTCACAAACATAAAAAAAAAAAAAAAATTCTCTTGACCTCAAGTGATCCACCTGCCTCAGCCTCCAATAGCACTGGGATTACAGGCGTGAGCCACTGCATCTGGCCAACATGGTGAAACTCCATCTCTATCAAAAATATTAAAAAATTAGCAGGGCATGGTGATGCTCACCTGTGATCCCAGCTATTGAGGAGGCTGAGACAGGAGAATCACTTGAACCTGGGAGGCAGAAGTTGTAGTGAGCCAAGATTGCTCCACTGCACTCCAGCCTGGGTGAGTTTATTCTCTGATCTTCCCAAGAAGGGTATAAATTGATTCAATCCCAATTCAAATTATGTAGCTTTTTACATTAAAATGGGTAATGCTCCAAACTCTTAAAGTTTTTGTCATAATTTACTCCTTTAAGAAAACACTCTTGTGATGAATAAACATGTATCTGAAATTCATCACACATTTCAGTACAATCTCAACTTCTTTTAGTACTTCAACTCAAGTAAATGTATTTTATTAATATCACATACATCCTTCAACACTTCCCAAGACAGCATGACCTAAATAAAGGCATATGTAAATACATTATTTGGAGGTGATCTCAGGAAACAATGGTGAGGAATAGTGGGAGGGAAACCAAACAACGGGAGGAACAGAACAGAGAGATATTATTTCACACACCACTATCAGCTGCTGATTGCTTGAGTTCTAAGAGACTATCTGAGAAGTATGAAGTGTACGTCAAGACCAGGGTATTAAAGAAGAAAACATTGATCTATCAGTTTCCATTTCATATTCTTCGAAGATTTACTCCACATGGCACTAATTCTCCCTCACTTTGGCACTGCATATGCAAAGCAGTCAGATTGTATTTACAGTGATAAGGGTCCTGGTTTTCCTGTGACTGAGGTTGGGGAATGGGGATTAGTAGTGGTTCTTGGGTTCTTGATTGACTTCGGTGCTAATACCAGGAAAATCCTAGTGGAATTGGAATGAGTTGATCTGGTAACGTTAGCTGAATCAGAGTACATGCCTTAATGTCAACAGAGATGTGACATGATGTAGGCAAGAGGAATAACATATAGACATGAGGGGACATTCTTTTATGTTGCAGAATAGACCCTCTCAGTGGTAGTTGGAATAAGAGATAATAAAACAGAATATCTAAAATGGTACTTTTCCTCTTTTTGAAACTTTTCTTATCTCTGCAATGTTTCTAGCTCTTGGGTTACAAAATGGGCCTTACAAAATAAGGCCCATGCACTTCCTCAGTTGTTTGGGTCTATTCCTGAATGTATCATTTTCAATTATACAATTGGCTTCTGCTGTGCCCACTTGACTTTCTGGCTCAATGTATCCCATACTGCACAGTTCATCATGGGCAGATCTGTTTAGATGATCACTTGGCGTTCCAGAGTCAAGCTCAGTGAGAACCCAGTGGCATGTGAAGAATAGTAAAAATTAAGAGTATTTTACTGCCACAAAACCCAAGGCCTTCTTCCCTAACCACGGTATTCTTCACTGAGACTCTCTAATTGCGACTTGATACATTTCTTCAGTGTCTTCATTCATCCTGGATTTTCTAGCACTCTTGAATCTACTGTATTATATGACCCTTTGGAAGTACAGTTTGCATTGTAGCATTGAAGAAGTACATAGTCTTCTCTTGAGCTGGACTCTTCTGAGTTACTAATTAAACAGACCAGACCAGTATCCTCCACGGTGTGAAAGGACACTAAGCTATGGCACTTTCTAAATCAAACAGGCACAAGCTTAAAGTGTCATTTTCCTTTTTGGACATGTCCAGAATACAATGTACTACTAAACCACACATACTTGACACATAGCGTTTATCTCTATCGTCTAGGATCCATGTGACTTTCTACGGATTTTATAGCATTTGACAGTTCCTGCTTACCACATTCAATTAGCCTTATGCTATCAATATAGGTATGAAAATAGTGTTCCACAGAATTCTAAAATAATAAAGGTGGCTGCAACAGAAGGCAATGTACGATATCATCTTTCTCACATGAATTATAAATGATTTTGATCATGCCTATGGGTTATATGAAGAAAGCATGGACTAAATTAATAAAGGCATATGTAATGTCAGAGGCTATGTTGATATGATTCCATGAAGAAACCATACCCTGCATGGCAGATGGAGACTTACATTAAAGTTTTTGGAGGTTCACTGCCATCCACCATTATTCACCAATTTTTGCTTTTGTTTTACAATCCGATTAATTTAAGACTTTGTTATTCCTAGCAGAACAAAACAGTATTGCTTATGATTTACTGACTTTTGGAAAAGGGTGAGATTTCAGTGGCTTCTTTTAGTCCCTTCTTAACATAATGGCAATATTTCACAGTTCAAAAAGCTTGAAAAATCGTTGAATAGATCTGTTAGGTTAGAAGTTTACCTATCCCAATTCTTCACTCAGAAACTACAGAAATAACCATAGGGTATGTCCTGAAATACATTTGACAACATTTGTGACAGAGCTGGGCCAAAATTACAGTGATTATTGGATCTTCATAAGCCCTAAAATTTTCAGGTAACAATTATGCCTTTTTGGGAGCCCTGATACCTGTAAAAGCTTAGACCCCGTATCCAACTATTACCTTAGTTTTGATGCTACCTTTTTCCCTAAAATGGAATCATATTGTCAAAATGGCTCACATCTTTTTGAGGAATGATCATTGAACTTTACTAACTCTTGAGAAAAACAAGTATCATCTTTCAAGGTTCTTGTCCCAGATTAGTCTGTTACACAGACTATGAAAATGGAAAGTATCATGTGAACTTTAAAGTAGTTTTTTCCAATTCTATGAAGAAAGTCATTGGTAGCTTGATGGGGATGGCATTGAATCTATAAATTACCTTGGGCAGTATGGCCATTTTCACGATTTTGATTATTCCTACCCATGAGCATGGAATGTTCTTCCATTTGTTTGTGTCCTCTTTTATTTCGATGAGCAGTGGTTTGTAGTTCTCCTTGAAGAGGTCTAAGCAAAAAGAACAAAGTTGGAGGCATCACGCTACCTGATTTCAAACTATACTACAAGGGTACAGTAATCAAAACAGCGTGGTACTGGTTCCAAAATAGAGATATAGACCAATGGAACAGAACAGAGCCCTCAGAACTAATACCACACATCTACAACCATCTGATCTTTGACAAACCTGACAAAAAAAGAAATAAGGACAGGATTCCTTATTTAATAAATGGTGCTGGGAAAACTGGCTAGCCATATGTAGAAAGTTGAAATTGGATCCCTTCCTTGCACCTTATATAAAAATTAATTCAAGATGGTTTAAAGACTTAAATATTAGACCTAAAACCATAAAAACCCTAGAAGAAAATCTAGGCAATACCATTCAGGACATAGGCATGGGCAAGGACTTCATGACTCAAACACTAAAAACAATGACAACAAAAGTCAAAATAGACAAATGAGATCTATTTAAACTAAAGAGCTTCTACACAGCAAAAGAAACTACATCAGAGTGAACAGGCAACCTACAGAATGGGAGAAAATTTTGCAATCTACCCATCTGACAAAGGTCTAATATCCAGAATCTACAAAGAACTTAAACAAACTTAGGAAAAAAAAATCAAATAACACCATCAAAAAGTGGGCAAAGGATATGAACAGACACTTCTCAAAAGAAGACATTTATGCAGCCAACAGACACATGAAAAAATGCTCATCACTGGCCATCAGAGAAATGCAAATCAAAACCACAGTGAGATACTGTCTCACACCAGTTAGAATGGTGATCATTAAAAAGTCAGGAAACAACAGGTGCTGGAGAAGATGTAGAGAAATAGGAACACTTTTACACTGTTGGTGGGACTGTCATCTAGTTCAATCATTGTGGAAGACAGTGTGGCGATTCCTCAAGGATCTAGAACTAGAAATACCATTTGACCCAGCCATTCCATTACTAGGTATATACCCAAAGGATTATAAATCATGCTACTATAAAGACACATGCACACGTATGTTCACTGTGGTACTATTCACAATAGCAAAGACTTGGAACCAACCCAAATGTCCATCAATGATAGACTGGATTAAGAAAATGTGGCACATATACACCATGGAATACTATGTAGCCATAAAAAAGGGTGAGTTCATGTCCTTTGTAGGGACATAGATTAAGCTGGAAACCATCATTCTGAGCAAACTATCACAAGGACAAAAAGCCAAACACCACACGTGAGAACTCGTAGGTGGAAACTGAACAACGAGATCATTTGGACACAGGATGGAGAACATCACAGACAGGGGTTTATCATTGGGTGGGGGAGGAAGGGAAAGCATTAGAAGAAATACCTAATGTAAATGACAAGTTAATGGGTGCAGCATACCAACATGGCACATGTATACATATGTAACAAACCTGCATGTTGTGAACATGTACCCTAGAACTTAAAGTATACGTATAATAATTAAAAAAAAGAAAATAAATCTCAATTTTCCACTAAAAAAAAAAAGAAAGAAAATGGAAAGTATTACATTTCCATAATGGTTATACTAATTTACATTCCCATCAACAGTATGTAAAGGTTCCCTTTTCTCCACATTCTTGACAGTGCTTATTATATTTCATCTTTTTGATAACAGCCATTATAACAGGTGTGACTGCTGGTTCATTGAGGTTTGAATTTGCATTTCCCTGATGATTAGAGATGTTGAACATCTTTTCATATATACCTGTTGACCATTTGTATGTCTTCTCTTGAGAAATGTCAACTCCAGTTATTTGTTTTTTAATCGGATTACTTTTGCTGTTTAATTGTTTGAATTTCTTATATATTTTGGAAATTAAGCCTTTCTCAGATACATGGTTGGCAAATATTTCCTCCCATTCCATAGGTTATTTTCTTCTTCTTTGGAATGTTTATTTTGCTGTGCAGAAACTTCTTAGTTTGATGTTGGTGTTTTATGATGACTTCCTTCACTTAGCAGAATGTTTTTAAGGTCATCCATGTTGTTGTATATATCAGTACTTTATTATTTTCATGAAAAAATAATATTTCATTGTACAGATATTCTACATTTTGTTTATCCATCATTTGATGGTCATTTGTGTTGTTCTCATATTTTGCTTTTAATAATAATGCTGTTATAAACATTGGCATACCCTTTTTGTGTGGAAATATGTTTTCCTTTCTATTGTGTATATAACTTGGAGTGTTATTGTTATTGGGTCATGTGGTAATGAGTAGAGCTGAGGGTGCCTCATTACCAGATGACCAAACAATAATAACACTCTAAATTATATACCCATTAAAAATAAAAACAGTAAGTCAGGGGTAATAGCTAAAGGGTACTGGGTTTCTTTGTGAAATAATGAATGTTATAAGATCAACTGTAGTGATGGTTTCACATATCTATGAATGGTTTAAAAAGCTTATTAAATTGTACACTTTAGAGGAGTAAATTGTATGATATGCAAATTACCTCTCAATAGAGTTATTTTAAAATGTAAAAATAAACAGGAAAAAATAATTTAGGCCTAGATTTTGTAGGACATATTCTCTCCACTGTGTTCTACATTGGAGCATAGGCAGCACAAGATAAGTATTAGAAAGGAAGGAAGTACTCAAAGAATGATGGGGATTTATCAAAATCACATAGAAGCCAGCTTGAATGAGCTCCCACTGGTATGCTGGCAGAATTTGAGTACCAGAATAAACAATGTAAGTGATGAATTATAATTCATTTAGTAAACAGGAAAGCATCACCCACCTGTGTATAAATAAATGAATGAATATAATGTACATTTGAAGAGGAGCAAAATTTTTGCATGATTTAAAAAAGTTTTCCACAAAATTTATTAATTTTAAAGTGGTAAAGATTGACAATGGTAGAGAAGTTGGTCATATACTATTTTGATCAAACAATCAAATAATTACCTCTGAATAAGGTGCAATAAAGTGACTGAAACATATTTTCTGTGAAATTCTCACCAATAATGCATACACTTATTCTTGAGGAAACAACAGATAATCTCAAAAGTAAACAAATAAAACGAAAACTATTCTGAAAAGTAACTTACCTGAAATTTTCTAGAATGTTTCCAAAATAACCATAAAAGCAGAGATAAAATAAGAAATTGTTTCATACTGAATGATACTGAGGAGACATGCCACCAAAGCAATATCTGCTTCAAAATTTGATCCTTTTGCAAACAAGGACATTAGAAAGACAATTGGAAAAAAAAAAAAAAAAAAAAAAGATCTGAGGATTAGATTGTGGCTATGTATCAGTGTTAAATCCCTGATTTTGATAATTTCATTGGTAGTACAGAGGTTGTGTTGTGTAATGTTCATGTTCATAAGAAATACTTCCAGTGTATACGTAGTAATAGGGCATTAGATGATCAACTTACTCGCCAATAAATCAGGGGGAAAGTTCTTCATAGTATATGCCCAAGTTTTCCACAAACTGGTATATCTGTTGTGGTTCCACCAGAGAAACAGAACCAGGAAAGATACAGGTAGATAGAGACAGAAAGATAGATAGGGATAGAGAGATAGAAATATATATTACTAGAAATTAGCTTCCTCAATAATGGCGACTGGCTGGCAAATGTGGAAACCAGGAACCAGTAGGGCAGGTAGTCAGAAAGGACAGGTTGGAAACTCTCAGAAAAGAGCTGACACTGTGGTCCACAAGCAGAATTTCGTCTTCTTTTGGGAACTTTCAGTTCTGCTCTAAATGCCTTTAACAAGTTGCATCAGGCCCACTCAGATTATTGGGGTTAATTTCTTTTACTTAAAGCCAAGGAATCATAGATGTTAATCATATCTATAAAATACCTGCAAAGCAAAAACTGGATTAGCATTTGATAAATAATTAGTGACTGCAGCATAGTCAAGTTGACATATAAAACTAATGAACAAAATTGGTTATTATTAAATCAAAAAGTACACCACTAGAAAAAATTAATTGCTTGAATTAAGTGGGTTATTAGAATTGATGCATGTGTTAGTTTTCCAGTTCAGCATCACACCCTGGTTTCCCTGTAGTCAAAGCTCCAGACTGAGTTGTACAATAGTAAATTAGGAAGGAATGTTTAAGAAAACCCTGCTTATAAGAGTCACGTAAATACATATGGCATATACACATGTCCACACACAGAAATACACACACATCAACCTTTAAACATTTATTTTAAATAGAAAATGGAATAAGCAGGTAAGGAGTTTCAAAATGAAGAGTTTCTTTATTTTTGGAAAATTTGCTTGAGGTAATTTTAATATAGTTGACGTGAAAATCTTTATACCAAATATCAGTTGTCACTGGTATTTGTGAATCTACCACAAATATGTGAATTAGATTACCATGTGGTAATCTAAAAATCTACCACATCAGGTATCTCCATAGTGCCAATAATAAGCACTACTGTGGGCTGAGTGTGCCCCTCATAAAAGATGTATTGAAGGCCTGCATCCGGCTATTTGACCTTGTATGCAAATACGGTCTCTGCAGATTTAATCAAATTAACATGAGGTCATATAGGATTATGGTGAGCCCTAAATTCCATGCCTGCTGTTCCTATAAGAACAAAGAAAAACACAGAGGAACAGACATATAGTGAGGAAGGCCATGTAAGGATGGAGGCAGAGATTTGAGTGATACAACTGCAAGTCAAGGAGTGCCAAGGACTGTTGGCCACCATCTGAAGCCAGGAATAAGCAAGAAAGGATGCTTCCCTCGAGTTTCCAGGGGGATGATGGCCCTGCTGACACCTCGATTTGGACTTTAGCCATCAGATCCATAAGAAAATAAGTTTCTATTGTTTTAAGCAACCCAGTATGTGGTACTTTAGTATGAGACCCCAAGGAAACTAATACAAGTATCATATACAGACATTTGCAAGTAATATTTCAGTAGGTCAAACGTTTCTTTGATTTGTCCTTATATGTATGAGTATTTACCATACCTGTATGGGCTGTGATTTATGGTTTTGCCTCTGTGGCCAGGCACATGAAATTAGCTTTATAACAACAGCAAAAGTATTGGATGAACACACAGTGTTGTTTCTCATGAGACACAATTAGGAACTGCTTTCAGACAGGGTTAGAAGTGGAGGAAACACAGTGTCTATAAAGAAAAATAGTTAACCAAGATCATTTTACTTCAACTAATTTTTCACAACCCATAGAAAAATCTCCAAAAGAATGTAATAGTAGAAAAATTGAACTTTAATATAGTAAATAATCACAATTTCAAACAAAAACTGAATTACGCTAGCCAAAAGTGTGAAAAGTGAACTAGAAAAGTGTGCACAATGTTTGTTTTCACATACTTCCTCAGTTCCCAAGATTTATACACATTTCCATAAAGTTAAGGATCTTATCTTTTGTATTCTCTCCAAGTTGGAGGAAGAAGTCAAGAATTATAGGAACGTTTTGGTAAAGCGGAACACATTCTGTTGGGACCCAGATGTTTGCAACAGAGGAGCAGGTGGTAGCTGGAAAATAAAAACAAACTAACCAAACATTTCTACCTTTTCTATCATGGCTTGGTAGTTGTTCCAATGAAAGCTGCACTAATGAAAGAAGAATGGGTATAGAGACAGTCAATCAATCCATGATTTTATGAGTTAAGGGGTGTGCTGGACATTGTCTACAGGCTCTCAGCAGTTTGCTTTCCTTTCTGCACTTTCTTTGTACCTCTGGGCTGAAAACCTGCAAATCACATTTTTTAGATGCTCTTGCTAGTTGTATTCTTCTTGGTTTCTGTGAGTGAGAGGTACTGAGCAGAATTTGAAAGGAAAAAAGAACAAACAATATTATTTTTCTGCTTCTCTTGGCGCCTCTGGTTTTGACAGTGACAACACCAGAAGGGCAAAATAAGGTGTCTCACTCATAGTTTTCTTGTCAGGGAATCTCTACCCTAAGAAAGGGTTATTCAGGGGTACAGGGACCGAAAAGCAGATCTGCTCTGTAAATATATTAAAATATTTTTTGCTTAAAATAGTTGAATTTTATAGTATGCAACCTATATTTTATAAAGCTATGTTTTTTAAATGGTGATTTCGGGCAGCAATGGATGTCATCAGCATCGAGTATTTAAGCAGTGAGAGAATGGCCTTTTCCATCTTTAGCTACAGAAGATTTTCTGTCAACCAACTAATTTGTTGAGAAAGAGTTTGGAAACAACATCATTTAATCCAAGCCCTGGGTGGCCTCAGTTATCACAATTGTCAAAATCTCTGACAAGAATCAAAATATTTCAAAAATTAGTTATAATTATAAAGAAATGACATGAGTTCTATGCACAGAACTTATTTCCTTTATTTAATAAAAGAAAATTTCTAACGAAAAGATAGTCAAAGTAAAACAAAGGAAAAATGAAGAAAAGTTTCCTTTTTCATAGAGTTTATAGATAATATCATCTCTATAAATTATAAGCAAAATTTGAGCATGAGAAAAAACTGTTCAAAGAAAACTTTAAATAATGTCCAAAATATATAGAAATGAGCTGGAAATGCTACAACATGAGAAAAAATAAAAATAGGGCAAAGAATAAATGCCCATTATAGGTGAAAGAGTTAGATGTTCAGAAGCAGTTATGAGGCTACTACACAACGAGAGAGAGAGAGGTCAGTATTAACACAGAAGGAATGACAGGCTGCAAACAATATATAACTAACATGCGTTATTGGCATTCTTAAGAATAAGTAAATAAAATATTTAAAATATAGAAATAATCAAAAGTATATTTAAAAAAAAACTTTCTGAATAAAGAGAAATTGAAAGTGCAGAATCAAGGTGCTCATGGGTTTCCAAGAAATAATGATACCCTACATTCAAAATCAAAGTATATTCTAGCAAAGTTGTTAAAATTCAAGTACAAAGAAAAAACCTTAGGATCAGCCAGGAGAAAAAAAAAAAAAAAAAAAACATGCTTCCTACCAGTGTAAAATATCAAGTTAGATTTGACTTCCTACAGTAATAGTCAATGAAAAAGACTGTTTGATCAGTATCTAAAATACACTGTCAGAAAGAAACTGTGATGCAAGAATTTTATAATCAGCCAAGTTATACTTTGATTATAAAGAAAACTTTTGAGTGTAAAGTATTCACAAAGTTATACCATTTGTGAATAACAAGTTTGAATCTGCTAGGGAAGAAGGGTGGATGGTGATAAAGTAAGAAAAATAAAAGAATGGAACTGAAAGCAACTGATCAGATTATGAGAACTAAGGAGTGATCAGGACTAGATACCCATTCCCACCAGCCTTCACTCCTACCCAAATATAATAAAATTGATTTTTATTTAAAGAAAGTCACAGAGACTAAAGTAAGGTGGTCACAAAGATTAGCATACTCAGTGATATGGTTAGTCTTTGTGTCCCCACCCAAAAAAACACATACTCATTGATATGGTTAGTCTTTGTGTCCCCACTCAAATCTCATGTTGAATTGTAATTGACATAATCCCCAGGTGTCTAGGGAGAGACATGGTGGGAGGTGGTTGGATCATGGGGGTGGTTTCCCCCATGGTGTTCTTGTGACAGTGAGTGAGTTCTCATAAGATCTGATGGCTTTATAAGAGTCTCTTCCCCTTTCGCTCCTCACTCTTCTCTCTCCTGCCACCATGTGAGAAGGTCCAAGGTTTCTTTGATTTTTTGAGTGGCTAACATTCACTGTGTCCCCATATATAAGGGAGTCTGGTCAAAGCTCAGTTCTTCAACACCATTCAGAAAGAACTTAAAGCCCCTCTATGTTCTTCATAAGAACTATTTATAGACAAATTGTACTCTAGTGTTTTAGTCAAATCCAACAAAATCCAGTCCATGTTATTTTCAAAGGATAGGATGCTGGAGATAGAAATCTTATTTTTCCACAGCCTACACCCACTCCTGTCTATGACTGTCTATGTCTATGTCTATGTCCATGTCCAGGTCTATGTCTATATCAGTCTGTGTCTATGTCCATGTCCAGGTCTCATCTATATCAGTCTGTGTCTGTCTATGTCCATGCCGATGTCTATCTTCAGGCCTCTGTCTATGTGTACATCTGTATCAATATCTATGTTTAAGTCTAGGTCGAGGTCTAGGTTTAGGTCTATGTGTATGTCTACATCTATGTCTATGTCTATATCTACATCTATGTCTATGTCTATATCTATGTCTATATCTATGTCTATGTCCAGGTCTATGTCTGCACCTATATCAGTCTGTGTCTGTGTCTATGTCTATGTCTATGTCTATGTCTATGTCCATGTCCATGTCCATGTCTATCTTCAGGTCTATGTCTATTTCTATGTGTATGTCAGTATCAATGTCTACGTCTATGTCTATGTCCACATCCATGTCTATCTTCAGGTCTATGTCTGTTTCTATGTGCATGTCAGTATCAATGCCTATGTCTATGTCTATGTCTGCTTATCTTTATCTCTATTTCTGACTATATAGGTAGATATAGATAGAGTTGTTTTGACACCAGGCTTGCTAACAGTTCTAGTTTCTTGCAAAGTGTGTTACTCATACTAATTCATTTGATATCCTTGAAAATATTAAGAGTTGACATCATGATTCCCATTTTACAGATGGAGAAACTTCAACTCTACATGGTTAAAGAAACTTCTTCTAAGTTACACAGAAGTTCAGTTATTTAAGTGATATTAGAATCAAGTCTCTTTGTACTTTCTTGCCACCTCTTACTGTGGTTGCAAAATGTGCTTACTGGAAATTACACATGATAAATATCATATAATTTCAGAGAATGGACTCCAAGTGGTAAAATTAAAAAATATGGTTTCTCCAGATCCCTACCCCCACATTTGTATTGACAGAAATCATGGAATTTGTTCATCAAGATCACAATTTTGAAGTAATCTACTATTCTTTGTGAGATGTCTGATTACTACTTCTGTAGTTATATGGTGCCCTAAATAAAATGGCTCTTACAAATATCAATGCTTCCCACCCCAATATTATATAAAGTGTCATAACTTGAAAACACTACTTTTCAAAGATTATGCCTCAATAACCAAGAGAATGGTAAAGTACTATCTCAATAGACCCCAATAAATACCTGATTATCTAGTCAAAGGACCCACAAACGTAGATGGCTGACGCTATTCACCAATGTGTGCATCCACTGAGTCCACCTACTTCACGCATTTAAAATTGCCAATGGAAAAATAGTAGTAGGACAAGAGTAAATTATGGAAACATAAGTAGCAGTGTTTTTTGGGAAGTTTGATTTATTCTTCTGGTTCTACTATTAAAATATTGATTATCCATATTTAACTATTGATTAAATATTTATTTGGATAAATATTACACTTTCATACAGTAATATATAAAAGATATCATGTTATACTTTTTATACTTCTTATAGAAAACTTATAATCAAAATACTATATTTCATAATGACATGCCTTCAGACCAAATATGTATAAGAAATGAGATAAGCAAGAATAATTTCTAAATTAATCACAAATATAGCATTAATGTAATTAACATAATTTAGTTAATATATTACTATCAGTGACATGGAAATGAGAAAATTTCCCTTGTGACAGGAAAATACATATACATATGTAATATGTGTAATATATGACCATTCATATACATGCACATATATATGCAGTGGAAGGAAATTTGTGGAGAAGTCAAAAATTTATACCAATATTTTCAAAACTTCTAGAACTGAAATGGATACAATTATTATATTCCTAGCAAGAAAATTGTGATGTGTGTAAAAATGAGGGTTTACCAGATTGTACATAATTTCACTGTAAAACTCTACGAAAGAACATTTACTTCCAGAAAACTTCACAGCACAATAGACATCACCTTTCACCCTTCAACGTGCCTAAGACAGGAAGGAAGGAAGGAAGGAAGGAAGGAAGGAAGGAAGGAAGGAAGGAAGGAAGGAAGGAAGGAAGGAAGGAAGGAAGGAAGGAAGGAAGGGAGAGGGAGAGAGGGAGGGAGGGAGGGAGGAGGAGGGAGGAAGGAAGGAAGGAAGGAAGGAAGGAAGGAAGGAAGGAAGGAAGGAAGGAAGGAAGGAGTGGAGGGACATCATGTTTTCTTTTGTTGTTGAACTATTAAGATATATTAGCTAGTCACCGAAGACAAAAGTGTCTTCAAAAGTAATCACTTGTTAGAGAATCCCTACATGATAGACATGTACTATCCTAAAAACAAAATCCAAACATAGTCAGTACTCAAAAATATTTATTAAATGAAGAAATGAATCCTCCATAACTGAAATTATCTGTGATTAGGTTCTGAATGTATTATTTCAAACATAAATGATTGTAGCAATTTACACAGATAACTCACAACATTCAAAATTATTATAAAATTTATATAATATACACTGCTATGTTATTTAAACTCAGATAATAATTGAACTAATGTCGATTAGTATCAATGGCTTTTAATTTATAATATTTTAATGAAACAACTCATATATTATCCCTATTTGTTACTTCTTCCAAGGTAGTATAATCTCATTGCTAGGAAAGTTGAAAGGTATGAAGAATAAAATAATCAAGAAAATGTGGAGGAACATGAAAAATATATTCCTGAGGTTGTTAGAAATTGTAATTTTTAATTCATAAATTTAAACATGGCACTTAATATATTATATCCATGGAAACTGTTCTTACAGTAATCACATATTTTCCATATTTCATCTATACTTTACATCTCTGATAATTTCATTTTGTCATAATTTAATTTTTCATCCCAATGTTAAACAGGTTTCACTTTTCTTTATTCTGCTTTTGCTTTCATAAATGGAGCTCATTACTCTAAGGCACATTATTAATACAAAAACATAATATATTAGATCATAATTATGTATTTTTCTGAGTAGATGTGTTTCAGTTAGTCACTCATCTCATTTCAACTCTAATAAGTGCTATATGTTACATCAAATAGAAGTAAAAATTTATGGAAAATACATATCCAAAGTGTTTATTCAATAGTGCATTTCTATTTTGCAGGAATTTAAAATGGTTCATCCTTCACTTTTTTAATAGAATATAAAACATTAAGTTTTCACAAAATAAGCAAAATTGTATGCGCAATGCATATGTATATTGAGGAGCATAAAAATATAAGAGGGTGAACTCATTGCCCTGTTCAAGAATTGAATCCACTGCCTAGCTTAACAAATAGAATGTGCAATTATACTTAATCTCTCATGCACACACTACCTTGGAAGCAGTAATAAAGTAGTAAAGACAATCCTTCCATCTCAGCCTCCTGATTAGCTGGGACTAGAGGCATCCACCACCACACCCAGATAATAATTATTATTTTTTTGCGGAGGTGGGTCTCAGTGGGTTGCCCTGGCTGGTCTCAGACTCCTGGCCTCAAGCTCTTGGACTCCTCTTCTAGAACAAGTACTTTCTTGGTTTAAACAAAAAAGTTTTTCTTTATAATTAAACTGCCTAAACACTGTTTCAGATGGCATATTTTGGGAATTTATAAAGTTGACATTTGAGACTTACTTTTTCATTCAGTATTGCATTTCTAAGATCCAAATATATTAAATAAAGCTATTTTTTGCCACTCTATAGAATTCTATTTAATGAATATATTAGGAATAGTTTACTCATATTGGTGTAAATGGATATTTGGGCTTGCTTTCATAAACTTTTTTTTTTAAAGAGTCAGTGTCTTGCTCTGCTGCCCAGATGTATATATTATATATCTCCCATATATATATAGAGAGAGAGAGCTGTATAGATGTGAGACTTAGATCGACAGGGAGGTAGATGTGTATATACAAATGTATCTCTGTCATCAGAATAGTTTAACACATACAATATTTAGTGAAAAATAGATTGAAAAGGGCAAGAACAAAAGTGAGGAGATAATTTAATATTACTTTTATTACCTAATTCTGATGCTTTAAACTACAGTGCTGGCAGCAGGACTGCATAGAAGTAATTTCAAGATATATATTTGTGGTGCAATTAAAATAAATGATGATAGAAATTATGAAACTGGTGATTCAAAATAAAGCGAAAAGTCAAAAAACAAATTTCAGATAAGTGGTCATTAGCTGTGCCATTTACTAAAATGGTGAAGAAAATTGGATTTGGGAGTAGAGATTAAATTTAGTTTCAAAAATGTCATGTTTGTGATCATTGTAATTTTTCCAATGAAATCAGCAAATGGGAAATACAATCAGAAATGAGATCTGAATGAGAGACACACATTTAGAATTTCTCACAAGAAAACAATTCAGATCTATTTGAATGGGTTATACATAGGGCTGTATTTTATATATCCTAAGTTTACTAGTGCAAATCCTGGCTGGAGTAAATTTTAAATCATATTTTATTACTCTAATTTTAAACATTAAAATTATTTTACCCATGTGTTTTTAGCTTACAAAATAACAACTTTTCAGAACATGATAACTATATCACTGATTTAGTAGTAATTACATATATATTTCAATTTTCTTAATTGTAAATAATCTTGCAGAAACATAAAATCATTCAAAATAGAAATAAAACTGTGGTGTATCTCACTAAAGATGTCATACCAAAATCATGTTTTTCTCTACCCTGCCTCAATGAAAATGAAAATGCTAAATTTTTAACCAAAGAGAAATGAAATGATAAAAGAAGAAAATTTGAAACATCAGAAGAAAGAACGTACTTTGAGCGAAAATATGGGTATGTACAAGCGAATTACTTTCTTCTCTTGAGTCTTCTAAATTGTGATTAATAATTGAAGCAATAATTTTAAAATTAGTTTGGCTACAAATATATATCAAGAAAATATTTAACATAATTATCTTGCAAATTTAAGAGTGGAGAATAACTTAATAGTAAGTGAAGTTCTATATGTCATCCAAACTGGTAAAAGAATGACACTACTAAACTGTGCCAAGTTTATATATAATATTTATATTTTACATATTATACTTTTTTATATTTTATATATTATATAAAATTTATATATAATACATGATATATACTATATGCCTAGTATATATTATAAACTTTTATATATACTGTATATTATACTAAAATTTAGATATAGAACATATTATATTTTCCTACTATACACATATAATTGTATATATTGTATAAATAATATGTAATTAATACATTATATTAATATAATGAATTATATTCATAGAATACTAACATACCATATTAATATATTATTATATTATAGATATCATATTATATTATACATATCATATTATATTAATATACTAATATATTAATATTACTAATTAATTAATATATTAATATTAGTACATATTATACTAGTAATATAATTATATACTTATATAATTATATATATAACATAATATACTAATAATATATTAATATTAGTATGTTAATATAATATGTAAATAGTAATATATTAATATAATAATATTTAAATATAATTATATATCCTATAATAGATTAATATGTTACATACTATCATATATATTAATATGTTATATTATATTCATATATTATATAAGATATTATATTAATATTATAATATGCATTATAGATATTGTATATATTATATATCATATTATATATTATAATATATTACATAGATATTGTATTATATTATATTAATATATTAATATATTGATATATTATTATATTATTAATACTATACTAATATTATATATCAATACATTATGTATGACATATATTAATAATATATTTATTGATTAATATAATAATATTAATATATTATATAATATATTATCATATAGAAAGGCTATGTATATGCAATATACCAAAATTTATATATTATATATTATACATTCTTATTAAATTATATCTAATATATACACACATATATAATATATATATTCACAATTTTTAGTAGAACCACTACAAATGTATAGTAAGTGACACACTGAAAAATACCAGCCAAAACAAAATGGAGTTCTAAAGGACAATGTTTAATCACAAGAAGCCAGAGCAAGAAGGAAAAATGAAGAAAATACAGAAAAAAAGAAAAATAGCTTAAAAATAGCAATAATTACATAAAATACAAATGGTATAGATGTGTTATTTAAAAGAAAGATTGATAGAGTGGATTAAAAACATTGCTCAATTACACGCTCCCTACAAAAAACTTCAAATATAATGAAGTAGACCTATTGAAAAGCAGAATAAAAAAGTCATTTTATAAAGAGAAAGCATGAGTCACTGTGTTGGTATCAGAATATTTAAGTAGACTTCAGAGCAAACAGAATTACAGGGGCAGAAAATAAATTTTATTATAAGAAGTGGACCAATCTACCCATAACACATGGCACTGCTAAATATGCATGTAGCAAATGGTAGAGCTGCAAAATACATAAAGCAAAAACTTGTAACAGACAGAAGAAATAAAGAGAACCACAAATATAGTTGGTGACTTCAACTCCCCTCTCTCAACAATTGATCAATAACTAGGCAGAAAATCAGCAAGGATATAGAAGAATTCAAAGCTTAATGAACCAAGAGGAAAATGTTGAGATTTACAGACTATTCCACCAATAACTGCAGAGCACATGTTCTTTTCAAGCACCCCTTGGAGTCTACACCCAGATGGAGCCTAATTGTGCCATAAAGCAAATTTTTCCATGTTATCAATTACCTCAACAAATTTGAGTTAAAATTATGCACAAGTTATCCAGCCACAATACAATCACGTTAGAATACAATAGTAAATTCTCCAAACACTTGAGAAAGAAACAGCGCACTTTAAATAATCCATGTGTTAAAAAGGAAATTTCAAGGAAAACTTAAAAATTAATTGAATTGCATAAAAATGAAAATACAAAGTATCAAGCCTTTTGGGACACAGCAAAAGCAATGCTGAAATTAAAGTTAGCAGCAGTGACGGTACACATTTGAAAAGAGCAAACAGAAGAGCAAAATAAGCCCAAAGCCATAAAACAACTATAGTTAATAATATTAATTTATTCCATATTTTAAAATAACTAAAGAGTGAAATTGAATGTTTCTAAGACAAAGAAATGATAAATCCTTGATTTAATGGATATCCCAATTACCCTCATTTGATTATTACACATTGTGTGCTTGTATCAAAATATGTGCCTCATAAAAATGTACAACTATTATGTATCCATATGAATTAAACATGGAAATTTTAAAAAATCACAAAGATAATAACAGTAATATTATAATTAAAAACTCAAAGAAACATAGAACTAATTATTTGAAACAATGAAGTTGACACACCTCTAGCAAATCTGACAAAGTGAAAAAATACAAATTATGAATATCAAAATTCAAAGAGGGAATATCACTATAGACTTTGCAGACTTGAAAATTATATGAAGAATACTATAAACAATCCTACACGTCTAAATATATCTTAAATAAAATGAACCAAATCCTTAAAAAACACAATTTGACACACTCACTGTAAAATAAATCATTTGCATAGTATTATAACCAGTGAGAGAACTGATTTTGTAATTTAAAAAGCAAATCTCCAGTTGCATAAGGTTTCACTGGAGACGTCTATCAAATGTTTATGGAAAAATTAACATAAATTCTTCAAAATCTCTTTTAGGCAATAGAAGAGGAAGATACATTTTCTTTTTTTTTCTTTTTTGAAGTGGAGTTTCGCTCTTGTTGCCCAGGCTGGAGTGCAATGGCGTGATCTCGACTCACCGCAACCTCCACCTCCTAGGTTCAAGCAATTCTACTGCCTCAGCCTCCGGGGTAGCTGAGATTACAAGCATGAGCCACCATGCCCAGCTAATTTTGTATTTTTAGTAGAGATGGGGTTTCTCCATGTTGGTCAGGCTGGTCTCGAACTCCCAATCTCAGGTGATCTACCTGCCTGGGCCTCCCAAAGTGCTGGGATTACAGGCGTGAGCCACCCCTCCTGTCCCAGAAGAAACATTTTCTAATTCATTTTAGAAAACTACAGTGATACCAAGACAATACACACACACAAAAACCAGAGACCAATATCCCTCATGAAATAAATGCAAAAATTTTTAACAAAATATGAATAAATAGAATATAGCAATATGTAAAAATAATTACATACTATGACATTTATTCTCAGAATTCAAGGCTGGTTCAGTGATTGGAAAATATTAATGTAATTCACAAAATATACATCCTAACATACTGCATGATCAAATAATTCAAGGCAGAAAAAGAATTTGATAAATTTTATAGCCTATTACTGATTATAAATAAAACTCTGAGAAAGATAAGAATGGAGAAGAACTTCTTCAACTTGATAAAGAGATCTACCAAAAAAAAGAGAAAATTTAACAAAATAAAAACAAAAAAAATACAGCTATCATTATACTTAATAGTGAAAGGCAGAATTATTTTCCCCTGACATCAAAAACAAGGGAAGGATATTCACTTTCACCACTCTTATTTAGCATAGTATGAGAAGTTCTGTCAAGCCCAATAAGGAAATAAAAGTAATTCAAAGATATATAGATATAAAAAGAGGAAATAAAATTGTCTTTATTTGCAGATGAAATGATTTTCTATCTAGAAAATGTATAGTAATACACGTACACATGCAAAATAATCCCCTTGAGATTTATAAATTTGGTAAAGTGCACAACACAAGGCCGGGCGCGGTGGCTCAAGCCTGTAATCCCAGCACTTTGGGAGGCCGAGACGGGCGGATCACGAGGTCAGGAGATCGAGACCATCCTGGCTAACACAATGAAACCCCGTCTCCACTAAAAATACAAAAAAATTAGCCGGGCGTGGTGGCGGTGCCTGTAGTCCCAGCTACTCGGGAGGCTGAGGCAGGAGAATGGCGGGAACCTGGGAGGCGGAGCTTGCAGTGAGCCGAGATCGCGCCACTGCACTCCAGCCTGGGCGACAGAGCAAGACTCGGCCTCAAAAAAAAAAAAAAAAAAAAAAAAGTGCACAACACAAGAGAACAAATAAAATTATTTGTATTTCTATATTAAGAAATTAAGACACGGACACTGAAATTAAAAGTTTAATGATATTTATAACTGCTCAAAAAAAATGAAATACATGTAAAATGATGAAACATGAATAAGACTTGTAGTCTAAAAATGATGAAATTCTGATGAAATGAATCAAAGAAGATGAAACAAATGGAAAGACACACAGAGTTCATAGTCTGGAATATTCAATGGTGTTTTAGTTTGTTTCTGCTGCCATAACAAAGTATCACAGACTAAATGGCTTAAACCACAGAAATTTGTTTTCTCACAATATTGGAGACTAAAAGTCAGAAATCAAAGTGTCAGCAGGGTTGGTTTCTTCTGACATCTCTCTCCTATTGTCTTTTACACGGTCATTCTTTCGCTCTGCGCTCCTGCATGGTTTTCCTCTGTGTGTGTCTCTGTCCTTATCTCCTCTTTTTAGAACACCAGTTATATTGGACTCGGGCTCATCTTAATTACTGCATTTTAACTTAATTACCTCTTTAAAGACCCTATCCACAAATGCAGCCACATTCTGAGCTTTGGTGGTGTATTAGTCCATTTTCACGCTGCTGATAAAGATATACCTGAGACTGGGTGATTTACAAAAGAGGTTTATTGGACTTACAGTTCCATATGGCTGGGGAGGCCTCACAATCATGGCAGAAGGCGAGGAGGTGCAAGTCACATCTTCAGTGGATGGCAGCAGGCAAAGAGAACTTGTGCAGAGAAACTCCAGTTTTTAAACCATCAGATCTCATGAAACCCATTCACTATCACGAGAACAGCATGGGAAAGACCTGACCCTGTGATTCAATCATCTTCCATCGGGTCTCTCCCACAACACATGGGAATTATGGGAGCTACAAGATGAGATTTGGATGGAGACACAAGCCAAACCATATCAGGTGGTCAGGAGTTCAATACATGAATTAGGTGAGAGTGGGGCACAATTTATCCAGTAATAGCAAGAATGTCAGTTATACCAAAATTAATAAAATTTATGAATTTAAGGCAATTCCCATCAAAACACCAGTAAGAGTTTTTGTAGTTACAGACAATATTATTCTAAAATATATATGGAAAGCAACAAAGGAACTAAAAGAGCTTAAATAATTTTCAAAATGAAGAATATCGTGGGAGAAAACAGTCTATCCAATTCTAAGACTTCTTTTATTAGCTTAGTAATTAAGATTGTGTGATATTGATGGAGGAATAGACTCATAGATCAACGACAAAGAGAAGACAATTCAGAAATAGACCCCAAAATGTGCCCAATTGATTTTTAACAAAAGTGCCAAAAGAATTCAATGGAGAAAAGATAGCCTTTTTTCACCGATGGTGCTAGAGCAATTTGACAACCCTAGGTGAAAAAATGCATACAAAAAAGTGAGCATTTACGTATTATGAGGTATAGGAAAATTAACTCAAAATTGATTATGGAATTAAATATAAAACAGAAAACTCTAAAATTTCAAGCAAAAAACTTGGGAGAAGATTTTGGAATCTTGAGTGTTCTTCGATTTTGACACCAGAAATACAATGCACAAAAATAGTTGATAAATTGGCCTTTATTGAAATTAAAACCTTTTGCTCTGTGAAAGCTTCTGTTAATGGCATAATACAAACTTCAAAATGGGAGAGGTGTTTGTTATTCATATATCTGACAAAGGGCTATTATGTACAATATGTAAAGAACTCTAAAAGCTCAATAAAATAATTATTAACTGTAATCAGGTGGATAATTAGAAGCCAGACAAAAGACATGGAGAGATATTTTACCAACACCATTAACCATTAGATAAATGCAAATTGAAACCACAATGAGCTTTGATTCCACACTTATAATTGCCAAAATAATCCCTATAGTGACACCATCAGATGCTGGGAAGGATATAGAGATTCTGAATCCCTCACATATTGCTGATGGAAATTCAAAACAGTGCAGCCACTATAGAAATCAGTTTAGCAGTCCCTTAAGAAAAGTATGTTCAATTATGTATGATCCAGCAATTGTACTCCAGAGGATTTACCCTAGAGAAATGAAAAGTTATGTTCACATAAAACCTCTACATGACTGTTTAGGTTATTTCTAATAGCCCCAAACAAACAATGACTCATATGTTCTTCAGTGGGTAAAGGGTTAAACAGACTATGGTACCTCAATCCACACCACCAAATACTACACAAGAGTAAGAAGGAATGGACTGCTGATAACACTAAAACCTGAAAGGAATTTCAGAGAAGTAAGTTGAATTTTTTAAAGAGAAAACAATTGGCCAGCACTTTGGGAGGCTGAGGTGGGTGGATCACGAGATCAAGAGATCCAGACCATCCTGGCCAACATGGTGAAACTTCATCTCTACTGAAAATACAAAAATTAGCTGGGTGGGGTGGTGTGCGCTTGTAGTCCCAGTTACTTGGGAGGCTGAGGTCGGAGAATCTCTGCTTGAACTCGGGAGGCGGAGGTTGCAGGAAGCCGAGATCACACCACTGCACTCCAGTCTGGGTGACAGAGTGAGACTCCATCAAAAAAAAAAAAAGTGAAAAAAAAACTTATAAAAGTTTACATACTGTAGTATTCATACTGTAGCATTTTATTCATATAGCATTCCTGAAATGATAAAATTATAGAAATGAAGAACAGAGTACTATTTATCAATGGTTATTAAAGAGGAGGGTGTATCATAATGGGGCCACATGAGCAATCACTGTGGTGACAGAATTATTCTCCCTTTTAACAATGCCAATATACCAGTATCCTGGTTGTGATCTTGTACTATCATCTTGCAAGAGAAGACATCACTATCAAGAGAAACTGGGTATCGGATACATGATATCCCACTGTATTATTTTTTTACGACTGCACTGCATGTGAATCTATAATTACCTCAACATTAACATTTTATTTAAAAAAATCAAATAGCAACATGTAAATGCTAAATAAGAATTGTAGTCTTTTGGTTGATATCATAGAACAAGACTTTTCTCAGTTTGATGTTTGTATTGTTAAGACCCAGACTGACTCCTATGACCAAGTCCAAAGAAAATATTACTATGTGCCTCCTCTCATTCCACTACACCCCATATGAGTACAGACCCAACCAGAAGACAGTTCTATTTAGCAATCAACTGAGGGAAGCCTACTAAGTATGCTTTTAGACATATATTGAGTAAGATTGCCTGAACGTGCCCTTCAGCTTGACTCAACTTTAGGCAGATTTCTTCCTGACTTCACACTCCCTTTTCTTAGAATCTTTATGTAGAAAACTTGCAATTGTAAATTCCTTCTCCGTACCTTTAGAGATTTACATGTTCTAAAACTGCCTCTTGGCAGTTTGTAACCCAGAAAAGTCCTTTTCAAATACCTGGGAGCTATCTCGTTGAAATTAATCATCCAGGAAGCTAGCACTCGTATCTCCGGTTTTTGTGGGAGAGTCGGATCCTAACTTTTTGAGGGATCTTGTTTTATGGTGTCAAACACCTTCTTTTTATGAAGATAGAAAGTTGACCCTTACTTTAGTATATCAGTTAGCAAACAGACATAGCATATAATTCCTCTACCTCAGCTCTTAAAAGTTCCCAAGATTTTTGGTTCAATGGAGTTGAGCTCAGACTGTGTTCTGGCTTCTCTCCGCTGTTGTGACAGTCCTAATACAGTTACCTTTGTCCAGTGCAATCTTTGCTTGAGAAAGAATAGACATCTGTGGTCACAAAAGATTTGATGATGAACAGTAGAAACAGAGAAATAAAGGTAGAGATTTTTTAAAAAATAAAGTCAATATATTTTGCCAAAATAGAAGTTCAACAAAAGCCTGACAACACAGTTGATGTTATTTTTTAATGGAGAGGAAGTAGAGAGGACAAGAAAGATGAGAGTGTTTAAAATATAAAAATAAACCAAATAGGAGACTCAGACATCTTACTATACATATGGGGATACACCAAGCTAAAATCTAGAACTAGTTTTTTGCATTGACAGCATTCATGTCAAAACAAAAAACCTAAAAACTTCAAGGGAAAGATTGAGGAAAAAATAAAGCAACCTAAAAAAAAAAGTACAACTCAAACTGTATTTAATTCTTATCCACTTATAAAATATCAATGATGTGTAAAAACAATCTAAAAACATATTTTAAAATATATTTTTTAACATCCAAGGCTCAGAAGTGTCACATTTTAGTGTCATACCTTAGGAAGATCTTTGATTATGAGATTAAGGAAAAAAAAAAAAAAACTGGTACATAAAATTCAGTAAAATAAAGTTTTTCTTTCTTTCTTTCAAAAATAAATAAATAAATGAATGAATAAATAAATAAAATAAACAGTCTCATCACACTGTAGCCCAGGATGGAGTCCAGTGCCACGATCTCAGCTCACTGCAACCTCCGCCTCCCAGGTTCAAGTTATTCTCCTGTCTTAGTCTCCCTAGTAGCTGGGATTACAGGCGTATACCACAAAGCCTAGTTAATATATTTTTGTATTTTTAGTGGACACAGGGTTTCAGTATATTGGCCAGGCTGTTCTCGAACTCCTGACCTCAAATGATCCACCCACCTTGGCCTTCCAAAGTGGGGGCATTACATGCATGAGCCACTGTACCCAGCCAATGAGAAAGTTTTTAAAATATGCTTTAAAAAGCAAAAAAGGAGAGAAAATCAATACAGCAAGTAATGAAATTCCGGTGCAGACCATTAGTAGGACTTACCAACGAAAAAAAAAGACATTGAACAGAATGAAAAGCATGGCTTAAAGTCAACAGATGTTGAGGATGAAAGCAGTTAATATGATTGTTTAGATGGTCAATATGAACTCTAGAATGACAGAAACTGAGGATGAAAATTATGTTCCAAACATGACCATTTTCACCAATGGAAGAAATCCTATTAATGTAACATTGTCTCACAAGTGGTATTTGAGTTGTGACTTGGAACACATACAGATGGAAAGGTATTGAAATTACCTATGAAAGGTATTGAAAGGTAATTCGTATTCATTCTCGAATATGTTCACAACAATAATACTGCAAATGTTGTTCATTGGCTTTCAATTTTGAGTCATTGTTTAGGTCAAGGAAAGGTAATATGCTTAAAGGATGGAATGAAACAAAGAACTACAAAAATATAAAAGTATAACTGATACAAAATTAAATGTGGATAAAATTTGGTAGAGAGAGAAGAGGATTTATATTATATAAAGTTAAAACTGAATCGAAAGATGATAAAATGATTATAGTTTAATTATATTGTTTATATTACAATAATTGTTAGCAAAATTAAAACTAAAACAATTGCCAAACAGAGAGATGGAGGAGAGGATTTGAGTAAGGACAAAATATATATTAATATCAAGGGGTTCATAATTGTTATCTTGGGAGGCCAAGGCAGGCAGATCACCTGGGGTCAGGAGACTGAGACCAGCCTGGCCAACCTGGTGAAACCCCATCTCTACTAAAAATCCAAAAAAATTAGCTGGGCATGGTGGTGCATGCCTGTAATCACAGCTTTTTGGGAGGTTGAGGCAGGAGAATAGCTTGAACCTGGGAGGTGCAGGTTGTAGTGAGCCAAGATCGTGCCATTGCACTCCAGCCTGGGCGAATAGTGAAACACTGTCTCAAAAAAATAAAATATAAACAAACAAACAAACAAACATTATCTGATTGTGTTAAACTAAGAAAATAACATATAACATTATCTATTATAAGAGGGTAAATAACTAAAATAAAAGCAATTTTTAAAGAATTCTTTGTGTGTGTGTGTGTAAAGTCTTTTTATTTTTATTTATTTATTTATTTATTTATTTATTTATTATTATAATACTTTAAGTTCTAGGGTACATGTGCATAACGTGCAGGTTTGTTACACATGTATACTTGTGGCATGTTGGTGTGCTGCACCCATCAACTCGTCAGCACCCATCAACTCGTCATTTACATCAGGTATAACTCCCAATGCAATCCCTCCCCCCTTCCCCCCTCCCCATGATAGGCCCCGGTGTGTCATGTTGCCCTTCCCGAGTCCAAGTGATCTCATTGTTCAGTTCCCACCTATGAGTGAGAACATGTGGTGTTTGGTTTTCTGTTCTTGTGATAGTTTGCTAAGAATGATGGTTTCCAGCTGCGTCCATGTCCCTACAAAGGACACAAACTCATCCTTTTTTTTTTTTTTTTTTTTTTTTGAGATGGAGTCTTGCTCTGTCGCCCAGGCTGGCGTGCAGTGGCCGGATCTCAGCTCACTGCAAGCTCCGCCTCCCGGGTTTACGCCATTCTCCTGCCTCAGCCTCCCGAGTAGCTGGGACTACAGGCGCCCGCCACCTCACCCGGCTAGTTTTTTGTATTTTTTTTAGTAGAGACGGGGTTTCACCGTGTTAGCCAGGATGGTCTCGATCTCCTGACCTCGTGATCCGCCCGTCTCGGCCTCCCAAAGTGCTGGGATTACAGGCTTGAGCCACCGCATAGTATTCCATGGTGTATATGTGCCACATCTTCAGGGTAAACTTTGAAGTGAGAGAGTTGTAAGAGAGTGCTGATTTTCTTTACAAGAGCTTCATCACCATGTGATTATTTTATGACACATGCCTATATTACTTGATGAAAACAAATATTTGAAGAGTAAAATTCTACTTATTTATAATTGATAGTGATTTATGAGATAAGGATACTTACTCTTGAATTAATATAAAAAATTTCGAGTGGAAGCAATTTACCAATCAGGGACCAGAACTATTTCTTCAAACTTTTTTAACATATGAAAATGTTCTTTTTCCTTGCTTTAAACCACTGAATTTGCAAATATCACCCATCCCAGACTCTTTGTTCCCTCCTAGATACTTGGTTAGCAGCTGCATCTGTAAACAAGTGCATCATGTGAATTACAAGTAAATAAAATAATTGGCTTTCAATTAGACTAAATTCCCAAGAAGTGGATTATGCCCTGATTATGCCTTCCCAGTTTAAATAGCCACACTCCAACTCAAATTGCTCTTAATTTAATTAATTATATTTTTTACTTAGGAAATTTTGTTTGGTATAAAAATATAATTTCATGAAAATAGCTACAATAAAAATAAAGATTACATTTCACTGGGAATATACAATAAAGAGTAAGACAAATAAATTTAGCGTGCAAAGTATGATGACACTCATGTCTAACATTTGAAATTATGAATCTTAAATCCTGCTTCATTTCTCAAAAAAAGTTATCATCAACGTTTATATATTTTTGCTTCTGAAATAAATCATCCACTTATTCTATTTCTATGTTTAAATCCCCCAGCTTTTCTAGAAAAAGATAAGTCACTATAACTTTGTTACAAATAGGGAGTGGCTAGATCTGTAATCTTATCTCAGAAACCCTTAGTTATATCTTTGGAAATAAATGTTCAGGGTTTTTTTTTTTTTTTCATTTTATTTCCATAAATTTTATATATACCTATAAAATCATTTAATTGCACATTTCGGCACCACATCACACACCTTTATAAATAAATGTATTACAAAGAAAAGGATGTAATTTTCCTTCTATAAGTTTGATTAGCTTTCCAAAATTTATGTCTCCCAATAAGGAGTATCATTAAAAATAATCATTGAACATTTATTTTGATTTAAGTCAACAAAAATTATTATTACCAGATAAAACATATTTGCATATTTTAATTTTTATTTTTTAAAAAGTTCAAAGTAAAATGATCAAGATAATAAGAGTCTGAAAATGTTTTATTTCTAAATTTAGAAATGCAAGCTATGACAGGTTATAACTTTATGTTTGAAAAAAGGGCATGCAAAAAGCATAGTTTTTTTTTTTTTTTATACTTGAAGTTCTAGGGTACATGTGCACAATGTGCAGGTTTGTTACATATGTATACATGTGCCATGTTGGTGTGCTGCACCCATTAACTCCTCATTTACATTGGGTATACCTTTTTAAATAGTGATTTAACTTCGGTATCCTAAAAAGGTCTCGAAAATTAAATAGTTGGATGAGAAACTAGGTAGTCAAATTTCCATTATGATAATCACTCCTATCAACATTCCATACATCTTAGCTATAGACTTATAATGCAAATATATATAATAAAGTTTACAATTTATTTTTAAGTTATATACTCATTCAATACATTAAAGTCATGGTCAATTTCATTACAGTATTTACACATTGAAAATATTGTTAGTTTTGATTAAATTTCTCCATAGCAAGATAGTAAAAATTGGGAGAGATATTTTTACTTATTAATTTTCAATTGTTTATGATAAATAAGCTGACTCTGTTTCTTAAATGTGTGTAACTCTAAGATTTCAAAAAATAAGAAAACAAGAGGGAGAAGACATATTTTATAAATATTTGCTTTGAAATTTTTTATTTAACATTATTGTCAGTTTGAACTGTTTCTTCTGAATTTCATTTGCTATCTTGTATCTTATAATTATTTTAGGGTTTTCACAAATATAATACATGTGACGTTAATATTTCATAATGTGTGTTCTAAATTTACTAATTAAATATCAAAATTTCTCTAATATTTAAAAGACAACATTGATGATGATGTTTGAACTTACTGAATACTAAAATATTGTGAGAAACAGAGGTGTAGTTAGACATCAGACTGGACTCTATGAAAATGATAATATTTGACCATTGTTTACATACATAAATAGTAATTCATATGGTTCAACATATTGGATAGATTTTTGTTATATTTGTGAAAAAATGCTGTAAGTATCAATATCTTGATTTAATGAAAACAGGTTATTGCTTCCATAACCTTTTTCAGTATCTGTTAATGTATTCCCACATGTGTTTGTAGAAAGGTGAAGTAGAAATAAATAATATTGAGTATCAATAAATATTTTTTCATTGTAGCTGAATACTTGGGAAAGACAAAATATATGTACTATAAATATCAATATCTTGAAAACAAGTTAATGAAGAAATAACCTGTTTTCATTAAATTCAAGGTATTGGTACTTATAGCTTGTATATGCTTAATTGTCTTGTCCAAGTTTTCAGCTACAATGAAAAAACATTTATTGATATCCGGTATTATTTCATTTCTACTATGCCTTTCCATAAAAAAATGTAGAAATACATTAACAGATATTGAAAACAAACATAATCCAGAAGAGGAAGAAAATAATTTAAAGCAGAACTAAGTGACAAAACACAGTAATATTTCAAACGTATTAAGGTTGATAAATGACTCATGTAGATGAACTAACAATGCAAAATCACTAAATACTTTGAGTGAAAGCTGTGTCTGAATAAATCAAATACAGTAAAAGTTTTGAAACTTTAATATTCTATTCAAATAATTCAAAATTTGGGGGGCACCTATTAGTATGCAAGGCAACGTGTTAAGCCATGGGAATGTGAATATTAACAGTGAGGAATGCCTGTGCTTACGAGGGGATTGGTACAGCTGCTATCGGGAGCTATTGAGAGAATTACTAAAAAGAAGAAGAAAAACATGCTATCAAGAGAGGTACTCACGCTGAGAAAGGGATAAGAGCTGTCATTTTACTTAGATCTTAAGGATAATGAACAGTGTTCAAACAGGAAAGAGAAAGAAAGGGCAGAATCCAGGCAAAGAATTTGAATGTTCTAAAGTGTGGATACTTGGAAGAACTTGGTATGTTCAGAAAATTGGAAACTGATAAGATGGGGACTAATTTGACCATCAGATGAGGAAGTTGTGATTTAACTAACACTTGAGGTCTAATTAAAAGGCTAATATAAGGGTACTAGACTTGGTAAGATGTAGCTGAGTATAGGTTTTATGAAACTCATGTCTGCATGCAATTTTGAAATATAGATGCTAAGTAAGTGTTTTCTGAAGTGAATTGGATGGAAGTGAATCAAATTATACACCTATAAATGTCTAATCATGAAACATACATAACAATATCTGCATTTTATAAATCTGTTAAGTCAATCTGAAGAACAAGAGTAATAGATTAGATATGGCAAAACAAATTGAATCCTACTCGTTTGGCCCAGAGAGACTAGAGAAGACAAAAAACAAACTGAGAAGGTGGGAATCAAGTGAATATATATTTGAGAAATAAATATTGAATTTTTCTAATATAAATTATATCAGGAAAATAATTTATACTTAGTACTAGGGCTAAGCATAAATAAAAATGATAAGAATGAATACAATATGTATATAAAATGATACCAAATTATTCTGTTTTAACTTTTTATCAAAAGTTGAAAGATAAACACAGAAAGTACACAAAACTCTATTTATATTGTGTAATATGAAATTGTATATCATCTGGTTTCACCAGTAATACTTTCTAAACATAACATTTCATTTTCCTGAATTTTGTACAGTAATCCAGGCATAATGTCACAATGCCATTTTTGCACTCATATAAAAACTCCAATTATTTCAAACCACATTTCTAGTCAAATTTCTCCAATTGTCTAAAATTATATTTTTACAATATTAAAATTTGAATCAAGATTATAAAACTTCTACTCAGTGTATTTTTTGTTGTTGTTGTTATTCTGTTAGGTTTTATTTAAGCCTCTTTTAACATACTTTGGACCCCATGCATTTCATTTGTTGAAGAAATTAGTTGCTTTTTTCTATAGATTATTTATTTTTTGGTTTTACCTGACTGCTTGCTCTTGTTGCATGTTTAACTTCTCTTCTCACTGTATTTACTGTAAATTTAACATTTTAGGTAAATTCAGCTTCCATTTTATTCTGACAGCTATATGTCATTGGAATGTTGAAACAGTTTGTATTGCATCATGCTAGGAGTCACATGATATTTTTACATTACCAGTGCCAAGACTGATCAGTGATTGATGAGTTCGGGTTGTATAAAACTCATTCTTTTTATTGTAATATTTCTTATTGATTGTATATTTTATGTTCTTTCCATCCATTGGTGACCATTTCCTAGGTAACCTTTTGTTTGGAATTATAAATTTATTTTTTCTTTTTTTTCTGATTTATTTAATGAATTTCTTCTCTGGAATTCTTATATAAAGAAGAACATTACCTGTTCCACTATGGCTATTTGATTTCTATAAGAAAGAGCATGAATCAGTAATATATACTAAATGCTAAATTATTTTACTTTATTTGTCAACATCAATCTTATCAATATTTTCAATAATGTTTCGCTCTCTTTTCATAATTTGTAATACCTTATAAATGCAATACTTTTCAGATATTCAAATATTTTATAATAAATTTTAGCCATTTTTTTTTTTTTTTCCCGAGATGGAGTCTCGCTCCATCACCCAGGCTGGAGTTCAGTGACATGATCTCAGCTCAGTGCAATCTCTGTCTCCCAGGTTCAAGCGATTCTCCTGCCTCAGTCTCCCAAGTAGATGGGATTACAGATGTGCACCACCACGCCTAGCGAATTTTTGCATTTTTTCAGTAGAGATGGGGTTCAACATGTTGGCCAGGCTGGTCTCAAACTCTTGACCTCGTGATCTGCCCACCTCAGTCTCCCAAAGTGTTGAGATTACATGTGTGAACCACCACGCCCAGCCCCAATCATTCTTTTTGAAGCTCAAAAAATCTCATCTTAGACCTAAAATACTTCAGGCTGGCACCTATGTCTATCTGATCAGCCCTCATCATGTTTATAGCTTTTTATCTCAGGCACTACAAAGCAGCTTAGGTAATTTCCTGCTTCTACATAGAATCACTTCTAGGCACCCTAGATTTCTTTTCTTAATGGTACTTAGACACCAATATCTTGTTTACAAGGAGTGTTCATTGCTATTATGTTGTTACTGCCTCCAGACTTTTTCAATGGAGAGAGCTAGGATATACTAATTTTAAAGAGGAAAATAATAAAGTCACTTAATATATATATTATATCTACTTTAAATTGGGAGTATATCTACTTTAAATGGAAAAATGCAGTTTTGCTATTTTTTAAATTTTCTTAATTGTACCTTTTAAAAATATTGAAACATTTTAGATATTAAAAACAGTGATGCCCTGGACTATTTCAATTACCTTGCAACATATTTATAATCACTTCAAATGCACAACAACAATATTATTACTATCAAAGAATGACTGAATGTGGTGTAAGATTATTTGCAGTTCTGTGTTTCTAATGTTAGGTACTTAAATAGACGTTAGCCGCTGGGAGGGAATGAAAGAGGAGAGCAGAAAGACTATCACTAAGACACCCCCTAGCCCACCAACGTTCAGCCCCAAGACCTCCCTAACTTCACCCTAATGGATGGAGTTTGTGGTAAAGTCTGTGGCCAGCACATCTTGTAGAAGGAGAAACTAGGGCACAGGTGGAAATTCCCTAAAGTGGCACATGCCCAGTAACATAGAAATATGTCCTTAAGCTAACTCCAAGCTCATCATACCATCATTATAATAAAATTTATATGTGATTTTATCCCCTCTCTGAGTGGACTTTTCTGTACGAATTATGGCTAAGAACATGTGCAATTTAATTTTAGTTATATAACCATAATCTGTCAATCAAATGACATCATCCTGTCACTCTGACACAGCCTAAATATCAACTCCTCCCCACAAACCCAATACGAGCACCTTTAGCTATGTAAAGAGGGGCTGATTTCACTTCGCTGTCAGCCTGCTCTTCATATGAGAGTGTATTACTGTGCTTCTGTGCTTAAATAAATAAACTTTGCTTTAAGCTTCCTTTTTCTTTCTTTTTTTTTTGGAGACAGAGTTTCGCTCTTGTTCCCCAGGATGGGGTGCAATGGCACAATCTCGGCCTCGGCTTACCGCAACCTCTGCCTCTCAAGTTCAAGCAATTCTCCTGCCTCAGTCTTCCAAGTGGTTGGGATTACAGGCACCCACTGACGTGCTCAGTTAATTTTTGTATTTTTAGTGGAGACTCCATAGGAATAGTACCATTTAAATATGATGATGCCTTTTTCCCTTTAGTCTATTTTCCCCCTTAGTCTGGGGTTTGTTATAAAATTTTTGCCTTGTTGGTCAGGTTGGTCACAAACCCCTGACCTCAGGTGATCCTCCTGCCTTGGCCTCCCAAAGTACTAGGATTACAGGCATGAGCCACCACGCCTAGCCTGCAATTTCCTTTTATTACTTAACAATTTATACTTCAGAATATATAATATATAGTCAACTACACAAAGATTCTCCCAAGTGCCTTTAACAGACACACAGTGCAGTAGTACATGGTGCAAAGATTCTACAATTTACCCAACCAGAATTCTACTGCTGAATTTTCTTGGTTGATTCCAGCTTTACACTAGTAAAAATATTGTCGCATTGAAAAATGTTTGCCTTATATTATTCCAAAGTAATATCAGTTTACCTTTGGCCCCGGGAAAGACTCCATTAAGTGACATTGTTGAGTCAAAAGATAAATGCTCATGTGATAAACTCCATAGGAAGAGTACCATTTAAATATGAAGATGCCTTTTCCCCTTTAGTCTATTTTCCCCCCTCAGTCTGGGGTGTGTTTTCGAATTTTTCATATTTTTCTAATCTTAGGGGGGAAAAATGACTGCAGTTTTATTTGCATTTTTCTCATTATGATGCTTATAGTATAATGGATATAATTTACAACAAACATTGATCCATCTAATATATGAAATCTGCATTCTTTAGCTCTGAGTGACCCAGGAAAGCATCTTGTGTTAATAGCATATGTAGTTATTTAATTATAATCAATTTAGTTGATCTTAAACAATTTAACCCACTATTGCATTTTGAAGAGATAAACTAGGAAAAATAAAAGGGAAAAAGAGGGGTAGAGTAATAAGAAGGGAGAGAAGGAGGTAGAGGAGGGAAAACAGTAGGGAAGGGAAGCAGGGAGAAAAAGTTCAAGGACAATGAAGTGTGAGAATTAATGGGAAGGAACCGCTTAAATCAATGTAATTACTTTTGTTTGCTTGAAGCTTGTGCCACAGCCACTCTGTTATAAACCATTGAACTTATATGTTTTTCTCTTCATCATATTTCTCTTAGATGCTACTTGCAAATTAAACATTTAAAAGTTCTGCCAGATTTCAGCAATAAACCATATATTCATAGACTCTGAATTACATTGGTGTTTCTTGTTAATATATATTTGCCCATCTTATGCTCAGTAGGAGCTGCAGATTAATACTTTTCTCTTCTAACTTTGTTATCACATTTAACAAAGCACCAGAAGGGACATTGCACAACTATTTACCAAGAAGTGAAGCCTGTGTTAGCTGTTTGATCAAACACGTTTCATGCAAACTGCCTAGCTACATCAAAACAATTAGCAAGACCTGAAATTCAATCTGAGCTAGCATTCATATTCAAAGATTTGAATTCAGATAAGTTTAGAGACCAAATATTGTATTTTGATTTGTTTTGAAGTGGCCATCTGCCCATATCAAAAGCTACTACACCAGTTTGGCAGGTGGCTTAAAGAACCTAAATAACTACTTTGTGCAGGTCAGGTTCACAGACATACCCAGTGTTGCTTGGAAAACACAAAAAAGTCGTGTTCACAGCATATGGTACTTTACTAAGTTACCATCCAAAAGTGTCTATAACTTCTAAATTGTCAAAAATTGCAGCTCTCATAAGAAACCTTTAAAGAACCCTTCCAAATATATATCAACCTTGAATTATCTGTGGCCAAGACACTTAAAAACAGCATAACAATCTAACAAAATATTATAGAAAATTACATGATATAATAATCCTGATGTATGTATAACTTATGTTCTGAGGCATTTGAAGTGCTTCTTTGGATTAAAAAATGTCTTCCAAGAAATCAATAGCTGTATTTGTAATTTGTATAAATATTTATGTGCTGGTCAATTGCCTAATTTTTAATGGTTCAAAACAAATGCAGTGCCACAAAGAAGGACTTTAGTGGTGCCTTGTAGGCATTCAGGTGAAATAACCTTTACTATCACTCCTCTGTCCTTACCCCCTCCCTACAAATCTCCACATTTATTCCCATCTCAGGACTACGTCTGGGTCCTGTGGGCCTTTGAAATTCCTCATCTTGGAAGAGTGGCCATTGAAAGGAGTTGATAATGGTTCTTGGGTAGGGAATTGGAGTTAGAGGACTGTGGTGACAGGTAGGCAAGAAGAGGAGCTCCCTTTGTGCATGGGGCTTAGAAAGGGCCTGCAGTACCCAGTGAACAAAGGCTGACCTCTGTGGAGAGCAAGTTGAAGGCCAGCCATGAGGAGGGTAGCCCCATGCACTGGCCCAGGAGCTACATGTGCTTGCATTTCCAGATGATGTCACCAAGAAGGACAGAAGAGTTTTTCCAGAGCTGAAGTTGAATCTGTCTGGCCTGGACAACACCACCATATATTCTTTCCTCCTGCACTTTGTGATCTAGGCTAGCCACCCCTGGAAGTGTATGGAAAGAGAGTCAGTGTCCTGGGGTAAGCACAAACTGCCAGCCCTAGCTCTATCTACATCCACTCCGACTCTCCAGACATCAAACAGCATTAGTCTCCTTCATCAAAGTCAAACTCACCAATTAACTCAACAGAGGGCACCAGATCATGTTGAACTCCTTGCATAAATATGAACTTCAAATTCCCAAAGGAACATTTCCAGAGGGGATGATCACCTGCTACTTCATTCCCCAAACCCAATATACATCTGTGATGCCTTAACATAACGAGGAGGTTCCAGCTCCCAAAGTTAGATACAATCCATTTGCAAAGGCTTTTCTTTCTGCAGAGCAAAGCAGTATTCACAATGATATGATGGAAAAACCTGGAGACAAACAGCAATCTGGGTATTCTTAATGAAAATGGCTTATTCCTAGAACCAGTACCTTCTGTCTGCCTGCCAACCTCCATCCTCGATGTGGAAGTCCTCTCTTACTTTCCTTCCCACATGGCACGTGACTATAAAGGACACTCTGTTCTGAGGAAACACTGTTCCCCTTCCTACCCCAACTCTCCAACCTGTTCTGACAAGTCATTTGCTTGTTATCCATGCTCCACTCCCATGACAATTGGTCCAGTCTTGGGATGTCTGCACAGATTAGCATGCTACTCATGAGTCTCAACAGATCATCGGTTCCTCAACCGCTGGTCTGCAAGTAGGGTACCATCACACCAGGGTTTCAGAGAGCAGGCCTGTCTAATTGGATGGGATTCCATTTTTATTCTCAAGGTCCACTGAATACGGGGCCCCTTTTATCCAGTCTCAGGTCCTTCCTTCTCAGAACGCCCACTATCTAAAGATCCTTTCACAACCACTGATAGTCCTGACAGTCAATATCATGCACTGGCACGAGCCCACCTTATGAACTCATGGACATCCCTGTCATTATCCTGTCTGAAAGTAAAGGCTTTTTTAAAAAGATGCACTGACTTTTTGTGTGTGTGGCAATCAGTGTTGATTTGATCTTCTAAGTACAAAATGAATCTTACAGGTCAAGGGGAAAAAAACGTATTAACATCATTTTAAAGTATGAAGAATACATGTTCTGCTTTTCTGGAAAAAAAAAAAAAAACACAATAACTCACTCATTTCCCATTGTCAATAATAGCTGTGTTTATATACTACAGATGAATTTGAGTTTGTAAGGAAAATTCAGTTGGCCTAATTTGTTATTATTAATTCATTATAAACATGTATTTGCTAGGGTCCAGAAATTTACTTTTTGTTTCTAATAATAGCATACAGATGACTTGTACACATTGACATTTATAAACTCCACTGATCTTACTTTAGTGACATGAAAAGCACACTTTTAATTCTATTTCTTATAGCTTTAGGGTACTTTTCAGATAGTAATTGAGCTGTTAAGGATATAATCGATCAGTTGTAAAGAACAACAGATTTTAGTTGAAATGGAAATTTCACCATTCTATCCGTTAAAATGAGTTTATTTTGAGCACATGTAATTGTATCTTGTATTGTTTAACTTACAACAGTTATATTTTTCTTCTGACAAAATAGCCGAAGACAATCAGAAAACATTTTCTGCAAAATAAAAGCAATATGCAAAAAAAGACAAAAACAAAAACAAAGAACAAATATAGTGTTAAAAGGTCTAGTGAGATAATTTAGTATTAGCAATTAGTGATTCAAATATAATCCACGCAGATTTGGCAAAGTTATATAGCTCCGCCATCATTCTAAAGCAAAAGGATATATTTTAGGATATAAATCTCTATTACATATATATTTTGCAAAAAACCAATAAATGATTAAAATGGCATTTTCTTACTAAATATCCATTCGTGTTGTTAAAGGCATCCCACAGCAGATTAAAATACAGTACATTTTCAAAAGTAATTTGTTAGAGCAGTTTATGTTAGCAGAAAATTTGAGCAAAAAGTACAGAGCTCCCAATTACTTCCCTATATTAGATATTTAGCACGTTTTACCTGGATCACAAAAATTTCAGGTTCGGTACACTTATTTATTTATTTATTTATTTACTTATTTAGAGACAGAGTCTCACTTTGTTGCCCAGGCTGGAGTGTAGTGGTGCCATCTCAGCTCACGGCAATCTCCACCTCCTGGCTTCAAGTGATTCTCCTGCCTCAGCCTCTCAAGTATCCGGTATTACAGGTGTCCACCATTCCCAGCTAATTTTTATATTTTTTGTAGTAGAGAAGGGGTCTCACTATGTTGGCCAGGCTGGTCTCAAGCTCTCAACCTGAAGTGATCGGCCTGCCTCAGCCTCCCAAAGTACTGGGATTACAGGCATGAGTCACCGTGCCCAGTCCGGATACAGTAAACTTTCAGTTTAATCCCTCCCTAGATAACACTATCTGACTCATCTTAAAATAAAAATCATATTTCTTTTCATATTTGTATTAAAGCAGAGCTGAAATCTTAGGAAATATATCAATCCATTAGTAAACATCCCCAGCTCTAGCAGGTAGGTAAGGACCGCATTGTCTTGGAGCTGTGGTTCTCAAACATAAATACACATGAGAATCACAGGGAGAGCCTGTTAAAACATAGATTGCTGCTTTTGGGAGGCCAAGGTAGGAGGATCGCTTGAGGCCAGAAGTTCAAGACCAGCCTGGACAACTCAGCAAGACCTCATCTCTACAAAAAAAAAAAAAAAAAAAAATACAAATTAAAAAAATAAATTATAAAAACCAAATTACTGGCATAGTTTCCAAATCAGTGGATCTGGGTAGGTCTGGAGAATTTGAATTTTTAATCATTTTCAAAGTGATGCTAATATTGCTGGTTCTAGAACCATACTGTGAAAACTATTTGCCTTATAACTTTCATATTTCTGATGAGAAGCTGGCTGTTCTATCCTTTGTAAGTGTTCTAGTTTTTCTATCACTGTATTTTAAAATCTCAATATTATTATATATAACTTAACAAAAATTGTTATATTTAGTTCTCAAATATAAAGTCTTCAAGGCCTCTTCTAAGAGGAAACATTTTTGCTCCTTTTGCTCTACTTATTTAGACAGTGCATTTTTATCATCAGTTTTGTGCCAGGATTATTATTATTTTTTTTGAGATGGAGTCTCGCTCTGTTGCCAGGCTGGAGTGCAGTGATGCGATCTTGGCTCACTGCAACCTCTGCCTCCCAGGTTCTAGCGATTCTCCTGCCTCAGCCTCCAGAGTAGCTGGGACATAGGCGCGCGGCACCACGCCCAGTTAATTTTTGTGTTTTCAGTAGAGACGAGGTTTCACCATGTTGGCCAGGATGGTCTCAATCTCCTCACCTCGTGATTTGCTCGCCTCGGCCTCCCAAAAATGCTGGGATTACAGGTGTGAGCCACTGAGCCCAGCCTTTTTTTTTTTTTCTTGTTCATTCTTCTTTCAGTCCTGTGCCCTTCCTTTTGTAGGTTTGTATCACTTTTTTATTGAATATTATTTGATGGGTATTTCTGGAGAAAGAGAAAATAAGCTTATTAAATCATCATTGCAAATAAGCATATCTTTATAATTTTTAAAATACCTACAACCATTAATATAATTGTATCATGTATAAGAGAAAAATATGAGGATGGATGACTGCAAAATACTTTTTAGGGCCTGGTCAGAAGACAGAATTGACCAGCAGGAGCAATCACAAAGATAAAAGGAAATTTAAAGTCTTCATTTTCATAGAAATCAAGAGAAAACAGAAGGAATGGTAAAATAGGAATGGGAAGAGGATTGAGTTGATTAGTGTCTTCATGTGTTATTTGGGCAAAATGTCATAATTTTAAAATGAAATTTTGTTAGCCCACATACCATGTTTTCCTATGAAAAAATTCCCTGTCATTATAAAGGACAGTAGGCAGGATTGTCATGCAGTACAAGAGGCAGCAGAAACTCAGGAGTTCACCCCGGGAGAACCAGAGAAGGAGTTCACTGAGACCAGGGGCCTCCTCCTCATCTATCACGAGGAAGTTTCTTAGCTTTCCCCATGAGAAATGTGGCTTTACTTCCTGACAAAAGCAACTACAAAATCCAATGGGCCTCAAGCTATCTCTGGATGCTGGGAATCTGGTTTGCCCACATAATGTCTACAGGCAGGTGGCATCCCAAATTGATACTTCTTGGCATCAAGCACTCTGCATATTCCAAATTGACAAGCTCTCAAGTTTGAACCTATACATGAAAAGAAAGACCTGGGGTGAGTCTTTCCAAGGAAAACCAGACGGACCATAGGAGCCCCGCAACACCTTGGCTTTGCCATACATCTCCCTTTGAGGCAAAGAGCGAAGGAAAACCCATGCCTTCCTTTCTTTTGCTATCATAATAAAATATACGTAAAACATAACAAATCAATTTAACCATTTTAAGTGCAAACAGTTCAGTGGCATTAAGTATATTCATATTGTTGTGCAATCATCACTATCATCCATCTATGGAACTTTTGCATCTTCCCAAATTGCAAGTCCATACCCATTAAATAACGCACCAGTCCCCTTCACCCCAGCCTCTGTCTACTGTCTCTCTTTTTCTACTTTCTGTCTCTATGAATTTGACTACTGTTGGTACTGATGCAGGATTTTTGCTCCTGAACTCAGCTAAAACGCTGGCTCTTGTTCCACGACCAGGAAAAAATTAGGCACACAGACATGTTGAAAGGTGAGGAGAGCAGAATTTACTGAAATAAATCTTTCAGCAAAGAAAAGGGGTCCTGCCAATAGACTCCCACCTCACAGATTGAATACCACGTCACCACACATGAGCTGGAGTCCAGGCTCCTCCTCACTGCACAAGGCACCAGCTTTCCATGGCCCCACACCAGTTCTCCCAGTGTGCAAGCGGGCCCCAGTCTGTTGCCGGCACGTGCAGACAAGATCCTGCACAGGTTTCCTCATGTGTACAAGAGCATCTGATGAAAACACTTGTGGAGTGGATCAGACATTCTCTGGGGCCCTTGCTCATCTGCCTCCTGTATCTAGCGGTACTTCATGTAAGTGGAATTAGATAACAGTTGTCCTTTTGTGACTGACTGATTTCACACAGCATAATGTCTTCAAGGTTTATCCGTGTTGTGGCATTTTGCAGAATAATCTCCCTTTTAAGGCTGAATAATACATCATTGTACGTTTACGTCACGTTTTGCCTATTTATTCCTGTGTCGATGGGCATTCGGGTTGCTTCCGCCTTTGGGATATTGTGAATAATGCTTCTTTGAAGATGGATGTACAGATATCTATTCAAATCTGTGCTTTCAATTCTAATTCTATAGGGTATATTCTCCAAAGTGGAATGGTGGGATCATATGGTAATTCTTCGTTTAGTATATTGAAGAACTGCCATTCTGTTTTTCTTAGCAGTTACATCGTTTTACATTGCTGCTGCCAATGGGCAATGGCTCCAATTTCTGCACATCCTCACCAATACTTGTTGGGATTGCTGGATTGAAAGGCAGTTCTATGTTTAGTTCTTTTAGAAATTGTTTTGGCTTGTTTTATAATAGCCATTCTTATAGGCATGAAATGGAGTCTCATTGTGGTTTTGATTTGGCCTCATTTACTTTTATGCAGGCTTGTTTTCTATGTAAGTTTTCATTTTCCTGGGAGAGCCTATTTCTTAAACCAGCTATGTGATATTGAGCCATTTGTCTTAAAGCTGGTGCATAACATCTAGCAACACAGTAGGGGGCTGCTTTATACAACAAGTGGAGTCCTAGCATTATCCACCTTTCATAGAGTTGCACATCAGAGTTTTTCTAGCAAGAAAAATGACAGATTTTTAAAACAGTTTGAAACCAATTCTTTGTACAGATAAACTAATAAATTCATAAGTGATAAACAAGTATAGAAATAATTTTTATGAGAGGATGAAGAGATGTCTCATATTTTATTTCTAAGTAGCAACTGAACCTATATTTGATCTTTCTCTTTGTCAACAAAATTTCTCATTAAATATTTAGCTTCATTAACTAATTGTCTGATGTGTTTTGTCATGTTACTATATTAATTAGCTTATAACACCAAAGTTTTGAGTAGACATAACATAGACCAAATAAGATCACTGAATTTAAAAATTTTAAAGCAGTATTCTCTTTAAGAATATTAAAGATTAGAAGTATAAAGGATATATATATGTGGTCCTATTGTTACTAAATCACCTTTTTTTACCTCTATATTACTTGTGTAAAATGCTTCTGTATATCCTTTAATGTGGAAGAGAAAAATATAGCAAGCATTTTGTCCTACTAAAAATAATAAAATAGGGACAGTAAGCAAACAGCGATTGAACCACTAGAATCCAGACTTGTCTCATACACAAGTATCCATCAAAGAGAGTGGATAAAATCAGGCAGACTTGACATGTCTTGAGTCATGTACTTTTTTTTAAGAAACATCCAAGTGACAATTTATTTTTTAAATCTTTAAAACACAGTTGTCATAACATGGACGGTTTCACACTCCTGTGGAAAGCTAAATTATGTTTGAAAGCATGGGTAAAGAATGGGAGCATTCTTTCGTTTGTGTGTATGGGCAGTTAGTTTTATGAACAGAAAATTATCTGTTAAAAAATTGTTCCACTTTAAACGATATATCTCAGCTATTGGCTACTATTAAACCAGGTTGTTTATGTCAACACTGTTTATATTTTACATCTTCAAGAATCTTCTTTCCAGTTTGAAATAGATTTTGCGATACTCTGTGTGCCATTTTTCCCATAGCACTTGAAATCAGTCATCATCTACTTTTTAAAATATAGATTCCATTTGAGAGCTTAAGCATATGAGAAAAATTAACAATTTTAAAAAATTTTTTTGTCTTTTCTAATTTTGTTTTGTTCTTAAAATGGACTAAAAAATTGTTCTAAATTGCCCTATAGCAATTTCCTTCGAAGTCGCTGATTGTTGGCAAAATATGAGCTTACCCAAATATATCAATTGAAGGATGATAAAGATTTGTCCTGCCTTAAAGGTATATGATATTCTTTTTTATTGTCAGTGTTACAAAATAGCTATTTACATATGATTTATTTGGGAAATTACTGTAAGTAATTAAGAACAGTTTTATTTTTCAGTCAAATAGATACATTTTATGATACTGGGAAAACTTGTTTTGCCAAAAATATAATAAGCCAATGTAGAACTGAATGTAGATTTTTTAGACTTGAGGTTGGATTACCAAAAGGAATAAAAAGCTTTTTGTTTTCGAAAGAGAAATGAACTCAAATATTAGGGTAAGTCAGCCAATACTTTCAAATGTTAAATAATTTTTCAATGAAATCAACTTCTTTTCTAAGTTTTTCTAACATTCCCACTGTTTCTAGTGGAGAAACATAAAAGTGGAAATCTTGTCTGTCAAACACTATGAGGAGAGGCATTACATCAAAGGACTGAGGGGTTCTTGAGGTGGTAACTTTAGCTCATTCCCTTTGATACCTTAGCATGAATTTGAAAAATAAATTCACAAGTTTTTATTGTGAATATGTTGGAGAAATAGTGGTAAATTCAGAAAAGACATATTTAAAATACAGAAGAAAATAGTAGATAACATGTTTGGGCTGGGAAAAAAAAAATAAAATGTCGAATAAAAAATGTGTTGTATTCTAAAATGAAATGAGAACCTTGACGGAAAACTCTATTTGTTTACTTATTAGTGCAATGTGTGGGATCTTCCATTGCTAGAAAGGTGGTAAAGACAGATTAAAGTGTATGAAAGATAAATAGAGGTACTGTTTGTGAGGTATTAAAGTTACAATTGATTTTCACCCACTAAAGAATCAAGTATACAATAGAAAAAGTTTCCTATTTAGGGTAGCTTAGTAAAAATACTTTTCTCAGACAATACTTGAGGCATTTACAATCATTTTTTCTTCTTGCCCTTTTGTAAGTGACATATGTGGGCATTTTTATTAAATGTTCTAAGGGTAATATTTCCACAGAAATTCAGCACTGAAAGTTTGAATCAGGCTTCTTTATACCAATTAATTATGCCAATGATTACACAAACATACATTCATAGAATTTTAAGTTGTGAACATTTACTTAAAGTTGCTAATATTTATTTATTTAACCTAAAGAATTTTATATGCATTTTGATACTGCTTTAATATTGTTAGACCTGTCCTTTGAACATCAAAGCTCTAATCATTCTTACAGAAAATTAAATACTACAGCAAATTTTTAATTTTCTGTGAAATACGGTCAAACTCTAGTCTACTGTCAAATTACTGTGTATCTAGAGATATTTATTTTGCGAAGAAAATTGAACAAACTTCCTTTGAACAAAACGCAAAACTTTAGGGTTTAAGTTGGATTACACAAAGGAACATATTCTTTTCTTTTCAAAGGAGAGTGATTTAAAAAGCTTATGATGACTTAGCAAAGCATTTCTTATTTCTGAAGATCAAATGCTGCTTAAATGCTCCTTCCTTTGAGTGGCAACTTCTAAATTAATTGGAAGCATACAAAGTGGTTCTACGTTAATAATTAAAAAATCAACTTCAAATTATTTTAACCGGCTCTTTATGTTTTATTTTAACAAATAGCAGGTCATCATATATCTTAAAAATTCCTGATGAGTTACTCAGATTAAGTTCATCCAAAGGAGGAAAAATGTATTTCTACCCTCATTTGTGATAATTGGAGCAAGGACTGTATTAGACTTAAAAATGATGCTTTGACAGTATTAAGATGAAAACTTAGGTGGAAATAACATTCTGTCACAGATAAGGATATGTGTTTTTATACAAGCCCTGATTCAGAGCTTTTGAACATGATAATTATTTTGTCTGGATATGACTTCCCCCACAGGATTGGCTTACTCCTTCAATTTTACTTTCTAACAGAGGCCTTACCTGACTACTGTGGGACATCAGCTACCCCAATGCGCTCCGAAAATTTCTTGATCTGTTCAATTTTGTTCAAACACCAATTTCTTAATCTACTATGTTAGTTCTCTTTTATTTTCTACATTGTTTATTGATTGTCCCCTCCGCCTCACACCAGCTGTCACTGCCAGGATTTATACTTCTCAAGTACTGGGATATTTGCTAGTCTCAATAGCTGATCTATTCTCAAGAACAAGAACAGTTTTTAGAACATAGTGAGAGCTTAGTGCATATGTGTCAGATAAAAGAATCAATAATCTAGAAGACATTTTAAGAAATATTTTGCTGTTCATAATCATATAAAAATATGTAATATCTATGAAACAGAAAAAAGATCACATGGAAAAAACAGGCTAAAATAAACATAAAAGTCAAAAAATAGATTTGAGTGAGATTAAAAAAGAACTGCTAAGAAAGTAAAATAAAATATAAACATACAGCCACAATAGAGGCTCTAAGACAAAAGGGAACATTAACATAGTTATAAATGTTACACCAATAAACATTTTTCATTAAATTCCTGAAACAAAACACAAAGTCTAATATTTTAAATTAAAAGACAAAAGATCTTCCAATATAGAGACAATTACAATCAAATTATGCAAATTTTTGACAAAGAGATAAAGCGTTATATACAAGGTAGAATATTTCTTAAAAGTGATAAAGAATAGAAGAAATGTAAATTGATATTGACAAATATTCCAGTCTAAAATAGAGATATAATTAACCTGAAACCATTGAATGTTATATGACATGAATGAAAAGGAAAAAAAAATATTAAAAGTACAAAGAGAAGTTGGCCGGGTGCAGTGGCTCAAGCCTGTAATCCCGGCACTTTTGGGAGGCCGAGGTGGATGGATCATGAGGTCAGGAGATCGAGACCATCCTGGCTAACACGGTGAAAACCCGTCTCTACTAAAAATACAAAAAAAAATTAGCTGGGCGTGGTAGTGGGCGCCTGTTGTCCCAGCTACAAGGAGGCTGAGGCAGGAGAACGGCGTGAACCCGGGAGACGGAGCTTGCAGTGAGCCGAGATCTCGCCACTGCGCTCCAGCCAGGGCGACAGAACGAGACTCCGTCAAAAAAAAAAGAAAAAAAAAGAAAACGAAAAGGAAAAGAAAAAAAAAAGTTCAAAGAGAAGTCAACAGGGAACACAATAGTAGGAGAAAACAAAAAACTGGAAGACAATGAAAAGGTATTAGAAAAAAGTGGTGTAAGGGATTTATTTAACTGTAGACTGATTATTCTCTGTACTTATCACTTCAATGTAGCTGTTTCTTATGTTTCTAACATATTTTGGACATTTTAAAATAAGTTACAACCAACTTTGAAAACATGTAGAATTTTAAGTCACGTTTTCTTACCACAATATTATAAAGTGGTAATTAATAATGAAATTTAAATAATATAAATAAAAATATTATAAAAGTAAAATATATATCTCCGAATGTTTAAGAAGATAAAAGCTGAGTTTTTAGATTTCTTATAAATATCAAATAAAATCATGTACCTCAAAACTTAAGCGGAAGGTTGATTCAGAAAGCTGTCTGCAGTATCCGCAAAAGGCGAACAAACTCATTTTCAAAAAGCAATTCCGTGCCTATGTACATACCTAAACCGAACGGTAGTGCATCAATATTTTCAATAAAAGACATGCAGGAGAATATTCAGAGCAGCATTATTTATGAACTAAAACTAAAACTACCCAAATGCCCACCTACAGGAGAAGACATAAGTTAATTGAGGAATAGTCACACAATGAGAATAAATTATCCACTATGTGCACAATGCATAGTTTCATTTATATTAAATACAAAAAAAAAAGTGTAACACTAACCTTTGGTTTTAGACGTTAAGTGAGTAGTTAACTAGTGACTGAAATGAGAATGTTCTGGGATGATGGCATTATACTATGTTTGATCTGACTCTAATTAAACAGGTGTCTTCTGACTATAGAATCCACTGAAGTTTATGATATGGGCACAGTTTTCTACAGATGTTATACTTCATTAAGAACTTAAAAGGACACAGAAATTTAAAAATGTGACTACTATGTATTGACTTTTATAAATAAAGGAAGGAAAAAGCTTTTAATTATTACATGCTTTGCACAAAACAAAACAAAAAAACAAAATTTCTTGCTTTTTGAATCACTTAAGAAAAAAAATTTACAGATGATTGTAATTTTAAACCTCTGTATTTTCCTGTCTCAAAATTAACACAAACAGGCTGTGAACACCCCAGGTATCATGATAATACTGGTCCCTGCTACAAGCTCCGTTTCTTGCCCTCACATGGCTGTGGCCTAGTGACATTCAAATGTATCAAGGAAATTGTCTTGCACCTTTTGCTTGTGTTCACCACCCTGACCCCCAATAAAGCCACTTGCCCCTGGGTCCTTATGCTTTTTTAACTCCATACCTGTGAAACTAGCCCAATTGTCCGATAGAACTGATGTCTATGGTTTCTCTTGAATGAACATAGAAATTGATCCTCCCAGTCTTAAAACTTGAGAAAGTTACATTTGTATTACCGGAGTCCCTTTCTCAGGAAACCAACCGATAGGACTCCCAGATAGTATCAAGGAACTGAAACTCATCAGATGACAGCATCTGGACGTCAAAAAGCCAGACCCCCTCACCCATCATGATTGCCTAACTGTCCACCTACTTCCTGTTGACTAACTCCTCTTCTTTACCCCCTCTAATTCCCATTATACCTCACACGGTTACACTTCTTCCCTGCTAAATAAACTTCTAATTTTAGTCAGTTGAGGAGATGAATTTGAAACTGATCTCCCATTTCCTCAGCTGCAGCACCAAAGTAATGCCTTCTTCCCTGGTAATATTTGTTGACTCCGTGATTGACTTTCTGTGTGGCAAGCAACAGGACCTAGACCAAACCTCTGGTATTTCAGTAACACTGCTTAGTAGAGCCTGTGCCATTGGTGCTCCTCTCACATGTTCCCCTGAGTTGCATGCTGTCACTCTATCTCTCCCGAACATGTGAATATAATATGTTTTGTTTTCCAGTAACTCTTCTGTGTCCCCTGTTGTGGTTACACCTGACTGATCACTTCATTAAAAAAAAAAAAAAAAAAAAAGGAAGCATCAGGAAAATCAGTATAGCAAAATATATAAGTAAAAAAAACCAAAAGTGATTTAAACTACAGAAAAATAGTGTAATTTGATATGTATTAGAATATTTGTTTAAAAATTATATAAAGTCTTGCTAGATCTCTTCAGAAAATTCTTTAATGGGAAAAGCTTCCTGTTTACTGACATAGAAATTGCAAAATGATAAGGGATTCCATGTGAATATATTTAAATATATACAATCAATTATTTTATTAGAATACATTAATCTATTGAGTAATATATTAGCAAATTTTTGACTAATAGACGAGAAGAAATACTGCACAGTACAATCATAATGAATAATTTTTTAAAAGCTACCATGTTAAAAAGACACAGAATGGCTTATATAATGTGGCTTAGTGAGCAATTAGCTGTATATCTAAAATCAACTAATTAACATATCGCATTTAAACTATTCCAGATATAGGTTGAAATGGACATTGCATTTTTTCAAAGCATAGATTGAATAGCAATTTTTTGAATAAGCAAATGCTGTCTCACTAAATATCAATTAAACCTTCAGAAAAATATTTTTATATTTGATGAAGTTTAAAGCAATGTTTAATACTATTCAAAGAAAAGTATAAATAGTAATACACGTAACTAAACATGTTTAAGAATGTATATCTCATTCTGTCTATACTCTAAAATATCCTGGAAAATAAAAGGACTAAAATATATTATAAATGTGAAAAGAAGCTTGAATTAATGTATTTGACCTAAAAGCTACCTTAATGTACTATAATACCGTATCTTTTAGCTTAGAGTAAAATGTCATGTTTAAAGATAATGAATAAAGATCAACCAATTAAAAATCCCAGTATATAGAAAATTTATGACTATCAACGGAGAGAGGCTGATGCATTGAATATTGGATAATTATGTCAAATTAAGTAGATAAAAGAGGCAATCTCTTAGTTGTGCCCAATTGGCGATTATACTTAGGCCAGTTCAATTACCATTGAATTTACCATACCCCCACAGGAGTGACAGGTATAGACACTGAACTCTCCGTATTCTTAAGAGTATCTTAAGAGATATTGTTTGGTAAGCACTGCATGTTGTTCCAGTTTTTCTCTATTTTAAGTGTAGATTTTGGTTCATTACATTTTTCTATACTATCTACACTTGAGATGCTTGGAGATATCTTGTAGATACTATATTAGAAATCACTGTTAGCCATATCAGGGTTAGATCTCATAAAACATTTATGTAATCTACAATGAGAACTTAGAAACAAGGTACATGTATGGGGAGTCACAGTTTATTAAGTAATTTAAGGAGTACATGAGATGGCAAAATAATAACACTAGAATTAAAACAAGGCCTTTTCAAACAAGCATGATACTTGCTGAAAACACTGAGCCTAGGGGCAAGGAGAGAGATGAGTAAAAACAAAGAGAAGAGAGTCATGGCATTTTGGTAAGCCATATACATGTGAAAACAACGTTTTCAGGATCAAGTAATTTGACGCAGTCTGGATTTAACTGTAATTAAAGCACAGGTCATAAGTCATAAAGATGTTTTAGTAAGACACCATTTGAAGAAAAAAACGACAAATGTGATTTTGAGAATGCATTGGTTTGTGAAAGCATTATTTTAATCATTACATTTTGTTGTAAATATATAGGACAAAGTTGGAGATTATGGATGCATCACTTAGCCTAATGACACCCAGAATAAAGAGTTTTAGCTATAGCTCATTATTCTGAAATGTAATATCTTTCCCATTTGTTTCCTGGAGAAAGCAAGAAAGTGAACCTGTGATGATGAAATATTATACAGTTTTATCTATGGGTGGTTATACCTAGCATGGTCTTTGTAAAAGGAAGTTACTGTTATTCAAATGGGTGTTGAAACATATTTTTTGTTCTAAAATTTATAATCTAGGTTAAATGCAGGAAATTTAACTTACCAACTTTCTGTAATTATCCATAGACATAGCGTAGTGGTCATGTTTTAATTAACCTAAATGTTACATAAATGTATGTAAATCTTCTTGAATTATGAACAGTATTGTAACATCTTTGGGGTAGATTATACATGTAAAATTATATGTAGAGTAGGTTTATTTAAAAAGCAAAACAGGCAAGGCGCTGTGGCTCATGCCTGTAATCCTAGAATGTTGGGAGACCGAAGCAGGGGGATTACCTGAGGTTGGGAGTTCAAGACTAGCCTGGGCAACATGGTGAAATTCCATCTCTACTAAAAATACAAAAATCGGCTGGGCGTGACACCACGTCCCTGTAATCCTAGCTACTTGGGAGGCTGAGGCAGGAGAATCACTTGAAACCGGGAGGCAGAGGTTGCAGTGAGCCGAGATTGCACCACTGCACTGCAGACTAGGAAACAGAATGAGGCGCCATTATGAATTATGAATTCATATGAATTAAATTCATAATTAAATGAATTAAATAAATGAATTAAATAAATTCTGACACTTGAAATTAATGAATTAAATGAATTAAATAAATAAAAGAATGAATTAAATAGATGAATTAAATGAATTAAATAAACAAATAAATATAAACATATAAAGCAAAACAAAATTTGGTTTTTTTCACATAAGGTTTTATGTGAAAAAAAGATTTTACTTTACCTCCATGCCTAGAGGGATTGGTTGAGTCTCTTAGTATCAAATAACATATCCCCAAAGTTAGTAATAATTATTTCCTAATCATATGGGTTATGAATCATGCTATCTTGCTTCAAATCCTCATTATGATACTTTCTAGTTTATAATCCTAGGAAAGATAACTAATCTGTCTAAAAAATTACTCAATTTATTGATACACTTGGTCTAATACATTAGGAGAACATACAGCTTCTCCTCATAGGTGAAAGAAATTAAACAAGCCATATAATATAGACCACACATAGAACAAATCATCAATGTATTGATTATCATTAATATTAATTCTAATGTGGGTAAATGTATTTGATAATTCTACCCTGCCAATCTGTTTTCAGTGCTCCCAGCCCCTGAGTTCTCAATGACAGCCATTTCCACTAAAGGTAGGAAATAATTCCATTTCAAGATAAGGCACTTCATTCAAATATGTCTTTGATACTCTTTCTAATAAGTGTTCTGCAATGTACCTGGAATTCTCCAAAGGGAATAAACCCTTTTTTGCTACATTTTCTAAACAGAGTGTAATCTTAATCTCTGACAGTGCAGCAGAGTTTATCTCTTCAGCACATGGTGTGTTTGTCTTTACTCACAACATTGCTCAGTGTGTCCTCCTTTCTGTGTACTATAAATCAGTTCCTGTATCGCCATTTGTAGGGCTATTTTTGTACCTTTGTATCAGCAAATCATTGTAAGTATACATTGATTAAGACCTTGTTTATTTTATATCTGAAAGACATGCCTTATTGATTGCAGCTCCAGAAGTCTAGATTTTTGCCCTTATTCCCCTTACCTACTAAATACCAGCTAGATTAGCGGCCTATATGCCATTGCTCCCAAAAGCAAAACTGTTTCAGATGATTTTTTTTCTACTATTTTCTGAACCCTTCTCTTAAGGAGGTATGTTGGAGTTGTACTCAGTTCTTCTTTTGATTTTTTTCTGACTCCATCTGTCAGAGGCCTGTGAACCAGAGCAACTCCATCTTAAACAGGGGCTGGGTAAAATGAAGCTGAAACCTACTGGGCCGCATTGCCAGTTGGTTAAAGGATTTTAAGTCACAGGACAAGATGGCTGGCAACCTCAGGAAGTTACCCTAGGTGGTCTAAAAAGGGAAGGCGTGAATAATCCACCCCATGTTCATCATATAATCAAGAAATAACCATAAAAATGGGCAACCAGCAGCCATCAGGGCTGCTGGGTCTATAGAGTAGCCATTCCTTGATTCCTTTACTGTCTTAATACACTTGCTTTCACTTTCACTGCGGCCTCTTCTGAATTCTTGCGCGGGATCCAGGAATCCTCTCTTGGGGCCTGGATTGGGACCCCTTTCCTATAACACATCCATAACAGAATGGCACACATAAATCTTCATACTTATAAAACAAGCTCAAATATTAAGACTTTAACTCTCCCTATATGTCTTTGCCTACAATGATGGTTGTTCCCATGTGATCTCAAGCTGGGAGTAAAGGTCCTCTGCTTTCTTTGTTAGGAAGCAAAGTCACATCGTTGGCTGTAGTTTGTTAAATTTCTCTTCTTAAATTGGTTCACAGTAATTGTAGAAAGGCTATTTTGATTATTATACAATTCTGACTTTGAATTGTGAGTATGTCTGCCTTATCCTGGGCAAAACAGTTAGGCATCCAAAGATGAATCATCACCCTTCTGTTCTTAAAAGGACAAATTGTACCACTATCCAAAGGAAGATTGCTTTTAGTAAATCTATTCAAACTTTCTGAAAAGATACAATTAAAATGTAGACCACAAACAAAAAGTATGCATATTATAATACATTGTGTAAAGAAACAAACACAGGTAAATAAAAGTAGAACTTCCTTCAGAATTTCACAGTTCACTAAATAGCTCAGTAAAACGCCTTTGTAAAAGAAGATAATAGGTCTGTTGTTGGTTTCAAAACAGTTCGCAGAGGGTAAGTATTGTGAACTATCACCAAATGTGGCATCCATCTTATCTATTAACAGTCTAGGGAAGACCTTTTTCAGAATGCAAAGTTTAAAAATGAAATTCACTTCTTGGAGTTAGAGCTTTTAATAGACTGACTGTCGCTGATAAGCAAATGATGGAGAGCACAACGTTTCTGCCATCTCATTAGTCGGATGTATTGTGTGAAGTTGAAGTTCCCAATCTTCAGAATACTAAGATGCACTAGAAGCTGAGGAGAGAGAAAAGCAATTCAAGGTTCTATATATAACTTTTATTCTTTTGAGCACAGTGTAAAATGACAATTTCCATAACATTGTCCTTTTCTCATTTTTCTTATTAAGAAATAAAGAACAATCCCATATTATTTTAGCATAATATCATCCTTCAAAATAAAATCTATCTCAAGTGGTCAGAGAGCTTCCCGTAATTCAAATAAAGTTGGCCACTGCACTGCTTTCTTCATTAGAAAGAGACAAGATAATATATTCAAATCATCAATGTCACAAGGACACTCTTTACAGTCTTTTGTTTAAAACAAAAATGTGGCATTTATAAAATATTTATTTAGAGGAAGCCAAAATAAATTTGTTGACATTTAGTCATAGTCCCCATTATGTGAGTCTTTTTTTGTGTGTGCTGATACAATACGTGAGACTGTGTAAGTTATAATGAATACAAATTTACTGGCACACAGTTGTGGAGGTTGGGAAGTCCAAGACCGAGGAACCGGCACCTGGCATGGGCCTTCTAGCTGCATCATTATGCAGCAGAAGCCAGAAGAAAGAGGATGAGCACACTTCCACAAGCTCATTTACAAGGGCATTAATCCATTCACAAGGGTTCTTCCTTCCCATTAGGCCATGCCTTCCAACACTGTTACATGGGAGATTAATTTCCGATACGAGTTTTGGAGAGGACAAACATTCAAACTGTAACATCCATGAAATATGATATTCTGTGGATCATTTTTGTTAACTGTGAATGTGTGAATCGAGATCTCAAAATGCTGAAATATCTGGATGTAAATGCAAACTATGCCAATCATGTAGAATTGGTTAACAGGTAGACAGCTGTTTGTCACGCTATAGCTTAACTGACAAAGTTTGTTCCTCTATAAAAATAGTGGCTTTCTCTTGTTCATTTGTTCCTTTCTTTTCAGTTTAAAATTCAGAAATTTTTAGTTCATAAAATTCAAAATTTTATGAATTAAGGCATTATTTTATTATTATCTATATTTTCAACTGAAATGATTGAAATACAGTCAAATAGAGATATAAAATAAGTCAAAACCCTGCATTTTTGTTCTAGTTTTGCCATATTAAGAAAAAAAGATCCTAGATAGATCATGCAATTTTTCTGAGTTCCGGCGTATCCATTTTTGTCTAATAACCAAATAATTGTTAATACCACATATAATATAATCTTAGAATAATGTAAAAAGTATTGGAGATGGGGTAGGGTAATCTTAAAGAATACATTATATATGTGTAGCAGTGACTAAAAATACTATTTTTCCCCAGGAAGGTAATTGCTATAGGTATATAAAGTTTCAGTTGAGAGAAAAATGTGTCTTTTGACACCCACAACGGTATTTCTACATTAACTAGAAAAAGAAAGTGACTTCAAACAACATAATAAAAACTAAAATGCATGGAACACTTTTTATTTCCCAGTTGTTATGCTGATGGCTTTAAAGGTTTCCTTATAAAATTCTCGTAACAAGCCTAGGAGGTAAGTAGCATAATGACCATTACTTTAAAAAATGAGGAACCTGAGACTCCAAGGGAGTTTGGTAATATACACAAAGTGAAATAGTTAGTAAACACCAGAACGTGGATTCAGGATCTGAGAGCCTGGCTATAAAGCTGATATGATTTAACTATGCCTACAGCAATGATTTTGCAAACACTGTAATTCCTTTAGAGAGGTTAGAAAAGATATGGAAAGAGATCATATTTTAAGCAATTAATGCTTTGAAATATAATCTCTCTGTGTTTCAGAAAATAACTGAACTACAGTGACTTCTTAAATAATCTGTCAAGTATCCTTCCTCCTCTTCAAATGAGAAACAATTATTTGATTATTGAGAAGTAGATTAGGAAGCTTACATTCTGGATATTATTAAAGTTCCTCGGTCCTTCAACAATGGTTTTGGTAGGCAATATAATTTTCTTTTGATGCTACGTCCCCAAAAAACTAGCATACAAAATTATCCCTTAAATATTTTTAAAAAAATGCTTTTAAGGACTTTGATTAAAATAGCTGGGATCAAGTAGTGCTTTTTTTCATTGTAACATTCTGTTCATTTAACAAGGAGGAGTTTTCCAACTTACTCTGCTTGGCGCACAAGGAATCCTTTTGTTAACACCAGCATTCAGAAATTGAGAGAGATCATATGAAAATATAAGTTTCTGTCATTTCCAGAAACATTGGAATATCTGCCAAACCTGGTTCTGAATTCCAATGTGGCAAAGATCCACGGTTGCTGGGTAGCAGCTGCTACCTTTCGAGAGGCCGTGCACTTTGCTGTCTTTCCAAGACACCTGGGGCCCTCTTCATCATTTGCATTCCCAATCTGGCCTAAAAAGAAATTTGACTAGCTTTGCAGTCTCCTAATACCACCATTTAATACCTTTTTTTCTCTTCTCAGTACTCATTAGGGTCTTGTGAAATGCCCTGAATCCAAAGCAGCAAAAAAAAGAAAAAAAAAATTGTTGCCAATAGAAAAGAGGATGGATTAATTTGATTAATTTCCTTTGGATGCTTTGAAGTAAAGCATCAAAGAATCACTGTTTACCTCTTGAAATGTTCAGATTTGATGCGGGAATGAAGAAAGTCTGATTCAAGTTTTATTCAAAGGACAATTGCAAAGCATTGGAACTTTGCACTTAAAGAAATGTCACAGTTCATTTGAATCTTTTCTTGAAAAATATGTATTCAGCATTAATATTATTTACCCTCTGGCTTCAGTTAGTAAAAATAGTCTATTTTAATGTGATTTTTAAGTGTAAATTTCTAATTAAAATATATTTGCACTATAAAAGAAGCTTTCATCCAAAGAAAAGAAAATTTTAAATTATTTTTAATCTACTCAAATTTAGACTTTCAGAAAAACTTCCTAAATTATTTCATTATGGTAGTTGCTATAAAATAACCTAGCTCATGAAGTCTAAAAATAATCTTGTATGTTAGCCCTAAAATTATATGTGCATTATCTGAATCAACTGAAAACAAAAAGAATGAATTTATGAAATTATAACATGCATTATTTAAAATACCACTTAGACTTTTTAGAATATTATTAGTATTTTGATTCTTTACAAAGCTAAAAAATAAAAAAGGGCCCGGTGCGGTGGCTCACGCCTGTAATCCCAGCACTTTGGGAGGCAGAGGCTGGGGGATCACGAGGTCAGGATATCAGGACCATTCTGGCTAACACGGTGAAGCCCTGTCTCTACTAAAAATACAAAAACTTAGCCAGGCATGGTGGCGGACGCCTGTAGTCCCATCTACTTGGGAGGCTGAGGCAGGAGAATGGAGCAAACCCAGGAGGCAGAGCTTGCAGTGAGCCGAGATCGTGCCACTGCATTCCAGCCTGGGCCACAGAATGAGACTCCGTCTCAAATAAATAAATAAACAAGTAGTAAATAAATAATAATAAATAAATATATAAATAAAAATTTAAAAGGAGGTATAGTTGTACTATCTTTTTAATCCTTAGTTTATCTCTCTCCTTCTCTCACTCTACCAGTTTCTCTTTCTGTCTCTTTTCTCTTTCTCCTCAACACACACACACACACACACACACACACACACACACGCACACACACACACACAGAGAACTGCAAGAGCTTTTCCCCTTAAAGTCTGAAAGATAATACTTAAATGATGTTTTGGAACAAAGAAAAATTGATGCTAGGCCATTCTCTCCTTGGAATAGTCTGTGGTATACTCACCTGTGCTCGTGGTTAGAATCGATGGTTTTAAAATTTGTACAAGAAAACAATTTACCACTAATTTTAATAATACACATCCTCTGCTGTGGTTTGAATGTGTCACCTCTAAATTCCAGGTGTTTCCCACGTAATAGTATCAGGAGGTGGGGACTTCAAGAGCTGTTCCTCTCTTAGTGGGATTAAGGCTCTTATAAAAGAGGCCTCAGGCCAGGCGCAGGGACTCACGCCTGTAATCCCAGCACTTTGATAGGCTGAGGAGGGCAGATCACGAGGTCAGCAGTTCAAGACCAGCCTGACCAACAAGATGAAACTGCGTCTCTACTAAAAATACAAAGATTAGCTGGGCATGGTGGCACGTGCCTGTAGTCCCAGCTACTCAGGAGGCTGATGCAGGAGAATTGCTTGAACCTGGAAGGGGGAGGTTGCAGTGAGCCGAGATCGTGCCATCGCACTCCAGCCTGGGCAAAAAGACTGAAATTCTGTTTCAAAAAAAAAAGGCTCAGGTAGCATGTGGCTAGCTTGCTCCTCTGCCTCTGCCGGCCAGTCCTGTGAAAAAACAACATTCCTCCCCTCAGATGATGCAGCAATACCATGCCATTTTGAAAGCAGAGCGGCCTTCACCTGTGTTTGCCCTCCCTCTACATTTGGTTGTCACCTGGAGCCTTGATCTTCCCAGTCTCCAGAATTTTGAGAAAATAAATATCTGTTCTTTATAAATGATCCTGTCTCAGCTGTTTTCTTAAATAATAGCACAAATCAACTAAGATATGCTCTAACAGTTCACTTTATAGACACTGTATTAAGAATTCTAAATATAATTTAGATTACCTTTATGCATAGAACTGTTCATTATGGTTTCTAATACTGAAAACCTGGAAACAGAACTTTGCAATTATACTGGGTAATAATTTTTCTTATATTACAATGTGTATTATTCTGATGCATTTAAAATGATTATACACATATCATATATGTATGTGTATATATATGACTTTATATATCATATCATATATGTAACATAGATTATCCTATATATAGCATTGATATATGATACATATGTAATATATGTAGTATTATACATAGCATAATATATATTACATATATCCCTCTGCAACTTGTTACATATATATATATCAATTATATAGTGTTATATATATTACACATATATATAGACAGAGAGAAAATTTGTAAAAACAAAGGGCATTAAATATATTTCATTTAATGTTAAAAGACCAGAAACTACCAGAAGTTTCAAAACACAGTTTATGTGTATGTTTGCTTGCTTGTGTGTATATTTGTGTGAAGATTAACAAGTTGAATCTAAAATGTATATGAAAAGTCAAAGAGCAAAACATAACCAAGACAATCTTATTTAAAAGAAAAGTGAAAAGACTTACATTTAAATTATGACAATATATGTTGATTTTACATTACTGAAAATCAACACATTATATTATCATACTTTAACATACAATTTTTGTTATGATCTATAGAATCTAGACTACAGTATTAGTCTATATAGTCACCTTAAAAGTTAGTTTTTTAACGTTTTTAAAAGCTTTGGTTTTTCTGATTTTATCCTATTTCGTTTTCATTTTCTTTTTCAGTAATAAGCTCATATAACATTTGTGATCAAAAATAAAATTTTTAGAAATAATTAGGTAGTCCATACAAACAAACTCGCTGCTCAACTTGGAACCAAGGTGGTGCTCACGCTCCCTCTAGAGTCCCTACTGCTATGACAGTCAGTAACTTTAGAACTAATGTTTTTTGCAATTGCTGAATTCTGTGTTTGCCCTCCCCCTACATTATTTCAACATTCACTTCCCCTCTGCAACTTGTTACAATTGCTCTTCCTATGGCCAGATATCTTAGTTTTTGGCTGTTGTGACAGAATACCACAGACTGGGTAGTTTAAACAACAAACATTTTTCCAAGATGAATGTGCTGATGGTAGATCTAGTATCTGGTGAGGGCACTCTTCATGATTTGCCAATGGCTGTCTTCTAGTTATGTCTTCACATGGCAGAGATAGAGAAGTAGAAAGAAAAAAAAGTAAGCTCTCTCCAGTCTCTTATTATAAGGACACTAACCCCATCATGAGAGCTCCACTGTCATGACCTGATTACCTCTCAAAGGCCTCAGCTCTTAATACCAAATCCATTGGGAATCAGGATTTCAACACTCAAATGTTGAAATGTTTCACCACCCCCATTTTCGGGGGATGAGAACATTCATTTCATAACATCAGACATATTAGTTATCTTGACATCTAAAGAAATAGTTCTGGATATAGCAGTGCTTCAAGAATTACAGACAATAGAGTTGAAATATTTTTAATATATGGTTGAAGAAATTCAAGTATAGGTGCCACTCACTGTACTTTTATTTCTTCTTGAACTCTGAAAATTTTAAAGAAAACATCATTTTAGTTGGAATATCATTGTGATGGTTAATTTTAAGTGTCAACTTATTTGGATTGAAGGATACCTAGATAGGTGGTAAAGGGCTGTTTCAGGGCTGTTTCTAGGTGTGTCTGTGAGTGTGTTGCCAGAGGAGATTGACATTTCAGACAGTGGACTGGGAGGGGAAGACCCCTCTCCATGTGAGTTGGCTCAATCTGCTGCCAGCATGTCCAGAACAAAGCAGGCAGAAGAAGGTGGGATAAGCTGGCTTGCTGAGTCTTCTGGCTTTCATCTTTCTCTTGTTCTGAATGCTTCCTTTGGTTACTCGTGCCCTTGGAAATCAGAATTCAGGTTATATGACCTTTCAACTCTTGGGCTTACAACAGTGGTTTGCTGGGGGCTCTCAGGCCTTCAGCCACAGACTGAAGGCTGTACTCTCAGCTTCCCTGCTTTTGAGGCCTTGAACTTTGAACCACTATCAGCTTCTTTTCTTCCCTGGCTTGCAGATGTCCTAAGTGGGACTTTGCCTTGTTATCATGTGAGTCAATTATTCCTAATAAACTCCATTTCATATATACATATATCATATTATGTCTTGTTCCAGTTCTTAGAGAACCCTAATACAATCAAATGTGTGCAAAAGCATACACAAAATGAAGACAAAATATATACCATATACAAGATAGACTATTATTTGCACCTTAGAATCATCCTCCTTTTTTCCATTCAGGCATACTAACTCTCTATTCTAAAATTAACCACTATCTTGTCCTCTAACACTCTAGATTATATTACCCTGGTTTTTATCTTATATAAATGGAATTGTACAGTATGAGTTAATTTCTCTTTATTCTGTTCAATATTGTCTTTTGACTCTGACTATATAACTCTAAAGATACTTGTGGCTTATTACCATATATACATTATTTTACTGTGCAAATAGCTGAAGTAAATTTGAGAGCTAGTTCTAGGGGCCTGAAGTCGATTTGACAGCAAGTTCAATAGCATCCTTAAGTGTATGCTAGCCAGCTTCCCAGCAAGTTTAATTGCACTCCACCTAACCCAGATACAGCTTTTCCTGTTTCCTTTACACCTGAAGAGGCAGTTTCCTTCTTGCCAGCCTCACCCTTGTGGAATGTTAGTGAACTCCTCCACTATCTGCTGGGCTACAGCCACACCTGCTCCAGGAGGCCTGAGCTAGTAGGAGAGGCATGAGGAGGAGGGTGGCGTATGGGAGAAGAGGAACTCTCCTAAATGTATTCCTTCATTTTGTACTATGCATTAGCTCTAAGACCACTGGTTGCTTTCTATATTGGTACTCCTGCATTCTTTAGAGCTCTATTTCTCTTAAAAGCGAATTCCCATTTGCTCCATTCACCTGTTATTAAGTAAGAATTTTTCAATAAGCTGCCCCCATTCCAATAACTACATAGTTTATCTTATGATTAAAGCAGTGTGATTAAGAGAAAGATTCAATAAATCCAGCTGACAAAATATAATGGTTAAATATTCGGATCAAATAGAAGGCACACAGAAACATGAAAATACTGTCTGTAGATTAAAACTTTCTTATTGGAGAGGAACAAAAGAGGGAAAAAACTATGGACTTAATGAGTAATCTCCAGAAAGAAGAAAAAAATATCTCTTAACTAATTACACAAATTATTGCAACAGTAAACATAAAGGCAGTTTTGAAAACTGTATGGCATATTTGGTAGATTCATCCTAGGTAAAAAAGAAATCAGAAATCTAAAAGAATAGAACTAACAGAAGTCAAAAAATAAATCAAAATGTGATTGAAATAAAATGGTTTAAGTGTTTCTCAAGTTCCCGGCGTCATGGACCACCATGTGCCTAATGCTTTGGTCACGCAACCACGTGTGTATTTTTACAGCAACTGATAGTTTTCTATATCTTCCTGGACTTAATATTTCATCCCATTGGTTCTGGTCAGGCAATGCCCTTAACTTCACTGCAGCCAATCCCTAATCTTACAGATCAACCAACTTCACTGCCCTGGATGGGACTGAAACCTGACTCTCCATGTGGGATATTTGTAATATCCAAATTAATGATTATAATCTAAATGCCATCTTAAGAAATCTAACAAAAATGGAGTTTTTAGTTGAAAATATGTCTGCAAGTTTAGCACCTCTCTAAAGTAATCAAAATAAAGAGGACGGGGAGTCACTTCTCAAAGAAACAATTTTACTTGTACAGTTGACTCTTGAACAATACAAACTTAAACTGCACAGGCACAATTACATGAAGTTTTTTCAGGAAAGTTACAATGATTGTGCCTGCCTCTCCTGTCTCCCCTTCTGCCTTCTCCACCTGTTCCACTTCTGCCACCCCGAGACAGCAAGATCCCTGCTTGCGCTCCACTTCAGCCTATTCAATGTGAAGATGATGAGGATGAACACCTGTATGATGATACATTTTCACTCAATATATTTTCTCTTCCTTATGATGTCTTAGTAATATTTTCTTTTCTCTAACTTTATTGTTAAAATACAGTATATAATACATATAGCATACAAAATATATGTTAATCAACTGTTTATGTTATCGGTAAGGTTTCCAATCAATGCTAGGTTAATAGTAATTAAGATTTTGGAGAGCCAAAAGTTATATGTGGATTGTCAATTGTATAAGACCAGTGCCTCTAACCACAGCATGGCAGAGAGGTCAACTGTATTTTAAATTTTCAAAATTCATGTGTGTCCTTCTAAGTCAGTAAAATAAACCGAATTCTGGTTCTGTTTGGCTGGTGAAATCTCTTCTTCACAATGTTGAAATAATGAATGAATGAATTAAATTTATTCCCGGCAATTTTAAAGTTTCCTTTGTAACTTGATTAAAGCAGAACTTACATATAAAATTTCATAGATCTCTATTATATATAGAAGGAGTTTTTCTGAGTCAAACATTTTTAATGCTATATATTAGTATATTGAAATTCAAATTATTTGTTTACATTTTTCTATATGGCATCATAAAATGAACTCAAAATTGATTGTGACTTTCAAATTTCCTTCATGTTATTTTATCTTACCAGTTTCATTTTTTTTTTTTTTTGCTTAACTTACTGTGGAATTCTGAATGTTATGTAAATTTTATCAAAATGTTACTTAAAAGTAATTCACAAAGAATCTATTAATGCATCTGTCACTCCAAATTGTTCAAAGGCCATTTTTTCTCTCTTCATTTGATCCAAGTAAAAGAATAATCGTGTTTAAACTCTCCATTTCAAATCCATTCCTTGTGCAATTAAAAGCTCAAATCTAAAATGAACCAAAATATTAGCTAACTTCACATTTTCAAAATAGATTTTCTTTACTGCATGACTTTTTCTCTGTATGTATTTAGAGTTAGTACCCATGAACATTTAAAAATATATGTATAAAATCCAAAATTCTTATTTTTTAAAAAAACTGTTCACACAAGAACTTGCCTCTCAAATAGATGGCAGTTTTATAAGTCACTTCTTTCTTCTTTTGACAGCATATTTGTCCTACTATATAAAACTCATGAAGAAAGGCTTGTAGTAAATGACAGTGTATTTCACAGGTCATGTAATTTACAATTTGTCATTCTTCATGTTGTAGGAAATGGTACATGGTGTCAACAACACATAAAGAATATATTAACATTTTTGCTGCCTTTCAGTATGAATATAGTTTTCTCTTGAATTCTGATGATAGACAAGCCAAACTGTAATGTTTTTCAACTACGAATTGTATAAGATATGAATTATGCTGTACTTGATACTATTACCCTGATATACCTAATAGATGTGTCTTGTTTGTTTGGTGGAAGCATTCTATAAATTTCAACAAAGAAAGATACTTTTTATCATTCATTCATTCATTTAAGTATTAATCCATTCTCTAAGGAATTAAAAAAATATTTAGTTTTGGGAGGCCGAGGCAGGCTGATCACAAGGTCAAGAGATTGAGACCAACCTGGCCAACATGTTGAAACCCCGTCTCTACTAAAAATACAAAACTTACCTGGGTATAGTGCCGCGCACGTGTAGTGGCTCGCACCTGTAGTCTCACCTGCTGAGGCAGGAGAACTGCTTGAACTTGGGAGGTGGAGGTTGCAGTGAGCCGAGATGATGCCACTGCACTTCAGCCTAGTGACACAGCGAGACTCCAGCTCAAAATATATATATATAATATTATATTATATATTTATATATAATATTATATGTAATATAAAATGTAAACATATATAATATATATTACACCATTAATGTGAGTGTATATTATGTTATGTATAATATAAAAATATATATCAATATATTATATATATTTATAATATATAAATATATATATTATATATAATATATTGTAATAATATATAATATCATATATTATATTATATATAATATATTATAATAATATATAATAATATCATATATTATATTTTATATATATATATTTAGGTAACAAAGATAGCTGTAAAATATTTTCTGCCCTTGTAAATCTCATAAAAACACAAGAGAAGCTCACAACCATGTATAATTAAATGTGAGCATTTGTTGTTTGGGCACATGGGTGTTGCCTGGCAAGGCTGCTTGCCAAATATCCTTCTTTTCTTCTTTTGAGACGGAGTCTCGCTCTGTCGCCCAGGCTGGAGGGCAGTGGTGCCATCTCGGCTCACTGCAAGCTCGGCCTGTCGAGTTCACACCATTCTCCTGCTTCAGCCTCGCGAGTAGCTGGGACTACAGGTGCCCGCCACCACGTCCAGCTATTTTTTTTTTTTTTTTGGTATTTTTAGTAGAGATGGGGTTGCACCGTGTTAGTCAGGATGGTCTCGACCTCCTGACCTCGTGATCTGCCCGTCTCGGCCTCCCAAAGTGCTGGGATTACAAGCGTGAGCCACCACGCCCGGCCAGTACCCCTCTTTTCTTATGTATGTACTAACAGAGGAGGATTTTTATGCCAATTATATATTTCTCACTTAATACATCTTGCAGAAGTAGAGGTAGCAGCTACTTCACTGGGTGCTATGACCAGACATGTACCCAGTCTTAACCAACAGGACATTCACCCTTTCCTGTGGCCTCTCACTGTAGACTGAAGAATGTGGGAGAAGTTTGTTTGTTGGGCCATCACAGTGAATGCAGCAGTAATAGCTATGGCAGCTTTAGCTGTGGCATTTCTGGCAGTTGTCTTGGCAGAGGTACTACTGGTGATATCTTGAATAGATTAAACCTATTGTATTTCCTTAGACTGGATTTTTTGCTTTCCAGTATCTGCTGATGTGGGCTTTATTTCAATTTCAAGATTTATGTTTCCTGTTGTTTCCATGAGGGTTTCATTTATATCTAAATCCAATGAATCCTCCACCAACAATAAAAAGTAAAAAGGGTGAGAAAGATTACCTAAAAAAACCTGCCTATCCAGAAAATAAAAATTACTGTCCCCAGAGTAAAATTGTAATTAAAGCAATAGAAACACCGTCCATGTGGAGCATAACAGTCCTAACATGTTGTAGTTTTATTTTTTCATTTGTTTTCTTTTCAATTATTCTTTTTTTAATGCATTAAAACATCTAGACCACTTAGAATAAGAGCTGTTGAGTGGCAAACATGCAGTTAGTGTGGGCTATTTTATTATTTATTGGGGTGGAGTCTATAGGGTAACAGCCCAGGTTACAGACCTACCCTGACTGCATTCATAAACTCTTCCATTGACACAGCTATGTGACTTTGGGCAAGGTACTTAACCTCTCTGTCCTTGAATTTGCTCAAAAGTGAATAAAAAATAGCATCATTCAGTACTGAAGTAGATAATTTATGTAATATTTTTAGAAGAGCTGTGTTGGTTAATTTCATGTGTTTACTTGTTTCATGTGTGTACTTGTCTGGGCTATGGACACTCAGATATTGTTAAACATTATTTCTGGATGTGTCTGCAAGAGTGTTTCCAGAAGAGATTAACTTTTGAATCACTAGACCGAGTAAAGCAAATTGCCCTCCCCAATGTGACTAGGCATTATCTAATTCATTGAGGGCTTAAATAGAACAAAAGTCAGATGCAATGAGAATTCACTCTCTCTACCTTACTACTTGAGCTAGGACATTGGTCTTCTTTTGCCCTAGGACTGGGACTCACACCATTAGTGTTGTATTGCTTCTCAGACCCTCAGCCTACACAAGCTTTCAGAATGGGACTAGAAATTACAATATTGGTCATCCTGGTTCTTTGGCCTTTGAGCTCTGATTGGAACCATATCACCCACTTTCCTGGCTCTCCAGCTTACAGATGGCAGAATGTGAGACTTCTCAGTCTCCATAATCATAGGAGCTAATGTCTCATAAAAATGTATCTCCCCCTATGTTTGTACAGTTGTCCCTCAGTATCTGGAAGATTGGTACCATGGATATTAAAATCCTTAAATACTTAAGATCCTAGTATAAAATGTGACAGTATTTCCATGCAGTTATGTATATCCTCCTGTATACTTTGAGTCATCTCTAAATTTCTCATAATACCAAGTATAATGTAAATGTGCTGCAAGAGTTGTTATACTGTATTCTTTAAGGGATAATGACAAGAAAAAAATGTCTGTATATGTTCAGTACAAATGCATTTCTTTTTATATGTTTGATCCACAGTTGTTTAAACTTACGGATATGGAGGAACAATTGTGTGTGTTTGTGTGTGTGTGTGTGTGTGTGTCTCTGTCTGTCTGTCTGTCTGTCTTTATATGTGTATACCTTATTGGTCCTGTTTCTTTGTAGATCCTTTGCCCCTAAAGGGCAAGAGTGGTTCTATAGGAACACAATTTTAAGAATGAGTTTTCTAATTTTATTCTGGATTTCCTGGATTTGGCACTCTAATATGATTAGATTTTAAAATGATAATGACATATATTAGAGTACTCTAGAGAGACAGAAGCAAGAGAACACACACACACATATATATACATATATATGAATGCATACACATGCAAATATACATACATACAGATAGATACACACACATAATTTATACATATGGGAGAATTGGATCACACGATTATGGAGGCTGAGAAGTCCCTGAGAAGTCCCACAGTAGGTCATCTGCAAACTGGAGAACAAAATAAGCTGGTAGTTTGACTCAGCTTAAGTCCAAAGGCCTGAGAACCAGGACAACCAGTAGTGTAACTCTTAATCTGAGGCCAAAGCCTAAGAACCTGGAGAACTGTTGATGCAAGTTCGGATACCCAAAGGCCAAGGAACTTGTATGTTCAAGGTCAGGAGAAGAAGGTTGTCCCTGCTTCAGAGGACGGAACGTATTCCTCTTCTGTTTTTTTTTCTATTCACGTCCTCTGCCAACTGAATGATACCCACCCACATTGGATGAGGGTGAATCTTCCTTACTCAATCCACTAACTCAAATCCCTGTCTCTTTCAGAAACACCCGAACTGACTGATATGGTTGGGCTCTGTGTCTCCATCCAAATCTCATCTTGAATTGTAATCCCAACATGTGGAGGGAGGGATCTGATGGAAGGTGATCAGATCACAGCAGTGATTTCCTCCATGCTGTTCTCACAGTGGTGGGTGAGTTCTTCAAGATCTGATGGTTTAAAAAGTGTGGCACTTTCTCCCACTTTCTTTCTCTCTCCTGTAGCCATGTAAGACATGTCTTGCTTCCCTTTCACCTTCCGCCATGATTGTAAGTTTCCTGATAGTCAATTAAACCTCTTTTCTTTATAAATTATGCAGTCTCAGTCTCAGGTATTCTTTATAGCAGTGTGAAAATGGACTGATACACAGACATCCCCAGAAAAAATGCTTTACCACCTATCTGGGTATCCCTTAATCCAGTCAAGTTGACACATAAAAGTAAACATCACAAAATGTTATTTTTTGCAGCAATGATAGCATCAATGATCTGTGGCATGATTTGGCAACAGAAATATCCAAAATATCTCCTTTGACTACTCTTAATCAACCATTTATAAGAAGAAAGGAGCTGAGACATTGTGTATATAAACAGTTTTAAAAACTGTTTTCAAACATGTTTGGAAAACTAATGGATATCATGAGGGTGACCAGTTGCTCCTAACATCACTGGACAAAATGGTGAAAGAAAATAATGAACTCAGAGGTTTGAATTCCTAGCTCAAGTGGCACAAAAATGAACCAAAATCTTCTATGTGTGCTTGGAAAGAGATTCTCATCTCCTGTAGCCAGAGCACTGGAATTGTTGAAAATCAAATACAGAATCTCATTATGTGACTGTCTGAGTAACAACACAAGTTGAACTCCAAGCCTTACAGAGCTTGTGAAGGCATTAATTGCAAAATAATGGGATCCTCTCAGTTGTGATGGAGATATATGGGAAGACCCTGACAAAGCAGAAGAAATTGAGCTCATGGATTCTAACAAGTATTTTCTGCCAGTGGAAGAGACTTCCCCATTCTCAGTGATATCAACCTCTGCACCCCATCTAAGGGGATTAATCCTTCCTTGCCTGAGAAAACTGTAGTGGCTTTTCCTGGGAAAGTTGTCAGGCAAGACAATGCTTACCCACCTCAGAATCCGTCTCCACCACCCCTCTTCGCTTCTACACCTATAACTACATTTAATTCCCAGCAGATCCCTAAAGGTAAGATACAATGTGTAACCCATGAGGAGCGTACTTATAGAATGCCTTCTTCACCATTATGGTAATTTTACACAGAACTAATTCTGATTCTTTAGTGCTTCATTTCACAGCTTGAAAAAAAAAGTGTGGCAATTGGCCCATGTTAATGGAACTGCTCTTATCATGTTTCCCAACATCCTGTAGCTGGCCTGAGGTAGAATGGTGGAATGACTTTTGAAGAATCAGTTATAGTGCCTTCTATCTGGCACTATCACTGCATGAGTTGAGAAATAGGTCTCCTTCCTTTGGAGTGAAACTTATACTATCAGCACCTTTTGTTCTCAGATATCAGGACCGGAACTAGAAATTATATCACTAACTTTCCTGTGTCTTCAGCAGATTGTATGTGGCAGATTATGGAACTTCTCAACCACCATAATCATATGAGTCAATTCCTCATAATAAACCTCTTTACATATATATATATATATATATATATATATATACACACACACTTCCTACTGGCTTGTTGGTTCCATTTCTCTAGAAAACCTTGACTAGTTCAAAAATGTTGACATATACTAATAATATGCAAACATTGAATGCTATCTAGTTCTTGTTTAATTAAATTTTTGTCTAGTATTTTCCAATAAATAAATTTAAATTTAAGAGTGACATGACATATATTTAATATCTTGTTAATAATAAAAACATTTATATTTTTTCATGTTTTCTTTGAATAGATCTTTATGTATATTTTACATACTTTGTTATGTTTTGTTCTACAAGTCCTTAATTTATAAATAGTTATTATGATTTTGATTTCCTCTCAGAGCAAATAGAGTTATATAGATGAGATTTATATTATAATTTTCTAGAGGTTATTGCATGTGGTATTAAGCTTATTAATTTCTCAAGTTACTGCACTGAAGCCAGAGACTATAGTCTCTTTATAATTTTAGTAATTGATTATAGCTTATTTATAGCCTTGAGAACATCAATTTTGAATGCTTTCTGAACATGTGAGAAATCTTTACATGTCTATTTGGTCTAATTTATAAATTTCCACATAAACTTATTAACTCAGGCTTATTAATTATGTTATTCAAAATCTGTATCATTTCTGATATTATATTATTTTGACAGATGAATTAAAATTTACACTTATATTGTAAGATGTTGTATTAATCATGTTCCTGTGATACAAAAATGGTTTGTGTTCATATTATTATATATTGTGCATTTACCATCATAGAACAATCCTTTTTGTACTGAATTTAATTTTCCCTTGAATTTTCCTGAAATATTGATATTAACATGCCTCCTTTTTTTTGGTCATGAATGGGCTTTTTACCAGTGTGCCAGTGGGAATATTCTCAGCAGAGCCAGGCTTCATGGAAAGGAATAAAATGGGGGTTATGGACTTATTCAGAGCTTTAGAGAACAGTCATGTTCTAACCAAGTATTCCTGAAGTGAATTGGTTCATTTATTCTACATGGCCAGCAGTGATGCCCAGTCACTGTTTCTCTTACACAGAAATGACAATTTTCTACATTAATGTCACCTACACAGTTTAACATTATCTATGGCTTTCAATGTACACGGACTGCTTATCAAATTTGCTGGGCATAGTGCAAAATGAAAATGCAGGGTCCCTTGTGCAAAGATTCTTAAAAATTTCAAGATGGCAACAGTGGAATATTGAACCAAGCGTGCAGTCCCTTTAAGTGTGTGGACCTGTGTGACTGCAATGAATGCATGCCTACTGTAGCTGCCTCTGATTGTACCTTCTGATTTTCAGTAGTAACATTGCCATCTTCTCCCTGAATCACTTCAGAAGAAACAATGGGGAGCAGGAGGAAACCCAGTAATTTTCTTCCCAGTCATTGATTTTAAGTTTTAACATGTGGTAGCTTAAATTCAATGGAGCCGAAGACACAGTTGAAGTACTATAGTCATAATAACCCATGAAACTACTACACTTTTTATTTATTTTATAGCATACAGAGGATTACTTTCTGTAACATACCTTCAGGTTAAAAACTGAAGGAATTAGTAATAATAAAAGCATCTGGAATTTAGATGAGATACAACTTATGAGTGCATAAAATATCTTTTATTACCTGTAATGTTACTTTGCTTTTACTATCAATATTGCCATGTAAGGCATTTTCTTAGCTGTATTATTATGGGTATTTTTGTTTTTGTCATTGTTTATGATGTGGTAATATTTATCAATGTTATTTATTTGAATTGTATTTCAAAAACTATTATATGATGCGGATGATTGATGATTTGAGAACTAAATGTACATTATCCATGAATTATTTGTATTAAAATTACATACATGCAAGAATCAATGGACTCTGAGTCTCAGTTATAAAGTTCATAAATTAATTATGTTTGCATTTACTCATTCTGTGGTATTTGTTCATATCATTTTATTTTAAATAACCTGTTGACGAATCTTTTGCAATTTCAAGGCTAGAAAAAAGTTTATTTCTACTTCTCAATTTAATTATATTACTTAGTTTTAAAGTCTAAATGCATCATAACTCAAAGTTAATTGCAGAGGCTTTTTGTTAAATTACTTCAACATATTCTGCTCTTTATATTTATAAGCTCTTTTACCTTGCCTGTATTTAAGATATCAAAGCAGCCTTAAAAGCTTATTACAAATGATAGCTTTTTCACTTAGATTAATCTGCTACTATGATACAAAGGGAGTTTTATTAAAATTTCATTTTCTTCTATCAGCACTTATATTAGTAATTTAAATTTGGTCACAGAGTAATCAATTAAAGTAAAGCATGCTGTGTGAACACTAAACCTAACACATTAATTTAATCTATTTTGGCTACTCCTGCTGTCTCACAAATCATTTCTATGGTTACAAGGCATTTGTCAAAGTTTCTAATGGAAAAACATCCCATGATGGCAAGGCCTTTACTAAATAAAGGTAAGATTTATGGATGATAACAATATTTGAATTAAATTTCGATAACTTAAGTGGCATTTTTCTAATACCACAGAACACATACAATAAAAACAAGCTAACTACATTAAAATCTAATTTTAAATTACTACAAAAAATGGCATTGGGAGATTAATCATAGGAGCTGTACAAATGATTCTATAAGAAAAGCGTATAATTTAATTAACTCTCTGCTTTGCCAAAGATAGTGAAGTGGCAAAGCAAATCTTAGAGCTGGCATATAAGTGGGATTGTGTCCAAATACCACCTTCTCCTTTGGGACTGGATATTTTTCCATGTTCCTAGTGAGGATTTGTTAATTTTCAGCAGAATAATAGAACAAATGACTTTACAAACAATTCTGTCTACAATCACAGAAATCTGATATAAATTTTTAAAATTATAAACTGAACATAAACTTTGGTAAATGTACTCATGTTATAAGGAATTTACCTTCACACAAAAAGAGATCTGGTCTTTGCCCTTGCCTTTTGGAACAGAATCCCCCTGGAATCTAATGCCAGACAGCTGTGTCTTTGTGTGGGGTGGTTGCTGGTCACACTGGATTAGGCTGGGGCGTGGTCAGGATAGAAATGACCAACAGCGTAATAAAGGACAGGGCTTTGACTCATACAGCATCATTTGAATTAGGTCAACCAGGTGAGCAATTAAAGACTTGGGAACAACTGATTACTGAAGTTGAGGTGAGCTTCTCTGTTTGGCAGTAGTCTGTGGGTATTACTACACTTTGATAGAGTAACACCTCCTGACTCCACAGGGAGAAGACAATGAAAGCTCTGCATTTGGCTCTTCCCAGACTCTGCCCTATTAGCTTCATTCTTTGACTGATTTTATTCTGTATCTGTTTCCTATAATAAATCATAACCATGAATATGATAACCTATAGTGGGTTCTTGGAGTCCTTGTAGTGAGTCTCTTGGATTTGCAATTGATGTGAGAAGGGAAGGCGGTCAGGTGTTGTTGAAGACTGTGTTTCTTCTAACTTTCTAGTTGCCCTAATCTCTCACAATACTACACAGTGCATTGGAGAAAAAAATAAACACAAAAATGTTCTTTTATCTGACTCTTGACAAATAAAGAACCTGAAATAAATTGATAGAAAAAAATCATGAAGAAATGGACAGATAATTATATGCATAAAATAAGTGTATGTTAAAGAAAATGCAATAAGTATTTCCAGTGATTTTAATCATGTCATCTAAAGAATTTTAAACTGCATATTTACCTTTAGAAACCTAGAAGCTTGGAACTTTAAAACTCCTGTTATCTTATTGGAATTTTTTTTTTGTTTTTTGAGATGAAGTCTCACTCTGTCTCCCAGGCTGGAGTGCAGGGGTATGATCTCGGCTCACTGCAACCTCTGACCCCTGGGTTCAAGCAATTCTCCTGCCTCAGCCTCACTAGTAGCTGGGATTACAGGCTTCTGCCACCACACCTGGCTAATTTTTGCATTTTTGGTAGAGATGGGGTTTCACCATCTTGGCTAGGCTGGTCCTGAACTCCTGACTTCGTGATCCATCTGCCTCAGCCTCCCAAAGTGCTGGGATTACAGGCATCTTATTGGAAATTTTAATGTGATAAATACGCTGCTCTTGAAGCTCAGTTTTTTATTTCCTTTACCTTTATTTTGTTAAACTGTTGTAAACTTCAGCTGAAGGAACTCTCCATGGCCAACTCATGAACTTACTCCAGAATTGCCATTAATATCTCACTTTAGACTACAGTCAGAAGTCTTTCAATTGCATTGTATTCTCACTTGTTTTTGAGCCGGATGAAATTTACAGTCATTGAGCAGCTCACAGCAAATTTTGCTTTTTTCCATAATTACCCTAGGTACATGGTGCATAATTTAATTGGCTTTTTTATTAGCATTCTTCGTTCTCTCCTTCATCCTTTGCCTCAGCATAAAAATCCCCCCAAATTGTATATATAGTCCCAGCAACCTCCTTCTTTCTTAATTCGAGCCTATTATTGTTCTCTAAACGGAAAGGCATAATTGCTCACATGCTTTGTTTTGTGTGCTGTGCTAGGCACCGGGGATACAATGCTAACCATGATGGACACCATTACTGCCCTTAGCATAAGCCATCTGGGAAAGAAAAGGAAAAAAATATAAAGCCTGGTCGTAAACTCTGAAAAGGGTTAAGTAGAGAAAATACATCAGGGTGATCTAACAAAGTCAAGGACAACAGAAATGTCAATGACTACTTCCCAAAGAATGTGCAGTCTAAGCAAGATTCACTGGCAGCCTTTAACATCAAGTTTTAAAACACAGTTCTAGTCAATTAGCCAAGCTCTGAGAAACATTTGCTTTTACTCTTATTCCTATGTATTGTTTTCTATTTCCATTCTGAGAATATCGATAATAAACTTCATCTACTTTTTTCTTCAGCTTTATTGATGTATAATTGACACATTATATATATATATATTTTAAGTGTAGAACTTGATATTTTGGTAAATATAACATTGTGTAATAATCATCACAATCAAGCTAACATATGTATCACCTCACATACTGACTTTATCTGTGTATGTGATGGGAGGTTTATTCTTAGCAGACTTTAAGTAAACAATACAGTATTTTTAGTGGCCACTGTTCTGTACATCAGATCTCCAAAACATATTCATCTCGCATAACTGAGACTCTATAGCCTTTGATCAACGTGTCCCGACTTTCCCCATTCTCTAACTCTGCATTCACTCTCCAAATAATTGCACTCTTACTTCCCCTTTTCAGTGTTCCACTGAAACTATTCTGACATCTTCATGCCTCTGACTGTATTTAGCTCTTGGAAGTATTTTAGGTATGCATTTATTCATTCACAGATTGTACATCTAGAGACACATATGTAATCTTTTAACAAAAAAAGTAATTGAAGTTGACTCTTTGGTTCTACTATTTCTGAAAAAGAAAAATTTATTGATTTCTTAAAATATAATGTTAATTTCCATAATATTACTTTCCCAATTCTTCTTTTAATTCACTTATTTTGCCTATTTTATTTCCTTAGCTTCCTTGTGTTGTCCTTGTCCCGGTACTTCTTACCTTAGTCTTCCTGCAAACAACTAGTGCTTTTAACTACGTATTTTAAAGTATTGACTCATTAATCAATACCTCTAATGTTATTTTATCCAGCTTTCTCTCTCTCTTCCTTTTTTCCTTTTTTTTTTTTTTTTTTTTTTTTTTTTGAGACAGAGTCTCGCTCTGTCGCTCAGGCTGGAGTGCAGGGGCGCCATCTTGGTCTCACTGCAAGCTCCGCCTCCCAGGTTCACGCCATTCTCCTGCCTCAGCTTCCAGAGTTGCTGGGACTACAGGCGTCCGCCACCAAGTCAGGCTAATTTTTTGTATTTTTAGTAGAGATGGGGTTTCATCATGTTAGCCAAGAAGGTCTCCGTCTCCTGACCTCGTCATCCGCCCACCTCGACCTCCCAAAGTGCGGGGATTATAGGCCTGAGCCACCGCGCCCTGCCCCAGCCATTTTTTTCAAACTGCTTGCTAGATCTTCCCACCTTGATGTCCAATAAAAATCACATATTTAGCATGACAAAAGCAAAACATATGTGTGTACATTATATAACAGATAGCTTAGTATATGCAGGTTTTTATTTATCTCTAGCACATTTATTATCTGTGTTCCCTACAGCTGCATTAAGGAAGTTTTATAGTTTTACTGATATCTACCTTGTCTCCTCAGTGAATACTTGGTAAGTTACAATTATGAGTAATAATCAAGTTTTCTGTTTCTAAAGATATAAAAGTTTGAGAGAATAAAGTAAGAAATGACGAACTAATTATTAAAACGTAAAATGCCTTATATGTTGAAGTATAATGAGGGGAGCTGAGAAAGCAGTAAGAAAATAATATTGTTTTAATTTCATCATTTTTACTTTATATTCAGGGGATATATGGGCAATTTTGGTAAATAGCTATATTGTGTAATGCTAAGTGAGTTCTGGGGTGAGATTGATCCTATCACCCAGGTATGAAGCACAGTGCCCAAAAGTTAGTTTTTCAACTCTTTCCCCTCTCTCTTGCTCCCCTCTCTGGTGGTCCCCAGTGTCCATTGTTTCCATCTTTATGTCAGTAAGTACCCAATATTTAGGCCCCATTTATAAGTGAGAACATGCAGTATTTGGTTTTCCATTCTGCATTAATTTGCATAGCATAATGGCCTCCAGCTGCATCCATATTGCTACAAAAGACATAATTTTATTATTTTTGTTTTGCGGCAGGATAGTATTTCATGGGGTGTATGTACTACATTTTCTTTGTCCAAACCACCATTTTGGGCACCTACGTTGATTCCATGTCTTTGCTATTGTGAATAGTGCTGCCATGAACATGTGAGTGCATATGTCTTTCTGGTGGAATAATTTGGTTTCTTTTGGCTGTAGACCCAGTAGTAGGATTGCTGGGTTGAATGGTAGTTCTGTTTTTAGTTCTCTGAGAAATCGCCAGACTGCTTTCCACAGCGGCGGAACGAATTTACATTCCCACCAACTGTGTATAAATGTTCCCTTTTCGCCACAACCTCACCAACATCAGTTGTTTTTTTGACTTTTTAATGATAGCCATTCTGATTGGTGTGAAATGGTATTTTATCATTTCACATCATAAATGCTTCAGAAACATTTGAAAAATTACAAAAACAAATGCTTACTGAATTTTTTACTCGGAATAAGGTGAATCCATAGATCAAGTTGGGAAGAACTGATGCCTTACATAACTGAGTCGTTAACTACATGAACATGGTACATCCTACCATTGGTTTAGTTTGTCTTAAATTCATCCAATAACATTTTCTTGTTTTCTCTTAAAGATTTAAAGATATCTTTTACTCTAGATATTCCCCAAAATATCTGACATGCTTGAATGTTATTTTAAATTTTATAATTTCCTAAAGGTTAACTTTCCAACTGTGATTGGCCTTTAGAAATTGGTTTTGATTTTCATTTTTCTTATGATTAGCAATGCTGAGCAATTCTTCATGTGTCCATAGGCTGCTTACATGTCCTCTTTGAGAAGTATCTGCTCATGTTTTTTTGCTTACTTTATAATGGGGTTATTATTATTATTTTTTTTTACTTATTGAATTGTTTAAGTTTCTTATAGATTTTGCATATCAGACCTTTGTTGGGTATATAGATTGTAAATTAAAAATATTATTTTTAAAAATCCTAACAAGGAATTTTTCAGAGTTGCAAGGTATTCATCTTCATAATGAAAAACTAACTTTCCCTAGGTCCAGGAATGCTATGTTCTTTCCTAAATGAAGCATCACAAATTCGCATAGCACTGTGGGTAATTTGAAATATGTTGAGGACATCTGGGGATGGAATTAAGATAGTGAGAGGAGGTCTCTAGATGTTGTCTAATGTCTCCTGTGGAGGGATGGGCTGCATATCATTCTCAGTGGAGATCAATAATGTAAAAATAAATATGTGAACTAGAGAATATAAGAGTACATACACCTATGGCAATATCAATATATAGGACACTTAATATTCTAGTTACTCTTTATTAATGGAGTATTAAAATCAATTATTAACAATAGTTTCCTTTTTGACCTATTTTTTATTTTTTCAATATATAAGTTTTGTTAATCTTCTGTGTCTCTTCTGTGTCTTTCTCCTACTCCCACCCCTCCTTCAGGAGCTGTGTTAGGTGGATTTCTGATATTAGGCTTTTATGACTATATGGAGAAAGTAACTTCTTGATGCCATGACTTACATTCAAATTCTTATCCCACAATAAGTAAAAAAAAAGAAAAAATTTATATAAAATATATTTCTCATCAATTTTAATTTAACAGTGAGAAAACAGGGGATAAATATATACTCTAAATTTATATTACAGGTTATTTAATATTTATGCAGTCTGTACTAAGATGTAATTGCACAGTCTTGTGATTACACATGATCTTTTGATAGCTCAATTTCAGTGTAAATATTGAAACAAAAATCAAAGGTAGAGCTTCTTTTACATTCAAATGTATATCACTTTTTAAACAGCTATTGAATGGAATTGTTGAATGAATTATTTCTCACTCATGTAAAATAGGAATGTAAGACTCTAGTGAAATCACACATTTTCACAGCAAAATGTATTTTTTGACATCTGAACATCTGAGGAAATATACATACATATAAGCACTTTAATTCAGTGACATAAAGATAAGAGTTTTTTTGTGGTGGTGGTGTTTGTTTTTTTTGAAACAGAGTCTCACTGTGTCATCCATGCTGGAGTACAATGACATGATCTCAGCTCACTGCAAACTCCGCCTCCCCGGTTCAAGCAGTTCTCCCACCTCAGCCTCCTGAGTAGCTGGGATTACAGGCATGTGCCACCACACCAGACTGATTTTGGTATTTTTAGTAGAGATGGGGTTTCACCATGTTGTTCAGGCTGGTCTTGAACTCTTGACCTCAGGTGATCCACCCTTCTCAGCCTCCCAAAGTGCTGCGATTCCAGGAGTGAGCCACTACTCCCGTCCCAAGTTAAGAGTTTTGAGTACTCAGAAGAAAATTCAATACATTTAATTTGTATTTAGCATATCCCAAAGTTTACCTGTCTCTAATAATTTAAATAAAGACATTTTCTTTAGTTTTCTATTAGTCTATATTCCTATAGTCATAAATGCTTCAGAAACATTTGAAAAATTACAAAAAACAAATGCTTACTGAATTTTTTACTCGGAATAAGGTGAATCCATAGATCAAGTTGGGAAGAACTGATGCCTTACAAAACTGAGTCGTTAACTACATGAACATGGTACATCCTACCATTGGTTTAGTTTGTCTTAAATTCATCCAATAACATTTTCTTGTTTTCTCTTAAAGATTTAAAGATATCTTTTACTCTAGATATTCCCCAAAATATCTGACATGCTTGAATGTTATTTTAAATTTTATAATTTCCTAAAGGTTAACTTTCCAACTGTGATTGGCCTTTAGAAATATAATTGATTTCTCAATATGCAATGACCTTCTTAAATTGACAGCCCAGTTTGTACTGGATCAGCTTTGTCTGAGAACACAATAACGCTGTCCAAATCCTGAGACCAAGAGACTTGATCAAACCCTAGGATGGCTTCTAGCAGCATACGGCCATGTTCCTCGGTGACCCTAGCATTCCATTAAAATGTCTGCCTAAGAAAGATCTACACTGCCAGGGAACTTACTATTTATTTGTTGTAGCTGATACCTGACAAATGGCCTCCCTGGAGCATTTACTTAAAACCTCTTGCCATTGTAAATGAGTATTTTTTACAACTCAGAAATATGTCTCTCAAAGGTCTAAGAGCCTTTTATTTATTTATTTATTTATTTATTTATTTATTTATTTATTGAGACGGAGTCTCGCTCTGTCGCCCAGGCTGGAGTGCAGTGGGCCATCTTGGCTCACTGCAAGCTCTGCCTCCCGGGTTCACCCCATTCTCCTGCCTCAGCCTCCCAAGCAGCTGGGACTACAGGCGCCCGCCACCACACCCGGCTGATTTTTTGTATTTTTAGTAGAGACGGGGTTTCACTGTGTTAACCAGGATGGTCTCAATCTCCTGACCTCATGATCCGCCCTCCTCGGCCTCCCAAAGTGCTGGGATTACAGGCGTGAGTCACCACTCCCGACTGCCTTTTTTTTTTTTTTTTTTTTTTTTTTTGAAATATAATCGTGGGGAAGACAGGACCTCTATCTTCCAGTTTCTGTGGGAAGCTGGATTTCTCACTTTGATAACTGCCAGCTAGTAGACACAGCTGGCCTCATCACATTCACATTGACAATCCTTTGTAATTTTTCACTTCTTTGAATCTACTGAACCTCTGCTATCTCCCTTCCATCAGTTTTCTTTTAGAATGTCCAGTCCCCTCTGCAAAATTTGGGATGCAGCTCAGCTCTTTCCCTACTGTTGGTAGTTACTGAATAAAATCTGTTCTCACCGCTTTAGCTAATGTCTAGCTCTGTTAATTTCTGACATATTAAACAGGAAATGTATTGGAATCCTGTGGCTTTGTTTGGATTATAAATGGCTGAAAAACTTTTTTTTTTTTTTTGTGATGCATAGAAGGTAGAGTTAAACCAGCAGTCATCATTTCCTGAAGATCATTATTATTTGACATAGTGACATACAGGAAGTTTTCAGGTTGCCTTGCTGTTCTGTTGACAGTCAGATATTCCTCCTAATTGCCATCCCTGCTGAGCATAGAAGCCCCAAGCTCACCATTGAATACTCGACTATGACCATAGAAATGTACAGAGGCAACGTATTTCCATAGGCTATTCTACAACTTCTACATATCCCCACTCCAGTGGCAGTATGTACCTGGTGTCCTAGATTCTCCGTTACTTACTAACTTACCTACCTATGCCAATGTTCCTTGAGTTTTGTTACCAAATTTTCGTCTAATTTTTCTACTTCGGGTTCTTCTACTTTCCTAGCTTCTGATACGGTTTTTGAGATTTTATATTATGAATTCCTTATTCCATAATATTTATACTGGCTCTACTTTCTTGGACGAATCCTATCAAATACAGTTAATAGTGCTAGAGTTATGGTGTTACTGTATAAAAATCTAAGATATTTTACCTTGCATTGACTATAAAAAAAAAACTGGCATTGAATGTTGGAAAGACAATAAGAATATTGTTATTAGGGACTGAAAATAAGGTGGGCCATATTATGTATGGAAGAATGTTTTGCAACACTATCTATTTAATATGGAAGGTGGATAATATATCTAAATGAGTACTTTTGTGGGATTGGAAAATGAAACTATTTCTCATTATCAGCTTCTTTAGCAGAGGAAGAAAAATAATTCTAGCATAAGGAAAGGCCTAGGCATCAGAAGATGTCTAATCAAAAGCACTGACCGTAAAACATCAAGGTAAACTCAACAGTATAGACAGAGGACCCTTTAAAAAGCATTTTACTTTAAAAAATCAACAACGAAAGAATTGAATTATAAATTCACTTAACTATTCAAAAGGACTCCAAGTATCAAAATGGCATGTAATTCAGTAGCCTGACACATAGCCCAAAGTAGACAGTGGTCTATCGCAGAAAGATTTATTGTTATGCCTTTTGTTAAAGGACATAATGCTGATAAGATTCATAGATTTAAAAATGTATAGCATTTTCAGAATTGCATAAACAGAAGAACTGCTAGTTTGGACTCAAAGGGACAGTGACACTTTAAAATATAAAAACGTCATTGGGCCAGCAAAACATAGGAAATAAGCTGAGAAAACTTCTCAGTCGAAGTGTAAGTCTTTTCTTTGTTGAAAAAAAATAGACAATAACATATAGCTAAGTGCCCAGTCATTGGAGCAAAATACCTAAAAGAGGAATTCCCGAGGATCAGAGCTTGACCCTAACATTACCTTCCCTCGGAGAAAGGGGAATTGGCAACATGTGCCTGACTCAGTCTCAAACTTGCTGTGAAACAATGGCTGCTATGTGTTTTCAGATTCATTTTCTTAAAATAACAACAAAAAAGGAAGAATGTCTGCTACAGATACTGTTCTCTATCTCTACTGGCCTTTATGGTGGCTTCCAAAAAGATATATCCACATCTTAATTTCCAAATACTGTGAATATTATTTCTTATGACAAAAAGGTAGTATTAGTTATTTATAGCAAATGACATGATTAAGTTAAGACTTTTGAAAGGAGGAACTTCAATTATATTGTCTAGGTGTGTTGTAAATGCCATCACATATGTCCTACAAACAGGAGGCAGATTAAGATGAGAGAGACAGACACACACATGGAAAATAAATGCAAAGTAAGAAACAGGAGATGCAAGCCAAGCCAAGTAATGTTGAAAGCCACCAAAAGCTTGAAGATACAAGAAACAAATTCTCCCCTAGAACCTTCAGAGGGAGCATAGCCTTGCCTTAACTCAGGCTTCTAGTTTCCACAGCTGTTAAAGAAGGAATTTATGTTGTTTTAAGCCACCACGCTTGTGGAGTTAGTAACAGCAAGCTGCAGAAAACTCATGCACTATCTCACATTGTGTATTGGGTGTGTGGTTATATCACATGACTTTTTCTTAAGTCACAGATTTCTGCCCCTGAGGTTCTGTATCCAAAGTTTTACACACAAAGTCTTGGTTTAGATAATGAGATTTTACGCTGACGGTCTGAGCTTGTGCCATGGTTGGATAAAAATTTGAAGCTTCAGGGCATATTTTGCATATAGAAATTACCTAATTAGTTTTTAAACAGAGAGCATTCTGTTGCAAATTAAAGAATTAAAGATGGCTCCCAATTTTTTGCCACTCCTCCAAACCAGAGTTGGAGTCTATTTCTTTTTCTCTTTTTTTTTTTTTTTTTTTTGTAGGGGAGGGAGTCTCGCTCTGTTACCAGGCAGGAGGGCAGTGGTATGATCTCAGGTCACTGCAGCCTCTGCCTCCCAGTTTCAAGTGATTCTCCTGTCTCAACCTACCAAGTAGCTGGGATTACAGGAGTGTGCCACCACACCCAGCTAATTTTTGTATTTTTAGTAGAGATGGGGTTTCACCGTGTTGGCCAGGATGGTCTCGATCTCCTGACCTCTTGATTCGCCCACCTTAGCTTCCCAAAGTTCTGGGATTACAGGCATGAGCCATCGTGCCTGGCACCTTTTTCTCTTGAACTATGACATTGTCATTAGAATCACTGGTTTCCTGTGAAATGTTTTCTATTCTGTATTACCCAATTTTATGATGTTTAAGATTCTTTTCTATGTTACTGTTCTTCTTATTCAACTTGTCTGTTGGATATTCAAAGTTAATGAAGATCAGATAAGTATGCTTTTCTTATGAATTTGCCATTGAATCATGGAGAAAGTAATTACATAATCTCGCACTGGCATGCACGTGTGCTATGGAATAACAATGGAATACAAGAAAGGAAGTACCTCATGTTCTAAAAACGTACAATACAGAGATTGAATTTGGTTATGGTGATCAGGATGTTTTTTACTGAGAATGTGACTCTGACAGTTAATGATTCAAATTTATCTTGGTAGAGATAAAAGAAAAGAACTATCTAAAGAGGGAGCAACATATGGAAAGGCAAATGGATCCACAAATCTGAAACAGGACCTCTACAGCTAGAACTAAGAAAGTTCGGGATATAGAATGAGACTGGAGAAATATGTTAGCCCTAGACCTTAAGGCCTTAGAAAGACATGTTAAGAAACATTTTGTAAACCCTAAAAGCAATGAGAAATTGTAAAATGATCTTAAACTAAAAGTGAAGAATGAAGTTTGTTTTATGAATAGTGTTTTTATTTCAGTGAATATTGTGTTTAAAGTTATGTCAATTAGGTGAAAGCTGATGTCAGTTTCGACAAATGTGTTGGATAAAAAGTGGAGTTCAGATGCAGGAACTATTTAAATGTTAACAGAGAATACTCTTGGTCAGATAATTTCAACAAAGTTTGAAGCAGATTACGATCACAAGAATATTCCCTATAGTTAGTATCCTGATAAAATCAATTCTCTTTCATTGATAAAGCCAAAATATACTGCCACAGCCTATGATTTAAATGTTTCTTTTAAGGTATGTAACTTCTAAATATATATTTCCTGAATATATATAATGCCAACTAAAATATAATATTATAAAAATAGAAATTATTTATTGATTAAAATATACATTAAAAAGTAAACACTGGGAGTAAGTAGAAAAATATAAATTATTAAACTAAAAATGTTCTTGAACTTGACTGACATAATTCATTTCACCAGTGATCAGAATAAATTTTAAATAACTAAAATTTTGGAAAATTTCACTGCCTATCTAACATAAGTGTTGAAAAAAATGAATACATTCATGATTACACTATAAATTCTAGTGATATTTTAAGCATATTTATGATAATAAGTGATTCAGTCTCAATTTTCTCTTACTTTAGAGAGGATATAAATTTAGTTTTTGAGGTCTTCTAAGGACAAAATTATTAAAAACGAAGACACTGATTATATACTAGTGTTCACAAATTTTAACCTTTGTAAATTTTGTGTATAAATGACCTTTTTCCCTAGCTGTTGGGACATTGAGCTTAAATGCCACATATTAAAAAAAATTTTGGAATCTATCAAGATTACTAAGTAGAGTGTTATCTATATGGAATTGTCATGTAAAATATATGTTTCCACAGGTTAAGTTCTGCCACCAAATTGTTGTTTCAGACCATCTTCCTGGAAAAGAATAGAATAAATTACTGAAGAAAATGGTTGTGTGAGTGAACTTTTTAATTATGAAAATTGAGAAGCTTTACAAAAACTAGTAGTTCCAGATCTTTTTTAAAATTTCAATATCTGAGCCACATAACTGTTAAATTTTAAACAGGAGTTTCCCTCAACTTATTTCTCAGGCACACTGTGTGTAAATCTGAAAAAGATGAACAAATAATGCAGGTTTTTATCACATGAAGAATGAGGCAAAGGTTTAGTCAATGTTTATTGGCCGCATTATTCATATTCAACAATTGATATATGCTTGTATTACAAACTGATTATTTTACTTTTTTACATAGACAAAGTCGCCACAACACATATACATAAAAATATACATCCAGCCTACTTGTAGGTAAAAAAATTTGTTTTTTACATTAAAAATCATCATTAGTTGACCTACTTATCTATACGAAAAGAGATGCTTATGCATGGATTCACAGAAGTCATTAAATGTATTATGTCTTAAAGGATCCTGTGTGTGTGTGTGTGTGTATATATATGTATGTGTGTGTGTTTGTGTGTATATATGTAACTTCATTTGATTGATCAAAATTGTTTTAATTTTAAAATCTTGGCATAGAATTGTGGGATTAATTTGACAGTAAAAGTAATTCAAATATTATTTTCTCTACAATTATTTTGTATAATAAGGATGAGATGTGTTTTGATTGCTAGATTATGTTCATCTATTACAAAAAGTTTTAGAAGTTCTCATGTCCTTTTAGCTTGGCAGTGTTAAAAATTGGAATTAACGATCTGATATCATTTTTAAATGTGAAACTTCTCTAAAATAGCATGTACTATCATCATGTTAGAATTTTATCTAATCTAGCGATAGTTAGTCAAGATGAGAAGGTAGAGAAAAGTCTATTGTTCCATTTAACCATTGTCATAGTAACAAACTCAAATATACTACCATGCTGTGACTAAAAAAATAAGAAATTTAAATTTAATGTTAAATAAATGCAAAATGTATTTAATGGCCATATATCTGTAGCACATGTACGATTAAACAGTAATTATTAAAATATTTATACACAAATATATATATTAGTTTATAATTGTAGAACATTTAACTTCTATTTTATAAGATATTTAACTTTTTTTTTTAATAAGGAAAATGCAATTCCTTGGCTGTCTCTTATTTGTATGTATTAGTGTGAACATAAGTCAGAATTACTGCAGCCAACCCAATTTACTCACAGGAGCAGGTTTCCCAGTAGTAATTGTGTCTCCACTGGAAATGCAGCGTGGCATATAGTTTGCGTGACCCATGCTTGCTTCTGATATGTCTTCCCACTTTTTTGTTAGACTATCAGAAATTTGGGAGAAAAAAATAAATTCTGGATATTTTCTTCACTTTCCTAGGGAAAAAAAATATTTATTCTCATTTAATGTGCTTGCCCTCTCTTCTTGAAATTATAAGTTAATTCCAATTCAGAACAAAAAGAAAGTAGTCTCTGGAAGAATTTTAATTATTTCCAAATGCCTCTCCAGCATATAAATGCTTAACTGTGTGACTTTTCCATTTATGGGCTGTGAGAAATAAACAGCTGGGATAAACAGCAGGCATTTCAAGATATTTTATTTATTTCTCAGCAGAAGTTTAAGCATATGTCATAATGATGGCATTTACATCATAATATATGTTGCTTCTTACAGCTCTGCAAACCCATCAGAATCTGCACAAATGACTGCGGAATGGTAGAATAAGAAGAGTCTATCAAACAGACTTCCATCTGCTTTGATTCCAAAAGTTCAACCTTTATTATAAACTAAGCAACTGAAAATCAAAGTTCTGAAAACTTAATTGCTTTCCTTAAATCTTAGTTTCACTTTAACTTTTAAAATGATCCAATATGCCACGATATAGGAATTTACATTTTGTGTTGTAATTTTCCTTTCCTCAATATCCCGTTGCCTGTTGTCTTCCTGATATTTAATCAATGACATTTATTACAATGGAAAAATTATATACTGGTGAACATGAAATGGTCAATGTCATGTTAACTCCATAATAAAACCACTCTTTTGATAATTTGATTTGGTATAAAAAGAAAAAGGAGCGAGTTTTGAATAATTGTAGGTTGTGTGAGCATATTCAGGACAGTCCTTGGAGAGTTGACCATATCATAATCTTTTATTACACCATAGACTAGACAGAACTTAGTGTAGGATGTAACTGTAGGATATAATATATCATCATATTATGTCAAAAAAGGGGGGAAGGGTTTTTTTTTTTCCCCCCCAGTTCAGAGGATTATAGGAAGGGAGATACTGATATTTTTTCAGACGTTTTGGGTTTGCCATGTTCCATTTAAACTCCTAGAAGACTGCTTCACAGATTGGTCCTGAGGCTTCATGCAGTAAAGAAGATGTAACAAAATGAGACAGTGGTTCTGAGCAGCACTTCTCCTGACTCTCCATGAACTGCTCACAGTGTGAAAGAAACCCAGCCTCTGAGGCTGAGAAACAGAAAAACAAGCTAAATGGTTGGGAGTTTTCTATATGCATTTACTGTAGTGGGTAGCTCACTCTGTTGTTAGATGAAGAAATTCTGGGCAGTTTTCCTGGATGGTAACTAAAGGAGAGTCACAGCAAGAAATGTGGTTTAGATGCTTAACTCTAGAGAAAGCTAAAGTGGGATCAAGTCACTAAGGGCAATATAAAGAGCCTGAAATTGTCAAAGTGTAGATCATGACTTCCTCTGTCATTGTATTCATCAGTAGATGACAAGAGAGAGCCAAAACCACCCCAGGGCAGAAACTAGCAGCAGTTTCCAACCAGCCTCAGACCTGCTGCTCTCCATCAAAGATGGCCAGTGAAACCAGCCTAACACCTTCACTTGCCATGTTCTTAGGATAGTAAATGTTAAATGTTGCCTTCTAAAAAACTATTATTGGCATGAGAACTAAAACATGTCAAACAAGATCCCCTTACATAGGGGATCTTCAGCTGAGGATGTTAGGAGATTTCTAATTCTGAGTGTGAAAAAAAAAAGTGTTTTCAATCATCTCTAAAAGAAATTTAACATTTCTATTAATTTGTAATGTAAGCAATAAAACACAATAGTATAGTTATATTTGCAATTTAGTCACCACTGGAAATCATATAAATTTTTATATTGTATTACACTGTTGCAGATATATATTATCTTTTATGATCATCACTACTTCAAAGTTAGAGTAATCATTAGAGCTTCTGCTAGCTTCTGCTATTTACTTCATTGATGAGGAATCACATGTATTACTATATTACTTTTTAAGGTTTTGAGAACTATATTTCAGAATGATAATTTTGCTTTGTAATACTTTCTGTTGGTGTTGTATTTTTACGAAAGGCACTATTCGGAGAGTGCGTCAATAGGAGTCATGGCTCTGCCAAATTGGCCTGTGGCATTAAAGAACAAAATAAGACAAAAACAGATAACATGTACTTTCCAGTGACTTTGCAATGACGAATAATTATGTCATGGATGCTTACAAATTGAAAGATTTTAAACCTGAGATGACTGAGACATTGAAGTTGTTTAAAAAGTTAAATTCATAGAAATGGAGGGTAGAGGGTTGTTACTAGGGATTGGGGTGTGGGGGAGATGGGGAGATATTGGGCGAAGGCTTCAAACTTGCAGATATAAGATGAATAAATTCTGCAGACTTAACATACAGCATGATGACTACAGTTAATACGAATATACTGCATCCTTGAAAACTGCTAAAAGATTAGATCTCAAGTATTCTCATACATCCAAAAAAAGAGTAGCCATTAATACATGAGGTGACGGGCACACTAATTAGCTTAACTGTGAAAATCTTCACATCGTATAGGTATATATAAACATCACTTTGTATACCTTGAGCATATGCAGTTTTTACTTGTTTTTTATACCTCAATAAAGCTGAAAAAATTGTTTTTGTTTGTCCATATGAATGTTTACTTACTTTCTCTGCTGTCAATAGAATTTGGCCTTGAATAAAATGAGATTAAGTCAGTTATAAAGAAACAAATTACCTATATTTTCCTTATGTATCTAAGTTGTGATGTGAACAAACTCACAACTACAAAGAGTAAATATGATTTCCCCCGTGCGAAAATATAAATCTTCACTAATCTGAACAATGTATATTTATTGAAAGGATAGAATATATTCCCTTTTTATTAATGAATGCAGCAATACTTTACACCTGTGCCGAATTCCTAGTATCGATCTAAGTAGATAGAACTAACAATAATAAGATTATACAGAATCTCCAAAAAATAGAACAGGTAAAGTAAGAATTTAAAACTTTTAAATAATGACTGGCAAATAAACATAATAATAGCTGAGTTCAGATTCATAAATCTAAAATGTATAATGAGTGCAAAATAACCCATTAAAGTGCCCCTTATTAGGTTGATCTTCAAATTATATTTGCAATATTTTGAATAGAGAATTCTCTGATATGCTGAATAAAGAATAATTTTATTAAGCATTATAAACTTTTTTCTAAGATAATTTATGTCTAAAACTGGAAAATGTATGCAATTTGTAAGCTAATTTTACTGATTAGAAATGTGCATTATGAGAAATTTGCCTTCTGTAAGCAACATCTAAGTACATTTAGATAGGATAATTATATTCAAAAATAATCCACTCATTGGTCTTTGGTGTTAATGGTCATGTGATATGTAACTAATGTGAAGTATTACATTATGTGCATTAGACTAGTCTCATACATGTGCATTAGACTAGTCTCAAACATTTGAACTCTTGCCATTGTTGAGGATCCTTTACTGATTTTTTGTCATTGAATATTAACTGGGTAATATTTACCTGGAGAACATAATTTGTAAATACAAAGATATTAAAATTTGTTCTTTTTTCAAATGCTTACATTTTTAGAAAATAATACACTAATTGTACCATCTGTTGTTTATGGCCATTTAGTCTGTCTGTTCATCTATCTCTTCTAGGTTGTGACTTCTAAATATAATATTCAATAACAGTGCCTCTTTTCTCTGGTTACAAGAACCATATTTACTAAAAATAGTTTTTTATATATATTGGCTTATCTTTACTGAAAACAGTCGTCATCAATCAGAGTCAATTGAGAGAGTAATCATTCGATTTTTTTTGAAATAACAAATCTGTGACATGCATATCTTGGGAATACCAGCAAAATTTGAAGTTTGAGGAAGAAGGCATTAATCAAGCCTCATAGGTAGTGCATTTGGGAATAAAGGCATCGTTTTTAAAAATTCTACAACCTTGAATGGATGAGTTGAGCGCTAATTTTCCATGCCTAACTGTTCTATCTTGAATAGTTACTAAAGGCCTCTGTCTTGTTTATCTTCTTTGTAATGTGGAGATTAAAAGTGTATCTTGTAAGAAAGTGAGGTTGTAAGAAAAACAGCCTGTCATATTGTAGGGATTAGCTAAATTTAGACACAAAAATATGAGTTCAATGATGGCTGGAATTTTGTCTTTTTTCTTCACTATGTCCCCAAAGCCTAGAATATGGCTAGCATATACAGTATGCTATGTATCCACCTATTTATGCTATGATAATATGCTATATCCACCTATTTGCAATTTTGCTTTCTACACTTTCAGTTACCTATGGTCAACTGTGGTCCAAACATATTAAATGGAAAATTCAGGAAATAATTCATTAGTTTTAAATTGTACACGATTCTGAGTAGTGTGATGAAATCTCCAGACAAGCCCTCCTGCTTTATCACAGGTGGATGCAAACCACCCCTTTGTCCCAGGTATACACTCTGTATACACCATCTACCCATTAGTGACTTAGTAGCATCCAGATTATTCCATCGAAAAGCATAGTACAGTACTGTACATATAGAGTTCAATACTATCTGCAGTTTTAGGCATCCACTTGAGGTCTTGGAACAGATCCCTAATGGATAATGGGGTGCTACTACAATGGGTACTAAATATGTGCTCAGTAATTATGTTTATGCAAATAAAATACATAAAATAAAATTTCATTTTAGCTAAATAATATTTTTTTCTGAAATGTTTGTTTTATTTTATAAATTTGTTTATAAGACCTAAAAAAATTAATGTACGTGTGATTTCACAAACAGAGACTCTTGGAAAAAAAGAACAATGCAAGCTAGTATAAGAAAGAATGTATTTGAATGTATTTGCCTCTGCCATTTAGCATGCTTTATTTTAGTCCACGAGCTCAATATCCACATGAGGTCTACAGGCAGCATCTTCTACTAGGAGAACTATGGAAACATTCAATTGCCTAATGCAAACCAAATTCTTTGATCATCTGCCTAACATCCTCAATAGAATAATTTGCTGAATGCAATCTATTACATAATATCATCATTTTACAATATCTATAAATAACTAGAAGATATTTATAGCTATGGAAGCTTCTGCAGAGGTACTGGGGAGAGAGTACCTAGGAAAGATAAATAATTTAATTGGAGGGGGTGCAGAGGGGACTAGAGAATTTCATGAAAAGGCCATTATTCCCTCTATGTTTCACTAAATATGTGTAGTAAAATATTCAATTTTCGTTAAGTACTTATGAATATAATAGTAAAATATATTTATTCAAAGATAGTCTACGTGCAGACCTTAAAACCTGTATAATTTTATTGAAAATTTGCTAATTTTAATTATTAGTAAGATATTTTCTAAAAATAATTAAAATTTCAATATCTATAGTAACTGTAGCTCTCATGATCCTCAAGATGACTTTTTGCAGAATGTATCCAGATGACATTACAAGAAATCAACCACATAGTAATGCAGAAAAGTTTCTCTCAAAATTTTTAATTATCTAAATTATTTAGAATACATGGTAACATTTGTTCCCTGAATTCCCATGACAATATTTATATAGACTAAACATTTTCCTTCTTTCACAAAATGGTTGCAAAGAATGACTATGAACTCCAGGTATGTGTGAAAACCTGGTATGTGTGATACTTGAGTATCTTTATAGGGCATTAGGCTACCATATTTTTTTAAGTAAACATATCTGCCCAGAACTTAAGGACATTACCATAGTAGGACATATTTTTAATGATTTATTATTAACATGAAAGTGTTCATTGCATGTTAAAACAGACATTCTCAATCTATAATGTGCATAAGAATCCCTCATTAAAATGAAGATTCTAATTAAGTTTGTCTGCATTTCTGATAAGATACCGGGTGATACTGAGGCTACCCTGAGGACCACATTTTAAGTGGCAAGATATAGAACATCATAGTAAATACTGAAATGCCACTGGATTTGATAAAACTTGTTTTCTAATTTCAGAAAGTTCATAAGCTAGAAGGAAATTAGAAATAATTAGTCATGCTAATTTCTGTAAAATGAAATGGTTACCAACATGTTACATACAAAGCAAGCTTGATGAAGAATATAGTACAAAGTCTACTGGAATTAATTAATTTTTTTATAGCTCAAGAATATGCTATGCTTTTTCAAATTTTAAGATATCTGCATCAGTAATTTGTCTGCATCCTTTTAAATAAAATGCCTATTTAAACATTTAACAAAAACAGAACAAAAATTAAAAAACAAAACCAAAAACACCTCTCTATTGTAGGCAATGCAGAGTGGTAGTGGTTTCCACTCAAATAGAAGATAAGTCTGCAATGTATGGCCTGTGGGTCAGATCCATACTACTACCTGCTTCGTACAGACCACAACCATAAATTTCTTTTTACATTTTCTAACAGTTGAGAAACAATTTACAAAAGAGTATTTCTTAAAATATTAAAATGATACAAAATTTAAAATTCAGAGTTTATAAAACTGTTGTTGTCACACAGCAATGCCCATTGATTTATATACAGTCTATGGAGTCTGCTATGGCCTGAATGTTTGTTTCCTCCCAAAACTACTATGTTGAAACCAAATCCACAATGTGATGGTTTTAAGAGGTAGGGCATCTGGAGGTGATAAGGTGATGAGGGTGAAGTCTTTATGAATGGCATTAGTGTCCTTACAGAAGAGGCCCAGGGGAGATTGTTTGCTCCTTCCAGTATGTGAAGAAACTGCCAGAAGAGGCTATCTATGAACCTGGAAATGGACCCTCATGAGATACCAAATCTGCTGGCACCTTTATTTTGGACTTCCCAGCCTCCAAAACTGTGAGAAATAAATCTCTGTGTATGAGCCACCAGTTTAGGGTATTTTGTTACTGCAGCCCTAACTGACTGAGACAACTGCTCTCATGTTACAGCAGGCAGAGTTGAATGGTGGCCACAGGTCACAAGCATGGAATTTGTATTTTCTGTTAAGTTTGTAAAAGTATAAAAACCAACCAGGAAAGTAAATTGTGTGCGCATTAGATTTTTTTTCCAGCATAGTAGTCATGTAAATATACATTTTCTATTCCTTAGAAGAAGGTATTTTTTAGTTTGAAAAAACACCATGGGGTTTGAAGTTGGGAGTCATGTCTTTAAGGATCTGGAGCAGAAGCTCCAATGCTGTTAAATGAGAGGGTCATATCACAAGGCTTCTATAGTCCTTTTCTGACCCAGCCTTTACATATATATATTAAGCTTATATTTATTTCTTTCCTTTAAATTTGTCAACTCTGTGATGTTGTCCTAAAAGGAAAAAATGATATTATTTAAACTGTTTTACACATGACTTTCCTTTCTATTATCCTTGAATTTGTTCTTGTTTAAAGTGTTTTATCGTCTTGGTTTTATGAGCTTGTTTCTTTTGCATACTATGGGAGTTTAAAATAGGTTATTTTTGTAGTCATCTGATCAAAGTTAGTGAAGTTTTATTGCTACAATAAAATAACGTTTAGCACAAACTCCAAATTTTAATAAAAATTCCATCTATATCCAAACATAAAATGCACTGTGTAGCTGAGTTGTAATTTTTGCCTAAAATATATGCTGAAGATTCATGAAGAAAACCTAAATATATGAAGTATTTAAATAGCCAGTTTAGAGACAGAATTACTTATGCTAAACAACACAAACTTTCTACAGGAAAAGTAAAATAAATGGAAATGTTAAGCAGTTTTGCAAACTGCATTTGGCATTTGATATAAAGAAAGCAAAACAATTTAAATTTTATGAACAGTAAGAAGGATCCATGGGCTCTTGGAAAATTTCTTATATAGGAAATATTTCATAGAAGATTAAATAAATAATTCAATGTAACAAAGGAATTCTCCAACAATTACTAACCTTTAGGAAGGTTCTGTATATACTTTCTCCTAGGCTGTAATTCCTTGCACTTACTAGCTGGATGATGTAGTCCAATGAATTTATCTCTTTAAGCCTATGTGTGTGTGTAAAACTGATAATTAACTATTATATATATCTTATATATTATATGCTATCCCATAATATATTTGTTTGTATTCAACGAAATAATTTATTAAATTTAGTTTATATTATCTTATCAACAATAAATCCTTGATAAATATTTGCTATTATTATCAATTTTATGGGCACATGCTTTTAGGTAAGAAAGGATCAGGCTAACTGACAATGTTTTCAAATGTATAATTTAAATATAATTTGTGATATTTTAGCAATTGAATGACTGATATTCTTTGATATTTTATCCAAGCTTACAGAAATAAGACATCTTCAAGAGGAAAAAATGGCAAATGGTGTTTCCTATCTATATCTTTAAAAATAGCCTTAGCAAGTTATAATTGTATACACATAAAAACCGAATGTTCATGTATACAATTTAATGAGTTTTGATATATGCATACATCTATAACATCACTATCACAATCAAGGTAGTAAATATATTTATCACCTCTCAGAATTTCTTTGTGTCCCTCTGTGTTTTTGTTTTGTTTATGTGATGAGGACTTTTAACATGAGATCTATCCTCAGCACATTTTTAAGCGCACAATACCATACTATTGCCTATAGACATTGTGTGGTACACTACATCTCCAGAACTTACGCATCTTGCATAACTGGGACATTATACCAATTAAGCAACAATTCTGATCTATACTAGATCTTCACTCAAATACTCATGTAGGTATTCCAACTTCATTAGCTAAAGTGCATACGTTCTACAAGTAGTTACTTTTCCAGGCACCAAAAGATTTATCAGGGGTTATTCATACCTTTACTGTTTCAACACAAATTTACAGTGTTACTGACATGACACCGTCACTTTTTCAGAAACTGTAACACAGCAGTAAACAAAGCAGAAATGCCTTTGCTTTTATGGAACTTATGTTCTAGTGCTGAGAATTAAGTAAATAAGATGGAAATGGATAAATGAGATATTTTCACAGTTATATATACTGTAAAATAGAGGAAGAAGAGAGCAGCTAGAGAAGAAGTGATTTATGAGTTGTCTCTGAAAAATTTCTCCAGATGTAGGATAAGTAGTATGTAGGAGTTTGGGGGACAGGGAAAATACGTAGCTCCAAGATACTAACAAGAGTATCATCAATGTGTAAATGATAGCTAAAACCACTGGACTAGATAAGATCATAGAAAGAGAGGAGACAGAGCAAAGAAGCGATCATATCAACTTTGTGAGTGCAGAAGAGCAAGGACCAGAAAAGGAGACATGAGAGGGCATGGTCTGTGAGGTGGAGAAAAACTATTAGTGAGAGTTCTCAACAGAGTGGTCACTGAGTCCCTGTTTCTGAGAAGTGGAGAAAGACCATGACCCGTCATTTGTTTTTGGAATTGACATTGTGAAAGTTTGGGGGATTTTGTTAGCGTCAATTTGAATAGAGAGGTAGCATCAGTCAGACTACGAGTGTTTTGAAAAATAAATGAGGACACGAGAGCAAATCTAAACAACCATCATGGAGTTTTACTGTGAAAGGGGCAAAGAAAAATGCATTGGCTGCGAAGAACTGTAGTTTAAAGGAGGATATTTTATAAGAAGGAAACACCACATAACTATGCTAATGATTATTGATTAGACACACAGAACTTGATGATCCAGGAATAAGAGAGATTTTCAGCAGTCTTTGAGCAGCACTGAACTATGAGATTCTGACCACGAGTAGAGAAATTGGCCTGAGTTACAACGAAACCAAACTGAAAATGAAGATGGATTGATATACAGGTAAATGGATGTATTTGTTCATGGAAACAATCCCTGTCTGAGTCCTTGTATTTATATTTATTTATTCATTTTTTAATTTTTTATTTCCAAATAATTTAAGACCTATGAGAGAAGAGTAAGGGGAGAGCAAATGCTGTGATAAATTGAAGTGTATAAAAAGTATCATATTATATGCTAGTATCATATTATATAACACATATTATAAGTGTATAAAAAGTATCAGGAAAATGAGAAAGCATTTTTAGGACAGTTGTCAGTATCCCATTTGAGATTTTTCATTATAAATTTAAAGTTAACCCAGACTGCTCAGTTTCGTGCTTCTTCAGTAGGATTTAGCTACTTGAAATAAATGGCTATGTATGTTGAAGGAGGCTCTTAAGTTTTCCCAAGGAAGTAGAAAAAAAGGGAAGAGAGATGCAAAGGAGTTGGGTATTTTATTAGAAAGAGAGACTTTAAGAAAATAGAAACTGTGAGAGGTATTTCAAACAAAAGTGACATTGATGTTAAATGGCTAAATGGCAAAAAAAAAAAAAAAGAAAGAAAGAAACTTTAATGTAATCCAGAGTGCAATAACTATGTAAACCAGTTGCCCTAAGGCTGGTAGGAGACAAAAGAAAAATGATGTTTTAAGAATTGACTGGAATGGAGTTCTCTAAAGCTTGATGCTTGGAGTAATGGGGTGCTCATTGTGTAAGTGGAGCCTGCCTGGGGTTCAGTCTCAGTGTGACTAACTGGCAAGGACTTGACCCCTCACTCCTGCCCCCACCTTCTCCTACTTTCCATTTCCATCAGAGCTACTGATTGGTAGAACCTAACTGACAGGAAGTTAGCAAAGGCATTTGGGAAATGAAGTTAGCAAATTCACAGCACCGGTATCACAGAGCTAATATATATATATATATATGTAAAGGTTTTAATTGACACTTTCTGGTATTTCTCTTGTGTTTCAACAGGAGCTAGCTCCTGAGTATAACTATGTCCTATGTCAAAGATTTTCATAATTTGTACTTAATTGCTTCATTTAAGACAATGGAAGGAGTAAAAACACACAATACCAGATATAATTCTTGAACTCCCCAGAGGAAGCTTAACTGTCATTCTAGAACCTTTTTCACCTTTGAATGAATTTTTCAGTGATGTTTATAGCAGATATGAGGCTACCAACATTAAAACTGTGTTGATTCAGTAGGAACTTAAGTCAATGCAAGCACATTTATTGCCATGCCAAAGGAGGATATTTATCCTTGTAACAATTTTCATTCTTTCTCCTTCATTGTCATATTACTTGTCCTTGAAAAGTCTTCATGTTGATTCAGTGGTGATTTTAATTTTATGGCAAACACAGGGTTGTAGAAAAATTTCAAATGAAACAAAAATTCTTATTCCATACATATGCTTAAAGAAATTAGGTAAAGTTTCTTTATTAGATTATTAGGTAGTTTAGCTTTATTAGAAATTAGGTAAAGTTTAGCTGATCTATGATATATTCCTTACTGGAAGTTAAAATGATTTATTTATTATATAAACATGAAGTCATACATTTGGTTTAAAGAAAGCATATTGATTCAGGAGCTTATGACAGACAAGTTACACACACACACACACATATATATATATATATAAAAATATAAAATTTTCCCAAAAAGATGGAAAAATAGGCAATTACGAGAGAACAGATATGCATTAACCAAAATTATAAAACAATTGGACATCGATTCAAAATATCTAAACAGAGAAGTTTTAAAGATAAAAGTATTTAATTTTCTGTTATTTTCTCTAACTATATAATAATGTTAGAATAATAAACCCATTTGATCCCTCAGAAGAATAGCTACTAAACTCGAATTAGTCCTCCTAAAAGAGCTGAAAATTATGATAAAATTTATTTTCAATATTTTAACAACCTGACTTCATTCTCTTGTCTTCCAATTTGTCAACATCATTTACTTGGACCCCCTGAAACTTTACAAACAAATCCAAACCCAAGTTAAGCAGTATTTTTTAAAGTTCTGGCCAGGCGCAGTGGCTCAAGCCTGTAATCCCAGCACTTTGGGAGGCCAAGGTGTGTAGATCGCAAGGTCAGGATATCAAGACTCTCCTGGCTAACATGCTGAAACCCCGTCTCTACTAAAAAAAAAAAAAAAAAAAAAGGAGCCGGGCGCGGTGGCGGGTGCCTGTAGTCCCAGCTATTCGGGAGGTTGAGGCAGGAGAATGGTGTGAACCTGAGAGGCAGAGCTTGTGGTGAGCCCAGATCGCACCACTGCATTCCAGCCTAGGCAACAGAGCAACACTCCATCTCAAAAAAATAAATAAATAAAATAAAAAATAAAATAAAATTCTGCGTAGGGCCCTGTCAAAACTGTCTTGTCCTATATTTCAAACCAAATACTTGTGGAATACATAATCTTAATAATTAAACCCTGACTTGTAGTTCTTAATGTAAGAATGGAGTTCCATCATTGCTTTGTGTATATTGTGCTTGATACTCCATTCCAAAGAATGAGATGGTTCCTTTTAATCTTCATTTGGAGGCTAGAGACCAACAAAACTTTGGGTAGTTCTACAAGTTGCTTTTCCACTTACTGGACCATCACACAAGACAATCTTTTACTATCTGCTTCCCTGTTCTACATATCTGCTAAGGCAGTCCTCTCCTGTTTTGGGGCTTACCTTGTACTGCATATCTTGCCAAGTAAGTACTATGGCTCGCTTGCCAGGTGAAACTTTCTTCTCCTCTCTGATGAGTAACAGATGTCAGGTTCTAAGTCCATTCCGCTACTCCCAATCTCACTTTTACCTCTTAGGTCTTAAAAATGTTTCAATAAATAAATACATAAAAATAAATACAGTGCTTGAGACATGTTATGGCTTGAGAACTACATGCATCTTAGAAATACATTAATGGCTTTCTAGACTGAAAGCAATTGTTAACTTACTTTAATATTACTCTAGAATTCAGAATAAATTGTTAAAGAATTATAGATTTCTCTTGAGCAATAATTGGGGGCCGATATTACATGTCGCAGTTATTGGATGCTGTATTATACCTCTAAGGTTTGTCATCTTATCATAATGACAGCTTTGGTGAATGTGAAATCAGAATGTTGAATGTTCCTTCAAACATATGTGTGATGGCATCAATTGGTTATGGCATACATTGTCTAGCATAAAATAAATAACACACCTTCCAGGTAGAACAGCACTGTGCTATTTACTGTGGGTGGTTCTAGAGTAGGTCTTGCCAGTAGCTGTTTGCCCTCACCCCGAGACCTTTCTTCATATTCATAGTCTGGTATCAACCCTCTCTTCTGGCTACTCACCACCATCTCCCATAAACATCTTTATAGTTATTACACTTATTTTTTCCCTGACAAAGCCTTTTTTCTGTCCTGCTTCAACTTCTGTTTTGGTGTTTCATACTCACACTTCTGGTTACTCCCAAGGAATTATCTACATTGGTTTTATTAGAGCAATGTTTGAATTAGTCACTGATCTGCTCCTGTGACAACTTGTGCATAGAACCATGACTGAATTAATCACGTGACTTCAAGCTCACTTTTAGCATTTCCCATGTTCCAAAACATGGCAACTTTTCAAAGCAATGGCTCGTATTTATTGTATTTAAAGGGCATTTACATTGATCTTGCCCTCTCAATTTCAATATGTTGTTTTTATTTTCAAAAGGCACTTATGTTTTTTTTTCTTCTTTTAAAGTTGTTATGATTTGTATGTGGGCTACTTACAAAGTAAAACTTCAATTATTCTAAAATCCAAGAAATTTTTTTTTTTTTTGGGACGGAGTCTCGCTCTGTCGCCCAGGCTGGAGTGCAGTGGCCGAATCTCAGCTCACTACAAGCTCCGCCTCCCGGGTTTACGCCATTCTCCTGCCTCAGCCTCCCGAGTAGCTGGGACTACAGGCGCCCGCCACCTCGCCCGGCTAGTTTTTTGTATTTTTTTAGTAGAGTCGGAGTTTCACCGTGTTAGCCAAGATGGTCTCGATCTCCTGACCTCCTGATCCGCCCATCTCGGCTTCCCAAAGTGCTGGGATTACAGGCTTGAGCCACCACACCCGGCCAAATCCAAGAATTTTCTGCCTCTAAATACTAATGATTATTAGTGTTCTATTGACAGCTCAATTTTTAAATTCATCTAATAATCTGATTTCAATTTGTAGATCTAATACTTTATTCACATATATTATCAACCTTTTATTTGAATTTTACTTTTATTGTTAACTGTAAGAAAATAACACTTATACATTTGTAAACTTCTATATCATAGATATTTTACATATTCAACCCAATTATTTGCCATATGAAACATCCAATAATTTTCAAGTCAAAAGGCAGAGTTTTAGCAAAGTTTGTTTTAGGTTTTTAACATTCTTTTCAATCTTTCTCTTTGTTAATATTTAAATTCCCAGGGGATTAAATTCATTGAAATGAAACTCATGTTCAATTAGCAAGAAGAACATATGTATGCTCTTCATTAAAATCCCCAGGTATCATGAGTAGCAGTTCATTTTGGGTTTTCAGATAATTAAAGCCTCATACACATTTTCTGATACTCCATCTGGCATTAGAGTGTATTCAACTACAGATCACTTGAGTTATTAGACTTCTGAAAAGCTTAATATCAGATATTAATATTGGGAACAACTCTACTTTGCTGTTATATAGTTAAGTGCATATTTAACCTCAAATACCTTCACAATAAGAAAAACATAAAAGATGATGGATATTATCTACTCTGTTCAACTTGCTAAACTAATAATTAGAAGTCTCTTGAAATTTTCAATTTAAACGTGCTTACATACCTGCTAAAGTGAAAACAAAGGTGCAAAATAATGTTTTAATATTTATCTCAAGAAGTAATATTTCTATTTCACTCCCCAGCTACAATGTTCTCCTCATTTACATAGTCATTGAAATATATATGTTATAAAAACAGTGATCATGTAATACTTGATGACTGAGAAGTTTGGTACATCATTAGTGCCCTATAAGTATTTATTGAAATATTACGTACCTATTCTTAAAAATTTTTAAGACTAAGGTAATATGATTTGTTTTTTAACCCATTGATTATCATTGCAAGCTATCCCCCAAAATAGGATTTTTTGATTCCTAAGCAGAGTCAGAATTTTTCATGATAAACAGATTAGTTTCTTCTACTACATATTTTTAATCTAATAATGTTTATCTAATCATGAACATCTCTGAAATAATGGAATAATCTTCCATATGATGTTAAGTACCAGTATCCGATGAATCATTATAAATTTATGGCTAAAGTCTCCTTCTCTTTATGTAGAAGATGAAGGACTTGACAGTAATAGATATCTAGATATAGCTTCAAGGAAAAAATGGCAAACTTTTATTATAATGTATGCTGGTCTTAAAACAGCAGTCATTATGCTGGATGTTTCCATCAGTTAGCTTTATTTACCTAAAAGATTCAGAGATTCATTCTATTTCATGCTTATACATTCAGGCCTTCAGATTTCTCTAGCCCACACCCTATTATTTAGCTTAGATATGAGTGCTAAAGTCAGCCTATTAATACTCTTCCTCCTCCATTACTTTAGTTGGTAAACAGGTGAATAAATTCAGTTGATTCAATACTGTCTTAGTTCATTTTGTGCTGCTGTTACAGAATACCACAGACTGGAGAATTTACAGTGAACAGAAATATTGACTCATGATTCTAGAGGCTGGAAAGCCCAAGGTAAATGTGCTGGCCTTGGCAAAGGCCTTCTTGCTGTATCATCTCATGACAGAGGGTGGAAAAGCAAGAAAGGGTGAGAGAGACAGAGAAAAGGGACTGAACTTACCCTTTTGTAACAAAACCACTCCAGCAATGACTGTATTAATTCATTCACTCTGTGTTCCAGGCCTAATCACCTCTCATTGAGCACCACTTCCCTACCTTGTTGTGTCATCAATTAAGTTTCCAACACATGCTTTTTAGGGGACACATTCGAACCATAACAAATAGTGAAAAGGGATCTAATATGTCAAAATAATTGCATAAACTGAGGGTTGTTCTCTTGGATTAAAGTCAATATAATTATTGTAGTTACTAAAAAAGTCTACTGTATTATTGTTGGTTTGAAAGTTAATTTTTTGAAATAAGGTGAAAAAAATATAGATGTTGCTTCCAAGTAAAGTTAGAGTTGGCATTGATTGCTGTAATAATGACAATTTGTACTTTTTGATTCATAATGATAGTTCCCACAAATTTCATAGGTGCTTTTCTGAATGCAAAAGATTTTATTAAAATGTTATTTAAAAGTTACTAGATGCTATGTAAATTCAGGGATACATAAGGAGGTAAGGTAGAATGCAAATAATACAAAAATACTGTAATGAAATAGATAAATAACAGGCCTTTTCATCAGAATGAACAGGCTAACTGGGAAGATAGTCAAATACTGGATAATACACGTGGAGTTAATACACAATTGTTTCATGAAATTGTCAGGTAAATCAAGGCAATGTAGTCAATGGTCTTACTGAGAAAGAATAGAACCTAGCATGAAGACTGGAAAGGTAAAATTATCCTGAGGTCCTGTTACAGATTCAAAGAAATTCTACAAATGAATGGGAGCTTTTGTTCTTAATAATGTGTGTCAGAGATTTACAGTGTTATACATACACACACACACACACACACACACATATATATGAACACATATAACATTTTATATAAGATATAGATGTGTGTGTGTGTGTGTATGTGTGTGTGTGTGTGTGTGTGTGTATATATATATAATTTTACTTAAAGTAGAAAATGAAATACTAATCGTCAGAGGGGTTTGAACCAGAGCTACTCCATTTTGAATGAGGACTAGGAAAATGAGGCTGAGACTGGGCTACATTCCCAGAAAGTTAGGCATTCCTAGACTCTAGGTGTTCATCATTAAGGAGACAAATTAATAATGTTTACTAAACAAACCCAGACTTGGAAGTGTTCAGATATCCCAATATCTGGAGAACAGAGGCATTCCTAATTTTGTTTTAAAGATAATAATATTGATTCTTGCAAAATATAGTAATTTAGAAAATTAATTCTTTATCACAAACCCCTGTAGCAGAGCACACCTAACCATATATGCAGGCATTGTACCTAGGGTGGATGTGTTCCTCCTCTTACTTTCAGGAACTCCCTGCTCGCCGATGGAGTAGCTGTCCTTTCACCACTTTATTTTCTTAATAAACTTGCTTTTGCTTTGCACTGCAGACTCGCCCTGAATTATTTCTTGAGTGAGATCCAAGAACCCTCTTTGGGGGTCTGGATTGGGGCCCCTTTCCTGTAACACTTCTGTTGATGTTAAGACATTCTTAGTTCACAGAGATAATTATACATAAATATTTTTTCTTACTATTGATAATGTATTTTGAAAGTAAAATTACTTTAGAAAAGTTGAGAGTACTTATTTTATTGAGGATATTACAGATGAATGTTGAATTTAAACTATAATCAAATATAAGTACCTGCATAAAGACAGGTTTATATTTTAATATACAACAAAATTTATGTTTATAATTTTGGGAGCAAAAGATAACTTTATAGAGAAAGATGAGTTCTGTATTTTGAGTTTTAGAAAGAATACTTTAAAATTCCAAGTAATGACATATAAAAACAAATTGATAACAAGCAGGAGATCATAAAACGATTTAAAATAATTTTATTTTCTAATAAAAAAGAGACACATATTTATTTAAAATATCTACAAAATATACATTTTGATTAGTAATATTGAGGTAAACATGAAATATATACATTTTTATAAATTTACATCTGTGTAAATATAGTAATAATACTTACCATTATTGAATACTTTCAATGAACAAAGCACTCACTTTTAAAAAACTGTTAGATATGAGTTCTAAATTTTTCTTCAAAGAATCAATACGTCAGTGTGTTCAATTCTTTGCCTTCTACTTTTTAATTTAACTTCATGATAAAGCAACAATTTTCGATTACCTGCTCCACCCTGACTCATTCGGATTACCTGCTCACTTTCCATCCTGACTCATTCTGATTTTCTGCTCTGCCACAACCATTTTTTCCACCAAACCACTCAGCCCTTCACTCTCTTTAAATCAGACAATAGGAATTAGTTTAGCCTGTGCGGTCTAACCGTAGCCAATAAGGGAATGACACAGCAGCAGGTGCTACGTGCGTCAAGGAAAAGAACCCCTTCCCCTCCCTTGTCCAAGTGTTTGCTCACCATTGCTCCATCTGTAAGGGCACACCCTACTAAATAAAAATAAATTAAAAAAAAAAATTATATTCGAGTGCTATTTCTTTTGAGGCACCAAAACTTTATTTATAACAAAATCATATATATTCCTTATTTTAATTATAATTTTACAAGTCTGGCAAGAAATGTGTCATTGTCCTCAATTTTCAGATGAAGGAATAAAGGCTGAGAGCCTTTAAGCTAGCAATGTACTGAATAAGAAATTAAACAAAGTTCTTTCTGACATTAAGGACCGTACACTTAACCACCAATTATACAAAAAAGTGTAGAACAAATGTACTCTGTGTGTGTGTGTGTGTGTGTCTGTGCGTCTGTGTCTGTGTTTGTATTTTTTTCTTCTGTGATCCTTGGGTTTTCTGATTAGAATTCATATTACTTAAGAAGTTTTGCTCCTTGGAATGAATCTGGCCATGCCTGGTATGCTATAATCCATTTTATCAGCTTCATGTACATAGGTTTAGTGTGTAATTCTTCTTCTTCCTTCTTTCTCATATGTCTTTTGAACAACAAGGACCCAAGTAGTGGAATTTACCTTTATCTTCTGCTGCAAATCTTTAGAGTGGGTGAAGAATTGGTTCTTTTCCTGTTGCCCAATTGAAAGGGGTATAAATTCAAATCGCTTCCTAGTTTAAATTGGCTTTTCATTTATGGAGTCTTTCCTTACATATTTGTCCTGGTTGATGGCTGAGATTATTCATAGCTAAGTGCTTTGGCTTTCTTCAGAGGAAAAGCACTATCTAAGTGCCACATGTTACAATTAATATTAAAATGAGGTTCATTGCATTTCAAAAAGACTATTTAAAAGAAGCACAAGGAATTGCATAAGAAAAGCAGCATATGGCTCTTTGTATTTTATAGATATGCTTTTTCATAAGGTGGACATTTTTCAATATATGTAGTTCTTATAAGAGAAACATAAAACAAAACTACTTATAAAAACATGTAAAGAGTTCTGAAATATTAGAAAAAAATATTGAAGTTACGATACTTTTCGTATTACACACATTTTAATTTTAATCCAACAGAAGTTTCACTTTGCTCTATTTTGTAGCTTTAATAACTGATCAAACATATAATTGACTATAACTGTTGCATTAATAGTTTGGGATAGTAAGAAGTGTCTCATTGTTCTTTAAATGCAGCAATGATGCAGTGAGAAAAACACTAATATAACAGCAACTGTTTCATAATTCTCTGGAAGTAGTAAAAATAGTGCTTATTTAATTCTGAGTTGCTTTTGTTCAAGATGGAAATAACTTCCTGCTATATGAATACAAAAGAAATGCACGTTGTTTTGAATTATTCACAGTTTATATAATGACATGATATCTTATTTAATCTTATGTTTGTAGTTTTTGAATTTGGTCAACTTGTACAATAATAATATGGTTCTTTAGAAGAAGACATGAATAAATCATGGTCATTGCATGTTTTTGTAAAGAAATTATAGTTCATGATTTTATGATAAAAATAATAATAAAATGTACTTTACCTTAAAGTATACGATAAATACAGTTTCAGTATGCATCTCTTTTTCCTTATCTGCTTATGTATCCATCAACCTGTTTGTAAGTAATTATTGCTATTATTTCTAGCTGTTTCTTCAAACAAAATAGATCTCAAACCACTGAATCAGATGATTCATGACATCCGAGAAGCAATTATAACTTTTCTCAGAGAAAATGTCAAATAAAATTACAGGTACTACAACAAACATTTTAATGTGATATTTTTAGTCTAATCAAGTCATTGTAGTGGCCAAGGGAAAACTTCATGCTCTGAAGTTTTGCTGAAATATCAATTCACAAAAGGCAGATTCACAGGAGAAATGGCATAGGGATAAATTTATTAGCATGCATGGAGGAGAATCATGAAATGATTGCCCAGTATCCCAATGGGGTACATAAACATATATATCCTCTTTCTAAGGGGGTAGAGGATTCAGGAAGTATGGATAATTTTAGTGTGATAGTAAATGATGTTTAGGGGAATTAAATGGGTTTGAAGAACTTACAATGGCATGTGACAAAGTCTATTGGGCACACTGAGCAGACAATGGTTTCTGACAAAAGTCTGTCCAGGTTTGTTGACAGATTACACTCTTTTTCTTTTTGTGATCTGAGTCATTTAATGAAAATTTAGGGAGGGGAACAGAGGTAATTGTTTTCTTCTTTGGCAGATCTGAACTTTAGCCAGACAAGGAAACTTTGGAGAACAATTTTATCCTGTCCTTAGGAGAGACAGCATTGAGAGACCAGAGGAAGGAATGAAGGTCAGAGAGACCTAGGGAAGATTCTTCTTCAGTTCAGCATGTCAAAGTGCCATGGTTTGGGATATGTGTTTCTGAGCTCCAATACCATATTCATAGTACTGTCTTTAAAATGTTTAAATAAGATCCTTTTCGTAAACTTCCATCTGTTGGACAGATAAATACTTCAGGAATAGATTTTATTTATTCAAAGGTTTTTTATTATTTTGATGTAGTGTGAATTTCATTTTTAAAAAATCTCCAAAAACACAATAGATTTTGAGTGCATTTCATAAGCAAAAAAGCAATCATATGAATTTGTGTGGAAAGTGAATGTAAGATAATGATTTGGTAGTGTATCTTTTTTCTTTTCCTGGATTGAATGTTTATGAGGCATATTGAAACAGATCTCCATAACAGATTTTTAAGGGGAAAATTCAACTTAAAATAATTCTAAAACCTTGACAGATCATGAAATTGATTAGCAGAAAATTTACTTACATAGGCCACAATACTTCCATCAAATGTTGCTAAGAGAAATTAATATTGTTAATGGAAATAAGAAAAGATTTTGATAATTGTAAGCAATAAGCATCATCATAAAGTAAAATCTTTAGTATTTTGGTTTAGCTTATTTTTAACAAGCAAGCATAATTATTTTACTTAATTGATCTCTTCAGCTTTCAGTGTTGCATGACTAGCTGTTCATCTGAGTAGCTCTGTTGTTCATTCCTGCATATTTCAGAGAGTGTGTATATGTCACTATCCAATACGATGCTCTGGTTATTCACTAGTGTGTGAGAATAAAATACGCCACCCCTAAATATGAAGGACTATAGAGGTGAAGGCAGTTACACAGAAGCAGGTAGAGAAAAACTCTGTCATCCTCCTATATGCCTAAAAGGAAGACATGGATATACAAAGACAGAAGATATTCTTCCCTGTGACCAAATGCTTCCACCAGGCAGAACAAAGGTTAGCCACTGAAGAAAATTTTAGACTCTTATAGATCTATAGATGATACCAGAGGAATCTACATTAACAAGCTTTACTAACTAGCCATTATGTGCCATTTATTTGGCTTCCCTTTATTTGCTACCCCTAAAGACTTGTTTTCCTTTGTCTTGTTACTTCTTTACAAATTTATTGTTGTTGAAGATGACATACAAGCTGGATTGCAAACCTACCTTTTTGAGAACTACTCATTTTCTGGGGGTGTCCCATTTTCAGAATTTCCTTGATGTATGATAGTTCAACTTACATTTTTTTTCTAACTTTATGATAGTATGAAAACAATAGGTATTCAGGGGGCTTCTTGATGAAACAAATAATGTCTGGATAAATCCATTATAAGTTGAAAACTTTTGACTTATGATATTGAAAACTTACAATAGGTTTATTGGAACATAAGACCATTGTAAATTGAGGAACATTTGTACATAGAAAATATACATGCTAATAAATTTAGGCTTGTTTATCTCTTGTTAATCTGTCTTTTGTTACAGGAGTCCAGTCCAATAAAGAATTTATGAGACCAAAAGAAAGAAACATATTTCCTCCTCTGCACTGTTTAATCTGTTTAATATTCAGTTGCAGAAACATATTTCTAAAAGTACATATTCCCAATAGTAATATGTCATTTACAATTATTAATGAAGTCATCTATTGGTTTAAAAAAAAAGATTCAGATATGTTTGTCATACTAAATCAAAGTAAAATTATGTTCTATGCTCTTCTTCCTGGTAATATTTCCAGAAATAAAATATGTCACTTTAAAGACAAATGACTATATAGTAAATCAGATTATTTTTTAAATATTCTTCTTTTGAGAATGCTACATATGTGTCCACTGCAAATTCATTCAAGAAAATTTACCAGATATTATTTTTATGGTGCTGTGTTTTTGTAGTTTCTACTTTATGAGATATATATGCACATGTATATATATACACACCTATATATAGTCTTTCAAATATGTAATGAGTATTTAAAATTTATTTATGAAAAATTGAACAACCCTCTCCCTTTATATATTTACTGTTCTTTTATCCATGTTTAATACCCCAAATTTATCTTAAGCTTATTCTTTATTATTCAAATCAATTCAACACACTGGTTGCTTAAACAATATACAAAAAACTTATTTGACAGCTGTATAAACTAAAAAAGTTGTTATTTTATTTATGTATGTATTTGTCTACATGCATTTACTTCCTAATTGAGCCATAAAACTTTTCATTCCCGTAATATTATCCATGGGGAAGGCAGGAGCATAGAGAACCAGAACAGGTTTCCATATTGCAGCTCATAAACATTAGTTACAGTGAATGAATAAAGACTACTTGTCATAAAAACTCTAATGTTTTTCTCTTGTAAATTTGCCAGATGTTGAGTCACATAATGTGGGAGGTTTAAAATTAATTATTCAAATCATTTCTCTGTCATTATGTTCTCTGATGTCATACAAAGTTATGGTTGATAAATACAAATGGCTAAACATCTCTTTATGAATGTAAACTTAAGGACCTTTTTTAAATGCATGGAAGGAAAATGAAAAAAAAAAATGTGTACTCTAGAGAGGTCATTTAGACAGTATTCTTGAAGCATGTACAATATTTCTCAACTTAGTAAGTAATAACCTTTTATAATAGAAAATATAATATCTTAAACTTACCTTTATGTGTCACAGTGAGATTAATTGTGATATCAGGCCAGGAAAATAGCAGAACCATTTGTGTCACATTTAAATATCTTTCTTAATTTAAATGAGAAATCACTACAAATATTATAGCCTAATCAGTTATTGCTATTAATTTCAGATTACATTTCATATTAATTATAGAAGCATTAAAATTACAAAATATTAATTGGAAAATAGCCTAACACATTTTTTAAAATGTTTTCTTCATTTGGGTAGATGCATATGAAGTTACCCAGATGAGGATCTTTAAATAACTCCTATACGTATTTTTTCCTTTACTTTAAATTTTGATCACTTTTTGGGGGAAATGTGATTCAGATAACAACATGAGAAAGTTCCTATTCCTTTCTCTTATAAGACAAAATGCTAGGGATGCTTCCAAGGAGACTTATCCCTTTCTTTTAGCTATGACTTTAGGTGAAATTGAAATCATTAAATATGAAGGCTTTATAACTCTCATAGATACAGGGGCCGCGTTGTCAATTATAAACTCAACTACATTTTCTGTTCTTTGGAAAACAAAATGCAAATAGTTGGGATTTCAAATCAACTGATGACAATTTACTATTCTCTTTTTATAGACTTTCAAGTCACAGAACTACAGGTTTCTCACCAATTGCTCTTAGTCCCTCAGCTTCCATTAATTGCCTGAGATTTTTTGAAACTCACAGAGCTCACTTTCTTTTTCTCTCAAAAACAGAAAATGACATTAACATTGGAAAGAAAAAAAAAACTGCTTAAGAGGCAATCCTCTAGGAACCCCCTGAACACTCTATCCCTATATTTCTATTTCTGGAACACAAAGAGGAACTTTCTCCTAATAAAACATTTTAGGACTTACTCAACTCTATCCCTGAAAACCCAGTGCATCACTGCCATTGATCACATTCATCAGTATCAAAATTAAAATACAGATAGATGAAACAAAAATACTTCCAAATACTAAATAATACCTTCATGCCAGAAAGCCGTTCAGGGAATCAAGGCAATTATTGCAGATTACCTCAAGCAAGGGTAATCATTTTATACACTAGGCAATTTAATACACCAATCTATCAGTACAAAATTCAAATACCTGATTTGGAAATTTGTTCAAGACCGTATAGACATCAATGAAGTTATAATACCCCACCATCCTGTTGTAAGTAACCCACCCCACACACATTTCTACCAGCCATACCACCTGATAGTCAGGTTTTCATTGACTGACGTCTGCAGTGCTTTTTCTAGCATCCCAGTTGATCCAGATAGCCAGTTTTGTTTTGTTCTTTTTCTTTCACCTGGGAAAGAAAGCAATATATCTGAACTGGAATGCCTCAGGGGTATGTTGAAAGACCCATGTACTTTCCCCAAGTCTTAAAAGAAGACATAGCAGATTTGGAATTTCCTTTGCATTCTCTTCTTATCACATATATGAAGGACATTACTTTGTTCTCCACCCTAGAGGCCGTCATAGAGAAAAGCCTCTAACTATTAAAGAAATTATCCACCAAATTCCATAAAGTCTTTAAAAAAGAAGCTACAACTCTCTCTTTTCCATAAGTAAAATATTTAGAACATTACATTTCAGGACAGAGTCTTTTGATTCATCTTCAAAGAATAAAAGAAATCTTGGTTATTCCTACCTGCATTAACAAAAGACAACTCCAGTGATATTTGGGATTAGCAAGATAGTATTGGGGGTCAACAAACAATACTCCAAAATATGGCCCTTTGGCATGCTGAACTGAAGAAGAAAACTTTCAATGTCTCTCTGATCTTCCCTTTCCACTTCTGCCTCTCAATCCTCTGTGTCTCCCAAAGCACAAGATGAAGTTGTTCTCTAAAGTTCCCTTATCTGCCTAAAGCTTGGACATGCCAAAAGAAAACCATTGCCTCTGATCCCTTCCCTGAGTTTTCATTAGCTGAACTATTATCACAGGAACAAAGATTGAAGTCCATCTGTGCACCTGGAAAGACATGTTATAAACCATTGTCTGCTCTTTGGGCCCAACAAATTTTGTCCTAGGTCACTGTGTGTTCTGCATGCCCATTGAATTCTCCCAGAGATGATTTACTACCGCACTAGAAGCATTAATGATTCTCCATCCCCCTTTCTACTAATAACAAAGATATATAACCATCTGTATCCCATTGTGTGGTGAAGTAATCACTCTGTGATTTTTCCTCTGTGCACATTAACAAGCTTATATGCCTTTTTCACCAAATAATCTGCCTTTTTGTCAGTCTATTTGCAGCAACTTCAGAGGTGGAAGAGGAAGTTTTCCTTTGACCCCTGCAATAAATGTGAGCAATGGACCCAAAATTTATCTGTCATGGCTCAGCCTCTATATTCCCTCTAAAAGCTGACCACCCCAAACTTCTACAATGTCCTAAAGAAATCTCCTCCTCTTTTGAGCATTTTAAGGAGAGTCTTATTAAAAAGCCTGCATTAGAACATCCTACTTTTAACTTTTTCTGTTTCCTTTTTGTTTATGAACCAATTGAAAACACCTTAGTGATTCTTCCCCAAAGCACGGACACCAAGAGCAACCCTTCAAATATTACAACCAACAGTTGGAATCTGTGGAGAAAACACTTCCATGCTGTATTCAAGTCATTGCAATCACTGCATATTTATTCAAGTCAATTGAACAGTGAAGGATATTAATTATTTATGTCTCACTCTATTGAGGCCTTCCTCAACTCTCATCATACCCAACTTGTCCAACTCGTCTCTTGCTAGGAAACACATTTCTTATGAAATCCTATTATTATCATCCTGTACTATAAATGTTACCCACTACAACTCTTTGAATCTTTCCACTTTAACTTCGTCCTTCTGACAAGATGCCACATTACTGTATAACTTACAAACCCCTAGTTAGTGTACCCCTAACTGATAACTTACAAACCCCCAGACAGGACCTGTAGGAAATCCATGTTTTAAATGCTGAACTTACCTGGTCTACTGATGGATCCTACCTACAAAATAACTCAGGGAAACATCTAGCTGTCTGTGTTGTAGCCTCACTTTTGAAAACATTGAAAATGATCTCCTACCCAACACCCTGTTGTACTGCTTAACAGTCTTGTCTTTACCTTCTTCTTAGTTGACAGTTTAAACATACAAAATAAATTGTCAAGCAATTTAAGATGAGTCTATAGTTATCCCTCTTCACGTATAAATTCACTTAAAATACATATATCTCACTGCTTCTCTTCTCTTACACATAAGTTAAAGAGAGAGAAAATTAACCTGACTTTACCTAATCCATTTATGTTTTTAAGTCAATAAAGTATTGAATAATTATTCAATTAATGAGATACGAAGCAGATGTGAAACTTAGTATACTGAAGATATAATATTATATTAAAATATGGGTGATTGAAAATAAATGCAAAAGTTACTTATGCTTGATAAAATGTTAGCAGGGCAATCACTGCCTTGGTCCACATGAGCATAACTACAGACTTGTACCACAAAAAAATATTTAAAATTCGCTCCAAAGTAGGATCATAACTATAATGAACATTCAAAAAATTAAGATTCTGTTGAAAGCAATATTTTCACCTTGTCTGCAGGTGATTATTTGTAGGTACAAAAAGGTGCTGGCAAATATTAAAATTTGCCATGCAGTTTGAGGCTATCATTGTGAATAAGGAAGACTGGAATATTATATTTTAATACTCAATAGATTAACACCACTTCCTTTAAAGATTTAATTGTTTATCTGCAGATAAAATGTTACTAAGATAATCGTTTGTTACTATAAATATATTATAACAATATGTCTCCATTAGCCTAAAGTAAAAAGTTTACTTTAATTAATACCTGGGTCTTATAATTAAAACATCAAACACTACATATGCTAAGTTATCACACCACATGCAGTACTAACACATGGACTGTTTGAAATTCTTAACCAGAGATGCTGCTCTGGTCTTCAGGGTTTATTGGAAATCCCTTGAAAAAGAACTGTTTCATCTCTTTTGTGCAAATGTACAGCTGGCATTTATATTTGATAGTTTTTAAATAAAGCATATTACAAGAAAAATATATTAAATTTTGGATTTAACCTTAACATAATTTGCAATTTTACAATGACAAATGGTTATTTTTAAGGAGTGACTTCTGCATAAGATATAATTAGTCATTTTTGAAATTATTTAAAATATTTTATTTGCTACTGTTTGAAGTCTGGATAAGTTGGCTTTTCCAAAGCTCTACAATTTGGGTTCTCTTGATTCCCTTTTCTTATTGCCTGCAGTCCCCCTACTTATGCCTTGCTAAGCTCAGCCTAGAACAACTAACACATACTTAAGCATTATCTCCTCTTAGAACAGCAGACTTAATATATAGTCCAATTTGATTTGACTTCCATGTCATTGTAAGTGACAGAATTATGAAGCATTAATTTCCGCTTTAATAGCATGTCACCATTTCCCAGATTCGCATAGGTTTCCTCATTGCTGCTACCTAAGAACAATGAAAATCCTGCATATTTTAGGTTATTGTAACAGCAGCACACCCCTTTAAGTGACTATGCATTAATTACAGTAGCTATAAGCAAATCATTTTTTTAAACAAAGGAACAAATATGTGAATTTCACTCAACTAATGTAACTTTCCTTTTGTCTCATGAAAACCTCCATTACTTGTGTTTTATTTCTATACCAAATTATTAAATTTTCTCATAAAATAATGATGTAGAAAACATACTACATAATGAAAAATAAATATAAAACAATCAGGTGCCCATCATACACAATTAATAACATTGAATTTTATAATATCTCCCTAAAAAATGAAATTTATTAGAAATAACACTTGATTTTCTTATGGTGATGGTGATATACTTCCCTTTTCTTTCTTTTTTTTTTATTTTTTGTTTTTTTGTTTTGTTTTGTTTTTGAGAGAGAGTGTTACTCTGTCACCCAGACTGGAGTGCAGTGGCATGATCTTGGCTCACTGAAACTTCCGCCTCCCAAGTTCAAGTGATTCTTGTGCCTCAGCCTCCCAAGTAGCTGGGATTACAAGCATGTGCCACCATGGCTGGCTAATTTTTGTATTTTTATTGAAGATGGCCTTTCACTGTGTTGGCCAGGCTGGTTTTGAATTACTGACATTAAGTGATCCTCCCACCTCAGCCTCCCAAAGTGCTGGGATTACAGGTGTGAGCCACTTCGCCTGGCCTGTACTTCCCTTCTCATAAATCATTGTGAAGCAGACAATGTTCCCCTGTCATTTCTTCAGTGTCTCCCTGCTCAAACCTCTAGGGAGAGCATGAAGACTGAAGACGGGCAGGTTGTTGGGCTCTGACTCCATGGCAGTGTCTAGGGGTGAATGCTTACAGCTCCCGAAGCCCCAGGGGGCTGTTTTGATGTCCGCAGGTTGCTTGTGTTCATCAACTCAGTTACACCCTCTGCCTAATTGCAACGACAGAGGACTTTCTGTATTCCCGAGTTCTTGTCTTAGTGTACCAGAAAAATTGGATCACACGTGGGCTGGGAGAATGAGTGCAAAGTTTCATTGAATGGTGGAAGCTCTCAGCAGATAGATGGAGAGCCAGAAGGGGGATGGAGTGGGAAGGTGGTATTCCCCCGAAGTAGGGCCACTCAATGTCCAGACTCTCCTCTGACTGCCCCAGCCAGATTCCCATCCACGTTGTTCCACCGTAGATGGTCTTCCGGTGTCTGCTGATGTCTGCCGGTACGTTCTTCTGCCAGCATGCTCCTCTCAAGGTGCAGCCACTTGTGTATTCTTCCACTCATGTGTTTCTTTTGACATCCTGCTATTTGTGTCTCAATCTGTTAGGGTCTCCGGGTTTTTATAGGTACAGAATGGGGGCATGATGGGCCAGGGTGGTATGGAAAATGCAACATTTGGGCACGAAAACAAAAATATCTGTCCACACCTAGGTCCGTGGACACAGGCCTGGAGGTGAAGCCCTAGTCAGAGAACCGTTCTTCTCTACCCAGCATTTCTCTGCCTCCCTCCTGTATCAATTGGAATATATTTTAATGCTTTCATACATTTAAATGCATACCATCTCGAGAATGACTATTTCTCTAACCCTTTAACAACCAACCAAAACCTGGAAACAATGTTTTATTGTCATTTTAACTTGTTATTTCCTTTATGAGAATAGAAGCATCTTTTAAAATATGTGTAAGCCAATTATAATTTCTTTTCTATAGGTTGACAGTTCACATCCATTGGTCATTGGATTGCCAATAATATTTTAATTTATTTATAGCAACTTTTATTTAGAAGAATCAGTCATTTTCTTATTACATCTACTGCAAATGTTTCTGTCAATTTTGCCACATAATATTTAATGATTTTTTTCCTCTGCAGACATCTTTGATATTTTTTTGTAGTCAAAATTATTTGTCTTAAATTTTTATAACTATTTGGTTTTCTGTCATACTAAAATTAAATTTATAAATCTATTGTTCTAATGTTTTAATTGAATCACTTTTGTATTTAATCTTTAACGTAATAGTATTACTTTAAGGGTAAAAAGTGACAAAGAAATAATTGTACCTGATAGATGACAGCTTGTAACTGGCCTAATTGCTCCAACGTAGGTCATGTGGTTCTCCTACCGATATTAACAATTCACAGAAAATAAACATCTGACTAGAACTCTCTGTGACATAGAACAGAACAAAGAAACCAGAATAACTCATAATCATTTTTAATTAGATACTAGAAACAAAGGTATTGGACACTACAAAAATGACTAAACATTCTTATGGTTTCTCAAATGCTTCAACAAGTAAGAAACCCAGCTTTGTTTGGTTATATATTTATTTCTGGGGTCTTTGGCTTGTATACACCAACTGGGTTGAAATATGAATTCAAAGGATTTTGTTTTGTTTGAACTGTCTACCTATTTTATGAACATCATACTGTAAATATTTTGCCAACTCTAGAATACAGACTGATATGTATATCATTAGTAGTATATCTAAAAAATAGAATTAGGGAGTTAACACTAATATATATAAATGTAAAACTGAGTGATACTCTGTGACTATCTGGGCAAATTTGAAAGAGAAAAACAAACTTTAGTAATCATACGTTATTTTAATGTACCTGTAATTTTTAGCATTATAAAATAACTACAGTGAATAAAGAATTTTCAAATGTCTTTGAAAATGTTATTGTATGCTTTTATATTTTGCCACATGAAATTTTGTAAGGATAGAATGAAAATGAAATGTGTGCTCAGGAGAAAATATAATAAAAAAGTTTCAGGTTTTCTTTTTTCTAGTTTTCACTGGTGAAAACAAGAATAGTATATCTGAGAAAATGTTTGTTTTGGTTTTTTTTTTTTTTTTTTTTTTTTTAGAAAGAAAAGAGCTTGATATCTTGCAGAGAGTTTCAGATTATTTGTCTGTAGCTAAGTGAAAATGAGTGTTCAAAAACTGTGAAGATATTTGTATCCTATGTGAGTACTCGCCAGTGGTTGACCAGCAGAGAAGTATTTTAATAATCAAGTGGATGGCATGACCACTTCTGTGGACCCCACTCAGCCTCTTTCCCCAGTGATCCTTGTCATTACCCAGTGGACCCATGAACAAAGTGGCCATGATGCCAGGAATGGAGGTTACTCATGGGCTCAACAACATGAACTTCCACTCACCAAGGCTGAACTGGCTATGGACACTGCTCAGTGCCCAATTTGCCAGCAGCAGAGACCAACACTGAGCCCTTAGTATGGCACCATTCCTCGGAGTGATCAGCGAGCTACCTGGTGGCAGATTGATTATGTTGGACCTCGTCCATCATGGAAAGGGCAGAGATCTGTCCTCACTGGAATACACACCTACTCTGGATATAGGTTTGCCTATCCTGCACGCAATGCTTCTGCCAAGACGATCATCCATGGACACACGAAATGCCTTACACGTGATCATGGTATTCCATACAGCATTGTCTCTACCAAGGAACTCACTTTATGGCTGAAGAAGTGCGGCAGTGGGCTCATGTTCATGGAATTCAATGGTCTTACCATGTTCCCTATCATCCTGAAGCAGCTGGATTCTTAGAATGGTGAAATGACCTTTTGAAATCACAATTACAATACCATTTAGATGACAACACTTTGCAGAGCTGGGGCAAAGTTTTCCAGAAGGCTGTATATGCTCTGAATCAGTGTCCAATAGATGGTACTATTTCTTCCATAGCCAGGATTCACGAGTCCAGGAATCAAGGGATGGAAGTAGAAGTGGCACCATTCATTACTATCCCTAGTGATCCACTAGCAAAATTTTTGCTTTCTATTCCTGTGAAATTACATTCTACTGGCCTAGAGGTCTTAGTTCCAGAGGGAGGAATGCTGCCACCAGGAGACACAATAATGATTCCATTAAGTTGGAAGTTAAGATTGCCACCTGAACACTTTGACTCCTCCTACCTGTAAGTCAACAGGCTAAGAAGGGAGTTACAGTATTGAGTGGGGTGACTGACCTGGACTATCAAGTTGAAATCAGTCTACTACTCCATAATGGAGGTAATAAAGCGTATGCATGGAATACACGCGATCCATTAGAGTGTTGCTCGGTATTACCCTGCCCTGTGATTATGGTCAATGGGAAACTACAACAGCCCAATCCAGGCAGGACAAATAGTCCAGATCCCTCAGGAATGAAGGTTTGGATTACTTCACCAGGAAAAACAAAAACAAAACAAACAAACAAACAAACAAAAACTATGACTTCCTGAGGTGCTTGCTGAAGGCAAAGTGAATACAAAATGGGTAGTAAGGTAGTAAAAGAAGGCGGCCATTAATACCAGCTACGACCACATGACCAGCTGCTGAAACCAGGACTGTAACTGTCATGAGTATTTCCTCCTTCTTTTGTTAAAAACGTGTTTGTGCATGTATACACCTGTACTAAGATAATATCTTCATTTTATTTCCTTTTCTTTGATCATACGACATAAGAAATATTGACTTCATATTAGCATTTAATTATTGTTGACTTTAGATTATAGTATTTGGGTTGGGGATTGGTGCTTTTCTGGTTGTATGTAGCATAGTTGTATTATGTTATGTGTAATTATGACCTTGTTATTGTCCTTATTTGAAGATTATGTATCATCTCAGGAGATGTGTATGGGTTCAAGTTGACAAAAGGCAGACTTACATTGGTTAATACCGAGTGTCAACTTAATTGGATTGAAGGATATAAAGTATTGATCCTGGGTCTGTCTGTGAGGGTGTCGCCAAAGAAGATTAACATTAGGGTCAGTGGGCTGGGGAAGACAGACCCACCTTTAATCTGGTGGGCACAACCTAATCAACTGTTAGTGAATATAAGGCAGGCAGAAAAATATGAAGAAGTGACACTGGCCTAGCCTCCCAGCCTACATCTTTCTTCCATGCTGGATACTTCTGCCCTCAAGCGTCGGACTCCAGGTTCTTTAGTTTTGAGACCCAGACTGACTCTTCTTGCTTCTCAAACTTGCACACAGCCTATAGTGGGAACTTGTGATCATGTACAGTAATACTTAAAAAAACTCCATATATAATATACAATAATTATATAAAATATATATTAATTTCATATAATAATTTTATATTATGTATAATATACACTATTTTATATATTACATATGTATAGATTTATGAATGTATGTATACATACATATATAAAATAGGATATATAATATATATCCTGTTTTATTATATTATATATAATATTAATTATATATTATATTTATTATATATTATATATAACATTTATATATTATATATACCATATTATATAATATATGATATATTTATTATATATCATATATATCCTGTTTATTATATATCCTATTTTATATATGTGTATATAGTAGGATATATAGTATATATACCCCATTAGTTCTGTCCCTCTAGGGAATCCTGACAAATATATAAGGTATTAGGGGAGATCGAATAAGCAGCCACAGATCAAATTAAACAGAAATGTCTATATCTTGTTCAGGATTTTTACTTTTATGCAAAATCAAATAAAAGCCATTTCACTTTGTTAAAATGCATTTATATTTGGATTTTCCTTAAAAGTGTCATATGAAGCTAGGAATGTGTACTCTATATGATAAATATATATATATATATTTTTTTTTTCTTAAAAAGATTTTTCCATTTGTTTGTGTCCTCTTTTATTTCACTGAGCAGTGGTTTGTAGTTCTCCTTGAAGAGGTCCTTTACATCCCTTTTAAGTTGGATTCCTAGGTATTTTATTCTCTTTGAAGCAATTGTGAATGGAAGTTCATTCATGATTTGGCTCTCTGTTTGTCTGTTACTGGTATATAAGAATGCTTGTGATTTTTGCACATTAATTTTGTATCCTGAGACTTTGCTGAAGTTGCTTATCAGCTTAAGGAGATTTTGGGCTGAGACAATGGGGTTTTCTAAATATACAATCAGTGTTCCATATGACCCAGCCATCCCATTACTGGGTATATACCCAAAGGATTATAAATCATGCTGCTATAAAGACACATGCACACGTATGTTTATTGCGGCACTATTCACAATAGCAAAGACTTGGAATCAACCCAAATGTCCATCAGTGACAGACTGGATTAAGAAAATGTGGCACATATACACCATGGAATACTATGCAGCCATAAAAAAGGATGAGTTTGTGTCCTTTGTAGGGACATGGATGCAGCTGGAAACCATCATTCTTAGCAAACTATCACAAGAACAGAAAACCAAACACCGCATGTTCTCACTCATAGGTGGGAACTGAACAATGAGATCACTTGGACTCGGGAAGGGGAACATCACACACCGGGGCCTATCATGGCGGGTGGGGGGAGGGATTGCATTGGGAGTTATACCTGATGTAAATGATGAGTTGATGGGTGCTGACGAGTTGATGGGTGCAGCACAGCAACATGGCACAAGTATACATATGTGACAAACTTGCACGTTATGCACATGTACCCTAGAACTTAAAGTATAATAATAATAATTAAAAAAAAGAATGTATGGTCTGTTAAGATCATAATTTACTAAATATATTTTAGGCTAAAGTTAGAAGCTTTTTAAAAAAGTAAATTTTTTTTATGAGGGGTAAATGTGCAGGTTTGTTACATGGGAATATTGTATGATGCCGAGGCTTTGTGTATGGATCCCATCACCCATGTAGTGATCATAGTACCCAATAGGCAGTTTTTCAACCCATTCTTCTTTTCTTCCCTTTCTTTTCTAGTAGACCACAATGTCTATTGTACAATGTTTATATTAACTTGTACTCAATGTTTAGCTCCCACTTATAAGTGAGAACAAGCAGTATTTGGTTTTCTGTTCCTGCATTAATTTCCTTAGAATTATGGCCTCCAACTGCATTCATGTTGCTGAAAAGGACATAATTTCATTCTATTTTTATGGAATTAAATAAATGATGGATGAATAGTATTCCATGGTGCATATATCCTAAATTTTCTTTATCCAATCTACCATTGATAGGCACCTGGGTTGATTCCATGTCTTTGCTATAGTGAATAGCACAGCAATTAATATACAAGTGCATGTGTCTTTTTGGTAGGATGATTTATTTTTCCTTGGGTACATACACCATTATGGGATTGCTGGCTTGAATGGGAGCTCTGCTTTAAGTTCTTTGAGAAATCTCCAGACTGCTTTCCACAGTGGCTAGGCTAATTTGCATTACCTCCAATAGTGTATAAACATTCCCTTTTTTCCACATCTTCCCAGCATCTTTTTTTTTTTTTTTTTTTGACTTTTTAGTAATAGCCATTTTGAATGGTGAGTTTCTCATTGCGGTTTTGATTTGCATTTATCTGATGATTAGTGATCCTGAGCATTTTGTCATATGTTTGTTGGCTGTTTTTCATGTCTTCCTTTGAGAAGTTTCTGGTCATGTCCTTTGCCCATTTTTTAATGGGATAATTTATTTTTGCTTATTGATTTAAGTTCCCGGTAGATTCTGGATATTAGACATTTGTCAGATACATAGTTTGTGAATATCTTCTTTCATTCTATAGGTTATCTATTTGCTTTGTTGACAGTTTCTTTTCCTGTGCAGACGTTCTTTAGTTTAATTAGGTACCAGTTGTCACTTTTTGTTTTTGTTGCAATTACTTTTGGGGACTTAGACAAAAATTGTTTGCCAAGGCCAATGTTGAGAAAAGTATTTCCTAGATTTTCTTCTAAGATTTTTACAGTTTAAGGTCTTACGTTTACACCTTTGATCCATTTTCAGTTAATTTCTGTATATAATGAAACGTACAGGTCCAGCTTTAATTTTCTATATATAAATAGCCAGTTATCCCAGCTCCATTTATTGAATACAAAGTTCATTGAATATATACTTCGTTGTTTGTTTTTGTTACCCTTGTTGAAGTTCAGATGGTTGTAGGTGAGTGGCTTTATTTCAGTTTTCTATTCTGTTCCATTGTTCTACATATTTGTTTTTGTACCAGTACCAACATGTTTTGATTAATGTAGCTTTATAATATAGTTTGAAGTTAGGTAGTGTGAAGCCTCTGGCTTTTTTCTTTTTGCTTAGAATTCCTTTGGTTGTATAGGCTCTTTGTTGGTTCCATATGAATTTTAGAATAGTATTATTTTCTAATTCCTTGAAGAATGGAGTTGTTATTTTGACAAGAATAGCATGGAACCTGTAAATTGTATTAGGCAGTATGGCCATTATTACAATAATGCTTCTTCGAATCCATAAGCATGGAATGTTTTTCCATTTATTTGTGTAATCTCTTATATTTTTCAGCAGTGTTTTGTAGTATTCCTTGCAGAAATGTTTCACCTTCTCAGCTAGCTGTAGACCTAAGTATTTTATTGTCTTTGTGGCTGTTGTAAATGGGTTTGTGTTCTTAATTTGGCTCTTAGCCTGGATGTTGTTGTTGTACAGAAATGCTACTGAATTTGTACATTGATTTTGTATCTTGAAACTTTACTAACGTCGTTAATCAGTTCTAGGAGCTTTCTGATAAAGTCTTTAGGATTTTCCTAGGTATAGAATCTTATTATCAGCAAAGAGAGATAGCTTCACTTTTTTTTTTTTTTTTTAATTTAGAAGTCTTTTATTTGTTAATCTTGCCTGATTGCTCTAATTAGGACTTCTATTAGATGTTGAACAGGAGTGGAGAGAGTGGGCCTCCTTGTCTTGTGCCAGTTCTCAGTGGGAGTGCTCCAGATTTTGCCCATTCAGTATGATATCAGCTGTGGGTTTGTCACAGATGACTTCCATTATTTTTAGGTATATTCCTTCAACGCCTATTCTCTTGTGTGTTTTTATGATGAAGTGTTGTTGGATTCTATCAAAAGCTTTCTCTGTATCTGTTGAGATGACCATACAGTTTTTGTTTTTAATTATATTTATGTTGTGAATCACATTATTGATTTGTGTATGTTTAACCAGCCTTGCATCCCAAGAACAAAGCCCACTTAATTGTGTTGGATTAACTTTTTGATGTGCTGCTGAATTTGACTTGCTAATATTTTGTTGAGGATTTCTGCATCGATGTTCATTAGGGGTTTTGGCCTGAGGTTTTCTCTTTTTGTTGTGCCTCTGCCAGATTTTGGTATCGGGCTGATGCCAGCTTCATTGAATGAGTTAGTAAGGAGCCCCTCCTCCTCAATTTTTTAGAAGAGATTCAGTAGCAATGGTGTGGGCTCTTCTTTGTATGCCAGTTAGAAGCTTTAAGTTCATTATCTATTGACTTATTTTAGCAAAATTATTCCTAATGATTACTACTATTTGTGACTGTGGTTGTAAATATTCTTGATACCTACCTTTTACCTTTACAAAATTTAATGTGTCTCTTCTGAAAAGTCTTGCTTTTTCCTTTCAAGCTTCAAATTCAGAATATATCAATTTTAAGATGTATCTTATGCTTAAAATATCTTTGGCTTTCCTGTATTAGCTGACAGGTAATAAAGATTTGCTCCTTCATTTTATAAAGGTAAAAGTAATGGAAATAATTTAAGTTGTCTCAACATTCTCCAAAGAATATTTAACTTAAAATTAATTTGAGAGCTCTGTTGTTTATCCAATTTACCACAAAGAGATAAAGGCATTCTTCCTATGTTAATTCTGTGAAATTAAATTAAAACATATGTTCCATAATTTTCAATATTCAATATAAACCCACTCAAGATCAACCACAAATACTGGTACAATAATTTGTCTGTGTGTCTCTCTGTCTCCATCCTCCCCCACCTTTCTATTTTAGTTAAACACGCTCCTAAATCAGAGAAAATATGGTGACAATTTTGTGAAAGTATGTGCTATGTTAAAAAGCAGTACCCTCACTGCTTATAATATGTTATTGATCCAAGACAGATACGTAAGTACATGCTTGCATATTGTATGTTAAACCTCAAGAGATAATTTTCTGCTCTTTTTTTTTGCCAGCGTTCATATATGTAATAATATTAGAACTTTTAGTATTTTACTACAATAAATACAAATGATCCACTGTTCTCAAGCAATAATATTTTTTGGAAACTTGACTAAAATTTTTGACAGTGTCTCTGGTGCATTTTTTATATGTTGCAATTGTAAATCCAGTTAAATTGCGAAGGTGAGATATTGACAAGTTTCTATACATTGGATTGAGTTTTTTCTTTTTTTTAACATCTCCTAATAGAATTTATACTACTTACCTGCAACATGTATTAAATAAGTTTTTATCATTTTTGTTTACTCTTGAAGTTAGTTGAAGCTTTTCTTTGCCAGAGAGGTATTGTCCTAACAATAACAAATAATTACTTGATTTTGTAATTAAACCTAGGAGATTACAAAATAACTAATGACAAAAGCACCCATTTTACCGGAACTTAAAACCTGGACAAGTAATAAGAAATTTAACTGTGCCGATCCCTCTTGATCTTTGGAAAAGACAGTGAGTAAGCACAAATGAAATTCTGAAAGTAAAATTGGCAATGCTTTCAGAGAGCCTTAAACTTCCATCGCCCATGATATTGCTATTACTTTTAATTCCAGTGAGATCAGAACTTTTGGGGTTTATTACAACCTTTAAAAATTACATAAAGCCTTTAGACGCCACCCAGCATTTCTGAGAATGTCATTGTCAACTCAAATTTTCACTCTCAGGCAATACACTTAGTACTGTCACTGAATCTTGGTATCCATTTCACAACATCATACTAAACTAGCTCTGCATAAACAAATACTGGACAACTGGTTCCTTGGGAATGTATCAGAAAAAGACATAATCTGAACCCTACTAGAAAGACTCTTATCAAATATGGTTCACAATTACCACATCAGTGAAAATGCCAAGGGCTTTGTCCTTGAGTCATTGTTTGTCATGTAGAGACATAAGCCATTCTCAAATCACTTGAAGACTATCAAGATAAAAACCTTCAGGTTGAAGATGCTTAGAAATCTTTGAGAAGCAAATAGACAGAATGAGGTAGATAGTTTCCACTCAAGATCCAGAGAACAAGATCCAGGTGGCTAGAGGGGCATGTTGTCACACTCTAACATATATGCAGATTTTTTTCCTAGCTACTTTGCTTTCTTTTGGCTGACTTAAAGTTTTAAACAATTAATACACATCTGCTACCTGTAAGTCCCACATTCTTAAAATTTCTTTTTTGCACCTTTATTCACTTACTGGCATGAGTCAATAACAAGTTGCAATTTACTCAAGATTTAGCTAGTGAATAATCAAACTCATCTGATGAGTCTGTGCACATTTTCTTATGGGAGCCACGAAGCTTCCCTTGATACCAGTTTCTATTAACAGTCAGTTGATTTCCTGTGTTATTTGGCTCCACCTCTATGTGCCCTTTTTACAAAGCAAACACAGTAATAATCTAGACATCCAGGAACCTGCAACTCTAGCTATTCAAGAGTAATTCTAGTTGCTTTCTATTGTCCTTAAGCCTCTTCAATCTACACTTTAAAACAGGCCTTAAAAGTCGGGAGGATACTACATGCCATAGTCTGAGGATAGCAAGAGAACTAGGTCAAGCTGCCAAGGTTACAGAACTCTTAGACCAAAGGATTCATTAAATTGGACATTAGTTTGCTTGAAGTAGGTCTCCAAAACATAGTATTACCTTCTCAAGAAGGAGTATGTGTTGTTTAAGGAGAAGAATATTGTACTCAATCCCCGCAAATCTTTTGGATTTTAATCTTCTAAAAGGATCTGAAAAAAATAAGAAGTCATAAATGTAGATACTTTGGGTAATAGTGCCACATGTTTCTGTGGGCTCTTTAAATTGGAATTAATATCTGTTTTCAGAGCAATTTAGGAACTGGGCCTCAGCTTACTTTAGGAATTAAGTTTTGGCTTAAAAACTGAATCACAGAATCTGTTCATATAACTTTTATTATTATTATTATTATTATTATTATTATTTTCCACTTTGCTGTGTTTAAGTGTATTATCTTCAAACTTTAAATTCTCATGTATTGCTGCTGTCCTGTCAAATGATCTAAAAAGTGGCCCTTCAAGTAAAAGAACTGGAAAATCTGACACTCATGGAGTTGAAACAAATACCCTCAAATACTTAATATGTGTCATACAGTTTGGCTGTGTCCCACCCAAATCTCAACTTGAATTGTATCTCCCAGAATTCCCCCCTGTTGTGGGAGGGAGCCAGGGGGAGGTAATTGAATCATGGGGGCTGTTCTTCCCTGTGCTATTCTCATGATAGTGAATTAGTTTCATGAGATCTGATGGGCTTATCAGAGATTTCCACATTTGCTTCTTTCTCATTTTCTCCTGTTGCTACCACGTAAGAAGTGCCTTTCACCCTCTGCCATGATTCTGAGACCTCCCCAACCGTGTGGAACTGTAAGTCCAATTAAACTTGGGTATGTCTTTTTCAGCAGTGTAAAAATGGACTAATACAGTAAATTGGTACCAGTAGGGTGGGACATTGCTGTAGATACCTGAAAATTTGGAAGTGACTTTGGATCTTTGTAACAGGAAGAGGTTGAAACAGTTTGGAGGGTTCAGAAGAAGACAGAAAAGTATGGTAACGTTTGGAACCTCCTAGAGATTTGTTGAATGGCTTTGACAAAAATGCTGATAGTAATATGAACAATAAGTTCCAGACGGAGGTGTCCTCAGATGGAGATGAGGAACTTGCTGGGAACTGGAACAAAGGCAATTCTTGTTATGTTTTGGCAAAGAGACTGGCGGCATTTTGCCCCTGCCCTAAAGATTTGTGGAACTTTGAACTTGAGAGAGATGATTTAGGGTATCCGGCGGAAGAAATTTCTAAGCAGCAAAGCATTCAAAAGGTGATTTGGGTGCTGTCAAAAGCATTCCATTTCAAAAGGGAACCAGAGCATAAAAGTTCAGAAAATTTGCAGCCTGACAATGCAGTAGAAAAGAAAAACTCATTTCTTGAGGAGAAATTCAAGCTGGCTGCAGAAACTTGCAAGGAGCCTAATGTTAATCCCCAAGACCACGGGAGGCAGGGTGGGGTGGGAGAGGGGGAGGAGTGGAATGTCTCCAGGCTATGTCAGAGACTTTCATGGCAGCCCCTCCCATCACAAGCTCGGAGGCCCAGAAGGAAAAAGTGGTTTTGTGGGTTGGTCCCAAGGTCCCAGTGCTGTTTGCAGCCCAGAGAATTGGTGCCCTGTGTCCCAGCTGCTCCAGTCATGACTGAAAGGGGCCAATGAAGAACTCGGGCCCTGGCTTCAGGGGTGGAAGTCCCAAGTTTTGGCAGCTTCCACGTGGTCTTGAGCCTGCTGGTGCACAGAAGTCAAGAACTGAGATTTGAGAACCCCTGCCTAGATTTCAGAAGATGTATCGAAAAACCTGGATGCCCAGGAGAAAGTTTGCTGCAGGGCAGGGCCCTCATGGAGAATCCCTGCTAGGGCAGTGTGGGAGGAAAATGTGGGGCCAGAGCCCCCATACAGAGTTCCCACTGGGGCACTGTCTAGTGGAGCTGTGAGAAGAGTGCCATCATCCTCCAGACCCCATAATGATAGATCCACCGACAACTTGCACAGTGTGTCTGGTAAAGCTGCAGACACTCAACGCCAGTCCTTGCAAGCAGCCAGGAGGGAGCCTTTACCCTACAAAGCCACAGGGGTGGATCTGCTCAAGACCATGGGAACCCGCCTTTTGCATAGGAGTGAACTGGAGGTGAGACCAGCGGTCAAATGAGATCATTTTGGAGCTTTGCAATTTGACTGACCCGCTGGATTTCAGACTTGCATGGGCCCTGTAACTCCTTTGTCTTGGCCAATTTTTCCCATTTGAAATGGCTGTATTTACCCAATGCCTGCATCCCCATTGTATCTAGGAAGTAACTAGCTTGCTTTTGACTATACAAGGTCATAGGTGGAAGGGAATTTCCTTGTCTCAAACAAGACTTTGGACAGTGGACTTTCAAGTTAATGCTGAAATGAGTTAAGACTTTGTGAGACTGTGGGAAGGCATGACTGGTTTTCAAATGTGAGGATATGAGATTTGAAGGAGGCAGAGGTGTAATAATATAGTTTGGCTGTGTCCCCACCCAAATCTCAACTCGAATTGTATCTCCCAGAATTTCCACATGTTGTGGGAGGGACCCAGAGGGAGGTAACTGAATTATGGGGGCTGGTATTTCCAGTGCTATTCTCATGATAGTGAATACATCTCACAAGATCTGATAAGTTTATCAGGGTTTTCAGCTTTTGCTTCTTCCTCATTTTCTCTTATCACTACCATGGAAGTGTGGGGGTCTTTCACTTCCCACCATGATTCTGAGGCCTCCCCAGCCATGTGGAACTGTGAATCCAATTAAACCTCTTTTTCTTCCCAGTCTTGGGTATGTCTTGATCAGCATCATGAACATGGACTAATACAATATGTTTATAATACCTCATAAGAAATGAAAAATGGACTGACCACTTCTCCAGATGTTGATGTTCTATCCTTCAGTTTAAACTGAAGAATGACAACAAAGGGTGATTGATACTAAGCTGGATACTAACAATGAAATCATCTACACCTTCATAGCTTAATGACTTCATTAGCCCAATCTTACTGTTCTATTTCTCACATTAATATGATCATGTAACACTGGAAAACATATGTTCAGGAACGCATATTTCTACCTAACTTTTACTACTTGTTTCAGAAACTTCCTGAAAGTATTCAACTACTAAAAATAGATAGTTCACCTAGGCTCAGTGACTCCACAAGACTTTTCCCTAAGGCCTAACCTTGTGATATGGTTTGTCTATGTCCCCACCCAAAATCTCATCTTGAATTGGAATTCCCATAATCCATATGATCCACACGTGTCAAGGGAGAGACCAGGTGGAGGCGATTGGATCATGGGGGCGGTTTCCATGCGGTTCTGATGATAGTGAGTTCTCAGTAGATCTGATGGTTTCATAAGAGGTTCTCCTCCTTTGCTTATTCACATATCTCCTTCCTGCCACCTTGTGAAGAAGGTACTCTTCTTCCCCTTCACCTTCCACCATGACTGTAAGTTTTCCAAAGCCTCGCCAGTCATGTAGAACTGTGAGTCAATTAAATCTCTTTCATTTATAAATTACCCAGTCTTGGGCAGTTATTTATAGCAGTCTGAAAATGAATGAATATACCTTGAAACTCTTGACTCTCTCAAGATTTATATTTAAAGACAAATAAGACTCCCCACCCAACTTAAAAAAATATTGCACTTATACTCATACCCTTCTGAGATCCTACTAAGATTCTGTCAACAGTTCATCTTAATTATTGTGATAAGCAATAAATTCCACTTTGTTTTAATCAACAAATTGTTTTGGTAGTATTGTCAGAGAGCCAAGATTTGGCATTTGAGTGCTTTAATGGGAAAAACAATTCAAAGCTAGAAGTCCAATTAGGACTTTGATAGGACAAGGTTACTTGAACAAATGTGGGCAAGGCTGAGTACATTGAGAAAATAAACATTTCTTTTGTGAGTGAAACTTCTACCTGCCCCACATTGCATATGTATTAGAAGAGAAATGCATTTTCAAGAACAGTAATATAGAAAATATTGTGTGTACATACAAATAATATGCATGCACATATATACATGCATTTGTTTTTATATTCACAATATATTTTCATAAGATTCAAAGTGCTCGACTGAATGAATCATAGGTGGGAGGAATTACTTGATTGAACTGCCTATGCAAATTGTTACATTATCACTACTCACTTCCATCTGTCTTTAAAAGCAAAAAAATGATCAAGTACTCCCTAGATGCATTAATAAAAGTTTGAAAGTATGCATATATTCTTTATAGTTCTTCACTTTCATTCCCAGAGCAACAAAATCTACAAGGATAAATGCTCCATTCAAATCAAATGACATATCATTTACAAAGCTTTTTTTTTTTTTTTTTTTTTTTTTTTTTGCATTATATCTTTAAAAATAGAGCACTTGTGAAGACAGGCATACCTTTGATTAAGCTTTAAGGAAATTTGAAATGAAGTATAATATATCTCAAAGAATTTTCAGTGGAAAAGTATAAGTAAATTCAGTGTCTGAAATTTTAGAAGACAAACATTTTACTGTGTCTTATGGGCTTGCAACCATATGTTGACTGTATAAGCTTTTTTTTTTCCCTAGTTTTTTTGAACAGATTATTAAATTTGCAATATTTGTAAAAGTTCATCATGGTGTGCTCTTATGATTTTGGGATTTCTTTGGGTATTATACTGCAATGTCAATAATAAAAGGAAAAATAAGAGGCAGATTTTCCATTAATATAAAAAATATAAGTTTTTTCCTTATTTGCAAATTAACTAGATTTTTTTGAGTCCTGCATTTAACAATGAAAGACATTTTATAGTAGGAACTTTTACATGATTTATTATGTATCTCTTTAGATGTCCCAGCAAGGTTAAAGAGGAAGAAAAGAAGATGGAAAGCAGCAGGTACACACTTTTTGATGTGAGAAACTCATTCATGATGATGACACTATTACTGTTCAAGATGGAAACAATAACATGTAACTTAAGGTGAATAAGCAATAGAAATGCAATAAATCAAAGTAAATGAATAGTAGTTCTGTCTGAAGAAGACAAATAGTGGCAGTGGATTTTATTCAGCTATAAATGCTCTCTTAAAAGTAAAATGGAATCTTATTTCTCCTTAGTAATAATTAGGTTTCCTTATTAATATGCATTTCTTCATTACAATCTTCAAGATGCAAGCTGGTATCAAAATAATTCCACTTGAAAACCACCAACACACTTCAAAAGTTTTAGTATCATTACTGTGAAAGAGCTATTGAACTGTATTATTCTTCACCTAAAAGCAGTACCACAACTGAGATATCAGAAAGGAAAAAAAAAAAAAAAGCTGTTCTTACTGTCCTCCTAACCATGATATTTATCATATTTTCACTATATTCAATATTCAACTTGGATATGTAAATACTATTTATATCTCCCTAATCTCAGTTTTTATGACCACAGATCACTATTATTTATTTTTATCTTTTTTTTAAGAAGAAATGAAAAGCACTTGTTTAGTACCTTTACCTCATGTTCCCTAATGCATTTTATGACCACAAAGGGTGTTACTTCATTTCATTTCATTTCATTTCATTTCAACTTGCTTCTTCCATTGGGATTTTCGGTCTTTTAATTACACTTATTTCTATCTTAAGCCCATTTCTCTCCAATTGCACAGTGTGGAATTATATAGTCCTGTAGCCAGGCTTTACTCTTTTTTGAGTGTAAACTAAGAATAGTCTTACTGATTCTTCTGAACGGCCCATTGCATTTATTTATTTTTGACAAATACTACATATCCAGCTCATTATATATTTTGACACTTAATTCATTAATCCTTAACCAGATGTGGCAAATTCTATCAAGTATATTGAGATTTTGCATGAAGGCAAAATATCAGTGACAAGTAAAAACAAATCTGAATTTAGGTCAAGAGAGATATTGTTAGAAAAGGTGACTACAATTGGGAAAAAGTGTTAAAAATAGAGACAGGTAAGCATAGCTAGCAGGATTTTTTGGGAGGATCTAGGGAGGTGGAGGGTGAGCAGTGGAGTTGAGCACATATGAGAAAGATAGTTGAAAAGAAAAATATTTATTTCTTCAGTCAGAATGATCCATTAAGGGAAGATATTTTCCTGATTAAGCTTATCTATGAGCCAAAGTTCAGGGGCCTTTGGAAAAAGAGAAGTCTGACTAAAGCTTGATCAAGTCAAGTAATAAATAATTGTGAGTACATGGTTAGCATAAATACAGTGCTTAAATTTAAACACAGTAGGGCGAGGAGCCAACATAGCCAAATAGAAACAGCTCCAGTCTGCAGCTCCCAGCGAGACCAACGGAGAAGGTGGTTTATTTCTGCATTTCCAACTGAGGTACCAGTTCATCTCATTGGGACTGATTCAGGCCATGGGTGCAACCCATAGAGAGCGAGAAGCAGGGTGGGGCATCACGACACCCAGGAAGTGCAAGGAGCTGGGGGACTTGGACAGGAAGCACTAAACATGGAAAGGAAAAACTGGTACCAGCCACTGCAAATACACACCAAAACATAAAGACCAATGACATTATCAATAAACCGAATCAACTAATGTGCAAAATGAGTTAAAAACAGCTAGTATCACGATGTTAGGACCAAATTCACACATAACAATATTAAGCTTAAATGTAAATGGGCTAAATGCTCCAATTAAAAGACACAGACTGGCAAATTGGATAAAGAATCAAGAACCATCAGTCTCCTGTAATCAAGAGACCCAACTAACATGCAAAGACACACATAGACTCAAAATAAAGGGATGGAGGAATATTTACCAAGCAAGTGGAAAGCAAAAAAAAAGAAAAAAAAGAAAAAGCAGGGGTTGCAATCCTACTCTCAGATAAAATAGACTTTAAACCAACAAAGATCAAAAAAGACAAAGAATGTGCACTTTGAAAGGGTAGCTGCATTTTAACTTAAAATATAGAAGATGACTATATAAAAATGCATCTTATTGAAAAAAGTGATAATTTTTACCTTAATGATTTCATAGGCATGCATTTTGAGTAATAGACATGTTTCAATTTTGTATAGAATAAATTTATGAAAATCTGAAGATAATATGTTCTGCCTTTATAAAATTAATTAAAGACTATCAGTTTATTTATTCTATAGTAATTGACATTCCTATTGAGTTTAGACTGACTGGCAAATTATAGTCTGAAACTTTTAGGTGCGAAATACTTTTCAGTCTTTATGAATAACTATCATGTCAGTAGTTGCTGAAAACTTTTAAAATCTAGAGGCTTAAGGAGATTCTTATTAGAATATCATATCCTTGAAAGTAAGATAAAAATCTCTTTTTATGAAATATAGTTTCTTTCAATACATCATGAAAATTTAAATAATATTACTAAAGGTGGCACGCATTTAAAGAAGTATGTGCTTGCTCAGTTAATTTCAGCTTGAAGGTTAATTGATGATCATGTCTCTCCAATTTAGGTAAAAAAGTAAAGCAAGAATTGTATTTTCTTAACATTTAACCTTCTTTTCAATGGCATATGAAATATTCAAATATTACTTACAGAAAAAAGGAATGGAGAATCATTGTAACATTCTAATTGAAAACCCTGACATTTCAGGTATTTTTCTGTTTTCCCTATGTGTAATCACATCTTTCTGTAAGGGAAAAATAAAAAGACAATAAAACGTATCTCAAAATTATTCGGTGCCCGATTAATTCGTTCATTGTTAAAATGATTTTTTTAAATATGTTTTGATCATACTCTTCATATTAAGTTACTTTCTATTTCTCAAAATTGGAAGAGTTAATTGAAAATGAACACCAATGTGCTGCCTTTTACTTACATTTGAATTACTTTTTCTCTTTTTAAAATTTTATCCAAAATAGGCTCAGTGGGGGCACTGAAGCATTAAGTCTAACCTACCAAGCACAGCAAGCTTATAGACCTCTTAAATCTTAAAAGACTCACTGTAGGAAAATACAAGTATAATAGGCTCCAGCAGAGCCCAACAATGTAATTAGAAGGACATTTTATACTTAATGCCATAGATCACAAGACATTAGGGGTTACAAATTAGTCTACTTGTATATGATTTGCCTGTTAGGGAAATGGGTGATGAAGGAAAATGTGCAATGTTTATGTTTTACTTTGTTGCAAATCATTTAACTGGTTTCAAAAGGCAAAATAAATCAAAGAAAAATCAGCCATTTTATTTTATTTCCTCTAGGTCAATATTTTACAAATTTAAGATGTCAAATAAGTAGAAATGTATGACTCAAAAAAAAATGGTTGTATACAAAATTATAAATGTGCTGGTTCCTACAAATGCAAAATGTTATGAAATACACACTTTTGATTACATTATCATAGATTATTTTGAATATGTTCTGGAAGATCTTATATTACTCAATTAGCTGGAAAATCTGTTGAAGTTTACATCCTAAAAACGTTTTAAATTTCTTTAATTATCTAATTTATAATTCTTGATCACTTAACAAAATTATTTACTTGATATTTTTATTGACTTTTATTTTTCTGTTGTAAATAGGGATGTTAGTATCTTTATCTAATTGAATATTTTGCTGTAATTTTTATTTAGAAAATTATTTTTTTCATAGATTCCTATTTTGTATTCTTCCTCTTGAAAGATTTCTTATCTACTCTCATCAGTTTATTTTCCAAAATAACTTGTGTTTTTTGGTTTGCATTTAATAACCCTCTTGCCTACCTTCCTGCTTTCATATTTTTGGCATAACATTTAATACACAAGAAATAATTAAGAACTATGTTTAAATTGTGTTGTTTTGTAGGAAATGTCACATCTATGTTTTCAGTTCTTTTATATCTTTAGAAGTTGTGTTTTATCCACCAAGATCATTACTTTATATATTTTGTAACTTTTATTAATTTTGATATGTATCTTCAATTTAATGTCTGGTATATTCAAAAGTTGATTTTGAAAAATATTTTTGTGCCTAATTCTATGTTGTTATTAGCTACTTGAGTTTTAATGTGTTTTCTTAATTAATTTTATGTAAATGTTTGTAATATTTGATCTTCAAAAATAATTTTGATGCAATAATTGTTTTTCTTATTTTAGTTTTATAGATGTATTGTATAATCTAGTATAATATTAAAATATTATTAATAACTGGAAAGCATGACTATTTGTAATTCTAAAGGTATTGTCTCTAGTGAGCATTTACATTATATGTTTTTTAACATGTTAAGTACCTATCCATTCATACTTCTTGAACAATACCCTTTTGAAGAAAGAATATAAAATTCTATGGACTGTCTTTACAGTATGTGTTGGTAAATATTATGCATTTATATTATTTCAATATTAATATGATGTGTTAGATAATTGTTCTCCCAGAATTAAATTATGCCAGGATTCCTCTGACCAATTTCAGAACAAGGAGTCCAGAAGTTATTTCATGTCTCTAGTGGTTCTCATCCCAAATGGCCGCTTATAGATGCTGGTGTGATTGGGCTATTATTATTATTATTATTATTATTATTATTATTATTTGACAGCCGCTTTCTTTGCTCTGCACATATTCTCGCTTCTTTGGTTTAACTGTTGAATCTTTCCTACGACAATATTTAGTGAATTAACAGATGAAATACTTCTTCCCTCTATCCTTCCTTCCATCTTATTTTTAAAGGATGGTTCACACTATAGTTTCATGGTGTAAGTGGATTACCTCATAGTTTTATGGTAGTCTTGCACGGAGTTCGCTCTTTAAAATATTCTGAAGTGACCCTTACTCACTTTCTCCCAAAATGGCTGGTTAATGATTGATTCATGTAAGAGTATTATTATGTTCGCTTTAATTTACCCTTGCCACTGCCTTGCCTTTACAAATACAGGTCTTTCTTTTCTCTTTCCTTTCTTTTTCCTTTCTTTCCTTTCTTCCTCTCCTTCCTCTCCCGTCCCTTCCCTTCCCTTCCCTTCCCTTCCCCTTCCCTTCCCCTTCCCCTTCCCTTCCCCTTCCCTTCCTTGTTTTTTTCACGGAGTCTCGCTCTGTGGCCCAGGCCTGAGTGCAGTGGCGTGATCTCGACTCACTGCAAGCTCCGCCTCCCGGGTTCACGCCTTTCTCCTGCCTCAGCCTCCAAAGTAGATGGGCCTGCAGGCGCCCGCCACCACGCCCGGCTAATTTTTTTGTCTTTTTAGTAGAAACATGGTTTCACCGTGTTAGGCAGGATGGTCTCGATCTGATGACCTTGTGATCTGCCCGCCTCGGCCTCCCACAGGGCTGGGATTACAGGCATGAGCCCCGCACCTGGCCAGGTCTTTCTAATATTTCATAAAATGCTATTTTTGAGCTCTTCAACTCTTACCTTTATCTAAAATATCTGTGTATAATTTAAATCACAATGGCACATAAGCTTCACCTCATTTTTTTCTTTCAATAGGCAAACAAGAAATTGTGAAATGGATACCTGGAGAATTTTGGTCATTTTAATCTAGCTCTTTAAAACATATGCAGTGAACAAAAAAAAAAAAAAAAAGAGAAAAATTAAACATACGTGAGAGGCATTTAACGTATTAATTGTTTTGGCTAGATCAAGATGTCCAACCTGTCCAGTTACAAATAAAATGTATATTTTTATAACACATAGCTGAAGTCTATTTAAGAATTCTGTTAAATGAACTTATTATAAAAATTTTGATACATCTACAGTTATTTCAGCTGGGACCCTCTGAACCAGAAAGAGCTAAATAGAAAGTTCAATAAATTATTTTAAAAAATTGAATTCATGTAAATATTTGGAAAGTCTGTCTATATACTGATGCAAAAAAATAAAACAGAATTGAGCAAATTAGTCAACCATAACTAGAACCCAACAAAAATCTTCCTATTAAAAAAATTCTTAGAAAGTAACATTTAAAAATTCTAAATAAAATGGGATTTTATTTATTTTGACAGAAAAAAAGTAGTACTATAATAAATATGTCACTGATAAAAATATCTTCCATTTTTTACAAGCATGTTATATGTAAACTAATATTTAAATATATTTCTTTTCTCTATGACAAATATCAAATACTATGTGCTTTTAGCAGCAACTTTCCCATCCCTTTGTTCTTATGTGAAGCTGTTACTTAGTGTATTACACAGATAATAAAAAGAGAGGCATGAGTTACCTCTACCTATAAAATGTTGTCATAGCTTCCCTTTATTAGTTAATTTATAGTGGCTTGGCATGGTTCTTTACTGGTCAGGAAGGAGAAAAATAAAACAGGTAGGAGATGAGTGTACTTTTTTACATGCTCATGAATATACTTCTGTCAGTCAGACATGTAGACATAGAGAATAATGTCTAACCTTCAGAAATAAATGATAGTTTTAGGTGAATAAAAATATAATTCATCACCTAAAGTGAGCCACTGTCACTCTCCCTATTGTTCCTTTTCATAACATCTATAATAGTATAAGAGGCAAGTAAGGAGATATTGTACCAACTGAAATTCTAGTAAAATTTCAATTATGTCAAAGTCAAAAACTTTTTTAAAAGTCTGACTGAGGGAATAAAATAAATGCAATTTTTGCCTAGCGTTAAATATCCTGGCCTAAGAGCTTTTCATTTGGGGATAATGTAAGAATGTGTCAAATTAACATGAAAATTTTGCAGATTGATAAAGGAGGGGATAAGAAATTATGACAATCCTGAGATTTTAATCACATGCAGTTTTATAAAAACAAACTTTTGAGTAAGGTATTTTTGTTAAATAGAGGATTCATTAATTCTTCCAAACTTTTTAAAAGGATATTTATTGACTGACTTATGTCTTCAAAATAAGATAGAATAAATTAATACAAAGGAGTTATTCATTGACTGAAATTTAGAAATAATGAATGCTAGAATGATCTCTATCACTAGCAAATTGAGGAAACTTCATGAATAGATGTTCGCATGTCAAAAAGATTAGCATAAATCCAGATGGTTGTACATTCTTTATAGTTGGCAAATGAAGCCTAGACAAATCAATCAAGAAAAGTGGCATCTCCTGTGCAGTGCTAGAAGTAGTTTCTCTGTATTACAATGTTCAAAGAGTAGGGTAACCCTGAACTTTCACATCTGGAGTAGATTCCTGAAAACTGAGTGTGGACTCTGAGCTCTCTCCTGGAAAGTTTGAACAAAAAAGAATCGAATCAAAAATTTGAAATATAATTTTATTTTCTTATTCAATAAGATGTGGTCTCAAGGTTACATTCATCACCTTATTATTGTTTCAGGACCAAACACCTTTGGAATAAATCAAACAAACATTGTATGAGATAGTACAACACGTACCATTACAAAGTAAACATTTGAAAAAAATCAGTCATTGAGCTTAACCTCAAAACCTATTTGATATTAACTTTCTGATTATCTCATTTCATTCACTTTATGATCTCATTCTAAATTACTGTCTTTCAAAAATGAATATTGTGTACTTCTATAAAAGTAAAATGATGATTTCAGTAATTTAAATGATGTAATGAGTAAATGTGTCATGACTTTTTTTAGCCAACACAATTTGAAATCTTTTCTAAATAAAATTGTTTTATTTATATTGCCAAAAATGTTGACTCAATATATAAATATGACAATTCATAAATGTTAGTAGTCATAATTTACATTAATTCTAAATTTAGATAACCATAAGATGTTTAGAGAAGACTTTAAGATCTAGCAAAAATAGCATGTAGAAGTTTTTTTGTCATTTACTTATTTACTAAATTTCTTTGTAGTAATATATTTATCTTAATATTTATATTATATTTGCACAACAGATTTCAGTATTTTTACTAGATCTAGAATTTTATTGAATATCTAAGAGTAGATTTTCTTTTTAAAAAATGCCTATATATTTGCAGAACTACTAATGTATTTGAAGAATATAATTTCAGATAACATTTAGCATTGTCTATATCACATGTGTAATCACATTGAGATAAATGTGAAAACCAATAAAAAATAATTTGTGAGGATCTCTAATTATATGATATTTTAACCAATGGACAAGTTTTAAAAAATGCTTTAAACAAGGCAAACTTCTGGTGATTGACACTCAGAAGACTGTGATAATCCCCAGTAACTGATGAAAATATCCTTGAGGGCAGGATCTGTGTTTGAATTATTAATACATGCAGCACCTGACACATATACTTGCTCATATATTTGAAATAATTAGTTAAATTGAGTGAAACCTTTGCTTCCATTTATTTATTTATAAAAAGTCTATTAAAGAAAAATCGTCTAAGATATTGAATAGTAAATCTTGTTGATGACCTTTTTCTGTATACAGCCGACTTCTCAATGAGGGCGAAGTCAAGAAGCGAAGCAAAGAATACCCAGGAATTGTTACATTTTCATATCAAATTACCAAATAAGCAGGGAAAGCCAAAATACATGACATAGTAAAGGTTATGGAGTGAAGCTGAAGAATATCTAACTTGAAACATAAAACTTATTTTCAAATAAAGTACAATGGTGTTGAATATTATCTCTAACCAGAATTTCCGCCTATCTTTCCAATTTTATTGCATATTTTGACTCAGGTAAACAGTGTAGAGCTATATTCTATGCCAGGGCTTAAATAGAGTTAAATTACATTTGGTAATTTTAATTCAGGATACCATATTTTTTCTATTTCAGAAAAAAATGCTTATTTTTTTATTTCTCTATATGTGCCCTAGAAGAAAAAAATAACATGTAGAAAGTACCCTAGAAGGAAAATAATATTGTCCAAGGATAACTATTAAATCTATATGAGAGGTACACAAAACAACTAAATAAACAAAATAAACCAAAATGGCTTACTTCAGTATAAATAAATTATATTATAGTTTCTTTATTATAACATCAGTATCATTCATAGTCTGACTAGGAGAACATATGTTTTATATAAATGGTTTAGTCTACCAAATAACAGGAAGGCAATAATGAAAATGTCTGTGATTGTATTTTTAACTTTTAAAATTTGTATTTTAATGCCTAGGATAGCAATGTCTATATTCAGTAAGTCTTTATACCTATTTTTCACTATTATATAAGAAGGGTAGGAAACCTTTGATTCTAATGAGGAGTTATTTAAGTAAGCTTGTTATGGCACTGACAATATTTTAATAGATAATAAAATGAGGAAATAGGCTGAAAGTAAGTCAATAAGTTTTACAAGACCAATTCGTTTGCAAACAAAACTCCATATCAGTGAAAAGGGCATCCAAATGACTCTATTAAGCTTAATCTAGATGGAAACGAGAGTACTCTTAAGGATGTAATGAAAATTGAAGCACTTCTTTAATTACCTGCATAAATTACTTAGCCATCAGTATAAAAAAGCATGCAGTAATGCATTTTGGTTTACAATTAAGTATATAAGCAAGGCAAGATGACTAGATTTGTACTAAAATTCTAAGCCAAAAATATCACTATATGATAATTTGATCAGGCAATTATATAGATCAATTGCAATGGTATTCACTCTTGGTGACTAGTAGAAGATAATCAAATATTGAATACCAGTAGAAGTTTAATGTTACTACTATGTATGCTATTATAAGTACTTGGAACATTATTTAAAAATTAATGTGAATACAATTTTTGATGTTGTTCTGAAAATTTACTTGTGATTGAGTAATTTACAATATTATATGTCTCTTAGGTCAAACTCAATACAAGTCTATCCTTGTGTTAGGCCTTCCAAAATCATAGAAACTCAAGAGCTACTAGACTAATTTCATTATAGAAAGAAAGAAAAACCAATAATATCAGTGCAAACACTTTGTTCTCCCAAATTTAAGTTAATAAAAATTATTATAACTTATACTTTCACAAGTGTGATGTTAGTGGGCTGATACAAAACTAAATAGTTTTATAATATGTTTAATTGGTGTTCTTCGGGCAGTTGAATTGAGGGGGGAGGAAAGGTAATTAACCTCAAAGGAGGTTTGGAATGTTTGAAATAACTACTTTTTAAAAAGGTGAAGAATAGTTTAAATATTATTTGCAGATGAAATAGGAAGAGGTTGTATCAAGGAAAATCATTTTATTGTTTTACCAGCTTATATGTCACTTTAATTCAGTTATTTTTATCTACTCAAAATATTATAAAGTACTTATAATAAAGTGAAGCTGTTGAAAGAAAGAATGCTAACTTTCAAGAACACTCAAATAATATCTCTATGAGGGGCTAGGCACCTATTATCCCTAAGTTAATTCAAATCCATAATATTTTCAATATTACATTCCAAAGAGCCTGGAGACAAAAATGGCCTCAAAGGATTATGACTCCTGTCCCTTGATAATCTTCATTTACACATTTTATAGAAACACAGATTTTAAAAACATGGAAGCTTCTGCTCTGAGAAAAGAATGCTTCTTTTCAAAATTATCTGTAAAATCTTTGTGTCATACAATAGTAAACATTTCTTAGTAACTAACAAGTGCCAGATAATTTGTAATCAAATCTACTTTTTGATCTTGCATATGATGAAACCGATTCCCCAAGTAGGCAACTAGGGTGCTCTGGAAAATAAGCACAGCTCTCTCACAACAGCATTTCTATGCTTTAGATAAAGCTCTCCTAAAGCCATATATGGATGTTATTGCAGGCTTCCTGTTTTTCAGTTAATCTCATAAGTTTAAATCACTTGTCATGCTCCTTTTATGCTGCTGAAACAAAATACCTATGACTGGATAATTTATAAATAATAGAAATTTATTTTTCAAAGCTCTCAAGCTAGGTAGATCAAGGCACCAATACACTGGGTGTCTAGTGAGAACTGCTGTCTCCTCCCAAGATGGAGCCTTGTTGCTGCTTCCTTACAAGGGGAAGATCACCATCATAGAAGGGACAGAAGAGGCAAAAAAGAAGCAAACTCCCTCTGTCAAGCCATTTTATAAGGGCATCTAATGCCATTCATGAAGGCAGGGCCCTCATGACTCAATTACCTTCTAGAGGACATACCTCTTAATAGTGGTGCATTAGGAATCAAGGTTCAACATGAACCATAGAGGAGCCATCATCATTCAAACCATAGTAACATATAAACTGTAGCACAATTCTAATTTATACCAAAGATTAAGAGATGGCAGTATTAATTTTATTTGGAAATTCCTCACATGTGTAGCCAGAATTGTTTCCCCAAAACAATATGGCAGGCTAATATCTCTGAACTTCCTCTCTTTGTCTCCTGTGGTAATGACACAAAAGACTAGAGGCCCACAGATATAAAAAATGATAAGGGAATAGGTTCAGAAATGAATGGAGTACTCAAACATGTCCAGAAGTGGAGTGGAGGGAAGACGAGAAGCATGTGCCCCAGGTTGCAAGAAGAAATTCTTCTGAAGTCCGCCATATTTACCATCTTGTATCTTACTTGAGAAAACACAAAGTATGCATATTAGTCTGTTTTCTGTTGCAATAACAGAATACCACAGACTGAGTAATTTGCAAAGAATAAAAGTTGTTTAACCTCATGGTTAAGGAGACTAGGAAGCCTACGAGCATGATGCTGACATCTGGGCATCGACTTCTTGCTGTGTCACAACTTGGTGGAGGGCATGCATGGTGAGAGGGCAAGGGCATGTCAGCTCTGGTCTGTCTTTCTCTTCTTGTAAATCACTCATCTCATCATGAGGATCCACCCTGGTGACCTTACCTTATCCTAATTACCTCCCAAAGACCCTACCGCCAATCAAAACAGTAGTTTGAAGATTAAGTTTCCAACACATGAAATTTGAGAGACACAACCAAAGCCTAGCAGTATGGCACCATAAGTTTACCTAGCCACAGCAGTAGAGACACCCAAAGATAAAGAAAAAAAGAGACAAAATCACAAGCAAATACAGTGAGACACCTTGGAGGAAAAAGACCAATGGGGGAGAATCAACAAATAGAAAAATGTAGCATAGAGCAAGAGAATTAATGGGCAAAAAAGTAAACTTTTAAAGAACATAAACAATATATTCAGACTGACAAGAAGACATTAGAAATATGAAAAACATGAGTGTTAAACTAAAGAAACCAGTGTTAAAAGTGAATGGCAGAATAATACAGTAGCAAACAAGTGGTGCACTGGAAATCAGTGAAAAACTCATCCAAGAGATACACATAAAAATGGATCAGATGATAGAAAAATGGGAAAACCAGATTAGAAGCATCAATAACTAGAAAGAGGCCTAGTATAAATAGAAAAGGGGCAATATTTGTAGAAATAATAAACTAAACAGATTGAAAATATTCAATGTCCAACAGAATAGACAAGACAATGACAGTACCAATAAACAAAAAGTAGAGAAGCCATATGTAGACTGCTGGACACACATTGTGAAGTTTTGAGGATTAAAAAAAGAGAAAATTCTAAAATTTCTTGGAGAGAAGAGAATATCATTCATAGAAGAACAATCTGTAAATTGAAATCTATCAAATATACAACTGGTGAATAAAGACAAAGTAATGAAATCTGTAAACATCAACATAAGGTGAAGACAGAATTTGATTTAAATCCAATCTAAGTGTCAGCAAACTATGGCCTGCAGAGCAAATCCATCCTGCTTCCTATTTTGTACATAAAATTTTATTGGAACATACTCATTCATGCTAAGATATTAATATTTTGTCTGTGGATGCTTTTCTGTTATAACAGCAGTGTTAAGTAATTGAGAGAGAAACCAAATGGTCTGAAAGGCCTAAAATATTTACTCTCTTACCCTTTATGGAAAATTAAAAAAAAAAAATTCACCTCTCATCTAAGCTCTCAGTTAAATAAGAGAATGAATTACAGATGTCTTCAGGCATTGAGAAACTCAGAAAACTTGCTACAAAAAGATCGACTTTGAAATTATTTTGGGGATTTCCCAGCAAGAAGATTAATTAATCCAAGTTAGAAGCAACAACACATTGAAAATAAACCACCAGTCCCACCATGGAAGTGCAATTCTAATAAAAATACAATAGTAATAAAATATCTATTGATGGCTGGATTTGTTGAATAACCAAACAATAAATGTACAAACATAGAAATCAGCATACAGTATTTCAGATGAAACCAATATTGGACCAATGGAAGGAGGACAGAAAGAACAATAGATTAGAAGGGTAGAAAACGTTCTTTTTCTGCAGAAAATACAGACATTGGTAAACGTTTGACACTGATAAGAAAATTGAGTTATCAGCTAATGGTGTATGTCAGAGAAACGAAAACGAAATGGTGGCTGGGGATGGTGGCTCACGCCTGTAATCCCACCATTTTAGGAGACTGAGACAAGATCATTGCTTGAGGCTGAGAGTTCAAGACTGGCCTGCGCAATCTAGTGAGACCCTGTCTATACAAAAGGTTTTTTGTTTGTTCGTTTGTTTTGTTTTGTTTTTGTTTTTGTTTTGAGACAGAGTCTTCGCTCTGTCACCCAGGCTGGAGTGTAGTGGCGCGATCTCAGCTCACTGCAAGCTGAGTTCACAGGTTCACGCCATTCTCCTGCCTCAGCCTCCCGAGTAGCTGGGATTACAGGAGCCCGCCACAATGCCTGGCTAATTTTGTGTGTGTGTGTGTGTGTGTGTGTGTGTTTGTGTGTGTGTAGATGGGGTTTCACCGTGTGTTAGCCAGGATGGTCTCTATCTTCTGACCTCTGATGCACCGGCCTCGGCCGCCCAAAGTGCTGGGATTACAGGTGTGAGCCACCATGCCCGGCCTATACAAAATATTTTTTAAATTAGCTGGGCATTGTGATGCACACTTGTATTCCCAGATACTCAGGAGTCTGAGGTGTGAGGATCCTTTGAACCCAGGAGTTCAAGGGTATAGTGAGCTGTGGTTGCACAACTGCACTCCAGCCTGGATGATGCTTCAAGATCCTTTCTCTGAAAAACAAATAAGCAAACATAATATGAACACATTTTAAAGAAGCAAAATAAAATGATATGCATATAAATTGACAAAAGTGAGGAAACAAAACCAATTTATTTTAAATAAAGAGATAAAAGAGTATTTTAGGAAAAAGTGTAACGGTTATACTTAATAACTGGAAGATAAATTATTTCAGATAAGATGATGAAAATAACAAAGAAAGTCAAGTAATACATTGTCTGTAAAAGGCACATTGCAAACAACAGAATAAAGTATTGTTGGAAATAAATGGGCAATAAAATACATATACCTAAAAACCAGAATGAGGTGGTAAATCATATTAGATATAGTAGAATTTCAGATGGGAATCAAGAGAATGTTTATACATGTAAAGGAATTAACATCTCAATAAAACATAATAGATATATGCAATTGATAAAATTACAGGGAGCTATAGATACAGAAATAATTATAATTTAGTATCTTATAATAACCTCATGGTATATTAATGCATAAAAAGATAAGAAACTATAAAAGATTGGAATAACATAACTTAAAAAACTGTTAATGTACAGAGAATAAATTCATTTTAAGCAGATGTGGGTTTTTAATAAAATTGACACCTAGTAGCTAACAAAACTTCAATACATTTACACAAATGAATATTATTTAAAATATTTAATTAATTTAGGAAAGTATGCCAGAAATATCACTAAACAACATCGAAAGAAGTAAACAGTAAGAAATTTTTTCAAATTATAAGATGTTATATAATTTGAAAGACATTAAAATTTGTTCACATATGATAAAATTGGTAAGATGCAGGTGAAGTACTATTTAGAGGGAAAAGTGTAGCTTTAAATAAATCTATCAAACACCAAGAAATAAACTGTTCAAGAAAATATTTAAACAATACAGATATGATTTTATGATAGTTATAAGGTCACTTTTTCACCAGAAATAACCACTGACTTTTAAGTATGCTTGAAAATTTCTGATGAAGAAAATACAGTTTCCCTAGAATTTTTTAAAAGGTATACACTATCAAATAAAAATAAATCAATAAAAATATGATATTTGAGAACAAATTTTAAAAAACTGAAAAATTGTGTTCTGGTCTGTATTAGTCTGTTTTCAAGCTGATAAAGACATAACAGAGACTGGGTAATTTATAAAGAAAAAGAGGTTTAATGAATTCACAATTCCACGTGGCTGGGGAGGACTTAACAATCATGGTGGAAGGCAAAGAAGAAACAAAGTCACATCTTCCATGGGGGCAGGCAGAAGAGAATGACAGCCAAGTGAAAAGGGAAACCCCTTATAAAACTATCAGATCGTGCAGGCACGGTGACTCACTCTTGTAATCCCAGCGCTTTGGGAGGCCAAGGCGGGCAGATCATGAGGTCAGGAGATCCAGACCATCCTGGCTAACACGGTGAAACCCTGTCTCTACTAAAAATAAAAAAATTAAAAAAAAAAAAAATAGCCAGGGTTGGCGGCGGGCACCTGTAGTCCCAGCTACTCAGGAGGCTGAGGCAGGAAAATGGCGTGAACCCGAGAGGCGGAGCTTGCAGTGAGCCGAGATCCTGCCACTGCACTCCTGCCTGGGCAACAGAGCGAGACCCTGTCTCAAAATAAATAAATACATACATACATACATACATACATACTGTCAGATCCCTTGAGATTTATTCACTACCATGAGAACAGTGTGGCAGAAATTGTCCCCATGATTTAATTTAATTATCTCCCATCAGTTCCTTCCTCTACACACAACATGGAAGAATTATGGGAGCTACAATTCAAGATGAGTTTGGGGGCGGACACCCAAGTCATATGATGGTCTAAATTTTTCGGGTGGTTACGTTTCATCATAAATATATATATTTTCTAAACTAGTTAATAAGATTCAAAACATAGAACACCTAAATTTTCAAACTTGTCAATATATCTAAAATATCTCTGATACTGAAACTTAATTGTAAAGATTAAAGAAAAAGAGAAAAACAAACTCTATTGTAATTACTATGATTACAAAGTTATAAATAGTGACAATCATCATTATTATATGTTTAAAGTTGATAGTTCGTAGACAATGGGCATTGCCTAAGGAGTAAAAACACGAATGAATGTTCAAAATATAATACCAAAATATCAGATACATAAGTTAAAATATAAATTCAACAAACATCACAAACATGCTCACCCTGATCATTGCCAAACATTATTTCATAAATTCAATATGCACTCTTAAGTAATAACAGAAGATAATTTTAAATGTCTATTTCTCCCCTCGTCTATATCTGGTGAGAGCTAATGAAGAACCAGAAAGCTTTAAATGGAGTCAGAAAATACAGTTTTCTCTCAACAGCTTAATGCAGTGTGAATAAATTTGTGGCTTTGCCAGAAATGTTAAAATAAATATTTTCTGATTTACTCATTTTCCATTAATGTGTTGGTAAAACACAATTATACTAATTTATGTCTTAATCTATATAAAATAAAAATAAATTACTTTTATTCAGAATTACTTATTTTTATAATAATATGTACTTGAGCAACTGAGGGCACTCAAGAAATTACGTGTTGTCCTATAGAAATTTTTTAATTAGATGTGTGTAAAAACAGTAATGCAGAGTAAATGGAAATGAAATACATTAAGTATTTGAATATATATTTTGTCAAAATTTAATAGTTGTGTCTTCATACTATGTCAGCTTTGTTAAGAGTGTATTAATATGACACATATTCAGACAGTATTCTGAAGACTAGGGAACAGAGAATACTTTGCTTACAAGAATAATTCATTTTTTTAATTTAATTTCTTCTCTAAAGCAATTAGTAAATTGTCCAAGTCAATTTCAATTTGTCCTTATCCCTTAAGGTATATTTTGGGGTGTGTAAATTAAGATATCAAATTGGAATTAACAACTGCTTTTGCATAAGTAGTAATTTGCATAACTTTATAAACCAAAACGTTTTTATATAATCTCTTAACTGTTTATCATAATAATCCTGGGAAGGAACATTGTTAACATTTCTTCATTTAAAATTAAGAAGCTCATGTTCAGAGATAAAATCATACAATTGAGTTGAGTAGCAAGAAATCTGTTTAAGTATACAGGTACAAATCGCTTAAACACTTATTTAACAAATCATTTAACGAAAGGACAAACTTACTTTCCTTCATCTTAGCTGTAATACTGGTATGTGTGTGTTACCATATACTGGTATGTATGTGTTACCATAGAGTCCAACTGATTTGCTAAATTGTTTCAAATAGTAATCTAAGGACAAAACAATCATAAATTAATGACTATCTGACTGTAACAATGTATTGTTTCAACCTCATGTGATCTGAATTTTGGCTGTGAACAAAGAACGTGTGAGCCACTACTAAAAACAGTACATAGGATAAAATAGTAAAACACCTGAATAATGTGGAGTTCAGTAGAATGATGGTCACTTAAAAAACTGAACCATAACTGATGACAGTCAGGTACCAATGACATTTTCTTCTTTTTAGTCCTGGGGTCTAGTAAAGTGCTTTGACCTATAACAGCTTCTTAGTAGATTTTGTGAGATGAATGAATGGATAACATTAAAACACTATAAAATATTGATATATTGGTAATTGCTTTATGGAATATATTGACATGAATAGATTACTAATTGCAATTATTAAGTTTATTGGCCCTATCTATTAACTAAGGGTTAGATCGGATAGTACTAAATGAGATGGACAGTATTTATATTTGATTTTAAGTTTCTTAAATTCAGGAGTTCTAAGAATGTTAGAGAAGAACAGGCCGGGCACGGTGGCTCACGCCTGTAACCCCAGCACTTTGGGAGGCCAAGGTGGGTGGATCACCTGAGGTCAGGAGTTCGAGACCAGTCTGACCAACGTGGAGAAACCCCCGTCTCCTAAAAATACAAAATTAGCTGGGCATTGTGGCACATGCCTGTAATCCTAGATACTCAGGAGGCTAAAGCAGGAGAATTGCTTGAACTCGGGAGGCAGAGATTGCCATGAGCTGAGATTGCACCACTGCACTCCAGCCTGAGTGACAGAGTGAGACTGTCTCAAAACAAACAAACAAACAAACAAAACAAAAAACAAAAACAGAATGTTAGAGAAGAACAACGGAGTTTAATAGAGGGAGTATAATTTCTGAAATTAAAAGACTGAAATTCCAACAACTCTGGTGATGTTATCTATTTCCAGCCTGATAAGAAACTTAGTTACTTTGCTCTTACTTAGATGCATCCAGGATAAATTGATATCTGAAAATCATTTTGTCCCAAGGATTAGCTACTACCATTACCTAAAATATCCAGCCGTTGACTCAAAATTCCGATGCCGAACTTTACTTTTCATATCATTGGAGTTTTTAATTTGAAACCAGAATTTTCCTGCTTCTGTGAGCCCCACACCAGCCTGAAATACCATATGGGGACACACACAGGCTTACGTATGCACACAAATGCACATACACATATAAACATGGATAGATAGTATAGAGACAAAGATACATATAATAATTATATTTCTAGAAATAAAATATATCTTCTAACTATTTGTTTAAATATCTCTGCTAGTTAAAATTTGATCTCTGCTATTTAAACTATGGTAAACATATAAAACAATTTCATGTTGAAAGATAGCTTTATGCTGAGTGACCAATTGTGTATTACTGCATGATTAATGACCACATTTCCTTTCAAGTTTATCTTATTGCGTTTTTTGCAGAGGGGAGAACATATTAAGCATATTATTGCATTAAGAATATTCACTGTGATTCTTGTTAGAATCATCTCTTATAGTGCATCATTGTTCAAAAGGCAAATCAGAACTTCTAACTCTAACATTTCTCTATCGAAAAATACATTTGGGGCACTATTTAGACATATTATATGTATAAAAATACATGAGTACTTATTGAGGTTATACAAAATATTCTTCATTTATTTTAATATTTACAAATCAGAGTGATTTCACAGTGGTACATTTTACAATCAGTTTCCCATTTAATAGCATTCACTATTACAGCATTCCATATAATGAATTTGCCATTCAAGGAATTTCCCAGCAATATTAGCAAATGTATCATCTGTAGAGTTCCTTCTTTATTCAAGAAAGTGCATATACATATTTTAGCTTTATAAGTTTATTTTATTTCTAAGAAGGATAAAGATTACAATCAAAGTACATTGCCATTTATTTTGCTTAGTTTATGGTTAGCTACAAATACTTTTATATTTTCTCATTAGCCTTGTTAGCATGCTCAAAGTGGTTATAATATTATATAAGTATAATACCATATAGGCAGAATTGGTTTTAAGATGTAAAAGTTAAAATTGTGTGATACAGGTTATCTAAGAAGTATTACAACTATTTAATAGACTGCCTGTCTATTATGACATTGTTTAAAATAAAAATGTGTATGGAGTACAATGACAAGAACTTCTTAAAAATAACTATGTTATAAATGCAAATAAATTTTAAAATTCAAGAGATCAAAAAACATCCACTTGCAACTCACCTTTAAAACAACATTCATGTTTTATATTCCTCATATAGAAGAAAAATATAAAAGATACTGCATTTTACTGGTATGTAGAACGTTTAGTTTCATAGTCATTAATAGACTTTGTCATCTCTTCAAATGTAAAGCTTATTCTGAAAGGAAGTTATATAAGAAATGATCTTTGAGTAAAAAAGTTTTGACTTCTAGTATTTTTTAAAAACTTGTGAACCTCTTCTTTGTTCAAGCAGCCCAGGGACAGATTTTATATAGAATGAAGTTTGCACATTACCATTAAAAGACACATTAGGATAAAAGGGAAAATTAGGTTTAACATGGAAAAATGATGTGATGATCAACATATTGAACATTTTAAAAATAAATATTCTTGAGGTTCTAATTTTAATCCTTGTAAGATAGTCACTGATAATCTGATCTGAGACTTTATTTCACCTTGCTTTTCTCTAGTATGCTCAATTTACATAATGTATTATATTGATTTTTTTCTTGATTGTGCCTTATCGAATATTTTGACTTCCGTCTTCTTAATGTAATCCTAATCACCTCACCTTTGGGCTACTTTAATAGAAAACCTCCTCCATTCAATACAATTAGAAAACAGAGCTTTTCTATCCTTTATTTCTATTTTAATTATAATATTTTATTTTAACATCTGTTTACAGATCCATCTGGCTCACCACAAAATACATTTCTAAGTATAAAATATTGAGTTATATTTGGAAGAGAGCACATGGAGTAAATCCATTTATAGTCAACATTATCTTGGAAAACCCCTTAAAAAACTCAAAAGAACAAAATGAAATACAGTTACTAAATTTGACATCGTGAGTTTTTACTCATATCAGTTGAAATATAGCCTTTTACTAGGATGGGAATCAGTTCAAGTAGTTGTCTCACATTTAGGAGCAATAATGTAAAAATATACATATATCTTAATAACTGCTCAGTTAATGTTGGATTGGTACAGTTGATTTTGCTTACAGTAAACATATATCTGATTCGACCACACTGTACTTCACTAATCTTTTCTATTCATTAAAATATTTTGATTGAATGCCAACTCTTGCAGGGTAATAAATCTTGATGCCTTGTACACCCTGAAAGAATTCTCACATGTGGAACTTCAACATACTGGGTGTAGTAATCTTTTCTAAAATTTATCTGTATGTCTATGATGGTTAATTGTATGTGTCAACTTGATTCTCTAAGGGAGGCCCAGGTAGCTAGTAAACTATTTGTGGGTGTACTTGAGATGTTATTCTTGAAGAGAATAGCATTTTAATCAGTAGACTGAGAAAGAAATTGTCTAATCAGTGTGAGTGGACATCATCCAATCCGTTGAGGGCCACAATAGGACACAAACGCAAGGAAGGTTGAATTCTTCCCCTCTCTCTCTCTGACATCAGCACTCCTGGTTCTAGAGCCTTTGGACACACACTGAATTATACCACCAGGTTTCTTAGTTATCTATCTTGCGTATGGTAGACGGTGGAATTTCCTGACTCCATAATATCATGAGCCAATTCCTATAAGAAATCTACCTATCTCTCTATGTATGTATGTATGTATGTATGTATGTATCTATCTATCTATCTATCTATGTATACACACACCCACCCACCCACACACACACATACACACAACAAAACCTAAAATATAGATATCTATATATACATATGTACACACACATAGATATCTATATATCAGGTTTTATTGGTTCTGTTTCTCCTATTTGTTCTATTTCTCTGGATAACACTGAATAACACAATGTTCTATAATATAAAACATTTATTGAATGCTTATCATGTGTGGAACAGGATTCTATAGCACTGTTTATCTTATTTAATCCTCATTGTAAACCTATAGATGAGCACCACAAGAACTCCATTTTATAGATAAAGGAATTGAGAATTTCAGAGTTTATGTAACTAGCCACAGGCCACTTCATTTCTGGAGGATAAATTTAAAACTCGTGTATTCTGATTCCAGAACCGTCACTGAACCACTGTGTTGTAATCATTTATGTATCCCAAAACAAACTCACAATCAATGCACAAACATGCACTTTTTCACTTGTGTGTAGAATTTATTTTGGTTCCACAGCTGTGTCTTTTGAAATCTTATCAACAATCTTGGATGCAATCTTTAGAATCTCGAAATTTTAAAACTCATACATTTCAGTAAATATACTTTATACAACAACTGTGACTTTAATGTATCTGTCCAAATTTCACATATATTGGTAGAACAGAAATGGGATCCAAATCCTCTGATGTGAAATCACTGTTTAATCTATCATATGCATTATTCTTTATTGTAACATTGAATAATGCATAGTACACATTAAATTTATTTTTATTTTTGTTTGACAATATCGATAACAAAAGGATAGCAAAATTAGTGATCATTCAATCGCATACCCTTTCGTACCATTTGAGAGGAGTGTATACTGAATATATACAATGCATTAGGCAAAGTGAAAACAGGAATAAGACCTGTCCATATTGAGTTTACTTTAAGGGCATGAAAAAAATGGGAAAGATCATTTTAAAATTGAAATAATAAAAGAGTGATGATATTTTATTCTAGAGTAAGTCATATATGGGAAAAAAGCAGTGCAGTAAAATAAAGGGAAGTTGAGGGCTCTGTGTGACTAAAATAAAAAAGTAATGTTTAAATAAATATTTGAAGAAAATGATTATATTAACTATAGAAATACCAGAGAAGAGTATCCTAGTCATCAGCAGGACTGAGCAAAAGAAGTAAGAAGCTAGCATAACCAGCATGCTCAAGGAATAATAAGAACACCAATGTCGTTAGAGAAGAGAAAATGAAAGGAGAAACAGTAAGAAATAGAGTCAGAATGGCAATGAAGTGACATAATTAGGTAGAGTCTTATTGACCAATATAAGGTATTTAGCTTTTATGCTGAATGAAATTGAAGCCACTGATAAGTTTTGAGTGATAAAATTATGCCTTTTTCATAGTAACTTTATTTTTAATTGTCAAAACTTGGAAGCAACTGAAATATCCTTCAACAGGTGAATGGATAAACAAGGTACATCCAGACAATATAATGAGCTAACAAGCTATGTAAAGACATGGAAGAATCTTAAATGTACATTGCTATATGAAAGAAGCCAATCTAAACGAACTAAGTATGATATGATTCCAATTACAGCAGGTCCTCTAATAAACATGATTTCATTCAACGACGTTTGGTTACAATGTTGATGAGAAAAAAATATATATATATATCGATTCCTGGCCTAGGGCACTGCAAAATGTGGTGTTTGCAAAGCCTCCCTGTGTCTGAGTGGCTTTTCTCCAGGTACTCTGGTTTCCTCTCACATTCCAGAGACGTGCACATTAGGTGAATTAGTGTTTCTAAATGGTCCCAATCTGAGTGAGTGTGGGTGTGAGAGTGAGTGTGTCCTGTGCTGAGACAGAGTCCTGTCCAGCATGGGTTCCTGTCTTGTGCTCTGAGCTGCTGGGATAGCTTCTGACTACCTGCAACCCTGAACTGGAAGGACCACTATAGTTTTCTTTGGTTGAGAATAATCTATAGGGGCTAAGGATAGATGTAAAGAATGTATTAGGAAGCTACTCTAGTAATTCAGGAGAGATATAGTTGTGACTTGAACAAAGATGGAAGCTATTAATATGAAAGTATGGGAAGTGGTCCATGTATGTCTCTGAATATATTTTGAAGCCACCAGTGTTTCCTGGTGGTTAAATGTAACATGAGGGAAAAAGAGGAGTCAAGATGAATAAAAGCTCTTAGACCAGAACACTGAAAGGATCATGTTTTCATGCATAGATACAAGGAAAAGTGTGGGTAAAGCAAGTTTTGGGGAGAGAATCAGCAGTCTAGTTTTGTTCATGTTTAATTTGAGGTGTCTACTAGACATCCAAGTAGCTGTAATGAGTATGCAGTTGAAATCATGTGTGGAATTTGTGAGAGAGTTTTCGGCTAGAGATGTGAATTTCAAAGTCCTTGGCATAAAGATAGTATTTAAAGTCATTACATCGGATGAGATCATTAAAGGAGCCAGAAAAGAGAACAAAGAAGATCAAAGTTTGATCCTGAGGCATTTTAAATTACAAAGTCAGGGAAAGAAGTAAAATCCCAGCAAAGAAGTCAGGAATAGTACAAAATAGGGTAAAAATAAAGGAGCGTGTGATCACATAGAGAAGCCAAAGAAAACTGCCTCCATGAAGGAATAATGAACAATGGTAAATGCTACCAAGAAATGAACTAAGAATATTAGGTCTAGCTAGTGAAGGTAGTAATACAGAGGCATTAGAGACATTTGTGGGGATCAGGTAATAGAATGAAAGACTTTGGAAATAGTTTATATGGGCTAATGCTTATAGCAAAATTGCCGAAAATGTTAACAGAAAAATAGAGTCGTAATTCAAAGAGGAAATGGAGTTAGGAATGTAACTTTCAATGCTGGAGACCGATCAGAAAATGGAATGTTTACTCACAGACAAAATGTGAGAATCTACACTTGTAAATCCCCAAGTGTGCTCTGTAAATAAATGTAATTAACTTAGTAGTGTTTAATAATAAAGTTTTTAAGTAAAAAAAAATTCTATTTACTTTTATATTAATAGGCCATGAAATAAGGTTTTATTTCTGTTTAAATTTCCACATGTAGTTTTAATATACTTAATAAAGAACTCCTGAAAAGTTTTAAAATGGGCAAAAGCAGTAGTGTTGAGATGAAAAACACAAAAATGCCACTATAACAAAGATGGATATGAATCATGGAAGAAAAGATTGAAACGGTTTGATCAGGGTTCTGAGGGTACAAAAATGAAAGCTATCAATGTTATCAAATAAAATTTTATAAGCAAATTGGAAACAAAGATAAGCCATATTGAGTGTAGCTTTTCTTTTAATCAGATTGAAGGAAAAAATGCTTTCTTGTTACTGCCCACCTGCACAGTTAACAAAAAGAAATAACTCTTTAAATAGCACTTAAGAATGGAATAAAAACGACTCCCTCATGAAGAAGCAACGCAATAGGCACAGTGTTCACGGCACCATTTTAATTGGAAGAGTAAAAAATATTTCACATTTGAGATTGTTTGTTTCTTATATTTCTGGTGTTCTGGGTTTATTCTCATTTAAACATACATGTTAGAGAAAATAACTTATTCACACACTATTTGGGTGTTTTATTTTTTCAAAGAGCAAAGGTGTAAACATACAGTGTCTAACATATCTCGAAAAAACACTCCTCACCCCACACCCTGCTGTGTCTCATTCTCAGCCCTACTCCCTCCTCAGTTCTTCTCTTGCAAAGTAAAACAAACCGAGGCCATTAGATTATCCAACTTCCCATCATACAGTGATAGAGTCAAAAAGAGGCATTGGAACGAATAAGGTAGAACATAGTGATCTCCAGAAATACTGGGGAGCTATTTGCAAAGACCAATCCTCTCTCTCCTTTCTCTCTCTTCTTCTGAATCAGTTCATCACCTCTGTCTGGCAATATGCATTGTTGTAAAAGAAAAAAAGACTACACAGAACTCACATGAAAATAAAGTAGAATCAATAAAAAAACAAAACCACAAGACAGACAACAGAAACCAATTCCTAGTAAAATAATTTGACATCCCCACCAAAAAGGAAGGGCTACAGAATATCCATTTATTAACTGATAAATGATTAAGAAGCTTCACCTAATATACATAATTCTTCTATAAGTACATATAAAATAATTTCAAAAAGTAAAAATTATGCAAATCTCAAAAGTTAATTCATTATAATGTTCAACCATAATTAAAATAAGGTAGAAATGAATAACAAAGTATGGATAAAATGCTTTCATATGTGAAAATACATACAAACACTTATCAGAGATTCTATCTCTATCAATGTCAAATTCACTTGATTTAGATGAACCCTCCTGCCGATAATAAAAAGAAATTTTGGGAAATGTATTATAAAATATCTCCATGAACGCATTGGAAAGTTGCGTGAATAGAGAGAACTTGAAGGGCAAAATATTGGAGAGAAAGAAAATCTCAAAGGAATAACTCTGATATTTGACATCACTTCTAACAATATATCTCACAGCCTAAAACATTGCGCACGTATTCAGCAGTTTTATGAAAATTGCATTTTAAGACTAATCAAAGGGGAAGGGACTTTATTGGGACTACCAGGCACAGTTTTATCACAAATTAAGGCACTGGCACAGGAATGTTTACAGTGCTTTCTACTACCTGTCCAGACCTTATAATCTCATTTATATACAAATTCTTGCAGAATAGAAATAAAGGCAATTATCTGCAATTCATTCTGGGACATGTGTAACATTGAAACTAAAACCAGATAAAGATACTAGAAGAAAGAAAAATCACAGGACCATTTAATTCACAAATATATAGGAAAAAAACCCTAAAATTAAAAAATAAAATTATCAGTATAAAAAATCCCCAACATATGTAAACATAAAACATCATACATTTTTATTTATCTCAAAATTAAAAGGATGGTTTATTATTCTTGAATCTATAAATGTATTATACCTCATTATCTGATAAAAGGAGAAAATGTTTATTTTTATGTTGTTTGATTATCTGATCCAAAAGATGGTTATTTATATTTACACTTTTTTTTTTTTTTTTTTTTTAAGTGCAGTGGCACGATCTCGGCTCACTGCAAGCTCCGCCTCCCGGGTTCACGCCATTCTCCTGCCTCAGCCTCCCGAGTAGCTGGGACTACAGGCGCCCACAACCGCGCCCGGCTAATTTTTTTTTTTTGTATTTTTAGTAGAGACGGGGTTTCACTGTGGTCTCGATCTCCTGACCTTGTGATCCGCCCACCTCGGCCTCCCAAAGTGCTGGGATTACAGGCGTGAGCCACCGCGCCCGGCTATACTTATTTATACACAATATAAATCAGTTTACATTCATGATTGTAAAATAATTTTCAAAATCCATAAGCATAACAAATAATTAGAATATTAGGCACAATTGCATACAAATAAATTAGACAATTTAGATGAAATTAGCAAAGCCCTAGAAAAACACAAACTACAATAACTGGCTCAAGAAAAAAAGATCTAAATATACTTATAGCCAATTAAGAAACTGAATTAGTAATAATAAATACTCACAAAGAAAAGCCCAGGTCTATATCACTTCACAGGTAAATTTTTATCAGACAATTAAGGAAGAATTAATACCAATCCTTTACAAAATCTTACGAAAATTATGAGTAAGGAACACTGTCTTACTCATTCGATGAGGCCAATATAACCTCATACGAAAAACAAGTATACCAAAAAAACTTCTGACCGATATCTTTCATGAACATCAATCTAAAATCTTCAGCAGAATACTAGCAAACTGAATTCAGCAACACACAAAAATAACTACACTCTATGATCAAGTGAGATATTTCCCAGGAATGTAAGTTCGTGTAACATGAAAAAAACACAAAACGTTACAGGATCCTTAGGGTGTCTCTTCACCAGGTGGAAACCTCTGTGGCCGGCGGTGCTGCTGTTTGAGTTTCGCTTGTGCTCGCTGGGCTTCTTCCACCCAGTTGGTAGGGCAGGTTGTGCTCGGCTCACACCACCAGCCTGGATCCCATGCCGGTCAAGGGTGAGCCAGGTGCAGAGCAGTGAGGGGTGTGTGAGCGAGCAAGCAAGCATGGGTGTACATCCACTATACACCACCAGGCATGCTAGTTGCAGCAGGGTAGGAAGCTCCACGCCCCGGCACAGGAGCCAGCTCCATGCCAGGCTGCCATTGAATCAGGCAGCAGTGGGGAACGTGGTAGCTCCCAAAAACTTGGAAATGACAGAAACCACAGAGCCCCAATGAGGGTGTTACAATGTGTCACAGCCCTGCATAGAACCCCAAGGTCTCGGCCCCCAGAAAGGCTTTAGCTCCTCTCTCCTTGCCACTTGCAGCTTGGTGAGTAGGGGAGGGAGGTGTGTTTCAGCCCATTTATGTTACAGCTCTTTCAGTACTGCTGCCCTGCTTCACTCTGGCCCATGGCACCTGGGCTCTCCCAGCGCTGCCGCTGTTCTGTGGGGTGGCTACCTGGTTCCAGTGGAAGGTAGGAGGGCTATAATGTTACAGCAGCTCTGATTCAGGGCATCCCAAAGTCTGAGCCCCCAGAAGGGTTGCCACTCTTCACTCTCACAATCCAGGAACATGTCACCACCCACAGCTTGGCGAGCCAGCCAGGAAAGCGTTACCGCTCCTTTCACTCTGGCTGTTCGGTGGTTCTCAAGTTCTTGTCCTGTATCCAGGAAGAATGAGGTTAGGTGGACAACTGGCGGATGAGCAAGGTGGAGAGAAGTGCTATTGAGCAACCGAATAGCTTTCAGAAGACAGCAGACCCAAAGTGGGTAGCTGTTAGCCACAGACAGATTTTCTTCAAAAGTCTCTGAGTTTGTTTGAGTCTTGGCATTTTTATGGGCTCAGAAGGGAAGCAGTGAATGCACATTGGTCCACAGGTGGCCATGGGTGGGCGGGAAAAAGCACCATATGACTAGCTGAAAGACATCAATGAAGTTCTTACTCCAGGCCCTGGACTCCACCTGGAACTGGCAGCCCAGCCTCCAGGCTTCAAGTCCATACTGAGGGACACCCACAGGTCTGAGCTCAGCTGCCCTCAGCCCCATGACCTCCCTACCATGCTCATCGGTCCCCAAAGTTTTAGCCTCAGTGGCAATTTCTGGAGGGGGCTGCGGTGGCATAGGACAAGAATGCACACACTGGGGATGTGGTGACAGGACCTGGGCTCAGCTATTGGACATGTCCACAACTTTGCTCCATCACAGAGTGGGCACTGGGAGTGGGGAGAGGTCAAGAAGCCGAAGCAGGCACTTTAAAACCTGCAGTGGCATGAGGCTTCCTGGGCCTCTAGAGTGCAGGGGTGCCTAGGTCCAGAGCCACAGCCGGGCAGCTGCAGCTGCACCTGGGAGTGTGGGCTCCTGCCCCACCAACTCAGTGGTGGGTGAGGATCCCACTGGGATCACCCGTTCCCAGCCCCTGTCAGCCCTGGCTGAACATGTAGCCCCAGCCATGCCTCCCCTGCTGCAGCTGGTGACTTCTCAGTGACCACTCCAGATGGGCCACCATTGCCATCAATACTATGTCAATAAAATACACACATGGCACATACCATCTCAGTCAATTCAGAAAATGTATTTCAGAAAATCCAACTCTCTTTCATGATAAAAACATTCAATAACTAAGAGTAAAAGAGAACATCCTCAATCTGATCACTGTCAATTATCAAAAATTCACAGCTAAAATCATACTAATGGTCAAAGATGGGATATATTCTCTCAAAGATGACAGCAAAAACAAGGATATTCACTCCCACCACATCTATTCAATACTGTGCATGTGGGTTTAGACATAGGAATTAGGAAGGAATAAAGAAATACAAGACTTCTGCTTTGTAAAAGAAGTAAAATTATATCTATATGAAGATGACATTACATTGTACATAGAAAATTCTAAGGAATCTGTTAAAAATAATTAGAACAAACAAATATCTGTAACAATGTTGCAAAATATAACATCACTATACAAAAGTCAACTGTATTTCTACACACCTGGAATGAATAATTCAAATGAAATCAGGAAAATTATTTTATTTAAAATAGCATCAAAAAAGCATAATAATTAGAAACACATTTCATAAAAAGTGAAAAATTATATTCCAAATATGACAAAACATTGTCAAAATAAATTTTAAAAGCCCAAAATAGGTTAAAAAAAAATCCTGAGTTTATGATTCAAAAGACTTAATATTCTTAAAATAGCAAATGAATTTGTAGATTCAATAAAATCCTGATCAGAATCACAGCCAGCCATAGAAATTCACAAGTAATTTTAAAATTCATATGAAATAGCAAGGTACCCTAAATAGTCAACACAATTTTGAAAAAGAGAAACAAATGGGAAAAACTCTTTCTTTTTGATTTCCAAACTTACTACAAGGTAACAGTAATCAAGATGGTATTGTACTCATGTAAACGTAGACATAAAGATCAATGCAATAGAATTGAGAGTCCAGAAATAAACCAACATGTGTCTGTGTCTGGTTGATTTAGACAAGGGTGTAGAACCATTCTGTGCAGGAAGAATTTTTTTTTAACAAATTTTAGCAAATAGTTATTGGGTGACTGGATACCCACATGCTAAAGAGTGAAGTTGGACTCTTAACTAGCACTATATACAAAAAAATGACTCAAAATGGATCAAACACCAAAATATAATAAAAACTATAAAATGTTTAAAAGAAAACTTACGCTTTAATTTTTGTGACCTCAGATTTGGCCAAGACGGACGGATCACAAGACCATCCTGGCTCACACGGTGAAACCCCGTCTCGACTAAAAAATACAAAAAACTAGCAGGGCAAGGTGGTGGGCACCTGTAGTCCCAGCTACGCCAGACGCTGAGGCAGGAGAATGGCGTGAACCCGGAAGGCGGAGCTTGCAGTGAACTGAGATCCGGCCACTGCACTCCAGCCTGGGCGACAGAGTGAGACTCCGTCTCAAAAAAAAAAAAAAAAAAAAAAAAAAAAAAGGAAGGGATGTGGCAAAATCAGATCCCTCAAACATCCTGGTAGAAATATAAAATGGTATAGTTAATTTGTAAAACAGTCTGAGAATTCCTCAAACGGATTAAATATAAGAATAGCATGATCCAGCAATACACACATACTCATAGTAGCATTATTTAAACTAAAAGAAAAAACTCAAATGTCCATTAATGATGAATGAAAAAATAAATATGGTATATTAGTTCAATAGAATACAATTTGTTCATTGAAAGGAATGAAGTACTGATGCATAGTAGAATACATAAGAACCTTTGAAATATTATGCTAAGTAAAACAGTCATGAGACCACATATCATAAGATTAATTTAATATGAAACATGCTGAAAAGGCAAATCTATTGCAACTTAAACTAGATTAGGGGTTACTTCAGTGTGCAGGACTGGGGGCAAAAATAAGTGATAGCTAAACGACATGAGGATTCTTTTGGGGATGATGAATGTTTTCTAACAGTGGCTGTGGTAATGGTCGTACATGCCTTAATACACTGAACTATTGAAATTAAAGCACTTTAATTTGATCACTTGTTATATAGGTGAATAATATCTCAAAACTCTAAAAAGTCAAACTTTAAAAGAATAACTATGATCGGGTGCGGTGGCTCACGCCTATAATCCCAGCACTTTGGGTGGCCGAGGCGGACAGATCACGAGGTCAGGAGATTGAGACCATCCTGGCTAACATGGTGAAACTCCATCTCTACTAAAACACACAAAAATCAGCCCGGTGTGGCGGGCTCCTGTGGTTCCAGCTACTCCGGAGGCTGAGGCAGGAGAATGGCGTGAACCCGGGAGGCGGAGCTTGCAAGTGATCGCGCCACTGCACTCCAGCCTGGGCGACAGAGTGAGACTTTGTCTCAAAAAAAAAAAAAAAAAAAAAAAAAAAAAGAAATATGTAAATCATGAATTTTGATATATTATTACAAGCATTATTTGAAGATAGTGTTTCTTGGCTTTAATTCTTCTCACATTTTTCTTACTCTCTGTGTTAAAAATCTACTTTTTGTCAGACTTTTTTACTAAGAACTTAAGTAGACAATGAAAATGAAAGCAATACATGATACAGTCATTGTACAAAGTATGCCAAACTAATTTTTGTTAACTAATTTTAAAAGACGTATAGAAATGAGAAAATATGGCTGGGCGCGGTGGCTCAAGCCTGTAATCCCAGCACTTTGGGAGGCCGAGACGGGCTGATCACGAGGTCAGGAGATCCAGACCATCCTGGCTAACACGGTGAAACCCCGTCTCTACTAAAAATACAAAAAACTAGCCAGGCGAGGTGGCGGGCGCCTGTAGTCCCAGCTACTCAGGAGGCTGAGGCAGGAGAACGGCGTAAACCCGGGAGGCGGAGCTTGCAGTGAGCTGAGATCCGACCACTGCACTCCAGCCTGGGCGACAGAGCGAGACTCCGTCCAAAAAAAAAAAAAAAAAAAAAAAAAAAAAAGAAAGAAAGAAATGAGAAAATATTTACATGTAAATTAAAAGCATGGTTAATATTCCAAGGAGTAAAAACTTTTATTTCCTCAAATACTCACAGAGAGTTCTGCCTGAAGACAGGTATGTCTAATTCTCTGATAAATTCAGCTGATACTAACAATTTTAATTGTTACATGCAGGAGTACACGTTTCCATTTAATATTATCAGCCACATAATTATTAGTAATGCCAGAAAGTGATTTATTAATTTGGTGAATTGATATCTCTCTAACTTTGAACAAAAAGAAAAGTAGATAATTAACCATCTTACTCTTGATGGAACGTTAAACCAAAACCAGGAAAGATGTAAGAATAATGGATTGTTGATATGTAAACATTTGCAATTTGCGATAAAGTTAAAGTTCTAGTTTAGCTAAAGCATTACTGATAACAAAACTTAGGTAGCTCATTAATCACACTTTATTCAAGATTTACAAAACTAAATCATATATTTGGACAAATTATTTTTCAGAAATGTTATTTTTATTCTATGCATATTAACTGTTTGGCCCTACTATTTCTATGTGTTGGCAATTCTTTATGCTACTCCTTAACTATGCCAAGATTGAGCATATTCCCTGAATTTAGGGAAGGTAATTGAGAACTCTAGGGCATATTTTTGTTTTAGCAACATTTATGTATCTATCTGTACATAAATATATTTATTTTTCATTAGAGTTAGAGCATCTTCAATGTTTTAACATATTTTATATCAAGTAGATGCATAGTATTGTTGAGTATTGTTGAAAGAAATAGAATAGATGTTTATTAAACACACATACACACACAAGTCTAGTTTCAAAACAAGCATTTCACTTGATAATGTCTAAATTTCCTAATGTTGAACACTTCTCTGTAACAATAACAATCATTGTAATATTTATAAAAAATAATAATAGTAAACCATCCCAAAAATTATTGAAAAATAATCATGTTTCATATATTAAAGTTGTTAGAAGCTACTGTATAAACCTGACTTTAGGGATAAAATAGCAATAGAAATTTTTAAAGGTAAATTGCTAATATGCCAGCACTGGTAGGCTTTCTGCATTATTGACACTTTTGGTTTGCATTTCTAGAGAGACTTGAGGACACACAGCAAAAGCACAATGGCCCACATGTGCCTATGAGAATTTTGAAGTTTCTACTTTTCAGATTTTTTATCTTTTAGAAGTCTTTGTAGAACATACGTATCTTCTCACAAATTAAGGGACATAGATCATATCCACCTACGAGAGTAGGCACATTGAGTTGAAACACCTGTTTAAAGATGGTCCTGTGTTCTAAGATCATGCCTCACAGATGTTAACCCATAGCCTATAGTCTCAAATATAATCCATTTTGGTAATTTTCACAAAATAGCCCACTAGATTTTTGAGTTCTGCTTCTGTGCCAAACTTCTAACATCACAAAAATACTTTTGTCAAAATTCCAATGGATAGATGAAGCAGAGAAAAGAGGCCTGCTTCAGAACCAGAAACCATGTTACTAGCAAATTTTTTTAGAGCTGTATTTGTCTCTTCCTTCCAGCAGTATTTTCTTCTTTTCCTGAAGAAAAAATTAAGGGTAGGGAGGTATCCGATGACATTTGCCAGTTAACTCCTCTTCCTTTGGAATGAGAACTTCAACGTTCACTATCAGGGTGTATTGTATTTTTTGTCACAAGAAATTCCTTTACAAAGACATAGGATCAACCTATACACCTATCAATGGTAAACTGGATAAAGAAAATATGGTACATATATACCTTGAAATATGTAACAGCCATAAAAAAAAATGATATCATATCCTTGGCAGCAACATGGATGAAGCTGGAGGCTATTATCCTAAGCAAACTAACATAGGAACAGAAAACCAAATACCACATGTTCTCACTTATAAATGGGGGCTAAACACTGAGTACATAAGAACACAAAGAAGGGAACAACAGACACTGGGGCCTACTTGAGGGTAGAGGGTGTGAAGACTGAAAAACTTACCTGTGCGGTACTATGCTTATTATCTGGGTGAGAAATAATTTGTTTACTAAATCCCTGTGACACATAATTTACCTATACAACAAACACGCATATGTACACCTGAACCTAAAAGTTAAAAAAAAAGATTTAAAAATCAGAGTAGAAAAGTATATATTGTATATATTTTCCATTTGGAAGAAATATCTATTTACACATGCAAAAAAGAAACACTAGGAGGATATACACTGAAATATTAGCATGTATCTCTGGGGATCAGGTTATGTGTCAGTTTATTTTCTTGTTTATATTATTTCAAATGCTTACTACCTGAAATAAGAAAAAATAACAACAAATTGTTTGTTCTGAGACAGTGTCTCACTCTATTGCCCAGGAGGAAATGCAGTGGTATCGTGTGGGCTCATAGCAACCTCTGACTCTCAAGGTCAAGCAAATCTCATGCCTCAGCCTCCCAAGTAGCTGGGATTACAGGTGTGCGCCACCACACTCAACTAATTTTTTGTATTTTTTAGTGGAGACAGGGTGTCACCATGTTGGCCAAGCTGGTCATGAACTCCTGACCTCAGGTGATCTACCCACCTCGGCCTCCCAGAGTAATGGGATTACAGGCGTCGAGCCACAGTGCCTGAAGACTTACTACATTTTTTAAATTATTATTTACTTTTATTTTTATTTTTTTTTAGACTGAGTCTTGCTCCGTTGCAAGACTGGAGTGCAGTGGTGCCATCTCAGCTCACTACAACCTCCACCTTCGGGATTCAAGTGATTCCCCCTCCTCAGCCTCCCAAGTAGCTAGGACTGCAGGCACACGCCGCCATGCCCGGCTACTTTTTTTGTATTTTAGCAGAGACGGGTTTCACCATGTTTGCCACGGTGGTCTCGATCTCCTGACCTCATGATCCACCCGCGTCGGCCTCCCAAAGTGCTGGGATTACAGGTGTAAGCCACTGCACCTGGCCTGACTTACTACTTTTAAAATAATGATTAACAAGTGATTTATTTTCCAGGGACAGTTATCAATTTAAATTGATTACTTAAATCACAAGTAATAAATAATTTGTTTCAGAGCGATCAATTATCTCTTTCTTACTCAAAGCTACAAAGTCACCCTTAGGACATTTCTGTGAAAAGTCAGGTACAGCAGTTGATCTTGTCCACATCTCTAGAAGTTCCTTCCCAATAAAAGAAAATTCTTAGAAAATAATAAAAAGGAAAAAGTCTAGGGAAGAGATGGAATCAATTCAAATGTTCTACTTCAGTTTTTCATTAGGTTCACTGACAGAGCTTCTGTGGGACATTTATGATTTATTTCAGTCTCTCTATAAGGATTAAGAGAGATTTGGTTCATGTCATATATTGCTCAGTGAATAAAGAAGGCAACCTATTGAGGCTCATAAATCAAAAGTCTAGGTTGAACAAACACTTTAATTGAATTGTCCTATACTATAATACTAGTGCAATTATATGTGCAGCAGCATTACACACAGCAAAACAGGCAAAAACATTCAGAAAGATGTTATTGAAGAGGCCACATGATGCAGGAAATGATACTTGGCAATATTTGACCTAAGAGGAGACTTTGAAAGTGTAGGTTACTGTTTCTTAAAAACTGGCTATTTTCATTGGTGATACATTTAGAGGATGATAAAAGTACCTTACATTTTTACTCAGTAAGTCATGAATGTAATTATTTAAGCCATCAAAATTTATACACATGATCCCTTTTGTAGCAATCTTTTCTTCCGGTCTTTATCCCAAGCACCAGGGCTTTGTACTTCTTCCATTCCGAATATTTTTCAGGCAGTATGTCAAGCCTCTGATACACACTTTTTTTTTTTTTTTGACACAGAGTCTCGCTTTGCCTCCTGGGTTCAAGTGAGTCTCATGCCTCAGCCTCCCAAGTAGCTGGGATTACAGGCCTATGCCACCACACCTGGCTAATTTTTGCATTTTTAGTAGAGGCGGGGCTTCCCCATGTTGGCCATGCTGGTCTTGGACTCCTGACCTCAGGTGATCCACCTGCCTTGGCCTCCCAATGTGCTTGGATTACAGGTGTGAGTCTGCACCCAGCCCTCTGCTACACATTTTCAAATTTATTTTCTTCTATTAAACTCTGCCTGTAGCTTTGCCTCAGGAAACTGTGGCCCCACGGCTGTACAAGAAGGCAAGTCTAAACGCTGATCACTTTGTATTCTCTTTATTTCTCAAATATATCAAAGTTTTGTTTTAAGTTCATTGGAATCAGATATGAGCCCACAGAGTGAACCTGGAACTGCGAAAGAGATGGTGGAATGAGAAGTTTTAAGGAAACTTAGCAGGTAAGGATCATGTAAATCCCATTAGCCATCTAATCCAGCTACCTGTATAAGCCATATGAATGGACTACTCCCAACCTGTTCCTAAGTAAAAGCTTTGTCACTGTTAGCTCCCCTCAGATTCTTACATTGAAAATTGGAACTTAGTACCCCTTATTACTTACTAGTTTTGAGACAGCATGTCATCATTATAATTAAATTACTGCAAAAGAAAACAAAATATAGTCATAATAACAACTAAGTATGGAAGGTTTATATCTGCAGTTTAAGAAAAGGTTGAGATTTGTGACTTGTTCTGCATTTTTTATCAACAAATGAATATTTATTATAATTACTTTAAGTCTTCTCTCTCTCTCTCCAAATATTAGCTATCATGAGAAGGAAGGTGATAATGAGTCTGATGATAATAATGATATAATAATTTCTATAACATTTTCAGATAAATTGGTACTTTATATGAAGGATTGTTTTAATCAAAGAATTTTAGTTCAAAACTTAAAACCCTATAATTGTTTATAAATGCGACATAGTATCAATAAATGAATATTATGAATTTCCTTAATGGAATTCAGAAATTAATAAATTTTCTTAATGAAATTTTTGGTAACAGCATTATATTTGGTTTTGTCTGCATCTTTTTCACAAATGACTAAGATAATGCCTATGAATCTTTGATTTTATCTCTTTAGTTCATATTGTTTTCCTATGCCTCATTTCAGAATTATGTAATCACACTGATTATTATATACAAATAATTTCTGAACATAGTTCAAGCCCCAGTGTCATCCATATAATTTTATCAAAGTGTGGACATATAGCATTTGATATTTTGAGTCACCTTGGATTGCCAAACCAAAGGTTGCCTAGATTTCTTCTGTGTTTCTTTCAGATGTTCTATATTTTTGTATTTTACATTTAGGTCTATGATCTATTTTGAGATTATTTTGGGGAAAGGTGTAAGAACTTTATTTATATTTATATTTTGCATGTGAATGTCCAATTGTTTCAGTACTGATTGTTGAAAAGACTGCCTTTTCTCTATTAAATTGGATTTGCTCCTTTGGCCAAGATCAGTTAACTAAATTTTTACGCATCTGTTACTGGACTCTCTATTCTGTTTCATTGATATGTTTGCCTGTCCTTTGGCCAATACCACATGGTCTTGATTATTGTAACTGTAGAGTGAGTCTTGACACCAGGTAGTGTTCATCCTCTAGCTTTCTTTCTTTCTTTTTTTTTTTTTTTTTTTTCACTATTGCGTTGGCTATATTCTAATCTGTAAATTCTAATAACAGTTATAGACCATGCCCAAATGTGATTTGTTTGAAAGTATATGAGACTGGTTCAGCATTCAAAAATCCTCACATCAATAGGCTAATGGAGAAAAATCATATGATCATATAGGTAGATTCAGAATAATCATTTGTTAAAATCCAATGCCCATTTATGACAAAAGTTCTTAGCAAACTAAGAATAGAGAGGAACTACCTCAACTTGATAAAGAGCATGTACAAAACCTATAGCATACACAATAAGAAATTTGACACTTTCTTAGTAAAATCAAGAATAAGGCAAGGATGTTGACTCTCACCACGCCTATTTAACATCATACTAGACATCCTAGCTGATGCAATAAGACAAAGAAAAGAAGTAAAAATGTGCATGATGGTTAATTTTAGATGTTAACTTGACCAGATAGCTGGTGAAGCATTATTTCTGGGTGTGTCAGTGAGGGTATTACCAGAAAAGATCAACATTTGAATCAATGGACTGAATAAGGACGAGCCATCATCATCCAATGTGGGCAGGCACTATTCAATCAGCTGAGGGCCCAGATAGAATAAAAAGTCAAGGAAAGGTGAATTACCTCTTTCTTTTCTCAAGCTAGGACATCCTACTTTTCTTGCCCTTGGACATCAGAACTTTGGGTTCTGCAACCTTTGTACTCCAGTGGTGCACCAGCAGCCTCCAAGTTTCTTAGGCCTTTGGCTTTAGACTGAGAGTTATGCCATCAGCTTCCCCTGTTCTGAGGCTTTCAGACTTGGACTGAACTACATAACCACCTTCCTTGGCTCTCCCACTTGCATGCAACTTATCATGGCACTTCTCAGAATCCATAATTTCGTGATTCAATTTTCCTAATCAATTCCCTCCGATACATCTCTCTCTATCCTGTTGGTTCCATACTGAGTGCAAATTGGGAAGAAAAATTAAATTGTTTATGTTTATAAATTATGATTGCTTATGTAGAGACTAAAAATATCTGCAACTAATACGTGATTTTAGCAAGACTACAGGATATAAGGTTAATACACAAAATTAATTTTCATATACACTAACAATAAAAATTGGAATTGAAATTGAGAACACACTACCTCTTATATTGACACAAAAATGAAACACTTTTGTATAAATCTAATAAAATATGTGCAATATCTATATTAGGAAAACTATAAAACTCTAACATATATAAAAGATATATATATATACACATATATATGCATACACAGAGAGAGATATTCCATGTGTATGAATACAAAGACTCAATATTGTCATGTCAGTTTTTCTCAATTTGAAATATAGATTCAATGCAATCTTAATAAAGATGCCATGGGGTTATGTTGTGCATATTGAAAATCTTATTCTAAAGTTTATATGGAGAGTCAAAGGACTCATATACTTTCAAACAAATCACATTTGGTCATGGTGTATAACTGTTTGTAAACATTTTTGTATTCAATTAGCTAATATCTTGTTGAAGATTTTTGCATCTATGTTCCTGAGAGATACTGGTTTGTAGTTTCTCTTTTCTGTCAGGTCTACTTTGGTATCAGGGTGATATTGGCCTCAAAGAATGAGTTATGAATGAGGTATATTTTGAAAAGGAAAAATATATTCTAATCTGTAAATTCTAATAATATGCTAAGCTAGATAGTCTTATAAAGTTACAATATAAAGAAATGTCTTTAAACTTAGATAATAAACCAAATATTTTAATGTACTTAATCATTAATTTTTATGCTTTATAAAATTGGTTTTTCTATCATTCTTTTTAAAAGATACATTGAATTAAAATGATATCTCTGTAGAAAAGTTCCAAACAAAACCTAGAATGCTCAACTGTTGCTAACTTTTTTTATTTAATCAAGTTACAGCAATATATTTCTTAATTTTCTATAATAAAATTCTTTGTAATCATTAACACCTTACTATATTTATCTGGTTTATTTCTTTTAAAAGATCACTAATTTTTTATAAACTTAAGCAAATGCTGTGTTTTTCATTTCTCTACCCTTCACAGAATACATCCATCTTATTACTGAAATCTCTTCTCCATTTTTTAACAAATACTCAGATTTTTAAAATATGTTTTAAATAGATCAGTCTGAAAATTGTAAAGCTTTTCAATACACTTTGAAAGCTAAAACTAACAGAATTGATAGCAAAGATATGACCTTGTTGCCATTTTATTATATGGCATAATATAGATGTCACGCTTTGAATTGAGCTTATTTCACTTCAAGGCTCAGATCACTTTCCTATTTTATGACTGTGGGGAATGGTGGATAAGGATAGAAGTCACTTTGGAACTGGAAGCTAAATAGAAATGATTATGCCCTGTGAGGGCAATAATTTCGCACGTTTTAATGTTTTCAGTAGTAGAAGTTAACAGTTTACTAAAGTATATGACTAGAAAATTACACCCTTCAAATATCTGATTCAGTTACTTAAGTTTGTTTTTTAATACATCATTTTCACTTAAGTGGATCTAATTTTCCTATGCAAACGTACTGAAAATAAAATAAAAGCCAATAAAAGTTATCTTGTGACAAAATATGGAAATGACTAAGTCCCTCAATTTATAAATTCTAACCCATTCTTTCCATTGCTGCCAACCAGTAGAATCTAGCAAAGGTGATGAAACATAATTTCTGTGATTAGGATACAAAACATTGTGACTTCTGCCTTCCTATTAAACTGTCTGTATTGCCTTCTTGGGAGCTGCCATGTGCAAAATGTTCATGTAGTGAGGAATGAAGTGCAGGCTCCAGTCAACAGAATGTGAACTGAGGCCCCAGGCCACACAACCCAAGAGGAACTCACTGCTGTCAACATTCAGAAACTATGAAATCAATGTGCATTGTTTAAGCCAATAAGTTTTAGAATAATGCAGCAATAGATAAATAATATATTTCCTTTGGCCATCAAACTCAGCAGATTATATAATACTTATCTTAGATATCCTATTTATATGTTTTGCATTAACTTTTTGAGTAGACATTGAAAATGATAGTTTGCATTTCTGTTGGATACTAAGAATTGTTGGCATATTACTACACATTTCCATTTTAAAGGAGTGGCTTAGATGTATTTTTTCCTTATATAAAAATTCCTAAAATTATTTACTCATTATAAAGCATGCAGCATAATTGTAAAAAGTCTAATTCAATTAGACTTTTAAAAAAATAGCTAATTGTCAGCTAATATAGATTTGTTTTCTTCTTATTAATCTATCTTTTTATAGAAATGTAGTTGTAGTTTGTATCTTACTTTTATTTTTAATTTTAAAAATAATTGGGTGGTCAAAATGGGATTTTTAAAATATTCTCTTCTTCCATTAATATAGTGTTTAGAAAGTCTTGCCCTAAACCCAACATTATCCAAATAGTGTCATATATGTATTTTTGCAATTAAATAAAAGTAAGTCCACAAACATGTACACACACATATTTACTCATATATAGATATTAGCATTATATAATTGAATGATATATCAGTTATATTATAAAATATCATTAAGTTAGAAGAAGCAAAGGTATCTGCAATACAGAAAAATTCTCTCCAAGGATTTTTATTGATTATTTTCCAGTGGTTGTTTTAATGATTGGCTTAGTACATGCCAGAAACAAAAGCCTTAGAGAAACATTGATTATTGAAATTTTAATAAGAAAAGAATAAACTCTCCTTCCAATTTTAAGTATGTGTCACAAAAATTACTAAGAAACTCAATCATGAGTGAGATTAAACATACTTGCCTCAGGAAATCAAACTTTGCATCTCCTTCCTCTCTGAGGACACCAGTTATAGGTAATTCTTCAACTTGTGATGAAATATCAAAATGATATAAAATTGTAAAGTTAACACACAAACTGGAATTGCAAATTGTAATTTGATTTTTAATGCACCTCAATTAAAATATCTTTATTAAAATATCATATATGTACTATGAATCATTATAATTTATTAACTATTTCAAATGTTATATACGTATGTATCTGTTGCCACTGGAAATTCATTCAGTAATCTTAAAAAGATGTGACAATGAGTTAGCCATATTTTTTAAAATATTGGTTCAAGATTTTATTTTCAAATGTGTACTACTAACAAAAATCAAACAAATCAAATATCGCTTTGGTGAAGTGACACTTTCCAAATACTGTGTAACACATTGTTGTGAACAAGGACAGAAATGAACAAAGAAAACAGACGACCCAGAGGAAATAATATCTAGGCTAAGAAGCTAGTTAGTATTTTTCAATATATTTGAGAGTATTAAAAACATAGTACACAGGTCTTCTTATTAATTTGAATCCTTTATCATTGTGGAATACTCTTATTTTTCTTTTTTGATCTTTGTCGGTTTAAAGTCTGTTTTGTCTAAAATTATAATTGCAACTTCTGCTTTTTTCTATTTTCCATTTGCTGGGTAGATTTTTCTTAATTCCTTTATTTTGAGTCTATCTATGCCACATCTATGCATGTGAGATAGGTCTCTTGAAGACAGCATACCAATGGATCTTGGTGCTTTAGCTTGCCACTCTGTGTCTTTTAATTGGGGCTTTAGCCAATTTACATTCAAGATAAATATTGGTATGTGTGGATTTTATCCTGTCATCACAATGTTAGTTAATTATTTGGCAGACTTGTTTATGCAGTTGCTTCACAGTGTCAATGATCTGTGCGCTTCAGTGTGCTTTGTGGTGACTGGTAATAGTCTTTCCTTTCCATATTTAGTTCTTCTTTTAGCGATCTTGTAAGCCAGGTGTAGTGGCAGTGAATTCCCTCAATATTTGTTCCTTTGAAAAGGATCTTATTTGTCTTTTGCTTATGAAGCTTAGTTTGGCTGGATATGAAATTTTGGGTTGAAAATTTCTTTTCTTTCGGAATGTTGAATATTGGTCCCCAATGTCTTCTGCCTTACAGAATTTCTACTGAGATCTCCTGTTAGTCTCAAACGTTTCCCTTTGTAGGTGACCAGACCCTTCTCTCTAGCTGCCTTTAACATTTTTTCATTCATTTCCACCTTGGAGAATCTGATGATTATATGTCTTGGGAACAATCTTCTCATGAAGTATCTTACTGGGGTTCTCTGCATTTCCTGAATTTAAATGTTGTCCTTTCTAGCTAGGTTGGGGAAGTTCTCATGGATGATATCCTGAAATATATTTTCCAACTTGTTTCCATTCTCCTCATATTTTTCAGGGACACCAGGGAGTCATAGATTCGATCACTTTATATAATCCTATGTGTCTCGGAGCTTTTGTTAATTCATTATGTTTTCTCTATTCTTGTCTGACTATATTATTTCAGAAAGTCAGTATTCAAGCTCTCTGCTTTCTTTCTTCATTTGGTCTATTCTGCTATTAAAACTTATGATTACATTGTGAAATTCTTGTAGTTTGTCTTTCAGCTCCATCAGATTGGTTACATTATTTTCCATATGGGTTATTTGTCTGTCAGCTCCTGTATTGTTTTATTAGGATATTTAGCTTTTTTGGATTGGGTTTTAATGTACTCCTGTAGTTCAGTCTTTATTCTTAGCCATATTCTTAATTATATTTCTGTCATTTCAGCCATTTCAGCCTGTTTCAGAGCCCTTGCTGGAGAGGTGTTACCTGAAGGAAAGATGGTACTCCGGCTTTTTGAGTTGTCAGAGTTTTTGCACTGATTCCTTTTCATGTTTATGGGCTTATCTACCTTCAGTCTTTGAAGCTGCTGACCTTTGGATGCTTTCTTTTTTTCTTTTATCCCATTTGATTACCTTGAAGTCCTGATTATGGTATAAGGTGGATTCTGCTGAATGCCTTCATTTCTAGAAGATTTTAGGGGGTTGACACTCAGATCTCAACTCCTGGACTTCATGTTCTAACTCTGGGGAACTTATATTAGGACCTGAATTTGTTTTATGGCTCCTCAAAGTTAGGAATTCACTGCACTGGGTTGGGGCAGGGTGCTCCCAAACCACAGATCACTTTATTTCAATGGGTGGTCTCAGACAAAGCATTTCATAATGCCATGACAGCAGGATTTGACCTTGTAGCAGCAGCTGTAGTAGAGTGTTAGTGTGTGCCAGGGTGCCTGCCTCCCTGTAGACTGTCACCACAGTGGTGGAGGCAATGCAGCTGGCGGGAGCAGGGAACCTCTGCTGGTGACTGTGTGCACAGTTGTGCTAGAGGTGGTGTTGACTTAACAGCAGGGCACTGGTGGATATGGGTCTGGGTCCCTTTTCTGTTCCTCGCAAGCAGGAGTGGTCATTCAGGGCAGGGGGAGGATTCACAGTTCTTTGTGCAGTGTTAGTGAAGGGCAGGGCACGGGCAGAAACAGGACTGGCTGGCTCTGTGTCCACCAAAGCTCTGTCTACAATGGTGGTTGGTGGGGTAGGGTGGCTTGTTGCCCCTAGCACTTCTCTAAGCAGCTCTCCCGGTCAACTTGAGTTTCTCTGGTGGCCAAGGGGTCCCCTCCTCCTGAGGTTCCAGAGGCCTGTGGCAGGAGAAAATTGCTCCTTGCCAATTCAACTCACCCATTTCCCTGGAGCCACTGGGGAGGAAAAAAGTCCTTGTCTATGGTAACTCCATGTACAGCTCCCAGCTTTCTCCCCGCTTTAGCTCAACTTCTGTGTCTTCCCTCCATCCATTCATGGTGCCTTCCCTCTGAAGATCTGTTAGCTGCATACCAGTTGTCTTGGTCCCTTCACGGGAGCTATTTCACCTGGCTGTGTCTAGTTGGCCATATTGCCTTTCTCCCACACATATTTTTCATTAGTAGCAGAGACAACTGGAAGACTGTTGGGATGCTGTCAAATATCTTTGTAAGATTATTTTGAAATTGAAGATAATCAGCAAAGTGTAAAGAAAGCATAAGTTTTAAAACTAGGAAAGCATACATGAGCAAAAAAGAAAGATCTCTTGAAACAAAAAGTATTTACTACTTGAAATTATCTGTTTTAAATAAAATGCACAAAAATAACACTTTTCAATCAGATAAAATGATTGTTAATCTACTTTTCATTTATCAAATTGGCTATTTGATAAGGGTTAGTGATGAAAAAAGAAAATGAGAGAGAAAATTGGACAAATCCCATATCTAATTTGAATAGCAATACCGATGATTGCAACATCAATAGATATTGAAACTACAACAGAAACAGGTTTGTAGAGGAAGTGAAAGAACAACGTGGTAAATTATATTTCAAATATAATGGCTTTGAGGAGCCTGAAGGATAAACACTTTATAATTACATCAGGCAGTTGACTATAAGATCTAGTGTCATGGGAGACATCAAAGTGAGAAACCGATTACAGAAGTCCTCAGCTTTCCTTTGAAAAAACCTAATGAGAATTGTCTGTATGGTTCAAATCTAGCTCATTCATTTGAAATATTACTATATTTAGATGTCAGAAATTTTAATTGCCAAACAAAATGGGTAATAGACCTACATATAAACCTAAAGCGATAAAACTACTAAAATAAACATATACTAAATGTTTGTAATCTTGGGCTTGGAAAATATTTTTTAGATATGGTGTGAGAAGCACAGTCCAATAAAGAACATTAAAAAAAAGGACTTTACTAAAATTATAACTTCTGTTATCTGGAAAAAATATATTTAAGTAAATAAAAAGACAAGCCACAAAATAAGGAAAATATTTCCAAGTAGAATATATAACAAGAGACATGTAATTAGCATATATTAAAATCTAATTAAACTCAAGAGTAGGTAAACAACCTGATAAAGAAATGGGCAAAGTAGTTGAAAATATAGTTTACCAAAGAAGATAATGCAAATGAGCATATGCTCAAAATCATTGGTCATTAGAGAAATAAGATACCTGTATAAATCTATCAGAATATCTAAAATTTAAAGAACTATATCAAGTGTTGGTGAAGATGTGGAGAAATTGAAACTCTCACATACTATTGTCTGGAACGTAAAATAGTAAACCATTTTAAAAAACTATTTTAATGTTTCTTTAAAAAGTTAAACATATACCTTCCTTTTGATTTAACGATTTTACTCTTAGGTGTTTACTCAAGAAAAAGAAAAATATATGTCCCTATAAAAACTGTATGTGAAAGATTATAGAAGCTTTATTTTTTAATGACCCAAATTTGTAAATAACCCAAAATGTCCACTAACAGTTGAATACATAAACAAACTAAATAGTACTTAAAACAATACAAATTAATAACAACTTGGATGAATCACAAAATAATCAGGTTTCATAAAAGAAGTCAACAAAAAGTATATATTGCATTATTTCATAAACACAAATTTTTAAACATGAAAGTTCATCTATAGTTTCAGGAAATAGGTAAGTGATTATCTGTGGAGAGCAGTGAATGGGTTGGGAAGGGGATAGAGCCAGAGAGATTTCAAGGGGGATCTTGAGCATTGCTTTGGGCTTAATTATACCCCCCCAAATTCCTAAATTGAAGTTCTCTCTCTCTCTCTCTTTGTTTTTTCTTTTTTTTTTTTGTGATGGAGTCTCATTCTTGTTGCCCAGGCTGGAGTGCCATGGCACAATCTTGGCTCACTGTAACCTGCGCCTCCCTGGTCCAAGCCATTCTCCTGCCTCAGCCTCCTGAGTAGTAGGGATTACAGGAGCGCACCACCACGCCTGGCTAAGTTTTATTTAGTAGAGACGGAGTTTCAGCAAGTTGGCCAGGCTGATCTCGAACTCCTGATCCACCTGTCTCACATCCCAAAGTGCTGGGATTACAGGTGTGAGCCACATCACCCAGCCCCCATATGTTGAAGTTCTAACCCCCAGTGACTAAAAATGTGTCTGTGTGTAGATAATCTTTAAAGAGGTGATCCGCCTGCCTCGGCCTCCCAAAGTGCTGCGATTACAGAGGAACTCAAGACCAGCCTGGCCAACATGACAAAATCCCATATCTACTAAAAATACAAAATTAGCTAGGATAGGTGGTGCACACCTGTAATCCCAACTACTTGGGAGACTGAGGCAGGAGAATCGTTTGAACCCAGGAGGCGGAGGTTGCAGTGAGCCGAGATCATGCCACTTCAGCTGGGCAACAGAGCAAGGCCCCAATTCAAAAAAAAAAAAAAAAAAAAAAAAAAAAAAAAGGTGATGTAGTTAAAATTAGGTTATAAGGTCAGATCCTAATGAAATATGGCAGTATTCTTTTAAAAAGGTGAGATTAAGTGTGATGGCTAATGCTGAGTGTCAACTTGATTAAATAAAGGAGGCAAAATATTGATCCTGGGTGTGTCTGTGAGGGTGTTGCCAAAGGAGATTAACATTTGAGTCAGTGGGCTGGGAAAGGCAGACCCACCCTCAATGTGGGTGGGCACCATCTAATCAGTTGCCAGCATGACCAGGATATAAGCAGGAAGAAAAACATGGCAAGGCTAGACTGACTGACCCTGACAGTCTACATTCTTCTCCCATGCTGGATGCTTCCTGCCCTTGAACATCAGACTCCATGTTCTTCAGCTTTGGGACTCGGACTGGCTGTCTTGCTCTTCAGCTTGTAGACAGCCTATTGTGGGATATTGTGATCGTGTCGGTTAATACTCCTTAATCAACTCCTCTTTGGAATATATCTATCCTATTAGTTCTGTTTCTCTAGAGAACTCTGACTAATACATTAGGACACAGATTTACACACAAAGAAAGAAACATTGAAGAATCTGAGAGAAGGCTGCCATCTACAAGCCAAGGAGAGAGGCCTCAGAAGAAACCAACCCTGCTGAGACTTTGATCTTGAACTTTTATCCTCCAGAACCATGAGAAAATACATTTCTGATATTTAAACCACCCAGTCTTAGGAAGTTTATTACAACAGCCCTAGCAAACTAATAAAAGCCTGAGAGGTACTCTCAGCATCTTGATTGTGTTGATGGCTTCATGGGTGTGTATAACTTTTGAAACATCTCAAATTGTACGATTTAATTATGTGTCATTTAATTGTTTCCAATTATTCCTCCATAAAGCTGTGGAAAAATACCAACATTGTAAATGAAACCTTTTGAGCAAATACTCATTTCTCAATTTTCACTCAATATATTTAAATTATCTTTCAAATTTTTCTGTAAATACAATGATTATTTTAATGAGGTCATATGCACTCTGCACTAAAAGTGAAAATCTAACCATTCCACTTTGCAAATAACAGCTAAATGCTATTGTTTTTGCCTAAAATGTTACCAAATTGTCAATTGTTAGGGTTTTTTTGTACAGTGAGGAAAACATACATTCTGGAGTCATATAAGTGCAGTTTAAACACTTGGCCTTAAGCATCCTTGACAATGTCCTGAATGAATGACTTTTTCAGAATTTTAATTTCAAAAACTCATAGAAGTCAAAATAGCTATCAAATACTGTTTAATTTTTTAAATTAGTTTTCTTTTTGTCTTTTTATTGCTTCTCTTTTTAGCATCCTTGTTTTTCCAAAAAATTCTTTATCAAGTGCCTAATGTTTATGAATACTGATCTAATTTAATTTCCTCAGAAGACTCTCATTTTATCTGCCTCTCTTCTGTTTTCTAAGCAAGGTACATGCACACCTTTGGAAAACATTATATAAAAGCATTGATTAATAAGGCCCTTAGACTTTAAAATGTCATTAAGAAAAGATAAGTGATGAGAGTGATCCATTTTTAGTTTGCAATGTATGGAAAGCATTTTGGTTTATTCAATAGTAATCAACAGCCTCTGCCCTGTTATTTACTGATTGCTATTACATCTTCCTAAGGGGCCTGAGTAGAGATTAAGTGCTTCATAGAAAAGTTACACAGCCTGAGCCTGAAGGCATTGCATAATGAAGGTAAAATTAGAGAGACAGTACTTTGACATCTGTAGGAATCATTTTGAAAATATAGCTTAACATTCTGGGATTTTTTTTTCCTTCAAATTCAGATATGCTGCAAACCTCTGTAGAGACTGTAGAAGTAAAGCTGCCAGCCTGCTTAGTGTTCTCAGAATAAATCCAAATCTCCCTCCTGAGTTCCTGACAGACGTTTTCCATTTACCGGTAGACTGAAATAGGTAAAAACCACAACACCTCTTCCCATTAATATAAATGTTTTTAGATGACTCTTAGGTTCACATTCTGCTTTAGCAAAGAGGGAGAAGACAAGGAATACTCTCAGGATCAAATTCAAACTGAATACAAATAAATTCTCTCTCTCTGTGTTTTTTTTTTTTTTTTTTCATGCAAACTTTTTTAGAACAAGTGAATATCATTTCAAAATCCAGTGTAAAACGAGGGCAGAAAATATACAACATGACTCTGATGACCCTGTATCATCTGGTAGTTCCAGAACATGAAGATATGCTCAAAACAAAGAGGAAACATACAGATAAGCTTAAGGGAGGTATGTTAAAGGGGATGGATTTCAGTTGAGAACAATGTATCAATACTACTTCACTAATTGAGATAAATGAAACATAGTGATGTGAGATTTTAATAATAGGGGAAACTGAGTAACTGAGTAAGAGTTATTCAGGAAGGAATTGTATTACTTTTCCCATTTTCCCATATATCTAAACTATTCTAAAGTTGTAAACTTCGTTACAAAAATGTGCTTAATCACAAGGATTTAAAAAATAATATAAATTTGGATCACGTTCATCATGAAGTAAGCTGTTAATCCATATGTACACAGATATCCTCTGAAGAATTTTTAAAACTATGTTAGTATTTTTGCAGTGTTCATTTTAAGTTAAATTCATTATTATTATTTTGTCGGGGAGTATTTTAAGACTGAGTTTATGTTTATTATTTTTCATTTTAGTTTTCTGTGTACAAATAGGACTCTGACAATAGACATTATTGTATGAATAGCTCTGGGGAGTATTTAATTAACAAAATCCATCTAACATTGTTTAATATTTCTCAAACTGATTTAACTATGGGATGATTTTATTCTGATAATTATTAACCCTGTGCAAATATTACTTTACATGAAACATGATTTGAGAAATGCTGACCGTTAGAAACTCATGGCCTCTAAACACTGATCATCAGGTGGAAATGCTCCAGAAAAGCTATTTAGATGGACAAAATCAATCACACTTTTTAAAATCTAGCCTATTCAAGTATGAAACAGGCATAATAATGCCCACCACAAAGGAATGTGAAAATAAATATATGCAAATATATGAATACAAATTTATGTGTCTGTGTGCATTTGTGTACTTTGATCTTGCTTATCTTAAGACTAATGATACCTTTAAAATCTTATGTATTAAAAACTACACACATGCATAACCCTTTTGAGTTTGGAAGTGGAACAGGAATTCTAGAAGTTACATTATATAATTTTCATTGAGATGCAGTATCAACATTTTGTAAGTGGTATAGATCTTCCATCTATTTAATCATCCCAAAGTCAATTCATGCATTCAGAACATTTTGCTTCTATTGTGTACTCCTATGTTTATTAGTTAATTTTCCCAGGTTTCGGTGTTGCTTCTCAAACTGTTTGTAATATTAAAAGACTTCTACCCACTGTATGATGATTTTTACCTTCTGTTCTCCTGAACACTTCTTTGCTTGAAACATTGAATAAAACATATTTTCTGTGTTTCACTGTGGTAATAATTTCATTTTGATAATCTTATTATTAATTGCCACCTTGTATCAGCCACTGAGTAAAAACTGTTAGATAAAATGAAAACAAATAACAAAAAGTCAGAAATTATAAATAAAATGTATTATTAGTCATTCTAAACTCATGGAAGTGCTGAGAGCATTTTGAACATAATGTGTTACAATCACTGATTGAAAAAAAATGTAATTTTCCTATTAGTTCTCATTGGCTAGAAAAGTCCATGAGAAAACAATACAAAAAATATAATAAGATATTTATCTGTCTATTCATTCATTCATCCATGTATGTATACATGTGCACATGTATATTTATTTATGTGCTTCATATTTGCTTATATTTAAATGGATATATGTATATATGGATACACAAATAGGTACTTAATGTTTTCCTTCTCTCTGTACAAATATTCCAGGAATTAGAGTATCAAAATTAATCGGCGTGACAGACTTATCTGAGATTGTGTTAGATGGAATCTATAGATGATGGTTTTTATGATAGTTTTTGTCATTTTAAAATTATTTAATAAATAGCACACACTCAAGCTCTCAACAGGCACAGATCTTGAATAGCAGATTTGCTAATATAGATAATCTTAGATAAATAAAATTTTCTGGAGAAGCCTAGAATAGTAGTGCTAGATGAGAATGAAAATAACCAAAGGTGAGACTCTCGAGCTCTGTTCAGTTTTATACAAAGAAAGATAACTTGACTTTTTTAAGTTGTGAAGGTGTAGTGCTATGTAAGTATATCACACTGAATTATATTCTAAGGTGTATAGAAATAATCAATATTGAATTTAGAAAAAAATAGAAAAAACTCTTTATAATGATGACAGAGTTACATAACTAACAAGAGAAGTGGTATACTATAAAATAGAGATTACAGTCAAATCTGGATGTTGCAGATTGTTTGATTTTACAATTAAATACTGCCTTTTCTGCTTACTGGCTACATGTCTTTCTTTAAGTAATTTACTCCATTAAAGAGCATAATAGGAGATATAACCACTTGATGTATGACTGTGAGTGTGAAAATAGGTATTAAGTAGTGTTTGGTTTAGCACAATGTCTTGTGCAAAATCCATTCTAAACATATACAATTTTAAAAAATAATTGTGAAAGAATGTTGAGTTACATTTCCATTTTAGTTAGTTTTCTATAAAATTATTAAAGAAAAAATATAAAATGGTTTACATATCATTTTGCACATTCACTCAGAAATTAGCTCTGCTGGTTAATTTTAAGTGTCAACTTGTGTGAGTCAGAGAGATTGGGGGCAGATATTTGGCTAAACATTATTTCTGGCTGTGTTTGTGATGGCGTTTGTGGATGACATTTTCATTTTCATTTAATTGGTGAACTCAGAAAAGCCAACTTCTTTCGCTAGGGTGGACTGGCATCATCCTGCTGAAGGCCTGAATAGAACAAAAGGCATTGGAAGAGAGAATTTGCCCCTTCTGTCTCACTGCTTGAGCCAGGACATTGGTATTCTGCCCTCATACTGGGATTTACACCATCAACTCCTCTGGTTCTCAGGCCTTCAGACTCGGTCTAAATTACATCACTGGCAGTTTGCAGATAGCAGGTCATGGGACTTCTCTACCTCTATAATTGCATGAGTCAATTCTTCATAATCTCTCTCTCTATATATATATATATACACACACACACACACATATACACACACACAAATATATACATATATACACATCTATATATACATATATATATATATCTCCTTTTGCTGACTTTGTTTCTCTGACTTGTACACTACCCAAGGTGCATGCTAAAATGATATTCTAGGTACTTTCTTGAAGCTTTGATTCAAAGACTGTAATATTTAGTCCAGGAATGTGTATTTTAATTACCACAGGAAATTTTTATAATCACTGTTTAAAGCAGTTCATAATCAAAATAAAATCTATGAATTTTAGTAGTCAGAAAATTCTGGGCAACATTCTACTTTATAGATATTTGAATATGAACATGGCACTACATCTGTTTATATGTAACACACAAAATATTATACCTACTTCATAGAATTATTATACTAATTGAATGAGAAAAAAAGTTAATATTGAAGATGCAATACAAAATATTTCCAATACTAGTTTTGTGTAACATAAAAACCTGTGTATATATGTATTTTTATATATATTATCCATCCATGTACCTATCTATGTATATTACAATTTTCTAACCATAAATGTACCAATGTTAATATCACTGAATAAAGTTAAAAAGTCAGAATTCCACATAATTAGTTATGATTCATAGCTCCATCACAAGATTAATGAATTATACTTGTTTATTCTCTTGATAAAAATAAACACTTAAGAAAACTTCAAAAAATACTAATTAGCCTTAATTTCAGAACTCAGATATAAAAATGCTAACATTTTGACATTTTGGAATCATACTAGTTTATTTGCATGAGTAGGTGTGTGCTTATACACACTAAATTTTTCTTATTGCCATAGCATTAAGTAATTTTCACAGTGTCACTGAGCAAATGTTTCTTGCCTTCCCATTAGCTGTATCACTTCTATATAATATACATTAAGTACTTAAATATTCTAAGCCTATTTATGCATGCATATATGTAAATGAATATATATTTACACATTAATTATAATTGAATTCAAATCACCAATATATAAGCCATATCTGCTAAAACATAATAGATCAAATCCTTGATTTATCTGAAAGAAATGTTGGATATCGTAAAAGTTAAGTGTACTAGCAAACATTAAATATATTGGCTCTATTAGCAATGATCAAAAAGAGAAGTCTTCATAAATTGAAATTATTCCTTTGGGAAAAAATATTTTAACTGTCATGTAACTGAAAGCATTATTGTTCACTTTCTTATTCTAAGATAGAAGTATTTGCAGAAAAAAAAATATTTCTTTAGTAAATTGCAGTGCCAAGTACAACTTAAAATTATATAAAATTAATGGTATTATGCTGGTATTCCTTTACTTCCTATACCTCTTTTCAAATTCTGAAGAAATTTTACCCTTAAGGGATTTAAAAATCAAATAAAAAGCCTTCATTCTTACACTATTATTCAAAATTGTATCTCAGATTCTTTGTCTCTTTAGTGATAAACTATTCATATTTCTGTTGAATCTGCAATGAATAATAATTGTTGAGTATCTCAATACTTTTCATTTTGAAGTAGGGATCTACTGATTATTGACCAGCAAAGGAGAGATAGATCGTAGGTCATAGCCAACTACTCACAATTGCCCATTACTTATCTATTGGCTTGCCTTGAGTAAAATTTAGTCAGGCATTTCTTCTTCCCACATATACCTAGATGTTGGTTTGCCCCTCAGCTTGAGTAAAAACTATGTTGCAGAACATCCACCCTTTCCAGCTCATCCTGAGAAACAATTTTAATACAATGGTGGAAGATTCTGTTATGCATCCCTGATAATGCCATCTGTTCACCTGTACCAACTACAAAATGTCCTACAAAGTTCCTGAAAGCCCTGCTTATACAAGAAAAGTATTTATTTGATATGATTTTGAAACTTTGTAGATCTTGTGGTCAGAGGATTCTCTGAATTGCCATAGTGAAATGGTTTGGCTGTATCCCCACCCAAATCTCGTCTTGAATTCCTACATGTTGGGGGAGGGACCCAGTGGGAAGTAATGGAATCGTGGGGGCAGGTCTTTCCCCTGCTGTTCTCATGGTAGTGAATAAGTTTCACGAGATTTGATGGCTTTATAAGGTGCAATTTCCCCACACAAGCTCTCTTTTGCGTGCCACCATCCATAGAAGATGCGACTTGCTCCTACTTGCCTTCCACCATGATTTTGAGGCTTCCTCAACCATGTGAAACTGTAAGTCCGTTAAACTTATTTCTTTATTAAATTGCCAAGTCTTGGGTATGATTAAGATCAGCAGCATGAAAATGGACTAATAAAGTAAACTGGTACCAGTACAGTGAGGTGCTGCTGTAGATACCTGAAAATTTGGAAGTGACTTTAGAACTGGGTAACAGGCAAGAGTTGGAAAAGTTTGGAGGGCTCAGAAGAAGACAGGAAAATGTCAGAAAGTTTGGTACTTCCTAGAGACTTGTTGAATGGCTTTGCCCAAAATGCTGATAGCGATATGGATGATAAAGTCCAGGCTGAGATGATCTCACATGGAAATAAGAAGTTTGTTGAGAACTGGAGCAATGGTGACTCTTACAATGTTTTAGTAAAGAGATTGGCAGCATTTTGCCTCTGCCCTAGAGATATGTGGAACTTTGAGCTTGAGAGAGATGATTTAGGGTATCTGGTGGAAGAAATTTCTACCCAGCAAAGCATTTAAGAGGTGATTTAGATGCTGTTAAAGGCATTCCATTTTATAAGGGAAACACAGCATAAAAGTTCAAAAAATTTGCAGCCTGATAATGCAATAGAAAAGAAAATCTCATTTTCTGAGAAGAAATCCAAGCTGGCTGCAGAAATTAGCATAAGTAACGAGGGGCTGAATGTTAATCCCCAAGACTATGCAGAAAATATCTCAAAGGCATATCAGAGGTCTTCATGGCAGCCCCTCCCATTGCAGGCCCAGATACCTAGGAGGAAAAAGTGGTTTTGTGGGCCAGGCCCAGGATCCCCCTGCTGTATGTAGACTATGGACATGGTGCCCTGCATTCCAGCCACTCAAGTCTTGGCTAAAAGGGGCCAACATAGAGCTTGGGCTGTGGCTTTAAGGATGAAAGCCTCAAGCCTTGGCAGCTTCCACATGGTCTTGAGCCTGCCAGTGCACAGAAGTTAATAATTGGGATTTGGGAACCTCCGCCTAGAGTTCAGAAGATATATAGAAATGCCTGGATGTCCAGGAAGAAGTTTGTTGCAGACGCAGAGCCCTCATGGAGAACGTCTGCTATGGTAGTGCAGGAGAGAAATGTGGAGTCAGAGCCCCCACACAGTTCCTAGTGGAGCTGTGAGAAGAGGGCCACTGTCGTCCAAACCCCAGATTGGTAGATGCACTGATAGCTTGCACTGTGCACCTTGAAAATCTACAGATGCTCAATGACAGCCCCTGAAAGCAGCCAGGAGTGGTCTATATCCTGCAAAGCTACAAGGTTGGAGCTTCCCAAGGCTGTGGGAGCCCACTTCTTGCCTTAGCATGACCTGAATGTGAGACCTGGAGTGAAAGCAGATCATTTTAGAGTTTTAAGATTTGACTGCTCCACTGATTTTGGACTGGCATGGGGCCTGTAGTTCCTTTGTTCTGGCCAATTTCTCCCATTTGGAAGGGTTGTATTTACCCAATGCCTGTACTTCCATTATATCTAAGAAATAACTAACTTACTTTTGATTTTACAGGCTCCTCTAGCAGAAGGGACTTATCTTGTCTCAAATGAGGGTATGTATGGACTGTGAACTTTTGAGTTAATGCTGAAATGAGTTAAGAATTTGGGGGACTGTTGGGAAGGCATGGTTGGTTTTGAAATGTGAGTACATGAGATTTGGGAGGGACCGGGGTGGAATATTGTTCTACTCTTTCCCCATCCAAATCTCATCTTGAATTTCCCCATGTTATGGGAGGGACCCAGTGGTAGGTAACTGAACCATGGGTGCAAGTCTTTCCTATGCTGTTCTCATGATAGTGAATAAGTTTCACGAGATCTGATACGCTTTATAAGATGGAATTTCCCTACACAAGCGTGCTCTTTGCCTGCTACCAACTATGTAAAACATGACTTGCTCCTCCTTGCCTTCTGCCATGATTGTGAGGCTTCCTCAGTCACGTGGAACTGTGAGACAATTAAACCTCTTTCTTTGTAAATTTCCCAGTCTTGGGTATGTCTTTATCCACAGCATGAAACAGAACTAATACAAATAGTCTTTTTGAATAAAGTTTCTCCCTAATCCAGACTTTCTAATTTTTTTTTGATAACTATGAACTCTAATTTAGGGGGAAAAAAAAGGAAGTTAAAAATATTTATGTATATGAGAGGGATGAAAAGAAACTCTACAAAAGAAAAAAATGTGTGTGTACACATAAAAAGATACGTATATAATGTATGCATATATAATATATGAAAAGATAATATATATGTGTGCATATGTATGTGTACACACAGAGATATATGCACAGAGAGAACAGGAGAGCAAGGGAGAGAATAAAATCTCAAAGGACTAAATTTTAATTGAAGACTTTAGGGAAATGTCAATGTGAATGCTTCATAAGTAAAAATATTGCATTCTCTATGCTTTACATGTATTAATTAATTATATGCTCAAAAAAGCTCTATGCAATATGGATTATTATCTCATTTTTATAACATATTGAGTGAAATCAGGAATAGAGAGGTTAAGTAACTTGCCCAAAGTTATATTTTTGAAATAGGTTGGGATTTGAACCTTAGCCTCCTGGCTTAGGATCTTTCCTCCTAAAAATCACATTTTCTACAGTATTCTATTGGGGATTTGAAAGTGTACGTTTTAATCACCAGAACTTGGCAAATGATTATTTCTAAAATAGTACACATAAAAATGGAAGCTAATTATCAATCGAGTGCTTCAGAAACACTGTAAACTTTGTCTCAAGGAAAGTAAGGGAATTTTGTAGTTGCATGCAGCTTTCATTTTAAAAGGGAAACACAATTATCTAGCATGATTATATCTACTTTTTTGCCAATTCTTTTAGGAACAGAGTTACTTTCTTAACACGATTCTAGATTTCTATATTGTCCTGTGATTATCTATTGCCACATGTACAATACATATGTAAGTTATTAATAAATATATCTTTAATTTGCTTGGGCACTAATTCTTTTGAAATAACAATAAAAACTGCTCTATTTAAAATTGGGACTCAGGAAAAATAACAATGCTGACAGGAGCAGATGTTTCCATCTCATTCTTAATCCCTTTATAAGTGAATTCAAATGCTCCTGACTCCCTGAAATTCCAAAAATAATTAGTAAAAAAAAGTGCTTGGAAAAACATCCAACTTTGATAAAATCATAATCTTTTTCTTCAAATAAATCTGACTAAGGCTGGATCTGAACAACAACTGGCAATCAGTGACACATTCTGTATTTTCATAACTTAAAATGATGTCAACCCTTTTTGTAACCAAATTTTAAAAATAGTATTTGAAAATAGCAGGCATTTATCTGGTACTATTTGTTTTGTAGGTTTTAGTTTAGAAAGTTAAACTGAAATACTAAAAGTTGTCTCATGCGTCCATGTTAAGAGACCACCAAACAGGCTTTGTGTTAGCAACAAGGCTGTTTATTTCACCCGGGTGCAGGTGGGCTGAGTCCAAAAAGACGGTCAGCAGGCATGGTGGGATTATCATTAGTTGTTAAAGGTTTTGGGATAGACGGTGGAGTTAGGAGCAATGTTTTGTGGGCAGTGGGTGGATCTCATGAAGTACATTCTCAAGGCTGGGGAGAATTACAAAGAACGTTCTTAAGGGTGGGGGAGGATTACAAAGAATCTTATAAAGTACATTGATCAATTAGAGTGGGGCTGAAACAAATCACAATGGTGGAATATCATCAGTTAAGGCTATTTTCACTTATTTTATGGATCTTCAGTTGCTTCAGGCCATCTGGATGTATACGTGCAGGTCACAGGGGATATGATGTCTTAGCTTGGGCTCAAAGGACTGACATTCCTGTCTTCTTATATTAATAAGAAAAGCAAAACAAAATGATGAAGTGTTGGAACGGTGAAAAATTTTGGAGGTGGTATGGAGAGATAATGGGAGATGTTTCTCAGGGCTGCTTTGAGCGGGATTGGGGTGGTGTGGAAATCTATGGAGAGATTCAACTGAAGAAAGATTTTGGAGTAAGGGGAGATATTTTGGGGTTGTTAGAAGGAGCATTTGTTGTATAGAATGATTGGTGATGGCCTGGATGCAGTTTTGTATGAATTGGGAAACTAAATGAAAGACACAAGGTCCACATAAGGAGAAAAACAGGAATTAAAGGACTAAGAATTGGGAGTACCCAGGACATCCAATTACAGAGTGTCCAAGGGGGTTCAGCGTACTTATTTGCTTGGTTGGAGAGTTTTTGGGCTCTATCCTTGAGTATTTTTTGTTGTTGTTGTCATATACCGGGCCAGATTTGCTTAGGTAGAAACAATACTCTTCATTTAAAAATATACAGAGTCCCCCCCTTTGTTTTAGCAGTAAGTCAGGGTCTCAGCGATTTTGGAGGAAAGAGAAACTCAAAACCATCAATTGTTGTTAAAGAAGGATTAGAAATGGCTAGGAGACAGTGAGTTTGATAATGTGGTGGAGATAGCTGGGGAGAGGTAGAAGGTGGCATAAGAATGGGAACCAGAATTAGAGTGAGTATAAAAGTAAAGAATAGGACTTCACCAGGGTGAAAGTATTGTAGGATACCTTGTCACTGAAGATCTATCCACTTCAAGAGAGACTTAAGGTTGGCAATTTGAGGTAAAACCAGGAGCCACTAAATACCAAGAGCCTGAGAAATGGCTGGGGTGATTTGACTAATGAAGGCCAATCCATTATCAGACTGTATAGAGATGGGAGGACGGTAAGGGGTATGAAGGTTTCACTAAATACCAAGAGACTGAGAAGGGGCTTGGATGATTTGACTAGTAAAGGCCAGTCTGTTATCAGACTGTATAGAGGTGGGAAGGCCAAATGGAAGAATTATGTCTGACAGAAGGGAAGACATGACCAAGGTCGCCTTCTCAGACCCTGTGGGAAAGGCCTCTACCCATCCAGTGAAAGTGTCTATCCAGACCAAGAGGTATTTTAGTTTCCTGACTTGAGGCATGTGAGTAAAGTCAATTTGCCAGTCCTGGGCAGGGGCAAATCACCAAACTTGATGTGTAGGTAAGGGAGGGGGCCTGTACAGTCCCTGAGGGGCAGTAGAATAGCAGATGGAACACTGAGAAGTGATTTCCTTGAGGATAGATGTCCATGATGGAAAGGAAATGAGAGGTTCTAAGAGGCAGGCTAGCGGCTTATAACCTACATGGAAGAGGTTATGAAATGATGACATAATAGAATGGGCTTGTGAGGCTGGAAGGAGATATTTTCCTTGGTGCAAGAACCTTTTGCCTTGTGTGAGAAGAGATTGATAGATGGAAGTTTCAGTGGGGGAGTAGGTGGGAGTGGCCAGATGAGAAGTAGAAAAACTGGCCGAGAGGGACAGAAGTTGGAACTCTAAGCTGCTTCTTTGGCTACCTTATCAGCATAAGTGTTTCCCTGAGCAATGGGATCTGATGCCTTTTAATGGCCCTTGCAGTGAATGATTCCAGCTTCCTTTGGAAGTAAAGTGGTCTTGAGAAGAGTTTTTATTAAAGAGGTGTTAATGATGGAGGACCCTTGCATAGTGAAGAAACCTCTTTCAGCCCTTATAACAACATGGTGGTGCAGGATATGGAAGGCTTATTTAAAGTCAGTATAAATATTGACGCATAATTCCTTTGCAAGAGTGAGGGCTGGAGTTAATACAATGAGTTCGGCTTGCTGAGAGGTAGTGGAGGAGGGCAGAGCAGTAGCCTCAATGGTAGATGTGGAAGATACTATAGCATAGCCTGCCTTTGCTGTTGTGTGGCAGTTAGGCCTGGTAGAACTGCCATCAACAAACCAGGTGTGATCAGGGTAAGAAACAGGAAAGAAGGAAATATGGAGAAATGGAGTGAATGCCAAGTGTATCAGAAAGATACCGTCAAGGGGGTCAGGTGTGGTATCAGGAATTATGTGGGAGGCTGGATGGAAGTCCAGGCCAGGAACAATGGTAACTGTGGGAGACTCAACAAAGAGTGAGTACAGCTGAAGGAGCTGGGGGGCAGAAAATATACGCATCAAGTGTGAGGAGGGAAATAGATTTTGGAAGTTATGAGAACTCTAGAGAGTAAGTGGAACATAGCTTGTGATTTTGAGGGCCTCTAAAAATATTAAAGCAGGGACAGCTGCCACACACAGAAATGAAGGCTAGGCTAAAACAGTAAGGTCAAATTGTTTGGATAAAAAGGCTACAGGGTGCAGTTCCGGCTCTTGTGTAAGAATTCTGACCGCACAGCCCTACACTTTGGCTGTGTGTAACGAAAAAGGGTTGGGATGAGTTAGGGAGAGCTAGTGTGGGGGCAGCTTCTAGGGCTGTTTTTAAGGAACAGAAAGGAGTGGCAAAAGGATTTAGGATCTGTGGGGTTAGCTAGGTTTGCTTTTGTGACTTTATATAATGGTTTAGTCAGGATGGTAAAACTAGGTATCCAAAGATGGAAGTACCCAACCATGCCTAGGAAGGAAAGGAGTTGTTGTTTGGTAGAAGGGATTGGGGTTTGGGAGATTAGCCTGACACAATCAGCAGGGAGAGCACGTGTGTTTTCATGAGAATTACACCGAGATAGGTAACAGATGAGGAAGAAATTTGGGCTTGACTGAAGTAATGGGGGCTGTCTGTGAAGCCTTGAAGCAGTACAGCCCAGGTAATTTGCTGAGCCTGATGGGTGTCAGGGTCAGTCCAAGTGAAAGCAAAGAGAGGCCGGGATGAAGGGTGCAAAGGAATAGTAAAGAAAGCCTGTTTGAGATCCAGAACAGAATAATGGGTTGTGGAGGGAGGTATTGAAGATAGGAGAGTATATGGGTTTGGCCCAGGGGGTGGATAGGCAAGACAATTTGGTTGGTAAGGCGCAGATCCTGAACTAACCTGTAAGACTTGTCTGGTTTTTGAACAGGTAAAATGGGGGAATTGTAAGGAGAGTTTATAGGCTTTAAAAGGCTACACTGTAACAGGCGAGTGATAACAGGCTTTAATCCTTTTAAAGCGTGCTGTGGGTAGGATATTGGCATTGAGTGGGGTAAGGGTGATTAGGTTGTAATGGGATAATAATGGGCATGTGATTGGTTGCCAGGGAGGGAGTAGAGGTGTCCCACACCTGTGGATTAAGGTGGGGAGATACAAGGGGAGGATGCAAAGGAGGCTTTGACCTGGGTTTGAAAAGGACAGCAATGAGGTGTGGCTGTAGCCCAGGAACAGTCAGGGAAGCAGATAATTTAGTTAAAATGTCTCGACCTAATAAGGGAACTGGTCAAGTGGGGATAACTAAAAAGGAGTGTATAAAAGAATATTGTCCAAGTTGGCACCAGAGTTGGGGAGTTTTAAGAGGTTTAGAACCCTGGTCATCAATACCCACAACAGTTATGGAGGCAAGGGAACCGGCCCTTGAAAACAAGGTAATGTGGAGTGGGTAGCCTCCATATTGATTAAGAAGGGGATGGACTTACCCTCCACTGTGAGAGCTACCCAAAGCTCGGCGTCCGTGATGGTCTAGGGGGCTTCTGAGGCGATGTGGCAGCGTCCATCTTCAGTCACTGAGCCGAGAAGATCTGGGAAGGAGTCAGCCAGAGAGCCTTGGGCCAGAGTTCCAGGGGCTCTGGGAGTGGCTGCCAGGTGAGTTGAACAGTCCGATTTCCAGTGGGGTCCTGCACAGATGGGACATGGCTTAGGGAGGAATCCTGGACTGCAGGCATTCCTTGTGGCCAGATTTCTGGCACTTGGAACAAGATCCTGGGGCAGGTGGTCCTGGAGGAATGCCTGGCTGCTGTGGTTCAGACATTTGGAGTTCTTATGTGCTAGAGATGTGTCCGTGGTTTGTCTCACAATGGAGGCAAGGAATTGCAACTCATAAGTACACTGCTACTTGGCTGCCTCTACTCTGTTATTATACACCTTGAAGGCGAGGTTAATTAAGTCCTGTTGTGGTGTTTGAGGGCCGGAATCTAATTTCTGGAGTTTTTTCTAATGTCGGGAGTGGATTGGGTAACAAAGTGCATATTGAGGATAAGACAGCCTTCTGGCCTCTCCAGGTCTGGGGCAGTAAAGCGTCTAAGCGTTGTTGCCAAATGGGCCATGAACTGGATGGGGTTTTTATATTTGATGAAAAAGAGCCTAAATGCTAACTGATTTGGGGGAAGTTGGATAAAGAAAAAAGGAGCGTTAACCTTGACTATGCCTTTAGCTCCAGCCACCACTTTAAGAGGAAATTGTTGGGCAAGAGGGGGAGGGCTGGTTGTGGAACTAAATTGTAAGCCAGACCAGGTGTGAGGAAGGGAGGTGATAGAAAGATTATAGGGTAGGGGAGCAGAGGCTGAGGAAGAATTGGAACCTGGCTTGGCCTGGTGAGGAGCAGCCTGGGGAGAAGGGGAGAGGTCATATAAGTCCGTAGAAAAGGAGGATTGAAAGGACTCAGAGCTTGGGGTGGAGACTGAAGGAACAGACAGGAGACAAAGAAGAAAGATTTTGTATGAGTCGCATTGGGAGCAGAGACTGGGAGGGACCAATGTTTTTGAAATATGATTCCTGAGACTTTCTCTCAAAGATGATCCTTTGCTTGATCCACGGTCCAAGAATTGCAATTTTAGAAAGCATAAAAAAGAGTCTAATATTTTAGTATTGTTTGAAAGCAACTGCCCTAATACACTTAATAAAGGTAGGCTTTTGTTCCCAGTCATTGTTCAGTAATTTAGTAGTTACTACTCTATTTCCCATACCCCTCAACCATTGCTAGGTATGTCCTGGGTTACTGATCTCTTTGTCACTGGCCACAAGATAAAACTTTATAATGAAATCTTATTCCTGCTGCATAGTTTTCAAGATAAAAGTTAATGAATGAAGAGTACTTCCCTTTGAGTTCCTTTTTTTTCCCCCACATAGCACAACCTTAATATATAAGACATTACTGCATCACTTGATAGCTAATGGGAATTGCACTATTTGCATGCAGCCTTTAATTGTTTGTCCCCATATGACAAGCATAAAAAAACCAAAAATGTAAAATAATCAAAACGAACAAAAACGTTTTGACTTTTTTTTTTTTTTTTTTTTTTTTTTGAGACAGGATCTTGCTCTGTCACCAAGGCTGAAGTGCAGTGGCATGATGCAAGCTTACTGCAGCCTCAAACCCTGGGCTCAAGTGATTCTCCTACCTCAGTCTCCTGAGTAGCTGGGACTATAGATGAGCACCACCATGCCCAGTTAAATTCTTACCTTTTAACAGGAGGTCATGACACAAACTTATTTGAATGTTAATCCTTGACTCCCTGAAATAAGTACCACCATCTCAGAGGAAAATAACTCTTTCAAGATCCAAAATACAATGTCACTTCTTTTACTCAAGTCCCTAACCGAATAATTAGACTTACTTTATGCAACAGACTGAATGTTTGTGTTCCATAAAACTTCAAGTGGTTAAATACTAACCCATAACGTGATGGTATTAGGAAGTGGGGCCTTTGGGAAGTAAACTTGTAAAGGAGGCCCAGAAACCTCTCTCAACCCTTCTAATATGTGGGAACCCAGTGCAAAAAAAAAAAAAAAAAAAAAAAAAAAATGTTCCTCTATGAATGTAGAAGCTGCCCCTCACCAAATGCCAGATCTACCAGTGCTTTGGTTTTGGACTTCTCAGTCTCCAGAACTGTGAGAAATAAATTTATCTTTAGCTACCAACAGTATTCTATTACAGTAGCCTGAATGAATGAAGCCACTTTGATCACTATTTTTATGTCTTATTAATAATTCCAGGAGATGGGCAAACACAGAAGGTGGAATGGGGCAAAAGATGCTGACTAAAGGACCTTGACCAAAGTTAAAGAGCGAGAAAAAAGTAGAGCTGGATTTTGACCCCATGCAGTTTAGTTCCCATATGTGACTCTCACAGAGAAATAGGTGCATTTCCTTTAAGTGAACCTTAAGTCCTACCAACATGGTGATAATATGTCATCTTTTAATCTCACTGGCAAGCATATGTTTTTATATTTTCATTTCTCTATATATATACCAGAACTCATTATTATCTATAGTCCTAATTATGCATCATTTAATATAAAAAGTAGTTTTCTGTTATCTTTGAACACAAAATGGCTATTGTTTTGTAAATTTTAATTTACTGATGGACATGTTTAAACTAATTTCAGAGACTTTAGATTAAAATAGGCAGTCTCTATATAATTGAATTTGTGCTATAAATCTTCCCTTATCTTGACACATTTAAGATACTATTGGTTTTCTCTTAGCTGTCTTTTTTGGACTTCTTTGGAAAAAAAATATTGCTTATCATATTATAGCTCCTGGTGATTTTTCTTGAGAACATGTAGTTTATAATAAGAAAACACAAAACTCTTAGGAGGATTTATGAACTTTGTTTTCCATGATTGCTTAGCTATATACATTTATGAGGTACCAATAACCAGGAGCAGTTTTCAGAACTTAGGAAGTAAATAATTGTTTTAGAATTTAGGTTTAATAATACAATTAATTTTTCCTTTTTAATTCTTAGTTGACATGTAATTATGGTACATGTTTATAAAATATAGAGTAATATTTTGATTTATGTATACAATGTGAAATAATAAATTATAATAATTAGCATTTCTATTACCTCAAATATATATTATTTCTTTGTGTGACAAACATTCAATATACTCTCTTCTAGCTTTTTGAAGATATAAAATAAATTATACATAACCACGTGTACCCCGAAGTGTTGCAGATCACTAGACCTCATTTCTCCTATCTAGCTATAATTTTTTATCTGTTAATCAGCCTCTCCATATCCTCCCTTGTCCTGATTATTCCCCTCCCCTAACTTTCCTCAGGCTTTTGTAGCTCATACATATGAGTGAGAACATGCAGCATTTATATTTCTGTGCCTAACCTATTTTATCTAAAATACCCTCCAGGTTTACCTATGTTGTCATGAATGATGGTATTTCATTAATTTTTATGGCTGAATAGTATTCCATTGAGCATATATAACACATTTTTTTTAAAATTATACTTTAAGTTCTAGGGTACATGTGCACAATGTGCAGGTTTGTTACATATATACGTGTGCCATGTTGGTGTGCTGCACCCATTAACTCGTCATTTACATTAGATATATCTTCTAAAGCTTATCCCTTCCCCCTCCCCCCACTCCACGACAAACCCCAGTGTGTGATGTTCCCCACCCTGTGTCCAGGTGTTCTCATTGTTCAATTCCCACCTAAGAAGCTGGAAAGCATCATTCTGAGCAAACTATCCCAAGGACAGCAAACCAAATACCACATTTTCTTAATTCATCTATTCATTGATAGACATTTAGGTTAAATCCATATCTTACCTATTGTTAATAGTGCTGTGATAAACATGGGGGTGCACATATCGTTTGATACACTGATTTCCTTTCCTTTGGATAAATACCTAGCAGTGGGATTGCTAGATTGTATAATAGTTCTATTTTTAGTTTGTTTAAAGAAATCTCCATATTGTTTTCCATAATTGTTATTCTAATTTACATTTCTATCAACAGTGAATAAGAATTTCCATTGTTCTTCATCCTTGCCAGCATTCATTAGCTTTTGTCTTTTTGACAATAGCCATTCTAAACAGGGTAAGATGACATCCCATTTGGATCTGGTTTGCATTCATGCCTTTCACCACTCTTATTCAATATAATACTAGAAATCCTAGCCAGGTAAATTAGGCAAGAGAAAGAAATAAAGGGCATCCAAATTGGAAAAGGTGTAGGCAAATCTTTCCTCTTTACAGATGACATGCTCTTATGTATAAAAAAACTTAGACTGTGCCAGAAATCTCTCAAAACTGATAAACAAATTCAGTAAAGTTGCAGGACACAAAATTAATTGATAAAATAATCAGTAGTACTTCTTTACATTAATTGCAAAGTAGCTGAATAAGAAATCATGCTCAATAAGAAAGCAATCTTATTTAAAATAGCCACATAAAATGTAAATAAAATACTTGGGAATAAATTTAACTAAGGAGGTGAAAGATCTCTGTAAAGGGAAACTATAAAACACAGATAAAAGAAGCTGAAGAGGACAAAAACAAATAGAAAGCCATTTCATGCACATAGATGGAAAGAATTAATACCGTCTTAAAGTTTAGGATAATTAGTTGAATCAATAAATTTGTTTCTCTCAAAGCTAGAGAAAAGATGGCCTTTTCAATTTGCCTTTAGAATTACAGTAAGTTGAGGACTCAGTTTCTCAAAATATATTCCATAGACAAATTACACTAGAATTATCTGTGATGTTGTAAAAGTTGCAGATTCCAGGCACCAAACCCAGATTTTCTGCATCTGAGTCTCTGGAGTTTGATCTAGCTATTTGTATTTTAAGGAAGCACCTCAGATGTTTGGTCAGTATTAAAATTTAGGGACCACATATATACGGAACGTATAAACGAATGATTCTGGATTCAGAAGATTCATTCAGAAATAATTATTATATGTGCTTATTAAGTCAGAGAAAAATCATTTTAATGCAATTATTTTAATAGTTACCATAGTAGCTTTTGCAATTCTGCAGATGTAAAGAATTTGTACTATGTGTTCAGGGCAAACACGAGAAATAATTTAAGAAAAATACAGATTTCCTGTGATTAGCAGGAGATAGGTACAGAGTTTTGAAAATTAGAGAAGTTACAGGCTATTGTTTCCACTGGCTCATCAATGTCTGAGAGTTCAGTTTGCAGAGCTGGTATAGCATCAGGCTGTCTTGTTTCCAGAACACACAGATTTCCTCAGAATCCAGGAAAAAGAGAAGAAGAAGAAGATCTTCAAGAAACAAATACTATTTATACAATATTTCTAATCCTCACAGTAACCTGTAAGCCCATACTCATAACATATGCAATAACTGAGATTGTAATCACGGTGAGTAGGATGTCAAATCCCTTATTCTTTCTACTACTTTAAGCTCTCTTCTGGAGTATGGGAAAAAAGTAGCTACAGATCACATGATTCTGTTCTGTTTTGCTTGTGTATCTTATACATGGATCTGCCATGACTCTCGCCAATGGAACTTTGCATTGGGTCAGAGCTATCTTTCCTCAAAGTGAGCTTTAGGGCTAAGTTTCTCTGATAATCACCTTCCTTTCATCAGCCAAAACCTTAATGTGCTAGCACAGTCCCACTATTGATCTCCTCACATCTCTTCCACTCTCTGACTTTACTATGTGAACATCAGGTAAGCAATCTTCCTTGTGATCTCAATTGATCTAGGTACACTCTCTAGCTCCTCTTCTTTCACCTATAAACCAATCTGCAAACTTGATGGCACTTTTCACTGAGGGCTTTCTTGTGATGGCTGTTTGTTTCCTATATCCCTATGATTCTAAGTGCAGGAGGGAGGTTTGATAAACTGTGTGATCCTCATTTACTCAAATAGACTTTTGGAATCTATTTTTTCCTAATAATTGTTGTCTTGAGATTTCTACAGTTTATCAATGAAGGCAAGTATGCTATCATTCTCTACCAACATATGGGGGAACTTCTTCTCATTTATTAAATAGCAGTAATAGATAATTAAAGAACAGAAATGAAAGAAAGAAAGAGGGAGAGAGAAAGAGAAAGCTTTGCCACTTGATTTAAAGCATTGCTTTCTTTTGCATGTTTTATCCTGGTGATTTCAGTATACACGGGATAACCTGTAAAACTCAGGTCTTTTCAATATTCAAATTTTTCATGCATAAAGATTTTTCTCCAAGATTCAAATAAGAAAACATACCAAAAGTCATAACTTGGATTTTACCAGTTGTCTTGCTTCCATCTTCAAGACATGTTTGCTCTTGCAAACATTCCACTCTACATATAAACATTTAGCTTTCAATCTGCTTCCACTCAATTTTTCCACTTCAACTGTTCTACAACTTTGTTCAGACTACTCCACTTTCACTACATACATTCATTTGCTTCATGTCTCTCATCATTAATCTCAGATTTCTTGGTCTATCATTTCAGAAATATCTTTCCATTAATCCAAACTCTAACCACTCTTTCGTTTTGTTTCACAACTTGAACAAGTTCCAATTCCTGAATGAATTCAACTTTCTGTTTTGTCCATTCTTAAAGCAGAGTAACCTGGTGCTGCTAGAGAAAGTCAAACAACTACCAATGTGGACGTATGAGTGGATTCATTATAACTAGATTATTGCCACTCCAAATAATCTATTAATTTTCTCTGAATACCCATGAATATTTCCAATTCCCTTTTTCACTGTTACACACCTACAAAATAGTAATAATCTGATTGAAATTTACTCATTTTTTACAAATTATACAGTTATTTCTAATTCACTTTGTAAAAATGATAGCCCTATTTTTGTTCAAATACCTACCCCAGTGTTTTAGATTTCATTACTAACAATTATGTTTTAATTTCTCTTAAAATATAATATATTCAAACTCTCCCACTCTACTGGTTCTTTCGCACATTTTTTAATATTAAAAGCAAGGAACCACAAAGAAACTAATTGAGATTTTGTGGTGTACTTTAGATTTCAAGAACATAGACCTTCCAAGGTTAATTACGGGCCTCTTCTTAGTCTATGTCTCCATGTATTTGATAATCTAGAAATACATTGTTGAACCTAATTCATTCCACAAAATTTTCTGATTGAAGTTAGCTAGAGAATCTTATAATGTTATTAAAATATAGATTGAAGTCCAGCACGGAGAACTATTATTCAAATAGAAGGCAAGAAGGAAAATTCAACATAATATTAGCAACATTTTATATAATGCCTATGATATGCTAATATTAAACCAATTGTCTTGAATTGATTATCTCATTTCATCTTAATGAGAAATCATTCTTACCACATTCTAAAATTCAAGTTATTTAAATTAAAAAATGGAGGAGGAAACATGGAGAACACATGAGGACATGAGAACATCCAAAAATAATGAGAAGTCAAACCAGTGTGGGGGTAGTAGGAGTAGTATACTGGGTAAAAACTGATGAAACTTCAACTAAATTATTAGTGATTATTATTAGTCATTAAAGTCCTCTTGTATATTGTGTATACTACTTTCTCAAGGAAAATAAAATAAGAAATAATCTAAGATTTTCACTTTCTAAAGGCAAACAAACTGATTTTGAACTGACTTAATGGAACTGGAAGTTTGTGCCAATAGCATTACAAGTATTAATATACTTAATTATTATTTCTGTGACTTTAATAATAATTTTTCAAAAATGCCAAACTTTCACATAATAAATTGTATTTTTAAAACTCTCTTCTTATCGTGACCACAGTGCAAATGTATTCTGTACAACTAAAGACTACTTAATTTTTGTTGTTTTAAGAAAACAAAGTATCCTTATCCATAAAAGTTTTTTAAAGAAGGACTAATGCAGAAAATTAAAAGAAAACATTTGCAAAATTTCATTTTCCTTTATCTTAATGATTAACACAGGCTCACACACATCATCGGAGTTTTAAGTACCTAAACTTTCTAAAACCAATTTAGTCTCTTTTAGTAATATGCATACTGAGTTAGAACAATGCACACTGAATTTTCTATGAATTAGAAATCAGTGCTGCATACACTGTGCTTAAAAAAATAAGCAGTCATAGCAACAGCTGGAAAAAAATTATGCTTATCCAGCCTTATGAAATGTAGTTGAAAATGAAAGAAATGAGGAAAACACTATTCATAATTTCTTTTAGACACAAAAGAATCATAAAAAGGCCTCCCAAAGGACCAATACACTCAATTCTCCCTGATGCTAAAGAATAGATTGCAGAAAGAGTCTATAAGAATATAATAACATGACTTGTCAAAACTGGACTGTTTTTAGTTCTTATAATTTAGTAAAACAAAAAACAAAACAAAACAAAACAAAAAGTCCTTGTTCTGAAATGCAGAGCAAAATTAAAGTTATAATTATATAAAGGACTACACAGTGGCAGCTGCAAAATCCCTTATATTACTCCCAAACTTTAATTCCCAGAATTAATCCTGATCTTATTGACTGCCTTATTAGCTGCTGTAAATAGCAGAGCAAAGTATTTTTGTGGGAGGAAGTTGGAGGCATCTGAGTACAGGATGAAAAACAGCATTGTGATAATGCATTCTCTCCGTTGTGAATAGTATTCTCAATTCCTAAGTATACAAAAAAGCATGTCAAAAATGTTGATAATAATATCAAAAGGTTATTACTTTCATAATTAAAATTGAAATATTTAATATTTTTAAGTGTGCATTGGCTAGGAGCATCAGTTCTCATGATTTATTGCAGAACACAACAGAATATAATGTAATTAATGTTGCCCTGCTTCCTAGTAATTCTATTCTAATTTTTCTAACGTTAAATTAGTTTGTTTTGTTGTTGTTGCTGTTCATTTACACAATGTTAATTGCTCATAACCATTGATTGGTTACATCTTCATTCAACCTATTAGATGTGTTCATCTAATATTCTAAATTATACCTCAGCAATGAATAACTTAAAAAATCAGGTATACCCAAGTCAATATGGGCATTATATCCCCTTTCAAAAATAGTCATTGGTGGGCCAGGCATGGTGGCTCACGCCTGTGATCCTAGCACTTTGGGAGGCCTAGGTGGGTGGATCACCTCTGGTCAGGAGTTCGAGGCCAGCCTGGCAAGATGTATACCAAGGGTTTGTTAGCCCTTGTTTTGATGTATCAAATTTGATTCCGTAGGCTCCAATAATTGCAATTCTTCAGATTCTGACAATTTACTAAAATAAATACCAAGAATTGATCAAACAATATTTAGAAATAAAGGAATTTTCAAAGTATTGACAAATTGATGAAGACATATTTAACATAAATAACTATAAATAAAAGCATTTAGAAACCAGCGAGAAAGTATTTTTTCATCAGACAATATTTCACCTACCCAAGAATGACTTATTTCTCAACATACTACTAAATTCATTCTTAGAAAAGTCGTCCAGTAGCTCAGTATTGCCAAAAAATAAATACTCCTTTGACTTCATTGTATATTATCTATCAGCGACATTTAATGTAGAAGATACTTTCTTTGCTTGAATTTTCTGACATACTGACCTCTCCTTCTTATTTTGTTACACAGGCCTGTTATTGATGATGAAAGCCTGGTCTAACTCCCTTCTCTATTTAGGTTTTTTTTGCAATATTATCAAATCCCATTTTTTCAATTCCCAGATTTATAACTATATCCTCTATCGTGCACTTTAATTTTTAACAAGTTTCATTCATAATCCCTCCACTTGCATTTCTAATTTAGTATTTGAAACCTAACACATTAAAATCATAATCTTGTCCTTTCTTCTAGAGCTAACTCATGCATAGCTCTCTTCCACGTCAGTAAGTAGTATCATCAGCCATTCAATGCTTCATCCAAAGTTCAAAATGTACCCATAATTTCCCACTTTTGCCTACATTCTACATCTAATTCATCAGTAAATGCATTTGATTTCATCGTTAAAAGAATTATTAATCTTTTTCTCTTCAATTCTATTACCATAGCAATAGCCAGTTCACCATCTCTTCCAATAGCTTAGTTCTGATCTCCCTGCTCTCATTATTGCTGCCCTGATAGCCATTCTTCATCAAATCTTAGAATTGAAATTTTAACATAAATTAGAACCTATATTTGTCTTCATTTAAAATCCTCAAAGCCATCTCCCCGATAAAAATGTAACTTCAACTCTTTATAATGATTGCTAAACCTGACATGTTCTAAGTCTGCTCAGCCTGTATGATCTCAGATTCATCCCAGGATGTATTATGACACAGACCCTTTGGCTGCCTTATTATTCCTATGTTCAAAGCGTTTGCGTTTTTCTTCTCCCTTACTTTACCAAAAGCTTAGTCTTTTTCTCAAATTATGGGAAAAGCCACTAAGATCCAGGATGGAACATAACTTTGGTGTGCTGCAAGAAGAGATAAAGTATCCCACAAAAGTGGTGAAAAGTAACATTTTCCTGAGGGTTCCCAGGTCAATTTTTCAGCATATAATGTGGATATTGAATCTCTACAGTAAGAAAAAAAAGTATTACCTTTTTTTACATTGGTGTATTTATTAAAGTTTTTAGGAGACTAAATTTAAACATTAAATAAAAATGAAATAGATTGACTCCTACAGATGGAAAGCATATCACGCTAGTAACCACTGGAGACATTAAGTAGAAAGAAAAAGAAAGTTAGGTATTGAAGTAACTTGCCTTTTCCCCATTTATACCCCTTCTCAAGGTAAAGCAAGAAAAAAGGAAAAAAATGCATACAGATTGGAAATGAAGAAGTAATACCAACTTTATTCACAGAGTATTTATATAAACTAAATAGAAACTTTTGTCAAATCTACAAAAATGCCAATAAATATAATGTTATCATGTTAATAGGGAATGAGATCAAGATAAAACTAAAATTTATTGCAAAGAACATTTAAAAACGGAAATAAAATATATAATTATAAATACTAGTAAAATTATGTTCTGTTTAGCTTGGAGTGGTGCTCTGCACGTTTGTAGTCTCAGCTAGTTTGGAGGCTGACGTAGGAGGATTGCTTGAGCCCAGAAATTTGAGGTCAGCCTGGGCAATAGAACAAGAGTTTCTCTTTCACTCTCTCTCTCTCTCTCTCTCTCTGTATGTATGTGTGTATATATATGTGTGTGTATATATATGTGTGTGTGTGTGTAAGTATATATAGAAAGAGTACATATATATATTTAAATATATAGAGAGTATATATATTTAAGTGTATATATATACATATACACACACACACTTAAGGATAAGTCTGACTAAGAATAAGCATAATTAGTGTATACTCAAAAGGCAAACAAAAAAGAGAAAATATTGCTGAGTAAAATTAAGGCAGATCTAAAATAGAAGATTGCTGTATTGTGTTCCTACATCAAAAGACTCATCGTACTTGAAATGTCAATTCTCTCCAAAGCAATCTGTGAATTCAATGCTGTCCTCATCATGATCCTAGCAAGCAGGCTATTTTTTATTTATTATAAATTGAGAAACTATTTCTGAAATCATATGGAAGTGCTAAGAACATAGAATAAATGAAACAGCTCAAAGAATAACAAAGTTGGGGCATGTATATTGTTTGACTTCATGTTAATTATTAAGTTATATTCATCAAGACAGTATGGTATTAACATCATGGTAGACAAATATATAAATGGAAAAAATAAAACGTCCACAGATAGACTAGCAGATATAAGATCAACTGATTCTCACCAAATTGCAAATTCAATCTACTTAAAGAAAGGACAATCATTTCAAAACATGGTTCTAGCACAATTAGATATTTATTTGATCAAAATTAAACTTTAATTCATAACTTATATCTCATATAATTAACTCATTTATCATAGACTTAAGTGAAAAAATTTAGAGCTGTTTAACTTCTAGAGAAAAATATGTAAGAAAATAATTGTGACCTTGTATTAGGCAAACATTTCTTAGATATAATACAAACAACAAACCAAAAATAAAAATCAAAAAACCCTCAAAATATCCTGATTAAAAAGTTGAAAAATGGATTTCATCAAAATAAAAATTACATTTGAAATATACTATTAAAAGCATCAAGAATTCAATCATCAATTTAAGAAACAGCAAAGTACATGTCTGATTAAGGTTTGTATCATGAATATATAAATAACTCATAAGATTCAATAATAAGAAAACCATTAATTTAAACACAGGACAAATAATACAAAGAGTTACTAATTAAGGTATATGAATGTCAAATACACACATAAAATGCTATTAGCAATATTAGTAGTAAAAAGCATTCAAATTAAGTCAACAGTGAGATACAAATGTTCGCATCTACTAGAATGGCTAAAATTAAATAGGCTGATCATAGCAAGTGTTGTATAGGATGTAGAGCAACTGCAACTCTCATACACTGCTAATGAGATGCAAATCGTTTGCACAAAATATAACAACTTTCCATGCAATGTGAACATATATCTATCGTTTGATTTAGTGATCCAGTACAATATTGTTACCCAAGTAAAATGAAGATGATTAACAACCTTAGTTTCTAAGAAAATACAAATTAACAATGAGATACCGCTATATGCCTACTAATAGTTGACTTTTCTAATAGGACTGATTAGAAACTGGAGACACATAACGATTGATGAAAGTCTTTCTCCCCTGTGGATTGAGGTAAAATTTAAAGAAAATATGATTGATTTAGGAAAAAACTAAAGTACTATTTGGATGCAAAATCAGTAACACAATTTGGATTTTGATATATAAATTAATTTGGTAAATGAATGAATACGGATTTTTGAATTTTTTAAGGATTGCTCTATTAATGACAATCTTCAGTTCCAAGTAATATTTAGTTTTCTGAGTACTCAAAGGGATTTAAAGATCTCATTGGTAATATTATATATGATACATAGGGGTTTTCCCATGGGGAAAAAAATGTCATTTTAATTAGAATATTGAACACTATAATTGTAGGTCTGTATCCATGCTAAATCTTGTAGGTTAGGAAAAATATTCAAACTTGTTGGAACTGCAAAGCGAAGTTCAACAGTTCCCTGAACCGCCAGATCTTGCCCAGGTACAAAGTGTATGAATATAAATTTTAACCTTATGGGCCATTTGAAGCATTTTTTAAATGCCTACCCATTTGGAGTGAATTTCATGTTATGTTAAAATTATTCCAACCAATACCATTGAGATACTATTCTAGTTAAGTTGAAGATTTGAAATTGTCTTCATAACCAGTAATTTTCATTCAGTAATGAAATTAGGTAATCTTGGAGGAAAAGTTTCTATGAGAAATAGGTGCAGAGGTAAAAGGTTCCTGAAAGTGGAGTATGAGCTATATAAACCTTTCATAATATATAGGACTGATTTTGGGTTAATTGGGACTGATTTATGTAAATACAGTCTTTCACCGATAGAAGAGTTATCAGTATTTGAGGACCTGAAATTTATGGAAATATAGCCTTCCACAGATAGAAGAGTTATCAGTATTTGAGGACCAGGTAATCCCATTTTACTTCTTGAAAGAGGTGACTTAGGAGCTGCAAAGAGATAAGATAGGACTGAATAATCAGTGTGGTAAAAGATGACAAATATCAGAAAATGAATTCCCTTATTCCTTAATTAATTAAACACTCATTCAGTAATTTAACATATATATTGAATAACTTATTTGTGACTAGTGCCATTTTACATAATGGAAATACCACAGGTAATCATTTCTAAAAATCTTTTGCTTTCACAGACTTAAATCAAATAAATATTCTATTCCAAAACCAACATACAGGTTGCTTGCCATTATGCAGATTCTTTTAGTGAACAAAGTATGCACTGCTCACTCTAATTTCAAAACACTTTTGTTTCAGAATTCTATAAGAAAGCAATGCTGCAAAAAAAAAAAAAAAATGGCCATTATCTGCTAAAATAAATAACATCTGTGATATAAGGTTATGTTTTATATCCAGATGTAGACGATATTAACAAGGGATGCCATTCCAAGAGTTAGTCTAAAATGCTGTTTATCATGATTTGGAAAATTTTCAAATTATTGCAGAAACAGAATTGTATCACATAAGTGCAAGCTGACAAAATCATGTAATTTCATAAAATCTTCACTCTCAATATTATGCCATACAATCTGTACCGTCAGTATTATGCGTAGGTGATTGAAAGCTGTGAAGTTCTGTTGAGGAGTGGTCAGTAATCACTGATGGGATACCACGCTTTTCTTCATGGTGGGGCTTTTCATTCCCTGCACGATGCCTTCGGACAGTCCTTTTGCCTGAATGTGTCACTGTGAATAAACTATTAAAATCATGGACCGAATTAGTGTATTGCATGTGTATAGGGTTTATCCTCTGGTAAAAGAGCAGAACAGATAAGTGTGTGAAGGATTAGCAAAAGTTATGTGTAAGCCACAAGAATAATTTCCCTAAAGAATGACAGTGTCAATGAAAAGCAACCAAAACTAAATTTATAGGAGACAGAGAACAAAAAGTTGATTTGAGGGAAAATAGAACAAGAGGACATAGCAAAGAGGCAGAGTAAAGTTCAGCATGGCATATTTGATAAATCAAGAGGACATATTTGAGAAGAGAGGGTTATGATACCTGCTAATAGACAGTGGCTATTAGTGGATAGAAACATCGGTCACTGTTCTTAAACACAGCTCGCATTAGAGATAAGGCAACAAAGATCAGCACTATCCAACTCCTAAACTATATGTATTTTTTTACCTCCCAAGATGTTTTACTGGCTTCAATATTTAATCACATATAAAGGGCTCCAGGAAAACTAGCTTTAAAGAGAAAACTTTTAGGAATTATTTTGTTTAGTTCCTGGAAAAAAAAAAAAAAAAGTGGTTTCTTTTAAAACTTGTATTGAAAATTTGGGACCTGGGGCAGTTTTGTTTCTAAACATAAAATCAAATTATAACACTTATCTAGATTATAAAGTCTCTAGTTAGCTTTCATGAAAACCTTAATGATTTAAGGAAGAAGTCAAGACAGTTAGCAAACACATTCAGAGATAAGAAAAGTAATATTCCTAAAATAATTAGATTAAAACCAATTCTAGGTTAAGACTACATTTTGTCTCATACCAAAACTGTCTATCTCTATTGGATTACTCATTTTTCTAGAAGGGCAATAAATATTAATTTAAACCTATAGACGCAAAGGTGCTGAAGGGTGAGATTTTCACTGAGATCATGGAACTTTAAACTACAGATATTGAATAATTTGTCTGAATGAAATGGGCATTATTGTTCACTAAGATATGCTGTCCTGCTACTGAAACTATTTTCCACAATTTTGTACTCAACATAAGATTATTGATTTGTTAGCCATCCTTAGTTAATAGTGTAATGTAGTTGATTGTTGCAAAAATGTTTGCTATAGATACCTCATAAAATTACAGTAATAAGTATCAAAACAATTTATAAAGTATTATTAAATTATAATTTATTTTTAGTTTAAAAGTTTTATATTTTTGCATTATCAGTTAAATTCACTGATTACTTAAAATAAAATTAAGGTAAGCTTGATTTTCTTCAATGAATATGAAATTATATTATAATTACATTAAATAAGAAATATCTCACATTTATCCTAAGCAAAGTTTCTTATAATTGATAGACAGTATTTGTGCACTGATGAAGTATGTCATGTTTTTCAAGGATAAATACTGTTTAACATTACTGTTATTTAACTTTCTTAAAGAGATTAGACGGACCTACTGACTTAGTGAGTTTTTGCATTAATTAACTACCTCATTTATTCAATAAACTTGAGAATGCAGAAGTGTTGCATTAAGAGCCAAAGTCACGAACAAAGATTTGTTCATAAGAATCCCATATTTTTTAATTAGAGAGAAGCAAGCAATAAAGAAGAATACGCGTAAGAAACTTATGATGTGTGATTTCAACATGTCAAAATAAACAGGGATGTTAACTGTGCGTTTATATCACCTATATTATATTGAGGTATGTTTCTTCTATACTCAATTTGTCAAGAGTTTATATCACAAAGGGATGTTAAGTTTTATCAGATATTTTTCCACCCTCTATTGAGGTAATCATGGATTTTTTCTTTGATTCTGTTAATCTCATGTGTCATGTTTACTGTCTTTGGTAAATTGAACCATTCTTCCCTCTCTAGGTAAAAAATCCAGCTTTATCATGATGAATTTTTTTTGATTGAATTTGGTTTGGTAGTATTTTGTTGAGAATTTTTGCATCTATATTTATCAGGGATATTGGCCTATTTTTTTTTTGTGAGTATGTGTTTTTGTCTGGTTTTGGTATCAGAGTAGTACTGGCCTCCTAGATTAAATTTGGACATTTTCTCTCATCTTCAATTTGTTGGAATAGTTTAAGTAAATATAATTGGTATTAGTTCTCCAAATATTTGGTATAATTAGGAAGTGAAGCCCTCAGATCTTAGGATTTTCTTTCACGGGAGATATTTTATTGACTTCTTATGGGCCTGATTAGGTTTTCTATTTGATGATAATTTAATCTTGGTAAATTTTATGTGTCCAGGAATGTATTCATTTCTTCTAGGTTTTACAATTTGTTGGCATATACTTGTTTGTAATATTCTCTTATAATTCTTGTATTTCTGTGGTATTAGTTGTAATGTCTCCTTTTTCTTATTTTATTTGAGAGTCTTCACTTTAGTTAATCTAGCTAAGTTTGTTGATTTTTTTATCTTTTCAAAAAATAAACTCTTTGTTTGATGATCTTTCGAATTGTTTCTTATAGGCTCCATATATTTCTACTTGGATATTTATTATTTCTTTCCTTCTACTAATTTTGGGGTTAGATTGTTCTTGTTTTTCTGGTTCCTTGATAACAGGTTGCTTATTTGAGACTTCTCTACTCTTCTCCTGACACACATTTGTTACTATAAACTTCTCTCAGAACTGCATTTTTTGTATTCTTTAGGTTTTTCTATGTTGTGTTTAAATTGTCATTTGTATGAAAGAATTTTTAAATTTTCTTTTGAATTCTTTCATTGACCCATTGCTTGCTCCTAAGAATGTTATTTAATTTTCATGTATTTGTATAGTTTCCAAATGATTTCTACTTGTATTCCAGAGTAGTTGGAAAAATACTTGATATAATTTTACTTTTTAAAAAATATGTTATGACTTGTTTTGTGGCCTAACATATCGTCTATGCTGAGGAATTTTCCATTTGCTGTTGAGAAGAATGTGTAATTGGCAGCTGTTGGATAGAATGTTCTATAGATGTCTGTGAGGTCTATTTGGCCTAGAGTGCAGCTCAAGTTTCTTTTTTTGTTTGTTTATTTGTTAATTTTCAGACTGACTGACTTGTCCATTGCTGAAAGTAGGGTTTTAAAGTCTCCTACTATTATTGTATTGAAGTCAACTTTATTTATATCTATTAATATGTGTTTTATACATCTAAGTGCCCCAGTCTTAGGTGCATATACATTTACAATTGTTATATTTACCCAATATATTTAATCTTTTATCACTATCTAATAGCTGTCTCTGTCTTTTATTGCCATTTTTATGTAAAGTATATTTTTATCTAAGTATAGCTATGCCTGCTCTTTTTTGGTTTTCATTTGTAGAAAGTATCTTTTTCATCTCTTCAGTTTCAGTATGTGTGTCTTTATAGGTGAAGTAAGTTTCTTGCAGGCAGCACATAGTTGGGTACTTTAAAAAATGTATGGAGCAACTTGATGTATTTTTAATTAGAAACTTAGTTTGCATTAAGCTATTACTGATAGGTAAGAACTTATGACTATCATTTTTAACTTGTTTTCTGGTTGTTTTATAAATTCTTTCTTCCTTTCTTCCTTTGTGGTTAAGCGATTTTCTCTGGTAGAGTATTTTGATTGCTTGCTTTTTATTTTTAGTGTATCTATTATGGATTTTGTGGTTACCATAGGGCTTACACAATCATCTTACAGCTATAACAATTTGTTTTAAGCAGATGACAACTTAACTTTAATCACAAATAAAATCAACAAAAGTCTAAGAAACTCTATACTTGAACTACATTTTCCCCACATTTTGACTTTTTGATGTCTCAATTTACATCTTTTTATATTGCCAATCTCTTGACAAATTGTTGTAGTTACTATTATTTTTAATAGTTTTGTCTTTCAGTCTTCATACTAATTTGAGTCATCCACACACCACAATTACAGTATTTCAGCATTCTGAACATCTATATAATTACTTTTACCAGTGAGTTTTATCCCTTCAGATGTTTTCTTGTTAGGTTTTGCACTCTTTTCTTTCAGATTGAATAAATTTCCCCAGCGTTTCTTTAGTACAGGTTTAGTAGTGATGAATATTCTCAACTCTTGTTTGTCTGAGAAAATCTTTATCTCTAATTTACGTCTGAAGAGCAGTTTTGATGCATATAGTATTTTTGATTGGCAGTTTTTTTTCTTTAAGCATGTTAAAAATGTCATGTCACTCCCACGTGGCCTGTATAGTTTCCACGAAGAAATCTACTACCAGGTGTATTGTAACTCCTTTATAAGGTATTTGCTTCTTTTTTTTTTTTTCTTGCTGCTTTTAGGATCCCTCCTTTGTTCTTGACCTTTGAATTCCATCATTATATGCCTGAGGGTAGTTTCATTTGAGTTGAATCTGCTTAGCGACCTTTGACCTTTCTGTACTTGTATATTTGTAACTTTTGATATTGTTGGCTGTGTCCCCATCTAAATGCCATCTTGAATTGTGTCTCCCATAATCCCCACATATTGTTGAAGGAACCTGGTGGGAGGTAGTTGAATCATGGAGTTTTTGTCCATGCTGTTCTTGTGATAGTGAATAAATTTCACAAGATCTGATGGTTTTATAAAGGGCAATTCCCCTGCACACTCTCTCTTGCCTGCTGCCATGTTAAGACATGCCTTTGCTCCTCCTTTGTTTTCTGCCATGATTGTGAGGCCTCCCCAGCCATGTGGAGCTGTGAGTACATTAAACCTCTTTTTCTTTATAAACTACTCATTGTCAGTTATGTTTTTATTAGCAGCATGAGAACAGACTAATATACTTTTCTTTAAGTTTGGAAAGTTTTCTATTATTATTCCTTCACATAAGCTTTCTCCCTCTTTCTAGTTCTCTACACCTTCTTGAATGCTAATAACACTCTTGTTCTTTGATAAATTTCATAGATCCTGTCAGCTGTTTTTTTTTCTTATTTTTTTCTTTTTTTTCTATTCTGATTGTGTATTTTCAAATAGCCTGTCTTTGAGTTCACTGATCCTTTCTTCTGTTTGATCAGTCTGCTGTTGTGACCCTCTAATGCATTTTTCAGTCTTTTAACTTCATTTTTAGCTCTGGAATTTTTGTTTTAATTTTAAAATATTTGAATCTATTTGTTAAATTTCTATGATAAATTTCTGAATTGTTCTCTGCAGTTTTTATTTTTATTTTATAAGCTTTGTAGATCTTCCTTAAACAGCTATTTTGAATTCTCTGTCTGAGAGACCACACCAGGGTCAATCACTGGTACACTATTTAGTGTATTTGGTGAGGTTGTATTTTCTTGATTATTCTTGATGGTTGTGGATGCCTGTTGATGTCTAGACTTTAAGGAACTGGGTATTTATTCCAGTCTTCACTGTATGGCCTGCTTGTACCGTTACTTCTTCAGAGGACTTTCCAAGAATCAATGGATTCTGATTGTTAGGGTTTCTAACCCTGTGATTACTACAGCCATATAGCAACAGAGGGCACCCTAAGCCCAAGCTTGCTAAAACTGTCTCACAGTCTCTGTGGTCCCTGACCCAGATGTACCTGGAAAAGACCACACCCAGGGGTGTTCCCTGTGTTCCAAGGCAGAGTCCATTACTCAATTTTCTCTTATTCTCCTAGGCAGAAAAACTCTTTCTCATCTCTGTGCTGCCTGGGGTTGGAAGTTGTGATGCAGGCATATGTGTGGCTACCATAGTTGATGCTGTGCTGAGTTATGTCTAAAGCTCATAGCCTCCCAGATCACCAGAGTGCAAGAGCTCACCCAAAGTCTATGGCCACCATGGCCTTCCAGCTGCTAGAATGTTTTGGGGTCCTGAGACTATTTTAGTCAGATGGTAGTGAAGCACGCTGGGACACAGGTTGAAATTGCTGGGGTGGTGGATTCCCTGCTGGTGCCAGGGAAGGTCTAGAACTTTCATCCATAGACACAAACTTGGAATCAGGGGCCACGAGGATTTGTCTGGTGTTGTGTTATTCTGTGGTGGGACTGTTGCTGGGTTTCAAAGCAAAGTTGACGCACACTTTCTTCTCCTTCCCTTAAGCAGATAGCATCTCTCTCCATACTTCACAGCTTGGGCAAGGGGGAGAGATGGTGAAGGCAATGAGATACTGTTCTTCCTATCCTCTCCAATGCATCCTTTCTTATTATTTTGCTAAAACTAGGTATTGTGATCTCTTAACTGGTTTTCTTAAGTCAAGTGAAGATATCTTCTCATGTGAATAGTTGTTCAAATTGATGTTTCTACAGGGGCACAATCACTAGAGAGTCCTGTTCTGCCATCCTCCAGTGAGCAGAGTCTCTAGTAAATTATGTCAGCGTATTTCAATCCATATCTGCACTATAATAGGTGTACGTTCAATCCATACCTGCACCTATAATAAGTGTACATTTACTGTTCACTTAAGTCATTCATTACTTATAGAAATAATGCAAACATCAGCATCCTGATGATTACTTTGCACTTTAGAGTGCTACAATATGCCAGTGACAATCTCTAAAGCAGGAGGTGATTATTTTACCATTTATATGGGTTTGAGGTAAATAGAAGAGTCAATACATTATAAAATGTGTGAATGCATGAAGAAATATTTTGGCATAAAAAGAGAAACTGTCTCTAATAAAAATGTTCAAAATTATGGAATTATTTGATTTAACATAAAATTAAACATAAACTCTGGAAGTATTAGTTATAGTGACATCAAATCATATGTTATGTAAATGGAATTAAAGGCAAAGTACTAACAGTGTAATCTGGCAAAATAAAGTGTTTTTTTTCCTAAGGCTTTACAGGAATATAAAAGTCTCTACCACTATCAATGATATTTTATATGTCAACAATAAAAAACAAATATTTTCCAAGCATTGTGAAACATTGTATTTATGAGTTAGGCATTGAATTCTTGACAGATATGTGACCATTTGAGACAGGAAATCATTGGGTCATTTTCTCATCTATAAAAAACAAGTAACTACTGCAACTGCTAACCAAGCTTTAGTGAATGTTATAGCTGGAACACTAATAATTTAAATGACTAAAATGATTGCAAATTTCAGCTGAATCACATTTTAATTGGCTACTTAAGAAATATATAAAACCAACCAGACGCATCATCATTCATAAAGAAATTTTAAAATATACATATAAGTTTCTTTCTTTGTCCAGAAAATCTTGAATTTGGCCATAGGATTTAATATCATATCACAAATGGATGTATGATGTTATCCTTTCTTTCTGTCAATGTTCTTATGATTATCTTTTTTGATCAGCTGTTATCACTTTGCTTTATCATCTGCTTTCCTATAGTTAATTTGTAGTTATTACAGTTGATGTTTTTATTATTACTACTACTGTTGTTATGGAATGGGCTCTTATCATATGTTAGAAAGCTCACTATATGTTTCTTCAGAATGCACACAGCCTAGAACCAAACTATGTGTCTTTCTGATGCAGAGTTTAATTGCATAACCGTTCATCTGTGTTACCTCTGTTTAAAGTATGTATGTGTTCAAAGAGTAATTTACCTAATGTGTCCAGGAAAATATTATGTAGGAAGTAATATATAATATCTATAAAGATGAGAAAAGTAATACTATTATAGCTCCCTCCTCACTCTCCCCTGCCATCTTCACCCACACACAAAAAAATAGCTTTTATGTTATAGGACAATGCTCAGGGTAGAATGATAACTCCAAAGATAAGCCCAAGCAACTCATGGGGTTCACAAAACAAGCAAAACAAATGCAAAAGGCAGTTAACATTAGTCATTTGCAAAAGGATATACCTGCAATAAACTTTGAACTTTGAACATTCACAGGTTCCAACTAATAAAGGACCACCACTGAGGAAGTGAACATTTTAGCAAGACAGGGCCTGAGAACAATACACTGAGAAATACAAAAGTAGATAAAAAGACACTGGGAAATTCAGGTAAGGCAATAAGTCGACCAATACATAAGGAATGCATTACATATGAGAAAATTTTCTTGCTTTTGGAGCAATTCAAAAAAGAGAAAATGTCTTTAGATAAAAAATGCATAATTAGAGTAACAATGGAATATGCAATCATAAAAGTAATAATAAAAAATTAAAAAATAATGAAAACTGCACTGGTGGAGATGGGGTAGAAATGAAGAAGTGTAATCTCACAGATCTATAGAAGAAATATGAAACATTATAGCCTTCTTATAAAAGTCTGAAAAATATAAAAGCTAATAGAAATATATTTTATTTTATATCAATCAATATGATAAGTAATTGAACACATTCATAAATAATGGTTAATGCATACCATGGAATATTATGAAAACATTGTATAGTTGGAGCAAATAGGAAGTTGTCAATTGTGTTATCCATTTGGGTTCCCTGGACCACATCATAAAAAGAAGAATTGTCCTGGGCCACATGTAAAGTACACTAACACTAATGATAGCTGATGAGGTTGAAAAAAAAAAAAAATCACACACACAAAAATCCCACAATGTTTTAAGAAAGCTTATGAATTTGTGTTGGGCCATATTCAAACTGTCCTGGGCCACATATAGCTGGAGGCCCATGGGTTGAAAAAGCTTGTTATAAAGTGAGTAAAATTTACATAATGAAATCCCCTTAAAACAAGGGAGAACAATTTTCTAGTATATATGATTATATATTTGTTTATATATTATGAGTTGGGGAAAGTTTTGTGATACAATAGAAATTACTTAATAAATAGGAAGAGCTACTGGTGTCAGAAAGGAACAAGAAAACAGGAGAGATGAGTTATGGTGAAATTAAAATAGGCATTCAAAACTAAACATAATTATGAACCAGTTAAGTTTCACAGCTTTAATACATCTTATTCTTGGCACAATCAGTAATTTGTGTTATCCCTAAAATTTCTCCTGAATTTCAGACTCATATACAAGTGTGCTTTTGACTTTCATTTATATGTTTAATAGTCATCTCACATTTGATATGTTTTTTGTTGTTGTTGTTGTTGTTTTTTTTTTTTCTTGAGACGGAGTCTCGCTCTGTCGCCCGGGCTGGGGTGCAGTGGCCCGATCTCAGCTCACTGCAAGCTCCGCCTCCCGAGTTCACGCCATTCTCCTGCCTCAGCCTCCCGAGTAGCTGGGACTACAGGCGCCCGCCACCTCGCCCGGCTAGTTTTTTGTATTTTTTTTAGTAGAGACGGGTTTCACCGTGTTAGCCAGGATGGTCTCGATCTCCTGACCTCGTGATCCACCCTTCTCGGCCTCCCAAAGTGCTGGGATTACAGGCTTGAGCCACCGCGCCCAGCCCACATTTAATACGTTTTAAACAAAACTGTTGATTTTCCAGTACAACCCTATTCCTTTCCATCTTTTTCACATCAGGAAATTGCGACATCATTCTTCCAAATTGTATAGCTCCTCTCAGAAAGTCTTCCCTCCTCCACCCTGAATTTATGTACTGATTCTGGCTTCTTTCACTATCTTGTACAGGCAATTATGCAGGTCCAAAATGCTGGTGATGTTTCACCTAGGCAATTGCAATATCTCCTGGCCTTTCCCCTGGCTGCCAGTCTTCACTTCTTGAGAGTCAATTCTCTAAACTAAGGCAGAGTAATCCTGCTAAAAATTAGTAATATGTTACTGTTCTGCTAAGTGCTTGCCGTGGCTTTCAATCTTATGTAGAGTAATGCCCATAGATTTGTCAACGCTTTGGAAGACCAGCTTACAGATTTCCTCTCTAACCTTTTTTTTTTTTTTTTCCTGTGGAGAAGGAGTCTTGCTCTGTCGCCCAGGTTGGAGTGCAGTGGCGCAATGTCAGCTCGCTGCAACCTCCGCTTCCCGGGTTTAAGCAATTCTCCTGCCTCAGTTTCCGGAGTAGCTGGGATTACAGGCGCACGCCCCCACGCTCGGCTAATTTCTTCTGTATTTTAGTAGAGATGGGTTTCCTATGTTGCCCAGGCTAGTCTCAAACTCCTGAGCTCAGGCAATCCGCCCGCCTCGGCCTCCCAGAGTGGTAGGATTACAGGCGTGAGCCACTGCGCCCAGTCTCCAACCTCATTTCTTAAAGCACTCTTGCTTTCATTCATTTTGGCCCAGCCACTATGGCTTCATTGCAGCTAATGGAATTCATCAAGTATATTTATTCCCACACCAGGCCCTTAATGTTTGCTTATTCCGTTTAGTGTATTTTTCCTCCCAATGATCGTGTATTGCTACCTCACTCCCTTTAGATCTCTGCTCGAATTTAACTTTATCAAGGTGGATCTCCCTTGTGAATTACATAAAACCTTACCCCTTACAGACCTCATTATTCTCTCTACCCTGCATTATCCCCGTTTCACGTATACTTATATACAAACAAGATAGCAAAATAAATAGACTGATCAATTGATTGATCAATAGATGTCTAGTCTCCCCAGGCAAACTTTTCTCTCAACCACATGTATGAGGCTTTGTTTTTGGTAAAAAAATAAGCAAAATATTAGATTTTTTAAAATAAATATATTTAATGGTTAAAAATGTTTAATTTCTTATTTTTTTCTCAAACAGTCCTCCTTTTCTGGCTGCCTTATCTTTTTTCACAATGACTGTGAGTCTATAACTATCTCCTCTGACTCCCCAGTATATACACACACTCTCTTCATCATCTCACTCTCATGTTTGCAACATTCATTTTCTCTTTTCATTCTCACTGCCACCCCCTTAAGAGAACTATCTCTTGTTATCATTCTTCTAGATTTCATGGACTCCATGTATTTTCCTTTCTTGAACATCTGTGTCACAATTTTCCTAATTTCACTTTGTAAAACCTAGTCAAATGTGTGACATGCAGCACTTTTTACCTTGCTTTTGCAGCAACGTGCTCTTTAGATACCCTAACTACATCTTCTACTTTCCAATTCTATTCTTTTTTCAGGAACTCAATTAAAATGTCAGTTATTATATTTTCTCCCTAGAATATTAGCTAAGATTGATCTGTTTTTTTAACTCACAGTATTTTAAACTTTTATCTTATTCAGTATGAGAAAATAAATATTTGCATATATCACAAAGCAGGTACATTTTTGAAAATATAAGCTATTGTATACGTTTATATTTCTAAAGGACTCATAATCTCAGCAAAAAGGAAAAGTCTATCTTTAGAGAGTGAAAAACCCTATGACAAAATTTAAGGTTAAAAGGCAAATTAAGTGAAAGATTGTCACAATACAATGAATGATGGATAATTTTACCTATTGAAGAATGAGAAATAGATAACAGTGCATTTAAAACTATAAAGAATGATGAGCATGCTAAAAATATATTGTTTATCATTGATTAATATTATAGCTTCATTTCATCTATTTTTCTCTAGATAGATCCCAAAATTATCTATAAATTAAAAGGCATTATAGCACTAATGATTTTGTTGGTTTATGAGGATTTTTTTTAAATTATGTATTTGTAAACAATCTGGCCAGTGACTAGAAGGTCAGAGTTTCCAACAGTGAAGGTGCTTCATTGAAGTTATCATCCCCATCTGTGAGGAATACTTTTATCTAGAGCCAATGCGAAGTACTTTGCTCTGCTGAGACCACAGATTTTCTGTGTGTGTGTGTGTGTGTGTGTGTGTTGCATACGAACATTCTGCACGTGGCACTCTTAGTAGCATCCTGCCTTCTGCTGGGGAAGTTTGTAAAGATTTACATAAAAGTTTTCTTTATATCTTTCCTTTTATTTAATTTGTATTTATGTACTTTGAGGCCAGCTTCTCTCAAGAGAAGTTAGATTTTATTGTGATAATCTCACAAAAGGGCATTACACTTCTACTGAACACATTTTGTAAATCTCTTGCTTCCTCAGTAGAAACTATATACAAAGATGTATATAGGAAACATAAACTCAGTAAATAGATTCATTAAACAACTTCAGCTTTCACAAAAGCAACCTGACAGGTATTTCATGGAACAGCCTATGCTATGAACTTATCCTATTTCAGTAAAGCATTGTATAGTGGATACGTAGGAATTTGTGCCCCTTCTAATATTTGTTATACTTTCCTCTACAATTGGAAGTAACTTCGGCTTAATTAAACTTCTTTTCTCTCCTTATGATTCAAATATATACACATATGACCCCACTGCATCTGCTCAACTATTTTCTCCTTTATTTCTCCTCTAAGATGACATGTATCTTAGTCCATTTTGTGCTGCTATAACGAAATATCTGAGACTGGGTAATTTATAAAGAACAGATATTTATTTCTCACAGTTCTGAAGGCTGAGAAGTTCACGATTAAGACCCCCGCAGTTTCAATTGTCTGGTCAGGTTGTATCCTTTGAAAGAGCAGAACACTGTGTCCCCACAGGCAAAAGAGCTGAAGAGCAAGCTAGTCAAACTCTGCGTGCAGCGTCTTTTACATAGCTTTTGGTTTCATTAACAAGAAACTCTCCTGGCATAATCAATTCTTAAATGTCCCACCTCTTAATGCTATCACATTGGCAACACTTGAATTTTGGAGGGGACACATTTAAACTATAGTCACATGTATATTTTAAACTGTTTAGATAAATTAGTTTATAATTCAAAGTAATTAAATATCTCACATAACACACGTGATAGCTACAAATAATATAATTTATTATTTATCAATTGAGATATTCAAGAGAAAAATGGTATGAAAACAAATACCAATTGTATGTACTAGAGACTGAATGAAATGCAAAAAAAGAGAAGAAAAAATAAGAAAAGTAAAATAGTTTTACTCAAGAATACTATACTTATTCAAATAGACATTCACTTGTAAATGTACTAGAATAATATATATTCAAGGATCAATTAATATCTATGTAAAAGGCTTTAGAAAAAATTTAAAACCTCAGACAATAGAGACTCAAATCAAAATACTAACTCAAAATCTAGATAAACTGTGATCTATAAAGTTGATTACACACTAAAAAAAAACCAAAGTATTAGTTAATCATGAAATATATGGTTACAAAACAGAAGGCAAGAATCCTTTATGAAAGAAAAGAAAAACTATTATACTTATAAACAGTTTTTAAAAAGCATATTGACCTTTTTCACAGAATGTACCAAAACAAACATGGAGAGAGGAGTAGATTTAGAAAGTTATAATTATTAAGAACACTCTAAATTAAAGAATTAATGGATGCTGTTTCATTATTGCATACAAATCATTCAAATACCAAGAGAGAAAATGCACAAAAAAAGAAAACGATAGTAACCACATATAAAGAAACATATGGTATAAAAACAACAAATACAAACAACAAAAGTAAAATCAAAGAATTCATACATATGGTCTATGTGTGTGTGTGTGTATATATATATATATGTATATATTTATAAAACAAAACATACAAAATTTTTACCACTGTCACTTCCATTGCTAATACTTAGGCCATACTCCATCAACTCTCATCAGGATTACTTGAAATAATTCAATAATTACTGAATAATTGAATATTTTAAATAACAGTGCTAGTTTGTATTTATCAAGTAGTTAATACATACATGCTATTTTCCAAATATTATCTCATCGAATCATCACAAACTCCCATAAACTACGATATTTTCCTCTTTAACAAAAAAGGATATGGAGAGGTTGAACCAATAATCAACACTGACTCAAAGCAGTAAATGCCAAGGACTGTCTTTCAGCAGCATCCATGTTTACAGGCGCAGCTTATATTGCCATACAGAAAATGTCAGGAAAGAACAAAGCTTCATTTTCTTTTTTATCTGATAGTAAAATGTTAATATTTATAATCAATCTAAAAATAATAAATAGAAAATAAAATTTGATGCCTATCTTATTTATAAGTAAAGATATAAATATACTGGTGAGTCTTCTGGGTCCCTTCTTGCATTTGCTAAGGAGTTTCTCAATGAGTGTCCCATTGGTGCCTTCTACAGTGTGGCAGGTTCCTCCCAATCCTCATTGGTGTCATTCTGATACACACACTAATCCCACTAATCCTCTAAGACTGATTATTGCCTCTGATGTCACTCTCTCCCACTCCCTTACAGTCCATTCTCAACAGAGAAGGTGAGAATATTATGCAAAAGTGTGAGTTATTTTGCTGCTCAGAACTGCTTAACATATTATTAATTCACTCAGAATAAAAGTCAGCATCTTAGCAGTGTCTTGGGAAAAAAAAGGAAAAAAAAAAAACCCTATAGGATTTGCTTTACACTCTCTAGTCTCATTTTCTAATACTTCTCATTCATTCTCTCCACTCCAACAGAGACTCCTCGCTCTTTATCCTTCACCCTGGCACCCTGCCACTTCATGGTTTTTGCGCTTTCTCAACTAATCCCCAAATAACTTATTCTAATGCTCAGACGTTATCCTTTCCCCTTGCTGTATCTTATCTCCTTTATATCTCTGCTTAAATGTTAATTTTCTGTGAAGTATCCCTAGGAATTCTCATCTCTTATTTGTGCACTTGGCCTCTCATATATATGTATATTGTACTGTTTGCCCACACCTTAAAGAGTGCTTACTACATAAATGGAGCTCAGTAAGTATTTGCTAAATAAATGGATGATTTTGTGCCTGTTAATCAAAGATTTTAGATACTTTGGTTATCTTCATCCTCATTAGCTCTTTCCAGTTATGTCATTTTCACTTTGACTTGGCCTTAATTCTGTCCATTATCTATCTGGTCCTCACTTATCTTCTGTACTGTGCAGACCTAAATTTTGCAAGAGGAGCACCTGGGCACTGGAGCTACCAAGAAGGAAAAGAATGTTGGATTAATTACTGCTTCTTAGAATAAAAATTTTAGATTTTTCTAGCATCTGTATGATTCCTTCAACCAGTTAAAGTGACTCTTCATTACTGCATAATGTTTTCTACCAGTATAAGATGAAGATTCCAGTAATGAACACTCCACAACATATAAAGTGCATTATGGATTTCATTTAGACAACCTTAATTTAAATTATTTTGGCTGCTGCCCACCAAATATAATTGAGTTACTTAAGCAGTCCCTTTACTGACAAAATGAAATGTTACATGTAGAATTTTTTGAACCATGTAGAAGATTTACTGATATTAGTCCCTTTCTTAATTTAGAAAATTAAACTGTGAATTAATTTTGCTTAATCTAATTTTCCTTGAGAGAGAGGGTATACTATTTTTTTTTTTTTTACTATTCATTTGTTGATGCCTTTATTAAATGAACAAATAATTACTGAGCATCTATGTATGCCAAGCAGTGGAATTTCATAAGGTTGAAATTTGCCTTGGGATTTCAGTTATAAAGATACAAATAGCCAATTAATTCTAACTAAATACCAGACACTGTAGGGAGAACTTGGTATAAAACTAAGAAGAGATAGAATATTAACTAATTTAACCCTAATTACATCCTCAGAATTCCAGTCTCTTACTGTTTCCTTTTACAAATGAGAAACGGTGAAATAAAGAAGATCGTTTGCTCAATGGCATATTGCTCCTATCTTGAAAGCTCAACTCAAGGGCATCTGAGACCATATGGCTCCAAAATCCCTGTTATAATAGACTAAAACCTACTATCTTAAACATGAATAAACTTAATTCCTACCATCAAAGACCTTACAGTATAACAGAAAAAATGAGCAGCTAAAATATTTAATACTATGGTATAAGTTGATATGCCTGCTGTAATAAAAGTTTGTATGGAAATTTAAAGAAACTCAGATTAAGAAGTAACTTTACAAATGGGTAACAGGTGTTAGCAGAGAAAGCTGAAGAGAAGCAGTGACCTAGATGTCTGAGAAATATTATTTAATAAGCAGGTCTAGCCCATTCTAGGAAATGAGAAAGAACAACTGTGATTAATTATTAGATAACTTTGTGAGGTCAATTCCAATTCTCTGGGAGTTGCATCTGTCTCTTTCTCCATGAAATTGCAACCTTATTACTCTGACATTTGAATGCCTATTTTTAGAACATATAACTTTATAAACATGCAAAGACTGGAAGAGAAAGTATTCACATTCACAAAATGAATGCTATATTCACTGTTAATGTGTCTCATTTCCCTCCTTCTAAATACAAGTAGTACCTTTCAATTCCATATACAGTAAAAGATAATTGGGTACTTGGAAACAATATAACCAAAGATGAAAGCCATGAACATCCCAATCCCATTGTCAGTCTGTCACATTAATAAAAGTGCAATCACCTTGCTTTATTTTAAATATGCCATGTGAGAAAAATTTTAAAAAGCAATCCAGCACCCCTGGTATGCACCATTGTTCTTTTTATTGCCAGGTTATTCTCAATGCAAAAATCACAGATGTTGACCAAAATTAAAGTAATAGTTCACTCTCATAAAAGCAGTGGTTTACAGATTGCTGAGATAATATGGTAGCTATGATCATGACCATCTGCTTTATGTCCAGCCATTAGTAATGTGACTTTTTTTATTTGATTAAAAACCTTACACAATCAGCTACTCAATAAGTTTCTGTGAAAACATTTTTACGTTAAATAAGATTGCACCTTATGTTTTCAGCCTTGGATATTACCCTATATGGTTTCCATTAATCTCATGATAGCTAGAATTATGGAAATTTATTCTGTGTACCTCTCTCTTCCTGCTAGTCATGGTGCTAAAACACATGTATAGTTTGGTAGAGATAAAAAGTAATTAAAAATTCTCAATTTTTAATTTTTGTGATTGATGCAAACTAAGAGAAATAAACACCATAATGGATCTACTTCTTCCTTTCCCCAAATTCTAGACATATAGTTGTATCAGACTATACAAATACAAATTCTACAAATATGTTGAGTTCTCACTTTATGTCGGTGACTTTCTTTGTATTAGAAATGCAGGTGTAAAAGAAATACAAATCTCTGTTCTCATGGAGTTTCATAGGTAACAGAAAAATATACACAGAGTCAAACTACTCATGTAGTTATGAGTGCCATGAAGACAAAAACACAATGATATGAGAGAAAGTGACAGCTGGGTTGATTTGGACAGATGGGTATGTTGCATTGTAGTTTTAAGGAAGCTATTCAAAGAAGGTAACATTTTAGCTAAGTTTCCTGTCTATAAGAACAACTTATTTTTTCTATTAGAATACATTCTAAATTTGTGCCATGAAACATGAGAGTCAACAAAACCAGACAAAACCAATGTCTGTTAATCTTTATAACACCATTTTGTTCTTACTATACTCAGCCACATTGGCCTTTTTTTCCGATGTTTTGAAAGTAGAGATATTACTTATGGATTGTATATGAAAGCAGAACAATTGTACATGCCTACATGTGAAAGATAAAGAAAAGAGAAGAAACACTGCTGACCTCTTAGGATTTGGGCTTGAGTAACTGGGATAACTTTAGAACCATTTACTGAGTTATGAAGGAAATATATCTGTGTCCTTTCCTTTTCTCTCTACTCCTCTCCATTCTTTTCCCTTTTTCCTCTTTCCCCTTTCCATTTTCCTCTGTCTTCCTTTCCATTTTTCTCTGTTTCTTTCCTCCTCTCTCTCCTGCTTTCTCTCATTATCTCCCTTTTTCCTTCCTTCCTCCCTCCCTCTCCTTCCCTCTTTCTCTCTTTCTCTCTCCCTTCCTTCCTTCCTTTCTTTTTCTTTCTTTCTTTCTTTCTTTCTTTCTTTCTTTCTTTCTTTCTTTCTTTCTTTCTTTCTTTCTTTCTTTCTTTCTTTCTTTCTTTCTTTCTTTTTTCTTTCTTTCTTTCTTTCTTTCTTTCTTTCTTTTTCTTTCTTTCTTTCTTTCTTTCTTTCTTTCTTTCTTTCTTTCTTTCTTTCTTTCTTTTTCTGCCTCCCTCTCCCTTTGTCTCTCTTTATTTCTTCTTTCTTTCTCTTCAGGATATATTTGGATATATTTGCGTTTTAAATAATTGTAAATATTAGGGTGACACTTGAGCCTTCTCTCCTATTTCCCTTCACCACTGTGAGCTCTAAATCAGTGACAAATCACTTTAAACAAACATGGCTTTTCTGTTATTTACATCAATATTTCTCAACATTGTGCTTATGCAGATATATTTAAATTATGAGACAAAATAGAGAAATTGCAGAGGGAAGAAGATGTTTGTGACCCACATAACTAATAAACATTAAAAAGTTAACACAAATAATAAGATTGGCAAAATAAGTTAATAGGCATGTCACAAAAGAGACTATCTAATGGCCAAGTGATCATATGAAAAGGTGTTTAATTTTGTTTATTAAGTAAATGCAAATTAAAGCTACAAGGAGAAATCAGTAAGCCACAGAATGTCTAAAATTAATTGATTGAAAATTGAAGTACTGGAAAGAAGGTAGAATAACAAAAACCTTTAATAACCCTCAGCCTGCTAGCAGGATTTTATATTATTGTATATATTTTGGAGAAATTGTTTGGCCATATTTATGACAGTGAAAATACTTGCTCTCTGTGACCCAGCAATTCCACATGTAGAATATGTATCTGTGTTATTTTATTTTCCCATTGCTGATAAAGACATATCTGAGATTGGAAAATGTACAAAATAAAGAGGTTTATTGGACTTACAGTACCACATGGCTGAGGTGCTCTCACAATCATGGCAGAAGGCAAGGAGGAGCAAGTCACATCTTACATGGATGGCAGCAGGCAAAAGAAGAGCTTGTGCAGAAAAACTCCATTTTTAAAACCATCATATCTTGTGAGACCCATTCACTATCATGAGAACAGCATGACAAAGATCCACCTCCATGATTCAGTCATCTCCCACCAGGTCCCTCTCAAAATATGTGGGAATTATGGGAGCTACAAGATGAAACTTGGCTGAGGACACAAAACCATACCATATCATTCCATCCCTGGCTCCTCCCAAATCTCATATCTTCACATTTCAAAATCAAGCATGCCTTCTCAACAGTCCCCCAAAATCTTAACTCACTTCAGTATTAACTCAAAAGTCCACAGACCAAAATCTGATCCAAGACAAATCCCTTCCACCTATGAGCCTGTAAAATAAAGAGCAAGTTTGTTACTTCCTAGATACAATGGGGGTACAGGCATTGGGTAAATACAGCCATTTCAAATGGTAGAAATTGGAGAAAACAACAGGGCTACAGGTCCCATGCAAGTCCAAAATTCAGTTGGGCAGTCAAATTGTAAAGCTCCAAAATGATCTCCTGTGACTTCATGGTTCACATCCAGGTCATGCTGATACAAAAGGTAGGTACCCATAGTCTTGGACAGCTCTGCATCTGTGGCTTTTCAGGGTACACCCTCCTTCCCTGCTGCCTCCATGGGCTGGCATTGAGTGTCTGCAGCTTTTCCAGGTGCAAGGTGCAAGCTGTCAGTGGATATACCATACTGGGGTCTGTAGGACAGTGGCCCTCTTCTCCCAGCTCCACTAGGCAGTGCCCCAGCAGGGACTCTGTGTGGGGGACTCACCTCATATTTCCCTTCTCCACTGCCCTAGCAGTGGGGTCCACGAGGACCCCACCCCAACAGCAAACTTCTGCCTGAGCATCCAGGCATTTTCACACATCTTCTGAAATCTAGGCAGAGGTTTCTAAACCTCAATTCTTGACTTCTGTGCACTCACAAGCTCAATGCCACATGGAAGCTCCCAAGGCTTGAGGCTTCCACCCTCTGAAGCTGACATGGCTCCGTTGTCTGGAGTATATAACCTGGTTCTTTGTCTTGGTCGAGAAAGAATTCAGGACATGGATACACACAAAGAGTGTTTTTAGGAGTGGAAAGTTTAATAGATAAAGAAAAAGAGAGAGAAAGAAAAGCTTCCTCGTGCTGAGGAAGTGGGTCACTCAAGAGATGGTTTCTAGTTTGTGGTGGGATGCCATTGATTTTGTATGGAAGCTTGAGGAGACCTTATGATATACGTAGGGTCCAGAGGATTTGTTTGACCAGGTGTGCCATTTATATAGCCCACAAAAAGACTGGCCCTCCACCCTAGTCTTTTATTATGCAAATGTGGCCTCTAGCTGTTGGTTTCCATAATGATTACACACGTGGTTTTACTTGCATGATACTAGCACACAGGTGGTGACAAGGTAAAGAGAGCAGGATGCAGCATATTGAATTTACCTGGTTTCCAGGTACAGCTGCCAACATTTACATATAAAAGCTTCTAGTTTGCATATCTATGCCTGACTCTTCAGGCTGCTTTCCGTTAGAGATGAAATGATTTAGGGCTTCTTGTTATTAAAGGAAAATTCCACCAAGAACTCTTTTACCCTTTCTAGCTGCCTACAAATAATTTCTTAATAACTCCTGTATTATTTCCCCCCTCAGGAGACATAACACTAATTGCTGTCAGAGGGTGTTGGACAACAATTCTTTCTAGCTACTTCCTGCTGAAAAGGGGCGTCTTGTTGGGGGGACAGCAGTTGGGGCTTCTCCTGAGGTTGATCTAAGGGTTCTTGGAAAAATGGCATGTTTATGTGTGGCTCTGTTTGAGCACCATTTGGAGTTTGATTGCTTCTAAGTGAAAAGAGATAAATTTTATAAAAACGTTTAAAATATATAATTAGAATATGGGTATTAAGATTACCACGGTTAGTGGAGGTCCTATAGACCCCAGCTACGACAGTAGAGTTTGATATCTATTAGTTACACCAACGGATTGTAATACCGGTTTGTCTCCACTAGACGGCGCTGTACATTACCAGAATTTTTAATATAAAAGTAACATACTCCTTTCCACTTTGCTTTGGCAGCAGTGAATAATTTTAGGTTTAGGCCATTTTCATAACTTGTGATATGACTGAGAAAAATATTATTTAGTGGCTAAAATAACTTTAGTGTTAGTCTTGGGAATTTCTTTCCTTTAATTGTTATTTTATGACTTCCTCAGCCCTCTTGCAACATACTTAAACTTTCTGACTTGTCCAAAACATCCGCCCTTTAAACAACCAGTCATTTCTTTTTAGGACAAGAATTTAACATACAAGATCCTTTCTTATCCTTTCCTATATAAAATATCTTTCTTTATAACCTTCTTTATATAGCTTGGGTTCTGACCCTGGTAACCTCCACATCTGGGTGCAGTTTAATCTCCAGTGGTCTCCACCACAGGCTGGACAGGGTCAAGGTGGCTTCCTCTTGCTGTTTCGTCACTCTTTCTAAAATGCCCTGGCTTGGCACACTGATAGTGACCAGTGGATATGCTTCAGGGATCCTGGACTTTGCAAGCCTTTAAAGCAGCTACTAGAGACTTTGTCCTTCTCCTGAGCTTTCTCTCTTTCTTTTGTGCCTCCTCCTGGTCCCCATTATAAAAGACCGAAGTGTCCACCTTCAGGAGGTTCTGTAAGGTACTATATGGTCCTACAACTTGCTTCTGTAGTTTCCTTCTAATATCAGGAGCTACCTGTGTAATAAATGGATCCTTTAGAATGACCTGTCTCTTATCAGGGGATAAGGAGGAGTGCTCTATTAGTGCCACTCTCAATCTTTCCCTAAAGGCTGCAGGATTCTTTTCTGGCTTTTTGTCTATTATAGACAGTTTAGAGAAATTACAAGGTCTGACGTTAGTTATTCATAGGTCCTTTAGAATGTATATTAAAAAGTGCTTCCTTTTCTATTCATCTGCAGAGCTATTGGGATCCCAGTCAGGTTTGTCAAGAGGAAGTACTTCCCCTCCTATTGGGAATGGTGTTTTTGCTATTTCTCCTTTATTCCCTTTTGATGTATTATAGGTGATATTGCTCATCTCTGAAAGTATCTGCTGCCTGCAGAGTTGCCTGCTTTTCAGATACTGTTAGGGTTTGGTTTAGCAGCAGCATAATGTCCTTCCATGTGAGGTGAAACACCTGAGTTAAATTCTGGAAAGCTTCTATATGCCTATTGGGGTTGCCAGAAAATTGACCTAAGTCTTCCTTTATTTGCCTAAAGTCCTGTAATGAGAAGGGAACTTTAGGTGGCCCTAAATAAGAGGAATTCTTAAATATTTCCCCTGGAAATTGCTTTTCTAATTCTGGGGAATCATTCTCTATAGCCCTGTCTGATAATGCTTGTTTAAAAAGCTGGGTTGATTTTACAACGCTTGCAAAGATTTAGTAAAAATACCATGCCCTTAAGGAAAAAAAAAAAAAAAAAAAAAAAAAAAAATTGGCTGCTTTTATCTTCAAAGTCCTAAGGTTAAAAAAGTTACAGTGTTTCAGAGTGCACTCCAGAGGGGTACAAGCTGAAAATTGTCTGTTACCCATCAGAAAAAGAAGTAAGAATAAAAGCATCCTTTTAGTCTCCCCTTCTTTCACCATGACCCAGGATGGAGGGGAAGAGAGTGGGAGCGTCCCCTCTTTCTCTTTGGTTCCTGGGTCCTGCCACCATGTTAAATGTACCTCCCATGGTTGTAGGCATGGTCCTCTAAGCCATGGAGCCCTCTGAACTAAGTGATAAGATTAACCACGTTTTACCCGCCCAGCCTTGGTATATTTGCCTGTGTGATCTGCCTGGCTCCCCAAAAAGTGGATCTCCAAGAAAACTGTCCTCTTTAGGCGAGGCTTCTTTAATGGAGGCAACGTGCTAAACTGTCTGCTATTATGGCCCAGGTAAAACATTTACCCTTAAAAAATGGTTCCGGTTAACTTCTGAACTTATAACAAACACCCTACCTAATTAAGTACTGTTCTAATTGGAGACAGAATAGGTACCTTAAATGAACGTAGAGACCCAATGGTGATTTTTCCTGCTTTTGGGACAGTTTTGGCACTAAAATTTGACTGCAGAGGACATGTTACTCCTAATTGTTGAAGGCAGAGCTTTCCTGTTCATAGATGGGGCTTTTCTAGCAGGGCAAAAAGAGGGGAATTGGGAAGCTGCAGTGCTACGGTCAAGGACCCGCAATGCACCACATGAAGAGGATTTCTATGTCCACTAGGTGGCGCTGTTGGGTTAGAAATGCCATGAGCTCACCAGGGAAATGATTGAGAGCGCGACACTCACTCATTATAGCATTTCCTGATCTTTCCTAACAGAACTGTTTCCCTGAACTGTAAAATTTCCTACACATTGTACACACAGAGACATAGCAACTGCAGATACAAAATAAAGAAACATTTTGCAACAGGATAGCTGGAGACCAATTACCAGCCCCAATGGGCTGTCAGAGGCTGGGTTCAGTCCAGAAGCCTTTGAATAACGCCAGGGTGAGCCCTGCCCAGAAGTCCCCAGTTGCCCCAGGACTTCTCCCAGCCTCGCATGATGGCTAGGAACTCCATGAAAGGTAAACAGATTTGAAGAGAGTCTTGAGATTAAAGGTCAGATTTGAGGTTTGCTCCATACGCAACAGTCTGATGTTTCTATCTTCTGTTCTGATCCCAATCCCTGATAAGCACCCAAGTGAAATGGCTCTGTTGTCTGGGGTATATATACCCTGGTTCTTTGTGTTGGTTGAGAAAGAATTCAGGATATGGACACACACAAGGAGTGAGTTTAAGAGTAGTAAATTTAATAGACAAAGAAGAAGAGAGACAGAAAATGCCTCCTCATGTTGAGAAAGCAGGTTGCCCAAGAGAGGATTTCCAGTTTGCAGTGGGAGGCAATCAATTTTGTACAGTGGCTTGAGGTGGCGGTTGATTTACATAGGGTCCCGGGGATTGGTTTGACCAGGTGTGCCATTTACATAGCCCATGAAATGACTGGTCCTCCCACCCTAGCCTTTATTATGCAAATGTGACCTCTTCCTGGTGGTCACCATGATGCCTGCACACATGGTTTTACCAGGCAGCTGCCATGATACCTGTACATGTGGTGACAAGGTAAAGAGAGCAAGAACTACCGTATTGAATGTACCTGGTTTCCAGGTACAGATGCCGGCATTTACATATATAAGCTTCTAGTTTGCATATCTATGCCTTACTCTTCCCACTGCTTTCTGTTAGAGAAGAAATGGTTTGAGACTGCTTTTTATTAGAGGGAAATTCCACTGAAAACTCTTTTATCTTTTCTGGCTGTCTGAAAATAATTTCTTAATAACTTCTGTATTAAAGCCATAGCATGAGCTCTATGTTGGCCCCTTTCAGACACCACTGGAGCAGCCAGGATGCAGGGCTCCAAGTCCCTTGGCTACACATTGCACAGGGACCCTAGGCCTGGCCCACAAAACCACTTTTTCTTCTGGGACTCCAGGCCTGTGATTGGAGGGGCTGCCGTGAAGGTCTCTGACATAGCCTGGAGGCATTTTCCCCATGATCTTGGGGATTAACATTAGGCTACTTGATACTTATGCAAATTCCTGCAGCTGGCTTGAATTTCTCCTCATAAAAGGGATTTTTCGTTTCTACTGCATAAGCAGGCTGCAAATTTTCTCAACTTTTATGCTGTTTCCCTTTTAAAACAGAATGCCCTTAACAGCACCCAAGTCACCTCTTGAATGCTTTGCTGCTTAGAATTTTTATTCCACCAGGTACTCTAAATCATCTCTCTCAAGTTCAAAGTTCCACAAATCTCTAGGTCAGGGGCAAAATGCTGCCAGTGTCTTTGCTAAAACATAGCAAGAGTCACATTTACACCAGTTCCCAACAAGTTCCTCATCTCCTTTTAAGACCACCTCAGCCTGGACCTTATTGTTTATGTTAATATCAGCATTTTTGTCAAAGCCATTCAGCAAGTCTCTAGGATGTTTCAAACTATCCCACATTTTCCTGTTTTCTTCTGAGCCCTCTAAACTGCTCCAAACTTTGCCTATTATCCAGTTCCAAAGTTGCTTCCAGATTTTTGGGTATCTTTTCAGAAATGTCACACTCTACTGGTATCAATTCCCTGAATTATTCTGTTTTCACGCTGATGATAAAGACATACCTGAGACTGGGAAACTTACAAAAGAAACAGGTTTATTGGACTTGCAGTTCCACATAGCTTGGGAGGCCTCACAATCATGGTGGAAGGCAAAAGGAGCAAGTCACATCTTATGTGTATGGCAGCAGGCAAAAGGAAAGCAGAGACACTCCTGTTTTTAAAACCATCAGATCTCATAAGTACCATTCACTATCATGAGAACAGCCTGGGAAACACCACCCCCATGATTTGATTATCTCCCACCAGGTCCTTCCCACAGCACCTGGGAATTATGGGAGCAACAAGATGAGATTTTGGGGCAGACACAGAGCCAAACCATTTCAGTATCCAATGTGAATGCATGCACAAGTGAAACAGAAAATATGTAGAAGTATGTACTTAATAACATGATTACCAGTACCCTAAAATTGCAAACCACCTGTATGTCTATTTATTATTAAAGAAGTGATAATTTACTAACATAAAGATGTGTTTTATAGCAATATAAATAAACTACAGGTATGCACAACATGGAAAAAACCCACACACTTAAAAACAGAATCCAAATAACAAAATGAGATTTATTGTGAAAGACAGGGGCCAGCTACTATATTTGAAAAAGAGTTTGGCTTGAACCTGCATTTTAATTGAGCTTAATAACCTAACCATAACTATAGCTGCACCAAGATAATATTTGACCTGAGCAATCTATCTTGAGCTGGAGGTTAATTGTTTCCTTGATCCATAAAATACAATGTGAACTGAAAGATTCAATTTTAAAATGAACATATTAAATGGATGACCAGTACGCATAGGTTCAGATGACATACACTGCTTCAGATTTCCCTGATACCTTTTTCTACTCAGATTAGCTTTCTAGTGCTGCCTAAGAAAACACTACAGACTGGGTGCCTTGTATCAGGTACCTTTATTTTGCTATAGAACTGAAGACCGGGAAGTCTGAGATCAACATATCCACAAATTTTCTGATGTTTCTTTCCTTGGCTTGTAGATAGCCACATTCTCCCTGTGTCCTCACATGGTCCTGGGCCCGTGCCTGTGCATCCCTCGTATCTCTTTGTGTTTCCTAAGTTCCTTTTCTTATAAAGGCACCAGTCAGACTGGATTCTACTCTAATGACTCCATTTTAACTTAATTTCCTCTTTAACGGCTGAATTTAAATACAGTCACCTTCTGAGGCTTTGGGGATTAGAGTTTCAACCTATGAGTTGTAGAGGACACAATTCAGTCCATAACACTGCTGCTTTTTCACCTCACCTTAAAAAAATATTGTATGCCCCCATGGAATATTATCTATGGTTATAGAAAGAAAAGACAAATCCACATGGCCTGATTTCCTGATTACGCGGCATGATGTGTTATTTATATTCAGTCATTCCTGTGTAAAGACCCATAGTTTGGCTTGTAGTTTACAGATCTGGAGTAACAAAATTGAAAAGTTGGGGACAAAGTATGAAGATACTTTTTTTTCTTTGATGTCCACATGAATATTTATATCTCTGTGGAAGGAGATCTAAATAACAAGGAGGATGTGAAGACCCATCTTGTAAATGCCAGTTAGCCCCTTTCCTCTGTTCAAAGGGTCTCTGTGCCAAGTACTCATGATGGCAATGATCAAGATCAAAGCTGGGCTCAGCAATATGAACATTCACTCACCCACTCTGATCCTATTGTCATCACAGCTGAATGCCTGCTGCTGCTGAGGTTGACACATAACTCCAGATGTGGCACCATTCTGTGGATGTGGTGGGGTAAATGGCAATCAGACAGCTCTCAGTAGCAGAATAATTACACTAAACACCTTTCATCATGGACAGTCAATGCTTTCTCAACATTGGAGTAGACATATTGAGGGAATAGATGTGCATTATTTGGCTATACTGCTGTGGCCAGCACCAACATTCATAGACCTGCATAATATTTCACCTTTACCAGCTTTATTCCACAAATTATCTCTTCTTTCTAGACAACCAATTTTGCACTATAGTCATGAATTCATGCCTAAAGAAATAATTAATCCTAGGGTCAGCTGGTTTGATAGAGCAGTGAAATGCCTGACTGAAGAGTCAATTACCACATCAACTGGGAAATAACACCCTGAAAACTTGGCCAGTTATCTCAGAAAATGACTTCAGTAATTACTTTAAACCAGAAGCCAGCTTATGGTACCGATTTTGTCACAGGATGACAACAATGAATGCAACTGGCAATATTTTGATCACCATGAGCAAAATAGCCCCTTGGAGACATTTCTTTTTGTGCCATGATTTGGGGCTCACTTGATTGAGAGTCACCAGTGGCCAAAGAAATGCTTCCAATAGGAAACATAGTAACAGCTTCATTAAATCTCAAATTGAGACTGGACTGTGTATATTTGGCCTCCTATTGCTGGTTGAATGAGCAGAGATGATGAGTGACACTGACCAGGGAATTCTAATTACCAGTGGTAAAGTAGATTGCTGCTGGACATTACAGAAACAGAGAATATCATTTGAAACCTTGAGACTTAATTGGGGTGCCTACTTTTCTTGCTCAATAATCCTGACCAATGGATAACTGTGGCAATAAAGACCAAATCATCAGGGACTAAACTCCTGCAGAGATAAAGGTATGAGTCACTCTACAAGCTAAAAAGTCATGTTAGGTAAAATGCTAGTAGAATATAAAGGGAATATGAAAATAGTATCAGTTGAAGGAAGCAACAATAATTGCCAATTTAAGCTAATAAGCAATTGCAGAATTGAGGACAGTAGAAGCGGCTATGATATTAATTGCACTGACCTATATCTGTCTGCTATATTAAGAGTATAGTGGTAGGTAACATTTTAATTTGCATGTGGATATATGACTATATTACCATGATATCAGAATAATTTAGTAGCCCACAGGCCTTTTTATGTCCCCTTTTACACAGTTTTTTAACTGAAGAGAGAACAATGGTAGATGTTATGGTGCAAAACAGGATTAGGTAACTTCCATTAATCTACCTTCACTTTTGTTCCCAAGGCTGACATATCTTGACTAAATCAAAAGACTCCCTTTTTTTTCTTCCCTGGTGACTGATGGCCAAAGTGGAATACCAACAGGACAAGGAAGAGAGGAAGGTGAATGAAGTTGGTATGTTTGTTTCAGCTCCCTCTTTGAAGGCTTATTGCACTCTGGTGCTGGGCTTTGATAAAAATTCACAGCTTACATATTGTTTCACATGACTGATTTGGATATTAAGAATAAAATACAATATCAATAAACATGTCAAAAATAACTAGTTATATACTAATATTACCACATAGCCACCCAGTACCTCAAACCTCATAAAAATCTTTCAGTTTTCTCCCAATGTGTAAGTTACTTTTACTTGGCACCTAAAATTAGTTCTATATATTGATGGACAGAATGAGTAACCAAAAGACTATTGCTGTACAAAAGAATCAAGCAAAGAAAATAGTGTCATTTTAGAGGAGAGAAACTTAGCAACTAATGGCACTTTGCCAACCAAGAAGCAGATGTTTAACTATAACTGTCAACAAAATATGAATAGAAAAAAATAGCATCATGTTATGATCATTTTAGTTTAGAAAGTACAAAATCAGAACCCTAGCATAAGCACCAACACGAAAAGCAAAGGTGTAGTGAAATCAGTCACTGGTTTTTTGATTTGTTGATGATCCCTTTTTAAACTCAAAGACTATTATGATAAGGGCAAATCAAATGTCAATGAATTTGATGGTTCCTAAGATTTTTGGAAAGTTCAGAATAAAACTTCTGGAAAGAAATTAGACAAAAGTTCACTCTGGTGGCTAGACTATATTAACACTTGGAACAAATGTGGACTTTTAGTGAAAGCAATCTAAGAGCCAGGTTACCGGTTTATATATCTGAACAAGAAACACTGATTTAGAAAGATGTGCTTATGAAAAGGGTCTTTCACCAGAAAATGAGCATCTTTCACCAGTGAATTTGCTTAATAATATGGAAAAACTTGATATTCTTTTACATGAAAAATGTCAGTCCACAGGCTCTCTAATCATTATTTACAGATTATTTGGTGGGTAAATATATAAACCTCTTTCTCCTTGTTTAAATAGCATGCTTTCCTTATGCTTCCATGGATATTGAACAGTAACTACAAAATTATTATTCCTCAAAAGGCTAAATTTTATATTTGGCTATGTACCCATGCCAAATTCACAACAGAAGTCTTATAAGTATAGTTCACTTAGCTTTGTATTGGTATGTAATGGCACTTCATTTGTTAGTATATACATATTTTTTTATTTTGGGGGTCATTTCTAAAAAGAAATAAAAATAAAATGAATTTAGGTGTGGAAATTTGTGTCCCACAGCAAAACTAGCATTTTATGTGATAACTTCTGAGAAAAGAAAATCAAAGAATCAGTATACTTTAATGTTTATTACACATTACAAATTCACAGGTATGATTGCATGCTGTTCTTTCCAACAATAATCAGAGTTATACTTACAGTATAGTCCCTAACAGATGGTGAAACAGGTAATGTTATCCTCCTAAGGCTAAAAATTAGATTTTAAAATGTATACAAGTAAATTTCTAAAAGAAATAAAAACTGGCAAGTCTGTCTTTGTACATAAACATTTATTTGAGTTTAAATTATCCAGTTTAAATGGTAGTGCAAGTTTATTGTAAAACACCGTTAGTGATTTTAATGTTTATGTAGGTGTGTACTTAAAGTCTTAAGGAAATTTGTTTCCATTCTTTTTAAAAAGTAAGAAAACTAACAAAGAAACTATGCTCTTAAATTTGACATGTGGGCAAGGAATGATGTCTAAGGAACAATCCACCCATTAACCGTAGAATGTACATTCTTCTTATCTGCATAGGGAACATATTCCACATGCTTGGCCATAAAAGATCTCAATAAATATAAAAAAAATTAAAGTCACAGTTTGCCAGTATTTTATTGAGGGTTTTCACATTGGTGTTCATCAGGAATATTGACCTGAAATTTTATTTTTTTGTCATATCTTTGCCAGATTTTGGTATCAGGATGATGCTGGCCTCATGAAATGAGTTAGGGAGCAGTCCCTCTTTTCTGTTGTTTGGAATAGTTTCTGAGGGGATAGTACCAGCTCCTGTTTGCACCTCTGGTAGAATTCAGCTGTGAGTCCATCTGGTCCTGGGCTTTTTTTGGTTGGTAGGGTATTAATTGCTGCCTCAATTTCAGAACTTATTATTGGTCTATTCAGGGATTCAACTTCTTCCTGGCTTAGTCTTAGGAGGGTGTATGTGTCCAGGGATTTATCCACTTCTTCTAATTTTCTAGTTTGTTTGCATAGAGATGTTTATAGTATTCTTTGATGGTAATTACTATTTCTGTGGGATCAGTGGTGATCTCCCCTTTTCATTTATTATTGTGTCTATTTGATCCTTCTCTCTTTTCTTCTTTATTAGTCTGGCTAGCAGTCTATTTTTGCTCCTGGATTCATTGATTTTTTTTGAAGGGTTTTTCATGTCTCTATCTGGTTCAGTTCTGCTCTGATCTTAGTTATTTCTTGTCTTCTGCTAGCTTTTGAATTTGTTTGCTCTTGCTTCTCCAGTTCTTTTAATTGTGATATTAGGGTGTCGATTTTAGATCTTTCCTGCTTTCTCCTGTGGACATTTAGTGCTATAAATTTCCCTCTAAACACTGTTTTAGCTGTGTCCCAGAGATTCTGATACATTGTGTCTTTTTTCTCATTGGTTTCATGTAACTGATTTATTTCTGCCTCAATTTTCTTATTTACCCAGTAGTCATTCGGGAGCAGATTGTTCAGTTTCCATGTAGTTGTGCAGTCTTGAGTGATTTTCTTAATCCTGAGTTCTAATTTGATTGCACTGTGGTCTGAGAAACTGCTTGTTATGATTTCCATTCTTTTGCATTTGCTGAGGAGTGTTTTACTTCAAATTATGTGGTCAATTTTAAAATAAGCATGATGTGGTGCTGAGAAGAATGTATATTGTGTTGATTTGGGGTGGAGAGTTATGTAGATATCTATCAGGTTCACTTGATGCAGAGCTGAGTTCAAGTCTTGAATATCCTTGTAAATTTTTTGTCTCAATCTGTCTAATATTAACAGTGGGGTGATAAGGTCTCCCACTATTATTTTGTGGGAGTCCAAATCTCTTTGTAGGTCTCTAAGAACTTGCTTTATGAATCTAGGTTCTCCTGTATTGGCTGCATATATATTTAGGATAGTTAACTCTTCTTGTTGCATTGATCCCTTTACCGTTATGTAATGCCCTTCTTTGTCTTTTTTGATCTTTGCTGGTTTAAAGTCTGTTTTATCAGAGACAAGGATTGCAACCCCTGCAATTTTTTTGCTTTCCATTTGCTTGGTAAGTAGCCCTTCATCCCTTTATTTTGAGCCTATGTGTGTCTTTGCATGTGACAGGGGTCTCCTGAATACAGCACACTGAGGGGTCTTGACTCTTTATCCAATTTGCCAATCTGTGTCTTTTAATTGGGGCATTTAGCCCATTTACATTGAAGGTTAATATTGTTCTATGTCAATTTGATCCTGTCATTATGGTGCTAGCTGGTTATTTTATCTGTTAGTTGATGCAGTTTCTTCATAGTGTCTATGGTCTTTACAATTTGTTATGTATTTTGCAGTGACTGGTACCGGTTTTTCCTTTCCATATTTAGTGCTTCCTTCAGGAGCTCTTGTAAGGCAGGCCGTGGTTGTGACAATATCTCTCAACATTTGCTTGTCTGTAAAGGATCCAGCAGCACATCAAAAAGCTTATCCATCATGATCAAGTTGGCTTCATCCCTGGGATGCAAGGGTGGTTCAATATATGCAAATCAATAGAGTAATCCATCACATAAACAGAATCAATGGCGAAAACCACATGATTATCTCAATAGATGCAGAAAAGGCCTTCAATAAAATTCAACACCACTTCATGCTAAAAACTTTCAATAATCTAACTAGGTATGTATGGAACATATCTCGAAATAGTAAGAGTTATTTATGACAAACCCACAGCCAATATCATACTGAATGGGCAAAAGCTGGAAGCATTCCCTTTGAAAACTGGCACAAGACAAGGATACCCTCTCTCACTTCTCCTATTCATTCAACATAGTATTGGAAGTTCTAGCCAGGGCAATAAGGCAAGAGAAAGAAATAAAGGATATTCAGATAGTAAGAAAGGAAGTCAAATTGTGTCTGTTTGCAGATGACATGATTGTATATTTAGAAAATCCCATCATCTCAGCCCCAAATCTCCTTAACCTGATAAGCAACTTCAACAAATTCTCGGGATACAAAATCAATGTGCAAAAATCACAAGCATTTCTATACACCAAAAATAGACAAACAGAGAGCCAAATCATGAGTGAACTCCCATTCATAATTGCTGCAAAGATAATAAAATACCTAGGAATACAAATTACAAGAGATGTAAAGGACCTATTCAAGGAGAACTACAAGCCACTGCCCAAGGAAATAAGAGAAGACATAAACAAATGGAAAAACATTCCATGGTCAAGGATAGGAAGGAAGAAACAATATTGTGAAAATGGCCAAACTGCTCAAAGTAATTTATAGATTCAATGCTATCTCCATCAAGCTACCATTGACTTTCTTCACAGAATTAAAAAAAAACTAGTTTAAATTTTATATGGAACCAAAAAAGAGCCTGTATAGCCTAGACAATCCTAAACAAAAAGAACAAAGCTGGAGCCATCATGCTACCTGACTTCAAACTATACTACAAGGCTACAGTAACCAAAACAACATGGTATTGGTACCAAACAGATATATAGACTCATGGAACAGAACTGAGACCTCACAAAAAACTCCACACATCTACAATCATCTGATCTTTGACAAACATAAGAAATAGAAGCAATGGGGAAAGGATTCCCTATTTAATAAATGGTGTTGGGAAAACTGACTAGCTATGTGCAGAAAACTGAAACTGAACCCCTTCCTTACACCTTGTGGGAAAATTAACTCAAAATGGATTAAAGACTTAAAAGTCAGACCTAAAATCATAAAAATCCTAGAAGAAAACCTAGACAAAACCATTCAGGACATAATCGTGGGCAAATAATTCATGACTAAAACACCAAAAGCATTTGCAACAAAAGTCAAAATTGACAAATTGGATCTAATTAAACTAAAGATCTTCTACACAACAAAATAAACTATTATCAGAGTGAACAGGCAACTTACAGAATGGGAGGAAATGTTTGCAATCTGTCCATCTGACAAAGGGCTAATATCCAGAATCTATAAAGAACTTAAACAAATTTACAAGAAAGAAAACAAACAACCTCATCAAAAAGTGGGCAAAGGATATGAACAGACACTTCTCAAAAGAACACATTTATGCAGCCAACAAACATATGAAAAAAAGCTCATCATCAATGTTCATTAGAGAAATGCAAATCAAAACCACAATGTGATACCATCTCATGCCAGTTAGAAGGGTGATCATTAAAAAGTCAGGAAACAACAGATGTTGGAGTGGATGTGGGGAAATAGCAACACTTTTACACTGTTTGTGGGAGTGTAAATTAGTTCAACCATTGTGGAAGATAGTGTGGCAATTCCTCAAGGATCTAGAACTAGAAATACAATTTGACCTAGAAATCCCATTACTGGATATATACCCAAAGGTTATAAATTGTTCTACTATAAACTCACATGCACACATATGTTTATTGCAGCACTCTTCATAATAGCAAGCAATTTGGAACCAACCCAAATGCCCATCTGGATAAAGAAAATGTGGCACATATACACCATGGAATACTATGCAGCCATAAAAAATGATTAGTACATGTTCTTTGCAGGGACATAGATGAAGCTGGAACCATCATACTGACCAAACTAACACAGGAACAGAAAACCAAATACCACGTGTTCTCACTCATAAGTGGGAGTTGAACAATGAGAACACGTGGACTCGGGGGGGGAACATCACACACTGGGACCTGTTGTGGGGTGGGGGGCTACAGGAGGATAGCATTAGGAGAAATACCTAACGTAGATGACAGGTTGATTGGTGCAGCAAACCACCATGGCATGTGTATACCTATGTAACAAACCTGCACATTCCTCACATGTATCCCAGAACTTAAAATACAATAATAAGTAAATAAATTAATTAATTAAATCAAATTAAATTAAAACCACACCAACTATACTCTTGGACAACAGTGGAATAAAAAATAAAAATAATACCAAGAATGTCTCTCAAAATGACACAATTACATGGAAATTAAACAACTTGCTCCTGAATGACTGTTGGGTAAACAGTAAAATTAAGACAGAAGTAAAAATAAATTGCAATAGGCCTGGCGCGGTGGCTCACGCCTGTAATCCCAACACTTTGGGAGGCCGAGGCGGGCCGATCACAAGGTCAGGAGATGGAGACCATGGTGAAACCTCGTCTCTACTAAAAATACAAAAAAAAATTAGCCGGGCGCGGTGGCGGGCACCTGTAGTCCCAGCTATTCAGGAGGCTGAGGCAGGAGAATGGCGTGAACCCGGGAGGCAGAGCTTGCAGTGAGCTGAGAGCGCGCCACTGCACTCTAGCCTGGGGGACAGAGCGAGACTCCGTTTCAAAAAAAAAAAAAAAATTGAAATAAATGAAAATAGACACACAACATACCCCAATCTCTGAGATGCACCAAAATCAGTGTTAAAAGGAAAGTTTATAGTGCTAAGCAGCTACCTCAAAAGGTTAGAAATATCTCAAATTAATGATCTAACATCACACCTAGAAGGACTGGGAAAACAAGAACAAAGTATCCCAAAAGCTAGCAGAAGAAATGAAATAACTAAAATGAAAGTAAAACTGAATGAAAACAAGACTCAAATATCCATACCAAGGATCAATGAAAGCAAATGTTGATTCCTTGGAAGCTTAAACAAGACCAAAAGACTGCTAGCTAGATGAACAAAGACAAAAAAAGAAGATCTAAATAAGCACTATCAGAAATAACAATGGTGACATTACAACTGATACCTTATAAATACAAAAAAAAAAAAGAAAAAGATCCTCAGAGAATATTATGAACACCTATATGCCCACAAACTAGAAAATCTAGATAATATGGATACATTTTTGGAAACACACAATCTCCCAAATTTGATTCAAGAAGAAATTGAAACTCTGAACAGACTAATATTGAGTTCTGAACTTGAGTCAGTAAAGAAAAAAAAAATACTAATGAAAAAAGCCCCAGACAAGGTGGACTAACAGTTACTTTTTCTAGATGTACAAATAAGAGCTGGTACCAGTCCTATTGAAACTATTCCCAAAAATCAAAGGAGAAGGATTCTTCCCTAACTCATTCTATGAAGCCAGCATCAGCCTAATAGAAATATCTGGCAGACCCAATGAAAACAAATAAAAGATGACAGGCCAATATTACTGTGTATTTCACAAAAATTCTTAACACAAAAACTAGCACACTCAGTGAAGCAGTATATCAAAAAGTTAATATACCACAATCAAGTAGGTCTTATTGCTGGGTGGCAATGCTAGTTCAACATACACAACTCAATAAGGTTCACCACATAAACAGAATTAGAAAATAAAACCATGTGGTCATGTCAACAAACATGAAAAAAGCTTTCAATAAAATCCAGCATCCCTTAATGACAAAAAGCCTCAACAAACTACACATCAAAGGAACATACCTCAACATAATAAGAATTATCTATGACAGGCCTACATCTAGCATTATACCAAATGGATAAAAAATGGAAGCATTCCTCTTGAACTCTGGAAAAAGTCAAGGATGCCCACTCTCATCACTGCTATTCAACATAGTACTGGAAGTGCTAGCCAGATAAATCATCAAAAGAAAGAAATAGAAGGCATCCAAATAAGAAAAGAAGAAATCAAACTATTTCTCTTCATTGATGATATGATTCTATACCTAGAAAACCTTAAAGAGTCCATCAAAAGACTCTTGGAACTAATAAACAACGTCAGTAAAGTTTCAGGATACAAAATTAATATACAAAAATCAGTAGCATATCTTATACACCAATAACAGATGCAGTTAGAGGCCATTATTCTAAGCCAACTAATGCAGGATCAGAAAACCAAATAACACATGTTTTCACCTATAAGTGAGAGCTAAACAATGGATACTCATGGACATAAAGATGGCAACAATAGACCCTGGGAACTACTTGGGGGAGAGAGTGGAAAGAGCAAGGGTTGAAAAACTATTAGGTACTATGCTCAGTACCTGGGTAATGAGATTATTCATACTCCAAATCTCAGCATCATGCAATATGCTCAGCTAACGAATCTACACATATACTCCCTCATTTGAAAAAATGAATCTGTTATAAAAGTTGAAATTATAAAAAATTAGTAGAATGCATAAGTGACATCATCTGGATCTGGAATGTTCTTTGCATGATGATTTTTAATTAATTTTATTGGTCTAGTAATACATGCTATATCATTTTTAGTCTGTCTTAATAATTTTCTTTCTATGAATTTGCTTATAATTTATAGTTTTCATGCCTCTAAATTGTCATAGCAATGGATGTATAAAATAATGTGAAAGAAAAAATAAATAAATAAAATGTAGTTAATTGTAAGAGGTTAAAAAAACCCCGGTATTATTACAATCAATATATCAAGCGTTTATTTAGGCTGCTTACAGTTGGCATAGGATGTTTTTAAAAGACATTGATGGCAACCCAGTCCATCACTTTTGTTTTATAACTGTGAAAACTGAGGTTCAGAGAGCTTAGGTGATATTCACAAGGACATACAAGAACGAATGACAGAATATCACTATAGTACAACTTCGTGAATCATGGTTCACGATTCCTTCTATGGTATCCCACTGCTAATAATTTACATGACAACTTACAATATGTATTTGCCCTTAAAATGTACATTTCATGCATCACATATATTCTGCTTTAGGAACTAAACACCTAAAACATTCTAAATTCACACTAATTTACATAAACATAAAATATTTTTTCCAAAAGTGTTATTTAAAAGAAAGATTCCATTAATTACATCATTATTCTGAAAACAACTTAATAAACACAGAATATCCTTAGGGTGCATATTATTATATAAGGAATAAAAGGTAAAGTACATATTGCTTAATATAGGCACTATTAGTCCCCAAAATATAAATGGATTATTGATAAAAATTATTATCTTCTACTAAGTTAGTTGACACTGTGCAGTTCTACAAACAGGAACAAACCCATAAGCCTAACATCGTGAAGAACATCACTAGTCAACTGTAGAGAAATTGTCTACATAATGCACATAGCAGAGAGATTTACTGATTACAGAGTATCTACACCCCTAACTTCCCTCCCACACATAGCAACACATTTTCCATTTTAATGCAATTGAGTGAAGTCATAAAAATCATGCCTATTCTACTACTAAAAACATATCAGTTTGTGTTTGTCATAATGCTTCTCACAATCAGCCCTTTCGGAAGTCTAGTATGGCGACAAAACATTATCACCACCAGATTAAGTATCCTCATTCTCATCATAGTCCTTTCACTGTTTTTTATTGAGATTCATTCACATTTACTTTTGGTGCATTCAAAGGAGCAAAGAAAATCTGGCATACAGTATAGCAGATACTTCTAATATCAAATATACCGTATGTATTATTCAGGGTTCTCTAGAGGGACAGAACTAATAGGATAGATGTACATATAAAGGGGAATTGGTTAAAGAGTATTGACTCACAAGATCACAAAGTAAGATCCTACAATAGGCCCTCTGCAAGCCGAGAAGCAAGGAACCCAGTCCGAGTCTCAAAACTTCAAAAGTAGGAAAGCCAACAGTGCAGCCTTCAGTCTTTGGTCGAAGGTCCAAGAGTCCCAAAGCTGAAAAATCCAGAGTATGATATTTGAAAGCAGGAAGCATCCTGCATGGGAGAAAGATGTAGGCTGAAAGACTAAGCCAGTCTAGTCCTTCCATGTTTCTCTGCCTGCTTTTATGGTATCTGAGCTGGCTGATTAGAAGGTGCCCACCCAGATTCAGGGTCGGTCTGCCTCTCCCAGTCCACTCACTCAAATGTTAATGTCCTTTGGGAACACCCTCACAGGCACACCCAGCAACAATACGTGCATCCTTCAATCCAATCAAGTTGACACTCAATATTAACCAATATACCATATATGGACCCATTTCCCTGTGCTGTTAGCAGGCTTTTTTCAATCCTTATGCTTCTCAAGTCTCCATTTAGATCATTTTTTCTGGTCACTTTAAGCAAGGGTAAGATGTACATTTCAAACAGAGTGTGTGCCTTTCAGGACACAAATAAGCCTATTACATTTTGTGCGCCACTTTATTTGTGGGACTCTTCAAACACAATGATTTGTTTTTCAATGCTTGTGGGGATATGTCTAGTGGCATAATTTAGTGATTTCCTAAAATTTCATGGTGGTTACTGGTCTCTGAATTAACTGTTTGAAGGATTTAACAATCAACCCCTGTATGTTATGTGAATAACTATTCTTAGCAAACCTCGTATTTAAGGGTGGCTGAATAGATGGTGGAGCACAGTTACAAGGAACATTTGGGGCCTCTTTAAAAAAACAGGAAAACATTTTACCTATTTTTACCACTGTCACTTGATCCATCATGACGTTCTATATTTGCTATTTAATGTCATACTCCTTTGGGCACAGGGATACCCAAGTGTTCAGTGCACACCTTCACAGACCCTCAGCTCCCCATACCATGACTTAGTGTGTGGGACACCACATGCCTAATGCTGACTTTCCTGTGCTTGTACCCAGGCCCCCTCCAGGGGCTGGATGTGGTAACAGTGACTGAACTGAGGTGGAGGCAGAAGGCAACTGAGAACCTGACCCAAGAAGGCAACAAGAGACTGAAACATACCAAACACATGCTTTCCCCAGTGACAGCACTGCTCTTATTGCTACTTCTTATTTTTCCTCAATCACAGTATCATCAGTATAATGAGCCAGTTCACTCTTAATCAATGTAGCAAATCTCTTCTATGAATACTCCTATATTTATATTTCACATCTTTCCACATAAAGCAATTGAACTAAACTCCTTTCTGTTTTGGGGATGAAAGATAAGGCATTAGTTAAATCAACCATAATTTACTTGTATGTTCTGGCCCACGAAAGCTCTTTGATTTAGAATCAATGTCTGGTTCTGTTAATTTTACCTGAACACTAGTTGACTCAATCTTCTGTTTTCATGATATCCTCTGGCCAACTTGGACGTTTACAGATTTAGTCAATTGCTATAAAACACCCTGTGTTTTTGTTGTTGTTGTTGTTGTTTTGTTTTATCATTTCTTTACTAAAGGTTGAACTTCTCTGGTGCTTTCTGGGAATACATATAGCTTAATAGTCACCACACAAAATGTCTGAGAAAGTCTCAGTGGTTCCAGTTTCACGTATCTAATTAGCTCTTAAAGAATGTCTTCTGATTAATTTACATTCAAGCAATGACAGCAGTATTTCCAATTGCTACATCACACGAACCTATTCCAATTATGATTTGGGGCTCAGGTATCATTAGCAGTGTTACTGTTGACTTCTCATGTTCTAGTTGTAGTTTCACTGTTACTGACCACTTTCAATCACAGCATCTGTGTAACTTCCCAATCTCACTGTCAGTTCTGAATGTGTCCCTTCATGGTCATAATGAGTATAACTGTGTTGAGAATCTGTATTCAACAACCCACAGAATAATTGTTGCCACTCAAGTCTGAGAGTGGTAGACAGCCAGTCACCTTTTGCTGAGGCTGTAGGTAAATAATCCTAGTTTTTGAGACACTGATTTTTTTCTCCATCATATTTATATCCAAGGTGAGTTTGTCGCCACATTTCAGAAGAATTTATTTTAGTTCTTCCTCTACATCAATATTTTAAATTTATCTTTATTGGGATAAACTGACCACATTTGGTGGTTTTTTTTTTTTTTAACTTGACTTATACATAGGGATTTTTATTCCTCTTCTGACTTAGTAAAGAAAGTGATCTGGGGTCAAGATTAGGCTTCCAGTAATGCAAAATGTAAGGATAGAAAGACAATAAATTCAGCAAAATTAATATATTAATTTAAAAATTCACAATAAAGCAAATATCAACATTTTGAATAATGACAACATCTACACCCTTAGTTTCCTTAACACAACTTCATTTGTTTCATTTATATTGATCCCTGTTTTTAAGAACCTGCAGAAAATTCTACTCAATTCAGTCATCTTTTTTTACAATTACACAGAGGCTGAGGATTGCTTTATTTTCTTACCTTGTTCTTTTTTGAGACATTTTCAAAATGTTTTCTCACCTACATATCCAATGTGAAGTAATTAAAAGATTATATCTACCACTGTGACTTGTGTGCTCTCTTCTCCCTCTCCTCCAAATAAAAGCCACATAAGAAACATCAGTCTGAAAATACCCCTATCTCAAACATTCACTCTGTTTTCAGTAAAGAAGACAAGGTTCGATAAATGTCTATAGTGACTATTATATAACAAATCCAATGCAGATGATGTTTACAGCATTCCAAACCAGGTTAGCAAACATGTTCTTTGATGGTAAAGAAAATAGTACAAATTATCTTTCATATATTGACTTGTTTAATGTGGTTTTTACTCACTCAAAGAGAGGCAAAGCTAGCACATTTCAGTTGTCACTTGGAATGGCAGCTTCTAAGATTCCCTCTAATTATTCTCATTTTCTTCCCATCTTTTTTGATCTCTTCCCCGGTAGTGAGCTATGATCATAATTAAAAGTAAGTCCCTAATGATGTAATTACAAACAAGAGAATACGGTAAAAGTAAGGGAGTATCTCTAATGTGATGAAGTTGTAGGTAATTGTGACTACTGTCTTGCTAGTAGACTATCTCTATTGCTTTTTCTATTTATAGACTTTGATAAAGCTTCATGTGTTGGAAAGGTGCACAGGGCAAGAAACTGAAGACAGCCTCCATCGACAACAAACAAGTACTGAGGGATTGAGTCCTATATTCCTTGAGGACTGAATTTGTTAACATCCACATGAGACTGGAAGTCAATCCTTCCTCACTTGAGCATTTGGGTGAGACTCTGTCCATAGCTGACATCTTGATCACAGCCTTGCAAGAGACCCTAGAAAACCCAGTTAAGCAATGGCCAGATTCCTTAATCTGGAAGATAATAAACATGTTAAACCTGTGTTATTCTAAGCACTGTTTATGCTAATTTGTAAGCATAATTCATGCATTAATAAATGTTGGATATCACACCTAGTTACTGATCAGCTAGTACTTACCATAATAGGCAACTGATAATAGAATAATAAAAATAAAGTTACTAGATCCACAATTATTAAATCTAATGATTCACAAGAGTAAATTTGAATATAAAATATATTTTTCTGTAAAAGTAAAAATGATAGGTTTGACTAAAAGCAGATTTTTCAAGTGTCTTCTGCTATTTCTCTAGAAATATTTTAATTATTTTACACTATAGTCCTCAATTTCCGTAGAGTTTTTACTCCTCTACTCAGCCTACAAAGCTGTAATTTTTGTTACTAAATGCCTCATGGGGTAAACACTATGATTATGATGTTTTCCAAGTCTTCACAGAAACATTAGGATGGTAATATGAGCCAGGTTTTGTTTCCAAGACTGATCCTAAGGTAATGTGATTAGAGCTTCCATCATCCCTGGCTTCACTTGGCCAATGCTTCCTATAACAGAAATGTAATAGGACCATGTGTCATTTCTGCTTCACTTTGGCTTTCTTTTTCTACTAGTTTAGACATTTAAATAAGGATCATATTACTCATCTAAATACCATTGATACAATCTGTCACATGCCACAAAACTTTCACTTGTTCAAAATTTGAATGAGGTGGCAACCATCCCAACATAAACATTGCTAGTGCATACATACTTATCACATTTTTGTTTTTTTAAGAGATTGGGTCTTGCTCTGTCACCTAGGTGGAGTGTAGTGGTGTGATGGTTAATATTAAGTAAGTGTCAACTTGATTGGATTGAAGGGTGTAAAGTATTGTTCCTGGGTGTGTCTGTGAGGGTGTTGCCAAAGGAGATGAACATTTGAGTCAGTGGACTGGGAGAGGCAGATGGACCCTGAATCTGGGTGAGCACAAAGTAATCAGCTGCCAGTGTGGCTAGAATAAAAGTAGGCAGAAGAACGTGGAAGGACTGGGCTGACTGAGTTTTCCAGCCTTCATCTTTCTCACATGCTGGATGCTTCCTGCCCTTGAACATTGGACTCCAAATTCTTTAGCTTTTGGACTCTTAGACCTACACCAGTGGTTTTCCAGGGGCTGTCAGGCCTTCAGTCACAGACTGAAAGCTGCACTATTGGCTTCCCTACTTTTGAGGTCTTGGGACTCATACTGATTTCCTTGCTCCTCAGCTTGCAGATGGCCTATTGTGAGACTTCATCTTCTGATCATGTGAGTCAATACTCCTAATAAACTCTCTTTCACATATACATCTATTCTATTAGTGCTGTTCCTCTGGAGAATGCTGACTATTGCAAGTGGCATGATCATAGCTTACTGCAGCCTTGAATTCCTGGATTCAAGCTTTTCTCTTGCCTCAGCCTGCCAGGTAGCCAGGACGTCAGGATGTGCTACCATGCGTGGCTAATTATTTTTAATTTTTCTGGCATTGGCGTCTTGCTATGTTGCCCAGGCTGCTCTTGAACTCCTGGCCTCAAGTGATCCTCCTACCTTGGCCTCCTAAAGTACTAGGATTGTAGGTGTGCACCAATGTGCGTGGCCCTCTTTTAATCCAAAATACCTTTTAAAAATTTACCTGTAGGGTGGGGGAGTCTTTGCCTCAATACCCTCACTGTCGTCCATTCAATACATGATCCCTGATGATATCAGTTGATCCCATGTTCTGAATTCACAAAAGTATCCAAAAGACATCTAACCTGAAAGTATAAACAGCAGATAAGGGAGTTATTATAACATTTCAAGTACAGCTTCTTGACCCCTCAGCAACATGGTGAACATTTGACTGCAAAAGATGAACTAAAGAAGACAGAAACAATTTCAACTTATATAAACTATATCACTGATTTACCATACATCTTTTCACTGTGCTTGTTATCTAGGTCCTGTGCACTCTTTCTTGAGCTGCCCTATGTCTTCAATCAGGAGGCTCAGAGTACTTAATTCTAACAGCTAAGTACAGGAGGCTCGGAGTACTTAATTCTAACAGCTAAGTACAATCTGAATGCTCTATCTTTAGTTTAATTTACATATTTTGTTGATCAATATTGCAAAAAGCTGAATTCATGATCACAATGTCAAGTCTCTCTTATAGTATTCTGAGCATGACAAACAAAGTTAAATGCAATTGTTATCATGAAATGTTCAAAAAAATGCTCCTTTGAAAATGGCTCTGGAGTAGGAGTAGGAATTCGGAGAAATAACAATTTATTTCAAAATGACTAATATATATTTTATGGTCTTTTATGAGGCTATCGTGTTGCTACATTAAATGGGAAAATATGAAAATGCAAAATTAAAAAATAGCCTTCTATACTGATAAAATTATAAAGTTTATAGTTATGTTTATTCATATATATCTTATTTATAAGAGTTCAATTATTTTTTTCAGAGCACTTTATAAGTAAGCAATACAGGTTTTCCATAAATTTTTGGCATAATTGAAGTTCATCAAATATAAAACATAAGAAATAGAAGAAACAATAAAATGATAGTCATGTATTTTAAACTAATGGCTTTGTCAGATAATTCTTCATCTTCAAAAGAGGATATAGCTAAAATACCGATAGGATTATCATTTGTTTCAGCCAGTTTGGCCACCATGCTAAAAGTATCCAAAGCTTTGGATAAGGGGATAATGTGATTATTTTCCCATGATGTGTATTGTTGTCTCTATTTCAGCCCTAGCCTGACATAGATAATAACTGCAAACAGTACTGATCAGGAGGAACTCCTATTTTTGAAAGGCAAGTAAAGCCTGGCAAGAAGGGTAGCAGAAATATGATATTAAGTTGGTAATCAGCCTTTATCAGTATTTTCAGACTATATAATAAAATGTCATGGAATAGGTGGCTTATAAACAACAGAAATCTATTTCTCACTATTCTGGAGTGTGGAAGTCCAGGATTAGGGTGCCAGCAGATTCAGTGTCTGGTGAGGGCCACTTCCTTATAGATGGCTGTCTTCTCATTTTAAGGTCACATGGTAGAAGGGGCAAGAAAGCTCTCTTGGGCCTCTTTTATAAGGATACTAATCCCATTTATGATGCCTTCATCCACATGACCTAATTATCAATTAAAGAATTCACATTCTAGGTCGCGCGCGGTGGCTCACGCCTGTAATCCCAGCACTTTGGGAGGCCGAGGCGGGCGGATCACAAGGTCAGGAGATCGAGACCATCCTGGCTAACACGGTGAAACGCTGTCTCCACTAAAAATACAAAAAATTAACCGGGCGTGGTGGCAGGCGCCTGTAGTCCCAGCTACTCGGGAGGCTGAGGCAGGAGAATGGCGTGAACCCGGCAGGCAGCGGAGCTTGCAGTGAGCGGAGATCGCGCCACTGCACTCCAGCCTGGGCGACAGAGCGAGACTCTGTCTAAAAAAAAAAAAAAAAAGAACTCACATTCTAATACCATCACACATCACATTTGGGGTTAGAAGTTCAAAACATGAATTTTGAGGAGACACATTTATTCATACCATAGCATAAATCATGCTAAGATCTAGACGGCTAGCTAGAGCAATAAATAATTCTGAAAGTTAATATGATGACTATCTACCCATAAAAGAAAACTAGATAGGATATTTACTCATACATGAGTTTATGCGTTTTAAATACTATTGAGTTGTTGACACATTATAAAATAATATTTATTGCACACTTAACGTGTTCAAAGTAATTTACTACACTAAATTTATCATTGCAACAACTCTATACAGCATGTAGATCCATGTTATTCCTTTCCTGATGAAATAACTAAAGTAGAGAGAGGATAAGTCACATGAACAAAGTCACTAAACTAAAATTTGATCCTAGTCTAAGTCCTGAGTATACACTCTTAACCAACCTAAGGCAACTATGTTGCCTTCTCTTAAAACTCTGTAGGTGAGACAAAAGTTACTGATTATTAATTGGATATCAAAGACAATGACAAATTTGTATAACATATAAAGTATTAACAATATACTAAATTTTCATGATGAGTTTCATACCATATTCAACTTATATACTTGTTCACACACATTTTAACATATATATACACACAGAAAAAAATATTTTAATTAAAAAAATTAAATTAATTTTAATTTAATTAACTTAATTAAATTTATAAAAACTTTTTATACATTTTGTATGTTTTTATCAGAAACACTTTTAATTGATTTAAAAAACACTATTTTTAAAAGAGCATTGTAAAAAGATAACTACCATTGTAGTTACCATTAGTACTACCATTGTTGTAACCATTGTAAGAAGGTTACTTGATAAAGATAAAGGTGTAGGTAGGGTAAGGCAAGGCTGATGAACATAGAGATCAGTTTATTGAAAACAAACTAGTTTCTTATCTAAATGAATTCTAAAAATCTATTTCTTCAGTGGAATGATATTAGGAGGACATTTTGTATGTGGTTTATACTGCTTAAATTTTTAATGATTTCCTACTTTCAACCTATTTAATAAGCAAAAAGTTGTATTTCAGGTTTTTAAAATCTGAGTTACCATGAAAAAGATACTGTAAAATTAAGTCTAATTTTTCATAAAAATCTAACAAAGATATTTCCAGTTACATGTATTCATTACAGATATGACAAAGGAAACTCATTAATACTAAAGCTGTTGAAATATGAATTTGTTTTATTTTTAATAATGAAAAATAGTGAAAACATTGTTTTTTTATTCTCTCTACCAAGTAGGTTACAATTCTAATTGTGACTCTCATCAGATTTTGATTTATCTCTTTATCCATTCTTGTACCTAATGGGGAACAAATTACTTATTACTCATGAAAGACACTAACTACCTAGTGTTGCAGAAAAAGAGAATATTACAATTTACATTTAAATGAGATTTGAAATGTTAATGAACAGATCCAGTATTCTAATTATCTCTACAAATACATTAAGTTAAGGTGAACTTTCATACATAGATCATTCTTTGCTCCTTACTCTAGAGTGCCCTACAGGGTTGTGTGATAGCATATAAAGCATATGATACCCACATTAGATGTATTTATTGTTATAATGTAAAAAATATACAGTCAAATGGCTATGATTATTGTTAATGAACATATAATTTTACTGTAATGAATACTCATAAATCACATAAAATATTTTTAAATTTAAAAATTATCATATGAAAGCATTATTGAATTGCAAATTTTACTCATTTCTTTATTTTTCTGGGGTTAAAATAAAATATATGATTGGTTGAATATATAGACAGTTTTGATAAACACGTTTTCCATGCAACAAAATAACACCATCCTTCTTAACTTAAAACCACCCTTTTCTGTAATACATAAATGTTTTTGTAAGCAGTAATAATGAAATGAACACTAAGGTTATACGTGATTTTTTTCTTGGTTGATTATGCTTTGGGCTACCAAGGAACATGAGTTCAACACGAAACCTTCCATCCAGCTAACTGCAGTGACTCATAAAGAAAAACACAGAATACAAAGTCCTTGTCTTTTTCTGTACCCCTATTTAAATATTTGCACTGTCCTCGAAAACACCATTTTGATGTTTTCTCACATGTATGCAATTTGGTGAAGCATCTCAAATATGAGAGCAACTCCAGGATATAAGAACACAACTAGTGACTGGAAAAAGAAGGGCCATAAGTTCAGAAGAGAGGTTAATAAAACATGAAAAAAAAAAAAAAAAAAAAAAGCAGCTAGAGCAATAGTTTTATAGGAATCCACACAACGCATGGGAAATAACACGTAGTTCGTAAGGGTGTCAGAAACGAGAGCTTCATGCATCGTTATTACAGTTATTGTCTGCTTTAAATGGGATCAAAAAACAATTACAGTGAATTGAAGCTAATGACAATCCCAGCACCGCACACCACCACCTCATAGTATGTGTGAAAAGAGAAAGCAGCCACAATGAGCACTGGATTTGTGTTTTAAATCAGTCCAAAAAAGGAATAGAAAAACTAATCAGTCGTCATTCTGCCCTTGATGTTACAAAATTCCATCTGAAGCATGATGATGTCCTTCTGTCATAGTCAACTCAAGCTTCTATAACAAAATGCCATAGACTGAAACGTTACTTTTCACAGTTCTAGGGGCTAGAAGTCTGAGATAAGGCTGCCAGCATGGTTGAGTTATTGGTTGAGATCCTCTTCCTGGCTTGCAGATTATCTTTTTTGGTGTGTTCTCACATGAGAGGGGGGAAAGGAGAGACAGTGAGAGTGAGAGAGTTTTAATTTCTCTTTGTAAGGGCACTGATCCCATCCTGAAGACTCCATCTTCAAGACCTCACGCAAACTTAATTACCTCCCAAAGACGCCACCACGTTCAAATACCATCATATTGAGCATTGAATCTTAACATGTAAATTTTGGGAGAAACACAAATATTAAGTCTATCCCTTCTTTTTTCCATCTCTTCTTCATAATTTTAAAAACACATGTCTTAACCATACACACCTCAGTCAGAAGAATTTAAGGTCTTTCGTCTATGTTTGATATTTTTTTTCCTACTATATTAGCATTACTCTATTTACTAAGAAGCTAAGATATTTAAGATTAGTGGAAAGTTTTTATTAGGTTTGTTGTAATAAAAACACTGAAGAGGAAAGAAATATTCTGTCCCAACTCTTATCATAAGTATGACCCTAATAAACAAAAACTATAATACAGACATTTTAGGAACACATGTACCGTGTTTAGAAAAGAAAGAAAAACAAAACAAAAAATATATAAAAACACAAACAATAGAATGTGACCTTTCAATATTTAGATTAAAAATTAACACTCAATTTACTAGTATAGTATAATTAAGATACAGATAGAAATATCACCTATGAATTTGTACAGAAGAAAAAATAGAGAGATATTATCATCTGATAACACGATGTAAAAGAAACATAGACATTAACTAACTCGAAATTTGAATCTTAAGCATTTTAAAACTTAAAAGTAATCAAATATAAAACAAAATGAAGTAAAGGCAGACCAAAGTGAAATTGAAGTGACTTCCTAAATTTAAATACAGTGAAAAAGTATTTAAAAGTTTTTGTTTCATAACATACAATTGAGAAATTTTGGAAATAAATTTCTACAATATGCAAACTTTTTTTTAGGACCACATATTTTGTTAATATTACAGTCACCATTTTCATGTAACCTTATATTTTAATTGAGAAAATGTTTCAATGAAAAGAAATTCAAGATAGACTTAGAACATATGAAAAACTAAAAAAATGTGAATTATAAGTAAAAAGCATAAGAAAATTTGTATTACTCATGTCATTAAAACAATATAGCATAAATACTTGGGTTTATTTAGTTTCCCCCATTCCTTTACATTTAATCTGTTGCCGAGGTTCCAGTGAAAAAAATTTCATTCTGATGTTGGACAGAGTTGCTTATTTATGATCACTTGATCCCAGTTAGGCCAATGATAATTTCATTTCCTATTCCTTTCACACTTGGACACAGTGTTATAAAAAATATTTTGGTGCAGTATAAACACAGTGTTTTGTTGAGAAGTGATGCGTGTTTAGGAAGAGTTAATGGAAATGAATAAGAGTTTGTCCTGGGGAAATTTATGAACAAGTTAAGATAGTGTTAAGAGAGTTTGTTTTCTTCTTACCAAGGGGTTTAAAGAGTCAGAAAATGACAAAATTTAAAGAAATTTGATAAATGAGATGCATAATTACAAAGAAAGAATAAAGAAAAGTAGGAATTTATCATGGTCATCACACTCTTAGTTCGATTTTCTCCTGGGTCCCAGGTGTGCAAATGTCTGAGTTCTGCATGAGACTAAAGTTATTGTAATAAATCCTTCCTTAGGTATTCAAGTGCATTTTTGTCAAAGGGTCCTATGATTGAATAACAAGACTCAACAAAGCATACTCACATAAAGCATATTATATAGAGCTTTCATAAAGACAAAGGATTTGGGAAGTATAAAAAGCTCAGATAAGTAGTTGGGACTAACAGACTCCCAAGCACAGCTCCCCGGGACACACTTAGCCAGATTATAACCAGCAAGATACGTGCAAGAAATCTTAGTTTCACAAGAGCTTAAGCAAAAGGGCTCAGTAGTGTCTTTTTATATCTCATTTGTTAGAAAGCCAAGCCAGGTTGCATTACCCTTTAAAACAGACAGAAGCCACCACATACATAAATAATATAAAATAACTGGCTCTGGGTGTTATGAGGGAAATTTGAAACTTTAAATAAGCATAGAGATGGCCTAGCAGATATAAGACAGCTCCATCTTATATACAATCTAACATAAATGGTGATATCAAACATGTTTAATATGTATATGTTTGTTTACTATTACCTGGTTTTCCAAGCATTTCAAAGATTATTTAAACAAATAGTTTGATACAGTATAATTTTTAAAATGCACATATTTAGGGGTGTGTATTAACGATTATGAAACCACCATACATGTTTATCTTACGTTGGTGCAAAAGTAATTGCGGTTTTTGCCATTACACTCTAATGTAATATAATTAAACAATTAAGTAAACAGATGTCAAGTTATGAGAGTCTGAGTTCACATTTTTAGAGGGAGACGTCACAGAAAACAAGGGGATAAAGCTAAAATAACACATTTGGTCGTGACATTGAGTTGAAGGCGTTATGCAAACTCACATTTGAACAACACAGATACAGATATTACATATACAAATACTTACAGATATGTGTATATAGTTATGTGGCCATACAAGGGTTACTGTAGACACATGTATTCCCTTGTTTGCCAATTGAGTGAGCATATAACATGCTAGTAGCAGTGGAGACATCTAGCATCAGATCTTGATTCTAATATTATTCTTCAGTATTAGAGGAAACCAGTAAAGCTGAAGAAATGGCAGCTTTTAGGGTTTGGACAGTGACTATTTAAGATGAGCCTGAAGCATCATACAGTTATAGAAAGTAAGAAATGTTTGAAACATAAACATGCACGTGCACACACACACACACACACACACAATGTGGTTATGTGAAAGGGACAAAGGACCCAATTGAATGAGTTTTCTAAGGCTAAAGCTGGAAAAATTTGAGCAGCAAAATAAATAATTTAGCATTAGATTATGACCCAAAGAATAAAATATTCACGTGTCCACACTGACACAAATAAATAAGTGAATAAATGTAAGAGCATGGACATTATCTTTTGCAAAAATATTACAAATAATTTACATAGATATCCTGTTTTCAAGGGGGTAGAGAACTGCTCTCCATTTCTTAAGCATGGGTAGCACATAATAATTTTCTTGCAAAGAGTATGTCAGGCCTCTGAGCTGAAACCAAGCCATCGCATCCCCTGTGACTTGCATGTATACACCCAGTTGGCCTGAAGTAACTGAAGAATCACAAAAGAAGTGCAAATGCCCTGCCTCGCCTTAACCAATGACATTCCACCACAAAAGAGGTGAAAATGGCCAGTCCTTGCCTTAAGCGATGATATTATCTTGTGAAATTCCTTTTCCTGGCTCATCCTGGCTCAAAAACCTCCCGCACTGAGCACCTTGGGACCCCCACTCCTGCCCGGCAGAGAACAACCCCATTTTCACTGTAATTTTCCTTTACCTACCCAAATCCTATAAAACGGCCCCACCCTTATCTCCCTTCGCTGACTCACTTTTCTGACTCAGCCGCCTGCATCCAGGTGAAATAAACAGCCATGTTGCTCACACAAAGCCTGTTTGGTGGTCTCTTCACACGGATGTACATGACATTTTGGTGCCGTGACTCAGATCAGGGGACCTCCCTTGGGAGATCAATCCCCTGTCCTCCTGCTCTTTGTTCCATGAGAAAGATCCACCTATGATCTCTGGTCCTCAGACCAACCAGCCCAAGGAACATCTCACCAATTTTAAATCGGGTAAGCGGCTCCCTTTTTTACTCCCCAACCTCTCTCACTATCTCTTAACCTCTTTCTCCTTTCAATCTTGGCACTACCCTTCAATCTTTCCCTCTCTTTGAAAGGACACAAAGATGTGTACCCACCCCCCCCCCACACACACCCTATTGCTAAACCCTTTGTTCTGCTCTCTAATCTTTGCACATACCAGAGATTTCGTAAGTTCTGTGAGTACCTGTTTTTCTGCACGTACCAGAGATTTTATAAGTTCTGAGGCAGGGTCACAAGACGTGTTTAAGTAAAATAAACTCTTGCTGCCATAAACCGGTTGTACAACCTGACGCAATATAATTAACTGCCTTTGTGTAAAACTGCTCTCCCGCCTCAAAGGTTTAACCGAAATATCAGAAATGGCGGGAACCAATCATAGTTAGCCAAATCGCCTTGTTCAAACACTAGCCAATCATACATCTGATTTGTATAATAATTCTATGCCCACTTTTCTTAGACTATATAACACTGTTCGGGGCTCAGTGGGGGAGCTCTCTCCTGCCCGTCTCGTTTCGCGAGCGAGTGAGAGTTCCAGGTTCGAACCTGTAATAAAGATCCTTGCTGCTTAGCTTTGACTCTGGACTCTGGTGGTCTTCTTCGGGGAATAAACGGTCTGGGCATAACATCTTAATTTCAATTCCTTTCATTTTCTGGCAGAGACAAAGGAGACACATTTTATCTGTGGAACCCAAAACGCCAGTGCCGGTCATGGACTGGGGAAGGCAGCCTTCCCTTGGTGTTTAATCATTGCAGGGACGCCTCTCTGATTACTCACCCACGTTTCAGGGGTGTCTGACCACGCTGCAGGGACGCCTGCCTTGGTCCTTCACCCTAAGCGGCAAGTCCCGCTTTTCTGGGGGAGGGACAAGCACCCCCAACCCCTACTCTCCCTGTCTCTACCCCTTCTTTGCTTTTCTGGGGGAGGGGCAAGCACTCCGACCCCTTCTCTCCCTGTTTCTACTCCTTCTCTGCTTTTCTGAGGGAGGGGCAAGTACCCGACCTCTTATTTTTTGCCCCCGACCTCTTATTTTTTGCTCCCGACCTCTTATTTTTGTGCCCCCTCTTATTTTTGCACCCTGATCTCTTATTTTTGTGCCCCAATACCTTATTTCTGCTCCCCACCCCTTTCCCACTTTTCTGGAGGGCAAGAACTCCCAAACTCCGTCTGTCCCTATCTCTACTCTCTCTTTTCTCTGGGCTTGCCTCCTTCACTATGGGCAACCTTCCACACTCCATTCCTCCTTCTTCTCCCTTAGCCTGTGTTCTCAAGGACTTAAAACCTCTTCAGCTCACACCTGACCTAAAACCTAAGTGCCTTATCTTCTTCTACAACACCGCTTGGCCACAATACAAACTTGACAATGGCTCTAAATAGCCAGAAAACGGCACTTTAGATTTTTCCATCCTACAAGATCTAAATAATTGTCATAAAATGGGCAGACGGTCTGAGGCGCCTGACGTCCAGGCATTCTTTTACACATCGGTCCCTCCCTGGTCTCCGTTCCCAATGCAACTCTTCCCAACTCTTCCTTTTTTCCCTCCCGCCTGTCCCCTCAGTCCCAACCCCAAGCATCGCTGAGCCTTTCTAATCTTCCTTTCTACAGACCCATCTGACCTCTCCCCTCCTCGCCAGGCTGAGCTAGGTCCCAATCTTAACTCAGTCTCTGCTCCCCCACCCTATAATCCTTTTATCACCTCCCCTCCTCACACCCTGTCTGGCTTACAGTTTTGTTCTGCGACTAGCCCTCCCCCACCTGCCCAGGAATTTCCGCTTAAAAAAGTGGATAGAGCTAAAGGCATAGTTAAGGTTAACGTTCCTTTTTCTTTATTCTACCTCTCCCAAATCAGTTAGCATTTGGGCTCTTTTTTATCAAATATAAAAACTTAGCCCAGTTCATGGCCTGTTTAGCAGCAACCCTGAGACGCTTTTCAGCCCTAGACCCTGAAAGGTCAGAAGGCCGTCTTATTCTTCATATGCATGTTATTTTATTACCCAATCTGCTCCCGACATTAAATAAACCCCCAAAATTAAATTCCAGCCCTCAAACCCCACAACAGGACTTAATGAACCTTGCCTTCAAAGTGTACAATAATAGAGTAGAGGCAGCCAAGTAGCAACTTATTTCTGAGTTGCAATTCCTTGCCTCCACTGTGAGACAAACCCCAGCCACATCTCCAGCACACAACTCCAAATGCCTGAACCGCAGCTGCCAGGGGTTCCTCCAGAACCTCCTCCCCCAGGAGCTTGCTGTAAACGCCGGAAATCTGGCCACTGGGCCAAGGAATGCCTGCAGCCTGGGATTCCTCCTAAGCCGTGTCCCACCCGTACGGGACCCTCCGGGAAATCGGACTGTCCAACTCGCCCGGCAGCCACTCCCAGAGCCCCTGGAGCTCTGGCCCAGGGCTCTCTGACTGACTCCTTCCCAGATCTTCTCGGCTTAGTGGCTGAAGATCGATGCTGCCACATCGCCTCGATAGCTTCCTGGACCATCACAGATGCTTTGTGTAACTCTTACAGTGGAGGGTAAGTCTGTCCCCTTCTTAATCAATACAGAGGCTACCTTCTTTTCAAGGGCTTGTTTCCCTTGCCTCCATAACTGTTCTGGGTATTGACGGCCAGGCTGCTAAACCTCTTAAAACTCCCAAACTCTGGTGGCAACTTGGACAACAGTCTTTTATGCACTCCTTTTTAGTTATTCCCACCTGCCCAGTTCCTTTATTAGGCCGAGACATTTTAACTAAATTATCTGCTTCCCTGACTATTCCTAGGCTACAGCCACACCTCATTCCTGCCTTTTCCCCCAGTTCAAAGCCACCTTCACATCCTCCCTTCGTATCTCCCCACCTTAACCCACAAGTGTAAGATACCTCTACTCCCTCCTTGGTGACTGATCATGTACCCCTTACTATCTCATTAAAACCTAATAACCCTTACCCCACTCAATGCCAATATCCCATCCTGCAGCACACTTTAAAAGGATTAAAGCCTGTTATCACTTGCCTGCTACAACATGGCCTTTTAAAGCCTGTAAACTCCTCTTGAAACTAGGCCTCATAATTCCTAAGCCTCATAAAATTTAGAAAGCTTGGCCATCATGAAACTTAAACCCCAGATGGCCACGGATAGCCCCCCGATGTTCCCAGAACCCAAACAGAAAGACAATTCCGGGAAATAGCCTCATGAGGTTCCACCCTGATAACCTCATGGGGTCCCACCCTGACTCAATGTCCCCGATGTTCCCGGAATCAGCAATTCCAGGAAAGAACCTCCTAAGGTCCCGCCCCAACCAATCAGAACAAGATACCTTGCTCAGGCCATAGACAGACCCAATTACCACGCGCCTAAAGCTTTGTTTGAATTTCGCGCCCTAAGCTGTGTTTGAACTTGTGTTTGCCTATATAAACAACCTGTAACAAGCACTCGGGGTCCCAGGGCCAACTTAGAGCTTGGGACTCTAGCGCGCTAGTAATAAATAACTCTCTGCTGTGAATCTCATGTCGGTGATCCTTCGCGGCGACCCCTGCCCAGGAGGGAATCGACAGTTCGGTTCCAACACTCTTACAATTCCCCCATTTTACCTGTCCTAAAACCAGACAAGCTTTACAGGTTAATTCAAGATCCCTGCACCTTATCAACCAAATTGTCTTGCCTCTGCATCTCAAACATACTTTCTTTACTATTCCTTTACACCCTTCATTCCAGCCTCTCTTTGATTTCACTTGGACTGACCCTGACAGCCATCAGGCTCAGCAAATTACCTAGGCTGTACTGCTGCAAGGCTTCACAGACAGCCCGCATTACTTCAGTTAAGCCCAAATTTCTTCCTCATCTGTTACCTATCTCAGCGTAATTCTCATAAATACACACTTACTCTCCCTGCTGATCGTGTCTGGCTAATCTCCCAAACCCCAATCCCTTCTACAAAACAACAACTCCTTTCCTTCCTAGGCATGGTTAGTGCGGACAGAATTCTTACACAAGAGCCGGGACCACGTCCCGTAGCCTTTCTGTCCAAACAACTTGACCTTACTGTTTTAGCCTAGCCCTCGTGTCTGTGCGCAGTGGCTGCCACAGCTTTAATACTATTAGAGGCCCTAAAAATCACAAACTATGCTCAACTCTCTACAGTTCTCATAACTTCCAAAATCTATTTTCTCCCCCCAACCATCGCTCAGGACAATGCTTATGCTGATAAGTTACCTAAAAAAGCAGCTAGCTTCCAACTTCTATTCCTCACGGCAGTTTTCCTCCTTCATATCGGCCACTCCCACCTACTCCTCCCGCTGAAACTTCCATCTATCAATCTCTTCCCACACTAGGCAAATGGTTCTTAGACCAAGGAAAAATCTCCTTCCAGCCTCACAGGCCCATTCTATTCTGTCGTCATTTCATAACCTCTTCCATGTAGGTTACAAGCTGCTAGCCCGTCTCTCAGAACCTGTCATTTCCTTTCCATCATGGAAATCTTTCCTCAAGGAGATCACTTCTCAGTGTTCCCTCTGCTATTCTACTACCCCTCAGGGATTGTGCAGGCCCCCTCCCTTTCCTACACATCAAGCTCGGGGATTTGCCCCTGCCCAGGACTGGCAAATTGACTTTACCCACATGCCCCGAGTCAGAAAACTAAAATCCCTTTTAGTCTAGGTAGACACTTTCACTGGATGGGTAGAGGCCTTTCCCACAGGGTCTGGGAAGGGCACCGCGGTCATTTCTTCCCTTCTGTCAGACATAATTCCTCGGTTTGGCCAGTTTTGCCTCGAACAGGGTCTCTTCTTCCTCTGTGGATCCTCTGCCTACATGTGTCTACCTGCTAATTGGACAGGCACATGTACACTAGTTTTCCTTACTCCCAAAATTCAATTTGCAAATGGAACCGAAGAGCTCCCTGTTCCCCTCATGACACCGACACGACAAAAAAGAGTTATTCCACTAATTCTCTTGCTGATTTTTTTAGGACTTTCTGCCTCCACTATTGCTCTCGGTATTAGAATAGCAGGCATTTGAACCTCTGTCATGACCTTCCGTAGCCTGTCTAATGACTTCTCTGCTAGCATCACAGGCATATCACAAACATTATCAGTCCTCCAGGCCCAAGTTGACTCTTTAGCTGCAGTTGTCCTCCAAAACCGCCAAGGCCTTGACTTACTCACTGCTGAAAAAGGAGGACTCTGTATATCCTTAAATTAAAAACGTTGTTTTTACCTAAATCAATCTGGCCTGGTATATGACAACATAAAAAAAGTCAAGGATAGAGCCCAAAAACTTGCCAACCAAGCAAGTAATTACGCTGAACCCCCTTGGGCACTCTCTAATTGGACGTCTTGGGCCCTCCCAATTCTTAGTCCTTTAATATCCATTTTTCTCCTTGTTTTATTTGGACCTTTTATCTTCCATTTAGTTTCTCAATTCATCCAAAACCGTATCCAGGCCATCACCAATCATTCTATACAACAAATGTTTCTTCTAACGACCCCACAATATCACCCCTTGCCACAAAATCTTCCTTCAGCTGCATCTCTCCCACTCTAGGTTCCCACGCTGCCCCAATCCTGCTTGAAGCAGCCCTGAGAAACACCGCCCATTCTCTCTCCATACCACCCCCAAAAAATTTTCGCCACCCCAACACTTCACACTATTTTGTTTTATTTTTCTTATTAATTTAAGAAGGCAGGAATGTCAGGCCTCTGAGCTGAAGCCAAGCCATCGCATCCCCTGTGACTTGCACATATACGCCCAGATGGCCTGAAGTAACTGAAGAATCACAAAAGAAGTGCAAATGCCCTGCCTCGCCTTAACCTATGACATACCACCACAAAAGAAGTGATAATGGCCGGTCCTTGCCTTAAGCTATGATATTATCTTGTGAAATTCCTTTTCCTGGCTCATCCTGGCTCAAAAAGCTCCCACACTGAGCACCTTGTGACCCCCAATCCTGCCCGGCAGAGAACAACCCCATTTTCACTGTAATTTTCCTTTACCTACCCAAATCCTATAAAACGGCCCCACCCTTATCTCCCTTCGCTGACTCTCTTTTCGGACTCAGCCCGCCTGCACCCAGGTGAAATAAACAGCCATGTTGCTCACACAAAGCCTGTTTGATGGTCTCTTCACACGGATGCGCATGACACAGTATGGAAAGAAGACAAAGAAAATATGTACAATCAAAGAACCCAGCAAATACCACCTCAGTCAGATGAGCAAGATTAACAATAGCGATAAACCATGTTGATGGCATATATCCTTGCTATAAAATAATAAGAATGACATTTTATTTCTGGGATTTTTTCTCTCAAAAATACATGACTCTTTTGTAATAATGAGAAAGACATAAGGGCATATCCCAATTAAGAGGCGTTGTATAAAATACCTGACAAATATTCCTTATAGCTGTCAAGATCCTTAAAACTAGGAACACCTGAGAAACTACCACAGCCACAAGAATCCTGAGGAAACAAGATAACTGAGCATAATATTGTTTCCTGTATGATACCATCAGGGCAGAAAAGAAGTATATTAGGTAAAAACTAAGGAAAATTTAATACATTAGGAATCATCTTGATATGGTTTGGATTTGTGTCCGCACACACATCTCGTGACTAATGGTAATCCCCAATGTTGGAAACGGAAGGTGATTGGATCTCTGGGGTGGATTTCTCCCTTGTTCTCCAGATACTGAATGAGTTCTCAGAAGATCTGGTTGTTTAAAAGTGAGTGGCACCTTCACTCTCCTCCTCCTGCTTCTGCCATGTAAGATGTGCCTGCATCCCCTTTGCCTTCAACCACAATTGTAAGCTTCCTGAGGCCTCCCCAACCATGCTTCCTGTACATCCTACAGAACCATAAGCCAATTAAACCTCTTTTCTTTATAAATCACCCAGCCTCAGGAATTTCTTTATAGCAGTGCAAGAGTGGACTAATACAGATCTTTAATCAATAATAATAATGATTAATCAATATTTTTTCATTATGACAAACATACCATACTAATATATGCTATTAATAGAATAAAATTGGGGTAGTTATATGGAAACTCTTTGTATTAATTTTACAAATTTTCTGTGAATTTAAAGGCTTTTTTAAAAATACACATTAAACGACAAACAGATTAAACAGAGAAATTCAATAATCAATGAACTTGGGATATTATGCAGCCAATTGCTATTTTCATTCTTGAAACTTTTTTGCAATACTGATAGTGTTTACATATAACACCATATAAAATGTATTAAATCACATATTTCACTATAGCCAATTTGGTTTTGTGCATAGATATTATATCATATCTTCATATACGTTAATGCTATTGTCAAATGTGACTGGGAAGTCAGTTTTACTATTAGTAGGATGCAAAGTTTTTAAACTTTGAATACTCCCCCTCAATGCAATTGTATTATTTGTATGTGAAATAAATCCAAATTTTTATTTTAGGAAATTTGGTCTCATTTAGTTTTTGGAAGCACAATAACTTATGTTTTAAAATATCTTCAGTTGGATATCTGTATGCTTTTAGTTGATACAATTTTGTATGTCAATATACTTGTAGGGTAAAATGCAATGTTCTCATATATGTACACATTGTGGAGATAAAGCTAATTAATCACCTCACAAACATCATTTTTTGGTGATGAAAACATGTACATTTTACTCTATTAGCAATTTTTAAATATACCATACATTGTTATTAACTATACTCACCATGCTGTATAATAGGTCTCTAGAACTTATTCCTCTTGTCCAACTGAAACTTTGTACATTTTGACAAATATCCCCTCAATTTGTCCCACCCCTTGAAGGCCCTGCTAACATTCATTCTACTCTCTACTTCAATGAGTTTGAGTTTTTTAGATTCTCTATATAAGAGAGATCATGAAGTATTTGTCTTTATGTGCCTAGCTTATTTCACTTAGTACAATATCCTCCAGATTTATCTATGTTGTCACACAGAATTTTCTTCTTTTTAAAGTCTGAGTAGTATTCTATTGTACATATACTGTCACACTGTTGATGGACACTTGACTGTTTTCATTATCTTTACATATTTGACTATTTTGAATAATGCTGCAAGGAACATAAGAGTAAAGACGTCTCTTTGAAATACTGACTGTATTTTCTTTGAATATATGCTCAGAAGTGAGATTGCTAGATTATATGGTAGTCCTATTTCTAATTTTTTGGGTCACTTCCATACTGTTTTCCATAATGGCTGTACTGGCATACACTTTACCTGAAATGGAAGATGAGTACACTTAAGATTCTTTTTAGCACAGGCATTCAGCACACAAAGCTGTCCTTAGGACATCTAACAATTAGAATTAAGGAAACTTAATCCTTCTGGGTCACTGTAGTAACTTCTGTCATCTTTGAGAGCTTATCATTAATTATAAGGCTTTTCAAACAGTATAGAACTCAGTGACCCTGTGAGGAGTGCTTCACTGTTTTTAAAAACAGAATCTCAACCCACAAAGAGGTTTGAATAGATAATACCTTTTTCATACTTTCATCACTTCCTCTGCCTTGAAATTTTGTCTAGCTTTATAACATTCACCCTTTGCCAGAGTAGGTAAAAAAAAAAAAAAAAAAAAAAAAAATCCCCCAAACCTAATGTATTCTAAATCCAATAAATCCAATCCAGAGGTTGACAAGACACATTATCTTCTTCCTTCTATAGTTCCATTAATTTACATTTTTCTTTCTTTCTTTTTTTTTTTTTTTTTTTTTTTTTTTTTTTTTTTTTTTTTTTTTTTTTTTTGGCAGAGTCTTACTCTGTCGCCCAGGCTGGAGTGCAGTGGCGCCATCTTGGCTCACTACAAGCTCCACCTCCTGGGTTCACGCTATTCTCCTGCCTCAGTCTCCGGAGTAGCTGGGACTACAGGTGCCCGCCACCACGCCCGGATAATTTTTTGTACTTTTAGTACAGATGGGGTTTCATCGTGTTAACCAGGATTGTCTCATCTCCTGACCTCGTGATCCACCCGCCTCGGCCTCCCAAAATGCTGGGATTACAGGCATGAGCCACCGTGCCTGGCCTAATTTACATTTCTTAGTGAGTCATTTTCTCTCTCTCTCGCTCTCTGTTTCTCTCTCTCTCTCTCTCTGTCTCTGTTTCTCTCTCTCTCTCTCTCTCAGCCTACATTGAGGACACAAAACTCTCTGAACATTGATTTAAAATAAGAAAAGCTAGTATGGCTATGGCTGTTTCTTTGCTTTTTCACACTACATGTACGGCTTTTTTTGTGGAGCTTTCATTTCATAGTGCATAATAGAACAAAAAATGTGAATGAATTGGGTCATGTCTCAGTTACATACTGCTCTTGTAATCCAAGACACAGTTCCAGGGATTATTGCAATATTAAAATTTAGATAGAGGGGTAATAAAAAAGATCTATTGGACATACACAAGCAACTATTATCATTAATTTTAAAGTTATTTTTCATGGCAAGACATAGTTTGGCTATAATGCTCTAGAGTATGCATGAAAAAGACAATGAGAAAAGGTATTGGGTGATACTTCTGTCAAGATAAAAGTGGTGCATAGTATATATATTTGATTACACAGCTACATTTTCAAAAGTATTTTCTACATAAAATCTCATTGACTTCAATTAGAATTTGCAATCTAAGTACACCATATGGCTTTGCTTAAAAGCAGTGAGACTATCAAATTTAATTACTTTTATAGGCGTCTCGCATGGTAAAGGTGCTTGTTAAAGGAGCAGCACTACATGAGAATTATTTCCAGTAAAAATTGAAAACTAAGAAGATGGCTACCGTCTGGTGGTTACTAATTGACAGTCAATTCCACAAGAAAAGTAATTTTCAGTAATACTTAAAAATAGCATGCAGAGAACAATGTCACTTTGCTAATTTTATTGCTGTTCTATATAGCAATATTGGAATATAATGTGAATTAACACTACTACACTAAAAGCAAAGTATGTCTTCTGCATATCGGTCTTGTCTTCTTTTTGCCCTTTCCTCATGAGGAAGAAATGCAAAGATGCATTCTCATATAGATGTACACACAAATGCATAAATAGATATATTCTTCTATATAAACAATACAGGAGAATATATTGGTAGCAGTACAAGCATTTCCTTCATCTTGTTTTACTAAGGAAATACTTTAAATTCAAAGTCCTAATAAAGTCAGATACAACACAATGGGTAGAAATGAGTTACGTTTTACTGTGAAAATATACAGTTTGGTCTTTAATGGAGAGTCCTAAAGTTTCAGGCAAATTGGAAAGCAGATGCCATTTTCAAAGAATAACCTTTTGTTAGCTCCAGCTATCTTTCTCACATGACAATTGTACTTTATCCACTATTGCCAGATAAGTTGAATTTATTTTTAAAAGAAGCTAGAAATTCCCATATGAAATAAAATCTTCAACTTTTAAAATGTGAAAAAGAATTAAAAAATTTATGTGCAAAACATATCTATAGGATAAAAGCCATCACGGGCTGTCTGTTTGCTTTCTCATTTTCTAGAGTTCTGACTTTATATCACCAAACAAATACAAATTAAACCAAGAAAACCAAGAATCATTATTTCTCTGCCTGATCAGGCAAGTACATAAAATCACGAGTACTACAAATCTTAAGTAATGAAAAGTAAACTTTACCTATTAAAAGAATTATTAGCAATTGAGAAAACAGTCCAGCAAAACTGAAAATAATTTTGTATTACACAAACTTGTTAAAAGCTGGTAAGGTTTGTTCAGACAATTTCTATGAAGTAGTGTTATTTCCTTATCATTATGATAAACTTTTTTTTTCTGGTTTTGACTTCCCTTAGAAATCAGTGGTTATTTGTAATCAGAATGGTTGATTGAACATAGGTGATTATTATTCCTAGTACCAGAATCTCATTAAAAAACTGAATAAGTAATTCTAAAAATTACCATGAATTTCACTGTTGAAAAATCATAAAGGCCACATCACCTACATGTGTAAGTGTTTCTTGAAATAAAATGCATATGATAATGATTGTAGAGATAGTTAAATTCAGTGGAACAGAAATCTGCTCTTTTGTATAAACAAAGGAGCCCCTGCCTTCCCCCTGCCAACCTTGAAAAAGAAGTGAGCCCTCTACCTTCAGGTCATTGTCGGATTAGCTCCAAGATGAGAAGTGGAGAGACAGTACAATTTTGTGTTGTTTTCATTTCTTGTTTGTTGTTATTTGTCTTATGGAAGTGGTCTTGAGACTCTTAGGATAGATGTTTTAAGGACCGTGAAACAGCTGTATCTCTGTACCTGTTTTACTTAGCAGCTTGTTTCAGTATTTTTCTCCTTTGAAAAATTCTGTGCACCCCCATCTAGATACTGAAGAAAATTGCCTTTGGAGACACCCAGCCTAGAACCTGGGACCTAAGCAAAAACCCTGGATACCTTGCCCACAGAAATGGCTATCTCCACTCCAAGAAGGCACTGTCTTCACACAACCTTAGAAACAACCTATACTTGTACACCCTTTATTCATTATTGGTAGAGCTCCTTTAATCATTGTCAGAGAAGCAAAAAGTTTTATTTAGATTAAGGAAATATATGCAAGCAAACAACAAATCTCAGTTGATGCCCCTATTTGTAAATATTAGAAGATAATTTCAGATGTAATTTTTTTTTATTTGAGATAAGCCAATAGCATGAAGGAAAAATAAATATAACAAACCCTCAATTACAGATAAATAATACTGGGAAAGGAGTATACATTTTCAATAAATAAAATGAATACTCTCAAAACAACTAATAATATCCCATCCAAAACTAAGATTAATTAGGCTGTTGTTAAAAAAAAAAAAAAAAAAAGCCAAGGTTAGACTTCTTTGAAACCCAAATTTGGCTGTCAGAAGAAAATGCATAAGATATTAAAATGAAAATTGAATATTGTAAAGAATAATTTTTTTTGCAGAATAAAATCTCTAACAGTGGTAGGTTTTCAAATGTTAGTGTAGAAAGTCGTTTTTTTTTTTTTTTTTTTTTTTTTTTTTTTTTTTTTCTGCAAAGTCATATTCTTATTTGAGCTCTTATTTTTCCTCAACTTTCATTTTAGCTACAGGGGGTATATGTGCAGGTCTATTCCATGGATATGTTGCACTAAAGTATTGAGCATAGTGCTCAGTAGGTAGTTTTTCAACCCATGCTCTCCCTTCCTCCCCACTCTAGTAGCTTGCAGTATCTATTGGTTCCATATTTATGTCTGCAGTTGCTCAATGTTTAGCGCCTACTTAAAGTGGGAATGTTCAGACTTTGCTTATCTGTCACTGAGTTTACTTAGGATTATGACCTCCAGTGCTATCCATGTTGCTATAAAGTACATTATTTCATTTTTTTAATGTCTGTGTAATATTTTATAGTATATATGTACCTACCACATTTTCTTTATTTAATCTGTTGATGTGCACCTAGGTTGATTCCGTGTTTTTGCTATTTGTGAATAGTGCAGTTTTAAATGAATGAGTGCATGTGTCTATTTGGTAGAATGATCTATTTGCCTTTGGGTATATACCCAGTAATTGGATTACTAAATCAAATGGCAGTTATTTGAAATATCTCTAAACTACTTTCCACAGTGACTGAACTAATTCACATTCCCACCAACCATGTATAGGCATTCCTTTTTCTCCACAGACTTGCCAGCATCAAAGACCAGTTCTTCAAATCAACCCAGTCAAAGAAAATCAGAAAATGAATTAAGAAAGTGAAAACAAAATCTGGAATAAATATGAGAATAAGATACCAAATCCATGATTTATTGCCATTCCTGAGAGATAAGAAGAGAGAATAAACAACTTGAAAAAATATATTTGAGGATGTAGTCCACAAAAAATGTTCTAATTTAGGTAGATAAGTTGACATGAAAATCCAAGAAATACAGAGAACCCCAGTGAGATACTATACAAGATGACCATCCCCAAGGCACGTAGTCATCAGATTTTAAAAAGTCAATTCAAGATAAAGAATCCTAAAGGCAGTTAGAGAGAAGTGTCACGTACAGAGGGAACCTAATCAGGCTGGCAGCAGACCTCTTAGCAGAACCCGTATAAGGAAGAAGAGAATGGGGACCTATTTTCATTGTCCTATAAAAAAAAAATTCCAACCAAGAATTTTATATCCTTCCAAACTAACCTGCATAAGTGAAGGAGAAGTACCATTTTTTTCAGACAGAAAAATGCTGAGAGAATACAATACAAACAGACAAGGCTTACAAGAGGTCCTAAAAGAAGTTCTAAACATAGAATTGAAAGAACAACGTATCTGCTACAAAACACAACAACAAAACGAAATCACACATAAGCGCATAGGCCACAGGCGCTATAAAGCATTTACACAATCAAACCAATGTAAAACAAGCTAATAATAAAATGACATCATCAAAATGTCACATATCAATACTAAATCTGAATTTAAATGGGTGAAATGTCCCACTTAAAAGACATAGAGTGGCAAGGTGGATAAAAATATAAGATGCAACTGTCTGTAATCTTCAAGAAAATTTATATATTGACACCCCCATGTCCAAAATATAGGTATGGAGTAAGATCTGCCATGTAAATGGAAAACAAAAAGAGCAGGAGCCACTATTCTTAAATAATATGAAACATATTTTAGAATAATAAAAATTAAAGATGGACAAAAAAAGGAACGTTCCATAATGTAAAGGGTACAATCCAACAGGAACACTTTTATTTAACTAGCCTAAATACTTAAATTTCTATGCACCCAACACTGGTACATCCAGATTCATAAAACAAGTATTCTTGGCCTATAAAAATACTTAGATAACCCCAAATATCAGTGAGTGGGAGATTTCAATAAACCACTGGTAGTGCCAGATATATCACTGAGGCAGAAAACTGAGAAAGAAATTCTGTACTTAGATTTGACACCTGAGCAAATAGACCTAGTAGATGTCTACAGAACACTCCTCTGGACATCCACAGAATATACATTCTTCTCATCTCCGCAAAGAATATATTCTAAGATTGACCACTTTCTTGTTCATAAAAAGTCTCAACAAATTCAAAACAATTTGAATCACAGCTAGCACACTCTCAAACCACCGTGCATTAAAACTATAAATGAATATCAGCTGGGCGCGGTGGCTCACGCCTGTAGTCCCAGCACTTTAGGAGGCCTAGGCGGGCGGATTACAAGGTCAGGAGATTGAGACGATCCTGGCTAACACAGTGAAACCCCGTCTGTACTAAAGAATACAAAAAATTAGCCGGGTGTAGTGGCCGGCGCCTATAGTCGCAGCTACTCCGGAGGCTGAAGCAGGAGAATGGTGTGAACCCAGTAGGCGGAGGTTGCAGTGAGCCGAGATTGCGCCACTGCACTCCAGCCTGGGCGACAGAGCAAGACTGTCTCAAAAAAAAAAAATATATATATATATATGTGTGTGTGTGTGTGTATATGTAAATGAATGTATATAAATATATATGATGTGTATATAAATATATATAATATATATTTATATATATTCATTATATATTATATATATTTATATAATGAATATATATAAATATATATAAATGAACATCAAGAGGATCTCTCAAAAGTGCACTATATATATAATATAATATATATAAATGAATAGCAAGAAGATCTCTCAAAAGTACACAAATTCATGAAAATTAAAACACTTCCTCTTGAATAACTCATGGATGAACCTTGAAATTAAAGCATAAATCAAAAAATTATTTGAATTAATAGAGACATAACCTACCAAAACCTCTGCGATGAAGCTAAAGCAGTGTTAAGAGGAAAGTTTATAACCCTAAAATGCCTTGATTGAGAGTTAGAAATATCTCAAATTAGTAATTTAATTTTGTGCCTATAAGAACTAGGAAAAAAAAGAACAAACCAACAACCTAAGAGCTAGCAGAAGAAAATAAATAACTAAAATTAAGGAAGAACTGAATGATATTGAGATGCAAAAAATCCATAGAAAAGATCAGTAATACCATGAGTTGTTTTTTCAAAAAATAAACCAGATTAAAAGACACCTACATACACTCACAAAAGAGAGAAGATCCAAATAAGTACAATCATACATGATAAACATGACATTATAACTTATGCCACAGAAATACAAAAGATCCTCGGAATACTGTGAATAACTCTAGGCATACATAATAGAAAACTTAGAGAAAATGGGTAATTTCCAGAAACAGGCTCCCAAGATTTAATCAGAAAGGGATTCAGACACTAAGTAGACCAATATTGAGCTCTGAAATTGAATCAGTAATAAAAATTCTACCAACCAAAAAAAGTCCCGAACCAGGTGAATTTACACCTGAATTCTGCCAGATGTATGAAGAACTGTTACCAATCCTACTGAAAATATTCCAAAAAACTGTGGAGGAGTGGCTTTTCTGTTATTCTTTCTATGAAGCCAACATCAGTGTAATACCAAAATCTGGCAGACACAACAACAATAAAAAAGAAAACTTCAGGCCAATATTCCTGAAGAACACAGGCACAAAAATTCTTAGCAAAACACTAGCACACTGAATGTAGTATATGAAAGAGTAAATATACTACAATAAAGCAGGATTTATTCCTAGGATGCAAGGCTGGTAAAACATATAGGAATAAATAAATATTCACCATCTAAACCAAATTAAAAACAAAAACTATATGATCATCTCAATAGATGCAAAGAAAGCTTTCAATGATATCCAACATCCATTAATAAAAAAAAAAAAAAAACTTGAGTGACTAGATATGGAAGATCGTATCTCAAAATAATAATATCCATTTATGACAAACCCACAGACAACATCATACTGAATAGATAAACACTGGAATTATTTTCTTTGGGAACTGGAACAAGACAAGGATGCCCCTCTCACCACTCCTATTCAACATACTCCTTGAATTGCTCACCATAGAAATCAGATAACAGAAAGAAATAGAAGGCACCCAGAAAGGAAAGGAAGAAGTCAAACTATTTATTTTCACCAGTTATATGATTCTATACCTGGAAAATCCTGGGAACTTTGCCAAAAGGTTACTAGAACTGATAAATAATGTAGTGAGGTTTCAGGATGCAAAATCAATGTATAAAAGCCAGTAGCATTTCTATACGCCAACAACATCCAAGCTGAGGATCAACTCAAGAACACGATCCTACTTACAATAACCACAAAGACAATGAAATACCTAGAGATACTGCTAACCAAGGAAGTGAAAGATCTCTACAAGGTGATCTACAACACACTGCAGAAAGAAATCCGAGATGGCAACAGTAAATGGGAAAACATCCCATGCTCATGGATTTGAAGAATCAGCATCATTAACATTGCTGTATTAGTGTGTTTGTGTGCTTCTGATAAAGACATATCCAAGACTGGGTAATTTATAAAGAAAAACAAGTTTGTTTAATGGACTCACAGTTCCATGTGGCTGAGGAGGTCTCATGGCACAAGGCCAAAGACACTTCTTACATGGTGACAAGATGAAACTAGAGAAGGTAAAGTAAAGAACAAATTCTCTCCCATAGGTTCTGGAGGGAACGTGTTGATTTTGAACACCTGGCTACTCGAACTATGGAAAATAAATTTCTGTTTTTTGAAACCATCCAAGTTGTGATAATTGCTATAAAAACTTCAGAGAACTAATCCGTTCCTTGTCATGTTCTATAGATGTTGTATTTGAGCATAGAGACGTTGGAATCTTTCCACAGCTTAAAATGTAGTAAGGGTGGAAGGAGTAGGTATTGCAGAATGATACTGTTATGAAGTGAAAGGAATTATGTTAATGTAGTGATTTCTGCGTTTGCAAATGCAGGCAAATTTTTAACTATTCAATAAAGCATGAATTACCTAATACACTGGTTTAGTGCATTTGATTGGTTTAGTCTGTGCATAAGAGTAGATAGGTCCTGATATAATGCCCTCCAAGCACATATTGGAAAATAAAATTGGTCATCTTAGCAGGCTAAATGGTGCTCTCCTCCAAGAAAAAAAAAAAAAAGTCTTTATTAGAGTCTCAGAAAATATCACATACCATGACAGAAGGGTGACTACTATCTTATATAACAAAAGATGTGATTAAATTATGTCTTTTGACAGTAAGAGCTTTTTCCGGATTCTTGTGGTGGGGTATAAGTGCAATCACAGATATCCTTATGAGAGAGAGGCAGAGGAAGTTTAGAGAAGACATACAGAAGGGAAAGGAATGTACAGATGGAGGCAGAGGTTGCAGTGATATACGTACAAGTTGAGGAATGCCACTCTGGCAGCTACCAAAAACTGGAAGAGGTAGGGAATGGAGTCTCTTCAGGTCACCTAAAGGAACACAGTCCTGCCAGATTTTGGACTGTGAACATCTGGACTCTGTGAGAAGATATATTTATATTGATTTAATCCACCTAGTATGGGATAAATGATTATAGCAACCACAGGAAACTGATACATTCATAAAAAAGAAAAGTCAGCAGTTTAACCAGAAAAGCTGGATATTATTTGGTGTATAAAATGACAAAGTGGGGCTAGTGCAAATAAATTTCTAATGCAGGCTATTACAAAAATTATGAATACTCATCACTTTGATGACTAATTTAACCACAACAACATAATATTGTGGAGTGTATTCATACTATGCCAAATTGTATATTCTATATCCTATAGTAGAAATGTTTATTCAGCCAAGAAATATAAAATGAAACTCCATAATATTTATAAATACTGTTTTAACTCAGAGCAAGAATATTTAAAGTAAATTACCCATGTGAAAACGCAAAACTACAGTTAAACAGTCCCTAAAGTTAAAGCCTGTGTCCTGAAGAAAGAGAAGACCTTTTTAGTCTACTTAGTAAGGCAATCTAAGAACATCCTGGTTGCTTTATTTTTTATTATATACATTTTCATTTTCCTAAACAAAATATATAATTTTTATTTTAACAAACATGGAATAGCAAGTAAAGAAAATTTAACTTATTCATTGCTTCTACCATTGAATAGATTTTTAAAATCAGTATTACCTCAAATAATATGATAAACTCAAGTGATAAACCTATACTTCTACTTTTTTTATATTAGCTCCAAAGGGCAAATAAGCTGATGATTTTAAACATGTTCTATTGCATTTTCTACAAAACAGCATCTTAGAGAAATACGGAGTATGCTGTAAACTCTTTTACTTTAAGATTATTGCTACAATTTGGTTAATTTAATAGGTATAAAATATTGGCCTTCTGTATTAATATGTGTGTAATTACAATTCAGTTAAAACCTAAGAAATTTAAGTAGCAAAGTCAATCACAAAATATTTTTCATGAAAATAAATTAACTACAAGTTATAAATACAAATATTTATAGCTTATAAATATTTTACAATGTTTGCTGCGATTTCTGAATATATTACATAGGCAGCATAGTCTTTCATTTACTCAAGAATAATTTAAATTGAAGAGATCCTTATCACAAAGCTGGCATGATCAAAATAAACCAATAATAATCTCAGTTTCAACAAAAGAAAAAGGGTGCTTTGGATAAAAAGCTCTGAAAATATGGCTGATGATTTATTCTCTCTGGTTTATGTTTCTTACATTAGAACCATTTTTTTTGGTTTATGCTCTTCCATCTCTAGCTGGAATATTTTATTACATTATCAGAATATGAGTATATCTTAGTATATGATGTTTACTCATAACTGTAGTAAATTCTAGGTAAAAGTTTCAATAATAGCAGTTTCACCGAAGATTTCAATTCTTATCGTTAAGCTAGACTTTATGTTAGATATCCATTTCTATTCATAAAAAAGCCTAATACCAATGCATCAAGACTTTCTTTAAAGCTTTGCTGTATTCTATAACACATTGAAATTACTTCATCTGAAGAGTATTCTTTATTATGAATAATACATGCTGAAGAAAAAAACATGCTTAACTAAATTGAAGTCTTTCTTTTTCATGATCAGCTGCTATAAAACAAGTCTGTAATGATAAGAGAAGTCAACTAACTTGTGCAAACATTTGCAAGTCATATTTTCAAAACCTACCTAGAAAACATTTTGATTTCTAAACTTACATGCTATGGAATCTTTACTTTCACAAACATAGCTGTCAGCAATATAGCAAAATCCCCCACACATAGCATTCTATGAATGTATTATATGTGTGTGTGTGTGTGTAGATACAAAATTAAGATAAAAAAATTGTCTTCATTCAAGAACAGAAGCAGTACTTTTGATAGCACTATGCCAATTTCTAACAAAAATTTGGTCTTTTGATATATAACACAGATATATTCAACCTGCTGAATCATGTGGCATCTGAAAATACAAAGCATTATTTATTTGGTTACTAATTCAGAATCACCTTGTGTGTGAGCAGATGTTTGTTACTTTATGCCAAGCAATTAAAAGATATTGGTACAACTGAGTTTTGCATTTGAATGAAAAGATGAACAAAATGGTTGTTAAGACTTATCACACTTGAAAATTGTTTATTGGCACCAACAATCTTCATAAAACAAAGTTATTCAAACACATCCATCAACATCAAACACAAACAGATTGTTAAAAATTCATAAATAAAGCCCAAATACGAAAAAAAGACATTTCTTTATATTGCTAAACAATCAGAAGTATGATATATATAAATGAATGTCCTAGTTGTGGTCAACTACTACAAGCATTATAGTATGAGAGAGATTCCAAAAGCATCATGTCAGTTGATATTAGTATCAGTTTCCTAATATGTCTTCACTAGTCACATGTGCATTTAATCGTTTTAGATGTAAATTGTTTTAGACACATGACTAGTGCATGCAGACATAGCTTGCTTTTAAGACATTCAATCAATTTTGTCATTTTTCTCTTCTTAAAGGAACAGTAAGCAACAACAATATTAAAGTCAAGGGAACAAAGAGATTTATGCTGAAGAAATCTTTATATTCTATATATTCTATATAACTACAATATAATGTAAATGTATATATGAATTAGTTTTTTGTAATTAAACAAATTTCAGACTAAAAAACTAAACTTGGTTTTGAGTATTATTTTCATTTGTCTCAGCACAGAAATTCAGTACATATTCAAATTATTTCAAGATACACAAACACATACACACACATAAACACACGTGTGTATGTATTGTATGCATGCATATATAGTACATATAAATTAAATATTTTGGCCAGGTGTGGTGGCTCATGCCTGTAATCCTAGCACTTTGGGAAGCCGAGGCGGTCGGAAAACCTGAGGTAGGGAGTTCGAGACCAGCCTGACCAACTTGGAGAAACCACTTCTCTGCTAAAAATACAAAATTAGCTGGGTGTGGTGGTGCATTCCTGCAATTCCAGCTACTCGGGAGACTGAGGCAGAAGAATCACTTGAACCCGGGAGGCAGAGTGAGTCAAGATCCTGCTATTGCACTCCAGCCTGGGCAACAAGAGCGAAACTCCTTCTCAAAAATAAATAAATACATACATACATATATACATACATAAATAAATAAATGTTTTAGTCAAATTAATGTCAATACTCTTATAACTTCTATTCATTTATTTATTATATAAACATGTCTATTGATTGCCTCTTAAATGTCAGGCACTATTGTGATTTCTACAAATAAAGTTTCCATGGTAGTTTTAAAATAGGGGGTGGGGAGACAGGAAACAAATATTTGATACAATATCAGGTAATGAAAATGAAAATGAAATTAAAGTATCATAAGAAAGGTTAGAGTAGTGCAAGAGGTGGAGCATTTTTTTTTTTTTTTCCAATAAGATGATCAAAGAAGCCTACTTGCTGAAAGGAACTTTCAGTGGAAATATAACAGCTAAAAGAAAGTTAGCAATGGTATTACATAGGGAAAGTGCCTTCAGGATAAAGATCAACAATTGCAAATACCTCAATCTGCACATTTCTGCAGATTTTTTATTTGCATAACATTGACATTGCAGACTTTTACTGCATGATATTTTACTTAGTTATCACGTAGTATACAATTCCCCTTAAAATGTACAACTGAATAGTATGTAGTATATTCACAGAGATGTGCAATTATCACATTCACTTTTAGAACAATTTTATGACATCAAAAAATATATCTATACCAGACCTAATTAGCAGTCATTCCTCATTTTACCCCAACTCTGCAGCACTAGATAGACAGTAATCTAATTTGTTTCTAGGGATTTGTCTATACATTTCATAAATTTCATATAAATGAAATTGAGCATTATGTGATCTTTTATACCTGGCTTCTTTCACTTAGCATGAAGTTTTCGAGGTTCATCTATGTTATATCATTAACAATGCTCACACCTTTTTATGGCTGAATGGTATTTTCTTGTATGGTTATACTATATTTTTTCATCAATTTATCAGTTGCTAGAAATTGGATTGTTGATAGTAATTGGCTACTATAAGCAATGATACTCTGAGCATTGTATACAAGTTTTTTTGTGGATATATGTTTTACTTATATTTGCTATATGTATTAGTCCATTTTCACACTGTTGTAATGAACTATGTGAAACTGGGTAAGTTATAAAGAAAAGTGGTTTGAGTCACAGTTCCACATGGTTGGGAGACTTCCGGACACCTATAGCTGAAGGTGAAGGGGAAGAAGGCATGTGTTACATTGTGGCAGGAGACAGACAGCCATGGGGGAAGTGCCACACTTTAAAACCATCAGCTCTCATGAGAACTCACTATCATGAGAACAGCATGGGGGAAATCCACCCTCATGATCCAATCAATCACCTCCCACCAGGTACCTCACCTTACACATGGGGATTTCAATTCGTGATGAGATTTGGGTGGGGACACAGAACCGAATCATATCAGTGTATATCTAAGTGAAATTTCTAGATAGTATATCATCTCTGTGTTTAACCTTTGGAGGAACTATCAACACTTTTCCAAAGTGAATAAACTCTTTTTCATTCCCACCAGCAATGTAGGAGAGCTCCATTTTCTCCACATCCACACAAACACTTTTTATTATTTTTTACTACAGCCATCTGAATAAGTATTAAATAGCATTTCATTGTGGTTTTGATTTGCATTTCCCTGCTTAATTATGCTGTGACTGTTTTAATATGCTTATTGGTAACCTGTATATCGTTTTTGGAAAAAAAAAATGTTTTTTCAGGTCTGCTACCATTTTTAAAATTGTGTTATGGTAAGTCTCATTATTAAAATTTAAAAATTATTTTTTATATTCTGAATTCAAATTCCTTATCAAATATGTAATTTTGCAATATTGTTACCTACTCTTTGGTAGTCTTTCAAGTTCTTGATGGTAACTTTTGAAGCACAAAAAAACGTAATGTAGACCAGCCTAATATATGTACTTGTTTATCTTTTCTTGCTTGTGCATTAAATGTCATGTTTAAGAAAACTTTGCCTAGCTCAAGGACACAAAAAGTTTATCTCTATATTGTCTCCTAAAACTTTTATAGTTTTAACTCTTATATCTATGATACATTTTGAGTTAATTTGTGTATATGGCATGAGAAGGAAGTCCAAGTTTATTTTTAAAATTATTATTATTATATTTTTTTGAGATGAAGTCTCCCTCTTGTTGCCCAGGCTGGAGTGCAATGGTGTGATCTCGGCTCACTGCAACCTCTGCCTCCTGGGTTCAAGTGATTCTCCTGCCTCGGCCCCCCGAGGAGCTGGGATTACAGGCACCTGCCACCAAGTCCGGCTAATTTTTGTATTTTTAGTAGAGACAGGGTTTCACCATGTTGGCCAGGCTGGTCTTGAACTCTTGACCTCAGGCGATCTGCTTGCCTTGGCCTCCCAAATTTCTGGATGACAGGCCTGAGCCATCGCCCACTGCCAGAGCTCCAACTTGATGATTTTGCATGAGGACATCCTGTTTTCCTAGTAACAGTTGTTAAAAAGATTATCCTTTTACCTAATTAATAGTCTTGGCACTCTTATTCAAAAATCAATTGAATTATGAAATAAGCAAAGATTGTAGTGTAAAGACCTCCAAATACTGCTCTTCCATGAAAGTAAGGAAAAATGCCAAAACTATCAAAAATCAACTTTTTCAGAACTCTGGAAATTATCCAAAGAATTGCAGCATTCCAGAGAATGTTAATTTTGAAAACTGCTAACTCTTAGTAATGATATAAAACTTTGTGATGTTTTAACTCACCCAAGGACCATCCTTTACTCTCTTGCTCAGCAGTATCCATGAAAATAACAGTGTACATTCTTTGTAATGTAATGCATACAGTAGACAAAATACTTCATTCATAAAGAATTTTAATTTATACATTTTGACCCATCTGGTGGTTCCTGGAAGATTGGCTTAAAGGGTCTGTCTTTATTTTTCCTAACTGGGAACTAGCTTCAGAGGCAAAGCTCTTTCCAGGGCCAGATGAACATTTGCCAAAAATACTTACCGGCTAATTACATTGCTGAAGCCTTAGGCAAAGCTTTGGAGAAAAGACTGGGAAATAAGATGTCTGTAAAGGTTTTGAAATGCTCAGATATATTCCTAGGAATCTATCGGGCCACATGTATGGTCAGGAATGTGTGCATGTTAGGAATTATAAGAGAAGGCCCTAAGCTCTCAGGTCTAGGTGACCTTGACACTTGACACAGAAGCCAAAAGTGAAAGCTAGGACAGAGTCAGCTATTCCCTGCCACAGACGGGATATAAACAAAGACTGAAAGAATTTTTAGTTCTAGACACTTAAGAAATTCTCTGTCCAAACATTAGCTACCTGCTAAACTGAGGGAATAGAGGCTTGAAGGATCATACATGTTAAAAAAAAAAAAAAAATGGAGTTTATTAAATTCACTAAAGAAGTCACTAAACAAATGAATAATAAAGCTACAAAATGCAGTTACAGTGAGAAAATCATGTGACGGGGAGGGAATTGTATTTACAGTTACCACAGTATATTATTTAAAAGGTTTGGTTCTCAACAAAACATTTACAAGGCATGCAAAGAAACAATAAAGTACGGCCCATACACAGAAAAGAAAGACAAATTAATAGAGTCAGTGAAACAAACTAGTGGTGAATTCAGATCATTCAGGTTAGGCAACAGAAAGAAAAGGATAAAGAAAAATAAATAGAACCTCAGAGACCTATGGAACATCTTCAATCATACTAATATATACTTAATGGGAAGCGAAAGAGAGAAAGGGACAGAAGAAACATTGAAGAAACGATGGCTTAAACTGCTGAAATATGATATAAAATTAATTAATACAAGTCTTATAGACACTAAGCAGAATAAACTCAAAGAGATCTACACTGAGACACACATCATAATCACACCATCAGAAGTCAAAGACACAGAATCTTGAAAACAGCACGACAGAAGTGACTCAATCTGCCGAAAGAATCTCAATAAGATTCGAAGCTGGCCGGGTGCAGTGGCTTATGCCTGTAATCCCAGTACTTTGGGAGGCCGAGGAGGGCAGATTGCCTGAGCTCAGGAATTCCAGACTAGCCTGGGCAACATGGTGAAATCCCATCTCTACTAAATACAAAAAATTAGCTGGGTGTGGTGGCATGTGCCTGTAGTCCCACCTACTCAGGAGGCTGAAGCAGGAGAATTGCTTGAACCCGGGAGGCAGAGGTTGCAGTGAGCTGAGGTGGTGCCACTGCACTCCAGCCTGGGTGACAGAGTGAGACTCCTTCTCAAAATAAATAAATAAATAAATAAATAAATAAATAAATAAATAAGATTAGAAGCTGATTTCTCATCAGAAACCATGAAGACCAGAGAACAGTGATGTGATATATTCAAAGTGCTGGATTAAAAACAAAATAAAACAAGCAAAAATCCTGTCAAATGAGAATTCTGTATCTGGTAAAACTATCCTCAAATATGAAGGAGAAATGAGGATATTCTCAGATAAACAAAAATAGAGAAAGACCACTGGTGGCAGAATTTCCTGCCAACAAATGGAAACGGAGGCCCTTCAGGCTGAAATGAAGAACAATAGACACTAACTCAACTCCATATGAAGAAATAAAAAACAGCAAGTAAAGAAACTGCATGGGTAAAAATGCAGGAACAGTTGAAAACTGTATTTTTTGTTTGTACTTTCTTTTTGTCTCCTTTCTGATATTAAGGACAAATGCAAATAATTACAAATGCTGGTTAATGGAAGCACAATATATAAAGATGTAATTTGTGACAACAGCTTAAATGGGGGACATAGGGAAAGCTAAATAGATAAGCAAAATATAATGTATCCAAACAACGAAATATCATTTAGACTTTAAACTATGAAATATCGTCGAGATAAATAGCATTTATCATTCATATAAAATGAAGTACTGTTATTGCTACGACATAGTAAAATATAGTAAACATGGTAAGCAAAAGATGCCAGCCACATTAGGTCATATATTGCATTAATTCCAATTATACAAAATAATTATTTTAAATTTATTGAGATTTTTGTGTGGCCTAGCATATGTTCTATCCTGGAGAATATTCCATGTATACCTGATATAATGTGTATTCTGCTCCTGTTGAGTGGAATGTCTTAGAGAATTATATTAGGTCCAGTTAGTTAATAACATTCAAGTCTTATTTATCCTTGTTGGTCTTTTGAAACTCCAGCATTTCATTTAGTTAAATAATTTTAAATATTTTATTGATATTCTCCACATGAAAAATAAAAGACCTAATCTATTTGTTGAGGCATTGTTATCACATCTCTCTTTATTTCTTTAAGAATAGTATCCTCAGTTATGGAAAAATATTTTTAGTAGTTGCTTTAAAATGTTCTTTAAGTCCATCATCTGCATCCTCTCCTGGAAAGTTTTTGTTATTTTATCCCCCACCTACCCAGATATGTGGCATATTTTATTTTTTACATGTATTGCAATTTTTTATTAAAAGCTGGACATTGTGTATAATATACATAACAACTGGAAGCTGATTCCCACCTGTTTCTGGGGCTTCTTATTGTTTGCTTGTTTATTTGTTCAGTGATTTGGCTCTGTTGCAAATAGCAAAGTCTATTTCTCAAGCATTGTGAAGTCTTTGATGTTTACTCTTCAGAGGGCACAGCCTTGGACATGAACACGGTCACCATGGAATGACAATGAAGACAATGGTTTCAGCAGGGTTTTCTGTGACTATCTCTTTTCCTAATCTCTCTCTTTCTCTCTCTCTTAAGTTATCTGCCACTGCCATCTAAAAACGCTGTTAGCCTCTACTAATTGTCAAATAATTGCTCTATAGTTGCTGACAATGGTCTGAACCATTAATACCTCCACAGTCTGATCCAATTAAATTTAGATTCCTTCTCTGTGGTAGGTTTTTAAGCTAGTCTTTAAAGTTAATCTGATCTCAAGAGTTTTCTTCATAGCTTTCTTTTACCCTGGTCCTCTTTGATAAACTATCTGTCCATGGTTTAGCTTTTTACTCTCATGGGGCACACATAATCCTTTTAATTGCTTACTACCAAAAGTTCCATTGTTTTTGAGAACTCCTAAAGCTTGAATTTTCTATATTCTCTACTAAGTAAACTATATTCTTTAGATTAGAGCTTCAGATCTTTTTATTAATATGTCCTACCTGACCCTTTGGACAAAATCTTCAAGCCACTTTTCTGGAGCTAGGAGAGAATTCAGTAGCACACTGCTCCAAAAAGTACATCTACCTTTATCGTCAGGGTTCTGGGTAAGGGCAATAGCCTCTTTTTTTATTTGCTTACATCTCCTGGCATAGCACCTTCTCCCTACCAGCATTCTGGGGAGAGAATGATCAGAGCCTCATTATTCTCAGTTATTTCAAGAGTAAAGCTTCAGTCCTCTTTCTAAGTGAAGAAAGGAAACCACTGACCTCTTGGTTACTCACCTGTAACTTAGCCTGGTCAGCACAGAGTTGAGGAAATGAGGAATGCTAGTAGTGGCCTTTCTTACATGAGGAGATACTATCGCAATTTTACTGAGAGATGGTGGGGAGGGGGAACCCTTTCTTTTGGTCATACTTACTCAGAGTGAAGTTATGCTAAGATGTAAGTAGGAGTAGAGAGTGAGTCAGTTATAGCTCAAGTGCCAAAGCCTCTTACAGTCTTTACATTGATTTTATAGACTTTCTTGATTAAATGTTTTCTCACCTGTTGAATGCACTTAGAACAATGTCCAGAGATATTAACCTTATGATTTTAACTAGTTATTATTGCTTCTCTAGATAACAGCTCTGCAGAGCTTGTTAAGACATCTTTATAGAATTATCAGGGTTAGTTGTCTTTGTTTTAATGACTCGCTTTGATAATAATGTGGGTAACATGATGGGAAAGGCAGTAATAGAAGCAAAACTACCAGATTTGTTGATACTACAGTATTTCTAGGTAATGCAGAGATATATAGGTAGAAATCTGCATGCAGCTCCTAAGAGCATATGAAAAACAGAGCAAAATCAGTCCAGGTTACATATTAATAATTGAAAAATAATCCTTTTCTGTTATGGATGATGAAAAGATGAGAAGTTGTTTCATCTGACATTAAATAACAGGTATTAATAATAATACCATTATAGTACAGCATTGCTTTAGGATTTCCATCTATTATTTGTTTAACAAAACCCTGATGGTCAAATACAACTCATCTCATCATTAATATAACTATTAATAATAACTATACTTTGGCAACACAGCCTAAAATAAAATGCACACATTAGCATTGGCTAATAACACTTTCAATGTATGAATACCATACAAGAAAAAAGTGTGGATTTGAGGGCAATGTGGCAGACTAGATGCAGCCAGGTGGAACTGCTACCATTGAGGGACTGAGACATGTTGGGGTGGTCAGACCCAACACCAGGCCTTGAGGGCTGCAAAGTCCGGCAGAGTCAAAAGAATGAGTTAAGAGTGCATAAAGGAGGGCGGAGCAAGATGGCCGAATAGGAGCAGCTCCAGTCTCCAACTCCCAGCGCCAGCGACACAGAAGACCTGTGATTTCTGCATTTTCAACTGAGGTACTGGGTTCATCTCACTGGGGAGTGCCCGACGATCAGAGCTGGTCAGCTGCTGCAGCCCGACCAGCGAGAGCTGAAGCAGGGCGAGGCATTGCCTCACCTGGGAAGCCAAGGGGGAAGGGAGTCCCTTTTCCTAGCCAGGGGAACTGAGACACACAACACCTGGAAAATCGGGTAACTCCCACCCCAATACTGCGCTTTAGGAAACAGGCACACCAGGAGATCATATCCCACACCTGGCCGGGAGGGTCCCACACCCACGGAGCCTCCCTCGTTGCTAGCGCAGCAGTCTGTGATCTACCGGCAAGGCAGCAGCGAGGCTGGGGGAGGGGCGCCCGCCATTGCTGAGGCTTAAGTAGGTAAACAAAGCTTCTGGGAAGCTCGAACTGGGTGGAGCTCACAGCAGCTCAAGGAAACCTGCCTGTCTCTGTAGACTCCACCTCTGGGGACAGGGCACAGTAAACTAAGACACACAGACACCTCTGCACAGACGCAAACGCCTCTGTCTGACAGCTTTGAAGAGAGCAGTGGATCTCCCAACACGGAGGTTGAGATCTGAGAAGGGACAGACTCCCTGCTCAAGCGGGTCCCTGACCCCTGAGTAGCCTAACTGGGAGACATCCCCCACTAGGGGCAGTCTGACACCCCACACCTCACAGGGAGGAGTACACCCCTGAGAGGAAGCTTCCAAAGCAAGAATCAGACAGGTACACTCGCTGTTCAGAAATATTCTATCTTCTGCAGCCTCTGCTGCTGATACCCAGGCAAACAGGGTCTGGAGTGGACCTCAAGCAATCTCCAACAGACCTACAGCTGAGGGTCCTGACTGTTAGAAGGAAAACTATCAAACAGGAAGGACACCTACACCAAAACCCCATCAGTACATCACCATCATCAAAGACCAGAGGCAGATAAAACCACAAAGATGGGGAAAAAGCAGGGCAGAAAAGCTGGAAACTCAAAAAATAAGAGCGCATCTCCCCCGGCAAAGGAGCGCAGCTCATCGCCAGCAACGGATCAAAGCTGGACGGAGAATGACTTTGATGAGATGAGAGAAGAAGGCTTCAGTCCATCAAATTTCTCAGAGCTAAAGGAGGAATTATGTACCCAGCGCAAAGAAACTAAAAATCTTGAAAAAAAAGTGGAAGAATTGATGGCTAGAGTAATTAATGCAGAGAAGGTCCTAAACGAAATGAAAGAGATGAAAACCATGACACGAGAAATACGTGACAAATGCACAAGCTTCAGTAACCGACTCGATCAACTGGAAGAAAGAGTATCAGCGATTGAGGATCAAATGAATGAAATGAAGCGAGAAGAGAAACCAAAAGAAAAAAGAAGAAAAAGAAACGAACAAAGCCTGCAAGAAGTATGGGATTATGTAAAAAGACCAAATCTACGTCTGATTGGGGTGCCTGAAAGTGAGGGGGAAAATGGAACCAAGTTGGAAAACACTCTTCAGGATATCATCCAGGAGAACTTCCCCAACCTAGTAGGGCAGGCCAACATTCAAATCCAGGAAATACAGAGAACGCCACAAAGATACTCCTCGAGAAGAGCAACTCCAAGACACATAATTGCCAGATTCACCAAAGTTGAAATGAAGGAAAAAATCTTAAGGGCAGCCAGAGAGAAAGGTCGGGTTACCCACAAAGGGAAGCCCATCAGACTAACAGCAGATCTCTCAGCAGAAACTCTCCAAGCCAGAAGAGAGTGGGGGCCAATATTCAACATTCTTAAAGAAAAGAATTTTAAACCCAGAATTTCATATCCAGCCAAACTAAGTTTCATAAGTGAAGGAGAAATAAAATCCTTTACAGATAAGCAAATGCTTAGAGATTTTGTCACCACTAGGCCTGCCTTACAAGAGATCCTGAAGGAAGCACTAAACATGGAAAGGAACAACCGGTACCAGCCATTGCAAAAACATGCCAAAATGTAAAGACCATTGAGGCTAGGAAGAAACTGCATCAACTAATGAGCAAAATAACCAGTTAATATCATAATGGCAGGATCAAGTTCACACATAACAATATTAACCTTAAATGTAAATGGACTAAATGCTCCAATTAAAAGACACAGACTGGCAAACTGGATAAAGAGTCAAGACCCATCAGTCTGCTGTATTCAGGAGACCCATCTCACACGCAGAGACATACATAGGCTCAAAATAAAGGGATGGAGGAAGATTTACCAAGCAAATGGAGAACAAAAAAAAGCAGGGGTTGCAATACTAGTCTCTGATAAAACAGACTTTAAACCATCAAAGATCAAAAGAGACAAAGAAGGCCATTACATAATGGTAAAGGGATCAATTCAACAGGAAGAGCTAACTATCCTAAATATATATGCACCCAATACAGGAGCACCCAGATTCATAAAGCAAGTCCTTAGAGACTTACAAAGAGACTTAGACTCCCATACAATAATAATGGGAGACTTCAACACTCCACTGTCAACATTAGACAGATCAACGAGAAAGAAAGTTAACAAGGATATCCAGGAATTGAACTCATCTCTGCAGCAAGCAGACCTAATAGACATCTATAGAACTCTCCACCCCAAATCAACAGAATATACATTCTTCTCAGCACCACATCATACTTACTCCAAAATTGACCACGTAATTGGAAGTAAAGCACTCCTCAGCAAATGTACAAGAACAGAAATTATAACAAACTGTCTCTCAGACCACAGTGCAATCAAACTAGAACTCAGGACTAAGAAACTCACTCAAAACCGCTCAACTACATGGAAACTGAACAACCTGCTCCTGAATGACTACTGGGTACATAACGAAATGAAGGCAGAAATAAAGATGTTCTTTGAAACCAATGAGAACAAAGATACAACATACCAGAATCTCTGGGACACATTTAAAGCAGTGTGTAGAGGGAAATTTATAGCACTAAATGCCCACAAGAGAAAGCAGGAAAGATGTAAAATTGACACTCTAACATCGCAATTAAAAGAACTAGAGAAGCAAGAGCAAACACATTCGAAAAGCGAAAGCAGAAGGCAAGAAATAACTAAGATCAGAGCAGAACTGAAGGAGATAGAGACACAAAAAACCCTCCAAAAAATCAATGAATCCAGGAGTTGGTTTTTTGAAAAGATCAACAAAATTGACAGACCACTAGCCAGACTAATAAAGAAGAAAAGAGAGAAGAATCAAATCGACGCAATTAAAAATGATCAAGGGGATATCACCACCGACCCCACAGAAATACAAACTACCATCAGAGAATACTATAAACACCTCTACGCAAATAAACTGGAAAATCTAGAAGAAATGGATAATTTCCTGGACGCTTACACTCTTCCAAGACTAAACCAGGAAGAAGTTGAATCCCTGAATAGACCAATAGCAGGCTCTGAAATTGAGGCAACAATTAATAGCCTACCAACCAAAAAAAGTCCAGGACCAGATGGATTCACAGCTGAATTCTACCAGAGGTACAAAGAGGAGTTGGTACCATTCCTTCTGAAACTATTCCAATCAATAGAAAAAGAGGGAATCCTCCCTAACTCATTTTATGAGGCCAACATCATCCTGATACCAAAGCCTGGCAGAGACACAACAAAAAAAGAGAATTTTAGACCAATATCCCTGATGAACATCGATGCAAAAATCCTCAATAAAATACTGGCAAACCGGATTCAGCAACACATCAAAAAGCTTATCCACCATGATCAAGTGGGCTTCATCCCTGGGATGCAAGGCTGGTTCAACATTCGCAAATCAATAAACATAATCCAGCATATAAACAGAACCAAAGACAAGAACCACATGATTATCTCAATTGATGCAGAAAAGGCTTTTGACAAAATTCAACAGCCCTTCATGCTAAAAACGCTCAATAAATTCGGTATTGATGGAACGTACCTCAAAATAATAAGAGCTATTTATGACAAACCCACAGCCAATATCATACTGAATGGGCAAAAACTGGAAAAATTCCCTTTGAAAACTGGCACAAGACAGGGATGCCCTCTCTCACCACTCCTATTCAACATAGTGTTGGAAGTTCTGGCTAGGGCAATCAGGCAAGAGAAAGAAATCAAGGGTATTCAGTTAGGAAAAGAAGAAGTCAAATTGTCCCTGTTTGCAGATGACATGATTGTATATTTAGAAAACCCCATTGTCTCAGCCCAAAATCTCCTTAAGCTGATAAGCAACTTCAGCAAAGTCTCAGGATACAAAATTAATGTGCAAAAATCACAAGAATTCTTATACACCAGTAACAGACAAACAGAGAGCCAAATCAGGAATGAACTTCCATTCACAATTGCTTCAAAGAGAATAAAATACCTAGGAATCCAACTTACAAGGGATGTAAAGGACCTCTTCAAGGAGAACTACAAACCACTGCTCAGTGAAATAAAAGAGGACACAAACAAATGGAAGAACATACCATGCTCATGGATAGGAAGAATCAATATTGTGAAAATGGCCATACTGCCCAAGGTAATTTATAGATTCAATGCCATCCCCATCAAGCTACCAATGAGTTTCTTCACAGAATTGGAAAAAAAAACTGCTTTAAAGTTCATATGGAACCAAAAAAGAGCCCGCATCTCCAAGACAATCCTAAGTCAAAAGAACAAAGCTGGAGGCATCACGCTACCTGACTTCAAACTATACTACAAGGCTACAGTAACCAAAACAGCATGGTACTGGTACCAAAACAGAGATATAGACCAATGGAACAGAACAGAGTCCTCCGAAATAATACCACACATCTACAGCCATCTGATCTTTGACAAACCTGAGAGAAACAAGAAATGGGGAAGGGATTCCCTATTTAATAAATGGTGCTGGGAAAATTGGCTAGCCATAAGTAGAAAGCTGAAACTGGATCCTTTCCTTTCTCCTTATACAAAAATTAATTCAAGATGGATTAGAGACTTAAATGTTAGACCTAATACCATAAAAATCCTAGAGGAAAACCTAGGTAGTACCATTCAGGACATAGGCATGGGCAAAGATTTCATGTCTAAAACACCAAAAGCAACGGCAGCAAAAGCCAAAATTGACAAATGGGATCTCATTAAACTAAAGAGCTTCTGCACAGCAAAAGACACTACCATCAGAGTGAACAGGCAACCTACAGAATGGGAGAAAATTTTTGCAATCTACTCATCTGACAAAGGGCTAATATCCAGAACCTACAAAGAACTCAAACAAATTTACAAGAAAAAAACAAACAACCCCATCAAAAAGTGGGCAAAGGACATGAACAGACATTTCTCAAAAGAAGACATTCATACAGCCAACAGACACATGAAAAAATGCTCATCATCACTGGCCATCAGAGAAATGCAAATCAAAACCACAATGAGATACCATCTCACACCAGTTAGAATGGCAATCATTAAAAAGTCAGGAAACAACAGGTGTTGGAGAGGATGTGGAGAAATAGGAACACTTTTACACTGTTGGTGGGATTGTAAACTAGTTCAACCATTATGGAAAATAGTATGGCGATTCCTCAAGGATCTAGAACTAGATGTACCATATGACCCAGCCATCCCATTACTGGGTATATACCCAAAGGATTATAAATTATGCTGCTATAAAGACACATGCACACGTATGTTTATTGCAGCACTATTCACAATAGCAAAGACTTGGAATCAACCCAAATGTCCATCAGTGACAGATTGGATTAAGAAAATGTGGCACATATACACCATGGAATACTATGCAGCCATAAAAAAGGATGAGTTTGAGTCCTTTGTAGGGACTTGGATGCAGCTGGAATCCATCATTCTTAGCAAACTATCACAAGAACAGAAAACCAAACACCGCATGTTCTCACTCATAGGTGGGAACTGAACAATGAGATCACTCGGACTCAGGAAGGGGAACATCACACACCGGGGCCTATCATGGGGATGGGGGGGGGAGGGGGGAGGGATTGCATTGGGAGTTATACCTGATGTAAATGACGAGTTGATGGGTGCAGCACAGCAACATGGCACAAGTATACATATGTAACAAACCTGCACGTTATGCACATGTACCCTACAACTTAAAGTATAATAATAATAAATAAATTAAAAAAAAAAAAAAAAAATAAATTTATATGGTGATCAAAAAAAAAAAAAAAAAAAAAAAAAAAAAGAGTGCATAAAGTGGGACCAGGGGACCAACACTAGTATGGAGGCCATGAAGGTCCCGAGCTCTGGAAGCCCACACTATTTATTAGTGATCAAACAAAGAAGCAGGTAGTGAGGCTGTGGGGGTTGAAAGGTAGCGGCTCATCAAGCATATGATCTATAGCTGTGATGGTTTAGCATTTCCTTTGAAGCTTATGGAACATGTTCTGCTACTTGAAATAATGGGGAACATGTTCTTCTAGTTTAAGATACAGTCGATCTATGAGCCTGGGAGTGCTAGAAGCAAGAAGCCAGCAAGTCTGGACACATTCCAGAGGCCACAAGGGGTTTTATGCCCTCAGCCCTGGATTCTATCCAAGCTACGAGGGGTTTTGTGCCCTGGGCTTAGATAATGGTGTGGCAGGGCAGCCTTCTACGCTTTAACACAGAGCTTGGTGTTCCAAAGGCTACAAGGGGTTTTAGACCCTGGACCCCGAACATGTTCCAAGACTCCTTTATATTATGTCAGACATGCAAGCCCTGCCTCAGCTTCTCCCAACAAGACAACTGGCACACTCCTAACCAATCTTCAGAAGACAGGTATTTAAAGTGGACAGAGGGAAGACACAGAAGCTAAGCTGAAGAGGGAGAAAGTTAGAAACTCTGCACAAAGTTACTGTGCACCACATCTCATTCCCGACACCTAACAATTCTGGGGAAACGAGTGAGTCTAACTGGTTAGGAGCAACTCATTCCCGCCACAGATCTCTCAACTCCCCTTGACAACCACAGACAATTGAGGTGGCAGAGAGCACTGCTTACAGAAATGGTAGGGGCAACATGCCAGCTGAAGCAAAGTCCAGAAGGTTTGATATGGGAACATCTATAGCAGAGCATGGCCAAGGAAGTCCATCTTCCTAGACTCAGCTTGTACCCATAAGAGACTTTAGCCTGAGGTGAAGTGTGGGACCTAAACTCTACAGGGTGGTCTTGCTTATTAGATGGTGCTAGTATGACCTGAGCACCCTTTGGTGTATTGGCCTCTCCTGGGGCCATCACCTGGTCAGATCTGCTTGCAGAGCAATCTTGGTTGCACTGGGGGCCCACACCATAGATCCTGTGCTGGTGGACCATGCCTAACCAGAGAAGAACTCCAGTGGAGCAGCCCCTACAGCCATGCACCAGCCTGCCCACTTCGTACCCACACTGTGGCTTCCCCCCAGCCAACCACAACCCTCCACATCATGTTGCTGGTGCATGTGTGCATAGGTGGGTTTAATCTTAATTGCCCTGCCAGCGTGTGGTGTGTGTGTGTGTGCACCCTACACTCTCACCGCTGTGGCAGTAGTGCACTTTGTGCCCCCTTAACCTGCTGGACTTCAGTTACAGTCTGAGCCTTGGCAGGCACAAAGCCAGGCAGCCTCACCCCTGTCAGCACAAGTCCACTGGGACAATACTGCTGCTGGACTGAAACTAGGAACAGAGAACAGCAGACCCTCACTTGCCCAGAGTTTCCATTCCTGCCTGTAGCACACAAAAAACGCACACAGATCTGTGCCCACCAGTACCTTACCTCTTTGCTGACACCACAAACAGCAAGAGTGTGCATACAGTGGCCAGCAGGGTTCCCTATTCCCATAAAATGTGCTGCCTCTGCTATTGGGGTAAATGTCTGCAAAGAGGCAGGCCCTCCGACACCTGCTGTCACCCAGATGCAGCTGACGAGTGCGCACCCTGCCATGCTGCCCTTGCCACTGCTGCTGGCACATGCAAATGAGTACAAATTCCACTGCTATCACACTATGAAACACTTCGGCTGACACAACCCATCAAAGTGTAGTGACCCGCAGTTGGAGAGCACCTTGCCCCCATCTCAGTGCAGTGGATCCCTAAACTTGAGAAGCCAAAGTACAAAGACAGTCCTGACATAAGTTCCCAAGAGTTAGAGCATAAAGTCCAGGAGTTGGGAGCTGAGCACTGGCCATCCAAAATCTTCAGGAAGTAAAGCCAGTTGGCTGAATTCACCTTATATCACAACCAAACCTTCCATTTCATAAAATAGGATAAAAGGACAATTTTTTAAAAACCCAACCAAAGGTCAGCAAATACAAAGATTGAAGGAACATGAACCCACAAAATGAAACAGAATCTGTGCAAGAACTCTGACAACTCAAAAAGTCAGATTGCCTGTTTTTCTCCAAACAACTACAACACCTCTCCAGCAAGGGTTCTGAACCAGGCTAGATGTCTGAGATTACAGAAACAGAATTCAGAATATGCAGAGGAATGAAGATCATTGAGAAGCAGGAATACATTGAAACTTAATTCAAGGAAGCAAAGAATCACAATAAAATGAAACAGGAACTGACAGAAAAATAGCCAGTATACAAAATAATGTAACTGACATGATAGAGCTAAAAAGCACACTAAAATAACTCCATAATGTAATCACAGATATTAATAAGAGAACAGACCAAGTGGAGGAAAGAATCTCAGAGTTTGAGGAGTGGCTTTCTTAAAGAAGACAGATAAGAACAGAGAAAAAACAATGAAGAGAAATGAACAAAACCTCTGGGAAATGTGAAATTATGTAAAGAGACCAGATCTATGATTCATTGGTATTTCTGAAAGAGATGGGGAGAGGAAAAGCAACTTGGAAAACACATTTTGATATAATTCATGAGAACTTCCTCAACCTAGCTAGAGAGTCCAACTTTCATATTCAAGAAATAGTGACAGCCTCAGTAACATACTTCACAAGAAGATCATTACAGAGACACATAATTAGCAGATTCTCTAAGGTAGAAATGGAAGAAAAAATGTTAAAGACAGTAACAGAGAAAGGTCTGTTTACCTACAAAGGTAACCTCATCAGACTAACAGCAGACCTCTTAGCAGAAACTCTACAAGCCAGAAGAGATTCAGGGCTACTACTATTCAACATTCTTAAAGAAAAGCAATTCTAACCTAGAATTTCATATTGGGCCAAACTAAGCTTCATAAGTGAAGGAGAAATAAGATTCTTTTCAGACAAGCAAATGCTGAGGAAGGTGGGTTACCAGTAGACCTGCCTTAAAAGAGCTCCTGAAGGAAACACTAACATGGAAAGAAAAGACCATTACTGGCCACTACGAAAACACGCTGAAGTACACAGATCAGTAAAGCAACCAGACAAAGAACCCTGCATAATAACCAGCTAGTATCATGATGACAGGATCAAAATGGACTCATGTCAACACTAACCTTGAATGTAATAGGGCTAAATGACCAATTCAGAGGCACAGAGTAGCAAGCCTGATAAAGATTCAAGATCCAGTGGCATGTTGTTTTCAAGAGACTCATCTCACATGCAATTTCACCCATAGGCTCAAAATAAAGGAATGAAGAAAAATCTATGAAGCAAATGGCAAAAAACAGCAGGGCTTGCAATTCTAATTTCAGAAAAAACAGACTTTAAACCAACAAAGATCAAAAAAGTCAAAGGAAGACATTCCATAAAGGTAAAGCATTCAATTCAATAAGAAGACCTAACCATCCTATTTATTCACCCAACACAGGAGCATCCAGATTTATAAAGCAAGTCCTTAATGACCTTCAATGAGCCTTAGACTCTCACATAATAATAGTGGGAGACTTTCACACACTACTGAAATTATTAGATTATCAGGCCAGAAAATTAAAAAAAAAAATTCAGGATCTGAACTCAGCACTGGATTGAATGGGCTTGATAGACATCACAAAACTCTCTAACCAAAAGGAAGAGAATACACACTTTTTTCACTTCCACATGACATATACTCAAAAATCAGTCACATAATCAGACACAAAACACTCCTTACCAAATGCAAAAAAAAATCCCGAAATCATAATGATGGTACTCTTGGACCATGGTGCAATCAAATTAGAAATCAAAACTAAGAAATTTGCTCAAAATCATACAATTACATGAAAACTGAATAACCTGCTCCTCCATGACTTTGGGGTAAATGCAGAAATTAAGGCAGAAATCAAGAAGCTCTTTAAAACTAATGAGAACAAAGATATGACATACAAGAATCCCTGGAACACAGATAAGGCAGTGTTAAGAGAGAAATTTGTAGAAGTAAATACCTACATCATAAAGCTAAAATTTAACTTTAAAACCTAACATCACAACTAATATAACTGGAGAACCAAGAAGAAATCAACCCCAAAGCAAGGACAAGACAAAAAGTACTCAAATTAGAGCTGAACTGAAAGAGATTGAAACGTGAAAACCCATTCAAAAGATTAACAAATCCAGGAATTGGATTTTTGAAAAAAAAATAATAAAATAAATAGACTGATACCTAGACTAATAAAAAAGAAAAGAGGGAAGATACAAATAAACACAATTAGAAATGACTTAACGGGATAACACCACCAACCCCACAGAAATACAAGTAAACGTCAGAGAATATTATGAACACATCTATGCATATAAATTAGATAATCTAGAAGGAATGAATGCATTTCTGAATGCATACATCCTCCCAAGCCTGAGTCAGAAAAAATATAAATCTCTGAACAGACAAATAATGAGGTCCAAACCTGAATCAGTAATAAATAGCTTACCAACCAAATGAAAACCCAGGACCAGACAGATTCATAGCTAAATTTTACTAGATGTACAAAGAAGAGATGGTAGGAGGAGGTATTCCTCTCTAAGTCATTCTGTGAGCCAGCATCATCCTGATACCAAAACTTGGCAGAAACACAACAACAGAAAAGAAAACTTCAGGCCAATATCCCTGATGAACATTGATGCAAATATCTTCAACAAAATATTTGCAAAACAAATAGAGCAGCACATAAAAAAGCTTTTCCACCATGATCAAGTAGGCTTTATTCCTGGGATACAAGGTTGGTTCAACATATGCAAATCAATACATGTGATTCATCACATAAATAGAACTAAAAACAAAAACCTCATTATTATCTCAATAGATGCAGAAAAGGCATTTGATAAAATTCAACACCTCCTTATGTTAAACAAAAAACTCTCAAAATACTAGGTGTTGAAGAAATTTACCTCAACATAACGATCCACATATGACAAATCCATAGCTATCATACTGAATGGACAAAATCTAGAAGTATCCCACTTGAAAACCAGTGCTAGACAAGAATGCCCTCTCTTACCACTCCTATTTAGCATAGTATTGGCAGTCCTGGGCAGATAAATTAGGTCAGAAAAAGAAATAAAGGACATTCAAATTAGAAAAAAGGAATTCAAAATATTATTCTTTGCAGAAGACATGATTCTACATCAAGAAACCTTATAATCTTGGCCACAAAGCTCCTTAAGGTGATTAACAAATTCAGTGAATCTCAGAATACAAAATCAATGTATAAAAGTCACTAGCATACTTATTCACCAACAGCAGTCAAGCTGACAGTCAAATGAGGAACACAATGCCATTCACAGTTGCCACAGAAAGAGCAAAATGCCTAGGAATACAGCTAGCCAGTAAGGTAAAAGATCTCTACAAGGAGAACTACAAAACACTGCTCAAAGAAATCAGATATGACACAAATAAAAAAAAAATTCCATGCTCATGGATACGAATAATCAATATTTTTAAAAGGACCATACTGCCCAAAGCAATTTACAGATTTAATACTATTTATATTAAACTACCGATGACATTTTTACAAAACTAGAAAACAATATTTTCATATTCATATGGAACCAAAAAGAGAGCCTGAATAGCCAAGGCAATCCTAAGCAAAAAGAACAAATCAGGAGGCATCACACTATGCAACTTGAAACCATACTACAGCACTACAGTAACCAAAGCAGTATGAAAATGATACAAAAACAGACATACAGACCAATGGAACAGAATAGAGAGGCCAGAGATAAAGCCACACACCTACAACTATCTGATTTTCTACAAAGTAAAGAAAAATAAGCAACGGCGAAAGGATATTCTATTCAATGAAGGATACTGGCATAACTGGCTAGCCATATACAGGAAATTGAAATTGAGCTCCTTCCTTACATCATACACAAAAGTTAACTCACAATGGTTTAAAGACTTAAATGTAAGACTGAAAACTATAAAAATTCAGAAAGACAACCAAGGCGATACTATTCTGGACAAAGGAATGGGCAAAGATTTTATGATTAAGACACAAAAAAAAATTGCAAAAAAAGTGAAAACTGACAAATGTAATGTAATTAAACTGAAGAGCTTCTGCACAGCAAAGGAAACTATCAACAGAGTAAACAGACAACCTACAGAAAGAGAAACAAATTTACAAACTATGTATTTGACAAAGGTCTAATACCCAGCATCTATAAAGAACTTAAATTTCCAATAAAAAAAAATCCCCATTAAAAAGTGGGCAAAGAATATGAACAGACACATTTCAAAAAAAAAAAAAAAAAAAGACATACATGTGGCCAACAAGCATATGAAGAAAAGCTCAATGTCATGATGATTAGAGAAATACACATCAAATACACGTCAAAACCACAATGAGATACCATCTCACACTAGTCAAAATGGCTGTTATTAAAATAAAAAAATAACAGATGCTGGTGGGGTTGCGGAAAAAAAGAACAAACAACCACATAAAAAATGGGCAAAGGACGTGAGCAGCCACTTCTCAAAAGAAGACATTTAGGCAGTCAACAAACATATGGGAAAAAGATCATCATCACTGGTTATTAGAGATATGCAAATCAAAACCACAATGAGATACCATCTCAAGTCAGTTAGAATGACTATCGTTAAAAAGCTAGGAAACAACAGACACTGGAGAGAATGTGGAGAAATAGGAACACTTTTCCACTGTTTGTGGGAGTGTAAATTAGTTTAACCATGTGAAAAGCAGCGTGGTGACTCCTCGAAGACCTAAAGACAGAAATGCCGTTTGATCCAGCAATCCCATTACTGGGTATATACCCAAAGGAATATAAATCATTCTGTTATAAAGAAACATGCATATGTATGTTCAATTGCAGCACAATTCACAATAGCAAAGACATGGAATCAACCTAAATACCCATCAATGATAGGCTGGATAAAGAAAATGTGGTACATACACACCATGGCATACTATGCAGACATAAAAAAGAATGAGATCATGTCCTTTGCAGTAACATGAATGGAGCAGGAAGCAATTATCCTTAGCAAACTAATGCAGAAACAGAAAACAAAATACCATATGTTCTCATTTATAAGTGGGAGATAAATGATGCAAACACATGGACACATAGAGGAGACCAGTACACACTGGGGCTCACCTGAGGATAGAGGATGGGAGGAGGGAGATGATTCAGAAAAAATAACTAATGGATAGTAGGCTTAATGCCTGAGTGATAAGACAGTCTACACAACAAACCCCCATGACATGTATTTACCTATATAACAAACCTGCTCCTATACCCCTATAATTAAAATAAAAGTTAACGAGAAAGAAAATTTGCAATCTACTATTTTTACAAAACCTAGTTATTCCTCCACTGTCCTTATCAACTATTAAGATTTCTCTATCTCATCAAAATTCTGCATCTTATCTACATCCTCTTTTCACAATCTTCTTTGTATTCATTGACAAAATAGAAGCAAACTGAAGAGACCCTGCCACCTCCGCAATTATCAATCTGTTTTCCTGAACACTGCCCTACTTTCCGCCCTATCATGAGAGACAGCCCATTTACACTCTCACTCTCCTTTTGTGCACTAGATTCTATTCTCTATTACTGAAATTATCCTCTTTCTAACCAGCATCAAATGTTCACCCTCTTTATTCTTTGGGTTATAGATATAAAAAACTTGTAATAATAAACATGAATAAAAGGAATATAAACATTTTTTAAAGTACATATAACCTTCTACTGATCCTTTCTACTGTTTTTCTTTACAACGAAAGTCTTCTAAGGTGTTTTCTGCATTTAACCCGTCTGTTCGTTTTTCCTGAAGAAACTCCATTGCAACACAGCCATAGGTCATTTTAATGTATATTGGTGTAATATTCTTAATTTGGGAGGAATGAGACATAGCATTTTTAAATATGTGGGTGTATAGTTGTTATTAAATATGGAAGATTTTTATTTAAAAATTATTTCCAATGGGATGATAAATCTAGATCTGTGATTCTATCTTGCTCAGAGTCAGTTCAACAACATTTAAAACACTCATGACAACCCATTATAAAGTAAAAATGTAAAACGCTTGATTATAATAACATTTAAAACAATTAGAAAAACATTTAACCAAATATATGCAAGATATTTATACTTGCAAACTATGAAATATTGTTGATTAAAAAAAGACCAAATAAATTGAGAGAGAACGTGTTCTCATTTATCTTATTTTTGTGTTGGAAAATTAAGTATTATGTTATTGTTTCCAAATTAGATGTAAAGATATTGTAATCTGATAATATTATAATCTTTTTTTGGTAGATATTGATTGGTTGATTCTGAAATACATATGGAAATGTAAAGAATATAGAAGATAGAAAACAGTCTTGTTTAAAAAAAAACAAATTTGGTTAAGTCACATTGTGTAATTTCTATACTTAATATAAAGCTAAAATAAAGAGAGTAATATTGTCATAAAGCTTGACAAATGGCAAAATATAGTAGAATAAAAAAGTCATAAGTACACCCACAGTTCAACCATCATCATATTTGTTGTATGTATTTTTAATTTTGTCCAAGCTAACCAATGGAAAAAGAGTCTTCAAGAAATGATGCTAGAACAGTTGGATAGCCATATGTAACCAAAGTAAACTTGGAATCCTAACTTACAACATATATAAATATTAATTTGATATATATCATAAATTGGATTATGTCAGCTAAAATTATAATTTAAAACATTATAAATGATCTTTGCAATTTAGGGATATGCAAAAGCTTTTTTTTTTACTTCATAAATTAAAAAGCTATAAATAAGATTATTTCAAAATACAAAAAAATTACCCAAAATAATGTTGTCTCAATTAAAAGGATATCCACAGATTACAAAATATATTTTCAAAACGTATATCTTACAGAGGATTGCTATTTCAGCTACAAATAACAGTAACACTCCACCACCATAATAGCAATGAGAAACTTTAATAGACAGTTCACAAAAAAGATATATAAATATAAAATAAAGTACACATATACCGAAATATTCAAAACAATTTTTCACCCTGGAGTTACAAATTAAGCAATAATGTGACCTCAGTGTACTTCCACCTCAGTAACAAAAATTATAAAGTCTGAGAACCAAAATGTTAGTGAGAATCTGGAGCAACACAATATCGACTATTATAACAATAGTCATACAAATTTCTGACAGTTTCATATTTTTAAAAAAGTAAACACTATTACACGACTCCAGAATTTCACATTTAATGTTTATTCTAGATTAATGGAAACACACACTCTAAAAATTGTTCAAGAATTTGAATAGCAGCTTTATTAATATCATGCAAAACTGAGTATATGGAATGGATAAGAAAAATCTAACATATTTATACAATGGAACACATGTATCTATATAATGGATTATGAACATGCACATTCTTTTGTGTGTGTGTGTGTGTGTGTGTGTGTGTGTTTCTTCTAAGGTATGTCAGATGAATGACAACCCCTAGTAAACTTAGTTACAACACTTAAAAAAAAATGCATACACTTAAAATGGCTTCTAATTTGTGGGGAAAAAAAAAAAAAAAGAGTATAACTGGCTGGCAGTTGTTAATTATCTGCTCCTTCTACAAAACAAAACAAAAAAATATTGGTAAGGTAACTATGTGAGACGATAGATACATTAATTTGCTTACTTATAGTATCCATTTTACTGCTTATATGTGTCACATAGCATCACTTTCTATACATTAAATGTCCACAATACAATTTGGTTTTCAAAAATTAGAAAAATAAAAAATAACAAAAAGAAAGTTCTAATTCACAACATGAATAAGTCTCCAAAAATATGCTAAAATGAACAAAGCTATACACAAAGAAGATATAATTCATGAACCCATTTATATGAAACTCTAAAACAGGAAAAACCATTGTATGGAGGGAAAAGTCAGAGCAGTGACTGCTTCTGTGTTTAGGGGTCAAGAAGGAAACTCACAGGATTTTGTGGGGTATTGCCAATGTTTCATATTTTGATAAGCTTTAGGATTATACCAATGTGTATATTTGTCAGAACTTAATGTGATACTTACATTTTTGCATTTCATTGTCTTTACATTTCTGCTTTAAAAATTGTCTATAAATAAAAGCAAACTTTAGTTAATCACATGTATAATGAATTATTTTGGAGTAAGTGTTCTGATGTCAACAATTAATTTTTAAATGGGTAGCATAGTCAGACAAATGACGGATGCATAGTGGGGTAGATAGATGAATATGTATGTGATAAATTAAGCTTAATAATACATTTACTGTAGATCTAGTAATGTGTATGTGGCTATTTATTATAAAATTATTTCAACTTTACTGTGTGCATGAAATTTTTTTTTTTTTTTTTTTTTTTTTTTTTTTTTTTTTTTTGAGACGGCGTCTCGCTCTGTAGCCCAGGCTGGAGTGCAGTGGCCGGATCTCAGCTCACTGCAAGCTCCGCCTCCCGGGTTCACGCCATTCTCCGGCCTCAGCCTCCCGAGTAGCTGGGACTACAGGCGCCAGCCACCTCGCCCGGCTAGTTTTTTGTATTTCTTAGTATAGACGGGGTTTCACCGTGTTAGCCAGGATGGTCTCGATCTCCTGACCTCGTGATCCGCCCGTCTCGGCCTCCCAAAGTGCTGGGATTACAGGCTTGAGCCACCGCGCCCGGCCATGAAATTTTTATAATAAATTTCTTAGGAAATAAAGAAGCATAACCAATGGTAATCACAATTTAAGATCATAATAACCATAGAAAATGACATTTTCTTCCTCTGTTGATTTTTTCCATCACTGTCCCTAGGAAGCATGCAGTATATGTAAGTTTCTTTTTTTCCTTCAATTAATTCATCAGAATACAACAAATGTGTGTGCTGTGTGCATGTGAACATTCATGTGTACGTGTGTGTGTGAGTGTGTGTGTGTGTATTTCTTCTAAAGCATATCAGAGGAATGGCAGCCTTTGGTTAACTAACTCACAATCCTTTTTTAAAAAATGCCTGTAATTAAAATTGCTTTTAATTTGTAGAAATAAAATATAACTGGCTGACATTTCTTTCATTTTTAAGACTTTTTTTTCAAACTTTTCAAAAGATGTAGAGCTGCTTTACTACTTTTAAATTTGTATAGATAGGGTTAAATTTAGGAATATTTTCAAGACTTTGAATTATATAGAGTATTATTCAAATAATATTTGTGATCTCTTCTACTATCTTTCAGACTATCTTAAACACCAAACACTGTTAGATGCTGTTCATAATTGGTTGTAAAAGTATAACACGTGATTTATAAAATTATCAATTATCTATTCCAATCGTTCTTCTTGGCCCATCAAATAATTTGCTTGAGGTCACTGTGTATCCCCAGACACAATGCATTATCATCTTTAAACAAACTTCCCTTGAATAATGGAAGTTAGATCTTCCAAGGGCATTTGCAATGATTAGGCTGATTAAGTGTTACCATAGCTGGGGACTGAATGAGGAAGAGAGATGAGCATTTCACCCAGTAAAAATTCATTTTTTATAATATCATGACATATTACTCATTTTCTCAATTAATTGATCCCTCAGGTTTTCAATTTAAGAAAGAATGTAGGGTAAATAAAATTTTCTCCCAACCCTTGTATAACCATCTACGCATTCATCCAATAAACAGTATAGCATGCACATTCCAGAAAAATATCAATGGCAGTGATGTTGCAATCATGAGAAATTGTTCCCATGTCCCTGATATGTTGGTAAATGGCTAGCTCTTATTTTTAGTTTCAGTATTTTAGTAACATGTTTCTTTCTTTTAATTTCTTGTATTTTTCATCTGTATAAAAATTGGAATGAACTCCAGCAATGATTACTAATTACTATCAGATGATATATAATCTTTAACTTTTGAGTTCTTTGAATAAGTTATATAATTAAATAACAGTGTCATCAGAAATGCCAAATTTGCACAAATTCAACGTAAGCTCTGACGTATCATCAGTTTGTTTTGAGAAAAAATATTTTATCTGTTTATGAAGTAATTTGTCATATTTTCTTGCTTTGGTCAAGATGAACATTATCCATTTTTACTGAAAAATTTATGTAGAAAGTTAGTGTAAAGTTTTCTGATTACTTGAGGTAGCAGAATTTTCAACTTTAAATAAGAACATTTTAAGTTATTATATATTCTATTTTGTAACACTTTAGAAGAATATATTCAAAGGAGAAAGCAGCTTCATTATGATTTCTCCTTCATTTCTTTGGAGGTGTATTTCCATAATTTTGAATACTTGGTTTTAGACAATCAAACTCTACTTTCAGAATTTCTTTTGATTTGCAAGTTCAGACTGACAGTCCAAAGAAATGAAATGTGAATATTTCTCTAAATTCCTTATAAAAAGAAAGCTGTTTCAACTAAATTATGTTCTAAAAAATGCAAAACTTTCACAATTAGGTTGCCGAACTTGCTAGTTAGCTTATCTTTCCAATCCTTGACACTCGAATTTACATATGATAAAGTAGTTGTTTCATATCTCACCATAATAATTTGAGTTCATATTAACCACCAAAAAAGCCCATTTTGATTTTTTCCAGAAAACACAGAGTATCACACAGATTGTATTTATATTCAAATTTTGCTTCTTAAGTTTAGAGAATGTCAATGTCTCCTCCAATTTACCAAAAAAGAAATGGAGATACAGAGAGAGAAAGTAATACTCCCACACAATAAGTCAATCCTTATAATAGCATTTGACTTCAGTTTTAGGGTTCCATCATTTTTGGAATTTAATGTTTAATGATAATTCCTTTGTAGCACAAACATTCGCCCAAACAAAGGTTTTTATCATACCTACCTAAGTTATGTAGCCCATATCTGTAAAATGCTTTAGTTCTGGAAATTTCCCCAAAATTACTTGGAGGCCTAAATATGTATTATTTTTCAAGCATGATTTTGTAATTACCGGTTCCAAATATTAAATCAACCACACCAAGTTTTCAAAAATGTCCTCTTTAGAGCCTTCTTAAATGATTGAAGCAGTACCTTAATGTAGCAATGCTAGTTAACTAAAAAAAAGCAGTGAAAAAAACTAGATGAAAAATATGTGTTTTGAAATTTAAATTGAAATAAATTGGCTCTTATAAATCTGCAAGACAGTTTAAATAAATATGTAGCTTTTGAAAATGTGATTTTCCCGATAGAATTTCTAATTTAAAAAAATGAAAAAGTGCAATATCCAGGAGCAGGGAAAACTAAAAAGGAAATATATTGATAATGAATATCAATTGAAACAAGTTGCTGCTGTAGTGATATTTTTAATGTGGCATTTATGAATGAGATTTTTACCTTGGAAATTCACAGGGGAAAATAATAAAACACGTAAATAAAGGGATATGTATTCAAATTAATGATAAGTATAAAGAATATTTTAAGCATGTGTAACAAATATGAGATGCATACACACAGAAATTGCTTCTTTCTTTATGTATGTTTCTTTTTAAATTTTATTTTTTTTATTTTTTTTATTTTTTTGAGAAGGAGTCTCACTCTGTCACTCAGGTTGAAGTACAATGGCGTGATCTCAGCTCACTGAAACACCACCTCCCGGGTTCAAGTGATTCTCAGGCGTGCACCATCACGCCCAGATAATTTTTGTATTTTCAGTACAGACGGGGTTTGACTATGTTGGACCGGCTGGTCTCATACTCCTGACCTCATGATCCGCCCACCTCAGCCTCCCACAGTGCTGGGATTACAGGAGTGAGCCACCACGCCTGGCCCCTTTATATATATTTCTGTTTAGAGATCTACATTATCTGATGCATTTTTTTTTTCCTGTAGTATGTGAAAGCAATAGGCTCCTAAAATCTTAGAAACTGACAAAAACAGAAAGATCATATCAGCATGCAAGAACCAGATAGAAGGCCACGTGCAATGGCTCATGCCTGTAATCCCACCACTTTGGGAGGTGGAAGCAGAGGGATCATTTGAGGCCAGGAGTTCCAGACCATCCTGGCCAAAACGGTGAAACCACCTCTCTACCAAAAATACAAAAATTAACCAGACATGGTGGCACCTACCTGTCATCCCAGCTACTTGGGAGGCTGAGGGAGGAGTATGCTTTCAACCTGGGAGGTGAAGGTTGCAGTGAGCTGAGATCATGCCACTGCACTTCAACCTGGGCGACAGAGTGAGACTATGTCTCAATAGACAAATAAATAAATAAATAAATAAATAAATAAATAAACAAACCAGATAGAAAAGGAGTTAAATAGTTAATCATCTCTGATAGTCACCTATTATTACCATATATTTGTGTTTTAGCAATTGATAAGCACTGATAGCTCTTTTCATGCTCCCATCCACAGTTTTTTCAAAAAAATTAAAAAAAAAAAAAAAAAGGAACCGTAAGGTATTCCAGTAAAGTAATACTGCCAATTGTCCTGGATTGATTATCCTAACTGTACAGACAGACTTAGTTCCTTATTTAAGGCACTAATATAGATGGTATTACTAGTTACAATAAAATTTTAATAATGCCTAGATATCAAATAATACCAATGTATTTTCATATAATGTCAATATACAAAATAACAGAATAATGAGTGAGGTGATGTCAGCTTATAAGAAAGTCATATAATGCATTAGTTTTGCAAAATGTATTAAAAGTCAAAAATCATCTATGCAATCATCTATGCAATAATTACATTCACAAGAATTATGAAACATAATATATGATGAAGTTAATAACAAAAATCTTTTCAACATTATTCATCTAGCTTATATACATTGGATTTTGCAGCTACTTACTATACTTGACAATAATCAATCATTCACCACCTGAATCCTGCACAACCCATTCCTCATTAATTTGGTTTTTTCTCTGTTTAGTTTTGCATATGTCAAGATGGCAGCAATTTTAGGAAGGTAAGAAATACAAAACTCTTGGAGGTTCAAAAATAAAATTAGAATAGAGAGTAGGAAATAAAATTAAACCCATAGTATTTTTTTTGTTTAAAACTTATTTTAGTCATAAGAATAATTCCATCTTTGTAATCATTTTGATAGTTTATGTGGACTTTGTTCTGTGAGATTTTTAGCACCAACAACCAGTTGACTGATTCTCCAGACATCAACTGGGTATTCAACATTTAAATCATTTATAATACTAGCTAACCATAGTTAGCACAGACCTCACCGCTAAAGAATTAAATCTCACAAGACTGTCCCCTCACCCACTTTCCCACTTTTAGAAGCCAGTTGCAAGAGCTGTGTCTATTGCACTTCTGACTGACCAGCTATAAATTGGGGGTTTCCACAACCTCCTCCTCAAATTCAATAATAATTTACGAGAATGGCTCAGAGTTCAGAGACTGCAACACACTTACTTAAGGCACACAAATGAACAGCCAGGTGAAGATTCCCCAGCATAAGAACTTCCTTCTCTTGGAGTTGGGGTGTACCAACCTCCCAGCAATGGATGCCTTTACCAGTGTAGGAGCTGTCATTTAGGGGATTTTAAAGTGAATAAGATTCACAAGAGGTATAAGAGGGGAAGAGAAAACAAGAAATAGATGAAGATTATTTGAAGATTGAATAACATTTGACTTGGAAAAAATTCATTAACATAAATAAAATTATAAAATATGTAAACATCTTCAGTGAATGATGCGTGAAAATTCACGTGGGGGTCCATAAAAAAAGAGTATGGTATGCTGTGTAACCAAATGATGCGTGATAACTTATAACTGGGAATTGAAGAAGTATAATTTCAAGAATGTGCCCATCAGGCAGAACCTGACCATAGTATCATTATTATGTTATCAGGCACTGACTCACACTTTATGCTATCTGAACTGCATAAAAGATGGAGGCGGGTCCCAAATCTGGCCAAGGGTCTGGAATAATCAAAATGTTAAAATATTCTTTAAGTGACTGTAATATTCTTTTGATCAAATGCTTACTCTTTGGTGACTTTTCTGCTGTATAGTTTTTTCTCCTTCAGGCTGTTCTACTACTTGATGATTTAGTTATTTTTTCTCCTTTGATATGCTAAAACCATAGTCCAAACCATTACTTTAACTAAAAGCTATATTATGATTAGTTGCTTTGTAGTAATTCTCCAGCTACTCACTTACGAGTTTGGGCTAGTTATTTGTTGAAGATTGTCTTCAAACACTGTGGGTTGATGTTGAGGGAAGGGACCCTTACAGGTATATATCTGAAAGAAATCTGAATGTGCTACTAAATAGGAAGAATTGTACTTGTAGAAAACAAGCTCCCTGAATCTAAGGAGTTAAGGAATTTAATGGTTTTTAGAATCTAGAAAGGTTCAGGATTTTGACAGACTTTTAAGATCAAGTTAAGGAACTGGCTGACTTTCAGCATGGGTACTGGAGGAGAACAAATGCTGATTTGGCTGGATTTCAAAAGTCTGAGTGTGACGCCAAGCTTTAACCGATTGTTGGGCATGAAATCTCTTCTGTGGTAACTTGTTTACTTCTTTGGTTTATGACCAAGAAGATTAGGATGGTTCTTTTTTTTAAAACAGTATTTATTTTTTTTAAATTTTCCCCCAACATCAGAGTTCAACTACTTGAATATTTTTCTGTTACTTCCAGGAAAATTTACTGTAATTGAAAATTTACTGTAATTGTATGTTCCATGAACATACAAGAAAGAGCGGAGGGAAGGATGTTTTTAAAACAGATTCTTTACATAAGCAGAGAAGGAGCTAGAAAACATACATTTTCCCATTCACTGTTATGAAGGTTGTGCAATAAAGAGAATCCCTCACTTGAGAAGTATCCTCAGAATAAATTGCCCTTAACAATTTATGGAGTAGACTTCTTTCATTTTAAATGAAATTTTCTTTCAATTTAAATGAAATTTTAACGGTTACCCACCCTAAAGAGGGAAACAGGTAGAAAAATAGCTGATCAAAATTTGGTGGAAAATTGGTCCAGAATAATTTAAGAATGAAAATATTAGAGTATTGATAACTAAAAAATATGAGTATTTGTCATGTATAAATATTTGTTTTGACTCTAAGGCTTGTGGACAGGCACAATAAGAAATTCCATATAAAAATAGATCCTTGATAATACTGTAGTGTTATAGTTTCCATGAATAATTCACACAAAGTATTATTGGCCCTTTCTTAGGTGAGTGCAGTTTTAACATTTGTAGTTTTTTTTTTTTCGTTTTTTTTAATTCACTGGAAACAAGCTCTTCCCCCATTAAGTACGATCTAACGGATTTATTCAGTTTAGAAAATGAGAACAGTTTTTCAGTAATTTTTCCATCTTTATTATTTATTTTAATTGTTAAGAAATAATTCATGCATTTTGAAATTAATATTAGTATACAGTTATATACATTTTGAAGAAAATCTACATTAATATAATTAAAATCAATATAAAGATTTAGAAAAATTCGATCACTCCAAAATACCTTAACAATTTACACAGGATCGTTCTCTACACTTTGTAGACAACAATGCCCCTAACCACAGCCATTTGCAACTGACCTGGTTTTTGTTCCTCCAGTTTGGCCTTTTCTGTCACATAAAGTTGGTCACATAGTAAATGATATTTTCTCTAGCTTTTTTCACTTAGTATAATGCATTTGTGCTTGACTCGCCCTTTTGCATATACCAGTAGTTACTTCATTTCTATTGTTGAGCAATGCTCCATTGTATAACTGGCTATTCTTTCATTCACCAGTTAATAGACTTTGGGTTCTTTCCAGTTTGTGGCAATTATGAAGAAAGCACTTAATTATACCATTTTTTAAAACACAGCCACTTAGTACAGATTTGCTGATATATCACCGTGCTTATGATTTATGAATCAAATATATGATTAAAAATAATGATATCCAACAGCCTTTCAAATGTTTATTAATATTCATACTATTTCTCTCTCTCTCTCTCTTTTTTTTTTTTGAGTTTTTTTTTTGGTTGTTGTTTGTTTGTTTTTGAGTCTCACTGTGATGCCCAGGCTGGAGTGCAATGGCGCCATCTCAGCTCAATGCAACCTCTACCTCCCCGGCTCAAGCGATTCTCATGCCTTCCGAGTAGCTGGGATTACAGGCACCTACCATCATGCCTGGCTAATTTTTGTATTTTGTAGAAACAGGGTTTCACCAATGTGGCCAGGCTGGTCTTGAACTCCTGACCTCAGGTGATCCACCCACTCCTCGTTTTTTAAACTCTTTAGTTATTGAGGTTTTTGTATATTAAAGATACATGTTTTTTAAATAAAACTTGTAGTTTGCAAATATTTTCTCTTAGTTGAAGGCTTTCAAGAGATTTTAATATTGATAGTCAATTCATCAAGGTTTTACTTTATAGATCATATATTTGGTGCCATAGTTTAAAAAAAAAATTGCCTAATGAAGATTTCAAATACTTTTTATATCCTTTCTTCTAGAAAATTTATACTTTTAGGTTTATTATTTTGATCTGTGATACACATACACACATTTATTTGTGTGTATACAGCATATTATATTCTGTATATATGCATAGAGCATATGATATATGGTGAATAGAGTGTGACTACTATGTATCTTCTGTTTTTCTCTTTTTGAAGAGTTATCTGTGTGTGTTATTCTAGATCTGTCCATCATTACATGCGGGTTATATGAAGGGAAAAAAAAATATATGTATCTTGAATTCACTAGTCTTTAGATCAAGAGGAAGTGCAATCAAGATGTACTTAAGGAACGACACCTGATGAGTTCCATCTACACATGGAACTGAGTTAGATGGCAATATCCTGAAGTTCTAGCTGCTTCTGTAATAAGATAAAATTTGTGGGGCCTTTGCGAGGGGGTGAATGTATTTTGCATATGGGATAAACATAGTCTGTCACTAGAGGGCGAACTGGGTTGGGTTTTACATGGTCACACATGGTTTGATACTTCAAATACCAAGAGGTAAAACCTAATTCCCCTCTCCCCGGGTGTGGGCTTAACATAGTTACTTGCTTCTAATGAATAGTATAAGGCAGAAGTGATGATCTGTAACTTAGGCATCCACGTCATAAACACCACTGTGGCTTTCTCTTTGCTCTCGTTTCATAGCAGTTACTGTCAAGGAAGATAGCTATTATGACATGAAGATATTTTAGCAGCCTATGGAGAAACCTGCATGACAAAGAATTGAGGCTGCCAATGGCCAAAAGACCAAAGCTGTGGCTTCCTGCCCAGAGCTACCCGAGTGAACCACTTAGGCAGAGCATCTTTCAAAGCTTTACACCTTCAGACCTACAGTAGCTTTTGCCAGTATGTTAACTGCAACCACATTAAATACTTGAACAAGATCGACTCAACTAATGCACATTCCTTATTTCTAATCTACTGAAACTATGAGATAACAGTTTGATAAACTATGAGATACTCCACTAAGTTTGGAGTAAATTGTTATGCAGCAATAGGTAACTAATACAGTAATTCGGATATGAGCCTCAATTTGTTCTTATAAACACCACTGCAAGAGCAATGAACAGGCTGCTCTAGTCTGTGCTCCGGAAAACACTATTATTAAATATTTATATTTGAATTGCATTTTTAACATAATCCCTGCCTTACTTCAAATCATTCATCAAGCCTGCACATGTGGAGAAATAGTCATAATTATTACTGACACTCATTTTCTGAGAGAGAAAAATTCCCTGTAAAATAATAGTCTGTATATTTTTCAGAGATAAGCATAAAAATACATAGTTATTAATATAAATGTGCAGGAGTTAACTTCTTCTGATGGCGTTAACTACACAAAAAAATAGGAAGAAGCATAGTTTGAGGTGGGGTCAAATAATTAATTTCCTAATTTTTACATCAAATATCTAAATTGATTTGGGTGTTTTGATTTCTTTAATCTTCATGTATTCTAATATCAATAGTCCTTGAATGTTTTTGTACCCTTAGTACCTATCAGGAAGGATCAAGATGTGTAACAAAACTCCAAGAGTATCTATATCTTTTGTCAAACTCTAACTCTGAAAAACAATAAAAATACATAGATTCATCTTGGCCAACATGGTGAAACTGAGTCTCTACTAAAATACAAAAATTAGACGGGCATGATGACGAGTGCCTGTAATTCCAGCTACGTGTGAGGCTGAGACAGCAGAATCGCTGGAACCCGGGAGACAGTGGTTGCAGTGAGCCGAGATTGTACCACTGCACTCCAGCCTGGGCGGCTGAGTGAGACTCCATCTTAAATAAATAAATAAATAAATAAATAAATAAATAAATAAACAAATTGTTTAAAACTTTTCATTTTGAACAAACTTGGCCTAGACATTTTTAAGTCCTCAATGTGAGGAAGTTAATTTTAGTTTTATAATGTTTATTTCTGTGGTGCATAGATAAATATTTTATTTATTTTAAAAGCAATTATTTGAGTGAAGAATCAGTCTCTCCTGACTGAAAAGCTAATTTGTAAGTTCTATTATGCAACATTGATGCATTTAGAGTTGTTGCACTCTTGCCTTAAAGATACATGTGTAATCTAAAGTTTAAGACCTCATCGGAATTGGTATTTTCCGTATAGATTTATGGCTGCTGAGCAGCAACTGGAAAACCAAAGATCTTTTTACCATCACTGCAAATAAATTCAACCAAGGACAATGACTAGTCAACCATGAAATTGTGCACTTACGCAGACTTCACACTGACATCAGAAATGCTGAAGGGAATTTATATGTACTTGCTAGGATCTCGTCAGTTGAGTGTTATTCTGCAAAATCTCTTCTATGATCCATTTGTAGTGAAAACAACAGTACATCCATTTGCTGTTTCAATATCTATTCTCAAGACTTATATTGATCAAAGACAGTTACTTCAGGTTTAAAAAGGCACTAACCCATATTTTCACTTCAAATTTCTCTGAGAAGGATTCTTTTGAATCATCAAGAGTAGTCATATTTTGAGAAATAACACATAGAATAAAAATTAGTATATTCATTCCACAAATATCTATATATAAAATATTAACAGTATGCATATTTTTATATACTTAACGTATACCTTGGTTACTTCAAGGTAATTATGAGAACCAAATACTGTAAATATAATTACTATGTCAATTTTATACGGATCAAGAAACCAAGATAAAGAGATTAAGTAAATTGTTCACGGTTATAAGTTTGAACCCATTTAATCTTTCTGGTTCATATTTTAACCATTGAGCAATTGATACTACTTTTAAATATGAGTATAATATATATCTAGTCAATCATATTATCAGTATATGTCAAAATCAATATTTTGGTATTTTTCAAGTAATAGTAGTGTTTCCTATTTCATGCACAACGTATGCAGTAATTACAGGAATCTGTTACTTGCAAAATATTTATAATTATTTTTAAAATACATATTAGAAACTATAAAAGGTCTTCACATAAATATGCAATGAGGCTTTCCCAACAGTGCTCTTCCTTAGTTTACAAATAAAAAAAAAATTAAAGCAAGTTGTGTGATTTCTCTGAATCCTATTGCTGATGTTGCACATTGAGCATTAAAGCACAGATTCATTTAGAAGACATTAATAAAAGTTAACCTTTTATTCTATGAATTACTTGTTACATTATCAATAATGTTGTTAAGTCAACATTAATTTTCATAGGTTTTCTATTTATAACTAATTGATTTTCTAATATTAAGTACTATGCACCAAGTAGGAAATTAAATCCTATTTTATGTGCCTGAAAGGTCAGTAAGCAATGGAGTAAATGAAAACATGAGAAAATAACAATTAAATAATTACTGGCTATTTTAATATATATCTTATTATTCTTAGTGAACATTTTAAAACTTACATATTCTATAACCTATTCTAAAATATTTTTTAGATGAATTTCAGTCTAATTCAGAGGTAGCTTGCACAACAGAATACAAATTATACATAGTAATTTAAAGAATAGAAATAATCTGTTGTTGGCTATTTTGTGTGCATAGTTCAAGTCTTTTATGATTATACTTAATATCCTGAGGTATAGTACTAAAATTATGGTATGTAAATTTAACTTTTGACCTATAGCTTTGAATGTTATATCAAGTCATTATTGAATAAGCATGATATTATAAGCACTATGTAACATTAATTTAGTTTTTATATTTAATTTTTACCACGTGAAAATTAAACTTTAGAGTTGAGGAAACTTCAATAAATTGAATATAGATATTTTTTAAAGTCAATATGAGACTTAAATTATATGTTAATCTTTTTATATAAAAATTAATTGAATTTTACATTTATAATTGAAAGACACCCTGTAACCTTAGGTCCATCAGGTCATCAAAATATTCATTTAAAAATATATTTTTTTTATTAATCCATCAACAAAACTTAAGATTAATTAAACTGAAAAATTAAAAGGGTCAGGGAAAGTTGAATGTATGAAGAAAGAATAGAAATAATTGTTATTGTATGCTCAATGCACATTTCCAGAGTGTGAGTGCAAAGAGATGGTGAAAAGTGATAAATCATAGTTTAAGTACAGGAAGCACTGGAAATGACAGGCATGAAAAGACACATCTGGGTTTCTACTTTGCTTTCTACAAACAGACATACTCCACCAAAATGATGTATTTCAAAAGTTGCTTTCCTTGCAATTTTCAAATCTCTGTTCCTATAACTTTCCATACCTTAGGTCGATATTATATATTGCATTAAAATAATATAATTAATTTTATTTTTAATGAAAATACTATAACTACAACTAAAATCTTTACGATTGTTAGAGGTTTATCCAATCATGACAAGTATTCAATTAAATACAACAATATCAGTTAGTTAGAAGTTATAATACTCCTCATCTATATAATCCCAAAATAGTGGTACTTCCCAACATATTTATAACTTTAGGGTACAACAGCTGTTTATTTCCTTTCAGCAAGATAACCATATGCTTGTCTGTCATGGATAAATATATTTACAACTTTAACTACTTTTGAGAAAAACGTGTTTAACAACAAAGCAACATTTGGTGGCAAATATTGTTTACCACTTCTAAACACAGAAAATGGCTTTTCATTCACCCTTTGAAAAATGCCGTGCCTTTATTGACACAATTTACTTGATCATCACAGAAATAATATAAGTGAAATAGAAAAATGTAACTTCAAATGTTAATTTTGACAAGAGGAAATTTGTTCCATACTGTCATACAATCACAATAAGTGATTGTTTTCATCAATAACAGAAATTTCAAGCACCAAAAGTGACTGTCGCAGAAAGCAGGGTATACCTTTAGATTGCCTAAGTTTCTGTATCTGTACTGGACTTTCAACATGGCCAGAGGTAGCATTATATATTCTGTCACTTATAGTAGCAGTAGAGGGATTGGAAGGCCCAAATGGACCACACTTGGGTTCCCTCTCCAGCAACCCGGAGGAAATAAAGAGGACCAGTCCTTTGGAACCAGAAAATCACCTTGTGCAAATAATCGCATATGGTGGGGGGAGTTGTAGAGATTCATGATAGAAAACATCGTCTTCCCGATTTTCTTGAAGGGTAAAACTTACCTTTTATTTTGGCACAGTAATGATTGGTTTAAAGAAAATTGAAAAAAAAATACTTTATGTGTGTATACATGTATAGATCAAATCTGTAGTATATGTGACCATGTATAATGCATATTAACTTACACACACATATGCATGTCTTTTTATAATGTGAATTCCAATTTAATATACCAATTATTAAAAATGTTTATTATTTTAATGTGATGCCACTATTTTATCAAATTTACATTTTGATCACCTTAATTATTGAAACTGACTCAAATGTACTGTAATACAGAGGATCAAGATAATGACTCATTTGTTTTTAAGGGTGAAGATACTTTATTTTAAGTACAAAGTCATTTTCATGATCTGTAAATGTGTGTATGTGTGCATTCATATAAAAATTTAAGAGGTTTTACAATGCCAAATCTCAAAGAGTGTATGCATCCATGATAAGGAAAATAAATCTATACTTTTCAGCAGGTGGCCCCATAATCTACATATCAATCCTCTAATTTCCTTGCATTTTGATGACTCATTTTACATCATAAGAAACCCTTTAGTAATCTCTAATTATAACACTGTTTTTACTGTAATTCCCACTTGTCTCAATCAGTCAGTTTTCTTCATCATTGCAAGTTTGACAGAGATGGAAATTTCTGTGGGGACTAGGGCTGATGTAATCAGATGTTGATGAAATGGCCATTAGACTCTTTTATACAGGCAGAGTCATACATCTTTCCTCTTTCACCACACGTCATCCCCATCATGAAATGAAATGTCCATAACTGACTTATGTCTCAAACTCTTCTCTGATGTTTGGCCCTCTTTACATTAAAACAATTCCTTCATTTCATCACCGAGCATTGTCAATTATTATTATTATTATTGTTTACTGTCTTCTTGCTCTCTTAGCATAATATGAATTTCTTTGAAGCATCCATGAGTGAAGGATATTCCCTTATCTATAATTTATCTTACCAGGTAATAAGACCAAGAAAGTGGTTAGTATGCTTCTAGTTGACCTGTGGGTGTCGAAAACCATTTTTTTCAACTACATTTAATTATTTTCAAGCAACAATGCTTCAGCCAGGTCTACATCCTTTCCAGCCTCCCCATTCATTATTCTTGCCTTTAATCCCTGGCAACAAGTGCTCTCTTTTCTGTTTCTATAATTATGTCATTTCAAGACTGTCATATAAATGGAACTATACAGTATGTAATCTTATATTAGTGACATTTTTTACTCAGTATAATTTTGTAGGGATTCATCCAGGTTGTTGCATATATCAGAAATATTTTACTTCTTATAACTGAGTAGTATTTCCTGGTATTCTTATATGCATAGTTTAACATCAACTTTTAAGGAAGCAATCATTTTCCTCTTTAATTCATTCAGACAATTACCCTTAACACACAGGTCTGTTCCTACTTTTAACAACTCTGAAATCTTGAGTCCTATTATCCTTCTATCTCATCATTCTTCCCTATTCACTAACCGCATCCCACCTGTTCTTTTATAAAAACTTCACCGGTACTTCAGATTGTAGTTCCATAAAACATTATTTTGTTCAATGTCAATTTTTTATTTGCCTAGAGTCATGAATTTGCCTGTTCAGGTAGATTTTCACTTTTTAGATGACCTATTCCAGGCATACTTATTTCCCCTGCCCTGTCCTACATCCAAAACTTGCTCAGTCATGTTTCCAGGCACACTCCGGAGTTAAGTTCTTAAGTTTACTCAGTTTATTACTCGTGTACATTTTTTTTAGTCTGTTATTTCCATTTCTCACAAAACAATTCCAACCCTGCATTGATTTCTACTACACTCAGCAAATGACATTGCCTTTAAATTTCATAGTAAAAATGCTATTAATCATTTCTGTGAAATAATTTACAAAAGTAAATAGGTGGTGAGATATCGAATTTTGTGTTTTTCTCCAATTTTTGCAACTAGAAACTTATTATATCAATGATTTTTCACTTTGCTAGTGTTTCCCTTTACAAGTCTCTTCTTGAAATTATTGCCATGAAAATTAAACTTCAGAAACCAACATTAGTGAGTGGAAACACAGTTATTCAAAGTCATCTGAAGAAGGCTGAATGTCACATGCTGGGTTAAACTTAAGTGAAACATAATTAAATGTATTAATAAATGTCAGTAAGGAGTGACACCCCGAAGTTTGGGAAGGGTTGGTTACTCATGGAAGGAGAACAAAAGGCAAATCTCAGCTATAATCATTAGCAATAGCCAACTAAGTACTTCAAGTATTATCAGCCCATCTGCAAAAGCATCTGATCACTTTCAACCCTTCTGATTGTAACTTGGACTCCTCAAAAGATATGGAAGCAAGATAAAATTTCAATAGACATTACGACAAAAAGATGTGTTATCCATGTAATAGTTATATTTTTACTGAAAATTAACAGATTAGCACTCTAGACATACATGAATTTTTATTTTAGTTTCATTCAGTATGCTATCCCTCTGAAGGGGATCCAGCCTTATTGTGTTGATAAAGTCTTATTTCAGAATTGTCTGTTGCAAGCTATGGATTTTGCAATTTTAATAAATCTCTCTCTCTCTGTCTCTCTCTCTCTCTGTGTGTGTGTGTGTGTGTGTATGTATGTATGTATTAGGAGCTATTCTTCTTATATATTTTACTATGGTTTGAGCCTTTCCTCTGATCTTCTTAAAATATTTAAACCACCCTTGCTATAGCAGATGAAGTCACATCCTACCTCCATGAGAAAACAGAAGCCATTTGAAACTAACCGCATTAAGTTCTTGCATTCCTAAAAAGCTTAATATGTTGAACTCTATTTTTGTCTTCTGTATCAAAGGAAAAAATGTGAAACCGCTTCTATCCAAAGCTGTAGCTGTTACTGTCAGTTTTCTGCACAGAAGATCCTCTCAGATTCCCTTTCCCTTTCTGTGCTCTTGTCCCACAGAAGCTTTGCTCTTAATGTGGGCCTCTGAAACCATGCACTACTGAAAGTGCTCTCCCCTGGGATTTTATGCCCTTCCAGGGTAGTCTCTAGCCCATGACTCACTGACACAGGAGTGTGAAAGCACAGTCACCTTTCCGGAAGTAAGAGATATTCTGATGTGTAATTTTCATTTTTGAGTTTTTTGCAGAATTAGGATGAGGCTGCGACTTCACTTGAAATCACAAACTTACTGAACTTTTCTTCTACCTTGCTTTTTTAACTCCCTTTACTGTTTCTCTAAGAACATTTCCTTAATGAATCACTTGCGCATAAATCCTTTTCCTAGGTTCTTGCTTCCAGAGAATCTGACGGCAGATAAAAGCTAATTACAACTACCACCTGCATTAGGTGTCATATTCCCTGTTGTACGACACAGGAAATTAATCAATTTCCTAGTATGCTTATTTCATTAACATTTCTCTTTCTCTGAACTTGTTCTTTGATCCACCAAATATCCTTCCCTAATTATCACATAACTTTCTTCTTTTCTTTATATTTGTGTCTCTGGAAGGAGTAGTCTATGCTCATTTTTCCAGGTTATTACCTTTTCTTTACTATTTAAATTTAGGCTGTGTTTTCCTTACTTCATTAAAATTATTTCACTAAGGTTAGCGAAAGCCTCCTAATGAACAAAACCTACAAAAATTTTTTTGCAACATATAACACTTTTATTCATGAATTTTTTTCAACTATTCCTTCCTTGACATTAAGATACCAGTATATTCATTTATGCCTTCATCTTATACGTATTTACTGATGTGTTTTATTGAATGTCAGATACTAAATTAATAAGGGATAAATGAGATAGTAATAATATACACAGTGTGATATGAAAGCAAATAATAAAGAAACATAACCTACTCTGTTAGAACAAGAGAATTTTTTCTGAAAGATACGATGTTTGGGCTGACTCCTATGTGATTTGTGTGACTTAACTTGTGACATATTTCCCTACACTTACGTAAAAATCTCAGGTCTTGAGACTATTAACCACCTAAACAGGCAAAGTATAATTTGGAGTAAACATAATTATCTTCACCTAAGTCCAAGCTAACGTTAGTGTTTTGGGAGGGTTTCATTCTCATTTTGTAACATGCTAAACTTTTACCTCCTGTTAAGAAATGACTCTTCCACCTGGTGTGCATGCAGCTTCTGATCTTACTGTATTTTTATTTTTTCTCTGCCCATGGAAGCCACTAGTTCTGTGACCTATTCCATGCAACCCAGATACTCAGATAATCTAGATGTTTTAAATACCTACATAGCAGCTCTGTGCTGGGCCTAGCTCCTTAGCAAGGCTTCCAATTGTTATCCTTCTTATCTGTCATAACAACTGAATAGAAAAGAATTCTTTGAAAGCTGAACTAAGATCCTGTGTCAGTCTAACACTTACAGATATTGACTTTTAAAGCATATTGACTGAGGCTAAATCTCTTCTCTGAAGTGCTAGAACTGGGAAATGCAAAAGGGAGCAGAGAGAAACATTTGATTAAAAAAACCCACAAATGCAGGTTAAAATTGTAGCCCAGGGAGATGGAAAAATCTATTCCTGAATTAATAAGTAACTGGTAGAAGCCATTACACAGAAAACACTGGAGAAAAACAGTTTTATTTAAATTGTTGAATCTCTGTATGTGAAGTAACAACTTTGAAAAACAGAATACTGTTCATTTAATCATAATGGCGCTGCTGGAAGAGAGGGACCACCCCAACCCAGCTTTGTGAACAAGAATAATTCAGGGCAGCAGAAACTGCAGGATGAAAAAGAGACATCTGTACTATACGAGAAACAAATAGAGAAACTGTGTTTAACCTTATCTAAGCAGGAGGTTTCTATATCCCACCTTGGTCTGTATGTCAATTGAACCTTCATTGCCTGTGCACAGCAGATCCTCTTTCTCAAATCTAGATAAACAAAGTCCCCAGGGCTGGGGCAATGGCTTCTGGCATCACACGGTGTGGGCCTAGAGGTCCATTTTCAGGGCCAATGATTCAATAAGTGAATTGTTCAAAGCTCGAGATTCAAGCAAATTTGGCTTCCAATACCACAGATGTTTTTAGAACTTCCAAGAAGTTAAATTTATATCATCTATTTTTATATTTAACAAATGCATATTCAAACATACTATTTTCAAGAAAATATAACTACTATAAAATGCTATAAAATTATTGGTACATAATATGAGTGTCTGTTATAGCAATTATTAATATTGGAGATATTTAACTACTGTATGTTCCACTGAAGTAGCTTGGAAACGTCCTAGAATCATAACATCTACTCAGCTTACAAATCACTAGCATACTTTATGAAATTATTATTAACTTTATATATGTTAGAAAATCTAGGAAAGACATAAAAAAGGCATTTCTAAAAAGTGTCTATAATTCATAATGCATGAACATTTTAAAATCTGAAAAACACTGTTAACATTTTTGCCTAAGATCAGAGTTTTAGAAAGGGCAAAGACATATTTTAAAACCCATTGAATTACTTTATTGTATATCTTCTTGTAGAACAAAAAATCCTTAAAAATATCTGAATTCATACAAAGTTTTTATCAAATCTTTATGAAGTTTGACATATTAATAATATGAACTTTGATCATGGCACATTTAAAATATTTATATACATTATATGGCAATTACATATTTTTGGTCTAGTTTACCTAAAGCCTGAATGAAGGGACAACAATGTGTTTTGTTTTGTTATATTAATCTAGATAAATCATATAAAATTAACACCTATTTACAATATAATGTAGAAAATTATTAATATAGTTTGACATTGTGTGATTTAATTTTTATTATTTCAAACAGATAATTCAGTGTAAATGGCAACATACACATTTTGGACCATGAAAAGGAGATATGAAAACTTTAGACCAGCTGTTAGCTAGCATTTGAAAAGCAAATTAAGCAGGTTTGTAATATAATGCAGCAGATGGAGAAAATGTGATCACCCAGGGAATAAATTTTCTTTATCTATCATTTTAACTTAGGTCTGTCAGTGTGCCTCTCAGAAAGTCAGTTTTTTGTTTTTGTTTTTGTTTTTGTTTTTTTTTCCCCCTCATAACAGTCTTTACATTGTTGCAAAATAATGTTCTTTCAGGTATTTTCTGATCATATCTACCTGCTCTAAGTTAAGGGTGAGGGAATGTTAATATAGGAAAATGACAAGATCGTGTTTCATTTTAAACAGTAGATGGTTATGCAACATTGTGTATTGCAAATAGGTATAGAATATGTAAGCAAAAATGGCACTTATCTAGAAAAATATTATATTATTTATACTGGTCTAGACTTTGGCCCCAGATATATGTGTTTCTGATTTTTAAAAAAGGCAGAATTTTGGTAGCAAGTGTTAATAATATTATTTTAAGAAGTTAAATTAAGTGGCACATTTTAAGGAGATCAGTGATGACGGAAATGTTACACAGATAGACCAGTGAAGACACTAATTCTACAAACTCCAAGGGAAGCCAGGGCCATGAAATTACAAATAATCTGAAGGAGATTGATAACTAGATGGAGAACAAAATTAGAAACTATTTTTAAATTGCGATGAGAAATTGCTTTGCTATATGGCACTATATATATGATTAATAAAAAAGATAGACTCACAGCTGTAATTTCAGCACTCCGGGAGGCCGAGGTGGGTGGATCATGAGGTCAGGAGTTCCAGACCAGCCTGAATAACATGGTGAAACCCCGTCTCTACTAAAAATACAAATATTAGTTGGGCGTGGTGGTGAGCGCCTGTAATCCCAGCTATTCAAGAAGCTGAGGCAGGAAAATCGTTTTAACCCAGTAGGCGGAGGTTGCGGTGAGCTGAGATTGCGTCACTGCACTCCAGCCTGGGCTACAGAGCGATACTCCGTCTCAAAAAAAAAAAAAAAAAAAAAAAAAAAAAAAAAAGCTACTAAAGATTTGAGTTTTAGTAAAGATAGTAACACTATTAGCTGAAATAAAGCACACAGCAAGAAAATAGAGTAAAAATAATGTATATTGTGGATGGGCGCGGTGGCTCACGCCTGTAATCCCAGCACTTTGGGAGGCTGAGACGGGTGGATCACGAGGTCAGGAGATCCAGACCATCCTGGCTAAGACGGTGAAACCCCGTCTCCACTAAAAATACAAAAAAAAAAAAAAAAAAAAAAAAAAAAAAAATTTGCCACGTATGGTGGCGGGCTCCTGAAGTCCCAGCTACTCGCTCGGGAGGCTGAGGCAGGAGAATGGCATGAATCGCGCCACTGCACTCCAGCCTGGGGGACAGAGGGAGACTCTGTTTAAAAAAAAAAATAAAGTATATTGTCTGGAATGTGTCTGTTCTTTAGTGTCTATCGTGCATAGAAGTAGATGCTCAGTAACCAGTTGCAATGTAAAATTGCTTTATCAGAAAAGGGATAGGACTGGAGATCAGTTATGATTCATCTGAGAAGGGTTGATAATTGAAGCCATCAGAATAGGAAAGGTGTCTAACAGAAACATGTAATAAGAGATAAATAGAGGATTACAAAGAGAATGTTATTTAAAGTGGCCATAAATTGGAAGGAGGCTTTTGAAGATGACATCAGTTCATATAATACATGCAAAAAACTCTTAGTAAGCATGAACTATTTGATGAGTGCCTCAGGGTCATTGACAAAGAGATTGTAGCAATATCCCAGAGAAATTTTTAATTTCCTTTTACCGACAATGAGAAATCTCTTCAACTCCTGTAGTAGGTGATATGGAGTTGGCTTTCTTGGTGTTCTATTTGAAAGGCCCGATATACACCCGAAATGATGCTCGCGGGAATGTTTCTCATAGCTTTTCTTCTGACCTTGTTCCTAATCTTGTAGATAGTTTGGATCTGACCACGTGGTTAGTATAAATAGATAATGTTTTCACTGTCATTTTTAGGAGTGCTGGTTGTGGGCATTTGCATAGATGACTGGAGAAGAGAGTTATACTGATATTAAATGTGGGCTAAAATCCTTGCATTACTAGTATGTGGTCTCATTTGTTTGGTTGTATATGTGAATGTGGCTTTCCAATAGTGCGATGTAGAAAGAGTAGCATTTTATGTTTCAACAGATTAACTTTTATTCCTGTCTTGGCTTGTTAATTCCAGAAGAGAGAGCAATGCTGACCTCTATAGACTATTTAAAATTTCAGAAACTTTAAAATATATTTTATTATCTAAAATGTTCTAATTTTCTCATTTACAAGTCTTCCTCAGGCCATTGTTATTACCATAATTTTAATACCATTCCACCAATATCACAATATAAAAGTATTCCTTCTAAATATCGTCACATGTCCATAATATTCCTGGAGTGATTGAAATGTTTGATATGAAATAAAAGGAATCAGAGAATTTTGAAATACATTTCATCATAAACTATTATTATGATTTACTATTTATATAATATTCATTTGTGACTATTTCTGCACATTCTGTGACAATGTTTTTGTGTCTGAATTTTTTTCAAATAAATATTGCACCACATGTTGCTATAAATTGGAAAAATATATATTAAATGTATTTTTTGTGCTGTAAATATATGCATCTAATAAGTATTTTCTGGGTTATTTAATAAATAAATACTATATTTTTATTAAAAAGTAAAATATGCATATTAAAATAATGCAGGCAAATATGAAAGCATTACACCTGCCTCTTATGGTGAAATAAAACCTGCAAAGGAAATCTAAATAGCGCAAAAAAAATTCTCATTCAACTTGTTTCCCAAACCTATCTGTACCCATCTGCAGATTGTTTGGAGCACTACAAAGAAGTAAAAATAAATAAATAAATAAAATTGGAGGATACTATAAACTATTGGTATTTTTTTAAATAGAGGTATCATATATATAACCAAATCCTTGCTTTGGACTGTACAGGAATTTTTATCAGTGAAAAAATTTTAAATGCATTCTACTTTTCTTACCTTACCATTAATTTTTATCAGTTAAAAATATCTCATTCTCACTTTTGAAGCTAAGCTGAGAATGAAATATGCATTTTTAAATGCATTTTACTTTTAGTACCTTACCACTAATTTTTAACTGATATTTATTTATTTACTATTTCCAAGTTTATTTGTTTACTACTTCCAAGTTTTAACACAACTTTCCATACTTTATAAAATGTAAAATTTGTAAGTAAACATTTAATTTTATTTTATCAAAACTTCCATTATTAAATTTTAAATGTATGCCAACAAAAATTATTGAAACTCTTCTCAACTCAAAATACTTTTATCTTCAAAGTTAAAACAAACAAAAAAAATGGTCAGGGTAAGCAATTCACTTTCAAATAAATTGTTCTGCTAGGTCCTCTGATTATCATAAAATCAAGTAGAATATACACCTTAAGTTCTGTAAAACTATATCTTGCAGAACAGATATATTTACATAAAAACGCTCTGAAAGAAGGCATTATCTGGTCTTTGCTAGAACATACAAATAACACAAAAGGTAGAATGGCCATGTGAGGGAGGTAGTAACTGAGGGGAACTGCAGTGGGAACTGAAAACTGACAAGCAGAATAATGTCTTCAAAATATCAATATGTTGTGACGTTCAATCTGTTTTTGACAAGAATACAAAACTGTTGAACCAGAAAATATATCCAAAGATATCTAGAGTATAATCTGGAGGAAAAAAAATAGAATATGTAAAATAAGGCCAGAGACATAGGATAAAGAGAGAAGGTCTAATAATTGTTTAATTGGTGTCCAGAAAACTGGAGACAGAAAATGGGACCTGAGCAATCATTGAAGAGAATGTTGATCAGGATTTTTCAGAAGTGGTGAAGAACTCAATTTATAAATATAGGAATCTCAATGTAATCAGGAAAAATATAAATTTTACCAAATCTAAATAACAGGGACCACATTCAAAATGAAAATCTTATGATTAAAGTGAAAGAAATATTACCTTCAGAGAGCAGTAATAAAAGTCATCTATGAGTTTTCTACTGCCTCAACGATGACAGTGGAATGAACTACTTGATATGTCAATACCCCTATGGACATCATCATCTACATCCATTAAAAATACCCTTCAAGAATAAGGAAAAAGAAAATCATTATATGCCAAGAAAATAGTGCTCACTACCAAGAATCTGTAATGAAGGAAACCCAAAGAAATACTGTACTGACTACATCCCTAGCACTGTGCTTGTTTCTTTCAATTCATAGTCATAATTAATCTTCCCCAAACCAAATCATCATACATTTATAAATACATGTGTAACACTTTAAAAAGAAACGATATCTCTGGTTTATTTTAGCTCCAAAGTCTGTGATCTTTTGAATTAAGCATGTGTGCCTGCTGTCTACAGAATATTCTACTCAACATCTTAGTTTTAAATTTGTTTCTTACTCTATTACCTTCCAAATTTCAAGTATGGTTATCAGGATTACCCAAAATATTTATATCTTCATCCCTAAGAATGATATATATGTTGATTTTATTTATTGTTAATGTGAGTCATCCAGCATCATTTGGTTTATTTTCACTTGAGCTATTTGCGTATCTCTCTTTTTCTCTCTCCTCTCTATTTATCTATCTAATCTATTATCTGTCTTTCAGCTAATTATCTTTGCGCCCCATAAATCTTCAGAAGGGTGAGTTTCACCTCTGTTAAATTTAAGTGCTTATAACCCATCGCATTCATTTGGAACTAAATTAAGTGTAGTGACTGAACACAGAGAGTGGATAGTATAGTACACAATTAGACAAATTGGCTTTAGTCACAGACTGCTTTGTGACTGAGACTTGGCTCTATTTTTCACTGGCTACACAGGAATAAGCAAGTTAGGTTTGCCACACGTAAGGATAACAGTAGGAAAACAGAGAACCTTAGTAACATACTGCATTTAAAATAGGTGTCAGAGTGCCTAGGACATGGAAGGATAGCAGTCAAAAGCAAGATAAGGTAGTGATTAAGAAAACACGGTAGCCAGACTGTCTGGTTTTGTGTCTCAACTCTGCCACTCTCTAATTCCTTGACCTTGGGCAAGTTACTTAGTCTGTCATCCATAAAAGAAGGATAAGATTAGTACCTAATTCAGAGTCAAGATTCATATAGATTAGGTCCATGCCTTCTATATATTGTTAATTAATTAAAACATGTTAACATTGCTCTTATGATTATAATCAACTGATTAACAATTTTATAACTAATAAATTTATTTGATAATACTAGCATGATAGTTATTTAGTGGGCCTGAATTGGAAGGTATAAAGATACATCAGGCACTGAGAATCACTCTAACTGCTGCATAACAACACAATCATTTGCATCCACGAAAATACTTTATTGCATTCCATTTAAGCTATCCTCTTTTATTTTTGTCATCATACTATATAAATTAATAAATGAATGCATAGTGGAAATAAAGCATCATAATATATAAACACACACACACAAACACATACTGTGTAACTGACACTATAGCACGAATCCACACATTGAAAAATGTAAGTAGATATTGCAGTTCCAAAATCTTTCAATATAGGTTCCTGCATTTTCTCTCTTTTTTGTTTGTCATGTGAATTGGTGTATTATAACATAAATTGGAAGGTTTAACCTAAACTCATTTATGAGGCAAATAACATAGGTAGTAACAATAGAAGCTATATTCTCATTCTTCATCAGTTTTATTCTTTGAACTATTAAAGAACTGTTAATTGAGTCCTTCTAGAGCAGTACTGTGCCAAGTGATAAGTGTTTAGAGATGTTCAAAAGAGCATTCTTTGCTACAAATATTATTGCTTAGCAAAAACTGGCATTTCTTCTGCAAATAAATCTTTGAAACAAGTATTTTTTAATTAGTAGAAATTAAGTTGGATAGGCCGGGTGCGGTGGCTCAAGCTTCTAATCCCAGCACTTTGGGAGGCCGAGACGGGCGGATCACGAGGTCCGGAGATCGAGACCATCCTGGCTAACACGGTGAAACCCCGTCTCTACTAAAAAATACAAAAAAAAAAAAAAAACCCCCCCCAAAAAAAAACAAAAAAACAAAAAAAAAAAAAAAAAAAAAAAAACAAAGAAAAAACAAACAAAAAAAAACTAGCCAGGCGAGGTGGCGGGCGCATGTAGTCCCAGCTACTTGGGAGGCTGAGGCAGGAGAATGGCATAAACCTGGGAGGCGGAGCTTGCAGTGAGCTGAGATCCGGCCACTACTCTGTAGCCTGGGCGACAGAGCGAGACTCCGTGTCAGAAAAAAAAAAAAAAAAGAAAAAAAAAAAAAAAAAAAAAAAAAAAAAAGAAATTAAGTTGGACATAGATAAAAATAGAAATCTATGTAAAATTACAGCTTCTCTGAAAGAAACTATTCATAATAAGGAATTTATTTTCAGAAATTTTTGAGTAAATTTAGGTTGACTGCCTTGCTAATATGGTTGTGGTTTCACTAAAATAAATCTGCACATGATATCTATATTTTAAAAATTACTTTTGATTATGAAGAAAGCAGTACTCCTTATACTTACAAACCAAATTATGAGAATAAATAAATAAATAAATAAGCTATCCTCCTAAATAGTGTATGCTATAACTCATCCTAAAGTAAAATACTGTTTCTAAAATAATACGTATTTTGGATATATACTGCCGACAGACTCCTTACTGAATAAATCTAAAATGTATGAGTGAAGACATACACTGAGGTGAACTGAAAACAGTAATTGTCATAAAACTAGAGTACTTAAACAATTAACGTTTACATCAGAGGAGAACAAAAGTTAAATTAAAATGGGGGAGAACAAAATGTTCATTTATGGACTCATGAATCTACTGTAAAATAAGAATGAAAAGTGGAAACACTGAATTTCAAATTTGTAAGTCTTCTTTATCTCAGTTTTTCATTTGCATTTAGCAGGTGGACAAGGCAGAAGAGTGAGAGGAATAGAGGACTCTCTGTAGAATAGATGGCATCGATCAATCTGTTGTAATTGGTGGAGGTGGCTGGAAATACCATACCACCTACAGACACTAAAATAACGGTATGTGTAGACACAATTACTTAAACTGCCTTTGGATTCTAAGTTCATTTTCTTTAGAGACATATGCAGATTATATAGACACATCTGTTATGAAGGATATAAACCTATCAGGACTAGCCATTGAGGGATTCTTTCCTGAGGACAATTGATATTCAAAGTTCTCTGTGTGCAGGCAGCTTCAACCTCACCTGAGAGCTTGTTGGAAAAGTGGAATCACAGGTCTCTACTCTAGACCTACAAATAATGCATTTTAACAAGATCCCTGGGCGATTCATATGCAAATCACCATTTAAAAAGTACTCATCTAGTACATATAGGTTTTTTTGACAGATGAAGATGTTCTAAATGCTTTTTATAGTTTCATTTGCAGTGACAGAAGAAAAAAGTTACCTAATGAGGAATAAACGCAAATAAAAACTATCTTAGCATTTTATCCTCAAAATGCATGCCATTTTACCTGGAAAAAGTAAGGTTCTTATTACAATGTGAATCACAAAAATTATGCTATTTATCTGGAACTTGAAACTCAATATGAAATAATTTGAGGTTCCATTAAAAATTCTAAAATGTATCAAACATAGAACGTATTGCATTATTAAAGCAGTTTCATTAAAATTTGCATGGGCCTAAGTAAACAAGAGGTTATGTTTTTATGATACATCAATATACAATTTTCCTATAAAATATATTTTCATAGTTCCTGAAGAAGCAACCTAATCAAGATAGGACACTGAATTAGTTACTTCTTTATAGTGAATACTAAGAAATCTCCTGTTCTTTCTTCTCTACATTAAGGTATTGTGCATTTGCCATTGATGAAGAAATAGTGGAGTAGGTCAGAGTTCACGTACATGCCATATTTTGTATCTTTGTCTATATAGCAAGTATCTAAGAATTCATGTGTATGTAATTTAGCAAGAAATCATATAAAAATAGTGGATAGTATTGAAAGTCTCAGAATTTTACTCTTACTAAAATATTTTGCATCAAATTATGTTAGAAAGGCACTGTTTAAAAGAACAAACACATCTTGAAATAAAAGTCTAGAAATTTAATAAAACCATCAAGAAATCAGTATCAAAATATTTGATGATTATGGAATGCATCCCTTTTTGTGAGGGGGCAAATTGTATTAACATTGTATTTTGATATAAATTAACAGAATACACACACACAAAGAAAAAAAGCATTAAAGGAAATATGTAGAAAATTAGTAGTGGTTATCTGGGAAAGAGATTACCACTATTATTTTGTTTATATGTCTCTACTTTTGATAGTCTTTTCAATAAATAAAATACATATAGTATTTGTTAATAAGAAAAATACTTTTAAAATAATAACTGCATTGGTTCTTGATGAAATCTTATCATCTTTAAATTATATTAATATTGGAAACCTCAATTAATAAATATTAGCTAAAAATGTAAGTATATGCTAATTTTGTGATGTGTTACGTCTTTCCTTCTCCTATTAAAAAATAATTAACATTGACAAATAGAATTAAAGAAGATATTCTGCAAACTGGTTCAAACATCCATAAGGAACACATTTTACATGAACTCTTTTATGAAAATATATGTATTATTTAAGGTGGAAGCAACATTTAGATAATGTTGCTGTATGTATGTTTATACAAAATTATTTTATTTTTTCTTACGTAGTTTTTTTTCTACTTGTATTTGACATTTTTAATGGAAATTTGAATACATTTCTATTTAACTGATAATTGATATTATTATATGAAATATCAATCACATAAATTACTTATATTTATAGGAGCATATTTGATTAAACAAAAAGATATCTATTTGTTCTTTATAGTTGTAAAAACCAATGAAATCACTGGATTTGGGAAGAGTAATAGGATACCTCAACTTACACTAAATTATATCAAAATGTTCTCTCCCATTTTTAAGTGGTTTAAAACCTCTCAAACCTACAATTTGGACACTATTTCTTTCTAGTATTGATATAAAGACGTTATTTCCTAACATGCCTACAAAAAACGGCAAACTTATTTACCTAAAAATTAATATAATGCTTCACAAAATGTCTGTGCTATTATACCACTTGTACTTTTAAAACATTTTTGTCAAATCTTGTCATTGACAATGTAATGCATTAATTACAACTGCCTTTAGCTATCATAAATGGCATTTACATACATTGTGAATCATGATTTTCTTCTGATACATTTTTATTTATGAATTTTATTTCCTGAATATAACTGATAATATTGTTTATTTAAAACAGAGTATTCATTACTTTAATATCCTAACAATTACTCTACATTAATTATTTTTAAATGCATAAAGTTTTATAACACTCATCACTACATTGTATTTTAAGATAAAAATGGGAAATGGACCACAATAAAGAGCTTTAAATAATTGTATTTAAGCAGTGTTATATTTGTTGTTACTATGTTAAAATGTCATTTAAAAATTAAAACAGAGCAACTTTAAAATAATATGTCAGAATGCTGATTTTAAATGGTCCTATAACTTTGCAAAGTGAGGGGTTTTATGTAGAAGTACTCTGACCAGGAGGCAAAAGTTTAACTGAAATTTATACATAGGTGTAATCAGATATAGTCATTTTTAAATGAAATATAAATTTTGACATATGCAGTATATAATCTACACTTTTTATTGACATATGCAATATGTAATCTACAAAGGATCTGTTAGCGATATGTATACTGATCATTTGAAACAAAAAGCCATAAAAGCACTAACTTAGAGGATATTTCCTTTTTCACTTAAATAGGAATTATTAATTAATGAAAAATTTCATGTACTATTTCATAAGTTATATTCTTTTATTTAAATAATTTAAAATTATACTTACAACAAAGCATTTGTGCTTATAGTAATAATTTACACAAATGATTATACATAATAATATCTTCAACCATTATTCAAAAATGGTAATTGTGACATTGTTAATTGTTAATTTTTTCTACAATTTTGCTTTCATTCATTTCAGGCGAGAATTTTCTCAGTCAATGACTAATGTTAAAATGATAAAAATGAACTTTATTATAAGCAGATGTTTATTTTATAACATAAATATTTAAATCAGTAAATTGCATGAGTTCTTTAATGAAAAGTGTTAACTTTATTGAGAAAAATTTAATTGCAGAATCGTTACTACTGTGAATAAGTTTTGCATATGTGTCTATCTACCTGTCTTTTATTTTTATTGCATCATTAGTTTTAATTGCTTTAATCATATCAAGTTAAATCCATTTGCATATTATCATTGTGTAAAGGTATATATTTTAGCAAGCAAGTACTTTGAATCACAGACATCTATAATATACAGTCTGTGGATGATTCTGAAATAGATTTGCATATTTATTTAGGGAGCCGTATTGGGATCACTGGGATAGTTTCCTGAAATAGAAGAACTAATTTCTGTGAGGATATTAAGAAGACAGCTGTCATGTAATGCTTCCCAAGTAGTTTTTAAAGTACATAAACAATATTCTGTAATGAACACTCAGATTAGCATATCAGATGAAAGAGTGGAAATTCATCCTGAATAACTTTTTAAAGGAAAGACATTTTGAAAAAATTGAAGAAACAAACTTTCTTTCCCCCTTGTCCCATACTACTATGTTTTTTCAATCTAAAGTTTGAGCGCAATTTGTCAGTATAAGTACCTTCTTAAATGTTATTGAATTCAATTAATGTTTTCCAGTGAATTTAGAATAAATGTGAGACCACATTATGATAGTAGATGAATAAGAGAAGAATGAGTAAGAAAAGAATGGCACTAATCTTTTAGTAAAAGTGACCCTCTAGGCAAAAAATAAATAAATGAAGAAATCTAAAGGTTTAGGTAGCTGACTATGAGTTAGCTTCATTTACCCTTCTTTTTAAATACAATACAATTCCAGATATAATTAGTAAAGTGTATATAATAACATATATACGTTATGGCTTGTATAATAGCAAGCCATAAGAAGAACTTTGGGATCATTGGCCATTGAGAAGTGTGATGGAAATTCACTATCAGTGATAAAGGATATCCAGGAGCAAACATCAGATATTAAGACAATCAGACAGCAAGACTGGAAGCCAAACAACAGCCTACAGCGAGGCAGTTTGTATACCATACATACAACCTCAGCAAAGGGAGAAAGAGAAGGCTGAAATTCAGTTTTCCCTCTTCTTATCAATCATTATACCTAAACCACAATTGGTTCAATGTAAAAGAGTGATGATTCATTGTTTACTCAATAGGGATACATGAATGTAGGCAAAGGAGGCTAGAGACATAGCACAGAAGAAGCATTATCCCAGTTTCGCAATAAGCTAAATCACTGCCTAAAAGTTCTTCCTAGAGGTAGAAATGCCTATGAGTACTGTAATTTCCCAACTTAAAACATAGCAGAATTATTCTAACAGAAATTAAACGTGTACTGAGAGAAACCAAGGAGAGTTTGTGTCATTGTGCATAATCGCATATTTTGCATGTGTTGACCTCTCTAACTACAATGGTGAGAAAACCAAACATATGACACTAGAACTTTGAATTATAAAAAAACATAGAAAAACTCACTTCAAAAATACTTATTCATGATTGAAATACTATAATGTGAGGCAAACAAGACAGAGTCAAATGAAACTTAAACACGTAGTTTTTCTTTATACATAACCACTCAGAATATACCTAAACAACCAAGTGCATTTACCTATTTTTTAACCACAATAAAAATGGAATCTAATGCTAAAAACTTTTTTATTGTTTTTAAATTACTGATTTGGTGTTGTGTAATAATTGCTTCAAAATCTCTTATTAGTGCTTTAAAAAAGCTCACTATAAAAAAATAAGTTCACTATCTTGTAATGAAATTCTCTGTATAAAAATGACAGTTGATCATCATTAAAATTATAGCCACCAAGGCCCAAAAAGTTTTAAGGAACTCATTTGGCAGCTGAAAGTTTCAATTCCCAGGATTATCCAAGCAGAGCAGATGCCAGATGCTCCCACGGCAACAAAACTGAATGCCCTTTGTGGTTAGAAGTTTTTAATGTGATATTCAGTGAAGGAAAGTTATTTTTTTCTTTCTTTTTCTACAATAAATAGAACCAGAAACAGTCATGGAAATAGGAGCTGAGTTAACTCTTTGCATTATTCAAATATTGCCAATATTAAATTCCTAAAATCACAGTTTAAAGAGTAGAGCATATTTTAAAGCAAATTTTCACATTATAATACAATTTAATTTGGTATATACAATATATAGTGACAAGCATTTTTTTATTTTTTGAGATAGAGTCTCGCTCTGTCGCCCAGGCTGGAGTACAGTGGCACGATCTTAGCTCACTGCAACCTCTGCCTCCTGGGTTCAAGTGATTCTTCTGCCTTAGCCTCCCGAGTAGCTGGGACTACAGGTACACGCCACCACGCCTGGCTAATTTTCGTATTTTTAGTAGAAACGGGGGTTTCACCCTATTGGCCAGGCTGTCTCGAACTCCTGACCTGGTGACCCGCCTGCCTCGGCCTCCCAAAGTGCCAGGATTACAGGTGCCACCACGTCTGGCCAGGCAAATTATTTTTTTAACTTACTTAGATATAAGTAATAAGAATTCAGAAGAAGAAATCTTAGGGAGCATATAGGTCAAATACAAGACCTAGATGAGAATACTGTCTGTGAAACTGGTCAAGTCAATCCAGGAAGTGACAATATTAGCCATTAATGTTGCTTTCATTGATAAAAATAATTACCCAATATTCATTGGTGCTTACCAGGGACTGGGGTGAGGGGAATTTGGTGAGATGCTATTTCAAGGGTGTAACATTCTAGTTATGCAGGGTGAATAAATCCTAGAAATCTACTGTATAACATGGAGGCTATAGATAATAATACTGTATTGTGCTCTTAAAAATTTAAGAGGGGCAATCTCATGTTAAGTGTTCTTACCACATTAAAAAATGCAATTATAGTTTTTGGATATATATAGATTATATCTTACTCCATTCTAAAGGTATCTCCATATCAAGCATAATGTCCTTTCTTCAAGAATATAAAACGTTAAATGTCAATTTAATTTATATAATACTCATATGTATAAAAGTATATTATGAATTTATGAAACTATTTTAAAGGCCAGCTAAACTTCAGAGCATACTATTGGTCAGATGGAATATTCTTAATATATTATATATAACATTCTTCGAATGGCTTGTTCTGGTTTTGCTAAAGAGCATCACTTTATTTATATCTGTGCCTATACATTTTCATTAATATACATCCATCTAGATGAGAGAGTAGTTTATAAGGAAGTAATCAATTTGTGCATAATTTAAAGGCTTAAGTTGAACCAGTGAAAATATGTAATCTAATAATCTTTTTCAAATATAAAATGACCCTTGAAAGAAAAGCAAGAAAAATTGTGTACAGCATTTTATACTAGACTAGGAAAGAAAAGACCAGTCGTAGAACACCGTTTTCCAAGGGTTATTCCCTGAATTAAGTATAACCAGTTGTTAACAGTAGAAGCACACAATAAAATGCTTCAAGGTCAATAGTTATCTTTACTTCTCACATAGAATCCACAAGGATCATAGTGCACATTAGAATTTTAATAATTCTGATGAGCCCTACCATAAAAAAGGTTGTTTGACTTTGCTAAATTCAGATATTTTAATTGATTTGCTCAATTACTAATATCCTTAAGAACTGTGTTCTGTGGAATAAAGTATAAATCTGAAACATGTTTATTTTAATTTTTAAAGACATCTTGATTGAGATATAATTCACATGCCATACAACCATCCATTATTTAATCAATAATTTTTAGTAATATTCAGAGTTGTACAACCATCGCCGTGGTTTTAGAACATTTTTATCACCCTAAAAGACAATCTGTATCCATGAACATTTTCCATTCTCTTTTTCCCCAGGTCTACACAACCACTACTCTACTTTTATTCTCTAAGGATTTGCCTATTTCAGACAATATAAACAGAATAATGTTTGCCCATTCAAGAACATATAAATGGAATCATCCAATATGTGGTTATTTACGTGTAGCTTCTTTCATTTAGCATAAAGCTTTCAAGGTTTATCCATGATTGTAGCATGCATCAATTATTCATTTCTTCTTAAGGTAGAATACTTTTCCATTGTATGGGAGTACTATATTTTATTTATGGGTTCATCAGTTGATAGCGTTTAGGCTGTTCTGACCTTTTGTTACGAATAATACTGCTGTGAACATTCATGTATATGCTTTGTATTTTATCATTTCCCTTAGTTGCATACCTACTAGAGGGAGTGCTATATTACATGGCAACTTTATGGTCACCTTTTAAAAGAAATGCCAGACTGTTTTCTGAATGACTGCATCATTTTATATTTCTAATACTATATGAAGGTTTTTATTTCTCTACATCCTAATGCATATTATATGTATTTTAAATTATTTCCATGCTAATGGCTGTGCCGTGGATTTTTATTGTTCTTTTGATCTGAAGTTCCATAATGATATTATTTGGTATTGATATTACTTTCATTATTTGAAGTGTGATGATATTGAGAGTTTTTATATTTTTATTTTTTTGTCAATTGTATAACTTTTTAAAAAAAATCTTTACATCCTACCACATTTTTTAATTGGGTAACTTAATTTTTCCAACTTTTTTTTGTCAAAAAATATGCATAACAAAATTTGCCCCCTTAACTATTTTTAAATTTCCAGTCCGCTGTCATTAAATTCATTCATAGTATTAGGCGACCATTATTGATCACCTTCCAGCTCCAAACTCTTTTTATCTTATAAAATTGAAACTCTATATTCCTAAAAGTTATGCCACTCTCCCTTAAAGGTACATCAGCTTAACTTCAGTAACACAAAAATTATTCTCCTTCAACAACTCCAGTCCTACCTCTTTTGGTTGTTGATGACACAAAATTACTTCTTTATACGTTGTATTCCCCAAAACATAAAGTAGTAATTATCTTAAATGCATTATCTTTTAAATCATATAGAAAACAAAATCTAGAGTAACCAACCAGAATTAAAAATTATAATAGCTTTTAAGGCCAAGCATGTTGGCTCACACCTATAATCCCAGAACTTTGGGAGGCTAACATAGGAGAACCACTTGAGCCCAACCTTCAAGATCAACCTGGGTAACATAGCGAGCCCCGTCCCTATAAAATGAAAATAAAAGCACACTAACTTTTAAACTAATAATTGTTCTCTTAAAATGTAGTAGTTTCTTCAATCATGTAGAAAACAAGAATGTACAGTTACAGGTCCTTGTTATAATATTATTAACATTTATAATTGCCCCTATATTTACTTTTACTGATATTTGCATTTCTTCATATGGATTTGAGTTACTGTCTAGTTTCTTTTTATTTTATCCTGTAGATTTCCCCAGAGCATATTTTTCAGGTCAGCTATAGTGGCAACAAACTCCTTTTTTAATTAACTGAAAATGTCTTAATTTCTCTCTCACTTTTGTAAGACTTTTTTTGGACATCAAATGTTGGTTGACAGTTTTTTTTTTCTTTTAGTATTTTTGAATATGTTGGCCCACTGCCTTCTATCCTCCAAAGTTTGTGATGAGAAATCTACCGATAATCTTATTGAAGATCTCTTGTATGTGACTAGTTGTTTCTCTCTTACTGCTTTCAAGATTCTCTCATTGTCTTTGTCCTTCAAATGTTGTATTATAATGTGTTACAGTGTGGATCTCTTTGAGTCCATCTTATTTAAAGTTTGTTGAGCATCTGGGATATTTATATTCATCTTTCATAAAATTTGAAAAGTTTTCAGCCATTATTTTTTCAGGTAGTTTGTCTGCCCTGTTCTTTTTCTCTTCCCATTCTGGGACTACCTCAATGAGTATTTATTCCTGTTGATGATGTCCCACATGTCCCTTAGGATTTGTTCACTTCTTCAGTATTCTCTTTTTTGTTGTTCTTCTACCTCAATAATTTTTATTGTAATATCTTTGATTTTGCTGATTCTTGCCTCTGCCTACTTGAATCTGTCTTTAGATCCCTCTTGTCAATTAAAAAAAAAAATCATTGTCAGAAACAGTTACGTTAATTGATTGCTTTTCTTTCAATGGTCATAATTTTCTATCTTTTTTGTATTTTTAATTTTAAATTTTTTTAAATTAATTAATTAAGAGACTGGGTTATGAGACCGGTTATTTTTTATATTTTTGGTAGAGACGGGTTTGTGCCATGTTTGCCCAGGCTGGTTTCGAACTCAAGTGCTCTACCCATCTCAGCCTCCTGAAGTGCTAGGATTGCAGGCGTGAGCCAGCATTCCTGGCTCTCTCTTATAATTTTTAATGTCTTGTAATTTTTTTGTTGAAAACTGACATTTGAATCTAATAACGTGGTAACTCTGAAATTTACCATTCTCTTTCCCCAGAGATTGTTGTTTTTTGTTATTATCTTTATTGTTTTTGTTTCTTGATTGTTGTAGGGTCTATATGTCAAATATCAGCCTGTGGTGTAAATTTATGCTTCTCAGTTTTTTCTGGGTTCATACCTTTCCCTGAGCATATGTAGTCACATTCTAATTTCCTTTGTACATTTCATTGCTTTTGAATGTCCTAGTCTTTAATGTCTGTTTCCGCCTCCACCCCGAGAGAGAGAGAGAGACAGAGAGAGTGAGAGAGAAAGAGAGAGAGAAATGAAGGAAAGAAAAATGATGCTGCTTCTTTAAATCCTCAGGAAGTCATTTCAGGCTGGAGGGGGACAAACAGTAACAGTGATAAAAGGTGCAGAAACAACGGCTGCCTATCTCTCTCTACCTCTGTGATTAAAAAAAGAAAAAAAAAAAAAAAAGCAGCAGTCAAAGATCAGTGCACAGTACTTCAAAATTTAGAGGGGGAAAACAGAATTCTTTTTGTCCTTCCTGGCTCCTGTAAGTTGTGCGCAGGTTTCTCCAGGAACAAGTTCACAGCTGACTGTCACAGGGCTGGGGAACTAATACTGTGCAAAGAGCTTAAATTGACCAAAATTACCACAGCTCCTTCTTTGGAAATTGCAAGCCTTTAATAGATTCCAGAATTACAAAATAATTACATCAGATAGACTGATTTTGTCCACGCTATTGTGTAGGTGGGAAGACCGATTCCTCATGCTTCCTACTCTGCTATTTTCCCAGATTCCCCTAGACATTTTATGATAGAAAATTTCAGAACACATGAGGATGATGAATCTTGTAAAGGTATAGAGGCTGTCTGTGGTAGCAGAAGCCTATGAAGACACTTTATTAATTTACAAATGTAATAATATTCAATTGATTCATATAAAATATTCAACAGAAACATTTAAGGTATGTAATATTTGAAGACCAATTTAGTTATTAAAACATTAAGACATAAAATAATAACATAACATCTAGAAAAACTAAGAAAATTACAATTAATAAGAGTTTGGTAAAGAAAGAGTTAGTTATAATCTAAATATATGATAGCAACTTATATATCCAAGAAAAACTAAATATCAAAAAATATTGAATTAAAGATAGAAAAAAATAAAGTCTTGAAATACCCTTTAAAATGAAATTCTATAACCTAAATGTCATAAAACTATACAACTGTAATGTTAAAAATGAGCTTTGAGTAACCAAATGCTACACAATAGTAGTGGTGTGGTGAAAAAAATCTAAACCTTCTCCAAATTTTGCTGTTGTCAAACAATGGAAAGCAACATTTAAAGATGATTTTAAAGTTGGTAATGCAATTATAAATTTTATATATGTGACAAAAAACAATACTTTTGAAAGAGAGAAAAGAGGGAAATATATATTTAACCAGATATGAAAATATATTTAAGACAAAAATAATTTATACTTAAAAATATACCATGTGTTTGTCTAAACATAGCAGTACATAATTTTATGATACTATATACATTATTTGAAATAGTAAAATGAAAATCATTCATGTGAAAAATGGAAAGCTCTAAGAATCAAATAGTAAAGAAAATTATGAAAAATCATATCTATTAGGATAATTGTAACAGCCTATGGCAAAATGAATTCAGATCCAGTGTGAAGTAAAATATAAAAGCAAATGAAACAACCAACAAATATCAACCTAGAAATTTTATAAAATATTCGATTATATTAAATTGCTTAATGGAATTTTACTTTGAATCACAACTGTAGACATAAGAAAATTAAATATTGATCAAAGTGATTTACAATAATTTTCTATTCATCAAAAATGAAGCAATAAAGTATCATATATTCATAAAATGGAATATTATTCAGCCACACAAGGAAATGAAGGGCTGATACACGCTACAACTTGGAACAGCCTTTAAGACATTATGCTAAACAAAAAACGCTAGTCGCAAAAGTTCAAAAATCGTATGAGTCCACTGATATGAAAGTCTAGAATAGGGTAACCTATATAGAAATAAAACATATTAGTGGATGCCTAAGCATGGGAACAAGAGAGTGAATGGGATAATAACAGAGAGGTAGAGGATTTATTCTGAGATAATGAAAATATTCCAATAATAACTATCATGATAACTATACATGTCTGTGAATACATAAAAGACAATTTAATTGTAGTTATTTATTTCCAGAAAACTCAGTTTTATCTTTTCATACATAATTTTTCTTTTAAATACATTTACAATTAATAAATAATAGTTGCATGTATTTACTGTGTACAAATGTTTGGAATGTATTTACATTGGGGAATGGTTACACTGAAGTTACATATGTGGTGTGTGGGTGTATGTGTGTGTGTGTTTGTGTGTATGTATAGTGAGAGAACTTCAAATCTACTCTCAGAAATGTTTGAGAATGCAATATATTGTTATTAACTATAGCACCATCTTGCACAACAGCGCTTTCAAATTTATTGCTCCCACCTAACTGAAATTTTACATATTTTGACCAACCTCTCCTCTAATGTTTCACCCTATATCCCGAAACTCAAGCTCCTGGTAATCACCATTCTACTCTCTGCTTCTATGAGTTCAACATTTTTAAATTGTACATGTAAGTGAGACTATGTGATATTTGTCTTTCTATGCCTGCCTTATTTCACTAAACATGATGTCCTCCCATCCACTGATGGACACTTAGTTTGCATTCATATTTTGGCTATTTTGAATAATGCTGCAAGAAATATTGGAGTGCAGATATCTCTTCTACATACTGCCCCATTTCCTTTGTATGTGTACCCAGTAGTGAGATGTTTGAATCATATGGTAGTTCTATTTTTAATTTTTTGAGGAACTTCCCTGGCTGTACTAATTTGCATTTCTAACAACAGTGTGCAAAGGTTGTTCCCTTTTATCCATATGCTCACTGACACTTTTTATCTTCTGTCTTTTTGATAATAGCTATTCTAACCAGTGTGAGATAATATCTCATTTTGGTTTCAATTATCATTTCTCTGATGATAAGTGATATTGAGCATTTTTTCATATAATACTTCACTGTGTGTGTATATATGTGTAATATATGTGCATATATATTAATATCTGCAATATTTGAAGACCATTTAATATATGTAAATATTTCAATGTTTAGTTATTGAGTCATGTTAACTTCTTCAAATAAACCTCTGTGTGAAAGAAAATTCTGATCTTTTGATCCTATCAAGACACTAAACAACTGTCCAGCCCCAACCTGGGCTTTCTCTGCAAAGCACACTTTCCTGACAATGAACCCCCTAATTTTATCATCTTTTGCATTCTGCACAAGCTGACAATTTTCAAAATTATGAAGTTCTATTTCCCTTTTGTTTATTATCTCAAGGTTTCTCCTTCCTTCATATTTAGTATAAGCAGAAAAGAGAAACAAAGCCACTCCTTCAAAACTTTGCTTGGAAATGTCCTCAGTTGTATATCCAACCTTATCCTTTCCCTTCTATAATGATAATGGCTCTGTTAGGAATGGTCATATAAGTTGTTGAGGTATTTAAGAAAATATTAGATCATGTTGCTCTCAGAGGACTAGGGAGGTCTCCCTGAAATGAGGCTACATTTAGTTTCTTACCAGAGTTTCCGAAAGACGTATTTCACTATTTATAGTCACCATGTGGAACGTTATCCCTATGAAAGAAATTAACCAATTAGAAAAGGCAGTACAAAATATATCCCATGTTAGCTGAAACAATCAGTTGACACAACTTCAGCTCTGGAAGGCATTCTGGTTAGGCTCAATACACTGGGGAGAATACATTCTACTAGATATTACTTTCCACATGCGGTTTTTTCTCAATGTAGTTTTTTCTTTTTTTATTTTTATTTTATTTTCCTACTCTGTTAGCACATCTACATTTTTCCATATCAGATTGACTTTGCTATGTGTATTATTAGATTATGTTCCATTTAAAATAATATATTGTATAGTTTATCTGTATAATCTCAAATGTATGACATAATGCATCATAAAATATGCTCTCAGTAAATCATTTTTAATAAATGTTGGCAAATGTAATTTTGTGTCATATTTTAACCGAAGTTTCCAAGCTCATTCAGAGATTTTATTGAAGAAAAAGGCACTGCACAGCAAAAGACACTACCATCAGAGTGAACAGGCAACCTACAGAATGGGAGAAAATTTTTGCAATCTACTCATCTGACAAAGGGCTAATATCCAGAACCTACAAAGAACTCAAACAAAATTTACAAGAAAAAAACAAACAACCCCATCAAAAAGTGGGCAAAGGACATGAACAGACATTTCTCAAAAGAAGACATTCATACAGCCAACAGACACATGAAAAAATGCTCATCATCACTGGCCATCAGAGAAATGCAAATCAAAACCACAATGAGATACCATCTCACACCAGTTAGAATGGCAATCATTAAAAAGTCAGGAAACAACAGGTGCTGGAGAGGATGTGGAGAAATAGGAACACTTTTACACTGTTGGTGGGATTGTAAACTAGTTCAACCATTATGGAAAACAGTATGGCGATTCCTCAAGGATCTAGAACTAGATGTACCATATGACCCAGCCATCCCATTACTGGGTATATACCCAAAGGATTATAAATTATGCTGCTATAAAGACACATGCACACGTATGTTTATTGCAGCACTATTCACAATAGCAAAGACTTGGAATCAACCCAAATGTCCATCAGTGACAGATTGGATTAAGAAAATGTGGCACATATACACCATGGAATACTATGCAGCCATAAAAAAGGATGAGTTTGAGTCCTTTGTAGGGACTTGGATGCAGCTGGAATCCATCATTCTTAGCAAACTATCACAAGAACAGAAAACCAAACACCGCATGTTCTCACTCATAGGTGGGAACTGAACAATGAGATCACTCGGACTCAGGAAGGGGAACATCACACACCGGGGCCTATCATGGGGAGGGGGGAGGGGGGAGGGATTGCATTGGGAGTTATACCTGATGTAAATGACGAGTTGATGGGTGCAGCACAGCAACATGGCACAAGTATACATATGTAACAAACCTGCACGTTATGCACATGTACCCTACAACTTAAAGTATAATAATAATAAATAAATTTAAAAAAAAAAAAAAAAAAAAAAAAAAAAAAAAAAAAAAAAAAAAAAAAAAAAAAAAAAAAAAAAAAAAAAAAAAAAAAAAAAAAGGCAATTGGGAGTCCACTGAAGACTTTTTGAGCAGAACAGTTATGTAGTCAGATATAAAATGTAGTAAGATTAATTTGAAAGACATTTTTATATTGCATTGGAGCATTACATGCATGAGACAATTAATTCTGTTAAAAGACTGTTTCAGTAATCCAAATGGTAGATGTCATGGAGTTAATCCTAGGGGGCTGATAGTCATGATAGAAAAAAATTAAGACATCACTTAGAAATGCTTCATGGAAACTAAAAAGAAAAAGTTTAAAACTCCCATGATCATATATTGAGAAAAAAATAAGGGCTTATTTATTTTTAAAAACTAGAACTATTAATTATGCCTTTCATTTCTTAAAACTATTGCTTAGTAATCATAGCATACAAAGTAAGTATATGAATTAAAAATGGTTAACAATGTACCTCTGTATTAACAGAAAAGTTGTTTAAATCATTTAATTTTTTAAAATTTTGTGTGCATAGGCATACAAATAAAATCTGCATTGTAATATTCATTGAATTTCTTAAAACTAATAAAATAGTTAACAAGAAATATTCTTAATACACAATTTAGTCATATGGAGTTTTAAGGAAATAACTATCATTGTACTCTTGATATAAAAGTATAAACCTAATGATAATTTCTGAATCACGTGACTATTTAAGCAGCATGTAAATTTTCCTTACATCCTGCTAATCTTTTATAAGGATAACATTTAGCTTTTTTTTTTTTTTTTTTTTTTTTTTTGAGACGGAGTCTCTCTCAGTCACTGCAACATTTGCCTCCCGAGTTCAAACGATTCTCCTGCCTCAGCCTCCCTAGTAGTTGGGATTACAGGCGCCCACCATCACACCCGGATGATTTTTGTATTTTTAGTAGAGATGGGATTTCACCATATTGGCCAACCAGGTTAACCTATAAGTGTGATTATCTAAGGAAAATATTACTGGAAAGACAATTATTTTCTCTATGTGTTACATTCAGTGTTTTAAAAGGTGTTCGTGACTGTCACCTTGAAATTGGCTATGAATTATCTATAAACTCATTCAATTTATATTTATAAGTTTGAGTATGTATGAATATGTTAATATTTATGCAGGTAATTTTTTAACATTCTTATACTTTAAAACACTATATTATGAGAGTTGAGAATCACCGTATTTTAGTATATTAAAAAATTAATATTAGAATTTTAAGTTTTCATCATGTATCTTGTCTATTCTAGTCTATGTTATATTAACAAATACAAATTTCACTGAGTATAAATGAGCACAGTAGTTGCAAATAGAAAGGCATTTGATTCAAATGAAGTATAACTTAAAAATTACCATCAATATACTGGCAAACTATTCATAAAAATATACATACATAATAAAAATGTTTTAGTGTTTATTATATAAGTAATCTGAAAAAAGGTAGAAATTAAGTGGGCATAAAAACTTAGAATTTATGTTGGCATTAAACAGTGAGTGATTGTATGTACTTTTACTGGAAATGACTCATCTGTATTCTTAAGTACAATGTCCTATATACAAGGGCATTGACTTAAATAAAACATAAGTTAAAAATTACCACCAATAGACAAGCAAACTATTAGTAAAAATCTGTATGCATAAGTTTTATTTAGTGTTTAGTAAAGAAGTGATCTGAGAGAAGGCAGGAATTAAGTGGGCATAAAAGCTTAGAATTTATGTTTGCATTAAGCATAAAAAACTGCACATACTTTTCTTGGGAATGACTGATCTTGGCTCTCAAGAGCTTATATTTAAATTTCTAAGAATTTTATAAGTTTATTGTTAAACACAGGCGTTATTAAAAATTAACATATGTATAAAGAAATAAAATGTTTCAAAAATTAAGGTAATAAATACAGCCTATTGTTTTCTAATTATTTTACTAAATTTAACCTTATCTATGTTCTTAATTTTTTTGTCTACTGTATCAAAATGGTGGCGAGACTAATAATTACATATTACTATTAATCTATTCCCAATTCAATGTTTAGATACATTGCATAGACAGTGTTATGAGTTGACTTGTGTTCCCCCCAAATTTACACATTAAGTCCTAACACCAGTACCTCACAATGTGATCTTATTATTGGTAGGGTCTTTAAAGAATAATTCGAGTTACAATGAAGTTATTAGGGTGAACCCTAATCTAATAGGACTGGTATCCTTATAAAAATGAAGCATCTGGACTCAGAGACACGTATAGAGAGAAGATGATGCGAAGAGAACTAAAGGAGAAGATGACCATCTACAAGCCCAAAGAGAAAGACCAGAAACAGATTTTTCCGTCAGGGTCCTCGGAAGGAATCAACTCTGGCTACATCTTGATTTTGGACTTTTAAGACTCAAGAAGTGTAAGACAATACATTTCTGTTTTGCAAGACATCCAGTTTGTGGTACTTTGTTATGGTAGCTTATATTAGTTCATTCTTGTACTACTATGATGTCATATCTGAGACTGAGTAACTTATAAAGAAAAGATATTTAATTGGCTCACAGTTCTGCAGGCTGTGAAGGAAACACAGTAGCTACTGCTTCCGGGGAGGCCTCAAGAAGCTCCCAATTATGGGAGAAAGCAAAAGGAGAGAAAGCTTCTTACATGGCAGGAGCAGAAGCAAGAGAGGATAAGTGGAGAGGTGCTGCACACTTTTAAACCAACAGATCTCATAAGAACTTACTCACTATGACAAGAACAGCACTAAGAGAATGGTGCTAAACCATCCCTGAGAAATCCACCCCTGTAATCCAATCGCCTCCCAGGAGGCCCCACCTCCAACATGGGGGTTGACAACTCAATATGAAAAATTGAAACCATATCACACTTCTAGGAAACTAACAGAAGAAACTCATAAATTGAAGTGGTAAAAGTTTTCATATCACAGAAATTGACAAAGGCTACATACCATGTCTTTTGTTCCTGTGTAGTCTGTTGGTAAACATTTACCAGCATACCACTGTGGGTATGTGTATGTGTTTGTGTTTCTTTGTACGTAATTTACAAGAATTATGAAACATTTTACTATTGTGGATGACTACTCTCCCCTTCATGAAGGCCTGCCATATAAAGCAACTTTTAATTTTTAAATAATTTGTCTATGGTTTAATAAACCTTCACGATGTATTTTCATTAAAAATTTTAGTAATAAATAATAATTGTACATACTTATAGGGCATATGAGATATTTTGATACAAGTATGTGATACATCATAATCAAATTTGGGTAAGTGGGATATTTGTCACCTCAAATATTTATCATTTGTTTGTGTTGGAAGCATTCCAAAGTTTCCAGCCATTGTAAAACATACAATAATGATTAACTGTAATTGCCCTATTTCGCAGAACACTAGTACTTATTCCTTACATATAATTGCATTTTTGTATTCATTAACTAAATCTGTTAATGCCCCCTCCCCACTAACTTTCCCAGCCTCTGGTTACAATGATGGTATTCACTACCTCCATGATGTCAATTATTTTTTTAGCTCCTGAGGGTGAAAAGAAAGGGAAATATTCATATACTGTTAGTGGAAATGCAAATGAGTACAATACCGAAGAAAGTTTCTCAAAAAAAAAAAAGAATATATATATATATATAAATGTTATATGATCCAGCAATCCTACTAATGAATATATATCCAAAAGAAAGGAAATCAGTGTATCAAAGAGATATTTGCATTCCCGTGTTTATTGTAGCACTACTCACAGTGACCAAGATATGGAATCAGCCTAAGTGTTCATCAACCAATAATGGATAATATATATGTTTTCTATTTTTTTTTTTTTTAAACGGAGTCTCGCTCTGTCCCCCAGGCTGGAGGGCAGCGGCAATCTCAGCTCACTGCAAGCTCTGCTTCCCAGGTTCAGGACATTCTCCTGCCTCAGCCTCCCGAGTAGCTGGGACTACAGGCGCCCGCCACCATGCCTGGCTTATTTTTTGTGTTTTTAGTAGAGACGGGATTTCACCGTGTTAGCCAGGATGGTCTCGATCTCCTGACCTCGTGATCCACCCACCTTGGCCCCCCAAAGTGCTAGGATTACAGGCATGAGCCACCGCGCCCAGCCAATATATATTTTTTCAAAAGTAGAAAACTGCTCTTCCATGAGTAGGTGATTACAGAGGCAGATAAAAATGTTGGGTTTGAACTTGGCCAGATTATATGAAGGTATGAGATAAAAGCGGGGCTGTGAACTGATAAATTATATTGAATGAGGGAAAATTATTCAAATAGCGTGTAAATCAGGGAAACATGACAATCTCTGGCAATCCTAATGTAGAGCATGTCTACCGTAGAAAGTTATGAGTCATCCTCTGCCTAAAGGACATTCCTATATAATTGCGAAAAGGTTTCCAACACTGTAAGTAACTATGTTGCTGGTGCAGAGGATGCTGGGTGTTTTCTTGTTATCTACAGAGTAAAGCTTACTTGGATCATTCTCCTTAACAGCATGGTCAGCCTACGAAGACAAATGTCTGTTTATGTTATATGGGGAAACCTTGCTATGCACTTCAGTGACATCAGAGATATCACAAAATAAAATTATTTACTAATAAATTTAGTCCTCATAAAATTAGCCTATATTTATCATTTGCCTTTGTACTAGCCTACCATCTCAATTTATTAGCCTCACCTTTTCTCTAAGTATCCACAGCAAAAAATACAATGCAATGAAATAATGCAATTACTTTTGAAATGAGATTGTAAGATTTGCAAGAGACGAAAGATTTCTTAGAAATCATGATAAGTTTCTCAAATCTCACACAAAGCTATTGACATGTGAGGATCTGGTAGTATTTGACTAGGTAGTATTTGACTAGGAAACTATAAAAGAAGTAAACAATGGAAATGCATATGTGTTTATCTCTTCACTAGAGAATGGATTAAATACCAACAGAAATTCACGAAGTGCTAACTTTTAAATAAATAATAGCTTCAAATGTAATGCAAAAGACAACTATGAAGTCGATGCTTTTATGTCATTACTTCTTTAAAAATCAACACTTGCATATGTTTTTTCAGGAAGCATGAAATATAATTTTACTGAATATAAATGAAATAAAATGTATCAAGGTTTATTTTTCAGGGTAAGAAGATACAGTCTCCATAAAAATAAAACTTTTCTCTTTTTAATGGATTAACTTAAAGTGGTGTTTACCAATTATAAATCTGATAGGGCATTTCAAATTAAATTTGTGCAAAGCTGAATTCTTTATTTCTATATGAAGAAAAGTGGTATCTTTTTCCCAAACTTATCCCTTTCTCTGAATAATAACTCAATTATACCAATTGCACAGATTAAAATTTAATTGTATTCATTGGTCTTTTTTTCTTTTTTTGTTTTTGTTTTTTTTTTTTTTTTTCATCCCTCCATGATCAATCTGCTAGCAATTTCTCTTGGCTTAGTATTTGAAATAGATACAACTAAGCTCTGAAATGTTTATTCTGTCATTCTATTTCAAGTCACCATTACTCACCACTCAGAAAATAGTACCAACTTCCAAGTTGGTCTCACTGCTTCTACTTTTGCCTGTTGAAATTATAGTCTTTACTCATCAGCCAAAGTGATACTTTTAAAACTGAAGTAAGACTGTCAGACTTTTCTACTCATATTCTCCCAATGGTTTAAATTTCACTCAATAAAACATTAGAAGTCTTCATTATGCTGTATATGGCTCCACAGAATATAGTTACCAAACACTCCTGTTATCATCTCTGACCTCATCACCTTCCATTCTTATTCATCCACACACCTTTTCCAACTCGGCCTTCTTTGTACTTCTTTGACTTTTCAAACACACCCATCATGCATTTTAGGTCTTGCTATTTCTTGTCCTGGAACATTCTCACCCTCTCTATATGGGAGTCATTGTGGTCTCACTTTATTTAGCTCTTTGTTCAACTGTCTTCTTGTCTAAGATGACTTTATTGATAGTTATGACTCAGCCCCTCCCCATACACTGCCTTTTTCATGATAACACTTTGTTTTTATTCTTCATGGTTAGCATTATCAACAAGGTATTTATTAACTTGTTTGTTGTCTCTTTTCTGAGTATAAGTACCTTCTTTTGTTCAACACCATTTAATTCACACCTACTATTTAGTACACACTCAGTAAACATTTGTCTTCCAAAAAGAATATGCTCAAGGCAATGAACGAGATGGCATGGTCAGTGAGTTTAAAGTTACCAGGTGCTAGTTGTCAAAAATTAAGTGTGGGCTTTTCAATTTATTGTCCTTAGTATGCATGCCAATGGTGAGGAATGCTTAGGATTGCTCATAGATCTAGAAGTCTGTGAGGCTCTTCAGTACATGCCTAAACCATATAAAACATATTACTGTAGATTTTATAATGAACACAGTAACTATATCCTTAAGTCAGAACTATGAGATAATCTTGATAGTAGAAATGATAAAAGTAGTGTTAGCAATACAACAATTATAGATGCCATTTATTATTTGCCATAAAACCTATACTGATGTTAGCTTGTAACATATCTTATCATGCAATACCATCTTTAAAATTACCATAAAATCATACGTTTTAAAGATGAGCAAATTGATTTAGAGGAATCCAGAAATATGTTCAAAATTATGTTCTAATGTGATTAAAAGCCCACATGTAATCCCTAGACCACTCTCAAACCTTTACAATGTCATATCTACCAGCATGACATGAAAGCATCTATTCCACATTTGCAATTTGCATCAACTTTAAGGTGTATCATTTCTTTGAAAGTTATTTCAGAGCTTCATTGATTTTTCTTGGTATTTAATTCACTCTCTACTGAGTAACTCATATGCATTTGCAAGATCTGTGAAAATAACCTGCTGTAAATGGGTAGGGGAGATTTTCCCTGAGGGAATAAAACAAAAAATGTACAGAAAATGTGTTAAAAATGTTTCTTTTTGTAGATAGATAATAGACATTGAGAGAGAGAGAGAGAGAGAGAGAGAGATAGATAGATAGATAGATAGATAGATAGATAGATAGATAATTACACAGTAAACTCTATGACAAAATCTCTACTATGTGCTAGGGATCAAAAGAAAAAACTTAGTTTATGTCCTTAAAAATTGTACAAATGAGTGAAGGAAAGAAGACAAATCAACCTATAATTTTAATAAGATGTGCTATATTAATTAACAACTGCTGTATAGTACATTATGAAAATACAGAGAAAGGGAAATTTCATGTCAGACTTTTGGTGTCAGCACATTTTTAAGATGCGTAATTCCCTGGAGACAAAATATTTAATGACAAGGGGAAATAACTGATATGTAGTTGAAAGTGCCTATGTGTTTAAAGAGACTCGGATAAAGTATAAATCTGAGGAAACTAAAATTACAGAAGCAGAAAAATATCCTTCAAGGATTAGTGTTACAAAAACAATTCTGAGAATATGCAAAATATCCAAAAGCATGGTAACAATTAAAATAAAACCTACCAAATGAAGATAGTGCAGAGTACAGATTAAACCTACTAAAGCTTAGTGAAGACACAGAAAATTTGGTGGAAATATACTAAAAAAACTATATTCAGAAAAAAGTCAATAGTGTAAAATTATTAAAGATAAATCAACATAGCATTTATATCAAGAAAGTAAAAAATAAAGTAAAACAAAATAAAAAGCAAACTAAAAATAGACAATATATTCAGCTTATGAATGTATTAACTAAAAATAAGTTAACATTAATAAAAAGAGTAAAGAATTATCTAAAAATGGAATTCCTAGAAATTCATAGTATTAAAGAAAATACATTTGAAAAGCATATTATCTAATAAAAAAATGGGCAAAAACTTGGACAGACAGTTGAAAAATGAATGTATCCAAATATTTAAGAAATATATAAAATTCGACCAGTATTTGTTATGAGAGAAAATAAGGGCTCAAAAAGAAAATCATAGAGATATGGTCAATTTACTTTTGATTAAGATGCAAAAGCAATTCAATGGAGAATGGACAGACTGTTCAACAAATTATGCTGAATAACAAGATGTCTGAATGCAAAAGAAAACAAAAACAAAAAAAGATCTTTGTCACATACATTACAACTTATCTAAAAACTGACTCAGATTAGACCATAGACCTACATGTAAAACAAACCATAAGATTTCTAGAAAGGAAACATGCGCACACACACACACACACACACACACACACACACAAACTTGTGTGAACTTGGGCTTAGCAATAAATTTACGTGATTCATAACTTTTTTAAATGACAAATTAGACTTTATCAAAATTAAAAATTTTGTCTGTGGAAGATATCTAAAACAACAGAAATGTGAGCCAAGTTCTAGAGTGAATAATTGTAACACGCATAATCTGACAAAGGACTTATATCCAGAAGATATACAAAGAACCCTTAAAATTTAATAATTAAAAAAATTAACAATAGGCAAAAGATCAAACAAGATGCTTTGTCAAATAAAATATATGATAGCAAATAATCACAGAGATAGATATTCAGCATCATTATTTAGCAGCAAAATACAATTTTAAAAAACAGTAAGGTAACCTAGATACCACTGCATTCCTATACATGGTTTCATGCAGAACAAAATGGTCAGAGAAATGCAAACAGAAACTACAGTGATAGTCTACCCCATTCACAATGGAATGGCTAAAATGAAATCAACAAACAAGCAAATAAATAAATAAATAAATGACAGTGACAAACAATATTAAATATTAGAAGATGTGTAATACCTAAGATTTTATTCATTGACTGTGGAAGAGTAAATTGGTACAATCACTTGCAAAAGCTTGTGAAAATGTCCCTTAAATTAAATGTATGTCATATATAAACAATCTCACATATATATGTGTTTATGTATGCATTTTTGTCTACCTATCTGTCCTTTGATTTTTCTCTAATATGCATGTGCAATAATGTCCAAAGTATCATTATTTATAATTTTTCCAAAACTGCAAACACCATGTATTAGGGCTCTGTAGAGGGACAGAATTAATGGAATAGATATTTATATAAAGAGCAGTTTATGAAGTATTAACTCACACAATCACAAGGTCCCACAATAGGCCATCTGCAGGCTAAGGAGCAGGAGAGCAAAGAACTTGGGGTCTGATCTTCAAGTGTAGGAAGCATCTACCATGGGAGAAAGACGTAGGCTGGGAGGCTAGGACAGTCTCTCTATTTCAAATTTTTCTGCCTGCTTATATTCTAGCCACGCTGGCAGCTGATTAGATTGTGCCCACCCAGATTAAGGGAGGGTCTGCCTTTCCCAGACTACTGACTTAAATGTTAACCTTCTTTGGCAACACCTTCACAGACACACCCAGAATCAATACTTTGTAACCTTCAATCCAATCAAGTTGACACTCAGTATTAATCATCACAAGCCCACCCCTTGTCAACTTGAACCCATACACATCTCCTGAAATCACACATAATCTTCAAATGAAGACAATAATAAAGTCAGAATTATGCCTAACATAATACAACTATCCTCTGTACAACCAAAACGCACTAATCCCCAAACCAAATACTATTACAGAAAGTTAACAATACTTAAATGGTGATGTAAAGTCAATAAATATTATGTCATGTGATAAAGGAAAAGCAAATAAAATGAATACATGTTCTTAGTACAAGTGTATACATGCACAAACCTGTTTTTAACAAAAGAAGGAGGAAATACTCATGAGAATTACATTCCTCATTGTTACAGCTAGTCACATGGTCACAGCTGGTGTTGATGACTACCTTCTTCTACTACCCATTCTGTATTCCTGTTGCCTTCAGCAAACACCTCAGCAGGTCGTGGTTTTTTTTTCCTGAGGGAGTGACCAGAACTTTCCTTCCTGAAGCGTCTGTGTCATTTTTAGTCCTGCCTGGATTGGGCTGTTGTATTGTCCCATTGACATTAATCACAGGGCATGATAATACTAAGAGACATTGTAATGGATCTCCTGTATTCCATGCATACTCTTCCTTACCTCCATTGTGGAGTAGTAGACTGATTTCATCTTGATAGACTGGGTTAATCACCCCAGCCAACACTGTAACTCCCTTCTTAGCCTGTTGACTTAAAGGTAGGAGGAGCCCAAAGTGTCCAGGTGACAATCTTAACTTCCAGTTTAATGGAATCATTGTTGTGTCTCCTGATGTCAGCATTTCTCCCTCTGGAACTAAGACCTCTAGGCCAGCAGAACATAATGTCTTAGGAACAGGAAGTGCAAATTTTGCTAGTGGATCACTACGGGAGATGGTGAGTGGTGTCACTTCCACCCCTTCATTTCCAGACCCATAAATCCTCGCTATGGGAGAAAGAGTACCATATATTGGATGCTGATTCAGATCACACACTGCCTTCTTGAGATCTGTGTCCCAGCCCTGCAAAGTATTGTCATCTAGTTGGCATTGCAATTGTGACTTCAAAAGGCCATTCCACCATTCTTTCAATCCAACTGCTTCAGGATGATGGGGAATATAGTAAAACCAGTGAATTCCATGAGCATGAGCCCACCGACGCATTTCTTTAGCCATAACATGGTGCTTTGGTCAGATGCAATGCTGTATGGAATATCGTGATGGTACATAAGGCACTTCCATGAGTCTGTGGATGGTAGTCTTGGCAGAAGCATTGCATGCAAATTGGGCAAACCCATATCTGGAGTGTCTATTTCAGTGAGGACAAACCTATGCCCTTTCCCTGATGGAAGAGGTCCAATATAATCAACCTACCACCAGATAGCAGGCAGTTCACCCAGAAGAATGGTGCCATATTGAGGGCTCAGTATTGACCTCTGCTGCTGGCAAATTGGGCATTCAGCAGTGGCTGTTGCCAGGTCAGCCTTGGTGAATGGAAGCCCATCTTGCTGAGCCCATGTGTAACCTCCCCTCCCTGCCACCATGGCTACTTTGTTCATGGACCCCTTGGGCAATGACAGGCGTGACTAGGAAAGAGGCTGAGTGTTGTCCACATAATAAGTCATCCTATCCACTTGATTATTAAAACTCTCCTCTGCTGAGGTCACTCCTTGGTGAGCATCCACATGGGATACAAATATCTTCATGATTTTTGACCACTCAGTGAAGTCCATCCACATACCTCTTCCCCAAATTTCTTTGTCACCAATTTTCCAATCATGCTTCTTCCAAGTCCCTGGCCATTCGCCCAAACCATGGCTACAACCCATCAAACAGTATATAATTGCATATCTGACCATTTCTCAATCCATGCAAAGTATACAACCAGGTGCACTGCTCAAAGTTCTGCCTGCTGGGAAGGTTTCCTTTCACCACTGTTCTTCATGAATGTCCTAGAGAGGGGCTGTACTGCTGCCCCTGTCCACTTTCAGGTGGTGCCTGCATAACGTGCAGAACCATCTGTGAACCAGGCCCTAGTCTTCTCTTCCTCTATCAACTGATAATAGGGAACTTCCCAAGAGGTCATCAGTGCAGGCTGGGGAAGAGAAGGTAGGGTGGCAGGAGTGGAGACCATGGGGATTTGAGCCACTTCCTCGTATAACTTACTTGTGCCTTCAGGACCTGCTCAAACCGATCACTTATGCACCACTTGATTTGATGACGGAAGGGTGCTGTGCACAACCCACTTAATGGCTAGATGGGTCAGGAAGCACTCAGTTTAGGATAGGCACCTCAGGTCACATGGTGACTTGATGACCCATAGCCAAATGTTCAGTTTCCACCAAAGCCCAGTAACAGGCCAAGAGCTGTCTCTTAAAAGGAGAGTGGTTATCTGCAGAAGATGGCAGGGCTTTGCTCCAAAATCCTAGAAGCTTCCGCTGTGATTCACCTATAAGGGCCAGCCAAAGACTCCAAACAGCATCTCTATCTGCCACTGACACATCAAGCACTATTGGATCTGCTGGGTCATATGGCCAAAGTGACAGAGAAGCTTGCACAGCACCCTGGACCTGTTGCAGAACCTTCTCCTGCTCTGGAACCACTCAAAACTGGCAGCCTTTCAGATTACTCAATAAATGGGCCAGAGTAACATATCTAAAAGAAGAATGCGTTGCCTCCACAATCCAAACAGTCCTGCTAGGCGTTGTTCCTCTTTCTTGCTTGTAGGAGGAGCCAAATGCAGCAAGTTATCCTTCACCTTAAAAGGAATATCTCCACAGGCCCTACACCACTGGACCCCTAGGAATTTTGCTGAGGTAGACACTCTCTGAATTTTAGTCAGATTTATTTCCCATTCTCTAGCTTACAAATGTCTCATCAATGAGCCCAGTGTGTTTGTTACTTCTTGGTCACTGAATCCAATCAGCATAATGACTTTGATGTAATGGACCAGTGTGATAGCTTGTAAAAGCAAAAACCGATCAAGGTCTCTCTGAATAAGATTATGACACTAAGCCGGAGAGTTGATACACCCCTGCAGTAAGACAGTGAAGGTATATTGCTGGCCTTTCCAGCTGAAGGCAAATTGCTTTTGCTGGGCCTTATGGACAGGAGTGGAGAAAAAGGCATTTGCCAAGTCAATGGCTGCATACCAGGTACTAGGAGATGTGTTAATTTACTCAAGCAATGAAACTACATCTGGTACAGCAGCTGCAATTGGAGTCACCAGTTAGTTAGGCTTGTAATAATCCATTGTCTTTCTCTAAGATCCATCTGTCTTCTGCACAGGCTGAATGGGAGAGTTAAATGTGGATGTGGTAGGAATCACTACCTCTGTGTCTTTCAACTCCCTGATGGTGGCATTAATTTCTACAGTCCCTCCATGGATGAGGTATTATTTTTGATTTACTATTTTTCTAGGTCAAGCCAGCTCTAATGGCTTCCATTTGGCCTTTTCCACCATAATAGTCCTCATCCTACCAGTCAGGGAGCCAATGTGGGGGTTCTGCCAGCTGCTTAATACGTTTATGCCAATTATGATTTCTGGCACTGGGGGAATGATCACAGGATGAATCTAGGGAAACACTGGACCCACTGTAAGTTAGACTTGAGCCAAAACTCCATTAATCACCTTACCTCCATAAGCCCCTACTTGGGGTCCCCTGGAATCAGTGTCAGCTCAGAGCCAGTGTCCAGTAGTCCCTGAATTGTCTGATTCTTTCGCTTTCTCCAATGCACAATTACTGTGGTAAAAGGCTGGAAATCTCCTTGGGGAAGAATGGAAGAAAGATTCACGGCATAAATTGTCGGTAATGTAGTGGGGTCCTACGTCAAGGGGACATGGCCTCCCCTTCACTCAGTGGTTCTGGGTCTGTAAACTGGCTCAAGTCTGGAAATTGTTTGAGGGGCAGTGATTCTGTCTTTTTATTTAATTCAAATTAGCCTTTTATTCATTTGACTTAGAAGATTTCTGCTTGCATAAATGAAGTAGGAATGCAGTAGGCTTCCTATCAATTTCACTTCTAGGAACACCGTGATTAATTAGTCAATGCCAGAGCTCCACATGAGTTAGACTGTTCTGATTCCTGCTTTGCCTCTGCCACCCATTACAGTAGCTACACCCACTTTGCCTTTGGTGACTGAATGCTGCCACTTGGCCCCTGCAACCTCAGGATCCAATTATTCCCATTGCATTTACATTTTGTAGTTGAGTGACAGCAGTTCCCACCATTAGATCTGACATACGGAGAAGAGCAATTACAGGGCTCTTCAAAGATGCAGGTGCTGCCTTCACAAATCTATTTTGTGAGGCATTGGTCAAGGGTATGTCTTCTGGACTCTCCCAGCTGTGATGAGTAGGTCTAAAGTGACTAATCCACTCCACCATTGCAATCTCCCTAAGCCTTTGGATTCCTTCCTCTACATTAAACCAAGGGACATCAGGCATTGTCAGCTCACTCACTGTGGGCCACCTTTTAATCCATATTTTAGCTAACCAAGAAAATAAACTTTTAGAGCCCTTTTTAACTCCCCAAGCTACAACCTTAAATGCAGAGTCCCTATTTGGTGATCCCAAATCAATAAATTCAGCCTGATTCCACTCTATGTTCCATCTGCCATTATTTCACATCCTTAATAATATTCATTCCCATGCCTTTTCTTCAGATTTCTGTTTATATAAATTAGAAAACCCAAGCAGTTCTTTTTGAGTACAGTGCTCCTCCTCATGGGTCACACTCTCAGCCTCACTTCTAGGAGCCCACCAGGACTTTAGCTGGATTATAGGTCTAGAAGCAAACAGGGGTATTGGTGGTGGCACCTGAGGAGAATCAACATTATTTTGCCTGGCAACTGCCTCAGGGCAGGCCATCAGTGTTGCCTCAGGCAACGCAGGGTTTATCTCCTCAGACAAAGGTGGAAAGGCTGATGGTAGCCTGGGCCAGGGAGACGTTGCCACTGCTGGGGATGGGGAAGTTGTTTCTTCTGGCAAAAACGTTTTGTCAGAGTTTACAAGCTCAGTGTCCTCAGCTTCATCAGGGTCCTCCCACCTGTCCCCACTCCAAGTTGCAGGTTTCCATTCTTTTCAACGAATGCCCTCATTTTAACAGTAGACACCTGGCGAGGCTGTGCCTGCACTTTTTGTTGTAGATAAGTCACTAGCATGACTAGAGCTTGTGTCTATTTTTCCACAATTCCAGCTCTTTCTCTACAGGAAATAAGACTCTCACTCAGGGCAATCTTAGCAGATTTGAGGCTCAGCATCTGCTTCTGAAGCTAGGAGATAGAATCCCTGAGTTCACCATTTTCTTTCACTTAGGAACAACCAACCAGCTTCATTATGTTCCTTAGTTCTCCACATATGGTCAGAGTATTGTACATGGAGTCACTAAACTCCTTGCCTCTCACTAGCACTGAATCAGGAGTGTCAATTGCATTTATTTTCTCTAAACAGTTTCTGCCAAGGACTATCAGTGTTCTCCATACTATTAGAAGTAGAGTCCTTAGCATTTCGAGGTCTAATCATATTAAGCAGCCAACTCCAGAAACTCCATAACCAATGAAATAACTTCATCCTTAATAGTCTGTTCCTTTAGAACCACACCTGGTACCAAAATCTGTATTAGTCAGGGTTCTCTAGAGAAACAGAATTAATGGAATATACATGTTATATATAATTAATATTAATATATAATTGTATGTTAATTATATATTTATTAATATATAAATGAAATATATGTATGAGGTTATTAAGTATTAACTCACATGATCACAAGGTCTCACAATAGCCGTCTGCAGACTGAGGAGTAAGGAGAATCAGTCCGATTTCCAAAACTGAAGAACTTGGAATATGATGTTTGAGGGCAGAAAGAATCCAGCATAAGAGAAAGATGTAGGGTGGGAGGCTAGGCCAGTCTCCCTTTTCACATTTTTCTGCCTGCTTATATTCTAGCCGCGCTGGCAGCTGATTAGATTATGCTCACCCAGATTAAGGGTGGGTCTGCCTTTCCCAGCCCACTGTATCAAATGTTAATCTCCTTTGGCAATACCCTCACAGACACACCCAGGATCAACACTTTGTTTCCCTAACACTCTGTATTAACCATCACACACTACAAAGGTCAGCAATACTAGAAGAGACACAAATTTTCCAGTATATTCTGGTGTTTTATTGTAATGGAATACTAAACAGTTGTGAACTGAATGAAGTAGCCCTACACATCACTATCACTACTATAATGCTATGTGATGGAAATCGGACACAAAAAGTACAGATTGTATTCTCAACTTATATAAAATTCAAAAAGAAGTAATCTAAGTGTGTATTAGTTTCCTATTGCTGCTGTAACCAATCGCCATAAATAAATTTGAAAGAAGTGTCACTGAGGTAAAATTAATGTGTCAGTAGGCTGCATTCTTTCTAGAGACTCCAAAGGGATTCCATTTCTTTGCCTTTCCTGGTTTGTAGAGGATGCTTGCATTCCTGGGTTTGTACCCCCGTTCCTCCATCTCAAAAGGGAATGATTGCTGAGACTTTTGCTTCTTTTGCTACAACTCTTTCTTTTCTCCGACTCTTTTACCTCCCTTTTCCATTTGTAAGCACCTTTGTGATTACACAGGGACAACCTGCATAATCCAGGATATTCTACTTATTTTAAGGTGAACTGAATAGCAAACCTGAATGAATTCTTCATGATTAATCCTCATTTGCTATGGAACAACATACTCACAAGTACCAGGGAATAAGACATCAATGTCTTTGGGAATCATTACTCCCCTACTACAAATGATACAAGTGAGAATAGTAGTTAAATTTTGGGGGAGGTAATGAACTGTTTGTAAGTACTAGTGAGGTTTGTGGGTTACAGTAACATGCTAAATCTTGATCTGGGTTGTCATTACACAGGTATGTTTCCTTTGGGCTGCAGTGAGGAGGTGGCTTCAAGTACTGCAGTTATATATTTTAGACTTTTTATTGCAGTATTAAGCTTCAATATAATATATAAAAACACATGAAAGGAAAAATATAAAGTGATTTGTACATAAAATAATATAAAACTTTCTGTATAATTAAGGATATATTACTGTAAAGAAAAAAAAGAGGGGGACTTTGTATCTGCCTAAAATGGTTTTATGAACTACTTTATTGGTAGAGGCATTAACATTTAAGAGAAAGGTATTTTCTATGATACCTTTACTTTAAGTAATGCACGTTCCAAGAGCATTTAATGAGCTCAAGGTATTTCACTGTATTTGAATCATATGTATTTGTTGTTATTATAAACCTAACATTAAGAACTGACAGAAATGTCACAGGTTTCGCACAAGGTGTAAATATAAAAATAATGGTATGTTAAATGTTTTGGGGGTAGTAGGGTGACAGACTCAAAGTTGATTAAATCCATTATGGACCTTAGAGAAGATCATGTATCATCAAGTCATTGAAAATGTATTATTGTGAATACTGTATCTGTATGATCTCTTATACTATACAGAAACACAAAATGAAAATGCTGTTTGTGTTTGGTGGGATTATGAAGATTTTTATATTTACATTTTGTTTATATTTTCTGTATGTTTATAAAATATAAACTTTAATTTGGAAATCAATCAGCTTTTTAGAATAGGTGTATACATGCCTATACATATATAGCTTCATATATATGGACATACAGATATGAGTATGTATATTTATAAACGTATATATCTTTTAATTTACGTTTTTCATTTTTTTATAGCATTTACCAGCACCCTACAAAGGATTTATTTATTATTTACAAACTAAGCTACTCTGTGATGGTGGTGCCACTGTTTTATTTAATGCATGTTATCTTTATACACTAGCATTTGCATTTTATTTAAACTAAACATTCTTTCTATGTATTTAATGTTTGAATGTCATTTTAATGGCCTTAGGATTTTTTAAGTTTACACATATTTTAAAACACTTCAACTTTTGTTTGATAAAATGTGATACTATTTATAATTGTCATCATTAGTGTGTGTAAACAATTTTTAAAGTGTATTATCACCTTCTTTTATATGATTTTTGTAGAGCTCTTCCACTTTATGATATTTCCTGAGTTTTGACAGCTGGAGCTCTATAAATACAGGCATGAACTAGACTTTTATGTAAACTTTAAGAATATGTTATACAGTTTAATTATTTTACTACATTAAATTAGAGAAACACTTATTTTGGTCTGTATTGTACAAAAAACTCTGTAAGTTCTTTTTTACAGCCCTATATATAAAATAGATATTAAGCAGATAATTTAAAAAATTAAGTAATTGCAATGACCAAATACCTTTAATTCTGCAAACTTACACAAATCATAAACATTTCTAGTTTTTTGAAGTTACTTTAACTGGAACAGACATAACTGGTTCAAAACCTTTTATATCAAACTGCAGTAACAAATCCCTCAGCTCAAATTTATCAAAAAATATTTTTGTGACATTTTCCTGAAATTTTCCTCAAACAGCGATTCACTCATAATGTCTCTGACTGCTGTATTATCACAGGTTTCTTCTTCACCTCTCCTAAATCATCAAGTGATGTGCACAATTCTTATTAAGTCCACTGACTAGAAATCTTTAAGAGGTGATTGATGTGACTATTCTGAAATGAAGAAGCTACTAGCATTCAAAACTACAAAGGTGATTACTGAAGATGATGGACTACTAAATTCTGCAGGAGAGAGAATTTTTCTATTAAGGTATGATAAATGACAGCAACTTCTCTGTTAATTTACTTTTCATTTTGCTTTGACTTCTTTATTTTTTTAACTTAAGTTTTCTAATCTATCTTCAACTCAAAAGTGGCTTATCAAGTATTTGTTTAAAAAAAACAAAAACAAAAAAACAAACTTACAAATCTTTCCAGACACCAAAACTACCTATTTAAATAGAATGACAAATGATGTATAGTTTGATTTTTTTAATCAAAGTTTATTCGGTAATTTCTTTATAAACTCAATGATAGCCTCCTTAAATTTAGCATATTTTTCCTGCAGCCACTGATTCAGCTAGTTCTGTAGCATACACTAGTCCTGAACATTCTAAAATCAGTTCCTTGTGAGTCTTTGTCAGTGTAATATTATCACTACATATAACTATGACAATTGGTTTTACGATTTTGAAGTAGAATTTAATCCAATATTCATGCACTTAGAATAAATTATATAGGCATGTAATCATGTGAACATATAATTTCCTGTTTATTTTTTTTTGCCATTGTGCAAGAAATCATTCCTTTTCTCAATATATGCTTTAAAAATAAATTATAGCACATTTGCAAATACATATTTCTATGCTTGATATATTTATATAAGCATAAAAGTGAATAACTGAATATTACTGACCTAAATGTATAGATCTGCCAACATTTTTAGAACCTGTCTTGTTGATAATAATGAGAGTAGCATATTTTATTGGATGTAGAGCTGTGTGCTCTTTTAAAATATCATTCATTTCACCAATATTTATGTAAATGGATTGTAAAATATTCAGTGAGTGATGCATTTCTGCCCCTTTCCTTTCCAGTTACTGATCAGAAAGTTAGAATGAATTATTATTGCCAGCTTAGTCAAAAATTTGAATAATTTAAATATTATTTGCTTTCCTTCCCATGCAATAATTTAGCATTGAACTATGTTAACTATAAACAGTGTTAGAAAATCAGAGGTAAGGAAATTCAAAATTGACTCATATTTTTGCTGGTGTATAAAACACTCTTTGCAAAGTAATCTACCTATTTTAGGATTTTAATGTCCTCTTCAGTGGCTGCAGATTTGAATGGCTGTAACTTTAAGGACAGCAAAATAACAAAAACACATATAATGTCTAGCATTTATTAAGCTTATACTAGGCAGCAGGAAATACACTGTAAATTTTACTAAGATTGTATCATTTAATCTTTACAAAATTCTGTAATGTTCCTAGTATGTTATCTCTTACACCTATAAGGGAATTTAATTTTTATAGAGATTAAATGGCTTTTCCAAAGTAAGACACTTAGACAATGGAGGGTTTTAAGATATTTTACATTCAGTCTCTCTAACACTATCATGTATGGCTGCATATTTCAGCTGTCTCAATACAGTACATTTTTTAAAGGAAAATAGTTCTATTTATTAGTTCTTGTTTGGAGACATTCAGTGAATCTATTTTCATTGTATTATTTGAACTAAAGAAAACGACTCACCCCAGTGCTCCTAACACATTACTCAGACTTATACTCTGCCCATTCACTGGCCCTCTTATCCAGAATACTAGGATATGTTTCTAATTTTCCAGATACCACAGATGATTATATTTAAAACAGGAGTCGATCTTCCATTGCCTGTTTTCCTCCAATCATACACTCAGTTAAGCTGGTACATTTAATTTGCATATGTATTTTATTGAGTTTAGGATGAAAAAAAGAGAAATGTTTAGGAACAAAATTATCTATATACTCTAAATATATCCTACCAATTTAGTCGCAGCCACTAATCCAAGATAATATATAAATATATTTAAATATAAGCGGAAACAAAAATAAACGAACATGCATATCAAATAGCATTGAAGCATTTACTATGTTACAAATAAAGTACACCATCATGTACCCATGAAGAAGTGAACCACATGTCAATTTATTGTTGTATGCTTTCAAGAGGATCAGGAAGTGTAATAATGTTCACAAAAATAAGCACTCTTAAGACTACTTTGTAATCATCTTTTTAGTATCATCCTTAATTATGTTCACTACTACTTTGTTTAAAAATATTATTTCCTAGAAATAGAATTTTCATGATAAATTCAATATCATACACAATCATTACAATAGCTGTATTTACATTCAAGATAATAAAATGTCTATAATTGTGTGCCATCACCACTGGTAGTAACACTGATGTGAATTTTCTAGCCAAAATAATAACACATGTATACACACATATGCATGGTCATCAATGCTGCAAAGGATGAGAAAATAATATCACCATGGCAAGCAGCAGCACAGTTTTCCTGAAAATTACCTCATTAGGGTGTTCAACAATGTGATTGCATAAAATAGATAATAAAATAATATCTATATTTCTTATAGGTCATCAATAGGTCAAAATAAGATAGAGACAAATCTCACCAAAAAGAGCAAGGTGCAAGGATAGCAAATAAAGAAACTGAGCAAGATAGTGAGTGCCAAGAAAAAAATAAAAGATTCAAACATATCTGGACACTTGATAGGAAAAGGAAGTTGAATCTTTTCAGTAAATGATTCTAAGTCAAATGCCTGGTCTTATGAAAAAAAAACAATAAAATTTAACTTCTACTTTACTACATTCTTACAAATGAATCCCAATGAAATTGCATTTCTGCGAGTCAAAGATCAAACTATAAAGCTTCTAGAATAAAATATAGAAGAGCAGTTACAAGGCTTTAAATCTTTTTTTTTTAATTTTTATTTTTTATTATTATTATACTTTAAGTTCTAGGGTACATGTGCATAACATGCAGGCAGCAACATGGCTTTAAATCTTAAACTTTTTTCATATACATTTGACCCTTTCTACACGTGGCTTTTGCATCTGTGGATTCAACTAATCATGCATCAGACATAATCAAAAATTTAAAAGAAATAAGAGTACAACATTAACAAATAATACAGAAGACAAGAATACAGTATAATGATTTACATATGATTTATATTGTATTAGGTATTATAAGTAATCTAGAGGTGATTTAAAGTATATGGAGGATATTTGAAGGTAATATTCAAATACCATGCTATTTTATATTACTGACTTGGGTACTCTTGGTTTTTGGTAAACTTAAGAGTTCCTGGAGCCAATACCCTGCAGAGACCAAGAGATGACTGTGTAACACGAAAGGTACTAATCTTAACGAAAAACACTTATAATTCATATAGTATTAAAATTAAATAAATTTGGTCATGCTATGACCTTTTGTAAAAGTACAAACAAAACAACAGAATAGTAGCAGATATATGCCAGACATAAACCCCAAAACAAAATAATTAATAAAAATTGGCCTAATTCCATTTTTCTTTTAGCAGTATCGATTTCTACAATTATTACAAATTTAAGAAATATATTTCTTATGTTCAATACATAGTTATATAAATGAAAATCGACACATTTAACTCAACTATGTAAAATGTATTCTATTTTACAGAGGACATAAACCATTTGTTAAGTCAAATTTATGATGTGAATTACTACAAGTTAACTTGTGGGTGTAATTCTGGATTTTCATATAATATGTTACATTGAAATCTCTTATTTGTGCTGGGGAGTCATCTTTGTTTAATTACTGGAATTGCATTCTTTCCAGATATTTTTCTAGTTGGAGAAAAATATAGGTGATGCGTGAAGCTTTGTGTTATTCGCATGAATTTAGTATCTTATTGATGTGAAAACAAAATGGTTTTAGAAGTGAATAAATTTCTACATAAATTTATACATATGTATATCTAAAGATCTCTTACCCAATTTTATATAAATTTACATATATAAATGCAAATATACATGTATGTATTTATATACATACATGCTTATATATAAATTTACCTGTATATTTATAAACATATATATACATTTATATGCATATAAATATAAATGCATTATATTTATATGTAAATTACTGTATTATATGTAATATGTAAATAATATATTTATATTTATATTTATACATTTACATGCTTAAATGTATTTATATTTACATATAGATGCATGTATATACATATATACACATATATTTATAAAAATATAAATATACATGTGAATTTTATATGTATGAATTTAAATATTAATATATATATTATAGTGTAAACTTAATACATGTTAATGAATTTATACCTGTAAATTTATATGCATATTAATTTAAATATTGACACCATGTGAATATTAACTTTACATATATAGATGTTTATATATTTATATATAAATTTAAATTTAAAAATAAAAATATATTTAATTTAAATATATATAATTCCTAAGACATCAGATTATTTATTTCCAAATATCACTGAGTTCTACTAATAGTTTATTAAAATATCTGTTTAGAAAATATTTTAAATATGTAGAAAATAAGCATGAGCTTCTTATCAAAAAAACCCTGAATTTTAGAGAATAGTCAGTCTAACATTTTCTGAATCATTTGTCTTTAAAGTCTGGAAAACTTCATGAAAGTGACATCTAACACAAAATCTCAACATATTAAAAAGCAATTCAAAGTTCAAAAAGTGCTGTTCTAGCTGAAAAACTGTGGAAGGTGAAGCCTAAAGTAAATTTGTCTATTCTGTAATTTCCCAGTGCTTCTCAGAGCCCTTAGAATACCTCCAAGAAACCAATATGAATGGTCAGAAATAGCTTTAGAATTAAATAACAAATTTGTTCAGTCCTTCAAATTATTTAATTAAAATCCATTAGTCAAAAAGTTGAAGTTTTTCATTCAGTAGCATGCATGTGGCCAGTGGTACAATGAGGAAATAATTTTTACCACCTTTAGAAAATACTTATTTGAAATTCCCAGATGCACCCTTTCTGCTTGATACTATATCGCAGTGTTCTAAAATTTTATTTAGAGTATAAAGAAGTATGCTTACTTGTTAAGATTTGTTTTTCTGCTCATTTTTATTTTTGCTCAGTTTATTTAATTATTAGAGTCCTCATTTGGTTTAGAAATGATTTAAAGTGTTTTCAAAAGTTTCTCAGTAGTTCTTTAAGCTTCTTTGCAAAACCTTTTATGGTTTTAACAAAATGAAAACAAAAATCTGATAAGCAGGGTGTCCAGAGAGAAATATCTTTTTTTTATTTTAAATTATTGTGAGTACAGAATAGGTGTATATATTTATGGGATACATGTGATATTTTGATACCAACATATAATGTATAACAATAAAATTAGGGTAATTAGGATAGCTAACACCTCAAGAATTTATCATTTCTTTGTGTTAGTGCCAATTCTACTCTTACAGTTACTTTAAAGTATACAATAAATTATTATTGGTTATAGTTATCAACTACTATATTCATTCTATCTAATCAGATCTTTTAAATGGGCAAAAGATCTAAATAGAAATTTTTAAGAAGATATGCAGATGGACAGACAATAGCTCTCTGAAAAGAAAATGTTGAACATTACTATTCATCAAAGAACATCATCAAAGAAACGCAAATCAAAATGACAAGGAGATGTCATCTCGCCCTGTTAAAATGGTCATACAGTCACTAAGGAGAACATTATGGAGGTTCCTCAAAAAGCTAAAAGTAGAACTACCATATAATCTAGCAATCTCACTGCTAGGTATATATCCTAAATAAAGAAATCAGTATGTCAAAGAGCTATCTGCACTATTCATAACAGTGCAGCTCTCTTATTGCAACACTATTCATAATAACTAAGATTTGGAATCTATCTAAGTGCTCATCGCTGGATGGAAGGATGAAGAAAATATGGTACATTATACAATGAAGTATTATTCAACTGTAAAATTAATGAAATCCTGTCATTTGCAACAATATGAAAGAAACAGAAGGAAATTATATTAAGTGAAATGTAAGTCAAGCATACAAAAAAAAAAAAAACACTTTCATGTTCTCACTCATCTATGGGAGCTAAAAGTGAAAAAAAATGAACTCATGGAGATTCTATTAGGTGATTCTTGCATTGTTATAAAGAAATACCTGTGACTGGTAATTAATAAGAAAATAAATTTAATTGACTCACATGTCTGCAGGTTTTACGGGAAGCACAGTGACAACCTCTGCTTATGGGACGATCTCAGGAAGTTTTTATTTATGGTGGGAGGTGAAGGAGGAGCAAGCACTTCACCTGGCAAAAGCAGGAAGAAGAGAGAGTGGGTGGGGGGAGATGCCATATACTTAAACAATCAGATCTCTTGAGAACTCGCTAACTATCATGAAGACAGTACCAACCTACAAGTGATCGGCTCTCATGACCCAAACACCTCCCGCCAGGACCAACCTCCAACACTGGAGATTGCAATTAAACATGAGATTTGAATGAAGACAAATATCCAAACATTATCAGGGATACTACAATGTTGGGATAGTACAGTGGTTGGGAAAGGTAGCAAGGGAGGAGACAAAGTGGTGACGGTGAATGAGAGTAGTATTATTTACATAAATAAATTTATTTACATAAAATTGTATTTTCTAACTTAATTTCTTTTTTAAATTCTCACTCTTCCTCTCTTCTAGTTGTTCTGATTGAATATAAACAGTTGTAAGTTGCCTTTCACTCAGCACCACACTTAAATGGTGACCTAAATAATAACAAAACATGACTTAACAAAATTAGTGGGATGAAGTAAAAGCAGTGCTTAGAAGGAAATATATAGCATTGAATCTAAAATCAATTACCTATGCTTCCACTTTAGGAAATTAGAAAAAGAAGAGCAAGTTAAACTCAAAGTAAGTAGAAGAGAACAAATGATAAGTATTAAAGCAGAAATCAACTAAATTGAAAACAGAAAATCTATAGAAAACCAAGAAAACCAAAAGCTGGTTCTTAGGAAAGATCCATAAAATCACTGAGCCTGTAGTCAGGTTCACTATGAAGAAAAGAGAGAAAAACAAATTCCTAATATCAAAAATGAAAAAGGGCCATTTTGAATGATATAGTCATTAAAATGATGGTATATGGGAGAAATTATTTTCCAATAATGCATCTGATAAAGAACTCAATAACTCAACAAGAAATGAAACAAATAACTTTATTAAAAAGGCAAAGAAAATGAACAGACATGTCTCAAAAGAAGACTCAGAGTAGTCAACAAACGTGAAAAAATGCCCAACATCACTAATCATCAGAGAAATGCAAATTAAAACCCAATGAGAAATCATCTTACACTACTCAGAATAGCCATTATTAAGAAGTCAGGAAACAACAGATATTCGTGAAAAACCAAAGAAAATGAAATACTTCCACATATTTGTGGGAATGTAAATTAGTATAACCTCTATGAAAAACACTATGGATATTTCTCAAATAAGTAAAATAGAACTACCATTTGATTCAGCAATTCCACCACTGGGTTTCTACACTCAGGAAAAGAAACCATTATGTCAAAAGACATCTGCACTTACATATTTATCTCATCCCTATTCACAAAAGCAAAAATCATGGAATCAACCTATCAACAGATGATTGCACAAAAAATGTGATACATACACACACACACACACACTAATACTGTTTACCCATAATAAAATATAACGTTATGTCTTTTGCAGCAACATGGATGGCACTGGATAGCATTATCCTAAGTGAAATGCTTCAGAAGCAGAAAATCAATAACTTCTCTTTCTCACCTGAAAGTAAGAGCTAAACAGTAGGTACACATGGACATACAGTGTGGACTAATAGACACTGGAGACTCTAAAGTGCGGAAAGGTGGAAGGGAAGGAAGAAATGAAATACTAGCTAATGGATAGAATGTATACTCTTTGAGTAATGGCTATAATAAAAACCCAGACTTCACCACTATGCAATATATTCATCTAACACAACTGAATTTGTACCTCTAAATCTATAAAAATAAAGTTACAAAGAAATACTATGAACAATTACATGCCCACAAAGATAAACTATTAGAAACAGACCAAATTTTGTTGTTGTTGTTTGTTTGTTTGTTTTGTTGTTGTTGTTGTTGTTGTTTAGATGGAGTTTCGCTCTTGTCACCCAGGCTGGAGTGCAATGGCAGTATCTCCGCTCACTGAAATCTCTGCCTCCAGGGTTCAAGTGATTCTCTTATTTCAGCCTCCCAAGTAGCTGGGGTTACAGGCACTCCCCACCACGCCCGGCTAATTTTTGCAATTTTAGTAGAGACAGGATTTCACCATGTTGGCCAGGATGCTCTCAATCTCTTGACCTCGTTATCCTCCCGTCTCAGTCTCCCAAAGTGCTGGGATTACAGGCATGAGCAACCGTGCCTGGCCAAAACAGAACAATTTCTTAAAAGGCACACTCTGTCAAAACACATAAAAATAAGTAGATAATCCAAATAGGCCTCTGTCTATTAAAGAAATTAAATCAATATTTAATAACCTTCTGAAAAAGGAAACATCAGAACCAGATGGGTTCACCAGTGATTTCTATCAAACATTTAAGAAAGAAACAATACCAATTCTCTTCAATCTCTGTCAGAAGAGAAAAGTGTAAGGAATACTCTCCAATTCATTCAGTGAAGGCAGCATTACCCTAATACCAAATCCAGAAAAGCCATTAAAAGAAAAAAAAAAGAAAAACTATTGACCAATATCTCTCATGAACATAGATGAAAAACCCTTAAAGAAAAGTTAGTGGGCATAACAATTTACTTGTAAAACTGGTAAAGAGTGTCGTGTTGTCCCCTGTTAAAATCATATATAAGATGATCTCAACTATATAAAGTAAAAATCTGCAGAGGACTAAAAAACTATTCTGTTTTTAAAAAGGAAATATTAGCAAATGAAACACAAAAATATATAAAAAGATCTATCCACCACAACCAGGTGGGATTTATCTCAGGTATGCATCGTTGGTTCCACATTCAAAAATCAGTTAATGTAATCCATCAAATCAGTAGGCAAAATAAGAAAAATCACATGATCATATTAATAGATGGAAAAAAATCATTTGACAAAATCCAATTCTCATTTATGTAAAAACTCTCAAAAACTAGGAAATACAAGGAAACATCCTCAAGTTGATTAAAAAAAAAAAAACTATAAGAAACCTACAGCTAACATTATATTTAATAGTGAGGAGCTTGAATCTTTCCTGCTAAGATCAAGAATAAGGCAAGGATATCCTCTTTCACTACTGATTTTCAACATCATACTGAAGTCTTAGTAATGCAATAAGGTAAAAATAAATAAAATATATACAGTTTGGGATAAAAGAATAAAACTGTTTTTGTTCACATATGACATTATCATCTATTAGCATTCCCCAAAATAAAAATACTTAAGTAAACATGTTACAAAATATGTATAAGATACAATAAAGAAAAATTCCAAAACTCTCACAAAAGTTATCAAAAAACTAAATAAATGAAAATATATTCTATGTTCATGGAAAGCAAGACTCAGTATTATCAACATATCAGTGCTTCCCAACTTGATCTACAGATTCATTGCAATACCAATCACAATCCCAGAAAGTTATTTTGCAGTTAAGACCAACTTATTCTGAAGTTTATACAGAGATGCAAAAGATCCAGAATGGACAACACAATATTGAAGGAGAAGAACAAAGCTGAAGGACTGACACTATTCAACTTCAAGATGTATTTAAAGCTACAGCAATGAAGATAGTGTGGTGTTCGTTAAAAAAGAGGCAAATGAACTGATGGAATGAACTATAGGAAGGTACCTATACATATAGTCCAGTGATTTTGACTAATGAACAAAAGCAATGCAATGGAGAAAAGATAATTTTTCAAAAAATGATGTTGTAAAAACTGGACATTCACATGAAAGAAAAAGAACCTAGACCTTATACCCTTCATGAATCTTAACTGAAAGTGTATCACAGACCTTTTATGTAAAATATATGACCTTTTATGTAAAACATAAAAGTATAAAACTCTTCCATGATAATATAGGAGAAAATCTACACGCTCTTGAGTTGGGTGATGACTTTTTAAATGCAATGACAAAAGTGTAGTCTATGAATGAAATAATTGATAAACTAAACTTGATTAAAATTAGAAATTTCTGCTTTGTAAAATACATTGTCAAGAGAATGAAAATATAATTCACTGACTTGGAGTGAATATTTGACACAAAATTACATATCTTTTAAAGGACTGACACTCAAAATGCACAAAGAATCTTAAAACTCTGCAATGAGAACACAGTAAGATTTTTAAAATGGTCCAAAAGCATAACAGATATCTCACCTAAGAAGATATTCAGATGGTAAATAAGCATATAAAAAGATGCTCACAATCATAGATCATCAGAAAAATGCAAAGTAAAACAATGAGATAACTCTAATCGCTGCAATCCAGAACACTGACAATACCTAATACTCAAGAGAATGTAGAACAACAAAACTCTCAAAAATTTGTGGTGAGAATGTAAAATGATAGAAGACTGGTATTTATTTACAAAATGAAACAGCCTCTTACCATGTAACTTAGCAATCATTCTTCCTGGCATTTACACAAATGAGTTGAAAACTTATTTCCACACAAAAATCTGCACATGGATGTTTATAGCAATTTTATTAATAATTTCTAAAACTCGGAAGCATTGAGATGCCTTTCAGTAAAAGGCGGTACATCCAAACAATAGCATATTGTATAGCACTAAAAAGAAATTAACCATCAAACCACAGAAAGAGATAAAGAAAATAGAAGCATACTAGTGAGTGAAAGAAGCCAATTTAAAATGGTACACAGTATGTGATTCAATTCTATGACATCCTTTAACAGGCAAAACTAAGGAGACAGAAATAAATTAGTGGTTCCCAGGTGTGATACGGAAGGATAGATGACTAAGTGGAGCACAGAAGATTCTTAGGACAGTGAAATCACTCTGTATGATACTATAATGGTGGATACATGTCATTATGCATCTGTACAAAGACATAGCACATACAGCACCAAAAGTGAACCCAAATGTAAATGGTGAACTTTGAGTATTAATGATGTGTTAGTTAGGTTCATTAGTTGTAACAAAGGTACACTCTGGTAGGGGAAGCTGATAATGCTAAAGACTATGCATATGTGGGCAAGGATATGAGCAATCTCTGTACCTTCTTAATTTTGCTGTGAACTTAAAACTGCACTTAAGAAAAAAAGAAACCACATCCTGTAATTCTTTCTTTATTCTGTCATGTTTTTGATAATAATGTTGCCAGTGGTCTTTACTGCTAAGTGGGAAATTTAACCTAAAATATTTTTTAACATGTAATCTATTTTAAAAGATTTATAAGTAATTCCTATTGTTTCATATATCTTTATAATATAAACAAATATAAAAATATAGTTTCATTTATTATTTTATTGCTTGAAATATTTAAAATATTAGCATATTATAAATCAAATGTCAGTAATACACAAATTATTATACTTGCTTTGATATTTGACAGTTTTTTTGAAAACCAACATGAGAAAAATAATCTGTGCTTCAGTCTAGACTCAAAAATTAGATGAATGTCCATAAACAAATGATTGGTTTCAAATAACAATGTCCGTTTATATTGTTTATGTATCCCGAGGCTCTCCTATACATAAATCTTTTATAAGGATCTGTAAATATGTGAACTGTAATTTTCTAACTCTCAAGGTACTTATGATAGAATGATTCTGTGACTGGACAATTTACAAAGAATAATTGTATATTGAGTAGTAGCTAAGGATGTCTTTAATGGGTGAAGATCTGAATTTCTAACTCAATATTTTTGCAACTCTATAAAACTGCAATTATGCCAAACATATGGATACATTTAATTACATTTACGTAATATATATTTGGCTAAAATATGGGAAAGAAATGATGTGTCTAAAATAAGAATAAAATATTTTTAAACTATATAGACTGTCATTCATTACTGAATTACAGGATACATTCTAAGAAATGTGTCATGAGGCAAGTTTGTCATTGTGTAAACATTGTAGCGAGTACTTAAACAAATCTAGATGACATAACCTACTACCCACCAATGCTATATGGGATAGCCTATTGCTCCTAGGCAACAAACTGTACAGCATGTTACTTACTAACTAGTTTGGCAATTTTAACACAATAGTCAGTATTTGTGTAACTAAGCATATTCAGACATAGAAAAGGTACAATCAAAATACTATGTAAAAGATAAAATGTGGTACACCTGTATGTGACACTTACAATAAATGGAGCTTGCAGGATTGGAAGTTGCTCTAGGTGAGCCAATGAGTGAGAGAGGCAAGTGAATGAGAAGGTCTGGGACATTATTGTACACTACTGTAGACTTTCTAAACACTGTACACAGGCTACACTAAATGTATGTATTACTCTTTTTTTTAATTTAAATTTCATTGCATTTTAATTTCCAGGATACATGTGCAGAACATGCAGGTTTTTTACATAGGTGTACATGTGCCATGGTGGTTTGCTGCACCTATAAACCCATCACCTAGATATTAAGTCCTGCATGCATTAGCTATTTATCCTGATGCTCTGCCTCACCACGACCCCTCCAACAGGCCTTGGGGTGTGCTGTTCCGCTTCCTATATTAATGCATTCTCACTGTTCAGCTTCCAATTTTGAGTGAGAACATGTGGTGTTTGGGTTTCTGTTCCTGTGTTAGTTTGCTGAGGATTATGGCTTCCAGCTTCATCCATGTTCCTAAAAAGGACATAATCTTACTCCTTTTTATGGCTGCATAGTGTTCTATGGTGTATATGTACCACATTTTCTTTATCCAGTCTATCATTGATAAGCGCTTGGGTTCATTCTATGTCTTTGCTATTGTGAATAGTGCTGCAATGAACACATGTGTGCATGTATCCTTATAATAGAATGATTAATATTCCTTTGGGGTAGATACCCAGTAATAGGATTACTGGGTCAAATGGTATTTCAGGTTTTAGATTTTTGAGGAGTCACCACATTGTCTTCCACAATGGTTGAACTAATTTACATTCCCACCAAGAGTGTAAAAGCTTTCCTATTTCTCAACAGCCTCATCAGCATCTGCTGTTTCTTGACTTTTTAAAAATCACCATTCTGACTGGCATGAGATGGTATCTCATTGTGGTTTTGATTTGCATTTCTCTGATAATCAGTGATGCTTAGCTTTTCTTAATATGTTTACTGGCTGGATAAATGTCTTCTTTTGAGAGGTGTCTGTTCATGTCTTTTGCCCACTTTTCAATGGGGTTGTTTGTTTGTTTGTTTGTTTTTGTAAATTTGTTTAAGTTCCTTGTAAATTCTGGGTATTAGACATTTGTAGCATGGGTAGATTGCAAACCTTTTCTCCCATTCGGTAGGTTACCTGTTCGCTCTGATGGTACTTTCTTTTTTTTAAACAGAAGCTCTGTAGTTTAATTAAATCCCATTTGTCAATTTTTGCCTTTGTTGCAATTGTTTTTGGTGATTTCATCATAAAATTTTGCCTATCCCTATGTCCTGAACGGTATTGCCTAGATTTTCTTCTGGGGTTTATACGGCTTTGGGTTTTTACATGTAAGTATTTAATCTTTCTTGAGTAAATTTTTGTATAAGGTGGAAGGAGGGGCCCAATTTCAGTTTCTGCATATGGCTAGCCAGTTTCACAGTTACCATTTATTAAATAGGGAATTATTTCTCTATTGCTTATTTTTTTCAGGTTTGTCAAAAATCAGATAGTTGTAGATGTGCAGTGTTGTTTCTGATACCTCTATTCTGTTACATTGGTCTATTTGTCTATTTTTTGTACCAGAACCATACTGCTTTAGTTACAGTAGCCTTGTAGTGTAGTTTGAAGTCAGGTAGCAAAGTGCCTTCAGCTTTGTTCTTTTTTCTTAGGATTGCCTTGACTGCACAAGCTCTTTTATGTTTCATATAAATTTTAAAGTAGTTTCTTCTAATTCTGTGAAGAATGCCAATGGTGTTTTGGTGGGAACAGCACTGAATCTATAAAATACTTTTGGCCGTGTGACCATTTTTACGATATTGAATCATCCTATTCATGAGGATGGAATGTGTTTCCATTCATTTGTGTCTACTCTTATTTTCTTGAGCAGTGGTTTGTAGTTCTCCTTGAAGAAGTTGTTCACTTCCCTTGTTAGCTGTATTCCTGGGTGTTTTGTTCTTTAAAAATTTTGAATGGGAGTTCATTTGTGATTTGGTCTCTGCTCGTCTATTGTTAATGTATAGAAATGCTTGTGATTTTCGCACATTGATTTTGCATCCTGAGACTTTGCTGAAGTTGGTTATCAGCTTAAGGAGCTTTGGGGCTGAGATGATGGGCTTTTCTAGATATAAAATCATGTCATCTGCAAACAGAGACAATTTACTTCCTCTCTTCCTATTTGAATACCCTTTATTTCTTTCTCTTGCCAGATTGCCCTGGACAGAACTTCCAATACTATGTTGAACAGAAGTAGCGATAGAGGGCATACTTGTCTTGTGCCAGTTTTCAAAGGGAATGCTTCCAGCGTATGCCCATTCAGTATGATGTTGGCTGTGGGTTTGTCATAAATGATTATTATTTTGAGATATGTTCCATCAATACCTAGTTTATTGAAAGTTTTTAACATGAAGCGATGTTGAATTTTACCAAAGGTCTTTTCTGCATCTATTGAGATAATCATGTGGGTTTTGTCATTAGTTCTGTTTATGTGATGAACTACATTTATTGATTTGCATATGTTGAACCAGTCTTGCATCCCAGGGATGAAGCCAACTTGTTCATAAGGGATGTGCTTCTGGATTCAGTTTGCCAGGATTTTACTAAGGATTTTCACATTGATGTTCATTAAGGAAATTGGCCTGATGTTTTTGTTGTTGTTGTATCTCTGCAAAGTTTTAGTATCAGAATAATGATGGCCCCACAAAATAAGTTAAGGAGAAGTCTTTCCTTTTTAATTGTTTGGAATAGTTTCAGAAGGAATGGTGCCAGCTTCTCCACATGTACCTCTGGAAACATGTGGCTGTGAATCCATCTGGTCGTGTTTTTTTTTTTTTTTTTTTTTTTTTTTTTTTTTTTTTGGTTGGTAGGCTATTTATTACTGCATCAATTTTAGAATTTATTGTTGGACTATTCAAATATTCAAATATTTTCTAGTTTAGTCTTGGGAGGGTGTATGTGTTCAGGAATTTATCTATTTTCTAGTTTACTTGCATAGAGGTGTTTCTAGATTTTTTAGTTTACTTGCATATAGGTGTTTATAGTATTCTCTGATGGTTACTTGTATTTCTTTGAGGTAAGTGGTGATATCCCCTTTATCATTTTTATTGTGTCTATTTGATTCTTCTCTCTTTTCATCCTTATTAGTCTAGCTAGTGGTCTACCTATCTTATTAATTTTTTTCAAAAAAACAGCTCCTGGATTTATTGATTTCTTTTTGAAGGATTTTTTGTGTCTCGATCTCCTTCAGTTCCATGATTTTAATTATTTCTTGTCTTCTGCTAGCTTTTGGATTTGTATCTGTGGTTCTTTTAGTTGTGATGTTACAGTATTGATCTGGGATCTTTCTAACTATCTGATGTGGTCATTTAGAGCTATAACTCTCCCTCTTAACATGGCTTTAGCTGTGTCCCAGAGGTTCTGGTACATTGTCTCTTTGTTCTCATTGGTTTCAAATAACTTCTTGATTTCTGCTTTAATTTCATTATGTACTCAGGAGTCATTCAGGAGCAGGTTGGTCAATTTCCACATACTTGTGTGGTTTTCAGTGATTTTCTTAATCTTGAGTTCTAATTTGATTGCACCGTGGTCTGAGAGAATGTTTGTTATAATTTCTGTTGTTTTGCATTTGCCGAGGAGTGTTTTACTTCCAATTATGTGATCAATTTTAGGGTAATTGAGAAGAATGTATATTCTGTTGTTTTGGGATGGAGAGTTCTGTAGATGCCTATTAGTTCCACTTGATCCAGAGCTGAATTCAAGTCCTGGATATCCTCGTTAATTTTCTGTCTCAATGATCTGTCACAAGTGGGCTTCTGATCTGTGGGTTGTACAGATCCGTGGAAAAAGTACAGATTCCCAGGCTTGGTAGCATGTTCACTCACTGCCTCTCTTGGCTGGGGGTGGGGACTCCCCTTGCCCCATGAGGTTCTCAGGTAGGCTGAAACACCATCCTGCTTTTCCTTGCTCTCCATGGGTCACGCAAACCACCTGATGATAGAACCTGGATACCTTGGTTGCAGGTGTAGGATTTGCATGCTGTTTGACCGCCACTGCTTCTAGTCAGTCAGCCATCTTGGCTGTATTTCTTATTCTGTAATAATAAATTAACCTAGACTTACTATAGCTTATTTACTTTATAAACTTTTTAATTTTTTTATCTCTTTGATTCTTTTGTAATAATACTTAGCTTAAAACACAAACACATTGTAAAGCTGTACAAAATTATCATCTTTCTTTTTAACCTTGTTCTATAAGGTTTTTTCTTTTTACTTTTTAAATATTTTTGTTAAAAACTAAGACACAAACACAAAATTAACCTATACCTACATAGGACCAGGATCATCAATATCATTGTCTTTCACCTCCACATCTTGTCCCACTGAAACACCTTCAGGGATCTTCAACACACTGGGAGCTGTCATTTCTTATGGTAACAATGTTTTCTTTTGGAACACCTCCTGAAATACCTGCCTGAGGCTGTTTTATAGTAAACTTCTTTTACACATAGAAGTACATTCTATAAGAATAATTAAAAATGTAGTAGATAATAGGCGATAGGAATTTTGCTGCTACACCATAATCTTATGGATACACCATCATATATGTGGTCTCTTGTTGACTGAAAGCTCATTTTGCAGCACATGACTGTACATAGATAGGCAGACAGATAGATAGATAAATATTTATAAAGTTGATGTCATGGGTCTCTGGAAAAAGTAGAATGTATTGATTGAGTCTGAAAAAGCACACAAATATTGATTCATACGGAATAAAATAACTAAAATATTCTTTATTGACCATTTTTTCACTATGCAACTTTAATAAGTGTTGTAAAATTATAGACACCAAATTACTTTACTGTAAAATATATTACATGACAGCAGTGAGAAACATAAGATGAAACTGATTAAAATAAAGACTATTATCAGATTACTGTTAAAGTTTGTGACAAACAGTCTTACTGGAACATTTGATTTTTAAGTTCAGCACAGAAATATTTTTAATATATACATCATTATTCTATCTGTTTTGTTTTCATCTCCATATATGTTTTGATTAACTTTCATTATTCTTATTTATTTTATGTAGAAAATATTTTTGAGCACTTTTTTGTGCTATCTACTCTTCTAGACACTGAGAATACAGTAGTAAACAAATTAAGAAAAAAAGTATGCTCTCAATAGCTAGATTTTTGAAAAAACGAACAAATCTATGATTACATATGGGTGAGACAGTTTGCTATTCTATATATATAAATATATTCACTCATTTAATACTCCCCAAATATTTATGAGGTAGGTATGCTATTATCTCCATTTCAAAATGAGGAAACCAAGACATTGAATAAACTGTTAAATACATCAAAACTAAATGTATTGTACATGGGTTCACACTTAGGAATTACAACTCCAGGGTTCCTGCTCATAACAATGTATTATTAACAAAGATAGATACATATTTAAATTCCTTTTTTGTTTCTAATAACAAAATATTTAAAACTGGGTAATTTTAGGTAAATGAATTCATTTATTTTAGCTTTGGAAATTGAGAAGTACAACTTTGAAGGACCACATCTCGTGCGGGCCTTCTTGCTGACGGCAACACTCTGAAGAGCGCCCAGGTGGCTCAAGGCATCACACTGGCAGTCATGATAAATCAGGTCTCTCGTTTCTCATAAAAGAACCAATCTCTTTCTCATAATAACTCATTAGTCCTTTAACCCTTTCATCCATTAAGCCTTGAATAGATTAATCTACTCATAAGGACAGATCCTTCCTTATTCAGTAACCTCTTAAAGGCTTCACATCTAATTAAAGTTCAACACGATCTTTGGAGGGGTCCAACATTAAAACATAGCATTTAAACATAGCAATATGTGATTGATACAGTTAGGTTAGATGACAGATAGATGATAGATAAATAGATAGATAGAATAGATATAGAGAGTAGAGAAATAGATGAGAGGTACATAGATAGAATTTCCTTCCATTTGCATATTTACCAACAAATTATCCTTTATAAAGAATGAATTCACTCAGGAATATGAACAAATTTTTTTCTTTTTAAACAATTAAGTAAAAAACAGAATTATTAACTCATAAGATAATTAAAAGAGATAAAAATAAAGGGATCCTTTCATGATAAACTGTCTGATGCATACGTCATTTTATTGTGGTTTGCCTTATGTGTTTTGGAGATACGGCATATTTTTACAAGCTTTATGTTTGCGATAACCTTGGGTTGCGGATGTCTATCAATGCCATTTTTCCAACAACATGTATTGTCTTCATGTCTCTGTCACATTTTGATAATAAACTTTTTCGTTATAATTATATCTGTTATGGTGATCTGTGAAACTAAGGATTATGCTATATCTACTCAGACTGGTCTCTGTAAATGGCATAACAAAGCCTTGATGAGAGTACCTCTGCCTGCAGCATAGTTTCCTGACTATTTTAAGCCCACTGTTGAGATATACTGTTAAAAAGAACAACAACACATCTCCCATAATATTTCTGTTCACTGACGATTCACCTGGTCACCCAAGGGCTTTGATGGAAATGGACAGGAGATCAATGTTTTTATGCCTGCTAATGCTGAATTTATTCTTCAGCCTATTCATGAAAGAGTCACTTTGTTTTGTTGTGTTTTTTAAATTTTTTAATTAAACTAGTTTTTGAATTTTATAATTTTAACTTGTATTTTAGATTTTGGGGGTACATGTGCAGATTTGTAACATGGGTATATTACAGGACATAGGTTTGGAGTATGATTGATCCCATCACCCAGGTGGTAAGCATAATATCCAATAGTTAATTTTTCAGCCATTACCCACTTCCCTCCTTCCCTTTTCTAGTAGTCTCCAGTGTCTACTCTTTTCATCTCTATGTCCATGTGTACACAATATTTAGCACCCAGTTCTAAATTAGAATATGTGTTATTCGGTTTTCTGTTGCTGCATTAATTTGCTTAGGATCATGTCCTCTAGCTGCCTCCAGGTTGCTGAAAAGGACATAATTTTATTTTTTATGGCTATATAGTTTTTCATGGTTGTGTATGCAACACTTTTTTATATCCAGTACACCACTGATGGGCACCTAGATTGGGTCCATGTCTTTGGTACTACGAATAGTGCTGTGATGAACGTAAGAGTGTATGTATTGTTTTGGTAAAATAATTTATTTTCTGTTGGATACATAACCAATCATGGGATTGCTGAGCATACGTCAAATAAATTTCTGCTTTAAGTACTTTGAGAAATTTGCAAACCACATTCCAAAGTGACTGAACTAATTTACATTCCCATAAACTGTGTACAAGCATTTCCTTTTTTTTCAGCCTCACCAGTATCTGTTGTTTTTGACTTTTTAATAATAATCATTGTGTCTGGTGTGAGAAGGCATCTCATTGTGGTTTGATTCACATTTATTTGATAATTTGTGATGTGAAGCATATTTTCATGTTTGTTGGCCACTTGTATGTTTTCTTTTGAGAAATGTCTGTTTCTGTCCTTTGCTCACTTTTTAATGAGATGGGTTTTTTTCTGTTGTTTAATTATTTAAGTTTCTTAAAGATTCTGGATATTAGACTTTGTCAGATGCCTAGCTTGTGAATATTTTCTCTTATTCTGTAGGTTGCCTTTCTCCACTGAGAGTTTTTTTTTTTTTTTTTCCTGTACAGAAGCTCTTAAGTTTAATCAGTTTTCACTTGTCAATTTTTGTTTTTTGTGACAACTGCTTTTGAGGACTTAGTCATAAATTATTTTCCAAAGATGATGTGTAGAATGGTGTTTCCTAGGTTTTATTCTAGGATTTTTATAGATTAAGGTTTTTCATTTAAGTATTGAATCCACCTTGAGTCAATATTTCTATGCGTTGAAAGAAACAAGTCTAGTTTTATTCTTCCATATATGACCTTCTAGCTATCACAGAATCATTTATTGAATAAGGAGTTCTTTCCGTATTGCTTTTTTTGGGGGAGGGAATTAACTTTGTTGAAAATCAGATGGCTATGGGTGTGCAGCTTTATTTCTGGATTCTCTGATCTGTTCCATTGACCTATTTCTGCACCAATACCAGGCTGTTTTGGTTACTGTAACCTTATGGTGTGGTTTGAAGTCGGGTAGTGTGGTGCCCACAGCTTTGTTCTTTTTGCTTAGGAGTGTTTTAACCATTTGGCTCTCTTTTGGGTTCCATACTAATTTTAGATTTTTTTTCCTAATTATAATGGTAGTTTGATAGGAATAGCATTGAATCTGTAGATTGCTTTGGGCAATATGTACATTTTAATTATATTGATTCTTTAATCCGTGAGCATGGAATATTTTTCCATTTGTTTGTGTCATCTATGATTTCTTTTAGAGTGTTTTGTAGTTCTCCTTCTGGAGACCTTTTATCTCCTTGCTTAAATGTATTCCTAAGTATTTTATCTTTTGTGGCTATAGTAAAAAGGATTGCATTATTGATTTGGATTTTAGCTTAAACATTATTGTTCTGTAGAGATGCTACTGATTTTTGTACATTGATTTTGTATTTTGAAACATTACTGAAGTTATCAGTTCCAGTAGTTTTTTCACAGAGTCTTTAGGATTCTCTGGGTACAGAATCATATCATCAGAGAAGAGAGAGAGTTTTTCCCTTGTTTTCCAACTTAGATGTCTTTTCTTTTGTCTGATTGACCTGTCTAGGACTTCTAGTGCTATGTTGAATAAGAGTGGTGAGAAAGGTAATTCTACTCTTGTTCCACTTCTCAGGGGAAAGGCTTTCAGTTTTTATCCATTCAGTATGATGTTGCTTGTGTGTTTGGATCTTATTATTTTGAGATATGTTCCCTTGATGCCTAGTTTGCTGAGGGTTTTTATCATAAAGGAATGCTGGGTTTTATGAAAAGCTTTTTTTATATCAATTGAGATAATATATTTTTATTTCAATTATAGTTATGTAGTTAATCACATTTATTGATACCTTGTATCATAGGTATGAAGTCTACTTGGTCATGATGAATTAACTTTTTAATATGCTGCAGGACTTGGCTTGCTAGTATTTTGTTGAGGATTTTTGTTTATGTTAATCAGAGATATTGGCTTATTGTATTTTTTCATTGCATATTTGAATGTTTCTGTATCAGAATGAGGTTACATTCATTGAATGAGTTAGTGGGAAGTCTTTCCCTCTCAATATTTTGAAATAGTTTCAGTAGACTTGGTACCAGCTCTTCTTTTTATGTCTGTAGAATTCAGTTCTTAATCTATGTGGTCTGTATATATTTTTGATTTTTATTTTTCTTATTACTGATTCAATTTTGGAACTCAATATTGTTCTGTTCAGGGTTTCAATTTTTTCCTGATTCGATCTTGACAGGTTATGTGTTTCCAAGAATTTCCTCTACATTTTCTAGTTTGTATACATAGAGATGTTTATTATGAGCTCTGTGGATCTTCTGTATTTCTGTGGAATCAGTTGTAATGTTATCTTTGTTGTCTCTGATTGTGCTTATTTGAATTTCTCTCTCTGTCTTTTTTTTGTTAACCTAGCTAGCAGTCTATTATTGATCTTGTTGATTTTTTAAATAACAAACTTTTGGTTTTGTTGATTTATTGAATTTTGAGGTCTCTCTATTTTTTTTTTTTTTTTTTTTGTCAGTTGTTCTCTGATTTCAGTTATTTATTTTCGTCTGCTAGCCTTGGAGTTAGTTTGTTCTTATTTTTCCAGTTCCTCTAGCTGTGATGTTAGATAATTAATTTAAGATCTTTCTTTTTTTTTCAGACAGTCTTTGAACACTATAAATTTTCCTCTTAACACTACTCTTTCTGCCTCCCAGAGATTTGGGTATGTTGTGTCTCTGCTTTTTTTATTTCAAAGAATTTTTTTATTTCCACCTTAATTTTATTGTTTACCCAAAAGTTATTCAGAACCATGCTGTTTATTTTCCATGAAATTGTGTGGGCTTCAGAGATCTTTTTAGTATTGATTTCTGTTTTCATGTCACTGTGGTCTGAGAGAATTGTTGGTGTAATTTTGATTGTTTTTAGAATTTATTGAGTCTTGCTTTATGGCTGAGCATGTGATTTAGCTCAGAATATGTTCCATGTGCAGATGAGAAGAATGAATATTATGTGGTTCATGCGTGGAATATTCTGCAGATATCTGTTAGGTCCTATTGCCCAAGTGTTGAATTTATGTCCAGAGTTTTGTCTAGTTTTCTGCCAGAAAGTCATTTTGACTTTAGAGTCTTGTTATTTAAGAAATACCTTTTGTAATTCTATCACTGCTATTTATTGCAATTTCTCTGATAGATCTGGGCAAAATTGATTACCTTCTAGAAAATATTTACCATTCCAAGTGCCGTTAGGAACATTTATGATTCTTGGGAGAAGGTCAAAATATCAACACTAACAAGTGTTTGGAAACAGTTGAGGGCAACTTTCATAAATTACTTGGAGGGGTTCAAGACTCCAAAGGAGGAAGTTACTGCAGATGTGGTGAAAATACCAGGAAAACTAGAATTGGGCCTGGGTCCTGAAATAGTGACTTATTGCTGTAATTTCATGATAACACTTAACAGGTGAGAACTTGCTTCTCATGAATGAGCAAAGACAGTGGTTTCTTGAGATGAAAACTACTCCTGGTGAAAATACTGTGAACATTGTTGAAATGACAGCAAAGTACTTATAATATTATATAAACTCAGTTAGTAAAGCGGTGGCAGAGTTTGAGAGAATTGACTCCAACTTTGAAAGAAATTCTGCTGAGTCAAATGTTATCAAACAGCATAGTATGCTGTAGAAACATCTTTTGTGAAAGGGAAAGTCAGTTATGGCAAACTTCTGTGTCATCTCATTTTAAGAAATTGCCACAGCCACCCAACCTTCACCAATCACCACCTGATTAGTGAGTAGCCATCAACTTCCAGGAAAGACCCCTCTACCAGCAAGAAAAATTACTACTCCTTGATGGTTCAAATGATTTTTAACACTTTATCAATAAAGTATTTTTAAATTATAGCATGTGTATCTTTTTAGATATGATCTTATTGCACACTTAATAAACCAGAGTATAATAAAGATAGTTTTTATATCCATGATGAAACAAAAAATAATGTATGACTTGCTGTATTGTAGTATTCACTTTATTGGACATTCACTTTATTTTGGTGGTCTGTATTGAAATAAGCAATATCTGAGGTATATCTTCACCTTCACGCAGACAAATTTTGTTCTATTGCAGGCACTGCTGCTTCTAAGAGATGTTGACCAGAGGTTGGGGGAATTTCCTGCTCTTCAAGGTTGGTGACTGTAGCTGTGGCTCTGCAGTGCCATTTAGTATCTGGTAGCTGAAGACACGCTGCATGCAGTTACCAGGACAGGAGTCTGGTGCCTGCCTAACAAAGTGAGAAGTTCCTTGAGTGAATGAAGACCTTAGGCATATTCCTAGTGAGCTGAGGTACAAGGACACCGGAGCACAAAGGGCTGTCTGGAAAGAAGTGACATAGAGTCCAGCACATATTTACAATTTATTTTCTTGATAGAAGCCTAGGGAGAAAAGCTAGAGGTTCTGAGTGCCTGAGACTTCCATGTCCATTCACTGTGCTCTACGCAAAGTCATGCTGTGGTAGGAGTGGAGGGAGGATGGCATAAGAAACTTAGTGAATAGTACTGTTTCCGTCTCTATTGCACAGGCAGGCCATCAGCTGTCTTGGTCCAACAGTGAAGGCTTCTTATTAAGACTACCAAGACCCATCCTTTTCAAGGAAACCATTCAAGGAACTCTTCTTTGTTTGATCTGCTGGGGTCTAGATGGCAAGAAACATATATTATGTGGTGGATATAGCTACCATTGCTGTTTTATTTTTATCTTATTTTTATTTTTGTTCTGTTTTTCTTTCTTTGTGGTCTCTTGAAGTTATTTCACACTGATGTAATTTTTTTTTCACATTAAAATAGCTGTTAATCTCATCACTGTCTTCCTTGTTTATTTGTAAAATTTGTCCATTATGTCCATCTGCAATTTAAGCACATCCTCACCTCCTATTGATTTTTGTTCTTATCCTGTTTCTTTTCATTTCGGTGACTGTATTTTTGGCTTTGACTTAGCTTCTGATTTTTATATTCCAAATAAATACCTTTAATTTGTAAATAAAAACTGAATATGCTTTTAAAAATGTTTATATTTATTGTCTATGTCCTAAATGAACTAGTTATTCTCAAAGTGCTTTATAGAAATGCTCTCCATGGTAGTGTGAGGCTGAGGGAAAAAAATGTTTTCTTTATAATCATACTAGGAAAGACTACACATGGGGAGGCAACATAGGCTAATCAGTAGCTTATTGGATGAGTTATAATGGAGGACTCTGCCCAGCTTAGGTCTTGTAAATAAATGTTAGTGCCATTAACTATCTCCATCTGCTATTCTAATAAGCAGTATTCATCTCTTTGTGGAAAAAAAAATTCTAGTAATTTTGAGGGGAAGACCACCTATGCCATATGAGAAATATGAAGAAGTTATTTCATAACCTGCCACAGAAACTAAGATTTTCTTCTACAATTCTAGATCATAACATAATTGAAGTGTACACACATATTAACTTGACTTAGGCATGTTTATTTTCTTTTTCTCTCACTTCCCAACAAATACATGCCTAATGGTAAGAATATAGTTTTGCATGTTCATGGGGGAATAATTCCAGAAACACTGCAGATACCAAAATCCATGGATGCTCAAAGGTTTTATATAAAATGATTTTATACAAAATCATCTCTAGATTATTTATCATACCTAATACAATACCCATGCATCACTTTATTCATGTGGTTGCAGCCTCACCTTGTACTCAGCGCAAGACAAATTCAAGTTTTGCTTTTTGGAATTTTGTGGAATTATTATATTTTTAATGTTTTTATTTGAAGTTGGTTGGTGAACTCAATGATTCAGAACCGAAGGATATGGAAGGTCTAATGTAATTGGAACTAGGAGTGGGCTTGTAGACAAAACCCTCAGAGTGAATGTCAAATTGGTTGTTGCATTTTGTCAGTGTATGTGGATGAAGAGAAGGGAGAATAAGTAACTGGGAATGTTTTTTTCTAATGGAAAGTGATAAAATAATCAATTTAATTGGCATAATTGTTCAGAAAACAGATCTAGACCTATGTTTAAATATATATTATTTTTCAGCATTTTTGTAAATGTCACCATGTTATGAGGTAATTTTGAGAATTAGATTGTTATCAAAATATTGGATAAAAATAGAAGTTGTGAAAAACAGAAGAAATTAGATATTTGGTTGTAACACATAAGACAGGCATGAAATTACAATGTGATTACATGACCCTGCTGCAGGAAACAAATTGTCCTCATTGCCAGCACTCTACATAATAAATTATTCTCTAAGTACTTAACACATGAAATTACATTATTCTTTAAATTTGCTAATCTATAAAATGGCAATGAGTGAAATGAATGTCCTCTTTGGGAAAATATGAGGCAAAATATGATTATAGTGATTGCATAGGCATATCTGATACATGTGAATTGATGAACATTAAACCTATTATAAAATAACTTCCCCAAGAATCTAACAGCACCTAAATGTTTCTATCTACCTTATTATGGTGATAATAAATATAGAGGCAATATTAAAGATAAGGATAAGATAAAGAGTATTTGAACAGAGAAAAAAGTAAGATATATATACAAATTATGTTAAAACCTTGAAAAATATGTATAAATGGCATTTGTAAGTATTTGATTAATTAAGATATCATAAATGTAGAGTTTACAAAATAAAATAATAGCGCTCATCCCAGCATTTTACTTTAACTCTCATGGAGAGCTAAAATGGTCATGAATATCAAGCAGAATAGGAATTGACTGCATCAACTGAATTAAGAGAAGAAGAAAGTAATATTTTTGACTTTTTGCTTAAAACATTGCTGATCCTTTGTTTTGTTTTGTTTTTCCAGAGGCAAGAAAACTTTTAAGCTATTAACAGCTTTTAATAATTTACTATACTCCTATGAACAAAATTTGGACCATATTTGTTTCTCGTTACCTAATTTCTCCAGAATTTGGAAGCTATTTCTGAGTACTCCTTACTGATGGCAATATAGTTGTTTGCATGAGTGCAATAAGAATCTGTTTTCATTTGTAACAGGACGCAATTGGAGAAACTGGCTATTTTACCAAGGTTTTGACTGGGAATGGTGTGCTTTCCTTACGGCACCAATAAAGTACTTGGGAAAACTGGCCTCATATTCTGTGTACACAGTCGCTGTACCAGGTTTCTGACCTGTGAGAAGTAAAGAATGTCACTTTCTGAAAAGCTCAGAAGCCCTAGGTTTATCTCGGAGCCTCGAGAACAGGGAAAATTCACCCAACACATAGCTATTTGATGGCATAAATCCATGGCTTGACTCAGCTTTAAAAAAGCCTTATCTGGGCCGGGCATGGTGGCTCACGCCTGTAATCCCAGCACTGTGGAAGGCTGAGGTGGGCGGATCACGAGGTCAGGAGATTGAGACTATCCTGGCTAACACAGTGAAACCCCAACTCTACTAAAAAATACAAAAAATTAGCCGGGCATGGTGGTGGGCGCCTGTAGTCCTGGCTTCTCGGGAGGCTGAGGCAGGAGAATGGTTTGAACCCAGCAGGCAGAGTTTGCGGTGAGCCGAGATCACACCACTGCACTCCAGCCTGTGTGACAAAGTGAGACTCCGTCAAAAAAAAAAAAAACAAAGCAAAACAAAAAAAAAACTTATCTAAGATTCCTAGTATGGAACAAAGTTCCATAAAAGCCAATTTGAAAGCTTACGTAAAAATAATTATTCTAGCTGCACTGTATACAAGTAATTAGGCCAAGTAGAATAAAGCAAATCAGCCTTACCATGATTCATCTTTAGTAAAAACGGGAAACTGAAGAGAAAAAAAATATGTTTCAAAAACTGTAGTACATCTGTTGTTAGATTCTAATCTTGCCTAATGTTTTTCCATTTTTATTATTTTCTACAGGTTGGACAAAATTCTAATTTTTCTAAGCTACAACTCTTCAAAATGATGTTATCGATTTTTTTTTCTTTTTTCTAATTAGGAGTCACCAAAAACGAAGGTGTGCTGTGACCCGAAGCTAAACAATTTAAGTTTCAGAAGAAAATAACAGCAACCTACTTATATACATAAGCCACTTTCATATCTGCTTACTAATGTATGAACTTCAGGGTGTGGTCTACATGCATTTTCCAGGATTGTTCTTTTGTTTGTTGTTGTTTTTCTCCCTTCCTCCCTCTATTTTCTCTTCATAGGACATGAGAATTCGCAACCTGCTAAAAATGAGCTTTCTTAATAACTGAGGACCTACCCATCTAAGAATAAACCATCCTAGCCATGAAAGATCAGACAAAACCTGAGACCAGAGACTCATTTTCTTTTAAAATGCTTTCTCCAAAAGATTTTTTAAAAAGAAAAGGGGAGAAATGTGAAAGAAAACTAAATATCATGGCCCCCAAATCACTAAGCTAAAGGGAACAGTCAAGCTGGTAACTGTTTAGGGCCAACCTGCATCCCATTCTATTGAAAATCACCCCTCTTCCCGCTGAAGTAAATGCATATCTGATTGCCTTTTTTGGAGAAACTAATCAGAAACTCAAAAGAATGTAACCACTTGTCTCCTATGTACCTGTGACCTGGAAGATCCCTCTTCCTTCAAGTCTTCCCACCTCTGCTTTGAATAGTCCCACCTTTCCAGACCCAACCAATGTTCGTCTTACATATGTTGATTGATGTCTCATGTCTCTCTAAAATGTATAAAATCAAACTGTGCTCTGACAACCTTGGGTACGTGTCTTCAGAAACTCCTGAGGCTGTTTCACAGGCATTATCCTCAGCCTTGGAAAAATAAACTTTCTGAATTAACTGAGACTTGTCTCAAATTTTTGCGGTTCGCAAGTGTTTTCAGCTCCTTATTCCATTCCCCTCAAAAGAGATACAATACTATCTTAAAAATCCTCAAATAGCTTACCATTCTCAAATACCAACAGATGAAATTTCACTTTACTACAAAGCCCTCCAGTCGCCAGAAGCTCTCCATCAGGCTTAAGTTCACTTCTTTCTATACAACTTTGCCCTATTTCTTTCTTCTCTCAATAGAAAGCAAGTCCTCATTTATCTAATCTGGGCAATTGCTCCATCAGTCTCCCTTCATATTTCTCACATCTTAGCCTTTATTGTACTGTTTTTCTATTGAGTTTATTAAAATGTTCATATCTGTACCCCAAGCAAAAATTCTCCCATTCTAGCACAACATCCACTAAACTACTTTTTTCTCCCTTGGGTTTTCATTTGTAGAAGACTTTTTAGACTTCACAGCTCTCCATTATCTTATCTGAAATTTAGTTTTTAACAGGCTGTAATTTAATTTTGCCTCAGCATCAATTCAATAAATGTTGTTTTGGCAAACCATAGGAATATTCGCTGTACACTTTCTATTCTAATGTGTTTCACCACACTATTCAAGACTAGTGTTCCTCTTGTTCTCCCAAGACTATATAGTAAAATTTTAAATCATGTTTCTACTGTAGAAACTCTCAATTCCACAACACATGCCTAGATGAAATTCTAATCAGCTACATCCAGCTCCTTCCTGATAACTCTACTTAGGCTAACACAGTCACCTCAAACCTAGAAATTCTGAATGGGATATTCTTGCATCCCTCATTAAATTTTATTTGTTAATACATTTGTTAATGTCAACTTAGGAACCCACCTTACAGAACTGTCTAAGTCAGAATTAAATGAAAATTTTTCCGTCCTTCCATAGATATTGCCAAGTCTTGCCACTTCTACATTTTAGTATTTAGTCTGCCTTGCTTTTTGCCTTTTATTTCTACTATCACTCAAAATAATGCCATTCTTACTAGTCTACCATTACTCTAGGCCAGGCCCTCTCAAACTTCTTCCCATTTGAATGCTAATACGATTAAAAAGAGTTTCATTTTTCTCTCCTGCTTTTTAATTTATCCCCATTTCATACAAACTAAAGTCTATAGACTCTAATACAACATGCAAGGTTTTTTTAATTGCATCCCATATTCTTCTCTATTCTCAGTATCCATAGATTGCCTCATACTTTTTCATGAACATCACAGAACTTCTGGACTTTCTTAAATATACCATGTGATTTCAAAACTTCTTACTGTTTCACATTCTCTTATTTGCATTAATAATTTTATTCTCATTAATAACCCCCTCAATCTTGACCTCTACTTTCTTTGAAAAGTCATCTTCATCTTTGAAGCCTAGATAAGGTGCTAACTTCTTAGAAAAATGTTTTCTACTTAATTCACGTCACAATAGAGAGTTCATTATTCTCTACAGCTCTACTTTGTAAATGTATTTTTCTATCTATGCCATATCATAAACTACTGTTAATAATTTTGATTTTATCACAGTTACAACCTTATTTAAGATCAAGATTATTTGGTTTTATAGCTGCCTCATATTACTAAGCTGGTGTTGAGAATAGAGTCAGGATAAATTTATATTTAACAATTCAATTGATAAATATATCTTTTTTTTCTCTTGTATCAACTTCTAGTTTAAATATTCACAACAAGTAGGGGGAAAAAGTATAAATACACATATGAAGATGGTTTTAATGCCTTAGTCCAGGCCAGTTTACTTGGCTTAATGAGAAAGTGTTATAAGTAGGTATTGGAATTATAAAGTTAAATATATATATATGTATATATGTACTTGTAAATGTAATGTTAATTTAATTTAATTTAAATAAGTATTATTTATATTTTGAGATCTAAAAACCATTACAACTCTAATATACCAATTTTTCTGATAATGGCATATTTTCTTGCTTTTTGCAAATTTATCATGCACTATAATTATCAGTGATTGGTATGAAACTAACATAATCATTGCTTTGATTTTATGATTGAAGAATAATGTATGCATTTACAATATATATGTTTTATAGAAAATTGGAATTAAAAATTAAAGTATTCTGAACACATTTCCAGCCTAAACTACAGCATTTTAAATTAACCCTCAACTGATACCACATATTTTTCTAAGAATGAAGAACATTTATTTAATAGACTTAAGGTCATTTTTACTCATTACTTTACTGTCAATTATAACACAAACTTAGGCTCCTGTTCTCCTTTGTAGAAAGTTTACTTGGGAATATTAACAGTCTAAACATAACAGCAACAACAAAAAAAATCAACCTGAACAATTCCTGACTCCTTTTCTTTAGGCATAAGTTCTGTTTTATTCATTATCACAATTTTCAAGGCAATTCATTTATCTAAATTTATTTTGTTTGTATGATATGAGTTAAAAAGAAATATCTTTATATAAGATTTGCAGCCTTTCCTTGAACATCACACTGAGATATTTTTATTAAAGAAAATAGATGAGAAAAACATTATGAATTCATGCTTGTCATATATAATTTGGAAAAAGCAAGTTCTTCAGGGACTCTCACTTTTGAGTATAAAGGAAGGCATGCTTGCTACCAATTTTTTTTTCCTCTTATTTGAAAGAAAAAACAAACAAAGATTTTATAACATAGTTGGTGGAACAAATTGAGGCTAGTATTAATATAAATATATTATGTCTAGATTAATTTTGAGCTTGCTAATTTTTTTTCCTCAGCTTTTACTTGCCCTTTCATTTCATTAAAAAAAAATTCTTTTTCAAAGATCAAGGGCAACTCCTTTTTTCTTGTATGGTTTCAGACTAATTAATGAATTTTATGGGAGAGTTCCAGATTTCTGAGTCAGAACAACAAGGTTACTTATAAACTGCTTCTTATGTCTGGACAATGGTTTCTATTATCCAATATTTCTCTCTGGTTTTAGAAGGGTTGAAAAGAAAGGGTGTCCACATCCTAACCCCAGAACTAGTTAATATATTACTTTACATAGAAAAAGACTTTGCCTGTGTGATTAAATTGAGGATCTTGGGATGGTGAGTATCCTGGATAATCTGAGTGGAGTGATGAGAGGAAGGGGTCTCTAGCCTAGAAATGCAAGCAGCCACCAGAAGGTGTAAAAGGCAAGGAAACAGATCCCCCCTGCAGAGATTCCAGAAAGAACCAACCCTGCCCACACCTTCATTATAGTCCAACAAGACCGATGTTGTACATCATTACTTACTGACCCAACAGTCGTAAGGTAATAAATATGTGGATTTTTTTTTCACTGAGACAGAGTCTCACTCTGTTGTCCAGGCTGGATCATAGTAGCACAATCACAACTCGCTGCAGCCTCAAACATTTGCATTCAAATGATACCCTGACATCAGCTACCTGCTGCAGCTGGCTTATTTTTAGTATTTTCTAGAGTCAGGGTCTCACTATGTTTCCCAAGGCTGGTCTAAAACTCACAGACTCAACTGATCCTCCTGCCTTAGCCTCCCAAAGTGCTGGGATTTCAAGCGTGAGCCACTACGTCTAGCCCGTTTTTTCACCCACTAAGTAGGTGGTAATTTGTTACAGCAGCAATAGGAAACAAATACATAAAGTTTATTCCTGGTCAATTTTCAGGATTATACTAGGTCACTGTTCTCCCAGCAACCCTGACTATGAGTTTTATTTTCTTCACAGAAAATGGTGGCCAGTGACGATATCCCCAAATTTGGGATTTCCTAAGCTATACTTTTATATTTTCTATTAGAAATATAAAAACATATGGTATTAGTCAGGATTCTCTAGAGGGACAAGACTAATAGGATAGATGTATATATGAAAGAGAGTTTTTTAAGGAGTATTGACTCATACAATCACAAGGTGAAGTCACAACAGATCATCTGCAAGCTCAGGAGGAAGGAAGCCAGTCTGAGTCCCAAAACCTCAAAAGTAGAGAAGCCAATAGTGCAGCCTTCAGTCTATGGCCAAAGACAAACCACTGGTGCAAGTCCAGGAGTCCAAAAGCTGAAGAACTTGGAGTCCGATGTTCAAGGGCAGGAAGCATCCGGCATGTGAGAAAGATGAAGGTCGGAAGACTCAGCAAGTCTGATTCTTCCAGCTTCTTCTGCCTGCTTTATTCTAGCTCCTCTGGCAGCTGATTAGATGGTGCCCACCCAGATAGAGGTGGGTCTGCTTCTCCCAGTCCAATGACTCAAATGTTAACCTCCTTTTGCAACACTCGCACAGACACATCCAGGAACAATACTTTGCATCCTTCAATCCAATCAAGTTGACACTCAGTATTCACCACCAAACGTATCAAGCATCCAAACGTTTCTGTGGTATAAGCAAGGTAAAAAGCTTGCATAAAAAATCTCAGGCTTTTGATCTCTTGCCATGTTTTAACTTTGTTAAGTTAAATACTAGAATTGAAAACGCCAAACTTTCTGGTAATATCTTACCTGTTAATGGCTAATCAAGTCCATCTCTCCTTAAATAGGAAAAACATTGTCCCACAATGGGTTACTTCAGATCGTGCAAGAAGCAATTGCTGAGGAAGAATTTCAAAAATTTGCAAAAATGTATTAGAAGAAACACCTATGAGAGCAAATGAAGAGGCTGGAGGAAAAGGTTGGGTGAGTCTTCAGAGCATAACACAATTCTAACCCAGTGAAGGAGAGGAAGAAAGAAGTTTGAATAAAAGTATTAGGGCTCTCTAAGTTTGACATGGATACTGGGGACTTCTCGAGCAAAAGACTTGTGGCTCCTAAGAAGCCCACTGCACTTATCTTGACTTTCACACAAACACAATGATGGATTTCCATATTCGGTAGCTCTCTCACATGGCACACACTGACAACATGCAACTCTTGTTTTATTATGTTCAAGCTCTTGTTTTATTATGTTCATTCTATTTGGGTGTTTGGAAGCCATCTTCATGTGGCAAGGCCAGAAAACAAATCAGATCTCTTGAAGCAGGTTTTCAAATGTGTCAGTTGGAACTGCGTAAATGATTAACGCCACATATGTTTAATTTAACCCATCTTTCTGTGGAACAAACATTAGAGAAAGTGGCAAGGTTTGATAAAATTGTATTGGACCTGAAGTAGGAAATTCTAAATTTTAGAATGCATGTATTAATCTACTTGAACTATAGAAACCCCTATGAAATAATTTTCATTCTCAGTTAACTTGCATTATTTTCACTAATAGGTACTAATTTATTTATACATATATGAAATGTTAAATCAACATATTTATGCTGAGTAGATAGAGATATATACACACACATACAAACATGCACAGATACACATTGCATTATCCTGCGCTTACACTGACAATAAAGACTGGGTAATTTATAAAGAAAAAGAGGTTTAATGAACTCACAGTTCCATGTGGCTGAGGGGGCCTCACAATCAAGGCAGAAGGCAAATGAGGAGCAAAGCCATGTCTTACATGGCAGCAGGCAAGACAAAGCTTGTGCAGGGAAATACCCCTTTACCAAACCATCAGATCTGGTGAGACTTATTCACTACCATGAGGACAGTATGGGGGGAACTGCCCCCATGATTCAGTTATCTTCCACTGGGTCCCTCCTACGGCAGGTGGGAATTGTGGGAGCTACAATTCAAGATGAGATTTGGGTGGGGACACAGCCGAACCATATCACAGACATAACTATTTCTATTCTGACTAATATTCGGTGCCATTTACTGGAAAATCTAGGGTTCCAGTGCTACATCTGCTCATACACATATCCTTTTCTTATCAGTTATTCTTCAAGTTAGTCACCATTACAGCATTTTTCTGAAAACTGCAGATAGAGGGAAACTCTCAGTCTACTGGAGAACTAAAAACAGTTCTCTATGTCCCTTACTCTTAAAATTCAGTGATGGGAATATTTCATATATTAAATCTAATTTAAAATAATATGGTGCTAGTCATTAAGGGAAATAAAGAAAGTAATAAAAATCACCACTTCTTCTTAAAAATTTGGTAAACAACTAAGAAGTTTATTTTACAAAGAAAATTTAAGACAGAGATTCATTACATACGGATGCTATAAATTAACACTAACAATCCTGGTAAAGTTTAGATAATGTGTTCAAAATATTTTCCATGACACACATTCACTTTGTCTTTCATTCTTCCACCTGTTCAAATAAGATTAGTGCTTGCCGACAAAAAGAAAAACAAACAATTCTGAAAGAATCAGGCACCACTAAATTTATTAAAGCAGAGCTGTTTCAGTTGAGTAATATCATCTTTTCCTGAGACTGTATTTATCCAGTATAAATGTGTTTCTTTAAAGGGTCTAGAAAACTGCCTGCTACACAAAACTTGGATATGAAATGTTGTAGTATAAATAAATAATGTGGTAATTTCACTTGCAATATAGCTGTTTATTAAATGATGCAATTAAATATTAAATTTAGTTGCTTGCTTTTTTAGAATTCTGAATAGAGAAAATAAGCATCCCATTTGGTATATTAACCATTAACATATAATGGTCAGTGTTTGCGTTGTATCATGTTAACTTTTCCTACCTCAATTATTTCAGCTTACCCTTACGTAAGTTAGTCTATCCACACGAAAAACTGCAGTAGGGAAACCTAGGTTCGTCACTGATTATTTGTTCCTACAAATTATTTAGTTTATATTTTGTGTATGAATCTGCTGTAATCTCTGGGGACACAGTGATAAACACAAGACAAATTTCCTACCACTAATAACAAAAACTTGTAAAATGCATGCTACATTGAAATTATAGTAGCACATATAGGGAAAGCATATTTGAAAGAGAAGACAGAAGAAACCTCAACAAAGTGATAATGTAAAAATGGAGTTGGCTTCTTTGAGAAGAAGTAATCATAGAGTAAGGGTGAGACAGCAGTACTGTGTTTCTGCTATTTATCCTCCATGCCTATGGGTCATATGCTGTTACATGCTACGGGATATTGCTTTATTCTTGCATGGTTTTCTTAAACTCTGCCTACTCTTACATGACTTGCTTTTACTTAATGAAACTCTCTTCATATTTCCTGTTTAGAGTACAAGATCTTTTTTCTGTAGGGCCTAATATCTTTGTGACATAAGAAACCTAATTAAGCTTCAGTGCCTCGGTTGCATCATCTTTAGTATCTCTTAAGAGCTTACTATGTGTCAGACATCATTCAGGCACTGAAAGAGTTAGAAATCAATTCATGTGATCCTAAGTACAATCACATGAGATTTATACATTACTGCTTATATTTGATAGTTGCCAATGACTTAATTAACTCACCTAAGTTTACACAGGCAGAAGGACATTGAGGAACATTTGAATTAAAATCTCTGGATTCAAAACAGAAGCTCTTGTTTACTGCTCAGTGTTCTAGTGCCTATTTCAAAGTCTTGATGTGAGAGCCAATACATTTACAAAAGGAAAGTTCTAAGACTTGCCGGGACCACTTCTCAAGAAAGATGAGTTCTTCTAATCATTATTTATAATTTTCTCTCCTAGCAACATGATTAAGCAAGAAAATAATATTCGTATACTTGATAAGAAAGTGCTTTTTATTGTTTTGTTTTGTTTTATCTTACTAGAACTAAAAGTTACTGTTTGTGAAAAGGGGGTTCTACAAATATTTTGATTTAAAGTTCGTTCCAGTGAATCATCACCAAAAAAAACCTCAATAAATTTTAATTGTCTTGAGCATAAGACTGTAAGATGATTTACAAGCAGGCTTGAGAGAGCCATATATAGTACATAGCTGTTCTTAATATTATAAAACCACTAGAGTTAGCATAAGAAACTGTTTTTATTTTATTTCTTTATTTTTTTGAGACAGAGTCTCACTCTGTCACCCAGGCTGGAGTGCAGTTGCAAGATCATGGCTCACTGTACCCTCGATCTCCTGGTCCCAGATGATTTTCCCACCTTACCCTTTGGAGTAGCTGGGACCACAGGAAACTGCCACTTTATCTGGTAATTTTTGCATTTTTTTCTAGAGATGTGGTCTCACATGTTGCCCAGGCTGGTCTTGAACTCTTGGACTCAAGAGATTGACCTGCCTGGGCCTCTCACAGTGCTAGAATTATGAGTGTTAGCAACTGTGCTCTGTTCTGTTTTTATTTTTAAATGTAATATTTATAAAAATTATACTATACCTGTAATTTGACATTAGCTCTATGTAAATACTAGGTAGCATATAAATAAAGTAAGGTAAATAAGTCATGGGTTTTTTTTCAAATATTTGTTTTCCATATATGCACACATAGATATATAATTTTAGTACAGAGAGTATTTCAAAGTAATGTTTTACATTTTGTAAAAAAAAAAAAATAGACATTTTCCAAAATGTTGTAATTTTAATAGCTTAGATTTTTCTTAATGTAATTTCATTAAAGTGTTCACTGTATGTTTATAACATTTATTAGGAATCTGGATCAGCTCTCTTAATGAAGACAAAATGGCTGGAAGATATTTTGAAAAATATTCTTTAATGTCTTGAAGAACTGAAAATAAAGTAAGAACCTATAAATTAAAAAAAAAAAGTTAAATCGAGAACTTCTTCACCTATGTTCATCAGAAATATTGGCCTGCAGTATAAAAATGGTTCAACATACAAAAGTCAATAAATGTATTCACCACATAAGCAAAAGTAAAAACTAAAACCATATAATCATTTCAATACACACAGAAAAATTATTCAAAAAAATCCAGCATCCATTTGTGATTTAAAACCCTAAACAAACTAGGCATCAAAGAAGCACACCTCAAAATAATAGAGCTATTTGTGACAAACACACAGCCAACATCATACTGAAAGGGAAAGAGCTGGATGCAGTCCCTCTAACAACCAAAACAAGATAAGGATGCCTACTCTCAACACTCCTACTCAACCTAATACTAGAAGGCCTAGCCAGATAGATCAGGCAAGAGAAAGAAATAAAATGTATCCAAATAGGATAAGAGGAAGTCAATTTATCTTGTTCCACTGATAATATGATTCTATCTATATCTAGAAAACCCTAAAGATTCATCCCAAAGACTCCTAGAAATAATAAATGTCTTCAGCAAAGTTGCAGGATATAAAATCAATGTACAAAAATCAGTCGCATTTCTATACATCAACAGCATTCGGACTGAGAGGCAATCAAGACTGCAATTCCATTTACGATAGCAAAATAAATAAATAAATAAAAAATAAACGCTAGGAATATGTTTAACCAAGGAGATGAAAGAGTTCTACAAGGATAACTACAAAACACTGCTGAAAGAAATTATAAATAACACAAATGCAAAAACATTCCATGCTCATGGATTAGAAAAATCAATATTGTTACAATGACCATATTGCCTAAAGCAACCTCGAGAGTCAATGTAATTCCCATCAAATTACCAAATTATTTTTCACATAATTAGAAAAACCAATTCTACAATGCATAAAATACAAAAAAAAAAAAAAAAAAAAAAAAAAAAAGAAAGAAAAGAAAAAAAGAGTCCAAGTAGCCAAAGCAATACTAGGCAAAAAAAAAAAAAAATCTGTTGGCATCATATTACCTAACTTTACACTACAAAGTTATAGTAACCGAAACACCATGGTACAGCTACAAATACAGACACATAGATTAATGGGACAGAAGAGAGAACCCAGAAATAAAGGCACACACCTACAACCAACTGATCTTTGAAAAAGTGAACAAAAATAAACAATGAACAAAGAAAGCTATTCAGTAAATGATGCTGGGAAAACTGGCTAGTCATATGTAGAAGAAGAAAACTGGACCCGCAATGTCTCATCACATTTAAAAATGAACTCAAGATGGATTAAAGATTGAAATGGAAGTCTTTAAGTTATAAAAATTCTGAAAGAAAGCCTAAGAAAAACTTTTTTGGATATTGACCTAGGCAAAAATGTATGATTAAGACCTCAGAGATAAATGCAACAGAAACAAAAATCAACAAATGGAAATTAATAAAGCTAAAAATTAAAGAATTTCTGCAAAGCATAGACACAATCAACAGAACAAACAGATAACCTATAGAAGAAAGAAAATAGCTGTGTATTATGTACCCAACAAAGAAATAATATCCAGAATCTGTAAGGGACTTAAAGAAATCAACAAGAAAAAAACAAACCCATTAAAAAGTGAGCCAAGGATATGAACAGATATTTCTCAAAAGAAGACATACAAGTGGCCAACAAACATGAAAAACAAATGCTCAATATCACTAATCATCAGAAAAATGCAAATTAAAACCACAATGGGATACCATCTCACACCAGCCAGTATGGGTACTATTCAGTCAAAAAATAACATGTTGGCGCCAGGCGCGGTGGCTCAAGCCTGTAATCCCAGCACTTTGGGAGGCCGAGACGGGCGGATCACAAGGTCAGGAGATCGAGACCATCCTGGCTAACACGGTGAAACCCCGTCTCTACTAAAAAATACAAAAAACTAGCGGCGGGCGCCTGTAGTCCCAGCTACTCTGGAGGCTGAGGCAGGAGAATGGCGTGAACCCGGGAGGCGGAGCTTGCAGTGAGCTGAGATCCGGCCACTGCACTCCAGCCTGGGCGACAGAGCGAGACTCCGTCTCGAAAAAAAAAAAAAAAAAAAAAAAAAAAAAAATAACATGTTGGCAAGGATTGGGAGAGAAGGGAATGCTTATACATTATTGGTGGAAGTGTGAATTAGTTCAACGCCTGTGGAAAACAACATGGAGATTTCTCAAGAAATAAAAACTGAACTATCATTTGATCCAACAATCCTACTACTGAGTATCTACCTCCCCAAAATAAATTGTTTTCTCAAAAGGCACCTACACTTGTGTGTTTATCACAGCACTATTCACAATAGAAAAGTCGTGAGACCAACCTGAGCTTCCAGCAATGGAGATAATACACACACACACACACACACACACACACACACACACACACTCTCTCTCTCTCTCTCTCTCTTACATATATACCATGGAATACTACTCAGACACAAAAGGATTTAAAAATCACATGATTTTCAGCAACATGAACAGGACTTAAGGCCGCTATCCTAAGTGAAGTGCCTCCGAAACAGAAAGTCAAAAACTACATGTTCTCATTAACAAGTGGGAACTAAACAGTGGGAGCACGAGGACATAAAGATGCAAACTATAGACACCAGGGACTCCAAAATGGGGGCAGAGGGGAAAAGGGAAAAATGGAAAAAAGACCCAATGTGTACTATGTTTACTGTTCTGGTAATGCGTTCCACAGAAGCCCAAACCCTAGCATTAAGCAGTATACCTATGTAACAAAGCTACGCATGTACTCGCTGACTCTAAAATAATAACTTTTAAAAAGTCAAATTGAGAAAAAAGAAGAGCATTCCCCTGAGAGCATTTGTTGCTCTATGGAATGTGTGCTGAAATTTCAAGACTTTCTGTGGCATGAGAGAAAGAGCTAAGGATCCTAGATCTGCCTAAAATTAGAGACAAAGACAAGAGCATCCCCACCCCTGCCATTAAGCTGAGACACTCACAGTGTTGCAACTTGAAGTTAAGGATGAACAAAAAATAAGCTACACACACACACACACACTACATGGGTGTGTAAAAATAAAAGGACTGCATGAAAATGCAACTATAATCTGACCTTTTGCAACCTTGTAGTTCTAGTCCTCATTATCTGCTCAAAATAAATAAGTTAATTTAAAGTGGTCCTAGACTGGTAGTGGCTAGCAGATACTTGGTAGAAATGAAGATAAATCTCCTAATTCCCCTCTGTCTTGCTTTATTAGAGGTTTCTGCTTCCTGGGGAAATCTTGTATAATAGCCTATCAACTAGAAGGCCTCTGCTGAGTTGTTCCACCTGATATAGCCTTGGAGATTCTATTAATCTCTCCTCAGGACCAAGCCACTTATTCCTCCAGCTTCCAAGGATAGTGCATGCTGAAGGTTGAAAAATGAACCCTGTATTCATCCATTTTCATGTTGCTGATAAAGACATACCCAAGACTGGGCAATTTACAAGGGAAAGAGGTTTAATGGAGAACTCACAGTTCCAAGTGGCTGGGCAAGCCTCACAATCCTGGTGGAAGATGAAAGGCGTGTCTGACATGGTGGCAGACCAGAGAAGAAAGCTTGTGCAGGAAAACTCCCCCTTGCAATTACCATCAGACCTGGTGAGATTTATTCACTATCAGAAGAAGAGCACAGGAAAGATCTGCCTCCATGATTCATTTACTTCCAACAGTCTCCCTCGCTCAACCTGTGGGAATTCAAGATGAGATTTGGGTGGGGGAAAGGCCAAACCATATCAAACCCTAATATAGGTATTTCCCTTGGTGGAAAAAAGCTGCCACCTATCAAGTCATGAAGCAGCCTGCACACAAAAACTGATTGATGTGCTGGTTCCGTGAGTACATTTCTGAAGGACTGCCTGAGTTTCAGCAGTCAGCCCAGTGTCTCTTTCTGCCCAGTGCTGTTGTCCTCATTGATGATGCTCGTCAGACTATTCCTTAAAGAGCCTCTGACATGGAACTCTGAATCTCAGCAACAGTTTACCAGGAAACACGACTTCCATCAGGGCTCTCCATATCTACTGCTGTCCAGCCAGAAAGGGCCCTAACTGGCTTTTGGTCTTGTTCTGACAACTACTGGTGATAATAGCAGTCCTTGATAAGTTTCCTCATTGAAGTTCCATACACTCTGCACCCTACTCATTTTGACGCCAGGACTCTTCCCTTCTAGCACCTTTTAACACTTAGGCAATTATACAGTTGAAATGCATGGAGATATCTGCATTTTCATTTTGTCACTTACAGGCAGAGATAGGGGGTTATCTTGGGGACTTTCATGGCTTAATCATTTCATGCCACCATTTATACATAAGTATGACCACCCAAGCTCCCAAGGTATGGTTTGTTGTAGAATCCAGCCAGAATTCTAAATAGGCTAGTTGACATGTTTTGATTTATTATTCCTCCTGAACCCATCTGGTATTACGAATATCTCACCTCTATCTTCCATGTGGTTAGCTGAGGGTTTGGGGAGAATTACATCCCCTTTTACAGTTCTAAGTAGGACATTTACCATAATTATGAATTTTCTCTCTTCTCTGCTTAATTCTCCAAGTTTCTCTGCATTCCAAGGTTCAGAATGACATTTTCATTGCTCATGTGACAGACTCCATTTATGTCTTGCCCTACCTATTACTCCACCACTTACAGTAAAAATTGCCATGAGTTATCCAAATCTTTTCCTTTTTTTCTTTAAAAAACAAACAAAATCAAAGCAAAAAGTATCTCCCGCTTCATTCATGAAAATTGTAGCTTTCACACTATTTTTCTTTAAAACTAATCTTAACAAGCTTTCTCCAGATATTGAAAAGTGAATATTCTCCCTATGTTCTGTTCTAACCTCTCTTGAAAAATTGCTATATCCACTTTATTGGGTATACTTTGTCTCAGGAGCATAAGAATCACCAGTAATAAAATATTCAAATCCACAAGGAAAACTAAGCGCACTTTCATTTTGAGAAAGATCTCGGCCTTTCTGAGGCCTTATTTGCCAGAGAGAGTCTAACACTTACTGAGTCAATCCACTTAGGATAGGAAAGCTCTCTGGACTTACAGGGTGACCAAGACAGCCTTAAAATGCTCCCCTGCTTGACTAAACTTTAGACAGGCTATGAAGTCCGCTGACCTGCCTTTGCCTTGAGCATTTACTTTAGAAATTTGTCAACGCAAAGTTGATCTGCCCCTTTGAGATTCTGATTTTTTAAAAGGCTTTTTAACAGTTTTATACCACAGTAATATCTTTCTCAAGCACTTGAGGAGCATCCCTTTGAAATGTCATTGTCAAGGAAGACAGCACTGTCCCTATCTCTCAGTCACTGCGGGAGGGTAGGAGTTGAACTTCTGTGGACCTATTGCTCCAAGGTGTAAAACTGGCTCTGTCATACAGATAGAAAAAAGGGTACGTTCCACTTTCCGTTGGCTAAGGTGAACCAGCAAAGAAAGAGGCCTATGATCTCTTCCTGATCCCCTCCCAGCTCTTAACACCTCTCCAGCCTTTTGTCTCCATGAAGCAGGGTACCCGTACTTCGTCTGTGCCCTCTTCCCTATTGCAGGCAACGAAAACAACTTCTGTGGATTTGTGGTCCAGTGTGATATTTTTCTTTAACAAGAATCAGATCATGGGGGTATATGTGAAAGCTAGTCTCTTGGTTGGAAAGACTTCTATCAAACACATTGAAAGGTGAGGTTTTCTCTTTCTGCTGAGTAGCATCTATGTGTTCACATTCTGGCTGAGTCAAACCACGTGCTCACATCTTTTCACTGAAGCCTGAATATTTTCTGTAGAACCACTGCCACAGAAGGAAATAACTGGGTTCTCAAAGAAATATGCCTGGTATCTCAACTATACCAGCGTCTTCAGTTGCTCTGTAGGTCAGTTAGGAAATTTATTTTTGTTTGCTTACAATGCAAGTCATCATCAGATGAGGATCTGTACTCATCAAGAAGTATTCCTTGGTGTTTAAATATATCATTAGGATTGTAAAAATAATTATGATTGCTAAGATAGATGAAATTATAAGTAAAAGAGTCATAAAATGTCAAAATTAGATGGAATACTTAAGTGGTATTTTTTTTTTTAATTCTTATTTTGAGACCCTAAACTATGTGACCTGTCCTGGCCAGGGCAATGTCTTCATATGTACACTATATGTACACTCAGGCCCTGGAGGAATAGCTGTGTTATATAAGGCATCGTAGGTGTTAAGCAAACAAATATGTGCCAAATAGGTTCCTTGGTCATTTTCACCCACTGGTTCTAGTTCAAACAATTCAAACTCTGAATATCAAATGCATTTTCTTTTCTAAATGATTTTTTTTAAGTTTGATAAACATCATCTCCCTACCTGAAGCTGACTGTCTAATTAACACATTCATTCTTTCCATTCTCTTCTCAGAGAAAAGTAATCTTCCTCAAAGGTTATATCCTTTGAGAATATAACAGTCCTTTAAATGTTCTTTGTAAGATATGTAAATTATTTAGTGAAAACTGTCCTAAATAGAATACCCCAGAATTTCTTATTATCATGTTGAAAATATAGTAGTCAGAATTAACAATAATACCCCACATATTATCTGAACAGAAATATCTGAAGAGAAATAACACACACTCAGTTGAATTCTGCCTTATTTTATTCTGAACTTGCCTGATTAGTGTTCTTGAAAGCCACATCACAGACTAACTCACATTGAATTTACTGTCCTGTAAATCACTTAAACATTTTTGTCACATGCTGATGCTAATTCAGTACTTACATCATTTGCAATTTGGATCCAAGCATGTTATCTTCCATGTGTGCCTCTCTACTACATTTAATTTGTTCAATTCAGTCCATCATTACAGGTTATAAAGATCATTTCTATATAATTATTCTGAAATGCATTCTCTAACCCTTCAAGATTCCAGTGACCCACAAATTTAGTGAACATATGAGCTTGTTCTCTATATGCTCATCCAAGTTACTGATTACAATGTTTACTAGGACACCACTAAAGACACAGTTCTGAGACCTCTGTTCAAAATGATGTCCATCTTATAATCTTGTTTGGCATTTTTACTTTTTAATGTGATATTCATATACTTAATTAGTGGTCTTAGCATGTAGACTATATAATAAAATGTATGTAATGGTATATTGGCAATAAACAATGAGAACATAATTTGTATTAAAAAGATGAAAAAACAATTATCTGCTACTTATTTCTTATAAGGCTTACATAAGTGATCTAAAAGCAAAAGTAGAAAAAGTAAATGCCAAATTTTTAAAAAATTGCATGCCGTAGCTCTCTATAAGCTGTGGTTCCAATGTTGTTCTTAAAAATCCTGTGTGTGTGTGTGTATATGTATATGTATATGATTCAAGGTTTCATTGTATCTGTCTATATACACATATATATAGGATTCAAGAATTTGTCATAAATTTGTGATATATATATATATTTATACACACATACACACACACACACACCGAAATATAGGATTCCATCTATGTATCTATCTATATATATACACACACACACATATATACACATATATAAATATTCAAGGTTTTATGAATATAGAAATATATGCGTTTTGGGGAAGAATTCTGTTTACATATTTGATAAGTTTCACAAGGCAATTTTTGATCCTTTCTAAAATGTTTATGAAGTATTTCTTAAAGCTTAAAAATAAATATAATCCCTAATGTCACTATATCCAAGATGGATAAATTCTGATATTTATCAAAAGCACCAGGTGAACAAAAGTGGTAAGGTGCAGCTTTCAAAAAGAGCAAAGTATAAATAACTATTAGATAATAATTTATTATGTTGTTTTCTTTGAGTATATGTAAAATGGATATTGTGTTCTATTTTCCCTATTACAGTGTATTTTGAACTTCAGCAAGTCTGTGTTCGTTTCTTTGTCATTTACTCTAAGTGTGATTTTGGACTGTAGTTGAACTGTCAAAGTGAGATAATAAGAAGACCTGCTTATACAGAGTTGAGAGCATAAAATGATGAGAAGTATGTAAAAAATATAATGTGACAGGCATATGATAATGATTTTCAATGTGTTTATGTTCTCAGGGATTTGTGTTGTTTCTAGCACTGTTACTGCAAAGGGGTCTTGATCCAGACCCCAAGAGAGGGTTCTCGGATCTTGAGCAAGAAAGAACTTGGGGTTAATTCATAAAGTAAAGTGAAAACAAGTTTATAAGAAAGTAGAGGGCTAAAAAAATGGCTGCTCCATAGACAGAGCAGTGGCTGAGCTGCTGGCTGCAAGCTACTTATTATTATTTCTTGATTATATGCTAAACATGGGGTAGATTATTCACCAGTTTTCTGGGAAACAGGTGGGCAATACGTCGAATGAGGATTCCCTCCCAGTTTAGACCATATAGGGTAACTTCTGGACATTGCAATGGGATCTGTAACCTGTCATGGTGCTTGTGGGAGTGTCTTTTAATGCAAATGCATTATAATTAGTGCATAATGAGCAGTGAGGATGACCCACTCTTGGGGTCAGTGAGGAGGTCACTCTCGTCGCCATCTTGGTTTTGGTGGTTTTTCGCTGGCTTCTTTATTGCAACTTGTTTTATCATGAAAGTCTGTATGACCTGTACTGACCTCCTGTCTCATCCTGTCTGTAAGAATACCTAACCTGGGAATGCAGCCCAGCAGGTCTCAGACTTATTTCACCCAGCCCCTATTCAAGATGGAATTGCTCTGGTTCAAACACCTCTGACAGTACTATGCCTTTTTCAGACTGTTTTGTGATATCCTTCTTTCATTCATTTTACAAGAGGATAGGGCCTGGCGACATCCGTTTCGTTTTGTTAATTATTCAGCGTTTAGAAAACAATAGAATCATGCCTGAGTACATGAGCGTGACTCAGGCTTCGCAGGCTTCACAGGCTTTCCAGGATTAAGGAAGATAAATCTAAGAATTATTGGAATAGCTTTGACTAATTCACCATATCCACAGCCCAGATGAAGATCTAGAACTCTACAATGATTTCCCTGGCATACGCATGCAGTACTTGGAGACTGATTCCAGGAATGATCTGGAAACCTGTATTTGTTAAAGTTAATTCAGTAAAGTGTATCCTAGAGAACTGTTCTCACGGTCAGGTCTTTATCTTCAGAGAAAGTATCCTAGCACTGGATCGTCTGAGTTACTTACTACTGTGCCAAAAGCTCCATGTTTCAGTACATACAGAGCCGACAAGAACAAAATGATTAAGATTTTATAAGTACTTACCTTTGAAGTGCAGAAGAATTTTGTTGCTCAGAGTGTCAATATCTAACATCTTACATTATAGTAAATCTCCAAATCTACAGAACTCTGCTCATGTTTAATTCAGTGAATCCTGTTCCTAATTTACTCCCCTGCTCTACAGAGACAATATATTTGAGAACTAAATGTAATGTGGGAACCTCTTTTACAAATTCTGAAATCGAATAAAAGTATAAATACAATCAACAGAATTTCTAAACATGGCAGTCTAAATATAAACCTGTCTGTATAGTTTGTATGTTGCAGCTTGAATATTCTCTACTTTTCCATTTTCATATGAACAATGATCTGATTCAAATTAGGTTTTTTTTTGTCTGGTTAATTTTCTATGTGTGTATTGCCTTATTTTTTTAATCTTGAATACAAATAAAGTGTGAAAGATTGTCATTTAAACAGTACCTTTTAATATATCACTAGCAAAGCCATCTGCTGAATTCAAGGACATTTTAAGTTTAATAAGTCTTGTCTTCTGCAAGATATTATCAAACCCTCCAGAAGTAATAATTAATAATACTCAAACATTAAGCCCCTCTTTTAAGCATTTTCTAAGATAATTGAGAAAAAGGCTATGACTATATGCACAGTTAAAATAAGAAATTATTCCTGCACATAGGTTGTGCTACCTATGTTGTAATCTTCCCATCATTTACTGGGATAACGTGGGGGTTTTTGGATATTATGTATATAGTATGCTTTGAATTATAGAATATCAATTTAAAATGGTGAAAAATAAAATTTTAGCTTATATGTTTACCCATGCATTCAGTAAAATATATTAGGCTCCTAGAACACAGACAATTGTTTGTATGTTTGCCTCTCATGAAAGATTGTTTTTCTTTTCAAACTACTGTTCTTTTAAATAAGAGAGGTGTCTCATTCATGCTCTTTTTTCCAGAGCATAAAATGGGGCAAGGTACATAGAAGATGCTCAGTAAATGTTAAGAGAACTAATTAAGTGAGTATGCAAGTGAATTTAAAAACATCTGACTTTTGTATACTACAGGATTGCTATAAGGGTCATAGTCAACTAAAAGTCTATATTTTCAAATATTATCTATTTAGAAGCACTGTACAATATGAAATATCATTATCATTGTGAATATGAGTTCATTATTTCCCAAAATATATGCAGGTAGGTGCCATAGGCTTTCATGAAGGTCAAGAACAAATCTTTGCAGCATTATTTTCTGCTCACTCATCTAACTACTACAAGCTGGATTATAAAACTTTCCTGCCTACACCTTATATTATACCTCAACAAACCTAGTTTTCATTCATTTCACATATTGTGCCTTCTCCCACCTCCATTCCTTTACTTAAATTGTCCTTGACATTTGGAACAAAATAATCCGTGCATCTTTTCCATTCCACATTCCTGTCTTCTGTAAGCAGTCAGCTGAAATTTCACTTATTCAGAGAGCATCCCTCACTAACCCAGGCCCACAAGCCTTCCACTCACTTATCAGAAAGAACAATCAATTTAATTTGCATGCATAAGAATCTCTGGCCAGCAGTGCTTTGGGCAGCCATAGTTTTGCCTATTATGGTTTTGAGAAAACAGTGAATTATATTTGTGTACCCCAAGTTTCAAATCTGCAGTTTTCGTATGTTTCATTTATTTTGCTCGTCTTGAAAATTCAGCACATGTTGAATGTCTTTCTTCTACTCCAGTTACTGCGTGAGTACACTCATGTGAGATTCTGCAGGGAAAAACTTTCTAAGATCTGCTGGTTTCCTTAACCACACTCACTATGTGATTAGGTCTAGGGCATAAATTCTTTCCCTTAAAATATTAATAGTTACTTTGAATTTAATGTAAATGTCTCATAATTTATCTCATAGCAAGGGGAAGGAAAAGTGTGGGAAGCACAGTATATCAAGCTAAAAAGACTAAGATCACCCCCTCAATGCCTAACACAGCATTTGTGGGAAATCCAACTTAAAAATCATGATACTGAAGTTCTGAGGAGGTAATTAGGGTTAATTTTGAAATAGGTATATTTTAAGAATTGCATTTACTACTATGGCACTATTTTATGTGTATATGTGTACACAATGATATATTATGGATATTAAATATATGTGATTATTTATAAATAAACATAATTTATTAGTAATATGTACAAAGTTGTTGGCATTTTTTAAGGGTTTCTTTTCCCTGCTTAATAATTTTTATCAAAATTTCTTGTTTCTGTTTCTTTTTGTTGTTGTTGTTCTGTGGGCCTTTCTTAGATTCAGATGTCTGGCAATTCTTAGCTATGTGCTCATATTTAAAATAGGGTATTAAAAATTAGTTGACCATATGATATGCAGTTGAGAATTGTCAATAGTGATCTTAACTGCAGAATTATCTGGCTTGGTTGTTTTCCTTAAGGAATTCTCAAGAAATAATAATTTCGGGATATTTACCAGAATTCTTAGAGCAATCTTGCTTGAAAGTGCAAGCTGGAGAAGAAATATGGGGCAAAAGAAAATGCCTCAATAGTCACTGCTGTCTGTTTCTGAATCCTGAGCAATGTGATTCTTCAGTTCTTCTCCCTAAAGACATGGAATCCGCTTCTCTACGTCTTGAATCTCGACTGGATTTGTGACCCATTTTGGCAAATAGAATGGAGCAGACGTGATGGAAGTTCTAGCTCTTTAGCATCACAGTTGGTCAGAGCCAGTTGTAGTAAAATGCAGAATTCTGTTTTGATGTAGTTCGAGCAAATAGTGCTATAGGTAGAAAATCATTCTTTTAAACCTTAAACATTTTTATTTCATTCATGCTCCTCTCTCAGTTTCTATATTTCCTGTTTATTTTTTCTGGAACCCTGGTTCCAATTATGTACATATATATGTATTAAATATATACATATATGTGTGTGTGTGTGTCTTAAATATACACATATATATGTATATAATTGAACATATCTTCTAGGGTTTGGGTTTGGCAAACATTTTCTATAAACGACTAGACTTATCCATGAGGCCCAGTAAGCAGAGGCTCTCAGAAACATAGATAGATAGATAGATAGATAGATAGATAGATAGATAGATAGATAGACAGATATTATAAATCCAGAAATATAAATAATATATTTTACTGAGACAGAGAGCTATTCTATGGAAACAGAGAGCAGAGTTAAAAATCATCTATATAGACCTATAGATATCTATCTGTATATATACCTGTAGATATATAGTTATATCTGTGTATCTATTTATCATTATGGAGAGAGAGAGAGAGAGAGAGAGAGAAAGAGCTAAGAAATTTTAGAATCCTGGGGTTCACAAAAATCATAATGTGTGCCCTGGGTCCAGGTAGCAAACATTTTAGTCCCTTTGGGTAATATGGCCTTTGCCATTGTAGAGTAAGAATAATTACACACAATGCTTAAACAAAAGAGCATGACTGTATCAGTTATGCATTATTTACTAAATCGGATGACAGGCTGAATGTATCTGCAAGCCATAGCTCGCTGACCCTTGCTGTTCTTGCATCCTTCCTACCTTCTTCCTGCATCCCTAGCCTCACTGAGATCCTCATTCTTCTTTTCCAGATTAAATGCCATTGTCAGTCAGTATAATTACTGTATTCACTGCACACTTGTTCACTCAACCCTTGTTTACTTCCTTATTTCTACTGTGCAAAACTTCAACCTTAGTTAAATACAATTATCTGCCTACTCCATGCCCATATCTATGCAGCAGGTAAGGCTGAATGCAGACACATTCTACTTTGCATTTATAGCTGGTCCCACATTACACAGAGGACCACAAACCTCAAGTAGGCCCTTAAGGCTACCAGTCAATCCTACTGACTTTCTTCAATACAAATACTCCCTGATGCTGCCAGATGTCTATTTCACAACTTCTTCCTTATCAATCCCCTGAACCTCCTCTTCCTTTTCTTAACGAATGGCATTTTCTTCCTCACCTACGAAACTGCCTGAGTTAGAACAGAAATTCAATTACCAAATATACCCAGATTAACAGTCAATGTTTTGCTCTGTACGAAATCAAGTTTGTTAACATAAAAACATGCTTTTATTCGTCCCATGTTAAATATATATATATATATGTATTTTTTTTTTTTTGAGACACTGTCACTCAGGCTGGAGTGCAGTGGCATGATCTCGGCTCACTGCAAGCTCCGCCTCCAGAGTTCACGCCATTCTCCTGCCTCAACCTCCCGAGTAGCTGGGACTACAAGCACCTGCCACCACGCCGGGCTAATTTTTTTGTATTTTTAATAGAGATGGGGTTTCACAGTGTTAGCCAGGATGGTCTTGATCTGCTGACCTCGTGATCCGCTCACCTTGGCTTCCCAGAGTGCTGGGATTACAGATGTGAGCCACTGCGCCCGGCCTATATATATATATATGTATATGTGTGTGTGTGTATGTGTGTGTGTATGTGTGTGTGTGTATATATATGTAATCTTGATCAACTTTTCTTTCCAACTACCCTCCTATTTCTTTGTACCAAACTGCCAAAAAGAAAAGGTCATATTTGTTCACTCTACTTCTCTCTTTTATATCCAACAGATGCTTTTCCCTCACTGCATCACTAATAACCTCCAACTGCTAAATTCACTGATTTCTCAGTCTCATCTTAGGTAACCTATTTGCTGATTTGGGCACAGGTGATCGCTCCCTCCTTCCTAAAACACTTTTCTTGGTTTTTGGAACAGTAACATATTTTGGCTTTCCTCTAATGTCACTGCCTTATCCTTTTTTGTCTCCTTTGCGGGTGTCTTTGCTTCTCTTTCATGTTTTTAATGTTGGAAAGAAGGAAGGTGAAGCGTTGATCTACTTTTCTCTTCTACAGTCACTCCTTCGTCATCTCATGTCCTCAAGGCTGTGGTCTCATGATCTCAAATACCATGTATTGATTCCCCATTAAATTTCTTTTTTTTTTTTTTTTTTTGTTTTTGAGACAGAGTCTCACTGTGTCACCCAGGCTGGAGTGCAGTGGCCGGATCTCAGCTCACTGCAAGCTCTGCCTCCCGGGTTTTTACACCATTCTCCTGCCTCAGCCTCCCGAGTAGCTGGGACTACAGGCGCCCGCCACCTCGCCCGGCTAGTTTTTTGTATTTTTTAGTAGAGACGGGGTTTCACCATGTTAGCCAGGATGGTCTCGAACTCCTGACCTTGTGATCCGCCCGTGTCGGCCTCCCAAAGTGCTGGGATTACAGGCTTGAGCCACCGCGCCGGGCCGATTCCCCATTAAATTTCTGGCAAATCTGTCTTCCCAGTTGCTCAGGACAAAAACTTGAAATATTCTTTGCTCTTCTTTTTCTCTGCCACCTCACACTTCAATCTCCAGAAATATTTTCTTTAAAATTTATCCAGATACTGAACAATCCTCATTCTCCCCAATGCTACACCCCTTTCCAACACCATCACAATTTCCCCTAGATTAGTGCAACATTCTGTTAATCTTATTCTCTGCTTAGTACCTTGCAAAAACTTTCCATTTAATGTCATAAAAATTAAAGTTCTCGCACTTATCTGTAAAGACCCCATATTCTGCTCTCTGTTTACCAGTTAACCTCATTTTCTTCTTCTTCTTCTTCTTTTTTTTTTTTTTTTTTTGAGATGGAGTTTGTGCTTGTTGCCCAGGCTGGAGTGCAATGGAGTGTTCTTGACTCACCTCAACCTCTGACTCCTAGGTTAAAGCAATGCTCCTGCCTCAGCCTCCCAGGTGACTGGGATTACAGGCATGTGCCACTACGCCCTGCTAATTTTGTATTTTGAGTAGAGATGAGGTTTCTCCATGTTGGTCAGGCTGGTCTCGGCCTCCCGACCTAAGGGGATCCTCCCAAAGTGCTGGGATTACAGGCGTGAGCCATTTGATTTTGTCCGCCTTCGCCAACAACCTTGGCCCACTTGCTGTTCTGTGAAGTGGCCAAGTATGTTTCTCTCAGTGATTTTGCACAAGATGTTCCATCTGCCTGGAATGTTTTTTGAAACATCTCCTTAATTAATACCTTTTTCTTTTGGAATCTTTGTCAACTTCTTAATGTTATCCTGAACAACCCAGCTAACACCACAAACCAATCCCTCCCCTCCCAATTTTCTGCAGCCCCTTAATTTTGCTTTTTTAAAAAATGTTTATTTCATAATGTATACATAACTTAATTACTTACCATGTTTGCTTGTCTTTATTTTACCCGCATTTTTGTTTTGTTTTGTTTTTTTGTTTTTTTTACAGAGTCTTACCCTGTCACCCTGGCTGGAGTGCAGTGGCACCATCTCGGCTCACTGCAACCTCTGCCTCCTGGGTTCAAGCGATGCTCCTGCCTCAGCCTCCCAAGTAACTGGGACCACAGGCATGCGCCACTACACGTGGCTAATTTTGTATTTTTAGTAGAGACGGGGTTTCACCATGTTGGCCAGGCTGGTCTCAAACTCCTGACCTCAAGTGAACCACTCGCCTCAGCCTCCCAAAGTGCTGAGATTACAGACGTGAGCCATCATGCCTGGCTCCACATACTTTTATATAATGAAATCTCTCTGCAGATATGGATCTCGTCTGCTTTGTTCACTGATGTATCTCTCCCAAGTGCTGGGCTAGTACTTGTCACTTAAAAAATGTTGTTAAATGAATGATTTTAAACAGACCTAGAGCAAGAAAAGAATAACATGATTAAGGTTAGAATAAACATGAACAATTTCCTTTGCTCTGTTAATTTAAATATAGAAATTAAAATTTAAATATCCATTTATAACATATTTATTTGCAAACACAGACACACACTTTCTTGTACATTTATTTTGAAATAAATAGAAAAAGAAACCACCTGAGGCAATTCAGCACCTGGCCTTTCCATTTTACATATAAGTTTGTTTTTCTGCTTGTTTATTTGTCGCGTATGCACTACCACGTGACCTTCCAGATTTATTTTCTGACTCGGTGGAATAGATGATGATAATTATTTGCACAATACAGAAGAGAAGAAAAAATTGAATGGCTTAAATTTCATTATTAAGGCCTTGTAGATACATATGTTCGCAAAATATGGATTGGTATCAGCCTTCGGAAATATTGAAAAGACAAAAAATACTATTGGCAACAATTCATATTTCTTGGTATGCAAAGCAACATACAAATGGCTACTCTAACTTTGAATCTGCTGCCAAATTACTTCAATCAAATGGAAGTTTGTCTTGATTTTAATTGACTTTATATTAAATCAAAAATTGCTATGTGATCCATAGTCCAGGTTACTAAAAAAAAAAAAAAAAAAAAAAAAAAAAGGTTAGATACAGTAAGTAGTCAAGGTAATCATGTCTTTCTATTCCTAATGAGGCCTAAACTCTGATTTTTTTTTTTTTTATCTTGCCCAAATGCCCATCTAAGGGGTCAGGGGATCCATGCCCTACAAACCATAAATTTTCATCAGATGGGTCTTATTTAACCTTGTATATCATGACTTATTTCCAGCCTGACTCTAATATAGCATTACAAGATAAGGAAGAAAATAAAAATATTTCACACCCAAACACGTGTCTTTTTGGTCACATTTTGAAATGGTCCTGCAAGCCTCCCTTTGTGGGGGAAATTCACATCTGTAAAGAATCTCTATTAACATAGCCAGATCTTTCCCTTCCAGGCCCCTCCGGTTCTGAACAGATTAACTGAGAGTCTAGCACCTTTGAAAGGGTCTGAATAGGAAACATTTGTCATCTCTTGTTTCTAAGGGCAGTCGTTATGAGACTTCAAAAGAGCCTTTGTCTCCACAATTTTTATCTTAACCTGAACATTTTCTTTCTATTGATCCCACGTTCTCAGACAAAACATCACTGTTCAACCAGGAAACTGTTTAAATTTATCTATAGCCTGGGAGTCTACCCACTTTCAAGTTCTCTGCCTTTCTGAAACAAACCAATGTATTCCTTAAATGTATTTGATTGATGTTTCATTGTCTCATGCCTCCTTAAAATCTGTAAAACCAAGTTGCACTCCAACAACCTTGGGCACATGTTCTCAGGACCTCCTGAGAGCTGTGTCATGAGCCATGTTCACTCGTATTTGGCTTAGAATAAATCTCTTAAAATATTTTACAGAGTTTGAGTCTTTTCGTCGATATTAATTTCAAATAATAAAATCGATGCTAATATACTCTGATGATCCTCTGTGCAGCTATTTCAATGTGGTAGCGTTGAAAATATTATATATGTTAAGTTAAAAGATACGATAAATTAGGCCAAAGGATAAAACCAAATAAATTAGTTCCATTTGTCATCTCATTAATGTAATTTCCATTGAACTTCCACTCACTAAGTTTTGAAGTGAATTTTGAATTGAGATTGATGTTGAAAATATTTTTTACACATTTCCCTCTATCTAGGCTGTTGGATTTGTCTTGAAAAAATAGCCATAATGACACTATCTACCCTGCTCTGAGAATAATCTCTCTAAGCATACATTTGCCATATTGGAGTGTTTAATAGCATCTATAAGCCAAGCAGCAAATCTGTGTTGTCAGATCTTACATTACAGAATTCAAACAAGTATGGTCCTTGGAGAGCTACGTTTCTTTATGTACAATAGTGAAATATGAATATATGCAACTCTCTAAGATTTGTCACTGTTAACATTTTGAGTTCAAGGTTTTCTGTAATATTGAAGAAATACCGGTACACTGATCGCATATCTGTTTTGCATGACTCTTTGCAAGGCAAGGAAAACTGCGAATCCTCAGTAGGTGCGTGCTATGTGATAATCAGGTCTATTCAGTCCATACTGAATGGGTATGAGAGTACATGCAACAAGAGTAGAACAGGAGGAAAATAAAACTAAATAAGTGTTTTTTGTAGCTTTATACATTTTGTTCTAAACAACATTACATTTTTTAAAAATAGTTTCATTAAATGTCAGCAATATGCTTGTAACAGTTGTTTTACAAAACTCAGAATTTATTTTATCCATATGTGCTGGTACACCAAAATATAATGCATACATCTATCTCATGCACAAGTATGCAAACTTCTCAAATAAATATAAGTAACTTGAATTAAGAAACAGGTACAATATAATAAACAATAACTATTATTTTTTTCTACAAGACTTCAAGTATAAAAATTATATGTTATTCACTACATTGAAAGTTCAAGAAAGAAAATCACAAAATATTATTTTGTGAACTAATGTAAGTAATAATTTCATTAAAATTAACAAAACTTAAGGATATATGTTATATATATATTTACAAGCTAAGAATTTGAGGAAGAATCTTCAACCACATAAGGATCTTCCAATGAAGGCTTGTACTGTTAATATACACTACTTAGTGTTCCCATTTTTATTTCAGTAGGAATTCTAGAGAATTGTGCATTTAAATGCAATAGTCTGTATATCTGTCACCAATAGCAAGTTAGGAGAAGTAGTAACAAAATGTTAAATTATCTGAGAATAAATATTTTCAAAAGATGAACTAAATTCTTTTTGTAGAAAAAAAAATAAAAGTACTGCTGCCAGAAATATGAAATACATGAATAACCACATAAATTATCCATTTTCCAAACATGGAGTCATAAAAATGTTAAATCTTTTTCATTGCTTCTGTACTTACCACAAACTTGGTGGCTTTAACCACACAAATTTATTATCATACATTTATAAATTATAAAAATTGCAACAGTATCTTTGGCCAGAAAGCAAAGTGTCAAAATTACTGTGTTTCTTTCTGAAGCTCTAAGGGAAAATCCATTTTCTTATTCTTTTCTATTTCTTGAATATTTTCTCCCATATACCTTGACCTATTGACAGCTCCCTCCATCTTCAAAATTGGCAACATTTACATTTAGCCTTTTCTATGACAATTCTTCTGGATTCACATCTCTGTCTCAGTACTATCAAGAATATATTCACATTTTTTTACATGTAGTTGTCTTCCCCCAACTCTGAGCCCTACAACTTGGGGCTGTTCTCCAGAGGTAACTAGAAAGATTTCATATTACATATCTAATAGTACATATTATATATAAATATAATATATGTAATATATAAAGAAATACAACGTCTGTATATGTCAGAAGTGGAAATGTGGCATCTATGTTGAATTTTCTGCTGTAAACAACCCTTTTCTTACTTCTATTGTCTTCCTCCTGAACTGCAGAAAAGAGAAAAAGCTGGTACCGTATGTCTTAGAAGTATTTCCTAGAATTCCCTTCCTTCTGCTATTCTGGGATGAGTTTCAGATTCCATACCAAGCAGATGAGGCTAGAGATATCTGGAATGTGCAGACTTGTGATTCATGGTAACTTCTTGACAACGATTTGCAAATAACTTTTAAGCTGTAGCTTGAGATAGTTGATGGAAACAAAGAATCCTCAGAATTGCTTGCAGGTTCCTACTGACAATATTAGGAGAACTACAACTGATAATTTTTAATAAAAGTGTCTAGTATCTGCTTCCTTAACTTGCAGATACAGCTTCCCTGACTTCTTTGAGTCTACCCAAACTTCACTCCCCAAGTCTTCTAACACTCATGTAAACCCTAATAGTTATATAAAATCATTATTTTTAAATCAAATGCACATTAATATAGTATTTGACAGATAAATTATAAAAAAATAAAACTGAGAAGGAAAGAGCTAATAAATGTTGATTAAACAGGATGCTATCCATATTTTAAAAGATAGATTTTTCCTTCATATCCATGAACAAAACCCCCAAGTAGAGTACATTTCTGAATCAGAATAAATGTTACTTTTAAATTTAAAACATGCAATATATTTATAAAAATTTTAGAACAAGTATCTTAAAATAGGATAGAAGAAAGCAGTTTTTTTAATGAGCTACAAGATAAATTTGGAGGCAACTCTCCATATATCTGCATCTACTTTTAAAGCTTATAGACAACTTAAAATTATAAAAACGGGTGAAGATAGAGACCACTACTATTCATCCAATCTCCCCTTGTCCTTTTCTCACTGTAATATAGCTTAGTTTTTACTTGGGGGAGAAAAATACAAGCTAAATATCAGTTTCCCACTTTGAATCAAGTGTAGCCATATGACAAAGTTCAGAACGATGAGTGATAATTTAACTGAGATTTTAAATATGTTTTCAAAAAACTCTAACAGGCAATCGAGAGCAATGAGATCCACAAAGGCAATAAAATGTCAAAATAACCCCACCCTGCTAATCTAATAGTCATGGCAATTAAAAACAAACTGGGGATGAAACTTTATATTTTATACCTATGTTATTATTTTTCTGACAATACCCTATAAGTACAAGGATAGGTGCAACTTGAGATCCTTTACATTGTTGGTAATGATTTCAGTAATGATAGTATTTGAGAAAAAATCGGAGAGCAATTTGACTAAATCTCCAAAAAGCTGTATTATTACCAACTTTTAAAAATTATTTATCCATTTTATTAGTTTTGAGATACATTGTCAGTGATAGTGTGGTTGTTTCAGAATTTTGCAAAGTTCTTCTATATATGTGTGTGTGTGTGTGTGTATATATATGTGTGTATATATATGTGTGTATATATATATTCCCAAACTATTTCATGCATGTCTATCCCTCTTTTTATGTGTGTATATATATTTCCAAACTACAGTTACTATATATCCATATATCATATATATGTATTTGTGTGTGTATATCTTTCCAAAACTACTACTAAAATGGATAAATATATTACATCATAGTTTATTAGTACAATGATGTCTTTCTAGTAATTGAAATAAGTAATTGAATTTTTATATAACCTCATAAATAAGTATCAAATACAGTGCTGTAGGGAAAGAAAATCTCAAAAATTTTAGTTAGAATTAGACATCATACTTTTCAAGTCACGCTGACTAGGGAACCACCTTTGAGAAGGTAGGAGAAAGAGTAAAAGGATTAAACAATGTGAAATGTCAGCAACTTATCATAGAATTTTGGTCATGTCACAGTTGACTGTTACATGTCAGCAGTAAAAAAAAGAGTAGGGGCTGTGTTCCACACAGTCACTCAGGTATCAAGTCTCCTTTGATCATGGGGTTCTCCAGCTTTTAGGATCTCCTACTCCTCTGTATTCAGTCAGTAAATGTTGGATAGAGAGTGTAGAGGATTTTCTGTGATCTTTTCAATAGGCTTCATCTTAGGTGGTGTAAGTTGCTTTTACTCACATCATATTGGTCATATTCAGTCTAATGAAAGCAGCTGAAGACAAGACTTCTAAATATAATCAGGCAGTATGATTTGTAGGTAAAGGAAATAGATAAACTGTAAAATGTAATTATATAAAAATACAATTAATGGTTTTTGAAAACATACATTTATAGTGGATGTGTATTTGTTTTAGTTTCCTAGTGGTGCTGCTATAAAACATTAGCACAAACTTAGTGGACTAAAACAACACAAATATACTATAATAATTCTGTAGGTTAGAAATCTCATTGTCTTTAACTCAGTGTTGGCAAAGCTGAATTCCTTGCTGGAAGCCCTAAGAGAGAATTCAGTTCTTTGCCTTTTCAAGCTTCTAAAGGCTGCCAATTTTCTTGGCTTATGGTCTTTTCCTCTATCTTTAAAGCCTGCAGTATAGCGTCTTCAAAAACTCTATCTAACTCCTCTTCTGCCTCACTCTTACTTTAAAGGACATGTGTGATTGCAGTGGGCCCACTAGGATAACCCAAAGACAATCTTCCTAATTTAAGCTAATCATCTAATTAGCAAACTTATTTCCATCTACATCCTTATTTCACCTTTACCATGCAACATGATCTATCCATAGATTCTACAGATTTGGGCTGGCATTTTTGGATGGGAACATTATTCTACTTATCACAATATGTAGGAAATTATTGCCTAATATAAACAACTTGTAATATTTATTGTCTCTCTCTGGATAGATTTCTAGAGCACTTCATCTGTATTTGCAATCCTATGTTTATTTTTAAAATATAGCTGTGAATAAACATCACAAAATTATTGGTCAATTCCAGTGGTGCATTCATGTTTTCATATTAATCTTTGTGATTTCTTGCATTTTAATTAGTGGAAATAAAAATACATCACATGTTAATGAATATGAATGAAGTGAAATAATTATAGATAACTAGTTCAATGAAAAGAAAGAAATAATTTATCTTTCTTTTAAGCATAACACCTGTAAATTTAAGTGCAGTTTTAAAAGGGGAAAAAATGAGTAGGGGAAAAATAAAAGAATTATGAAATGTATACTAATTATTAAGAAAAAAGCCCATTTGTCAGAAAAGAATAAATTATATGCCATTAAAGAAATTATAAATTATCATTCAATTAAAAAAATAAGAACTACATGAACATAAGTTGACAAAATAGCAATATTTTCAGATATATTCAGCATAGCCATGTACACAGAGAAACTTCTACCTTAACTTTGAAATTTAAAGTTCCTCCTGAGCTTGGTGTGGGAGGGGGCGGGTTGCACAGTTCCTGAGAAGAAGGAAGTTCAATTACAATCAGCAAAGTTTTCCACTACCAGCAGTAGGCTTTTGATCTGAGATTGCCACACATGGTTTATGTTCTGTGAAGGGCAGATATACAAATAGAAAAGCTCTGTGTTAAGCCTTGGCAAATGCCATCAGGAAGGTAGGAGGGCAGAGTAACAAGCAAAGTTGTTACCATAAAGAGAGTATAAATTTATGTCTCTTCGTCCCAACGAAAATGATCTTATTGAAAAAGATGTAGAAATGCAAGATGAAATGTTGAGGGGAACAGGAGGAGGAAAGTCAATTACAAATTAACTTACAATTTTGTAAATTTTGAGATAACTGTAGACTTTAAAATATTTGAGTAAATATTTATATCTCTAAATGAAATATTATTCAAAAAATTTTTTCACAGATGTGTCATGGCATTTAGATATTTTGTAGTTAGCATTGCACGTCCAGAATAATTATAATTTTAACCACCTCACAGAACAATTACAAAAAGTAGTATTGATTTTTCAGCTAAGAATTTTTAAATGTCTTAAAACTCTTCATTGAAAAGCTACTTTCTTTGGTAAATTAAATAAGGTTACTCTGGTGACCTGTGAGATGTACATTATACTGTACTATTCCAGTGCTTTTTGAGGGTATATGTAATGACACTCCTTAAATCACCATGACCATGGCAGTGAGATCTAGATTATGCTTGCAGGATGTTTTCCTGAAAAGTGTGTATGCCAGTTTTTTCAGACTCCTCTTATTTCTCTTTAATTTTGGACATTTTCAATATCTTCATTGCCTTGAAAATTCTAAATGGCTGAGTAATAACATCAATTGAGAAAATTATTGTTTTCCTAGAAAATATATGTCACAATGCAGCTTTTACCTTTTGTTTTTGGATTGTTTAAAATTAATATAAGTTTAAAAAGCAAGATGGGTTATTTTTCTATGTGCAGGCAAAATATCTGAGCTATAGGGATGAATATGAGTATCAAATCTTTAAAGGCTAAAGGAAATTCAAGGAGGTCATCAAATTTCCTTAGACTAATCTATAGTTTCATTTCCCTTTTGTTTTGATTTTTGTTTTATACTCAGCAATATTACAGTTTATAGACAGAATGTATTTTAAATTCTGTTTAATGGCAGAAATTTTATTACTGGAATAAAATTGGACTACATTATTCTGCTTTTGAGAAAATAAGAAAAGAGTCTTATGACACAACAATATGATTATTAACCTAAAGACAAAAAGAAAATGAAGACAATTTAAAACATAACTGTAGAAGCCAAATGAAGAGTAACTTCTGTGGGTCAAGTTTTCAATAGAATAGATGGATGAATAAGTAGATATAGACAGAAGTTGAGTAAGTGGGGATTTGGTGTTTTTAGTTTGTATGAGTGAATGTTGGAAAATATGGAAGATTAGCAGACATGAAAGTACAAGAATCTGTCCAAGAATTTTACAGAATTTCAAGTAAGATATTACAGTGGCTGGCCTAGGAAAGTGACTCTGGAGGTAAAAATAATTATAGAGGTCTTTAATATGTATATTAAAGAGTGAAATGACAGGACTTACTGATTGATTAGGTGTGCTTCACAGAGTGAGAGAAAGAGGAGATATCAAGGAGTATTCAAAAATTTTAACATAAGCCACACAATAAATGAGTGAGGGGTTAAGTGACATGGAGGGCATAAGTAGATTAGTACGTCTGTTGAGAGATGTATTTATTTTTGAGCATTTTGTGCCTTCATGACAAATTCTATTTAACGGCAGAAATATTATTACTGGAATAAAATTGGACATTATTCTGCTTTTGAGAAAATAAGAAAAGACTGTTATGACACAACAATATGATTATTAACCTACAGACAAAAAAGTCAGAGAATATAAAAATGAAATAAATCAACATAAACATGAAATTCTACAAAGGGAGGGTAAAAAATGAAGATAGTTGTGGTCTATGTTGAGGCCTAAAAAAAGATGAATAAAAATGAGAGGAATTAATTAAAGGGTATGGATTTCCCTCATGTTCGTTGCTATTTCTATTAATAATGAATAATCTTGTAATAAGTATTGTCACTTTATACTGTGAGGTAAGTTATCCTTAACATGGTTTGCATTATTGTTTTAATTCTTTATGTCCAAATACGTCACTCTGGTTACCTCTCTTTCCCATAGTTTTATTATTGCTTTCACTTTCAGCACCACCAATCCATTCTGGACACAGCTGCAGGAGTGATCTTTTCAAAAATGGAATTTGGATTAAGTATTCCCTAACATAAAATGACTTAAATTCATAGTATATTATATTTGTGACTATGGGCATACTCAAAAATCAGATAAACTTTTCAAATTACTGTTAGGAAACAAAAGCTAAAACTATGACTCTGCTTAATTTCTCTTGCAGAAATAGGTGTTGAGTTTTATTTCTGGTGGCCATGCATTGCAGGAAATCAAAACCAGGCTAGCAGCGCTAAAGTACTCACTGAATTGGCCCTTCTGCACCCAGGAACAGAGACTGTAAACCATCAGAAACTGAGCCCTATAGCTGTGGCTTTTATAGATATTGCTCCCCTGTGATAGTGAGAGGAAAAATGATAACCATTCAATTTTGTATCGGGCTAGGCTGCTTGAGGCATGATCTCTCCCTAGTTTCCTCTGAACAACAACCCCAAGTTGAGGGGCCCAGGATTGGGGAAAGGCAACCATAAAATAATGGGTTGGGAAGAAGTGAGCACAGATTTTAAAAAGTAACAGCACCCCCCCCAACCACCCAATGTGGAAACCCAAACCTTTTATAGTGAATAATAAACTGGCAAAGGTTTCAAAGAAAATGAGATAAAATAATGGTTCTTATTTATTAAATAAGGTAACTGACAGATCAATTTAACAATAGAATGTACACACACACACACACACACATATATATATAAATACACATATATAAATATATATATATAAATATAAATACACATATATACACACACACATAAAAAATATATATAATTTTTAAGAGATGAGGTCTCACTATGTTGCCTAGGCTGGAGTGCAGTAGCTATTCAAAGGCATCATCATAGCTCGTGTAGGTCAAACTCCTGGCTTTAAGACATCCCCCAGCCTCAGCCTCCTAAGTACCTAGGATTACAGGCATGCCACCATACCCTGGATGGAAATTTTGTTTGTTTGTTTGTCTGTCTGTTTTTGAGACAGAGTCTCGCTCTTAGCCCAGGCTGGAGTGCAGTGTCGCCATCTCTGCTCATTGCAACCTCCGCCTCCCAGGTTCAGGTGGTTCTCTTGCCTCATCCTCCCTAATAGCTGGGACTGCAGGCACCCACCACCACACACAGCAAATGTTTGTAGTTTTAGTGGAGACAGGATTTGGCCAGGATGGTCTCAATCTCTTGACCTCGTGATCCACCTGTCTTGGGCCTCCCAAAGTGCTGGGATTACAGGCGTGAGCCACCTAGCCAGGCAGAAAATGTTTTTAAAGAAAGTAAATTTACGTTTCTTAAAAAGAAGAAAATGTAAGTAAAGTGTTTAAAAAAGCAAGTAGAGATAGAAATCAGGAAATGATATAAAGGCAAATGAACCATGCTCGCTTCAGCAGCACATATACTAAAAAAGGTAAATGAAACAAATTAAATTCCTTATAAAGGAAGATATTATGATTGCCACAGGAAAAAACAAAAGTGGAAACTTAGACTTCCTAAATTAGATACGCTCTGATCTGGTAATAGTCAAAGAGAATTGATCAACAAGTTATACTCAAGAATTCACAGGGATGCCCTCTTTCACCACTCCTATTCAACATAGTGTTGGAAGTTCTGGCTAGGGCAATTAGGCAAGAGAAAGAAATCAAGGGTATTCAGTTAGGAAAAGAAGAAGTCAAACTGTCCCTCTTTGCAGATGACATGATTGTATATTTAGAAAACCCCATTGTCTCAGCCCAAAATCTCCTTAAGCTGATAAGCAACTTCAGCAAAGTCTCAGGATATAAAATTAATGTGCAAAAATCACAAGCATTCTTATACACCAGTAACAGACAAACAGAGAGCCAAATCAGGAATGAACTTCCATTCACAATTGCTTCAAAGAGAATAAAATACCTAGGAATCCAACTTAGAAGGGATGTAAAGGACCTCTTCAAGGAGAACTACAAACCACTGCTCAGTGAAATAAAAGAGGACACAAACAAATGGAAGAACATACCATGCTCATGGATAGGAAGAATCAATATCGTGAAAATGGCCATACTGCCCAAGGTAATTTATAGATTCAATGCCATCACCATCAAGCTACCAATGAGTTTCTTCACAGAATTGGAAAAAACTGCTTTAAAGTTCATATGGAACCAAAAAAGAGCCCGCATCTCCAAGACAATCCTAAGTCAAAAGAACAAAGCTGGAGGCATCACGCTACCTGACTTCAAACTATACTACAAGGCTACAGTAACCAAAACAGCATGGTACTGGTACCAAAACAGAGATATAGACCAATGGAACAGAACAGAGTCCTCAGAAATAATACCACACATCTACAGCCATCTGATCTTTGACAAACCTGAGAGAAACAAGAAATGGGGAAAGGATTCCCTATTTAATAAATGGTGCTGGGAAAATTGGCTAGCCATAAGTAGAAAGCTGAAACTGGATCCTTTCCTTACTCCTTATACGAAAATTAATTCAAGATGGATTAGAGACTTAAATGTTAGACCTAATACCATAAAAATCCTAGAGGAAAACCTAGGTAGTACCATTCAGGACATAGGCATGGGCAAAGACTTCATGTCTAAAACACCAAAAGCAACGGCAGCAAAAGCCAAAATTGGCAAATGGGATCTCATTAAACTAAAGAGCTTCTGCACAGCAAAAGAAACTACCATCAGAGTGAACAGGCAACCTACAGAATGGGAGAATATTTTTGCAATCTACTCATCAGACAAAGGGCTAATATCCAGAACCTACAAAGAACTCAAACAAATTTACAAGAAAAAAACAAACAACCCCATCAAAAAGTGGGCAAAGGATATGAACAGACATTTCTCCAAAGAAGACATTCATACAGCCAACAGACACATGAAAAAATGCTCATCATCACTGGCCATCAGAGAAATGCAAATCAAAACCACAATGAGATACCATCTCACACCAGTTAGAATGGTGATCATTAAAAAGTCAGGAAACAACAGGTGCTGGAGAGGATGTGGAGAAATAGGAACACTTTTACACTGTTGGTGGGATTGTAAACTAGTTGAACCATTATGGAAAACAGTATGGCGATTCCTCAAGGATCTAGAACTAGATGTACCATATGACCCAGCCATCCCATTACTGGGTATATACCCAAAGGATTATAAATCATGCTGCTATAAAGACACATGCACACGTATGTTTATTGCGGCACTATTCACAATAGCAAAGACTTGGAATCAACCCAAATGTCTATCAGTGACAGATTGGATTAAGAAAATGTGTCACATATACACCATGGAATACTATGCAGCCATAAAAAAGGATGAGTTTGTGTCCTTTGTAGGGACATGGATGCAGCTGGAAACCATCATTCTTAGCAAACTATCACAAGAACAGAAAACCAAACACCACATGTTCTCACTCATAGGTGGGAACTGAACAATGAGATCACTTGGACTCAGGAAAGGGAACATCACACACCGGGGCCTATCATGGGGAGGGGGGAGGGGGGAGGGATTGCATTGGGAGTTATACCTGATGTAAATGACGAGTTGATGGGTGCTGACGAGTTGATGGGTGCAGCACACCAACATGGCACAAGTATACATATGTAACAAACCTGCACGTTATGCACATGTACCCTAGAACTTAAAGTATAATAATAATAAATAAATTAAAAAAAAAAAAGAATTCACTCTAAGTTAGCAAAGGGGAAAAATAAAAGAATAGAATAAAAAGCCAAGTATAAATCCCTGGATGGGCGATTGAAAGACTCCATCAAACAATTAATAGGCGTTTTTGAGAAAGAGCATAGAGACAATGGCAGACAAGCTATTATTGAGGGTAATTGCTGAGAATTGCCCTGGCATTAAGATTAGCATCTCCCCTTAATTTTAAAAGGCCATAGAGAGCCAAAGGCAATTAACTTAAGTAAATCCACACATCTAGACACACTGTAATAAAACTGTAAGACACTATGTCTTTAAAAAAAATCTTTAAATATATTACAAACGGAAAAACAAATAATTAACTAACCACATGGCCTGAAAGGTCTGTATGACTGTAGCTTAGAACCTACCAGTTCTGTAGGTTCTCACAGGGCTTTATTCCTTGGGCTCTAGGTAACTGCCATGTTGACCTTGATCATTTCTTAGAGTAGATCAAGTCATTTCTTAACCCAGCCTCTTCCTTTATTCCGTTAGGCAAAAGAATCATGCTTCTACTATACTTCTCATAATTAAGTTTTAGTTATTGCTCAGATTTCTGCTTAAATGTTTCTATTTTGGGGATAACTTTCTTGAGCTATCAACCTAAAACATTTTATCAGGCACACTTACATTCTTTTATTTCATGCACTGTGACCTTCACCTTCTTTGCAATGAACAGAAGTTGTAATTACTCAATTGTGTTTACATTTTTAAAAGGTAATTGTTTAGTACCCAAGTATTATCTGGGAAATATACGATTTATCTTATGGTCAAGCACTTTTCCTAAGTATTTTCAAATGTGTGATTGTTTTTGGATGGATCTTCTTGCAGCCTTGCAGTGGAATTCATGAGTGAATTGTTTAAGCAGATAGGACATACAAATGTGTTTTTGTTTTTTTCCCTGTAGATTATGCATTAAAAACTGAGTGCTGCATGAAGTCCCTTGAACAGGAATTGCATTTAAAGTATCTCTCTCCTTTGTGTGTCTATTCCCTGTTACATTTCAATCTAAAAATTTTGAAAATAACTTCTCTCACATACTCAGTTCCACAGCCTCCTAATTTTAACCAACAGAGTGGCCAGCTAACTCCATGATGTTCAAACAAAAAACTGTGATGAACACATATTATCTGAGGACTTCTCTCAGGAAGGAAATTTGTCTGATTCTCTGTCTTGAGACCTACCTTGTGTAACAAAATGAGTATCTGCCTTTCATTCTTTGGAATTAATCAGGTTCTTCTGCAAATTCTCTTTGTTTATTCTTTGTTCATGCCTTAGCATTCTTTACTCATTTATTTACCTTTGCAGAATTGGGTTGTTCTCCCACTGATACCCTAAACCGGATGCAATGTGCTCTCTTCTGTTCCATCAATGATGTTCGATCATTCCCTGACTTGGTAAGGGGTCAGAACTTCCAGCTGAAGTTTCAAAGAAAGAGGGCTTTAGCTGGAAATCTTCTTGCCCCTATCCTCAATATATTTCATTACCTCTCAGCAGTTGCTGTCGTCCCTTGCTGATTTTCTGCTTTCTTACAGGATATGTCTCATTTACAGGGACGTGAAGCTCTCTAAGCCGTATTCTCAGATGAACATGTTATTATCTCTGATTCAGCTCTTTTCAGGATTTTGCAAAGAAAAACCCTGTTCTTCTAAGCAGCTTATGAACAATGTATTTGATTTCTTGTTATCTGTGAGCATATTTTTCTATTGTGCCTCCCACATATTTGCAAGTCTATAAATCTACTTCCCTTTGTAAGATCTGAAAGACACTTATGCATGGAGATCATACTCTGCTCTATTACCAATTTATCAAGAATCTCCTTCGTGATTTGTATGTCTGGACTTAGCCAAGAATACCAAAGCTTAGATATTCCTCTCAGAGATGGAATCTGAGAGGTAAGCATGTAAATTCTTTAATGCTAGTGTGATAGATCTAAGCCTTGAAATATTGCTTATGATTAGCAGGTCCTTGGGAACATGGGCGCATGCTGTTCTGATTGAAGACTCTCATAAGGTCTTTCATGCTCCCATGAAAATCTCAGATCTGTAGCCAACCTTAGCAGAAAATGTATCACCATAACTCAAAACCTGGGTTATTGAGAATCCAGTCTCTTACTTAGATTTTTCTATGATAACTTTCTATTTTCTTTTGTTTTTAAATAAATCCCACTGTAATAAGATTACAGTGTTCATAAATATTTTTATTTCCTACCCTTCTTTGATTGTTACATATGATATATCATAAATTCTTATTTACTTATAAATACCTTACTGTCATTTCAATATCTATCTCTAAAATATACTCAATGTAATAGAGACTGTAATTACTTCACAACTTTTATGTACTACCTGGCACACAATGGGTGCTCAGTTTTATCATAAAAAGAAGGACATTTTCTGATTACTTCTCTCTTACCTGACCTGCAGTTACTCTTGTTTTTCAATTCACATATCTTTACATAGTAGCATCTGAACATATTTTGGTCCTTAACTTGCAGAAAAGTCCACTGTTCCCTTACTTTGAAATGAGTTACTCCTCCAACAACAAATGAACCTGTAAATGTTTGACTCAGGCTACAGCCAATGCTGTACCAAAGCAATCATGGTGTGATGGAGTAGCTTCATCACAGCATTTTCCATCTATATCATGTTGATTCTCACTCATGACCATTACCTTCTGTTACTCAAGTGTGCTTTCCACAAAGCATTCAGAATGCACAGAAGTATCCCAGATGACTCAGGCAATTAAAATAGAAACGTGGTGAACTCCTGCAATCTCTCTTTCCATTCCCATCCTGATGGTGAAAGTAAAAGTCTAAAGGAAGATTAACTGATGTGTGATTGATTACACAGCTTATCATCTAAACAGAGACACTTTTGAGAGCGAAAGGGAAAACAAAATTAAATAAAATGATCTAATGTTGAAATATTTCATTTTTACCATTATTATTACTGTGGAGGGTGTAGTATTTATATTATTATATTTTCAAAAATAAAATTGTTTCTAAAACAGATATAACCTAATCAGTACAGTAAAACAAGATTTTTAAAAAATTTTTATTTTCATTTTGTGAGTAACAAATTACAAATGAACAGAGAAAGTGTTCTACATATTATTACATGAATTAGTTTCTTAGCTTCTAATTGTTTCTAATAATTATATTTTTATGCATTTATTTTCAGTATCAGTTTATGTTTTATAAAAGTGCCAGTAACCTCTTCAAAATTGTATTTTATTATTGCAAAATTTGAAACTGAGATAGTCTTTTATTTAAGCCATGTTTTTTATTGAAAGAGTAATTTATCTTAAAATGTTGAACTGAAAACAAATTCTACTAATGAAGTATTTTCTTAAAGCTTTCTTTTTGCATTTTAATGTGTAAATACTTAAGCTCTAGCATTTTCACAGATGGTGCATTTTTTCTTTCATTTACAGTATCTTTTTCAATAAACATTTTATGACACGCAACTTGTTTTATAGGCTCCCCTTACTTATGATTATTAACAATATTTTTTCCAGAGTTTGTAGACTTAAAAGTGAAAGCTCTTTTCAGATTTACTCCATTTAGGTTCAAGAATATTCATTGACCAAATTTAAAAATGTGTGTTCTATAAAAGCATTTTTCCAACAAGTTAAGATATTCAAACTTGAGGTGCGGCTGAATTCAAAACTTCAAATTACAGGTGCGGTGGCTCATGCCTGTAATCCCAACACTTTAAAAGGCTGAGGTGAGTGGATCACCTGAGGTCAGGAGTTCAAGACCAGCCTGGCCAACATGGAGAAACTCTGTCTCTACTAAAAAATACAAAAAATTAGCCAGCATGGTGGCGGGTGCCTGTAATCCCAGCTACTCAGGAGGCTGAGGCAGGAGAATTGCTTGAACCCAGGAAGCAGAGGTTGCACTGAGCCGAGATGATGCCACTGCACTCCAGCCTGGGTGACAGAGTGAAACTCTGTCTCAAAAAAAAAAAAAAAATTAAAACTTCAAAATTAAACCATGCACAGTGTTTCGGTTCACCTTATTTAATGTTTTCAGGTTCTTTTTTGCTTCTAGAAGGAAAATTCTAAGTAGCTTTCTTTTGAAATATTTGTTTTCAATAACTGCAATTTACAAAAAGCTTCAAAAGCTGTTGTTGCTAACTGTTTTAATCATAAAATATTTTACTAAATATTTTCAACTGGTATTGAACCAAATACAACCAAAATCCAGCAGTCAAACACTTCTAAATCTGATCAATAACTGGCAGTAAAAGGAGAATAAACAATTACAGTCGAAGCGAAGATTTTAAAAAAATCTAAATTTTAGCTTATGGAGATAATACGCTGACACCCATTTTTCCACTCTGCCTATGTACAAAAGAAAACTTCAGATATGAATAAAATCACTTTAAAATAGTAGTCATTTCATCCAAATGGGAAGACAAACTTCAAAAAGTGATATGCAAAGAATTCTTTTACAAGCACTGTGGTAATTCCTCTTCCTTGGAGATAATCTTCTTAAAATAACTATTACCATTTCCTCAATAGATTTATGTCTTCTGGTTTTCCAGTGGTCAAGGCCATTCCTACAGCTTCCATCATGGTTGTGAATGTAGACAAACATTTTATTCATGTTATCTATTCATCTTATCTATTGGGAAATTTAAATATAATAGTTAAGTTTTCATTAAATGCACAATTTGTTCATGGAAAGGAAGTGTACATTATTTTGCACATGGAAAGTGCTAAGGAAGAAAATAAAGACTATCTTCTTATTAAAAAAAAAAAAAAAAAAAAAAAACCCCTGAAAAAATCGGAATGGGAATTTAAGAAAACAGGTATAATCTAAGTTTGTTGCCAACAAAACATATGGTCATCTTTAAGTATACAACACAACTCCTGTCACCTCCTATCCCTTAGTGGGGCAGTTTCTAATCATTGATCAAAAGCCTCTTTCCTTCATGTCCCACATTCTGTCCCATAATCCTTCTCGACATCCACTAATTTCTAACAAATACACAAAAACAGAATTTGGTGACCAAAAGACCTCAAATTTAACTCATCAAAATAAGTGATTTGGTAGAAGTTGTCTATACTTTTCTTGACAGTGTTTGTTTTTAATAGCCAACTTAACATTTGTGTTCTTCAATATTGGGTTTAGAAATCTATGTAACATGTTACCTGCTAAATAAATTATGGTGATTTTCAAGGTATGGCACCTAATAAATGTTTGCTGACAATAATTCCTGTGTAACTCGTATCTGGAAACAAAACATCTTACAGAGCCATTTGAAAATGTTGTTAATAACTTTCCTTTTTGTGACTCAGCATCTATTTTTAAGATACATAGAATTTCAATTTGAATTGTAACATTACATTTCAACTTTTTTCCCTATTCTTTTCCTTTCACTTGAAGGACTATCATACCAAATGCAGAATAAAGAATAGAACTTCTTGTAATGATTTGATTATAGCTTGTTAAGAATAGACTTGTTTTTCACTCATCATTCTCTCTTCAATTTTTTACTGAGCTGTGCTCTTTTAGAAATTTTGTTGAGTGGGAAGATGTGAGCTTATGTAAACATGCATTGAACAGCTGAACTGAAATGTTTATAGCCCCAAACAGGAGATTACTCATTGGCACTAGTACAATGCACAGACATTTTCATGCATGGACTGTAATTGCAATATTGTATTTGAGGAAAAATGTGTTTGATAAAGAGTGAAAACAATTCTACAGTTGCTTAGGAAGATAACATTGGTTAAGTTAACTAAATCACTGTTTCATCTACTGGTTTATATTTCCTCAGATCTAAGGAACATTATGCTATAAAGCATGCTGAAATGCTAAATTATAATTAAATAAGACATGGTATAATTAATTCTAATTCATCCAATTGAATGATTCTATTCAATTTTGTATGTATATAATAGTATTATCCATACAGAAATTACCCAGTCACCTTAATGTGCATTTTACTTTTTTTTCAATTTGTGAAAAAACTACTATCAATTTCTATCCTACTGTTTTGATCAATCTATCAAAAATGCTTGCTCTAGGTGGAAAATAATTGAATCCAATGCACTATTATTCTGCTTAAACCAATTTAATAGAATTTCCCATAAAATTTTCTTCAAGTTGGTCATTTGAATTTTAGAATTTTATGTAAAACAAAAAGAATAACTCTTCTGATTATTTTATTTAACTTGCAGAGTATTAAGGAGATGTCTTTGGGAAGAGATAGCAGACAGATTACATGTTTTTATATTTTTGCTTTATAATCCTTTACTATAGTTCCTATAGCTTTTTAAAAATCTTTTTCTAAGGATAAGAACATCCCTCATAATAGACCTTTAAAATGCTGATCTGAAAGTGGAACTATTACCAGAAAGGGGTCCCTATCCAGACCACAAGAGAGGGTTCCTGGATATCACACAAGAAAGAATTCAGGGCAAGTCTGCCGTGCAAAGTGAAAGCAAGTTTATTTAGAAAGTAAAGGAAATAAAGAATGGCTACTCCATAGACTTAGCAGCTCTGAGGGCTGCTGGTTGCCCATGTGTATGGTTATTTTTTGATGATATGTTAAACAAGAGGTGGATTATTCATGCCTCCCCTTTTAGACCATCTAGGGTAACTTCTTGACATTGCCATGACATTTGTAAACTGTCATGGTGCTGGTGGGAGTGTAGCAATGAGGACAACCAGAGGTCACTCTCATGGCCATTTTGGTTTTGGTGGGTTTTGACAGGCTCCTTTACTGCAATCTGTTTTATCAACGAGGTCTTTGTGACATGTATTTTGTGTTGACCTCCTGCCTCATCCTGTGACTTAGAATGCCTGAACCATCTGGGAATGCAGCCCAGTAGGTTTCAGCCTCATTTTACCCAGCTCCTGTTTAAGGTGGAGTTGCTCTGGTTTGAATGCCTCAAAGGGAACCACTTTTCAACTTTCAAGTTGGATTTGGAAAGAGCTGGAGTGTTGATCCCACTCTTAGAGCAAGATAAAAAAGCTATACAACTGCTAATTAATGACTTTTCTTGAAACCATCAGAGAACTGAAGGTCAAGCAACTTACCTAAAATCTCTCTCCTTGAGGAGAGAGAGAGAATCTAGGCCTTTGCTTGGCTTGAATAGACACCTTTCAATGTCATAACATCTAGTTAGTAGATTCAACTGGAAAATATAAATGAGTTGCAAAAGGCTAAGTATGAGTTAGCGTGAGAGTGTGAAGCTACAGCTGACCAGAGACAAAAAGGAATTTCTTAGTCTTGCACTTACAGGCTGTTCCTCCTGGAACCCCGCCAGGTGCTCACATGGATGATCAGGGAGAATCCTTAGAAACCATTCCCATGTGGTGTCGACTCAGGTAGGAGGCACAGGCACTGCAGAAATTCTTCCAGATCTATCTCCCATCTTTCCCATATGGAACAAAAGTCTTAATATACTGGAATAACAACAATAAATGTATTCTCCAGGCATTGGTGGAAACTCACTGCAGAGAAAGTAGGTGGAAAGAAACAGAAAAAAAGAAAAAAATCTACCCTGAGAATAGATATAGAAGTGGCAGAAACAATCACTGTATGGGATAAAAGGGGAAGATAGAAGAATGAATCTGTAAATATAGAGATAGAATTTTAGAAATCAGCCAATCTAAACAAAGAGAAAATAGAATAAAAACAGTCAACAAAGCCTCAGGGGCCTGTGGGAATATAACTAAAAATAAAACGTTTGTGTCACTGAAATCCTAGAAGAAAAGGAGGAGAATAAAGCTGAAAAAGTATATAAAGAAATAATGGCTGAAAATATCTAAAAACTTACAAAAATACAAAAACCTGCATAATAAAAAAATCAAGCTGAGTAAACCTCAAACTGGATAAGTCCAAAGAAGTATAGTACAAGAGACGTTATAGTCAAGCGGAGAGACAGAACTAGCTGGATTTCCTAGGCCTAGCTGGGGAAGGTGAATGCACGCACCTGTAAACACAGGGCTGCTAACTCAGCTCACACCTGACCAATCAGGTAGTAAAGAGGGCTCACTAAAATACAAATTAGGCTGACAGCAGGAGGTAAAGAAATAGTCAAATCATATATTGCCTGAGAGCACAGAGTGTGGGGGGAGTGGGGCATGTGGGAGGGGGTGTGGACAATGATGGGGATATAAACCCAGGCATTTGAGCAGGGAGGGACAACCGTGGTATGGGAGCTCTGGTTTCACTCTATTAAATCTTGCAACTGTAGGCTCTTCTGGTCCGTGTTTGTTATGGCTCCAGCTGTTTAGCTCGCCGACACCACTGCTGTTCGCCACTGTTCCAGACCAGCCATTGACTTCCACCCCTCCAGATCTGGAAGGGTGTCCTCTGCATTTCTGATCCAGCAAGGCAGTCCCCATTGCCACTCCTGATCGGGCTAAAGGCTCACCATTGTTTCTGTGTGGCTAAGTGCCCAGGTTCATCCTAATCGAGCCGAACACTAGTCACTGGGTTCCAAGATTCTCTTCCCTGACCCACAGCTTCCAATAGAGCTCTAACACTCACCGCATGGCCCAAAGTTCCATTCCTTGGAATCTGTGAGGCCAAGAACCCCAGGTCAGAGAACAAAAGGCTTGCTGCCATCTTGGGAGCTCTAAGAACAAAGACCCCCCTGTAATAAAACTACTGAAAAATAAAAACAGAAAAAAATCTTGAAACCAGAGAGACAAAAAAGGCACGATACATACAAGAGAAAAATGATAGAAATGATCATAGTATTATTATTAAAAACCAGGGAGATAAGAAGTAAAGGACACAGTACTATTCAAATCCTAAAGGAATAAAACTGCCAATTCAGAATTTTACATCAGGCCAAAAAAAAAAGCCTTCAAGAATAAAGGATAATTCAAGACAACCTCAAAAGAATGTAAACTAAGGTAATTTGTGGCCATCTGATTATACAAAAATAAACATCAAATAATTCAAGCTGATATAAAGAATCTAATTAATAAATTGAAGAGAAGGTGAAAACCTTCCTTATAAGAGAATTCTGATTCATAAATATAAAAAAAAAATAGGTTAAAAGGAAAATCATCATGAGAGCACTACAGCATTGAAGGCTGATCAATGTTAAAATTCATAGTCAAAAACTTTAAAGAGAATCAGAAGTTTCAGAGATTCAAAGTGTTTCCTCAAAATATTGGATTACTATGGTGTTTTTAACTCATGTTCAGAAATGAGGCTTGATTTTTTTCCCCTCTTGAACTTAGTGATTTGCACACGATATTTAGTACCTCCTGATACAATGGGATAAGAAGGCATTCCACTTTGTGGTATTCACACATATTTAAGTAGAAGAATGTTCTGTAAATTACCTGTACAGTACTCTTCAAAAGGTCATGGAGAAAAAAAAATAATAAACAAACCATCATAGAGTAAAGGAACCTAAGGAAACGTGCTATCTAAATGCAATGCAATAGCCTGGATTGTATCCTGGAGAGAAGAAAGGACATTAGTGGGAAAATCAGGAAAATCTAAATAGAGTTTGCAATTGCACAAAACATGATTACTGAGTTTTGATAATTGGCAAAACATATAAACCTACAAAATGAAGAAGCTAAGTAAACCTCAAATAGAACAAATCCAAAGAAATATGTTCCAAAGCATAGGTTTGGACAGTAATGAAAGCTAGGTGAAAGATACAAAAAAGTCCTATGTTACCTCTGTTATGCTTTTAAATGGAAACATTATTTCTAAGTAAGAGGAGGTTGTAAAAATCTTAAGACAAGTATCTGTGATATTTCCAGTTTCAACGGTTCTCTCTAAGGATGTTCTTATATCCAATCCTTGTTTTTCCTAATTTCTTGTTTTAGATGAATTATTTCAAGTTATCTGAAAGAAATACAATGACCAAATATACAAGTAAACAGACTTTCCTAAATATTTAATCTTAAATGAGAAGCACATTTATGAATTCACATCCTTGAATGCAGTCTTTCATTTGAATTTCACATGGATGAGTCAATAATGCAAATATGCTTCATAGAAAAAATGTTTCTGACAGCACCATTCTCTCACCTAGGGGAACATTTCCATGTACATATAATTGCTCCTTAAGTGACAACAACTATGAATTTCTATTAATAGGGACAATGTTTTCTCTTGCCCTTAGACTGCCTCTGGGAAGATACCTTCCCACATGTGACTGTACCTCAGCAGTCCTGCTTTCCCCTTTGCAAAATCAATGGCTTGTATAACACTTTTTATTTTTGCCCTTACATTATTTTTAATTCCTTCAAATCATTTAAGGACTTGACATAAAATTATGTTCCACATTCTTGTGAACTTTGATGAAGAAAATGTCATCTATTTATTTAAATGCCTGTGAAAGTGTTTTTACTTTATTTATCCACACTATCTTCTAGGTAATGGTTATGTATTTTCCTTGTACCTTATGTATAGAGATGCAAATTTACAAATTCAAAATAAATAATTTGAATTCTATATAGAAACTACAAATCACTACAAGCTAGGAAGACAGCTTCATTTTTCACTGGAAGTTTAAATCTGATTTGGAAAAACACTGTGAGTGTTTGTATCTCGCTATGTCTATTTGTTATGCCACAAAATCATTAATGAGTCAATCCATTCTCCTTTAATGTCCATTATGATTTTTTTGTCATTCTGTTTAATTAAATTATACTTATTCCCATATTAACTCACAATAATAACCATGCTCAACAGATGCCTAAGTTATCCACGGTCTATAACCTTCAAAAAGTCTCAATCCAGAGTCACTTCCTAAAAAACAGTTTCCTGGAAGAACCCAGCTTCCATTCAACTTACTTTTACATGAATCACTAAAATATAAACAGGAAAAAAATAAAGAAAAAATGTTATTTACTGTATATAAATGCTGTGCTGTTTTAACTGTCTTATTCATTCATATGTTCACTCTGTAATATGGGTTAAATTAGAAATCCCCCTTTGAAGATAAATTTCAAATACCGAATACTCTAGTGTTCATGCTTTATTCCCTGCACTTCTGTTATTTGTGTTTGTAGGTGATAATAATCTTTTTACTTTAAACTTCCCCGACTACTAAAGAAGTATTGCGATTTATTCACATAGTAAAGTGTCTAGAATATAGTACAATCCCAAAATAATTTGGATTATGATTTAAGGATATCCAAAGATAAAGAGTATAAGATATTGGCACAGCATAATTAAAGATGTTAGATAAATTATTAGATTCGTAAATATTGATAGTCTGCTCAATTTATTTTACCATTGTCTTGGTGTTCTTATACAATTCTAACTTGTGCCAGAGCTCTGCAAAGTAGTAGTGTATATCAAGAGTACCCCTCACCCTCAAAATCCTTATTCCCCTATAATAAATAAAAATTCAGCCGGGCGTAGTGGCTCACTTCTGTAATCCCAGCACTTTGGGAGGCCGAGGCGGGCAGATCATGAGGTCAGGAGATCGAGACCATTCTGGCTAACACAGTGAAACCCTGTCTCTACTAAAAGTACAAAAAAGTAGCTGGGCGTGGTGGTGGGCACCTGTAGTCCCAGCTACTCGGGAGGCTGAGGCGGGAGAATGGCATGAACCCGGGAGGCGGAGCTTGCAGTGAGCCGAGATTGCGCCACTGCACTCCAGCCTGGGGGACAGAGCCAGACTCTGTCTCAAAAATAAATAAATAAATAAATAAAATCAACTAAGGTTCAATAATAAATTATTAATTTCTTCCTGATTTGGCATATATTTTTTCAGCATGGGTGACTTCTTAATCCTCATTAGGTATTCTTAATCTCGATTAGGTCATTTTTAATTACATATAACCCACAAACACATGGGTCAGTTCTTATTATCATAGTAGATTTACTGGATAGATGAAGGGAAAATTAGTTCACATTGTTTTTGTCTGGTTTATCTTCATGGGGAATTTCTTATACTGATTAAGCCCTCATGAGAAAAGCATCCTGAAACTCTTTGCAGCAGAACAAGGCACTCTGGATCATACCCATTGGTGCAATTAAAGATAATGGAGAAAACTTGCTTAGTAGAGAGACTAAAACTATAGTTACTTTGACACTCAGAAGTAGCTTATGCCTACCCACCATGTGACCTTTTTGGTTGTATAAAGTTCTATTCTGAGATAAATAACTTTTTTCTTCATCAAGTTGATTTCTAAGAAGTCTACTCCTTGAAGATGCTGAAGACATTAGCCTATTTACCACGTGAATTGTTGTAAAGAATCTGTTTTGTTCTTTATCCACATTTCCTATTACCATTTCCCATTTTAGACAACATTATCTTAATACTTACCTTTGAACCGGTGGACGAATATGTACATTTACAAAAAAGAAAGGCATTATCTTTGTTCTAAACGTGATTTGTCTTATATGGTGCACAGGCACTCAGTATAAGAACCTTTTCATGCCACCCAAAGCCTATATGCTATGCCAAACTAAGGGAAGCATTATGGAAGCCCTTATATTTTTTAAAACTCTAGATATAACCAATGCATTCATGGGAAATCTGCATCCAGAGACTCATAACACAAGTTAAATTATTACTGTATTTCTCTCGAGTTCCCTTATACATTTTACCAACTTGCATAGTGTGTAATTTTGTAGAATTGCTCCACAGGAGTAAGAGTGATGTCTGTTTTCTAATCTATGCTGCCCTTTGTGGCTATCATTGCTATGGGGTATGTTTTTCTTATTAAAAATTACATATGCTCACAAAAAAAAATTGTATTGTAGCTGTTTCAAAGGCACAAAATTCGGTGAGCTTATTATAAAGAATAATGATGAATAATTTATTCTCCTAAAATAGTTGTTTCACATTTATTCTAGTATCTCCTCTTTTTGGTATTTTGTGTGTATGGTTAGAATTCTTGAATACATCATTCAATCTGCGTCTTAGGATATAGGTTGTTAGGAATGATAATCTTATGTGATCCTTTAGTTTATAATTCTATCAAAGAGAACAAAGAAAACTCATATTAAGCTAACTTCAAAGTGCTTATCTCAATGGGAATCAGCTCTCACAGACACATCCACTGTACGTAGGCTTGTTATCCATTCTGATAATATCATACTAGACTTATGCGCATTAGTGGAAAAAAAGACTCACCCTGGTGAATCATTTCCAATCATCACTGGCAGAGATTAACAGAAGTAAAATCAGAGCACCCAATAAGAAAATTATGTTTTCAGATACCTATGTTTTGTATGTCCAATGCTTTCTCTCAGGTTTTCAGAACCTGTGTTGAAAATGGCATTACTACTTTATTTATTTTTATTTATTTATTTATTTATTTATTTATTTATTTATTTGAGATGGATTCTCAGTTTGTCATTCATGCTGGGGTGCAGTGGCACGATCTAGGCTCACTGCAAACTCCGCCTCATAGTTTAAGAGATTCTCCTACCTCAGCCTCCTGAGTAGCTGGGATTACAGGTGCTCACCACCATGCATGGCTAATTTTTGTATTTTTAGTAGAGACAAGGTTTTGCCATGTTAGCCAGGCTGTTCTTGAACTCCTGACCTGAGGTGATTGGCCCACCTCGTCCTCCCAAAGTGCTGGGATTACAGGCATGAGCCACTGTGCCTGGCTCTACTTACTTTTGCTGTCTTCAAGAGTGAGAAAAACAAATCACTCACTTGTTTCTAGTAGTTTCTACAGTGACTAAGTTAGCCCTAGTGCTAGAATGTCCTTCACATTCTGTACAGTGTTCAAGAGAATATATTATGTACTTTATTCCATTTTGAATGAGAACATGTATGCCCTGCCTTAGGTAAAATGAAGTTCTGTAATATGTAAAAAGTGTTATGTAATAAATAAGTAATTTGGAGAATATTGCATATTATGCTACAGTAGAATCATATGGTATTGTTCTTATTCAAATTTGTCTTATTATATTTACTATGAGAAAAAGAGAGAAATCCATGTAAATTAAGCAGGCCATGCTGTCATTTGATTTCATGAGCACATTGTATGGTTATGAGATGGAAATATTAATGTCGACTTTTTATTCAATTATCAATTTCCTTTATAGAAGACACATATTTCCAAGCTAAGTATAAACCTGGAAATGAAAACATACTGTAGTTTTTCTTAGTGAAACACAGCCAATGCACTTTTACTATTTGGCAAAATAAATAGCCTTCCATTGCTTATTCTATGTTGGTTTAATAATACTGTTGGGTAGGAGGGAAACAGCTTTTGGAAAGGAAGTTCTGACTCAAATGTGACCTCAGTGCTTTCTCTTCTTGGTGTTTGAAAATGCACATTAAGATATTAAAGACTAAAAATTTCTGCAGTGTGGAAATCTGGGGAAGAAAATATCTTGGCTGACATGGAGCTGATTTGTTTCATCTGACTTTCTCGGGTAACTTATTTTGTTGATTATTCGTGCTTTCTCAGTCTTTTGTTTCTTAGTTCTTATCACTTTTAATGTGTCCCATATTGTAAAGCAAACAAGCATGAAGCATACACACACACACACACACACACAGAAACACGCACACACACACAAACACAAGCGCACGCATGAGTTAATGAAATATCACACTCCAGCTGCTTTTATGTCTCATTTAAAAATAAGTATCTTTATTCACTCACATTACATCATTTCCCATTCATTTCTTTTCACACTGAGAACTGAAATTTAACCCAGCACTCCAATAAATCTTTCCATGGCAAGGTCTCAAAAGTCCCTAAATAAAATATAGCATTTTTAATCCTTACCTTGCATATATTTTAAGAATCATTTAACACTGTTAACTTCCCCTTTATTTTAGAGCACATACTTTATTTAGGTTTTATGTTTCCATGCTCTACTTATTTTAAAACTACATCTCTCAATTAACCGTGCAGATTCTTCTTGCTATACCTGATCCCTAAGTTTTCATAGTTGTTGTTTGTCTGTTTTTCCCAAATTCTTATCATTCAACACACTTTCCCTCAGTAAACTCATGCACTCCAACGGTTTCAAGTTAAATTTCTAACTCTGTCCTTTTTTCCTACTCTAGAATTATCTATAAAACAATCAAACATATAGGTATATATATTTGCACACAAGAGAGTCCAACTTTTGTCATGAAGGCACAAAATGCTAAAAAATAAATACATCTCTCAACAAACATACCAACCTACTTATGCCCTCCATGTCACTTATCCCCCCACTCATTTATTGTATGGCTTATGTTAAAATTTTTGAATACTCCTTCATATCTCCTCCTTCTCTTACTCTGTGAAGCACACCTAATCAATCAGTAAGTCTTGTCCTTTCACTCTTTAATATACATATTAAAGACCTCTATAATTATTTTTACCTCCAGAGTCACTTTCCTAGGCAAGCCACTGTAATATCTTACTTGGAATTCTGTAAAATTCTTGGACAGATTCTTGTACTTTCATGTCTGCCAATCTTCCATGTTTTCCAGCATTCACTCATATAAACAAAAAACACCAAATTCCCACTTAATCAAATTCTATCTATATCTACTTATTCATCCATCTATTCTATTGAAAACTTGACCCACAGAGGTTTCTATTCATTTGGATTCTACAATTATGTTTTAAATTGTCTTCATTTTCTTTATCATCATAAACTATATCCTTACATTATGAAACAAAAAACAGAGATATATTTAAAGAAAATTGTTTTTTGTGAACATACATGTTTCCAGAGTCAAATTTCAATGCAGTAAAAATAATGAGTTGTTTTCCTTTTTACAGCATTGAAAGACTATGAAAAGCAGAATTAATTCTAAATGGATAAAGTATTATTTAAATTGATAACAGTATGAAATAAGATGTTAACGTGAAGCCATTATATATCGCAAACTTTGGCGTTACAAAATCTTATTCCAACCTTGACTATAATGATAACTTCGAACAAGTCACAGCTGATTCTCACAAACAAAATAGAATACTGCTAAATACACTGAGCATTTTTAGTAAGAACAAAACAAATGATAAATATTTGAAAGAAAACTTATTTCTCTATCATCACTGAAAATAGAATAGAAAATTCTGTCAGTACACAAAAGAGTTGTAGAAAGCATTTACAACTCTTCTCTTCCCTGTCAGTAAAATATAAATTAAAACCTAAAAAAAAGTTCTAATGGTCACTGTTCTTGCATAATGCAAGCTCTTGCTTGTAGGACTTATGTGTACATGTGTAATTCTTTTAAAAAGGGCAAAAAATGACCTACTATAGTTTTTTATTACATTGATTGTTTCCAAGAAGTGAACCAACAGAAAAGAGACTTTTCCTTCTCTTTCTGTCTACCACTTCCGTACAGGAAACTATAATTATTCTTTCTGCCACAAACTTCTAGGAGCCTTACATTTGCAGATGAGAAAGGAAAGTTAGTTGGTGCTTGTCTGACTTCCAATAAAATAATGTACTAATCCTTCTTTGTCAGTGATGTCTGCATCTCATTGATTTATTTGTAAGAATCCATGAAATTATTGAAATTATTTTGTTTATGTTCAAACCATGTAATTTCTAATGTTATGATTAATAAGATTGCTATTAATATAATTTCATTGTTAATAAAATAAAAATAACAATAATAAATTTAAAATTTGAAGACCACATATCTCAGATCACCAAGATATGTAGTAAGTGGTAACGTGTGTGCATGTGTTTGAATTTATATTAGCACTTTACAGTTTACTATTCTTTGTCAATGTCATATTTACAAACACTTTTGTTAGAAAAACACACATTTATCTTTATATTTTATACTAAATAATATATAGGCTATTTTGCAGGGAACAAGTCGTATCCCTCTTAATTCTTAACTAGAATGTTGCTTTAAAGCGAAAACTCTGGAAAGCATATTGCAAATATCCATAGAAGCTAATTTGTGAGCTTAACAAAGCTAGTTCCTTTTATTCTCACATCCTATAGATTACAGAGAAAAAAAACTGGAAGATTTTATATCTATAGAAAAACATAAATTCAGCATGTTAAAAGAAATATATAATAGATATATGCCAAATGAGAGTCATAATTGCTCTTTCTGACACTACAGTGTTAGCATGTAAAATGCGTATTGAAAAAATATATAAAAAAAAACACATACCCTTAACTATAGAATAAAATTCATACTCAACAGGGTAGATTCCTCGACAACCTAGATTAATCCTCTATCTTTAGTTTCAACTTTAGCAATTCTTCTCAGTATGCCTTAGACTAATGATTTCAGACTTTTAGATCTTCTCGGAATTTGCTAATAACATTTCATTATGTTTAATAATGTATTTCATTACCAAATTTAGATTACATGCCTTTTAGCATGTGTCATGTAGCACTGAAGTGATTACAAACAGTTACAGAGTTTGCTAAATGAGAGACCACATGACTTGATGTGATAAAAAATACAGTTGTAATCTGCCGGGCGCGGTGGCTCACGCCTGTAATCCCAGCACTTTGAGAGGCTGAGGCGGGCAGATCACGAGGTCAGGAGATCGAGACCATCCTGACTAACATGGTGAAACCCCGTCTCTACTAAAAATACAAAAAATTAGCCAGGCGTGGTGGCGAGCACCTGTAGTCCCAGCTACTCCAGAGGCCGAGGCAGGAGAATGGTGTGAACCTGGGAAGCAGAGCTTGCAGTGAGCTGAGATCCGGCCACTGCACTCCAGCCTGGGTGAGAGAACCAGACTCCGTCTCAAAAAAAAAAAAAAAGAAAAAAAGAAAAGAAAACATAGTTTTAATCTCTCTCCCCATGAAAATTTACATCACACCTTATCAGATCATTGGCTTCAAGTAGTGAACTTTCAAACACATATACTACCAATATTTTGACATACAATTTGAGAATGTACACTGTGGCAGGACTATTCTCTGCCTGCTGGTAATCTTTTCTCCAAAGCCTTGCCCATATCCCATGGCACTGCTCCCTAGCATTAGGGACCTTGGGCTTTGTTGTGAATCTCCACTGTGATGGTTAACCCATCACATAAAAAGGTGTGCCTTGGCTGGGTTTGGTGACTTTGAAAGGCCTAGGTGGGAGAATCACTTGAGACCAGCCTAGGAAATATAGTGAAACCCTGTCTCTACAAAACATATGAAAAAATGGCTGAGTGTGGTGGCATGTGCCTGTGGTCCCAGCTACTATGGAAGCTGAGATGGGAAGATCACTTGAGCCAAGGAAGTCGAGGTTGCAGCGAGCTGTGATTGCACCACTGCACTCCAGCCTGAGCAACAGCATGACACCCTGTTATACCTCAAACTTCCATTACATTGTACATGCACAGAGGACTGCTTCCATTGTAATTTAGCAACTAGCCTTTAACACTGGACTGTAAGCAAAATTGGAAGTCATTCACTATGTGTTTAATGTACTCTGTCAAGTGTATTCCCTGTGAGATTTGTTATTGTTTTCTTGTTCTCTCCTTGACTGTAAGTATTGTGAAAAGCAATTCTAAAAATATCTTTGTACAGAAATAAAACATTTGATTGGTGAAATCATACTTTGATCACCTTCTTATTTTAACTACACAAAAGAGAATGCCTTACATTCTTCTGTTGAAGGTTGGACATGATGTATTGGGTGAAAGGCAGTGAGGTATGTTGGCCGTTAATTTTATATTTATGTGGCTAAGAGTTCAGCTTTGTTTGCATTCTGCTTAAGCTTTAGCGTCAAGGCTAAAATTTCCTCATGCTTGTTGTCTCCCCTGTTGTTTTGGGGTTTTCCTAGAGACTCCCTAAATAGATTCTGAGGCTTGCAGGTATTTTAACTGAAATAGCTCATAATTATAAGGAACACTATGGATGTGGTTGGAAGGTGTTGGCAGAGAGAAGCCTTCTATAATTCTATGATTGGGTCTTAGTCTTTTAGTGAGGCTGAGTTGGCTATTTCTCTTCCCCCATATGGAAGGACAGAGGGAACTGGAGATGAATAGTTCTTTTTCCTCCACCTTGGTGAGGCTTTGGTAAAGCCCGGTAGAGTTAGGCTCCAGTGAAATAGTTTCACTTAAGGGCAGGCCCTGTAAAGGATAACAGAGAGCTCTGAGCATATCTAAAACTATATTGCTCCTCTCCGCGCTGAAATCAGGATGGCGTTTATCTTCCATCTTTATGGTGTGAAGCAGTAGGGCTCCTTAGGGGTAAAACTCTGGAAAGTGTAGAAGTTTCCCTGAGTCTGGGCCCCCTTGGAGTATTTTACTCTCAAACTCTTCTACATTGAGCCTCCATCAGTTTGTCAATTATAGCTTAAGACTCCCTAAGTTATTATCTATCTGTGGGCTTCTGTTCCTAGGCTTCTACTGAGGTAAAATATTATTCTTGTTATCTGCCTGTCTGTTTCTTCAATTTTAAGATAGACAGTTTGCCCTGTGACTTCAATTATCTGATGGATATAAGAAAAGAAGTTGATTTTTAGTTTGTTCATTATTTTTACTTGTGAGGATAGGAGTGGCAAATTCCAAGCTCTTTACATGTCAAATTAGAAACATGATAGAAACTTAAGCATTTGTCTTTTGCTTTCTCACACTCTCCACCTAGATAAGTGAAATTTCTTTTGATTTTGAAGAGCAATATTCATTAAGTTTAACTGAAATAATGAGGGTATCATTCTAGGACATTAGCAATAAGGAAAGCAAGAACTCAGACCAAAACCAGAAATAATTGAAAGAAAAAGATCAAATAGGCTCGACAGTATCTAAGGTAAAATATGATTACTTGCAGGATACAACAGAGATCTACTAGTAACTCTTACCAGTGCCACATCCACAATTTCCATCATAGCTCACCCCTTTCTGTGAACTAAGTTGAACTGACTAACCACAATCTGGTGTCATTAGTATGGCTCAATGTTCTCTATTTCCAATTTTCTAGTTTTTCTTGAACACCACATTCCTTATAATTGTTTTTCTCTATATAAATCTTTCTTCATTGTCAATCACTTATTAGATTCTTTTTGTGTTTTTCAACTTGTAGTCTACTCTTTGCTAGTGACTAATAGATCTCTCCCTCTCTCCTTGCCATCTCTCTCAATATGTTTATACATATACACCCACTGACAGTCATTACACACACATAGACACACAACACACACATACATCTCTCTGTCTCTGTCTCTCTGTCTGTATGGCTATGCCCAACATATTCACTTTTCAGAATTTATTTGATAGTGTATCTAATCCAGCAAATATTAAAGTACAAGAAATTTTAAAAAGAAGACACAGAATATAGAATACAGTGACTGATCCACAAGAGAAGAGACAGGAGTTTCAGGTGGACCGAAGAGGAGACAAAATGGAAAGCAACCACAATAAAAAAGAAGAGAAAGTAGAGGGTCTTTGAAAGAGGTAAAAAGAAAAGAAAAGGCAAAAAAGGCAGATTATAGATTTTTTGGTATAATTCACACTTTAGGTGAAATTAATGATATAAGAAAGAGATATCATGTAATCAATCAATATAATGGCAGCAATCATTACTCTAGCAGAAAAGGCAACAAAAATTATACAAGAAAGTAATGTTAAAAACAGGAAGTCAACCAAACCACGGTCTAATTTGGAAGAAGAGGTGAGTGGATAAGAAGGTAAGTGTGTGTGTGCATGTGTGTGTGTGTGTGTGTGCACGCATGTGTGTGAGCATATGTGTGAAAGAAAAAAAAGAGTGTCAGAGAAAGAGAGAGAAAAACAGAAAGACATTGGACTTTTTATCATGATTATATTTTTTTACTGGCCTCTGGGTTATGAAATTGGGGTCTCAGAGAAGGAATTGTATTCTACCATATCATCAGCACATACAATATTTAATTCTAATATTAATGTAGCCATTATCATTTAGTATTAAGATTGTATTATCATATATGATTATAAACTGAAAATTAAACATTGTTTTTCTTTTTGAATTTAAAAGTATAGTGAACAGAGTTTGGAAGGAAAAAGAGGAGAGTTGAAATGAACAAAATAGTGAAAACATAAATGTTGAAAATAAATGTTAAAAACTGAATGGTCAGAAGTCAGCCTATTCTTCATGGAGGTTGTTTTGAAGATTAAATTTGTATATCCACTAAAGAAAGTGAAAGTAGTGATGAACCAGCAATGAAAGCAGTTAGGGAATGAAGATTGAAGGGATATGAGTTCATGAGAAAATCCTCACTCACTCCAGCAGAAAGTGGTCAATATCTAATGTAGACACTTGAAATAATAGGTACAGCATACATAGAGTTTAGAGACCTGGAACCAAAAATTGGAAGGACTAAAAGTACTAAAAGTTCTGATTTCTGGGGAAAGGAATGAGGAGTAGGAGGTGTTGGACAATTAACTCTGTTTTCTACAATCTACCATTTTTTACTATGTAATTTTATAAAAACTTAAAAGCCTTAAAAAAAATATGATACACTTTGTTGTTTTATTCACCTGGTATTTATTAAGAATCTCTTGCCGAGTGCGATGGCTCACACCTGTAATCCTAGCACTTTGGAAGGCCCAGGTGGGTGGATCACGAGGTCAGGAGATCGAAATCATCTTGGCTAACACGGTGAAACCCCGTCTCTACTAAAAATACAAAAAATTAGCCGGGCGTGGTGGCGGGCGCCTGTAGTCCCAGTTACTCAGGAGGCTGAGGCAGAAGAATGGCGTGACCCCAGGAGGCAGAGCTTGCAGTGAGCTGAGATCACGCCACTGCACTCCAGCCTGGGCGACAGAGCCAGACTCCATCTCAAAAAAAAAAAAAAAAAAAAAAATCTTATGTTTCAGCCCTATGTTTTGGATTAGAGTGTAAAACAGTCAAGTGTATTTTATTACCAAATTTAAATTATGCATGATTGATTATAAAGAAAGTAGAAAAGAAAAAATAATAATACATGTGATAAGAGTTAAGAAGGAAATAAGTAGTAATGGGTAAAAAAGTAATGGTGCAAGGGGTTCAGGAAAGACCTTTTAAATGACAACATCAAATACATCAAAGATGGGAAGGAGCCAGAATAAAAGAACTACATAATTTTTTTTCAAGGCCAAAGGGACAGACATGCTTAGTATAAAACAGCATAAAATTTTCTAGGGCCATTTAGAAGGCCACTGTATCTAAAGTGATCTTCATAAGAGGGTGCGCCTCACCAGATGCTGCCCCAGAGGTAAATGCGTCATAGGTTTGTATGACACTGCAAAACATTTGAGAATGGTCAAAGGTTGAAGAGAGTAACAAGTATATAAACATGTATTTGAAAAAAGGATCAACAGAACATTTTGAGCCATTAAATATATTGGTTTTAAAAACATATTCAAATGGAATGCTCCTAGCTTCTGGCTTTGGTAAGTATGCAGACAGGGATGTAATTATTCACAATGCTGGGCGAGTGAAAAGGTAGAGGAGATATAGGTGAGCAAGCTTCAAACATGTTATAATGTTTCTTTGATTGTGAACTATCAAAGTGATAAATAGGCAGTGTGACATACAAGCATGAACTTACGAAAAACAATTGGGCTTGAATATGTAAATATTATGGTTTAAAGAATATAGAATCTATAATGTAGATGGTATAGTAATGATGTTACCCAGGGGAAAAAAAAAAAAAAAATATATATATATATATATATATATAGACTGTCAGTAGGTCTTAGAAACAAACCTTGAGAGACTTTTAAAAGATTAGTTCATGTCAGGAGAGGTGTCAGTTAACTTCAAGTCAGAAATCTACACACTTAAATGAGAGGTGTTTTCAAATGATTATTGTAAGTGAGAAAAATGTGGGTGATAAACCTTTTATCTTCAATATTTTATAATATGGTCACACCAGTCTAGCAATTTTCTGACAATGAGGTCAGTGAGCTAAATTTGACAATGCTTCATGGCATTAGGGTCATCCTGGCAACTGCGGGTTACGTCTCAGTAAAGTGATGGTGTGAGAAAACTGTGAACAGTGGAGCTGAAGGTGAATTGGTGGCTTTTCACTTACCTCAAATAGGGGCAGCAACAAAAATATAATGATTAAAAAACCTTGCGTTGCAAATGCCCTCTGCTCTATCACTGCCTTGAGGAAATAGTGTTGATTTTCAAACTTTTAATGATGACCTATCTTAGTGACCTAGAAAAGGATGGCAGTATCTGAGATGATTTTGGATAAATGTACATGAATTATAACAAAATAATGTTATAAGTTATTCTAAACATTTGCCAATGATGTTCTTCAATTAATAATAACTAAACCGAATGAATCAGTATTCAACTGGCATTGAATAGCGATGCTCAGGTTCACATAAATCTGAATCCATCAATCATAAACTTCCTTAACATCCCTATTGAAGTGATGATTGACTTTGTACTAAATAACTTCTATAAATGTCATTGTATAAGATAAATTTATCCTATGCTCAAATTTACCCTTCATCTCCACTGTCATCCTGTTTAGATTAGCAAGCATTCTTACTTAGAACGTTTTTTTTGGTTTGTTTATTTTTGCTATTTGTATAACTCATGGGAAAAAGTCACTGATTCTCCCAATTCAACAAAAAAGTCATTTCAAAGGAGTTGACTTTACAAAGCTAAATTAATCCTCCCAAAGATTCTGTTTTAGCTGGTAATTCCCTTCATTCTGATTATGTAAAATTGAAAGTTTTCTTGAGATGATAAAGAAAATGCATGAAATTAAAATTTAAGTACAATAAACATATCATTAAAATTCATGAAACTAGAAATAATACATACAAATTTACAAAATAAGCAGAAAAACATCAGAGGAAATGAAACAGTTAAATAGTAATTTCTACATTTACTTTACAGTTTGATTTTTAAAATTTGTATGAAAAACAGAAATAAAAATTATATACCTTTTTTCTTGGCATTAAACACTTGCCAGAATTTGTTGTATATTGATTTTTTTCTAAATTCAAAAAAGTAATAAACAATAAGATAACATTCATAAATAAGGTCAAGTTTTAGGTAACTATAGAAATTATAGCTATAGAAAACAGCAGAAATCTATTAAATTAAAAGGCAACTGAAAAATTTCCCTTGTACTTCCCAGCCAGGAACCATATATATATAAAAAAAGCTAAGGCCTTTCCTTTCCACCCTTTTCTTTTTTTTTTTTTTAACTTTTAAGTTCAGAGGTACATACGCATGCTTGTTATCTAGGTAAAATTGTGCCAGGGAGGTTTGTTGTGGAGATTATTCTGTCACCCAGAGAATAAGCCTAGTACTCATCAGTAATTTTTCCTAATCCTCTTCTTCCTCCCACCCTTCACCCTCTATAGGCCCCAGTGTGTGTTGTTACTCTCTGTGTGTCCATGGGTTCTCATCACTTAGCTCCCAGTTATACATAAGAACATGAAATATTTGGTTTTCTGTTTCTGCATTAGTTTTCTAAGGATAATGGCCTTCAACTCCATCCATGTCCCTTAAAGGACACAATCTCGTTCTTTTTATGGCTGCATAATATCCTAATGTATAGATACCACGTTTTCTTTATCCAGTCTATCACTGATGGGCATTAGGTTGATTCTGTGACTTTGCTATTGTGAATAGTGCTGCAAGGAACATTCAAATGCATGCATCTTTATAATAGAATGATTCATATTCTTTTGCCTATATACCCAGTAATGAGATTGCTGGGCTGAATTCCACATACTCTTTCTTTTTTTTCTTTCTAAATTCCAAATAAATATGCATACACTTAAATGGTACTTCTTACTCTCACTCTTTGCTCTATAGCATAACTTCCAAAGTACATATTTATATGCAAGATAGATCAACTTAGGAAACAGAATTAGCCCATATAAGGTCATATTTGAGAAAGAAATGTACTGGCCAAATAGATGCTACCTCACTGGTTTGGCCAATTATCAGAAGAGTAAGCAGTTTCTTTCATAAATAAATGATTTCTCAAGCATCAATGGGAAAAAGTCACATGGACTTTTTAGGCTATGTTATATTAGATTTTTCTAGACTCTTTAAAATAATTCATATTATATTTTCCAATAGTCCTATAGGATGCTTTTATTGTCCATGATTCTTAAGCTGAATTCTGTTTATACGTGTACACATAACTTGTGTCACATTCAATTTACCTTTCAGCAGGACTTACAATAAAAATCACTCAAGTAAAACGCTATAAGATAAGTAAATTTCAAGCATAATAAGCAATGAATTTGTTATCAAGTTTTAGACAAAATGTTTCCAGCAATGGATGGCATCAGTCCAGTTTAGGCTGCTGTTATTATTATAACAGAATAATACCTGAGACTGGATTACAAAGAACAGAGATTTATTTCTTACAGTTCTAGTAGCTGGGGTTGAGGGGCCAGCATTTGGCAAGGGCCTTCGTGCTACATCATGTAATGGTAGGAGGCAGAAGTGCAAGAGAATGTGTACACATGTGCGTGTCCGGGAGAAAGTGGGGAAAGGGGCTACACTCATAATTTTATCATGAATAGGTTTGCAAAATAACTAACACATTCCCACAATAATGACAAGAGGGCAGAACTCCGATGGCCTAATTACCTCTAAAGTGTCTACCTCTCAACACTGTTGCACTGGGGACAGTTTTCAACACATGAATTTTGGAAATACCTTTGGGGTGATTTAAGCTACAGCAGTGGCATCATTCATCATGAAGCGTGAAATATATCTCTATGCCTAAAATAATCTTTTTGCTTGTTTACTTTGTGCAGCAATCTGTGAAACTCTGCCTTTCAAATATCTATTGTGATAGTTCAAGTTTCTCTTACAAAGGAAAAAATTTTATTTAATAACTTGAAAAGTTTCCATGCAAAAAAATTCAGTCTACTACAAATAATTTATTATTATGTGGCATGGTCATAGACACTCCGCCGTCATACACAATGCTCCAAGAAGAATTACGTTTGTCATTGTCAATACGCTTCCAGGCTAAAATTAATTTATGTATTTATGAAAGCCAATTGCTTATCAAATTAATTACTTGTTAATTATGTTGTTATTAATTTTAGCTGGTTGAATACCAATTTGTTTTAGATTTTAAATTCATTAAAACTTGTAAGCCCCCTATTAATATTGATCTTTGGTGCTATCTATTTGCTCAAAAAATTTAAAATAACAAACAAATATATCTAAATAGTATAAGGTAAGATCATATAATTAAAACCTGACTTTATTGAAGTTTCTAAAATCTCTATATTTCTCAATTATATACAAATATAATTATATGTATACATAATAAAGCAAATATAAAAATATGAAAGCAAAGATTATATATAATATATAATTAAAGTAAATACTATATATTACAATACACATATACAATATATTTGATATAAATATAATTTGTATTTATATAATACATAACTATATATAATACATATAAATATAATTATGTGAAACAATGAAAAAATAAACCAGAAGACCATTCCCTATGAATAGTCCAATATAAAATTCAAGGATCTATTTTCTTTTGAAAATATGACTCTCTGAATTTTATAAGGGTAACCTTTTAAATACAAGATAACAGATTTTAATTTTTCAAATAAATTTGTTTTGCAATCTAATTTTAGGAATCTGCTTAAAAGTGTATTAAATCATTAACAGTAAAACTAGTTCACTGGTTGATTGTATCTATGTATATCTACTAATATGTTTCTATGTTGTGTTGTTATTTTTAAGCCCATCTAAATTACAATGAAAAATGAAAAAACTTAAAATTAATAATAGTTTGGAGATCAAATACTCCAACTTGCTAGACAAAATATGAATTTCCCTAATAGTTATTGACGTGTATTGTATAGCTGCTGCTTAATGTCTGCTGCAGAGCCTGGTGACTTATTTCTTGATAGCACAATTTATGGAATTATTTATAAAATTGAATAATTACCAAAAAATCTTGTATATAATTACAATATATATTTAATTGGTATGGTAGTTGTACATATTTTGGAGATGCATGTGATATTTTGATACTCTTGTACAATGTGTAATGATCAAGTCAGTGTGACTGGGATAGTCATCACTTCAAATGTTTATCTTTACTTTATGTTGGAAACATAACAATTCTTTGTTTCTAGCTATTTTGAAATACACAACAAATAATTCCTTATAATATCTCTATTGTATTATCAAATAGTAGAATTGATTCCATCTATGTAACTGTAATTTTGTACCCTTTAACCAAATTCTCTTCCCTCTCCCTCTCCTCTTCCTTTTACATCCTCTGGTGACCACCCTTCTGGTCTCTCCTTCCTTGAGATACACTCTTTTAACTCTCACTGATGAGTCAGAACATGTAATATTTGTCTTTCTGTGCCTGGGTTATTTCATTTCATGTAATGACCTACAGTTTCATCCATGTTGCTGCAAATGGCAGGATTTCACATTTCTTGTTGGCTGAATAATATTCCATTGTGTACATATACCACATTTTCTTTATCTATTTATTCCCTGATGGACACTGACATTGATTCCATACCATGGCTATTGTGAATAGTACTGCAATAAACATGGTATTGCATGTATCTCTTTAATATACGGATTTCCTTTCTTTTGGATGTATACTCAGTAGTGAAATTGCTGGAGCATATTATAGTTGCATTTTTCATTTGAGGAACTTCTAAAAGTTTTTCAGAATGGCCGTACTACTTTATATTCCCACCAATAGTATGCTAGCATTTCTCTTTCTCCACATCTTCATCGACTTTTTTTTTTTTTTTTTTTTTTGTCTCTTGGATAAATGCCGTCCTAACTTCGATGAGATGATATCTCATTGTGGTTTTGATTTGCATTTCCCTGATAATTGCTGCTGTTGAACATGTTTTCTACATACCTGTTGATCATTTGTATACCATCTTTTGAGAAATGTCTATACAGGTTTAGCCTTTTGTATTTGGATTTTAGGTTTTTTTACTATAGAGTTGTCCGAGTTCCTCATATATTCTGGTTATTAATGACTTGTCAAATAACAAATATCTTCTCCCATTCTATAGGTTGTCTTTTCACTGTATTAATTGTTTCTTTTGCTGTGCAGAAGCTTTTTAGTTTAATGTAACCTCATTTATTTATTTTTGCTTTTGTTGTTTGTGCTTTTGAAGTCTTACCCCAAGAATTGTTGCCCAGAACAATGTTCAAAAGCACTTCCCTATAGAATTACATTTAAATCTTTATCTTCTGTGACTTCATTTTTATATATGGTGAATGATGGGGATCTAATTTTACTCTTCTGCCTATGAATATGCAGTTTTTCCAGCACCATTTTTTTAAACAGACTCTCTTTTCCACAGTTTGTGTTCTTGGTGACTTCACTGAAAATAATTTGGCTGTAAATATGTGAATTTATTTTTGATTTCTCTATTTTGTTCCATTGGTCTAAGTGTCTGTTGGACAGCATCATGTTGTTTCAGTTACTATAGCTTTGTAGTATAATTTGAAATCAGCTGGTTTGATGCTTCTACCTTTGTTCTTTTTGCTGATGCTTAATGTAAGTATTCAGGGTCTTTTGTGATTTAATAGGAAATTTGGGATTCTTATTTCATTCCTATGAAGAGTGTCATTGGCAAATTGATAGGAATTGTAAGTCACTTTGTGTAGTATAGACATTTTAACAATATTGATTGTTTAAATCCAATAAACATATAATATATTTTCATTTTTGTGTCCTCTTCAATTTCTCTCATTAATATAATTTTTTTCCCATAGAGCTCTTTCACTTCTTTGGTTTCTATGTATTTTTATTGTTTATAGCTATTATAAAAGGGAATACTTTCTTGATTTCTATTTCAGATAAATCCTATCAGTATACAGAAACACTACTGATTTTTGCATGTTGATTTTGCATCCTTCAACTTTACTGAATTTATCAGCTCTGACAGCTTTTTGTTAGAGTCTTTATGTCTTTCTAAATATGTCATCTGCGAACGAAGATACTTTGACTCCTTCATTTCCAGTTTGGATGTCTTTTGTTTCTTTATCTTGACTAATTCTTCTGACTAGAACTTCTAGTACTGTGTTGAATAAAACTGGGCATCCTTGTCTTGTTTCAGAACCTAGTGGAAAGGCTTTCAATTTTTCCCCATTTAGTATCTTATTAGTTGTGGGTTTGTTACATGTGGCCTTTATTATGTTGAGTTATAGTTCTTTAACACCCGCTTGTTGAGGGTTTTTGTCATGAAGGGGTGTTGAATTTTATTGAATGCATTTTCAGTGTCTGCTGAAATTATCAAATTGTTTTTATTTTTGATTCTGTTGATGTGATGTGTCATGTTTATTGATTTGTGTACATTAAACCATCTTTGCAGCCCTGGCATGAATTCCACTTCCCTATGGTGCGTAAAGGATTTTTTGTGTTTTTTTGAAATAGAGTTTCACTCTCGCTCAGGCTGGAGTGTAGTGGTGCCATCTCGGCTCACTGCAACCTCCACCTCCCGAGTTCAAGCTATTCTCCTGCCTCAGCCTCTCAAGTGGCTGGGATTACAGGCCCCCACCACCACGCCCAGCTAATTTTTGTATGTTTAGTAGAGACGGGGTTTCACCATGTTGGCCAGTCTGGTCTCAAACTACTGACCTCAGATGATCCACCCTCCTCGGCCTCCCAAAGTGCTGGGATTACAGGCGTGAGCCACCATGACTGACTATTGAGTGAAATTTTTAAAGTGCTGTTGAATTTGTTTTGCTGCTATTTTGTTGAGAATTTTTAAATCTATGCTCTAATTGGAGATATTGGCCTGTCATTTTCTCTTGTTCTGTCCTTTTCTGGTTTGTTATCACGGTAATGCTGGCCTCATATAATAAGTTTGGAAGTATTTCCTTCTCTTAATTTTGTTTGAAATAGTTTGAGTAGGATTAGTATTGGCTTTTACTTAAAAGTTTGGTAGTATTCAGTAGCAACCCCAGCAGGTCATGTACTTTTCTTTGATGGCAGAATCTTTGTGCTTCAAATTTGATACTCATTATTGGTGGTTCAGGTTCTCTATTTCTTCCTGGGTCAATCTCGGTAGGTCGTATGTGCCTAGAAATTTATCTACTTCTAGGTTTTTCATTTTGTTGGCATAAAGTTGTTCTTGGTAATCTCTAATAATTATTTGTACTTATGTAGTAATAGTTATTTTTTTTTTGTTTCTCTGGTTTTATTTATTTGGGTTTTCTCTCTGCTGCTTCGTCTAGGTAAAGGTTTGTCAATTTGATTTATCTTTTCAAAAAAACGACTCTTCATTTTGTTAATTTTCTGTATTATTGTTTTAGGTCTCAATTTTATTTATTTCCACTCTGATCTTTATTATTTCTTTTCTTCTGCTATTTTTGGATTTGGTTTAATCTTGCTTTTCTAGTTCCTTGAAGTATATCATTTGATCGTTTATTTACAGTCTTTCTGTTTATTTGATACATGTGTTTATTGCTATTAAACTTCTGCCTTAGTACCGCTGTTGATGTATCCAAGAAATTCTGGTATCTTTTGTTTTCGTTTTCATCTTCATTTGTTTAATTATTTTTTAAATTTACTTCTTAACTTTTTAATTGATCCATTGTTCATTCAGGAACATCTTTTTAAATTTCCATGTATTTGTATAGTTTCCAAAATTCTTAGTATGGATTTCTAGTATTATTCTCTTGTGGTCATAAAAGATACTAGGTAAGATTTTGACTTTTTTGAATTTATTGATATTGCTTTGTGGTCTAACAGATGGCCTTCCTAGAGAATAGTTCATGTGCTGATGAATAGAATCTATGTTCTACAACAGATGGATGAAATCTGCTAAAAATGCCTGTTAGGTCTATTTGATCTATAGTATACTTTAACCCCAGTGTTTCTTTGCTGATTTTTTTGCCTGGATAATCTATTCACTGCCAAAAGCAAGCTGTTGAAGTCCCTTACTATGATTGCATTGCAGTCTCTTTCTCTCCCTTTGGATATATTAATATTTGCTTTATATATTTTGGGTAGTCCAGTCATGTATATTGACTATTATTATATACTCTTGCTGAATTGAAAACTTTATCATTATGTAATGACCCCCTTGTCTCTTTTTACAGTTTTGACTTATAATCTATTTTATCTGATATAATTATAGCTTATATTTATATCAGATAAAATAGAAAGACTACTCTTCTTTGGTTTTCATTTGCAAGTAATTATTTTAATCCCTTCAATTTCAGTTATAATTGAAGTGAGTTTTTTTTAAGAAGCATATAACTGGGTCTTGTGTTTTAATCCATTCAGCTATTCCATTTTTTAAATTACCTAATTTAGTTCACTTCAGTTGATTGTTGTTATTGATTGGTAAGCACTAACTATTGCCATTTTACTACTTGTTTTATAGTTGTTTTATAACATCCTTTTCTTTCTTTCTTTCTTTCTTTCTTTCTTTCTTTCTTTCTTTCTTTCTTTTCTTTCTTTCTTTTCTTTTCTTTCCTCTTTCTTTTCTTTCCTCTTTCTTTTCTTTCCTCTTTCCTCTTTCTTTTCTTTCCTCTTTCTTTTCTTTCCTCTTTCTCTGTCTTTCTCCCTCCTTCCTTCCTTCCTTCCCTCCCTCCCTCCTTCCCTCCCCCTCTCTCTCCCTCCCTCTCTCCCTCCCTCTCTTCCTCCCTCCTTCCTTCCTTCCTTCCTTCCTTCCTTCCTTCCTTCCTTCCTTCCTTCCTTCCTTCCTTCCTTCCTTCCTTCCTTCCTTCCTTCCTTCCTTCCTTCCTTCCTTCCTTCCTTCCTTCCTTCCTTCCTTCCCCTCCTCCCTTTCCTCCCCTTCATTCCTCCTTCCTTCCCTCTTTCTTTCTTTCTTTCTTTCTTTCTTTCTTTCTTTCTTTCTTTCTTTCTTTCTTTTTTCTTCCTTCCTTCCTTCCTTCCTTCCTTCTTTCTACCCCTCCTCCCCCCCTCCCTCCCTCCCTCCCTTCCTTCCTTCCTTCCTTCCTTCCTTCCTTCCTTCCTTCCTTTCTTCCTTCCTTCCTTCCTTCCTCCCTCCCTCCCTTCCTTTCTCCCCTCCTTCCCTCCTTCCATCCTTCCTTCATTCCTTTTCTGTTTTCATTCTTTCTTGCTTTCTTGCTGTATTTATTGTTGTCTTCCTTTATCTCTGGTGGTATATTTTAATTTATTTTTTTAAATAATGTATCTATTATAAGTTGGATTACCAAAGGATTGACAAAAATATCCGATTGTTACAACAAGTTATTTAAAACTTAGAGCAACTTAACATTTGTCACAGTACAAAAAAAGAAACATATTAACAAAAGTCATATGCATTACTTTCCTTCTTTCCCCACATTTAAAATTTTTGATGTCACAATTTGCATGTTATAATGCCTACCTTGACAAATTGTTGTAAGTATTATTATTTTTAATTATTTTTATCTTTTAGTCTTCCTAGTAAAGATATAGGTGATTATACACCATATTCACAATACTAGTGTAACAATCACATTAGCATCTGGTTTTTTTTGTTTGTTTGTTTGTTTTGGGTTTAAGAATTCCCTTTAGCAGTACTTATAGAACATATCTGGTAGTGAAAGTTTCTCTCAGCTTTGAGAAAGTCTTTATCTCTTAATTCTGAAAGAAAGCTTTTCCAGTTATAATATTCTTAGTTGTCAATTTTTTTCCTTAAGCATTCTATATATAATATCCCACTCCTTCCTAGCCTGCAAGGTTTCTGCTGAGAAGTCTGCTGTCAGGTGTACTGGATATTTCTTATCATTTATTTGCTTGTTTTCTTTTGCTGCTTTCAGAATCCTCTCATTGTCTTTGACCTTTGAGATTTTGATTATATATATGGAGGTATTCATATTTAGTTGCATCTGATTGGTGACCTTTGACCTTCCTGTACATAGGTAGTTACATCTTTCTCCAGGTTTGGAAAGTTTTCTTTTAATGTCTATTTTTTTTTTTAATGCTTTGCTTTTCAGATCCCTCTTTAACTCTAATAGCATACATTTGTTCTTTTGATATCGTTTGACAAATTCTTTTTTTTTTTTTTTGAGATGGAGTCTCGCTCTGTCGCTCAAACTGGAGTGCAGTGGCCTGGACCTCAGCTCACTGCAAGCTCCGCCTCCCGGGTTTAAGCCATTCTCCTGCCTCAGCCTCCCGAGTAGCTGGGACTACAGGCGCCCGCCACCTCACCCGACTAGTTTTTTGTATTTTTTAGTAGAGACGGGGTTTCACCGGGTTAGCCAGGATGGTCTCGATCTCCTGACCTCGTGATTCGCCCGTCTCGGCCTCTCAAAGTGCTGGGATTACAGGCTTGAGCCACCGCGCCCGGCCCATTTGACAAATTCTGTAAGCTTTTTTCCGCCTTTTTTCTCCCTTGACTATGCATTTTTAAATAGTCTGCCTTCAAGCTCACTGATTCTTTCTTCCATGTGATCAATTTGTTTGTCTTCTATATTTCATTTACTGTAATGTTTAGCTCCAGGAAATCTTTTTGATTTTTAAAATTATTTCAATCTCTCTGTTAAATTTATCTGATAAATTTCTGAATTGATTAATTGTGTTTTCTTAAAGTTCATTGAGCTTCCTTAAAACAGATAGTTTTAATTCTTTGTCTGAAAGATCACACATCCCCATCACTTAAGGATCAGTCTCCGGCATCTTGTTTTTTGGTTCATTTTAGTGATGTCATGCTACCCTGAATGTCCTTGATGCTTGTGAAAGTGTGACAATATCAGTGTGCATTGAGTGATTCGGTATTCATCTCGGTCTATGCAGTCTGGCTTTGTTTGTGCCTGTTTTTCTTCAGAGGGATCTCCAGGGCTTCTAAGCAGACTGACTGTTTCGTTTCCTGGACCTGTGATCACTTCAGCCATCTCAGAACTATACGATGTTCTAAGCCAAGGCCTGTCGCAAGTCTTGCAAGCACTCTATGGTTGATGCAGTTTTATGGCCCAAATGTATGAAGGGAAAACCCAAGCAGGATACTGGGGCTGTGTGGGTATGCTGGTCAGGGGCCTGAGTTCAGAAGACTGTCCTGGTAGCCCAGGTAAGCATGCCTTTCAGTAGGTCTCTACAATAGTAGAATGGTTCCTTGACTAGAACAGAAATTGCCAGAAACAAGGCAGGGCCTCCTTCAGATTTGTTGTGGGATGGAGATTTCCTGTCACATTCACTCAGACAGGCGCATATCTCCCAGTAAGTCTTTGCATAGATGGATTGCAGCGGGAGGTGCAGAAGCTGAGACTAAGCTCCCTCGAAATCTGTAGAACAGAGACTGGAGAGTACAGTTCTATTGTCTCAGAGCGTATGCAGCTCCCAGGAGAACTCTGTACACATGGGATAATTTCCCAACTGCCGCTGGAGGAGCTGGAGCTAATACTGAGCTCTCTTGGGATCTTCTATGGGGCTGAGGCTGGAGAGCCTGGTCTTGTTAAATCAGAGGGACATGTATCCCTCAGTAAGTCTCTGCAAAATTGACATAGTTCTCCTGTTGCCATATAGAGGTGCAAGGCAGTGGCTGGAGCTGGGACTGGGCTTCTTGGAGTTCAGTGTGGGGCAAAAGCAGCAGAGTACAGTCTTTTTGGCTCACAGCGGTCCATATCTCCCAGCAAGTGCCTGCACAGATGATATAGTTTCCTCATTGCAGTGAGAGAGGCTACAGTTGAGATTGTGTCCTCATGGGATATGTTCTGTGACAGAGCTTGGTGAGCCCATCAGGGAGGCCCAGACTGCAAGATATGGCTGAGTCTCTCTCTGTGTCCTTGTATAAGCCACTCTTAGCTAGGACCTCAGCTCGAGAAGGCTAAAGCAGGGCCACAGGTCCACTTTCAGGTGCTACTGCTGTCAGTGGGCAGACGACCCTTTCCGTCAAGGTACTAGCAACCTTGGTGGATCAGCCACCCAGGTGTCAGTTGCCCTCAAAACAACCCTCCAGGGTTTTGTGTTCTACTAGAGTTCACAAACTCCTACCTGAATCCTGAGGCTCCTGAAGAAAGATTTTTAACTATTGATGGGTGCAGAATTTTTGCTGTTTTGGGGGAATATGAGCAACTTCTATTTCACCATTTTAATTATGTCACTACCCTTATAATATATATTTAAATATTTTTTGATAGATTTTGTTTGCTCTCATGTTATTCAAATAATATTTATTGCTTTCTTACTGTAAAACTTTATAAAAACTTTATGATATTATGTTACTCCCCCCACAAAAGGTTCTTTAATGTGATGCATCATTAAATCCAAATATATATCTGCACGGGGCTTTCAAAAAATGTAACACTGAAGTTCCGTGTGGGAAACCATCAACATTAAAGTCAATTAAGATAATGTATTGCTGTTTTTCTGAATGATAAACTTCTATAAAGATTCTATATCAATAGTTATTTAGTAGGGATACTGTTTGCTTGCTAAGTATTAAATAGCATAAAACAGATTTTATTACCTTAAAGTATTTTATCATAAAATTTCAAAATTTAGTAAAACAATTTTAAAAAGAAGAAAAGAAGGATGGAAAAGGTGAGTGGAAAAAATCAGTTAACTTAAATGCAGTGAAATGAGAACCCCTGATTAAGCTAACTTTCTGTTTCATTGAATTAATTTTATGTTGAGTCTTTATTTTTATGTATTTATTTATTCGTTGTGGTGGAACACGTTACTTGAGACATATACATTATTTAAATAAACTTATTAATGCTAATAATGGAGAGAACTTTAGGCAACAGAAAACCTGATTGTATTAATATCAGAGTAACTTGCAATTGGAAGTAGGGGAAAAGGCTCCAGACTTTCCCCCAGAAGACCTCAGACTTTTCTCCTACTATGTCAGTGACCGGATTAAGTGAGACAATACAAAAATGCAATGACATGCTATATCACCCACCCTGACATGACCAGAGTTAATGGAAGAAGTGGTGGGTAATTAGTTACCAGAACTCTCAAGGCCAATGATTCAAGACAGATTTCAAAAAATAATAATAACAGTTTTCTACTTTTTGACCTTATTCTTTGTGGTCCAAACTTCTTATCAAGTTCTTTCATATTTGTATTTTTCTTCATTACAAGATAATTGCTTCAGTTTGAGTTTTGTTCCAATCTTGAGTGAGGTAGATGCAATCTCACCAAAAGTACTCACCAAAACTTTGTATTGCTACTTGTGTTACCATCATTGTGCTATTTATAAGAAATAAAACACTGCACATTTTTATCAGAGTTCACCTAAATGTGTCTCAATTTCGATAATCTCTTTCATTTTCTCTCACATATCCTTTCTCTCAGTCTTTCTCTTACTCTCATGAAAATCTGGCTCACTTATTTTTTGATAATCTACTTTTTGTCTTTTTTTTTCCTAAATAAATATATTTCCCTTCTAAATTGCCTTTAATTTTCACACTTTATTCAAGATCCAGAAATGCAGCAGTTAAATTTAATCTGATAATGCCCCTCACATGTAATTATAAAGTCTCTATGTTTCTAAACATAATTTATTGATCTATCTTATCATTAATTATCTTGTGGTTTCTAGGTCTATTTTTTAATAACTGTAAAGTCTGCTACTTTCCAGGAGTGATTAAATAAATATATCAATGTACTTTAGTAATTCAAAAGTGCTACATTAAATTCATGGTGCAATATCTCTAGTTGAGAAATCTAAAGGTGTGTGATGCATAAAAACGTAATACTCCAAAGACATAGGGGATATTTATTGTACTCATATGCTAAATCAATCATTTTATAGTCACTTCCTTCTTGTCTATTGCATTCTTTTTTTTTTTTTTTTTTTTTTGAGACGGAGTCTCGCTCTGTCGCCCACGCTGGAGTGCAGTGACCGGATCTCAGCTCACTGCAAGCTCCACCTCCCGGGTTTACTCCATTCTCCTGCCTCAGCGCCCCCGAGTAGCTGGGACTACAGGCATCCGCCACCATGCCCGGCTCGTTTTTTGTATTTTTTTTAGTAGAGACGGGGTTTCACCGGGTTAGCCAGGATGGTCTCGATCTCCTGACCTCGTGATTCGCCCGTCTCGGCCTCCCAAAGTGCTGGGATTACAGGCTTGAGCCACCGCGCCCGGCCGCCTATTGCATTCTTAAAGTAAATCCAGTTTAATGGAATTTAAGGTATTTCTAGTCTGATTAACCAAGTTTTTCTGTAAAATCGAGATTCTTTTAAAAAAGGGCATATCGTAGAGTTTTACAACACAGTCTTTGGAGTGAAAATTCCATCTATTTAGATTTCTAGTCTGCCATTTACAAGTAATGTAATCTTAGGCAAGTTAATTATGATTTAAATCTACTTATTTGGTTCTAATAAGGCTTTCTTATGTCTTCTCTGGGTTGTTGTAGGAATTAAACTATTGGGGATGAAGTGAAGTAGGTCTGATTCCATAGGTTACTCAGAACCACCATTTTCTGCTCTCTCCTCATGTTAAACAATCTCAATTCCAAATAAATACGAGTATGGACTTGAACCCAAATAGCCAATACTCATATCAAAAATAGTTATCAAGTTAAGTAAAATTAGTAAAATAAAAACAAAAGGAAGGCGTTTGCAAGAAAGAATAAAAGCGAGGGTTTAAAGTCAGTCAGTGCTAGACTACAAAACATAAAGACTTCACTACTTACAATTTCCTGACTGTTCTCCTCAAGTTATTTGGTCTCCTAAATTAGCATGCCGTTTTTACAGGGCTGTAATGCAGATTAAATAAAATAAGTCATATGTAAAATATAGCACAGCTCTAAACAGTTAATAATATCTTGTATTAAAATTCTCAATGTTGTCATCATCATTCAAATTGTCTATTTTTAGAGCACAATTACACTTTTTTATTATCTGAAATGGGGTCCATATAATTTTACAGGGGGTTGCTAATGTGAAGGTTTACATTTAAAATAATCTCTGAAGAGAGAAAGAAATTTTAAAGAAATAAATGTGCTATACAAGTTAACCACCAGATTATCAACATCCTTTATATCTCCTAAAGATTACCACCATCTTCAAATTGAGAATTGCACTATCAATGTATACAATCTCTTTATTAAAATATTCTAGACATTTTATGTACTTTGATAATTCTTAAAGATAGAATTTTTTGTCTAGTATAACGGTTATTTATTACAGTGACTGATCTACCATAGCCACACAATAATTTTTATACACTGAATCAATTGAGTGCAAATGCGTCTTAAATCATTGAAGAAACTTTTAAAAAAATTTGTTATTCTGCACTATTTATCAGGTGTGTCAAGTTGTTCTTTTGTGTTCCAGAGAAAGCAATGTCCTCATGTCCTCCTCTCCAGCCTGGCAACACAGCAAGAGTCCGTCTAAAAAAAAAAAAAAAAGAAAAGAAAAGAAAGAAAGTAATGTCCTCCTTATTCTTTCAGAAGACCATTATCCTTTGATAAATAATTTTATTTAAAATTTTAATTTGCCCCCTACTTTTATTATATTCCCATACAGCACCATTTTACTCTTCATTACCAATTACCTTTCCTTTTGGGTCACTTGAGCTATGCAAATATGCATTTTGTTTGCTTTTAATGTAATCTCTGGAATTCACATTTTTTCACAGTGCACAATTAAACTACATTTATGAAATAATAATAAATGATTTCTTACTATGGACCCTTACAATGGATAAATAGCAAGATATTTTTAAAATATGTTTTGATAGTAAAAGATATAAGGAAGAATGAGTACCACCCTTAAGAAGAAAAGAAGGAAAGTCATTCAGAATAGACAGAAATAGAATCTAAGGGAAGTATTTTGAGTAATGAGATGACACAGAGACAACAAAAAAATACAGTTTAAGAAGATTCCTTGAGTTCCGGAAATTATTTTAAATCTCCACAATGGACAGAGGAATTTTAAATAGACACGAAAATGAACAAATATCTATCGGAAGGCAGTATGCATATGTCCATTTTTTCCAAATGTTTGCCAACTGAAACTTGAAGTAGCCAAATGAAGTCTACTGTGTGGAGAGAATCTAAGAATCAACCTTCATCATAGATAAGTGAGTAGTCACTATGGTCAAGGGGAAAATATAGAAAGGAAGAAACAATGATCCATGTTAGTTAAATTCTGAGTTCAGCTCAGTTAAAGCAGTATGTAAGGAACATTTTTTTTAGGTCCAGCGGCAGCTGTGTCAGAATAGGAACAGATGAGAGACTTAGATATAGATTATGAACAGTTAGAGGAATTAGTGTGATTAAAAGCTTTTATACCTAATATGCCTAGATGCACAAAATGTTCTGAAGCTTCAGCATCAAAGGAAAGCTGGCATAGAGGAAAAGCAGGGAAATGCATGCAGCTCCGCACTGTGAGGGCATTTAGAGACTATTATTTATCTTATTTCTGGAAGAACATCAGGGCAAAAATGAGTTAATCAGTATGATAAGAGGGGATTAAGATCACAAATAGGTTATTGTATTATGTCCTTTGTCTTAATGATCCGTCTGCTTTCTGTTTTCGGGGGCTAAACACATGTAGTACAGATAATTAGTTATTTAGATCAATGACTGCTGTTTGTTTCATATAGTTTACTTAAAATTTAAGTTAACCTCTGTTTCTTTGTTTTTCAAAAGCTCAAGGATGGAGAGAGTAGAAGTTCGATTTTCAAAACCATCTCATAGCTCACTATAGTATGCAAATAGAAGATAAATAAGTAGTATCAAAGATAGTATGTTGTTGTATTTTAGTCACATTAAAATTGTTGAAAGCACCAATGACAGAAGAAAAAAATTGAAGATAGTGAACAATAAACCAATAGGAGAGAGTGATTTTAGTTATGTTCTTCTACCTCCTCACTGCTCCTCTTCCCCCTCCTCTTCCTCCTCTTTTTCTTGCTCCTCCTTCTTCTCTCTCTCTCCTCATGTGTATATATATATGTATATAGATAAATAATATAAACATTAAATACGTGCATTTAAATAATATAAATGTATTAATGTACATTTAAATAATATAAATAATTAAATAATATAAATGTTCTCATTTATATATGGTATATTAATATATAATATATACTATACATGTGACATATAAATTAAATTATATAAGTATATATAAGTAATGTACACTATATAAGTATATATAGTATAGATGTATTTATATATAGTAATATAAATTATATTAATCTTAATATGCATATCACATGACATATAAATTAATATATCACATATGTGATATATAAATTAATATATACATTATATACACTTAATGAAAACATTTATATTATTAAAATGTTTATATTATTTAAATGTATATTTAATACATTTATATTATTTAAATGTATTTATTATATACTTAGTGTGTATATATGTATACATACTATATATACTTAGTGAGAACCATTTTAGTTTGATTCTCCTCTATATAAGTTGAAGTACAAACACATACAAATTATTTGCTTTGTTTTTACAAAGTAATATTTTTGCAAACTTAGAGATTTAAATCGAATTTAAATTCGTTTTTAAAATATTGTATTAAATACATGTATTCGTTTGCTAGGTCTGCCATAAAACAAAATGTGTGGTTTAAGCAACAGAAACTTACTTCTTTTTTTTTTTTATTATTATTATACTTTAAGTTCTAGGGTACATGTGCACAACGTGCAGGTTTGTTACATATGTATACATGCGCTATTTCTTGCATCTCTAGAGGCTGGAAGTCTAAAGTGTAGGTTATGGCAGTGTCAGTCATTTCTAAGAGCTATGAGGGAAAGTTTTAATTCCATGCACCTCTCCTTGCTTTCGGTGGCTTCAGGTGTTCTTTGATTTGTACATGACATTCTCCCTGTCTTCACACCATCTTACCTTTCTACACGTTTGTCTCTATGTCCATTTTTTTTTCTTTTTATAAGGACAGCAGTAATATTGGATTGGGTTTGACTCTAAAACTTCATCTTAACTTGAGCATTTGCAGAGGCTGTATTTCCAAATAAGATCCCATTCACAGATTTTGAAGGTTAGAACTTTCAAATATATCTGGAGGAAAAAAGAAATTCAACCCATAACAATCTTTGCCATTAATTGACTTCAATTGCCTCAACTCTGTGTTTTGAGAGCCTGGGAAATATCCTTGTTGCAGTGCTAAAAAATAGTAATTTGGAAAATAGGTCTGAGTTTTTTTTTCCAGTGATGCTTTCCCCACAAGTCAAAATAAATTTTTAAATGTCCAACTAAATACTATGGGGTTTACAAATATGATAAGGCATTTTCTGTAACATAAATTTACACTGTATTCATTGGTGCTAAAAGAAAAACTTTAGCCAAATTAAATTTAATTATTTTTTTTAAATTTTAAGTTCTAGGGTACATGTGCACAAGGTGCAGGTTTGTTACATATGTATACATGCGCCATGTTGGTGTGCTGCACCCATTATCTCATCATTTACATTAAGTATATCTCCCAATGCTATGCCTCCCCTCCCCCCATCCCATGACAAGACCCGGTGTGTGATGTTCCCCTTCCTGTGTCCAAGTGTTCTCATTGTTCAAGTCCCACCTATGAGTGAGAACATGCAGTGTTTGGTTTTTTATCCTTGCGATAGTTTGCTCAGAATGATGGTTTCCAACTTCATCCATGTCCCTACAAAGGACATGAACTCATCCTTTTCATGATTGTATAGTATTCCATGGTGTATATGTGCCACATTTTCTTAATCCAATCTATCATTGATGGACATTTGGGTTGGTTCCAAGTCTTTGCTATTGTGAATAGTGCTGCAATAAACATACATGTGCAGGTGTCTTTATAGCATCATGGCTTATAATCCTTTGGGTATATACCCAGGAATAGAATTGCTGGATCAAATGGTATTTCTAGTTCTAGATCCTTGAGGAATTGCCACACTGTCTTTCACAGTGGTTGAACTAGTTTACAGTCCCACCAACAGTGTAAAAGTGTTCCTATTTCTCCACATCCTCTCCAGCATCTGTTGTTTCCTGACTTTTTAATGATCACCATTCTAACTGGTGTGAGATGGTATCTCGTTATGATTTTGATTTGCATTTCTCTGATGACCAGTGATGATGGGCATTTTTTCATGTGTCTGTTGGCTGCATAACTGTCTTCTTTTGAGAAGTGTCTGTTCATATCCTTTGCCCAATTTTTGATGGGGTTGATTTTTTCTTGTAGATTTGTTTAAGTTTTTTGTAGATTCTGGATATTAGCCCTTTGTCAGATGGGTAGATTGCAAAATTTTTCTCCCATTCTGTAGGTTGCCTGTTCACTCTGATGGTAGTTTCTTTTACTGTGCAGAAGCTCTTCTGTGTAATTAGATCCCATTTGTCAATTTTGGCTTTTGTTGCCATTGCTTTTGGTGTTTTAGTCATGAAGTCCTTGCCCATGCCTACGTCCTGAATGATATTGCCTAGGTATTCTTCTAAGGTTTTTATGGTTTTAGGTCTAATATTTAAGTCTTTAATCCATCTTGAATTAATTTTTGTATAAGGTGTAAGGAAGGGATCCAGTTTCAGCTTTCTACATATGGCTAGCTAAAAACTGGCTTTAAGATAAATTTTAAAAATCCACATTGCTTTCTTCCCTAAAGTATGCTTAGTTTTAAGACATTATTAACAATCCTCAAAACATTCCATTCTATTTTATATTGCCTATGATTTTGGAAAAAGAAATCTCTATAATATTTCACATAAAAGCCATATTTGCTTATTATGCCTTTATCAATATTTTAAAATTACACAAATCTATAATTGATCATTAGTTTTATGGTCTTACCAAGGCTTTTGTTTTCCCTATTGATAATGTGTTTTATTTATGGTACTATATTTTATTTATTATTCTTTGAATTCTTAAATGTGATATTATTCCTTCTGGATATAAAACTGACACCCATACATATTTGGGAACAGAGTAATTATTCTGTAAATTTTTTGGAAACACCTGTGTTTCTTTGGATGTTCAGTACTTGTATCTAGCACTAGTTATTTGATTAACTGAAGAGACTACCTTTATTTTTCCTAAGAAGATCAGCTTTTTAAAACAGTTATTTACTGCATGATACTACTATCTGAATTTCCTTCTGACACCAGAATTTATATGCAATAATTTGAATTCACTATTTATAAATTAAATTTATACTATTGCATATTCTTAAATAAATAACTCTTTGCTAGTAAATATAAAGCGTAATATTACCTAGAGAGGGATGATAAATTATAAACTATTTGAAAATAGTTTTTGAATAATTATATTTGCTTCCTTTCTTACTTAAAACTGTAAGTGTATAAACCTTTCTATAATCATTTAGTGATAATTAGATGACTGTCACTTATAATTTTTCTATCAGAAAAAAATAGCAATACTGATAAGTGTATAAAAGTTAATCTTAGTGGATAATATTTCAAATTTCAGATTTATAGTTCAAAATTAACATATTATCCTGGAATATGTTTGCTTCTAAATAAATGAGAAGTAAATATAGCAATAGTGTTTATGATTTATAAATACTTTACATGCAATAGCTTAACCATCATCCATATGCAAACTAGTAAATATTTTTTCAAGAAAGCATTCAAGATAAAAATATTTACATTTTACTTGGCTATTGAGTTGTCAGACATCAAAAAGGGCTTTTTGGACACAGGCGTCTACCTTGTGACTTGGTTCAGTTGACATGTTAAGTTCATAAAAGCATCCTGCAAACAACTCTACATCCCTTCCTGACTATTTTTCACTTAAGTTAGGCAAATACCACTGAGGAATAACAGCATTAGCTGTTGATGCCATTCTTAGATCTTTAAGGTAATTATGCTTGTATATGTTATTTAAATTCTTAAAATGGCTTTAGAGAGGCTTTCATTTCTACAAGAATTAGTATTATGAAAGGTACACATGGAAGAGAACATTTATGTGAACTTGATAGTCTACTAACATTAATAAAAGTAAAAAGAATTAGACTTTATAGAAGTTTTGAGAGTGCCTAGCTAAATTGGGATTCCAGTACCAGAGTGGCTAGCAACCCTAGCAACCCTGTCTTAACATGAAAGTAAGAGGAACTGGATGTGAGTGTTTACAATGTGTCTGCCATGAGATATTTCTTCTGCCTGGCAGATGACCTTATGCTTAGTTGTCCAATCTGAGACCTGGGAAAGGGGGTACGGGTCCTGGCACAAGAAACTTGTTTATACTGTCAGAGGCCCTTGTTGGTGGTTCTTGTGTGTCCAGTTTTATGCCTGTCTGATCATCACCGTGGTGCTGAGAGTCTGACTTTGTGTTTCCCCTTGTGTTCCAGGGAAATCCTGGCCTGGAGCAGCCCCTGGTTTTCCAAGTGGAAGGCACATATTCCATATACCACCACGACAGGAAACTTGTTCAACGATTTCTACTTGGACCCAGGCAGGGAAAGAATAATGAGGGAGGTTTTCTGTCCCCGGGTCATCCAAGACAGGAATGAAGAGTCAAGCAAAAAGCAAGAGAGACTGAGTGAGTGGCAACTAGTGATATATATAAGGGAATAGAGTGTGGGTGACTTCAAGTTCATGGACAAATGCCTAAATTTTCCATTTAAAAAAAGTGGCAAGAAAGTGGAGAGCCAAAGCTTCCAAGTTCTTATCTCTGGCCCATGTTTGACCCATGTCGGTGGGATGTAGATCTAGAAACTGTGTTAAGGGTAATTGAACTCTGCTTCTGGTATGAACTCTGCTTCTGGTATGAAGTTAAGCTTGTATTCAAAATGGATGCCAAGGCAACATAAAACTATAGGAATTCATCACAACGGAGTGCTGAGATGACCAAAGTTGCTTGGATTCTGTTTTGATTTCAGAAAACTCTGACTCTTTGATTTTAGTTAATTTGAATTAAGCTTCCTGTTATGACAGCACTTTACTTTGAAGTGGGATTTTTGAATGTCAAGAATGAAAATCACCTCCCAGTTGGTTGACAATTTATTAAAGCAAGAGGTCTCAGGAGATTAGCACACATAATATTGTAAGACATAATGTCACAGGGTTTGTCGTTACAAAACAAACATTTTAATATGGATCAGAATGCATTTTGAGTCTCTCTTTTAAAAAGTCAGAAAAGGCATTTAAAAGGGTAACATTAATATGAATGACTTTATATTCACTTCTGAAAAATAAAATGTTAAGACTATTAAAATTTTTCAAATGTGCATGTGTGGAAGCCTGTCGAGGTAAATAAAAATTGGCCATGTTTGTACTATTAAAAATAAGCTAAGTGGAGAAACATCAATCACGTGTGTTACATTGTGTTTCTTTCCCTTTCCAGAATTGTAATTGCCCCTCACCTGTTCCTATTGCTAGTATGATAGTCACGTGTGTTACATTGTGTTTCTTTCCCTTTCCAGAATTGTAATTGCCCCTCACCTGTTCCTATTGCTAGTATGATAGTCAGAAGTTTTTCATAGTTGATTAGTAGTCACCTCCTATGTCTTCAGAATAAGTGAATAAGTTGGAAATGATGATGATCGTAATCCAACTTGTTTTATGGTACTCAAGTAGCAAATTGAGAACTTAAGATGAAATATAATTTGAATTTGAATATAGAAATTATTGAATTGAATAAGCAATTATTGTGCTGTTATGTTGTGGCAGATCTTTCATTGTTAGGTTTGATGAGGCAAATTGTTGATACAAAGTTAATGTCAAAGTATGAATATAAAATGTTACCTGTGCCTTACTAGAGAAAGGTGTAAGTTAGTGGGGAAAGCATAAAGGAAAGGAAGAGATACTTCATTAATCCCCAGTGTTTATGTTACTACTGTTCAATCTTAAACAGTATATTGTATTTCCATTTCCATATATAGTTTACTTTTAAAGGCATATGATTATAAATATACTTTACAAGTTTGAAGAAAATGGAAAGTCAACTACTGTTATTTGAATTATAAAATAGCAAAGGTTTAACTTAAAAGTTTATTTATGAATATACTATTCAACAATAATAATTTATTTTTAACTTAATTATAACGAAAGTGGAAGCAGCATTTATATGCAGATATTTAGGTTTTCCCCAGAGATACTCCTTTGTGCTCTCTCGTTTTCTCTCTCTCCCTCTCTGGCTTTCACTGTGTGTTTTCCAATCCATGGATAATACACACAATTAATGCAATAAGATGCAAAATTTATAGGAAATAATAAATTTATATTAATTTAGCAATTATTATGTGCCATCTCTGTACTAGATGTGTACCTATCATCCACTTACCTAAACATTAGAAGGAGGTAAATTGCTTGAGATTATATCACTCATAAGTGCTAAAGCTTAGAAGAACATTCTAGACTAGAAAGCCCATGCTCTTTTCTTCCATGATAAACACTTCCAATCCAAGTGGCTATGGTATAAGTCTTAACATTTATCAAAATAATAAAGAAATTTTCAAGTACTATGGTTTTATTTATTAAAGAGGCATACCACTGATGTTTAGATAATTTCTTTGTGCAGATACTAAAATATTTAACTTGCAAATATGTGTCTGAAAGATAATATACCTATGAGCTTCTGATGATCACAGAATAATTTGTCCTTTTATTAATCATGTACCATTTTAACTGATAAATTTAGAAATTGTTAAAACATTTAGAAAGGTTAATTTATAATATTGTTGATTAGCTCTACTGAAATCAACTGTACTGATTTCTACTGAAATCAAACACAAACTCTATACCCTGCACTTGGGTATGATTAAATGGCATCTATTCATTAATTACTCATTTGTCATTTTGTACCTGTATTCATCTGGATATAGTATCAAACTGGAGCATCGTAGACCAGCATATAACCAATAGTAAAATGCATTTATTCAATCAGCAAATGCTGCAGAAAAACATACACTATATTCTTGTAATAAACATTATTAGCATATATCAAAAAACTACTATAAAGTAGTTTTCAGTATGGAATACATGGAACATAAATTCATAAATATAATTTAAATAAAAACATGACAGAAAAATGTCATCCTCTGAAATGTTCAAGGTAGAATTTAATTATATATATAGTTCACTTGGAAAAGTAAAGGTAAGAGCATATACCATTAAAAAAAATTGTTAGGATTCAGTGGTAGAAAAAATATGAAAATTTACTCTAAATTTTAAGTCCCTGTATACATTGAAACTGCAATTTCTGTATATTTGACAGCATTATATGCAAATATCAATAATTTTGACTATACTGGTCTCTAACTACAGGTAATTGTAAATTTTGTGTATAACTGGTCCTCTGGGTACTTAGCTATTCTGTATTATTCTGGGTTTCTCTGTGAGGGTGTTTTGGATGACATAAGCTTGTGCATTAGTATACTGAGTACATAGTTTCTTCTTATCCTTGGGAAGGAGATAGCTTCCAAAATCTTCAGTGTATGCCTGAAACCACAAATAGTTCTGAATCTAATGGCTGTCAATTGAGACACATTTCTGTTCATTTCTTCCACCCACAAATGTAAAGCCTTTTCCATCTTAACCAAGCACTTATCACACACTGTGGCTATAATTTTTGCAGTTTGAGGTGAGACAGCAAATGTAATCTGAATTTCTTTTATTCTTTACAATTTCATGGACAGAAAATTTGCTTTTACTGCAAATCTTAGCAACCTCAACATACAGTATTTTTCCTTCTTAAGTCGAGGACTTTCACTTTTTCCCTTAAAGGAAGCACTTTAAAATTTATTTTTGGCATATTTGAATTACCAGCATCACCACTATTACACTTTGGGGCCATTGTGAAGTACAATAAGGGGCCCTTGAACACCAGCACTGCTGCTACATTGCTATACTGCCACAGTCAAGCTGAGAACCAAGCAGCTACTAAGTGACTGATGGGTGGGTGGTGTACACAGCATGGATCTGTTGGACAAAGGAGTGATTAGTGTCCTACCAGGGATGGTGTGGGATGCTGTGAGATTTCATCATGCTACTCCAAATGGCATGTAATTTAAAACTTATGAATTGCTTATTTCTGAAATTTCCTGTTTGACATATTCAAATCATGCTTGACCATAGGTTAATGAAACTGCAGAACTGCAGATAAAGGAGGATGACCATGAAGCAGCTAGCCATCCCGAATGTGAGTGGGCTTCATCCAATCAGCTGAGGAGCTAAATAGAACAGAAAGGCCGAACCTCCTCCAGATGAGGGAGAATTTTTCCTACCTTCATACTGAGACTGACTTATTAGCTCCTCCTGGGTCTTCATCCTGCTGGTTGTTAAACTGGAATTGCACCATCAGCTCTTCTGGTTCTCAAGTTTTGGGACTCAAACAGGAACTGCACCATTGGTTCTTCTGTGTGTACCTCCAATATTTTAACTCAACTTGGAAATACTCAGATTGTCAGCCTTCATAATCACAGGAGCTCTTTTCTTATAATAAGTTCTTCCTTTTCTTTCCTTCCTTTCCTTCCTTCCTTCCTTCCTTCCTTCCTTCCTTCCTTCCTTCCTTCCTTCCTTCCTTTCTCTCTCTCTTTCTTTCCTTCTTTCTCTCTTTCTTTCCTTCCTTATTTCTTTCTCTCTGTCTTTCTCTCTCTCTCTCTCTCTCTCTCTGTCTCTCTCTCTCACACACACACACACACACACACACACTCCATTGGTTCTACTTCTCTGGAGAACCTTGATTATTATAATACACTGTAAATGTCACTCTTACAAAAGATGATAACTGCTCTTAACATATGTATTTTTTTATTTTTCTAGGTCCTCGTTCATTGCCTAGTAAATGAGCAATTGTTGAATGAGAAATTCTCAGATTCAGAGTTTTGGTATAACATATACCAATACTATTCTATTGGTACAATATATTTTCACTAACTATTGACAGCCAGTGGTGGCAATTCATCTTTTATTTTGATCCTAATTTCATATTTTATTTTTATCATTACAATAAGACATTAACATTATAATTATGTAAGTGAAAAGTAAATTCCAATTTTTTTGTTTTTTTAATAAAACTACATAGTATTTTGTATTCTTAGCTATTTCAGAAGTACAGAATAAATTTCACAGTTGGTCTAAGGTCTTATCAGCATAATTCATGGAGACTTCCAAGAAACTGATTCCTATTCTATTTTCACAGTCTTAAGTTTGAAAATAGAAAACAGACTTAAATTCAGCTGTTGGCCTAGGTAGCCTTAGTGCAATGGGTGGATTTTTTTTTTTTTTTTTTTTTTTTTTTTTGAGACGGAGTCTCACTGTGTTGCCAGGCTGGAGTGCAGTGGCTCAATCTTGGCTTACAGCAATCTCTGCTTCCTGGGTTCAAGTGATTCGCCTGCCTCAGCCTCCCGAGTTGCTGGGACTACAGACGCCACTACGCCCAGCTAATTTTTGTATTTTTAGTAGAGACAGGATGTCACCATGTTGGCCAGGATGGTCTCAATCTCTTGACTTCGTGATCCACCCGCCTTAGCCTCTCAATGTGCTGGGGTTACAGGCGTGAGCCACCGCACTGCACTCGGCTGGATATTTTTAAATCATAAATGTGGTGCATAATCATAAGTACCACATTGTGTGTTCACTGAAAAATGTTGACACTAAGGAGATACACTGATAAGAATAAGAGATCTCTAACGTAAAATCGGTGTCTGCAGTATAGTGAGGACTTAGGACAGATGGCTGTGCTTCTAGAAGATCTGACATGACACTTCCTCAGACATAATCATTCCAACTATTTGGATTTAAGAGGTTGTAGCTTAAACTTTCCTCTATAACAAAATATGGAGCTACTTTATCCACACTTTAACTGTGATAATTTTCTTCAATATCCCACAGGATAAATAAAACTTACTTAATTAGCCCTGATTTAATTTTCATCACAGCAACTTATAGGACATTATTGAAAACTATAATATAATTATCAGCATATATGCTTAAAGCATCCAAACTTTTTTCACTATTAAAAGCATTCAGTATATTGAAATGGTAAAAACTATTTGTAATATAAGTATAGATATTACTTACTTTTAGAGAAATTACATAAGAAATATTAAACATTTTGTTTGACTTCAAAAGAGAAAACTTATATGTTAATTAGACTGAGTTCATGGGATGTATAAAATTTTATTAGTAATTTTTTCTCTAAGGTGAGAGAAAAACTGAATTTGTTTAAATGCTGATGGGATTCAGCAAACAGAAATATTTTGAAGATATTGGTAACAGAAGGGATAATTGATAGAAAAATGTCTCTAGAGAGCACAGAAATGGATGCGATACAAAGAACATATGGAGTCTTATTTCTCGCCCCAACAAAGCTACATCTTCCACTGCAACTGCTGGCAAAAGTAGAGAATGGTGAGCCAGATTTCCAGTGGTCAATTAAGCTTCAGCAATTTCAACTTCTGCACTCTCCCTAATATCATGTGGACTGGAAACCTGAGAATGATTTTTCTCAGATTTCTAACCACCATGATGCCAGGCTAGATTCCACCATCAAGAGGTACTTACATAACATATACAGACTGGAAGCTATAATTGTCTTCCAGAAGGATAGGAGTCCCGAGAGCAGAAAGTAGACACAAATTCTCCCTAATTCTAGAAATTTTATTTAACAAATGTACTTTAGTGCTATTAGTGGCCGAGGCTATCGGTGGCAGCTTCTTCATTTTCTGAAAGCCGGTGGCATTATTCTCTGTCTTTCATTCTACCAGCTCTTCTATAGGCTTGCCAATACCTAATTTAAATATTATCCCTTCCGGTTTGAAATATTTAGAACACTTTGTACTTTCTTTACTCAAACTTTACTGATGAAGGAATGTGGTTTCAAATACATTTACAATTATAATGGCTGCAGTTTGAAGCAGTTTCAACCTGAAATGTAGGAAGGAAATTTAGTCATGAAAAGGATGGGTTGGATATTTTTAAGAAACAGCATTTCTCTGCAGAGAATTAGAGAAAGAATTAACTTGGCAAACATGGTATAGCTTGGCAGCCATATAAACTAGGTAAATTTGATAATGAAGATAGAGTAGCCAAACTGTGTGTTTTTTTGTTTGTTCTTTTTTTTTTTTTTTTTCCTATCCCAGCACTTTGGGAAGCCAAGGTGGGTGAATCACCTGAGGTCAGGAATTCAAGACCAGCCTGGCCAACATGGTGAGACCCTAACTCTACTAAAAAAAAAAAAAAAAAAAAAAAAAAATGCCGGGCATGGTGGCAGCACCTGTAATCCCAGCTACTAGGGAGGCTGAGGCTGAGACAGGAGAATTGCTTGCACCTGGGAGGCGGAGGTTGCAGTGAGCCAAGACAGAGTCATTGCATTCCAGCCTGGGCAACAACAGTGAAACTCTGTCTCAAAAAAGATAAGATAAAATAAAATAAAAAGACAACCCCCAAAAAAGTAGCAATTAATGTCCCTGAAATTTCAAAAGTAGATTAAGGAAAAGAAATAATTGAGCAGACAAACAAACCAAAGAAGTTCAGGGTTTTAGTCCAAACGATTTTGATAGCAAAAGTAGGTTTCTTTAAAGGAGAAGTACAAGCGTTGTACAAATAACCAAATAAGTGTGAGTGAAGCACTTAGGTTTATTTGAATTTATTTAGGTGCTTTTCGATTTTTTTATACTTCTAATGGTTGAAGGTAAGTTGACGAAGTAGAAGAGTGTGAAACTAGATTAAATATTTAGTATGACTATGGTACATGTGGAGAAAAAACAGATTGTGAGATGCCAGCTCTGGGTAATGAAGCACAGTGACTGGAAAATCTGAAATCACAGCATACATAGCGTTGTGTGATTCATATTTTTCTTCAGGTAACTTATGGAAAAAAGAATTTTGTAGAGTAGCTTGGGGAGCTAATCCCATGGACAATAATGTTTGTAAAAGAGATATGTGTTTTAACTCTAAAACAACTGACTCAGGAACACAATTCTGACACACAACCCACTTGTTTCTGAAATTTTAAATGTGCTTAGATATTTCTCAGTCCTTCAGTTCTTTTTTAATCTGTGAACCTGAATGTTTTATTATCTTATTCATATAACTTACTTCTGGGTATGGTCCAAGGAATAGATAAGGCTTTCTTACTATAGGTAAAGTTTTTCATTTCTGTTTTAATATTTCACCTTTTTTCCTTTTCTTATTTCTTTAAAATTAAAGTCTAGTTATAGGCCAGGCTAGTGTATATTTCTTTATTCAATGCCAATACAGTTCAAGTTTTTGATCTGGTGTCTTAGTTTATTAACTATAGTTTGATGAAATGATATTAAATGAATAGTAGTGATTTAGATATGGTAAATTGCTTAATAATCTAGACAAGTCAGATCATAATGATCATGTAAAATATTCAGGGACAATTAATGACCAAAACCTTTTTATAAGATTGCATGTGTTAGAATATAAATATAAATACATGCTTTTTCTTTTAAATAAAATATGACATGTTGTTGAAAAATTATCACAAGCACATCAGTCACAACTCATTCAAAAAATACTTTAAAACATAGAAGAAATCATTACTACTTTTCCTCTACTACACTTTATTATGTTTAGTTTTTCATCATAAATAAGTGTTCACTTTCTAAAGCCCCTCCCTCTGGAAAATCTCTCAACTAATTTCTATTCTCTGGAGCTCCTCTCTTCTATCTTCTGGCCAGAAACTTGGGCTTTACTTGTCTCATTCTGTTGCACTTCCTGCAAATGTGCCCATATCTGGGAGAAAGCAGCACGTGGCAAGATAAAGAAAAATAAAAATGAGAATTCACCCCACAGCCTTGTAGTCACAGCTCCTTAACTCTGAAATAAAAATATTTTCTTCCTTAGAGTTTGATTTCTCTCGGGGAAAGGGAATGTTGTTGGTGTCCCTGATGTCACTGCCAAAGAATTTCTTTAGGCATAGTTTAACAAAGAACAAAGAAAATATTAACCAGAAAAGTGGGAGGGACCGTCCACTTTCTCTGAGCATCAGGAGTTCCATTACTTAACCATGTGGCCAGATGACTTTTCTAATAGTTTAAAGCATGCTGTAAAAAAAATTACCTAAGCTTAGTGGTTTAAAACAACAGAAATGTGCTCTCTCACAGTTCTGTAGTCCAAAAGTTTGAGAGAAGTTTTATGTACTAAAACTGAGGTATGAGCAGTGTTGGTCATCCTGGGAAGTCCAGGGCAAAATTTATTCATTGCATCTTCCACCTTCTGATAACACTAGCATTCCTTGGCCTATGGCTTTATCAATCTAATCTCTGCTTCACAAGTCACAATGCCTTATTTTCTTCTACAGTCGAATCTTTCTCTATTTCCCTCTTCTAAAGACACTTGGGATTACATTTAGGGCCCATCCAGTGAATTCAGGTTAATCCCTCCATCTCAGGATTTAATAACATCTGCAAATTTCCTTTGTCCGTATAAAAAAACATTCACAGGTTTCAGAGAATACGACCTGTATATCTTTGGGGCCAGTATTCAGTCTTCCACAGCTTCTGCTGTAACTCTTGCTATCAGCAGGCCTGTGCTCACCTTTTTGTTCAGGCTGTGGGATTCAGCTCAGGCTGCGGGGATGCAGGAGAGAGAGAGAAAGGTAAGCACAACTAGTTCAATGGAAATTCAAACCCTGGCCTTCTTCTCCAATCTGCCTCCTACTACTCAGTTTTAAAACAGTTGCTTCTAGCATTCAATCTAGGTTGAATAACTACATGTAGTGAGAGAGACAGAATGGTATGTGCTTATGGCATCTTATCAAGAGCTATAACCTCCTAACTTGATTTTTTAACTTTCATCTTTAAATCAATGTAATGCAAAAATTAAGTCCTTAAACACATACTTAATGGTTAGAATTTTTAAAAAAGCATTCCCCTGCTCTACCTTGTCTCTTATCTGATTTCTGTGCCCCATAAGCTACATTTTCCATGTCGTTTTTTTTGTTTGTTTGTTTTCTTTGTTTGTTTGCTTGTTTGTTTTGAGATGGACTCTCGCTCTGTCACCCAGGCTAGAATGCAGTGGCGTGATCTCACTGCAATCTCCGCCTCCCAGGTTCCAGCAATTCTCTTGCTTCAGCCTCCCAAGTAGCTGGGATTACAGGTGCCCATCACCATACCTAGCTACTATTTTGTATTTTTAGTAGAGACAGGGTTTCACCATGTTGGCCAGGCTGGTCTTGAACTCCTGACCTCAGGTGATTCACCTGCCTTGGCCTCCCAAAGTGCTGAGATTACAGGCATGAGTCACCGCACCTGGCCCATTTTCCACATTTTTATTGATATTTTTCCTTATGATTAAGGTATCAGAAAAATATTATGTAATTGTTAAAATCTCCTATAAACATCAATAGCCTGTATGCTCTTTAGTCTTCTGTAAATATACCTGTGTGTGTGCATGTGTGTGTGTATGTGTGTGCGAGGGTCTTTTATTTTATTTTTTTAAATTTGCCCTATTTTTGAGTGGGTTTTGCTTGTTTGTGTGGGAGGGTCTTTATAGACATGGAATACGGTCTTATGTAGTAGCATTAAGTTCCCATATCAATGGCTACCGACTTAAGTGGCTTCTCATTATTACTCAAGGCTGCGAGGAAGAAGGAGAGAGAAAGAAAAGGCAGGAAAGAGTCAAAAAGGAGAGAGAGAAGGAGAAGGATACATTGATATGGAGGTGTCAAAATAAACCATACATGAAAAGCGCAAAGCCACATTTACTGGATTTTCACTTAATGGAGGAAGTGAGGCCTTATGCTTAGATAATTTTAAAGGACTTGGAGCCTCACAGGCCAAGCCTAATGGCTTTTTCTCCTCTTAGGACATTGTACCAGACAGAAGACTCAGAATTGTTTTAAAAAATGGCATCAAGAAGAAATAATCATGGAATTAAACCAAATTATATTAATAGAGTTAGGGTTACATTACCTGTTGGTGGAAAGTCACATGATGATAGGGAGTTAGAAGAAATTACTTTATCACAAAGGATCAGAATTCAAAATTGGTGGAAAATGTTAAGAAATGGAAACATTAATGTGGAAAACCTTTGTGAGGGTTTTAAGATTTTGTGTTGTTTTCCTTTGAGATATTAAAAAATAAAAACAAACTATTTAACATGCAGTTGACATATTTTAACATTGTTCTTTGTGTGTTTTCTCTTCCGCCACTCCCTTCAGAAAAATTAGCATATGTACATATGCACACATATACACACACACACACATACACATATACACACATATACATTTCTTATTGTAAGTATTACAGAAAATAGACAAAGTTTTACAGATTACACCACAATTATCCCTTTGTCTGCTTCTTTGTAAATGAAACAATATTATGCTAAGGGGATAATACTGGTTATGGGTAGCAATCATTAACTATATGTATCCATATGAACGTGGAGGAAGCAGGCAAATGCAACTAGAGTACAAATCCGTATTGTAGATGGCTGATCCTTAGTGGGTCCATGGGTGCGTGCATGTGCACATGCTCCTGAGTGTGCATGCACTCATTAGCATTTGGAATAGGAAGCTGCCTGATCCTTGTTTTCAAAATGGCACCGCTACTTTTTTTTATAAAATAAGCCTCAGCTGTTTCTTTTCTTAAAAATATCTTCTTCATGTTCTCATTTCCTAATTTTATAACAACTTAATCATTTAATGTACATTTCTCTCTAATTGTGGTGGATAGCAGTTAACTAATTTCTGTGAAGAAATTAAAATGCAAGGAGAGGATTGCATCATGAAATTTGCATGTGCGTGTATCATATTTTTGCTCTTTTAAGAGCAGTTTATTTTTCTGTTTGAGAAATAACTTACCAAACTCTATGAACATTACATCATTTTCTGCAGTACGTGTCAAATCAGTGAACATTTTGTTTTAATAATTATTGTCTTTCTTTCCTAGAAGAGTGAAGTAAAGGATATTCAGCCTCCTGTTTATTATCATCTTTTCCCAATAGAATATAGTCTGGTAATTGGAAAAATGTTCAGCCACCCCAAACTCATTTCACATGTGCTTTCCCTCATCACTGATTAATGATTCTAACTGTCTCTTTTCCTCTAATGTGTGAAACGAGGTCTTCCCACTGTGACATGGCTTGTTAAAAGGGAGATTTACGCTACCATCATGTGGTGTGATGTACTCCACGTATTATGTAAAGCAATCATTTACAGGGTCAGGCACCATGGGTCAAATCAGGCACAAAGATTTGGAGAAACGTGCTATGACAATCTGAAGTGAATGATTTTATTTCAAACTATGTTAATTACTTGATTGTATAAGTCACAGAGGGCTAAGACTAAGGCAGGGACTATATCAAAATTCATTTTTCTAGAACACATTACATGAAAATGAAAGGCCACAATGTGAGAGTACCTGGGGTATCCTATGACTGTGAAGCTGGCTGATTCTTTGAAACTGATGCTTAAAATACATAAGCTTCCATTATAGATTAGTTTTTAAAATAACCAGCTAAGGTAGATATTAAATTTAAAACAAATCTATATCGTTTAAATTAAAAGTAGATTTTAGGACAAGGAACTAAATAATGTGTTTTCATAAGCCACATACTTTTTTTAAATATACAAAGTTGTCTTTACCTCCTGAAAATTAGTTTTAGAAAACTGGAAAGTAGAGCATATTCCACTTTCTTCCAACAACTTGTGCTATACAAAGTATAAAAAGTTTTATTTTTGTTGAAAATTAGCTTTTGAACAATGACCTCGGTTAAGGCATATGCTAAAAAATTCTGTTTTGATATAATAGTCTTTGTCTTTAGAGTATGGGTAGTTGCTGGGAAGTAGGGAGTATTGGTTTAAATGTACAGGGAAAAACAAATATTAAATTATCATTTTCATAAGAACAGGAATCTAAGAACCTTGAACTTGTAAATCATTACTACAATTACAAAAAAAAATAGAAACACAATGGGTAAAAGTAAATATTACTTTGTTAAGCACAATATAGGCTATTGAAAAATACGTGCAATATAATTGTATTTATATCAATTCATAGGTAAATGCAAAAACTTTACATGACTAGAAGAGCCACTGATTAATGACGAATGTATTTACTAGGGTCTGAACTTCATGAGAGCAGAGATTTTATTTTTTCTCTTTCATTCACTGCTGTAAACATAGTGCCTATTAATAGTAATTGACATATCAATAACATTCAGTGAATATTTTCTGAGCAAGAATTATTTCCTTATATCTTAGTTATTATTATTATTATTATTATTTTTACTGTGCAATACTAGAAATATCCTACTCCTCGGTTATATAACTATCTATCCATTTGGAGTGTAACTGACAACGATTAACTTTTGGTAACATGAACTCTCATAATAACACCAAAATCTTTTTTGTTGTTGTTGTTAAAACTCAAAATGAGTAAGTTTCGTGCTAATTTTTAAAATATTTTTTTTCTCTCCCAGTATTGAGAGCATGAGTTTGTCATAAATAAAGCGAACAAACAAACACCAAATATAAAATGTTAAAACAGGAGATAATCATTCTTTCATCCATTCGTTCAAGAAACCTACTATGTTTAGTACCTTAAGAGCTTTACCAACCTCTGCTTACTTTATGTTTAGTACCTCAAGAGTTTGGTGGATAAGAAAAACATACCAACACAAAAGTAAGTACGGGAGTAGAAAATATTCAACGTTAGAGACATTTGAAGAAACTAGAAAGCACTGGCCTACCAAACATAAAGAGCGGTACAGAGGAGTAACAAGAGAAAGTGGCAAAGTTTAACCCAAGACTTAAATAGTACATAGGAATTTAAAATATTATTTCAGTCATTTCAAAATACATAGACCTAAATCAATTATAGTCTAAAATCAGACTGCATATAAAAATATGCATTCCCTGTACTTCCAGTATTTCAGAATACTTAAGACACTAGGTAACCCTCAAATTTCTTCTAATCAATGAAACTTTTATACATAGTTCTCAATAATTTTTCCCAAACATAAATCTTATCATCTTGTATAATTTTAATGTTTTTATTTAAGAAAAAACAAGCAGACAAACAACAACACAAAACATGCGTTGTATTGTTTTCAGGACCCTGAGATAACCCTTCACATTCACTAGACTTTATGCAAACGTTCTGTTGGTTGTGAGTCAAAGCTACTCTACTTGTGTATTCTTAACTTGAACAATCAAAAATTGTCTACAAACACCTATTGATTCTCTAGCCCATTTCTATAATGATAATTATTATTGTGCTCCACAGTCACCTCTAGTTCTTTAATGCCTTTACTTTCTCTCTCTTGCCTTCATTCATTCCAGATTACATTCTATGGTACAAAATTTCATCCTTCCTTTTGATATTATCAACTGGCTTCATCATATTTATAATATGCATACTAAGCAGAATCAGAAAGGGAGGATAGACAAAGCAGTAGAAGAAAAAAAAAATAGACATTTAATGGGCTATTATTGCACAGAACAGGTTTTATGAACTGACTGTTTTTGATCTTCCCCCAAATTCTTATGTAGAAGGCTTAACTCTCAGTGTGAATTTGGAAATACAGTAACTCCCCCCACGGACTTATTCATGGTTTTGCATTTCACAGTTTTAATTACCCATGGTTAAGAATGGTGTAAAAATATTAAATGGAAATTTCCAGAAATTTCAGTTCGTAAGTTTTAAATTGTGTCTCATTCTAAGGAGTGTGATGAAATCTCAAGCTATCCCACTTTTTCTTGCCTAGTATGTGAATCCTTCCTTTGCCAAGCAGCTCCACTCTGTCTACACTATCTGCCCATGACACACTTAGAATCCCTCTGGATTCCCGATCAAGTTCTGTGGTATTGTTACTGGTGGAAGGTATTCAGTTTACTGGTGGTGAATCTGTACAGGTCTGCAGCAACCTCAATTCTTTCCTCCTTAGAAGAAAGAATTTAACTGAAGAGCATAAACCCCAAAAAGAGACAGAGACAAGTTTCAGAGCAAGATTGGAAGTTTATTAAAAACTTTAGAGAAGGAAAGAAAGGAAAGTTCACTTGGAAAATACCCAAGCGGGCACCTGAAGGTCAAGTGCAGTATTTACCCTTGATCCTAGGACTCTATATGCTGGTCCCTTTCCCAAGATTCTTTCCTTAGGGTGGGCTGCCTGTGTGCTCAGTGCAGTGCTCTCCTTACCCTTGGGAAGTGCGCACATGCAGTGTGTTGAGGAAGCTGTATTCATGCCTATCTGAGGCTTCTTTCCCTTTTCTGGTGGAGTGCCCCAGGAAAATCATATTTCACTATTTTGTGTCTTAGTGCACATACCCGGGCTCACTTTTCCAATATCTGAGATTTTACTGGAAGCTCTTTTTGCTTCCCCCTGGGACCTGCTATCAAATTATCATTTTTAGAGAGGCCATGTGATAACAGTTGAACCATCACCTGACATTCCCGGTGGGTGGGGGAAGAGCCCTCTTCTGCCCCGCTCATGCCTAACTACCTGTAACAGTATTGTAGTGCTTGCGTTCAAGTCACCCTAACATTACTCAGTATGTTATTCAGTCCCAAAGCTCAAGAGTCCCAAAGCAGCGATGCAAGCAATTGGAATATGCCAAAGAGCAGCCAGAAAGTGCTTCCTTTAAGTGAAAGTTCTTCACTTAACAAGAAAAAAAATCCTATGCTGAAATTCGTATGGTAAAAATGAATATTCTACCTGTGAAATTGTGAAAAAGGAGAAAGGAATTTGTGCTATTTGGTTGTCACACTTCAAATTGCAACAGCCACAGTGCAGGAATAATGCTTAGTTAACATGGAAAAAGCTTTACGTTTGTGGGTGGAAAGCATGAAAAACATGTTCTGATCGACGACAATCAAATTCGATAGTATCTGTGGTTTCAGGCATTCACTGTGAGTCTTGGAAGGTATCTTCCATGGGGATAAGTGGAGATAACTAGAAACTTTAAGAAGGTGAATAAAGTTCAATGTGGTCATAAGGGTGGAGCCTGATTCAATAGGATTCGTATTCTTATAAAGGGAAACACTGGAAAACTCACTCTGTCTCTCTCTGAGCAAACACAAAGAAGAGATCAAGTGGACACACAGAGAGATGGCAGCCATTTGCAGACCAGGAAGAAAGTAGAAAGCCCTCCGCAGAAACCAACGCTGTTCGACATCGATCTGGAACTTCTAGCCTCCAGAACAGCAAGGGAATCGATTTCTGTCGTTTCAGCCATACATTCTGTGATATTTTGTTATGGCAGCCTGAAGAGAATAATACAGCAAGTGTCACGTGAACAACTGAGCACAAGATTTGTAAATGGTTATGTTTGGGGAGGGAGTATTTTATGAGTTTGTGACTTCAGGAACAAAATAGTTCAGGAAAAAACAAATTCTAAGAAATGGTTATGGGAGTGAGTGGTTGTTCAAGGGGTAATAAAGTTCATTGAATTTGAATTAGGTCCAGAGGACTAGGGTTTAGGGTGAGATAGATTTAACACAGAGAGAAATAAACATGAGTGAAAGGAAGAGGATTTATATTCTTAACTGGTAACAACAACAACAAAAAGCATAATAGGCATGTAACAAATATGGAATCCCTTACCGTGAATATTTCCAAGAGAATGTAGTTTTTCCCCTATGTAAAAACAAAATAAACCTGCTGAAAATTTAGATTCTGCCATTATAAATGGCATTCATAAGAGTACTCTAATTTTTATGGTGAATACCCTCTCAAAGTAGACAAAGCATTGTGCCATCTGCTTTGATAATGTGACTACTAGGGTCAGGCTACAAGTTCAAGGCTGCTTGAATTAAATATCCCAGGAGAGAAAAGAGACATGGTCTGTCTATATGCAATCAATTTGAAAGGTAAAATGCTAGTGGCCTGAAAACTAACCTCGATGTGGACAGGGCCGGCACACAGCAATACAAGTCCAGAAAATCCATATTAGTCAGGAGCAACTTGGAGAGTATAGCCCATCAGGATTGGATCAGGAAGGTGAGCTTACTGTCCCCAAGGGTGATATATTTGCAACGAATCCTGCAAATAGATTTCTTATGTAACAAGAAGTTTAATGCTTAGATAAAACTATTAGCTGAGGAAAAATTACAACTTCAATCAATTTAGGTTTAGCTACTTTTTCAGTGTTTTTATTTTTTCTTTTAAATGTATCAGTTTACATTGAATTTTTTTTTTCTGGCTTGACACATTGAGGGTTGTAGAGAAATTTGCCTTAAAGAATACATCCCAGACAGAAAACACAAAGAAAAATAATCAACTCAATGAAAATTCACTTATCAAATAAATTTATTGTGCAGTTCTAAGTGTAAACAGACCTATAGCTAAATATGCCTTGTCAGACCTTTCTGTATCACAGGTCTCACGATTTCATGTTGGAAGAAGTACTACGATTCCTCAAAATTCATATGTCGAAACCTAACCCCCATGTTTATCACCATCACATTAGGAGGTGGGGACTTGGGGATGGGAATAGACAATAAGATTAGAGCACTCATGAATGGGATTAGTGTCCTGATAAAAGACGCCTGAGGGAGTTTGTTCCCGTTTCCACCATGTGACAGTTCAGAGAGAAGGTGCCATCTATGAACCAGAGAGTGGGTCTTCGCCAGACACAGAGTTGGCCAGCTTCTTCATCTTGGCTCCACTACTGCCTTTTTGTTTGTTTCTTTAATTTATATCTTTATTTCTCTCTTTTAAAAACAATTGTATAAATTTAAGGGGTATAAGTGCAGCCTTGTTACAAGGATATATTGTGTAGTGGTGAAGTCTGGGATTTCAGTGCAATCATCACCTGAATAATGTACATTGTGCCCATTAAATAATTGTGTAAAAGCTACTCAGTCTTTGGAATTTTGTTATAGCAGTCTAAACAAACTAGAACAACAAATTATTTGGTAACTATCAAGCGGTCAGACTTCTGGTTAGAAAAACTAGGTAGTCTGATAATCCACAGATACGTTAACTATTAGGCTATACTGACTAACTTCAGACATAAATGTTGAATAAGCTATATGTCTGCTTATTCATGAAAAGTGTAGATTTTTATTTCCAGTTTCTGGAACAGAAATGACTTTATTAAGAGCCTATCTGTTGTTTCTCATGGAACGGAATATTTGAGAAGTCAGGTTACTTATTAAGCATTTCCTTGGGTATCATAGTTTTTGCTTTTAATTTGTTATCCAACATTCACAACTATTGCCTATTTTCTTTCTCTGTTTTAAAAAATAATTATATAGATATTCCTTTCAAGAAATGTCCTATTTTTGTACTTAGCAGAGTGACAATCTCTGATGCCTGATTCTCACTACCATCTTCCATGAAAGAAAATAAGAGGCCATATTTTTCCTCTGCTACATTTTATGGCAGACACTAAACCTAAGATGGACTAAATAGCCCCTCCAGCCCTGATCTCTAAGCTGTAAGTGAAAAGGGTGAAGCATAAAACCCATGGGACCAGCGGTATTGGCACAAAAAGCTTGCTGTTCCTACCAAGTGCCCATTGTCTGCTTCCTGCCACTTAGAGGGCAGAACCACATGGAATTCTACCAGTTTTCTAACTCTCTTCCATCAATCCCCCATGAGTTTTATGAGCCCAATATCAATGAAGTAATTTTATTGTGTAGTGTTATGTTTTAGGCTTAAAATACCTAAAATTGGCTGGGCGCAGTGGCTCGCGCCTGTAATCCCAGCACTTTGGGAGGCTGAGGCCAGTGGATCACGAGGTCAGGAGATCGAGACCATCCTGGCTAACGTGGTGAAACCCCATCTCTACTAAAAATACAAAAAATTAGCCAGGTGTCATGGCGGGCACCTGTAGTCCCAGCTACTTCAGAGGCTGAGGCAGGGGAATCGCTTGAACTGGGGAGACGGAGGTTGCAGTGAGCTGAGATCCACCACTGCACTCCAGCCTGAGTGACAGAACGAGATTCCATATCAAACAAACAAACAAACAAAACCCAAAAGACAAAAAACAAACCTAAAATCACTTTAGTATTATATTGGGTGAGCATAAAATCAGGATATGGGAAATAAAAAAAAAATTCTTTAGTGTTTCTAGACTAAGCATTTTTCTGAGCTGGACAGCAGGCGATGCATTCTGAAATATTTTGCTTCTGTGAATATCACTTCCACGTTTAGTAAAATTTATTTTGGTAGTTTTCCCATGTTGTTGCTATAGTCAACTTCACACTGATATTCATGATGTTATTCACATGAGCACAGAGATAAGTTATCTCTTCCGTATGTGTTGATTTAGTTCAGCATACTTGAAAAGATATGCATATTGTCCATTGATGTTTCTGTAGTCATTAAGACAAATAACCTCATCAGATATTTTTTAAAATATTCATTTTATTTATTACTTTGTTTGTTGTGAGACAGAATCTTGCTCTGTCTTTCAGGCTGGAGTACAGTGTCGCTATCTCAGCTCACTGCAACCTCCATTTCCTGGATTCAAGTGATTCTCCTGCCTCAACCTCCTGAGTAGCTGGGATTACACGCACCCACCACCAGCATGCCTGGCTAATGTTTGTATTTTTAGTAGAGATGGGGTTTCACCATGTTGTCCAGGCTGGTTTGGAACTCCTGACCTCAGGTGATCTGCCTGCCTTGGCCTCCCAAAGTTCTGAGACTACAGGCATGAACCATTGTGCCCTGCCTATTTATTTCAATTTATAATTGGAAATGTATAAAATACACATATACATACATGTATATATTATACAGATGTATTAAATAGATATAAATGTCTCTATATACACACACATAATATACATACTTACATTTTATTTATGTATATGTATAGTCTGTCTCTCATATATAATATAATATACAACACTATATAAAATACATATATATAAAAAAGATATTAAAAGTGCCAACATTGGCAACTCGTTAAGATGCATCCTATCAGAGGACATAGACATGCAGCTGTCAATATTCTTATTAGTATCTTAGAGAAGTAAGAATTTTTAAAATTTCAATTTGTGGGTCAGTGATGAATTTTGTTTCAAAGTATTCCAGCCCCATAATGTATATAGAAATTATATTCTTATGAATTATAAGTACACATGCAAAAGTTTACATAGTAAACTATTTTAAAGACTTGAGCATAGGGTAGAGTTATTAAACAAGATAGTGAAATCATTAACATAAATATTAACTTTATACATCAAGAACTTCTTCAAAAAAACTTAGGAGTAAAGAGAAGTAAATATCTTAAGTTGATGAACACTATTCTCTTATACTTTCTGCTTCTCTATTATTAAAATTGCAGAAGATGTACATGTAGGGCTGACCTGCTCTTTGGTGTCTGAAACTGAGTGACTCAGGTCAGGTAGGGTCCCTGACTGAGCAGCTAAGAATCAGAAATTCAGAAGCCAGAAGTTTGAAGTGTTCATTCAGACCTATGTCCCTAAATTGCATTCTTTAATTCAACTTTGCTTGCAAAACTCTGAGTGTGGGAGTGTGAGTACGGGAAGAGGTCAAGGTTCTAGGGAGAAAGAGAATCAATTGGAAGGAGGGTGAGTTATTTTAATAATTTGGTTATTATTCTTAGTTTATTTCTGGGACGGGAAAAAGGAAAGAGATAAGAACGAGGAGAAAAATCCCACCTGCCTTCCTCCCTAACAAATCGGAATAAAGAATCTCCCAAAATTACCTTCCTTTTATTCTCTCATCCACCCCAGCCCCAAAAAGAAACAATTTACTGCAATTCTGATTCTTTGCATATTAAAAAAGAAAGAGCAGAAATATTTGATGAGGCTTCAACAAGCCATCACTTTGAGAATGCATTTTTTTTCTTTTTATTTCTCTTCCCAAGTTTGTCTGTTTTAAAATCATAATTCTGGCCAGGCTCACATATGTAATCCCAACACTTTGGAAGGCTGAGGTGGGAGGATTACCTGGGGTCAGGAGTTCGAGAACAGCCTGGCCAATATGGTGAAACCCCATCTCTAGGAAAAATACAAAAATTAGCCCGGCGTGGTGGCACACACCTGTAATCCCAGCTACTAGGGAGGCTGAGACAGGAGAATCACTTGAACTTGGGGGGCCGAGGTTGCAATGAGCTGAGATTGTACCACTGCACTCTAGCCTGGGCTACAGAGTAAAACTCTGCCTTAAAAAAAAAAAAAAAAAAAAAAAATCATAATTCTGGTAATACAGGGATTGGCAAATCGGCAAATATAGCTCACTATATATTTTTGTCAACAAAGTTTTATTGGAATATGGCCAAACACATCTGTTTACTGTTACCTATGGCTGCTTTTGTGACAGAGTTGAATATATGAGAGAGAGAGATCATATGATCTACAATGATTAAAATCTTTATTATTTGGCCTTTTTAAAAAATATTACCAACTCTTGAAATAGATGACATGTAATTACTTTAGTGGACAAGTTTAATTGACTACTATTAATTAGAGTAACTGTAAATATAGTTTTAAACACATAAATACACATACAGGCAACTTTAAATATGTACATATATATAAATATATATTCAGGTTTTTGTTTTTGTTTTTGTTTTTCCAGACGGAGTCTCTCTGTCGCCCAGGCTGGAGTGCAGTGGAGCGATCTCGACTCACTGCAAGCTCCGCCTCCTGGGTTCATGCCATTCTCCTGCCTCAGCCCCCCAAGTAGCTAAGACTACAGGCGCCCGCCACCACGCCCAGCTAATTTTTTGCATTTTTAGTACAGACGGGGTTTCCCCATGTTGGCCAGATGGTATCGATCTCCTTTACCTCGTGATCTGCCCGCCTCCACCTCCCAAAGTGCTGGGATTATAGGCGTGAGCCACAGGGCCTGGCCTATCCACAAGGTTTTTACAGATAAACTATAAGAGTTTGTATTTAATTTGGACTGCAAATATTTTTTCTAATATCTTGTTTTCCACTACCTGTGCTTTTAAAATGTATTAAATTTTAGTTTTTGTGGATAGCTCATTTTTCTTCTTTTATAGATTCCACTGCCTGCCTGGTTAAAAATATCTCACAATGTATGAACAAATAAAGGAATAATAATTTAAAAAAACTTTTAATTCACGAAATTTTATTTTTTAATGAACTGTCATAGGAGATAATTGTCTAGTTTTATTTTCATGTGGGTATTTATTTGGCTTGTGAAATCATGTATTCATCTACTGAAATCTTATAGGTACTCTGATACATTTCTGGACCCTCTATTTCATTTCACAGAAATTTTTGCATATTCTTTTGCCAATAGCATGCTTTTATGATAATGTTGACTTTATAAATATACTAAGACATTTTCAGTTATATTGATGGTATTGTTGTTATTACTATTATTATTTACAGATAAGACTTTTAAAATTATTAGAATTACCTGTTCTTTAAAAGTCAAATATGCTCTCTGAAAATACATGAAACTGTTGTCTCATGTAAATATCTTCAAATTAAAAATGTTTGCTGGAGGTACAATTTTGGTAACTTTTGCATTTGGACTAATTATGCATGTGTTTTCTATTTTAATTTAATAAAATTTCAAATGTTAACAGTTGGATGTCAAATCTAAATGTATGTTTTATCAATATTACTTTCACCTAAGCTCTTGATCTTTTACCAGAGAGGTGTAATTTGTCCCTATTGAAGTAAGCTTCTGTTATTCATTTTGTATGACTAAAAATATTACATATGTTTTAAAGAAAAATCAGTAATTTTAAACTATTTGATATACAAAGAGTATTTCTATATTCAAGGAATATATCTGTTTTTATACTTTATTAAATCCCAGTTATCTAACAAAATGCCTGCCATAGTATGGGCCTTAAATATATTTATTTTTGAACATTGATATTGTGTATCTCATGTCTAAAATCTCCTCAAAACATAACATATTGGCACACATTTTAAACTATGACTAGAAATATGCTATGACTACATGTTGCAAATGAAACTAAACAGATTGAAACATAAATTTCTACAAAGGAAAAGTAAATGTCCTTTTAATTACATAAAATTAAAATATATTTTGTGAAGATAAAGTAATAATAAAAATAATTATTATTACAGCTATAAATTTTGAGGTTATATTATGTGCCAGATGTGCCCTAACAGCATGTTGAAAATTAAACAAAAAATTATGTACAACTAAACACTAATTGCAAGAAGAAGGTGGGGACGATTAGGAAATAATGAAAGCAGAGAAAGTGATATTTTAAATTTGACAGCTGATTAACTGTATTAAGCTGATAACATAATTAAAACTTAGCAGCTGGGAGGCTGGCAACGGTTTTCATCTATGCAACTTAGGTTACTCCAGAAGAGAATACAGGGGAAAACCTTTTACTAGTTATTACTGTATCCCTCTGTGTTTGGCAGGACATGATGTGCAGATTATTTATGAATTATTAGATTAAAATTAAATTGACTTTCCATTGCATTTTGTGTAGTATAAATATGCATATATTTTTAGTTGTATATTCATGTTTGTAGTATAATTCAGACACCAAGACATCCAATTTGTCTCTTAAATTTCTTATACTCGTTGGAAGAGGATATGAGAGATTATGAAATATAAATTATAATTGAGTACATTGGAGGCACTATTTGGAAAGTTGTGAAGAAATGACTATATATGTGCCTGTCAGACATGTCTTTTAAAAGAAAATCAAATTGCATAAAAGTAGGATTATTGAAATGTATTTTACATATAGTAAAATTTAACTTCTAAAAATGTGAAGCTCAATAATTTTGACAAATGTATAGTTATGTAATCACCACATTATCACAACAAGTTGTCTTATGACCTTTTTTTTAAAGTCAGTCCTCTCCTTCCAAACCAAACTTTGTCAACTATCCTGAGTAGCGGGGACTACAGGTTCATGCCACCAAGCCCAGCTCATATTTTGTGTTTCTAATAGAGATGGGATTTCACCCTGTTGGCCAGACTGGTCTCGAACTCCTGACCTCAGGTGATCCACCCGTCTTGGCCTTCCAAAGTGCTAGGATTACAGGTGTGAGCCACTGTGCCCAGTCTTACGTTTTTTTTCTTGTCGCTTTGCCTTTTCCAGAATGTCATTTGAATGTAACCATCAAATAGTAGCTTTTTCTGCCAGGTTTTTTTTTCACTGATTCTGAGAGTGGTGTATGTATTTGCATATTATTAGTAATTTGGTATCTTTGACTGCTACGTAATATTCCATTACATAGATAGATGTATCAAAATTTATTTTTATATTTGTTAGCTGAAGGACATTTGAGTTTTTCCAGTTTATGGTTATTGTGGAAAAAGCTACTATAGATTCAGATACAGGGTTTTCTGTTGGTATATATTTTCATGTCTTTTGGGTAACAACTGGGAGTAAGGGTCAAAGGTAGTAAGACAAACACATGTTTAATTTATAAGAAACTGACGGCCAGGAGCAGGGTTGCTCATACCTGTAATCCCAGCACTTTTGGAGGCCAAGATGCGTGGGCTCAAAGTCAGGAGATCGAGACCATCCTGGCCATCATACTGAAACCCCGTCGCCAAAAAATAAAAATAAAAATAAAAATAAAAATAAAAATAAAAATAAAAAATTAGCCGGGCATGGTGGTGGGTGCCTGTAGTCCCATCTATTCGGGAGGCTGAGGCAGGAGAATGGTGTGAACCCGGGAGGCAGAGCTTGCAGTGAACTTAGATTGCGCCACCACAGGAGTCTCAAAAAAAAAAAAAAAAAAAAAGAGAGAGACTGACAAACAATTTTTCAAAGTAGGCATAACATTTCAGGTTCTCATCAGGAATATGTCAGAGTACTAGTTATTTCACATTCTCACCAGTATTTGATATTTTCAATTTTTTTGACTTGAGCCATTCTCACACTGTTTTAATTACAATTAAGTGAGTTATAATTAAAACTACAATGTGGTGTCGCATAGAAGATGATAGTCAACATCAATTTACTATTAATCCATATAAATATCCAAAGATGGATATATCTATATATGTATATATAGTGTATATAAAAATATATATTTATTAATCCATATAAATATCCAAATCCATCAATTTACTATTGATGTTAACTATCATTTTCTATGCCTTCCTGCAATCCATAGATCTTTTTTGAGGTGTGAGTTCATATATCGTGTCAAATTGTTGTTGGAGTTTTCTTATTGTTGAGTATTGAAATTTTTAGAATATATTCAAGATACACATCCTTTATCAGATATGTGCTTTAGAAATATTTTCTACTAGTCAGTGGCTTGACTTTTCAATTTCTTTTTTTTTTTTTTTTTTTTTTTTTACTTTTATTTTTAAGTTCAGGAGAACGTGTGCAGGTTTGTTACATAGGTAAACTTGTGTCATGCAGATTTGTTGCACAGATTATTTCATCACTCAGATATCAAGCCTAGTACCCATTAGTTACTTTTTTCTGATCCTCTCCCTCCTTCCAACCTCCTCCATCCGAAAAGCCCCAGTGTGTGGTGTTCCCTCTACGTGTCCATACGTTCTCATAACTTAGCTTTCACTTACAAGTGACGACGTGTGGTATTTGGTTTTCCATTCCTGTGTTAGTTTACTGAGTATAAATAGCCTCCAGCTCCATTCATGTCCTTGCAAAGGACATGATATCATTATTTTTTTATGCATGATGTTCCATGGTGTATAGGTACCACATTTTCTTTATCCAGTCTATCATTGATGGGCATTTAGGTTGATTCCATGTCTTTGCTATTATAAACAGTGCTGCAATGAACATATGCATGCATGTGTCTTTATAATAGAACAATTTATATTCCTTTGGGTATATACCCATAATGAGATTGTGGGGTCAAATAATATTTCTCTCTTTGGTCTTTGAGGAATTTCCACACTGTCTTGCACAATGGCTGAGCTAATTGACACTCCCATCAACAGTGTATAAGCATTCGTTTTTCTCCACAACCTTGACAACATTTGTTATTTTTTGACTTTTTAATAGTAGCCATTCTGACTGGTGTTAGATGGTGTCTCATCATGGTTTTTATTTTAATTTCTCTAATGATCAGTGATGTTGAACTTTTTATAATATGATTATTGGCTGCATGGACGTCTTATTTTGAAAAATATCTGTTCATGTCCTTTGCCCATTTTTGTGGGGTTGTTTTTTTTTTTCTTATAAATTTGTATAAGTTTCTCAGATTTGCTAGATATTAGACCTTTGTCAAATCCATAGTTTGCAAATATTTTCTCCCATTCTGTAGACTGTTTACTTAACCGTTGATAGTTTCTTTAGCTGTGCAGAAGCTTTTTAGTTTAATTAATCCCATGTGTCAATTTTCGCTTTTGTTGCAATTTCTTTTGGTGTCTTCATCATGAAATCTTTGTGCATGCCTATGTCCTGAATGGTATTGCCTAGGGTTGGATAGAAGCGGTGAGAGAGAGCATCCTTGTTTAGTGCCAGTTTTCAAGGGGGATGCTTTCAGCTTTTGCCCATTCAATATTATGTGGGCTGTGGGTTTGTCATATATGGCTCTTATTATTTTGCAGTATGTTTCTTCAATACCTACTTTATTGAGAGTCTCTAACATGAAGGGAAGTTGAATTTTATTGGAAGCCTTTTCTGCATTTATTGAGATAATAATGTGGCTTTTGTCTTTGGTTCTGTTTATGTGATGAATCACATTTATTGATTTGCATATGTTGAACCAACCCTGCATCCTGGGCATAAAGCCAACTTGATTGTGGTGGATGAGCTTTTTTTGTGCTGGAGTCAAGTTGACAGTATTTTTATTGAGAATTTTTGCAATGTTGATCAAGGCTACTGACCTGATATTTGCATTGATGTTCATCAAAAATGTTGGTCTTTTTTTTGTTGTATCTTTTCCAGATTTTGGTATCAGGATGATGCTGGCCTCATAGAATGAGTTAGAGTGGAGTCCCTCCTTTTCAATTTTTGAAATAGTTTCAGTAGAAATGGTGCAAGCTCTTCTTTGTACCTCTGGTAGAAACCAGATGTGAATCCATCTGGTTCTGGGCTTTTTCAGTTGGTAGGCTATTTAATACTGCCTCAATTTCAGACCTCGTTATTGGTCTATTCAGGGATTCAGTGTCTTCCTAGTTCAGTCATAGGAGGATGTATGAGTCCAGGAATTTCAATATTTTTAATTTACCTTCAAAATATTTCTGACCATCTTCATTTCTACCATCTAATACAGGAGACCTGTTCAGAAATATTGACTATTATATACATCTCTTTACTTTACCAAAATTTGCTCCTTACCTTGTGAGACAGAGATTGTTTACATTTGTATTGTTAGAGAATTGAGTCAGTGATTTGCCAGATAGGCATTTAATAATCCATTTCTTCTAGGTTTTCTAGTTTATTTGCATAGAGATGTTTATAGTATTCTCCAATGGTTGTTTGTGTTTCTGTGGCATCAGTGGTGATATCCTCGTTTTCATTTCTGATTGTGTTCATTTGATACTTCTCTCTTTTTTCTTCTTTATTAGTCTAGATAGCAGTGTACGTATTTTGTTACTTTTTTCAGAAAAAAAAAAAGAACCTCCTGGATTCATTGAATTTGTGAAGGGTTTTTCATGACTAATCTTGGTTAGTTCAGCTTTAATCTTGGTTATTTCTTGTCTTCTGCTAACTGCAGGGTTTGTTTGCTCCTGGTTCTCTAGTTCTTTTAGTTCTGATGTTAGGTTGTTATCTTAACATCTTTCTAGCTTTTTGATATGGCCATTTAGTGCTATAAATTTCCCTCTTAACGCTGCCTTAGATGTGTCCCAGAGATTCTGGTATATTATACCATTGTTCACATTAGTTTTAAATAACTTTTTATTTTTTGCCGCAATTTCATTGTTTTCCTCATTCAGGAGCAGGTTATTCAATTTCCTTGTAACTGTAAGGTTTTGAGTGAATTTCATAGTCTCAATTTCAAGTTCGATTGCTCTGTGGTCTGAGAGACTGTTATATCAGTTCTTTTGCATTGACTAAGAAGTGTTTTACTTCTGATCATGTGATTAATTTTAGAGTAAGTGCCATGTGGCAAAGAGAACAATATATATTCTGTTGTTTTGGGGTGGTGAGTTCTGTAAATCTCTATCAGGCCCTGGGTGATGAGTTCTGTAAATCTCTCTCAGGCCCATGTAATCCAGTGCTAAATTCAGGTCCTGAATATCTTTGTCAATTTTCTGTCTCAATGATATGTCTAATATTGTCAGTGAGGTATTAAAGTCTCCCCCTATTATTGTTTGGAAGCCTAAGTCCATTCGAAGGTCTCTAAGAAATTGTTCTGATTAGACAGCCACCACTTTCATTTTTTTTCCACATTGATTTTTCTACTATACTTTCCATTTACACAAAAACTTCAAAAAGACCAACTTCCACAGAATATAATATCATTGAGAGAAGTATAGTGCAATCTAATCTTAAAACAGTGAACTCATTTCATCTGGTAGTTCACAAAATGTCTAACGAATCTTGAGTATTGCTGTATTTCCCCCCAAATTTAAAATACACCCTGTGAATAGCATATATTAACTTTATCTCTCTCTCTCTCTCTCTCTTTCTGTCTATTTCACTCACCATAAACCTTTCCATTTGGAAATTCTGATGGTATTACCTTCAAAATATTTCTGACCATCTTCATTTCTACCACCTAGTATAAATTACCTCTTCAGAAATATTGACTATTTTTTGCATCTCTTTACCTTACCAACATTTTCTCCTTACCTTGTGAGACAGAGATTTATTCACATTTGTATTCCTAGAGAATTGGGTCAGCGATTTGCCAGGATAGGTATGTAATAATTGAGGCGTTTAATACATGGCCTGAAACAGGATAGGTATTTAATGAAATAGGCATTTAATATATGACCTGAAAATCGACATACAGTATAACAAGATGTGCCCAAGCTGAAGACTATAATTCAGATAAAATAGATTGAGCCTTCAATCTATTTTGGTTTGTAAGGTTTCTTCTGTTAGTTTAATGGATATTCCTTTACAGGTAATGGGGCCCTTTCATTTAGTTGCTTTTAAAATTTTTTATTTTGCATTAACCCTGTATAGTCTGATGACTATGTGCCTTGGGTATTGACATCTCATGTGGTATCTTTTAGGAGTTCTCTGGATTCTTTGGATGTGCATGTTGGCCCCTATAACAAGATTGAGGGGTTTATATTGAATTATATCCTCAAATATGTTTTCCAAGTTGCTTACTGTCTCTTCTTCTCTCTCAGAAATACCAGTAAGTCATAGATTTGATTACTTTACATAATCTCATATTTTCAAAGGCTTTATTTTTAAAAATATATATTGTTTATTTGTCCCTGACTGGATTGATTTAAAGGATCAGTGTTCAAACTCTGAAATTTTTTCTTCTGTTTGGTCTTGTCTGTTGTTAATGCTTACAACTGTATGTTTCCTGTAGAAAAATTTTCAATTCCAGAGGTTCTGTTTGATTTTTTCTTAATATATGTATGTGATCTTTCAAATCCTGGATTATTTTTCTGGCTTCTTTCTGTTGAATTTCAACTTTGTCTTAGATCTCTTTGAATTTTTTTGCTATTTTTATTCTAAATTATATATTCATCATTTCCCATTTTATTCTGGTTAAGATTCACTGCTAGGGAGGTAGTATAAGCCTTTGGAGGTGATGGAACACTCTAGCTTTTTGTCATGATGCAGTTGTTGTGCTGGTTCCTCCTCATTTGAGGAAGTAAATTTTTTTAAATTTGCTTTTGTTTGAATGGGGCTTCTTCATTTTTTTTTTCCCTTTGAGAGTACTCCTATGGTGTATATTGTGTATGACTGTATATTGTGTCTGATTGGCTTTGTTTCCGGGTGCTTTCAGAGAGTGAAGGCTTTGTACAGTTCCTTGGTTGCAGATGGGTTCATGTAGTGACTTTTCCAGACAGTGTGGTAGTGTCTGAAATTCATCATCACCAGACTGACCTTACAATAGATGCTTAAGAGAATTCTAACTTGGAAATGAAAAAAAAAAAAAAAAAAAATTCTTGCTATCGCAAAAGCACATGTAAACACACAGCCCACAAAGCCTATAAAGCAACTACATAATGGAGACTACAAAACAACTAGCTGGCAATTGTCGTACTGACATATTTTTGTTTTGTTGTATAATTCAGAGAGTAGTCCAGTAGATGGTGCTTAAGCATTAGCGCCAGGCTGTAGGCCCTTACTCTTTGCCTGTGCTTACCCTCATTGAAGGCAGAGGCAATGAGGAAGCACCAAAAGCGTCTTACTCCATTATAAGTTCACTTTCAGTGTGGTGGAACCACAGGATAAACCTGAGAAGTGTCTCTTTCAGCCCACTACATGGATCCTAATGGTAAGAGCTGCTGTGGGAGGCTAGAGATGATCTTTTCTCCTAGTCCATTCCCAACATTGGTGATGTTGCCTTCAGAATCTAGCAACATAGTTCTATATCCTTTAACTCAGGGGGACTTCAGTAGGCTGTGCCCCCCACCCCGTTAGGGGCAGTCTGCATTGAGGGTTAGATCTCCAGGTGAGTGGGGTTCACCTCCATTTTACTCCTTGAAGCTGGTAGGGCACTGTACCCCGATTGACCAAGGAAGTAGTCTGAGACACCCAGCAATGACATATGCAGACTGGTTCTAGGTCGTAAAGTCGTTTCTGGCTGCACATCTCACTTGCTAAGAGAAATCTCAGCTTCAGCAATTGTCCTCCTAGTCCACTCTTGTGATGCCAGAGAACCCAATTCCAGTGCCCATTTCTGGGGCACTTTCCACACTCCCACTCAATTCTGGCTATGTGGCGCCCTTACCCCACTCCAGAGCAGTAATTATAATCTCTGGACCAGGACTAAAATTCTTGTGGGAGCCACTGCCGGTTGCCAAACAGTGACTGACTTTGTATGAGCCTGGATAAAAAATGGTGCCCTTCTTTTGGTTCTGTGACTGAGAAAAAGTCTGAAACTTGCTTTTCCTGGTGCCTTTTCCTCTCTCCATCTTTCAGTCTCTCTCCATGTTAGCTCCAGGGCTTGGAGGAAGCAGGGTGCTATTTTTTGTTCTGAATTACACAGATCCCTAGTGGAAAGATGAGTCATAAAGGGTGACTGACTTCCCCTCTTCTTTATTGGGGCTTCGTTCACTTTTATCAGCCAATCACCATCACAAGGAGTGCTGTCCACCTTGTCATTTCTGGAGTCTGGGTTATTCTTCATTTTTCTAGAGAAATACCATCTTCTTTCTTGAATTAAAGCTCTTGGAGTAGATCTTTATGCGACATTTTGCTGTTTCCAAGTGACTAAGGCATGCTAAAAGCCTCTAGTCTGTCAACTCGGTGAAAAAAAACATTATTTTAAAGATTTTGTTGTTGTTGTTGTGGGTTGTGTGCTTGCCTATGATGTCAATTTAGTTGGATTTTGATTAAAGAACAAGTTCTAATATTTGCTATTTTGCAGAGTGATATGATTTGGCTGTGTCCCCACCCAAATCTCATCTTGAATTCCCACATGTATGGGAGGGACTCAGTGGGAGGTAATTGAATCATGGGGGTAGGTCTTTCTCATGCTGTTCTCATTGTAGTGAATAAATCTCATGAGATCTGATGGTTTTAAAAACGGGAATTTCCCTGCACAAGTTCTCTTTTCTCTGCTGCCACGTGAAACTTGGCTTTCACCTTTTGCCATGATTGTGGGGCTTCCCCAGCCATGTGGAACTGTAAGTGCATTATACCTTTTTCTTTTGTAAATTGTCCAGCCTCTTGTATGTCTTTATCACCAGTGTGAAAATGGACTAATACATGGAGATTGTTGAGATTTTCTTTATATCTTAGTCTATGTTAAAATATCATAAATATTTCTCATGTGGGTCAAAATTATCTCTATTTCTGTGCATTGGCTATAGTAATTTTTACATGTATCTTCAGTCAAAGTTAATAATTATATTGTTCCAATTGTTTAGATATTTATCACATTTTTTCTGCCTAATCTAATACTATGAAAAATGTGTTAGAATTTCTCATTCTGATTGGGTATTTGTCAGTTATCTTTGAAATTATGTTGATTTGGACTTCTCTTTTTTTTTTTTTTTTTCTTTTTTTGTTCATGTATCCTGGAGGCTTTATTTTAGCTGCATGCTACATTACAATTGCTATGACTTACTGGAAATTTTATACTTTACTCCATTTTTGTATCTATTTTAATATTTAACAATGATGTTTCATATAAGATAATTTTATCTAATATTAATATGAGCAATCCAGCATCATTTGTTTTATACTTACCTGAGCAACATGAATTTATCTATCTGAAATCTATCAATTTATTAATCTATTTATTCCACCCTCATATATCTTTTAACTTTTTGTATGATTTTTATTTGGATGTATCTTTATTAATCTGTATATTAGTTAACTTATATTCTTCCTGTTAGTAATTTTCATTAAGTGTCATGGTAAATTGTTTTTCATGTATTGTTATCAGTAATATACTTGTAATCATTTGTACTGTATTTTGTGCTGTTATCTCTCATTTTTCTATCTTTTCTCTTTTTCTGCCTCCCGTTGGATTGATCACATTTTCTGCTCTCTTTTTCTTTGGTTTCTCCCCATAACCCAAAGTTTTAGAATTTCTGTATTCTACCAATTTTCTTTCAGTGTTCATCTTTTTTTTCTTTTTTAAAGCATACAGACATTTTTCTTAAAAGGTGAAATTTAACTGTATCTTCACCTTGTAGCTGAAAAATACTGAAAAAATATTTTACCCGTTTTTTGTTTAGGAAAAAAAAAGTGCAGCTCACTGCCTTCACTCATTTAATTTTATATAAACATGCTCTTTGAGGCTGAAGCAAATCCGACTGATTTCCAATATGAAAGTAAAATATAAAAACTATTCTTGGAGTTATTTCTAAACAGAACTGGCATCAGAATCATCTGAATCATCAGAATCATCTGTTCTGGGAAAATTGAATTCATCAACTATATCTTCAGCTAATACTTGTATGAAAACTATGTTAATATCACATGTAGGAACGCTATGTTTTCTAAAACTTGACATTTTTAGCGATTGAAAATTACCATATTTTATAAATGGAAATACCACTAAAAAACAGAATGCTATAAATAGCATGATGTCTTTTGTTTCAAAAGTTGATATACTAGAGTGATGTGAAAATGATAAAATCAAGATATTTTGTAGAAAAGTTGTTTGGGAGTAAACATGGCAGCTGCAAGCACTGCTGGTCAGTATTCTTGGAGCAAATGGAAAAAGGTCTAAATCTGTTGCTTCTCCCTACTGTCTTGTATGATGTTTGAGTTTGTTAAATTAATGACAACATATTCCACCTCCAGAATTAAAAAAAATATATATGACTATATTGTGCAATTTGTTTTCTTCAAAATTGTCTTACATTTTATTCTTCCTACATAGATTCAATGTTGTTCTTTTTGAAATGCCAATTTTTATAGTTCTTGTAGTTCATTTATTTTAGTTTCATGTGTTATTTTTTACTGAAAATACTTTATTGTGTATAAATCAAATAATAGTTAATCGTGGCATAAGATTACAGATTGGTAGCATATTTTCTCAACACTTTAAATGTATTATTTTCTTGCTTCCTGGTGTATAGTTTTGTCCTTGAGAAGTATGTTTTCCATCTAATAATGTGCATTTTAGTTGTTTTCAAAAGGATTTCCTATGTTCTAATTGATCTGCTGATGTACATTTATCTATACTTGTCTTGACCCAAACTCCCATTCTTTAATCTGAGGAATGATGCTTTTTATTATTTTTAAAATACTGTCTTTGGATATTGCTTCTCCTCTAGCTTCTCCATATGGAGTTTCTATTTTATGCTCCAAGTTTTTTATTCCTTCTTTTTAAATAATTTTATAAACATAATTAGAATCATGTTATTTTCTTTCTTTAAACTATTAAAAACTTCTCCTGAACTTAAAACATAGAATCTACACTATGAAACATAAGACATGATCTAGTCATTTGCTTCATCAGAAACCCTCATCACTCATCACATCTGCCTCTCTTCTTATGCTCGTACATGGCAACACCATCAGCCACATATCTTTTAAAAAAGACAGACATTATTGGAAATTTGAAAATTCTGTTTTAAATAACTTTGTGTTATAACTAGAAACAAATACAGTTATTGAATAAGAGTAGTTTTTTAATGAATGATACTTAATTATAAAAGATGGATTAAACAATGAGCACATCAATGGTGGGGATTATTTAAACTGTCATTTTATCTTTTTTTGTCAGAAACAGTGCCTGGCACATTTTAGGTGCACAATAAAAACTGACTCAAGGAAATGTAATTGACTTTAATGAAACAGAATTTTTAAAGAAGTTTACTGGAGGTAGCAGCAGATATACAAATGCTTAAAACATTTAACCTGAAAGTTAGGAATAGCATTAAATAAAACTTTTAAAGAGGTCATAAAATGTGATGATGGTAATTTTTAAAGGTGTTAAGAATGCACACAAATGTGGTTAATATAGCAAATCTATTCAACTTGAAATTCCATAAAACATTCAACTTTTAAGTCTATATACTGGATATTATGACAAAATTAGATTACAAAATCATATTATCAGTCTTACAAATGAGATAGGCTTACCTTACTTTCTTTGTACAGAAGATTGTGAAACTTATATTAGTCCATAGTTCAGACTTCCTTGCATAAACTGTACTGGCAATTACCATAAAAACATAGAGTGCCTAATAAAAATGAATCCACTGTTTGGAATAAAACTTGCCTTTTATTGAATTCAGAGTCATCACATTTCTTCTACCTAACTTCTTGAATAATGAGAGTTTCTGCACTCTTTAATGTTCTGAGAATTTTCTTTCTGAAAAACATAAAGGCTTATATTATTATGCAGAGGAAAAGGTATGGCCTTCTCTTGTGAACATGCAGCAATATTCTATTTAAATAAAGTTGATTCAGCACAAGTCCTCTGGATACTAGCTATTTTATAGTTTGAAGAAATGTAGGATACTTGTCTGAGTTGACTCTCTCATTATATGCATGCTTTCTACTATGAGAGACTTTCTCAGGATGTTTCTTATAAAATATTTTAGAAGAAAAGGCACAATAAAAACATATTATTACTTTTTTCTTTTGTAGGTGTAAGATAAATATATTTAAATAAGCCTTTGGCTATTAACAAATAGTAGTCATGGACTCAAGAGGCTTATATTGCTTAATAATTTAAGGCCTCATTATTTTATATAAAAGGAATTACTTGAGATTTGAATATATCTAAAGTTTTTAAATTCATTACATTCGAAACATGATAAAATATTGAAGGCTTCTTATATAATGTTATTTTTATCTCCCATTAGATTATTAAAATTTAATAGCATTGTTTATTTGGCATAATAATTAAAATGATTAAGATGTTTTGAAAGCAAACTCTCGTAATCACATACAACATACACATTTATTAATATTGAAGCATGAGTAGAAATCTAAAAGTATTAACATATAGAATATTTTGATGTGATGAGTATAATTGAACAGAATATCAAAGAAGGAAGTAAGGTTTTAAAAATGATACAGTGAGGCTGAAATTTTTCACAATAAAAACTATTTCTTTACTGGAAAATGTATTTATCTAAACAGCTCATATTAGGTTAAAATATGAATACTAAACTGAATGCACTCTTTTATATATACTTTGTATTACACTAGTGGGTGGTGTTATACACTATACCAGTAAGAACTTGTATTTTTATGTAAGAAATTTTAAAAGCCTATTAATTACATGATTTTGAGTAAATTACTTAACGCCTTTCTTTTGAATTCCTTATCTTTAAATTTAATAACAATATTAGTACTTATTTCAGAAGATTGTTATAGGATTTAATTGATATAAAATATGTAAACACAGCATTGCTGGGTACAAATTAAATGCTCAATAAATGTTAACTTCTTATTATCACTAAATAACAAATCCCCTACTTTGTCAGATAATCTATTCCTGAAAGTATATAAAATCAGTAAGTGTTGTGTAAATAAAGAAGGGTGAGACACATGAATGGCATAAGTACTAGGGTCTTAGGAACAACACAGCATTAATGTGTATGTCAAATTAAATAGAAGCTTGCAGCAGATTCTCCAGTTTTCATATAGAATAACCTTGTTAGCAGAACTCTGATTCTATGGCGGCCCTGTGACCACTTAAATATACTCTAGTATTCCTCATTTCATGAAATCAGATGTGACCACATTACAGGATGCTAGGCAATAGAAAGAGCTAGAAGCAGCCCTTCCCATAAACTTATTGAAATGAACCCATTACTTTTCTTTACCTTTCCTTCATCTACCTGCCTGAAATAGTAGAAGTCATCTTGCAAGAATGAGACAACATGTATGAAGATGGAAGATGACAATATAAATGGTGGACGCAAGAAAGAGTCTAGTTCCTGTTGAGCCACAGTACCAGGGCTGAACAACCTGTATCTGAACCTCATAGAATGTTGTTATAGCATATACTTGTGTTTAAGCCACAAAAAGAGTTTTGTTTTTATTAGGTACAATGGAATGTACTCCTACCTGACATAAAACCGATGAATGAAAGAAATAATAAAGATACACTATGCAACCAAAAATGTAACCTCCTCTTATATTAAAAGTTCTCTGTCATTCTCACTTTCTTTGTCATTTGCATTAGTTCTTTTTGTTATTTTTCCTCTTATCAATATTCTAGCTGTCCCCTTTCCATCTTCTTTACTAGTTTGTCTTCCACTTGACCATTGAAGTTTCTTGTAGATTGTTACAGAAGTAACCCCCAGTAAGTCCTGTGTCCTTCTATCCTTACCCAATATTCTTCCTTCTCACGTTGACTAAGATGGGATTTATTGCTTTCCTCAGTGATTGGGATATTGGCAAATATGATGTAAGCAAAGCCTTGAAAGGCTTGGCCATAGAGGATTACTCTGCTTTTTGTTGGTGTGGGAATGAAGTCTCCGTGTGACAAATCCCAAACTAGCCTGATGGAAATGCGTGACCTGGAAAACAGCTAGCACTAAGTATCAATCATGTGAGAAAGGCTATTTCACAGCACTTAGCCCAAGACAACATGTTGAGTGATCTAAGTTGAAAGCAACCGAAGAACCACCCCATGAACCCAATCTAAATTGTTGATCCAAATGAAAGTAAACAAAACTGTTGTTAATTTTTTAAACTATTTAGTTTTAAGGTGGCTTGCTACATAAAAATAGATATATGAGACAAGCTTTCTAAAGTATCTTTTATGTTATTCTACTATATGGCTGCATGCTCTTTTCATCACTCACAAATGGATATCTTCACACTTCAAATTCCTTCTGGCCTACAGATTCTCATCTAACTATCTTCTCAATGTCTCTGTGAAAATGTTACTTGTACAGGGACTTTAGACACATGAAATGGGTATTTCTAAATCTTTCTTAGTTCCCCCTTTTGTCTCTGTGTGCCTCATGTCTCAATAACACTCACTAAATGAGTGATTTGATTAAGTATGAAATCGATAAGTAATAATTTCTCCATTTGCTGTTGTTGCTTCACATAATCGTTATTTAAAAATCATGTCAATGTTTCACGAAACAGCTCTGCTTTATATCAAATTCTCTTCATCTCTATTGACACTGTAATATGAACCAAAAATCATCTCTCTCCCTAACTAAGGAAATAAAAATGCATCCAGTTACTTAGAACTTTTATTTTTCTTCAATTTATTCTGCAAAAAAACAGATACATTTATTTTTTAATGCGGGTATCATTAAATTAACCTGCATTATATTCCATTGCCTTTGAAATAGAAGTCAAGATGTTTACATGATTCAGAAGTTTTTACATAATTGTTCACCTCGTTTCCACATCTTAAATTTCTTTCTACTGTTTCTTTTTAAAATTTAAGCCAAATTTGAACTTATTTCATTACATTCAATGTCTCATACCCTTTCTATGTGTTTTTGTGTTTATGCTATTTAACCCTCCTCTCCCCATGAAAATCTATTTTGTCTTCCTGTCACTACTCGATTTAAACAACACTTCATTCAGGAGATTTTCATGGATACCTCTTCCAACTTCTAAATACATGGAGTGTCCTTATCTTATGTTACAAAGAGGGGCATGATAACAAATATTAAAGACCAACTCTTGTGGAACAAAACAAAATTTTTATGTTCACCTTTGTTGATTTCTATTATGTAAATATTTCCACCATCGTTGATTTCAAATAACATGACATCAATAGATCTGCAAAATTCCTAAAAGGTTAACAATTCCTGAATATTTAACAACTTGTTCTCATGAGCTGCTACAGGCGAGCTCCAGCACAGCACTAACTTCAGAGTCCAACTTTCTGCCAACATGTCCAGAGCACAGTTAATGTGAAGGTTCCATGGCATTAAAGTCCATCTCTCTACTTATATTTGCTGTATTCCCACTGGCTGGAACAGTGCTGAACCCAAGTAAATATAAGCATGCACCTTATAAAGATGCATTCAGTGTAAGGAAAAAGGAATGCATTAGTGGAAATGCTATCCTGGCCTCAGGGCTACACATCATCAGGGAGCTAAAGAAGTGTCTGAGAGCAAACATCTCTATCCCTCTGTTTTGATCTACTCCCATCAGTATATTTGGGAGATAAATTGAAATGAGTATTATAGGTAGAAAATGCTTAGCTGGTGATTTCAATTCAATTCGTATTGAAGGATACCATTTTAAAATTATATATCTCAAGTGCATATAAGTCAAAAATAGTGGATATCGAGAAGATATTTAAAAGTAATTCAAACTATATTATGCAAAGGCTTTTGTATGTATTACTGTTAAAAACAACTAAGCTTCACAGATACTAAGTTAAATACCTAGTTACCAGTCAAAAAAAGGAACTAAATGGATGCATAACCCAGTCTCTTTCAACTTCCCTATTATCTGTAGTCTGAAGTATTTGAAATAAAATGATCTTGATTATTATAGAAAAGTTGCTTGAATAAGCTATAATTGACAGGAGATTGATTATAGAATAAGTCAACAGGAGACACAATGAATATAAGTATAACTTTAAAGCTTTAAGAGAATAATTCCAAAAGAATAATACATGATCTCAGCCACCACAAAATTGATGCTGAAATGCTTAACGTCCATGTTTGCAAGTTAAAAAATAAAGAATTCTTAAGAAACAATTACAATATTATTTAATAAATTAGCACGTTTCCAGAATTCTAAGATGCATGTTTTTAATTTTCATGTATCTAAAATTCAAATCAATAAATAAAACACATTGAATTATAATTTAATTGCAGTATTTGTTTCCATATTAGTAATACACTAAAATAATGGTACCATCAATTTGATAAAATACAGTAATTTTATGTTATAGTAGATACTATTTTACAAATAGGAGATACAATTACAAAAGTTCCCTTTTTTTAAAGTCCGAATCCGAACAACAAAATAAAAGAGATGTGAGTAATAAATATTAGGTTATAATTAAAACAATGCAACCAAGGGACCTGAAAACATAATTACAATGATTAAAATAACATTTATTGAGTTTTCATTATGGCTTTAAGACAGTGAGGTAGACATTTTCAAAAAAATCCTTATACAATCACTTCAACAAGTTATTTTATTTTTTGCCACAATTCTTCTAAGTTTAATTTATTGAAGAGAAAAAAAGAAACTGGCAGAGACAGAAAGAAAGAGGAAACAGACAGACAAAAGCGAAAGGAAAGAACAGGTTTGAAATTCAGCTAGAGGTTTAAAAGAATAAGTATGAATAGTTACGATAAAGAGTATTACTAAAATTGTGGTCCAGGAATCGTATCTATAATAATTACCTGATATGCTTGTTAAAAATGAAAATTCTTTGGCTCTACCCCAAACCTACTAAATCAGAAAATCTGTGGAAAGGGACTAGAAAACTTTATTTTTAACAAGCTCCCTAGAAAGTTTTATGCACAATAAAGTTTGAGAGAACCTGAATTGTAGGGTGAAAAAAAAAACAGAGATAAGCCAAAAAATAAATCAAGCATAAATTAGGACATTACAATTTTAATTATGAAGTGAGAACTGGCTAAGTATGCTGAGTAAGCACTTAAAATTACAATACTTTCATACGAGTTTCATATGAGAATCTATTTAAAAGTAAATGCATTTCAATTGAGTTATGAATAACTGCTTACTGAAAGAGTGCTTTAATAGTACAGAATACTAGATAATATTAAACTGTATATGTTATTGATAAATATGATCTAATGCTATCTTTTTCCTCTAAAGAATTTAAAATTAAGGTTGAATGTTCTAACATATATTGTTGCTTTCTTTAGAAAAAAATACTTATTTTTCACATCTCTTATTCAGTTTTCTAGCTTATATATTTTGTCTACCGGGAGTCATCTGCAGTGCTACAATTTTGTTGGAAAAGTCAACAATTATTGTGTCTGTATCAAATTGTATGAATAATATTTTTTATAAAATTTAAAAAGTATTACATATTTTTGTATGAAACTGAATATCAGCCACAAAGTCTTGAGTTTACTTGTTAATACTAAGTTCTCTGTTAATTTGAACACATAGAAATAAATATATTCTATATCTTTAAAAAAACACAGTATGGTATATAGAAGAGAAAAATTAATTGAAATTTGCCTTAATCAATTAAGTTGTACTTAAATCATCATCATTTTCTGAATTGTTAAAACATGTATAAAAATGTCCTGTCAACAACGACAACATAACCCTAATTTTCTGTATTCATCCTCAATTGTTTTATTATTTCATTGTATTTTCACTAGATAGATTTTATTTACAGCTAGCATTGAAATATTTAATAAGAGATTGCAATTGTATCCATTTTGAATAACATGGGGCTAAAAGTCATTATCTATGTGAATGGTTTTATTTTTATTTAAAGAGTAAAAGAAATTAATTAAATTTTTTATTTAACGAGTGACAAGATGTTAACCTAAATTGCTATACATTTAGGTTAACATCTTGTCACCCCTTAAGTACAAATTTTATTTTATTTTTTTTGTCTAATACAAGTTACTATTTTAAATTTTTGTCAGTATTAAAACATTTAATGTATATGTCCCATGCTTAGACAGCTATAAATGACTTCCCTACAATTGAGAAGCTTTAAGTTAGCACATGTAACTTTTTTTTTTTTTTTTTTTTTTTTTTTGAGACGGAGTCTCTCTGTGTCTCCCAGTCTGGAGTGCAGTGGCGTGATCTCGGCTCACTGCAAGCTCTGCCTCCCGGATTCACGCCATTCTCCTGCCTCAACCTCCTGAGTAGCTGGGACTACAGGCGCCTGCCACTACGCCCGGGTAAATTTTTGTATTTTTAATAGAGACGGGGTTTCACCGTGTTAGCCAGGATGGTCTCGATTTCCTGACCTCGTGATCCTCCCGCCTCGGCCTCCCAAGATGCTGGGATTACAGCCCTGAGCCACCACGCCCGGCCTAGCACAGATAACTTTTATTTACCTCAGCTTTACATGAAGAGTCAAAGAGAGAAATGAAAACTTAAAAAGGACGCAGATTGGTCCACATTTTCTAATGGAGGTTTGCTGCATATCATGTTTCTCTCTTGCTTTTCCTGGAGCAACCTCAAGGAGGAGAATATCTTCTCAAGTCAAGATTATGCTATGGTAACATATTAGCTATGAATTGATGCAGACAGCTTTCTAACCATTTGAAATTGCTCAGAGATACATAAAGGCTATGGATGTTAAAAGGAAAAAGCTCTTTTCCAAGTTTGCTACGTTCTTGATTTATGAGGTAGGGCAATTAAAAGGGAGTCTAAGCTTAAACAAATGTGCCTTTTCTACCTCTGCTTATTTAGCAGAATTTTTATTTTTATTTATTTATTTATTTATTTATTTATTTGAGACGGAGTCTCGCTGTGTCGCCCAGGCTGGAGTGCAATGGCCGGATCTCAGCTCACTGCAAGCTCCGCCTGCCGTGTTCACGCCATTCTCCTGCCTCAGCCTCCGGAGTAGCTGGGACTACAGGCGCCCGCCACCTCGCTCGGCTAGTTTTTTGTATTTTTTAGTAGAGACGGGGTTTCACCGTGTTAGCCAGGATGGTCTCGATTTCCTGACCTCATGATCCGCCCGTCTCGGCCTCCCAAAGTGCTGGGATTACAGGCTTGAGCCACGGCGCCCGGCCCTAGCAGAATTCTTAAAAGAACAAGTTCACAGATGTAAGAAAAATGACATTGGGACATTAGTAAACATTGTTACATTTAAATAATTATATCTTGTTGACACTTATAAGAAAATGATTTAATAGAGTCCAGAAGTGAAGTGAATGCTAAAGTCATATTTGTAGAACTTAGCCCTTGATAGTGGTCTATAAATTATTTCCTTACATTATACATACACACATATAGATGCACAAACATAAATACAAAACATTTGAGTCTTGCTATTTTACCTTGAATTTAATGATTTAACTGTATGCTGTCTTTTGTTAAAATCTATGCATCCATTTTGAAAGCAGTATAGTAGTGTTGGTATAAATAGTATACTTATTAATTGTAAAAAGAAGTTACATAATTGGAAATAGCAGAGTAGAAACTAATCATTGAAATTATTATTGTTGTATCAGTCTCTTCAAAGGTATCTTCTAGGATTATACATTTTCGTTAAACAGATAGTTTTCCTTTATCAGAGGTTATGAATCTACACTGTCATTACCACATTAAATAAATTTTTTCTCTCTATGGAAAATTCTGATGTTTTATAGCACGGAAAATAAACTGATAGCACTTTCAGCAATTCCCATAAATTACACACCAGTTGCTGTGGTTTGGATGTTTCCTGCAAATATTATGTTGAAATTTCATCTTCATTAGTATTAAGTGGAGGATTCTTTGGGAGGTAACTAGAATTATGTAAGGTCATCAGGGTGGGGGCCCCATGTTGGGACTGGTGGCTTTGTAAACAAAGGGGAAGAGAGACCTCAGCTAGGACTCTTGCTCTGCCTCACAATGTGATACCTCTTACCATGGGATGATACTGCAATAAGGCCTCATCAGATGTGTCACCTTGATCTCGAACTTTCCAGGCTCCAGAACCACAAGAAGTAACATGTATCGTTTTTTAATGAATTACCCAGTCTCAAGAATTCAGTTATAGCAACACAAAAAGAAGTAAGACACCAGTCTTGCACATCATTAAGATTATTATCAATGTTGCACATTTAGGTTAACATTTCTGAAAAGTTAGATGAGAATCTTAATGCATATTTTACATTTTACTTTTGCTTTTCTGCTACCAAGATGCTCATTACTTCTTATGGAAGCAAAAATAACAATAAGCTGCAAAATCCATTGTATGAATATATGTTATTTCTCTCATTATGAGTGACTCCATGCAGTTTACTCCAAAGTTAGTTCATGAGGAAATTATACTTTGGAACTCCTAAAGAAAAATTGTACCCAACAGTTCAACAGGCAAGGGAGACTTTATTCACAACTATTTCAATAGAGAAAAGAGAATGAATCTAACTCTGCTGAAACAAGAGTCAAGAAAATTTTCAAGTCCTGTGGTGATCTAGTGGAAAAATACTGGAAGGTACTAATAGAGAAGTCAGTCGACGTGATTAGGACTTCCGTGTTTGCTAATTGGTGCTTATTGGTGAAATTAGTCTTCTACAGAGAGACTGGAAGATAAGGCACTATCTTTCTGGATGATTAATTTCAAAAGGATGGCTCCCAGGTTCTTGAGAAAGGTATTAGCTGGTAATAAAACTGGCCAAAGGCTGGGAGAAGATTTACATCTCAAAGGGGCAGGGAAAGAATTTGCATTTAAAAGTTTTCTTCAGTAAATGCTCTAAGGGAAGGGAGGCTAGAAGCCTAGAGTCAGTGTCTAAAAGTTACTCAAACTGAGGACAATGTTAAAATTCTTTTGCTCAAAATAAGAGAAATCATACACTACTCAGCACCTTCATTTGGAGGTTACTTCTGCAGAGAGAACACCAGAGGGGAAAGGAATCTATCAGAAGGCAAGGTGAGTTTCTATAACTGGAAGTTCTTTTCCTTCTCTGTATCTTTTTGAGTCAATTTTTCTTCTCCAAGAAACTTTCAAAATATATTCACTTCACATGTCCCCAGTCTAACTTACATGTCATTTCTCTGGACATCTTACAAGTCGTATCTTTTTCAAAGTACTTATGACTAGAAATTTAACTCTTGAGGTCACTTTTTGCCTTCTTCGTTACACTGTAAGAATTTTTCTGGCAAGATATTATGAATTTTTTTCTATGAATTTCCAAGAACAAACTAAGTGCCACACCTAGTAGATAAACATTGAATATTATTGAATGAAAGAAGCATTGTTTTTTCAAAGTAAATACAGTTTAAAGTAAGCTAGGGTAAAGAGAGTCACAGATGGAGACAGGGTTCTACAAAGTCCCTAAAATCTTGATTCTTAAAGCATTTATTCTGTCTCTTTGAGCATAAAGGCCAAACCTATTAGGGGGCATTATAAATGAAAAATATGCAAATTAAAAATAATAGCCCAGTTTTAATGGGATTATAACAAAATCGAATATGAGCTTAACTTTGAATACTTTGAATTTCTTAGCTTTTATGTTTCAAGTTAAATCCATGATACCATTTGAAACTATCTTTTGGAATGCAAATCAGTATCAATACTGCTGAGCACAGTGAAAATTAATGAAAATAATAATAGAAAAGAACTTACAAAGTCTACTCAATCCCATTTTAACATAAGTAAGGTGGTCTTTGTTATTATTATAATTAACTGATTGCATGCAGACACAACTCTACTTATTTAACTGAAACATAAAGACAGTTATATATCTTCTAATAGGAAGAATATATATATGTATAGTCTAAAAGGTCAAAAAAATGTCATATTTTGAATTAGTGAGAAATGGTAACAAATAACTTCAAATCTTTTGTTTGGTTGGAAAATACTCATTGTATTCTGAATAAACTTTTAAACATATTTTTTAATTGTGTGTGAATTTTAAATTACAGAACTAGATCATTAAATATTGAAAGCCAGTTTTTCTTCATTAATATTCCTTTTTTTTTTCCTTTTTTGAGACGGAGTCTCAGTCTGCTGCCCAGGCTGGAGTGCAGTGGCCGGATCTCGGCTCACTGCAAGCTCCGCCTCCCGGGTTCACGCCATTCTCCTGCCTCAGCCTCCCGGGTAGCTGGGACTACAGGCGCCCGCCACCTTGCCCGGCTAGTTTTTTGTATTTTTTAGTAGAGACGGGGTTTCACTGTGTTAGCCAGGATGGTCTCGATCTCCTGACCTCGTGATCCACCCGTCTCAGCCTCCCAAAGTGCTGGGATTACAGGCTTGAGCCACCGCGCCCGGCCTCATTAATATCCTTATAAGGAAGTATAACTTTAACAGAAAGTTGTATTGTGTTTCTTATTTAATTATAGGTAATCATATATTTGAAAGATAATTTTAATATTTAATAAATATTAAACTTGTTGTTAATAATGTACAGAAACCCAGATAATTATTTTTGACATAATTATTTCTCACAGAATTGAACATTTCTTTACATCACCCACAAAAATGCTCTGTCTCTGCTTCTGTGATATAGAAATGATGATACATTATGGTGTTTAACAGTAAGCATGAATGATTTTTTAAAATAGAGTATATTTTAAGTGTTTATTTCAAACACACTATGAACATTTTAATTTAGTGAAATTTAATTAAGACAATTGAACTATTATTCAGCATGCTCAGTTTTTATGTAGTTTTATTTTAGAGAGAAATTTAGATTTTTATAAACTTCTGGCTCTAAGATGATATCAAACACATATCAGTTGAGGAAACATATCAGATGGGAGAGAAAGAGACAGTGACACAGAAGAAAGAGAAACTGTAATTGTATACTTCTGAGAATAAGGCATATATGTTTTGTGGTTTTGATTTGTGCCTTCTCACTAAATATTTTCTATGACATTAATAATATTAGATATCAACATTTTAAGATTTCCTACTCTTCTATGTAATAAATAAATAACAGCTAGTAAATAATTCTATTATTGCTGGAAATGTATATTATTAATAGGAGATTCATATATTTCTATTAATGTAATATGCTAAAATTTACATAATTAATAACCTTCAGTGAATGACAGAAAAGTCATTAAAATACTCTGAAACAATGAAGGCAGAGGCTGCATAGTTACACAGTTAACTCAGAAGTTACACAGTGCCACACAGCTAATCTTTGTGAAGTGATGCACCTGCCCCCGTCTAGACATCAGTAGTGATAAGCATCATATGCTGACAACTGCATCTACCCATATAAAAGCATTTCCAGTTAAAAAAGGGAATACTTCCATTTGGCTTCCTCAGAAACATAAAAAGAAATTGCCAAAAACAGGAAAAGAAACAAACAACAACAAATAAAAACCCATCCCACACTTCCCTTTATGTTATGTGGGAAAGATTCTCAGCAATAATCATGCAGAATTATTCTTTACCAAGTGAATCACTCCCTAGATCTCCTATAGAATAATATTCTGTGCCTGGAACAGGACAGAGGCCTAGAATTTACAAACAGGCTCTATTAGCCTGTTTTCACACTGCTATAAAGAACTACCAGAGACTGGGTAATTTGTAAACAAAAGACATTTAGGACCCACAGTTCTGCATGGCTAGGGAGGCCTTGGGAAACTTAAAATTATGGCAGAAGGTGACAGGGAAGCAAGGCAGTCTTACGTGGCAGCGGGAGGGCGAGGAGAAACTGCAAAACACTTTTGAACCATCAGATCTTGTGAAAACTCACTCACTGTCATGAGAACAGCATTGGGGAAACTGCTGTCATGATCCAATCAAGTTCCATCAGGTTCTTCTGTTGACACGTGGGGATTACAAATTAGGATCATTAGAAAAAGGGTAAAAAAAAAAATAAAACAGTTCTGCTGTGTATATCAATCATCTTAGATTTTGACGTTGCTCTACGTATTTTCTATGGCATATTTTATCAAGGATTGTAGGGCTATTGTCAATATTAAATATGACAAATTCAGACACATATGTAGAAGCAAATATAAATTTAATTAGTAATTTTTTTACCACATACAATGGGGGAACTTTCTAGGAGACTAGTATTTGGGAATCGTACTATGTTTCAGAAAACTACCATGCTGTTTTCTTGTAGGGAAGTCACAATACAAAGCTCATCAATTTCATTATAGAATACCTTCAACATTAATAAACATAATTATCCATATTTCTGAATTTTTTTTTTTTTTTTTTTTTGCAGAAGTACTTTAATGTAGAAAATATATTTATGAGAAAATTACTTATGCCCAGGTTGAGTGATACACAGTGTTGGGATGCTTCAAATATATACATCAAACAAGTGTATATATCTTATTTATTTATTTATTTATTTATTTATTTATTTAATTTATTTTTGTCACCCAGACTGGAGTTCAATGGTGCAATCTTGGCTCACGGCAACCTCTGCCTCCGGGATTTAAGCAGTTCTCCTGTTTTAGCCTCCCGAGTAGCTGGGATTACAGGCACCTGCCACCACACCCGGCTTATTTGTGTATTTTTGGTATATACGGTGATATGGTCTGGCTGTGTCCCCAACAAAATCTCATTTTGAATTCCCACATGTTGTGGCAGGAACCCGGAGGAGGGTGACTGAATTACAGGGGAGAGTCTTTCCTTCGCTGTTCTCATGATAGTGAATAATTCTCACGAGATTTGATGGCTTTATAAGGCAGAGTATCGATGCACAATCTCTCTCTTTACCTGTTGCCTTTTATGTAAGATGTGACTTGCTCCTCTTTGCCTTCTGCCATGATTGTGCGGTTTCTCCAACCATGTGAAACTGTAAGTCCAGGGCCGGTTGCGGTGGCTCAAGCCTGTAATCCCAGCACTTTGGGAGGCCGAGACGGGCGGATCACGAGGTCAGGAGATGGAGACCATCCTGGCTAACACAGTGAAACCCCGTCTCTACTAAAAAAATACAAAAAACTAGCCGGGCGAGGTGGCGGGCGCCTGTAGTCCCAGCTACTAGGGAGGCTGAGGCAGGAGAATGGCGTAAACCCAGGAGGCGGAGCTTGCAGTGAGCCGAGATCCGGCCACTGCACTCCAACCCGGGCGACAGAGCGAGACTCCGTCTCAAAGAAAAAAAAAAAGAAAAGAAACTGTAAGTCCAATTAAACCTCTTTCCTTTCTAAATTGCCATCTCAGGTATGTCTTTATCACCAGAGTGAAAACAGACTAATACAGATGGGGTTTTACCATGTTGGCCAGGCTGGTCTTGAAGTCCTGACCTCAAGTGATCTACTCATCTTAGTCTCCTAAGTGCTGAGATTACAGGCATGAGCCACCGTGCCTGGCCAACAATGTGTGTGTGTGCGTGTATATATATATACACACAATATATATATAATCATGGCTCATATATTTTAAAATAATAAATTTATGACCAATTTTCTCAGGAGGTCCTGAATTCACAATATTCTATTGCAGCTTTTCTACATGATGATGAAATCAGTCATAAAAGCCATTGTTAATGAATTATGTATGATAGAAATTATATTTACATGATTCTGAAAGCATTAAAGCAAACCCTGTATTCACACGTTGAATGAGCTAATAATAATGTTAGTGTTAGATTCTCAGAATAAACCATTTATATTCTTATACCTTACTGAAGGAGCACTACATAAAGCTGGAAGATTTCCTACAGACTGCTACTTCAAATTTTGAACTCAGCCAAACAAATTGATACATTTCCGGCTATCAATTTAATTATTTAAATTTTGTGACAAAGAATAATTCACTGGTGCACAATTGTATATTTAATTTTAAAAGACACTTATAGGCAAATTTTTAAGATTTATGTTGGCTATAGTATAAGGCATGAAGTAGAAAAGTAAGTAGTAATTGTCCTAATTTCTTTTGGTATACAAGCAAAGGAGATTGTAACAGGAAGCATGGATATATAATTCTTTTATTCTCCTAAATATGTTTGTTATTTATCCTTCTACAAGCTGGTGGTGACAAAGAAAGACTGAGAAAAATGCAATTTGTCTATATTTTTCTGGAGATTTTCAGGCGATTCTCTAGGTTTTATCCTGGAAGCTTAAAATCTGCTGCTGTCTAGCCTGAGTGTAGGTTATGACAACCTACCTGGAAAGCTGGCTAGTCACTTCAGGCATGATGTGAAAATTACATTAAGCTTTGAAGTTTCTCTTTGTTAAGTTTAGCAAAGTACTTAGACTATATGTTTATGTGCCTGAAAAAGTGAATGAAAAAATGAATGAAGGCACATATGAAAAAAAGCTTTTAAAAGTCAGAATTAACATGAATTTGAATGTAAATATGAATGTGAATAAGTGAGATGTTAAACAGGGACTAAACTGTGAGCAAACAAATTTCTGAAATTAATGCACACAAACACAACAGAATGGAATTGTGAAGAAAACAGACACTTATATACATGAGTTTCATTCCATCATACATGAAGTTTTTTCTTTCACATCTGGCTGTGGCAGAGAAACTAGTACCAGAAATGGCCTAGAACTAGAATGAAGTAGAAAAATTGGGCAAGGTGTATATATGAAACAGTGTGTTTTTACAATTTTGGCAGCTGGAAGCTGAGAAATGTTATCTCTGAAAGAAAGAAAACAAATGAGACACACGGAATGATTTTCCTCAGCTCTCTCTTTTGGGACACTTTCTGAATTGTGGCAAAAGAAGGAGTCACTCAAGCAGAATACTGGGGCCTTCAGCCTACCGACTGAAATTCCAAGAGATTGAGGCAGAGTACCATAGGGGAGAGAACTGCCCAGCATACAGGTTCCCTGCTATTTGCACAGGGACAACTTGATTCTTTGGATAACTACCTATTAAGAATAACTGGCTGTGTAAGAACAACTATTTGGGAGCTTATATCTAAAAAATTATCAGAAGACATGTAGGATGGGAGATGCTTGATTTACAATCCATGAGAGTGGAGAAACATTGTTGAACACCCAGCGTCTTCAATAGAGGCATAAGAATTGTCATGCTTGAACAGTAGTCCTCATCTAAAACTACAGTGAAGACTTTGCATTAGTTTTCTTCTGCTGCCATAAAAAACTGCCACAAATTTAGTAGCTAAAAATAGCACAAATATGCTGTCTTACAGTTCTGGAGATCAAAAGTCTAAAATGGGTCTCACTGTGCTAAAATCAAGATGTGAAACTGCATTTCTTTCTGGAGGCTCTAGGGGAGAATCCATTTTCTTCATTTTCAAACATCAAGAGGCAGTTTGCATTGCTGGGCTCATGATTCCCTTCCATCTTCAAAGCCAACAATGACCAGTTGAGTCTCACATCTCATACCTTCCTCACATCATCACTCTGACACTGATTGTCTTTTCTGCCTCCCTGTTTTACTTTAACAAACTATTGTGATTTAATTGGGCCTACTTGATAAGGATACTCTTCTTATTGTAAGGTAAATTAATTATCAACCATAATTGCACCCACGAATTTAACCCTCAACCTTCCTCTTTCCATGTACTATAGCATATTCATAGGTAATGGAAATTAATCTAGAACAGTCTGTAGAGGAGTGGGGGTGAGGGCATACTTCTATCTAACTCAATTGTTTTAAACACAAATTAACAAACAATGACCATAAAGCATTGAAAGATTCAAAAAAAAAAAAACCTCAAGGAATTTGACTTCTTGCCAAAACAATCTACAAAAGCTTTAAAAAAAGAAAACAATGCCATTTCCCCAAATTACCAAGACTGGGAATTAAAGACAGTGCCATACATACTTCAAACATTGAAAGAATAATAAAGATGTGTAATGAACAATTTTAATGCAGTGCTGACTTAAGAAACAGGAAACTTGAATACTCTTGTAATCACTTAAAAAATTGAATTCATAATTAAACATTTTACCACAAAGCAAACTCTAGGCACAGATGGCTACATTGGTGAATTTTATAAAACATTTGATGAAGAAACATTACAAATCACACACAATTTTTTTTTAGAAAATAGAAATGGCAAGAAACGATGTTTTTTTTCTCTGAAAACTAATGGTAATTTTTCTAACAGTATAAATTAATATCTTTTGAAATCCTTCCAGATAGACTAATAAAATGAAAGAACATTTTTAAAAAAGCTCTCTGCATCTGTAAAAAGTTAACCAGGATTAAAACAATGAAAATTCTATGAAAGAGTTGGAAAAAAAGAGGCTAATGCATTTTGAATCAAGATCTAGGGCCTTCAAATATCAAAGCTAAATAAAATGAACAGCAAAACATATATCAGAGAAGGAGCACCCTTTTTTTGAGTAGTGAGTCAAGCACATGCACCAAGTCAGCATCCCCTTGCAATCTGCACCCAGATCTCTGGAACTAGCTCTACCAAGTCCAACCCTTTTAAGAAACTCTTTGGTAGTTTCTTATAAATTAAATATACCCTTACCATGCAACTCAGAAATTTTCCTCTGAGTTATTCATCAAAAAGATGCTAAGCAGGGGAAAACTTTTGTGCATATAAAATAATGTACACAAATGTTCACAGAAGCTTTATTCACAAAAGTCAAGTTGAAAACTTAAATGATCATTAGCATGTAAGTGGTAATATATCCATGTAATGGAGTACAACTCTGCAATAAGATATTATAAACTCCTCACCATAAGTATATATGATTTTAATTTGTCAATTAAAAATAAACTAAATATAATTCTTTAAAAAATGAATTACTGATACAAATATTGACATGGTAGAATCTCTAAGCCATACCACTGAGCAAGAAGATTTTGAAGCAAACAGATCCTACAATTCTGTTTATATGGATTTTTAGAAAAGGTTTATGAAATTTAGAGAAATAGAAAGCAGATCATTTCTTGCCTGAGGATAGTGGTGTTGGGGGATGCTGCAAAAGGGAACAAGATAACTTTTGGGGACAATCAGTAGTTATATCTCTTGGTTGTGGTGGTGGGTATATGGGCTTATGTATTTGTGAAAATTTTCAAACTATACACTGAATATCAGTTTATTTTTTAGCAGATAATAACAACTCAGCACCACCAATTTTTAAAAATAAATAACTCTTGACCAACCAAATGCACAAAAACGTGCTCCAGTAGAAATCAATAGAAAAATATTTGCAACAATGTAATAGGCAAATACATTTTACTTAGGATTCCAAATCACCAACTTTAATTGTAAAATTTAAAAAATGCTTTTAAATTATATCATTACATTTAGATATAAATGTATTTATACCATCAAAAATGTAAAAATGCAAGCCACTATTTGGAAGAAAACATTTGCCATTCTTATATCTGACATAGTGACCTGATCCAGAAAATTTAAATAACACGACTTAATAAAAAGAAGGCAATACAATAGAATTTGGACCAAAGATTTAGGCAGATATTTCATAAAATATGACATACATAGCCAATATATGCACACAAAGCAGCTCACTATCATTATTTATCAAGGAAATGCAAAATAAAACAACAAGGAACTACCATTACTTATTTACTGTAATGGCTAAAATTAAAAGGAATAACAACACCAGACATTGTCCAGGATAAGAATTGATTTGAACTCATATATTGCAGTTGAGAGCATAAAATGGTACAACTATAGTAGAACCATTTGGCATATTTTGGCAAAGTTAAGCACACATTTACAGTAACAACAATCTCATTTTAAGGTATTATTTAAAGAAAAATGAAAGCATATGTCCACAAAAAATACTTATGTAGGAATGTTCACAGCAGTGTTACTCAGAAAAGGCAAAAACATAAATAAACCCAAGTTATGCAGATAACTGGATATGCATGATTTCATATATTCATCTATTTGTATACTAGTTAGTGGTAAAAAAATATGTTTTTTATGTAAAAAAACATAAAGAGGTAAATATCTGAAACATGCTGAGTGAAAAATATCATAAACAAATACATGTTGCATAATTTTATTTATTTGAAATTATAGGAAAAGTGAAATCTAATAGTGACAGAAAGTAGATCAGTGGTGGCGAATGTAGAGTGACTAAGTAGAGTAGGTAAAACTTTACTCTCCTAGAGTTTTTGTTTCTTTCTTTTGTTTTGTTTTTGACTGGATCTGAGAATTAAAATTGACATAAGACAAATGGACTGGAGAAAAGCGTATAAGTTGATTTAATACAAGTTGTGGCACTGAAGCCTTTATAAAGAAATGAAGACCCAAGGAAGTAGTTAGAATCAGAGTTGTATACTGACTTGGACAAAAGAAAGCAAGTTGTGAAAAGGTGATAAAGCAAATGGGACTTAGTCTAGGGTAGTTAATTGGGTAAAGAAGTGACTAGGAAGATAAGGGTTGTTTGTAAAGATTTCTCTTGTCCTCAACTCCCTGTCCTTGATGATAAGAATGCTATTTTCCTTTTGGTATAGGGAGGACGCCTTTCACATGGAAATTTCATCTCCTCCTTTTAAGAAATGGAAGGAAGGTCAGAGTGATTCTTCTTGCACCTGCTGTTTGTTAAATGCCTTTAATTCAAAATAATTCTTATGCCAAAGTGGCATATTTAGAAGTGGTGTGTGTGTTCTGAACTTCTTCAACTACAAGGTGACACATTTGGAAATGACAGTATTGTACTCTTTTCTTGATTGTTAACATACATGAATACATTTGTTCAAACCCCCAAGGATATATTAACAGAGTGTTTTATTTCTTGTAAAACATGCCTTAAAAAGACTTTTTTGAAAATAAAAATTAACAAAAAAGAATGGAGAAAAACAAGTATAGGAGGAAGGTGTGATTAAATATGTGCCAAAAAAGCTGAAACATGAAAAGGAATAATTATTTATAATAATTTATATGCAGAACTAGAAACATTAGTTATTTGTTTGTCTTATAACTGAAATTAAAATAAGATATGGAACTTTTTTCCTAGAAAATAATTAAGGGAGTATATTTTCCTTTTGTTTTCTGCTGAGATATGCTGGAATCTGGAGTAATTCACTGAGAAATGGGTACTAGCTATTGAAGGTGTGTTTTTAAACAAATTCTCTTCAGTAAATTTCTCTAAGGGTATCTTGTCCAAATTACCATCTACAACCCCTTGGAAAACAAAGCTTTTTAGACTACTGTTGCTATAAAATGTTTTGCAATGTAAGAAGTTTATGTGCATAAAACAAGTGATTATCAAAAAATTAGTAAAACTTTGTTGATAATCTCTTCCAGGCAAGTAAAGTGGCAGCTGCCTTAAATAAGTGGACAATAAATCCCAATATATGCCTAAACAATTGTTACATAATAAAAAAACTTTTATAATACTCAATAAAATAATTTTGTAATTCATTAACGAAACTTCATAATAATGAATACTTTAAACTGGTTTTATGTTTTGTTTGTGTTTAGTGAAATAGCTGTGAAATTTTTCCCTCAACAATTTGCTCTTGTGTAATAGAGTATAAAAACTCAACTTTTATCATGTAAAATATAAACATAGAATCCGTTGAGGACTAATGTTTATGACTCAAAGAAATTGTGTCATATATTGTTATAAAATTCACATGGCATTACTTCAAATTTTTTTTACCGGCTAAAAGATATTCCACGATATTGAAATCCTTATTTCTTACTAAAAGGGGTTTATTCAGTTGCCTACTAAGGCGACAAATTTCCACCAAAACAAGTTATTTATTGAAAGTACAGCTTAATATGCATTACTATGTACTTTTAAAAATGTTTACTTAATAATACAAATACGAATTTTCTAGTAATTATTTACTATATAATATAAGATGTGCTTTAAAATAAATCGACATTTGTGAAGTACTCTTTCTATTCTAGGCATTGTATACCAGTTACTCTATTTAATCTTTATAATCACCCTTTGAATAGTTACAATTATATTCCATACTTTCCAGATGACACAATCGAGGTTCACAGTTAAGGAACTTACCTAAGGTCATTAAAAGGGTCCTTAATTTTCAGAGCCAGTGCAGTGCTTCTCCCCATGTGATCTGCTGACAGTTTTTGTGTTTCTGAACCCAAAGAATCCCACTATTATTTAATTCCCTTATATCATCATATGGACAATTTAGATTATTTGTGCATTTCCAGTTTATGATATCCAATTGGCTTTTGCAGGAAAGACTTCCGTCTTACTTCCTCTTTATCGTTCTCTCTCTCTCTCTCTCTCTCTTTTTTTTTTTTTTTCTTTTGAGACGGAGTCTCACTCTGTCGCCCAGGCTGGAGTGCAGTGGGGCGATCTCGGCTCACTGCAAGCTCAGCCTCCCGGGTTCACGCCATTCTCCTGCCTCCGCCTCTCGGAGTAGCTGGGACTACAGGCGCCCGCCACCACGCCCGGCTAATTGTTTGTGTTTTTAGTAGAGACGGGATTTCACCGTGGTCTCAATCTCCTGACCTCGTGATCCACCCGTCTCGGCCTCCCAAAGTGCTGGGATTAGAAGCGTAAGCCTCCTCTTTTGTCTTTCTCTTAAGGCTAGTTGTCATTTATCTGTCTCTTCCCAAATCAGAATTTATCAAGGAACTCACTGCAAATAGAAACTGAGAATCTCTCTACGCAAGAGAACATGAATCTTGTCAGAAGCTTGGATGATATTTATACCTTTGATTTTAAACAAATACTAGTAAACAATTGATCTAATAAGTGTGGAAGAGTTTTACAACTCCCCTGTAGCTCCCAGGAACACCGATGTGTCTCCTGTCTTTAGAAAAGAGAAAGGTCATAATAGATGGGACCCTCTGTGAAATGTCTCATTAACCACAGAAAATGGGCCAAAATCTACAGGAAGTTATGAAGTTGATGGTAGATTGTGCTCTCCATATATTTATTTTGAGTTTCAATCAGGTTGAAGCCTGTATCAATAATTCATTATTTTACTGGTGAGTAGTGTTCTATTGTGTGGATGTACTATGATTTGTTTATTCATTCATCTATTGGTGAACATTTTGATGGTTTCAAATGTTTGTTTATTATGTATAAAGCTGCTATTAATATTTATTACAAGTCTTTGTATGCACACATGATTTAATTTCTCTTAGGCAAATACCTAGGGGCTGGATGGCTGGATCATATGTGAATAGTTAGATATATATTGTACTGCTTTAGAAACTGCCAAACTATTTTCCAAAGTGAATGTATCGTATTTCATTAATACCATCGGTATAGTGTAGCCCTAGTAATTTTATATCTTTGCAAACACATAGTATGACCAGTCTTTTCTTTGCCATTTCCATACATCTGTTGTGAAACCTCATTAGACTTTTAATTTACTTTATCTGATGCTTAATAATGTAGTTTCATTTTATGTGTTTATTTGCCATCCACGTTATCATTTTGGTGAAGCGTCTGTTGAAATCTATGCCATTATTAGAAATTGAATTACTTGTTTCTTATCATTATTGAGTTTTGAGAATATGTGTGTATATATATATTCCCTTTTCAGATATTATTTGTAGAGATTTTCTTAGTCTTTTATTGTACATTTATTTTTTAACAGTGTCTTTGAACAGTGACATTTAAAAACATTGGTGTCATATTTAGGAAAATGTTTGCCTAATCCCGGTAAATAAAAGATTCATTACAGAGATCCAGAAAAACCAGTGGTGTAATTCCAGTCCAGTCCCACTCCCAAAGCCCAGGAACTGATGATGTAAATCCCAGCCCAATAGCAGGAGAAGATGGATGTCCCAACTCAAGCAGGTAGAGAGAGAAAATTCTCCCTTCCTTCACCATTCTGTTCTATTCAAGCCCTCAACAGACTGGATGATGCCCACCCCCATGGGGAAGGTGGTCTACTTTACTGGATCCACCAGTTGAAATGCTACTTTCATCTGGAAGCACTCTGACAGACACACCAGGAATAATGTTTAACTTGGGCACTCTGTGACCCAGTCAGATTCATACATGCAATTAACCATCAAACCCATTCACAAAGGTTTTCTTTTTTGTTTTCTTCTAAGTGTTTTAAATATTTAAGATTTTCGTTTAGGTCAATTTCTCATTACAAGTTAATTTTTGTATCAGTTGTGAGGTATGCATTGAAGTTGAATATCTAAGTATTCCAGTATCACTTTTTGAAAACACTGTGCTCTCTCTGCTGCATTGGCTTTATATCTGAGTAAAGATTATTTGTCCAGATATGATTTAGTCCACTTCTGGACTCTCTATTCTGTTCTAATAATCATTTATTGATATTTACACAAATACCACATTGTCTTGATTACTGTAGTTTTATCATAAGTATTGAAATAAAGACAAGATTAATCTTCCAACTTGATTTTGCTTTTGAAAGTTGTTTTGGCTGTTCTAGATCCTTTCTATATCCATATGAGCTTTATAATGAGTTTGTCAACTGATCCCAAAAAGCCTGAAGGGATTTTGATTGAGATTATTTTAAATTTATAGAATCATCTGGAGGTAATAGGTATCTTAGTGATACTGAACTTCTGACATATCACTACAGTGTAACACTTAATTTATTTATGTCATTTTTAGTTTTAATCAGAAGTATTTCATAACTTTCCCTATACAGGCCTTTCACAACCCTTGTCAAATTTTTTTTTGTCTTAAAGATAAAAAATTTATTTTATGTTACTTGTAGATATTAATGTATCAAGGAAAGATAATGAACTAAGAGAAAACTGGGAAGGAATATGCAGATAATATCGCTTTTAGAAGTCATGATAGACATATACACTAGAAAATCAACTAGCAAATTACATAATATTGATAGTTTGCTGCTCTAAATGATTTTTATATAAAATTTGTTTTCAGATATCTGTGTTTTAAATATATTAGAATATGTTGAATACATAACTTTCTTATATACATTTCTTAAATGTACTTGTATTCACTTATAATCTTCCTTCAATTAAATTTATAATGATCTAGAATTTCTTTTATACATAAAACCTTATTTGATATTTTATTATTGATAGAATAACCACTATAATATTTATTTTATAAAATAATAACGTTAATACAGTTTCTCAGTGATCATATGTAATTTTTTATATACAACTTTTATTTTACTTAATTCAGTTACTATAAGTTATTGAAGTTATATTTTTCTTACTTGCAATTACTTTTTAAAAAGTGAATGTTTTACTGGCCTCATTATTTGTACATGTGGCAGGTAAGAGAATATCTTTATAAATGAATAAAAGAAATGACTATAAAACCACAACCATATAACATTGGAAGCCTGCATGGTAATAAGCCAATTTTTGTGGAAATGAACTCATTAATGCTAAATTTTTGCTGACTTCCAACTGATCTAAAAACTGCTTTACAAAATTCAAAAGGCACTTCATGAATTGTAGAAGAGATGAAGAAAAAGGGAATGAACCAACCATTACCAAGCATACTTCAGTCATTTGGTTTCCAACAAACTCCCCTATAATCTATAGCTGAGAGCTGGGGAAATATGAATAAAATTGATGAGGGTGACAGAAGGGTTTTATCAGAGTTTCACCAAAAGCTTCTTATTGAGCAGTGCAAAGCAGTTTAAACATGAAGTGCAGCTGGGCTTTGATTATTTGTTAGATTTTATTGTACCTTTCCTTGCACTTGCAAATTTTCACACATTTCTCACAAAAATGTCATATTGCCATAAGAGTGGGATGTAGACACTGAAGGGGGGAAATTGTGAAACAAAATAGAATTTGAAAAAGATAATTATACAATAGATAGAAGGCTATGAAAAAAAAAAATCTCATCTTTTGTTAGAGTACTTATGTAAAAAGTCATTTAAAATACTTGATCAAATTGATAATTGTCTTTAATAAATATTCATAGGTTTGGTTTATAAGCAGAAAAATAACTTAAGTAAAGATAATAATTAAAGATGTCAGTTTCCTATGATAATAATTATTTTTATTGAAATATCCCTGAATGTATGTGGTCCATTTTAAAGCACCCAAAACGTCAACACAGGTTAAAAGATAAGGATCTCAAATACAAGATTTTAAACATCTTAATAATCAAAACAATCAAAAACTTGATATTTCTTTTTCATTGTATTTTTAAAATGTGATGGCAGATTATTATTTTGCCACAGTTATTCACAACCTGTTTTCTCAAAGAAGTAGACCCAGGTAAACCTAACTGTACCCTTTTGTGTCCAAGGTATGGCTGATTTTAAATAGAGAGAAGCAAAATGCCACTCTAACAGAAGGTATTCTCAGGTAAGGGGCCAATTTTGTGTCTATTTATTGTTTACATTCCCCATAGTTAAAATATTTAAATAATAAATCATTGTCATAAGACAGTTATTACACCAAGAACAACCTTAAAATTAAGCTCAAGGCCTACAAGAAGCTGTTAAAATTAATGGAAGAGCCAAATGTGTACCAGAACATTTCTGGACATCAGGTTGACCAGCCAAAATTTCCTGGAACAAGTACCTTTCTGTTTTCCACAATAAATATACAAACCAAAATGCAAATAGAATTGGAAGCAGAAATGAGATACAGTCACTCATGCAAATTTACTAGTTAAGCTAATTAAAAGAAAATATTCCATTCATTTATTCAGCCTAAGTTTATTTGAAAGTTAGTTTATCCTTTTGAAATCCATCAATATCTCATATACCATAAAAAAGTAAAATTTAGTTAAATAAATATCGTTTGATTTTATCTACCATATGCAATTCAACTGGTTAGACATTCACGGAGGAGAAAAGTTCAGAGACATTTACTATAGCTGGCTGCTACAGGATAATTGTCAGGAGTTTACTATACACTTCACAAAGATACAGTAAGTGCTATAAAAGAAACAATTAAATTTTAGTTATAATGGAGCCACAGAGCACATGAAAGAGCTTTTTTTTTTTTTTTTTTTTTTTTTTTTTTTTTTTTTTTTTTTTTTTTTTTGCAATAGCACAAGGGAATTTTAATGCAGGAGATGGAAATATTAACTGGCTACATATATCTATAGGACTTCAAAATAAAAGTGATAATAATGGTAGTTGGTCAAACAAAGGCAAAGATGTGAAAAATGTTTAATGTTTTCAGAAAATGGTGATTCAAATTTTAAAATGGATTTCAAGGGATTATTGGAGAAATTGGGATAAGATTTTTAATAACTTGTATGTCTTCCATGAGCTGATATGCAACAGACTTTAAATTTCATCCTGTTATTAATGGTATAGACTAATCTTAGGTGATTCATTTTCTGCTATATTTATCTATCTTTTCCTGTCTCTCGATGAAGATTTAGTGCTCTATCTTTTCCTGTCTCTCAATAAAGATTTACTGATAACCTACAGTAAGACTTTGCCGAAGATAGGTTAGTTACATTTATTCCCAGGTAATTGAAATAAAATATATTGTAGAGAGTTCATCAGCACATATTCCTGAGAAATTTTCTTCTTTGATTGTATTTTTTATTTGCCAATCCATCACAAACCACAGTTATCACGTCTCATTTCTACACTTAAAAAAATCATAGCAGCAAAACTCTTCGTTTAATGACTCTTAAATTGCATCATTCCCATAAAATTATCCTGCTCTCCCAAATTGTTTCTCGCCTTTGATCTGCTGATAGGATACAATTGGGTTTTTCAGCCCTGTCCTAAGTAGCATCCTTATTTCCCTTCTGAGCCACTTTTTAAAAGAAGTAATTATATTTAGAACCCTGGAGCCAAAAATGGCTTATTTCTGATAAAATAAATTGGATTAATTTTTTTTTTCCCTTTAGAGTGAACAGCACTTGACTGAATAATATCTTTTTTTTTTTTTTTTTTTTTTTGAGATGGAGTCTTGCTCTGTCACCCAGGCTGGACTCCAGTGGCGTGATCTCGGCTCACTGCAAGCTCCACTTCCGGGGTTCATGCCATTCTCCTGCCTCAGCCTCCCGAGTAGCTGGGACTACAGGCGTCCGCCACCACGCCCGGCTAATTTTTTGTATTTTTAATAGAGACAGGGTTTCAACGTGTTAGCCAGGATGGTCTCCATCTCCTGATTTCGTGATCCACCCGCCTAGGCCTCCCAGAGTGCTGGGATTACAGGCGTGAGCCACCGTGCACGGCCGAATGAGTAATATCTTAAAGATGCTTCAGATTCAAACATTTTGAGCTTATGAGGATAGTCTCGGTTTCATTGCAACCGTAAACCTGGGAAGAGCATTCAAAAGTACAAAAATAAATAAAAAAAAGAAAAAGTAAAAAGAAAAGGAAAAAAGCACAAAAAATAAACAACAGCCAATACGAAAAGCCAACTTAGCTAATGTCTTTAAGATTCGTTAATTTTGTAGTATGTATCAGTAACCCATTCCTTTGTGTGGTGAATACAATTTTGTTGCATAAATAGGTCACATTTCATTTATTCATTGATGGAAATTTGGGGTTGTTTTCACCTTATGATTATAATGACTAATGATGTTTTGAATCTTCTTGTGTGTTTGTGTGTGTATATATGTTTTCTGTCTTGAGTTTATACCTAACAGCAGGATTCGTGGATCACATGTTAACACTACATGTTAACTTTGTGAAGTAATTCAAAACAGTTTTCCAAGGTGACTGTACCATTTTGCAGTCCCACAGTAATGCATGAGAGTTCCAATTTGTCCATATCTTCTCCAACACTTACTTTCCATCTTTTTGATTAGGTAACCTATTGCATAGGAAGTGCTATCTCATGGTTTGACCAATTATGTGGATCCTTTTTTTCCCATGCTTATTGCTCACTTATATGCATTTTTTGGAGAAACGTCAATTCAAATCTTTTGTCCATTTTTTAAGATTGTGCTATTCGTGTCCAGGCATGGTGGCTCACATTTGTAATCCCAGCAGTTTGGGAGGTCGAGGTGGGAGGATCACTTGAAGTTAGAAGTTCAAAACCAGCCTGACCAACGTGGTGAAACCTCAACTCTACTAAAACTACAAAAATTAGCCAAGCCTGGTGGTCCGTGCCTGTAATCCCAGCTACTGAGGAGTCCGAGGTGGGAGAACGATTTGAACCTGGGAGGCAGAGGTTGCAGTGAGCTGAGATTGTGCCACTGCCCTCCAGCTGGCTGACACAGCAAGACTCCATCTCAAACAAACAAAAAAAAAAAACAAAAAAGAATGTGCTATTTGTCTTTTTACTGTTTAGTTGTAGTAGTAAGAGTTTTAATATAGGTACAGGTTTAACACAAATGTTATTTTAGTGAATACTATTTTATTTTACTGTTTATTGCTTGTGGTTTCATATTATATCTAAAAACCATTGCCTAATCCAAGGTCCAAGAAATGTATGTACAACAGAGGAAATAAATACAAAAAAGAAAAGTGATTATGTCCATATTTTCTAATAGCTTTGTAATTTTAGCTCTTAAATTTATGTATTTAATCTATTTCAGTTAATGTTTTATATGCTTTGAAGTACCATTCCATATTTATTCATTTGTACATGACTTTCCATTTCCCCTAGCACCATTTGTTGGAAAGACTATTCTTTCCTTCATTGAATTTTCTTGATTCATTGTTGAAAATCAGCTGACCATTAATGTAGAGGTTGTTTCTGGACTCAGAATTCTGTTTTGCTAATGTCCATGTACAGTGTGCTACTAACATGATATCTTGATTACTGAAGCTATGTAGTGAGTTTTGAAATTGGGAAATGTGAGTCCTCCAAATTTTTCTTTATTTTCAAGAATTTTTGGCTATGTTGGGTCTCTTGCATTTTCAGATAAATTCTTCAATCAATTTGCCAATTTGTGCAATAAAGGAAGCTGGGATTTTGATAGGGATTGTGTTGAATCTGTAAATCAGTTTTAAAATAATGCAGTGAACATGACATGTCTTTATATTGATTACTTTTAATACTGTTTCATAGCTTTCAGTATACAAGTCTTGTACTTCTTTGTAAAACGTATTTATAATTTTTTTATAAAAATAAAAATAATTTCTTAATTTTATTTTCAAATTTTCATTACTAATGGATAGAAATTGATTTTTGTGTGTTGACCTTGTATCCGACAATATTATTATCGGGTTGGTGCAAAAGAAATTGTGGTTTTTGCAATAATTTAGTTCTTATAATTTCTACATATAAGATCATGTAATCTGCAAAATAATATAGTCTGATTTCTTCCTTTTTAATCTGTCTGGGTTCTTTTGTCTTTTATTATTTTCATTTTATTTATTTATTTTATTTATTTATTTATTTTGAGACGAAGTCTCGCTCTGTCGCCCAGAGGCGCGATCTTGGCTCACTGCAAGCTCCGCCCCCCAGGTTTACGCCATTCTGCTGCCTCAGCCTCCCGGGTAGCTATCGCTACAGGCGCCCGCCACCACATCCGGCTAATTTTTTTGTTTGTTTGTTTGTTTATATTTTTAGTACAGACGGGGTTTCACCATGTTAGCCAGGATGGTCTCGATCTCCTGACCTCGTGATCCACCCGCCTGGGCCTCCCAAAGTGCTGGTATTACCGTCATGAGCCACTGCTCCCGGCCTGGGCTTTTTTTAAATCTTTTAATTGCCTACTTGTTTTAGCTAGAACCTACAGTACAATATAGAAATGATAAACCTGTGGAGATTTCCGTTAGGACGTATGTTTTCTCATACATTGGTTTTGAAGTAAGCAAGTTACAATAAGCTGAAGGATTTGAGTTGAAAAGAGTCCTCTGGATACTGATGCTTATAGAAAATAATATTCAGAAGAATCAGAGTTAGTGGGAATTATTTTTTGATTAATCAAATAGCAGTCTTCACTAGAGAATTCTATATTTTCTCTCGCTTCTGTAAATCAAAATCAACTGAAGGGCTTCATATTAAAAAAAAAAATTACTGAGTCAAGGTTATGGTATATAGTGTTTCCTTTGTTATTATTACTGTACTCCAATATTTATCTGGCTTACGTTAGGAAATGCAATAAAACTATTTAACTAATTTAATTAACATTCTTGACAGTACCAGAAAAGAATGTGTGGCCCACATTATACCAACCCCTTAAACAGTGATTTTACTGACATTTAACTGGAAGTTAGTTTTAATAGAGGTGTAATTTTTTTTCTCTCCTAAGTAACTAATTTGATTTTATTACTATCATAAATTAGTTAACTGTGCCATCTTCTTTGCATTAACTGTGGGATTGGTTTGAGATAATTTGTAGCCATCTATTAGTAATAGATATGGTAAATAATTTTGACCAAAACATGTTCTGTGTGTTCCCTGCTGGATTTACGTGGTCTTTCCCCTTGCCATTTTTTTCATGCCATTTATTTTCCAAGTGATTTTTCAATGTCTCCTTTTGTACTGTATCTATTTAAGTCACTTTCAATGTTTCCTGAAACTAAGACACCTATAAATAAACAAGAACAAGAAAAAAATCTCAGAAGTACAGAGTATAAACTAACAATCTTAAACTGAAATATATTACTGTTTCTACCTCAGAATGATAAATGCTTTACAAAGGTTGAGGAAACTAATGTCCCATCCTTTTTTTTATTCTTTCTTCCCCCAAATTAGCCTGCCTGTAAGCATTACTGTGGATTTTGCTTGAATTCCACCCTATCTGGGTAATTTACACTGGCCAACGTGCTGCTTTTATCAACATATCTCAAGTTGCAAAATTATCTATATTGTATATGTATATTTTCATAAATAATTAAATATGCAATTGAATTTGATCAGTGAAAAAATATAAAAGGCCTCATCCTTGACAATTAATTTTTTTCAAGTTGTGTTTAGGAAGGTGACGGAGATCTTAGAGTCAGTGAACCAAGTCAAATGGCAAAAGAAGCTGAAAATAATGGAAAGAGCAACAGAAGGAAAAATGATTTTGCCTCAGCACAACCATTTAAATAAATTGAATACACTATCAGAAAGGCAGTGTGCTATTTTCAGGACTTAGAAATTGTCAGAACAGCCCTTTCTAGATTTGCTTCAAGCTGCTGGCAGTCTCATTCCATTCACCCATTAGGCTGACGATGAAAAGCAAGCCAGGTGGCTTATGCATGCATTCAAAAACAAAGTTGTTTTATCCAAATGTGAGAATGGACAAGAAGCGAAAATAGTCCTCTGATCTGCAAATGAGAAAGAGACTTCTTTCAAAAATGAGCTCTCACGCGGAAAAAAAAAAAACCTCTTGAGATACAGAAGAAATTTTTACTTATTCATTTGCCAGGAGAAGAACCTATCTGTATTGCCTTTACAAGATTTTGAAGCTGACATATATAATTTTTAAAAGTATGGAGGTAACATTTGAAAGACTTGCCAATTAACTTTTAATTAATCCTGATGTGTGTCATTTGAAGTCAAAAGAACAATTACTTCAAGATAAAAATATATTTGCTGCTGCCAATGACCAAAACCATAAAAAGAACAAAGCATGGAATTTTGAGTGTGATTATGCACTACAGATGAGGACATGTATCTATGGTTACAGACACACATACACACAGTGTAGAAGTCACTTCTTTGCTTTACAATATTAGCAACTAAAAATTGTAAACTACCTGAATTTTAGAAGATATCCTAATTGAGAACACATCTGATTTAAAAGCCTGTGTTTGGTGCAACACTGACAAAGCTGAATTGTAATGGCCTTATTTAATACTTATAAAATGCTTGGTTTTAAAAGGCAAAGAAAAAAAAATAGAGAGAAAACCATAGTTCTGACTCCTAACTCATAAAACTAAAATGAGTGGCTCTTCTAGGCACACACTTCACCAATCTCCTTTAGTCTCCTCCATTTTACATGGACCAGTTACGCCTTCCAGACAGAAATGATCATTGCTTGCCCTATTGGAAGTGTGAGCACATAATAACATGAGGACATTTGGAAAGGTGGAAAAATAGTATGCCAAGAAAGAAAAAGAAAAAGAAGAACTCCAGACAGGATTTGCGGAAGGGAAATAATTTATTCTATTGTTGGTTTAAGGCTTGCAAATATGATAATTCATGGACATTTGGAATTATGGTTCATACTTGAAACCTAATGGTTGAAGAAAGGAAAAAATACCACAAGATCTATTTCATAATATTAAAATACTTATTTCAAGCATTTTGGAACAAGTTCAATAACTAAACTGTTCTTTAAGAGAACGAAGTTAAACAGTAATTTAGGGTCAGATGTTTAAGCGCTTTTGATTGTTAAAAGGTTAAACGAGTTGTGAGTGTGCACCTTGTTCTAAGACTGCATTATGCAAGACATATTGAAATTTTGATTCTGTCACTCTGTACCTTTTGATCTGTCTGCCTGTCCTTTGTCAAGACAAGTGCAATTCTAAAATCCTAACATGGAACTGTTGAGAATTTCTGTCTTGTCTATTATTGTACTGTATTATGGGAAGCTTTCTCCATCTTTACATCAAGTAATGGAGGGGGGGGAACCTGTATATTTCTCGGCTGTTTCAATGTCATAAAAAAGACTTGAAACTTTCAAACAAGGCTGGAAACTTAGGAGCTTGAGTCCAACACCTCTGGGTTTACCATTTAACCATTCCCCGCTGAGGTTTTACTACCTTTCTAGGGCACAGCTAGGAATCAGTGCCATCATCACTGGTAGGAATCACAGGTGTTAGCCATTTCTTTATTATTGGGAATTTCTCGCTTTATAGTTACTTCCCCCACATTCTCTGCTTCCTTTCAGTCGCTCCAGAACATCCTGTATTCTTCCCTCTCTGCATTGGACATTTATGAAAACAAAATGTTCGTTTAATTGAAGGTTCTCCAAACTCTTGGAGGACAAAGAATTACAAATCTCAAATATATGTAACCTCAGGAAGAAAAAAAACAAGGAAAGGCAAATAATAATTTAATATTTTATTAAGTGGTCCTGCCACAAATATAACTTGGAAATACGCTTTCGTTCCAGAGTCCCAAGTTGCCAGATTTCATATTTGGAGTTTCATGGGATTGTTAAGCGCTAAGAAAACCTGAGAGTGCCTAAGTTCTACCCAATTTACTTCACTATATTATCTTTACTTTAGAAATTTCATAAGGACAAGGAATTCAGCCATTAAAAAATAAAAGCAGTAGAACATAGGTTAGAGTGAGGTTTCTAACTCACGTGCATTGCTTTCATACTTCACTGCTTTAAAAAATCACATTTATGCCCACATATGCACTCAAGGTCACAATGCATAGCTACTGTATATTACAGGCATTTTCCATAGATATTGTGATACCAGTTTTAGACCAATACAATAAATATCACAATAATGTGAGTCACACAAATATTTGGTTTCCTATCGTATATAAAAGTTATCTTTACACTATACTGTAGTCTATTAAGTATACAATAGCATTATGTCTAAAAAATGTACACACTTTAATCAAAAAGGACTTTATTGCTCAAGAATACTAACAATCACCCGAGCCTTCAGTGAGTTGTAATCTTTGCTGGTGGAGGGCCTTGCCTTGATCATAATGGCTGCTATCTACTTGGGGTGGTGATTGCTGAAGGTTGGAGTGGCTATGGCAATTTCTAAAAATAAGACAACAATGAAGTTTGCCATGTCAACAGACTCCTCCTTTCATAAAAGATTTCTCTAAAGAATGCAGAGCTCTTTGATAACATTTTACTTGCATTAGACACTCTTTCAAAATTTGAGTCAGTCTGTTCAAACTCTGTCAATGCCTTATCAACTAAGTTTATGTAATATTCTAAATTCTTTGTAGTCCTTTCAACAATGATCATAGAATCATCATCAGGAGTAGAATCCGTATTATGAAACCATTTTCTTTGCTTATTCATAAGAATCAACTCCTCATCTGTTCAAGTTTTATCATGAGACTGTAGCAATTCAGTCACACGTTTAGACTCCGTTTTTAATTCTAGTTCTCTCATTGTTTCCACCACATCTGCAGATACTTCCTCTACTGAAGTCCTGAAATTCTCAAAGTTATCTATAAGGGTAGCAATCAACTTCTTCCAAATTGTTGCAAATGTTGATATTTGATTTCCTCCCATGAATCACAAATGTTTTTAATAGCCTCTACAATGGTGAATCCTTTCTTATTGAAGTATAAATCATAGAACGGAAGGATTTCAATTAACTTTGCCCTCATCCATTAGAGGAATCACTATGGGAACTATCACCTTACAAAATGTATTTTTTAAATAAAGAGACTTGAAAGTTCAAACTACTTCAAATGAGATTATGAGAAATGTGCCACTCTTCCTTTTGCTTGAACACTTAGGGATTATTGTGGAGTTATCAATTAGTCTAATGTTAATATTATTGTGTCTTAAGAAATAGAGAGGCCTGAGGGTAAGGAGAGAGATGTGGGAGCTGTTAGTTGGTGGAGCAGTCAGAACACCAACAATTTATCAATTAAGTTTGCTGTCTTACATGGTCATGGTTCATGGAATGCCAAAACAATAACTGTAGTAACATCAAAGATCACTGATTACAGATTATCATAACAGATACAATAATAATGGAAAAGGTTAAAATGTTGCCAGACTGATTAAAATTTAACACGCAAATATGACATAAGCACATGCTATTGGAAAACCATTGCCAAAAGACTTGCTGAACCTAGGGTTGCCACAAACCTTCAATTTGTAAAAAAGCACAGTATATGCAAAGTGCTAAAAAAGTGGAGCACACTAAAGCAAAGCACAATCAGATGATACATGCCTGTATATTACAAAGCCATCTCAATACACTACTCCATGATTAACATTTCATTTAGTAGCAAAAGCCTTTTGAGGCATTTTTGGTGCTGTTTAAAGCATTTTTGTGCTGATTTCTGTGACTAAACACTTCTGATCAGTTCATAGCAACATACGTTAATGTTGAAAATTACTTCTCAAGTAGGAAAAAATAATTCAAGGTCCAAGAGAATATGGGCTCCTTTCTAAACTCAATGGCTGTGTTTTGGCATCAAAAATCCAATTGTGACCATTCATGAAAAATAGATGAAAAAATATTTGTTTAAAATAAAAATTATAGAAGGTTTACAGGTATACTCACATAATTATCAGTGTATAAGTATAGTTATGCATGCATGCATAATTTCCAGTTTGTAATAGTAAACCTGCAAAGGCCATAAAATAAATTAATCAAAATCAGCATCATTTATTTTCTGTGGAGTTTTGACCATTCTCTTGGTTTTTGTTTGTTCATTTTTGGTGTTCAGAAAGACAAGTTTTTAATGAATTAATCTATTTTTCAAAGAGCAATTTTGCTCTTTGGGAAACTCCTGTTTTCTTCTAAGCCCATTCTATTTTATATTGGTTTTAAAAAGTATTATATTTCATGCACTAGCACATTTTAAACAATGACTGTAAAATATGAAGAAATTGCAAATCACAAATGAATGTTCCATACAAAAGTATTTCTTTTCTTTTATTATTAATGTGAAAGGATTCTTTGTGGTAAATGTGTCAGAATATCTTGATTATAATTAAGTCAATTGTTTAGCTTAGTTTTATATTCAGGAACGTGAAAAATGTGGACGTCTGACTGTTTAAATGCAAATCTATAAGGAGATAAATCCTCAGCAGCATACAGCATACTTATTTCTGGCAGCATTACTATTTTTAGTGTTTAAAAAAAATAGCTACAACTGAGGATATAAATAGAATTAATAATCTGATGATTTTAGTCCAGTGGTTTAAAAAATTTAACAGTTTACAGATCTTGTTAGTTTATACCAATTTCATCAGGGAAAAGAAAGTCAAGAGTCTCATCAAAATTAATTTTACCCAATTACTATGTATAGTTCTTTACAATAGAAAAGAGATGACCTGTTATTTATTATGGTTTGCTTTGTGATAAGAATGTTCATTGTAAAGTGATTTTTAATTTTCAGAGGCTGTTTAATTTGCTGCCCTTGGATTTAGTATATGAACTGCCTGATCAGCCTCTTACCCTTTAAAGATAAGGGATTTACTACTTTGAAAGTTTGGCTATCTCAACTGCAGAGCTAATGAAAAAAAAATTTGTATGCTCTAGGCTTTTATGTTATTAACTGCTGCTTTCTGAAGTCTATGGCACTGTAGGAACTAGAAATAAAGAAGCATCAGTGTATTCACGTAAAAGTATAAATCATAGAATCATACGGAACGAAAGAAATGCAGACCTTTTTTTTTCTCCAATGATCAACCAAAACCAACTCCATTTCACAAGCAACTATGAGAAAATCCTTAAAAATCTGATTAAACATATTAATTAAGGAGGTCAAAAATTTTTATCTAGGTTTTATCTGCTTTGAGATAAGTAGAGAGAAAGTATCTTCATTTTTATCAAAACGTTTATTTTATTAATCACATTCACATGTGAATGAGTTATTTGAATATGTTAATTAAATCTTCTAATTCCAGTTCACTGAGAGTCATAAGACAGAAGTTTCAAAGGACAACTATTGAGATATAACTGATCCTTTCTCTCACTTATCACTCCCTCCTCCCCATTCAGCGGGTGACCAAAGTCTTTAAATGTTTCCTTTAAACTGGTTGCTTTTTTACCAACCTCACTGAGTCAGTCACTCCTCAGGAACTATCAGACTGCATGAATCAGCCAACTGACCTTCTCGTACCCAGTCATCCACATTTCAGTCCATCCTCCATGCAATTAACTTTCTAAGGTAGAAAGCTTATGGAATTCTTCCTGGCCAGGTTACCTTGAACAAGGTCAGCCGCTCGTAGTCTAAAGGCAACTTCCACATACCTCAGAAATGTCTTAAATATAAACTCTATAGTAGTTATAGTTCTGTTTATTTGTCCTCCCTTGGAAGTGATTTTAACTAGAATTAATTGTTCTTCCCTCACACCCTCCCTACAAAATGTCTTTCCAGTGTCTTATGTCTGTGACTCTTACTATATTCATTCTTTAAGGTCCAGAAGAAATGTCACCTACCAAATGAAGCTCTTCTTATAAAAACCCTCCATTAATTAATTTAACTAATCCCCCAAAAAAGTTATTCATACCTTTAAAAAATCTAGTTAGAGCTCTTTTAATGAGATAAATAACCTATTTTATGTTATTGAATGACTTGCTTAGGCCTTTAGGACACAGCGTCGTAGAAGATTGATAGAGGCTTATATAATGTATGACTAAATTTTATCGTATTTTATAATCCTTTCTTCTATAAGCCATCTTACTTTCAAGATGTATTTTGCATGTAGATTTTGTGATCTCATTAATTATCTCAAGTGATATTCATATTTTTTCAGATTAAAGTATATTTAGGCCTAGGACTAATATAATAAAGGTTCTAACTGAGCTATATTTGAGGATCATCTAAACATTTATAAACAGGTATGGATGAATGTGCAGGGAGATTAATTAAAAATACAAATAACATATAGATTAAATATAAAAATACTTGCTAAACATATTTTATATTAAATAATATATTTACACACATTCATATGGTCATATCAAAACCAGAAACTTAGTCCTGATTGGTCTCAAGAAGCCTATTCTCTATTTTTAGAACAATCCCCTAGTCTTTAAATGACTATTTCACATCATTTTTCACCTTAAACTGCAACCAGCTTTTTTTCTAACATGTCTCTCAGCTGAAGACCTTACTCTCAATCTCAAGAAAATGCAAGTAATCAGAAGAGAGCTTTCATGTGCTCCAATCTCCACACCAACTTACCTTTATTGCTAAGCACATGCTTAGTTCTCTCTCCTCTTATCACAGATGAACTCTTCAGTGGAAGCTAACTCTTCTCCACTGCATTAGATTGCATCCTTTCCAGCTTACTCATGTATATTGCTTCAGCAATTGCTCTCCTTCAGTCTGCACTGGTTTCTCCCTTCAAATGAATCATTCCCTTCAGCATGCAAGCCTATTCCAATGCCTCCTAGTTTTGAAAAAACAAACAAACAGACAAAAATCACACACCAACACACAGATGATTTTCTTAATTCTACTTCTCTCCACAGTAACCCACCTCTTCTCTTTTATGGCAGACCTTTTTAAATGAATTGTCCATAAATTATGTGTTATTTCCTCACTTTTTAGTCTGTTTGGAGCACACTGTAATATGTGAGCATCACACTAACCCACCAACAAAGCAACCAAATTCACATGTTCTTTAAGAAATTTTCTGCCTCTTCTTTCTTCTATAAACTATATTTTCATGGCTTCATTACATGTTTCCTAACATTACTTGCAATGGGTTCACTCTTACCTTCCCAATTTTTTTTTCACCCTTACCTTCCCAATTTTTTTTTTCAGTCTTCTTTGCTTTCTCAATACCTCCCTAACTGCCTACCATTTGACTAGGTTCAGTATTAGTCATACTCATTGCATGATTCATCTCACCCAGTTACAAGGTTTAGTGTCTACAGTGATGGTGCCCAAGTGTGTAACTCCAATCAAGATATCTCTCCTCAACTCTACATTAATTTTCCCAAAGCCCTACTGGGCATCACTACTTGGAGGTTCAACAGATATACTAAGCTTGTTAGGTCCAGAACACATGTCCTGATCGATATCGTGTCAAACCCCAAACTGCTTTGGTTGTGCCTTCCCCACCTTAATAAACAGCAACTCCAATTTTATAGGTACTAAGACAAAAATGTGTAATAATTGTTGTTCCTTTCTTTCTCTTTTATTGCACATCAGCAACTACTGTAGGCTGTAACTTTAAAATCTACCCAGAATCGAGCCACATCTCACTATATTTATTACTATGATGATTCCACTCTCCCATGTTGTGTTTTTTGTTTATTAGCAAGAGCCTTTACCAAATTGCCTTCATGTTTCTCAGATCATTAGAGAGTTTCTAAAAATGTAATCCTGTTAAAACATCGGTTATTAACTAGGGGATATTTTACCCCTTAATGGGGGATACTTGGTAATGTCTGGAAGTATCTTTTGTTGTCAAAATTAGGGAAAAGCTAGCGGGTACAGGCCAGAGATGCTGTTAAACATCCTATTATGCATACGGCAGCTCCTTGCAAAAAATAATGATCTTGAAAAAATTACATACAGAAATTTCATTTGAAAATATGTCACACCCTTTGCAAGACCTTCCATAGACTTCTCATCTCACTCTGAATAAAAACATCTTTGAAGTGAATTGCCTACAATGCCCCACAATACCTGGTCCTCTAATACATCTCTGATTTCATCCTCTCTCTTGACGTGTCACTCTTCGCCAGCCATAGCGGTCTCTTTGAAAAGTTTCAAACAAGTTCCCATATCAGTTTCCATAATTTTGCATTTTCTTTCCTCTCTGCTTGCAATATACTTTAAACAGGTAATTATATGACTGGCATGCTCCCTTCATGTAGGTGTCTGCTCAATATTTTCTTTATAGTGAGGTCTTCTCCCATTATCATGTATAAAATGTCATTCTCCAATACCAGATATCCACTCATATAACTGGCTTTGGCTATAACATTTCTCTGCTTTACTTTTCTGCATAGATACTTCCTTGAAATATTCACTCTAAAAAAAGTTCACCTCTAAAATATAAATGTGAGGAGGTTAGGGACAGTTCTCTTTCTCTCTCTCTCACTCTCTTTTTACTTTAATACCACTTATGAGAATGCCTGAACTAGAAAGATATATTTAATAAATACCTGTTGCATGAATGAATGCATAATCTGATTGAAAATTTATGGTTGTCTATCTGTTGACAGAGCATTAGATTATACTTTGCTTAACTGGAATCAAGGGAATAAAACATCAGTTTTGAACTGAAGAGTTTTGATTCCTCTCATATTTTATTTTGATTACATGAAAGTAGAACATCTAATAAGTTCCTTATCAGTCAAAGAAAACATGGAACACATCAATAAAACAGACACCAAAGGGCATGGAGACTAAGGGAGAAGAATTTAAACGTTTTTTCATTTTCTCCTTTACTTTCTATTGATAAGTAATTATGGGGGTTAGTCCTCAGTTCTTTGATTTGCTTTAAACCAATTTGAAAAGGAAAAAAATCCCTGAAACTTTAAAGACAAGTTATATTAATCAGTAAAGTGTAGATCATAAATCCCTTATGCATATCCATGTGCTGTAAACAGCTAATTCCAGATATATCTAAATTCTAAGCATAAATTCCAAGTTGTTATGGCCGAGTTAGCTTACTCAAGCTAGCTCATCCCCTCACTCATTCCATCTTTGTTTCTTGGTTTATTTTGTAGCAAATATAGAGAAATCAGGTCAGTTATTGCACTAGAGTTTGAAATACAGTTCATCTTGGTATTTTAAGGTTGTGAGTTACACAGAGCCTAGTTAGAAAAACCACAAATATCAATATGAGATATGTAACATGTAGGATAGTTGGCTACAAGTTCAGCTAATGCTATTACAAACTAGCTTGCACTAAGAAAATGTATTTCACAATACAATAAGTAAGAAAGATAACTATTAGAGATGGTTGATAGTCTTAAGGATGGGAATTATTACCTTCCCTCTGTTTTGTTATTGTATGGATCTTCATTTTTAGGTTAGCTGACATCCTTAAGCGTTCAATATAACCCTAGGTACAGACGGATCCTTTTTGAATATGTCTCTTTTAGAGGAAGGAGACCTCTCCCAGTAGCTCCTCCACCACTAAACCTGGTTTCTTGTGAGATCAAGATTTGGCTAATATGGCAAAATCAGTCACTAGTGAGGCGAAGAGGTTGTTTGGTTTAAATAATTCATAGTTTTCCCTGAAACAGATCTTTTCAAATATATGGTTCTGTTAGCAAGTAAGAATGAGGGAATGATGATTGAGAGAATACAGACAGTATATACTACAAGAGATTTGTCTTTGTTGGAACCCAACATTATTTATTTGCCCTTGTCCCAACCTTTTATGCCTCTGGCACTGCAGTGCCTTCATGGTGCTTTTTTATTACCCAGTGCTTCCTAATGTAACCACACAGGCCTTTTCTTGGCTAAAATGCTTCATATTTCTCAAATCTACCTTACTTATTTTTATTATTCATTATGAAAACATACTAATTTTTCAAAAATGTTAGGACTTACCTTAGAAAGTAATGCAATTCAGATAAATCATATCATTATGAAAATAATTGAGAAGTTATATCAATTTTTTCTTGACCTCTAAGCTTCTGGGTATTCCCCTGTTACATACTTATGTTGAAGTCTAAGTCTTTTGCCTCAAACTCATAATGCATTCTCTTGGTTTAACATGATTCAGCCTACTATTTTAACCAGGAACATAGACTTTTGTGATAGACCTAAGTCAGGGGCTCAAATCTAACCCTAGATTTATGGCCTTTAGCCAATTGATGAATTTATTAAACCTCTGTTTCATCAATTAGGAACAACATATGAAACTTCAAGCCCTTTCATGATGCATATGAAATGCTTAGCACCATGCTTGATACCTAGCAATGGTTCCCTTAATTATTGTTTTTCTGTTATTAGTGTTATCATTACCATAATTACTCTAAAATCTCCAGCACCTATAATAAAATAGTATTCAGGCACTTCAAGAGCTCTGTAAATGTGGTTTATACAAATAAATTAATTAATTTTACAGAAAGGTAAGATAAGAGTTATAGTCTATAATTTGTTCTAGAATTTTGAAAAAGAAAGAAAACTGTAAAATTTAGCTCATCCTGAGAATGTCTCAACCCATATTGTAAATAGAACATAAAGCTGGGGTTGATTCAATGTCCAGGATTTTCTGATTTCAGAAAATCTCACATATAAGATGAAATGTAGGAGTAAGTTGTGCACAGGAATGTGAAATGTGGGATGACAATGAGACATCTAGTGTTCCTTGTTTCTTTCCACTCTTTTTTTCTTTTTTTACCCTTCCTTCCTCCCTCCCGCATTTCTCTCGCTCTCTCTCTAAAATTTCTCAAGATTCTCAGCAGACTTGCATTTCTTTGAAAGCGACACTTGCAGAAGCTAACTCCAAAAAGACCAAATTTATCTGACTTTATGTGTACTACATCGTCAATTGCGTTAACTGTTTATTAGTTCTGCCTAATCACCACACAGTACAACCTGCAGGGAATAATCTGGACATCTGTTTAAATACGGTGGATTGAATGACACATTTATCTCTGATACATTTAGAAAACAAGTAAAGTATATTACAGGAATAGATAAAAGAACAGAGAATAGACAATCAGGCAACAAACACAGCGATGTCCTTAATGTTCTGGAGTGAAAAGCAAGTGAGAGCATGGTAACTGATGTAGCACAGCTGAGAAAGAGAACACTTCTCTGCAGATGAAGCTGCTAATGAAGAACAAGTTGGTATTTCAGAAACCAGAGGTACGCAAGTTCCACTGAAGGCAGAAATCAACATGTAGGCAGGGGAAATGGATAGGACTGAACACAGGAGAAGTGATTAACATTTTTTTCTGGTAGGCAAGATTCTGAAAATGTACAGGTCCCCAAGATTTTCCACCCTAATTCAGGGGACTTTGAAAACAACAGTGAGATATCATGCCCCCTAATGTGCAGTGTTTCACAGCAAAGGAATCTTGACAATGTTATTAGGATTACTAATCAGTTCCTCTTAAACTAGGGAGTGTAACCTGGATTACCCAGGTAGACCTAATCTAATCATACTAGATTCTTAAAAGCAGAGGGTTTTCACTTACTGGCAGTAGAAAAGGAAAGCAGAGCTTTGAAGCATTATCTGTATCTGATGCTGGAAGGGGTTATGTGCAAGTGATGCACGTCGGCTTTACAGCTGAGCAGCCTCTGCTGCCAGCCAGCAAGTAACAAGAGACCTCACTTTCACCCTCACTTTCACAAGTTCTAGGAACTGAATTTGGCCAATAACCAGAATAAACTACAAGCAGATTCTTCAGTCTCCAGATAATAGTTCAGTCTAGCTGACACCTTGATCTAGCCTGCCAGATATAAGCAGAGAACCCATTGAGCTTGCTCAGATTTCTAAGCTAAGAATGGAGGGATAATAAATGGGTGTCAGGTTATTAAGTCTATGATAATCCATTATGTGGCAGTAGAGAAAAAACAAACAAACAAACAAACAAAAAATTACTTCTGATCTAGCCCAGCCTGGTGGCAGTGTAGTCCTAGTTTCTCTGGGGACTGAGGTGAGAGGATTACTTCCGTCCAAGAGTTCAAGTTCAGCCTGGGCAACAAGCAAGCCTCACCTCTTAAAAAAATAAATTAACTAAACTGACTAAAACATTTGAATTCAGCAATGAGATCACCTCTCCCCAGTCACAACAGGGATTTATTCTCTGAGTTTCCACCATGAAAGGAGGAGGAAGGAAACACCCATTTGAGTGTCTTGGGAGGAAATAGTCATATTCCTTCCTCATTAACTAGACAGCAAATCACACCAGTTGATGAGGCTAATCAACTCACAAAGACAATTTTTTTTATTGGAGAAATGGGGTCTTCCTACTCAAACTCAAGGTCTATAGTCCACTATCAATTCTTATTGAGCAGGGGACCACTTCTTTCTAATCCTATTTTTTGTTTTCATATAGATAGAATTTTAGTATTACAATGTTCTTTGACCTCAGTCCTCCTGTTTAGTCATCTCATCAGAGGAGGGATGATCTATTCTCATTCATGGATGTGGAAGGAGAAATTGCACATGAAATACAACCCCATCCTCCCCATTTTTCTGTTTGGGAATCAAACTGCAGGTATTCTCCAGTTCCATCTTTTCAGCTTTCAATGGCTCACATCAAGCAGAGGACCTGATGTTTCCTTAGCAGGCTGTCTGGGTCTCAGGATGGTATGTGGGATGAGAGAAGTGATTCTTTTTAATTCCGGTCCTTATTCTCAGGAAGTCCACCTGAAAAAGATGTAAGGCACATTCTCTTAAATTATTTACACAGCAATAAATATATTTTGATCATCCAACTGCTCTTTTGAGTAAATTCTCAATGATTTCAACACATAATTGGGAAATTAACGGAGGTATTACTTATTGACATAAACCCAAAATGATGAATCTACACCCTCAATTAACTATGTATAGGAGACCTAAGAATATATGAAATTTGGTTAACACAAATAGCATGAAGAGGAGAAATAGGTGAGGTCCAGGAGATCTAATTAGGAGGAAATTGTGATATTTTTAATTTCACTTGTGCCTGACCATCATAATATAGCAAGAGGTATTAGTTGTTGGTAGTTTACTAATTTTCTGTCTTAGGCATTTATTTCTGTTTGCATATTTTAACCACTGAAGGAAAAGATATTAAGCAGTAAAATTGCATGTAAAAAGATAAATTCCTCAATAATTTGAATTACAATTTAATTTTTTTATTTTTTGCAACATTCTCCAAGTATTATCACAAACTCTGTTTTTTAATAAATCTGTTCTTTTTTTTTTGAATTATTTATTTCTTAAAGTACTCCTAGATCTCTTGAACTCTTTCAATGTAAACACTCTCAAAAAAGAAAAGGGTGAAGATAAGCAAATTATTCAAATTAATATAATAGAAAACACTCAAGAAAGAATGACTATGCAAAATTTTTCAAATTTTTTAATTTGATTAACTGAACATGGATCAAGGATAGAAATATATTAAAAGAACAAGTTTACTGACTCAGAAAGGGTTATCTATAAGTTGTTATTTTTCAGCATTACTGTCATTTTTATGATCTGCTGAGGTTAGTTCACAAAATCTGTTTTTAACTATCTGACTCTTAGGATTTATTGCCCTTAGGAATTTGGCAAAATTATCTGCTTTGGTTAGGTACTGATAATGTACTTAGGCCCAGAACTTCAGTTCAAAGCTGATACGTGGCAATGTACAGTTTTTCTCAAATTTCTTTTGGAACATTTCTGGATAGAATATAATTAAATTCTTATTATAACTGTATCTTAATGTACTTTTCTATTCTACGTTAATTCTTTATCCTAAAGGATTATTTATCTTTATTACTATTGAATCTCTTTGATAAAGCAGGTTAATTATTCCAATGGCTGTGTTCTTATGCAGTTTTATAATTTTATATGTGCCTTCATAACAACCTTTATCTGATTAGATCACCACTATCTGTTTAAATTAATGTCTTTTGCAATCTGTCCTTGAGGTCAGCGACTATTGCTTGTTTATATTTTTATCACCATTATCTAACATCATGCCTTGGACAAAATAGTTGAAAAATACTATTACGTTAAATTATATAAGGTGTTTGTTTAAAATAGCCCACTTTAACATCTTATCTTTGGTCTACAATGGCCACAAATTGGGTTATAGTGGCATCAGAAAATAATATTAGTAGAAATGTAACTGATCAACATTGAACATTCCTTTTTCATCTACTCTCTGCTGAGATTAAAATACTATATTATATGGAAACTAATTTTTCCTGCTAATATGATTCTTATTTACTCTATTTTTCTTCTTAATAACAGATGGACAAAAAATGTGTGCTTGCTAGATTTTCGAGAAGTAATATTTTATTAATACAAATCATAAAATCGATGGAGCACAAACATTAAAATATCACATTAATCAATAAAATTCAAAGATACTTTTTGTTTATTCTATGACACATGTATATCATTAAGGATAAAATCAAAAGTTATCCCTACTGCAAATCAACACAAATAGTAGTTTTTAATGGTCTATAACCTTAAGTGAAGTACAGCAAGCATTATGAGACAGGTAGTAAGATGCCTAGGAAATATTTCCAACGCAAGAATTAACATGTGGTTAGAGGCATGGAGATAAATCTGAAATATAAAGGGCTATAATATATGTACACACTGTAATGTAAAACTCTAAAGAGTAAATAAATGTAAGACAGCTTTATAAATAGAATTTTCAGAGTCTATAATCTTATGTATTCAAAATGGTTGTATTGGGTCTTATTGGTACATTACACAAGACAGTCACATGATGTTCAGTTTTTAGCATTGTGTATTTTTTGTTATTTGCCACATTTCTCTATTGTTAAGGTTCACAGCCTTGCAATTGTCACTCTGTAATTATGTTCTCTGCAATTCCTAGCAATAACTCTGTAATTTTATTTTATCCCTCTTTTATAGATGAATTCTCAAGAGTTTAAGTAGCTTGCCTAAATTCCTTAACTTGAACATGACTAAATTTGGGTTTTAAATCAAATATGTTTGACTCAAATCTTCAAGCACTTTTCTTTCTACTATGTCCAAGAAGTGAGAATTCTACTTTTCAATTAAAAAGGAGCATACAGATTAAGAAAAAATATTTTTTAGCCATGTAGTTGATAAGAGATTAATATCTAAAGTATATAAAACACTTACAAAACTCAATAGAAAAAACAAAAACACCCAAAGGAAAAAACCTAGTAGCTCTTTTAAAAAATGAGCAAAGGACCTGTATATACACATTAGCAAAGAAAACAGAAAAGTGGCCAACAGATACACAAAAAGTGCTCACTAATGATTAGTGATGACATCACTAACCATCAGAAAAATCAAAATCACAATGGGATATAATATTACTTTACACCTGTTGGAATGGTTATCTAAAAGACCGAAAAGAACACGTGTTGGCTAGAGTGTGGCAAAAACGCAAATGTTGTACACTGTTGGTGGGAGTGTAAATTGGCACAGCCATTATGGAAAAGAGTATAGAAACTCTTAAAAAAAATTAAAAATAAGACTACCATATAATCTAGTAATCTTTCTGCTGGGTATATATCCAAGGGTGATAAAATCAGCACCTCACAGAGATGTCTGCACTTGTATGCTCATTTCAGTATTACCCATAATCACCAAATATGGAATTAACCTAAGCCCTCATCAAGAGATGAATGGATAAAGAAATTGTGATTGCATATGAATACTATTCGGTTTCATTTGCTACAACATAGATGAACCTGGAGGACTTCATATATGTTAGATAAAACAGGCCAGACACAGAAATACAAATAACTTATTATCTCATTCATATGGGGAATCTAAAAAAAACTCAAATACGTGAAAAGAGAATTTAGAATGTTGGTTATCAGGCTTGGAGAGAGAGAGAAAAAAAGGGAAATGTAGTCAAAGAGCACAGACTTACAGTTAAGTAGGATGAAAGAGTCTGGAGATCTAACTGTTCAGCAGAAAGACTACGGTTAATAACATTTATTCTGTATTGAAAACTTGCTAATAAGAGTGTATTTTAGGTGTTCATATTACAAAGAGAGATCATTATGTGTTAATTTGCTTGTATGTATAAGTAACATCAAGCTGTACACTTTCAATATATACAAGAAAAATAAATTTTCAAAAATAATCTCACAATTTCCACCTATGTTATCATTTTAAAGATTTTTGGATCATAAAAAAACATAGAAAATCAGGAATGAGATACCTTGTGGAAGTAATCCATTTCTATAAAGTATTTGACTTTTGTATACAATATTTGCAGAAGTTGTCAGTCTCTCAGCAGAGAATTTTAATAACAGTGTACAGCAGTAATTACATCTAGGTATATTTCAACATAGTCTCAATATTGGAATGGTTATTTTAAATCAAACTCTATGTGTATATAATTTTCATGCTGCATTTCTTAGAAACAAAGATAACCTAGGTAACTGTTCTAAATAGTGTCTTACCTCTCAGCTTTCTTCTTAATGTATTGGGCCCTATTTAAATAAGTGAGATCCAAAAAAAAGAAATTTCCTTAGAATTATTCTTTGTGACTTATTGAGAATAAAAACATAACTAGAGACAACTCAGGCAGTCCAAAGTGTTCCAGAAGTCCCACTGGGAGATCCAAATGATTCTGATTACTGTGGCTAGGTGAAGTTTCCAGGACACCAACAGGGAATGACCCAGGACATTTACAGTTATTTGGAGCCAATTGTAAGTTTCCAGAGAGATTGCATTGAAACAACAAAATCGATAGTCTTCTCACTTCAAAATGTACCTCTCAGGAATCTGGGGGCAACCTACTGCCTTATGATCAGGCAAGATGAGGTTCTCATAAACAAATGTCCTGGTATTGTTTTCTCATCCTGTGTTTCTCTCAATATTTCTCCAAGATAAGAGCATTAGCCTGATCTCTTGAGAACCGGACTAGTGTGCTAATGACATGTTATTACAATTTGAATTCTTGTGGAATTGTACTCTAATTTACCACAAATTAATGTGAGACTCTGTCTTTGTCTTACTCTACTTGTGCTGCTATAACAAAATATTGTAGACTGGGTAATTTTTAAAGAAAATACATTTATTTCTCACAGTTTTCGAAACTGAGAAGTGCAAGGTCAAGAGGACAGCACCTTCAGTTGTCTGCTGAAGACTGCTCTATGATTACAAGATGGCGCCTTGTTGCTGCATCCTCTGGAGGGGAGAAGCGATGTGTTCTCACATTGCAGAGGCACAAGGCAAGCAAGCCCAACACTGCTGCTGCCTGAAGCTTCCAAATCCCACTCATGAGAGACGACCCCTCATGACCTAATCACATCTTAAAGGCCCCACCTCCTTGGCCACTAAGTTTTAACACCTGAGTTTTGAAATGGACATATTAAAAGAATAGCAAACCTTAATGCAGATTAGAATAACTGTAAAGCAAATAAATGTTATTTGCTTGCCTAAATTCCTTAGCAAAAAAACGTAAATAAATGTTATTTGCTTTACAGTGATAATCCATAATAAATTTACAGCCACCTAAAATTGCTGGTTTAAATTGCTGTTTTCATCCCCAACCCCTTTCTCTCTTATCCCTCCCTCCTTTTTCTCCCTCTCTTCTAGAGACAGGGTCACACTCTGTCACCCAGGCTGAAATGCAGTGGTATAATCATAGCTCATTTCAGTCTCGGCCTACTGGACTCAAACTGTCCTCTTGCCTCAGCATCTTGAAAAGCCGGGACTACAGTTAAACGCCACCTTGCCTTGCTATTTATTTTATTTTATTATTTATTTTATTTTGTGTATATGTGTGTGTGTGTGTGTATATATATATATATAAATAAAATCTATATAATTTTTCCATAGTTATTGGGGTACAGGTGGTATTAGGTTGCATGAGTAAGTTATTTAGTGGTGATTTGTGAGATCTGGGTGCACCCATCACCCAAGCAGTATACCCTGCACAATATATGTTGTCTTTTATCCCTCACCCCCTTCCATTCTTCCTCTCAAGTCCCCAAAGTCCATTGTATCATTCTTATGCCTTTGTGTCCTCATAGCTTAGCTCCCACATACCAGTGAGGACATAAATATTTGGTTTCCCATTCCTGAGTTACTTCACTTAGAATAATAGTCTCCATTCTCATTTAGGTCATTGCAAATGCTGTTAACTCATTCCTTTGTATGGCTAAGTAGTATTTCATTATATATATATATATATATAAATATAAATATATAAATATATATATTTACATATATATGTATACACACATATATGTATATATAAATATATATACGCATACATATATATATGTATACACACACACCACAATTTATTTATCCCCTCATTGATTGATGGGCATTTGGGTTGGTTCCACGATTTTGCAATTATGAGTTGTGCTGCTATAAATGTGTGTGCAAGTATCGTTTTCAAATAATGACTTCTTTTCCTCTCGGTAGATACCCAGTAGTGAAATTGCTGAATCCAATGGTAGTTCTACTTTTAGTTCTTTAAGGAATCTCCACACTGTATTCCATAGTGGCTGTACTAGTTTACATTCCCACCAGCAGTGTAGAAGTGTTCCCTGATCACCACATCCATGCCAATATCTACTTTTTTAAAAAATATTTTGATTATGGCCATTCTAGCAGGAGTAAGGTGGCATCACATTGTGGTTTTGATTTGCATTATCCTGATCATTAATGATGTTGAGAATTTTTTCGTATGTTTATTGGCCAATATCTTCTTTTGAGAATTGTCTGTTCTTAAAAGACAATTTCATGTCCTTAGCCCACTTTTTGATGAGACGGTTTTTTTTTTTTTTCTTATTGATTTGTTTGAGTTTGTTCTAGATTCTTGTTATTAGTCATTCATGAGATGTATAGATTGTGAAGCTTTTCTCCCACTCTGTGGGTTGTCTGTGTACTCTGCTTACTGTTCTTTTGGCTTTGCAAAAGTTGTTTAGTTTAATTAGGTCCCAGCTATTTATCTTTGATCTCATTGCATTTGCTTTTGGGTTTTTGGTCATGAAATCCTTGCCTAAGTCAATGTCCAGAAGAATTTTTCCAATGGAATCTTCTAGAATTTGTGTGGTTTGAGGTATTAGATTTAAGCCCTTAATTTATCTTGGTTGAATTTTTTATAAGGTGAGAGATGAGGAACCAGTTTTATTCTCCTACATGTGGCTAGCCAATTATCCCAGCACCATTTGTTGAAAAGGGTGTCCTTTCAGACTTCATGTTTTTTTAGCTTTGTCAAAGACCAGTTGGCTATAAGTATTTGGGTTTCTTTCTGGGTTCTCTATTCTGTTCTACTGGTCTATGTGCCTATTTTTATAAAAGTACCATGCTGTTTTGGTGACTATGGCCTTATAGGGTAGTTTGAAATCAGTTAGTGTGATGTCTCCAGATTTGTTCTTCTTGCTTAGTCTTGCTTTGGCTAGGCAGGCTCTTTTTTGGTTCCATAGGAATTTTAGAAGTGTTTTTTGTTGTTGTTGTTTGTTTGTTTGTGGGTTTTTTTTGTTTGTTTGTTTTTCTAGTTCTGTGAAGAATGATGGTGGTATTTTGATGGTGATTGCACTGAATTTGTAGATTGCTTTTGGCAGTGTGGTCATTTTCACAATATTGATTCTACCCATCCATGATCATAGAATGTGTTTCCATTTGTTTGTGTCATCTGTGATTTCTTTCAGCAGTGCTTTGTACTTTTCCTGGTAGAATTCATTTGACTCCTTTGTTAGGTATATTCCTAAGTATTTCTTTTTCAGCTATTGTAAAAGGGGTTGAGTTCTTGATTTGATTCTTCAGTTGGTTGCTGTTGGTGTATAGAAGAGCTATGGATTTGTGTACATTAATCTTGTATCCAGAAACTGTGCTGAATTCTTTTACCAGTTCTAGTGTTTTCAAGGTAAATGATCGTAAGGTCAGCAAACAGGGACAGTTTGACTTCCTCTCTACTGATTTGGATGTCCTTTATTTCTTTCTCTTGGTCTCATTGCTCTGGCTAGGACTTCCAGTACTACGTTGAAGAGAAGTGGTGAGAGTCGTCATCCTTGTCTTGTTCCACTTCTCAGAGGGAATGCTTTCAACTTTTCCCCATTTAGTATTATGTTGCCTGTGGGTTTCTCATAGAAGGCTTTTATTACATTAAGGTATGTCCTTTGCATGCCGATTTTGCTGAAGGTTTTAATCATAAAGTGATGCTGGATTTTGTCCAATGCTTTTTCTGCATTTATTGAGACGATCATGTGATTTTTGTTTTTAATTCTATTTACGTGGTATATGATATTTATTGGCTTGCATTTGTTAAACCTTCCCTGCATCCCTGGTATGAAACCCACTTGATCATGGTGCATTTTCTTTTTGTAATGTTGTTGGATTTGGTTAGCTAATATTTTGTCAAGGGTTTCAAATTTTTAGTACAGAAGAGGCCTCACTATTCTGCCCAAGCTGGCCTTGAACTCCTGACCTCAAGCAATCCTCTGACTTGGCTTTCCAAATTGTTGGGATTACAGATATGAGCCACCACACCTGGCCTAAATTGTTTTCTTGCATTGAGGTTTGTCAAAATTTTTCTTTATTTTACAGTTAAATAACAAAATGGAGGACTTTCATTAATATGTTTTATTTAAGTAAAATCTTTATGTATTCAACCTATCATTAAGATTTTTTAGTATTCTGAGTATTTCAAGTGAATATTTCCCGTACATTTTATTTTTATTTTATTTATTTGTTTATTTATTTTTTGAGATAGAGTCTCACTCTGTTACCCAGGCTGGAGTACAGTAATGCGATCTCAGCTCACTGCAACCTCTGCCTCCCAGGTTCAAGCAATTCTCCTGCCTCAGCTTCCCGAGTAGCTGTGATCACAGCCGTGTGCCACCACACCTGGCTAATTTTTGTATTTTTATTAGAAATGGGTTTTTGCCATATTGGCCAGGCTGGTCTCAAACTGCTGACCTCAAATGATCCACCCTCTTTGGCCTCCCAAAGTATTGGGATTACAGGCATGAGCCACTGCGTCCGGCCTCCCATGTGTTTTACTTATTTAAGTAAGTATTAATTTGCTTATCAAAATGTATTCATTCAACTCAAAAATTTAAAAAATACATATATTAAAAAGAAGTTGGCCAAGAGTGGAGGCCTTTTAGAAAATATTAGATGAATGTATTAAAATCTAATGCCTGAATAAGAGGCCCCATGTATGGATTTGCTTTGCTATGGCTTTGTGAGCAGAGCAGTGAGACAGACATAGAAATAACCAATTTGTTTGCATGTACTGAACACGGAACATATGGCAGAAATTCCCTCAATGGGGAAAAATAAGTAGCATCAGTTTTACATTTTTCGTTTGTTTTGTCCTCCATAAAATAATTACAGTGCAAACTTTACAAGGAAACTGCTGAGTACATTCCATTGCTGATTAACAGATGTCAGCTACGTTATAAACCTTTAAGTGCATTATTTGTCAAAGGTCATTTAATTGTTATTTAGAGCATTTTTAAATCATATATTATTTTAACATATATGTGGTGTGTATAGAAGCTGAAAGATTTAGTATACACCTCCTCATCAAATAACCTAGTTTAACATAAAACATATGTTGTTTTGATAGGCAATCCATGTTTATTTCACAATCTTTTTCTGAGATGAATACATTCAAAATGTATTGATCTTCACTAGACTAGTTTTTATAAAATATATCTCTGAGTATCTCAACATGTCATAACAAAATCAATATAGTCTTCTGTTTCAAAAATGTAAATCTTTTTATGTAGATTTTTTAAATTATTGGGAGTCCAAAATACTTTTGGTGTTTAAAAAAAATAGTTAATTCTTACTAATATGTATCTACTTATTATTAGAGAATGAACACTTTCCTTTGAAATTTGAAGTTCCAGAGCATTTTCCAAATAGAAAAAATTTCCAATTTAGCAAGTCTGTGTTGCATTGGATGGAGATGGGAGTTGCAGTTAGAAGCAGCAGCTGCTGAATCTTCCACTTGTATTCCTGGTACTTCTTTGTAAATTTGCTCCACATATGTTACCTTCTCTACTCCACCATTTTATTTTCCCACCAGACAGACTTATAAGATTTATTTGAACTCAGGATATTGCAGAAAGATGACTTCATGACCTGATGTTTTTATGGCTTGGTCAAGTGTGTATCTAAGATGGCTAAAACAAATCAGCATTTTTATCAAACTCATTTTTGTGACACTCACTATTAAGAAAGATAAGAAAACTATTCCATATTATACAGTTGGATCTTTCTATTTGATATGTTTCAGGCATTATACTTTAATTTGGAGAGATATAAAAATATATCTTATTATTTCTGGAATGTTATAACAAAATACCATAAATTTGATGGTTTTTTAAAATTTTAATTTCTTAATGCTTATTTTCAGATTCGAAGGATACACATGGAGGTTTATTAGAAAGATAAGTTGCATGATGTTGAGATTTGGAGTATAGATTAATCTGTCCGCCAGATGGTGAGCATAGTTCCCAATAGGTAGATTTTTAATGCTTGTCCCCCTCCTGCTCTTCCTGCTCTTGTACTTCCTGGTGTATATTGTTCTTACTTTTATGTCCACATGTACCCAATGTTTAGCTACTACTTATAAAAGAGAACATGTGGTATTTGGTTTTCTGTTCTGAATTAGTTCTCTTAGGATAATGGCCTCCAGCAGCATCCATGTTGCTGCAGAGGACAAGATTTTGTTCTTTTTTTATGGCTGCATAATTTTCCATGGTATATATGTACCACATTTTCTTTATGCAATCCCTTGGTGGCTTTTAAATAACAGAAATTTATTTCATATAGTTCTAGAGGCTGGTAAGTCCAAGATCAAGTCACTGGCACATTCTGTGTCTGGTGAGGGACTGCTTTCTGGTTCTTAGAGTTTTCTCCCTGTGTCCTCAGATGGTGGAGGAAACAAAGAAAGTCTCTGGCATTCCTTTTAAAAGGATAATAATTCCATTAATGCTGGTTCTGCCTCATGATTTAATTAACTTCCAAAAGACCAATTTCCTAATATCATGGCAATAACCCAACTCTTAGGGTCTGAATGTCTGTCTCCACCCCACGTTTATAAGTTAAAACCTAATTCCCAATGTGATAGTATTAAGAGTTTGAGCTTTTGGGAGGTGATTAGGTCATGAGGCTAGGGTCTTCATAAATGGAATTGGTGCCCTTATAAAAGAGATCCCAGAGAACTTTCTTGCTGTCTTTCACCATGTGAGGACACAGCAAGAAGTCAACCATCTATGAACTAGGAAGTAGGCTCTCACCAGAACCCAGCCATTCTTGCACCCTGATTTTGGACTTTCTGGCCTGCAGAACTGTAAGAAAAAAAATTCCTCTTTATAATCCACCCAGTTTATGATATTCTGTTATAGCAGAGTCTGAACAGACTCAGATACCGGCACATTCGTGATTAGATTTCTACATGTGAATTTTAGGGAGGCACAAAGATTCAGGCCACAGCAGTATAATAATAATAATGCCGTAGGCATGTTGGTTTTCTATTGCTGCATAGATAATTATCACAACACAAACTTAATATCTTGAAATAACACACATTTATTATCTCATGGCCATTCAGGAGTTCAGTAATCGGGGCACAGCTTTGTTGGGTGCCCTGTTTGGGGTTTCACAAGGCTACAGTCAAGGTGTCAGCTAGACTACGTCGTCTGGAGGCTTGACTAGGAAAGAATCTGATTTTAAGCTTATTCAAATTTTGTCAGAATTCAGTTATTGGAGGCTGCATGACTGAGAGCCTCTGCTTTTCTGGGCTTTTGGCTGGAGGCAAACTTCCCATTTTAGGCCCTGGTCAGAGTTCCCAGGGCCCGCCCCCACTTCCTTGCCCCAGAGGCTTCCTTAACATGGCTGTTTACTTTATTTCGTCAGCCAGAAGACTCTTTCACTACAGTCTACTGGGATAAAATCTTATATAGGATAATAAAATCATAGAAGTGACATCTCATTTTCTTTACCATATAGTATAACCAAATCAAGTGATTCATTAGAAGCAAGGGACAGGTCTTGCCTGCATCCAAGAGGATGAAATTACACAGAGGGGTAGATAACAGGAGGTGAGAAATTAAAGATCACCTAAGGGTCTTTTCACAATGATATGTAAGAATTGTTATATTCACTTGGTTGGCTAGAGTCGCATATGTTTTTAATATTGTCTTGTCAGTGAAAAGAACTACAGAAACTACAGATTATGAGTCAAAGAATTCCAGAATATGAGCTGTTTTCTGTTAAATTAAACTTGCTATAACTTCTTGTGTGTTTCTATGGTCAGAAGAAGATGAGAATCAAGGGGGATATCTTTCTTAAAAATGCTCATCACTGAAGCACCCTTAGTCTAGGTAGATTTATAGACATACACAGACCATTATATAAATAATGCAGAAAATAGTTCTGCTCAGAAAATTATGAACATCTTGTTATTAGGTTAGTCTTAAAATTCTATTGAACTTACGCTCAATACTGTTGTGGTCAGAGAAATGTTTAAAAGACTTTAAATACTGGTACTTCCCCAGTACTAAAAAAAGTCTGACTGAATACTCTTTCATGTAATTTGGCCTATTTTAAGTTGTCTGCAAACCTGGAAAAAAGAGAAGATAAAAATAACTTTACTGTACATATAGAGAATATTTAAGTCACACTAATTTTACATTTTATAGAAAAATCTCTTCAAACTTGATTTTGTGATTTGCCATAAAGTTGGAGCTATGGTTATGTAAAAATAGCATAACTGAGATAATGCTGATAAATATGCATTACTATTGAAAATAAGGTAAAAATTGTAATAGCCAATTAGTTATTCCAACTACTCTTAATATTTCGTATATTTCCCCTTGAGCTTTTATTTTATGCAAATCCATACTTATTATGCTAGTTACCGGAATTGAATTAATTTATTGATTGCAAATGCACTTGTCAACATAATTAGTGTAATGCACCTCTACATTTACTGCTCGGTTAGACATATAAACAGTGTTCCTTAGAAGTTTAGGTCGACTAGCTTTTGAAGTTCTAAATATAGGAGAAGGTTTTAGCAGTAAAGTGCACTTAGCAAAATCAAACAAAAATCTATGTAATTGCTTTCAGTTGAAAACAGGGATGCTTACCTCTTTACAGATACAAGTGTGAATACATAAAGTGTTAAACTGCTAATGAGCAGTCTCAGAGCAGAGGAGAAGAAAATGAGACATTTTTCTTTGCTATTTGCTCCTGACAGACAGGAATAGTCAAATGCCTGCTCTGCAAATCTGAAAAGGCATTTGGGCATGTGCTTGAAGGTAAATGGGTAGAATAAATAGATGACTGTCATTGCTTCCTTCTATATACTAGGAAAATCACAATGCTTTCAGATAGAAATCATTAAGAAAACATTTCTCCAATTTCAAATAGGACTGTTTGTAAATTACCTTCACAGTGTTATTCAGATGAAAGAGAACAGCTTTCTTAATAGAATCAGATTATGTGTGAAGAAATCTGGTTTCCTCTGTAGACGATAAGATTCCTCATACCTATTTGCCAGAGTATAGCCAGGCTTTAATATTATAGAAAACTCTGAATATGACCCAACGAGGTTAAGGGTATGGGTCTTCCCCCATAGGTCATGGAGGAAACAAGTGAAAATAAATGTGCCATGTTTTTCATTACCTTCTGTATAGTTTTTATGGTCTTGTTTACAGTTTTATTAATCTAATATGTTTTCATGAGCCTTAAAAGTCATGTCAGTGTATGACCTTTTAAAAATGTATTAAAAATACGTTTCGAGAGTGTGTATACCCTGTAAATGTATATCCTGTCAACTCTTTCCCTCGTGGACCTATGCCCTAGCCCTGATCATATCTCTGCTCTGGTTAATTGCAAATATGTAGAACAATATCTAGAGTTGTCTTGCCTACTCACTCAACAAGGTATTTCTAAGACATGAATGACATCAAAAGATGTAGATGATGCCACTACGATGGGTTGAATAAAAATTATGCTGAATTAAAACATCTGTAAGAATATAAGGTTTGAATTTTCAACACCTTTATGTATCCATTGTCAAATGGTAGAAAAGTTTTGGGGATTTTTTTTTTTTTTTTTTTTGCCTTCAATGGGGGATTTTATTTAATATAACAACCAATGGAAGGAACATTTGAGAAGACAGAGTAATAATTAAAATAGGGATATACTTAGTGGAACAGTCAACATTACGACATTTTTTAAAACAAGACATCAGTACATTTTAAAATAACATACAAGTCCTTATTCCCTGTGTCTAAAGAATGAAGATAGTATTTTACTAAAGAGGAGAAAGATGATGCCCAAGGTTCCCATTTGTGCTAACTGTGGTCTTTCAACTGTATTCATTCAACAATCGGTGTTTAAAAAATATTTAATGACCTTCTTCTCTATGCAGAATATTTTGTCTGTTTTTCCAGGGAATAGAAAAATGAATAAATTACTATTCTAAACTAAATAAACTCAAAAATTAATATGGAATTAGATTATTATACAAACAACTATTTTATTGAAGAGAATGCATTAAGTGTGAAGCAAATACCCTTTGAGAGCACAAAGGAGGGAGCAAAACTTTGGTCTGTAATTGTCAGGGAAGACTTTGGAAAAACTGAATTTGCTTTTATCCTGGATGGTCATGTTTAATGTTAGAGGAAGGTTAATTTTAGATACATAATGAAATATCAACTTAAGTCTATAAGTAAGAAAGAAAAGGTATAGCCTATCTTTACGCATTTATCCTACATAAGAAGGTTTAAAGATAAGCTACTTCATTTCAAGGCACTGGTTTAAAGGTTGACAGTCAACTGTTATGGAGATTTTTGCTCTAAGTGCAAATAAATCTTTTACTTTACTTTTTTTAAATTTTACTTAAAGAGCTAGTGACACGTGTATCAAAAGATCTTCCCTATATTATATTACCTGCTTAGTGTTGAAGGTTAATGTATCTTAATAAACCCAAATGCTGGGATTTTATAAGGCAATACAATTTTTGAGATATTTCTTCTTTCTTAATTTCCTATGAAATTCAACAGCTTATGGTTCAACAAAAAAGTATGACTATATGTCAAATAGCATTATCTGAATTTTTTTCTCATTTTTAAAAAGGCCATGAACACTACTGTGAATTAATCTGAAGTAAAATCATCTTCCTGTTTTGAGGCTTTATGAACATGAATATATAAAAACTAGTATATCTATATATCCTGAGTTGCTGGCACAATCCAAATTTAAGCCTCTAGTTTTGAAGTAATTGTTTTTTTCAGATTTTTATTTTTATTACATGTTTACCAAAACAATGCTTTTTGATAAAATGCTTTGATCTTATTTCTTGTTTTAAATGTATTGCCACTAATTTGGAGTTACAGATTTAGCTCATTTATGAAAAATATCTATCATAAAACCTCATTTGCAGGGCCAATCTTTACTGTCAAACCACTCAGCTAAATCAGATACATTTTCTGTCAGAAAAAGTTTTTTCATTTTTCAATTCAAATAGCTATTTTGAGGAATATTATAAAAATCAATGAGAACTAAAAGTATATCTCGTGAAACTGATCACTAAAAACAATTAAGATAAAGTTCTAATATAATTAATTTTTCCATTTTTAAATTATAAAAACAGATGACCAATACACCATTTCTCATATAAAGCAGGAAAATGATAAAAGGCATGGTATATCTCTAGTAAAATTATGTACAGGTATTGAATACTGCTGACTGGCTTTGGAGAATGATTAAACAAGAAATATGTTATAAGATAAAATGGTAGAAACAACTATGGTTTGAATGTGTCCCCTGAGTTTCATATGTTTAAAAATTAGTCCTCAAATCCATATGTTGATGGGGTAGACCCCATTATATGACTCATGGTTTTAAAAGAAGAGGAGAGACCTAAGTGGAAATGTACCTTTTGCCCTTCCACCCTTCTATCAAAATTTGAGGCAGCAAGAAGGCCCTCACCAGATGTTGAGCAAATTCCAGTGCCAGGCCCTTGGACTTCCCAGTCTCCAGAACCATGAGCTGAATTTCTTTTTTTAAATAAATTATCCAGTCTGGTACTTTGTTATAGCAACAGAAAACAGACTAAGACAAGAATTGAATGTAATTGAATAAATGTTTCATGTTATGGTTTGATACAATGGGTTCTGACAACTTTATTAATGAACACACATTGAATCTGAAAGAACCCATGTGAAAGTTTTTATCCTTGGGGTCTATTTACTGCATCTTATAAAAATTTGGCATTCCCAGAAGGCATTCTGGTTACATTTAAAATAATCGGTATGGTAAATCTGTACTGCTTTAGCTCTTCCAAGTCACTTTTTTCCCAGTCAAGGTACGTCCTAGAGAAGGATATTGACAATAGTGGAAAATAATTGATTACAATTATATAAAGTAGACATTTTTGGCATTCAGTGCTTTCTACTAATTTTCTTTGTTTTAGTCTCCCATGGCTCTCCCTCAAGAGCAAGAAATTCTTTGACAAGAGTCAAGAAGAGAAAAAGATAAAGTCATTAAAAAAATTGTCGTTATTACCATCACTCCACTTTATCGTATATCTGAATTCTGAATTCTGAAATCTATTTGTGAGTCCAAACACCCAATTTCTATGTTATCTAACATCATAATCAGCTTTAACATGTGTATAAGAGGTGAAAACCCAAGGCTCTATGGATTTATGATTAATCATCAAAGAAACCTTTCCTCTGTTTGCTGAGGTTTTTGGTGTCATATTAAGAGCAATGGATTATATTAAGATTTGGGATGGGTAGCCCTATATCTTTTTTTTTTTTTTTTTTTTTTTTTTTTTTTTTTATGTGGGAAAAGAAACAGTATGAACAAAGACTCATTCTCAGCAGATCAATTTAAGGAAAGAGTATAGTATATATAGAGGATCTGGAAATTAATTTCCTGAAAACTGTCCTGAGCATGCAATCCATGAAAAGCCATCACATACCTTTAGGTACACATACCTCAGTTTGAAAATTATGAATTTATCATACCTGTATATAGCTTAACCTGACCCAATCCAAGACTGTTTATCATGTGATCTCAATCCCTGGAGAAGGATAATCAAAGGATTCCAAAGAGGGCCCCAAAAGGTAAAGTTGGAATTGCAGCAGAGAAGTTTTGAGTAGCATTGAGGAACCTGCCATTCCAGTCTGATGTTCATCATCCTGCAAGTATTCCTGCTATCAAACAATGAGTGTAAAAGGTCCCCTAGTCCTTTGTAGGTGAAAGTAAGTGCAGCACCATCCTCCCCAAACCAGAAGATGGGTGTTGCTAACTGCCATACCAACAGAGGCAAGCAGATGATATAAATGAATGAAGCAGACAGGATATCATAAGAGAGGTGATGAGAGTTTGATAACAGAGAGGACATGCCTTATCCACAGGTAGAGGCAGCTATTCACCTCCTATCCCACTGTTGCTATATTTTCCACTTTCTACCTGGATTTTCATGTGAAATCGCCTGATATGTAAATGTAGGCAGTTAAGTCAACATTGTTATACAACACATTGCAAAATAAATCTCCAGATTATGTCTGCTCCATGGTTGTTAGCAGTCTCCTCCCAAAGGCAACATGGTTATTTGTTTGCCTCTGGTGAGACAACAAAGCAGTCTTGAATCAAAGTTTGGGTCTTCTGAAGTGAACCCAGCTTTCTCTCCAATTCTTATAACCCTTCACAACATATTGCTGGATCCTCACACGAGTCTTTTGAGTCTAAAGTGCAGAGTCAATTATTATGAAGTGATTGTTAATTGCCTCCTATTTAACTCCTTTAAGTGGGCTGCTTTGGATGATAAATTATTTGATCACTTTAAATAAGAAAAAGTATACGTGGAGCCATTCAGCTTAACAACATGCAGTAGCAATGGCCATTAGCAATCTCACCTTTTTCGCTTTTCTACATTATTGAATTCTAAAGTTCTAGACATACATGACTGTTTTGAATTGAATTTTGTCCTCCAGAAATGTATGTTGAAACTCTGTTAACCTATGAATATGACCTTATCTGGAAATAAGGTATTTGAGATATAAACAAGTCAAGACTAGATGATACTGGATTAAGTATACAATGGCCGGTGTTCTTTTAAAAATAGAGAAAGACAGAGAGATGCAGACACTCAAAGCAAAGATGACTAAGCAATAATAAAGGCAGAAATTAGAGCCATAGCACTGCAAGCCAAGGAATGCCAAGTATTACCAGCAATAACCAGGAACTAAGAAAAGACGAAGAAATATTTTTCTCTAGAGCTTTCAGAGTGAGCATGGCTCTGATGATTCCTTGATTTTTTGGCTTCTAGCTACCAGTGTTGTGAGAGAATACATTTCTATTGTTTTAGACAATCCATTTTGTGATACTTTGTTATGGCAATACTGAGAAACTAGCACAATGGTTATGTCCACAATTATCTGTATGGCTTAAAGCATGTATGTACTGATGACATAGAATATATGGTCTATCATTTTTATATGTTAATACTTTAAATAAATGGAGTTATATTCTCACTATCTTTTTGCTATCGTTCCCTGTTTTGGTTTAACTGTGGAATACTATTCCATTTATAAATAAATATATAAGTGTATAAACTACAATATGTGTATTTGTTACTTATTAATGGATTCTTAAATTGTTAACAATTAATGACTAATACAGATACAGCTTATATTTGTCTTTTTATACATATATGCATATAAATGAGTAGGTAATGCAGATTTTCAAATGTATGTAGTATTGCTAACTGGCTCCCCAAATTTTCTATACTAATATTTAACTCTATCAAGAATGTATAAGAAGCCCCTTGGCACCATGTTACTGCTGAAGTTAGTGCTACTAGAACAACATTACTGTTGTCAATTTTTTTTTTTTGAATGATTGGTGGTTTTGCTATTGAACTTAGTGTAGGGTTATTTTTTCTCATTTTAATTGGCAGTTCTCTGATTACTAGTGAAGTTTATAAAATCATATGTTCATTGGGGAAGTCAGATATTCTTTACTATGGATAACTCAGTCATAGCTTATTGTGGCTTTATGTTGATTTATTCATATTTCCCACAACAATATGTAATAAGGTTTTTAAATTTTGGATCACAATTCTTTGTTGGTCTTACATAATATAAATATATTTATCTAGATTGAGGCTCATATGCAACTCAATAAATATTTACTACAGGCAAAATTATTCTTTCTCTTCTCTGTGCTACCTTTACTGTTGTAAATATCACAATGTTTGTTACTTGATTGCTTCCTTGATTTCCTGTGAAATTGTGAGTTCTCTGAGAACAGGGCCAGTGATATTCTTCCCCTCTCTAGCCGAAGACACACACATAAGACCATATAACAACAGACATGAAGTGATTTGAAAAATGATTTTAGTCTTAAGGGGCTATTAAACACATTACCAGGGAGTACTGGATAATCATTTCTGGTAAAAGTTAGAGAATATTGTGCACAAAATAAGCCTTTTATTTGTGGTAAAAGTATTATAGTTAAGAACTGACAGACTAGATTTCTCAGTCCTTTATGTCCCTCAACATTTGACACAAAAATGCAGTAATATGGTTTGGCTGGGTACCCCCGCAAAATCTCATTTTGAATTGTGGCTCCCACAATTACCACGTGTTGTGGGAGGGACCTGGTGGGAGGTAAATGAATCATGGGGGTGGGTCTTTCATGAGCTGTTCTGACAGTGAATAAGTCTCATGACATCTGATGATTTCATAAACAGGAGTTTTGCACAGGTTCTCTTCTCTTGTCTGCCTCCATGTGAAATGTGTCTTTCACCTTATGCCATGATTATGAGGCCTCCCCACCCACGTGGAACTGTGAGTCCATTAATCCTCTTCCTTTTGTAAATTGCCCAATCTCAGGTATGTCTTTATCAGCAGTGTGAAAAGGGACTAGTACAGTAAATTGGTACCAGTAGAGTGGGGCACTGCTGTAAAAATTCCCAGAAATGTGGAAGCTACTTTGAAATTGGGTGACAGGCAGAGTTTGGAACAGTTTGAAGGGCTCAGAAGAATACAGAAAAATGTGGAAAAGTTCAGAACTTCCTAGAGATGTATTGAATGGCTTTGAACAAAATGCTGATAGTGATATGGACAAAGAAATCCAGGCTGAGGTGGCCTCAGATGGAGATGAGGACCTTATTGGGAACTGGAGTAAAGGTAACTCTTGCTATGTTTTAGCAAAGACAGTGGCAGCATTTTGCCCCTGCCCTAGAGATTTGTGAAACTTTGAACTTGAGGGAGATGATTTAGGGTATCTGGCAGAAGAAATTTCTAAGCACCAAAGCATTCAAGAAGTGACTTGAGTGCTGTGAAAAGCATTCAGTTCTAAAAGGGAAACAACATAAAAGTTCAAAAAATGTGCAGTCTGATGATGTAATAAAAGAGAAAAACCCATTTTTTGAGGAGAAATTCAAGTCAGCAGCAGAAATTTGCATAAGTAACGAGGTGCCAAACGTTAATCATGTAGACAATAGGGAAAATGTCTCCAGGATATGTCAGAAGTCTTTGTGGTAGCCCCTCCCATCATAGGCCCAGTGGCCTAGTGGAGGAAAATGGTTTCCTGGCCTAGGCCCAAAGCCTTCCTTCTCTATGCAGCCTACGGACTTGGTGCCCTGAGTCCTAGGTGCTCCAGCCATGGTTAAAGGGGACCAAGGTACAGCTTGGACCATTGTTTCAGAGGGTGCAAGTTGCCAAATCTTGTAAGCTTGCACATGATGTTGAGCCTGCGAGTGCATAGAAATCAAGAATGGAGGTTTAGAAGCCTCTGCCTAGATTTCAGAAGATGTATGGAAATGCCTAGACGCCCACAAAGAAGTTTGCTGCAGGGGCAGGGTCCTCATGGAGAACCTCTGCTAGGACACTGCATAGGGCAATGTGGGTTGGAGCCCCCACACAAAGTCCCTATTGGGGCACCACCTGGAGCTAGAAGAGGGCCATCGTCCTTCAGACCCCAGAATGGTAGATCCACTGACAGCTTGCACTGTGCACTTGGAAAAGCCACAGACACTCAGTGTCAGCCCATGAAAGCAACCAGGAGGGAGACTGTGCTCTGGAAAACCACAGGGTCAAAGCTGCTCAAGGACCTGGGCGCCTCCTTTTTACATCAGCATGATGTGGATGTTAGACATGGAATCAAAGGAGATTATTTTGGTGCTTTAAGATGACTGCCCTGCTGAAATATGAACTTGCATGAGGCCTGTAGCCCCTTTATTTTGACAAATTTCTCCCATTTGAAATAGGTGTATCCATCCAATGCCTGTGTTCCCACTGCATCTAGGAAGTAACTGACTTGCTTTTATTTTACAGGCTCATAGGTAGATGGAATTTGCATTGCCTCAGATGCAACTTTGAAATGTGCACTTTTGAGTTAAGGCTGAAATGAGTTAAGACTTTGGGGGACTACTGGAAAGGCATGATTGCTTTTGAAATGTGAGGACATGAGATTTGAAAGGGGTCAGGGGTGAAATTATATGGTTTGCCTATGTCCCCTGCAAAATCTCATCTTGAATTGTAGCTCCCACAATTCTCATGTGTTGTGGGAAGGACCCTGTGGGAGGTAATTGAATCATGGTGGGTCTCTCCTGTGCTGTTCTCATGACTGTAAATAAGTCTCATGAGAACCGATGGTTTTATAAAGGGGAGTTTCCCTGCACAAGTTCTCTTCTCTTGTCTGCTGCTATGTGAGATGTGCGTTTCACCTTCCACCGTGATTGTGAGGCCTTCCCAGACATGTGGAACTAACTGTGAGTCCATTAATCTTCTTTCTTTTGTAAATTGCTCAGTCTCTGGCATGTCTTTATCAGCTGCAAGAAAATGGACCAATACATGCAGCCAGGATGTATTTTCTTTCTTAGATTGTCCAGTCTGTGTCCAAATATGTTGTAAAATGAAGAAAAAATATTGAGTCAACAAACATAGGAATATGAACTCACCAAAAGTCTGTGGTACTCTGATTTGAGAAAAACTTTGCACGTGTATTCTGATCAAAAAGGCATTTTCATAATCTTCAAAATTACAGTTCAGTTTACTTTCTTCTTCGTTTTTGTTTTGTTTTCTAGATGTGTATACATTATTATATAAATATACATATATATATTTGTTTATTATTATACTTTAAGTTCTAGGATACATGTGCACAACAAGCAAGTTTGTTAAATAGGTATACATGTGCCATGTTGGTTTGCTGCACCCATCAACTCATCATTTACATTAGGTATTTCTCCTAATGCTATCCCTCCCCTAGCTCCCCCCATCCAACTGGCCTGGTGTATGATGTTCCCTGCCCTGTGTCCATGTGTTCTCATTGTTCAACTCCCACTTTTGAGTGAGAACATGCAGTGTTAGGTTTTCTGTCCTTGTGATAGTTTGCTTAGAATGATGGTTTCTAGCTTCATCCATGTCCCTGTAAAGAACATGAACTCATTTTTTTTTTATGGCTGCATAGTATTCCATGGTGTATATGGGCCACATTTTCTTGATCTAGTCTATCATTGATGGACATTTGGGTTGGTTCCAAGTCTTTGATGTTGTGAATAGTGCCACTATAAACATACACATGCATGTGTCTTTGTTGCAGAATGATTTGTAATTCTTTGGGTATATGCCCAGTAATGGGATTGTTGGGTCAAATGGCATTTCTAGTTCTAGATCCTTGAGGGATCACTACATTGTCTTCCACAATGGTTGAACTAATTTGCACTCCCACCAATATTGTAAAAACCTTCCTATTTCTCCACATCCTCTCCAGCACTTGTTGTTTCCTGACTTTTTAATGATTGCCATTCTAACTGGTGTGAGATGGTATCTCATTGTGATTTTGATTTGCATTTCTCTGATGACCAGTGATGATGAGCATTTTTGCATATGTCTGTTGGCTGCATAAATGTCTTCTTTTGAGAAGTGTCTGTTCATATCCTTTGCCCACTTTTTGATGGGGTGGTTTATTTTTTTCTTGTAAATTTGTTTAAGTTCTTTGTAGATTCTGGATATTAACCCTGTGTCAGATGGATAGCTTGCAAAGATTTTCTCCCACTCTGTAGGTTGCCTGTTCACTCTGATGATAGTTTATTTTGCTCTGCAGAAGCTCTTTAGTTTAATTAGATCCCATTTGTATATTTTGGCTTTTGTTGCCATTGTTTTTGGTGTTTTAGTCATGAAGTCTTTGTCCATGCCTATGTTCTGAATGGTATGTCCTAGGTTTTCTTCTAGGGTTTTTATGGTCTTAGGTCTTACATTTAAGTCTTTAATCCATCTTGAGTCAATTTTTGTATACAGTGTAAGAAAGGGATCCAGTTTCAGCTTTCTACATATGGCTAGCCAGTTTTCCCAGCACCATTTATTAAATAGGGAATCCTTTCCCCATTACTTGCTTTTGTCAAATTTGTCAAAGATCAGGTGATTGTAGATGTGTGGTGTTGTTTCTGAGGCCTCTGTTCTGTTCCATTGGTCTATATGTTTTTGTACCAGTACCAAGCTGTTTTAGTTACTGTAGCTTTGTCATATAGTTTGAAGTCAGGTAGCGTGATGCCTCCAGCTTTGTTCTTTTTGCATAGGATTGTCTTGTTAATGCAGGTTCTATATGAATTTTAAAGTAGTTTTTTTTTTTTTTTTTTTTTTTTTTTTTTTTTTTTTTCCCAATTCTGTGAAGAAAGTCAGTGGTAGCTTGATGGGGATAGCATTGAATCTATAAATTACTTTGGGCAGTGTGGCCATTTTCATGATATTGATTCTTTCTATCCATGAGCATGGGATGTTCTTCCATTTGTTTGTGTCCTCTTTTATTTCGTTGAGCAGTGATTTGTAGTTTTCCTTGAAGAGGTCCCTTCACATCCCTAAGTTGGATTCCTAGGCATTTTATTCTCTTTGAAGCAATTGTGAAGGGGAGTTTACTCATGATTTGGCTCTCTGTTTGTCTAGTATTGGTGTATAGGAATGCTTGTGATTTTTTCACATTGATTTTGTATCCTGAGATTTTGGTAAAGTTGCTTATCAGCTTAAGGAGATTTTGGACTGAGACAATGGGGTTTTCTAAATATACAATCATGTCATATGCAAACAGAGACAGTTTGACTTCCTCTTTTCCTAACTGAATACCCTTTATTTCTTTCTCTTGCTTAATTGCCCTAGCCACAATTTCCAACACTATGTTGAATAGGAGTGGTGAGAGAGGGCATCCTTGTCTTGTACTGGTTTTCAAAGGGAATGCTTCCTGTTTTTGCCCATTCAGTATGATATTGGCTGTGGATTTGTCATATATAACTCTTTCTATTTTGAGATGTGTTCCATCAATACCTAGTTTTTTGAGAGTTTTTAGCATGAAGGGCTGTTGAATTTTGTCGCAGGTCTTTTCTGCATCTATTGAGATAATCATGTGGTTTTTGTTGTTGGTTCTGTTTATGTGATGGATTACATTTACTGATTTGCATATGTTGAACCAGCCTTGCTTGTCAGGAATGAAGCTGACTTGATCGTAGTGGACAAGCTTTTTGATGTGCTGCTGGATTCAGTTTGCCAGTATTTTATTGAGGATTTTCACATAGATGTTCATCAGGGATATTGGCCTAAAATTCCTTTTTTTTTTTTTTTTTTTTTTTTCTGTGTCTCTACCAGACTTTGGTATCAGAATGATGCGAGCCTCATAAAATGAGTTAGGGAGGATTTCTTCTTTTTCTATTGATTGAAATAGTTTCAGAAGGAATGGTACCAGCTCCTCTCTTTACCTCTGGTAGAATTTGACTGTGAATCCGTCTCATCCTGGACTTTTCTTTGGTTGGTAGGCTATTAATTATTGCCTCAATTTCAGAGCCTATTATTGGTCTGTTCAGAGATTCAACTTCTTTCTGGTTTAGTCTTGGGAGAGTGTATGTGTGCAGGAATTTATCAATTTCTTCTAGATTTTCTAGCTTATTTGTGTAGAGGTGTTTATAGTATTCTCTGATGGTAGTTTGTATTTCTGTGGGATCGGTGGTGATATACCCTTCATCATTTTATTATTGCATCTATTTGATTCTTCTCTCTTTTCTTCTTTATTAGTCTTGCTAGTAGTCTATCTATTTTGTCAATCTTTTCAAAAAACCAGCTTCTGGATTCATTGATTTTCTGAAATTTTTTATGTATCTCTATCTCCTTCAGTTCTACTCTGATCTTAGATATTTCTTGCTTTCTGTTAGCTTTTGAATTTGTTTGCTCTTGCTTCTTAGTTCTTTTAATTGTGATGTTTGACTGTCAATTTTAGATCTTTCCTGCTTTCTCTTGAGGGAATTTAGTGCTATAAATTTCCCTCTACACATTGCTTTAAATGTGTCCCAGAGATTCTGGTACATTGTGTCTTTGTTCTCATTGGTTTCAAAGAACATCTTTATTTCTGCGTTCATTTTGTTATTTACCCAGTAGTCATTCGGGAGCAAATTGTTCAGTTTCTACTTAGTTTTGCAGTTTTGAGTGAGTTTATTAGTCCTGAGTTCTAATTGGATTGCACTGTGGTCTGAGAGACAGTTTGCTGTGATTTATGTTCTTTTACATTTGCTGAGGAGTGTTTTACTACCAATTATGTGTTCAATTTTAGAATAAGTGTGAAGTGGTTCTGAGAAGAATGTATGTTCTGTTGATTTGGGGTGGAGAGTTCTATGGATGTCTATTAGGTCCGCTTGGTCCAGAGCTGAGGTCAAGTCATGGATATCTTTGTTAACCTTCTGTCTTGTTGATCTGTCTAATATTGACATTGCAGTGTTAAAGTCTCCCATTATTATTGTGTGGGAGTCTGAGTCTCTTTGTAGGTCTCTAAGGTTTCTTATATATCAAACAGACATATAATGAGCTTAGATATGATAATAAATGAAAGTTATTTATGAGTTTTTATTTAAAAAATCCCAAGAATAACAAGTTTATTCTTTCAGTCCAAATTAATGTTTGAAATAACAAAGTTATTTTATATTTATTTGGAGATTTAGGCTACATAATTCCTATGAGATCACTGAAAATATTATTAACCCTAGTCCTTCTTAATTAGACTCTATCTGTATTCTGATGAATAGTGTATGTAGCAATGAGAAATACTGGTTTATGTCTTAGCACTTAGCTGTACATTTTGAGATGCATTGATAGTTCTTGTCATTTACATTATGTGTGTGTCATCTCCTTGGCAATATGCTAACAACATGTCATTATGATTGAGAATGCAAGGATTAATTTCCAGGAAAGCAATGATCTGACTTGATCCATTATCTGCAAGCAAGTAACATTTTTTACTTTTCTTTCAAAGTTTCTATGTGAGAGAATAACCATCATAAATGGTATTTATAACATAAAAATTAAAAACAATGTATTTGCACAACTATCTAAATATATTGAAATTATTATTTTTTAAAATAATACAATTAAATGTTGTTAAAAACACATAAAAGTTTTATAAATGTGGGATGCATGAACTACATAAATCAGTACATCTTTATTAAGAGGCAGGATTATTCCCAAATGCATGCATCAATTAGACTAATGTATTTTTAATTGTTTATCATTTTCATCATAGTTTTTGCTGTACTTATTTCTATTTTAATATGCATTATTATAATGCAGAGACAATAGCATGTTTAGAGAACACTGGGTAATATCATGGATTAAAAAAAACTAGGACATATAGTTCTTGATGTGTAACATACCTCCTTCTCCATCGCTACCTTTCTGTGACTATGCCAGCAAACAAAAGGCAGAAAATAAGCAATAATTCCTCCTACAGTGTTGTAAGAGACCTAGTAACAGATAACTAGTGATATATCTCTATAGTAATATACATAGTGATATGTAGATATGTTTATGTAAAATAGTCCAAGCAATTGCTGAAAATGTAGCATGTAGTTTTCCTGCTCAATTTCCAACAGGAACATAATATTAGCAAAGTATATTTATAAACATAAAATTTAACAGGGAAAAAACTTGCCTTAAATTATATGAAGGAGCCATAGCTAAGTTTCTATTGTAGACATCACACCATACTAATTTACCACGTTTTTAATAAAATGTTTAGTCAAAATCGAATAGGTACAAAATGGCACCGGGCTTGAAGAAAGTGGTGCGTTAAATGTGGGCACAATTTTATTGTATTTAGACTGTTGGTGACTCAGATATTCTCTATTGAATATATACATATATATCACATAGAAAATGCAACTAACCCATATGGAAAAGAACTGGAAGAATAACTTAGTAACTGCATTGTTATTATTATGCCCACAGGGTCAGTGAAATACCTGTATATAGAACTACAAATAGTTACAATTTAAAGTTTACATGTAAAAATGTATTACTATAAATATATATCCACTGATATGTAAAACAATCACAACAGTCTGATTATGTTTTATAAGATCGTTACATACAGAATTACAGGATTTCTGCTTTATAACAATACTTACAAGTCGGATTTTCCTTTCCCCTTTGGACAGGTAACCAAACTTAAAAACATAAACTATTTCGAGAAATAAACTTGATACCAAGGAACAAAGTAGATACCAGAACCCTCATGTCATATTGAAAACTTGATTCAAATTCCATTGCTCTAACATTTGTGATATATGTTTAATTAAAGGTTTACCTATTTTTATTTTTTAATTAATCTTATTTACTTGAGTAAATGAAATTATAAATGTTGTTCTATTTCACTCGGGCTGCTACAACAGAAACACCATAAACTGGGTGGTTTATACAGCAAATGTTTACATATCACAGTTCTGGAGACTAGGGAGTCCCAGATCAAGGCACCAGCAAATCTGGTGTCTTGTGAGGCTGTGCTTTCTAGTTCTTCTTCTGTGTCCTCACATGACTGAAAGGTGTAAAAGATCCCTCTGGATTCTCTTTTATAAGGGCACTAATCTCATGCATTAGGGCTCCATCCTCATGACCGAATAATCTCCAAAAGACCCCACCTCCTAATACCATCACTTTGGGGGTCAGGATTTCAACATAGGAATTTGGGGGGATACAAATCTTCAGTCATGGCAATGTATATGTGTGAGTAGCGAGTGCGAAGTATTATGGATAATGTCTAGTGTCTTTATATCAGAGAAGGGACCACCAAATTGCTGCTCTGACATTATCCAGATTGATTTGATATTTACATTGAAGACCATTTGCAAGTGATTTGTGGGAACAGACAAAATGCCAAATAACAACAGAAAACAGTGTCCAAAAGAGAGCATTCTTTCTTGATAAGCTAACAACAAGTAAAATTGGTGTGTATATTGATGTATCTAGTAGACAACATTTAAAGCTATATTTTCTCCTGTAAGGTTATTTTGCAATTTGATTACCTATCTATTTACAAATATGATGAAAATGTGTCTCACTACCCAGGACATTTTCATTTTAACCATTGTCTTTTTGGTGTATTTTTTATTAACACCTCATTTTACTCTCAAAAGAGCCCTGATTTGGACAATAAGTTATGTGGTTACTTTATAAATCACAAATATAATTAAAACACTTTTCACCTTTGGTCATATTTGACACAGATCTCAAAGGAAAATGTATAATAGTGTATTTTGCATGTGAAAATGCTGGAAGCAATAAAAAAAATCCCTGAAATTTCACTGAAAAAGTAAATTTTTCATTAGTGGTGTATGTAATCAGAAATTGTTCTAAGACTATATTTTCTAACACATGTTATGTCTGGTAAATAAATAAAAAAAATGAAGTCAAAAGGAGCTTAGAAGTTATCTACCTAGTATTTTCAAATGTGTCTTCTCGTTTACATAAGCAGTAATGTGTATAAATGTTTGAGAAATGCTGAAGTGCTTTACAGTCCTAATATTTCAGAAATGAAACTGAGTTTGGGAAAGATCAAGCTACATCATTAAGCCAGTTGTACCAGAGTCAGGACTGAAAGTCAATTACATTGACCTGATCAATTTAGTTTTACTACAGCATTGGGAATTTAATCATTAAGGAGTAACTGGACCACAGTTGTGTACATTATTCCAGAAATATCAAATCTATAAAATGCCTCCATAAGACACACAAAAAAAGTATTATCATGAAATTCACAGTTTAAATAAATCAGTTTTGTATAAGACATAAAAAAGAATTTATTATTACTAAATTCACAGTTTAAATAAATCAGTTTTGTATATACATACACACACACACACACACATATATATATAAAATACACTGTGTGAATAATCATTTTATCCTTCCTCTTGTATTTTCTTTTTGTATGTAGCATGGTGACCTATAGTCCAATACTGAAATGGAATACACATTAGGTTTCTTTTCCTTCCTAAATTGTAATTATTTCCTAAATTATAATTATAATACTGTTCTTCCTTAGGAAGCCATATCATTTTGTTATGTGTTTTAATTTAAATTACTTTCAGTCTGCTTCTGTTTTGATTATTTTAAAAGGCTGCATTGAGATTAATTTCAGTAGTATTACTGTATATAATTTAAATAAAAAACATGAAACCAAATTACCACAGACTTATGCAGTATTTAGGGAAGGCAGCTTAAGTTGGGGAAAAGTGGAATAAAGTACTACATACTATTGAAATGTGTAAATTAAATCTTTCCTGCTGTGTTAAGTAAAAGGATTGACATGAAATGCGTAGTTCAGAATTAAAGTGCTAGGAGTTTACATAAGGAGCTATGTGAGTGAGCAAAGAAGGATTATCCTAGGAAAGAAACAATAGCTGTTCTTTTAGGGAGATTTAAATAAGATTAAGTAAGCACACTCAAATTGTTCTTTCTCCTTTTGTAACATTATATTTTACTGCTTGTTATTTTATTTTTAGAGTAATTACATTTACCTACTTTTATTTGTAAAGTAGAGAAAATAGCACACTTTTTCATCTATATATGTAATTGCAGAATGGTAAAATGGTGCTAATTTGATTGAGTGCCGTATTTTTCTGTGAATTCTACTGAAATAATCTTTCAACAATAACCAATGTTAAGAAAATAAAGTTTACGAACAATAGAAAGGCCATTTATAGAAAATGTTCAGAATAGACAAATCCATAGAGTCAGAATGAAGTTTATATTTCCAGGGCCTGGGGAGAGAAATAAAGGGGAAGTAATTGCCATCGGGTGCAGGATTTATTTGGGGAGTGAAGAAAATATTATAAAATCATACTGTTGAGATGTGGATAGACTCTGTAAATATATCAAAATCACAATGTATAAAAAGTTGTACATAATTTAATACTAAATCTTACATTAATGTTTGTCTACTTCATTGGCTAAGAGTACCACAATTCTTGAAATAGTTGTATCCTTTAAACCAATAAAGGCCCTCCTCAAAATATTGTCTAAGAAAAATAAGGATGCAAAGATTGAGTTAAACAGCATTTATATCAGTGCTGTAAGAGTATTGCATGATTGGTATTTATCATTAAAAATTTGAGACACAAAGAATAATATCAAGGGTAATAAGTAATCTCTTTGGACTTTCACAAACATGACAAATTTAAACACAGGCTGTATATACCAATTTTGCACGTAACTTTTCATTTCATTGCTAAATCCTCACACTAATGGCAATATCAGTTTGTGTGAGGATTTATAAAATGATTTAAATGGTAATTCCACCAAGTTCTATATTGAATGATTTCCTAGTGAAGGGAAAGAGCAATATGTTTACTGATATAAATTTATCTTTAAGATATGAGCCAGTAAATGTTAGATTTGATAAAAATCTAAAGGTTAATTTTTAGGTGTAAATTTATTTTAAAAGTCTCGAGCTAAGCTTTGGTCACAGTGCATATTTAAGCTCCTATAAAATGTTGGAGGATAGTTAAGTTTATCACCTGTATCCTAACCTGGGATACTCTTTTTTTTTTTTTTTTTTTTTTTTTTTTTGAGACGGAGTCTAGCTCTGTTGCCCAGGCTGGAGTGCAATGGCCGGATCTCAGCTCACTGCAAGCCCCGCCTCCCGGGTTCACGCCATTCTCCTGCCTCAGCCTCCCGAGTAGCTGGGAGTACTGGTGCCCGCCACCTCGCCCGGCTAATTTTTTTTTGTGTGTTTTAGTAGAGACGGGGTTTCACCGTGTTAGCCAGGATGGTCTCCATCTCCTGAACTCGTGATCCGCCCGTCTCGACCTCCCAAAGTGCTGGGATTACAGGCTTGAGCCACCGCGCCCGGCCCCTAACCTGGGATACTCTTGAGATGACAGATGTGCCTTCAATTCCATGGGATGTATATGATCCTGTCTGTATTTGGGAGTCTTAAAGTTTTTTAAGTTTGCTCAGAAATGAGTGATATATTAGTTTTCATGACTATCCTTGAGAACTTTTCTAGCCTGGGAGTCTTGAAAGAAACTTTCCGAACTTGAGAGGAACTTTTGGTCTAGAAAGTCACACATTTCAACCTGGGAAAAAACAAAAAACAAAAAACAAAACCCTAATTTTTCCAGAATAGACCTGTGTTAGGCATGCCATAGATAAGTTGACCCTGTAATTATTTTAGCATTTCCCTTTTTACTATCAAACATATCAGGTTTGAATGAAAAATAATAAATAAATTCACTCTATCAATTACCATTCTGTTGCCATTTTGAAAGTAATTTATCTTCTCTGAGACTTTTGTGTCCTGCTTCAAAATTCTCTAGTTATACTATTGGCAATTAATGCTAATAGCTATTTTTGATTTACTATCTCACATCAATAAGACGTCTTTTGTGAGTCACCTCTTTCCTCCCTCCTGGAAAAAACTCTCTAGCTTATTATTGACTGGGTCCCTCTGAGACATTCCTCATGTCTTTGGCACCCTTTGGGGGGTTTAGTGCATTAGAAACCATATAGGATTTGACCCTGTGCACCACTGATCTTGTTCACAGAAAGCCCGAGCAGACATACATAGGTGAAGAAGTAGCAGATAAGTTCAAATACACACACAGAGGTGTCTAAAATAAGGAAATACAAAAGTGTAGTTTCAAAAAATCTCACAAAGAATATTCAGATATAAGAGCAGTGCAATCCTGTGTCAATGCTTGTCTTCCTTTCTCTCCAGTGAGCTTGCATTTTATGAAATTTCTCATTCTTTTTCGGTAACAATAGTGAAAAAGATTCCCCTCAATAACCAAGAAGTAACCTGTACCCTATATGACTCAGTACTTGCTTACACACCCTCAACTTGTTGCATATGGCTTTCAATGGACTGTACAACTTTTACATCATCAGTAACTGTTTCTGCATATTTGAATTAAGTAAGTAACAGTGTATGTATCTGCATCAAGAAGCTGACTCCCTTAGAGTTCTGTGCAAGACTTTCTTCTCACTCTCAAGCTAAGAGTAACCCTGCCTCATGCCTCTTTTGTTGAAACCAAAGTGTATCCTGGATACGGTGAGACTCACTAAGCTACCACGGTCTGAATTTTAGGTCTGATGTGGAATTGAGTCCAGGAATTTCACAGCATGTTAAATTGTTCATTGTAGAGGAAATCAACAATTAGGAGTAAAGTCACTTTCCATCTGGTATCACATTTTACATAATTTGAATAATTCTTATTTATGCTTTCTGTTAAGTATGTGTTTGTATTTATACTGAAATCCTTAATTGAGACATTTCACTGTAGATTTATGATGAAGAATTTTTTTTTGAAAATCTTGATAAACTGGGTAGGAGAATAATCTTACAACAGGAGATGGTGGAGTATCTGTACTGAGTAATTTGATATTGTGGCTTCCTAAATTCCTGGTTGCAAAGGATAAAATCCTGAGACAGATAATAGAAGATTACCATCTTTCTAAGGTCAGAATCTGCTCGTAGTTCAACAGGTTGTATGTTAGACATGTATTTTTGGTACTTTCCCCTTACATAATTTTACTTCCAAAATAGCTCATCAACTAATATGTTTTAAAAATGACATTATATTAGTTTAAAAATTATATAATCACAAGCTTCATCTAAATCTTTCCAGTGATCAAACTTCTGCCAATATTTAGGTTTTTAATAGGTACTGTTGGCAAGTAATACATCTCATTCACTGAATTTCACATTTTAATTACACAAAACTTTGGACCCTTAAAAACTAATACAAAGAAAAAGAAGAGATTTTTTTTTTTAAATACTTAATACAGTGGAAAAAAATACAACAAAATGTCCTGTGTTTCACATCCTCATAAAACATATATATATATATTTTTTGTAGCCTCTCTTTCTCTTTGATGTAAATGACTATGGAACCATATTCACCTTAGTAACACAAACTCATGCCAGCCTCTAAAATTTGAATGAAAATCATAAATGTTATGTGGATTCACCAGAAAAATGATGTTAATTAGCTAGATTTGACCTTCCCACAATGTATTCATACTTTGAAACATCACATTTTACATTACAAAAACATAAGCAAAAACCACAAGCAAACTCAAGCAAAAGTAATAAAGCAAGAGGCATCACACTACATGACTGAAATATACTATAAATCTACAGTAACAAAAACAGCATGGTCCTGGCATAAAAACTGTTATGTAACCATCTGTGCTGCCAACGGACACATGAAAAATGCTCATCATCACTGGTTTCCACAGAAAAATGCAATTCAAAACCACAATGAGATACCATCTCACGCCAGTTAGAATGGCAATCATTAAAATGTCAGGAAGCAACAGATGCTGGAGAGCATATGGAGAAATAGGAATGCTTTTACAATGTTGGTGGCAGTGTAAACTAGTTCAACCATTGTGGAAGACAGTGTGGCTTCAAGGATCTAGAACCAGAAATACCATTTGACCCAGCAATCCCATTACTGGGTGTATAACCAAAGGTTTATAAGTCATGCTACTATAAAGACACATGAACATGTATGTTTATTGCAGCACTATTCACAATAGCAAAGACTTGGAACCAACCCAAATATCCGGCAATGATAGACTGGATTAAGAACATGTGGCACATATACACCATGGAATACTATGCGGTCATAAAAAAAGGATGAGTTCATGTCCTTTGCAGGGACATGGATGAAGCTGGAAACCATCATTCTCAGCAAACTATCACAAGGATAGAGAACCAAACACCACATGTTCTCACTCATAGGTGGGAATTGAACAATGACAACACTGGGACACACGGTGGCGAACATCACACCCCAGGGACTGTCGGGGGGTGAGGAGCTAGGGGAAGAATAGCATTAGGAGAAATATCTAATGTAAATGACAAGTTGATGGATGTAGCAAACCAACATGGCACATGAATACCAATGTATCAAACCTGCATGTTGTGCACATGTACCCTACAACTTAAAGTATAATTAAAAAAAAAATGGTTATGTAAACCAATGGAAGAGAATAGAGAGCCAGAAATAAATCCATGCACTTGCAGCCAACTGATTCTCAACAAATGTGCCAAGAACACACACTGGAGAAAGGATCATCTTCTCAAAAAATTGTGTTGAGAAGACAGGATATACAAATGCAAAAGAATTGAAGTAGACCCTTATCTCTCACCAGACGCAAAAATCAACTCAAAATGAATTAAAGATTTAAATTTAAGACCTGGAACTAGGAATTATTAGAAGATAACAGGGAAAATGCTTCATGATGTTGGTGTAAGCAAGTAGTGTTTTGTAACGACATCAGACAAAAAAAAAGCAACAAAAACAAAATTAGGCAATTGGGATTACATGTGAATAAAAAGCTTTTTTTTTTTTTTGGAGACGGAGTTTCTGATCTCAGCTCACCACAACCTTTGCCTCCCAGGTTCAAGCGATTCTCCTGCCTCAGCCTTCTGAGTAGCTGGTATTACAGGCATGCAGCACCACACCCGACTAATTTTGTATTTTTAATAGAGACGGGATTTCTCTATGTTGGTCAGGCTGGTCTCGAACTCCTGACCTCAGGTCATCCAGCCACCTCGGCCTCCCAAAATGCTGGGATTACAGGCATGAGCCACCAAGCTCAGCCATAAAAAGCTTTTTCACAGCAAAGGAAACAATCAACAGAGGAAATAGGTAATCTACAAAATGGTAGAAAATTTTTGCAAACTATATATCTGAAAAGGGATCAATACCCAAAATATATATGAAACTCAAATAACTCAAAAGCATAATAATGATAGCCTAATTAAAAAAATGCACAAAAGACCTTAACAGACATTTCTCAAAATAAGACATATAGTTGACTAACAGGTATATGAAAAATACTCGACATCACTAAACATCAGGGAAATGCAAGTCAAAGCCACAATGAGATATCACTTCACCTGGTTAGGATGGCTATTATCAAAAAGTTGCATGATAAAAATGGTTGGCAAGGATGTGGAGATAAGGGAATCTTTATACACTATTACTGGGAATGTAAATTAATACAGTCATAATGGAAAACAGTAAGGTGGTTCTTCACAAAATTAACAGTAGAACTAACATGTGATTAATCAATCCCATATGGGTATACATCCAAAGTAAATAAAATCATTATCTTGAATAGACATCTGCATATCGTTGTTCACTGCAGTACTATTCACAATAATCAAAATAGAAAATGAACCTAAATGTTCACCAATAGATGAATAAAGAAAGCAAATGTGGTATACTATTTGGCAGTAAAAAAAAAAAAAAGAAAACCCTGTCATTTGTGAGCAACATGGAAGAACCTGGAGGACATTGTGTTAAGTGAAATAAGCCAGGCACAGAAAGACAAATACATCATAATATGACTCCTACTGGTATGTAAAAAAATTGATCTCATAGAAGTAGAAAGTGCAATAGTTGGTATCAGAGCTAGGGGTCAAGGGGAGTTGCGGTGATGTTAATCAGAGGATACATGCTTACAGTTAGATAGAAGGAATAAATTTCAGGATATGTAGAGCAAGATGATTGTAGTTGATGATGATATATTGAATTCTTGAGAAATAAAAAGTTAATGTTATGTGTATTCACCAGAAAAATAACTATGTGAGCTGATGTATTTGTTAATTAGCTAGATTTGACTTCTTCACAATATATACATACTTTGAAACATCACATTTTACATTACAAAAACATGCGATGTCATATGTCAATTAAAAATACAAATAAATAAAGTAATTAATAAATGATCCAATGGTGTTCATTGTTCGGGTTATCTGTCCTGACAGTCAGAGACAAGTTATTGATAAACCTGGAAAAACAACACCAGAGCCTTGGAATCAGAGTTGTTGCCTTCCGTGGTACACATTTTGAGAGAATTAAAATTGATGTCAGTCCTCGCAAAATGAATCTAACTCTGTTTGCCTATCAGTGTACCCCAAAAAAAAAACCAGAAACTGACACAAAACCACAGTATTTATGGAAATTAAACAATAAATACGTTATAGAGCAGATACCAGGCAGAATAGACAAATAGAATGGCTTCTGGATTCGTTATTTTCAATCTTTTTTCTCTTGAATCTATAATTTTTTAAATATTCTTGTCACATTTTCATTGATCTTTTAATTTTTTAGTATTAATGTAAACAGTAATAAAGGATGTATTCCCCACCAAATTTTAAGTTTTTTAAAATTTACATTACTTTCAGATGTATTACATTTACTCTTACAGAGTGATTTTCAAGTATCCATAAAAAGAGCAAATAAACAAGCTCCTCTTAAACAGTAATATTTTTTGTATTTTTTATCATTGAACTTTGCTTTAAATTTATCTTCTTAAAAATATTTCTTCAATATTTTTATGCATGTTTATATATATTTAAAAACAGAAAACATATTGTGTGTATTATATTTAAATTATTTATAATTTATATACACTTTAAAATATTTCCTTTGCCAATAAAGTGTTTTCCTGATTTAAGACAGCATTTCATTTTTCAGTAGTTCACCATTGACCACGTTAACATGATATATTACAACTTTTGGAAATGTTTAATTATAAAATAAATTTTACTGGAAATGTATTTAATTAAGGTGTATGGCAGGGTTATGATGTTTTTGTAAGGAAGACTTTAAGTATTACACTTAGAACTATCTCTCTTCTTAATTGTTCTGAAAATTTTACAGTATAGGAGAATATACCTTATTGAGATATAAAATGTGCTTGTACTTGTAAAAATGACAGAAGCATACCAGTGAAGGAGAAGATTGAAATAGGAACACTAGTTGTTAAGCAGATCAACCAGGAAAGAGTGTATATAAAAGTTAAGTATCTAGAAAAGCATTCCCTTAAAATAATGTGTGCATGAGTTTTTAGAAAGCTTTTGCGTAATGCCATAGGTACAGGCGTCATAAAATGAAGACCCCTGTTCTATATGATTTGTGGGGTTTTCCTCATTTTGTTTGTGTGGGTTAAGCAATTCATTTTAGAGCCACAAGTGGTTACAGAATGAGAACTCCAAAACAGAAATGCTAATATATTGATTAAAATGTAGGGAGGTAAATAAAGGATTACTTTCCCCCCATCCTTACTCCACAGGCTACTGTTTTCTGTTAGGAATAACTCCCTCCACGCTCCACCCCTTCCAGGATTCAGATTAAGTATAACAGTGAACCTACCTTCTATAAATAGTCTCTAATTGTGTAAATCATTTTTAGGAATTTGCCAGGGAATGTTAGAAATTGTAATTAAGACACTTCAGGGCCATTTAGCAAAATACCATCTTTGGTCATGATGGTCAGATTTTTTTATACCAATTTATTATAAAAAGCTGTTTAAAACTCTCTGTATAATTATATACAACAAATAATTACTTGCCACCTTGACAAATTTTTTTAGCATGTTTAACTCTAATAAAGACAGTTAAATTGGTTTGGACCATTTATTTTTTATATTCTATGCTCCCGGATTGTGTAATTGATTAGAGAGCTTATATTAATTTTGTATACATCTTTGAAAACAGCAAGAGAATAAAAAGCTGGGTCTGTATAAATGCTGAATGTGCTTTGAATTAAGAATCCTTGGCTTGCTCAACAGCTTATTGAAAACATGGAGATAGTGTACTCTGAAATCAAACTTCTAATTCATGTAAGCATTATTCATAGGTATTGTTATGGTCTTCCAAAATGTTCTTCCTTATGCTTTATAAATAATCCATTTTAAAAACATGTTTGTCATACTTAGAGAGCCAGAGCCTAGTTGGTAATACTGAATGAAAGTAACTCTGTAGAAAATCAATTTCACTTATTCACAGTACTAATGCCAAAAATTCAAACAAACAGGGCTATTCAGTTAGTCTTCTTGTAACTTAATTAACTCAAGGATATTTCATGGAGTGAACATAATCACTTTTGTATGTAGCACACAGAAAGTGGTTTTAAACAAAGTCTACTTTTTCTCCCAGAATATAGTCTATAGACTGTGCTAGAAGTACCTTACCTGAAATCTTCCAATTCTTTTGAAATTATATTCTATATTAATATTTTTAAAAGAAAACATAAAACATCTAAGGATGTAAGTTTAATGTAATTTATTTAAATTTTAAGAAAAATGATACTATTTAGAAAAATAAAAGTATTATTGTTTTTCCTAATGTTAACAGAACCATTTACTGTTTTAAAAACCACAACATTGATCTCAATTTTAAGTCAATTACTTTCTTTAATAATCATTTTATAAAGTTTTCCTTCACTCTATAATCTTACAATATTTGCTCATTAAAAATGTAGTCACTCAGAGAAATAAGAAGATATTTGGTAGAGCAAAAATACTAAAATTGCCTCACTACCTTAAATGTTTAATTCTGAGAGAATAAACAGAGCGAAAAACTCCAGAAATCAGTTTCACGGTATCTTCTGTGGTAAGTTTCATTCCTTAACTGTGACCTGTTTCTCAAATAAGTTTTAGGTTAAGGTTTGGTCATGGACATTGTCTCTGGCCCTTTCATCTTTGATTGTTTCCCAATTCCTTCTCAGGCTTCACCGATCGTTTTATATGCCTTTATTGTGCTACAACCACTGAAAATACTGTAACTCAAGTAAGGAAATTAGTGTTAAAAAGAAAAATAATGTAATCAGAAAAATTTACTGAGGTGGTGAGATATGGTCCACCACACACTGGAAAAGGAGTAAATTTATTCCATTGCAACTGGAAGGAAAAGATAGGTAATGTTTGGTTGGTAGGCCTAGGGTAGAAGCAGTTCCTGCATGACGTAAGTGTTGTGAAAATAGAGCCAGAAAAACTTGGGAGAAATATAAAGCATGAAATTTCATGAAATTTAAAGATCAAAATTGGAGTGACTAACATGGAGCAGTATAGTAACAATAAATAAGGTGAGATTTAGTTGGATTCTAGATTCTATTTTAACTTTTTTGCTTAAAATATTTTTCATCATACAACAAGAGGAGAGAATGGCAGCCAGGCCCCATCAGACTCACCCTGATGATACAATTATCTAGCTTCATCATACTTGTTTCATCTATCACCTTCTTTGTTGTCCTTTTCTTGTCAAAGTTTCTTGAGATAAATCTGATATCTCATAACATCCTCAGCCCATGACAGTTGAATACTGAAAATATAAGAATATTCTCCTTATATTATATAATATTAAACATCTAACAACATTAACCATAACAATAATATCTAATATCTGGTATATATCAAACTTCCCTACTTTATCAAAAATGTCCTTTTATGAAGTTTCCAGTCGTGACCATTGCACTTCATTGTGTGCCTTGAGCCTCTACATATATATAGAATCCCCCCACTTTTTAATCCCATGTCATTTTCTTATTATAGAAGCACTGTCAATTGCCACACAGAATGTTCCACATTTTTGTTCATCTTATTGCCTTCCTATAGCATTGTCTAACTGTTCTTCTTTACATCGTATACTCTGTAACTTAACTTATAGGTAGGATTAAATTCAAGTTTTTTTTTTGTTGTGAAAAAATTTCATAGGTAGTGCTCCTTCTATATTTTTATAAGAAAATCAATATTCCCTGGTAAAGTAGTGGTGTGCTAGGAGAAATAATCGAGAAGAATCCAGATTTGTTGGTCTGAACAACAGGAAATATGAAGTTGCCATCAAAGGAGATGGGAAAGGGTATAGATTGAGCAGACTTGTTGTGGATATCTGGAGTATGGTTTTTGAGATATTAAGTTTGAGAGGTGATGTGGTGATATTGTGTACACAGTTGAACAGAAAAAATGAGAGAGTAGGAAAGAGAATCAGTCGGGAAATATGAACAAGGAAGTGGTCAATGTATCAATGTCATCAAACACCTTTGAAGGAATGAGATCCACAAAGGAGTAACTATACAAAAATATCAGAAATCATACAATGATTGGCCTTAATATTAAATGGTCAGGAAAAAGGGTGGGATTCAGCAAAGAAGACTGAAAAGGAAAGCCCAAGAAAAATTGGTGTCTTGGATATCAAGTAGAAAGACTAAACATTTTTCCTAGGTCAAGCAAATTGAGGACTGATGATTAGCCACGGGTGACATTGAAAATATAAGTTGGCTGGGCGCGGTGGCTCAAGCCTGTAATCCCAGCACTTTGGGAGGCTGAGACGGGCGGATTACGAGGTCAGGAGATGGAAACCATCCTGGCTAAAACGGTGAAACCCCGTCTCTACTAAAAAAAAATACAAAAAACTAGCCGGGCGAGGTGGCGGGCGCTTGTAGTCCCAGCTACTGAGGAGGCTGAGGCAGGAGAACGGTGTAAGCCCGGGAGGCGGAGCTTGCAGTGAGCTGAGATCCACAGCACTCCAGCCTGGGCGACAGAGCGAGACTCCGTCTCAAAAAAAAAAAAAAAAAAAGAAAATATAAGTTTATTGGCATGGTGAAGCCCAGGGGATGATTGAGGGCATTCAACAGAGACTGGAGAGAGATTGGAGATGTTAAGTATAGAAGGTATTTTCAAGTACAGACTGTTCCTGACTTGCCATGGTTTGCTTAATGATTTTTTGACTTTATCATGACGCAGAAGGTATATTCAGAGAAACCGCTCTTTTTTTTTTTTTTTTTTTTTTTTTTTTTTGAGACGGAGTCTGGCTCTGTCGCCCAGGCTGGAGTGCAGTGGCCGGATCTCAGCTCACTGCAAGCTCCGCCTCCCGGGTTCACGCCATTCTCCGGCCTCAGCCTCCCGAGTAGCTGGGACTACAGGCGCTGCCACCTCGCCCGGCTATTTTTTGTATTTCTTAGTAGAGACGGGGTTTCACCGTGTTAGCCAGGATGGTCTCGATCTCCTGACCTCGTGATCCGCCCATCTCGGCCTCCCAAAGTGCTGGGATTACAGGCTTGAGCCACCGCGCCCGGCCAGAAACCGCTCTTTAAGCAAGCATACAACCATTCTGTTTTTCATTTTTCACTACAGCATTTAATAAATCACATGAAATATTCAATGCTTTATTATAAAATACTCTGTGTTAGATTATTTTGTCCAATTTTAGGCTATTATATATGTTTTGAGCATGTTTAAGGTAACCTAGTGTAAGCTATGATGTTCTATAGGTTATATATATTAAATGTAGTTTCTTTTTTATTTTTATTTTTTACTTTTTTGACATAGCTATCACCCAGGCTGGCGTGTAGTGGCATGATCATGTCTCACTGCAGCCTCCAGCTCCTAAGCTCAAGCGATCATCTCACCTCAGTCTCCCAAGTAGCTGGGACTACAGGTACCTACCACCACACCCAGCTAATTTATGGATTTATTTATTTTTGGTTGACGTGGGATCTTTCTATATTGCCAAGATAACTTCCCAAATGCAACTGAAACTCTTTCATGTATCCTTAGCGTGCTTTATCCCATATACCACTTACTTGACTCAAAGCTTCATGAGAGTGAGCATACACATGTTCTTTTTATTCACTCTTCTAACAACAAAACATAGCAGTTTTCTAGTACATGTATGTCGAATAAGTAGATACATAAAATATAAGACCAATGAAAAGTAATCTTTCCCTCTATAAAAATGTTAAATCATTCTTTGCTCTCCCAGAATCTCCTAGGTTATAAAAATCGGATGCAAGCTCTGATATTTTAAAATTATGAGTAGATGAGCATGTTGTTTTAATACAAATTCTTCCTTCTCAAAAGGTGGCTAGATGAGGTGGCAAGATGTTTTCAATGCTGTCTTCAACTCCCAGGGGTCTTTTTAGCATCCTAACACGAATCTCTCACTTCAGGTGCAGGAAGACTCCTCACTCTAAACAGTAATCCTATGGGGTGCAATGGAAGTCTCACCCCGAAATCATTCCTGTTCATAACTAATTTTTACCTACTGGATTGATTTTTTCTACAATTCAAAACTAGACTTTTGTGCCTTTGTATAAACTTGTATTATCTCCTTGCTTCTCAGTTAAGTAATGATGCTTACCTCACTAAGTTTTCCCAAAGAGAGCTCTAAACCCAGCTCCCAAGACAGGTTAGATGATTTACCAGAATTATTTTCCATTTTTTCCCCCCGTTTCCTCTCTGTCTGTATAGATTCCATATAGAGAACTAGTTAAACTAGAAGTCATAATTTTTAAATTATATAATTTCAAAATTTCTGCTCAGAGTGGAAATGACAGTAGAGGTTACTGGCTTTTTATATTCAGGAGCTTTCTCTATTACAATTCAGTCTCCCTACAGTTCAATGGCATGAGCCTAAAACAATCAAAACCAAGGATATGCAACTAAAATTTACTGCTGAGCAGTTTCCAGTCAAATTAAACTGAAACATTTAATTATGCAGCTATAACAGTTTCTCCATTTCAAGGTAATCAGGAATAAATGGTAAGCTATTTTCAGAAATGACAATGATACTAATGAAGTCAACAAGAATGATATATTTCTCACTATGGTATATCTCTTTTATCTATAATTAACATCTATAACAGATATTCCTTGGAGAAATACACCGTTTAGTTATCATCTGAATGATTAAACATCCTCATTCATTACACAGATTAAAGACAGACACATTTTGAAAGGTTAAGTGCAGAATCTGACGACGTGAAGCTGTATCTGCCTTGTTGTAGTACAGACTTAACCTCCTAACAGGGAAGTCGACAAAACAGCATAAACGAAGACAGTTTTTTGGTTTTTTTTAAAGGAAAACATACATTGTGTTTGACAAAAGTATGTATTTTTGTTTGACAGAAGCCTGTTGGATATAGTTGGCAGCAAAGTGAAAGTATGAACTGAAGGGAAGCCAAATTAATGAAAGCCTAGTCTAACGTGAAAGAAATGTGGGCTTTTTTTTTCAAGTACAGTAGAAAAAAGTGAGAGCAATAGTAAAGAGTAGAAAAGTATGACTGACAAAATAGAGTAGAATGACAGACTTAAGATAGTGAAAGCACTAGCTAAAACTTGAAGGCCATGGATGAAACCGGAGATCATTATGTTAACTGAAATAAGTCAGATATAGAAAGACAAACATCTCATGTTCTCACTTATTTGTGTGATCGAAATATCAAATCAGTTGAAACCATGGACATAGGGAGTAGAAGCATGGTTACCAGAGGATGGCAATGATAATGGGAGGTTTGTGGGGAAGGTGAGATGGTTAATGGATACAAAAAAAAAAAAAAAAAAAAAAAAAAACCCCATAAGGAATGAATAAGACCTATGTTAATGGATACAAAAAAAAAAAAAAAAAAAAACGGAAGGAATGAATAAGACCTATGTTTTGAAAGCACAATAGGTGACTATAGTCAATAATAACTTAATTGCATATTTTAAAATAATTTAAAGAATGTAATTAGATTGTTTGTGTTTTGAAGAATAAATGATTGAGGGGATGGATACCTCATTCTCCATCATGTGCCTATTTCATATTGTATTAAAATATCTCATGTATCTCATAAGAATATATACCTATTATGTACCAACAAAAATTTTATAAATAATTAATTTTTTAATTGAAGGCAAATTTTCAAAGGAAATAAAGTGATGAAAGTTTAAAGAAAAATAGTTTCTAAGCAGTAGTAACTAATGTGAAACCTCTTCCCATATGCACATATATGTTAGATTTTAATGTTTTCTTTTTCATGCACGGAGAAGCACATTTTAATAAACAAATGTAAGTTTCTTTTCATGGGGATGTGACAATATTGCAGAGCAGATAAGGTGACAGCTCCTTCTTCCCTGCTACTTTGCGCGCAGGCCCTGCTGTGTGAAGGTTGAAACAAGGCCCTGAATCAATCAGTAGAACGTCACCACTCATATAAAGTGAAATGTCCTGGAAACAGAGGCAGATTCTACTCAGACTTCTTTCCCTACTGTAGCACTTTTTTTTTTTTTTTTTTTGGTCCTTTTTTTTTGCCGTATCTTTTTTTTTTTTTTTTTTTTTTTTTTTTTAATACTTTAAGTTCTGAGATACATGTGCAGAACCTGCAGGTTTGTTACATAGGTACACATGTGCCATGGTGGTTTGCTGCACCCATCATCTACTTTAGGTGTTTCTCCTAATGCTATCCTTCTCCTAGCACCTCACTCACTCCTAGGCCCCAGTGTGTGATGTTCCCCTCCCTGTGTCCATGTGTTCTCATTGTTCAACGCCCACTTATGAGTGAGAACATGCGGTGTTTGGTTTTCTGTTCCTGTGTTAGTTTGGTGAGAATGATGGTTTCCAGCTTCATCCATGTCCCTGGCAAAGGTCATGAACTCATCCTTTTTTATGGCTGCATACTATTCTATGGCGTATATGTGTCACATTTTCTTTATCCAGTCTATCACTGATGGGCATTTGGGTTGGTTCCAAGTCTTTGCTATTGTGAAGAGTGCATACATGTGCATGTGTCTTTATAGTAGAATGATTTAAAATCCTTTGAGTATAACCCCAGTGATGGGATTGCTGGGTCAAATGGTATCACCTACTTTGCAAGACAAATAATTTAAGACACAATAAAAAAGCCTGCCGGACACACCTGTATTCCCAGCACTTTGTGAGGCTAAGGCAGGTGGATCACTTGAGCCCAGAAGTTGGAGACCAGCCTGGGCAACACAGTAAAATCCCGTCTCTACAGAAAATACAAAATAATTAGTTGGGCTGAGTGGTGAGCACCTGCCTGTAGTCACAGCTCTATAGGAGGCTGAGGTGGGAAGACTGCTTGAGCCCAGGAGGTAGAGACTGCCTTAAGTGATGATTCACCACTGCACTCCAGTCTGGGCAGCAGAGCAAGAGCAAGATGCTGGCTCAATAAACAACAAAAATAACTCCCCTCCCCAAGAAAAAAATATAGAGTCAAATGTTAATACTTTTAGTTTTCCTTCCTTTCCTAAATGCAAATTTTTACTGTGAAATAATAATCCATTCTAATTGACTTAATAGTTTTAGTAGAACACTCAAAATAGAGGTAGATATTTTCATACAAAGAAAATGTATTTTCAAATACTTTAGATATTGGTTTAATAGATATTGTCACCAAATTAGAAACAAATCGCTCCCTGCATTTAGTCTAAAAGAAGCACTAGAAAAGTATCAAGGAAAAATGATTTCCAAAGATAAATATATGCTTTTAAAAAACATACATGTGTAGATTTTACTTTGGGGAATACATATTCTCAATTTTAAGATAGGGACCCAGTAGAAATAATAGAAGAGTGGACTGTTAAAAATCCCTTTCTGTTTGAGTTAAGAAGTTTAGATTAAAGATTTAGGATAAAAGTGTTTCCAAATCATATGAGTTGTTTAGTTCAAATCATTTTCTCTTGAAGGTACTTTTGATTCATGACAAGAATTTATATTGACACAAAATGCATATAAAAGTTAGCATGAATTTCTCTAAGTGGTTGAGATATCATCTAGCTTATCACAGGCAAAAACAGTAGTATAAAATAAACAAAAAGTGTTATTATTTTAAATTGGATATATGTTAGGTAAAATACAAAGCTAAATTTTGTGATTATTTTTCAAATATATGAAGTTAGCAAAATTATTAAAAATCAGGTAAGTTAGAGTGTGATTAATCTTCCACTTACAAGTTATTCGAGTAGAAAATTATGCTTAAATGCTCAACTAAGATACAAATGTCATATTGAATAATTACTCGTATACTTCTGTATTAATTTGTTTTCTTAAAAATCTTGTATCTTATAGTATTAAAAATTGTTAAAATTTATTCTAACTGTATAGCATAATTTAATGGATCAAGGCGGCAAGTTCAATATATTTCAGGCACAAATAAAAATGTTTAATGGACAGGTTTTATTTTTCATTTAAAAAAACATTATATTAATTGTTTCAAAGCAATAAATTTGCTGAGTGATTTCTTAGCTTCACATTTACTTTTGTGCTGCAGTCAAAGCCAAAAGGCTATAATTTTCTCAGACTTTGAAAAGCACCACCAGTCTTTAACAACAGGAGTAACAGGGCTTGGAAAGAAATATTTACGGATTGATCCCAGGGGAACTGGTTTTTTTTTGTTTTTTTTTTTTTTTTTTTTTTTTTGAGACAGTTTCACTCTGTTGCCCAGGCTGGAGCACAGTGGCGTGATCTCGGCTCACTTCAACCTCCACCTCCCGTGTTCAAGCGATTTTCCTGCCTCAGCCTCCTGAGTAGCTGGGATTACAGGAGCACACCACCACGTCCAGCTATTTTTTGTATTTTCAGTAGAGACAGGGTTTAACTATGTTGGTCAGGCTGGTCTTTATCTCCCGACCTCGTGATCCGCGCACCTCAGCCTCCCAAAGTGCTGGGATTACAGGTGTGAGCCAACGCGCCTGGCCCTGACAGCTTTTAATTCATATAAAAATATAATTTTATCTCTATTTCATTTCAAATTGAGAAAGCAATTCTAAATGTATTAAAAACTGGTAAAAACAAAACAAAATTATCAAACATTGCATGTTATATATTGATGATTAGTATGAAAAAGGAAATCCTAGGAGTCAAAAATCATAAAGTTTTAAATAAAAGATTGATATGTTTCACTAAGAATTCATCAGTATTTACTATATTGCAAATACAGTAAACAAAATGATAGACTACCAACTAGAAAAAATTATATGTATTTTACAGTGTTAAAGGTTTTAATAAAAATATAAAGAACTCTTAAATAATCAACCAATCAAATAGAAAAAAAGGTGGGCAAATTTTTTTTTTTTTTTTTTTTTTTTTTTTTTTTGAGACGGAGTCTCGCTCTGTCGCCCAGGCTGGAGTGCAGTGGCCGGATCTCAGCTCACTGCAAGCTCCACCTCCTGGGTTCGGGCCATTCTCCTGTCTCAGCCTCCTGAGTAGCTGGGACTACAGGCGAAAGGTGGGCAAAATTTTTAAGTAGTGATTTTATGGAAGAGGAAATTTGAATAGCCAACAACTGTCTGGAAACGATACTAAAAACATCAACAAGGTGGAAAATAAAAAATCAAAAATCAATAAATTACACACTTCGATCAAACAAGATGTTTCAGTCCTGGTTACTTCACAGGTTGGTAAAGATTAATGTAGTGGAAATCTCATACATTGCTGGAAAAAAATAAAAGTTTTATAAACCCATTAAAAGTGATTTAATTTTCTTTAAAAATCTAGACATATGAATAAGAAGCAACCTAGTACATGAATGTAATGGTAGTTCAGTAATAAAGTTCACAACAGAAATGTTTTTTACAGCAATAAATGGAATCAAAGTAAGTGTTTCCAACAAGAAATGAAAAAATTGTGTTACCTATTAATTATATATGCATAACTCCCTTTAAATAATATTCAAAGACATATAAATCACAATAGCATTTTGTTTAAAGTTACATATTTATGTGCAATATATCTAAAAGCAATTGAAAAATTTGCATAACATAAAAATTATTGCTTCATGAGTACACAGAGAGTGAGATAGGATCATGTACAGAGATGGTATAAAATCTTCAGTTTTTCTCTATGGGTGTGTGTTGGTGGGGGGAGGTATATTCATCTGTATTGATTTTATTGTTGTATTTTACCCAATATTAATTGTTAAATATCCTTTGTATGTATTTAATATTTAGTTAAGTAAAAACAAAACCATCCAAATTAAAAAACATCTTTATTAAAAAGACATTATAGTATATAGCAACAAAATATGATCATCATATCTATATTTGTACTTTTATATGTTTATTTATTTTAAGCCTTTTTTAGGCATGCCAAACATGGATGACCACTATTATTTCACTTGGATTTCTTGCAACAAGGTATCATGTCAAACTAGACAAACTAAATAAATGTAAAACAAACCACTCGTTGAAACTTTGTGGAAAATTTAGAATATTCTAGTCTTTCTAATGTCTCACTTTTAAAAACTAAAGTCAATTATTTAATGTTTGAAAAGTAAATGTCCCAGGCAGAGGCAAAATGTAAATCTGTTCATCATTTAATTCATATATTGAATGTTTTAAAAGATAATTTCCTAAAGTAACATTTTATTCATGCTATAGAGCTATTTTATAGGTTTTTAAAAAAATTATTGCTGTGTAGTAGGCACTTGTAACAATGAATAACAACTGTTCATATGATCTTTAGTTGTTACACTGGTAAGGTTCACATTACTAGTGTAATGGATAGATACATTAAATTGTGATTTGCTTATTAAAAGAGGGAAGCTTAGCTTTCTTTAAGAGTAAAAAAAAGAGACTTGGGAATTCAGTTAATTCTATAAAGTAGAAATAATTTATAAAGTGATACCTGAGTTGGAAACAGCATTTAACTAAATAAGAAGTCAAAGAAAAGCTATTTTAAGAAGAGTGCATAGAAAATTAGAAGGCCTGAAGGTGGGAAAGAGCAGTACGTACACTGAGAAAACTGAGTAATTCATTTGTGTGGAAAATGAAGCTGAAGGGGATAGTTGCAAGATGACTCCATTTATGATACTGAGGAGGTAATGGCTCAATTAATGTAGGGCTTCAAAAGTCACAATAGTGTGTTTAGATTTTTATCCTGAAAGCAATAAGAGGTCTTTGTAGTTAGTTCTTAACAATAGCTGCACGATCAAATTTGACTTAATATCACATTGTACATGTAGAGTGGAGGATGGTATGGTAAACAAAGAAATAACAACTAAGGCACTTTCCCTGTAATCCATGCAGTCTATTACAGAGTAAACAAAGACAATGAGAAGGGCAGGAGGAATAAAAAAAAAGATTAGTGAGGAATTTTGAATTTCAGAATTTCAGAACTTGGAGATTAAGTGGATGTGGGGGTGGTGAGCAAGAGAAAACGCTCCAAAATGTCATATTTCTGGCTTTGACAAAGTGAATTGCTCTTACATTCATTTAGATAGATTTCAAAGTAAATATATTTCAAATATAGCCAATTATTTCTGTACTCTCTTCTATTTCATTTATCAATGTTTCCACTATGATACCTATATGAAGCCTAATTTGATTACTGAGGACTTCTAGAAATTTCTGATATTGAAAAGTGTAAGTCATCAATCTTTGTTTAGTTCAAGATTTTTGCTGGCAAAATTCTCAGTTTTTTGAATTTTCATATAGATTTAGCATCAACTTGTCAATGTCTACAAAAATAACAACTGGAATTTTGAAAAAAAAAATGTGTTGAAACTGCAGGTAAATTTAGATCTTATCAACATCCTCTGCTATGTCTTATCCATGCCTGTGGAATATATGTTTATTTTTCTAAGTCATTTTTAATTTCTTTCTTTTGTAGTATGCAGTCTTGCTCCTTTTTTTTGTTAAATTTATTTCTAAGTATTGCTTTTTAACTTTGATTATATGAAAATAATATTTCCAAAATTTAATTTTTGGATTGTATATTGCTAGTTTAAAAAATGCACTTGCTCTATTACATTCACATTGCATTCTACAGTCTTATTGAACTTGTAGATAACTTGTAGTCTTATATTTTTTGTAGGTTCATTAGGATTTTATACATACAAGATCATGTCATCTGTGATTAGAGAGAGTTTTACTTCTTGTATTTCAATTGGAATGTCTTAATTTATTTTTCTTGCATAGTAGGCTTGGATAAAACCTCCAATACAGTGTTAAATAGAAGTGGTGAAAAGTAGACATCCTTGTATTGTTCCTGAACTTAGCAGAAAAACATTTAGATTTTGATGATTTTTCAGGTTAAGAAAATTTCTTTCTATTTGTCATTTCAATGTTTTTTAATCACAAAAGAGTATTGGATTTTGTCATATGTTTTCCTTTTGCATATCTTAAAAATATTATGTGTTATTTGCTATGATGTGATCTATATATACAACATATATACATACACATACACACACATATATACATATATATACATATATACATACACATACACACAAAATATATATATATACAACTTTTTTTTTTTTTTTTTTTTGAGATTGAGTCTTGCTCTGTTGCCCAGGCTAGAGTGCAGTGGCATGATTTCAGCTCACTGCAAGCTCCACATCCTGGGTTCACACCACTCTCCTGCCTCAGTCTCCTGAGTAGCCAGGACTACAGGCACCCGCCACCACACCCAGCTAATTTTTGTATTTTTAGTAGAGACGGGGCTTCAACGTGTTAGCCAGGATGGTCTTGATCTCCTGAGTTCGTGATCCAGCTGCCTCGGCCTCCCAAAGTGCTGGGATTACATGCATGAGCCACCGTGCCTGGCCATATATTTTAATTTATTTTGATGGCATAATACAATGATTGATTTTCATACAATGAACTACCCTTGCATTCCTTGACCAATTCCACTTTGCCATAGTGTATTATCCTTTCATATGTTTCTATATTTGGTTTTCTAGTATTTTATAGGACTTTTGAATTAATACTCATAAGAATTTTTTCATCTGCAATTTTCTCTTCCTGTAATGTTATTGCAGGAAGTGCCATTTTGATATTAAGGATTGACTGGACTCATGGGATGACATTGATAATATCTAATTCTCATAATTTTGGAAGAGTTTTTGAAGGATCAGTGTTAACTTTTTTCTAAACACTCTGTAGATTTTGTTAACGAAACCATACGAGCATAGATTTTTCATCCAGGGAATGTATTTTGGTTTCTAATTCAATCTCTATTTATTATAGGCCTACTTAGGTTTTCTTTTTCTTCTTGAGTCTGTCCCAGTAGTTTTTGTCTTTCACAAAATGCATTTATTTTATGTAGATCATCTAATTTATTAGCATACACTTATTCAGAGTATGTCCTTATAGTTCATTTGATTTCTGAATGTTTTTTAATTATGTCATTAGCAAACTTCTTGCATTCCTGATTATAGTAATTTCAGATTCTGTCTTTATTTTCTTGTTTAGTCTAGGTGGGGGGTTTCAAATTTTTGAATGGTTTCAAAGAATCAATTTCAGGTTTCATTGATGTTATCTCTACTTTTTTCTATTCATTAATTGATCAATTTTCTTTTACATCCTATTTATGGAAATGCAAATTATTATAGCCATTATAGAAAACATTATGCAGGTTCCTCAAAAAATGAAACAAAGAACTATCATATGATAAAGAAATCCCATTACTGAGTGCATATATGTATTAGTCCGATCTCATGCTGCTATAAGGACATAGCCAAGACTGGGTAATTTATAAAGGAAAGAGGTTTATTGACTCACAGTTTTGTATGACTGGGAAAGCCTCGGGACACTTACGATTATGGTGGAAGGGGAAGAAAACGCATCCTTTTTCACATAACAGCAGGAGAGAAAAGTGCAGAGCGAAAAGGGAAAAGGCCCCTCATCAGATTTCATGAGAACTCACTCACTATCATGAGAAAAGCATGGTGGAAACCGTCTCCATGATTCAATTACCTCCCACCAGACCTCTCCCATTACAGGTAGGGATTAGAAGAACTACAAGATGAGATTTGGTCGGGGGGTCACAAAGCCTGACACATTATTCTGCCCTTGGTCCCTCCCAAAACTCACATCCTCACATTTCAAAACACAATTATGTCTTTCCAAGAGTTTCCCAAAATCTCAACTCATTTCAGCGTAAACTCAAAAGTCAAAGTACAAAGTCTCATGTGAGACAAGACAAGTCCCTTCTGCCTATGAGTCTGTAAAATCAAAAGCAAGTTAGTTACTTCCTAGATACAATGGAAGTACAGGAATTTGGTAAATACACCCATTCCAAATAAGATAAATTGGCCAAAACAAAGGGGTTACAGGCTCTATTCAGGTCTGAAATCCAATGAGACAGTAATTAAATCTTAAAGCTCTGAAATAATCTCCTTTGACTCCACGTCTCACATTGAGGCAACGTTGATGCAAGAGGTGGGCTCCCAAGGCCTCAGGCAGTGTCACACCTGTGGCTTTGCAGGGTACAGTCCCACCTCCTGGTTGTTGTCACAGGCTGTTGTTGAGTGTCTGCAACTTTTCCAGGTGCACTGTGCAAGCCATTGGTGGATCTACCATTCTGGGATCTGGAGGATCATGGACCTCTGATCACAGCTCCACTAGGTAGTGCCCCAATGCGGACTCTATGTGGAGACTCTGACCCCACATTTTCCTTCTGCACTACCCTGGCAAAACTTCTCCATGAGGGCTGCACCCCTGCAGCAAACTTTGGCCTGGGCATCCAGGTGTTTCTATACATCCTCTGAAATCTAGGCAGAGGTTCCTAAACCTCCATGTTTGACTTTTGTGTACCTGCAGGCTCAACATCACATGGAAGCTGCCAAGGCTTGGGGCTTGCACCTACTGAAGCCATGGCCCAAGCTATACCTTGGCCCCTTTTAGACACAGCTGGAGTGGCTAGGATGCAGGGTATTAATGCCTGAGGCTGCACACAGCCGAAAGGCCATGGGAACAACTCATGAAACCACTTTTTCCTGCTAGGCCTCTGGACCTGTGAGGGGAGGGCTGCCATGAAGGTCTCGGACATGCCCTAGAGACATTTTTCCCATTGTCTTGGTGATTAACATTTGTCTTATTTGTTACTTATGAACATTTCTGCAGCAGGTTTGAATTTCTCACCATAAAATAGAGTTTTCTTTTCTATTGAATTAACTCAATTTTAAATTACACAAAAACTTTGCTCCAATATGTCTTCATCCCCCATCTTTTTAGCTATTATTACCATATAGATTACATCTTTATATATTATAAACCCATCAACAGCTTTATAATTATTGCTATATGCATTGTCTATTAAGCTGCATATCAGGAGAAAAATATTACAAATAAAAATCTAAACTGTATTTTAATGTTAAATACATAGTTACTTTTCCCAGTATCCTTTATCTTTTTATCTGGTTTCAAGTTACTATCTTGTGTCTTTTTATTTTAGCATGAAGAATAGCCTTTAATATTTCTTTTAGGGAAATTTGGCTTGGTACCAATTCTACTAGCTTTGTTTATCTAGCACTATCTTAATTTCTACTTTACTTTTGAAGAATAATTTTGACAGATATAAAACTCTTGGAAGAGTCTTTTTATTTTAGTACATCGAATATATTATCCCATTGCCTCTTATCTGTATAGTTTCTGGCGATAAGTCAGCTATTAATTTTACTGAGGAGTTCTTATACAAGGTGAATCACTTTTCTTTTGGTGTTTTCCAATTCTCTGTGTTTGGCATTAGATGTTAAAGCTGAACTTACTCATATATTTACATCTAGTAATGTGAATAACTCTGTAAGTAAAAAGCATATGCATCAAGAACATACAAAAATGTTAATAGCACCACCATTCCTAATGGCTTCAAACTAGAGCTATTTGTGATATGTTTAATGTTAAACAAAATATAATGTATATACGTATTTTGCTAGATATTTTTATGACATATTTGAAACTACATATGTGTGTGTACATATATATCTACATATAAATATATAAAGTTGGGGTAAGTAGAGTAATAAAAAAGCAGCATCATTAGAAAAGTTGTAACAACATTTGAGCTTTGAAGAATAAGTAGACACATTTTGTCATTTCCAAACATAAGTAAAAATTTAGAAATAATAAAAGCTAGCCCGTAAGCAACTAAAATAGTTTCCTAAAAATTCAGGGGAAAATACTGGTATTTGTTTTAAGATAGATAAAAGATCAGATTTCTTTATACAAATATTTTTAAAAGTCATATAAAAATAAAGCTGGGGGGGGGGGCTAATTTTTTGTATTTTTAGTAGAGACGGGGTTTCACCGTGGCGATCTCCTGACCTTGTGATCCCACACTTGTACCGCGCCCGGCCCTGCACTTTGGGTAGATCCCTGCAGGTGGGCAAATCACCCGAGGTCAGGAGTTCAAGACCAGCCAGGCTAACATGGTGAAACCCAGTTTCTACTAAAAATACAAAAAATTAGTCTAGCGTGGTGGTGAAGACCTGTAATCCCAGCTATTCTGGAGGCTGAGGCAAGAGAATTGCTTGAACCCAAGAGGCAGAGGTTGCAGTGAGTCTAGATCGCCCCATTGCACTCCAGATTGGGCAACAGAAGTGAAACTCTGTCTAAAAAAAAAAAAAAAAAAAAAGGTGGAAACCACTGTTAAAGAGACATGCCGAAATCCATCTACAACTAATAACATAATAATTTAAAAAAACATTTGACAAAACCTCAAAAATTCCCTGGTGTAATTTAATTTTGTATATACAATCTAAATCTAAAAGTATTATAGTAATTACATATAACAGTACATGATAAGAAATGATGCTTCCAAATAAAGGTTCAGTTAAACTGGATTTGCACTACACTATATACATTGACTTGCAGTTTCTGGGACTAATGAATTAAAGAGAATATTTAGATTCTAGAGAGGTGAGCATCATGAAAATTATAAATGAGTTTATTAATAATGTCTTATTCTCTAAAGATCAAGGCTGTTTATACATATATACACACATATATTTGTGTAAATAATATAATAGGGTTGTATAGTACTCTATAACCAGATAAAAAATTTTGCCATTCTCCAAAACTTTAACATTAAATGAGGGAACTCTAGAGAATATAAGTGACATAAAGAACAAGCATTTTTTTTTCCTAAAGGGAGAATACATGTATACTGCATACACATGAAGATTTTCTTTGATAATATTATGCTATCAGAGCCTACTATCATGCATAGAAAATAGATGTGCATGCAATAAAAAGTTTTAATGAAGAAATAACTTAATTAATTGTGTCTTAATTTCTTTCATTGATATTTTATAGTTTTCAGTGTACAAATCTTTCACCTCCATGGTAAAATTTATTACTAGTTATTTTTACACTATCATAAGTGAGCTTGTTTTGTTGATTTCCTTTTCATCTGAGTCATTACTTGTATAGAAATGCTACTGCTTTTTGTGTGTTGATTTTGTATCTTGTAACTTTACTGAATTTATTTATTAGTTCTAAAAGATTTTATGAGGGCTTCAGGGTTCTCTACATATAGATATGCCATATACTAATAAAAATACAATATTGTGTTGCTTAGCACTTTCTTCATGACCATATATGATAGTAGTCCCTTAAGAATATCATAGAGCTAAAGAAAAATCCGTGTTGCCTAGTGACATCATAGCCATCATGACATTATAAGTACAAGGCATTATTACTCATTTGTTTGTGGTCATGCTGATGGAAACAAATCTACTGTGCTGCAAGTTGTACAAAGATACTTGGCAATAACCATAAATGACTATGTTACTGGTTTACGTATTTACCATACTATACCTTTTATTGTTATTTTAAACTGTATTCCTTTGACTTACTTAAAAAAATAAGTTAGCAGTATAATAGCCTCAGGTAGGTCCTTCAGGAAGTATTCCGGAAGAAGACATTATTGTAGAAGATGGCAAAGCCATGTGTGTTATTATCCCTGAAGACTTTCTGGTGGGACAAGATATAAAGATGGAAGAGAGAGACATTGTTAATTATGATTTTGTGCGGGCCTAGGCTAATGTATGTGTATGCTTCTTAGTTTTTAACAAAAACATTTAAAAAGTAAAAAAAAAAAATAAAGTAATTAAAGATAGTAGAATAAGGATATAAAGAAAATATTTATGTGTAGCTGTACGATGTCTGTGTGTTTTAATCTTAGTGTTATTATAAAAGATTTAAAAAGTTAAAGAATTCAAAAGTTTAGAAGTTTAAAAAGGTAGAGTAAGCTAAGGTAAATTTATTAGTAAATATAGTAAAAATATATATATTTCATGTATACTAAGTGTACAGTGTTCATGGAACAACACTGTGGTGTAGAGTATTGTTCTAGACCTTCATATTCACCTTCCACTCAACTTCCAGTCCTGTAAGCTGCTTTCATGTTGAGTGTCCTATACAGGTATACTATTTTTAAATCTTCTATACCATATTTTTACTGAACCTTTTCAATATTCAGCTATGTTTAGAAACACAAATATTTAACATTGTGTTATAATTGCCTACAGTATGTAACACAGTAACATGCTGTACAGGTTTGTAGCCTGGGAGAAATAGACTATCACATATAGCCTAGGTGTGTAGTGGGCTATAGATTTAGATTTGTATAAGTACACTCTATGATGTTCACACATGATGAAATCCCCTAATGACACATATCTCAGAACACATCCCTGTCATTAAGTGAAACATAACATAATTTTTCTTTTTTCTTTTCTATTTGATGCCTTTTGTTTTTTCTTTTCTTCTTTTCTTGTCTAATTGCTCATGCTAGTACTTCCAGTACTATGATAAACAGAAGTGGGGAGAGTGTACATCCATGCCTTGTTCTGGACCTGAATGGAAAATCTTTTGGATGAAATTACTATCTCATAAAAATATATGCACTGCCATGTTCATTGCAGTATTATTCATAATAAAGAAACAACCTAATTGCCCATGATGGGCAAATGGATATAGAAAATGTATACATATATACAGTGGAATATTATTCAGTTTTAAACAGATGTACCTGGAGGACATTATGCTAAGTGAAATTAGCAGACACAGAAAAGACTATTGCGTGATCTCCCTGAGAAGGAAACAGTAGTTACCAAGGTTAGTGGTACAGAAGAGATAAGGAGATGTATGTCAAAGGATGCAAAACAGCAGATACATAGGATGAACAATTCTAGAGAGCTAATGTACCACATAAGGACTAAAATTAATAACATGGTATTAAGATTTTTGTTAAATAGGTAGAGTTTATCTGCTCTAGTCACAAAAACCCTATGACAGATGATAGGTGTGTTAATCTTCACAACAGTATTCTTTTAGTATCTATATGGATTCAGTAACATCATGTTGTAAACCTCAAATAAACATAACATAGTTTATTTAAAAAATAAACTAATCAGATGCAATTGCATATTTGAGGTAAAATGTAAATTAATTACTGCCTGTTTTACATGTTTTCACAGTGAAATATGCAGTTTTTCACATCAAGGATAATATCAATTTCTTTCTCTTGGTGATGCCTGTTAAGTACAGGTACTAAACATAATAAAAGCGCTTATTTTATGGTGTACCTACTATAAGTTACATACTGTAAACTCTTTTTTAAATACTACATTCTCTTTTCATATAAACCTCATTTTCCCATTGTTACAAATAAATAAGTTTTAGGGAGGTGAAGAATCTTGCCCAGGGTTTTACCTGATGGCAAGGGCCATGATGACAATCCAGGTGAAGTGAATTGACTTGAATTCAAAGCTCTTTATCTCAACCTCTATGTTATAGGTTTTTATAAACCACGTTCTACTAAAGACAAGCACTGTTTTATTTCTCTTCAGGAAACGTTATACTTTTCCACACTGTTCCTTTGGAATTACCTATGTTTTCCTACGATAAAGCTAAGTCAGGGATGGTTATTTTTAAGACTATATATTAATAGATTTCTAAATAGGTCTTGAATTTCTGACTCTTATTCAATATTAATTAACCATAGGATGTACTAATTCGTGTATTTATTTACACAGAAAATATTTTTAAGTAGCTGCTATGTGTTAAAATTGAGTTAAATGCTAATATTCATTAGTGTTTTATAACCAGTTCCAACTAATATTTTTATTTTTGCAATATTTGAGGTCAAAAATCCAACTATAACTTACCTTGTATTTTATAAAACTAGATACAAAGCAGCAAAATCTGTTTTAGCATGTTTGTTATGTGTTCCATGAGTTATGAACACTTACAGGGAAATGCAATACAAATTTAACTATTGATTTTTTTATAATTTCTAGAAGATTATAGTGGCTCACTTGATGCAATAAGAAGCATTTCTATTAGGATAATTTTAGAGACAATATAAAAAGCTGGATTTTATGTGTATGTGTTTTGAGTGAGAAAACATATCATCAGTAACTATAATGAACAGTATAGACTTGCAGCATTCAAAGGAAAATCATCTCTCAGCAGTACATTTTCTGCAGCTTCATGCCAGGATAGAAATAATTTCCTACTGCTCTAGCTCTTGATAGGTGTATAGGCAAGAGAGGACTAAATTTCTACTCTTCTGTTTTGCTTGTAGTGGTCATTTAATTTAAATCTTTTAAATTTTAGATATGTATTTCATCAAAATATTATATCTCAAGCATATTCAAATTGTAGTTTTAAACAATTCAGGGCAAGATAAAATTGAGAAACATTATTATAATCACGTGTGTAGAATTTAAGCTCTTAAACACTGACTTCAAAAGTCATTTGTAAGCTTTGTTAATACTGTCCATATGCAGAACCTGCTGGACTTAGTTATTGCCATTTTAATTTTATTTAATGTGATTATACTTAATTTAATTTTATGTGATGTATTAAGTGACCTGCAAGAAAAAGTTGTAGAACTGTTAATGCTATTTATGATAAGCGACCACAATGTTAAGTGCCTATTAGTGGCTTAATAGCTGCTTTAATGATATACTGACATTAAAAAAAAAGTAAAATTATCAGTTACTGTCAAAATGAGAATATTTCCAAATATAATTTAAAGAGACAGTGGGTTTAGTTTTACTTTAACGAGATAACAGTGCGTTAGCTTTTCAACAGTCTGTATTTTTCTAACACTTTCAGGATATGTTAATTCACAGTAGATCACTGCAAAAAGGTAGTCTGCGTAATTTTCAAAAATTCAAATAAATCCATATATACAAAATTTGAAATGTTAGAAATTCTGTCGAAGTAATTACTTGAAACACAGGCAGCAAATAAGTTTATGATATCTTAATCAAGAAAATTTTATATTTATATTTATTTCAGAAATTATAAATATTACTATATAGATATAATAACATAGATGACTTACTCACAGATTAGGGTTTTTTCTTCTACTCATTTAGAAAACTTAATTTAATTGCTACCTACCTTTACTTCTATTTGACGAAGATTGTCAGGGACACCCTGATCATTTTTGGCAATTTAAAGATTTGGCCATCAAAATATAGGGACAGAAGGTGTATTCAAAACTTGATAAATATATAATAATGAGCATCATTAGAGAAAAAAGGCAGATCTCATAAAACATTAAATATAACTTTTTAATTAAGTTTGAAATCCAATTCTTTTTACTGTGTTCTATGTAAAAATGTTTATGGTTTATGTTTCATAAATGAATTATTTTTATAAATATTTATGCTTTGTGAATAAATTTATTAATTTGATACTTTTATTTATATGTTTAAAAATTTTACACAATATAGTTATATCTAATTTACATATAAATAGAATTTAAATTGTATACAGCTTTAGAAAACCCAGAATTGAGTTTCATAAACAAAGGTCAGTAATAGTTTCAATAATAACAGTAAATTTCCAGGTAAATCCAGGACTATGGGATGTTGCAACATAGAATATATATTAAATAATTAACAATGAGAACTGTCTGCGTGAGCCTGTCTATTCGGAAAAGGAGAAAAAAAAAGAAAGGAAAAAAGGAAAAAACAAAGAAACACAAGTGCTCACTCAGCTGGTTGGATGACAGTTTTAACAAACAAAATGGGTTAAGCACATTGTTAACACACTGCCCTGTGTTTTGACTATTAAAATAAAAACACTACCACCACCAAAATGTAGTCTTAATGATACAAAGAACTATAAAGGAGAAAAATACACTCATAATGTCAGTTAATATTTGGAAATTTGAAATGGATGGAGTCATGAAACAAAAAATTAGATACTTTGATGTCTACTACAAAGAAGGATGTAAGTGAAAAGGAAGCTGTTTCACACTGTAGGAGCCAGTAAATGTTCAGAAATTGTATGAGGTGGGTACCTCAAAATGCATAGGTGAGAAATGGGATGAATACTAATGAATTTATTCAAAGTCTGTTTATAAAGTATTCAGAATTGCAATTCCTCTTTTTTACCTAGGCAGGAGACGGGGGCTTTATTCCCTTAAAAAATGGAAACATACAATATCTGGGCCTGCGGCACATTGCACTCCAGGGGATGAGAAAAGATGCTTGAACTGTGAACAGTGGGGCTTCTCAGAAATCCAAATCTACTAGCTCCCAGAATGCTACCAGAAAGCTTCTTTCACTACCTCTGTGGCCACTAGCCCTACATTCTTGGCTCAATGTAAAGCATCCTCCCCAGAGGAACGCTTGGCCAAAAAGAGTAAAACGGAATATTTAGATGCTGCACTTGTTTTCTCAAAATAAAGAGACCAATCAATTCCCTATAAAAATTCCTCCACATTCAACTCCTGCTCCTCCATTGCTCCTAATAAGCTTTTGAGCTTTTTACTCAGTTTTCCATTTAAAGAATTAAGAACTAATATATAGTTGACCATTAGACAACATGGGGTCTAGGGATGACCCTTGCACTGTTCAAAATTCACATATAACCTTGACTCTCAAAAAACTTAATTACTAATAACCTGCTGTTGACTGAAAGCTTTAGCAATAACATAAACCATTGATTAACCAATTTTGTATATTGTATACTGTATTCTTACAATAGCATAAGCTATAGAAAAGCAAATGATGGCCGGGCGCGGTGGCTCACGCCTGTAATCCCAACACTTTGGTAGGCCAAGGCGGGCGGATCACAAGGTCAGGAGATCGAGACCATCCTGGCTAACATGGTTAAACCCCGTTTCTACTAAAAATTTTTTTAAAAATTAGATTAAAAAAAATTAGACTGGCATGGTTGCGGGAGCCCGTAGTCCCAGCTACTTGGGAGGCTGAGGCAGGAGAACGGCATGAACCCAGGAGGCGCAACTTGCAGTGAGTTGAGATGGCGCCACTGCACTCCAGCCTGTGCAACAGAGTGAGACTCCATCTCAAAAAAAGAAAAAAGAAAAAGAAAAGAAAAGAAAATGTTATTTAAAACTCATAAGATGAAATATATTTAATATTCATTGAGTGGAAATGGATCATTTTAAAGGTCTTTACCCTTGTTGTCTTCTTGTTGAGGAATCTTAGGAGAAGAGGAAAGAAAAGGGGTTTGTCTTGCTATATCTGGAGTGGCAGAGTGAACGGAAATCTGTATGTAAGCGGACCCACACAGTTCTAACCTGTGTTGTCCAAGAGTCACCTGCACATGGTAGAAAACTTATCAAGAGGAGGTGGAGCAAGATGGAGAAATAGAAGGCTCCACTGATCATCCCCTCACAAGACACCAATTTAACAACTATCTGCACATAAAAGCACCTTCATAAGAACCAAAAATTACATGAGCATTCACAGTACCTGGTTTTAACTTCATGTCACTGAAGGAGACACTGAGGAGGTAGAAAAAACAGTCTTGAATTGCTGCCACCCCTCTATCCCCCCACAGTGGAGGTGTGAAGAGAGAAAATCTGAGCTACTTGGGAGACGGAGAGTATAGCAATTGTGGGACAGTGCGTTGAACTCAGTGCTGCTCTGTTATAGAAGAAAGCAAAACCCGAATAACTCAGCTAATGCCAGCAGACAGAGGGAGCATTTAGCCCAGTACTAAACAGAGAAGACTCACTTATGCCAGCAGTTGGAACTTAGGTTCCCGCATGCTTCGCTACCACAGGCTAAAGTGCTCTGGGGATCTAAATAAGTTTGAAATGCAGTCTAGGCCACAAGGACTGCAACTCCAAGGTTGCAGGAGTGCTGAACAGGGCTCAGAGCCTGGGGACTTCGGGGACATGGAACCTACTGAGACACCAGGTGGGGTAGCTAAGGAAGTGCTGGTGCCACACCTCCCCTAACTCCAGGTGCCACAGCTCATGGCTCCAAAAGGGACCCTTTCCTTCCACTTGAGAAGAGGAGAGGAAATAGAGGGAAAACCTTTGACTTGAATTGCAAATACTAGATTAGTCACTTCAGGGAAGGGCATTGGTCAGAGTCATGAAAGCCCCTGTCTTCTCAGTGAGAAGAAGTGTGAGTTTGAATACAATGGGGGGCAATTTTGCCCTAAGCAGTTCCCAGCTTGACTTTCCCCTTTAGCTGAGTGATTTTGGGGCCCCAAGATTTATTTTCCTTTCACAGTATGTATGATCATAGCATGAACAGATTATTCACAAAAAAACAAATCAAATATACATGCAAAAGATATTTCTTCATGATTAATCATAAAAAAAAACTTAATAATTTAACGTGTAATTATGTCAAAATACATATAATATATAAGTAGTACTACTTATATTATAAATTATAATATATATTATATGTACTATATATACATCATATAAATGCATATGACTTCTAGACTGTGGAGTTATGGTAGTTTTTTTTTTTACTTTAATAAGTAAATGTAATTATAATAGAATGTGATCTTTTTGTTAAAACATTAACTGGGATTGTATATATATTGGTACTACTTACTATTTTATATATATAATATTAAAGTAGTAGTACTTATACATTATAACATTATAATATATAAGTAGTAGAAATACTACTATATACATATATTAGTAGTAAGAAGCATTGATAAGGATAAAAAGAAATGCATGTTCTCATATGTTTTTGGCAGAAGATTTTATAAAAAACTTCTGAAAAGTATTTTATTAATATGTATCAATATGTGATATATATATCTTTTGACAAACATTTCTGCTTCTAGAGTTGCTGTCTAATGAAATAATTTGATTAACATGAGAATAACTTGTAATTTGTAAAACTGAACTCAGAAATCTTCAAATTTATGGTAAATATGAATCTTTATGTCTGAATTGTACAAAATAAGAATAACTGAAAAATGCCAAATAATCACAAACATATGGATTTTGTTAAACTATGGTAGACATATAGTATAATATGGTACTATGAAATTCTTTATGTGATAAGGATATCGTATGTGTTGTTTTAGTCCAGTTAACAATTTACATGTATTAAGCTCAATGTAGTTAAAAAATGATCTCATTTTATAACTTTTTTTCTTTTTTGGAGACAGTGTCTCCCTCTGTCACCCAGGCTGGAGTGCAGCGGCCTGATCTTGGCTCACTGCAACCTCTGTCTCAGGGTTCAAGTGATTCTCCTGCTTCATCCTCCCGAGTAGCTGGGATTTAAAGAGCCTAGCACCATGCCTCGCTACTTTTTTTTTTTTTTTTTTTTTTTTTTGTAGTTTTAGTAGAGATGAGGTTTTGCCATGTTGGCCAGACTGGTCTTGAACGCCTGACCTCAAGTGATCCACGCCCCTTGGTCTCCCAAAGTGCTGAGATTACAGGCATGAGCCACTGCGCCTGGCCTAGAGCTGTTTTTAGGAACTGGGGTTCACTGCGACCTCCGAGATTGCGCCTCTGAACTCCAGCCTGAGCGACAGAGTAAGACCTTACCTTGAAAAAACAACAACAACAAAAACAACAAGGGTTGACTAATGCTTAAACACATCTGTTTTGCATGTCAGAATTGTGATATTTCACAACCAATATGCAATATAGGAATTATTTTTAAATCGACTATGTTTTTAGATTAATTTTTCTAAATTAAATAGCAGTCTGTTAACTTTAAGGTAGGGACAAACTCTACCATAGATATATGTTTTTGGTATAACGTTTAGTGATAAATTAGTAAAAGAGTATAATAAAAATCAAATTTATTTGCAAATCAATATATTGAAAATTTATGGACAAATATATAACCTTATTAACATTAACAATGATTATCTCACTTTTTAGTATTATGTTTAGTTTAAATACCATACTTTTTCTTCCTGTGGTGCATAATACAGTTGTAATGGTTAATACTGAGTGTCAACTTGATTGGATTGAATGATACAAAGTATTGATCCTGCATGTGTCTGTGAGGGTGTTGCCAAAACAGATTAACGTTTGAGTCAGTGGGCTGGGAAAGGCACACCTACCCTTAATCTGGGTGGGCACCATCTAATCAAGTGCCAGCACAGCTAGAATATAAACAGGCAGAAAAATGTGGAAAGAGAGACAGGCCTAGCCTCCCAGCAAACATCTTTCTCCCATGCTGGATGATCCCTGCCCTCAAACATCAAACTCCAATTTCTTCAGCTTTGGAACTCGACTGACTCTCCATGCACCTCAGCCTGCAGACAGCTTATTGTGGGACCTTGTGGTTGTGTGAGTTAATACCTAATAAACTCCTCTCTGTCTCTCTGTATATATATAATTATGTATATAATCTCTCTATAATATACGTATTTTATGTATATGTGTGTGTGTGTGTGTATATATATATAAAAAATATTCTATCAGTTCTATCCCTCTAGAGAACCCTGACTAATACAAATTTTTGTACCAGGAGTGGTTCTAGAGAAACAGAATATTAAGAATGGAGTTCTTTCATTGGTTTTGGGGTTTCTAGAGTTGGTTGCTTAATATGATTAGACCCCAAATGCTAAGAACTCTACTTCTAATATTATGAAGAGCACTGATAGTCCTTGGCAGAAACTGTTTAGAGAGTTATACAAAACAAATACATTTGACACTCCTGATTCACTCCTGATTCACTGTTCATGAGAGGCAAGGAGCTTAGTGACTATACATAATAACTTTGAACGTAGTTGGAGAACCAAGAAACATAATGAAGCTGGTTAGTTGCTCCTATATTCAGTGGACAAAGTGATGAAAGAAAATGAACTCAGGGATTCTGTCTCCCAGATTCAGAAGCAGATACTGAGCCTCAAATCTGATAAGATTGCCCTGAGTGAGAGTCATATCTCCCGTAAAGAAAGAGCTGAAATTGCAGAAAAACAGACACAAGCTCTTATCATGTAAGTGGCTGACCTGCAATGAAAGGTGCATGCACAGCCTCGCCAGGTGTCTACTGTTAAAGTGAGAGTATTACTGGAAAAGAATGAAACACTGCAACCCGGAATGTGGACATGTGGCGAGACCCTAGTAAAGTTGGGGACACTGAGCTTGTAAACTCTAATAGAGCTTTTTTGCCAAAAAGAAACAGCTGTCCCATCTCCAGTAGCAGCCACATCCCCTGCCCGACCCATGCTGCCATTAGCCTTTTCACCTTCATCTGAGGAGATGAATCCTTCCCTGCCTGAGGCAAGAGTGATGGCCTCCCCGAGGAAGTTGCCAGGCAAGATAACGTTGATTCTCTTCAGGAGCCACTTCCAACACCCATGTTTGCTTCTAGACCTATAACTAGACTAAAGTCCCGTCGGGCATCTAGAGGTGAAGTTGAGAGTGTGACACGTGAGGAGGTGCACTACACTTGAAAAGAACTGCTTGAGTTCTCTAATTTATATAAGCAGAAATCTGAAGAAAAGGTATGTGAATGGACATTATGGATGTGGGATAATGGTAGAAGGAACACAGAGTTGAATCAGGCTGAATGTGTCGATTTGGGGTCACTAAGTAGGGACATGGAATTTAATATTGCAGCTCAGGGAGTTAACAAAGGTTTTAATAGTTTATTTGCTTGTTTAGTGGAAATATGGATTAAAAGATGGCCCACTGTGAGTGAGCTGAAAATACCTGATCTCCCTTGGTTTAATGTAGAGAACGCGATCCAAATGCTTAGGAAGATTAAGCTGGTGGAGTCGATTAGTCACTTTAGAATTATTCATCCAAGCTAGGAGAGTCCAGAAGATATACCCTTGACCAATGCCTTCTGAAATAGATTTGTGAAGGCAGTACCTGCATCTTTGAAGAGCCCTGTAATTGCTTTTTTTTTTTTTTCTGTATGTCAGATCTAATGGTAAGAACTGCAGTCACTCAACTAAAAAATGTAAATACAAAGGGAATAATTTGATTCCGGGGTGGCAGGGGCCAAATGGTGGCACTCAACCATCAAAGGCAAGGTAGGCGTAGCTACTATAATGGACAAACAGCAGAGACAAAGCAGCAATCAGAATACTCTGACTTGTGTAGAGCTCTGGCACTGGCTAACTAACCACGGGGTTCCTAGAAATGAAACGGATAGGAAGTCTACTGCATTTCTACTTAATTTATACAAGCAGAAAATTTCTAGGTCAAATGGGCAGAAAACTAATTTGAATTATAAAAACAGAATCACAGCCCGTCAATCAGTCTCCAGACTTGAGCCAGTTTACAGACCCAGAATCCCTTGAGTGAAGGGGAAGCCGGGTCCCCTTGAAGTAGGACACCACTGGATACCAAGAATTTATGCAGTGAATCTTTCTCTCATTTTTCCCCAAGGAGACTACTGTCCTTTTTCCAGGGTAATTGTGCACTGGGGAATGGGAAATAATCAGACTTTTTGGAGACTACTGGACACTGGTTCTGAGCTGATATTGATTCCAGGGGATCCAAAACCTAATACAGTCCTCCAGTTAAAGTAGAGGCTTATAGAAGTTAGGTAATTAATGGAGGTTTTGCTCAGGTCCCACTTACAGTGGTTCCAGTGGGTCCCTGGACTCATTTTGTAGACATTTTCCCAGGGCCAGAATACATAATTGGCATAGACATACTTAGCAGTTGGCAGAACCCCCACATTGGCTCCCTGACTGGTAGGGTGAGGGCTATTATGGTGGGAAAGGCCAAATGGAAGCCGTTAGAGCTGCCTCTACCTAGGAAAACTATAAATCAAAAAACAATATTGTGTCCCTGGAGAGATTTTGGAGATTAGAGTGCCACCATCAAGGACTTGAAAGATGCAGAGGTCATGAATCCCACTACATACTCATTCAACTCTCCCATTTGGCCTGTGCAGGATACAGATGGATCTTGGAGAATGACAGTCAATTCTCATAAGCTTAACCAAGTGGTGACTCCAATTGCAGCTGCTGTACCAGATGTGGTTTCATTGCTTGAGCAAATTAACACATCTCTTGGTGGCTCGTATGCAGTCATTGACTTGGCAAATGCCTTTTTCTCCATTCTTGTCCATAAGGCCCACCAAAAACAATTTGCCTTCAGCTGGCAAGGCCAGCAATATATCTTTACTGTACCACCTCAGTGGTATATACATTCTCTGGCTTTGTTTCATAGCCTTGTTTGGAAACACTTTGATAGATTTTCGCTTCCATGAGATATCACACTGATTCATTACATTGATGGTATTATGTTGATTGGGTCCAATGAGCAAGCAGTAACAAACACACTGGACTTATTGGTGAGACATTTGTGTGCCAGAGGATAGGAAATAAATCCAACTAAAATTTACGGACTTTTTACCTCAGTAAAATGTTTAGGGTTTCAGTGATGTGGGACCTGTGGAAATACTCCTTCTAAGGTGAAGGATAGGTTGCTGCATTTGGCCCCTCCTAAAACCAAGGAAGAGGTACGATGCCTAGTAGGCATGTTTGGTTGTGTTACTCTGACCTATTTATTGAGTGACCTGAAAGGCTGCCAGTTTTGAGTGGGGTCCAGAACAGGAGAAGGCTCTGCAACAGGTCCAGGCTGCTGTGCAAACTGCTCTGCCACTTGGGCCATATGATCCAGCAGATCCAATGGTGCTTAAGATGTCAGTGAAATATAGGTATGCTGTTTGGAGCCTTTGGTGCGCCCCCATAAGTGAATCACAGCAGAAGCCTCTAGGATTTAGGAGCAAGGCCCTGCCATCTTCTGCAGATCACTACTCTCCTTTGAAAGTCAGCTTTTAACCTGTTACTGGGCTTTGGTGGAAACTGAACGTTTGACTATTGGTCATCAAGTCACCATGCAACCTGAACTATTATCATAAACTGGGTGCTTTCTGACCCATCTAGCCATAAAGTGGGTTATGCACAGCAGCATTCCATCACTGAATAAAAGTGGTATATACATGACTGGACTTGAGCAGGTCCTGAAGGCACAAGTAAGTTACATGAGGAAGTGGATCGAATGCCCATGGTCTCCACTCCTTCCACCCTGGCCTCTCTCCCCTAGCCTGCACCAATTACCTCATGGGTAGTTTCCTATGATACATGGACAGAGGAAGAGAAAACTAGAGCCTGGTTCACAGATGAGTCTGCATGATATTCAGGCAACACTAAAAAATGGACAGCTGCAGCACTACAGTCCATCTCTAGGACATCCTTGAAGGACAGCAGTGAAGGGAAATCTTCTCAGTGGGCATAACTTCAAGCAGTGCACCTGACTGTGCACTTTGCATGGAAAAATAAATGGCCAGATGTCTGATTATATACTGATTAATGGGCTGTGGCCAGTGGTTTGGATGGATGGTCAGGGACTTGGAAGAATGATGATTGGAAAATTGGTGACGAAGAAATTTGGGGAAGAGGTATGCAGCTGAGCCTCAATGAGTCATCAAAACTGTGAAGATATTTGTATCTCATGTGAGTGCTTACCAATGGATGAGTCCAGCAGAGGAGAATTTTAATAATCAAGTGGATAGGATAACCCGTCTGTGGACACCACATAGCCTCTTTTCCCAAGCACCTCTGTCATCACCCAATGGGCCCATGAACACAGTGGTCATGATGGCAGGGATGGAGGTGATGCATGGACTCAGAAACATGGACTTCCACTCACCAAGGCTCACCTGGCTATGGCCTCTGCTGAGTGCCCAATTTTCCAGCAGCAGAGATCAACACTGAGCCCTTGATATGGCACCATTCCTCGGGGTGATTAGCCAGCTACCTGGTGGCAGGTTGATGACATTGGACTTCTTCTGTCACGGAAAGGGCAGAGGTTTGTCCTCACTGGAATAGACAGTTACTCCGGATATGGGTTTGCCTATCCTCCATGCAATGCTTCTGACAAGACTATCATCCATGGACTCACTGAATGCCTCATCCACCATCATGGTATGCAATACAACATTGCATCTGACCAAGGCACTCACTTTATAGCTAAAGAAGTGCAGCAGTGGGCTCATGCTCATGGCATTCACTGGTTTTACTATGTTCCCCATCATCCTGAAGCAGCTGGATTGATAGAACAGTGGAATGGCCTTTTGAAGTCACAATTACAATGCCAACAAGGTGACAACACTTTGCAGGCCTGAGACAAAGTTCTCTAGAAGGCCTTATATGCTCTGAATCAGCATCCAACATATGGCACTATTTCTCCCAGAACCAGGATTCACGGGTCCAGAAATCGAGGGGTGGAAGTGAAAGTGGCACCACTCACCATCACCCATAGTGATCCACTAGCAAAATGTTTGTTTCCTGATCCCACGACATTACAGTCTACTGGCCTGGAGGTTTTGTTCCAGAGGGGGGAACGTTGCCACCAGGAGACACAACAATGATTCTATTAAACTGGAAGTGAAGATTGCCACCTGGACACTTCCTCCTCCTACCTTTAAATCAACAGGTTAAGAAGGTAGTTGGAGTGACTGACCCAAAGTATCAAGATGAAATCAGTCTACTACTACACAACAGAGGTAAGGAAGAGTATGCATAGAATACAGGAGATTCATTAGGGCATCTGTTAGTATTACCATGTCCTGTGATTAATGTCAATGGGAAACTACAACAGTTCAATCCAGGTAGGACTACAAACGACTCAGGCCCTTCAGGGATGAAGATTTGAGTTACTCCACCAGGAAAAGGATCGCAACCTGCTGAGGTGCTTGCTGAAGGCAAAGAGAACACAGAATGAGTAATAGAAGAAGGTTGTCATCAATAGTAGCTGCAACCACGTGACTAGCTGCAGGAACAAGTATTGTAACTGTCACAAGTATTTCCTCCTTCTTTCGTTAAAAACATGTTTGTGCATGTATACGCTTGTACTTAAAAAAAACTTCATTTTATTTCCTTTCCCCTTTATCGTATGAAATAAGATTGACTTCACATCAGCATTTAAGTTGTTAACTTTATGTAGTCGTATTTGTGTTGGAAATTGGTGCGTCCCAGTTGTATGAAGGATAGTTGTGTTATGTTAGGCATAATTATGACCTTTGTATTATCATGGGGGCATGATGGACCAGGGTCATCTTGGGAAATGCAACATTTGGGCACAAAGGCAGGAGTGCCTGTCCTCACCTAGGTCTGTGGGCACAGGCCCGGATATGGAACCCTCACCAGGGACCCACACTTCTCTTCCAGCACTTGTCTGTCCCACTTCCATATCACTAGAGAGATGTCCATGGTTCTTTTTTCCCAATTTTAAAATAAATATGTGTTCTATAACATTACATAAAGCTAGAAATATGTGAAGTTGTTTAAAAACAACAACAACAACCACAACAAAACTAGAATTTGGGGTCTCAAATATCAGAGACCCTATTGGGTTAGAGAATACAGTAACCTAATAAGTAGAACATTAGTGTCACTGGGAGTTGTTTATTATTCATCATATACTATCTTTATGAAACTTCATATGTCTTCCATAGAGAGCATGATTTAAAATACCCGAGTAGTTTGCCATGTTTAAAGAATCAGAATATCCAAGGTAGATCCCAGCAAATCATATTTCAACAATCTTTGAGATATTTGGTTTTCATAGTTAAGCCTGAGAACCTATGGTTTAAATACCTTTGTAAGGTATTTCCTATTAGCTAATTTCAAATACTCCAGAGGAGGTAAGATCTATTTTTCTAATTTTTTCATTGATTTGTCTTCAATGAATATCAGCCCCTAATGAGTTTCTGAGAGTGCATTCTTCCTGCGGTATCCACTCCTCTTTTCTCTTATTACTGCTTTCCCTCAGTTTGGTTATTGGCTTTTAAGAGGAGAAAAGAAGCAAGCTTTTACCTTAGGTCATCTTAAGATAGACTTTTATGAATGATTGAAGACTTCCAAGAATAATAGTAATATCGCTGCAATCAGATAATGCAAGATTTATATACTACTCTGTGTAATAGTCACAATGATATATTACATGGCTACTGTAATTGAGGAGCATAAATATAAAGTTCTGGGAATGAGTTTAATTTGATCACATAATTTTAAATGATGCACATTAATAATTAACATATTATACTCAAATATAATTTAAGTTATATAAATTCCCACAAAAATGTCATATTAAATGATCATGATTAGCATTAACTTAATAAACATAAAATAAATTATTGTCAAAACATTATTTTAAAATTACTCATGATGTATAAATAATGCATAAAGTATGTCAAAAATTAATACATATTTTTAAATAACAGTTCCTTCGAATGGTAGAATAGTTGCACAAAAGACCAGAATAATTCTTGCTTCATTTTGTAGTATGAATTTACAGATTCTCTTATCAAGAAATTGGGACTTATTTGCTCACTCTTTGAGTCTGGGTTGACTCTATGACTTGCGTTGTCCAATGGAATGCTGCAAAATTGATTCTGTAAATTTCTAGGCTTTGTGACTTCTTTTCTCACCCTTATTAAATGTTTCTCTGAAATCAACATTTAAAGACCATTATTCTCTGTACAGAAGGCTGAAAATACCTGTGGAGCAATTGGCAATTGCCAGAAGAGTTAGTGCAGCTATATTTGACCACCCAGTCACAGTTGAGTCACAGACGACTGCACCTGCATGGATTACCCTGGGAGAGAAAACCAAGTATTCAGCTGAGCCCAATTGAATTGCTGAAACTTTTGAGCAAATAATAGGATTATTGTTTTCAGCCACTAAATTCCAAGGTGGTTAATGTAAACAGATTGACTTGGGAAAAATTTTAAAATTATACTATTTCATATTTAGATTAATTTTTCGTAAGCACCATAAACATTTTAGATATAGTGAGGAAATATCAGGCAAAACATCAGATAATACAATGCACTCTTTAGAACAGGAAATAATATTTTGGAGCAAGTACTGTGTGCTAAGATATTACTAAAGGATGTGTTTTATATTTATGCTGAATAATACCATATAATGTGACATAGATATATAGGTATAATTATATATATGTAAGCTACACCTACTTTACACATATGAAAGGAACACAGAGTAAAGATGAATAACTTAATCACTAACATATGAGCAGAACTGAAAAGCAAGCCTGACTATATCTGAATTCAGAGGATATCTTTTTTTAATAGAGTATAGTAAAAATTCATAAAATACAATTTCAATAGAGCATAGTAAAAATCCATTAAAATCATATTTTTCCACTGTGCAGCTTTAAATACAGATAATTTTTATGAAGTTAGTTAATCAATATACATTAAACTTTACCATATATTAGACATTTGGTTAGATCTTGTGATTTAATTGTGAACAGCATAGAAATACTATCAGAGCCTAATGGGGATTCCATTTGAGTGCTGAGAAAACATTGATTAGTCATCAAATAAAAATATTGTCTTAAAAATGATTATGGTTGTTAATTACATACTTGCATTTAGAGACATAATTTCAATTGCATATCAAGAAAAGCTGCTATGAAGGTGCTATGATGTGAATGTCCCCTCTAAAACTGTTGATGAAACTTTATCCTCAATGTGGCAGTATAGAAAAATAGGTATATTAAGAGGTGACAGGATCATGAGGAGTTTGCCTTCATGAATAGATTAATCCATTCACAGATTGTGGAGTAATGGGTTATCATGGGAGGGGAACTGCTAGTTTTAAAAGAAGAGGAAAAGAGACCTGAGCCAGCACATTAGTACACACAGCCCCCTTGAGATATGAGGCCCTCCACCACCACCAGCAAGAAGATTCTTATCATATGTGGGCCTCTCAACCTTAGACTTCTTCGCATCATAGTAGTAAGAAATTAATCCCTTTTCTTTACAACTTGCCCAGCTGCAGCGCAAGCATCAGAAAGCAGACTAAGAAGTAGTAACATTTTAGGCATGAAGAATGATCAGCTATTAAGTAGAGGAATCATTAGGGGGAGAACATTTCAGGAAGAAAAAACCAGAAGTTTCATGCAACCAAGTTAAAAAAAAGATTGATACTCTCAAGAAACTGAAAGTCTCTAAGAATGATGGACTATCAAAAAAAGAGAAAGAAAAGGTATAAGAAAGAGAGCTGGGAGGTACGCAGAAGCCAGACATTGTAGGAACTTGAAGGACACAGTGAAAATTATGTTTTTTCTAAGGATTACTGACAATCACCAATGAGCTTTAAACAGTGTAATAAACAATTATGTTTTCTAGGTAGTTTTTTTTTTTTTTTTTTTTTTTTTTTTTTTTTAATGTTCCTGGCTCCGCTGTCTGAATGGAGAAAAGTTTGGCTAGAAGAAATAAGAGCCAAAATAATACTCATTGGTTTCGTAAGCACTGAAATAGTTATTATCATAGATGCCCGTTTTTAATGACATGAAAAACTTTTCAGATAATATACTTAGTTGTGTTTTTCCGGGAACTTTCATTTTACACGTCTATAACATTACTACATATTGGCAATTTATCTTCAAGGTGATTGTAAAAATTTATAAGTTTTCCAACAGTACATGTGTTATCGTTATCTCAAATTCCTTTCAAGAGTACGATGAGAATGAGAATTTTGTTGTTGTTCTTGTTGTTTGTTTGTTTTTTGTTTTGAGACGGAGTCTTGCTCTGTTGCCCAGGCTGGAGTGCAGTGGAGCGATCTCAGCTCACTGCAAGCTCTGCCTCCCAGGTTCACGTCATTCTCCTGCCTCAGCCTCCCGAGTAGCTGGGACTACAGGCACCTGCCACCACACCCGGCTAATTTTGTTTTTGTATTTTTAGTAGAGACGGGGTTTCACCATGTTAGTCAGGATGGTCTCCATCACCTGACCTCGTGATCCACCCGCCTCAACCTACCAAAGTACTGAGATTACAGGCGTGAGCCACCGTGCGGGGCCGAGAAGTTTTTAATTTATGTTCTCACATGAATTAAATATTAATTCATTTTTTTAACGTTTTATTGAGAATCTCAACATTTTATTGATCATACAGGTAGTCCTTAAATTTTTTTCTCTCTCAAAACATTTTCGTCAAAAGGTTTTAATGTGTGTTTTTTTTTTTTTTTTTTTTTTTGACATTTAGCATTTAATTCACTTAGAATTGATATTTTTGTGCATTATGAGGCAGGATAGAATTTTCTTTACTATTTTCTACATCGGTAGCCAATTTCTCCAATATTATTTAAGTCATCTTTTCTTCCCTGTTTTAATTTTATACTGCTCTGATAATAAATTGCCAAAAATCTTAGTGGTATAAAACAGCACATATTTATCATCTCACAGGTCTATGCTATAGGTAGAAGGTTTATACACATCTGGCCAGACTAAAAGGAAATTGGTGATCTGCCGCACTCGTTCTGGAAGCTCTAAGGCAATTGTTCTTTGCTCTCTGCTGTGGTTAGTAGAGTTCTGTTCTTTGCATCTATAGGGCCAAGGCTTCTGTTTTCCTGCTGGTTCTGAACTGAAGGTAGTTTCCGCTTATAGAGACAGCTGCATTGATTGGTTTATGACTACCTTTCTCCACATTCAAAGCCAGACACATAGGGTCAAGTCCTTCTCATGTTGTATCTTTCTCCTTGGGAAAGATTCTTTACTTTTAAGGATCCACGGGATTAGATATAATCCATCAGGATAATGCAGGACAATTTTCCCATCTCAAGACTTGTGACTTTCAGCACATCTGCAACATCGTTTTGGCCATGTAAGATAACATATTCACAGGCCCTAGGGATGAGAGAATGAACATCTTTGGGTAGCCATAATTCAGCCTGCCATACCCTTCTGATGGCTTTAAATGAAACCTATGTGTTATGCATAACTTTTTAATATGTGAGTTGGCCTCTCAGGCATTCTATTCACTTAATTTTCCTATATGAAATAATAGCTGAGAATTTCCTCAAATTGATGAAAAAGCTTAACTCGCAAATTTAAAAGGGAACACAGGACAGGTACAGTGGTTCGCGCCTGTAATCCCAGCACTTTGGGAGGCCGAGGCGGGAGGATTACGAGGTCAGCAGATCAAGACCATCCTGGCTAACATGGTGAAATGCCGTCTCTACAAAAAAAAAAAAAAAAAAAAAAAAAAAATAGCCGGGCAGCACATTGGCAGGCGCCTGTAGTCACAGCTAATTGAGAGGCTGAGGCAGGAGAATGGCATGAATCCGGTAGGCGGAGCTTGCAGTGAGCCGAGATCGCACCACTGCACTCCAGCCTGGGCGACAGAGGGTGACTCCGTCTCGGGGGGAAAAATAAAGAAAACAAAACAAAAGAAAACAAAAGTAAAAGGAACAGAAACCCCAAGTAGGATAAATACAAATTAAATCATGCCTTAGTAAATCATAGCAAAACTACTGAAAAGCAGAGATAAAATAATCTTAAAACCATTCAAAATAGAAAGACACGTTAAAGACACACCAATAAAAATGATGGCTGACACAAAAAAATAGATGTCATAGGTAATGGTGGGATATTATTAAAATGCTAAAAGGCAAACCAACAGCACAGACAAAACATACCAAACCAGAATGTTATACTTGATATTTTTCCCAAAAATACAAAAAAAAAAAAAAAAAATTATGCAGCCAGTATTGAAAGAACTGTCACAAGAACTGCCTTACAAAAAACAAACAAAAAAAAAAAAACAAAAAACAAACAAACAAAAAAAACTAAAGTGCTTTGTTTAAAACGTTACAATCCCACATTGAATTATGAATCTACAGGAATGAATGAAGAACTTTGGAAAAGGTGAATATGAAAAGAGTCAAGGACAATCAAAAGAGGGTTATGTGCAACAACAAATCTTGCTTTTGATCCTCTAGATGTTATTTACATTTATTATATTCTTAGTGATCATGAAGCTTGTTATCCATTTCATAAATCAGAAGGAACTGAGCATGTTTCAAATGACAGTGAGATTACTCGGCTAAACCTAATCTAATTCTAAACTTTTTCAGCTTTTCAAATTGCATTTTCTGCATCTTGGGGAAAATCAAGTGAATAAAAATTGCCATGGGTTTTGAGAATGAGGCCCCAGTGAGACCCCACTAAGGTCCCAAAGTGCAACCCCTGCTTCTCTTGCTTCTCCCTCCTCCACGTTGTATGTTTTGAGGACTCTCTTGTTTTCCTCCTTGAGCCTCCTTGCTCCTATTGCTTCTCTCACTTCCTTCTTTCTGACATGGCCGCTTTCTTACTTCCCCAGCAATTGCTTCCTAAAAGTGCCTGCTATTATCATCCACTGTCCACACTACAGAAGAGATGGCTTCCTTACAGTACTCTGTGCACTGAACTCAAGGCATCATCCTGAATAGTCTGGTGTCCTAGTGAGCTGCGGCTACTATAACAAAATACCTTAGACTGGGAAATTCATATCAATGGAAATGTGTTGCTTACAGTTCTGGAGGCTGAAGAGTACAAGACCAAGACACCAGCAGATTCAACATCTAGTGAGAACCCCCTGCTTCATAGATTGTGACTTGTTGCTGTGTTCTCACATGGCAGAAGAGACAGAAAGCGCAAATAGGCTAAGCTACTTCATGAAGGTGGAGGCCTCATGACCTCATCACCTCACAAATGGCCCCAGTTCTTATACCATCATTTTGGGAGTTAGGTTTTAATGTATGAATTTTTGAGGGACACAAATACTCAGACTATAACATATGGCTTTTTGGCCAGATGCTTTTTACTATCTGCCCCATCTTTTGTCTTGAGATGCTCATACACTAGGCTAGAAAACATGAAAGAAACATGACCACATGACCGAGGTGCACAACAAACAGCATTCTCCACTGACCCCCAGCCAGTGTTCCCAGATAGATGTTTCTGTATGCTAACTTCTACCTTTGGTGTATTTCTGCCCAGCCAGGTTCATTAGAGTGGTTGTACTGTCTGAAGAGCCCAACATTGAATCCAAAACTCCTTTTTAATTCATTTTCTTTAGTATATCTTCATGTCAAATGGACCCCCAAAAGACTTTTTGGATAGCTGTGTTCCTGGGAGGTGACCCCATCACCACTCATACCACACTTGCCCTCTGTCAAGAATACTCTCAATATTTAATGGCATCACTCTTAATGTTTTACCAGTTAGTGACTCTGCCTTACCTCAGCTGTCATGGCTGGAGGACAGACTTGCCTGCCAATACCCCTGCATATTTTTATGATTTGCTCCCAGACCACCATCTCCCTGTTTTTCTCTTTTAACTTCTTAAGAGTCACTCCATATTTGTTAATATCAGAACGCCCCAGAAAACTGTCAAGAACTTAAATGCAGGGAATCTTTGCTTCTCTGCATTGGCGTGATGCAGGATATCAAGAGGGCCACAAAGAATATTTGTCAAATAAGAAATAAGATAGGAACATTTGGAAAAAACGATGACAATGACAATGTATTAACAATAATTGTTTCTGGGTGATGGTTACATGTTTAACTATTATTAATTTGTTGTTTCTCTTTAATTACTATATATACTTATTTAAATCTATATATAGCATGCATATCATTTCAAACATAAGAAAATAAAAAGTGTTCTCATGACTATAATATTTTACTGTAGGTTTTCTTAAATTAGTCACTTTTTTTTACATTATACCTCGTTTTGTAAATAGCATGAACTGATATATTTTTACCTCTCCAGAATCTATCTTATATTCCTAGTTTCTTGACATGAGATTATTTGTCTCTTGTTAACTCAATGGTTTATTAAATTTATAATGTATCCTTACAGTTATATAAGCAGTTGGATACTCTTTTCGAATGAATAATAAAAGAGCATGACTTGGGCTTATCCTACTTTGCCAATTTATGGGTTTTTTTTTTTTCATACAGGTGTTAAAATGCCATAACATTTTTCAATTTTCAAGCAGTTTGAACTGACATTTTCCTTGGATGCAAAGATGTAAAAAGAGGCATTAAAATGAATCTGGTTACTAAATTGGCTTTTCTGATAATTATATGAGTTGGCATTTTTAAGCCTAATTCTCCCAAATGTGTGGGATTTTTAATTTAAATGTCACCAGAAGTGGTGTCCTATGTAACTATTAAAGCCTAGAATAGAGATATTTAAAAAGAGTTTATCATTATGGAATAGACGATATATTCAGATCATTAGTAATTATATTAAAAGCATACAAGGTTTCACATTTATAACTATAAAATTGCAAACCCAATAAACACATGTATATATTATCAACAAATTATAGGGCTCGTAGGGTTCCTCCAATAAATTAATGCGTGCTAATTACAATGTTTATTTATGCTTGTGTTATATTGATAAGGGAGTATATAGATCTCCTTTTGAGATATTGAGAGATGCATTATTGGCTCTAATTACAGGAAGTCAAAATTGCAAGTAGAGAGAAAAGAATCATAAGTTAAGATAAAGTTATGTGTTTGGAGTTAGAAAGGCAGGAAAGAAAGGCAAGAGATTTGGCTGGAACTATAGGAGACTAGAGGAATCATCAACCACAGTAACGCTGTTGGCACTTGTAATACCTGACTGAAATATGAGTTCTTCCGTTCAGGTGGTTCTTGTTTCACAAGTTAAGTATCATCATGTTGGGAAATAGGGCTGCCCTGTTCTAAAGATGATAATTTAAAAATATTGGCTAAAATTATGAGTTTAAAACTGGAAGTTGTTTGTTTGAAATTAATAATAATAATTGCAACAGTTAAATGTAAGAAAATAATCTAACTTTAAAAAAATTAATTTATAATATTCGAAGTTGCTAAAAACACTTTGTACTGTATATTTTTAGACCCATGTCTTTTGTTCTTCGAATACAGACATGCCCTTGCTGGAAAGTGTCACACTTACTTTTGCTTCGCCAGAAAACCCTGAAATGTTACAAGAATTATGCACTAAATCTGGACTAGAAAAAGATGATACCTACCAATGGGTAGTCATAAGATTTTAAGTATGATAATTTTTTCGTCCACATTAACTAATATGAAGCCACGGTCTAACATAAATGTATATGTACTTTTGTTTTATTTTTATTTTTAAAACACAGATTCTAAGTTAGTATGAAACATTCAATCTTACACATAGAATCTATCATTTTTCTTAAGATACTTAAAATCATTTTGAAAATAAATATGACTTTCAAAAAGCTTAAAATGTAATTACTTCCCTTTAGTAAGGAAAGGTGTTTTTAAGTTTAGTTTATTTTCTGCAGATATATTCAAAATGTGAACTAAATATGAAATCTCTGAATTTATCAGTGAAAACTCATATGTTTCAACTAAAATCTGTGTAGTTCAGATTTAGGTATAGTACAGATTTGTATTTTAAACTATGCAAGATATTTAAAATAAATATCAAGTGTAAAGGCAGTTTTAAATTGATAAATAATATGAAAATATCACTTCATATCATTTATTTATTTTGTTATAACTATATTATTTTGCATTCATCTTTATTCCAAAGAATTCCTATGAGAGTTCTAAGATGTTTTTGTTAAGAAAACAAATAACAAAGAAAAAAAAAAACGAGCAAAAGGAAACTATAAATATATAGGTTATGAAGAATCTCTAAGTTCAGATATAAATTAAAATGTTATTTTAAAAAACTCAAAGAGTGAAAAGTTAGAAGCATAAGTCCAACCAAGTGCCATTCCATATCTCTGGATCTGTTTAAGGTTTGGGGGTCATTTTCTGAGTTAGGTTGGGTTGGGCTCAGTGGTAAATCTTCTGTTGGCTGCAGGTTCTGGAGTTAGGTAGCAATCAGCTAAGAGATAGTAGGCAGGGTCAAATTGTAAAATAGCAAGCAAACAAACCAGTAAAAAAATCAAACAATGAGATAGAACAAATAGAAATGAAATAGAATGTAGGAAGCTACTTCTGGAAAGATATACTAACAAGTCACGTTGATGGTTTTTGTTAGGTCTTCTGACCTCACTTTGGGTAGGAAAAAAAGCTGTAGAGTAGTTGTGCTGCTCAGATATAGGTCCCTTAGGCTGCTACCTATGGGTGGAAAGTATCTAGAGTACCTTTGTGATTTCTAAAAGGAAACATTAACCCTTTTTACCAAAGGTCCCCCACTGTTTTTGGTACCAGGGACTAATTTTGTGGAAGAATATTTTTCCATGGACCAGGGTGTGGGGAGAGGATGGTTTGGGGATGATTCAAGTGTGTTGCATTGATTGTGCATTTTACTTCTATTATTGTTACATTATAATATGTAATCAAATAATTATACAACTCACAATAATGTAGAATCAGTGGGAGCCCTGACCTTTTTTTTTCCACAAGTAGACAGTCCCATCTAGATAGAGGTAATAGGAGTCAGTGACAGATCATCAGGGATTGGATTCTCATAAGGAAAACACAACCTAGATCCCACGCATGCACAGTTCACCATAGGCTTCGTGATCCTCTGAGAATCTAATGCAGCCTCTGATCTAACAGGAGGTGACACTCAGTTGGTAATTCCTGGGATGGGGAGTGGCTGTAAATACAGATGAAGTCTTGCTCAAGTGCCTGCCACTCACCTCCTGCTGTGCCACCTGGTTCCTGTGACCTAGGGATTGCAGACCCCTACTTTAGAACATACATTGGAGCTGGTTCTCAAATCTCTTTGGCCCATTTCTATAGTATGTTGATGTTCCCTGATATGGTTTCAAGTAACTAGTTTTTAAGATGCCAACATAAGTATGATTCATTTCTTAGAGACTGGTACATCAGGCCTAGAGACTGATAAACTGAAAATATTTCTTCTGTGAAAGATGATATTGAGCAAATAAAAAGGCAAGGTGCAGACAGGGAGAAAATATTTGCAAATAACATGTGACACAGTGTTATATATCGAGAATAGATAACAGACCCTCACAACTCAACAATAAGAAAACAAACCACTTGATTAAAAAGTAAGCAAAACATATGGACAAACATTTCACCAGAGGATATAAGTACGGTACATAAGCATATGAAAAGGCATTCAACACCATTAGTCATTATAAAAATGAAACATTAAACAAAAGAAACAAATGAAAGAACTCTAATGAGATATTATTACATGCTTAATTACATGGATGGATAAAAATAATGCTGACAATACTAAGCACTGAGGAGGGTGTAAAACAACTCACATTCTCAGACATTGCTGGTCAGGCTATAAAATTCCACACCCTGAAAAATGCTTTGGCAGTTTTTATAAAGTTAAACAGTTAAACATACTCTTAAGATATGACCAAGCAATGCTACTCTTCAGTATTTGCCCAAAAGTAAATTTATGACCACAGGAAAACAACATGACATTCTGAAGCATATTCATCCTGTCAAAGTGAATCACAACACAAATATCCCCAGAGAGGATAACGAATAAGCAAATAGAATACTAAAGACAATGGTTTGGAATGAAATACTATTTAGCAATAAAAATAAATAGACTTTTGATAGATACAACGATTTGAATGAATCTCATGCAGGTTATGCTGAGTGAAAGAAGCTGATATCAGAAGGTTCTATCTGTATGATTCCATTTATATTATATCCTTGAAAACAAAATAAAATTTTAGAGCTATAGGAATTGAGAATAGGTCAGTGGTCACCAGGGGTTATGGGTGAGAGAAGGGTGTGAATATAAAGATATAGCAAAGTTTTTTTTTAGAGGTGATGGTCCTGTTTCATAACCCAACTATGGTGCGTGCATGAATCTATCCATGAGTTAAAATTCATACAAATGTACTTGAAAGAATCTATTTCATTACACAGCAACGAAAAGATAGAAATTAATAATTAAAATAACTATCTCAGATCAGGCATCTAAGTCACCTTGTTAAAATGTTATTTTCAGAGTTAAAGTTATACAGTAATTATTCCTCTAGGTTCAAAAGCTTTTCTGAAAAAATGTTTTAATTAAACTAACAGCTTGCCATTATCTTTAAGTGAGTTTCCACAACAAATTAGGTAATCTTCAGGCCCTTCTTGATGACCAAAAAATTAGGAGACTTATAACAGCAAAGGACATGATTACGGGGATCTTCGGTTTGATTAGAGAAAGCAACTGCTTCAAATCCCTTGTTATATTTAAATTCTATTCCCTTCCATAGACAAGAAGTAACTACAGGTTTATTTTTTAGATTTTTGGTTATTTTTATAATCAACAGTCACAAATAAAGAATGACCCTTTTTGCCTTGCTTTATCATCCACTTTTCTCATTTTAATTTTTAAATGAAAATGACTTCTTTTTTTTTTTTTTTTTTTTTTTTTTTTGAGACGGAGTCTGGCTCTGTCACCCAGGCTGGAGTGCAGTGGCGCGATCTCGGCTCATTGCAAGCTCCGCCTCCCGGGTTTACGCCATTTTCCTGCCTCAGCCTCCCGAGTAGCTGGGACTACAGGCGCCCGCCACCTCGCCCGGCTAGTTTTTTGTATTTTTTTTTTTTAGTAGAGACGGGGTTTCACGGTGTTAGCCAGGATGGTCTCGATCTCCTGACCTCGTGATCCGCCCGTCTCGGCCTCCCAAAGTGCTGGGATTACAGGCTTGAGCCGGCGCCCGGCCGACTTCTTTTTTTAAAAACATATTCTAGTTTCCCTGAGGACTGGGAAAGCATGTTGTCTGTATTATTTGATTATATGTATATTTTTCTTTTGTTAATCTCTATCTTTAATTTTAAAAATGCTACTTTATTAACGCCAAACTTTTTTTTTTCTCACCATCTCTGTGTCATAGATAACAATACCAAGTACTTATACTGTTTATCCACCAGGTTGTTCTCACAGCAGCACAGAGAGATATTTTATTTTTACATTTTAACCTGTGAGAAAACTGAACAACGTACTTAGAACTCATAGACTGCTGCAGAAAATATAACAGAAAATATTCACTTAAGAAAAGAGTATATGAATTTAGGAGGAGGGGCCAAGATGGCTGAATAGAAACAGCTCCTGTCTTCAGCTCCCAGCAGGACCAATGCAGAAGATGGGTAATTTCTTCATTTCCAACTGCAATACCCAGTTCATTGCATTGGGACTGGTTAGGTAGCAGGTGCCACCCATGGAGAGCAAGCAGAAGCAGATTGAGGCATCACTACACCCAGGAAGTTCAAGGAGCTGGGGGATCTCCCTCCCCCAGGCATGGGAAGCAGTGAGGGACTATGCTATCCACTCTGGGCACTACATTTTTCCCACGGATTTTTGCAATTGTGCATCAGGAGATTTCCTCATAAGCCTACACCACCAGGGCCCTGGTTTTCAAGCACAAAACTGAGTGACTGTTTTGGCAGTCACTGAGCTAGCTGCAGGAGTTTTTTTCATACTCCAGCAGTGCCTGGAGCTCCAGCAATACAGGGGAATCATCCGTTGCCCTGGAAAGGGGGCTGAAGCCAGGAAGCCAAGTGGTCTTATTCAGTAGGTCCCATTCCCATGAAGCCCAGCAAGCTGAGAACCACTGGCTTGAAATTCTCACTGCCAGAAGCAGTCTGGAGTCAACCTGAGATGATGGAGCTTGGTGTGGGGAGGGGCATGCACCATTACTGAAGTTTTAGTAGGTGATTTTCCCCTGACAGTGCTAAGGAGACTGGGAGGTTTGGATTGGGCAGAATTCACCAGAGTGTGGCAAAGTGGCTGTGGCCAGACTGCTTCTCTAGATTTCTCCTCACTGGGCAGGGCATCTCTGTAGGAAATACAACAGCCCCAATCAGGGTCTTACAGAAACTTTCATCTCTCTGGGACAGAGCACCTCGGGGGAGGGGCAGCTGCAGTTGCAGCTTCAGCTGACTTAATCTTTCCTGCCTATCAGCTCTGAGGAGAGCAGCTGATCCATCCAGGCTGGGAGGGACCTCCTAAGCAGGGGTCCACAGACACCTCATACAGGAGAGCTCTGGATGGCATCACACCATTGTCCCTCTGGGAAGAAGTTTCCAGAGGACGAAGCAGCTAGCAATCCTTGCTGTTCTGCAGCCTCCACTGGTGATATTCAGGTGAACAGCATCTGGAGTGGACCTCTAGCAAACTGCAGTGGACCTGCAGAAGAGGTGCCTGACTGTTAGAAACAACAACAACAGCAAAAATAGCAAACAGAAAGCAACAACAACAACATAAAAAAAGACCTCCCACAAAAACACTATCCGAAGGTCACTAGCCTCAAAGATAAAAGGTAGATAAATCCACGAACATGAGGAAAAAACAGCACAAGAACGCTGAAAATTCCAAAAGCCAGCATGCCTCTTCTCCTCCAAATGATTGCAATGCCTCTCCAGGAAGGGTGCAAAACTGGATGGAGAATGAGTTTGACGAATTGAAAGAAGTAGACTTCAGAAGATGGATAATAACAAACTACTCTGAGCTAAAGGGCAATCTTCTAACCTAATGCAAGGAAGCTAAGAACCTTGATAAAAGGTTACGGGAACTGCTAACTAGAATAACCAGTTTAGAGAGAAACACCCCACTGTCAATAATAGACAGATCAATGATATATAAAATTAACAAGGATATTCAGGACTTGAACTTAGCTCTGGATCAAGAGTGGACCTGATAGACATCTACAGAACTCTCTACCCCAAATAAACAGAATATACATTCTTCTCTGCGCCATGTGACACTTATTCTAAAATTGACCACATAACTGGAAGTAAAACACTCCTCAGCCAATGCAAAAGAACTGAAATTATAGCAAAGTGTTTCTCAGACCACAGTGCAATCAAATTAGGACTCAAGATTAAGAAACTCACTCAAAAAAGCACAACTACATGGAAATTGAACAACCTGCTCCTAAATGATTCCTGGGTAAATAACAAAATTAAAGCAAAAATCAAGAAGTTCTTTGAAACCAATGAAAACAAAGAGACAACATACAAAAATCTTTGGGACACAGTTAAAGCAGTATTAAAAGGGAAATGTATAGCACTAACTGGCCACATCAGAAAGCTTAAGGGATCTCAAATCGACACCCTGACATCAAAATTAAAGGAACCAGAAAAGCAAGAGCAAACAAATTCAAAAGTTAACAGAAGACAAGAAATAACTATGATCAGAGCAGAACTGAAGGAGCTAGAGAAACAAAAAGTCATTCAAAAGTCAGTGAAAAAATTAACAAAAGAGATAGACTGCTAGATAGACTAATAAAGAATAAAAGAAGAATCAAATAGACACAATAAAATATGATAAAGGGGTTATCACCACTGATCCCACAGAAATACAAACTACCATCAGAGAATACCCTAAACACCTCTACCAAATAAATTAGAAAATCTAGAGGAAATGGTCAAATTTCTGGACACATACACTCTCCCAAGTCCAGGACCAGATGGATTCTACCAAATAAATTAGAAATCTAGAGGAAATGGTCATATTTCTGGACACATACACTCTCCCAAGTCCAGGACCAGATGGATTCACAGCCAAATTCTACCAGAGGTACAAAGAGGAGCTGGTACCATTCCTTCTGAAACTCTTACAAACAATTGAAAAGGAGGAACTCTTCCCTAATTCTATGAGGTCAGAATCATTCTGATACCAAAATCTTGCAGAGACACAACAAAAAAAGAAAACTTCAGGCCAATATCTTTGATGAACATCGGTGCAAAAATCCTCAATAAAATACTGGCAAACCAAACCCAGCAGCACATAAAAAAGTTTATCCACCAAGATCAAGTCAGTTTCATCCCTGGGATGCAAAGCTCATTCAACTTACACAAATCAATAAATGTAATCCATGACATTAACAGAACCAACGACAAAAAACACATGATTATTTCTATAGATGCAGAGAAAGCCGTTGATAAACTTCAACATTCCTTAAAACTATTGAGCGTATTGATGGAACATATCTCAAAATAATAAGAGATATTTATGACAAACCCATAGCCAATATCATACTGAATGGGAAAAACCTGGAGGCACTCTCTTTGAAAACCAGCCCAGGACAAGGATGTCCTCTCTCACCGCTTGTATTCAACACAGTATTGCAAGTTCTGGCCAGGGCAATCACGAAGAGAAAGAAATAAAGGGTATTCAAATAGGAAGAGAGGAAGTCAAATTGTCTCTATTTGCAGATGACATGATTATATATTTAGAAAACCCATTTGTCTCAGCCCAAAAATTCCTCAAGCTGATAAGCAGATATAGCAAAGTGTCAGGATACAAAATCAATATGCAAAAATCACAGGCATTCCTTTACACCAACAATAGACAAGCAGAGAGTCAAATCATGAATGAACTCCCATTCACAAATGCTACAAAGAGAATAAAATACCTAAGAATATAGCTTACAAGGACCTCTTCAAGGAGAACTACAAATCACTGCTTAAGGAAATAAGAGAGGACACAAACAAATGGACACTTCTCAAAAGAAGACATTTATGCAGCCAACAAACATGAAAAAAAGTTCACCTTCACTAATCATTAGAGAAATGCAAATCAACACCACAATGATATACCAGTCAGAATGGTGATTATTAAAAAGTCAGGAAACAACAGATGCTAGAGAGGCTGTGCAGAAATAAAAACACTTTTACACTGTTGGTGGGAATGTAAATTAGTTCAACCATTGTGGAAGACAGTGTGGCGATACCTCAAGGATCTAGAACCAGAAATACCATTTGACCCAGCAATCCAGTTACTGGGTATATAACCAAGGCAATATAAATTATTCTACTATAAAGACACACGCACACATATGTTTACTGTAGCACTATTTACAATAGCAAAAACATGGAACCAACCCAAATGTCCATCAATGATAGACTGGATAAAGAAAATGTGGTAGATATACAGCATGGAATACTATGCAGCCATAAAAAAGAATGAGCTCATGTCATTTGTGGGGACATGGATGAAACTGGAAGCCATCATCCCCTGCAAACTAACACAGGAACGGGAAACTAAACACTACATATTCTCACTCATAAGTGGGAGCTGAGCAATGAGAACACATGGAAGCAGGGATGGGAATATCACACACTGGGACCTGTCAGGTGATGGAGGCAAGGCGAGGGAGACAGCATTAGGACAAATACCTAATGCGTGCGGAGCTTAAAACCTAGATGATGGGTTGATAGGTGCAGCAAACCACCATGGCATATTTATACCTATGTAACAAGCCTGCATGTTCTGCACATGTATCCCAGAACTTAAAAAATTAAAAATAAGTAAAATAAAAAAGAATGTAACAAATTTTTATATAATTCTTTTTTATAATGTCAATGTCTTCCTAATATTGACCTGGGGTCTCAAATATGCTTTATTTGTGACAACTGAACCATTCCATGGAAGTGCTTAAATGATGTAAAATTGCTGAAATCAGGACAAGTAAGTGCCTTTCTTGAGCTGTTTATATTGAGCTTTTCTAAAATCCTCTAAGCAATTTAAATCTAAAAATAGTCTAAATTATTCAGATCTTTAATAATGTGCAAATATGATTCCATCCTTTCTAAGCTCTAGGTATGTGATAATTCCTACCATTTTTCATTAAAGGTTGTTGGGTTTTGAACATTTAGAATTCTAATCTCATTTCCACAAAGAGATGAAATGGCATTAAAATTAACCTCAAAGGAGATCACACATTTCATCTGCTTAAAGGAAGGACTGCGCTCTAGGAGCCTTTGACAGAAGGAGATGGAGAAGAGAGAAACACGACATTATGTCACTAGGAAGATGTTTCTGGTCAAGATGCTGGGCATCTGCCCTACAAAATATAAAAAGAAAACAAAACAGAATGTTTATAAAAACATGCTTCTACATTAAAAATTATATTTAAAAAATTATATTGTTTTTCCAGTTTGTCTGTAGGAAGACTGAAATTTTTAAGACCATTCTAAAATGCAACCTATTGAAAAACTAAAAAATTCCGTGCATAGTATATTTAACATTGGCAGGCTAGAGAAGAGTGAGAAAAAATATTTTAATATCTGAAATCAAGGAATTTGAAAAATATGATGTTATCAGTTTAAATGGGTTGAAAAACAAATGATGCTTTTGTATTAGAAATAATTTCACTTTAAAATAACAGGTCTTTGAGAATTCTCAACTATATAACTTAGGTATGGTTTTAATGGTAAGGCTAACTTAGGAAATACTGAACTACAGAAACCATAGTAAATGTCATCATATTATCAAAACTAGCAATTATGTGCATTACTTCTTTTTATTTTGAAATGCAATCCCGTTACTCTGCCATTGTATGAATAATGTATTTATATTAGTATAACATTCTTTCTGGTGACTTTCCTAAGATTGAGATTTAGCATTTTCATCTTGGAAGTAACTTCCTTTACTCTTTGATGATATTCAAAACGATGATTCTACATTTTTTCAAGAAGTCTTCTCTCTCTAACTACATGAAAGGTAATGTGAGGCCACGACAAACTCAGTACAAGACAGGAAACAGCAAGTCAGTTCAGCTTCTCTGCAATTTTAGTGCCTTCCAATTTCAAAGTATAAAAAACTGAAGTCCCCAGGAATTTTCCATTTAAGTTAACTCTGTCACCCAATACAATAATTCCTCCTTATCCTCAGGTGGTATGTCCCGAGATCTTCAGTGGAGGCCTGAAACTGAATATTGTACCGAAACCTATCCAGTATACATGGTGGTTTTTCTCCCCATACATACATAACTATGATAATGTTTAATTCATAAATTAGATAAGAATAAAATAAAACAATTATAATAATATACTGTACTAACTGTTTTCTTAATATGGTCACTCTCTTTCACTCTCTCAAAATATCTTATTGTGCTGTACTCACTCTTTTTGTGATAATGCAAGATTATTAAATGCCAACATAATGGGACTAAGTGAGGCGAATGACTTAGGTATTGTAACATAGCAGTGGGCTTCTATTAAAAGCTAATAATTTAACACATAAATTATTGATTTCTGAAATTTTCCATGTAATATTTTCTGACTACACTTGACAGTGAGCAACTAAATCTGGAAAGTGAAACTGCATATCGGGGGACTACTGTATGATACAGCTTCGTTCACGTGACCCCTATCATAGACTTATTATTACATACACATCAGTATTGGCTATACAACCTAACAGTGGTTCCTCCAAGCTTCTTCAAATATTTCATCACAAATATTATGCCTTGTAAGTGATTCTGATGACATGAGCAAACCAAAATTCTGTCTCAGGCACTAATTAGCTGCATAACTTTTGCAAATACTTTGATACTTAAACATGGGAAGTTCTCCTAATACTGTAATTAAGAATAACAGAATGTTTGTTACAATAACGATTTCTGGACATCACAGTATAAGGTTCAGGGTTGATTCCAGGAATCATATAGAGGGTAATGAAGAATCCAAGAAACACTCTTCTAGTCATTAACTTCCTAATCTACGACCAAATAGGACCGATCAGGATCTCTAACACGAATCATCTGGATATCTTACTAAAGAGGTTACAGTTTTGAAGTCTTCTTAAATGTTTGCTAATTACAATATCCTTCCATTTCCTCCCCCACTACACTCATAGACACCTAAATTACTTTCTCTTTCTCTGCAGGAAACACTGTTTCGTTTGGTTCAGAAGCATCCAGTCATCTTTAATATTCACCTGTGGTTCCCTGTCACAATTTGTTTGACTTGGAACACAAACAATGAACATGGAAAGAACAAAGACATTTCCATTGCATATTAGTTAAGAGACAGGGAAATTTTAATGCAACGGGATCAAGCTTTAGATTTAAACCAATTGCTGACTCCATAACCTTGGACAAATCACTTAACCTCTTTGAAACTCAGTTTCCTGTCCTTGAGAGTTGACTAATGGTACCTATCATTCAGTTTTATTGCATTGATCTGCAAGATAAAACACAATGAGTTGTACTGCAGTGCCTGCTGCATAACGTGTCCTCAAAAGTAGTAGCTATTTTTATAATTGTTGTATTTCAAAAAATTATTCTGCTACTCATCAAACTGTATAATAAACAATGAATGCATAACCACAATTATAATTAATTTTCTAAAAACAATTACACTGTTAAATTCTTTAGCTTTCTTCTGACACTTATCTAAAAACCACTTTTATTTTCAGAGCTGACATAATTAACTATTACTTTAAAGTTATGCTTACATGGAATCAGTTGGAGCTGGGTCTTAACCTATCAGAATGCTTTCCTTTCTCTCTAGTCTTCTCTTTGTTCTTCAGATTAGGAATTTGACTTTCAAATTAAAATTATAGAATTTATGTATTAATTTGAAGCCACAGGCTCAAATACTTTTAATAGTAAAGTCCTGCCTTGCCTACTATTAATCTTGGTATTGGTGGCCAAGACCCTACCTCTTGATCTAGGTGTAACCAGTCCCCACTGGCTGTTGCCATTTTTTGCTGTGGGTACCTAAAAAGACTTTTTTTTTTTTTTTTCCACCTGCCATGTATATCTCCTTTCATGTCTCTTTGTATCCAAGCACTAGAAGACTCCCTCATGGACACTCATGAGTTTCATTTTTGGGAGTTCTGTGTGATCAAGCCCATCAACAATTTTCAGTCTTTGTGTATGTCTCAATCAGAAGCTCAGCAGTCCTTCAGACTATAACAGCTTGAGGTTAAAGATTCTTCATTTTCAGGTTCACAGGAACACATGAAATTTTAACTACTGGCTGAATAATTCCCAGGCCAAATGGATTTAAAACTCCTTCATGTATTTTTCAATTATTCAGTTTTAAGGGGTCAAATGTGAGGACAGGGAAAGAAAGAAGGGAAAATATTATACAATTTAAAAAAAAAAAAACTTACTTCATTCAATTATCAGACCAAATTACAATGGATAGTGGATCAGATTCTCAGCAGAAGACCTAGCTAAGCAGCACGTTGACATGAAGATGACTACTGTTTCTCTAACGTGTCATTGTAGTTCCTCAAAAATAGAGCCTATTGAGCATTATCTTGTCTCTCATTCTAAAACCTCATGATTATCCATGCCACTGTGACTCTTCACTTTGTTCTTGCCTAGAATGTCTTTGCTGATCTCTTTGCCTCTTCAAATTTTATCAAAAATTTTTAGTTTAAAATTTACATGTAAGATTATTCATTTCTCTTGAGGGATTAGATGCACATATCATTCAGTCCAACCACTGCCATCTCTCATCTTATTTACTGCAATGGCCTCTTCTCTGGTATGTCTGCTTCTGCCTTCATCCATCTCATTCTATTCTCAATTCAGTGACAATTATCCCATTAAAGCATCACAGATCATATCATGCTTTGCTCAGAGTCCCCTGGTGTTTTTCTTTATTATGCAGAATAAAGCCCAACTCCTGAATAAAGATGTTGCTCCTGCTCTAAGCAATGTCTCTGACCTCATCGCCTCCTACCTTCCATTTCATTCTTCTCCATTCCCACTACACCTGTGTTGTGATGAGCACGCCAAGTACTCTTCTGCCTCAGGACCTTTGTACTTGCCTGCCCCAGCTGGCTAGAATGTTCTTCATCCAATTCTCTACATATTTTGCCCTCATATTTCTTCTACTTTTATGTTCAAATGTTAAACTGTTCTGTGAGGCTTGCCCAGCCTCAATTTTATATCACATGCTCAACATTCTCTTTCTCCTTTATCTGCTTTATTTTATTCATATATAATACACTTAACTCATTTATTTCATCTACTGTATTGTGTCTTTCCCCCCATAATGAAAAACTATGAGCTAAGGGATTTATCTGTGTTATTAGCTGCTATACTCTCAGACACTACAACAGATATGCAGTTAAAATTTAATATGGAGTGTTCACATTTTATTAACTTTCTAGGAAGTCAATTTTTTTCTATTGTGAGAAGTAGACCAACTCCTAGCTCAAACACTGCAAGAAGTAAGAGTATCATGAGTAGATTAGTTAAATCAGTCATCCTGTGTGGCTGGATGCACTGGCTCCAGAACAAAAGTAAGGTTCATTTGGAAGAGAATGGGATAGCTGCTGTGTAGACAACCTACAGTGCCTGAAAAAGCTATGAAGATTGGAGTACATTGACAGGACAGTATACAACAGGAGCTGTGGGTAAATATAAATATTCATATTTATTTTAACAATTTGACCAGGATCTGCCTATTAGTAGTGCCATTAGTCCTTCAAGTAACAACTCTGGAAAGAAAGGAATTTAACAAAGATATTGGTATTACATGTGACTAAATATTATAAAAGGAGGTCCTGAGAGCTATGAAATCAACATTGCCACTAGTTTTATAACTTATGTTCTATTTATTTAAGGGTGATGTAGGATGATGACCACCACCTTGCATTTGGATTTTGAGTTAGGAAGGCATCCATTTAACCTTACTCTGCCACATGGCATCTGTGTGACTTTTGGAAAATTACTTAACTTCTGTGATATCTTTCATAAAATGAGGTTTCAATCAATAGACACCTTTCAAATTTAATGAAAAAGTTACAGAGAATGAGTCAACATATCTTTCTAAACATGAAGGAGTCAAACACAAATAAGTAATCAGTAAAATAATTATTAAATCACTTTGATCTACAATTTAAGCAGTAATCATATTTTAACAATCCCTATTATTATGAATTTGCTCTAAGCACTGACAATATAGTATGTGTAATGATGTGAATATTTTATTCTAATGAAAATGTTATATTAGGAAAACTATAGAACCTAGAGGTCTTTATTACTAATGTAGTTGCATTTTTAAAGTGGTGATCCTGATGATTTTATTAACTGTGCATATGCCTATATATAAGATAAAATGACAGAGTGAAAATACAATTGATTTTAGAATCAGGGAGTTCTGTGTTAAAGTTACCTTTTCTTAATTCCTAGTTATATAATTCTAATAATTCAAAATTTCTCTGCTTTAGTTTAATTATTTCTAAAATGAAGAAAAGGATTATGTAAATATTTCTATTTATGTATCTAACTATAATCTATCTACAGATAATAATTAAAATATCTTAGCATATTGTAGGAGCTTAAATCATGTTTTCTATTATGGCATGTATCTGTATTCACATAAAAAGATACTTGAGGTATATACTAATAACAAGGATGATAATGGCAATTTAAAACATTTGGTAGGGCCGGGCACATTGGCTCATGCCTGTAATCCCAGCACTTTGGGAAACTGCAGCAGTGGATCACGAGGTCAAGACATCAAAACCAGCCTAGCCAATATGGTGAAACCCTGTCTCTACTAAATATACAAAAATTAGCCCCTAGTGGTGGCATGTGCCTGTAGTCCCAGCTACTCGGGAGGCTGAGGCAGGAGAATTGCTTAAACCAGGAAGGCAGAGGTTGCAGTGAGCCGAGATCGCACCACTGCACTCCAGCCTGGCAGCAGAGAGAGACTCCGTCTCAAGAAAAAAAATAAATTGTTGGGCATATATTCAGTCTCTGAATTGGGAATGGAATACGCTTTGAAGAAATTGCTGTCTGACATTATTTTCGTAATTAATATTTAAACTCATGAAAATGCTTGTTTTGTTATGCCCTATAAATCAGAATGAGTAAAAAAAATGTACTCCTTCCTCTGTTCCTTTCTTTCTCTAGATCACAATATCTGGTCAATACTAAGTACTTAAACATATTAGCTATTTTTAATTGTTTGTTTTTTCTAGAACTTCATGGTTTTGTCCATTTTCCTCCTCCATGAGAAGGCTTTTTCTTTATTGATATATGGCCATTGCAAAGAAAAAAACCCATTATTAAGTATGAAGTCCACATTGATTTGGATGGTTGTTATTCTTACATTCTCACCATGCTGTGAGCCTTGCTTCATACTGAAACACCAATGTTGTCCCCTTAAAGTTTTATTTTGTTTCAGAATGTTGAAGAGAGTTTTGTGAAATATTTGAAAACTTGATAATTTTAACTGAATAAAATTCACTGGCAAAGTAATTTTAAATAGCAATTGAATAAACTGATCAAAAGCTTCTTACTATGTCTATTTAAATAATTTTGTTGTCTCCAGTGAGTTGTGTGCAATTAACTGCCTACTGCACTATTTTATTTTGAATTTCATACTGTATTTTAATTAATATATTACATTCTATGTGCCTTGATACCATTATATTTTTCAAGTTTTAATGTTATATTTTAAATGATGTTAAATGAAAGTTGTTAATGATTAAGCGAGTTCAGATTGATAGTGTTATTTTTTGTGTGTTTTCAATTCATGAAGGTTTAGAATTTTTTACCAGAGCTACAATCAATCCATTAGATTATTCCTTTCAAAAGTATTAACATTAAACAAATATTAATTAAGTAATCACAATAACCTAAGTACTCTTCTGGGTGATGAGTTCCAAGTAGAAAAACATAAGGTCGCCTTGAAGAGTGAAGCAGAGTGATCTAAGTTATTGGAGTCAGAGAAAGCTGTGACCTGAGAATGAATATTAGCTCTGCAGATGAGGAACTGAGAAAAGGGAATTCCATTTGGAGAAAGCCTAGGGCAAGGCATGATTTGTCAAATTTTATGACTTATAAAATACTAAGATAATAAAATAAAATAAACGTGGCTGAAGACTAGTGAGACAAAGGGAGAATGCAGGGAAGTCAGGCTGCCAACATAGGCAGAGACAAAAACACAGTTCTTCTGGACATAGTAAAGTGCATTTAAAAAGTCATTGAGTAAAGAATGCAAGAAATATGATTTTTCTTTGCATTAAATTTTAATTTTTAATCAAAGTTTTACCTGGTAATACTGTGAAATCTAAAAAATTCAGTGAAAATTAAACCTGAATTAAACATCCCCGAAAATGCTTGTGTCTACTTTTTTCATTAGTCCGTTTTTGAAAAGACAGTTTTTATGACATTTAAACAGATTAATATATTTTATTTTACAGAGTAGTTTGAAAATTACCAAAAATTGCACAGAAACTGCAAAGAGTTTTCACATGCTCCATCTCTCCCTCTCCATTATTAAAGACATCAATACTGTCCTTTAAAGGACATTTTAATGATGATGTCTTCAGTTATTTATTTTGATATTTCTAAAGAAGTTTTTAAATTGCAGCAGAGTGTATTAAGTATTTTTAAGGCAGAGGAAGTTTTTATTTCACTTGTGTAAGGGTAAACACAAATTAAAAGAAAGAAGCATCATTCTCTCCATTATAAATAAGGGAGATTTCATCTGCCACTCTCTTAGAGCATTTACATTAGAAAATTTGTAATTATAAGGTCTTCCTTTGCTCTTTGAAATGCTGTACACCTTTTTAAAGTTTAAATAAGACTCTCACCAGCTTTACAACCCAGGGATGTCTTTCTCAAGGAACTGGTGGGAAACATTTCTTTGAAATGAAATCTTCAAGGAAAATAGTACTTCTCCCATTTCCTGAGGGATGGTGGGAGGCTAACTCTGGTGGATGCTTAGAAGTTTATTTTTCTTTTGCATAAAGCCAAATTAGCTGCCACAGTTGGTCATTACAAGTACCAAATGAATTTAGGATGAACTATGTATGACAAATGGTGTCATCAAGTGCTCTTACTAGAGGACTAGTTATTATTTTGAGGACTTGTTCATGATGGGGTATATTCGCTTGGCTTTATAAAAGGGTGAGATTCCTCTGTCTTTGCAATCTCTTAGGAGATTGCCTGTGATGTGCATCATGGCTAAAGTCTTATTCAACAATCGACGTGTTTTCTTTATTTTCCTTCTTTGTGGGGAAATTTTCTAGGTAGAGAGAAGATTTTGTTTTTCATTATATTTTCTCAACAATTGCACCTCACTGGGTCATACCACAGAAGTAATTGATTAATGTTCTTTCCTCAGAAGATAAAACTCCGTGAACACTTAATTTATCCTGCCTCAGTCTGGACTGGTTATTTTTGAGGCTTGCTGCAACAGGCATCCATTAATACAATATCTTCTGGCTGAGCCACATAAAATCAGTATCTGGAGATCTTTTCTCTTGTTGTGGTTCACTTTTTCAAATAAAGCAAAAATGAATAAATATGTAAATCAATAAATAAATCACGTTTTTCTTTCTTGCTAGATATAAGCATCACTGCTGGTTCCGTGTTCTGGGGCTGGTGGGTATTGGAGTTGGGGGGAATCACAATACTCCTTGCAGAATATTGTTTATCTCATTCCTGCCCTCCTTTTTGTTGAATCTGGTACATTTTCTCCTGAAAATAAACTGCTTTCTAATCATTCCCCACCAATAAGAAATAAATGCTGTCATTTCATTTGCCGTAGCTTGCTTTTGCCCGTTCTTTAACTTCAAATAGGTAGAGTCATAAGTATGCAATATTTTAATTTTCCTAACTTTTTTTTTTTTCTAAAACTAATGTTTTTGAGATTCAGCCACATTGCTGAGTGGTATTCCAATGAATAACTGAATTTGTGTATATATCCTTCACAATGTTGGATATTGTTACACCCAGACTAGTGAGTATGAAGTCATATGTTATTCCAGTTTTAATTTTCATTTCAGGATGTTATGTTTCTTTTCATATACATAATGATAATAAAAATATCTGTTTATTTTATTCTTTTTCCAATGCTTTGCCTTTACGTTATTGATTTTTATTATTTATATATTTTAAAATAATTCCCATATTATGGTTATTGAAAATATTTTCTCCTAATCTGCATTTTTCTTTGTTGTGTTCTTATTGGTGTCTTCTCAGGAGTAGAAGATTTTAATTTAATTAAATGCAATATATCGTTTATTCTTTTAAGGTTAACTAAAATTTTTAAGTTATTATATTTATGTCTATAATTCATTTTGCTTTAATTTTGGGGAGTAATGTAAAGTAAGACTCAAGGCTCAATTTTCTATATATTTATCCATTTCTTCCAGCATCACTTGTTGAAAAGACCATCCTTTTCAATTCAACCTCCTTATGCTTTTGTTGAAAATCAATGGACTACTCATGTACAACTGTTTCGAAATTTTCTATTTTGTTTCTTTGATTTATTTATTAACGGTAGATACTTTAATACATACCTGCTAACAGTTAAACAACTTTTGTTTGCATAGTATAGATTATACATAGCTATTGAATTTTCTCAAATGATTTTTCTTCATCCATTGAGATAACATGATTTCCACCTTTATTTGATTTAGATGATGAATGTTACTAATTTGATTTCACATCTTAAAGCAACTTGTTTTCCTGGGATAAACTCCATTGGATCATGTTTCATTATTCTTTTACTATATTGCTAGGTTCAATTTGCTAATATTTTGCTAAGAACTTTTGTACCCAGTTTTATAATTTAAAAAAAATTTTTCTTGTAATTTTTCTCTCAGATTCTGACATTATAGTTATTCTGGGAGTTCTCTTCTATTTTTTAAAAAAAGCTTCAATAAGATTGATATTTTTGTCTTTTTAAAATGTTTACTAGAGTCTTCAGTGTGGACATATGGGCCTTTGTTTTGTTTTGTTTTTAAATTTATTTTTCATTGCAAGAATATTTATTATAGAATCATTTTGTTTTAAGATAGATTTGAACAACTCACATTTTTCAGGGTTTTGCATGTCAGATTTTGGCCTTTTACTATTCACCTATTTTCCTTTAAATGTTTATGATACATGCAGTAGTATGTCTTCTTTCATGTCTGATATTGCTCATACATTTTTATCACTAATTTTTTTTCAGTCTATGTGCTTATAAATTGCATTAATCTTTCAGAAAACAAATTTTGACTTAAAATGTTTTCTTTATAATTTGTCTTTCTCAATTTCATTTATAACTTCTTTATTTTAATTATTATTTTTTCCATATACTTTGGGCCTAATTTGTTTTGTTTTTCTCTGCTTTCTAAAGATGAAAACTTACATGTTGATATAAACTTTAAAAATGTTTTTATAAGAGCAGTTACAGCTATAGCTTTTCTCTGTACACTGCTTTAGTCATATACAGTTAATTTTTTTACATCATCATTTAGTTTGACATATTTCCTAATTTTTCCTGTGATTCCCTTTTTGACCCACCTACTATTTTTTTTCTAACATTTGTGATTATTTTTAGATTCCTTAATATTTATTATCTCTAATTCTGTTGTGGATAGAGAATATATTTTTTGAAATTTAATGAGTCTTTTCTAAAGCATGTCATATGATTTATTTGGGAGAACGTTTCACTTGTAATAGTAGAAACTGTTTCCTTTGTAGTTTTAGCTGTAGAGTTTAAAAATGTCAATTAGTTCAAATAGTTTGATAGTTTGAGTCTATATTTTAGTTTTTTGTCTACAATTACTGCCAGTTACTGAGATGATGTGGATGAAATTTGTAACTGTAAATGTGAAGGGTCCATATCTATATTCAGTTTTGCTGGGCTTGCCTTATGTGTTTGGGTGCTCTGCTACTAAGGAAATGTACATTTGGATTGGCTATATTTTCCAGGTAAACCTGTTTTATCATTATTAAATGTTTCTCTTCTTCTCTAGTAATGGCCACTTTTTTGAAACCTATTTTTCTTTGTCATTAACATATTTCTGATAGATTTTGTTTCAATTTTTTACTCTCAAAGTTCTCATGTTGTGGTGATAAATGTATACCTCTTCGAATAGAAGGTTTGTTGTGCTTTTAATCCTGCCTGACAATTCGTGTCTTTTTGTCCATTATAGTCTATGTATATATAATTATTAATGTGATCAAATTAAAAGTGACCATACTGCTCTATGCTATTTGTTCTCCTAGCCCCATCTTTTATTTCCCTTTTTAACTACTTGTCTGCTTTCTTTTTGGTTGCTCAAATACTGGTTAGTTATGTCTTTGAAATCACCAATTTGTACTTGCTCTGAATATGACAATATAACCCTCAATTTACTAGAGTTTTCTCAGAGTTAAAATTGTATACATACTAATACATTTTTAAAATTACAACAGTAAAATTTGATGTATGTTCTGGTCCTCTGTGCTATTGTTGATGCATATTTTACATTTCTATAGATGATATACTCCACAATGCCATGTTACTAGTTTTTTCCCCAATGTTCAGTATCCTATCAAACAAATTAAGAGACAAGGAAAGATAAATGATCTATAATCTTCTGCCTAGCAACTCATTTACCTTTTCCAGCTTTCTCCATTCCATTATGTAGGTTCCGGTTTCTACCTGTTATTTCCTTTCTTCTCTTGAAGTAAAAGTCGAAGGGCAACAATTCTTTTCAGATGTTGTATGTCTTTATTTTATTTTCTATCTTCATAACATGTTTGCTGCACAAGGTGTCTCAACTTTGCTTTTTTTTTTTTTTTTTTTAACAACTTAACATCTTCCAATCCATTAACTTCTGGCCTCAATTGCTGCTGATATGATATCAACCATTGTTCACATAGTTTTCCCCTATCTTAATGTCACTTTTCTATAGCTGCTTTATGTATTTTCTCTTTATCTGTGTTTCCACCAGGCTTACTAGATTGTGTCTAGAAATGGGTCAAGTCAAATGTATGCTATTTGAAATCAATTACTTACTTGGACATATAAGTTGATCAATTTATAAAATTTAGGAAAATTTTAACTGATACATATATATTTTATATATATGTATACATATGTCTATATAGATAATCCATACTATATATAGATATATAAATATGCATATATATGTGCATGTGTTTTATAAACATATATAGAGAGAGAGTATGTCGTGTGCTGCATAACAACATTTTGTTCCATGATGGACTGCATAATACAGTGGACCTCTAAGATTGTAATAGAGCTGAAAATTCCTACTGCCTAGTGATGTCATAATACAATGCATTACTCATGTGATTTTGTTGATGCTGGTTTAAACAAACCTACTACTGTGCTGTCAGTCATATAAAACCATAGCACACACAATAATCTTTAGTACATAACACTTAATAATAGTAATGAATAATGACATTATTTATTACATATTTACTATATTATACCTTTAAATACTATTTTAGAGTGTACTCTTTCTACATATTAAAAAGTTATCTCTAAAGCAACCTCAGTGCGACAAGATGTGGAGGTAGAAGACAGTGATATTGACGATTCTGACCCTGTGTATGCCTAAGATAATATATATGATTGTGTCTTAGTTTTTCACACAAAATGTTTAAAAAGTAGAAATAAAAAATGGAAATGGCTTATAGAATAAGTATATAAAGAAAGGAAACATTTTTATCTAGCTGTACAATGTATTTGTGTTTTGAGCTAAGTGTTATTACAAGAGTCAAAAAGTGTTCAAAAATTAAAAGTTTTTGAAGTAAAAAAGTTGCAGCAGACTAAGGTTAATTTATTATCAACAAAAAGATAATACTTTTAAATAAACTTAGTGTAGACTAAATGTACAGTGTTTTTAAATTCTATATTAGTATACAGTAAGGTCCTAGACCTGCACATTCACTCACTCACTGTTGAACACAGACTCACATAGCACAACTTCCAGCCCTTCAAGGCTCATTTATGGAAAGTGTCCTATACAAGTTTACCATTTATACAATCTCATATACAATATTTTTACCTTGCCTTTGCTGTTTTGATATGTTTAGATGCACCAACACCTACCTTTGTATTACAGTTGTGTATAGTACTTTTCTTAGCATAGTACCATGCTATTCAGGTTTGAAGCCTGGGAGCAATAGCTTATACTATATAGCCTAGGTATGTAGTGGGCTATGCCATCTAGATTTATGTAATAATACACTTTATGATGCTTGCACAAGGATGAAATTATCTAACAATGTATTTCTCAGGATATATCACTGTGATTAAGTGATACATAACTGTATGTATTTATTGTTTATTCTACAAAGTGTTATTATCTCTCTCCTCCTCCTCCTTCAATTAAATTCATATAATTTTTCTTAATATTTTCTCTTAGGTCTCTGAAATTTCATAATTTTAATTTTTCTGTTGTTTATATTGAAATATGCTTCATTTCTACTACTCTTTTCTGCTGCAAGTCCCAGTATTAAATGTTAAAGACCTAGTATTATTTTTTCTTTTCAAGATACTATAATTTTTATTTGTAGTATTTATTTTTTTTCTTTTAGTTTCCGTTTCTAACTTAAATAGCTTTATCTGTTTTGTAATCACCACCAATTAAGTCCTTAAACATATTGGCTTTGAATTTCCTTATCCTCTGAAGAATTATGTAAAATACCAAAGAGCTTTGATTATGCAGATTAGACCAATTATCATTTACCACATTTAAAACCAACACTTTTTTTGTTCAAAAAAACAAAAATATACAAGCATACGTAATGTAGTCTTTAAAAAACTTTACCACATACATATAACAGAATGATAGAAAGAAGGCAAAACAGAAGGTTTCAGCATTGTTATGAACATAGTTTTGACACTGAAGACTTTCTAAATGAAGAAAGAAGAGTCTTCAGACCATGTTTTGAGAACTTCTGGTCTAACTTCACTCGTCTTGTGATATTTGGAAATTCAAACTGATACTGAATATAGCGTTAAAGGTATCTTTAATTGTGGTTAAATAATACAAAATTTTCTCAGAATTTATGGCCAAGGTGATGCCATGTATTCATCAAACCATTACAATATTTTCCTGGGCACGTAAGGCAACTGCATTCCCTACCCTGTCCTATCTTCTGTGATACCTTGTGGCCAGTTTTATAATATAAAATATAGAAGAAATTATGTAACACTTGGTTTCCTGGATCATCACAACTTTCGCCAGCATTTTCCTTTATCTTTCTGCTCTTCGAAGAGTATCCAATGGTTACCTGCATTGCTACAAATAGGAGAAAGGATTTCTGAGTCACCACTTGAAAGAGAGTTACTGTGTCAAGATACATCAGCTTTGGAACATGTATAAGTCAGAATCCTTTAAGAGAGATTTTTAAGCCACTGAAATTTGGGAATTTTTGTTACAACAGCTAGAATATTTTCCCTGATACACCAATAACCACATTTTAGACTCACTTTAAACATATTATTCCCTACTAGCTGAACCTGGAGTTCTCCTTTCCTATATTCATCTAGCCTATGCTCCAGCCCATCTGCCCAAAAACTCATTTCTTTTCATCTGCAAAGTTTACATCAAGGCATGCCTTAATTTGTGATTCTAAATATGGCTATAAAGTTTAATTTTTAAGTATCTTTATTTTCAAGTATGCCTACCATTTGGAAACATAGTATTTTTACAACTGTTATATATAATTAGTGGTATTTTAAGTGACAGGAGGTATAAATGCCTGTCTTATGTTGAATATTGTTTATAGCTTCTTCCAGTTATATGCAGGTTGTGTTATTATCCTGTTCCAAAAGTTCTTCACAAAATAAAAACAAAGTGATTCTTTGCCACTCAGCTTGTAAGATATTTCTCAAACTTTTATCATTGCGTTTTTCATTCTATGACAAATCGATTCACTTCATTTTTCTGCATATGATATCTGGTCCCATAATTTAAAAGAAATGCAGAGAGCCAAGCCCTAATTACTTTCATGCTTTTCTAAAGTTACGAGTTCAACTTTCAGAATGCCCTGCCATAAAACTTTTAATTGGATATAGAATTTGCTTGTCACTTGTATATCCAGAAATATATCGTTATGGAAAACATGGAAGAAAAAATACATTTCTACTTGTTAAGCCCCCCATTTGAAGTAAAATAAATACGGTTTCAAGTTTTCTTCTCCCACGTACTGGCTGTGTGACCTAACAGACTTTGTGTGACCTTGGCTTTCTCATATTTATAACAAAAATGTACAAAATAAAATAAATTATTTTTGTGAGATTTAAAACTGATAATATTTCTAAAGTACTTTGTATAATTTCTGACACATAGATTTAAATAAATAATGTTTATTATTTTTATCTACTTTATGGAGTTATTTTTTAATTAAATGATGTCCTTGAAGAGCTACAGATGAATAAGAGCAAAGATTATTTTTCCTCCCATCACTGCAGCCCTGTCATAGGGAAGAGTAAATCTGTTATAAAAGAGTATACATTCTCTGCTAGTCCAAAATAACTATGTTGCTAATAATATAGCAACATTAAACTATGAAAATATTGAGTATGTGTAACTTGTTCATTGAAGGGATTAAATCTATTGTGGATACGCCAATGAATATTACCTTTTTCTCTAGCTTTCCCTTTTCTACCTCTTGATATAATCTTGGGTAGATCCCACAGCTCTCTGGTCAATCTGAAGTAATATACAACTTTTTTTCCGTCCAAAGATAAACTTCAAACTCACTTCCAAAATTTACACCTTCTTTGCCTTTTCAGTTTAGGGCACTGAGATTTTGGGATTGGCAGTGCCTGAAGTAGTTATTTATTTACTGTAACTCTCTTCATCTTGTGTTTTTTCCAGGTCTGGGGGAAGAGATATAACAAAAGAAATGTGTGGTAAGTGGAATAATGACCTCCATTGTTGTATATTTACAAATTCTTGAAGCCTGTGACAGTGAGTCTTACATGGTAACAGGAATCTTACAGATATGATTAAGGTTACAGACTTTGAATGCGAAGGTCACCCTACATTATTTAAGTGGACCCAATCTAACCTTGTGAGCTTTTGAAAGCAGAGAATCTTTCTCAGCTGTAATCAAAGAGAGATGATTTGATGAAGGCAGGTAAGAAAGATGACAACGTAAGAAGGATTCTATGCCCTATTGATGACTCTGAGATGTACAGAGTATGAGAAAAGACTGAGAGAGGATACTAGGAGGTGTGGGTTGCCTTCAGTTGGCAACACAATAGAGACCTCCGTCCTAGAACTACGTGGAACTAAATGTTGTCAATGCCTGAATGAGCAAGGAAGTAGATTCTTGCTTAGAGTCTCAGATAGAAAAGTAGCTTGTTGAAACCTTAATTTTAGTCAAATGAAATCCAAGGGATTTCTGACTTACTCAAACTTTAAGGTCATAAATATGCATTGCTTTAAGCCACTCCTTAGTAACTTGTTGCCTAGCAATAGGAAAATAATACAGAGAATAACTGATACAGTTTATGCTATTTACAATTCACTTTTAACTGATCCTGCTTTGCATATCAGGCATCTAAATTCTGTATTACCTAAATCTGTGAGTTTTTACAGCCCTCAATGTTTCCCTGTGCTTTGGAGTTCCCTGACTAATATGGTTTGGCTCTGTGTCTACATCCAAATCTAATCTTGAATTGTAATCTGCATGTTTCGAGAGAGGGACCTAGTGGAAAGTGATTGGATCATGGGAGTGGTTTCTCCATGCTGATCTCATGATAGTAAAGAAATCCTCATAAGACCTGATGGTTTAAAAATGGCACCTTCCCCTGCTCTCGCTCTCTCTCCTGCCACCATGTAAAACGTGCTTTGCTTCCCCTTCCCCTTCTGCCATGATTGTAAGCTTCCTGAAGAACCACCACCTCCCCCGCCCCCCACCCACCCAGCCATGGGGAAATGTGAGTAAATTAAACCTCTTTTCTTTATAAATTACCCAGTCTCAGGTGTTCTTTATAGCAGTGTGAAAATGGACCAATACACTGAAGTCGATTCTACGCTACGAGACAGAAAATTTTGTGACAACATTCTTCCACCGATCCTTGATACTGTATTGACTAGCTGGCTGCTTTCTCGGGAAGAGTCCCATCTAATTAATTTGAACTTTGCCACCTTTCACAGAACCACTTGATCTACAGGAAGCTCATAACTTCCTTGCCGTCTCTATGCCAAGGGTGGGAACTGTCACTACTTAATGAAGTACTCTTCCTTTTCCCTTGGGGATATTTGGCTTGGGGTGGGAGTGAGGGGCAGAGTAGGTAGAGAAAAGCCAAGGCAGTTCTCATCGGGCCTACAAACTCCTTGATTCTCCTTCCTGGCAAATTCTTTGATTATGTTACAAAGGCTGGTACTGGGGAGTTGGGATGGGTAATGCTTATTGACACGATTTGCCTTAAGATTAGCTTTGAAATACTTTTCTTAAGCTACAATGCCCATTCACTGAAACAACTGGAAAAAAATATGCTTTTACACATTTACTTTTTATTTATATTTTTAAAAGACGTCTTTATTTTTATTTCTTAACTAGAGACAGGGCTTCACTTTTATATAATTGAAGGCAACATATGAAGCATGACTTTATGTGTATCTTAGAGTTAGAAATGATAAGATGTTAGATATATGATTCTATTGTAGACTACTGAGTTTTTGTGATGGCTACATGGGCTCAGAAGGGTATTATTTAATTAAACATTAGCCATACAAGGATAACATTAAACCTGATTATCTTCCTGTCTTCTTACTCCACAAGTTCTTTCAAGTAACAGAAGTATAAGTACCTTTTCAAGTAGCTTTCCCTATTTAATACATTTTTTAAATAAAAAAATGTATTAAAAATCACTAGACTGTTTCAGGGTCAACACAACTGTATTGAAGAAGAGGCTAGAAGATAACTAAGACCACAGTTGTATCCAGTAACCAGACACAGAGCCATGTGAATGTAAGCACTGTTGGAAACTGGCAAGCAGTGTTTACATTTTCATTAACAAAAATGGCTCTCAGTTGTAAAGAAGGACCTTTCTAGAAATCTGGAAAGAATGAAAAGAACACAAATTATACTAATTGAAGTAATGGAAGCCAGCTTGTAAGGCCCAGACTAATCTCTTTTTCCGTAATAAGTCCCAGGTTCATCACTGGCTTGTATAGAACACAGACGGTGGAAAAAGAGTCACTCTAAGAGAGCTAAAACTGGGCTTTCCTGAATTCCTTGTACTAGCTTTTCCCTTGGCATACAGTTGAGAGCCCATATAAAAATTCCTTTTTACTGTAAAAAAATTAAATTGTTAAGCTATTTTTTTCATTGTTTACTACTACAAGATGACTGCAATGGAACCCAGTAAAAGAATATTCAAAGTCAATAATAAACTTTTCACATGAATGGAGGATGTAAAAACCCCATTTCATTGGCTTTGGAGGATGTAAAAACCCCATTTCATTGGCTTTAAGATTTTCATAACTTTCTCGTCCAGGAAGAAACCAATATCAGCACTTCTGGGAATCAAACTCTTACTTGAAAGAACAGTAGAAACAGTAGCAAAGACTGTGGAAAGATTGAACATGAAAGATCAAGATTTAGAGAATCAATCCACAGGAAACTGTCCAACATTCTTTCCCTAAAGAAAAACTAGCATATAAACCTGGTGTCTTCATTATCTAGCTTGGAGCAGCGCTCTCGGTGGGCCGAAACTTTGTTTACTGTTTGATTCTGTCTACCAGTCTACCTGCAGCTGATTCCCGGCAGGATGCCATGAGGGTATTTAAACTCTTTTAGATCTCTGTCAAAAACGAAAGAGCAGTTGACTGTATTGAAATAGATGTTAAGACATTTTTCATGTTAAACAGGGCTAAAAAAATAGGGGTGAAGAATAAGCTGTTTGGGAGAGGAAAAAATAACACAATCAAGGTTCTATGTTTTTTAATCCTTAAGAATAACTTAATGATCTGCATGTACTAGGTTATGTTAGGCTATATTTTAATAGAAATTTCAAGATTTATAATATCTTGTAAAATGTGTAAACCAGTTTCTCATTCCTTTTCTGATTATCAACAGGACAATTGAGATATGATAACCTTTTAGTTTTCTATATCTGTATCTATAAACTACAACGTTTCTGTTACTCTAAGAAACACAAAACTGTTTTTTTTTTTTTGCTTGTGCCAATATGACTGCTTCTATTTAATAAAACAAAAATATATTCACATTGCATTTCAGTGTCCAAAATATTAGAAGTTTGTTTGTTTGTTTGTTTGCTTTTTCCTTTTAAGTCACCTAATCATTCCTTGTGATTTTTCCTTTTTTTTTTCTGGTAGTGGTAGAATTTAAAGTCAACAATTTACTATTAATTATTTCTAGTTAAGAAAAGATTTTTTAAGTTTAAAAAAATTATTTTCATGCTAATGATAGACGTTCTTCCAGCATTAAACTTAATTGTTTCATCTTAATAATTCATATATGTTCTTTTTTTCACGGTTAGAGAAACACCAACAAGCTTTAGTCTGAGTTTGCTGCAAGTGAAACAATGGCAAATAGGAACTTTTTTTCTTTTAAGGATACTAAGTTGTGAAAGGGATTAAGCCAGTCATGAAAAAAATCAATGACATATTATTTTAGGTAGCATTTATGTTCCCCTTTGAGGTTCTCTCTTAGAGAAAGACACAAACTAATTGATTCAAGAGCAGAGATGAGGTAATTCAAACTTAACATTTAAACGTGTTCAACATAATACTTCCATAACAACTTTCTTTTTTTTTTTTCCTCGCCAACAGAAAATAAAAATAGAATACTGTTGAGTTCCTTCTCTGAGGAGGAAAAACCCTTCAAAAGCATACATAATACAGCCTATAAGGCACTAAGGGAAAAACAGCCTATTTGTACTCAATTCTCTTTATTAAACTTTACAGAAGAGCAAGCTCATATGGGTTCTGCCATCTGTTTGGGAAAACTTATAGATCTGGGTGATAAACACAAATAACTTAGCCACTAGAACACTTATTCACCTGTAAAATATTTACTAACTTTATTTTATTTTTCAAGCAAACTTACTCTAGTAAAAGTAAATCTAGGGGCAAAAATATGAGGAAGGACAGTAATATCTTTTACATGTAAACTGGCAATAGCCTGTTTCTGTTTGTGTGTGGTGGTCTATTTATTCATGCATTTGTGTTTCTTCACTGAGTAGATTTTTTTTTAATTGTGAATTTTTAAAGCTTGTGGAATAGAACTATTACTGTATTACTTGCTTTAAAAATACTGTCTAAAAATTAAGAGGCCATGTTTTGTGGTATCCATTTGTTTTAATACAGATAGCATCCTCAAATAAAAATGACATTTCTCAATTAAAATTAATCAAGTCATTTTTATGAATCAATATTACAAATATTTTAAGTCTAATAAGCATAGCCAAAGATCCAAACTGTGATAAAGGAAGTTTTACTATATTTAGAAAATAACACAATAATTATATTTCCAAGTGCCTGAAATCAATATGATTTCCTGAACAAATTTCTTCTTAATATGAATAACTCTTGTTGTAGGAGGTTCAATGAGACTGGCTAAGTAATATAACCTGAGGGCATCCAGGTTTAATTCCCTCTCTTCCATTTTCCTTAGAAGTGTTTCAACGATACTCATGGTTCACTCAGTTTAATGATCTGGGACAAAAGGAATGTGCCCATCTTGGTTTGCGGCTTTCTGCAGATAAGGCATTCATAAGTACATTGAGGACAAAAGCCAAGTACCACTATTTTTCTTCTTATAGAAAGCTATTAAGCACAAACAGAGTAAATTTAGAAATATATTTTAATATACCATCAGTTTGTCCTGGGTCTACTTCAAAAGGTGAAAGCAGGGCAGAATAATTTCTTAGCAGAATATCTTAATCAAGATCTATTGACTTTTTTAAGCTTTAAAATAATTTTAAGTAGTGCGCTTTCAGTACACCAGTGAATCTGATATTACCCACCACAATTATGCTCTAAAAGAAATATGGATTAGGAGATAATCATAGAATTGCTTTTTGTTATTCCTCATACAAAATCATAATACCAGTGAGAAATAGTTTTGAGGTAAAGGGGTTGAGATGTGTGGTGATACAATATCATGGCTTATGTTTGTTTATTATTTAAAAATAAAACTGAAAGTAATGTAGGATCTGGAACAGAACAATTCCGGAATCACAGCATTTTAATATGATAAATGATTCTGAAAGCAACTTTGTTATTTTTTAACTAATGTTGTTCAAATTACATTTAATTTTTAAAAACTGAAATGAGAAAATACACAGACATGACAACAATAACTCATAATCCATGTATGTTTTATACATTATTTTACCTTTATAAGGAAAATAATTAAATCTACTAATACAAAGAATTATTTTAAATTATTTGGAAGAGAAGAATAGAAATTGCCCCTTGTCTTGTCTTTGAAAACATGTTAGCAACGACATACAACGACAAAACGATTTCAGTGTCTTTGAAAAACAAATATATTCCATTAGCAAGCAGCTCTGCTGCCAGCCTGTGATCTTGATTTCTTATTATTCTTCACTTGTTTCTGTTTTTAATGTCAATCTGTTGTCAAAGTAACACATATTAAAATATATTTTTTGTATAAAGCATTAGATATATCTATAAAAGACTACAATGTTTATCGTGTATGGTATTATTAGTTTGTTGCTTTAGAGTTCAAGTTCAGCAATTAGATCTACTCTATCCCAACTAAATGAAAGAGCTTGGAAAAGTTAACCTCTCTACTTCAGTTTAGTCATTTTTTAATATAGGAATAATAATAAGACCTATTAAAAATGTGTTGTATCCTGATTTTTAATTCTTACATATAAAATCGCATATATAGAGATCAGAGAGAAAAACGCAAGAGTAGATGGAGAGGTAATGCTGAAGCCAAAGCTGAAGAGAGAGGAACCTGGGAACCTCATGTCAGGTACCCAAACACTAGGGCTTATTTCCTGCACTGAAAAGACCCTGGGAAAAGGGTGAGTGAGGGAACTGAAGGAGAGCTCACTCTTGCCATGGACCTCTGGGATACTAGCTACAAGGGACTCCCACATCCTCAGTGGACATGTGAGCTGGCAGGGAGATCTGTCAAAGGAACAGCAAGAGGCAGGTCCTTGAACAGTGTGGAACCCCAGGAGCATTTGGGCACTAGGAACCTCTGGTGGAGAATGGTCATAGAAGCCCATTCCACAGGGCTCCCCATATCCCTCTGGGTGGTTCTGGCTACAGTTGACCTCTAACCCAGGATAGAGTGGGGCTGGCTTCTCCACATGACTGGGGCATGTCTAGCTGCCATGCAAAAGTAGGTGCACAGCGCAGACTCCCCAGCTCAACCTGAGTGCATTGCTCCACCTGAAGTAAATTCCGAGTTACCTGGGGGCACAATGGATCTCCCAGCATAGCTAGAATCTGACCCAGGCCACAGGATGTCCCAGTGACCCCAAAGCTGTGGTGCACAGTTTGGGAGTACAGAGCTGAGATCTGTGGCCAGCACATAAGGTGGGGAGGAGTCCTCACCTACAGAGCACTGACAGGGGCTCGATGTGGAGCTTCCTGGGCTGGGGAAGGAGTAGGGTGTGCCTTCCTCTGCAGGACCAGTCAGGAAAGAGGGTGGCCTAACTCCCTGTCACAGCCTCTATCTGAGAGGGATCCACAGCGCAGAATACCTAAGAGAAGAAATGTGGGTATGGCAACAGCAGTCAGAAGGGGCTCCCCCAAAGCCCAAGAGTGGACCTGGTGAGGGAGCTGTCCCTTCCATGCCCACCACAAAGCAACCCAGTGAAAGCAAGGAAGTACAACAGAGCTTCATAGCTGGGTCTCAGCCTAGCTACCGGCCATTATCCTTAAAGACCATCTACTTCATTGCAGCCCAAACTGCAACACCAGAAATTATCCTGCCAATATATGCATCTATGAAACCATGCACAACAATTTACCCACACATCAACAGTCTATGCAGAGCACTGACCCTCTGAAAGCACGCAGAAATGAAACCAACTGACTATATTCAACTTAACCAAAGTTACAGGAACACTAACCCTTCCAGATATGAAAAAGTCAGCATGAGAACTCTGATAGATCAAAAAGCCAGAGTGTCTCCTTACCTACAAATGATTCCACTAACTCCCCAGCAAAGGTGTTTAACCAGTCAGAAATGACTGATATAACAGAAATTCAAATCTAGCTGGCAAGGAAGCTTATTGAGATTCATGAGAAAGTTGAAACACAATCCAGGGAATCCAGTAAAATGTTCCAAGAGCTGAAAGACAAAATAGCTGTTTTAAGAACCAAACTGAATTTCTAGACCTGAAAATAATGGCTACAAGAATAATACAATCAGAAGTGTTAACAGCAGAATAGAACAAGCTGGGGAAAGAATCTCAGAGTTCAGTGACTTGTTATTCAAAACAACTTAGACAATATTAAAGAAAATATAATTTTTTAAATGAACAAAGCATCTAAGAAATATGAGACCATGTAAAGAGAACAAATCTACAATTTATTGGCATTTCTGTAATAGAAGGGAAAATAAGCAACTTGGAAAATATATTTGAGAATATAGTCCAAGAAAATTTCCCTTATCTCACTTGAGAGGTTGACATGTGAACACAAGAAATACAGAGAACCCTGGCTAAATATTATAGAAAACAACCATTCTCAAGGCACATAGTCATCAGCTTCTTCAAGGTCAACACAGAAGAAAAAAACCTTAGAGACAACGAGAGAAAAAAACAAGTGATGTACAGAGAAACCCCATCAAGCTAGCAGGAGATCCCCCAGTAGAAACTGTAAAAGCCAAACAACATTGGGGGTCTATTTTCTGCATCTTTGAAGAAAATAAATTCTAACAAAGAATGTCATATCCTGCCAAACTAAGTTTCATAAATGAAGGGGAAATAAAATCCTTCTCAGACAAGTAAATACTAAGGAAAATTGTTCTAAGTAGACCAGCCTTACAAGAGGTCCCCAGGGAGTGTTAAACCTAGAACTAAAAGTATAAGACCTGCTACCACAAAAACATGTAAGCACATAGCCCACAGGCACTATAAAGCAAGTACATAATCCAGTATTATACCAACCAGCTAACATCATGATGACAGAGTCAAAATCACACATATTGATATTAACCTTGAATGTAAGTGAGCTAAATGCCCCAATTAGAAGACATAGAGTGGGTGAGCTGGATTAAAAGACAGGATCCAGCCATCTCTTGTCTTCAATTTACTCATGTCACATGGAAGAACACCCACAGATTTAAAGTAAAGAAATGGAGAAAGATCTATCATGCAAACAAAAACCTAAAAAGAGAGCAAGAGTCACTATTCTTATATCAGAATAATAAAACAGATTTAAAACAAACAAACAAAAATTTAAAAAACAGCAATGAAAGGCATTATATAATGATAAAGGGTATGATTAAACAAGAAGACTTAACTATCTTAAATATATACACACACAACATTGGAGTACCCAGATTTGTAAAACAACTCTTCTTTGGCCTAGGAAAACACTTAGACAATGACCCAATAATACTGGGAAACTTCAACACCTCATTAACAGCATTAGACAGACTATCAAGGCAGAAAACTAATGAAGCAACTCTGAACTGAAATTCAATACTTGACCCCATGAACAATTGAACCTCTACAGAAAACTTCACCCAACAATCACAGAAAATATTTTCTTCTCATGTGCACATAGAACCGATTATAAGACTGACCTCATATTCATTTTAAAGCAAATCTCAATAAATTTTAAAAAATTGAAATTATACCAAGAACAATTTGGGACCACATTATAATAAAAATAGAAGTGAATATCAAGAAGACCTCCAAAACCACACAAATACATAAAAGTAAACAAGTAGTTGCTGAATAACTTCTGGATAAATATCAAAATAAAGGTGGAAATAAAAAATAAGTCTTTGAAATTAGTAAAATATAAACTACAACTTAATACAGTCTCTGGGATGCAGCATATGCAGTGTTCAGAGGAAAATTTATAACCCTAAATGCCCTCATGAAGAAGCTGGAAAAATCTCAGATTCATAATCTTAACATTACATCTAGAGGAACTAGCAAGAAACAAACCAACCAACCAACTTTGAAGCTGGCAGTAAAAATATAACTAAAATTTGGGAAAAACTTATGCAAAAATCCCTAAAAAATATGAGGAAACCAAGAGTTGATTATGTGAAACATTAAACATGAAGATATATAGATAAATAGATGATTGATAGATAGATAGATAGATAGATAGATAGATAGATAGATAGATAAAGAAAGAAAAAGAGGGAAGATCCAAATAACTACAATTAGAAAAGACAAATATAACATTATAAATTATAACTAATAACATCATAAATACCATAGAAATATAAAAGATCATCAGAAAATAATATAAACAACTTTATGCTCACAACTCAGAAAATCTGAAAGAAATGAACATATTCCTAGAAACCCACAACCTTCCAAAACTGAATCAGGAACAGATTGAAACTGTTTAGACAAATAGCATACTCTAATACTGAATTACTAATAAAAAACCTACCAATCAAAAAAAAAAATTCTGGACCAGAGGGATTTACAGCCAAATTCTATCAGACTTACAAGAGAAATCAAGACCAGCCTGGGTAACACGGTGAAACCCCATCTCTATTAAAAATACAAAAAATTAGCCGGGCATGGTGGCACATGTTCGTAGTCCCAGATACTTAGGAGGCTGAGGCAGGAGAATCTCTTGAACCTGGGAGGAGGAGGATGTAGTGAACCATGATCGCACCACTGCACTCCAGCCTGGGCAACAGAGTGAGACTCTGTCTCGAAAAAAAAGAAAAACTAATACCAATTCTAATAAAACTAGTTCAAAAAAATCACAAAGGAGAGACTCCTCCTTAACTTATTTTATAATGCCAACATCAGCCTAAAACCAAAATCTGGCAGAAAAATGATGAACAAAGATAACTTGAGGCAAATATCCCTTGTGAACATAGATGCAAAAATCCTCCACAAACTTCTACCAAACTGAATTCAGCAACACATCAGAAATTAATTCATCACAATGAGGTATGCTGTATTCCTTGGATGCAAGTTTGGTTCAACACACACAAATCAATAAATGTGATTCACCACATGAACTGAATTGAAAGCAAAAATCATATGATCATCTCAATAGATAAAGGAAAAGCTGTCAATAAAATCCAACATCCCTTCATGATATAAATTCTCAGACTAGGCATTGAAGGGACATATCTCAAAATAATAAGAACCATCTATGACAAACCTACAGCCAATATCATACCGAACAGACAAAATTGGGAAACATTCTTCCTGAGAAATGCAACAAGACAAGGATGCTCACTCTCACCATTCCAATTCCACATAGTATCAGAAGTGCTAACAGAAGCAATCATGCAAGAGAAAGAAAAGGCATTCAAATACAAAAGTAAGTAGTCAAACTATCTTTCTTTGCTGATGATGTGATTCTATGTTTAGAAAGTCCTGAAGACTCCACCAAAAGGCTACTAGAACTGAAAAATAATTTTAGCAAGGTTTCTAGATAAAAATATCAATGTACCAATAATCAATAGCATTTCTACACACCAATAATTGCCAGACAGAGTCAAATAAAGAACATAATCCCCTTTATAATAGCCACACACACACACACACACACACAAAAAAACATACCTCTGAATGCAGCTAACCAAGGAGGTGAACGATCTCTACAAGGAGAACATAAACAGTGCTAACATATGTCAGAGACAACAAAAATAAATGAAAAACAAACAAACAAATGAACAAACAAACAAAACCTTCCACTCTCATGAATTGGAATTGGAAGAATCAACGTTGTTAATATTGCCCTAGTAACCAAAACAATTTGAAGATTCAATGTTATTGCTATTAAACTACTAATATCATTCTTTACAGAATTAGAAAAAAAGAATACTATTCTAAAATTTGTAATAAAATGTATATGGAACAAGAACAAAAAAGAATCTGAATAGACAGACAAAGCAATCCTAAGCAAAAAGAATTAAGCCAGAGGGATCACATTACTCAATTTCAAACTATACAATAAAGATACACTAACCAAAACAGCATGATACTGGTAGAAAAACAGAGACCTATGGAACATGGTAGAAAACTCATAAATAAAGTTAAACACATATCATCATCTGATTTTTCACAAGGCTGATAAAACCAGCAATGGAAAAAGGACTTTCTATTCAAAAAATGGTAGTGGGATAACTGGCTAGTCATACATAGAAGAATGAAACTAAATCCTTACCTTTCAGTGTATACAAAACTTAACTCAAGATGGATTAAAAATTTAATGTAAGAACTCAAACTATTAAAAGGCTGGAAGAAAATCTAGGAAATACCCTTCTCTTTTTATTTTATTTTATTTTATTTTATTATTATACTTTAAGTTCTAGGGTACATGTGCACAACGTGCAGGTTTGTTACATATGCATACCTGTGCCATGTTGGTGTGTTGCACCTATCAACTCGTCAGCACTCATCAACTCATCATTTACATCAGGTATAACTCCCAATACCACCCCCCCCATCCCCATAATAGGCCCCGGTGTGTGATGTTCCGCTTCCCGAGTCCAGGTGATCCCATTGTTCAATTTCCACCTATGAGTGAGAACATGCGGTGTTTGGTTTTCTATTCTTGCGATAGTTTGCTGAGAATGATGGTTTCCAGCTGCATCCATGTCCCTACAAAGGACACAAACTCATCCTTTTTTATGGCTGCATAGTATTCCATCATGTATATGTGCCACATTTTCTTAATCCAGTCTGTCACTGATGGACATTTGGGTTGATTCCAAGTCTTTGCTATTGTGAATAGTGCCACAATAAACATACGTGTGCATGTGTCTTTATAGCAGCATGATTTAGAATCCTTTGGGTATATCCCCAGTAATGGGATGGCTGGGTCATATGGTATTTCTAGTTCTAGATCCTTGAGGAATCGCCATACTGTTTTCCAGAATGGTTGAACTAGTTTACAATCCCACCAACAGTGTAAAAGTGTTCCTATTTCTCCATATCCTCTCCAGCACCTGTTGTTTCTGACTTTTTAATGATTACCATTCTAACTGGTGTGAGGTGATATCTCATTGTGGTTTTGATTTGCATTTCTCTGATGGCCAGTGATGATGAGCATTTTTTCATGTGTCTGTTGGGTGTATGCATGTCTTCTTTGGAGAAATGTCTGTTCCTATCCTTTCCCACTTTTTGATGGGGTTGTTTGTTTTTTTTATTGTAAATTTGTTTGAATTCTTTGTAGGTTCTGGATATTAGCCCTTTGTCTGATGAGTAGAATGCAAAACTTTTCTCCCATTCTGTAGGTTGCCTGTTCACTCTGATAGTAGTTTCTTTTGCTGTGCAGAAGCTCTTTAGTTTAATGAGATCCCATTTGTCAATTTTGGCTTTTGTCGCCATTGCTTTTGGTGTTTTAGACATGAAGTCCTTGCCCATGCCTATGTCCTGAATGGTATTACCTAGGTTTTCTTCTAGGATTTTTATGGTGTTATGTCTAATATTTAAGTCGCTAATCCATCGTGAATTAATTTTCGTGTGAGGAGTAAGGAAAGGATCCAGTTTCAGCTTTCTACTTATGGCTAGCCAATTTTCCCAGCACCATTTATTAAATAAGGAATCCTTTCCCCATTTCTTGTTTTTCTCAGGTTTGTCAAAGATCAGATGACTGTAGATGTGTGGTATTATTTCTGAGGGTTCTGTTCTGTTCCATTGGTCTATATCTCTGTTTTGGTACCAGTACCATGCTGTTTTGGTTACTGTAGTCTTGTAGTATAGTTTGAAGTCAGGTAGCGTGATGCCTCCAGCTTTGTTCTTTTGACTTAGGATTGTCTTGGCAATGCGGGCTCTTTTTTGGTTCCATATGAACTTTAAAGCAGTTTTTTCCAATTCTGTGAAGAAACTCATTGGTAGCTTGATGGGGATGGCATTGAATCTATAAATTACCTTGGGAAGTATGGCCATGTTCACGATATTGATTCTTCCTATCCATGAGCATGGTGTGTTCTTCCATCTGTTTGTGTCCTCTTTTATTTCACTGAGCAGTGGTTTGTAGTTCTCCTTGAAGAGGTCCTTTACATCCCTTCTAAGTTGGATTCCTAGTATTTTATTCTCTTTGAAGCAATTGTGAATGGAAGTTCATTCATGATTTGGCTCTCTGTTTGTCTGTTACTGGTGTATAAGAATGCTTGTGATTTTGCACCTTAATTTTGTATCCTGAGACTTTGCTGAAGTTGCTTATCAGCTTAAGGAGATTTTGGGCTGAGATTATGGGGTTTTCTAAATATACAATCATGTCATCTACAAACAGGGACAATTTGACTTCTTCTTTTCCTAACTGAATACCCTTTATTTCTCTCTCTTGCCTAATTGCCCTAGCCAGAACTTCCAACACTATGTTAAATAGGAGTGGTGAGAGAGGGTATCCTTGTCTTGTGCCACTTTTCAAAGGGAATTTTTCCAGTTTTTGCCCTTTCAGTATGATATTGGCTGTGGGTTTGTCATAAATAGCTCTTATTATTTTGAGATACGTTCCATCAATACCGAATTTATTGAGAGTTTTTAGCATGAAGGGCTGTTGAATTTTGTCAAAGGCCTTTTCTGCATCTATTGAGATAATCATGTGGTTTTTGTCTTTGGTTCTGTTTATATGCTGGATTACGTTTATTGATTTGCATATGTTGAACCAGCCTTGCATCCCAGGGTTAAGCCCACTTAATCATAGTGGATAAGCTTTCTGATGTGCTGCTGGATTCTGTTTGCCAGTATTTTACTGAGGATTTTTGTGTTGATGTTCATCAGGGATATTGGTCTAAAATTCTCTTTTCTTTTTGTGTCTCTGCCAGGCTTTGGTATCAGGATGATGTTGGCCTCATAAAATGAGTTAGGGAGGATTCCCTCTTTTTCTATTGATTGGAATAGTTTCAGAAGGAATGGTACCAGCTCCTCCTTGTACCTCTGGTAGAATTCGGCTGTGAATTGTCTGGTCTTGGACTTTTTTTGGTTGGTAGGCTATTAATTATTGCCTCAATTTCAGAGCCTGCTATTGGTCTATTCAGGGATTCAACTTCTTCCTGGTTTAGTCTTGGGAGAGTGTAAGTATCCAAGAAATTATACATTTATTTTAGGTTTTCTAGTTTATTCGTGTAGAGGTGTTTATACTATTCTCTGATGGTAGTTTGTATTTCTGTGGCGTCGGTGGTGATATCCCCTTTATCATTTTTTATTGTGTCTATTTGATTCTTCTCTCTTTTCTTCCTTATTAGTCTTGCTAGCGATCTATCAATTTTGTTGATCTTTTCAAAAAACCAACTCCTGGATTCACTGATTTTTTGGAGGGTTTTTTGTGTCTCTATCTCCTTCAGTTCTGGTCTGATCTTAGTTATTTCTTGCCTTCTGCTAGCTTTTGAATGTGTTTGCTCTTGCTTCTCTAGTTCTTTTAATTGTGATGTTAGGGTGTCAATTTTCTATCTTTCCAGCTTTCTCTTGTCGGCATTTAGTGCTGTAAATTTCCCTCTACGCACTGCTTTAAATGTGTCCCAGTGATTCTGGTATGTTGTATCTTTGTTCTCATTGGTTTCAAAGAACATCTTTATTTCTGCCTTCATTTCGTTATGTCCCCAGTAGTCATTCAGGAGCAGGTTGTTCAGTTTCCATGTAGTTGAGCGGTTTTGATTGCAATACGCTTCACAACTTCGACTTCTGCAAAGAATTTTTGACTAAATCCCCAAAAACAATTACGACAAAAACAAAAATTGTCAAGTGGCACCTAATGAAACTAAAGATCTGCACAGCAAAATAAACTATCAACAGAGTAAACACACAATCTACAGAATGGGAGAAAATATTCACAAACTACTCATACGGCAAAGGCCTAATATCCAGAATCTCTAAGCAACATAAACAAATCAACAAGCAGAAAACAACTTTATTAAAATGTGGGCAAAGAAAATAAACAGCTACTTTCAAAAGAAGACATATGAATCACCAAAAAACATATGAAAAATGCTCATCATCTCTAATCATCAGAGAAATGCAAATCAAAATCACAATGAGATACCATCTCACAACAGTCAGAATGGTTTTATTAACAAGACAAAAAATAATAGATGTTGGCAAGGCTGCAGAGAAAAGGAAATACTTACAGACTGTTGGTGGGAATGCACATTAGTCCAGACACTGTGGCAAGCACTTTGGAACCTGAAACAGAAATACTGTTCAACCCAACAATCCCGTTACTAGGTATATACCCTAAAGAAAATAGATAATTATACCAAAAACACACACGCACTCATATTCATCACAGCACTATTCACAACAGGAAAGATGTGGAATTGACCTAGGTGGTCATCCATGGTGGACTGGGTAAAAAAGGTGGTATATATACCCCATGGAATACTACACAGCCATAAAAACAATGAAATCATTTTTTATAGCAACATGGATGCTGCTGAAGGCCATCATCCTAAGCAAATTAATGCAGGAAGAGAAAACCAAATACCACATGTTCTCACTTACAAGTGGAAGCTAAACATTGAACTTACATGGACATAAGCGAGGGAAGAATAAACATTACCAACTATTAGAGGGGAGGAGTAACAAAGGGAAGGATGTGGGTTGAAAAACTACCCACTAGGTACTATGCTCATTGACTGGGTGCAGTATACCCATATAGCCACCTGCACATGTACCCCTGTATCTAAAATAAAAGTTGAAATTTCAAAAATATATAAAATCACATCTATAAAATATATATGTGCATTTGCCAACAAATATTTACTAAGTAACTATGACATGATACCAAAAAACCTTGTAGCTACTGTTAAGTATTATAAAGAAAAAAATAAACAAACCAGCAACACCATTAGTCATAAGAACTCTACTCCCTCAGACACGAAATGATATTTGGGAGTTATGCAGCTTAGTTATACATTCATTTAGGACTTTATAACTAATTCTTCCTGTAATAGTCTGCTTTAAAAATTACGGCCATTAGGAGATAAAATACTTCACTTTAAAAGAGACTTTAAAAAATGTAGTTATCTGAAAAACTAAAAACAAATGAAACTAGTGTTATTCTTTATTATAACATGTAGTGTTAACTCTATTGTGTAAGAAATGTCTTGAAAATTATGAAATGATTGGAAAAACACTTATTTTTACTTCAATGACCTAGATTGCAGGGGACTGACAAATTGAGGCTTGTCTTGGAGACATAAATGTGTATGAAAGTTTCAGTTATCCCCTGGGCAACGTAAAAGAAACAATGGACCTCATGTGAGTATAAATTAATGTCACTTTTTGGAATACAAATATTCTGGCCCTGAAATGCTACTTCTTGGTTAGTCTTTTATTCTACAAAGAGGGCTATACAAGCATAATAGTTCAATCCATGTTTCTAACAAAAATTTGAAGTTATTTTTAATAAATAACTTTAAACAAATTACTATACTGTTGTACATCTTCACGACGAAATACTTTGCTGACACTGTAAATAAGGAAACGAAATTTTATATACCTACCTAAGGAGATTCTTTCTAGAGGTTAAGAACAAATTTTAAGATAGTGCAATCGTATTATTCCAGTTACATACAAAGTCATAGACTCCAACACTCTAATAGGTATTTTATGAGTATATGTATATATTTGAACATAGAGAGAAAAGCATTTAGGACTTTATACATTTTACTGATGGCAGCTCTTTTCTCAGGAAAAAGAACTAAAGGTCCTCAAGATAAATAAGTAATGTAATTTCATCAATAAATGTCAAATTTTAAAATAAAGTAAAACTACTACAACTGGCTGTGGAATTATTCTGTTCAGAAATTCTCCTTGAGATTTGCTCATAGAAAGGAGTCAAAGCAAGAAAAGAAAATACATGTCCCAGAAGTTCAATAGGCTTTTCTCAAGAAAGGAAAATGGGCCTAGAATTCTGCTTATTTCTAGCAATCTAATGTGACCAGATATGGTCAACAAACCAGAAACACAATCAGAAGGGTAATTTATATTCACCACTTGAAGTAGTGAGGAAGAAAGTCTGCAAGGACTTACCAGTACCACAGGAGACAACATAGAAATAACAGAGCTGAAGACAGGCAACTTCATTGTCAAATACAAAATGTGGGGGAACATCAGTATTTTAAGTTTTCTGGGAAACATACTATGTATGATCATATTGGGTAAAATTCATGACCTCCTCTTTAAGAAAACTCATCTTGATGACCCACTATTTAATCTAGTGCTTCTTTAGGTCATAATTTTGTTTCTTCGAGTGAACTTTGCGTAGAAACCATGTCCCATGATATGTCATCCCTTATCAGAGTTATACTGTATATTGGAGTAGAAATTCATTTGGGATCTTGGAGAAAACTAGTGTATTAATTAATTCTGTGACTTGAACGTCTCATTCCTAGGTTGTAGGCTGAGCTTTGTACTTCTATCCTTGAAGGAGTGAATTCCTTTCTGGACGCCCTGGGGAAGAATGTTTATTTGCTCATGTACATTGTTAACAGAATTTACTCCCTCAAATTTGTAAGGCTGTGGGTACCCTTTTATTGCTGCCTGCCAGCTGAGAGCCACTCCCAGCTTCTAGAAGTTGCCCAAATCCATGCCCTTGGGTCCATGCCCAAATCTGGACAAAGCGGCTCAAGTCACTTTCACGCTTCAACCTCTTTTGCCTCTTTCATATTCAGATTTCTCTGACTCACTTATTTTATTTTTATTTTTATTTTTTTGCCATTCTCCTTCATATTTAAGGTCCTATGTAATTATGCATATGATTTAGAAAAGGATAATGCCTCTAAAATCCATAAACTTAATTCCATCTGCCAAGTTACTGTTGCCATGTAATGTAACAAAACAGAAGTAACAACAAGGACATCTTTGGGCACAGGTGGCAATTACACTGCTCAAGACAATATATTTGATCTTTATTAGTGCAGACAATTATTTATTTCAAGTTGTAATTAAACACTTGGTAAGTATAAAGAGTAACAGGGTTAGTGAACTTTCAGATAGTGATGGTCTTGTTTTTGTTTTTGTTTCCTGTTTGGCTGATTTGAAGATGAGGATGAGGATGTTCACAGTGAAGTGAGATGTATTCACTTGTTTGAAATTTGTCAACTTTTCTGAGAAGTCTTGGAGAAAAATGAATTAATTTTTAAGCTAAAGATAATATTCTGACAAATACCAAAGTTGAAAAAAACCCTGATGATATAGAAACAAGTAGAGGGTGGTTTTATATCTGCGTATTTTCATCCTTACTTTCAACCCAAATTTTTAGAGAAGTTGTCCTGTCACAGCAACAAATGCAGATGGCTTTACTTAAGGATTTAATTTTTCCTTTGTATTTTAGCAATTCCTACAACACTTTTTTATTTCTTAATTGTAGCTGTAGTTTTTACATTTTCATAGGACTTAAAATAGTGCCACTATTGAAAATTTTGCTCTAGAAGCAGTATTTAAAATTATGATATTACCCAAATAAAAATGGAAAACTAATAAACACACAAAATATGGTAATGCAACTCACTAATCACTACATAATGGCAATAGAGTGATAATTAGCTCAGAGGTCAATTCATGATATTTCAAATTCATAAAAAGAACATTTCCATGAATGCTAGTATGTCAAAAAAGTAGAATAAAAATTCTAGATGTGTTTGAAAATAAAACTATCATTTTTCACATAGAGTTGACTTATTCTACAGTCTGAGTAATTTCGGCCTTCCACAGACAGTAAATTTAATGAACATCACCCTAACTTCTGATCCACCGCTAAAAGTTAAGGTGACAATCTAAAGTCTAGACACCAAAGTAAAATACAAAGCACTTGAAATTCAAGGTAAAAACTAATATTAAAGTGAGATCTATACTTTCTCTAAATTAAAACTTGTGAACACAGGCAATATATGATGCAGTAACGTTAGCAAATTGCATTCATGTCACAGTTGCCAACCTGCCTATTTTTTAAATGAAGGAAATGAAGAAACCCACATGGAATTTTTGTCCATATGTCTATTTGCAAAGCTGAATAGATGAGGAAAAAAATGATTTTGAGAATGTACTGAGTGTTTTCCAAGGCTTTGTAATGGGATCTAGAGACCCAGTTTTACAATCTGAAATAATATGGCTTCATATGATTGAAGTTTTTCAAAAGAGGGTCAGACAACTGAAAGCAGAAGAACTTAAAAATCTGATCTAAAAGACAATCTATTTAGTGGTTATCAGTCAACCTCTATCCCCAGCCATCTATTTCATATTTAGACCCTGTCCATTGCGCTTGTGACCCAAGTGACTATGCTGACAGCGATGAAGGTTATTCATGAGCTCAATAAAATGGACTTTCCCTTGTCCAGGTCACTTGAACCTCTGTTTGAACATGTCCAGAAGAAAGATCAACCCTGAGCACAAAATATGACATCATTTTCCAGGGTATCAGCCAGATACCAAGTTGCACAGTGATCATAGAGAAGAACTTTAATCAGGCATGGGATAGCACTTTTTTTCCTCACTGAAATAGACACTGCAAGGAAATGCATATGCCTGTCTGTCAGTAACATTGCTGATACACAGCATGGTCTCTGACCAAAAATTTGATTTTCTAGTAAATGAAAGTGAAGATTGAGTTCATGGTGATGAAATTCAGTGAGTTGGTTATATTACCATTCAGCCCGAATCAGCTGTCCTGAAGAAACAATGGAATGATCTTGAAAGTTAGTTATGGCTTCAGAAAGAAGATAATGTGTTACCCTGCTGGGGAAATGCCCTCCTCAATTTGTTACATGCTCAGAACCAGTGACCAATGTGTTGTCTCCCCAAAACCAGGATTCACAGGGCCAGAAATCCAAGGGAGGAGACAGCTCCTCTTCACTATTACCCTTTGGCAAAGAAAGTATACCGAGTGAGGTTACTGAAGAGGAAAGTTTATATTCTTTTTTTTTTTTTTGGTGAGATGGAGTCTTGCTCTGTCACCCATGCTAAATTTCAATGGCGTGATCTTGATCTCGGCTTACTGCAAATTCTGCCTCCTGGGTTCAAGCGATTCTCTTGCCTTAGCATCCCAAGTACCTGGGATTACAAGTGCCCATCACCATGCCTGGCTAATTTTTGTATTTTTAGTAGAGACAGAGTTTTGCCATGTTGGCCAGATTGGTCTCAAACCCCTGACCTTAGGTGATCCATCTGCCTTGCCCTCTCAAAGTGGGGAATGACTATATTCTTACTACCTTTCAGGGATAAGAAAAAAATTATTAGGAATGCAGGCAGTAACCTGGGTTTATTAATTGTATTCCACTGTTATAATTTTAAATGTAAATCTACCTCAATAGACAGTTTTGCTAATAACTAAAACCCATCAAGGAGGAATATTAAGGTCACCCAGTTAGACAAGGAACCACGACCAACTGAAGTGGCATTTTAGACAAAGAGAATAAAGAATCAACATTTACAATAATAAAAATCATAAAAGCTATGATTTTCTGGCCAATGGAAGAAATGAGGACTTTCATATTTATATGGTTTTCTGCCTTATTTTAGTGTGGGTGTATTTGTAAATATAACCAGTACTTTCCACTTGTTTCTCCTCACCCATACTCTTCCCATCTAGCATCAGTTTTGTTTATAGTAATTAGTTTTTATTCACATTTCAATAACACAAATGTGAAGAGTGTGATCTGGCTATAAGCAGAATAAACATTATTTTAAAAAGAATAAGTTGATCTATGGGAGTTTGTTTCATCTTTTGGGGAGATTATTAGTACATTTCTGGTTTTAGTAAAGATAGCTGTGTCATGAGGAGATTCAATTAGATTACAACAGTGATAATAGCTTTTGAAGGAATGAGAAAATGAGACTGATATTATGTTAAGATACATTTATAAGAATAAATTGTTGTCCTATATCTTGATAATATTTAAAACTATTTTCTGTTGCATTTAATTATTTCCCTGTTTATTAAATAATATACTAGTATTTGATCGAATAGGTTTACAATTATGAGATTAGACTTTTTTTTTTTTTTTAAAAAAAAAGGATGTTTGGTTTCTTAGGTTTCCTTTACAAAAATAACTTTAACTACCTGCAGAAAGATTTTTGGTGATTTATTTTATTTTATTTTCTGAACCCATATGTATTGCTACATGTCCTTTCACTGCATGAATTTCATAAAAGCTCAATCATTACATAATTTAAGTTTCACTTATTCATTTTCATAAATCACTACATTTTAGTATGAATCTTAACTTACCTGAAAAAATACTAGGTTTTGCTGCTTAATATATAACTTTATAAATTAATCTCAGTATATATATCTCTGTAACTAAACTTTTACTTAAAATTAATGCAATATTTCAGTCTGTTCAAACTTGGGTTTTTCAACTGAATTCTGGTAGTATAGTCTATTTATAGAGAAAAAAAATGCCATGCAAATAGCATTAAAATGCCTTTTAAATGTTGCATAATGAACACCACTAATTTATTTTGTACTGTTGGGGTGCATGATAAGCAATAGCATGGCCTACATAGAAAATTAAACTATATTATTTACATTGTTTATTTATATAATTGAAAATCGGTAAAAAATCAACAACATAATGACTGTACAAAATCAAGATTTTAGTCAATTCTAGTGGGGAAGGAAACAGGACAAAGAAGCCTGTGTAAGAGACTGAAGTTTTCTATTTATTGACCTAGGTGGAGAAGAAATGAGTAATAGTTCTGTAATTATTTATTAAGCAGTTCAGTTTTGCATCTATGTTATATTGCACCATCCAGCTACGAAGAAAATATACCTGTAATAAAATGTACAATAATCTCAAGAAAATGTGCTTCCAATTGTTGTTAAATACTAAATTATTCTCGGTAATAACGTTACCAAGAATAATATTACCAAGAATATTACCAAGAATAATTTAGTATTATGTTTGCAATTTTATATTTTAAATTTATTTGTACTTGGATTGTATAACTTTTTAAATATCTCTAAGAAAAAGTGTTATATCAGTATTTTCTAATTGTTTAAAAAATAATTTAAAATATAATACAAAATACATGGTTGTATACTAAATTTATAACAGTCACATATAAACTGTTATAAATATATTACCAATTATTTTGCCTCACCTGAGACATATTTTATATGTAGTATTTTATGCTTTAAACTCTCTGAGCTATTTTCTCTGACCTAACATTAATAAATTATAAAAATTCAAAATGAGAAATTTCCTCTCAGAATGAGCTAAGAATTAAATCATTTTCTCCCTTTAATATTTTACTTTATTTAAAAATTTCTAATAAACCTTTCTGAAGATATAACTCTCTAAGAAGCTAATAAGATATCCTTAGTAATTTTTCTGAACACTTTAACAAAGACCTGTTTGACATTTCAGCACTTTAATAAACCAACTTAAAAAATTTTAAAGCTTTGCTTTCTACAGACATATGGATTATTATTTTAAGGCAGATTTATAGTATTTTCACTAAATTGTTGTTTAAAGAAAGTTCATTTTTAAGGGTTAGAGTATAATATGGGACTATTTCTTCTAAGAATTATATAAAATTATAGCTAATAGAGCTGGAGCCAGTCTTAGAGTTTGCTTCAATCAATGCTCCCTACTTAATAATGAGTAAAGAAAGATCCAAAGAGAGGAAGTAACTTTCAGGAAGTCAACTTAAGAGACTAGTTTCCAAAAGAATTACATTTCCTTAAAATTTTACCTAGTTTAAGTAACTCTTGATATTATGAATCTTTGTTGATTCTACATTATCATTTGATTCACTGCATTCAGCATTTTAAATTAAATTAAGGAGTAACAGAAACATGATTTTGATTATGCATTAACCTCAGACCCAGTGTTTATCTAGCTTTTAATTATAGAATAAATGTAAAATCCAAGAAGACTGCATTTTTAGATTAGTAGTAATTTTTACGCAATAGGTATCTAGCAGAGGAGTATTTTGGAACAATTTTTATTCTTCCATTAAGCTTCAAGCACTTGGAAATAGTAGAGAATACTGTTACTTTAGACATCCCAAAACACACCTCACCTAAAAGTTACCTGTTTAATGAGCTGTCAAGGGTAAATCTATGTCACACCTTCTCTGGGACACCATTTTCATAGAATAGTAAGTTAGTAAAACAAAGCAGAGGTTGCCATGACAATGACCCCACAGAAAACCAATAGAATTGAACCTTAACAGATAATCTAGAGTAACTATCAGCCAACTTCATGAAGCCACTGAGAAACACTAAGGTCAAAGTATTTAGAAATATTAGCAGATTAAGTATTTTTTCACAATTTAATTAGATATATGTTCCAGATTTTGTTCCTTTCATTTTATTTGCATATGTTTCCAACTATGCTCAACACCTAGCAAGTGTGTAAAAATAGGCTTTCTTTGTAATTTTCAAATGTCCTTTATCTTGTCTCTCAAATAATGTTTTTAAAGTAGAAAAATAATGTTCATTTGGGTAAATAATCTGAATAATCTATGTAATAAATGATAAAATAATAAAGCAAAAACAGTTATTTTTAGATACTAACAGAAAAAAGTTAAATGATTGAAATAGCAGTTGTTATACTAATTTTTTTAGGTAGATAGATACACTCTTAAGCATTCAAATAGATTTTGACAGTCTTGAGACTAGTTGAATAGTGGAAATAAATTAGCAATCATTACTGTGTCTGAGAAGAAAATGAACCAAAGGGAACAATTCCTACATTTCAGAGTTATATTTAGAATTAAAACATTGTTATGACTAATTTTGATAGATAAATATATTAATAAGAAATAGTTCTGTTTTATTCTTGTTTGATATGTTGGATTTATCTTATTTAACAAGTAGAAGTTGAGATCTTGTCAATTTAAATGCAACTAATGTCAGGTCATCTGCCATAAATTTTAGAAATTAAGTGAAAGGCTGGAGGTATGATGTAAGATTATAACTAAATTATACTGGGTAATAAACTTCTGATTCAGAATCTATCTGTGTTATAACTATGGACATACATGGTCACATGTTCTTTGTCATAAGGCATAACATGTATTTCAAGCTAAAATTTTAATTATTTAAGGACAGAGACTCAGTTGCACTCTTTTCTTCAAATGCACTGACAGAAATGAACATATAGTATGTAATGAATATTTTAATTGGTGATTGAGGGAAATATAGATAGTGTAAAATGTATCTTTGTTTGATATGATTGTAAAAATTTTCAAAATGTCCCCTCGTTGTAGGTCAGAATTCTATTTATTTTATTTATTTTTAAAATTTTATTATATATACTTATGGTAGATGGCATGATATTTTGATTCACATATGCATATTAAACTGATTACTGCAATCAAGCTAATTATTATTTCCATCTCCTCACATAGTTATAGTTGTTGTGTTTGGTAAGAACATTTAAGTATACTCTCTTGGAAGATTAAAGTGTGCAAAGTAGCTTTATTAACTACTGTCACTTTACTGTTCAGTAGTTCTCCAGAACTTCGGTGTCCTACTTAACTAAAACTTTGTACCCTTTAACTAACATGAGATATCAGAATTTTAATAATTCAGAATAAGAATATATACAAAGGGCTAGCTGCAATGTTTGACTGTATCCTTGCAGATTGTATAATTTGGGAAGGAGGGTTGATTTTATTCATGTTTGAATCCCTGGTGGTGTGGCAGAACGCTGGCCATACAGCGAAACAAATGAATGTGCAGGCAGATGTCATTGATTTTAAACCACAGCGTAACCTGTGGTTCTTGATAAATGAAAAATGAACAACAGCAACAAAGCATGCTCTCCAGTTTGGTAAATATGTGTTGAGGTAAATAAATCTAGAAGATATATGCACACACACACACGATATGTATAGAGATAGATAGGTTTGTATATGTTGCATATATTTTATATTACATACAGGTTAATATATGAAATAAAAATTAAAATTTTTATTGATAAATCTACCCATTTAGATTATATTTTAAAAATGGATTCAAAGATTAATTATGCATGTTGGTTGCATGGATATATTGTGTAGTGGTGGGTTTTGGGTTCCTAATGTACCCATCACCCAAATAGTGAAGACTGTACTCAACAAGTAATTTTTCAGTGCTCACTCCCCTTACATCTTCCCGCTTTTAGAGTCCCTAGTGTCTGTTATTTCCCTCTGTATGTTCTTGTGTATCCATTATTTAGCTCCCACTTATGGTCTTTGATTTTCTTTTTCTGAGTTATTTCACTCAGGATAATGGTCTTCAATTCCATCCATGTTGTTGTGAAAGACTTGAATTCATTTTTATGACTGCATAGTGTTTCATGGCATATATATACACACACATATATATATGTGTGACATTTATATATAACATGTATATATAATGTGTATATATATAATGTGTGAATATATATACACATATACATATCCATATGTGTGTGTGTGTATATATATGTGTGTGTGTCACGTTCTTTAAATCCAGTCATCCATTTATGGAAAATTAGTGCTGCTATAAACATACGAGTGTATGCATCTTTTAGATATATTTATTTCTTTTCCTTTGGGTCAATACCCAGTAGTGGGTTGCTGGGTCAAATGGTAGATCTATTTTTAATTCTTTGAGAACTCTCCATGCTATTTTCCATAGAGACTGTACTAATTTACATTTCCACTAACAGTGTATAAGTGTTGCCTTTTCTCCCTGTTCTCACCGACCTCTGTTTTTTGTTTTTTTTCTTTTAATAATAGTCATTCTAACTCGTGTGAGATGATATCTCACTGTGGTTTTGATTTGCATCTCTCTAATGATTCATGATATTAAACATTTTTAAAGATGTTTGTTGGCTGCTTTTTTATGTCCTTTCTTGGAAAATATCTATTCACGTGCTTTGCCCACTGTTTAAGGGGGTTGTTTTGTTCCTTGTGGTTTGAATTCCTTACAGGTTCTGGATATTAGCCCTTTGTTGGATGCACAATTTGCAAATAATTTCTCCTATTCATAGGTTGTCAATTTACATTGTTGATTATTTATTAGGCTCTGCAGAAGCTTTTATTTTTAAGTCTCAATTATCTATTTTGGTTTTTGTTGCATTTGCTTTTGAGGTTTTAGTCATAAATTATTTGCCTGGGCCAATGTCCTGAAGAGTTTTTCCTATATTTTCTTCTAGGATCTTATAGCTTCACATTTTACAGTTAAGTCTTTAATCCAGCTTAAATTATAGCTTGAATATGATGAGATAGCTGTTTAGTTTCATTCTTCTACATATAGTACAATTTTCCCAGCACCATTTACAGAATAAAGTGTCCTTTCCTTACTATTTCTTTTTGCCCACTTTGTCAAAGATCAGTTGGTTGTAAATATGTGACTTTATTTCTGGGTTTTTCATTCTGTTTTATTGATCTATTTGTCTATTTTCATACCAATACCATAATGTTCTGGTTATTCACCTTGTATTATAATTTGAAGTCAGGTAATATGAGACTTTCTGCTATGTTCTTTTTGCTTAGAATTGCTTTGGCTATCCAGCCTCTTTTTGGTTCCATACAAATTTTAGAATTGTTTTTTCTACTTCAGTGAAAAATAATGTTGGTAATTTGATAGGAATTGCATTGAATGTGTAGAATGCCTTGGGCAGTATGGTCATTTTAATAATATTGATTCTTCTGATCGAAGATTATGGAATGTTTCTTCAATTGTTTGTGTCATCTACAATTTCCTTCATCAGTGTTTTCTACTTTTCACTTCCTCTGTTTAACATATTCCTATGTATTTTACTTTTGTAGCTATTGTAAATGAAATTGAAAGTTTTATTAATAAATCTATCCACTTGCATTATGAAATGTTTTATGAAAGGAAGATGTCACGTATATCTATGGTTCAATTAATTGATTCATCTCTCTTTTCCTCCATCTATTTAAACCTCCATCCATCTATCCATTTCCAGGAATAGTTATGACCAGAATTTTACATTAAAGTATATTTGATGAAATAAAAAATGAAATAATAAATACATTATTTTATATATACACATTATAAAACATCATTAATGTTTCAAGGCATATGTATATGTATATATCACATTTTTATATATATATCACATTCTTTAAATCAGTCATCCACTGATGAAAAGTTAGGTTGATTCTCTGACTTTGCTATTGTGAATAGTACTGCTATAAACATATGAGTGTATGTGTCTTTTTGGTCTATTTATTACTATAATAAATATATTTATAAATAAATATATACTTGTATTATATTTTTATCTATTATTTATATTTTATTTTAATATCTTTATAAATATCCATTATTTGTAAATAAATATTATTTATAAATATTTATGTGTGTATTACTATAATAATTGCATTATAAACGCATGTATATGCCATGAAACACTAATAAACACAATAAATGAATAAACCATTTAACTAAATTGATATTTTTAATATTTTTTTCATAACTCATACTAAACATTTAGCACTACAGTTTTGTTTGAAATCTAAAATATCATAATGGAAAAAATTTTCTTTGGGCAGAAGGCAAAAACTAAAAGAAATTAGTATAGAATACATTTTGTAAATGCAGGTACATGAGAGAGAGAAAGACATGTAGAGAGAGAAAGAGAGAGAGACACACAGAGTGAGAGAAAGAGGCATGGGAGGAAAGAGAAAGGGAAGGATGTAGGAAACTAGGAAGAGATGACAGAATAAAATAAGGAGAATATCTATACAAATTTGGCATTTGGTATTTGCCAGTTTTTACATAGTAGAACTCCCCTTATCTAGATATAGTCCAAGCCCCCCGGTGGATGCCTAAAGCTGTGGATAGTATCAAATCTTTTGTATGCAGTGGACTCTAGAAAAGCATGGGTTTGAACTGTGCGGGTCAGCTTATACGTGGATTTTCTTCTGCCTCTGCTAGTGCTGAGTCTATAAGATAACCACCTCCTCTTTATCTTTCTTTTCAGCCTCTCAATCTGAAGATTACAAACATGAAGGCATTTACAATGATCCATTTGCACTTAATGAATAGTGACTATATTTCCTCTCCTTTTCTTTTTCTTGTTCCTTTTTTTTTTTTTTTTTTTTTTTTTTTTTCTGAGACGTAGTCCCTCTGTCACCCAAGCCGGAGTGCTGTGGTGAAAATGGCTCACTGCAGTCTTCACCTCCTGGGCTCAGGCGATCCTCCCTCCTCCCACCTCAGTCTCCCGAGTAGTTGGGACTACAGATGCGTGCCACCACACCCTGCTAATTTTTGTATCCTTAGTAAAGATGGGGTTTCACCACGTTGGCCAGACTCGTCTCGAACTCCTGACTTTGATTAATCCACCCGCCTCCCAGAGTGTTGGGATTACAGACGTGAGCCGTCACTTCCGGACTCCCTTATGATTTTTCTGAATAACTTATTCTTTTCTGTTAATTACTTTTTTGTAAGAATACAACATATAATACAAATAACATAAAATATGTGTGAATCTACTGTTTCTGTTATTGATACTTTCGTTCAGCCGTAAGCTATTAGTGATTAAGTTTTGAGGTAGTCAAAATTACATGCAAATGTTTCACTGTGTGGGAGTTTGTAGTCTCTTACTCTCGTATTGGTCAAGGGTCAACTGTACTTTTTTTCCAATACATAGATACTTATGATAGAATTTAAATTATAAATTAGACAAAATAAGAGACTAAAAGCTATAGCTAAAAATAAAATGAAATAACATACTCTAATAAAAATTATGTGAATGTGGTCTCCCTTTCTGTCTCTCTCCTTGTCTCTCTCTCTCTCATCTCACAAAGTATCTAATTGCATGTAATATTTTGTACTGCCGTTTCAGTAATTGAAATTGAAGAAAGGGATAAGAAGGACCGATTATATTAAAATAATTAAACAAAATTTTGTATATTTCTCCAAAGAATCTCCTATGGTAATTAAGCTATTTTTGTAAAACTGTTTTTCTAAATTTTTGTTTCTACATTATTGTGTTTATAAGGGTTGATGCCCTGTTTTGTGACAGTTATTGGGACTCTTTTTCTTAAAAAAAAAAATACCTTATTGTCTAGAACTGATATTATATATGTCCCTATATTCTCAGATAAATCTCTTACTTTATTTCTATTGTGGTTTTTTTGGTAATAATATTTTGTTAGTTTTTTATTACCGTGTTGTAAATTACTAAAACTCTTAAAAACCCAGCAGCTTAAATAAATATACGTTTATTATCTCACGGTTTATGTGTGCCAGGAATCTAGCCACAAGTTGTGAAGTTCACTTGTTTATTGTCTTGCAAGGCTATAATCAAGGTATTAGTGAGTTTTCGCTCTTATCTGTGATTTTGAGTAGGGAAGAATCAACTTCCAACTCCCTAATGTTATTGGGAAAATTCATCTCTTTATATTTTTAGGACGGAAATTTTCAGGTTTTTCCAGAATGTCAGAATGAGGCCACTCTCAGCTCCCAAGAGGCTACCCACTGTTTCCTGCTACATAGCTTTTTCCATAGACAGTTCATAAGATAGCAGCTTCCTGATTTAAAGACAGCAGGAGAGCAGAAAACAGCAAGACTCAAAAGCAAGTTAGCTAGAAAGATTGTCTTAGGTAAAGTTAGCTAGAAAGATAGTCTTATGTAATGTAATCATAGGTTTGATATTCCATCAATTTTGTCACATTCTATTGATTTGAAGCAAGTAAGTTCACCCACATTTAAGAAAATGTCACTGTATTACATTGTAAATAGAGAAGGCAAGGATTAGGTGGTCATTTTAGAATCTGTCTGCCACACTGATTTATGATCATCTATCAAAGTTTTTCTGTTAATATTGGGACCCAGAAATTTTTTAATATATTAGTTTTATGTTTTCTGAAACATATTTTATGGTAGAAACTGAAGATTCTTTTTGATGTTAAATATGAGCTCTGTACCTCCAGTCAGCGTCATTTTATATACTTAACCAAATCTGATCACATCTTTTCAATTGACAAAAGCAATTACAAGTATTCTTAGAAATCGGTTTTATGCTCAATACATTATAACTAATGATATTGTTTCAGTTTCACTTAGAAAAATATTCTAAATAATCTAAACCAATTATATATATTTGTGTATGTGTACATATGTGTGTGAATATATATATACACATATATACATATGGTAACTCTAAAAGTTATAAGCTAACATTAAAACCTCAATAATGAAAAAAATCTGTAATAACTAACACAAATTTTTCAGTTCCAAATTTTTCTTCTAATATGTGACTTTAATAATGTCGCACATATAAATACAGGTTGAGCATCTATAATACAAAAATCCAAAATCTAAAATGCTTCAAAATCTGAATCTCTTAAACAACCACAAGATGATCAAAGAAAATGCTCAATGAAGCATTTTGGATTTCAAATTTTTGGCTTAGAGATGCTTAACGAGTATAATATAAAAATACTCTAAAATCCAAAACAAAACAAAATCTGAAATGCTTCTGGTCCTAAGAATTGCAAATAAGGGATACTAAACCTCTAGTAGTCCTGAACAAAATATGTGTATTTTATCAATAATAAATTTCTTTTAAGTTTGTTCTTCATTTAATCTTGAATGTGTATGTTGCTATATAAAATATGTATATATGTATGTATTATGTACTGAGTTTTAAGCATATTTTAAACTCGTAACATGCAATCATTTTTGTTTAAATAAAGGGAAAGTCTCCATATGTGTGTGGATAATTAAAATACTTTATATAGTATTGTTTGTTTCCTTAATTGAAACATTTTTTGTCTTTATAGCTTGACTGATTTTTACTCATTATTAAACCTTGAGATTCTAGTTATTATACAGTGAATGCAGATAATTATTTTCTTGTGTATCCACACAGAAATTATAGCTATACTAAATTTGATCCAAGCAATATGGAGAAGGAAATTTCTTGCTGCAGAGGGAAATATATCAAGAATATTCAGAATATCAACTAAAATCTTCTGGCTGAAAATTATAATTTTAGTTGTATTTTAGATTTACATTGTACTTTCTTAAAAGAGCACAGTTATTTTACTTACATAAAAGTAGTTAAAATATTTTTTCCTTATTTTAATAAAGATGATGAAAAGAATAAGTTTAAGATTAAATGACACGTGTAGGGTGAGGAGTCAGAGAAGTATGTATCCAGCATTTACTTAAGACTCTAAATGCCAATGTGAGTCACTCTAATGGAACACAGCCACGCACATGTAGTGGAAAGTTCTGTAGAATGGGGAGCAGACACATGTAGGGCCTCAGAAATGGGAGTCCCAAGCATATCTTAGCCTCTATCCAGCTAAACTTTTGTCAACATACTTCTGAATTGTTGAGCTAATTTCTTCAGAGTCTTGCATTTGAAATTAAATAGGAATATTTAAAGCAATTCTGAAGCATATTCAACATCTTGAGAGCAGAGACAATTTTATTTTCAATATAATATTGTAAATACAAGTATAATGCTAGCAGTTGGTAGCTGTTAAACATATGCTTTCTGAATGAATTAATATTCTATTTTTTCCAATACCTTGATTTTTTTTTTTTTTTTTTAGAAATCAATAATGTACTAGTTATAGGAGTGGTTTGAGTATCATATAAGTAATGCATTTCCTGCCAGAGATTCTTGTGGGTAAAGCCTGAGTATTAAAGTAGCTCACCAATAACTTTTTTTTTCTATAAAAGAGAAATTAAAATTATAAAATGAGGCATAAAGGAATTATCACATAGCTTGAATATTAATCACCACGGATTGCAATATACTTTAGGTTAAAAAATAGCACTACTAGTGAAAGCCCCCATATGTTGTTTTTTTTCTTAAATGTGATTTTTTAAAAAAGTTTAGAAAATATGCACCAATTGGGCTTACTTTACCGGTTGTATTTTTATAACATGTACTTACTTTTTTTTTTTTCTTTTAGGACATTGATGTTTTAACTTCTCAGATGTAATTATGAATTGATCAGCATTGACAGAAATATAACTATTCATTACTTAGGCATACACTGGCATGTAGTATGTTGGGATAATATATCTAAATGTCCTTTTATAACACAAATTGATTTAGAGTAAAATATTTTAATGAATGTATTAATTCATTCATCATTCATTCATTCTCAATTCATATGGGAAGAGAATTTCTCTGGAGGAAAAATTAATAAAAATGTTTTCAATTGTAAAGATTAAAGAGCATTTAAAATGTCTCTGATTGGAGATTCACTTCACAGAGAGCTTTACCTGGATTTAGCAACTGAGTCTTTCTGTTTTGGAAAAGTCCCCATGACAAGTGAGGAAGGTTATTGAATCACTATAAATGTTGCCATTCAGGCAAGCTTTTTGTTCTTAATTCCTTCCCCACGCTAGTGGATAAAGAGTGTGGGTCAATCCTAGAAAGCTTATTCTACTGTCACTTATATGTGTATGAAATAAAATAGAATTCTTTAGAGCTTTGCCCAGGATTAAGTTTAGAGGAAGAGGAGACGACACAGAAAACAAATTGGGGCTGGTTACATGACAGCAATTTGTCCTCCACCACCTCAGAAAGAGTGCGTGTACTTCTCTCTGCTTGTTTGTCTCACGAGTCTAGATGCTCAAAAAGCTTAATTTTACTGCCCTTATGATGATCCAGTAGGATGCTGAGAATAAACTGATGATACAGAGTTTTCCATTTTCTTCAAATTAATAGTTATCCAACTTACAGAAGTGTTTCTATAATTATAATATTTCTGCTGGCATAAGAAATGCTCATATTCATGAAAACTTGATACATCTTTATTAGTTTTGTTCCTTCTTTTCAGAGAAGTCTAGAATAATACAGAAAAGACACTTTTCTCTTTACTTTTGCAGGCTATAAGGGATCAAACTTCACAAATTTCTTTTATAATCTATTTCAGGGTTTTACTGTTGACATCATGAAGACAGTCACTTCTGCAGTCAAAAAACTCAATTCTGTTCTATTAAAGCATGTTTTATTCCTTTACTAGTGCCTATTGATTAATTCATCAGCAACTTAAACCAATAAATGTCCTCCTCTAAACTATTAAATACATATTAAATCAAATTATTATTACATTTTCAAATGAAATTGATGATTTTGCAAATTATTTTTGGTTTATAGGACTCACTGTAAGTCAATATATGATGTTGGAGGTGCAAATGATTCAATCCTAAAATTACAATTTCCTAACTGAACAATGCCAATTCTCTAAGCCCCCCACATTGAGTAAAGGTTAATATCTATGTCTACTTGATCAGGCTGTTGAATAGTTAAATAAAGTTGCATACTCACAACTATGATATTCCGCATGTGTTCAATATATTATGTTCCTATTATCTACTCAGTTCAGCTTGGCTTTTCACTTTTAATTGAATCAACATTTAAAAAAAACTATACTCTAAAATTTGTTGACTCAATTATTTGGATGTTTCAGCATATATTTTGAATAAAAAATAATGAGTGACCTTCCTATTGTCTTCTATGTAGTAGCTGAAACCTAATCCATTGTCTCACCAAATTATGCATCTTTTCATTTTCAGCAGCTGTGGCATTTATTTCTCAAAATCCCATGTAAGATTAATAGGGATATCGCAGGATATATATTTCTCTAATATTTAAAATTTAACATTTTATTCTACCCAAAATGACTTTTAGGAGACATATTATTTCTATATAAATATAATGGCATTATTAATGTATTTATTTTTAAGCTATGTTTAGTTTAATTTAAATATTCACTTACTAAGGCTAGCTATCAAAGTTAGCATTTTAAGCACACTTTGATCCACTTCTGAGAATGATGATTGGTAACGGACATGCAACAGGATATCAGGAATGTAGCTAGAGTTGGAGAAATCAAAAATCACAAACTCCTGCCTCTTAGAAAAGATAATTATGGTGTTTCAATCACAGAGACCCTCTACAACTATTCCGACTTTTCCCAAGCTTTTGGGAAGACAAAGGATAAGACCTCAAGTAGTATGATTTGCAGAATTTTACTTTAGAAATAGCTCATGAGGGAATGCAGTTCCTCCATGAACCAGCTATATGATCACTGGTAGAGCTTCTAGTAAGTGGAGACTCTGGATGCTAAACTCTCTTGATGCCTACTGTTTTTTCCTAATTGAATGAAAATGTGGGAAACATTGGATCTGAGAGGTTGAAGACACTCAATTATTATAAAATGAATGAATGTATGAATTATAAATCTAAGATTATATCCTAGCATTACATCAATATATCTTTTGATAGAGTTTTTCTTTCTGAACTCTCCTGTAATTTTTACGCTAAGAAAATAATATGAACTCACCGGATTTTAGAAATTGAATGTTACTACCTGAGAAAAACGACAATGTCATATATTCACTCGATACACACAAATTTACTGAGTAATTGCTGCCTGCAAATCATTGTTCTGTGTGGTCAGAATATATTAGTAAATAAAATGAATTTACAATTTTTATGATGATGAAAAAGACAACAATGATATCATCATCATCGTAAAAATAACAATTTTATAATTTTTGATATGTGACAAGCAATATTATAAGTATTTTATATCTAACATAATCCTTCTCTAAAAGCAATGAGATAGAAATTATTAGTTTCTGAGTTCAACACATGATAAATTCAAATATAGTGAGATTAAAGCACTTGCTCAAGGTCATGAAGCTAGTAGATGGTAGAACTGAGATCAAAGCCAGCGAGTCTGGCTCCAGGATCTGTTCTTCACCATAATGCCATGCTGTCACCTAATTATACTAAGTGACTATTAGTTGATTCTCCCAGTCTACTATCTGAAAAAAACCCGACAGTTAAAAGTTACAGTGACTGAGAAATAATGCCTTATTTGTACCTAGGGAAGGCTAGAAAAGTTTGGAAGAAAAAAAAAAGATCTATGTTAAGCATTAATTTTAAATCATTAAGGACTAATAAGCATGAAGTATAATTAATCTAAGTAATTTGTACGGTGTAAAATTGTTTAGTTACATGGATTCTTATATATTTAGAATGTTCTTAATTTGTGGAAGAGAAAGATGATCACTGTAGAGCTTAACTAGTTTTCTGTGATGACTGCGGGATACAGGGTAGGACTGCGACTAGGTCCTACCCTGTATCCCGCAGTCAAGGAAGGTCTCAGTGGGTTTTTTCACACATTTTTTCTGTCTCTATTGTGCATTCATTCAATTATAATTTATAAATGAATGATTTAATTAAAGTAATTAACACCAACGTACACACAAAAAAGATATGCATCATTCTGCCTTAGGTAATAACCCAAACCCAAGTTAACAATTCAAGCTTTCGCCTTTGAGATTCATAGTGTCCTTAATGAAAATAATTCAATAAATATTAATGAAAGATGACTAAGCACTGTGTTTATGGTAAATATTGGTGTTAGGTTAGTAAACAAGTTGAAAAAAAAATTATTAAAGCAAACCTCATGTTAAGATTGCTTTAACTACATAACCCAAGCAAGTAGATCTAAATGATGCAATATTTTAATATCAGAAAATTTTGTGCTCTTTCAGATGGTGAATGTAAATTACAATATTATTATTAATTAGTTTTTCTAGACTTCTACACTGTTACTAAATTATTAACTATGAAAATCAGTACACTGATTCTTCATTTATGTATCAGTTACCTCTAGCACACAAAAATACTATTCCACTCACCTAAACATAGGCATAAAGTGAATTCCTGTTCAATTGAAAAGTAACACAAAAAATAAATGTATTTTTAAGAAAAATTTAAATAATCCTGAATGTAAAAAAATACATGCTTATTCCTTCAGTATGAGAATGATATTTTAATACATTATGTTAAAGGAAAAATGAGCAAAACATTTTTTTCAAGAAAATTTATAATGTCAAGTCATGCATTAGAGTAATGAGATTAATAATAGAAAGTATAGATTTATTCATTCTCTGGATGATAAATCATGACAAGTCATTACAGTCATTTAATTCTGCTGCAGTAAAACTGTGTGATGGCAAAGAGAATGGATAATACTATTTAGAACAGTTCATGTCTAGTTGATGTGTTAAAATTAAGTCAAGGTTGTTAGTAGTGTTCTAAAATTGTTTTACATTAATAGAAGTCTGGCAAATTTGAGCAGAGTATAAATCATATAAGAATTGATTACTCTCTCTGAAGATTTCACTACAGTACATAAAGAGAACATCCCAAGATGAGCTAATTTGTCTTATAATTTATGATTTCATGACTCATACATTGATTGAATGCTTTCATGAAACATATCCTTAGCCCCAAAATTTAAGTTATAATAATGTAATAAACATAAAGATCACAAACTTCATTTTAATCAGTCCATAACCATTTGTATTTTTATTATTTCTATGTAAACTCTCATTTTATTTTTTAAATAATTATGTTTATAAGTATTATTTTAAAGTTATGTAAACATCAGGCCCACAATTCAAAAGTTACAAAGGGATTTTTCTTGGTTGCCTCTGACCCATAGTCCTAGTTAATTATTTGGAATTGCCAAGTGTTATGAGTTTATTTAGTAGTCTTTCAGGGATACTTCTTACATACAAAGTATATATATTTGCTTTTATATTCATTTATTCACTTCCCTTTTTACACAAAATTTAACATAATTTACACTCCATTCCAAACTTTTTATTTTATGTTACTGTTGTGAAGTAGGTCTTCGAGACCATTTTATGTAGAAAAAAAATAACTATTTGTAAAATTCAAGGTGGCCTATTTTATGCTAGAAAACACACTTACTAAAAAATTTAAAAAGTGAGATATATTAATATGTATACTTTTGAATTAATACATTAAAAATAAGATCTAGTAATAGTTCTAATTGCTATTCTAATTTTGAAGTGTATGAGTTTAAACTATATTTTGAGATATTCATGAAAATGTAAAGTACAAGAAAAAAAATCTGAGATTTCTACTTTTAATTATATTCACAGCTACTCTGAAAGTATTATGACTTGTGGCCTGTGATCATAATTTAAGAAAATGCTGAATTTTAGCGCTGAGTGTGAATAATTTGTTTGTTTGCTTGCTTACTTTGTTTTATTTTCTAATTCAAGATCACAGATTGAATGCTTTATGTCGGTCTGTGGACCCCAGGTACAGACCCTACTGTTTAAGAGAATGCAGAGTCTTTATTTTTGTTTTCAAATTTGTCTGTTTAGAAAATATAATCACTGACATAAAAAAATCTGAAAAGGTACACATCGTTTATTTTTGTGTTACTTAGTTTTTATCTGGCAAAACTGAATATTAAGAAAGTATTAATCTGCATAAATACTCAGTTATTCTAACTTTACTTTATGTTATATATTTACTTTCCATTGTAGCATAAAACAATGTTATTCCATTGTATAACATGAAAGAGTTCTTGTAAGTTCTGAATGGATACTGAGATAATGATATAAAATTAAGATTGTCAAAATCTATAGTTAATGTTACACCCATAATAAATTAAATTTGTTACCATTATCAATCATCTGATTTTAACAGCATTTCTGAGAATGAAAAATATTATCTTTTGAAAGATGTATTAGCTGAAATAATGTATATCTGTATTATGATAGGTGAGAGTTTTTCCAAATAATAATGTTAAAAGAAACACAGATATATCATTATAAAATGAAATTAATCCAGATCAATTTAACACTTTAACCATCATTATGCAGATGTACATTTAATCTTTAAAATACATTGAAATAAAAGCTGATTTCAGAAGTTTGGTTTACTTACATGTGGACTTTGGCATAAATTAGCAAGTGAGATTTTATAATTCTATGAGGATAAATTCACCTTTATTGAAGTGCAAATTTATTAGAATATGAATTATAAAATCTTCTCCCATGAAGATTGATGGCATGCTTTTTTCAAGTTAAAACTAAGGAAAACAAAATGTTCTCTAGATAGGTTAAAAAATTTTCTCTGGCCTCTTGGAGGTATTTATTAAAATGTCACATTCTTAGTAAGGCCTTTATAAGCCAGCTTTTTTCTTTCTTTCTTTCTTTCTTTTTCTTTGAGACAGAGTCTCAGTCTGTCACCAGGCTGGAGTGCAGTGGTGCAATCTCAGTTCACTGAAACCTCTACCTCTCAGGTTCAAGCGATTCCCCTGCCTCAGTCTCCCGAGTAGCTGGAACTACAGGCGCGCCACCAATCCGGCTAATTTTTTTGTATTTTAGTAGAGACAGGATTTCACCACGTTGGCCAGGATGGTCTAGATCTCCTGACCTTGTGATCCTCCTGCCTTGGCCTCCCAAAGTGCTGGGATTACAGGCTTGAGTCACTGCGCCTAGCCTAGGTCAGCATTTTTAACATTGCAACCCTATGCTATTCTTTCCCTACTTTTATTTTTTCCATGTACATTTAAATGTGTAAAGGATATTATACATTTTGTTTGTTTATTTATTTATTTATTTATTTATTTATTTATTTAGAGATGGGGTTTCGCTCCCGTTGTCCAGGCTGGAGTGTAATGGCGCGATCTCGGCTCACCGCAATCTCCGTCCCCTGGATTCAAGCTATTCTCCTGCCTCAGCCTCCCAAGTAGCTGTGATTACAGTCATGCACTACCACTCCCAGCTAATTTTGTATTTTTTGAGTAGAGACAGGGTTTCTCCATGTCAGCCAGGCTAGTCTGGAACTCCCGACCTCAGGTGATCCGCCTGCCTCGGCCTCCCAAAGTGCTGGGATTACAGGCATGAGCCACTGCCCTCGGCCGGATATCATACATTTTGTTTCTCCTCTTTTCTCTTGTTTACTCTCCACCCTGCCATCTAGATTACAAGCTCCAGGGGTGGAGATAGGCAAGATAGGGGGAAGACAGGGCTTTGTGTTTCTGCAACTCAGACTGCATAACTTGCCTGACACAGACTAGGCACTATATAAACCTATGTTGATAGAGTCTCATTAGTGTTTATAACTGCACTAGTGTGTCCAAACCTCATGAGCTTCCCTTCTTAACTACCCATGTCAGCCTGGCCACTTTTATCAATGCACTCATTTAACTAACCACCAACCCCAGCAATGATTCTCAAATTGCAGCTAAGCATATAGGTAGCATATAGGTAGCCTGGCATTATTACAAAAATTTTGAATCAAAAGATTTGTGTTATCTCTAGACTTAGTGCTCCAGGGACTATTCTTAAGGGCCTTAATTGTAATAATAAAGATTTCTGAGCTCTGGAATTCTAGACTAGTTTCAAAGACTTGGAAACTCTACCTTCCCAAATTTAATTTAATGCCTTCACTCTATAGGCATGCTAATTTCTAACACTTGTTCTAACTACCATGTCAAAAACTGATGGATTTTTCATTCATTCCAGCATGGGGAATTGGGACTCAATACCCAGTAAATCACAGAGGTCCATGGTATTTGGAATCTCAAAGTGATTTGGATTCAGACCAGTGATTTTCATGGATGGCAGCACATATGTTTCACTTGGGGTAACTTTTAAACTCCAGTTACCCCAGTTCTCAATGTTCCGTAGTTTCACTCAGGCATAAATTGCGTTTAAAACTCCCCGGGTGACTCCGCTGTGCAGTTCCTGGGCCAATGTTCTAGCTCTGTTGCATCACTAAGAGTTCAGTCATTCTTAATCAAGGTCTGAACACTCCTTTAATAATCAGTATATTCAATTTGATTGCTACTAAATTTTAGCCATGGGCATTTCAATTGCACTTAGTTGCCATACATCACAGAACAAAATTTGCAGGTTGCAAGGGAGTCTAACAAGAAAGATGGAAAGTTGTGTTTCCTTATCAGTCCAGACAATCTGGGTTAAGATTTTGTCTTCTTTTTATTACAAGTTACAAGACGTTAGAAAAAACAATTCAACCCCACTATGATTTCTTTTCTCTAATGATTGCTCTATTTTGGTTGCCACCAAGATGCCTATCCGACAGTTAGTAGGTATTACAATTTGAGTCTCAGAAAGATTAAGCTCCAGCAGAACAGAGTCTGTGTCTGGCATTCCCAGTTCCTGGAACAAGGCCTGGTACATAGCATGCTATGGTGAATAAAATAGAAACCTGGCAAAGGCTTAAATGGCAGATTAATAGCATTGTCTAATGGTACTCCATCTCAGGATTTGTAAGAGAGTATCAGATCCTTGCATATAATCACAATATTCAAAATAATTCAAAATACCTCATATTTGGGGAGGATACATGCAATTCCTTTCTACAGTCAGTCGTTGGGCCATAATTTGACTCCACATAATTAGCTGTATGTTGTAAGGCTGTGGTTAACCAAGGAAGAAGACAAAAAGAAAAAAGAAAAAAAAAAGAATCTCAGCATCCCAGCTATCACTCCCCGATGGAAATCATTCTCAACATTGGCTATGCATTATAATAATGTGGGTAGCTTTAAAAATTTTCCATACTCTGTGTACTTGGAATATACAAAGGTATGTTCCAAATCAATTTCATCTGATGTTCTGGGTTCATGGACTCAGTTCATCAACCTTTTAAAAGGCTCTTATACATGTGATTCCGATATATGGGCAGGATTTAGAATTATTAAAGTAGGAAAAGTCAAATTTTCTTTCATAAAGAATTATAATTATAGACACTAAGTCACTTAGCAAGGAAGATCACTTATCAAATAAAACAGCACTAAGGAACTTGGAAGGAGATAGTTCCGAATATTTTTCCTGTGCTTTCACATTTAGGTGACTCCCTTACTCTTTCTTGCTGTCTGTTTTTCTTTACGGTCTTCTTACGGAACCTCCTGTTCCCAAGTGTCTTATTCATGTTTTACTCCATATTTTTCAAATGTTAACATGTGCCTATCTGAATCACGTGAAAGCCTTCTTGGCCCTATCTTCAGTGTTTCCATTTCAGGATGTTTGAGATTGGGCTCAAAAATATAACTTTTTATTTTCTTCAGAATTCAAAGGTATATTCTAAGAGTTGCAAAGCAATTATGACCATCTATGTCAGATCGTTTTCATTATCTCAAAAAGAAAAAGAAATCCTCATACATTAGCAGTCATGTCAATTATTTATTCTAGACATTTTATGTAAAGGAAATAACAAAACGTGTTTTTTGTGACTGTGTTCTTTATCTTAGCATAATGTTTTCAAGGTCCATTGATGTTGTAGCATACATTAATATATTATTCAGTTGCATTGCTAACATTAATTTGTATGACTATATATTTTATTCATTCATTCATTAGTTGCTGGGCATTTGTGTTGTTTCCACCTGTGGGATATTATAAACAATGTTTCTAAAGCATTCATGTTTTTATATTAATCATGTTTTCATTTCTCTTGAATATATATGTAGAAATGAAATGAAGGGATCATATGGTAATTCTATGATTAACCTCTGTGGAACTGCCAACCTCTTTTCCAAAGCATTTGCACCATTTTACACTCTCTCCAACAGTGCATGAGAGTTCAATCTTTCACCATAAGTGTGATATTAATTAAAGGGTGGGTTGTAGATGACTTATATCAGATTGTGCACATTCCATTCTATTCCTAGTTTGTTCAGTGTCTTTATCATGTAAGTACATTCGACTTTTTAAATAGCTTTTTCTGTGTCTATTGAGATGATCATCTGTTTTTTAACCCTTATGATATTAATATGGCTTATTATATTAAGTGATTTTCAGATGTTAAAACAACCTTGAACTTCTAAGAGAAATCACATCAGTTATAGCATGTAATTCTTTTGATATGAAACTGGATTTGGTTTACTAGCATTTTTGAAAATATTTACATCTATATTCACATGGACATTTTTTTCTATAATGTCTTTATCGGTTTGGGTGTCAAGATAACACAAGCTTATAGAATTATTGGAAAGTATGTCTTCCTCTTCTATATTGTGTGAAAAAATGTGAATTATTGATTTTGATTTATTTTATTTTATTTTTCTTTAACTTTTAACTTCAGGGCTACACGTGCAAGATGTGCTGGTTTGTTACATAGGTAAATGTATGCCACGGTGGTTTCCTGCACAGATTATCCCATCACCTAAGTATTAAGCCCAATATCCATTAGCTATTTTTCCTGATGCTCTTCCTCTCCCACTTCCATCCCCAACAGACCCTAGTATATGTGTCCATGTATGCTCATAATTCAGTTCCCATTTATAAGTGAGAACATCCGGTGTTTGGTTAACTGTTCCTGTGTTAGCTACATCCATGTTCCTGCAAAGGACATGATCTTTTTAATTTATTTATTTATTTATTTATTTATGGCTGCATAGTATTCTATGGTGTATATGTACCCCATATTTTTTGAAATTTATTCTATCATTGATGGGCATTTGACTTTAGTCAAAAGGAACAAAATTACAGATAGGAGGAATAAGTTCTGATGTTCTATTGCACAGTAGAATTATTGTGGTTAAGAATATAATATTGTGTATATCAAAATAGCTAGAAGAATTGTAAATGTTCTCACCACAAAGAAGTGATAAATTTATGAGGTAATGGATATCCTAAATACCCTGATTTAATTTTTCCACAACGCTTACATGTATCAAACTATCTCTCTGTATCCCACAAATTTGCACAATCATTATGTGTCAATTAAAACAATATTCTATAAAAATAAAAAAATCAATAATCAAAAATCTTTCATCAAGAACATAGCATACCTAGAACAAAATAAATCCCAAATAAGAAATAAGGTTGTATTAAAGAGCAGAAACCAATGAAATTGAAAACAGAAAAAAATAGAGAAATCAATGAACAAAAATGAATTAATTGAAAAGATTAATAAAAATTGATGAGCGTTTGGCAATGTTGTCCAAAAAATAGAGAAGTTGCAAATTGCTAATATCATAGATATAACAAGAGATATCACTGAGGACTTTGAAAGATCTGATGAAGACATCAGAAATATAAAAGGGAGTACTAGGAATGAAAATACACACATAAATTAGACAACAACAAAAAATCAATTTCTCAAAAATACAATTCACTCAAATAAAATAAATAATTTGATTAGCCCTATTCTACTAAGAATATTAAATTACTAATTAAAGAACTCCTCCCAAAAATCTCCAGAACAGAAAATTTTACTGGAAAATTTTATAAAACATTCAACAAAGAATTTACATCAATTTCACGTAGTGTTTTCCAGGATACATCACAACAAATTTCATAAAACTAACATTATTCTGATATTAAAATCAAAGAATACATATTTGCATGCCAATAATTGTCATAAATATAGATGCAAAAGTTCATAGCAAAATGCTCACAACTATAATTCATAAATAAATAAAAATAATTTTATTCCATGATGCAGCGTGGTTTATGTCAAAGATGCAAGGCTGGTTTATATTTCAGAGTCAATTGATATAATCTATTAATAGACTGATGACAAAAAGCTCTCAAATCATATGAACCAATAAAATGAGGTCCATATATTTTTTGGTTAAAAAAAAAAGATGTCTTTTGGAAATTTTAAAAACAGTTTAAGATGTCATATTGAAAACCTCCCCTGTCAAATATCTAAGTCAAAATGTTAAAGTTGAAACATAGCTTCTTTGCAATATCTTAACCATTTCTAAAAATTTAATTTTGTTATCACATTCCATTACTTTTCTGGAAAAAATTTTAACTGTGATTATTCAATAATGATGCCCATAGTTTTAAATATATAGGTAATTTCCATGTACTTTGTATATTGTATTTTTAAGATCTTTGTTTCATGTTAGCATACGTGTTTATGTGTGTGTATTTAGGAATTTAAAAGTGAAAACATGTAAACATCTCAGCTCTTGCCTTTTAAGTAATTATTGTGTTCATGTCACTGTTTTACTTTTGTTAAACAGTTGGAATTTTATGGAGTCAGGGTATCAAGGTATTTTTCTGACATTCCCTATTGATGTAAGTTCTATGGCTAATTTTCTCCCAAATACATACACATACACATGGACATACATCTATGTGCAATATTTTATTATTATTGTGAAATTTAAATTCTAAATCCACATGAGATTTATTTTGGTGTTTTTTATGCTACATAGATCCCACATTGTAATTTCTAAAAACAATATTATTTTGAAAATATTTTTCCCACCTATTTTGGATATATTCTTGATTATATCAAAAGAGTTCTTAAAAACTTTTTTATTTCGTGAAACATTGCAAACTTCAGAATGACAAATCTACTTAGAAAAATAAGATTAAATAATAAACTTAAATTATAAAATTATTCCCTCATTCAAGCTTTTCTTCCTTATGTCAGATTCAACCAATTGAATCAATATGTTTGAAGGACAGACACATAATAATATTTGGATGCATTAGACAATTAAAAGGTGAAAAATACGTAAAATTTACAAAAATGTACCAATGAATTATCTTGTTTAGAACTTAAATGTGAAGGTTGAATGAAAAATAATTCATTAGCTCACAGTTGATATGTTACGTTGTTTCTGGTAAGGAAACTGAAATTTACACATGTAAATTATTTTAAAAATTAGTAGAATATAGTTTGAATTAAATCATTATTCTGTGGAATATTATAAATAATATAGCATTTTAACCAGAGATTTTATGTCCATAAATATTAGTTCTTAGTTTTGATCATTTAAAATCACTTATACTTTAATTTGTATACTTAGTTTCATGAAAATTTTGCCTACTTTATGTTTTTGAACTTAGCACTAAAAACAGAATATAATTCCCAGGAAGATTTCTACAGAGGATTTATTAGATTATGAGATGATGATTCATTTTACAGTCAGTTATAATACAACTGAGAAGTTAGAAAACAAAACGGAGCAGAAAAAAAACGCAAAACCTAAAATAGCAAAGATAAGTCCATTTATTTTAATTATTCTTATATTGAATACATATTTGTTACAAAATAAAGTTTTGCTGATTTACACATCCTGTTTTTACTCCATGAAAACCATGAATATCAAAAAGGTGGGTGAAATAAAAATTGGAATTTAGAAATACTCATACAATGAAGCAGAAATATTTTAATGATAAATTGCCTCTCAAGCTTTTACTCATAGTTACTGCCTTCAGTTTGGATGTATTTTAAAGCATCTGTACCTTGCTTTTCCAGTATATAACCTTTAAAAAGTAACAAAGTAGATTTTAGGTGTAGTTTCTTAAAATCAAGAACATTCCTAATAAAGGGATGTCTAGGCAACAAAATTAAATTTATTTGACCAAACAGGGAATTTATAATAGGAGATTTTATAGCTCAGAAAGTAAAAATAGATGAGAACTACTTAATATTATTTTAATATTTCCTAAGTAAACACTGTATTTTAGTAGAATAAAATTTTAGCAATGCATCCTGATAGAAAAATGATTATAATGAACAATATTGGGTGAGAACACAAAATTGTAATGTTCTTAATCTCATATGTTAGAATAAAGTTGTTAGGATTAATGGAACAAATTATGATTTCACAATAATTTCACTTAAATAGAACCTCTAATTTCTCTGATATGACATAGATCTAGAATTTATTTCACACAAAATACATAACTGAATGTGTGTATATCTGTTTGCAGACTATAATTCGTCTATAGATTGGATTTCAAAATCTATTAGGAAGTTTGTTGGTTCAAATTTGAAACTGAGTTTCCCTGCTGCTATTTTCTGAATGTTTGTGTCCCCCAAAAATTTATATATTGAAATATTATCCCCCAATTATACTCTTAAGAGATGGAGACTTTAGGTTGTGATTAGGTCATGAAAGCAAGCGCAGTCCTCATGACTGGGATTGGTTCAGACAAGAGACCCATGGAATCTTGTTTGCCCATTTCACCATGTGAGCATACAGCACAAATCTCATTATATATGAAGTAGAGTGCAGGTCCTCACCAGACAACAGATCTGCTGGCACCTTGATCTTGGACTTCCCAGACTCTAGAACTGTAAGAAATCGATTTCTGTTGTTCATAAGCCACCCAGTTTATGGAATAATATTACAGCAGCTCTAACAGACTAAGGCATTTGATAATGAAAATAAAATGGTTCATTGCAAGACTACAAGGTTTTACCCTGTACAAAGAGAGAATTAGACTCTTATACGAAATAGCTTTACTAGAAAGTTTTCCAAACAATGTTTAATATTGTCATTGTGTTATCTCTATTATGAGAATGTTTTCCTGGTCATTTATATCTTGTTCATCACTACATTAATAATTTAAGAATCACTTTCACACAATTACTACGAATCATTGTGTGGATATTATAACAACTCTAGTAACTACCATTTTGTTCAGTGACCTCAAAATTCATTTTATTCAACAAAATTATTCTTTATTATATGTGAGGAAAGAAACTTTATATATTTAAAAATTTTAAATGTGCTTATTTTACTATAGATATGTAAATTAGCTGCAAAAGACAATTGTCTAAGATTTAGTAAACCCATATAGACATATTAATTATTGCTTCCTTGATTAGAAGAATTTCTATGACATTAATTGTATAGTATTTATCTCTCTTAATATCTGTGTACAGATCTACACAGACATCTGCAATCAAAGTATAAAATACTGCTTATTTATCTGGCAGTACATAATTTTGAAACCATGAAAAGTAATGTCAGTTGCTTAAAAGTTAATCTTTTCTGTAGCAAAAGTTAAAAACACTACTATCTCAATATTTTTGTTAGGAACATAGCAGTCAGTGAGCATTACATTAATAAAAAGTCACCCTGATGAGCATAATAAAGAAACAGTTCAGTGGCCTAAGAAAGCAGTTTTGTTATTATGTAGTAGACAAATAGGCACCAATGGACATAATTATTTCCTTAAATATGTTTTGAGGGGAACATAAATTACAATGCAATTCAACTTTCCAGAACATGTGCCTCTTTAGGATAAATTTACCTTGCTTTCCTCATTGAATACAAATGTTAATACCATCACTCTTTTTTTCTACTCTCCTCCTGAGTCTCCTTTTTGACTAGACCAATATCCAAGACTAGTGTGCACTTTGTAACTCCACTGCAAAGCACATTTACTTCCTAATAATCTAGGGACTTAAATGCAGTTTCCTCTAGGTATCATTGAGAGATGGTTCTAAGGATTAATAAAATATGGCCTATGAGACTGTTATCTTGCTCTTACCTGCTTTTCCTTCAGATGGTGTACAGGATAATCACAGATCAGATTGTTTAAAGAAATATACCTATATTCTTAAAATAGCCAGCAATTTTCACATATAGATTAAATAAGAATAAATTCATATAAATTATTTATTATAAATTCCCTGGATCATTCATTAATGTATTCATTGAGCAAACTTTGGTTGAATAACTATACCTATAACATTCTTTTAGGTTCTGGTTGTAGAAATATTTGTATCAATATGTCACATTTATATTAATGTCCAGGTGAATGAAATTTTTATTTTAAAATTATTTTTAAATGTTATATTTTTATGATGCTTTAAATCGCCAATATTTTACAAATGAAATGTGTTCATTTATTCATTCATTCCTCTCTGGGAACTTAGAATACAATATGGAAGAGACACATGATGAACAAATTAAAAATTCATAGCTCCTCACTCAATATGCTCTTTCTGAAGAAGGAAACATTACCCAAGGACCAGTCTGACCTCGGGAACCCTCACTTCAGCTCCAGACTTGGAATGCAAACTTGGGAATGGAGCTACAGTGGCCCTGACCCATAGCAAGTTAAGTATTTGTGCTCATCCACAAGGTACCTGGGAGACTGAGGATTTAAAAAATTGAGATAGAATTCATATGCCATAAAATTCACTCTTTTGGAAGCGCACAATTGAGGGAAGAGCCAAGACAGTTAACTAGACTCAGCCAAGAAGAGCATCTCTTACCAAGAGACCAGACTGTCAAGAAGACCAGCACACTCTGAAGAAATACTTGAAAGGAAGTCATTGAAAGTGGAAAGCGGGGGGATGCAAACTCTGAGATGAAGGGGGAGGAAGCTGGGATCCCCGCATGGCGTTACCGATCACAAGCACTCATTCTTGGCCCAAAGTGGCTCCTAAGGATGGGCTGATTTAAATATAGTGACCCACTCTCACTACAGACCAGCAGAATTCTAGCTTCAACAGACCTCACAACCCCCACGGACATTTGAGCTGGCAGGAAGAGCTGTTTGGAGAGTTGGCAAGGACAGGACTCCAGGCTGTGTGGAGCCTAGAGCGTTTGGCCTGGGAACAGCAGCAATGAAGTGTGGTCAGTTATGCCCATCCTTCAAGGCTTGCCATGCTCCTGTAGGTGGTTTTGGGATTTCTTGACTATCGTACCTGTACAGGGACTGAACAGGGCAATCTTGCCAGTGGAATGGGATCAGTCTGATCTGATTTCACCCCTGCTTGCTGGCCTCTCCCAGGGTTCCTGCCTGGCCACATCCACTTATGGCAAAGCCTCAGATGCCCAACTGGGGCACTTCTCAGTGGCCACTGCCATAGCTCCTTCACCTGCAAATCCCACCTAAGCATCAGAGAGCTTCTGCCAACAGGTACCTTCTAGCATGCACCTGCTTGCTCTCTCCCCCTACTGTTGTGTAGGCACACACTTGCCTGCAGCATCCCCCCACCATTTTGTTAGTGTGTAAACATGTGTGGACCCAATGAGCCTACCATCCTGCTGCCTCTGCTATGTGCAAGTGCAGACCCCGCTGCCGCCAAAACAAAGTGCTTTTGCCAGCATCTCCATCACTGTGTTGTTGCCAGTGTACTGGGAACACTTCACCCCTTTCAGTAGCAGGTGATAAACCTTGAGTGGCCACACAACAATGTCGTGGGCCTGATCCCATACCTCAGACTTAGAGCAAGCAGCCTAGGACTGCAGAGCTGAGCCTTGTTTCCCTGATATTGTCCAGAAATGAAGCCAGTTGACTGAAATCAACTAAAACTACAGTCAAACCCCCAAGGGTACCTATGAATGTAAAATCAAAAAGTCTCACCCAAAGGAAAGTGACTTTAAAGAACCAAAGATCAGAAAGAACTAGTGCAAGAACTCTAGCAATGCAAAAAGCCAAAGTGTCTTCTTACCTCCAAATGACTGCAATAGCTCCCCAGAAATGATTCTTAACCAGACGGAAATGTCTGGAATAACAGACATAGAATTTAGAATCTGAATGGCAATTAAGATTATTGAGATTCAGGAGAAAGTTGAAACACAATCTAAGGAAAATAAGGAATCCAATAAAATTATGCAAAAGCTGAAAGATAAAATAGCTATTTTAAGAAGGAATCAAACCGATTTGATAAACTTAGTAAAAGTTTAGCTCAGTACAACAGCTGAAAAACTTAGTACAGGAATTTCATATCTATAAGAATTTCATAATATAATCAAAAATATTCACAGCAAAAGTGGTCAAGCTAAGGAAATAATCTCAGAATCTCAGAGCTTGAAGACTGTTTTCTCAAATCAAATCAGTCAGACAAAAATAAAAAAAAGAATATTAAAGAATGAATGAAACATCTGAGAAATATGTGATTATGTAAAGAGAACAAATCTATGACACATTGGCTTCCTTGAGAGGGAGAGAGAACAAACAAATGGAAAACATATTTGAGGGTATTTTCCATAAAAAATTCCTGAAACTTGCTAGAGAGGTCAACTTGCAAATTCAAAATATTTGAAGAACACATATAAGATAAGAGGTAAGACAATAATCTTCCGAACACAAATTCATCAGATTCTCTAAGGTCAACATAAAAGAAAAAATATTAAAGGCAGCTAGCAAGAAGGGGCAGGCAGGTCACCTACAAAAATAGAATCATCGGGCTAACAGCAGAACTTTCAGCAGAAACCCTAAAAGCCAGAAGGTATTGGGGGTCTATATTCAGCATCCTTAAAGAAAATAAATTCTGTACAATGATTTTATATACAGACAAAGTAAGCTTAATATGCAAAGGAGAAATGAAACCCTTTGTATATGAACAGACACTAAGGGGATTTATTACCACCAGGTACACTTGACAAGAGGTCTTTAAGGAATCACTGAGCATGGAAATGAAAGACCGTTACCAGACACCAAAAGAAAACACAATTTCATAGAAGATTTATACAATAAAGCAACTGTACAATTAAGTCTGCATATAACCAGCTAACAACACAATGACAGGATCAAATCACACATATCCATATTAACCTTGACTATAAATGGACTTAATGTCCCACGTACAAGGCACAGTGGCAAGTTGAATAAAGAAACAAGACCCAACTATCTACTGTTTTCAGAGACCATTCTCATATGCAGTGATACCCATAGGTTCAAAGTAAAGGGATGGAAAAAAAATCTACCAAGCAAATGGGAAACGCAAAAGAGAAGGGATTGCTATGCTTATTTCAGATAAAACAGACTTTAAATGAACAATAGTCAAAAAGGACAAAGAAAGATATTACACAATGAAAAGTACTCAACAAGAAGACAACTATCATAAATATATATACACTCAACACTAGACCACTCAGATTCAAAAAAGAAGTTCCTAAAGACCTGTAAAGAGACTGAGATAATCACACAATAATAGTGACAGACTTAAATACCCCACTGATGGCATTTGACAGATCATTGAGGCAGAAAACGAACAAAGTTATTTGGGACCTAAACTCAAACTTTGACCAAATAGACCTAATGGATATCTACAGAACATTCCAACCAATAACAACAGAATATACATTCTTCATATCTGCAGATGGCACACACACTAAAATTGAGCGCATGCTCAGTCATAAAGCAATTCTCTCAACAAAATCAAAAACACCAAAATCAGACCAACCACACTCTCAGACCACATTACAATCAAAATAGAAACTAGTACAAAGATCTCTTAAAATGATGCAATTACATGGAAATTAAACAACCCGCTCCTGAATAACTCCTGAGTAAACAATAAAATTAGGGCAGAAATCAAGAACTTCTTTGAAACTAATGAAAACAAAGACACAACATACCAGAATCTCTGGTACACAGCTAAAACAATGTTAAGAGGAGAGATGACAGTGCTAAACACTTACATCAAAAAATTAGATCTCGAATGAACAACCTGACATCACACTTAAAGGAACTCGAAGAAATAGCGCAAATCAATTCCAAAGCCAGCAGAAGGAAAGAACCAAAATTAGAGCCAAACTGAATGAAACTGAGATGCTAAAAAAAATGCAAAAGATAGATGAACCCAAAATTTGTTTCTTTTAAAGCATTTATTTTAGGTTTAGAGGTTGATTTGCAGGTTTGTTATATAACTAAATTGCACGTCACAGGGGTTTGGTGTACAGATAATTTTGTCACCCACGTAGTTAGCATAGAGCCTGATAGGTAGCTTTTTAATCCTTGCCACCTTCCACCCTTCACACTCAAGTAGATCCTCGTGGCAATAGTTCCCTTCTTTGTGTTCATGTGTACTTAATGTTTTGCTGCCACTTATAAGTGAAAACATTCAGTATTTGGTTTTCTCTTCCTGGCTTAGTTTTCTTAGGATGCTGGCCTCCAGCTTTATCCATGTTGCTGGCAAAGGACATGATCTCATTCTTTTTAATGGCCGTGTGGTATTCCAGGATGAATATGTAGATTTTCTTTATTCAGTCTAATCTTGATGGGCATCTAAGTTGATTTTGTGTCTTTGTTATTGTGAATAATGCTGTGATGAACACACAAACGTATGTCTTAAAATAGAATGATTTATATTCTTTTGGTTATATACCCAGTAGTGGGATTCCTCTGTCAAATTGTAATTCTGTGTTAAGTTATTTGAGGAATCACCAAACTCTGCTTTCTGCAATGGCTGCGCTAATTTACCTTTCTACCTGCAGTATATAAGCATTTCCTTTTTTCCACATCCTTGCCAGCATCTGTTTTTGTTGTTGTTATTGTTGTTGGTTTGTTTGTTTGTTATTTGTTTTACTTTTAATAATAGCCATTCTGAGGGATGTAAAATAGTATCTCATTGTGACTTTTATTTGCATTTCCCAAATGGTTAATGTTGTTGAGCATTTTTTCGTATGATTCTTGACTGCATGTCTGTCTTCTTTTGAAAAGTGTCTGTTCACATCCTTTGCCCACTTTTTAATGAGGTTATGTGTTCTTTGCTTATTGATTTGTTTTTTTTGTTTTGTTTTTCTTTTTGTTTGTTTTTTTTTTTTTTTTTTTTTTTTTTTTTGAGATGGAGTCTCGCTCAGTCGCCCAGGCTGGAGTGCAGTGGCGTGATCTGGGCTCACTGCAAGCTCCGCCTCCAGGGTTCACGCCAGTCTCCTGCCTCAGCCTCCCGAGTAGCTGGGACTACAGGCGCCCGCTGCCACGCTATAGATGCTGGATATTAGCCCTTTGTCAGATGCATTGTGTGGAAAAATGTTCTCCCATTCTGTAGGTTGTCTGTTTACTCTGTTGACAATTTATTTTGCTGTGTAGAAGCTCTTTAGTTTGATGAGATCCCATTTGTCTATTTTTGCTTTTGTTGTAATTGCTTTTGGCATCTTCGTCATTAAATCTTTGCCCATTGCTATGTCCAGAATGGTATTGCCTAGGTTGTCTTCCAGGCTTCTTATAGGTTGGAGTTTGACATTAAAGTCTTTAATCCATCTTGAGTTGATTTTTTATATGGTATAAGAAAGGGGCCCAGTTTCAGTCTTGTGCATATGGCTAGCCAGTTATCCTACCACCATTTATTGAATAAGGTGTTCTTGCTTTATTGCTTTTTTTAATCAGCTTTGTCAGAGATCAGACGGGTGGAGTTGTGCAGCCTTATTTCTGGGTTCTCTAATTTGTTCCATTGGTCTATGCATCTGTTTTTGTACCAGTAACATGCTGTTTTGTAGTATAAAGTCAGGTAGCATGATGCCTATAGCTTTGTTCTTTTTGCTTAGGATTGTCTTGGCTATTCTGTTTTTGTTGTTGTTGTTGTTGCTGTTGTTACATATGAATTTAAAAATAGATTTTTCTAGTTCTGTGATGTATGCTATGGAAAGCAGTGTGGTGATTCCTCAAAGACCTAAAACCATACCCACCACTTGACCCAGCAACATCATCACTAAGTATATATTCAAAGAAATATGTATCATTCTATCATAAAGACACATGCACAAATATGTTCACTGCAGCACTATTCACAATAGCAAAGACATGGAATCAACCTAAATACCCATCAATGTTAGACTGTATAAGTAAAACACGATACATATATACCATGGAACACTTTGTAGCAATAAAAAAATAACAAGATCATGCTCTTTGCAGGAACATGAATGAAGATGAAGCTCATCATTCTTAGCCAACTAAGGCAGAAACAGAAAACCAAATACTGCATGTTCTCACTTATAAATGGGAACTAAATGATGAGAACACATGGAAACATAGAGGGGGACAACAAACACTATGATTATATTCACTTTACAATGGAACACCTTGCAACATAATTAGTAAAACAGAGAAAACGTCTGCACAGAAATGTCAGAGTTACATATACATGAGGCACTCAGTAAATTTCCTTTCACTCAGAATTTTAAGAAAATAATATAGTTAAAACATTTTTAAATACGAATATCCACATTATATTTGTATCTTTAAAATCAAGAACACTCAAACATTAATATTTTACAATGCTGAAAAAATTTCTGCCCCCAAGAGAATATGTGATACGATTTTACAAATTATTCACTTTATAATTTAAAAGCTTACTGTCATCTTATGTCTCCCAGAGTATGTGCATGTATATGCACATATACACAAACACATACACACATATATGCACGCAAAAATGTTTATATATGTAATTTTGGGTTGATAACATTTGTAATTTTTCTGAAAGACCAAAGAAAACTAAAAAATCCAAATGTATGCACACACATACATATACACACACACATATACACACACACATATATATGTATATATACACACACACAGGTTTTTGATATATATGTATCAGAGTATAACATATACATATATATATGAGTCTAATCAGAGTATATCTCTGATTTCTGTGAATCTTGTTGGCTTTATAGACAAGATTTTTAAAGTCTACATCATGACTTTTAAAAGTTACAGGATGAATTCCTTCATGCAGCTGATTTTTGATGATTTCACAAGGACAAACTTTAGTTATTTGAAATTCATCACTAGCATTTTCCCAAAGATACATAAATAGTATGGTGCAGCACCGAATACATTTAAAATGAACTAATCACAAAATCATATCATGATGAAATATGTGTCAAAAAAATGGCATAGCCATGTTTATCTTAAACCAAGCATAGTCATCCACAGTCATTAAAGGTGGTCAGTTTGCAAAATGAAAATGAGATTTAAGGGTAAATATTCATATTTATTCCAGTGGTTCAAACAGAATAGCAAGAATGTGAGCCTATAAATACCTAAACTTTTGTAAGGTTAAGTGAAAAGTTAAGGAAAGGGAATATAATCATACTTTTAAAAATAAGGCAAGAAATTGTTTCTATAAGACAGAGCTATGATTATGCTATATTATAACATTGGTAAAATAGTGGACAACAAAACAAAGAGAATAAAAAGTATGAAATTAAGTCATTTTAAACTGTGAAACTCCTATTTGTTAGAAAAACATTACAAATCCATGGGTACATCAATTCAATAAATCTTATTTTAAAAAGTAGCTATACATAAGAAAAAAATAAAGTATGATTCCATCACACTACATGAGACAAAATTCCCAAATAAGTTAACCATATTAGTCCACTTTCATGCTGTTACGTTGTCAATAAAGACATACCCAAGGCTGGATAATTTATAAAGGAAAGACGTGTAATTGACTCACAACTCAGCATGGTTGAGGAGGACTCAGGAAATTTATAATCATGGCTGAAGAGGAAACAAACACATCCTTTTTCACATAGCCACATGAAGGAGAAATGCTGAGCAAAGGGGTAAAAGTCCCTTATGAAGCCATCAGATCTCATGAGAACTCACTCACTCTCACAAGAACAGCATAGAGGGAACAGCACCCATGATTAATTTATTTACCACCAGGCCCCTCCCACAACACATGGGGATTAATTATGGGAACTACAATTCAAGATGAGATTTGGGTGGGGACACAGAGCCAAACCATATCATTCCACCCCTGACTCCTCCCAAATCTCATGTTCTCACATTTCCAAACACAATCATGTCTTTCAAGCAGTCCCCAAAAGTCTCAGTTCACTCCATCATTAACCCAAAAGTCCACCTCCAAAGTCTAATCTGAGACGAGACAAGTCCCTTCTGTCTATGAGCCTGTAAAGTCAATAGCAAGTTGTTACTTCCTAGATACAATGAGAGTACAGGCATTGGGTAAATAGAAGCATTCCAAATGGGGGAATTGACCAAACGAAGGGCTACAATTCACATACAAGTCCAACATCCAGCAGGACAGTCAAATCTTAAAACTCTGAAATAGTCTCGTTTGTCTCCATGTCTCACATCCAGGTGACAGTGATGCAAAAGGTGGGCTTGCATGACCTTGGGTAGCTCAACCCCTGTGGTTTTGCAGGGTACAGCTTCCCTCCTGACTACCTTCACAGGCTGGTGTTGAGTGTCTGTGGGTTTTCCAGGTGCACGGTGCAAGCTGTTGGTGAATCTACCATTCTGGGGTCTGGAGAACAATGTCCCTCCTCTCATAGCTCCACTAAATAGCGCCCTGGCAGGGATTCTGTATTGGGGTGCCCACCCCACATTTCCTTTCCACACAGTCCTAGTAGAAGTTCTCCATGATGGCTCCACTCCTGCAGCAAACTTCTGCTTGGACAATCAGGTGTTTCCATACATCCTCTGAAACCTAGGAGGAGGTTCCCAAACTTCCATTATTGACTTCTGTGCACCACCAGGCTCAATACCACATGGAAGCTGCCAAGGCTTGGGATTTGCAACCTCTGAAGCCATAGACTGAGTTGTACTTTGGCTCATTTTAGCCACAGCTGGAGCAGGGGGGATGGAGGGCACCAAGTCCCTAGGCTGCACACAGCCAGGACGCCCTGAGTTTGGCTCACGAAACCATATTTTTCTTCTATGATTCTAGGCCTGTGATGGAAGGGGCTGCCATTAAGACCTCTGGCATGCCCTGGAGACATTTTTCCTAATTGTCTTGGTGACTAACATTTGACTCCTCATTACTTATGCAAATTTGTGCAGTCAATTTGAATTACTCCCCAGAAAACTGGTTTCCCTTTTCTATCGCATTGTCAGGCTGCAAATTTTCCAAACTTTCATGATATGCTTCCTCTTGAATGCCTTGCCACTTAGAAATTTCTTCCAGTAGATATCATAAATCATCTTTCTCAAGTTCAACATTCCACAGATCTCTAGGGCAGTGGCAAAATGCCACCAATCTCTTCACTAAAACATAACAGCAGTCACCTTTATTGTAGTTTCCAACAAGTTCCTCATCTCCATCTGAGACCATCTCAGCCTGGACTTCATTGCCCATATCACTATCAAAGCTGTTCAAAAAGTCTCTCAGAAATTTCAAACTTTTCCATATCTTCCTGTATTCTTCTGAGAATACAGGAAACCTCTGTATTAAACCGCCAAACCATTGAAACCTCTGCCTGTTACCCAGTTCCAAAGTTATTTCAGCATTTTCAGGTATCTCTACAACAGTGTCCCACTACCTCGTACCAATTTACTGCATTAGTTCATTCTTACACTGCTAATAAAGAAATACCTGAGACTGAGTAATTTATAAAGGAAAGAGGTTTAATGGACTCACTGTTAAGCATGACTGGGAGGCCTAAAGAAACTTACAATCATGGTGGAAGGGGAAGCAAACACATCCTTCTTCACATGGCAGCAGGAAGGAGAAGTACCGAGCAGAAGGGTGAAAAGCCCCTTTTAAAACCATCAGACCTCATGAGAAGTCACTCACTGTGATGAGGACGGCAGGAAGATAACCACTCCGTACTTTCAATTACCTCCCACCAGGTTCCTCTCATTACATGTAGGGACTATGGGAACTACAGTTCAAGATGATATTTGGATGGGATACTGCAAAACCATATCATGGGTGGGGATACAGTAAAACCATATCAATTTAGGACATAAATATTTAAAGAAAAACTCTCAAATAACATCAAGCAAATAAGATACTATTATTGTGATATTGAGTAGAATAGAAATTGTAAATAAAATGAAAGTATAAGGATCAAAATGAAGATTAAAATGTTCTATATATACTTTAAATATTTTTTCTGAACAAAGAAAATAAAACGAATAATATTAAAATATAAGCAAACAATTGAGAGAAGATATTTCAAAGCGTGTAATTAACCAAGAATTTTTAACCAAAATATATTGCAGAATTTCTTCAAAGCAACAAGGTTTAAAAAAAACACAAAAATATGCCGAGGATATAATCAAACACAAAAGTAAATAATTCAAAATGCTCTCAAAATAATTATGTGAAAAGAGGTTGAATTTTACACACAATGCAGACAATACATAATGAAACAACAGTGAGATATCATTTCACTCACATCATATTAATAAACTTGTTTGTTAAAAAATAAACGTTATTTTTTACAGTATGTTGCATTTTAGCAAAATAATGTTTATTTTGCATTTGACTACATTTTTTAGTCATGTGCTGCATAATGATGTTTTGGTCAATGGCAGTCTCCATATATGACAGCGGTCCCATAAGATGATAATTGAGCTGCAATATTCATATCACATACTGACATAGCTATTACAATGTTGTAGTACAACACGTTACCTTTTCTATGTTTAGAGAAGATTAGATACATAAATACTTACTATTGTTTTACAATTGCCAATAGTATTCACTACAAGAACATGCTATACAGGTTTGTAGCACAGGAGCAATAGGCTATACCCATATAGCCTAGGTATATAGTGGATGATGACATCTAGGTTTCTGTAATACATTCTGTGATGTTCTCATGACAAAATTGCTTCATGACATATATCTGAGAACATATTCCCTTTATTAGGCAATGCATGACTACGTTTTAGATTTACAGAAAACTGTGAAAATTGTTCAGAGCTCTTATGTAGATCACACCCAGGTTCTTCTATTATTAATATCTTCTATTAGAATTGAATTTTATTTATTGGTTTATGAATAAACCAGTATTTACACATTATTACTAACTAAAATCTGTACTGTATTTAGATTGCCCTCGTTATTTAGTTTGCTTTTTTTTTTTTTTAATTTCCAAGATCTCATCCATGATATTTTTCTTATTACACTAAGGTTATTGGTTTGGGGGAAAAACACACAGAGAATACGTGAATTTTTATCAAAAGATATCAAAGATACATGCTATTCATGTCACATCACTGTTCATGTTGACACATTGACCTTGATCACCTGGATATGGTAGTATTTGTCAAGTTTCTCTACTCCAAAGGTAATATTTCCCCCTTTCCACACTGTACTCTTTGGAGAAACATATTATGCCGAACACATCATCAGGGCAGTTAATTTTCACTTTTTTGAGGATGGAATATCTACATAAATTATTTGAAATTCTTCTACATGCAATATTTGTCTCCTTTTCTGATTTATTTATGTTTTCAATCATTTATATCATTACAGATTAATGAATATTTATGTTATACTCTGGTTACATTCAATAACACATTTGTGGGCTTTTTGTTCAAATTGTTCTGACTGTGGCTATTAAAAGCTATTTCTTTTGGTTACAGTTTCCCTACTTATGGCTACGTTTTAACGTATTATCTTGCAGTATTTTTTTTTAACAAGTCCTCACTCTCTGGAACTATAAGATACTCCAAAATAATCTTGTGTATTTCCTACCCCAGCCTTACAAACAGCCATTTCTTCAAGGAGTCCTTGATCCTTTTATTGTAGAATTGTATTACAAATCAAGATCCGGGTGCTAGATCTATGTATGATAACTGGAGGACCCTTGCTTCCAGGTCCTCTCTGCTGAAAAAGCAATTAAATATATGAGTATACTATTAAATGTATAAATATGTGCATAAATACCTATCCCTCTGTACCTATAGTTAACTATACATGAACTTACACTAATGTCTCCCACTCTAATCCTATAGCACATGGATTTGCCTCACCACCCCCCTTACTTTTCTAAAGAGTGTCACTCCATCAATGAGAAATCTGACTCCCACCATTCACCCTATATTTGCTTTATTGCTCATTCCCAGTGTACATATATAGCAGTGTCAAAAATGTTAATCAATAACCTTGCAGGACACAATTTATCAACTAGATTATGGTGCTTATAGGCCTTTTCTTTTACATTTAGTCTTACAAATTTCAACCATTTTCAAAGTTACTAGATCAACAGCTTTCTCCCCCAATGTCCTTCAATAAAGTTGTTTTATACATCTGACATGCAGTTAAATCATTTTGTAACATTCTTCATTTTATTCTGCAATCGCCATCATCAATGTTTCTTAAATTTGCATACATAAACGTCCACTATTTGTGTTGTAAAGTGCAATTGACTTTGGCATGCATAGTGTCATATTTCCACAATTACATTTACATATAGAATAGAAACAACAGAATACAGGAGAATCCCTGAATATGCAGGAATTAATGATACATTTAAAAAAGAAATATGAAGGGAAACTAAAAAGTATATATATTTTTAAATAGCAAGGAATAAATCAAAAGTTAAATTGGAAAATACTCTTTCCCTGAAAAAGAATTAAAAAACTCTCTATTAAGATTAGTAAATGCAGCTGAAACAGAAAATTCACCCCACAAATAAATTTTCTGTTTCACCTATTTAACCCTCCTCCTACTCTCCAACCTTCACAAACACTGATATTTCCATCACTGTAGCTTCATCATTCCAGAATGCCATATAATTGTAATCACACAGTATATAGCATTTGCATACAACTTTTTATCATTTAGAAATGTGCATTCTAAGTTTCCTCCATTTTTTATGTCTTCATAGCTCCTTATTCTTTATAGCTAAATAAAAACCCATTGTATGTGTGAAGTATGTCCAACATTTTGTTTATTTACCTACTGAAGGACATCTTGGTTGCATTCTTTACATACAAACTTACTTCTAATTTGGGGGAGTTATGAAAAAGTTTTCTATACACATTTGTGCAAAATAAAACATGTTGACTTTTTAAATGTCAGTCTATTTCTGGGTTTTCAGTTATGTTTCATTGATCTATGAATCTATTCTTGAGCAAATACCAGGCTGTCTTCATTAGTATAAATTTATATTATGTTAAAATTGAGTAGTATTAATTTTTCAACTTTCTTTTTTTTTTTTTTGAGTACAGTGCTGTCTATTGTATGTCTTTGACCTTTCCATATAAATTTTAGAATCTGTGTACTGATGCCTAAATAGTTTTTTGATGGAATTTTGATTGGGGCCACATTGACTCTGTAGAACAAACTGGGAAGAACTGGCAGCTTAACAACACTGAGTCTTCCAATGTATGAACATGGAATACATCTCCATTTATTTAGGTCTTTGATTTAACTTCAACACAATTTTATAGTTTTCTGCATATTGATCCCATATATATTTTGAAAGATTTATATCTTTCTTACATTTTTAATATTATAAATAATTTTTTTCAGCTTTTATAATCAGGAGGTTCATGTGCAGATTTACTACTAAAGTATATGGTGTGATGCTTAACTTTGGGGTATGCAGTTGAATACATCACCCAGATAATGAGCATAGTACCCAATAGGTAGTTTTTCAACATTTGCCCTACTTCCTCACTTGCACCTCTAGTAGTCTTTAGCATCTGATGTTTTCATATTTATGTCAAAGTGTACCCAATGTTTATCTCCTTATACATGAGAACATATGGTATTTAGTTTTCTGTTTCTGGATTAGTTTGTTCATAATAATGGCCTCCAGCTGCATCCATGTTGCTATAAAGGACATAATTTCATTCTTTTTTATGGCCGCATAGTATTTCATGGTATATATCTAACACATTTTCTTTATTTCATCTAGGTTGATTCCAAGTTTTTGCTACTGTGAGTAGTGCTGCAATGAACATATGGGTGCACATGTCCTTTGGGTAGAACAATTTATTTTACTTTGAGTATATACCCAGTAATGGGATTTCTGGGTCAAATGATAGCTCAAATCTTAGTTATTTGAGAAATCTCCATAAAACCTATAGAATGAAAGATAATATTCCCAAACTATGTATCCAACAAAGGTCTAATATCCAGAATCTATAAGGAACTTACACAATTCAACAAGCATAAAACAAATCACCTCATTAAAAAATAAGCAAAAAGATTTGAATATATACTTCTCTAAAGAAGACATACAAGCAGTCAACAAACATATGAAACATTTCTCATAATCACTAATCATCAGATAAAGGCAAATTAAAGCCACAATGAGATACTATTTCACACAAGTTAGAATAACTTGTAAAAAAGTCAGAAAATAACAGGTGTTGGTGAAGTTGTAGACCAAAAGGGACACTAGTACACTGTTGGTGAGTTTAAGTTCGTGATGTAAATTAGTTCAGCCACTGTGGAAACACTTTTAAATTTTAAATTCCCATTTTTTAGTAAGATATAAAATGCAAAATGATTTTTACATATTAGCCTTGTGTCCTGTGACCTTCTACATCATATAATAGTATCTTGGTGAATGTTCTATATGAGTTTGAGATGAGTAAATATTCTGCTAGTGTTGAGGATGGAGTATTCTATCAATATCAGTTAGACAAAGTTGGTTGATAGTGCTATTCACTACCACTACATCTTTATTGATTTACGCCTGTTTGATTTATAAATTATTGAAAGAGAAATGTTAAAGTCAGTAATTTTTTTGATGTGAGTTACTGCCTCTTATAGGTTGACACTGTGTTGTTAGATGCATACAAGTTTAGGATTTGTTATATCTTCTTGAGGAATGACCCCTTTATTGTTATGTGGTGTCCCTTTATTAGTCCTGAAAAAAAATTTTTATTTGAAATTCTGCTTGGTCTGAAATTAAAATAGTAACCGCAGTATTTTTTTTCACTGATGTTAGCATGGTATACCTTTCCCATCTCTCCTTTAAACTATTTGGTTCTATATTTATTTATTGTATACAACATACAGTGAGGACTTGTTTCTATAAACATTCTGACTGTCTCTACCTTAGAATTAGTGTATTACTACTGTTCCCATTTACAGTTACTGCTAATATAGTTGAGTTAAACATTTCTTAGTCCTTGTTTGTAATCTTGTCCTACTTATTGCACTTTGTTTCTTTTTACTTATTCCCCTTTGTTCAGCCTTTTTTGTTGTTTTTATTCAGCATTTTAGATCACTGAATTTTTCTCTCATCTATGAGCATATTAACTATATCTTACTTTATTATCTTTAATGGTTATCCTACAGTCTTCAATATATGTTTTTAACTAATGTACTCTAACTTCAAATATCACTACACCATTTCACATATAATGTAGGTACCTTTGAGTGTTATAAATTTCTCCCTCTCATATAGATATCACTGTTTTAATTCATTTCGCTTATCCATAGGTTATAATTACCCAGTACACTGTTACCCTTATTACTTTGAACAAAGTTATTTGTTAGATAAATTAAAATAAAGCTTAAAATATACTTTATCCCTATAGATTCCCTCTCTGATGCTCTTTGTGTAGATCTAAGTTTCTGACCTATGTTATTTTTCTCCTTTCTGAAGAAGATTTTACAACATTTTTAAAAGAAATTTCTGCTGATACTATATTTTCTCTGTTCTGAGGAAGTATTTTTTTCTCCTCATTTTTGAAGGATAATATTACTGGCTATAAAATTCTAGGTGGCTGGTTATTTTCTTTGAACACTTTACCCTATTGTTTTCTTATTTGTATAATTTCAGACAAAAAATCAGCTGTAATTATTTACTAGTTTCTCTAAAGTTAGGATAATTAGGAATATACATATAGTTATATGGTATTTATACATAATAAAGCATATGGTTTAATTAAAACAAAACAAAAACCGTTGGAACAAAGGATATAGCATTGACTCCACTTTTCACTCTCAATGTAATTTACACCATACTCTGATCTACCCTTTCTTGCAGGGGCATGGTTTTGTCAAGTTATTCCCTTTGACATCTGGTTTTAAATAAGTTTTAGTGAATGAAAGTTACTGATGAGAGATATGAACTTAGTAGCTAGAGAAAGGAAGGAATATTTACAATATTTATTTATAAGAGACTAAAAAGTAAAATAGATAATTAAGTTATTTTATTATATAGAACAAGATCAGTGAATTTCTGATTAAACATGAAAAATTACTTTAACCATATTCTTGTTACCACTCTTTCATTTTCTCCTCCTCCTCCTCTACTTTCTCTTCTTCTCCACTTCTCTTTTTCTTCCTTGATCTCTTCTCTTTCTTCTTCTGTAGTTTATTTCCTTCTTTCCCCATTGTCCCATTGTTGTACCTCGTCTTTGGTAAGGGTGAGTTGATTTCCTTGCTGGTTTTCCTTCAAGTCAAGAATGAAAGACCAGAAGAAATCAGAATTTGGTAAACTATTTTTAGCATTGCTTATATCAAAATAGCATACAATGAAGCTATTTCTAGAAGCCATTATAACTACAAATATTTTCCATTGTTATCTTCTCTGCACCTTTATCTTTAGTCAAATCAAAGACAACAATCTAATGTATACAATAGGAAAATATAGAAAAAAGCAACTATAACTTGCAATTAAACAGTTAATGGTATTCTACCTCCATTGTAGCATAGAAAAAAAAAAAGACTACTAAAATACAAAATTTTAAGAAGAGCTGCAAAAATGTAAGAGAAGAATGGAATTAAAATAAAATTTATTTATGACAGAACATCCTATACTATCTTAACTTTGAATCTAAAGTTTTTTTTTTAATTTAAATAATTGAGGGAGAAAGAGTAAGAGAAACTAAGTTTATAAATTGCATAAGTTCTTGAATTCTGACAAAAATATTTTTGACTTTGACACACAGGTATATTATAGAAATCTAGAAATTAATTTCTAAATAAATATGTGTGCATGTGCATGTAACAATTCTTATAGTATTTTCATGAAAAACTGTGCATATGGGAGGTCTATGGTATAGAAATAAAGAATACTGACTCTGAGGTCAAACTGCCTGAATTTAAAGCCTATCTAAATTAGTGACTGTGTGATCATTTATAAGGAGATCAATCTCTAAACTTAAAGTAATAATACTAACATCAAACATGTTTATGAGTCTTAACTTGTATGCGTTTAAAATTCTTTAATATATAGAATTTATTAAGTATTTAATATATGTTAGTTATATCATGGTGAAAAAATAGTCTATGCAATTTAAGCAAATATCAAATAAATGTATATTTTGGTTTATTCATTTGCTTTTTTATCTTTCCTAAAAATAAATGGAATTTGATATTAATAATGTATAAAATAAAACTGAAAATCAAGATAAAATCTTTGGATCTTCACTGCTAAGTTATTCAAACAATTAGAGATAATAGATTGTTAATGGTCATAATCACATAATCATGATCACAGAAACCGACTAGAATTTAATATCTAAATGGTTCATAGAAAGTTTCCATTAATTTTAATATGCTTTCACTCTTCTGATTATATTTTAAATTAATATTTTTGATAGCTGTTTAGTATTTTTATTGGTATGGTCAGTAAGATTTGGATATATGAATCAACATTTCAAGAGAAGAAAGAATGGATAAATATTTTCAAGTTTTGCCCTTAGCACTCTACTCTTTTCTTTCTACAATGTTTCTGTTGAAAATCTCATTGACTACCATTATTTTAACTTTCCCAGTTATGAATATGTCTTAGTTCTACATTAACTTTTCTCTTTAACTGGAGTCAGCATTTTCAACAGTTGCTGGTTTATTTCTATATGTAAAATACTTCCATTTAAAATAATCTAGAGAAAGAGAACTAAATCATAAACATATGTTATTATTAGTTATAGATAAAGAAAATGGACTCTTTTAGAATTTATGTAATATAACTTAAGGTGCAGATTCAGTAACTAGAAAGGCAAAGGCTAAAGCATATGTTTGCAATATAAATCCACTGCCCTTTGTATATGGTACTCTTATACGTAAATGTATCCTAATGCATTACACTGTTATAATAATTCAGTTTTATTATATCACTGTACTTACATCAACATGCATAACGTGCACAATTGGTGTTCCATTCAGATTTAATTTATTTTATTTGCTCTTTCCAGCATTGTATATATGGAGAAAGCCCCTTACACTAAGTTATCTGAATGAACTGCTCTACATTATGCTTTGATGAAGGCATTATTGCTTTGTGTCTCTTTAGGGTATTGCAGATTCAAAAATATAAGGCTTATTAACATGAAACAGCTCCCTGAAGAAAAGCGTTCTGTGGAATCCAATGTTTACAAACATTTATAGCCCTATCCATCTAAAAGCTGTCCATTAGTTACTAGTAAATCAGAATGATTTACATTGAAATGCACTATTGCCTTTAGTGGCCATGCCACAACAGACACACACACACACACAGACCCCACCCATACACCCACACACATCTGTAGATAATATATATATATGATGTGGAATAATACTATTCTGCAATGTCTTCTTCTAAGTTAGAGATCTACACTAACAAATTTAAACAGAGGTACATTGTATATTTATTTTCATATTCAATCCATGACCATTTCTATAGTGACCTGTACCTAAGATTTCTTTTATCTCAACTCTGTATTACCTTGAATTCTGAAAAAAACATGATGATTTCAATCCGGAATAGTAGTATTTCATATCTGCTAACTGGATTGAATGAGTTTCAGTTATAACATAACAAGAGAAATCAAGATTTTATATTAACATATGCATTTGTTAATTTATTAAATATATGTGAATATATATGCACTATGATCTAGTTTCATTAATTTATTCATTTATCTGCCAAGTATTCATTAAGCTCACTAATGTCGTATTTCTAACTCTTTACAGTAGACACAGGTTTGAAAGAAAAAAAATTAAAGGAGGACATAAAAATAAAAAGTAAGGCAAAATGTAATAAACAGATACAGACGCTATCCTTGTATAAGAAAAGACTGGCATCACACAAAAACTGTAATAGGTAAGGTGATAAAATATTGTCTCAACAACTTTTCTGCACACCAAAAAAATAAATAAAATGAGGCACTGCTTTTAGAAAATACTATTTGCCAAAGTAAAGGGAATGCAAATACAAAGAAAAGGGAGCTCTGGAATTCTGATGGAGGCTGGTTGAGGATGGGAGCTCTTACAGTGATAATCTTGATTTAGCAAATGAGATCAGACTTAAGAAAATCAGGGATGAGCCTGTTATATACTTTGCACATAGACAATGACAAATATATCAGAAGCAACTTAACTAAATGAATAAAAATATAGTGTGCTGAGATTGGGAGATTGTCTGGTGCAAATGCTTAATTTTTCTCAAATAATTTTATATATGTAATCATATTTACATTAAAATTCCAATAAAATTACTAACCAAGCTCCACTTTATTTGAAAGCACGGGGTCTTTGTGATTATATATACTTAGTTTAAAATATCAGTTCACTTTCTAATTGAGCTGTATACCCTTGGACATTTGACTGATTTTTCTGATCCAGTGTCTTACACTGGGACAATAACGTTATCTCTTTTAATGATAAAGGTGAATAAATGAGACTTCATGTATGAAATAGCCACTGTAGTGTTTGACACTCAGAAGATGCTTTCTGAATGTTGATTTTGTCTGTTTCTTCATACACTCAGTGATTGAGAGACCTATTACATGAGCAAAATCTGTGCTCCTTGTTACAGAATTGTCACTGGGAAGTATTTGCCCAAATAGAGACCATATCCTCCAGACCAATCGGTAGGTACATAAGTCCATGTTAATAGTTCTTGCACATAAATATGAATAATGTGATGTGTTTCCTAAGAATAGTAATGTTAAAATTAGTGTGCTGAATTTCAACTTTCATTATCAACGTGTAATGAGATTAGAAATCATCACTTCAAATTTTTATAACAACCTAAAAATCTAAAATAAAAGAAAAACAAAAACAAAAAGAAATCTATGGGACTTATCAGAATATTGACCTACAGGGCAGACTACAATCCTGAAATCTGGAGAGACAGGTGAATATAAAAGTTATGCCAAGATCTATTTATTTGAAACAGAAGTTGCTGGGGCCATGAACTGTAACATATATTTAAATGCTAATATTGTGAATACCGTGAGGCTGAATATAAACCAACAATTAGAGAAACTCTAGGGGCCATAGCCTTGTGGGTGAGTGGGGAGGTACTTCTTTTGGTTTTATCTTCAGCTACCCCACCAGCATACCAGCATAGTACCAGGAAGAGTAAAAATGATTTGTATGTGTGTGTGTGTGGCTCTGATAGATAGTGGGGGAAGAAGCAGCATTATGAAATATTTCCAGAGGGTTCTATGTAACAAAGGCCTTCTCTCCAACAGAAAACTATTTTACTAGAGCTTAATTTTACCTACAGGGAGGCATGTCATAAAATTATGTGCCATTTAGCTTTCCAATCTCATAAATTATAAAAATAGATATATCATGCCAATATTAATAAGAAAGCTTGAAAAGCTATATTATTTTCAGAAAAAACAGACTTTATAAAACAACAAATCATAAGGGACAAAAGGAGCATTGCATAATTATTAATAGGTAAATTCTTCAAGAAGACATAACCATCATTATTGCGTACCTACTTAATAATAGAGCATCAAGATATGTAAAGCAAAACCTGATGGAACTTCAAGGAAAAATAGACAAATCTATGACTATATTTGCAGGCTTGTTACTCTATCAGTAACTGACAAATTCAGCAGGCAGAAAATGTATGAAAATAGGTAAAGTGAACAGCAGGAGCAGTCAACTGAATCTAATTGACATTTATAAAATACTTTATCCAAAATAGCAGAACACATTCTTTGCAACATGAGACATTCACTAAGATAGACCAAATTCTGGGCCATGTAACACACTCAAACAAATTTAAATAATAAAAACCATACAAAGTATGCTCACAGACAATTCAGGACAATTTTCTAGGTGGCCCGAGTCTGACCTAGTTCTATCTTTTCCTCTTCTTATTTGCAGTTCTCAAGAATAACTGTGGAATAATGCTGACGATGCAACATCCTGAGATGAGAAAGAACTAGCCAGAACAGCCCAAGCTGTGTTCCTTTAGAAACAACATATCCTTCAGTGTTTTAGTCCAGGGTGTCCAATGCCCTCCAGGTTATAAAACCCAGGGTACACTGCTTTCTAGTTGCCTTCAGTTGTAGCGCAGGTGAAGCATGTGCAGACACAATTCCACCTGCCCTAAGCAGCTTCCTGAAACTTGAGGGAATGGCTTCTCTTGAATGCTAGACTTCTGTTGTTTCTTATTTTCTATGTGTAAATAATGAACTCATGTTGTACAACTTCTGTCTTACTGGACTTGGGCAAGTAGTAAAAGTGCAATTCAAGATGCAGTGGGTTACAACAGTAACCAGTGCACAGTGAATCTACCTAACAGATCGCGATGCAATTAAACCAGAACTCAGCCATAGAAAGATAGCAGGAAAACCTCATGATGCTGAGTTAACACATTTCTAAATAACACATGGATCACAGAAGTCTCATGAAAAAATTAAAAACAATATTTTGGCCCATATCTGCTACTCTGTCTCACCAGTTTCAGGAGCTCCCAGATGGCTCCATCACATCCTCTGTCATCCTATGTCTTACAGGTGTACTGGGATATCTGTAGGAAGGATGCTTGGTTACTCTGGAATCCAGGGAATGTTTTGCCTCCTTTGAAACTTAAAAATGAGTATTGGGAAATGAGGGCAAAGGTAGCTGACTAGATCCAGCCAGGAAGTTCTACTTCCACTGAAAGATAACAGAATATTGAATACACCAACATACTTTAAGCAGATCTCTGGAGATAAAACACCAAGTGTCAATAGTGAGGCAGCACAGAAATTGAGACTGAAGAGAGAGGAAGCTGGCACTCCTGCACATATATGCCAAATGCTAGGAATAGTTCCTGGTCCTGAACGGCTCTGAGGGAACGGAGCATGGCTGTGAACGTGGGGAAATACAAAAAAAGGGTGCATGGCTTGGTAAGTGCCTACATGCCAGTCATTACTCTTAATAAGCATCTACTGAATTAAAGTCCAAACAAGTATATATCCCTATGAAACCAAGGGCAAGAGATTAGTCACAAATAAAGATCCTGTACATAGCCTTGGCCATCTGAAAGCATCTAAAATGAAGCCAATTGACTATATTCAATTTACACTACCTCTAAAGACAAGCCCTCTCAGATGAGAAAAAAAAAAAATCAGTGCAAGAACACTGGGGATTCAAAAAACCAGAGTGTCGCCTTGCCTCCAAACAAGTCCACTAGCTCCTCAACAGTGGTTCTTAACCAGAATGAAACTAATGAAATGACAAATACAGAATGCAGAATCTGGGCCAGGTGCAGTGGCTCATGCCTGTAATCCCAACACTTTGGGAGGCCAAGGCAGGTGCATCGCAAGGTCAGGAGATTGAGACCATCCTGGCTAACATGGTGAAGCCCCGTCTCTACTAAAAATACAAAAAATTAGCCGGGCGTGGTGGTGGGTGCCTGTAATCCCAGCTACTCAGGAGGCTGAGGCAGGAGAATGGCATGAACCCGGGAGGCGGAGCTTGCAGTGAGCTGAGATCCCACCACTGCACTCCAGCCTGGGTGACTGAGCAAGACTGTCAGGAAAGAAAAAAAAAAAAAAAAAAAAGCACAATCTGGATGGCAAGGAAGATTATCAAGATTCAGGGGTCAGTTAAAACTCAAAGAAGGACAAAGAATTCTGTAAAATGATGCAGGAGCTGAAGGATGACATAGCCATTTTAAAAAAGAACTGAACTGAAATTCTAGAATTGAAATATGCACTGGAAGAACTTCATAAAAGAGTTGGAAGTATTAACATCAGAATAAACCAAGCTGGAAAATGAATCTTAGAGCCTGAAGATCAATCCTTCAAGTCAACTCAATCATACAAAAAAATATATTTTTAAATGGATAAAATCTCCAAGAAGTAGAGATTATGTTAAAAAAAAAAAAGTCAAACCTGATTTATTGATATTCCTGAGAGAGGAGAGAGAGTAATAAACTTAAAAAAACATATCTGAGGATATAACCCATAAAAATTTCCCTAATGTCACTAAAGAGGTTGACATAGAAATTCAAAGAAATGGAGAAAACTCTGGCAAGATACTATACAAGAAAACCATCCCTGAGAAACATAGTCATTAGATGCACCAAACTCAATGCTAAAGAAAGCATCTTCAAGCTAGCTGGAAAGAAAGGTCAAATCATATACAAAAGAAACCCAATCAGACCAGCAATAGACCTCTCAGCAGAAACATTGCAAGCCAGAAGAGATTGGGGCCCTATTTTCAGAATCATTAAAGAAAATAAATTTCAACCAAGATTTTCATATCCCATTAATCTAAGCTTCATAAGTGAAGGAGAAATAAAATTTTTCTCGGACAAGCAAATTCTGATGGAATTTGTTACAATTAGGCTAGCCTTACATGAGGTCCTTAAAGGAGTACTAAACATATCCCTCCCACAAAAAAAAATATGATACTACCACCAAAACACAGGTAAGCACATAGCAGACAGGCACTATAAGCAAGCAAGTCTACATAACAACCTGGTAACAACACAATGACAGAATCAAAATCACATATACCAATACTAATCTTGAATGTAAACAGGCTAAACACCTTACTTAGAATTAAAATATATATGTACCCAACATTAGAACAACCAGATTTATAAAATATGTCCTTCTTGACCTACAAAGAGATATAGCTTCACAATAATAGTTGGGGACTATTTTCAGACAGGCATTATAAGCAAGCAAGTGCACATAACAACCAGGTAACAACAAAATGACACAATAAAAATCACACATACCGATACTAACCTTGAATGTAAATGTTCTAAACACCTCACTTAAAAGGCATAGAGTGTCAAGCTGGATAAAAATATAAGAGCCATCTGTTCACTGTCTTTAAGAGACCCATCCCACATGTAACAACACCCGTAGCCTCAAAATAAAAAAGATGGAGAAAGATTTACATGCAAATGAAAAGAAAAGAAAAAAAAGAATAGGTGTCACTATTCCTACATCAGATGCAACAGAATTTAAACCAACAACAATTAAGAAGGAAAAGAAGAGAATTACTGATAATAAAGGGTTCAATTAAACAAGAATACTTAATTATCCTAAATATATATGAACCCAATATTGAAACACCCAGATTCATAAAATAAGTCATTCTTGACCTACAAAGAGATGTAGCCTCACAATAATAGTGGGAGGCTTCAAAATCTTCCAGACAGTATTGGACAGATTATTAATGGAGAAAACTAACAAAGAAATTATGGACTAAATTTGATACTCAACCAATTGGACCTAATTGACATCTACAGAACACTATACTCAAGAGCCACAAAATATACATTCTTCTTATCTTCACACTGATCATATTCTAATATCATGCTTGGTCATAAACGTAAGTCTCAGTAAATTACAAAATAAAATAAAATCATGACAAGTACCTTCTTGGACCATGTTGCCTTAAAAATAAAGTTAGTATCAAGAAGATCTCTTTAAATTACATAAATATATGGAAATTTTGAAACTTACTCTCCAATAACTCCTGGATGAACCATGAAATTAAGGCAGAATCAACAAATTAATAAAAACAGGAACACAGCTTACCAATATTTTGGGGATGCAACTAAAACTATTAAAAGTTTATAGTGCTAAATGCCTTCATGAATAAGTTAGAAAGATGTCAAATTAACAACCTAACACTACACCTACAGGAACTAGAAAAATATAACAACTCTACACCAAAGCTAGCAGAAGAGAAGAAATAACTAAAATTAGATGAGAATTGAAAAAAAATGTGGTGTAAAAATGCATCAAAAGATCAACAAAACCAAGAGTTGGGTGTTCAAAATATTAAACAAGATTGATAAACCTCTAGCTAGATTAACAAAGAAAATGAAAAAGAGAAGATCCAAGTAAGTACAGTTAGAAAAGACAAAAATGACATTGTAATCAATCTCACTGAAATACAAAGGACCCTAAGAGACTATTATGAACAACTCTGTGCATACAAGTTAGAAAATTTAGAGGAAATAGATACATTCTTGGAAACAAACATCTCCTCAGAATTAAATCAAGAACAAAGTAAAACCCTGAATAGACCAATAAGTTCTGAAATTGAATTGGTAATAAAAACCTGTCAACCACAAAAATCCCTGGACCAGACAAATTCACAACCAATTTCTACCAACATACAAAGAATGGGTACCAATCTTACTGCAGCTATTCCAAAAATTCAAGGAGGAGGGGCTGCTCTCGAACTCATTCTATGAAGCCAGCAACAGCCTGATACCAAAATCTGGCAGAAATATCATGGAAAAAAAAATAAACTTCAGGCCAATAATCCTAAAGAACATAGACATAAAAATCTTCAATGAATATCACACTGACTCCAGCAGCATATCAAAAAGTTAATACACCATGATTAAGCAGGTTTTATTCCTAGGATGCAAGGCTGGTTCAATACATGTTAATCACTAAATGCAATTTACTCCATAAACAGAATTAAAAGCAAAAATGATATGATAATCTCAACAGACACAGAAAAAGATTTTAATAAATCCAACATCCCTTCACGATAAAAACCTTCGACGGATGAGGCATCAGAGGAACACACATAAAAATAATACATCCATAAAAATAATAAGGGCCATCTATGACAAACACACAGCCAACATCACACTAAATGCGCAAATGCTGGAAACATTCTGCTTAAGAACTGTAACAAGATAAGGATGCCCACTCTCACAACTGCTATTCAACAAAGTACTAGAAGGCCTACCCAGAGCAATTTTGGGTGTTGAAACTATTCTGTATAATGTTAAAATTATGGATATATAACATTATGCATTTGTTAAAAATGTAGATTTAACAAGAGTGTGAACTTCAATGTAAACTATGAATTTTATTAGCAATAACGCATCAGTACTGTGTCATAATCTGAAGATAACAATAACAGAAACGCGTGTGTGTGTGTGTGTGCATGCGTGCAAACACAGGCATGTTTGAGGAGAGGTACAAGAAAACTGTACTATCTGCTCTAATTTTTTATATGAATTGTTTTAAAAAGTTAAAGAATAGTATACAATGACTAAAAGCTGTTAAAATTGTACTAAAGTAGAAAATCTGAATTTTATATCATAGAGAATAAAATGATAAGGGTTTACCCTATATAACAGCCTCTAATCATTGTATGCATATAATCATTGTACATATAATCATCTGTGTCTGGGGCAGATTTTTAGTATATTAGATGTTTCTGGCATTTAAGGAGAGATTGATATGTATGAGACAGAATGTGTAACTTGTCGGATCAAAAGGGTATCAGATTTTCCATGGAAGATTCAGTGGTTAGTAGGTGACTAGAATGTAAATATACTGGGCCAATATATTTTTTTAAATGGATGAAGAAAGAATCCAAATTAATGTAAAGAAAACAAATGTTAAACCTCAAGAAATGAATATTAACTGAGGATTTTAATTACAGTTGAACTTACTGTGTTATTACTTGAGGTGTGAGAAGATGTAAGCTATGGCAAAGGTAAGACCGAATTTCATATACTGTGCTAGAGATCTGTGACTTTATCCTCTCCTGGGAGACAAGTCTGTATGCATCTTTTGCATTCCATTACATCTTACAAGAGGAAGCACTCACTGTTTTTGTTCCAAATTATGTTCCAAGTATGTATGCAGTAGAATAGTGACTACAAAAAGAGAAGAAACAGTCAGAGAGGGATGAAACACAGAAGATATGGTAGGAAAAACAACAAAGAAAAATTATCAACAGTGACAAATGCTTTATAAATCAAGTAGGTTGAAAACTAAGTGAGCCTATCCATTTCAGTAATTAGGAAATTACTAGTGGTCAGAGTCATTTTAGTGGTAACTGGATTGAAGTAGGTCGAGGAGTAAGTTTGGAGTACAAAATGAGAGACAAACAACTAGAGCAATGCTTTAATAAAATTAGACAGGCTAGTCGTTAAAGAGGGACCCATGTTGGAGGTAAATTTGTTTTAAGATGAAAAAAAAACTAGAACATGAGTTTATGCTACAGCAAAACAACCTTGAGAAATTTGGAAATACGTGACAGGAGATAATCAATGGGTCAATACTTTGCAGAGATAGAGTTCTCTGAAATTGGAAGAAAAAGTGGACATAAGTAAGAAAGAGCATGTGGGAGTTGTCACACAAAATTGAGGAATTCTGGATGTAGAAATCAAATTCAGATAACAGGAGAGTTAGGATAGTATTGGATAGGAAATTTGAGGACTATGTTATTAAAATGCGTCTTGTGGGTTTGTGCTAAAGCGAAGTCACAGTGATCCATGGCAATGATTAAAAACATTTTGTCATTTGTATTCCAAAGACTCCCTGAATTGATAATAATATTGGAGTGGTGGAGGAATAATATAAAATATTCATTAAGGCTATTAAAGAATATTCTTAGGCAGGAAAAAAAGAGAAATCAACAATAAGACTATTTCCTTAATCTCTTTTCTAACCCTAGTATTTTATAAATACATAAAAACCCTGTAGAAGAGTAAGAAAGGGTAACCACTTCTGAGAAAGTAGGCCCCGGAGGCACACATTTTTGATAAGTCCAGTTAATTGCCTAGAAGTTCCTCCAGGCCAAGAGCAATGAATCAGTGAACATTTGTGTAGGGATAGCAGTGCCAATTCCCTTTGGCTATAAAAAGTTTATTGGAATTGATGATTTAAATCCCTTCTCAGCTAAAAGCATGTATGGCTTATCTGGATTATTCTTTGTATTATAGTTCTGTGTACTTTTCAGGCCTGTATTCGCTACTGAATTATATGCTACCATAAGGCAAAGAGTAGGTGTTACTCATTTTTTTTTCAGTACAGAGTCTTTCTGTCTCTCTCTCTCTCTCTCTCTATATATATATATATATGTATAAAAAACAAGAGTGTGAACTTCAATGTAAACTATGAATTTTATTAGCAATAATGCATCAGTACTGTGTCATAATCTGAAGATAATAATAGCAGAAACGTGTATGTATGTGCGTGCATGCAAACACATGCATGTTTGAGGAGAAGTGCAAGAAAACTGTACTATCTGCTCTAATTTTTTATAAGAATTGTTTTAAAAAGTTAAAGAATAGTATACAATGACTAAAGGCTGTTAAAATTGTACCAAAGTAGAAAATCTGAATTTTATATCATAGAGAATAAAATGATAAGGGTTTACTCTATATACAAATATACATAATATATACAAATATATAGTATATAATCATATAATCATATGTATATATGATTACATATATGATTATATACTATATATATAATAATTATATTATATATATAAGATTATATATGTATATATAAAATGCATGCTCAATGCCTAAAATTATATACACATTACTTTAAAAAAAAATGTTTGCTAAAGAAAAAAATGCGTTGCCCAAGGAAAAAACATTCACTATTTAATAGTCATTATTTGTGCTTGAGAACAGAAAAGACAAAATTCCGTTGAAGTGTAAGATTTAGTATATGCCCTCTGGTAATCTACTTTCTACTTTCAGAAATAATTGAGATGAATCTAAGAGAAAGATCTGAAAGTGGCCCTGAAGCAGTTTACAGCTTTGCCTTCTTTACCATGAAATACTGTAGTTTTTAGCCAATATCGCATATACTACATGGAATGTATATAGAATTAAACATTTCTTTAGCTGTCCTACAAGTCTATCATCATCTGAAACAAACAATAAAATAGTTGAAACACAATTCTTATGAGATATCAAAGATCCTGACTTTTTGAGCTATTATAAGTAATTAATGACATTATCTCTTAAATGCTTTGTACAGTTGTTGGTACAAGATGAGTATGGAATAAATATAAACTTTTGTATTAGTTTGCTAGTTGACTTACAGAAACAGACATTTGTTTTCTCACAATTCTGGATGCTGGACATTCAAGAGCAATGCACCGTTCTGGCAGGTTTCTCTCCCTGGCTTACATATGGCTACCTTCTCCCTGTGTCTTCACGTGCCTTTTCTATGTGCATTCCTTGTGTCTCTCTCTATCTTCTTATGATGACGCCGTATTTAGGTACCCACCCTAAGGTCTACAGTTTATATTAATCACCTCTTTGATGACCTTATCTCTAAATAGTCACATAGATTAGTGGTCACCCTTAAGAGTTCATTTAGTCTTAATCATCTCTTTAAAGGGCTTAACTCCAAATATAGTTACATTTCTAGGTATCAGAAGTTGACACTTCAATTTATGGATTTTTGAGAGCTGCATCACGTCCCTCCGAAATTCATATATTGAAGTGTCAGCTTCAATATTAAATATTAAAATAATAATGTTTGTAACTATAGCATTATTAATAACACTATTATTATAATAATTATAAAATTATACTATATTATTAAAATATAATAACAAAATACTAAAATAGTAATAATAATTTTACTGGTATTCAAATAGCAAAATTATTCTTTTGTTAGAGTCAGGTGGTAAACTACAATTTTCTTTAAATATCAACTTATTTATTTTGATTGTATGTTATTTTGTAAGAAATTACTTTGAAACTTAATGACTTCAAACCAAACCAAACCAAACTTGTTGTCTTCACAATTTTGCATGTGAGGAATGTGAGAATAGTTTGGCTGAGCAGATAATCTTTGGTCAGTGTTGGGTCAGTTGGATTGTCCTGGCCTGAGGAGTTAATTTCTAGAACAGCTGCTGCACACATAACTAGTCCCTTTGACCACCCTCTCTAAACCTTTCCAAAGATGTCTCAACCTCCAGGGTCTTTCCTCATGACCTGATTTTTTTTTTTTTTTTTTTTTTTTGTGGGTGGGGTTGTTTGTTTTTTTCTTTTCACAACATGGTGATCACAGGTTAGCTCACCTTTTTTTTTTTTTTTTTTTTGAGACGTAGTCTTGCTCTGTCGCCCAGGCTGGAGTGCTGTGGCACTTCTCGGTTCACTGCAAGCTCCGCCTCCCGGGTTCTCGGCATTCTCCTGCCTCAGCCTCCTGAGTAGTTGGGACTACAGGTGCCCGCCACCACACCCAGCTAATTTTTGTATTTTTAGTAGAGCAGCTCACTCTCTTACATGGCAGCTTCGGGTCACCACAACTTTTCCCTAGTCCAGGTGCCTGCAGCAGTAGCCGTGTGCAGTACATCCAGTTCAGCAGGAGCCATGAAACGCAGCCGCCATCTGTGCAGGCAACTGGAGCTGCACAAGCCCGCGTGCGTGGCTGTGCTCGGTGGCCCGGAGCCCGTGATTGCTCGCCTACACACGCGGGGCTCATCCTCAGCAGGTGTGGAATCCAGGCCAGTAGCATGAGCGGATCACAGCCTGCTGGACCGGCGGAGGAGGTGGAACAAACCCAGTGGATGTGAGTGATATTCAGACAGAAGGTGCAAGCGGCCACATAGGTTTCTGGCTGGCGAAGCAACATCCCAAGGATCCTGTTACATTACCAAAACATTATTTACTTATCAACAAAATGTAATTGTAAATCCATGTCCACAGAATATCCCATATGATATCACAAAAAGTAACTTAAATAGCCACAACCCCTGCCTTCTGGAATTTTACAATATAGAGCAGAAAACAGACTGCTAAAAAGGCATTAAATAAAAACCAAGAAAATGAAATCAGGCATGACTTGCATGTCTTCATTACATTTTTGTCAAACTTTTACTGGCAAGTAGTAATACTGATTAATCTCAGACATAAATTTAACATATATTTTATTTATCATTGTAGTACAAAGGTTAGCAATCTACAAAATGCTCGTACTCCACAAAGCATGAGAGGAAACTACAGGCTAGATATTAACTGAAATTATGGATTGGCTTTGTGTGAGTAACATTTTTATGTATCATTTTCTTAGAGACTAAAATATGACAGAAATGTTAAAACAGGCATTGAAAACTTGATAACACCTTTCTTCATTTTACATAGTGCAACTTGAAAGTATGGAAGAAATATATTTGGGGGAGGAATAAATACATATATCAGTCCTGTATCAGAGATTTGTTTTGCAAAGTTATTCTTCCAATTTTTTCATTTTTCTAAATGTTGTTTTTATTTCAATTTAATTATGGAAATTTTTTTTGTTTTGTTTAAGGTAAGATACTCACTTCCATAATTCATGATCCTTTATAGTTTAGAGGCAGATAGCTTAAGTATCAAGCAAAGTTTACTTTAGAAAGGCCAAACAATTCTTATTTTAGCATATACTCAAAAAAACAGAATGAAAATATTCCTATTGATTGGTGTCATGTACAACCAGAAAGTTTCTAAATCTCATTTCCATAAGAAATGCATGCACACAAATAGTTCTATATCATATAAGACTGTTTAGAATTCCTCTACCCTACACCATAGATCACAGTTTAAAATTTTGTTTTCTCATATGATGTGATCATATAATAACAGGATATCAGAAATTTTAAAAAAATGCCTACCAAACATATGTGAGTTTTGTCTTTTAAAGGGAAAAACAATTGAAGAACTGTCTGGATTTCTTGTTTTGACATAATGTCAAAAAATTTCTCTATTTTTCATCTGAGGATTTTAAATTGGTGAAAATAATTTTTCTGTAGAGAAATATACCCCTTTTCTTATTAATTCTCTGCTTGAGTACTGCAATTTTATTTTAGTTTGTTATAGTGACATTTGATCTAATAGTAATGAGATATTCAGAACTAAAATTGCTTTTAAAGTAGATATGCAAAAACAGTATGGAAAAGATTTTTTTATCTGTAATAGAAAAAGTTCCATTGATTTAATTACATATTCCAAGTAAAAATGTATGTTTTTCATGAAAATGTGCTTTAAAGTTCTTGTATATAACACAATATTAGTCAACGAGAAATGATAGCTAGATATGATACAAATAAACATTCATGTGTATGGCCTACTCTATAAATAGTCACTGGCCAACTAGTGTGGTAGGATTTTTCCTCTTTTCTTTCTTTTTACATATTATATTAGAAACATGTAAGACATAGAAAAGAAAACAAATGGCATAATGAACTTCATGTACACAAGTGTTATCAACCCACGGCCAAACTTCTCCATGCGGCATCCCAACCATTTCCCACCGTCCCCATTTTAGCACCAGATTATTTTAACACAAAGTCGCGATAACATATCATATATTAAAGGCAATATTATATTCCCTTTAAAACATATATGCAATGCTTTTAAAGCCTTAATATCATTAAACAGCCAGTGTTCATATTTACCTGAACATTATGTAAATTTTTCAATTCCTAATTTTTTAGTTTCGCAAAGTCTTAAGGATAGGAATTTTTACTTTCTGAGATCTTACTTTTATCTGAATCTAGCCTGTCATTGGGTTTATTGTCCCTGTTTTGTTCCGTTTGGATTTCACTCTCAGCAGTTTCTCTTTAGTGCAAACTTTTATCCTTGAATAGTGCTTAGGTTAGTTATTTAGATTCCAAAACAGCTCCATTCCTGAGGACTTCCAATAGTCCCTGGACACTCACTGTAAATTTTAGCCTGTGATACTCCTGTTTAATTCCTGCGGATGTTGTTAGATTTTTCTGCAGTATGTGTTAGTAATATGTAGGTTTCTTGGATCCAAAGATTATGACACGTTTCTTTCCTCATTTTTTCTAGTTCAAACTCTTGTATAAAGAGATTCTTAAGACTGTGGTGGCTGGTTCCTACCCATTCATATTTTGAGGTTTATGGGAATATATTGTTATGCAATGCATTAGTTTCCCATGGCTGCCTTAGTAAGTTCCATCACAAATTAATCTCTTCTAGTCTGGAGTTCAGAAGACCAAAATTATTTTAGGTGGGCTAAAATGTGAAGATGTCAGCTGGGATGTGTCCTCTTGGAGTCTCTGGGGGAGAATCTGTTTCCTTTGTTTCCGTTGTTTTCCTTGGCCTTCTAGACGCTGCCTGCATTCCTTAAACTCATGATCTGTTTTTCACAAAACTGCAAGTTTTTGTCTATTTGGCCCATTTCCCATTTCTCAAATCTCCCCTGCTGAACTTTTATAAACTCACATGTGATTACATTTCGGGCCTGTGAATGGTTAATACTGAGTGTCAACTTGATCAAATTGGAAGATGAAAAGTATTGATCCTGGGTGTGTCTGTGAGAGTATTGCCAAAGTAGATTAACATTTGAGTCAGTGGGCTCAGGAAGGCAGACCCACCCTTGATCTGGTGGGCACAATCTAATCAGCTGCCAGTGAATATAAAGCAAGAAGAAAAATGTGAAAAGGCAAGACTGGCCTAGCCTCCCAGTCTACATGTTTCTCTCGTGCTGAATGCTTCCTGCCCTCAAACATCAGACTCCAACTTCTTCAGTTTTAAGACTTGGACTGGCTCTCCTTGCTCCTCAAGCTTGCAGACAGCCTATTGTGGGACCTTGTGATCATGTAAGTTAATACTTAATACACTCCCCAGATATATGTACATGTATATGTATATATTTTATATATAGGCAATTTTGCCTAGTAAGTCTTATTTTCACATTGTTGTTAATAACAAGTGTTTTTCTGGGCACCTAGGAAATACCATTTGTTCAAAAGCCAAAAGATAGTGTCTATATTCTTATTTATCTTTCAGGTTAAGTATTTTCTCTATTGCAAATTAGCCACAAAATTATAGCAAATAAACCATTTTGTACATTGAACAGTAGACCCGAAGAGCATCTTTTTAGATAGGATAAAAGAACTTGTTTAAAACAAGGTCACAGAAATTCACTCCTATGTTTTGTTTTAGAAATGTAATTATTTAAGCTCTTACATGTAGATCAGTTATGCATTTTGAGTTAATTTTTGCATGTGGTCTGAGGTAAGGGTCCAACATCATTCTTTTGCATATAGATATCTGTTTTATTCAGCATCATTTTTTTTGAAGGCTATTCTTCCTACGTTAAATTGTCATGTCTCTCCTGCTGAAAATCAGGCTATAAGCATAAAGGTTAATTTCTGGACCCTCAATTTTATTTAACTGATTTTATTTCTTTTCCTTATGTCAGTACAACACTCACTCAAAGAATGTAGCTTTGTATTAACTTTTGAAATCATGAAATGTAAGTTCTCTTAGGTTATTATTTTTCACTAGTGGTTTGGCTTTTGGGGGTCCCTTGCTTTATTACATGAAACTAAGCCTAGTTTATGAATTTCTACAAAAACTTTAGATTTTAAGTGACAGATGTACTACTCTTCCTTTCAACTTAGAGGCAATTATATTTTTCATCATTGGCCAACTTTCAACATGTTTTATCTTAAGAAATAAAGAGGCCTGAGGAGAGGAAGAGAAAGGGGGGGATGACCGATATGCAGTCAACACACACACACATTTGTTAATGAAGTTCTCTCTCTTATATGGGTGCAGTTTGTGGTACCCCAAAACAATTACAATGGAAACATTAAAGATCACTGATCACAGATCATAATTACAGAGAGAATAATAATTTTTAAATGTTTGAAGTCTTGTGAGAATTACCAAAGTCTGAAACAGAGACGTGAAGTGAGCACATGTTGTTGAAAAAATGGCATTAATATACTTTTTCAATGCAAGGTTGCTACAAACTTTCAATATATAAAAAATGCAGTATCTACAAAGTGCAATAAAATGAAGTATGCTTGTACAAGCTTATGTTATCTGTAATCAGATATAGTTTTACTTCTTCTTTTCCACAATGTATGTTTTGATTTATTTCATTTTCTTACTCAGTTGCCCATGCTAGAAACTCCAGTGCAAGATGGGAGATGATGAGAGCAAACATCACAATTCTAGTGAAAATCATTTAATTTTTGTACTATTAAATATAATGTTAGCAGTGGGTTTTTAGTGGATGACTTTTATCAGATTGAGGAAAATCCTTTCTCTTTCTAGGTTGGTGAGAGGTTTTTTTTTTTTTTTTGAGATGGAGTCTCGCTCTGTCGCCCAGGCTGGAGTGCAGTGGTGCGATCTCTGCTCACTGCTAGCTCCACCTCCTGGGTTCACACCATTCTCCTGCCTCAGCCTCCCGAGAAGCTGGGACTACAGGCACCCCCCACCACGCCTGGCTAATTTTTTTTTTTTTTTTTTTTGTATTGTTAGTAGAGACCGGGTTTCACCGTGTTCACCAGGATGGTCTCTATCTCCTGACCTCGTGATCCGCCTGCCTCGGCCTCCCAAAGTGCTGGGATTACAGGCGTGAGCCACCACTCCTGGCCGAGAGTTTTAATTATGTGTGGATACTGGATTTGTCAAATGCTTTCACATCTATTGAGATAACCATGTAATTTTATCCTTTATTGTATTTATATGGTATATTACATTGACCAATTTTCCTGTTTAAAAAACAATTTAACGTTCCTGGGATAGGCTCACATGGTTATAGTGTATAATCGTTTCTGTATGCTGCTGGAATTGGTTTGCTAGTATTTGTTGAGAATTTTGGTCTGTAGTCATAAGTATTGATTTGGAGTTTTCTTGCAATGGCTTTATTTTGTTTGAATCACAGGGTAACAGTGGCTTCATGGAATTAGTTCAGTATTCCCTTCTATATTTTCTAGAAGACGTTTTGAAGGGTTGGTGTTAACTCTTCCTTAAACATTTGAGAGAATTCATAAATGAAGCCATCTAGACATGGAGTTTTCTTTATGGGAAGTTTTAAAACTGATAAATAAATATTTTAACTATGTATAGATGTATTCATATTTTTTGTTTCTTTGCCTCAACCTCCCGAGTAGCTGGTACTACAGCCACACGCCACCATTTCTGGCTACCTTGTGTATTTTTAGTAGAGACAGGGTTTCAAAATGTTGGCCAGGATAGTCTTGATCTCTTGACCTTGTGATCTACCCGCTTCAGCCTCCCAAAGTGCTGGGATTACAGGCGTGAGCCACAGCACTCAGCTGGATTTTTTGTTTCTTTTAAAGTCAATTTTGGTTTTGTAATTTTGTGGTGTGCTTCTTGATGCAACTTCCTTCTGGAAGTGAGTTCTGGAATTAGATACTGGCAATGCTTGTATAATTGTGTGAATATAAGTTTTAAATAAACACCGAGTGATATACTTTACAGGAGAAAACCTGGTATGTAAGATGTATCTTAGAAAAACTCTTATTAAATATATTAAATAATAATGCATTTTACGTGAATTTAAAGTTGAAAACATTCCTTTATAAACCGTATGAACTTAGAGCATTTGGTATGTATGGCGATCTAGAATTACTAGGCTTCTAATTATTGATCTATTTCTGGGAGAGGTGAAGTTACACACAGTTAAAACTTTTAAGACTCTTTTTGCAAATTTGCAGTTTATGAATGTACCTTTGAAATGTACATTGCGCATTTGCTTTTACTTCTTAACAACTGTAGAGGTCTTGGCAGTGAATCATGTTTAAGAAGCTCTAAGATGTCTTCCCAAACCGTGAATGATTTACTTGTAAAAGAATGACATTTAACTATGCACCTTTCAAGTGTCCCCAGTGTAAAATGAAACATAGTGTTCTTTGTTGATCTTACGTGATACCCCTGTGGAGATTAGTAAAAATTTATTATCTTTCTTGACTTAAAGAGGTATTTTTTACATTAATGGTAAAGTGAAAGTAACATACTTCATATGGGTTATAAGAAATGTTAACCTTTTGTTTTATCCTTAAGGAATTATAGTCAGCCATAAACTCTGTAAAAAGGATGAGATCATTACTTAGATCGGGAGCATTTCAAGATGAGAGAAGATAAGAAAACGTGAATGTCAAGATTTTTTGAAAAGTTAACATTTAATTGCACACTTTTAAAAAGTATATATTAAGAAGTCAATATAAGTTTAATCAAGTAAAAGATAAAGTAATTTTTTTACACTTTTCTTGGAAAAAAGAAATAGAGGAATTATAAATTTTTTTTTTTTGTGATTACCATGATATATAAAGGCACAAACATATACAAGATTTGGCCATCAATGAAGTTAAGTAAATTTATAACTTTTAAGTGTCTATGTAAGTTTGAAACTTAAAAGCATTTCAACCTACATAGAATCTAATTTTATTTTATTTTATCAAATGATAATGCAGTACCATAAATGAATAATAAGCTACTTTTATTTTTTTATCTAAAAAGCCATCCAGCTTTATTGAGATAAAATTGTTGAATCAAATTGGATATATTTAAAATGTACAAAGTGATGTTTTTATATATGTACACATTGTGAAATGATTATCATAATCAAGCTAATTAACATATCCATCATGTTTCATAGCTAACATTGTTTTGTGTGTGGTGGGACAATTAAAAATCTACATCTCAGCAATTTCAAGTATAAAATACAAAACTATGAACTACAGTCATGGCCAGATGTGGTGGTTCATACCTATAATCCCGACAATTTGGGAGGCCAAGGTGGGAGGATTCCTTGAGCCAAGAAGTTTCAGACTAGCCCTGGCAATATTGTCCTGTCTCTACAAAAAAAAAAAAAAAAAAAAAAAAAAAAAGAAATTTCACTGTAGTCAAGTTTCACTGTAGTCATTTTGCTATACATTAGATCTCCATGGCTCATTTATCTTGCACAACTAAAACTAGTATCCTGTGACCAATATTTCCCCATTTCCTTCATCACCAGCCCCTGGCAGCCCCATTCTACTCTTTGCTTGTTTGAGTTTCACTTTTTGGACTCCACATATAAGTGAGATTGTGCAATATTATCTTTTTTACCTGACTTATTTTATTTGGTTAAATGTTCTCCAGGATTATCCTTGTCGTTGCAAAAACAATCTGCTACTCTTTTATTTACAATGATACAATAATTGTTAACATCACTGTTATTACCGTTATCAACAGAAGAAGCAACTCTAATGTTTATTATATCTTCTATTCCAGTTCAATTATACATGCTTTGCTGTAATAACATCTGATGTTATATGCCACAGTTTTGTAAAGAAAGAAAACTATTGGGCCCTAATTTAAGAGATGAGAAAAAGCAACGCACAGAAAGTATAACTAATTTATATAATTCCACCCAGATAGCATATGTTGGAATTAGAATTGAGCATTCAAACACATAGACTCTCATGTGGTGATTTGTCTTTTCACCATTTAACTTCTTTTAAAGCAAGTTTATGTCTTATTTACAAACTCATTGGCCTGGAAAGGAAAATCAGAAATTCTGAATTTTAATCTCAGCTCTTATTTCCTTTAGTTTTACGGCATGGGGTAATCAGTTCTTTATCTGTAAATGCAAATATATCACTATTACTTAAAAATATTTTTCAGTTCATAAATTCTAGCTATGTGTCTTATTTTCTACAAAAATGCTCCCAACATTTTTACTTCTACAATCCAATTGACTTGTGACATATTTCATCAGCTTCTACAGTCTCATGGAGAAAACTATGTCTGAGACGAAATTAAGAAAGGATATTTATTCATAAAATTGCAGCAACAGACCACATCTGCATCACTTTTGTTTCAGTGTATTTTAACGGTGTTAGAAACAAGAGTCAATTTTATAGAGTATGGAGAGGAAATACCTAGACAGTCTGTTATTGGTCAGTACTCTCATAGTGTTGAGAAGCAAAAGGCACATTCAAATTGGTCTTCAGATATATTTGGCAATCCTTGATTAGCTTTAAAGGTGCAAGCAAACAGTTTTGAGGCGTTTGAAAAGAGAAAGGATTGCTCAGTATTAGTGCAGAATGTTTACTGTGGCTGTTCAATTCTTAGAATAAGTGGGGATTGATGGAATGCTTTTCTGTGGTCAAGCCACAATAATGGTCCTTAATTAGGGGAGAGGAGGCTGCCACGATAGGCAGTTTCTCATTGGAAAGACTTTGACTGCCGCCAGGTGTGGTGGCTCATGCCTGTAATCCAAGCACTTTGCGAGGCCAATGCAGGCAGATCAATTGAAGTCAGGAGTTCAACTCCAGCCTGGCCAACATGGTAAAATCCCATCTCTACCAAAAAAAAGCCCACAAAAATTAACTGGGCATGGTGGTGCACTCCTTTAATCCTAGCTACTTGGGAGGCTGAGGCAGAATAATTACTTGAACCCTGGAAGTGGAGGTTTCAGTGAGCCGAGATTGCGCCACTGTACAGGCAGAAAGAGTGAGACCCTGTCTCCAAAAAAAAAAAAAAAAAAAAAAAAAAAAAAAAAAAAAAAATTTTGACTGCAAATTTATAAAAATACCACCATGAATAGGGGACTCATTTTAATGCATACATTTAAAGTGAAAATTAAAAGTTAAATTACTAGACAGGTTTTAAATACAAGCTTTTTAAAAAATGAATTATTTAAACCAGAATTTCTAAAACTTATGGTAAATTATATTTTAGAAACAGAAAGGTGTAATTTTTTTCCAGCTATGAATCTATACAAAACATATTTAATATTTACATGCAAAAATATTCTTAGTAATATCATCATATATTTCTAATATCACTTGCTTTAAGGACTTTAGGCAAAAATAAGAGGACTGCTTGTTGGTTGGTTAATTTGGCTTGTTTTTCCTTGCAGTAACAATTTGTAAGTATTATCTAAGGCTCTTCTCTGGTCTTTATACATGATATATACATTTACTATATAAGATATTGCACAATGGCTGAAGCCTGTAATCCAAGCACTTTGGGAAGCCGAGGCTGGGGGCTCACAAGGTCAAGAGATTGAGACCATCCTGACCAACATGGTGAAACCCCATCTCTACTAAAAATACAAAAATTAGCTGGGCATAATGGTGCCGCCTGTAATCCCAGCTACTGGGGGCGCTGAGGCAGGAAAATCCCTTGAACCTGGGGGGTAGAGGTTGCAGTGAGCCGAGATTGTGCCACTGCACTCCAACCTGGAGACAGAGCGAGACTCCATCTCAAAAAAAAAAAAAAGAAAGAAAGAAAAGAGATATTTTTGCTGGATTTTAATAATGGAACACAAATTAATGATATTTCTTATTCGTGTTGTTACTGTCTTACAACTATTATCAAATTTAATATTTGTGTATGTGCGTGCATGAGTACGTGGGCATACAGCTAAGTCCATGAACTAAACCTGTCATGTTTCAGAGTACTAACACTGAACAACAATTTCATTTTTTTCCCACCAGACTTTCTCATGTTTCTCATCTTACTCTTTTCTGTCACATCAACTATAGAGATGACAAGATCTTGCATGGATAGCTATTTTAAGAATATAATATTAGTGCCCTCATTTGTTCTTTTAAAAGTAAAACAAATATAGTCTGCAAATTGAAGTATTTAGAAAAAGTTATTTTCTGCTTTTTAATTGTTTTGGTATTTTAAGTGTTTTGAAGATTTATCTTGCCTAATTAGTTTCTTGCTATACAATTTCCACCTTCAGGAGAATACACATTCAAGAGATTACTGTTGGATTAATTCCTAGAAATTTTGATGAAGCAGTTGATTGTAGAAATGGAATGGTATCAAATCATTAATCCATGCTACCTTAATAGCTATGTTGGAACTTTACTATTTTACAATAAGAAATCAATAAAAGGGGAGTTATTCTTCCTGACAATTAAAGGATTCTAATTTTCAGCATTATAGATGATTATGGATGCAATTTTAGAAAATAAATTATTAAGGAATTTTGTATCTTTGCAGAAGCATGATCAAAATTACAGCAAAAACTACTGAATGTCATTTAAATCCAAATATGCTCTACTGATTTGAATATCATATTGTGCTGTTTATACATTTATTCTGTCATTCTGTAAATTTGTATAATGCTCTAACATTGGAAATTTTAACAAAAATAAAATATTAATCAAAGAATATTTCCAAGAACTCTTATATTTATGTTCACTCCAAGAATGTTATATTGAGATACTTTTAAACTATTCTGATCATTATATATTTATATAATCATATTATTTCCATATTCTAATTAGAAATTGTATTTAAATAACACTGAGAATTGAAACATATGGGCTGCTATGGGAATTTCACCATGATTTCCCTACCAACTACTTTTATTCATAAAATAAAACGAGACATACAATTACTGCATGACTATGAGACATACAATTACTGTTTTTAAGAATATGACACGTACAATTGCTGTTTTTCTTGTGACTAATACACACAATATGCATATTTTTATTGTAACTTGACAGGCAAATTTGATAAATTAATATACTTAACATAGAGTGTAATAGTAATAAATATGAGATGTATATAAATTTTAGGTAAAAGAAATATTATACATCCAAATATAATATTCAAGGTTAAAAAATTGAACTATGAAAAATTGAAATGATAAGCCAGAACAAAAATTCTAGATGAGATTATAAGGTGACACAAAGCAGCAAATGAAAAGTTATTTTCTTTTAGCATAATGCAGTTTATAGGCAAAGTTATCCAAGGTAAATTAAAATTATTAAAACGTATGTGGCTTCCATATGTTGGATAAGAATTCTTATAGTTACCCGTGTCATAGGAAGAAAACTAAGGCACAGAGAAACTAAGTCACTGGTCAAGGTTCACATGGTTAGTTAGTGGAAGAGCAGATAATATTTGTAGGGTGTCTTTAAGGCCAACTGCTAAACAAAGTTAGATGAGCCTTTTCCAAAATTTGAATTTAGCATGTTATAATTTGCCTGCATTTATTATTCTGAGTTTGTAGAATGATATTTTAGGAAATGTTCTGATATGATTGGAAAACTTTGGCAATACATTCTTATTTGAAAATTCATAAAACCATGTATAGAATAAAGACTCTGTGATGGATTGAGGTTAGGAAGTTGTTTATGTCAGCAAGTCCCAAATTTATTTCAACACGGAATGTTGTTTTCATAGAGTAAATGAAATAATGGTCCTTGGGGAAATAACACTAAAAATTACTTTTAAATTATTTGCACTCGTTTTACCTTGCAAAAATGAAGAAGTAAAATACACGGAAAAATGAGTTTGTATTAGTACATGTAAATATTATAGCATTGTTAGTGTTGAGAAGAGAGCTGTCATAGAAACTAATGGATGGATGCACAGATTCATAGTATTGAAAATTATGAAAAAATAAGATTGAATGAAGTAGAATGGTATTGTGCTTAATGTTACAAAGTGCCCAAATTTTTTCTACAAATACAAGCTGGCCATATCTAACTTAATTCCCAACATTCTCAACACGAATCTTTTTTTTTTTTGAGACAGAGTCTCAGTCACTCAGGTAATTTATAGATTCAATGCCATCCCCATCAAGCTACCAATGAGTTTCTTCACAGAACTGGAAAAAACTGCTTTAAAGTTCATATGGAACCAAAAAAGAGCCCGCATTGCCAAGACAATCCTAAGTCAAAAGAACAAAGCTGGAGGCATCACGCTACCTGACTTCAAACTATACTACAAGGCTACAGTAACCAAAACAGCATGGTACTGGTACCAAAACAGTGATATAGACCAATGGAACAGAACAGAGCCCTCAGAAATAATACCACACATCTACAGTCATCTGATCTTTGACAAACCTGAGAAAAACAAGAAATGGGGAAAGGATTCCCTATTTAATAAATAGTGCTGGGAAAACTGGCTAGCTATAGGTAGAAAGCTGAAACTGGATCCTTTCCTTACTCCTCATATGGAAATTAATTCAAGATGGATTAAAGACTTAAATGTTAGACCCAAAACCATAAAAATCCTCGAAGAAAACCTAGGTAATACCATTCAGGGCATAGGCATGGGCAAGGACTTCATGTCTAAAACACCAAAAGCAATGGCGACAAAAGCCAAAATTGACAAATGGGATCTAATTAAACTAAAGAGCTTCTGCACAGCAAAAGAAACTACCATCAGAGTGAACAGGCAACCTACAGAATGGGAGAAAAATTTTGCAGTCTACTCATCTGACAAAGGGCTAATATCCAGAACCTACAAAGAACTCAAACAAATTTACAAGAAAAAAACAAACAACCCCATCAAAAAGTGGGGAAAGGATATGAACAGACATTTTCTCAAAAAAAGACATGCATACACCCAACAGACACATGAAAAAATGCTCATCATCACTGGCCATCAGAGAAATGTAAATCAAAACCACAATGAGATATCACCTCACACCAGTTAGAATGGCAATCATTAAAAAGTCAGGAAACAACAGGTGCTGGAGAGGATGTGGAGAAATAGGAACACTTTTACACTGTTGGTGGGAATGTAAACTAGTTCAACCATTATGGAAAACAGTATGGCGATTCCTCAAGGATCTAGAACTAGAAATACCATATGACCCAGCCATCCCATTACTGGGAATATACCCAAAGGATTATAAATCATGCTGCTATAAAGACACATGCACACGTATGTTTATTGTGGCACTATTCACAATAGCAAAGACTTGGAATCAACCCAAATGTCCATCAGTGACAGACTGGATTAAGAAAATGTGGCACATATACACCATGGAATACTATGCAGCCACAAAAAAGGATGAGTTGGTGTCCTTTGCAGGGACATGGATGCAGCTGGAAATCATCATTCTCAGCAAACTAGCACAAGAGCAGAAAACCAAACACCGCATATTCTCACTCATAGGTGGGAATCGAACAATGAGATCACCTGGACTCTGGAAGGGGAACATCACTCACTGGGGCCTATTATGGGGAGTGGGGAGTGGGGACGGATGGCACTGGGAGTTGTACCTGATGTAAATGACGAGTTGATGGGTGCTGAGGAGTTGATGGGTGCAGCACACCAACATGGCACAAATATACATATGTAACAAACCTGTACGTTGTGCACATGTATCCTAGAACTTAAAGTATAATAAAAAAAAAAAGAAAATACAAATTCTACAATTACATTAAGTTGAACTATTTATTAATTACCTCATTTTAAGGAAAATATCATATATTTTATTTTTATGATTAAAAATAAAAATACTCTGATTATAAAATTAAAGGGTAACGAATATAGAATATGGTTAAAAGATGGAAGTACATTTGAAATCTGAGATATAAAATAGCAGGACTTGAATTTTACTATTGTATTAAGAGCAAAGTAATATTTCAAATGTAGAAATATATTCAAAGGGGAATTAGTTTATTTAAACATTTTTGTCTTCTATCATTATATCAGAAATTCAGGTCATATTGCATTTTATAAAATGAGCACTTCATGCATTCACTATAAATTTTATAATATTATATTTACAAAAAAATTTTATTGTCTGTAACTTTCACCTTAATAACATAAGATGATATTACAGGGTATGTAACTATGCAAATATTGTTTCATTGTGGACTTTCAGGACAACTACTGTGAAATAGCCAACATAGTGGCAAACAGTAATTATGAACATTATAGAATTCTGCTTATCAATAGGAATAGGCAAGTCAGAGAAGTAAAAGCTTGTGTTTCATTTCTACACAAAACAAAAATGAATTTTCAAAATTGCTTAACTAAATGAACATGTGAGTAAATAACTTCTAATGTCCATAATTTATGTTTGTTAACATTTGGCTTTATGATCAAAATATAAATAGCACAAAATTACCTTGGAAAATATGTGGAAATGTGTCTAAGTCATAGAAGCAAACCATTGTGTGCCTCATATCTCATTTGTTAGAAATTCCTCTCTGCCCTTTCCTGGTTTTGTATTGTTAGTGTTAAGCTCTTATTGTCAGTGTTTTCTTTCATAGCAAACAAATAAAACTCTAGGCCTTTGGCTTTCTAAAGCCAAAGGGGAAAAGAAGAGAGAAAGAGAAAGTTAAAAAAGGAGAAAATGTTTTATTCTCTCTTATGGCTATGGAAATGCAGACACTATTCTGTGTCAAGAAACTAGTTTTGATAAAGTGATGAACTGAGGATATTAACAAAAGCATCAATCTTATTTGCCTTTTAAATGTGAAGACTTATGAAAATGTATAATCCTGTTCAAGTTAGTGTTTAATGAACACATATTTTAAGGCAAATGCTCTATAAATATTGTTACTATGTCCTCTAAAATAGAATCTTTAATCCCTAACAGTTTTCCCATCTATTTTATTCTTTTTTCCTAACTAAGTAGTTGCCATGTTAACATTTAAAATATATTTTACATTTTATAAACACTTTAATAATACCTATAGGGCCTTTTGTTAAGCCAGAGAAGAAAGTAGATTTACCATTCTCTCCCTTCATGCATAAAAGTATGATTTACATGGATTCCTTATTAAAACAATGTAACAGTCTTTCATACCTAAGTTAACAAAATAAAGTGCTCTATATAAATGATGATCCCCCAAACTGGACAAAGTCAATGAACTGTGCATTAGTTCTTGACTATTTTTATCCAGACCTATCTTTCCTTTTATCGTAGTATTTAGATTTTACCAAGTCATTATTGTGACTAATGTAGTTAAAATATACACTCTGTGAAGGAAGAAACATGCCTATTTAGCCCACCACTTTGTCCCCAAGCTCCCAATACATTCCTGACACACAGAAATCATTCACTAAATATTTATTGAATAAAACAGTGAATTACAAAACGGATAGACGATTGTTTCATTGAAATTTGGAATTTGAGCTAATAATGTTCTTGAAGGATACCATAGTGAGGGAAAGGGCAAGAAGATGATACTCTGCTGCATATATGGAAAACATAAAGTTTTAAAAATGCCTGACTACAGTATTTACCAGGATTATACTTGCACCTAAGATATAAAGTTCAGTTAGAGAAAGCATTTTGGAGAACTGATTTTCAAGCTAAGACAGTTTTGGAAGTCTGGTATATATGAGTAAAAGGTTTCAATTTCTTTTTTTAAAAACAGCAGTATTAAATAATATAGAAGATATTGTGTAGGAAATATCTTCCAGATATGAAAGGACTAGAGGAATGGAGCTTTATTAAAATTAAAATATATTATGCAAATTAATTTCTAAAAGCTAAAAATGATTTCTCAAATATATTTCTATAATGTACTATATAGTAATAGTTTCATAAAATATAAACAAAAGTCTCACAGAGTCAGAGTAAGAAAAAATTGTATCACTAAGAAATTTCTTTCACATAACTAAAATTTCAAGGAAGCCATCTTTGTCTTAAAATCTAGAATGTAAAACCAGGAAACAGTAGAATTTGCCTTTAGAAATGCTTTATCTCTAGCATTTCTAAATGTGGAGTCATTATTTATTGAATGAGTAAACAATTCTGCAAATTTTTAATATTTATTACTTGTTACAGGGGTTTCCAGTGAGCTTTTTTATTGAAAGATCATGCTTCCTAATTTACCAGAAAAATACTCACAATCTGCAAGATCCAGAATGAAATCCTTCAAAATCTAATTATAAACTCATTAATGAGTCATACACATTAAAAAGAGTTAACATCTTTATAAATGCAGAACATCTTGCTTTTATTAATTTAATCTATCTTGTTTTAGTCAAGTAGGCCCAGACTGGTCAGCACTATTTTTTTTCTCTGTCTCTAGGGTATATAGCTCTTCAAATCCTTTTAAAAATGTATCCAGGTTTCTGGTAGAAGACAAGTTATTAACTTAAATAATGTTTAAAAGTTAGTTTAGGCTTTGTAGACTTTCTTGTGTGGATGAGTGTCAGAGGCTGATACCAACAAAATATGGAAAATGTATGTTGATGAGGGAAAGAAATTGGTACAGATATTGATAAGCTAAGAAATGGGCTGTTTGTGTGTTCACTTTCTCAACTTTGCTGCCAAAAAATTGAAAAAAAACAAAAAAGGTTGCCTATGCACAGAAGCAGAGTTTTATAACTGAATAGTCTCTGTGGTGCAGAGATTTACTCGTACCAGGGGCCTATTAAGTTCTGATGATGGCGACCTCAACTACAACTAACTTATAGGGAACCCTAGGAGGTCAGTGACCAGCCTACACCCACATGGGCATTTGCTCCCTAGTGTCTCAGCAGACAAAATTTCCCCTTCCAAGCAAACTTCCTGACCCAGCCTGAAAACCACATGTCACTCATTGAATTTAAAAGCTCATATAAGAAAGAAGAAAAAAAAGTTTAAGTAATTACATTATAAAATATCTTTCATAAATTAGTTTATGGGTTTTGTTTTTATTTTTTAATATAGAGTTCCTCCCCAGACTGAAGCAAATAAAAATTTGGTGAAGATAATGACTGAACTCCATGGACATGGCCTTTATAAAAGCCCAGTAAAATTCAGTTAAAAGCAATGGGTCAAACTAGGAAGATATATACAAATCAATTTAGAATATCTGTATAAGTGCGAGTAATGCAGTGAGAAATCAGGAAATCGATATCCATAAAATTGGGGGCAGGGCAAAGCAGAGAGGTGGGTAACTAGATAGAAAAGCCTAGTGCAGAGTTTCTGAAATTTGACACTGTTGACATTTGGGGCCAGATAATTATGTGCTTATGAAGCATTGCCCTGTGTAATCAACAATATCTCCATATGTTGTCAAATGTTCCCTAGGCGTCAAAATCACCTCTATTTGAGAACCAATGGTTTAGAGATATGAGTTGAGCAGTGGATCAAAAATTCAGGCCTATCTATGCAAACTAGTAAGAAGGAATCAAAATGAAGTTGGGCAATAGATACGGATGACTAGCGATACCATATTCTATCTCGACAATTAATAATGGTACAAAGTAATTACAAAATCACACTCATTGTTAAGCCCCTTATTAGTTATATTTTCTTTTAACTTCATAAGATATGAAATAAATATTATTTTGGCTCCTATTTCATAGAAAAGAAAAATAAGGTTGATTGATAGTAATATCATAGTAAATATATTATTATTCATGTAGGCCTAAATTCAAAATCTATGAATAAGAGAGTATGCTGGCCAGGCAAAGTGGCTCACGCCCGCAATCCCAGCACTTTGGGAGTCCGAGACGGGCAGATCACGAGGTCAGGAGATCGAGACCATACTGGCTAACACGGGGAAACCCAGTCTTTACTAAAAATACAAAAAAATTAGCCACACATGGTGGCGGGTGCCTGTAGTCCCAGTTACTCGGGAGGCTGAGGCAGGAGAATGGTGTAAACCCGGGAGATGGAGCTTGCAGTGAGCCGAGATCTCGCGCCACTGCACTACAGCCTGGGCGAGGGAGTGAGACTCTGTCTTTAAAAAAAAAAAAAAAAACAATTAGAGTATGCTGCCTTACATTTTTTGTATGATTCCTTCTTGGAAAGGAAGCAGTGTTTGGATAGCTAAGCGTTAAGAGTTGGTAAGTGTCAGTGGACTCTAGAAATTGCACAAATAATAATCAAGCTTCTTTTCATATTTCTTCCATCTATAAATACTGCTTATTACCTACATTAGCATAGTAAGACACAGGCACAAAGTTGAAAAGAAGATGTTAGGATTTCATTTAATGTGCTCATGTTAACTCTGGCTTCATCATGTTGTCATATGATAGTTTTTATTTTTCTGTATTGCCGCAGTTTTATTTCATTGTATGTACTTTGATATGTGTTTCTGTAAGCATTGAAATCATTTGAAAGAACATGGGTTATTTGTAAATATTAATAGCTCAGAAGTTCAACAGCATGAATGGTAGAGCCACATAAAGTCATGTAAAATTCAGAATTTAATGTGAATTTTAGTCAAGTATTTAAAATTTCTGTTTAGATAATTTGAAAGAGTGTTAAATAGATTTTCTCAGTTGTAACATAAATATAACCCCTGCTATGTTTTTTGGTAGATTTAATATTAAAAGATATTTAATATGCAGAGCTTATCTCTGGCTATTTAGATATTCAAAAGTTATATGATTCACTTCCATTTATTTTATGACTATCAGAATAAAGGAAAAATTCATAAAGTGTATCTTCAGTGCTAGATGTAAATCAAATAAAATACGTATGGTGGGGCCATTTTTATTTGAATTTGTTTCTGTTGATAGGAACTGTGCTTTGTGGCTGTCTGATAGATATGAAACATTTTTATTTATTTATTTTCCTTTTCCCAGAGTGAGATAACTATCATTGTGATTCATTCTTTTAAGTTGCTTCTGTATGGTGACTAATGTGTTCACTCAAACACCTGGTCAATCCACTACACAATATCCAGCTGTTCACTTAATAGAAATAGTGCCTGCAGGCATACACCAGTTTGGTGTGCACAAAAGAAATGCATATTTGAAAAGTTGTTTTAGTCTCAAATTATTAATAAGTTACCTCCATCAGAGCACTTTAAATATAGGGGGAGAATATTGGCCTGGAGCAGAACAGGCTCTTAATATATTTATTACAAAATTGAAAAACAACTGTTTTGTTGTTGAAATGAATGTAGCAGTCTGGGGTGTGTATGATGTTTCAAGGAGTTTGCAAACATTAATATACTATAATATGTAATAATCACGTAACTGGGGCTGAAATATATTCCTAACAAATGGTAAAAAAGTGTAGGTATTACAGGCTCTCTAAAATACTCTCAAGGAGGTGAAGTTTTACTTGGATTTTGAAAAATTGATGTATATATAGCCTGAGAGAGTTGAAGAGACATTTATTCACTAAGATGGGTAGAATGAAGTACAGAAAAAAAAAAAAAGACAGGAAAGTGGAGGACAAATATCCAGGAAAATAGATGGAAAAAGAATAATCTGGTGATATTATGCAAGATGAATTTGAGTGTCTATATGGTAATAGGGGGAGCAAGTTTAGCAGTGAGAACAGTATAAAAATCTATTGCAATTATTCAAACATGAAGTAAAAAGAGGCTGAACTCACCAAATTGCAGTAGAATAGAAATGACAGATGTGTGAGGTATTGCACATGATGAATCAGGTCTTCTTTTTGCAATCTCCAAAATAGCCTGATAGTTAAATATGCTGGTAATACAAATTTATGGGTGTGGTAAACAAGAAGCAAAGTAAATGAGGATTTGAAAGGGTCTGGAATGTTTTGATAAACAAGCTCGTTGGCAAGCACATTTAAATGACAGCTCCTGTGAAGAAAAATATGTTCGATAATAATTAAACACCATCAGGAATTAATGGTTTGATTCATGAAGGAGCAGTGCTTATCTTTTAGTCAATAGAACCCATAGCTACATTTATCATTCACACAAAATAATATTTATCACATTAAAAAATTTATAAAACATTTTTACATATATTATCTCATTTGACATTAAAAGGCCAGCATCAGGAAGATGTAGCTCATACTCCAATGTGCATTTTATAAGTGCAGTCACTCATTCATTTCATTGTGTAACCATCCCATTGAGTAGGAGTACATTCCAGGCTGTACAGCAGGGATGCTATGTTAGGCAGAGTCATAGTTGCCCTTGCAAGCTCAAGAAGGTGTATCAGTCATTGTCCTGGAAGGAAAAATTATCTTCGAGGAACGTTTATAATGTTTAAATGTTTGCAATACCCGAAGGTGAATGAAAGCAGGGAACTTTTGTGTCTATGGTAAGAGGAAGGTGAAGTTAAATGAACCCCACAATAACTACCATTTGGTAGAGAAATGTGACCAACATGTGGAAGCTTGGAAGGGAATCAGTAGGGAAATAAATACTTCACCTTTACCTACTCCTTACTCCCTATAATTTTGATCTTGTCTTACTGATTCTCAGTAGCCAAATCCATCCATGAGCCAGTGGAAGGGAATCTGTTGACCTCGTCTGTATGGGGAAGCCTCTCTAGAGCTAGAAAAGAGTAAGCTATATGGCAAGTGGCTCAGGAAGGAAAAAAAGTCCAGTTATAAACCTGTGATATGTCTTTAAGACAAGGTGTTAAAATAAGTACAGTAAATTATAGGACTATATGCATCTTCCTTACCCAGAGATTCATTCTAGGCAAATGGTCAGTTTTTTCCATGGAAGTTTACTCAGATTTGTCAGGTGAAAATGTCTAGGTCTAACTTAACTGGACCAGGAAAGTTACCCTAAAATATATACGGGGTTGGGCATGAGTGAAACTGACCATTTTTGAGGGGACTGTATGTTCCATATGCCCCAGATAGATCCATAATAAAAACATTATGTGCACAAACATTCGTCAGTTTCCTGAAGTTCTGGATTAGCCATAAATAAAGGTGATGGTGTATTTTTTTCTGGATCCAATAGTTTTTTTTCTTTATCATATTGCACAAATTGAGATGCTGCTTCAAGTTCACTTACATACGTTTTAGCAGAGTCCTGTTTCCAGAAGTAATTTATGAATAATTCACTCTTTCACCACTTAGAAAGTTAATTAAAACATAGTTTCCATAACGTTCCTAATTATTCCTGTAACTGCTTCATAAATAAGTAGTTTAAATTGAATATTCAAATGTCAATCCCATGGTAAAATTCTCCAGAAATTATTAAGTGTTATGGCAGACACTATCAGATCTCACTAACACACATAGTCTGCCTCTCCTTTGGCACCCACCACATTAATTTTAGGTCATGTGATTGGCATTGGCAATTTACTCATAAAACAGTTATGTGTCTGGACTTTGTCAGACTCCGTCTAACAGCAGGGGTACAGTTCTCTAAGATGTCCTCCTTCATCGTGGTGAACACTGAGGCCCAATACCACAGAGGCTATAGGGAAAGATGCTGGGGACTGCTGCAGCTTTGGCGCCTATTTGATTCAAATGAGCAGAGCCCCTTGAGGACCAGCAGTAGAAATATACAAAGAATAATAATTAACTTTTTATTGTTTTAATATCCTGATATTTTGAGGATTGTTTCTTACCACAATATAAATTAGCCAAGACTATACTTCTTAATATCACATATGAGGCCCTTAATGATTGCCCACTTCCTGTTTATCATGTTCTGTAAAAAAAGTGACTCTTTATACATACAGAACTGCTTTAAGTTCATCAAATATTCCGTGTTATGTCTTGAAGAATTTTCATATCCATGCATGAGGCATCCATGAAAATGTATTTCTTGCCATTTTTCACCTTACCTACTGTTAGTATCCCCACCAGGTTACCTTATTCATGAAAAAGCAGTGTTGTGCTGGAGCCAAGTCCATGAGAGCAAACTGTTCAATGTTCAGTAATTTTGCAACACAGTTTTTTATTTTTAATATTTTATTTGATTTTACTTTAAGTTCTGGAATACATGTGTTGAATGTGCAGGTTTGTTACGTAGGTATACATGTGCCATGGTGGTTTGCTGCACTTATCAACCTGTCATTTAGGTTTTAAGCCCCACGTTCATTAGGTATTTGTCCTAATGTTAGGCCTCCCTTTTTCCCCCAATCCCCTGACAGGCCCTGGTGTGTGATGTGCCCCTCCATGTGTCCATGTGTTCTCACTGTTCAACCCCCACTAATGAGCAAGAACATGCGATGTTTGGTTTTCTGTTCCTGTGTTGGTTTGCTGAGGATGATAATTTCTAGTTTCATCCATGTCCCTGCAAAGGACATGAACTCATACTTTTTTTATGGCTGCATTGTATTCCATGTTGTGTATGTGCCACATTTTCTTTATCCAGTCTATCATTGATAAGCATTTGGGTTGGTTCCAAGTCTTTGCTATTGTAAATAGTGCTGCAATAAACATGTTTCATGTGTCTTCATAGTAGAATAATTTGTAATCCTTTGGGTATATACTCAGTGACGGGATTGTTGTGTCAAATGGTATTTCTGGTTCTAGATCCTTGAGGAATCACCAAACTATCTTCCACAATGGTTGAAATAATTTACACTCCCACCCAGAGTGTAAAAGCATTCCTATTTCTCTGCATCCTCTCCAGCATCTGTTGTTTCCAGACTCTTTAATGATCACCATTCTAACTGGAGTGAGATGGTATTTCATTGTGGTTTTGATTTGCATTTCTCTAATGACCAGTGACGATGAACTTTTTTTCATATGTTTGTTGGTTACATAAATGTCTTCTTTTGGGAAGTGTCTGTTCATATCCTTCACCCACTTTTTGATGGGGCTGTGCAACCCAGTTTTTAAAGAAGCCTAAGTATTAAATTAGATAACTTATAAGCAAACATTACTTTAAAACAAAATGTATACTTAAAATTAATGACTTTGTGATGATTTTCCTCATTTTACTATTATTTATATTTATTACATACACATGTTGAAAATAATATTCTGTGTTGTACTATTGTACTATTGTACTCTTTCTAACTTCAAGATCAATGACATCCATTTGGTAGTTTGAAATTGATCATAGTGAGATTACTTTTACCATGGAAATCAGCAAATATCAAAGCAGGGTTGGATTAATTCACTTTCTTGACTGTCTAGATTTAGGAAAGTATGAAGTGAATGTTTACAAAGCAGATTAAACTTAAATGGAAAGTGTGTTTGTAGTCTTTACAACTTCCAATACATACAAAAATATTGAGGAAATAGTCTTCCAGTCTCCCAAAACAAATATCTGGTTCAACAAAGCAGTTGCTCACATCATTAATAAGCAAGTGCAGTTTTGACATACTTTTTTTTTCTTTTTTTTTTGAGATGGAGTTTCACTCTTGTTGCCCAGGCTGGAGTGCAATGGCATGATCTTGGCTCAGTGCAATCTCTGCCTCCTGGGTTCAAGCGATTCTGCTGCCTCAGCCTCCCCAGTGGCTGCGATTACAGGCATGCACCACCACAACTGGCCAATTCTGTATTTTTAGTAGAGATGGGTTTTCACCATGTTGGTCAGGCTGGTCTCGAACTCCTGACCTTAGGTGATCCACTCACCTCCGCCTCTCAAAGTGCCGGGATTACAGGCATGAGCTACTGCTCCTGACATACATTTTTATCGTTTTACTTTATTTTACTCGTAAGCATAAATTATCAACCAACATTCATTGTCCCCAAGTGTCAGTTATTAAACTTTTACCAGCAAATGGCTGCAAAAAAGTTACTTCATTCAGAAAGTTTATTTTTATAATCTTCTTTCAGGAAGTTTTATACATTAACACAACTTTTATGAACTTAATGTTTGTTATTCCCCCAAATTTGTATGTTGAAATATAAGCAGGAGGTAATAAAAGTAAAATGCAGTTATAAGGGTGGGTCCTTAATATGATAGGGCTGGTGTCCTTGTAAGATGAAAAAGAGGAAATACTGATCTTATTCTTTCCACCATGTGAGGATACAGTGAGAAGGCAGCTGTCTACAAACCATGAAGAAAGCCCTCAGCAGAAATTTCATCAACTGTTACTTTGACTTTGGACTTTCCAGCCCCAGAACTGTGAGAAATACATTTCTATTATTTAAACCACCCAATCTTTGGAGTTTTCTATGAAAGCCTAAGCAGACTAAGACACTAGCTCCCTCTGAGCAGTGTTCTTCCCAACTGCTTTATTGCTCACTTAGCATAATATTATCAGAGAAATTATTATAATCTAGTATAAGTGTTTCTGTTAGTCACAGTCAGTACTAATAGTTATTTATTGTATACTGTGTGGGAAATACGTTTTATTTGCTATATTTAGCAGCTTTTAACAAGTAAAAAATATTCTTTGTTCTTTTGGAGATTATAATGTAGTATAGGGAGACAAAATAAACAAGTAAGAAAGATCAATATTTTATGGTGGATAAAAAATAAAGGAAAATTAGACAATGTAAAAAAGTAATTGTGAAGAAAGGAAATTTTTTATATCAGGTGATGATGATTTGCCTTTTGAAATCAGCACTTTGATTTGCTCCACACATTTCTAATTCTCTGCTTTCAGTAATGAAACAATCCTTCCATAGCTACTGGAAATGCTAAGAACTGCCTTTTTGCATTTAAGTCTCCCTCCAAACACTGACCTTAGCTGAAGTGAATTGCCTTTCTTCATTGTCGGCAGCGTATATCTAACTACAGGTCAATGAGTGTTTAAAGGGCTCTAGACTCCTTGTCTCAATTCAAGGTAACTCTGTGTGACCATTCCAGCTTCAGAGCTCCCCATGAAACTGACTGAGGCCTCCATACCCATAAATTGGCAACCAACTACTTTTGTATGACTGCATTATGAGCAACCAATTTCTTCCTCTGCTCAATTCTGCTTCCCTAACTCCTCACATTGTTAGGCCTGAAAAACTCCTCACTAATATTTTTACATGTGAATATCTCTGTTTCAGAGTCTGTTTCATGGGGAATTCAACTACCAATAGTTGGGAACAGAAGTGGTCCAAATAAGCAGATGTTAAGTGGAATTCCTGAATTACTCACAGACTAATTGACAGAGTTCTCTTTCACTGTGGCAGGGGACCATGAATAGCCTTTGACAGTGGTAGTGTTGCAAATGTGCAGTTGTTGAACGCTCCATTGGTGGTTAACTAAGATGATTCACCAGTGGAATAAAAAGGCACTGGCATGTGTAAAATGGCATGTCTTGAAGTATAGGAAAAATTGTAATCATGACAAAACAATTAGATAACTAATGCTGGGGAAAATCAAAGACTGAGAGTAAGTGATCAGCAATTAAATACAAAGTACAAGTATCAGAGGAAGTCCTGGTGGCATATAAACAGACTCTTATTAATCAAGAATACAGAAAAAGCTAGGCCTCTAGTCCAAGGCTTAGTTATACCATTAGCAAACTTCTGAGGTTAAAGTTTTACTCCAATATGTCTGTTACCAAGAGTTCATGGCATTAACTGAAATAGTATGGGGAATTGAGAAATCAGATGACAATTTATGTTGAAGAGTTTCAAATTACAAAACTGAATGGTACATCTGATCATTCTGTAGTGGTGACCCAATCCTATAATTTTAGAGCTAGAAAATAGAGTTTAACTTGTATGAAGAGAATGCCTTATAAGAGTACATTCTTATCACTCACTCCCTTCCCCTACCTCCCCTCTTGCCACTAGAACAAACCTAGGGTAAAGGCACAATATAATTCTATTATATGGCTCTGTGTCCCCATCTAAATCTCACCTCAAACTGTAATCCCCACGTGTCAATGGAGGGACCTGGTGGGAGATGATTGGATTATGCTGACGGTTTCTCCCATATTGTTCTTATGAAGATGAGAGAGTTCTCATGAGATCTGATAGTTTTTAAAGTGCTCTCTCTCGTCACCTTGTGAAGAAGACGCTTGCTTCTCCTTTGCCTTCCACCACGATTGTAAGTTTCCTGAGGCCTCCCCATTCATGCAGAACCATGAATCAATTAAACCTCATACTTTATAAATTACCTGGTCTCAGGTAGTATCTTTATAGCAGTGTGAAAACGGACTAATACACCCTATTTGGAAGGTGCAAAGTATTCCAAGAGAAGGCATTATCTTTCCAAATAGGAGCAATAACAAGTCAACATATACCTTTTGGAAATAAAAAAACATGATTAGGATTATATCCTGTAAGTACTTGATCAAGAGGAGCAAAATGTAAAGTTGGATAAGAAAAAAAGTTGTCATTTTATGAGCACTCTCCCAGAAAGTAGTAGTTCATATTTTGGCTAGTGCTTTGGGATGCAACACTGAATCATTACTAGTATTTATCTTAATAATGTGGAGAAAGCAGGACAAGTAGGAATTCTAGAACTATTATGACAGATAAGGTAAGTACAATTTAAAAGACAGAGAAAGTGAACATGTAAATATGGCACGCTGTGCAAGTCTAACAAATCAACAAGAGGAGTATGTTTCATGGGAAAGTTCTAAAGGACATTCCATCTACCAAAGCCATTAGAAATGTGATCACGAGTGAAGCAAGAGTATCTCTGAGAAACACGCAGGCAACCTGCTTTGCAGATTAGGACTGAGAGTAGAAAATGTTGATGTGTAACTTTTTTCCATGATAGAAATGAGAATGATATAATTCTGATGTCTCAGAGACCAGATGGCAGCACTAAACCATCAGAAGAAAGGTGGGTTCAATTATCACAATGAGGAAGGGAGAAGGGTTGGGAAAAGAAGTGATTCATAGAGAAATACAGAGATAGTTAACAGACGACAAGATCCTAGGGGCAAAACATATGGTCTCAATCAATAATAGAAATGTTCAATCTACCAGAATGTTTTATTAAATATAAAATAAAAAGTGGAAGATCGGGGGTTAAAAGCAGTCACGGCTATGAAAAGTCATGTTCCCTTACCCTGTTCTCCAACCATTGTAGACTCAGAATCTATTAAATGAAAGAGAGCCCAGATTGTCCAGAGAAAGGCTCTTGCACTACCATGACAAGTGTGTGTATATGGTGATGATTATAGTAGTCCTTTCTGAAACACAAAAACTGTCGTTCTTATTCAGGTAACCAACACTGAGATAGGGTAATGTCCAAACGTTTCGAGAATTGTTCGATTTGGAATCCAATTGACATTGAAACTAAGAGATCCACCTTTAAGAATGCAGCCAATGGGACTTCGAGTAATAAATAATGTCCTAGCGTAGTTTGGACTTACAGTGGTTTCACTGGCTCCGAAGACTTATTTTCACTTCACTTTTTCACAAATGTGTAATTGGAATAAACATTATATTCTGGTAGCTGAAGAAAAAGTTCATGTTTGTTCCTTGATTAGTAGGGTAAAATCTGCAGTAGTGAAGAAGAGCAAGTAGAATTATCAATAAGTGCTGCTTCCTACTCAACATATTGTGTCAAAAGTAATATAGTATTGTGTGGTGGGGGGAAATATGAGACTGGATATTCTTGAATAAATGACACAGGTGATATTCCCTTATTACATCCTCTTTTTGATTTACCGGTCAATCAGATCAAATGTCAATCAGATCAAATCAGAAAGTAGCAAGTATGTTGGTCCAGAGTGTATGTGATACAATCTACCTAGTTTCAGAGGGTGTGGGGCATGCCTTGACATCTCTCCAAAGAAAATAACAAATTATTGTACCTAGTTTCATCTACTATAGAAAAGGAAACTCCTGAAGCAGAGAAATCAATATTTTTTTAAACCATGTTTTACAGTAAACTTTTTTATTTTTTCATTTTGAGGAGAATACATAATAACATATCATGGTGGGAATTTAAAGATCAATTATTACAAAGCTCCATATTGGGGAGGTTTCTACCATGGTGTTGATGAAAATTCAGGTAATTAAAAAGTATGCAATAGGTTTTTAAGGTTTAACTGAACAACCTTCTATTGGATGTAGAAGACCATATAAAGCAAAAGACCAAGGATAGTATAAAATTATTAAATTAGTCTATTCTGTGGGTAGAGTTGAAACCTAAATAAACATGGAAGACTTTTAAAGAAATATTTAGAACATGTTAAATTGCTTGAGGAATCCAAGTGAGAGTGAAAAGAAGGAAATAGATTTCTGGATCTGAGCTGGAATATACATATATACAATTTGAACTGCTAAACACATATTTAATATCAAAATCCAGAAGCCTGAAAGAACTGACTTTAGTTTGACACAGAAGTGGAATCAAAAACAACTCCTCAGTTACTGCAACAGTATTTTTAAAAGAGTAGAATGGGCAAAAGATACTAAGAAGAGACAAACATTCAGTAAGGGAACAATCAAGAGTGGTGGGTTATCAAAGTGAATACAGGTATGTGCTTAAAGAAAAATGGACAAATTAGTTATATCCTTCATAGTTTCAGGTGGAGTAAAATATTAATAAAATGTGGTCATTGGATTTGATATTGAGAATGTCATTTTTGTGTTCATTGGAATGGTGGGGGAAAAAAAAAAAGTCTTTTCCCAAATATGCCAGATGTGGCATTTGGTAAAGACAAATAAGAGACAGAGAATGGTAATTGAGTGATGCTGAAATGGAATCAGCAATGTACCTTTTTTTTTTTTTCTTTTTTAGATGGAGTCCTGCTCTGTCGCCCAGGCTGGAGTGCAGTGGTGCAATTTCTCAAAGTTGTGGGATTACAGGCATAAGTCACCATGCTAAGTGCAATGTCCTTTTTTTAAGAGGCATTTTTGCTCTAAGATGGGTAGAATACTGATATGGGAGTAATGAGATGGGAGATTATATAAATGCCAGGGCAAAAATACAAAAACAAAAACAAAAATAAAAACAAAAAACAAACAAAAACCAGAACTTTCTACATTATTTTCTTTTCAAACTTGGAGAACGAAGACATGCATGTTTCTATGATGTTTGAGATTTTTGAGTAAAGTAAGGTAAATGAGAAAAGAAAGAAAGAGACAGAGTAATTATAATATGGAATCACGTCCTTCCAAAAGGTAAGTGAGATAGGAAACTGAGCAGAATGGAAATGCTACACTCCTGTCACAACATTAGCCAGAAACAAATCATCTACAAGTTAATGTCTCTCTCTAGTTACACTTTCTGTAAGCACCAACGAATCATTTTACTGAACTATTATGTATATTTGGTTGTTTTATTATTCTCTATCCTTGAAACTCACATAGAGGGAATTTAAACATTTGGTATCTATTTGTGACATTGTTCATATTTTCTTTGAAAAGAGTGGTATCCACCTGCATACTGCAACAGCTCATCTCGTGTCCACCAATGAAATGAAACTATCTTTTATTCTCAAAAAAAAATATATATATATATAGTGTTTTTCCTACTGTCATTTTTATATTTTTTGTGATGTTTTATCGCATCCAGTTGTTCTTGCACGTGTTTGAATATTTGTGCTTGCTTGTGCCATATTCCATTTCATATTACCTCTCTGTTCCCATATATAATAAAGTCACTATAGAAGAATGTCCCATGCAAGTGATTTGTATTGAGCAAAGCTTTCCTCTGCATGCAGTGTTTTCTAGATTCTCACTGTCTGCTGCCTTTCACTTGCCATTCAATTTCATGCAAAACATATTGATGTCAAAGAATAATGTTTTCTGAGGAGTTCGTCTGTCAAAGTTGTGTGAGTTCCAATCTTCAGAAGGAATAAATAGACAACAGTGTGACTATGTGGCTTAGTCTAAAGTGTAATCTTAGAGATTTATAGTGAAACTGTACTACAATATATAAAGATCTGGATTTTTTTATATGCTCTTCTTTCATGTAACTTCACTAGCTCTCACACATCATAAACTCTCCAAAAGACAATTGATTTCTTGTTTGTGTGCAGTAACGACTGCTTCTTTGTTTCAGCACATTTCCTAAATAATTTATTGAAAAGTTAATTTTTAAAATAAATAAAAAATACACACTGCTGCTTCCTTGGTATGTATTTTTATAAAAATAACATATATTAACAATATATTATACATTATTATTAAATTAATTTTATGACCGGATACTTTTACTTAAGTATGATTAATATTACTTAAATAATGTAATAATGTTGAAAATGATAAATCAGTAAACCTTTCATTTATTTGGAACTATCGCAACATATGTGTGGTTAAAATAAAACATTATCTGTAGATTTTATAATTTTATTTCTACATTTGTGGTTGTGCAACATAAATATTAACAATAATTTCAAAGTAAAATTTTGCAATTTCAAAAAAGATCTATAATACCAAAGATGTTTGAAGTTGTAATGCTACATTGATGTTAGCTATGTTTTGTGACAAAACTATGCCATCTATTCCAAATATTATTTAAAATGAAAGATAAATTGATTTCATTCAAAAAGATTTGCAATTCTTTTGCTTCAGTAGAGATATTTTAATGAAGTAGTATAAAAATTAGCCATCAAAGACTTGACTTCTGAACATATAGAAATTGTTCTGCCTCACTGAATTCTTGTTAATTTTACATTCTGTGATGCTTATAGCATACTACATTATTATTATATAAATTGACATTACATTTCACATGTTCATTGATTTTCCGTTTATTTCCTTGATTTTATTTTTTTCCCATTGGTGACTTTTTATCTTTACTTAAAACATTTTAATAGGATCCCTTTACTGCAGTGATGCTGTCATCAGATTGAGCCAAAAACATCTGAAAATATTGACAAAGCAAGTTGATTTTGAATTTTTGACAAGCACTGCTTTATGCTTCCATTTAACAGAAAGCAAATAGTCTCTTTTATAGACCCACATTACAAATAAGTACACAAGCAAGTATCAATATAAATATTTGAAAACAAATGATTATATATTTATAAATTAAATTGGTATTGGGGTGTGTGTATGTGTGTGTGTGTGTGTTACTCTTCACTTCAGACGCTAGGAATACCAGATAAGTTACCGTCTATGTATGGATGATAAATAAAATATGATTAATGATCACATTGAAAATAGTTCTCATAAAGCCCATTTAGGGATTTTGTTACAGTACTTGAAAAAATTGATTTGTTAGCAGCATAACAAAATCTTAGAAATTTTAAAAAGTGATGTTTTCTGGAATGTCATCACAGCTAAATACATCAGATAGTGTGATATATGAGAGAAAAAGATGTTATATCTTTGTATTCTTGGTATATTAAATAATTGGTACAGTTATTTTTCTTCACGATAATATTAAAAAGGCATTGACCCTTTAAATGGTATATGTTGTAATAACCATTTTTCTCAAATTGTTGTGCTTAGTGGGTTTGATTTTAATTTAATAATTTATCGACTTTGGCATAAGATTACACAACCACAAGAACAAATATTTTTTAACATTTTATTGTGTAATTTTCAATAAAATAGAATGTCAACTGTTGTGAGAAATGGAAAACTCAGATACTATATAATCTTAAGTTCTGCAGAAAATTTGCTAGGTTAAAATAAGAGCAAGTTGGGCATGTTAACACTTCAAACTTAAGCAAAATACAATATTCTGGTACATAGGTACACACGATGGCTATATTTACAGTCCAGTTTCTTTTGAAATTGCATACCTACTTCAATGTAATATTCCTAAAATGCTTCAGGGTAATTTTTACAATTCACGATCTTTTGGAATAATTCATTAATTTGACTAATATTTATCCCTGTATGACTAGTATGAAATCATCCCTGAATATTACCAATTTTAATTTAGTGTGAAGTTCTTCCTCCTTAATTTTAATTATCTTTCTCTCTTTCTCTCTTCTTTTCTCTCCCCTCCTTTCTTTGTTCTTTCCTGACTGCCCTCCTTCCTGCCTTGTATTTTTGAACGAGATAATTTGGGATTCTTTGGCAACGACGAGGATTGGCAGCCAAGTCAAGCGTGCATGGAATATAGAGAGAAAACATTGAGATTGAGGTAAATCTTGAACAGCATTGAAAGTCAAGTTGGCATTAACCAGATAAAATGTGACTAGGAGATGGCATATGCAAACAAACACATAGAAAGGTGAGGGAAGAGGGCAGAAATCAAATAATGTAATGACACTGAGGGAGTATACTTTGCATTTGGAGAAGTGACATAAAGAAGGTCATGCAGGAAATGAGGGAACAGGTTGTTACAAATCCTAGGTGCCATCACAAGAACTATTCCTTTTAATATGAAAAAACATGAGGAAAGCACAGGATTATAAGAAGAAAATGTCAGGATCAAATTGCTTTCTGAAAAACATCTTCACTGCCTCTATTGTTCAGTAAATTGTAAGATAAAGTACTTGTGGGAACATCTCTGTAAGTTTTTATTTAAACAGGAATCAGCTGGTTGGGAAGGCAGGGCAGATCACTTGAGATTAGGAGTTTGAGACCAGCCTAGCCAACATGGCGAAACCCTTCTCTACAAAAAAAAACCAAGAAATTTAGCAGCGCGTGGTGGCGCATGCCTGAAATCCCAGTTACTTGAGAGTCTGAGGCACAAGAATTACTTGAATCAGGGAGGTGGAGGTTGTGGTGAGCTAAGACCGCATTCCACCCTGGGCGACAGAGTGAGACTTCACCTAAAAAAATCAAAAAACACAAAAACAGAAATCAAACAGCTTTGATGATTAAAGTAACACAGACCAACAACAATAATTGAAAAATCATTTAAAAATATCACTACGTAAAATATCATTTAAAAATAGCACTATTATTACCACATATACATATGTATATGCACATATGCATCACATATTTCTTGTGTATATTAAAATTATTTACCCTGTCATAGGTAAGTTATTTCAATTTTTATTTTTTTGATTTAATAAGGATATTTGTCTCAATTAGTTCAGCTTAAGAAAACATCTATTCAATTTGGACATCTATTTGTCCAGCACAAGCTTTTCTGCTAAGCAACAATTTTCCAGCTGCATAAAGGCATTTTTAACTGCATTTGTCACAAGTACTTCAAATCTAATTTGTTCTAAACAGGGTTTACCTTCATGATACTTCACAAAAATGATTTCAAATTATTGCTCATATGATTTATTGATATCCTATTAGTCTATAAGCAAGACATTTTACAATCCTCAAAATTTTCCCTTCCGTCAATTGGCTATGTCTGACTGAGAAAGGTTATTGCATCTATGTCATGAATACTTTGAAATCCAATTTCCTTTGTTCACTCGCCCTGGTGAATTAGAAAAGATTTATATCACTAATTTATTATTTTTCATATTTTCTCTAAATATCAATGAAATCAGGCTAATTGATTTTTCTATTTTCAATTCTATCACATTTTTATTCCATCCGCCAATTTCAGTGCATCTTTCACTTTCACTCCATTAACCAAAACATAGATGTCTCCTATCTACATCCTTAGAGTTCTTATCTATTGCACTCTAAAATAAGATTTCTCGTAATAGGCTAGGAAGCCTAGTATTATCTCGAACACTCCAAACCCTTTAGCTTCATATTGTCACTCCTTTTTCCATTCCTTCCCATATGTATGCTTATGCAATATTCAGCTAATTGCACTTTACCTAATTTAATCATTGTTTGTGGCTTTATTCCTTAGCTTGTGCTCCCCCTTTGACCAAAATCTCCTTTCCCTCTCTTCTTATTCCATCTGGCTACAGGATACCTACCCTCTGAGACTAACTTGTAAATATATTTTCTTCCCAGCATACCTTCCAAATCACTTCAGGTTGCAGTAAATACATTTTCTATATGTTCAAATGGAATCTTAATGTTACAGGTGGAGCTGTTCGATGTGTTATTTAATAAATCACAATGCAATTTTAAGTACCATTGGACCATTTTTTCTCATAATTTATTGATATTTGTAGACTCTTATTACTTGTTGTCCTTAGCAGTCTACTTTGAATCAGTTACAAGGGCACAAATATCACTTTAAAGTACCTTTAAATTACATCTTTTAAAATTCATAAGACAAGCATAAAGCAGTCCTTATGCTTTTCCTCATCCATGTTTTTAAGAGTTCTGACATTTTCAGAAAGTGTTTCCTGAAAAAGAAAGGTGAGATGGTGTTTAATAAGAAAAGAAAATGCAAGCTTATGAAAGATGAAAACTTTGTGCCATTAGATGATAACCTCTTTATTTTTAGCTTTCTATTGAGCACACAGGCAAGCTCTCATGTACATTAATGTATCTTTGAAAGTGTATCTAATTTTTTTAGAAGAAACACATTCCTTGATAAAATTCAATCTATTGTAATCCCAGTTACTTAGGAGGCTGAAGCAGGAGAACTGCTTGAACCCAGGAGGCGGATATTGTGGTGAGCCGAGATAATGCCATTGCACTCCAGCTTGGGCAACAAGAGCAAAACTCCATCTCAAAAAAAAAAAAAAAAAAAAAAATAGAAAAATCCAGTCTACTAATCACAGTCTAATGTATATAAAATTTCCTTACATCTGACTCTCAAGCCACCTCCAAATCCTGAGACGATTATAGAAAGTTTTACATATGTATGACCTTATTGAATTTATAGCATAAACATTTAATCGTTAAATTGCAAAGTGCATCATAAAAAGAAGCCTAAGAAATTAAAGTCTTTTTGTTCGTATATCATGCCTTGTTTAGCATAATTTTATGTTAAAATTTACTAAACTAAGATCGTGGCTCATTAAAATTTAACCAATAACCAAACTATTATTTAAAATGAAAATTTAACAAGCATTATTTTATCTTAGGGTGGATGAAGTGTAAGAGCTTTACCAAACAATTTTAGTTGTCGGGTAGTTTAAGTTTAGTTATGTTATTGAATATAGGATATACACAAGTGTGTTACACTATTGGACAGGACTTGTAAGAGTCTGAGATCTCTTTAGTAACCTGTTGCTCAAGGAGACTTGCATTTCAGTCTTCTAAAGGCCATAGCAATGTTTTATGAGTTTCCTATGCTGAATCACACTGAGCCTATGAGAACAAATATGGAATTTATTAACATATAGCTATTATTCCTCAGTATATCTAGACCGTTGCTGTGTTAGATTTCTGAAGGACCAACTATCTCAGACAGTATCTTCATATCTCATTTATTTCATGGTTGACAAATCCACATTTCCAAATTGCAGTCAGTCTAAAATGGAAAAGACCTGCAGTCTATGAGATACACATGACCAACTGGATTTGTTTTTTTTAGAACATTCAAATGTTAAAATGAGTTACTGAATAATATCACAAAACAGATTTTTTTTTCACCTAAGTCACTTATTGTGGCAGTAATGTAATGAAGCACGTCGATTTATGACAATTTTTGGTAACGACATATGAATTTCACATTGAGTGTCTTGCTCAATTAAATGCTTCCATGGAGGTGACTAAGTCATAATTTTTAACATCTGAAAACCTATAGCTTCTGATGACTAGTTATTATAATTACTATTTTTAGATTTATTTGGTGCCTTTTAAAATGACAATGCGATAGACATGAAAGACTCCAATCTTTCATAGTGCCACAAAAGATAAAATAAAAATATTTAATATCCCAAATGGCTGTATGTTATATAAAAATATTAATAACTTATTAGTAAATAATTCTGTTTTACACTCAAATTTTTTGAAAATCTGTTGATACCTGTGTTTCCAAAGATTACATTTTCAGACTGGACTTGTAGAAATCTGAGATCCTTTCAACAACCTGACACTCAAGGATATTGTGTTATCAAAAAGTCATTCTCAGGTTGAATATACATATTGATTAAAAAGATATATATATATTATATATATATATACACACACACACACACACCAATTAGTCTTCTATATTTTCAGGGAGAATATTATTTCATTTATATAAGGATAAATTATTTAGCCTAAATTATATGATCACTCAATGTCGAGGATGTGGTCAATAATTTTGTTTTATTGTTTAAAGAAAATCTTCCCAAATCATATAGAGTGAAAAATGGCATATATATAGCAGCATATGAAAAACACTAAATTAAAAATGAGAAAGTAATACAGGAGAGATTAGATTTGATAGACCTGGGTGAGATGATGTTGTCTCTTTAGGATGACCTCCACATTCTTTCTCACTGTTGCCATTAGTAGGTGAGTTTGAGTATTCATAAAACTTTTTGTGGTATAACTGACCCTCCATGCATTTGCCATTTTGTACAACAACCTAAACTTGGTTCTTTTTGCTACTGATATTACTAAAATTTCGTTACTAATTATGTAGAAGAGAATAAATGCATCTGTGAAAAAGCCTTTTAAATAAGCCTTTTAGTGTAGTTATTGAAGCATTAACCACTTCCAGTTTCCCACTCACAATCTATGTGACTTTAGCAAATTATTTACCCATCCCATGTCGCAGTTTCCTCATCTGCGATATAAGCTGATACACGCCTAACTCATCGATTTTTATAAATATTTAGTGATTTCTTATTTTTAAAGTTTTCCAGGTTTTTTTTTTTTCTTTTTTTTTTTTTTTTTTTTTTTTTGAGACGGAGTCTCCCTCTGTGGCCCAGACTGGAGTGCAGTGGCACATTCTCCGCTCACTGCAAGCTCCGTCTCCCAGGTTCAAGCCATTCTCCTGTCTCAGCCTCCAGAGTAGCTGGGACTACAGGCGCCCGCCACCACTCTCGGCTAATTTTTTTTATATTTTTAGTAGACGCGGGGTTTCACTGTGTTAGCCAGGATGGTCTTGATCTCCTGACCTCGTAATCCGCCCGCCTCAGCCTCCCAAAGTGCTGGGATTATAGGCGTGAGCCACCGCACTCGGCCAGTTTTCCAGTTTTTATGCACACAGAAATGTCAGGGCTTTCATTATTCCTGCTGAAGGTATTTTGTCAAACATCGAGATCATGGGTTCTTTCTTAACTTGGAGTTCATGGAATCTGTGTGTGAAATTCAGGGATTTTGAGATCTTGCATGGAAACAACACATCTTTGAAATTTCAGATTATTTTCATTTGATATATCTTGTGCAGATACCTCAAAATGCCATTTATAGTTATCTTTACTGCAAAATCATAATAATTATTTTGATCAACAAAACATTAGTGATTACCATCTTCCTCTATGCCATAAAACTGGCCATCTATTGAGCTATATTGGTCCTGGCAATAGTCGTTAGGCCACAAAACACTCAAATTCAGAGTTCTCCACTTCTGATCCAGACAAGAAGTTACTTTCCATCATTGCCCATTCACAATCATTTGCTGATCAATATGTGCAAGACAGTTAACAACCAGCCTAGAGTTTAATGTTCAGCCATTACATTTGTTACACTAATCCTTCTTGAAACACAAAATTTAACTTGCCTGGACTTAAATGCTTGCTTATTTATTGTGTCACGAGAAGCATATATATGTTACAAATTATAAAATACTGTAATAATTGTCAATATATTTCATGTTTATTGTAATACTAGGTATTTCTATGTAATTTATGCATTTAAACACATATCTTGATGGGTGGTTTGTGGAATTGAACATTGTACAAGTGGGCCATGGCACACACATGTGCACACACACACACACATTTAACTTTCAGACTCTACCTACTAAGTTGTTTGTAAAAGCTCAAAGGACAATTTTCTCATAAAACTTTCATGGTTTTCTCCAAACATAATTACAGTAACTACTATATATGAAGTGACTTACTTTATGTCAGGCAGGCACTTTATATATACCATTCTAGTAAGTCCATACAGAAAATCTGCAGGCTATTTGTTTTAATCCTCAGTTTACAAATACAGTCCATAGAATTTCAATAAATACTCAAGACTAACCAGACCGCTACAGGTTGAATTAAAATGACAAATTATAGCTTTAAAGCAATATTAGACATATTTCTGTTTTATTTATCTGTCACTCTTTTGTCCTTATTGCTTCTAGTACATGCTAAGGCTTTATATAATTGATATCAGCCTTTCTTGTGGCAAATGGTGCAAAGATTTATACATAGTGGGTACTCACTACATATTTTCTTGACAAATCAAGGCATTTTAACTCAGAGAGGGGAAGTGGAGACCAAGGGAAGTAACAAAAATAACAAAATATTAAAAAACTTGGCTGGGCATGGTGGCTCACAACTGTAATCCTGGCACTTTGGGAGACCAAGGTGGGTGGAACACAAGGTCAGTAATTCGAGACCAGCCTGGCCAATATGGTGAAACCCTATATCTACTAAAAATACAAAAATTAGCCATGCATGGTGGTGGGCGCCTGTAGTCCCAGTTACTCAGGAGGCTGAGGCAGGAGAATCACTTGAACCTGGGAGGCAGAGGTTGCAGTGAGCCAAGATCGTGCCACTGCACTCCAGTCTGGATGACAGAGTGAGACCCCATCTCAAAAAAAACAAAGCAAAGCAAAACAAAACAAAACAAACAACAACAACAACAAAAACCTCATAAACTCACACATTAAATATTCAGAGATTTGAGTCTTTTTCTTTGTTAATTCCTATAGATAATACTGACTTTTGCAAGTTAAATTTTTTTGTCTTGGGTTTTGCTTTTTCAATTTGTAAGACCTTAGAGAGTCATTTCAAAAATAGGGCTAAGCCTCTACCTACTCATTTCTTAATAATAGTATTTCATTTCCTAAAGAAAATCAAGTGTGTTTTGTTCACACTTGATTTGGTGTTATGTAAAAATACATAACACCAAAATACTTTGATAAAATGAGTTATTGTATTTGTAGATTTCATTTACTCTCTAAATTGATTTTTCTTTGTAGAACCTCCTAAACCATTTAATCACAATGATATTAATATTAATGTTATATTAACCATTTTCCCCCAAGAAGTGATTTCTAAATTGCTCCAGAGCACACAAATATTCTTTCCCCCCATGTTTTCTTTAAAGGAAACATATGTCTAAGAGATTAAGTGAGGTTACAAAGCTCACACAGTCTTACAGACCTTGATGTTAGGAATCAGATGTTTAGTCTTCCTGGCATTAACAGCATATAATTGTGATAATAGCGTTATTCATTGATTTCTTTGTTTTGAAACAGTTAATGTACTGAACACTTTAACACAAATCACTTCAATTAAGCTTGGCATAAAAACAACAACAGCAACAACAACAAAAAACTTGCTTTATTATTTCTTAAGTTTTTTCTATTAGGAAACTAAACAATCAATAATTTTAGAATATTGCTCTAGTTTATAGAGTCCATAATAGAGTCTTGATTGGAAACTCTAAGTATTGTCTTTTGTAGGCGTTTGTTTTTAGCCATTAATCTGTGTGTTTCCTAGGAAATAGACCAATGTTTATTGCCATCCTGCCCCATGCTGGGTCTCTGTTACATCTTTCATGAAAAACCTGTTCATCATTTATTTCTCATGAAAAATCATGGTATATTTCCTTATCATTTATTTCTCTGTCCCCTGGGGCATTTCTTATAATAATAATTGTTAACCATTTATTGTCAGTCACTCTTGTAGACACTGGGAACCAAACAATGTGTAAAATTAAACTCTCTTTTCATATAATTTACATTTTAGAGTTTTCCTCTTTGACTAATGGATCTTTTAAAAGAACTTTGCTTTCCTAGAGTACAGTCACTAATTTCTAATTAGGTTTCATTGTAACCTAATTAGAGATATACACTCTATAGAGATAATATACTCTATAAATTGTTAATCTATTTAAACTTATCTACATTAGGTTTATGTACAGTAAAGGGTCTACCATGGTGAATATACATGAACACTGGAAAACAATGTTGACTCTGCAGTTTTCTAGAAATATTGATTAGTCCAAAGTGTTATTTGGATCTATGTCTTTATTATTGTTTTCTTATTATTTCCCCAGTGGTTGTATCAATTACTAAGAAACTGGTATATAATCTTTTTCTATAATTGTGAATTTATTTATCCATTCTTCTTTTTAATTCTGTCAGATTTGCTTCAAACATCTTGAGGCTCTCTTATTAGGTATATACATTATAAATGATATTATTTTCTGATAAATTTTTCTATCACTATGCATAATACTCTTTTTATTAAAGTCCTTTTCATGTTAATATATCTTCTCCAAGCTACATGTGCTCATTTTTCATTTGAATTATTTAATTATTCAATTTAATTATTTAATTATTACCTTTTTTTTAATATTCAAAGTGGATCCTTGTAGACGATAAGTTAGATCTGGCTTTTAAAAATTCACTTTGTCAGTCTAACATCTTTTCCTTTAGTCCTTCCAATCTGTTTCTCACTAGTATAATTTCCACCCAGCCTGAGAAATTTCCTTTATAATTTCATGTAGAACATAACTATTGTTCTCTTGATTTTTTGTTCACCTGCATATGTCTACTTCACATTCTAATGAAGGTTATGTTCAATGGGTATAGAATACTAAACTGACAGGTGTTTTATGATGTCTTCTTTTCTTTTTTATTCTTTTTTTTTTTTCTTTCTCTCTCTCTGAAATTTGAAAATGTTGTTCCACTGTCTTCTAGTCATGGTTTCTGACAGTCCATTCAAACTATAACTTATTTATGTATAATGTTTCATTTTTGTCTAGTGCTGTGAAGACTTTTTCTATTTGCTTTTTAACAATTTGATTTAATGGATCTAGGCATAGTTTTCTTAGATCTTATGTTGCAGAATTTTGCTCCTTAGTTCAGCTAAAACCTAGGTTCTTGTCATATGACCAGGAAAATTTAGGAATGCAGATACATTGAAGGGTGAGTAGAGCAGAGCTTTATAGGGCAAAAAGAAAAAATAAAACTTTCAGCAAAGCTAGAGGGGTTCCTGCTAACCGGTCCTCACCTCGCAGATTTATTGCCAGGTTACCACAGGAGCTCAAGAGAGCAGGCTCCTCCCCTGCATAAGGCATGACTTCCGCATGGCTCCACTCACTTCCTCCAGTGAGTGTTGGGCTCCAGTCCGCTGTGGGCATGCCCAGACAAGCCCTGGGAAGTTTCCCTCATCTACACAAAAGCATCTGATGTAAACACTTGTGTGGCAGGTCGGAAATTCTCCGGGGACACCTTTTTATCTGCCTAGGCATTTGACGGTCTCATTCCTCCCTCTAAAGAAATACCTCTAACTGTTATTAGAATAAGGATAACGATAAGGATGAAGACCAATCTTAATTGCTTTCTGCTGACAGGGAAGCTGTTTTGGGAAAACGGTAGTCAGATTTCCCTCAGAGGCCTATCTCAGAGTTCCCAGTAAAAAAAAGGCCATCATCCAAAGCTCCAGTTGTAGTTTGTTTGGAGTCTGATGGCCTAAAAGTGAGAAGAGACAAACAGGTTATTAGAAAATATGTATCAAAATGAAACAAGGAGTGGGTAAGGACAACTTGAAAGTCCAGAGACCTTTTACCAGTTTGTACAGGGAGAGAGAGGTCAAAAGCCCAATGGGTTAAAAAAAAAAATTTTTTTTTACCCTTTTGCTGGCATGTCAGGTTTCTGCATTCCCTTCCCCTAAACCTAATCCTAAATCAATTAGTCTACAGTTTGAGAAATTAACTCCTTCTAGTTTGAAGGATGCATCTGAGGGAAGTGTCCCGTGATATGTGACACCATTAGCTACCTATCAGGGAATAGAGGACAGAGGAAGAAAAAGGAAAAAAGAAGGCATTTTTTTCAGAAGGATCCCAGGGGTTCAAATGTGTTCTAAAAGGGTGCAGACTAAAGATGAATGGCTACTCATCTAGAAATAGGGGACCATGTGTGCCTGGTTCCTTTCTTTAACTAGCAAATACCCAGGGTGTGTGAGGGAGAGAAAGTGAGTTGTTCCTCTTTCTTTCCCCTGTCCTTCTATTACTGAGTCCCAGCAACTATGACAGGGTGCCACCCATGGGTGTCAAAGTGGCTTTCATCTATGTTAACATGGGGCCAAGGGGTGGGAATAACTGCTCTTTCGTATGTACTCCCTATCTCCCCTGCTGGCAATAGCCTTTGAATTCTCTAAACTTCATTTATGCCATGGATACTAGCATGACTTTTATCCATGAAACAGGAAGCTTGGCTTAATCAGCAGGAATCAGTCATGCTCAGCTGTGCTGTACCTTTTGACTTTCACTATTGTCTGTCTTCTGGATCCCTAAGATCCAGTTTTCTTAGGCCTTTGATATAAACTTGGAAATGACTGGGACCAAAATTGTGTCTCAGCATGGAAGTTGCATAGACTCCTTATCACAAGCTGTAATGCTGAAGTGAAGCTGTGGAATTGAGTTCTCCTCCAACAAAGGAAAGAAAAGGATGTCTTGTGACACACCCAGATAACTGGTGGCTATAGTTATGCTTGTTACGATTTGGGTGCATGGGGTGTTGCTTTGGTTAGCTCCCTTTCCCAAAAAGGAAACCTCCGGGTGATGGGCATCCTATTTATTCCCATCAGCTGGCAGGATTTGCAGGATAATTGTTCAGAACTAAAATATTGATCCAGATTTCTACATTACTCATCCCCTTTTGTCCTTTCTGAGCTGCAACCAGAGATGGTTGGCTGGTTCACAGGAATAAGCAAGGTTAGTCTAAAATGTAGGCAAAAACTTAAAAACAAATAATAAGTCTAGAAACTAATGATGGTAACTTTTGAATCATAATTTATCTCTGTCTTGTCCTCATTTCTGTTAAAAACAAATCATAATAAGAGTGTATTGCTTGCAAAATAGACTTTAATCTTATACTTGGCTTGATTACTTGCACAAACTGCAGCAAAAACAATTATCTCTACCTAGGCCCTTTAGATTGGCTATCATGAAAATCTGTTTCACAAAGAATCTCAGATAAGACCATTTAAAGCTGAGCCCAGCCTAGGTTTTTATCCTTATGTAACTGTAAATTGGGTAAACTCTTCTCTTCTTGAGGTCCCAAGAGCATATGATGTCTGAGCCTGTTGGAAAGTGATATTCTTTACTCACTGCAGGTTAAGAATCCTGTATGTGGACTGTGTAGACAAGCATTTGAAGCCAGTTTTCCCAAGGAGTTCTCATCAGCTCTGCAAGTTGAGCTTGACTCCTTAAAGAGCACACATTTCCAATCAAAGCCTGGCAAAATAACCAGTTGCTCCAATTGCATTCTTAATGCACTGATGCAAATGACTATATTGCCATAAGTTAAGAATATGCAATACTGGTTTCCAAATTCTAGACAAGCCAAGCGGAGAGAGACAAATATGCTCCAAATTTTGTTTGCAGGAGTACAACTTACTCAACTATTAAAGGCCATAAATAGTTCAAAATAAGTTTCCTGGACTCTGAAAAACAAAACAATGATCAGCAATATTCCAAGCAAAAGTTAAAAAGATTATTTAAGTTTTCTATTAGTTCGGTCCACTCAGTTAACTCTTGCTTGATATCCATGAACATTTCAATTTTCATGAGTCCTGTTTTTCCTTTATTCCAATGTCACAATCTCCAAAGTCATCAGAAACTTGCATTTGAGAACACCTGTCAAAGTTCCATAACTGATTATAAACCATTGTTTGAAGAGGATCAAAACAAGACAACAATGGTTTGTGAGTACAAAATGTCTAGGGTAGTTGCATTCAGAAACATGATTGACAAATACATTTGGTTATCTCCACGGTTTAAAATAACATAACAGTTATAATTATGATTGATAGCATATGCTCAAACATTAGAATTTTATAAATCCCATAAATTTTGGAACATATATTAGTATTACTCTCAAAAATACAACGTAAAAAAGTTTGAACACCATTTTGTCTTTTTTTTTTTTTTTTTTTTTTTGATTCTGCATGTGTCTTCTGTAGCATCCAAAAGTCTGGTGTCAAGAAAGACAATTTTGAAACTGAAGTTTCATTTTGGAAAGCCTGTTAAGTACGTTACTGATTTAAAATACTTGATGTTATGAAATAGAATTCCAGATTACCGTAAGTTATTTACTTTGCCAAAATGATGACTCAGAAATTTTAAAAGCAAAAACCTGTTATAGCTCTTTACAAATTTTGCTGAAGAGTAGCTTAGTACTTTAACAGTACCTTGTTGTGCTTTTATTTCAAAGCTGAATTTACAGAAAAACCATATGGCATCCTTTGAATTTAGTCAATATGTTCACACATGGAATTTCCTTTACAAGGTTAACTTTTAGCTTTTACAATCCTTCATAACTTGTTTGAACTTTTACTGTTATCTTACTTAATTCAAAATAACCATTTAATCTGAGGCAAAATTTTACATTTCTATGCCTTCTTATAATCTTGTACTAAAAACACATTTCACTGTCCTTACCTAACTGAAATGTAAATATATTTTTAGTAGTCTCAATTACATGTTATAATGGTAACTCCTAGTACTTGTTACCTTTAAAGTAAAACCTGGTAAGTTTTTTAAATTATGTGCTAGGTGGAGTCAAGGTTTGACTTCTTCCAGCACAATTAAGGGCATGGTTAGTAACATATGTTCCAGGCCTTACCAGTTGTGAAGCCAGCAAATTGAATCAGTTTCAAAAAGCATTTTGTAACCTTAAAACATTTAGCAAACCTAGTACCTGACCAGTATAATTTAGTCCACCTATTTACATTTTGATGGCATCTGCATTTTACCAAATAACCTTTAGGCTGTTTTTATTTCTCAAAGGTTAAAGTCACGAGAACTAAAAGCTACCACAGCTTTTATCTTTCCATTAACAAATATTTGATCCAAGTGCTTATTTTTCTTTAGGCCAATGAATTAGTACTATTTTTATAAACATCACAAACACAACACATATATAACTACATAGCCAGGCAGAAGAAAACTCAGCAGCCACAAAATTTTTCATTTGCCAGTCTCTGAATTGGATTACAGTCTTCTAGCTGGATCCTTTTAGAGGACGAAAACATGCTGCTTCTAGGGCATAATACACAGCCATAATTGGGACCCAAAAACAGATTTTGAGAGGGATCTATCTGCTTTTAGTTCCTGGGGTTCTATGATGAAAACAGATTTCTTCCCAAAATGGGGTCAGTAGTGCCTTCTGTTTTTCCCAAGGAGTCCCATGTCCCCCAGAGCTTTCTTAGTCTCATGCATCCATCGAGTGCCAAGAGAAAATGGAGAATTCAGCCAATTGAGAAAAACACCCCTTTTCCAGCAAAACAAAATCCAAGGGAGGGTGGGAAATAAATAAAGGCCTTTTAAATATGACTATAACTTGGATGTACACTTTTAATTAAGCTGATTGCTCTTTAATTTTTAAAAATCCCTTATTATCTGATTTTAGTTATACCAAGCAGTCGATATTTCTGGCTTTCAAACTTTCCTAAAGGCTAAAGGAAAGAAAAATCCAAGGCTGTTGAGGGGAAAAGAACAAATAAATTGCAAAGGTCATCCAGATATCAAACCAGAAAAGGTTTATTGCCTAAGCTATGACTGAACTCAGTTGCCATTGTAAAATGGTGGAAGCTAACAAAACGTTGTCATTGTGTCCGGAATTGGTGGGTTCTTGGTCTCACTGACTTCAAGAATGAAGCCACGGACTCTCACGGTGAGTGTTACAGTTCTTAAAGACAGTATGTCTGGAGTATGTTCCTTCAGATGTTCAGATGTGTCTGGAACTTCTTCCTTCTGGTGGGTTCATGGTCTTGCTGACAGGAGTGAAGTTGCAGACCTTAGTGGTGAGCATTACAGCGCTTTAAACGCAGCACGTCTGGAGTTGTTGGTTCTTCCCAGTGGGTTCGTGGTCTTGTTGGTTTCAGGAGTGAAGCTGCAGACATTTGTAGTGAGTGTTATAGCTCATAATGGCAGCATGGACCCAAAGAGCTAGCAGAACAAAGATTTATTACAAAGAGCAAAAGAATAAGGCTTCCACAGTGTGAAAGGCGACCCTAGTGGGTTGCCACTGGCTGGCTCGGGCAGTCTGCTTTTATTCCCTTATCTGGCCCCACCCACATCCTGCTGATTGGTCCACTTTACAGAGAGCTGATTGGCCCGTTTCACAGAGAGCTGATTGGTCCATTTTGACACAGTGCTGATTGGTGTGTTTACAATCCCTGAGCTAGACACAGTGCTAGACCAAAGGTTCTCCAAGTCCCCACTAGATTAGCTAGACACAGAGCACTGATTGGTGTATTTACAAACCTTGAGCTAGACACAGAGTGCTGATTGGTGCATTTACAATCCCTTAGCTAGACATAAAGGTTCTCCAAGTCCCCACTAGGTTAGCTACATATTAACTAATCAGAGTACTGATTGGTATATTTACAAACCCTGAGCTAGACACAAAGTGCTGATTGGTGTGTTTACAATCCCTTAGCTAGACTTAAAGGTTCTCTCCAAGTCCCCACTAGACTCAGGAGCCCAGCTGGCTTCACCCAGTGGATCCTGCACCAGGGCTGCAGGTGGAGCTGTCCACCAGTCCCGCACTGTGCACTCACACTCCTCATCCCCTTGGAAGCAGCTGAGGACTGGCCAGAACTTGAGCACAGCGCTGGCAGGCTGGCACTGCTGGGGGACCCAGTACACCCATCACAGCTGCTGGTCCAGGTGGTAAGCCCCTCACTGCCCTGGGCCGCTCCCAGTGCGGCCCGCTGAGCCCTCCCACGGGTGGGCTGGAACTCGCGCTGGCCTGGAGGCGCAGGGCCCCAGTTCCTGCCCTTGCCTCTCCCTCCACACCTCCCCACAAGCAGAGGGAGCTGGCTCTGGCCTCCGCCAGCCCAGAGAGGAGCTCCCACAGTGCAGTGGTAGGCTGAAAGGCTCCTCAAGCACCGCCAGAGTGGATGCCCAGGCCGAGGAGGGGCCAAGAGTGAGGGCTGCTGACACCTTGTCACCTCTCACCATGAGGTTACCGGTCACACTTTCAAAGATGTAAAACAAATGGAGACCTGCAGCAAAGCTTGCTACTGGTCATACGGAATGCAAAGCACACTAGATTGGCTACAGATTAAAACCAACCTCATGAATCATTTTTAATAATTAAAACTTTACAGATAATATAAACAGTGATCCTTATAATTCCTGACTTAGTAAAATGTCTTCTAAAAGGAAAAAAAATAAAAACTCTCACTTAAAAGTTAACTGCTGGCAGAGTAGAGAAAGGCAGAAAAATTTAAAGTTCATGGTTGGAAAGATGCCTGCAGAAAGAACATCTTATTCTTATGGAAATGGGTTCCTCCAACAGGGTGAGGAACTTAAGAGGGGAGAAGAGAGCCTCTGATTCACCTGTCTATCCCTTAAAAACAGTAAAAGGCTGACATTCTCGACCCCTGGAAGTGACAGGAGTGGAGAGGAGGGAGGCATAGTTTCCCCTACCCTCAGAAAAAGCCCAAGGACACAAAGGCTTAGAAGCAAAAGGAAAAAAAGGGGCGTTTTGGTTCACATCTTACTCACCATTTCTCAAGCCCCTTGTTTGGGTGCCAGAATAGTTCAACTAATACTTGGGTCCTTTTCACATGACCAGGAACATTTAGGCACATGGGCACACTGAAGGGTGAGTAGAGCAGGGTTCTATTGGGCAAAAAGGAAAACAAACACCAACAAAAAACTATTAGCAAAGCGAGAGCGGTTCCTGCTAAAAAGCACCACCTCACATATTGATTCCCAGGTCACCACAGAGGCTGAAGAAGGCAGACTCCTCCCCTGTTCAAGGCATGAATTCCTCATGGCTCCCCGCCACCTTGCCCCAGTGAACATGTCAGGCTCCAGTCCACTGTGGGCATGCCCAGACAAGCCCTGGGCAGGTTCCCTCATCTGCACAAACACATCTAATGTAAACATTTGTGGGGCAGGTCGGAAATTCTCTAGGGACCCCTTTTTATCTGCCTAGCCATTATGATGTCTGTCTTACACTATTTGGAATTTGCTGAGCTTCTTTAATTCATAAGTGTATGTCATTGACTGTACTGCAGATTTTGAAACTCTTTGGGTATTTGGAAGTATTCCCCAGTTTTACCTTTGGTTACTGAAATTGCACATATGTTAGACCTTTGAATATTGTCCTTCACGTTTTGAGGTTTTCTTATTTTTCTATTTCAAAGTATCTCTTTAGTCTCATTCATTGTTCTGTGTTCTTTATGTTGGGGAATTTCTACTGATCTATTAATTTGTTTACATTATGACCATTTTCTTTGTATTCAAAGGGGATTCCTTGTAGGCAGTAAGAAGTTAGATCTGGCTTCTTGGACATACTATTTTATATTCAACTTTTTTTTTTTTTTTTTTTTTTTTTTGCTCTTGAACTTAATAAATTTTTAATTTCAGATATTTTAATTTTCATTGAAAAAATTTCCATTTGTTTCCTTTGTAACATTCCTTTGTCTCTACTGATACTTACTACTTGTAGGGCTCTTTATCCCTAATTCTCCTCCTGAATCTCGTTTCTCTCTCTAGCCCACAGAATGTCCATTAATTATTTTTGTTTTTGTTTTTCTCCTAGCCAAATAGACAGCAGAGTGTCTAGTGAGATTTGTAGTCACCTGTGCTTTTCCACTGTGTGAATGGGAAAAAATATCCCAAGGAAAAAAGAAATAATGAAAATCACTTTAATGACAGTTCCTATTTCAAATTTTGATTTCTCTTAAAAAAAAATCTGACTTGTTTATTTTCAGAATTTTCAATTAGGGTATTTTTAAGTTACTTTTTTTTTTCTTTTATTCTAAAAAATGTATCCAAAGTTCCCCATCTCTTTTAAAACAAAACTACAAAAATTAGCGAGGTATGGCAACAGGCACCTGTAATCCCAGCTGCTCAGCAGGCTGAAGCAGGAGAATTGCTTGAACCCAGGTAGCAGAGGTTGCAGTGAGCCGACATCACACCACTGCACTCCAGCCTGGGCGACAGAGTGAGACTCCATCTCAAAAAAAAGAAAAAAAAAAAATGGTATCCAAAGTTTATAGTTGCAATGAGTAGGATGGATGGACTATGGGGATCTTTCGCTGCCAAAGATTAACCAGAATTTCAGGGTTATATTTTTACTTTTGTTTTTATTTTTTAAGATTAACTTTAAAATAACTTTGTTAGGTCTTCTTTCTGATATTCCACTTAATATAAATAAGAATTTTATTCAAAAAATATATTAATTTGAATAGACAGGTTTAGAATATTTGTTATTTAGTATTCATATAAACAAATATAGATTTTATTTAGTCTTCTTGTCCTATTATACACTACTATTTATTGTTTTCTTCCTTCCATTTTGTTGCAGTAATGAAACAGATTGTTATCTATTATTACTCTCTAAATACTTTGCTGGTATAAGAAAAGGTTATAAACTTTGTATAAATACTTAGTGATTTCTTAAACTTTATTTTTTTTAAGACAGAATTATGCCATTTAAATTAATTTGTATCAGGTGTTCCAAGTTTTTACAACTTAGTTGCTTTTATTTCATATAATTTCATGACTAAGTTAATAAAATTGGGACATTTCATACAATTTTATTTTATCTTTAAATATTATACTGAGCTTTGTAGCATCTGTTGAAATAATTAACGACATTATCTTAACGTTTTTTGGAGGTAATATTCATACAAGAGATTTCTCTTCATTGATGCACTCTCTCACATGAAGAGAGAATGCTCTATTACTGATGCTTCCTCAGTGTAACACTTTATTACCTATCCATTCCTGATTTCATTCTATTCATGATGTGTAGATGAGTTAATGTTAATTGATAAGTTGAGGAAGACAAATTCTTTATAAAGACTACAACCCTCTGTTTCTTTTTTCTTTGGAACTAAGCGATTCTCAAAAGCCATATGCACAGCTGTTTCCTCTGGCCTATAGTAAAACAGCTTTTTCCTGAGAAAGATTCTGTTTAGACAGAAGACACTTGAACAATTCTGGAATCTAGCATTATAAGCTCCCTTTCCAAATTTAGTTTAACTTTACTGGTTTGTTATCCAGTTTCTCATTTGATTAAGAACTTGGGCATACAAGAGTGTGTTATTTATCAACCCCCTTGGTACACCAGCATTTTATTGCTCTTAATTTAATTGGGTATACTATCAATCAAGTGAGTTTTACTTAATCATATATGAGATATTCTAATATTTTTAGTAATTGTCAGCAAATTTTATTGTGTTTTCTTAGAATCAAAATATAAATCTTTTGTTACTTTAAATTTTGAAGCATTTTTATTGCCTTTACTGGTTATTCTTTGAGCATTTGCCAATGTAATTGAGTGATTCCGTTTTCCTGATTTTGAATCAATTCAGATTTTTATAAATTATATGTAAATATCTCTGAGAAGTTGCAAGTAGCCAACTTTCACACTCACATGGGATGTGTAAAATAGAAAACTATACTATGTGCCCACTGTGAATATATACTAGAATAATACATTCAATCTTGTCTGACAAAGAAATTTTAATTAGTATTATAAATATTTGCTATAATGGTGGCTACAGGTTTTTTTTTTTTTTTTTTTTTGACTCATTAGTAACACCGATACGTTTCACATGTTAAAGTCTGAGTCAATTTGAAAATCACGTTAGTTACAACTCTCACTGATAATAAATGCTATTTTGGTTTGGCATTTTTTCATTCTTTCAAATTAAGGCAATGAAAACTAAAAATCAAAGCATTTGATGTGCTGAAATTACTCTAAAATGTGCATAGTGATTTAAAATCATTGAAAGGCTTTACATTTTATGGGTACTCTACTGTGAGATTTAGAGCACTTTGATAATTTTAAATTACTCTTCACTACACAAAGCAATTTAAATTTATTGGAAACAAAATCTGGAAGAGTTCAAATTCTGGGCAATGTCGTACATATTGCTTGAAAATTACGAAGAGCACTTAAGCAATTTTTATGTGCACTTCATTTAAAGGTGATCCAAGCTTTAGTGTGGAATGATATAGAAACATTTGGAAGTACTAGAATCACTCTAGCTTCAATTCTAATTCAGAAAATGTTAAGTTTTCTGATAAATACATTTATTTGATATTATTTAACTCTTCAAATATTCATAACATGATCTTTAAAATATAAACATATATTTAAAAATATTTTTGTAATGATCTTATTTTTCATTCTTTTTACAATTCATTTCAGGGAAATTGGTGAAGCTCTACTGATTATAATTTGAAAAATTCAGACCTAAGTTCAGATAAATTCTGATTCTATTAAAATAGTGCCACCAAATGGTTTCATTATATCTATTATATACAATATCATTATATGCTACTACAAGAAAGTACCTTATTGTGAAAACAATCCAACTTCAATACAATATGCATCCATTATAATTAAATCCATTATTTTACTAAGTTAAATAAAAATATTTAAACATATACAAATTATTTTGCAAATTTGAATGTCTCTTACATTAAGAATTGGTAGCCTCACACATGAATAGAATTTTCAGTGAGAGATACAGTCTTCAGGATGATGATGTTTGAATAACTGAATATTAAAGGCATTCTATCTCATGCCTTACAACCTTTTAGCAGTGGGTTTCTCTCCCTGATACAGCTTCAAGTTTATGTACAAAGTAACATGCTGAGGAACAGCAGTAACTAAACCATGGTTTTGTCTGCACATTATAAGAAGTGTCATTTAAAAAGAGATCTACCTGTGCACAATATTCTCCTGAACCTTAAAGAATGGGGGATTTTCTCATTTTACTTCAGAAGAAGTAGGCCCTTAAGCATTTTGTCAGCATTTCAGGAGTGATGAATAAGCTGGCTTGAAGTACTTCATGCATACATTTTAATGATTAGAAGGGACTATAATTCTCTCTAGCCTACCTACAATTCTATAGGAACTAAACTCCTGAAACTGAATCTGCATTATCTAGTAGGCATCTTTATAAATGAATTTAGAAATGCTGCACACAGTATTTGCCTCCAGTGACATTCATTCTAATTAAATTGCAAATAAAGTAGTGTGGGTGTAAACCAACCTAAAGCTTTCTTCACTACTGAAAGGCAGAGAAAAATCCTTAAATAGATTCCCTTTCATTGCTAGTGACTCTGAAATGACATTGAGAATTGTCCATTCGCAGCTTCTTTTTTTATAAGAAGAGATTCAACTTAAATTGTCTATGCCTTCAAGACATTCACTACAGAGTCCTTGCAATAAAGTAACAGGAGAGTCAAATCCATGTATATCACAAGTGAAAACACTAAAAATGTGATCTATCTGGAAAATAGTATTCAATAGCTTATTTGAACATGTTAAGCAATCATAGTTTAAATGCTTTAACGAAATTCGGAAGATGCAAGTGCCTCTCACGTTGTTTGGAGACATCAAAATTCATTTTAATTTTGATTTCTGGTGGACTGTCTCACTTAACACTTTATGAATATGTTAATTTAATAGAGCAGTATTAGAAGACACTTAGTTATAATATGTTTTTAAAACATTCGTATACCTAATATTAGAAACCCAACTCAATGTCATATAATTGTTTTAGGGAAAAACAAATAAATACTTTTAGATTTGATTTTTGAGAAATAGTTGTCAAGGTAGAAGTAGGAGTGATGGAAGTGAAAAATAAGTGGCTTATGAAATTAAATATTTACTTTAGCTTGCAAGCAAAAACATTACCCTTGCTACATCTTAATGAAAAAGACACTCAATCTGATTCTCAATGAGTACATAGTTTGAAAAACACTGGTATTTGTAAACAATTTCTTCCTAACATAAGAAATTATTTGAGGAACCTCAAACCTAATTGTCAAATTGTGACTATGACGAGACTTGACTCTTACATTGCTATTTACACAGTTTAATCTCTTTCCATTTTAGTAAAGTCAGCATTTTGAAAGAATAATAATAAAAAATAGAAAAGTATCAAGGGGTGAGAGTAAATAAAATCTCATAGACAATAATATAAAAAGAAGAGTGTAGAGAAAAATGACACAGGAATTAGGTTTGGAACTAAGGCAAGGAAACTGTGCTGAAAGAACTTTGACTATAATAAAATTATCCCCAGAAAAAGTGACATTTTTTTGTTTATTTATAGGCAATAAGTAAGGAAAAAATAAGTCAGACTGAAATGAGGAGGCTTATGAAAAAAATTAAAGAGGAAAGGGAGAAAAAATGAAAATACCCAATCTCAACCCACCAGAGTAAGCTCTGCAGCCACTTCCACTTCAAGGGATTGATATTTCTCTGTCAACCCTTGGCTCAGCTCAGAAGTATAGGAAAAGTGGAAGCTGGTTCCAGGCAAACCAAAGTTCCCAAATCGGAAGAGTCATGAGTTGTTAGACAGTCCTTTCCCAGAAAGCCTGACACTCGTGTCTTTAGTCTGGTGGCCCTGATAGTTGCTTTTAACTTGCCGACAGGTGCCCACTATTTAGCCCCCAAATTCTAAGGAAAAATAGGACAGAATAGCAAGTGAAACCGGTCCAATGGTACTCAATGCTTGGTGATAGTCCCTTGTGATCGCCAAGAAGTGTCTGGAGTTGTTTGTTCTTCCTGGTGGGTTCTTGGTCTTGATGACTTCAAGAATGAATCTGTGGACCTTCACAGTGAGTGTTACAGCTCTTAAAGGTGGCACAGACCGAAAGAATGAGCAACAGCAAGATTTATTGTGAAAAGCAAAAGAACAAAGCTTCCAGAGCAGGCGACCTGAGGGGGTTGCTGCTGCTGGCATGGGTGGCCAGCTTTTATTTCCTTATTTAGTCCCACCCATGTCCTGCTGATTGGTTCATTTTTACAGAATGCTGATTGGTGAATTTACAATCCTCTAGCTAGACACAGAGCACTGATTGGTGCATTTACAATCCTCTAGCTAGACAGCAAAATTCTCTGAGTCCCCACCCCACCCAGAATCCCAGCTGGTTTGACTTCTCAGTGCCAAATCCTCTGAAATTAGTAAGAGTCTATATTAGTTATTTTGGAAGATTAGTAAGAAAAAATGATAATATTAACTTAAAAATATTGGTATAGATAATGTAACTGGTTGTTAATTATGGTTGGTTGTTCTTTGGTTTTGATTAGCTATTGATTGAAAAAGTCAAAAATTATGTTACAAAATGAATGAATAAAGAAAAATTACACTATTAATCTTTATATCAAACAATGTTCTTTTCTTACTCATATCATGAAGAATTTAGAGAAGGTAATTTATTGTGAAGGTCTACGTTAGCCATTTATTTAAAATTTGTCTCTTTAAAATAGTTCCCTGTGATAAAATATTATTATTGCATTTTACTAATCAAGAAGCTGAGACTGAAAAACATCAAGTGGCATGCCTACATCATAAAATAAAGAGAGCTGAAATTTAAAACTAGATTTGTATTAATTTCAAAATAATTATAACTATATAATAATAATTCTACTATATCGTGTTAGCTCTCTGAAAGCCAACTCTTGCTGCTCTGTTGACAAGCTTTGAAATATATAAATATTTCACAAAGTGTAATAGCAAGTCACAGCACAAAAACACTTACAAAGTTGAATGAGAGAAAGTCAAGTATCACACTACAAACCACTAAACTATTCTCTCTGATGTCTCCTTGAAAGAAATATATTACTCAAATAATGTTGAAACATTGTATATAAAGCCTGAGGACAGCTTACAAGAAAGGATGATATGCTTCAGGGACAAGCATTGCTTTGCTCTCAGTTAGTGAAAAGCTCTGATGATAAACAGATAAACTCAGAGTTAGATGTACAAAAGCATGTTGTACAAAGTAATGATAAACCTTATTAGATGTGTCATGCCAAATTTTGGACATACCAAAAATGCTTTCCATGGAATCATCCTGCTCTGAGAAGTGTTGAATCTACAATAAGCAGTTATGACAGAACTTACTTTTACAAAACCTTCCTGTCCTCATTGATTTGTTCTGCTATTTCAGTTACTTGCTATTACTAAGTTTCTCTAAATATGTGAACCCATAGACTCTCAGTTATGATTAATTGACAGGTCTATCACTGTGCCAATATCACATTATTTTAATTATTCTAGCTTTATTGTAAAGCTAAATCATAAATCTTATAGATTAAGTCCCCATCTACCTTATTCTATCAATATATCTTGATAAGGGCAGCTCCTTTAATATTCTGTATAAATGTTTCAATCAACTTGTAAGTTTCAAGAGTAAAATTACATTAGAGGCATTTATTAAAATTGTATTGAATACATAGATATAATTAGGTGTACTGAAATTGTTATGGTATGTGACAATTTACATAAACACTTTATCTCTGAAATAATTGCTATTTATCCTCAATAAATTTTATAGTTTTTAACAAATGGCTTTTATAATATGAGTTAGATATATTTATATGTTCCTTACACTTTTTATTACTCTATTAAAACTTATAAACAAAATTGCAATTTCTAATTGGTTGTTTAGTAAATATAAAACATGATTTTTGTATATCTCTAGCAACATTATGACATTTTAAGTACTAATTTATTTTGGGTTTTTGTGGAAAACTATATCATCAATCTATAAATGACAACTTTTTCCTTCCACTTGGTAATTAAATTCTTTTTCTTGAGATATTGTGCTCTCTGGCCAGGGATTTTACACACACACACACACACACACACAATGATGCATGTATACATATCATTATATGTCATTTTAATATTTTATCTATTTTTAAATTTTAAGAATGACATATATTTATTTCAGCAAGTAATTCACATTATAGGTCAGAAAGAAAACATGAAAGGAGATTTTTTCTGACTTGTGTTTATAAGCACAATTTTTAGTTATATGCATATTTCAAAAATCTTATTGTCCAAAAAAAGGTTTTTAAAAACTAAGGCATTCTAAAAGATCATTATGCCCTATTTTATGCCAATACATCGTAAAATCTTATTGTTTTCTTGTGGTAGAAATTTTCAAATTAACGTATGGAAAAAAGGGTAGATAAAACAAGTAAAATAGTGTATTGAAAAAATAATATCATCATACTCAAATTTTTAAAAATTCAAAAACCAGAGTTTATCAAGTGAATTATCTTAAACCTCCAATAAATGGAACTTACAAAGGAATTTGTTTTAAAGAGAGAGTAGTGTCAACTAAACCAAAAGTTGGTACATACACACAACACACAGGCACACACACAAGTGAAAATTACAGATCAATATCCCAGGCAAAATATATATAATTTTCAGTAAAAAATTCAATTCTGTGGTTTTATAAAATAAAGTTTATTTCAGAAGTAAAAAGATAAATGAAGGGGTGGCCTGCCCCTCCACACCTGTGGGTGTTTCTCGTAAGGTGGAACGAGAGACTTGAGAAAAGAAATAAGACACAGAGACAAAGTATAGAGAAAGAAAAGCGGGGGCCCAGGGGACCGGCGCTCAGCTTACAGAGGACCCACGCCGGCCCCGGTCTCTGAGTTCCCTTAGTATTTATTGATAATTATCTTTACCATCTTAAAGACAGGGGAGTGGCAGGACAATAGGATCAAAGAAAAAAGAGGAAATCGGCAGTAACACATATGAACAAACACCTCTGTGACATGAATAAGTTCAAAGGACAATGCTGTGCCTTGAGATGCATATGCAAACATCTCCATAAACCTTTTAGCAGCATACTTTCAGTCTATCACATGGGGAGAAACCTTAGACAATATCTAGCTTTCCTAGGCAGAGGTCCCTGCGACCTTTGGCCGTGTACGTGTCTCTGGGTAGTTGAAATTAAGAGAATGGTGATAACTTTTAACCAGCAAGCTACCTTCAGGCATTTGTTTAACAAAGACACATCCTGCACAGCCCAAAATCCATTAAACCTTGAGTCACCTCAACACATGTCTCTTGCAAAGGACAAGGTTGGGGGTAGGGTCACAGATTAACAGCATCACAAATACAGAACAAAATGGAGTCTCTTATGTCTACTTCTTTCTATACAGACACAGTAACAGGCTGATCTCTCTTCCTTTTCCCCACAGATAAAACTTATGTAATGAACTAAGCCATAATTTATTAGTAAACATCGACCAAAAAAGGACAAATTTTGCATTATTTTTTAAAAGTTACTGTTTCTTTGAAATCATGAAAACATTTCAACTTCTCAATGTTACATTTAATTAAAAAGCTTTATAACTTGGTCATTTGTTTGTCTATTGATCAATTTGTCAATCAACCTCTGTATTTATTTATATTTTGCTTCCAATAAGAAATAATAAAGTATTTCATATTTCCGTATTTTATTGTTTTTAACATCAATATCAGAGCATAATTTTTGAAAATGTCTACTTAAAATAATTTTAAAACTTATTAACAAAACAGACATTTCAGTAAGTAAGAATAATAAAGTGGAACCCTAAAATAACTATCAGGGTACATGCATACATACACACTCACACATACACACACACACACACACCCCAACTGTATTTTCAGATAAATGGGAGATGAATGACCTTAAGAGCATCAGGGATATAAAATGAATTATATAAGTCCAGGATCTATGAGACATGGTTTCCTTTATGGTATCACATAAGCTATAAAAAAATTCTGCTGATTAAAATATAAATGCTTTATTACATAAATGTCCTCCGTATTAGATGAGACGATCCCATAAGCTGCACTCGCAGACATCCTGTATTATTCTGAGTAGAAAGTTCATATCCAACATGGGAAGGAGCTATCTGACCAAAGTTTATACTCAATTATACGCAAAACTCTAATTCACATATTATTTCACAATCTGGTCTTGTGTGACAGCTCATGTAAAAAGGTGTGGTGTTATGTGTGTTTGTCCCATCTTAGTTTTGTATTATTATAACTCTTATCAAATATTGTTACACCCCTCTCCTGTCTCTGCTTTCCTTCTGTGATTCCAGGTATACATTTATGAGAACAATACACCATGTCTCATGTTTCTTATGTTGTTCACATGTACTTCAAGTGTGGTTCACATGTAATCCACTTGTAGTTCATCTGTCTTTTCTCTCTTTACTTCTAATTGACTAATATCTCTTGATATTTAATTTCCACATGATCAATCCAACTTTTAGCTAACTATTCACCTATTAAAACCATTTTAGTGTTTTAAGATTCAATGTTGCCCCTTTTCCAGAATTTCAATTTGATACTTATTTATATAATCAATTTTTCTGGGAAAATTTTTTATCTTCTATTTTCTTATCTTTTATTTTAATTTATTTATTATTATTATACTTTAAGCACACCAACATGGCACAAGTATACATATGTAACAAACCTGCACGTTATGCACATGTACTCTTCTATTTTCTTTTACCTATTAATGAGCTATTACAGCTTGACTGTCTTCAACTCCAAAATAGGGATTCATTTATACTCTGTTTATGTTGTCAATTAATTTTGTAGGTGTCTTTTGTGTTTGTTTTGTCTTTCTGTCCCATCATACTGACATTTTGTTTTATTTTTAAACTGGACTTTATGTTAAATGCTGTGGTTTGAAGATGGTTTGTTTGGTCCCATCAAGTTTCATGTTGATATTTTATTCCTAGTGTTGGAGGTGGGCTCTGGTAGGAAGCGTTTGAGTCTGCGGGGAGATGCTTCATGAATATCTTAGTGGCATTTTTGAGAGTGAGTTTTCATTTTCAGTTCCTGTGAGAACTGTTTGTTGGAAGGAGCTTGACGCCTCCTCCTCTATTCCTCGCTCTTGCCATGTCATGTTTACAAGCTGGCTCCCCATCACCTTCTGCCATGAGTAGAAGCAGCAGGAGGCCATCATCAAAAGCTAAGTAGATGCCTGTGTCATGCTTCTGGTACAGTCTACTGAATTGTGAGCCAAATAAGCCTCTTTACTTTGTAAATTACCCATCCTCAGGTATTCTTTAGAGCGACACAAAAATGAACTAAAACATTAAGAAGGAAAAAATTAAAGAGCTGAAGTAGTTGATTAGGTGAAAGTCATCTATATCCAGTTAGAATTTGTGATATTTCAAGTCTGAGTTTCAGCTTCATGAGGACTGATCTATTTCCTCTTTGCTTCACTCTCAGATATAACATTTCAGAAGACTCAACTGAAACCCAGTGTTTATTAGGGCATCTCCTCTTTGCCTTCACCCAAGTTGCAATTTTCATGTCATCAGCATAGTGAGTCTGCCAGCATTTCTGCTTAGGACTTTAGTGTCTCAGCTGCTGCTTTCAGTGTGATATATAGCCTTCTCTCCTCTCAGATTTTTTTCACCCTGGGTTCTCGGTGTCTCAAGTTTTAGCTGCCGTGGTGTCTGTTCAATGCCTTTTTTTTTTTTTAAAGAAAATTGTGTTTATTTTTAAAATTGTATTCAGCTTTCATAGTTTGCCTCAGCGGAAATATCTGTCTTCTAAATCTAATCTATAGTAGTCAGAAATGAAAGTTTTGTTGCTGTTTTTAACCAATTATTTTATTCACCTTTATCAACATTTAAGGCTACGATTTCTTTCTTTTATCTTTTTATTTTTAGCATTTTCATCACCCTAGAAAATTCCCTTTATGTTTTCCTCTAGCAATTCTTGTCTTCCAGAGGCAACCACTGCTTCTTAAATCCTTCAAAATAAAGAAATGCAATTTTATTCTACTGAACTCTATGGATGCGACTATTATATTTTTGGTCTGTTAGGATAATGACTCTTGTTTTCTTGTTAGGAAAAAGAAACACAACAAAATAAAAATGTAACTAAAACTTCTGGAGTAGTATTTGATTTTTCTAGTTAAGTTTGCCAGGGATATTGAAAAGATAATCAACAAAGTACATTTATCCATAATTTAAACACTAAAAACTCTCTAATACCCAGGAGAAGCATACATCTGTGGCAATGACTACTAATCTTCAAACAGTTTTTTTGTTTTTGTTTTTTATCTTTTTTTTGAACACACACTTTAATTAGATTTTCCATCTTTCTTGCAGTTAGGTAGAACAACATCAGTGAATTTTAGCCAAAAGGATATGGGCAGATAGATAACTACATTTTGCAGACTTGGTCACTAAATAGCACTCACATACATTCTCTATTGTCATTCATGTGACAGGGAACTTGGAGTCCAAGTGGTGACAATAATGGCAACACAATAAGGAGCATGGACCTTACATCATTAATTGGAGAGGAATTATTTGTCCTGTATTGGAATATAACAAGTAAGCAATAAACCTTTACTGGGTTAAGGTACTGACACTTGGGAGTACTTTGTTACAACTTAGCATAGTCTCACTATTCACTTATTAAGTGATAAAGACTGAATATTTTAATCCAACTTATATAGATTTCCATACTATTTATATTTATTCTGAGTTGTTAGCCAGTCCCTAGAATCATTCTGAGAAAAATAGCATTGTGTTAAAATATAAAGTTAAATTCATAATGTATTAATAAACTTAAATGTTTATTAAATGTCTATTATATCATGGATGCTATTCAAAGAACTAGAGATTTAGAATGGTAAATACAAATTTCTGTCATGTTGGAAATTATCTATTAGTTGAGGAAATACTGTTTTACTTGGATACACAGAATCAAAATGGACTTTGGGAGTCATAGATATTAGAAAATATTCTCTAACTTAGAAACAATATAAATGCTATAAATAATTGGTTTAAAGGAATTAAATATTTTTAAAGTTATCTATTTCAAAATAGAATAACACAAGTAAAGAGATTTTTTTAAAAGGTATCAAATACTTTCGATATATTATTTGACAAAACTTAAATGTCCTGTCTTCTTTTGGTTATTTTCAGTATGAGAAGACATTAAAAATGCTGTGATACTATGTCTCTTCTTTCTGAGATTACCATATTCATTGTCTAAACTCAAGTACCTCTTTTCTTTGATCTGTTTTCTGAGAAGGCCCTTATTGAACTAAAAAATCAGGATTCAGATTTTCATCAAAAAAGCCTAATAAAAAGCCATAAATCTTGTGTAATTTTGTATCTTAAATTCCATCTCTAGAACTACTGAGTTTTCTGATAAAGTATTACTTTTTCAGGTAAATTTTCAAAAATATGAAACTTCTGAATTTTGAGTTTAAATGTAGAGTTTCTATGTCTGATTTTCTCTAAATAATATATCAATTATTAAAAATGCATATGGAAATAAATAGAATAAAATAATCATAATTTACACATTATTTAATGTTCAATGCACAACCTTCGTGAGGTAGCTTTTAGTTTTCTTTATTGTGGAAGATTTTTTTTTTTTATTGGATGATTTAACAAAGTAGACTTTGCTTGAAAAGACTAAGTGACATTAATAGCAAGTGTCCAGTTTTTCCTTCAAATGAAATCAAGTAAAAGTGAAACAGAGAAACAAGAAAATGTGATTAGTGCTTAGAATTGGCTATGACACAAAATAAAATATAATGAAATAAAATAACACATATAGAGACAGAACTTCTTTCAAAAAACATATTTGCTGGATAGCTGTAAGAAGTTTGGCTAGTGGACATGTTTTCTAAGGACAGACCTTGACCAAAGGCACTGTAACTGTTAATAGTGTTAACATTTGTCCAGCACTCTTGAGTGGTCCTCAGACAATGACTGCACAAGTCACATGTTCAAGGGTCTAATCATTTTACCCAAGGAAAGACTTTGCTTCAGAAATTTTAAGGGACTGGCAGAAACCATCAAGTCTACATTGGGGAACATTCCTGTGTCTTGCCTATTTCCTTAAGTATTACTTTCCAATATACTTTTTAAATTCCTTACTCTCTTTTACCATTTCCTTCACAAAGCAATACATCTGAAACAAACAATAAATTTCTTTTTAGGATATAAAAAATCATAAAAGTAAAACCTATCTTACAGTTTTGTTGTAGAGATCAGAGTTTAAAAGGATTAATTTTTCTTATTATATTCAGACATCATGCACTAGGTTGAAAAAAAACTTGATTGATTTTACATTGAAGTTATCTTTGTATCCGTTTTAACATTTCTATGTAAATAAAAACAACACTAAAATTTCTAACGGCTGTTGTCTCTGGTTTTATCACCTGTGATGTCAAGATTTTATTTTTCATATTTTTTTGTAATGTCGTATATGAACCGATGCTTTTCAACTATAATCTATGTATGATGGTATGAAAAACATTTTTTATTATTTCTGTAGATTTTTATTCTAGAGAGAGTAAGTGCTCAGGAAAGGAAAAGATGTGTCTACATTAGACTAGATCATTTTTATGATATTTAAAATTATGTTCATAACTAGAGATAAAATAAGCAATTCATGGTTGATAATTTCACAATTTTGGAAAAATCTGTCACACAATACAAATCTCTTTTAATTTTGTCAAAAGACATAACAATGTTATTTGCTAGTAAGCACCTCTTTTTCAGAGGCATGTGAAAAATGACAAATTGATATCTAATGAACTTCAGAGAAAATAAACCTTGGAACTAGTCTAAATCATCCTAGCTTGACTCCGAGGGTATAATGCTACAGCCAGTTGCCTAATGTTTCTCATGGCACTGATAGATTCATACTGATGATATTTGGAATTTATCAGAATTCTCTAGTTTTTTTTTTAATCATATTTCTCACATTAGCTATTAGTTGTATAAAAAGGAGAAATATTACAGAGGAACTTTCAGTAGTTGCAATAGAAATAACATTATATCACTTGGTGCCACATGACCTTTCCCTACACTACTGTAAAACTCCAACAGAAAAGAAATAGACTCAATGAATTAGTATTGATTCTTGGATGGAAGCATCAGGTTGTTGTCATGACGATGAACCATTACTGCAATTGTGTTCTCGTTGGAAATGATACAGCAAAGCTTCTCACATCTCTCCACAGGCACAGCATCTCACTCTGCTTACATGCAAAGCCGTAAGAGAAGGATGCAGTCAATAAGCTTTATATCATGTCTGTATACCAACTGCAAATTGGACATAGCCTTGAAAATTGGCCGAACTATTTGTACTACCTAGTACACAAATTGTCAGATTGCTAAATTTATCATGTGCAGTCTGCATTGAATTGCTATGTTCTTGTCCTCCCAACACCAAAAATCAAATTGATTATCATCTACGGTTGTACAATGCCATATGAGCTGATTCAGATGAAATCATATGATTCTACTGCAGGAATAATGATATAATAAATCTAGTACATTTTAACAGAAAATAGATTCCCATTCAAAAATACTTCATTTCCATTTGTGCACACAGAAAATAAAAAGAAACAATTGCTCTCAGTGATTGCTAAATTTTTCTGTATGACCTCATTTAGATGTGTTGAAGCACTTTTGATTTTGTACAAGCTATTAGAAGATACAAAATAACTGTTTTTAAATGAATTCAAATATCTTTTCCATGTTCTATTGAGCCATACACTGACTTGTCTGATATAAGAATAACATAAGTTAAAGCAGCTTATTTTTCAAAATTAATCATATATTCAAAACATGAAGTTAGAGGTTTGCTTCTCCGATTTCTGTTATTACTAGTGGTCTAAAAATTCCATCTCTGACCAGGAAAACATTTCACCTATCTTTCTCAGCAGAAGTTGTTTTGAGGTAATGTGAACACGATCACATTTAGGCTGTCCATAAAAGCAAATAAACGTTTTGGCAGAGAATAACTCTGTGCTGAAAATTGTGAGTGGCATTGCTGTTATTGAAAATAAAATAATGTGAAATTTGATTTCACTTGTGTGTCAACTGTGTTTCTATATTTATATCACAATATTGCTTTTTTTTTATTTTTTTGTCTAAACTAGTTTAAAATACTTTGGAACTGATTATATTGGAACGTTCTTACTTTCCACACTTTCATATCTTCTGAAGTAATGAGTAGTTCAGTCTCGGAGTATGTTTTTTAAAATGGTAGTTTGGAATTTAATAAATAGTGAATGTCCAAATATCATGCTATTTGAATAATTACATATTTTAAAAATTTAAATATTTTGTTGGTATTAAAGATATACTGAATGTTCTATAAATTTTTATAGAATATTTTTCTTTAGTTTTTGCTTAAATATCTCTACTATCTGCTTCCAAACTACTTATAATGGTTGATTAAGCATGCATGTTTCCCCTTTATAATAGTTTCAACTTATTTATGGAATGTCTCCTTAATCTTCTTCATTTTTCTGCTTCATCAAATAAAACAATAATAATTAATTATATCATCTTAATATTTTTCAAAATGCTAGTTAAATATTTTTATACTGATGGATATTTGAAATGACATATATATGAAATTTTGTCTTTTTAAATAATTCCCACAAATGCTTTCAAAAGAGAAAGCTGGCTGGCACAAGGAAAATAAATCAGAACTCTTAGATATTTAGGTCTGACATATTAGCAAAGTCTTTTTAGATGAATACTGGAATTTGTGTTTTACAAATATGACTTGATAAGATGAAAATGAGGTGAAAAAATGAAAATGGGCAGATTTGCTGCAAAAGTTTTAGGGTACATATTTTCCTTGTTGGGGAAAAAAACTTTTATCTTTTCTAAACACAATTTTTTTCTAATTATTTACTTGTCGATTTATATGTTGAAATGTTTATTCAACATATAAATATTTATAGATGTAAGAGATTAATAATTTGACTATAATACATTTTAATGGCTTCATTCAGATAAGAATGAAATAGTCTTTTGTTTCTTTACACTCAGAAAGTGAATTCCTCTATGATCTGATAAATTAATTCTTCTCAGTAGATTAGTGTATGCAATTTCATAAGTAATTTCTAATTGTATCTATTGAATTATTGTATAAAAATTATATTGTATTTATACTTGAATCTATTTAATTCAAGGAAGGTGATAATATATATTTTAAAAGCTTATTCTATATTTTAAACATTTTCAGAAATTATGATTTGGTATGAAAGTAAATTTTTATTGAAAACATTGCTTCTTCTAATATGCCTTTCAAATATTTTATAAAATAATCCCAGTGCAAATTTAAAAAACAAAAACATCTTAAACCCAGCTTACTTACCGAACTTGAATTCAGAACACTCATGCTGCCTCATAACCTTATGGCCTCATTGATCTTACTTTACTACCTTCAGTATGGTAATTCTTTGTTCTTTCCTATTTATTTGCTTTATGATACCTCCCCTAGGAAAAGGTAAGCTTCTAAGGGTAGACAGTAAGTGTGTGTGTGTGTGTGTGTGTGTGTGTGTGTGTGTGTGTTTCTTTCATCACTTTATTACCATCACCTTGTTAGGTACCTGGGACACAGTGGATAACCATAATATTTTGGATAAGAAAAAGAAAGACTTCGTAGATGACACAGCCTTTGACAGTCCATTTGACTGAACAGAATGCTAAACAAGCATAAAATTAAAGGCAAAGAAATTAAGATTTGGAGAAGAGACCCTTCTTTGATCTTTTAATTAGGTTATTTTCCCCAATTTAGTAATTTGGTATTACCAAATAGTTTTTTTTTCTCTTTTTAATAGAGGCAGGGTCTTCCTCTGTTGCACAGACTGGAGTGCAGTGGAATGATGATAGCTCACTACCACCTAGAAATCCTGGGTTCAAGTAATTTCCCTGTTTCAGCCTCCCAAGTAGTTGGGACTACAGGCATGCACCCCTTGTCTGTCTAGTTTTATATATACTTAATATATTTATACAGATATATGAATGACTGGGGCCTTGTTATGTTACCCAGGCTTGTCTGAAACTCCTGACTTCAAGTGATGCTCCTGCTTCAGCCTCCCAAATTTATGATTTTACAGGCATGATCCACCACACCTGGCCAACTTATTTTCTTAATCTATTCATAGAGAGTACTTTATCCCATTTTCTTATCTAGTAAACTAAAACTTGATAGGTAGGAGATCTGTGTGTTATTTATTTCAATACCTCCTTCTTCAATCTTCAACTTTTGTTATGAATTCTAGAGATCACATGTTTACCAAAAGAATTTTTTCCAAATCAATTTTAAATATTATGTAATTTTGTTATGTCTCTATACACTAATTGTAAACCTCAGATCTTCTCCTTGGATAACAGAGATTACTGCTCTTTTTGATTTTGAGGCATGGCCAATGCTAAAAGACTGCTTGAGTCAAAATGCCACTACTTCTGACATGAAATAGAACAGTCTTTGGAAGCATTGCCTGATCTAGAAAAGACTCACTGAATGTTTTATGTCTTGTTCTGTAATTGATGTAAATCATTATCTTTCTCTTTCTTATAAGAATGCAACTGGCCAGGTGCGGTGGCTCACGCTTGTAATCCCAGCACTTTGGGAGGCGGAGACGGGTGAATCACGAGGTCAGGAGATCAAAACCATCCTGGCGAACACGGTGAAACCCCACCTCTACTAAAAATACAAAAAAATTAGCCAGACATGTTGGCGGGCTCCTGCAGTCCCAGCTTTCAGGAGGCTGAGGCAGGAGAATTGCGTGAACCCGGGAGGCGGAGCTTGCAGTGAGCTGAAATTGTGCCACTGCACTCCAGCCTGGGGGACAGATCAAGACTCCGCCTAAAAAAAAAAAAAAAAAAAAAAAAAAGTACAACTGGTACATATTAGTAATCCGGTATAACTCAGTCCTTAAAAAGTTGTATCCAGAAAATAAATTCCAAAGTTCCCCTGGTCAAAAGATATACATAGATCCCAAAGGTTCTGTGGCAAGTAAAAGTATAAAGCAAAATTAAAGCGTTTGCAATTTTCTCAGGTGAAACAAACTGGAATTCCATGTTAAATGTATTCACGACTTCATGAAAAATCTATTCGTAAAGTAAAAGCAGAAATCGAACCATAAGGAGTCATGCATTAACTTCATAGATGTTTTATTGTATGCGCTTCACCTTTGAGGCATAATTCAAAGCACAGAGAAAGAATATTGAGAAAAATATACACATTTCTTCTCTTCAAACTTATGATCAAGCTGAGGAGACAGACAAGAGAGAAAAATAAAAAAGAAAAGAAAAATTACCATGCAATCTTTAGTACAATACTGAAACTAAAAACATGGTATATCACCTTTCATAATTACCCATTTTTTCAGTAAGAGCACCTAAAATTTACTCTCTTAGCAAATTTCCCATGTACAGTAGTATTAACTGTTGTATAGTCTTCATTATGACATTATTTCTGTAGACTTATTCATCCTACATAACTGCAACTTTGTGCCTTTGACCTACTTCTCTCCATTTCGTCCCCATCTCATCCTTAGTAACCACTTCTCTACTCTCTGTTTCTATGTATTCAACTTCCACATATCAATGAGATCATGCAGTATTTTCCTTTCTGTGTCTGGTTTATGTCCTCTAGCTTCATCCATGTTTCCACAAATGTCAGTATCTCCTCTTTCATTTTTAACGCTGTGTGTGTGTGTGTGTGCACGCACGCACGCGCCCACATGCGTTCCTCAGATTATTTGTCTATTCATTCGTTGATGGACACTTAGGTTGCATTCATATCTTGGCTCTTGTGAATAATGTTGCGATAAATATGGGAGTGCAAGTATCTCGTTGACAGGGATTTTATTTCCTTTGGATATATACTTAGAAATGGAATTGCTCAGTTACTGGTATTTCTATTTTTAGTTTCTTCAGTAACTTCTGTACTGTTTTCTTTACTGGTTATATCAATTTACATTCCCCTCAAAAGTTTGTATGTACAGGGGCTCCCTTTCTTCACACCCTCACCAACACTTGTCGCCTCTCATCCTTTTGATAATAGCTATCCTAACAAGTATAAGATAGTATTACACTGTGGTTTTGATTTGCATTTCTCTGAAAATTAGTGAGGTCAAAAAAATTGACACATATATTGGCCACCATTATGAGTTCTGTGAAAAAAAAGTCTATTTAGGTAATTTCCTCATGTATTACCTGTTTTTTTTTTTTTTTTTTTTTTTTTTTTTTTTTTTTTTTTTTTTGCTATTCATATATCTTAGTTTCTTATTTATTAAAACATCTTATCAGATACATTATTTGCAAATATTTCATTTCAGTCTGTAGGCTGACTTTCACTTTGTTAACTGTTTCCTTTTTTGTGCAGAGGTGTTTAAGTTTGATGTACTCCTACTCGTTTATTTTTGCATTTATTGCCTGAGTTTTTGGTGTGATATTCAGAAAATCAATTTCAGGGCTAATATTTATGAAGGACCTTTCCCTCTGTATTTTCTTCTGGAAGATTAATGTTTCCAGCTTTTGTGTATAGTTTCTTAATCTATTCTCTGTTGTTGTGTGTGACGTTAGAGCCTCATTTTATTCTTTTGCACATGAATCCAGTTTTCCCAGCCCCATTCATTGAAGAGATGGTCCTTTCTCCATTATGTCCTCTTGATAATCTTGTTGAAAATTAGTTGATAATATGTGTTTGTGTTTATTGCTGGGCTCTCCATTCTGTTTCATTGGTCTACATATCTGTTATTATGTCAGTACTATATTGTTTTGAAAACTCTACCTTTGTAATATAGTTTGATATCATGAAGTATGTTACCTCCATGTATGTTACCATGGAAGACTCGACAACAGGCCCACCATACTTGTTGCCACCATTGTCAGTGTCTGAACATGCTGTTCTGGGACCTGGGGATCAATGGACCCCACTCACCACAGCCAGTGCTTAAAAACACAATTGAGAAGCCTGAAAACCATTCTGTCTCACACACAGCCTCCACTGGCAATGCCTACATGTATCATTAAGGGGTCTGGGGATTTACCAGCCTTTCCTGCCACGGCTGATCCACACACATGCACTCTGGGGATCCAAGGACTGACACATCTGGCCTGCTACCGCCAACACAAGTACCTGAGGTCTGGCCCACCTGACATTGTTTTTCTTGCTTAAGACTGCTTTTTGTATTCAGAGTATTTTGTGGTTCCACACAAATTTTAGGATTTTTTTCTCTTTCTATTAAAAAATGCTCTTGGAATTTAGATAGAGATTGCATTGTGTATTAGTCTGTTCTCACACTGCTATGAATAAATACCTGAGACTGGGTAAGTTATAAAGAAAAGAAGTTTAAACAACTCATGGTTCCATATGGCCGAGGAAGCCTCAGGAAACTTGCAATAATGGCAGAAAGCACCTCTTCACAGGGTGGCAGGAGAGGGAATGAATGCAAGTAGGGGATAGACCAGACACTTATAAAACCATCAGACCTCATGAAAGTCACTCATTATCATGAAAACAACATGGGGGAAAACACCCCCCTGATTCAGTTTCCTCCATCTGTTCCCACCCTTGACATGTGGGAATTATGGGGATTACAATTCATGGTAAGATTTGGGTGGGGACACAGAACCAAGCCATATCATGCTGAATTTGTATATTCCTTAGAGTTATGGAAATTTTGATAACATTAATTTTTCCTATCTGTGAATACTAGAATTTTATTTATTTACAATGTCATTTACATTTATTTACAATGTCAATTTCATTAATTTGTGTTGCTTTCAGTATGCAGATATTTCACCTCTTCGGTTAAACATAGTCCTAAGATGGGGCTTCAAAATGGCCACATAGAAATATCTGCGACTTTCCTTCTTCATAAAGAAGGACCAAAATAGCAAATATATAATCACATATCAATATAACATGTAAGAGAGAACATTGAAATTCAGCAGGGAAGCGACAAATAAACTCTGATGTATGGATAGAGAGGGACGCAAAGCAGCTACCCTAGCTGGGATGGATTGGGAGATGAGAAACTCCTCGTTGTGGAGAAAACGTAAGTAAGAGATCCCTGGAAGGCCATATTATGACAAAAGACTTCTATAATTCTACTGACAAGAGAGTCCCATGATTTTTGCCAGCTCTGACACTAGTATAGGGAGCTGACTGGAGTCCATGTAATGATACCGTTCCAGAGTTGGAGTCCCATACACCCCCAAGACACAAGCAGCTGCCGTTTGAGAGTCCAGTTCTCAAAAGACTACATCATGCCGTGGGGCCCGACAGTCCCTGCATCTCCACATCCCTGGAGCCCCACTAATACACCTCCATAATCACCCAGAGGGCTACAGCATCATGATACCAGCTGGACCCAGTAGTATGGCTGGATCCCTAATGCTCCAGTCCACATAGTGTTCTATACCCTGGGGAGCTGGTAGTGCAGTGCAGGAAAAATATGTGTAAAGCATGCACTCCCCAAAGCCTGAGAGCCACCCGTCTGGAGCTGCTTCAATTGATAGTAATCTCACATCCTCCAGAAAGAGGGCCACCATACATTTGAACAGGCTTTCAGGGGGCCTTGACTCTGGCCTGCTGGGGTACCATCCCAGACTCTGGCCTGCTGGTGATCCCACTCACCACCACTGTCACTAGTGCCTAGGTGAAACATCTGGGGCCCTGGGGATCAATCCACTTTGTCTGCCACAGCAAGTTGACACCATTGAAGGGCCTGAGGAAAGACCAGCTTCTCCACTAACACCAGTGCCAGCTCCTTCATGTGTCATCCAGCAACCTGAGGAGTGACCATTCTTTGGGCAATGCCACTAGTGCCCGCGAGCACCATGGAAGGCTCAACAACAGGCCCACCACACTTGTTGCCACCATTGTCAGTGTCTGAACATGCTGTTCTGGGGCCTAGGAATCAATGGACCCCACTCACCACAGCAAGTGCCTATAAACACAATCGAGAAGCCCGAAAACCATTCTGTCTCACACATAGCCTACACTGGCAATGCCCACATGTGTCATTAAGGGGCCTGGGGATTTACCAGCCTTTCCTGCCACGGCTGATGCACACACATGCACTCTGGGGGCCCAAGGACTGACGCATCTGGCCTGCTACCGCCAACACAAGTACCTGAGGTCTGGCCCACCTGACATTCTTGTCTCCAGCAAAGCCTTCTCACAGCTTCCACTAACAACTGCAGCTTAAGCTAATGAGGAACTTACAGGGATGACTGATGCTGAATACAGCCAAAGAAATCATATAGAGATTACACTGCTATACCCACCCAGAGCAAAAGCGAAAGTGCCCTACTCAAGCAACACTATAGATATGTCTATAGAAAAAGTATTTCCCTGTGAAAGCCAATCCATACAACTGTAACAAAAAACTATTACATCAGATATGCAGAAATAATCATTAGGACACAGAAACAAGGAAAGTAAGGAAACACAACACCTCCAAGGAACAAAATTATTATCCAGTAACAGATTTTGACAGTAAAGAAATGTATGCTATGCTTGAAAAAGAACACAAAATGATAGTGAAGAAACTTAGTAAAATATAAGAGAACACAGATAATACAAAGAAATCAGGAAAATAATTCATGATCTGAAAGATAAATTCAACAAAAAGATATAACAAAGAACCAAATAGAAAATCCTAGAACAGAAAAATTTAATGAATGAAGTAAAAAACTAAATCAAGAACTTCAATAATAGAGTAAATTAAGGGGAAGAAAGAGTTTAAAAATTGATGATAGGTCTTTTAATACAACCTAGTAAGATGAAGTGGAAAAAGATAAATAAAAATGAGTGGCTGGGCATAGTGGCTCATGCCTGTAATCCCAGCACTTTGAGAGGCCGAGGTGGGTGGATCTCCCGAGGTCAGGAGTTCGAGACAAGCCTGACCAATAGGGAGAAACCCCATCTCTACCAAAAATGCAAAAAATTAGCCAGGCATGATGGCAGGTGCCTGTAGTCTCAGCTACTCAGGAGGCTGAGACAGGAGAATGGTGTGAACCTGGGAGGCAGAGGTTGAAGTGAGCTGAGATCGTGCCACTGCACTCCAGCCTGGGCAACAGAGTGAGACTCTGTCTCAAAACAAAACAAAACAAAAAATACAAAATACAAAATTAGCCGGGTGTGGTGATGCATGCCTGTAATCCCAGCTACTTGGAAGGCTGAGGCAGGAGAATCACTTGAAGGCAGGATAATCACTTGAAGGCAGGAGAAATGCTTGAACCTAGGAGGCAGAGACTGGTGAGCCAAGATTGCGACATTGTACTCCAGCCTGGGCAAAAAAGCAAAACTCCATATAAATAAATAAATAAATAAATAAATAAATAAATAAAAATGAAGAAAGCCTGTGTGACATGTGGGAAACCAAAAAATGACCAAATATTTAAATCATTTAAAATGACCTCACCAGAAATAAAAGATATTGGAAAAAGCAGAGAAAAATCTATTTAACAACATAATAGAAAACTTTCCAAGTCTTGCAAGAGATATAGGCTTCCATATAAAGGAAGCTGAAATAATCTCAAATAGATTAAGTCCAAAAAGTTATTCTTCAAGGCACATCATAGTCAGAGTCAAAAGTCAAAGAAAACAAGCAAAAGGGTGAGAAACCCCTTATAAAACCATCAGGTCCTGTTAGAACTCACTAATTATCATGAGAAGAACATGGAGGAAACTGCCGCCATGATCCAGTCACCTCCCACCAGATCACTCCCTCAACACGTGGGGATTGACATGGGAATTACTATTTGAGATGAGATTTGGGTGGGGACACATAGCCAAACCATATCAAGCAATAAATGTCTGTATCAAAATAGTAGGAGGATTTAAAATCAACAACATAAGGTTGCACCTAGAGGAACTAGAAAAACAAGAACAAAATATGACCAAAATTAGTAAAAGAAAAAAGAACAGAGCAGACCTAAGCAAAATAGACACTATAAAAATACTCCCCCAAAAAATGAAATAAAAAGTTGATTCTGTGAAAAGGTAAATAAATAAATACCAGCTATATAACAAGAAAAAATAGAGAAAACTTAAATAGATAAAATTAGAAATGAAAAAGGAAACATTACATCTTACAACACAGAAATACAAAGGATGAAAAATACGTGCTAAAAATTGTAAAACTTTGAGGTAACAGCTAAGTTTCTAGAGTCAGTCAACCAAGATTAACCCATGAGAAAATAAAATTCTGAACAGACCAATAACCAGTAATGAGATTGAATCAGTAATAATAATTCTGCCAACAAGAAAAGCCCAGGATCAGATGGCTTTACTTCTGAATTCTACAAACTTACAAAGGAAAACTAATACCAATTCATCTCAAACTATTCCAAATAATTGAAGAGAAGAAAGTTTTTTTCTAACTAATTCTCCAAGACCAGACAAAAACACAACAACAACAACAACAAAAAACACTGTGGACCTATATCCCTGATGAACAGAGATGCAAAAATTCCCAATCAAATGGTAGCAAACCAAATACAATATATCAAAACGATAATACACCATGAATAAGTGTGATTTATCCCAGGGATGCAAGAAAGGGTTCAACATATGAAAATTAATAAATATGGTACATACCATCTACTGAATGAGGAACAAAAACTAAATGATATCTCACTTACTGCAAAAAAAGCATTTGATACAAAATAACTTTTATTTATTTATTTATTTATTTTTGCGATAGAGTCTTGCTCTGTCTCCTAGGCTGGAGTGCAGTGGCGCCATCACGGCTCACTGCAACCTCTGCCTCCCAGGTTCAAGCAATTCTTCTTTCAGCTTCCCAAGTAGCTGGGATTACAGGTGCTCACCACCAAGCATGGCTAAGTTTTGTATTTATTTTCAGTAGAGACCGGGTTTCACCATATTGGCCAGGCTGGTCTCGAACTCCTGATTTCAAGTGATCCACCCCGTATCGGACTCCCAAATGTTGGGATTATAGGCGTGAGCCACCGCACCCGGTCAAAATAACATTTTTTCATTATAGAAACTCTCAACAAATTAGGCACAGAAGGAACATACTTCAACATGATAAAGGCTATACATGACAAACCTACAGCTAATAGGATACTGAATAGGGAACAGCTCAAAGCCTTTCTTCTAAAACTGGAACATGACAATATCGCCCACTTTCATCATTTTTATTTAACATAGTAATGGCAGTCCTAGCCAGAGCAATCAGGCAGGAGAAAGAAAGAAAGTATATCCAAATTTGAAATGTGGAAGTCAAATTGTTTCTCTTTGTAGATGGCATGATCTTATATATAGGAAAACCTAAAGACTCTACTGAAAAACTCTTAGATCTGATGAAAAATTCAGTAACATAGTAGGATACAAAATTAAGATACAAAAATCAGCAGCACTTCTATACAGCAATTAAGAACTAGCTGAAAGAGAAATCATGAAAGCAATCCTAGCCTGGGCTACATAGTGGGACCCTATTTCTACAAAAAAATTTAAAATATAGTGAGGTGTGGTGATGCATGCCTGTGGACCCAGCTACTTGGGAGGCTGAAGTGGTAGGATTGCTTGAGCCCAGGAGGTTGAGGCTACAGTGAGTTGTAATTGCACCACTGAACTCTAGCCTGAGTGATAGAGCAAGATCCTGTCTCAAAAGCAAAAACAAAAACAAAAAACAAAGAAAAAAATACAATCCGAACTGCAAAGCTGCAAATGAAATAAAATATCTAGAAATAAACTTAACCAAGAATGTGAAAGTTCTCTACAGGAAAAGCTACAAAACACGGATTAAAGAAACTGAAGAGGACAAAAATAAATGGAAAGATATTCCATGGTCATGGATTGGAAGAATTAATATTGTTATAATAATCATAGGGCCCCAAATAATCTACGGAATCAATGCAATTCCTATCAAAACACTAATCCTATTCTTCAAAGGTATAATTTTTGAATCCTAAAATTTATATGAAACCACAGAAGTCCTCAAATAGCCAAATAAATAATTAAAAAAGAACAAATCTGGAGGCATCATATTACCTGACTTTAAATTATACTGTAAAGCTATAAGAGCTAAAATATCATGATATTGGCATATAAACAGACATATACACTAATTGAACAGAATAGAAAATCCAGAAATAAATCCACATATTTACAGCCAAATGATTTTTTGACAAAGATGCCAAGAACATACATTGGGGCAAAGTCCCCCTCTTCACTAAATTGTTTCAGTGAAACTGGATATTCATATACAGAATAATAAAACTAGACATCTGTCTCTCAATATATACAAATATAAACTCAAAATGAATTAAATATTTAATCAAAAGACCAGAGACTATACACCCACTGAAAGAAAACAGAAAGAGAATACTTCAGGACATTAGGCAATTTTATGGCTCTGACTTCAAAAGAAAAAGCAACAAAAACAAAAATAGACAAATGGAACAATATTAGACTAAAAACTTCTTCACAGCAAAGGAAACAGACAGAATGAAGATACAACCTGTAGGACTGGAGAACATATTTGCAAACTATCTGTCAAAGTACTAAAATCCAGAACATATAAGGAATTCAAACTACTCAACTTCAAAAAATCAAATGTTTCTGCTAAAAAGTGGGTAAGAAATCTCAATAAACATTTCTCAAAAGAAAAAATACAAATGTCTAAAAGTTATATAAAAATACTCAACATAACCAATCATCATGGAAATGACTGTCAAACCACAATGAGATATCATCTTAACACAGTTAGAATGGCTATCAAAAAGACAGAAAATAATGAATGCTGGTGGAGATGAAGACAGAAAGAAACTTCATGCAGGCCGGGCGCGGTGGCTCAGGCCTGTAATCCCAGCACTTTGGGAGGCCGAGACGGGTGGATCACGAGGTCAGGAGATCGAGACCATCCTGGCTAACACAGTGAAACCCCGTCTCTACTAAAAAATACAAAAAAACTAGCCGGGCGAGGTGGCGGGCGCCTGTAGTCCCAGCTACTCCGGAGGCTGAGGCAGGAGAATGGCCTGAACCCGGGAGGCGGAGCTTGCAGTGAGCTGAGATGCGGCCACTGCACTCCAGCAAGGGGGACAGAGTGAGACTCTGTCTCAAAAAAAAAAAAAAAAAAAAAAAAAGAAAGAAACTTCATGCATTGTTAGGGAGAGTGTAAATTAGTACAGCCATGATAGAAAACACCATGAAAGTTTCTCAAAAACTGAAAGCAGAACCATCATTCAATCCATCATTTTTGCTACTGGATATTTATCCAAAGGAAAGAAAATCAATATATCAGAGTTATACTTGTACCTCCATGTTTACTGCAGCACTTTTCACAATATCCAAGCTATAGAATAAATCTAAATGTCCATCAGTGAATAAATAAAGAAAATGTGGTATATATACACAATGAAATACTGCTCAGTTGTAAAGAAAGAAAAAAAAAAATCCTGTCACTTGTAGCAACTGGATATATCTGGAGCTCATTATATTAAGCGAAATAAGACAGTTACAGAAATACACATATTGCATGTTCTCACTTATATGAAGGAGTTAACAAAGTTGATCTTATAAAGGAGGAGATAGAATGATAGTTACCAGAGGCTGGGAAGCAGAAACAGGAAGAGAGATTGAATAATGGGTACAAAAATACAGTTAAATAGAAGAAATAAGTTGTAGTGTTTGATAGCACAATAGAGTGACTATAGTTAATCATAATTTACTATATTTCATAGGAGAAGATTTGAAATGTTCTTAAGCAAAAGAAATAATAAACTCTTCAGGTGATGGATATCCCAAACACCATGATTTTATCATTATATATTGTGGGCATGTATCAAATATCACATGTACCTCATAAATATGAATAGTTTTATGTATCAATTTAAAATGTTAAAAAATTATAAGTACTGTTTATTTTTGATGCTATTATAAACAGGAATGTTTTCTTGAGTTCTCTTTTAGATAGATAATATTGGTTTAAAGAAATGTAACTGATTTTTGTATGTTGACTTTGGATTATGCTACTCTGCTGAGTTCATTTATTAGCTTTTTTTTTTTGAGACGGAGTTTTGCTCTTGTTACCTAAGCTGGAGTACAGTGGCTTGATCTCTGCTCACTGCTATCTCTGCCTCCCGGGTTCAAGTGATTCTCCTGCTTCAGCCTCCTGAGTAGATGGGATCACAGATGCCTGCCACCACACTCAGCTAATTTTTTGTATTTTTAGTAGAGACGGGGTTTCACCCTGTTGGCCAGACTGGTCTTGAACTCTTGACCTCAGGTGACCCACCTAATAGCTCTATTTTTTTTTATGGGGGCTTAGTAGTTTCTACATATAAGTTCACATTATCTGCAACAAGGATAATTTTGCTTCTTTTCTGATTTGGATGGTATAGATTTTTTTTTAATTATCTGATTGTTTTTGCTAGTATTTCAAGTACTATGTTACATAGAAGTGATGAAGAGTAGGCATTTTTGTTTTTTACTGGATCTAAGAGGAAAAGCTGTAGCTTTTCCCCATTGATTAAGATGTTATCTGTGAACTTTCCATAATCGGCCTTTATTTTTTTAGGAAATGTCCTTGTATGCCCATTTTGTTGAGAATTTTTAATCAGAAAATATTGCTGAAATTTGTCGATGTTTCTCTGAATCTGAGAACACAATGTATTTTTCTCTTTTGGCTAATGTCATGTATCTCATTTATTTATTTACATATTTTAAAACCAACCCTGCATTCCAGTAATAAATCCCACTTGACTAGGTTGTATAATTCTTTTAAATGTTATTGAATTTGGTTTGCTTGTATTTTATTAATAACAATAGTAATTGCCAGGCTTTGTGGCTCATACCTGTAATCCCAGCACTTTGGGAGGCCAAGGCACCCAGATCACAAGGTCAGAAGTTCAAGACCAGCCTGACCAAAATAGTGAAACACATAATTGGCCTTTACTGTGTTTAGGAAACTTCCTTCTATGCCCATTTTGTTGAGAAATTTTAATCAGAAAATGTTGTTGAAATTTGTCATAGTTTTTTGAATCGGAGATCATAATGTATTTTTCTTTTTCTGTTAATGTCATGTATCTCATTTATTTATTTCCATATTTTAAACCAACCCTGTATTCCAGAAATAAATCCCACTGGATTAGGTTGTATAATTCTTTTAAATGTTGTTGGATTTGATTTATTCATATTTTATTAATAATAATAGTAATTGCCATGCGCAGAGGCTCATGCCTGTCATCCCAGCACTTTGGGAGGCCGAGATAGGCAGATCACAAGGTCAGGAGTTTGAGACCAGCCTGAACAACACAGTGAAACCCTGGCTCTACTAAAAATGCAAAAATTAGCAGAGCATGGTGGCGTGCACCTTATTCCCAGCTACTTGGGAGGCTGAAGCAGGAGGATTGCTTGAACCCAGTAGGCGGAGGTTGTGGTGAGCCAAGATCGCACCACTACACTCTAGCCTGGGCAAGACAGAGAGACTCCATCCAAAAAAAAGACAATTTATTTAATAATAGCAATAATGATTTAGTAGCTGCTAGAATTTTTGCATCAAATTTAATCAAAGTTATTAGCTTACAGTTTTACTTTAATATAAATGTAATAACCTGGCTCCTCAATTTCCTGCCTGGAGCGATAAACTATTAATGTTTCTTCATCTGTCATTTTAAGAAAACAGGCATTTTAGAGATAACCTGTCTGGGTAGTATGTAATATTTGTCTGAGAAGCAAAAATATATAAAAATAGTTAGCCTTGTTTCTGTTTATTCATGCGGTTTCTGAGGTAAGTGACCGGGGCCCAAGTCGATGCTAATGTAGAGAGTCAGTGTGATGTAGGATACCTACTGTGTTCGAGGTGTTCTGTTTTGGAAGAATCATAAGCTAGGAGAAATTTTGACATACTTAGTAACTATTTTGCACTATAGTTTGAGGTGAAGGTGGGAAGAATAAGTCATGCTTTGTTTGAGCAATGAATGCAAAATAAATAGACGTGTTTTAACAGTTTGGAGGTCAAAACTATTTAGTTATAGCAGGCTACACAGCTGGATCAAATGTTCCTCCACAATTTAAGGGCTAGGCCCTGTTTTTGAATTCTGATCAGAGCCCGATTGAATTCCTTTGAAGGAACCAGTCCATGGTAACACGAACGTGAAATTGAACATCAGTGAGAGAGACATTTCCATCCTGACTCCAATATTAGTTCCTGAATAATCTTAGACAAGAAAGAAAAAACAACTTTCTGTATTTTTACCATGGATTTACTTCAGGATTCAGGAAAATACACTTCCCCTGTGCTTTACCAATTTCATGAAAGCAGTGTAGCAAATTACAACAGAATATAGGTATGCAGTCACATGGGCTGAGAAGCAAACAAGAATAACACTTATGTTCTGTGTAAACTGAAACGTCAGTTTTGACTTAATGGAAGTATCAGAGTTGATTAATGCAGTTAATTTATCCAAAATGTTGAACAATTTTCTTTTACACTAAGAGATGCTGAAATATTAGCTTTGAAAATGGCATCAAGATGAGAAAAAATCTCCAAGTGAGTTTTCAGAAAAAAATTCTCCAAGTGAATTATCAGAAATTTCAAAGTAGACATTAGTGGCTTCAAATTAAAAAAATATATATGTATTTGACCATCCCTAATAAGATACCACCGGCCAGGCGTGGTGGCTCCCGCCTGTAATCACAGCACTTTGGGAGGCCGAGATGGGTGGATCACCTGACATCAGGAGTTTAAGACCAGCGTGACCAACATGGTAAAACATCGTCTCTACCAAAAATACAAAAATTAACTGGATGTGGTGGCATGCACCTGTAATCCCAGCTACTCAGGAGGCTGAAGCAGGAGAATTGCTTGAACCTGGGGAGCAGAGGTTACAGTGAGCCGAGATCGCGCCACTGCACTCCAGCCTGGGCAACAGAGCAAGACTCCATCTCAAAAATAAAGAAAAGGATACCAACCTCACAGATTTTGTCAATGGGGCTTCAAAGAAAATCACCAGAAAGAATCATTACAGTCCTCCCGAAATTTGGAGTATGCATATATATATATATATATCTTTCCTGAAATATAGAAAGATGCACTTTGCAGTAGCATTTGAGACATAGCTGACATCTAATAAAGAGACAGTCTAAAGTCACCTGTGATTGTAGAGTATATAAATGGTTTATAACAGGCGATAGGTCACACATTTGTGAGAGGCAGTTCAGCAGTTTATGTAAACTGTTATATTTTAATCTTATGTTATGCCTGGAAAAGAGAGGTATAAAAACAAACTGCAACCAGTGAGGACAAATTGAACCTTTATTTGTCTCCTGACTTCTAATTTCTTTGGTATAGGTGACCTACTGGATCCCTTCACTACAGAGCTGAACATCTTGCTGAAGGTTTGAAGTTGTTAAAGAAGGAGATGTCACGGACTATAAAGGAACTTCAATCCCAGCTGCTGGCCCATCAGCAAAGTAAGCTGGCAGATCAGGGGCAATATGTGCAATCTACAACAATGTCTGGCTTACTAAAACATTCAGAGCATAATCATGGATGCTATTTCTACTTTGTTTCCAAATTTCAAGAAAAATTCTCCTGTGACCAACTCTAACCCAAAACCACATGGAATAGGATATTCTTGGACATTTAATTTGAGATTAAGCTAAATTAATGCAGTACAGTACAAAGCCACCACAGGGTTACTCTAGGGAATAATTCAACTCTCTTTTGATGGTTGGTCAAAGTGCACACATCTTGGAATATTATCTCCCTTCTCAGTTGCTTTGTTTCTTAGTGAAAAATTTCTACTATGAGGAGGACTTTAAGAGCTAGAAGGAAACCTACCACACTCCATTCCCTAAAAGCAGACACATCTCTTTGAACAATGTCCTATTTGGGAAATGAGGGGAGTCATTTTTTAAATGCAAATTGATGTTTTATTTATGAGATTGGACACATCAAATTACCGAACTGATGCTGTGTGGTTGCACTTTAATGCCACCACAAGACATTATGATCACCTGAGAGTAATAAGAAAATTCATGATAATGTATACATTTTTCATTAGGAAGCAGGGAAGTAATATTTCCTCTTGAAAAAATTTTGAAGAGTCAGTATAAAGATAAAAATAATGATTCTTCTTTATTACATTTCAGTAAACTTGCACACTTAATGAAAAAAAATTATATCATATTAAAATATATTAATATTAATATATTGTCTAACCTAACCATTGGCTTCTTACCCTTTTTTTTTTTTTAAATCAATAACCATTCAGGGCTTCCGACCCACTTTAGAATGATAATTCTAAATTCAGAATAAAGACCAATTGTTTCCTTTGTTTTGACTGTGGGTGTTGAGTCTGTCTTTACTTACAAGTGCACCAAACAGGTATAATCTAGTATGCGGTTTTTAAAATCCGCATATTTGATTATAAGAAGAGGGTTTTTTAAATCTGTGTATTAGAATATCTGTGGTTGGCACAGGACTATTTAAAATCCTACCTTCCATTTTGAGCCATTTTAGCTGAGGTTATTTCTGTATTTTCAAGCAGATAGTTGTAGAGAACAAAAACAGCAATACTTGCATAAAAATTACAACAAATCTTACATAAATATTTATAGAGCCTACTTTTGTAGTATCAGGCTTATCAAAAATTTAGTAAAACATCTAACTTGATCTAAAGCCTCATGACATTTCAAACACATAATTTTTTAGCATACATTGAAAAACATATCTCCTATAAAGTCCTGAGGTTAGAACAGTTATTTTGGAAATGATCACTAATCCTAGGATAAAATTACTTGATAATTGAACCTGGAGAATTACATTGTAGAGGTTCAGTTAATTACTCGGAGATTTGTATTTCCCAAATCCAGGTAGCAAGTTCAACTGCCCTGATTTTTATAATCCTCTGGCCCCTTTTTCACTGGGACCTAACGTAGTCTCTCCTCACAGCAAATAATGAAATCTACATTGAATAAATGTCCATAGGTATTAAAACAATGAATGTGCAGTCTGATTCTCAACATGATCTTCTTTATAAAGTGTTTGGAAATAGTAATTTATCCTATGCTTTAACAAAGTTTTCATTACTCCACTAAATTTTGTAACCATTTTTTTAATGAGTAATATATCCAGTTTGTGGGGAAAACAATAAAACCCAAACAGCATATAGGTTTCCATTAATAGTAACATATTAATGTTGATTTCTTTGTTGTGTACCATGATCATGTAAGGCACTAACAACAGGAGAAGCTGGGTGAAAGGTATATGAGACATTTCTGTACTATCTTCCCAACTTTTCTGTATATCTAAAATTAAATGGTTTACTGAAAATTAACATCATGTATAATCACAACAAAAAAATCACACTTTTAGTTTTTTTTTTTTTTTTTTTTTTTTTTTTTGGTAGGAGTTTCCTCACCTTTACTTAAAATGAGCAGCTCATATAACTTATATCAATGTATTTGCTTACTCTAGAGTTCATTAATGATGTATGTTGAAGAATATGTAAGTGCATTATTTAGACAATATGTAATATTGAAAGTTTATGCTGAATAAAGAGCATGTACATGGAAAATTAGCTTAACCTTCTTCTTTCTTTTACTAAGTATAAAATTACCAAGACTCTGAAATATGGAGTGAAATCTTTGTGATGTTTATGGCTGAATGCTTGCTTGCCCAAGCAGATTAAAGTCAATATTCTGAGAGCTCTTTTGAGCAGAGGAAGGATTAACTCACTTACAGGCACATGCATCTGTTAAACAACTCAGCTTTCACAGAACTATACCAATCTTACCCTCACCAACTTCAATTCTATAATTTTCTCAAAGAAGTCTAAGTGTCTTCAAGTTATAATACAGTATATGTGCAACCAGCGCAAAAGATATCTGGGGATCAGTTTTTAAAGTAAATGCTGATTAATCAAATTCTAATAAGTAAAAAGTAAACCCAGGACATATTTCTTATATATAATATATTTTATATATATATATATGAAATGAATATATATATGAAACATATTCTGGAGGTCATATAATAAACAGTGGAATAAGATTAACTTGAACTACATTGAAAATAAATAGCTGTGGCTGTTGCTGCATGTTCAGTGGTGGAGGAAAAATCCTTTCAGGAAGGAATGATTAAGTGACATATAATTATTCCCCATTTGCAGATACACTAAGTGTGCTGCTGATCAGTGTCAGATCAGTAGAGAAACACTTATGTAGGCTGAATGAACTGTGCACCAGCTGTTGTACAGAAACATTACATGTCTCTAAGACATGCTTTTCCTCTGAAAGGTATTTGGTGTGATGCTATTAGCAATGCAAGTAACTACTGCATATTTCAGAAGATTGTTGTCAATGATACTTTAAATATTATCACTCAATGTATTGTTTGAGTATTTTTATTTTTGTAATGATGTTGTATTTGTCCACTTCTTATTATAATTGTCTAGCTAAGAAAGTTTGCTTTTTTTTCCACACAAGCAGCACAGCATAAAGTTAAATTTCAGCCCATCCAATAAAATTACAGATTTCAATATCCTCCAATCTCTAGTTTATATCTCAACTTTGCCTTTTCAACTGATTTCTTCTCAGTTTTAAGTTTTGTTTTCTTGTTTTAGATATATTTGTCTGCTTAGAAATAACCTTAGGCTCTGTCTGAATCTTTTTTTAAGAGAACTGCTGGTTTTTAATTAAGCTTTAATAATGTTAAGAGAGTCACTATTTCCCCTGCTTGTGAAAGAATGTTTTTCTACATAGTTGTTACATGGCATCTGTTATCTAAATAAACTGAGAATCAATAATAGCTAATGAAATGTTAAACATGGAAATAGAGTTATTCTGTATACAAAAATCACAAAAGTTGTCAATAACCTTTTCCAGGTAATAATATGCTTTACTTCTTGAGAAGTTATAGTGTTAAGGCTTTCTAAACAGACAGAGTTCATTAAATTTAAATATTGTCTCTTAATGCAATGATGAATTTTTAGAGTGGAGAAATAAAAACAGAAATATCTCCTGTTTGATAATCTTTTGTCCTAGTGAAACTGTAGGGTTAATAAAGTCAGGTCTGCATGCCCTGCTTACTTTCTGTCACCTGCTTTTGTTGTTGTTGTTTTTCTCTGTAGCTGAGGGTTGTGATAACTGAAGGCCTTACCACTAAATACTAAAACTTAACCTTTACTGGTGACTTTATGAATAACATTCATAGGTGACCATGGTGATGGCTGCTTCCATTGTTTTTCAGAAACTTGGACAGCTCTTGTCTAGTTCAAACTAGTTGAGATCACTGACCCTTCAACTGGGTCTGCATGAATGCCTGAGAGGTGGCCTTTTGATATCAAAGGGTCAAAAACTCCATCCTCAAGATCATGCTAATGTTGCCATTTTCTGTACATATGTCCTATGAACATAGGTGGTGTGTTCTTCCACCTCCTCTCTTGGTGACTTAGTGCATAAGTCTTTTCTCTTTTGCAGAATCCATGTCAGAGTGATTGATTTACTGCATATGAGCAGAATGAATCTGGACCTGGCCGGTATCGCTAAGGTCAGCATAAACCTAGTCAGCTAGCACTAGAGTTAGAAGTCCTCTTAAAGAGAGAGCTCATGGCTCTGATAGAATTAACCTTCTAATGAACTAATAAGAAATGGTTGACTTTAGAGCCCAATTATTTTGTTGTGAATTGTTTACTTGCTTTGCTGTTTTTGTGTTTGTTATATTGTGTTTCTGGAGTTGGTATTGAGAAACATGGCTAGATATTTTCAAAAAATCCCTGTAATGATCTAAAACTCCGATTATAAGAACAAATAAGACATTTTACCAAAGAGCTTTATGGTCAAACATACTACTTTTTGATGTCAGAAATGATAATTAATTTCACACTGGTCACAGCTGATGTTGTGTCTTGAGCAGAGACGGGGGAGATTCTCAGATATTAATTTTGTTAATCCTCTGATGTTTCATCCCTGGGAGGTTTTGGTTATTTAAATTGGTCACATAAATCTTTTTATTACATATTCACTTTTAAGAAATGCTCAAATTGAACTTATTGCCTTAACCTAGCACATTCCAAGATGTTAAAATAAGTAATCAACACTTAAAACTGCTTAGTACGTATTTACATCTTTAATATTATTATAACTTACAATAATAAAACAATATCAGTATTAGACATAAACACTACAAATTCCAAGGTACATCTGGAAAGGTGATATTTTTCTAGATTATTTTATTCATGACTTGATAATCCACTTAAAATTCATTCTACGTAAAAGAGAGGATGTTGAAGAAAACACATTTCACTAGAATTTAGAAATTATAACTAATATGGATTGGATTGGTCAGAAAAGTAAACAGGGATGGAGATGTCTTGTATGGTTTTAGTAAGATATCTGATATTTGGAAAAAGGGAAAAAGAAGCTTCATTTTCATCACAAGAAAAAGGCTTAGAAAAAAATATGCGCACTATAGGAGGTATTGAGTAAAACGCTTGATTAGGATAGAAGGTTCCAGTTAGGCCAGCTGATGAACCATAAAACTATACAAAGAGATGTGGCACAGAAAGTTCAAGAAGTTCACTACCTAGATTCTGACCCCAGGCTCCTCTCAGCCGTTCAGAATATATATCAACATAGAAGGAGCATGAATATTAACTTCACAGTGATTCCTTCAGGCCAGTTGACACAGAGCAAGAATAGCATTACGCATTCTCTCCTGAGAAGCAGAGTATTTAACTACTATTCATGATACAGTCAGTGTTAAATGTCAGAGCTGGAGGGAATACAGATATACAAAAGCTTGGTTGAAGAGGAATTATTTTTGTGTGTAATTTAATTTGCTGTATTTTATGTGCTTATATTTCTTCTTCTGCAGATCACTTTCAGAAATAGGTAATAATGGTTATGAGTGAGAATTTGGAGTGATGGTCAAAATAAAAACTTGGCAGTTATATCTACCAATGTTTTCTAATTTCTTCTTACCAACTACTATTAGCCTAAGTATACACAATATGGTATTTTGTCTAATAAAAGTTTATTTTTCTATCTTTTCATTCTATATGTCTCTTATCAAATCCTGTGAGACATGACTGACTCCAACAGGTAGTAGTTCTTTAATCCTGTAATATGCAATATTAACCAGCTTCTGTTTTCAAATTTGAAGTGAATAAGTAAAGTTGCAAAACAGGAATATACCATTCAGTAGTTTTTAATAATAGAAATATACAAGATAAGATGCAGAGATTTAAAACACAATGATTGTGAGATGTATTTTGCTATTTTTGCTGAAATAATGAGTTTTTACAATTCTGGGTTGTGAAGATCCCTGAAATAATATTCTACAACAATGAAGACTATTTTATTGATACATACACACTGTGCTTTTCTTTTATAGCCTTAAAATAACTGATATTACATCAAAATTGTGTGTTCATTCATCTCAGGATATATCTCATCTAATAAATTAGGAGAGCAAGTACTAAGTATGATTCTCTCATTGTTCTCTCTTGAAAACAAATACAAAACTCACCTTAGGGACATTAAATGCCTGCTGAATGCAAGAATGAATGAGTAAATGAATGATCTGCTGTCATATAGCTAAAAGTCTGTTGTAGAAAGCAGACATATGACAAGGTAAGCACACATTTGGTGTTATACACACAGATAGTAGAGACTTCTGTAGGAGTATAAGGAGGAATAATTAATGCAAGCTACCAAATTAAAGGAGACTATTATGAGTAATAGAACTGCCAGAGGAGTGTGTCTGTGATGACAGGTGCTTTCCTGGTTAAAGAGTATCTTCGTAAAAGCCCTCGAATGAGCGCATAAAAAGCCTTTGCTGGGACCCGAGCATTGACAAAGAGAGAGTCAGAAAAGGAGGTGAAAATTTAACAGTATTTAGGCTATCAAGGGACAATTTTATACAGTCTTCCCTTAACCAGCTGGTTGAACTTATGTTGATGTTGCTTGGGAGTAATTAGGAGGTTATAGGAAAACCAGGAGAGCATGATGTCCCATTGAAAGATGGGGTGTTACAAATATCAAAAAAAGTACATTAAAATAAGAAGTGCCAACGATCATTCTGTGTGTGTGTGTGTGTGTGTGTGTGTATTCACACACTTTTAATGGCTTTTAATGGTAAAAACGCCCCATTTACATGGCAGCAAGTTGAGAATAAGTAAACGGGAAGTAATAAAGAAAGCAGATATGCAAACATTTTAAAAAATTGGAGTGGGATGAACATGAGAGAATAGGCAGTGGCTGGAGGAAAACATGAGATCAAAGGAGAGCGATTTTGATTTCCATTAATTGGTTTTACAAAAGAGAAGTGAACTGTGCATGTGTAAAACATGAGTAGAAAGAGTCCATAGAGATGGCAGAGGCTGAACTTAAAGAGAGGGCAATTGAGGGGAACATTAAAGGAGAAGCTTTTCATACAAGCAAGTAGAAAAATTATATAATTAATAGTCACTTGGATTTGACTGAAGAGCCACCTATTTTATTGTGAAAATAGTACATTTGAAAAGAACATGAACACAGACAGGTATGTTGGTAAGCAGGTAGGTTAGTAGTACCATGATGTGTATGCGTGTGACTTTTATACTTTTATATGATTTCTATTTTTGTTTAAAGGTAGAATGGAGAGTTGACTGCTGAAAGCAGAATATTAGGTAGGAGAGGTTTACGGTAAAAGGAGATGTCTAATAACCTGTGTAGAGGATGTGACACTTAAGTTAACAAAGACAGGTAAAAGATGTGCTAGTTGGCTTTTAGAGTTTTACTAGTGCTAGATATCATGAGTTTATAGCAGAATCAATCAGAGTAACTGAGTGATTTGTTTTAACAATTTTTTGCCTCTTAGATATAGATAAAGAAAAAGAGGTAGCTATATAATTAGAATTGCACCAAAAAAGTGGAAAAGTAGGTGGGGTAAGTTGGTTGCAATAAAGAGACTGGCTGGAATGCCACTGGGAAAAAATTGAATAGACGGAAACATAATTACTGGAAGTGAGACTGGTAAAGGAACTGATCATTTCCCAGAAATAGAAATTGGATGCGATAGATGAAATGGGCCAAAATCAGAGAAGGCACAAAGGTTTGAGGTTTCTGTGACATATTTATATTCATATGTATCCAATTACATCCATATTTATATCTATTGAATTCAATGGTTATCGGAATAAATGTTTTGAGTCATCATAAAATGGTCAAATGGAAATGCGTGAATTTCATTAAAACGACATGGAGTACGGCATTAGATGGATTGCCCAAGTGGTGGCTGAAGTGATCCAGAATTTGAGAACTGGACCAAGAAAGTGCACTGTGAGTTTTCTCTTACATAACCTTGGGGATGGATATTAACAAAGAGGATGCTGAATAGCTTCTATGCGCCAGGCTTTCATATACTATTGTTGTTGACTACACATAACAATATTATGCGATTATTATTATTGTCTGCATTTTATAGATAAGGAAACAGATGATTAGTCAAGTGTCTGCCATTAAACGAGGAGTTAGAGCTTGAACCATGACGATTTGACCCTTAAATGAATACCCTTCTTTATTTCCATGTCACCTTTCAAAAAAATTAGAGGAGATAAAAGGTAAAATGGACACTATCCTTGCTTTCATGGAGTTCACAATTCAGTTTGGGCAGATTGAATATATATATAATATATATTTTATATATATACTATATGTAGTATATATATACTATATGTAGTACATATATACTATGTAGTATATATATACTATGATTTTTATTCCAATAAATATTGCATAATTCTATATTATATAGAATTAATTAATATTAATTATTAATATAATTTTAATATAATTAATTAATAATATAATTTTAATATAATTAATTAATTATTAATACAATTAATAACTATATATTATATATAAAATATTGCATATTCTAATAAATATTGCATAAAGACATAAAATGTATGTTTCAAAGTTTATTGAAGAGATGTTACGGTGTCATAGAAATACCTTAAAATTTAGACTCAGAGGATGGACAAAGCAACCAAGTAACTCTGTGACCCTGGCCAGGTTAATTATCTACTCACGTAAAAAGAAATGATAATTTCCAAGTTGAAGAATTGTAAGGATTGTAAAATAATGGAAAATGAAGCTTTTCTTTCACTGTCTTAGAGAGTATAGGTATCAAGCAAATGATTACATTAGTGGTCCCCCCTCCTTTTTTTTTTTTTTTTTTTTTTTTTTTTGTGAGACAATCTCGCTCTGTCGCCCAGGCTGGAGTGCAGTGGCACGATCTCAGCTCACTGCAAGCTCCGCCTCCCGGGTTCACGCCATTCTCCTGCCTCAGCCTCCCAAGTAGCTGGGACTACAGGCGCCTGCCACGTCGCCCGGCTAGTTTCTTTTTGTATTTTTCAGTAGAGACGGGGTTTCACCGTGTTCGCCAGGATGGTCTGGATCTTCTGACCTGGTGATCCGCCCGTCTCAGCCTCCCAAAGTGCTGGGATTACAGGCTTGAGCCACTGCGCCCGGCCTGAGTTATATTCTTAAAAGAAATAGATTTATTTTTGTATCAACACGTGTACTAATTGACAATAGTGGGAACATAATATAAAATATACAATTTGGAAATGTTTTATTATTTCAGAATATATTTTTTTAACTTTTAAATTCAGCAGTACATGTGCAGATTTGTTACACAGGTAAACGTGTGTCATGGGCTTTGCTGTACATATTATTTTATCACCCAGGTATTAAGCCTAGTACTCATTCGTTGTTTTTTCCTGATCCTTTCCCTCTTGCCACTCTCTACCCTCTAATAGGCCCAGTTCCCTCTATGTGTCCTTGTGTTCTCCTTATTTAGCTCTCACTTATAAGTGAGAACATGTGGTATTTGGTTTTCTGTTCTTGCATTAGTTTGTGAAGAATAATGGCCTCCAACTCCATGCATGTCCCTGCAAAGGACATGATCTTGTTCTTTTTATGGCTGCATAGTATTCCATGCACATTTTCTTTTTCCAGCCTATTATTGTTGATAGGCATTTAGGTTGACTTCATATCTTGACTAGTGTGAATAGTGCTGCAATAAACATACCTATGCATGTGTCTTTATAGTAGAATGATTTCTGTTCCTTTGGGTATATACCTAGTAATGGAACTGCTCTGTCGAATAGCATTTCTGTCTTTGGGTCTTTGAGGAATTGCCATACTTTATTCCACAATGTTTGAACTAATTTACACTCCTGCCAACAGTATATAAGTGTTTCTTTTTCTGTGTAACCTCGCCAGCATTTGTTAAAATATTTTTTGACTCTTCAGCAACACCCATTCAGAATGTGTTTAATTGCCACATTCCTCCTTTTACTATACTAATCTTATGTAAAATTATTATTACTTATTTTAATGTCTTTATTGTTTGATTATAAGTCTAGTATTATGGCCAGGTGAGGTGGCACATGCCTGTAATCCCAGCACTTTGGGAGGCCGAGGCAGGCAGATTGCTTGAGCTTGGGAGTTTGAGACTACCCTGGGCAACATGGTGAAACCTCGTCTCTACTAAAATAGAAAAAAAAAATTAGCCGGGTCTGGTGGCACGTGCTTATAGTCCCAGCTACTCAGGAGACTGAGGCAGAGGAATTGTTTGAACCCAGAAGGTGGAGGTTGTAGTGAGCCAAGATCACGCTGTTGCACTCCAGCTTGGGAAGCAGAGGGAGACTCTGTCTCAAAAAAAAAAAAGAAAAAAAAAAGAAAAGTCTAGTATTATGTAAATATCAACTGAATTAGACTGCTTAATCTAAATAAGACTGCTTAAATATAAAAAAATGAAATCAATCTTTGAAAAGTCCAAGATAATATTAAAACTTATAACGCCAGAGGTTAATGCTATAAATAGCATTAACTATTATATATAACTATATAATAGCTATAAATAGGTTTAAATGACCATTAATTAATATTTGTGTCAGTTCTGTTAGATCCAACTATCAAGGATGTGAATTAATTTCACCCATGTGGAAACATACCTTTACACACATATAACATTCGTCTGTATAAATTTGGCAATGTGCATTCAAAACATTTTACATGAATAGGCTGGTGAGGAAAAGAAGGTAAAGTGGATATGATAATTGCCACACTTAGTTGGTAAGTTGAGAATAATAACATTAACAGGTGAGTTAAAACTGTTTTGTATTAGTTTCAAATACTTTTTCAATATAATTAAAATAAGCTGGATTGTAGTACTAATTATGGCTTGGAGGTTTATTTGGTTTTTGCTTTACATCTTGCATAAATGATTTTAAACAGTATGAAATATGCCTGCTAAAATATTATATTACAATACATATTTAATATGCCATTGCTGAAAAAATAAGAAAGGAAAAAGATTATTTTGTTAACACACAAACACAACCAAGATGAAGTTCTTGTAAAGTAGAATTATGCAGCATATTAGCCTCTATAATTTGATGGATAACTGTCAAAAATACTTTCTTTTGACATTTTTATGCATTAATTTTTGCTTAGTTAACACAATTGTATCTCACAGGATAGGAAACAAGCATTTCATATAAAATAATGATGTTGTTGTCCATGAGGAGTTAACTACCTTATAAACTAAACTACAAAAGCAGAATTCAGAGCAAAAATAACAACAAGAAATGATTGTTTCATGTGCTCTTTATCTGTTAGGTATAAATTCAATTTAGAATTGTTTCTTAGTTGTTGATGCCTAAAGTAATATGCCCATTAGGAAGCATGCAAATCAATAAAAGTTTCTTCTGCCCTTGGGAAGATAATGACCCAAATATGAATATTCAAGAGACACCAGAAGTCATTATAGATGTCCTTAACTTGTTTTTCAGTTTTAAATTTGAACAAAATGTTTCTCATGCTTAACGAAAAAAATGGAAAATTTGAATGTAATTAATACATAACATTCTCAATTTTGGCATACTTTTACTTTGTAAACTCTTTGTAAACTAACTGCTAGACAGATAAAAACTATACTTGGCAAGAAAAATCATTTTCCACCTAAAAAGATATATGTTGGTATCGCCATTTGATGCAAGATGGGTTTTTATTGTTGGAAGATTCTGAGTCACATTTGTAATGCATCTAGTATATCTTTTATACACTTTTTTCATATTTAGAGAATGCATTTGGTAGTTTTCTTCAATAACAATATTTTCTTATCTTCAACAACTTAAACTAATGTGAGATAGAGTATTTTCTTATTCATTTTGTGAAAACTTCCATATATTCCTAATGTATTACTTTACTCACAAGGACACAATGAAAAATTAATATTGAAGTAAAACTTGTCCTTATCATGATTTATTGAATCATAAAACGCTATAAAATTATAATTAACAACACTATGAACCATCCGGGCTCACGTGGTGAAACCCCGTCTCTACCAAAAATACAAAAAATTAGCTGGGCGTGGTGGCGGGCGCCTGTAGTCCCAGCTACTCAGGAGGCTGAGGCAGGAGAATGGCGTGAACCCGGGAGGCGGAGCTTGCAGTGAGCCGAGATCGGGCCACTGCACTCCAGCCTGGGCGACAGAGCGAGACTCCATCTCAAAACAAACAAACAAACAAACAAACAAAAAACTATGAAATCAAAAGTTGTATTGATTTAGATAAAAGATCATATTTGAAAATCTCATCGACAAATATTTTAGTAATGTGATATTCTCTCCCCTCCTGTGTAGTGTTTGAGTCTTTCACAAATCACAGTAAATTTTGATTAAATAGAAAGGATATCACTCTTTTTTAACATTTTTAAATGTCAGGAATCATCTGAAGAAACTTAATTTTCTCTTGTAATAGGAATAAGTCATGATAGCTAGGTCTAAAATGAAAGGCAAAAATTAGTTTATATTAAATAAATAAAAATTCAGTCATGTCTAGATTAAATATTCTTTTTCTTGATTTTCTACAGCAATGTTTCCCCCTGAAGTTATGTGAAAAGCATTTGTGGATTTAACAGGGTTAAGGTGAGAGGGTAGGGAAATGACAGCTAGAAAAAAGAACACGTATCTCATTTCCATGAAGTTAAAATATCAAAATGACTTTTTCACTTTTATTTGATTTCAAATAATATCCTACATTGTGGAACTGTTGTCAAGGACTTTGAAACACATGCATTGCACGCCACAGACCACGGTGTGTGATGTCTCCTCATATCAGACAAGACGAAAGGCCTATGGTTTCTCGGTTCTCCATTATTCCATTGCATGTAAATGGCAACATGGGATTTAAATATGCAGCTTATTTTAAGGATCTTGGATTTGTAAACTATAGTGGCAAACATAGAGGGTAGCAAAGGGTGGTGTTCAATGGGTAGGGCACAAGTAATTATGAGCTGAGTATTTTGGCAGGTTATTTAACCATCTCATACTGTACTTCGTGTAAAATGGATGTCATCTCACTTGAACATTCTCAGAAGCGTGATAGGGTGGTGAAATTCTGTACTATATATTATTTAGAGCATTCCATGACAGATAATGAGCAATCACTGGCAGGGAGTCATTATTTTCTTATTTCACTAACTTGATGTGGAAAGATAAGTCTCACATCAAATCAGAATTGCATGTGGCTTCAGAACTATCTTTTTTTTTTTTTTACATTTAAATATTTGCTTACCAATGCTTGGGAGAATTATTTTTAAATTGTTTTTTTTTGTGTGTGTATTTATTTCAGTAGGTTTTTGGTGTGCAGGTGGTGTTTAGTTACAAAGTCCCCGAAGTTCATTGTATCGTTCTTATTCATTTGCCTCCTCATAGCTAAGCTCCAACTTATGAGTGAGAACATACAATATTTGGTTTTCCATTCCTGAGTTACTTCACTTAGAATAATGGTCTCCAACTCCATCCAGGTTGCTGCAAATGCCATTATTTTCATTATTTTGTTCCTTTTTATGTCTGAGTACAATTCCATGGGGTGTGTGTGTGTGTGTGTATATATATATATGAGATACATGATATGCATATAGATACATTATTTATGTATATAGTTACATTTTACATATATGTGTGTGTGTGTATGTATATGTGTGTGTGTGTGTGTGTAAATATGACATTTTCTTTATCCACTCGTTGATTGATGGGCATTTGGGCTGGTTCCATATTTTTGCAATTGCGAATTGTGCTGCTATAAACATGCGTGTGCGAGTGTTTTTTCGTGTAATGGTGTCTTTTCCTCTGGGTATCCAGGTAGATAACCAGTAGTGGGATTGCTGGGTAGATCTACTTTTAGTTCTTTAAGGAATTTCCACACTGTTTTCCATAAGGGTATACTAGCCTACATTCCCACCAACAGTGTAAAAGTGTTCCCTTCTTACTATACCAATGCCAGCATCTACCTACATCTATTATTTTGTATTTGTTTTTTTCTTTTTTGAGACAAAGTCTTGCTCTGTTGACCAGGCTGGAGTGCAGTGGCACGATGTCAGCACACAACCTCTGTCTCCTAGGTTCAAGCGAATCTTGTGCCTCAGCCTCCCAAGTAGCTGGGACTACAGGCATGTGCCACCACGCCTGGCTAATTTTTTTGTGTTTTTAGTAGAGACAGGTTTTCACCATGTTAGACAGGGTGGTACCGATCTCCTGACCTTGTGATCTGCCCACCTCGACCATCTAAAGTGCTGGGATTACAGGCGTGAGCCACTGCACCTGGCCTATTTTTGATTTTTTGATGATGGTCATTCTTGCAGAAGTAAGGTGTTATCACATTGTGGTTTTGATTTGCATTTCCCTGATGGTTAGTGATATTGAGCATTTTTTCCTATGTTTATCAGCCAAACTTCGGGATTGCCAGCCTCCAGGCTATAACCCTTTATATGAAATAAAGCTCTCTTCTGCAAATATATGAATCTCGGGATTCTTCATCTAAAGATAGATAGCCTAGGCCACTGTTTTTTTTTTTTTTTATTTCAAATAGAAAACAATGCAAATAATTTAGAAGTTAATAGCAAAGATAGAAAAAAGTTGATTGCAAAATATAGCATTATCAATCGTAATACAGGAAGATTTTCTAAAAGTTCTAAGACAAACACAAAACAGGAAAAAAGATAAAGGTATAATTTTTTAAATATTCTTGTCTAAAATGTGTGTGTCTGTGTGTATAAGTGTAACACATTTTACTAACATTTTATATTAAAAACTAGATGTTCAATGAACTCAAAATCATTTCCTTATAATACTAATTCTCTTTTAATAAGAAAATTACAGGAAGCAAATTCCTGTACACTGAAACCAATCTTTTCCTACATGATTTGAAATTTTGTTGTCTATATATCATCTCATTCAATAACATTTTTAACTTTTTTTGTAAAATGTTGTATTCCACTTGTTTTTGAATATGTATAAGTATGCTATTTAAAAGATGTGTGTGTGTTTGTATGCTTAAATATATAAGCATACAACCACTGACACTCAACAATATCAGCCCTTATTTACAATTCTACCTATTTAAATCAAATCAAATCAAAATCAAATTCCTGAGAATGTATGATATAGAACTGCTATCTTCATCTCTTATAGAACCCATCATTTTAATACCAGGAATCTCTAATAATCAATCAGAAACTTTGGCAAATTCAACAATATTTCCTTTCTTTCCCTTCTCAACTACTCCATAGCATTTGAATTAGTTATTTAGGGTCAAGTATTTGAGGGCTGACTTTGACACAAAATAGCCTTTAGCCTACTTTCTGTGTAACTTTAGAGACATTACACACATTCCTCATGTTAAGAAAAATGATCAATACTACATACAGATGTTTTAAAAAATACTGAGATGTTTCCAGTTTCTGGGCAACATTAAATTTGTAATATTTAATTAAAGTTGTTATACTTACTGTGGTTAGTGTTAATGTTATTATTGACAAAATCATTTTGAAATTTTTCCATTGGCTTTTCTGATGCTATTTTTTTCCCTGATTCATCTTTGAATTTACAGTTTTCTTAGAACAACTTTTATGCTTTCACACTATATACATGTGAAAACATGGTATATGTTTTCTTATAACCTTTTTAGATTCACTCTTGACTATTCTCAAATCAGTTCTCCCGCCTAGAGCACTGACTTTAATGGGAAGCCTCAACAGTCTCCCTGACAACACTGTGTCTATTAATTGGCTTTAACTAGGTTGGGAAACTGATTCCTCTGACACACTCCCTGTCAGATCACTCCATGTTTTCTGTGCCCCTATACCAAAGATGACAACTTGATGGGCAGCCCTACCCTAAAAATAGTTCTTTCCTACTCTTTCTGGTCTAGGGTAGAGAAGCTCCTACTATTGTTGTCCCTGAGATCCCCTATTACTTGCAGTTTTCATGCTACCTACTCATTTTCAAATGGCTTCTTTTCTAAACAATTCTCAATGACATTTTATATGTGCTGTCTGTTTTTCACCAGAACTCTGAGTCATAGGATAACTGATATCAGAGTGGTACAGAATGGGAGGCCTCTGAAAGTTATATTAGAACAATCAACTAACAGTGCCTTTTATGATCTGCTAGTTGCCTAATTCTATGCCTAGACTCACAGTTGCCTGGAGTAAAGGAGGTTGAGTGCTTGAATTACTGCTTTTTAATATAGAAATAAACTAAAAGACTAACATTGAGGAAATTTTTGAAACTGATCTATTGTGTTTCTTGCTACTTCCTAACATGGCCCCTGAAGGACCTGGTGGTTACATTCCTTACCCTCTGTCAGGTAACTCATTGGAGAGGTAGTCACCAGCTTTTCTGGAATAGCAAAGTTGTGGTGGAGGTAGATAAAGGTAAATGAAGCAATGAGCAATGATAATGTTGAGTTCTATTTTTTCCTCTCTCTCTCTCTCTCTGTCTCCTTTTTTTTTTTTTATTTTGTATTTTTTTGACAGGGTCTCACTTCACCACCCAGGCTGGAGTGCAGTAGCACAATTATGGCTTACTACATCTTGACTTACTGGGTTCAAGTGATCTTCCCCTTTCAGCCTCCCAGGTAGCTGGGGAAATTGAGTTCTTAATCTCAATAGAAATATTGAGGTTAGAATTGAAGACAAGTTTCTATGCTTAACCAGCAAAGACAGAGAAACCTAATTATCATAGCAAGTAATAGAACCAAACCAACGTTATTCTCATAGTTTTTTGATCAGCAGGGATCTGACTGCTGCTTGGTGTTGGGGTCTCTATGAACCAAATGGATGAGCAGCCTAGTAAGATTCTGCTTTATATATGTAATCGGAAAACTTCTAAGCCTGGATAGGAAAAAATCAAGCAAGATATTATGAATTACATGTAACCTCACTTATTCAATCAACTGGACACATAGAGAAGCCTTACATTGTAAAATAGAGTTGGCAAAAATTTAATCCAGACTTGAAGACTATTAAACTGCATGAGCAAAGTCTCAACAAACAGCTTCATAGCTACAGGTAGTAAGAAGCCCTGATTAGGAGCGTTTGTGGATTTCCATAATATAATACTCCTAACCTGGTCAATATTTGGAGACAGGCAGAGATGTACATAATTGGCTGGTGGAAGCTAGTGCAAGCTAGATCCAGCACACAACTGGATCAGACTCATGTGCTACACACTGACACTGGCTTTATTGCCAATTAACAGAAGCCTAGTTTACAGATTAATTAAGAAATGACGATAATCAAGTAGTCAGGGGATGGCAAACTCTGCCTGTAAATTAAATCTGCTACCTTGTTTGCATAAATTAAGTTTTATTGAAATGCAGCCACATTTATTCATTTGTGTATTGTCTGTGGCTGCTTTTGTACTTGGAACCACAGAGATGAGCAGTTGTAATAGAAATCACATAGACAGCAAAGTCTTAAACATTTATTTTCTGGCTCTTCACAGAAAAAGATTTGCTAGTTCCAAAAATAAGTTAAAAACAAAACTTAATAACTCGATAATGAAATAATTGGTACAACAAAGCCCCATTATGGGGTCTACTTACATAACAAATCTGCACATGGATCCCTGAACTTAAAATAAAATTTAAAAACAACAACAACAACAAAAACTGTTTCAAAAACTTATAGATGCAACCCAAACTCTTTACCTTGCCACTATAGTCTTGATCAAAGAGTCTATAGGTAAATTTGTCATAGTGACAGAAATTGAACTTATGCATGGATTGGCCAGGATCCTGCTATTCCCAAATGTCCAACTGCCTCAAAATATTGGCCAACACCTAGCCTCTCACAGGACACCTTTTGTAGAAGGTTCAGATTGCAAATGAACTATGTCGGATCCTTTCCATGATGGACAGAGTAGCAATTTGCCTACAAAATAAATAAATAAATAAACACAGAGAGAGGTGGAGAAAAATGGCTGAATAGAAGAAAATGTTATTGGAGGTAAAGAGAGAGATAGACTCCAGTAAAATAGTACCTGGAGACTTCAAGCCCACACTTTCAACATTGGATAGATCATCCAGACTGAAAATCAACAAAGACACATCAAATTTAATCTGTACTATACACCTAATGGAACTAACAGGTATTTATAGAACATTTAATACATGTTATTTTCCTCAGCACATAGACCACTCTCAAAAATAAACCATATGTTAGGCCACAAAATGTCTTAAAAATTCAAAAAATTGAAATTATATCAAGTATCCTTCCAGACCATAAAAAAAAAAAAAACTAGAAACCAATAATAAGAGAAATTTTGAAACTATGCAAACACATGGAAATTAAACAATATGCTCCTGAATGACCCATGGGTCAGTGAAAAAACTTTAAAACATTCTCAAAACAAAGAAAAATGGAAACACAACATACCAAAACCTATAAGACACAGCAAAGCAATACTAAGGAAAGTTTATGAGAATAAGCAAAAAAAGTAGAAAAACTTCCAATAAATAACCTGGTGATGCATTTTAAAGAACTAGAAAAACAAGAGCAAACAAAACTAAAATTTAGCAGAATAAAAAAAAAAATAAAGATGAGAGAGAAGTAAATGTAATTGAAATGAAAAATACTGAAGATAAATAAAAGAAAAAGTTTTTTTTTAAATAAACATAATTGTCAAACCTCTAGCTAGGCTAAGAAAAAAGAGAGAAGACACAAATAAAACCAGAGGTGAAAAATAGGACATTAGAACTAATCCTGAAGAAATTCAAAAGATCATTAGAGGCTACTATGAGCAAATATATTACAGTACACTGAAAAACCTAGAAGAAATGGATACATGTCTAGATACATAAAACCTATTAACATATAACCAAGAAGAAATCCAAAACCTGAACAGACCAATAACAAGTAATGAGATTGAAGCTTTAAGAAAAGTCCTATGGCAAAGAAAAGCCTAGGGCTCAATGGCTTCACTGTAAATTTTACCAAACATTTAAAGAAGAATGAATACTACCTTATTCAAACTATTCTGAAAAATAGAAGATGGGGCAATACTTCCACGCTCATGTTTTGAGGCCATGGCAAGCTGAAATCAAAACCAGACAAAGCTACATAAAAAAAAAAAAAAAAATCTACAAGCCAATGTCCCTGATGAACATTTATGCATAAGTCTTCAACAAAATGCTAGCAAATCAAATTCAACAACATATTGAAGAAATCATTCATTCATCATGACCAAATGGAATTTATTCCAGGTATGCAAGGATGGTTCAACATATGCAAATCAACCAATGTGATACATCATATCAACAGAATCAAGGGCAAAAACCATATGCTCATTTCAATTGACCCTTAAAAGGCATTTGATAAAATTCAACATCCTTTCATAATAAGAACCCTCAAAAAAGTGGGTAATGGAAGGAACACACCTCAACACAATAAAAGGCATATATAGCACACCCACAGCTAGTGGAGTGCCCATACTGAATGGAGAAAAACTGAAAGCCTTTTCTCTATGACCTAGAACAAGATGAGAATGCTGACTTTCACCACTGTTATTCAAAATAGTACTGGACAAGTATTCAATGAGTCCTTGCTAGAGCAATCAGACAGGAGAAATAAATGGCTTCCAAACTGGAAAGGAAGAGGTCAAATCATCCTTATTTGATGACAATATAGTCCTATATTTGGGGAAAAAAATAGATTTCATGAAAAAATTACTAGAACTGATTTTTTAAATTTGGTAGAATTTCAGGATATAAGAATCAACATACAAAAATATTTAACATTTCTATATGGCAAGAGTGAAGAATCTGAAAAATAAATCAAGCAAGTAATATCATTTACAATAGCTACAAATAAAATAAAATACCTAGAAATAAACTTAACTAAATAAGTGAAAGATCACTACAATTAAAACTATAAAACACTGATGAAGGAAATCTAGGAGAACACAGAAAAATGGAAAGATATTCTATGTTCATATATTGGGAGAGTCACTATTGCTAAAATATCCATACTACCCAAAGGAATCTACAGATCGAATGCAATCCTTATCAAAATACCAATGATGTTCTTTACAGAAACAGCAAAACTAATCTTAAAATTATTATGAAACCACAAAAGACCCAGGAGAGTCAAAGCCATTGTGAGCAAAAAGAACAAAACTGGATGAATCACATTGCCTGACTTCAAATTATACTACAAAGCTATAGTAATCAAAATAACATGACACTGGCATAAAGACAGGCATGCAGACCAATGGCAAAGAGTAGAAAACACAGACATAAATTCACAAATCTGGTCTCAAACTCCTGGTCTCAAGTGATTCACCAGCCTCAGCTTCACAAAATGTTGGAATTACACGTGTGAGCCACCATGCCCTGATGCGCTTTCATGTTTATTGTAGCACTGTCCACAATAGACAAGATTTGAAAACAACCTAAGTGTCCATCAACACACGAATGGATAAAGAAAATGTGGTACGTATACTCAATGGAGCACTATTTAGCCATAAAAAGAATGAGATCCTGTCAGTTGCAACAACATGGATTCAACCTGAGGACATTACGCTAAGGGAAAGAAGCCAGACACAGAAAAACTTCAAGTGTTCTCACTTATTTGCGGTAGCCAAACATGAAAACAATTGAACTCATGAAGATAGAGTGTAGAGTGATGGTTACCAGAAGCTGGGAAGAGTAGCATGGGGTGTAAAGGAGTGGGGATGGTTGATGGGAATAAAAATATCATCAGAAAGAAGGAACAGTATTCGATAGTACAGCAAGGTGACTACAGTCAACAATAATTTATTGTACATCTTAAAATAACTAAAAGAGTATAATTGGATTATTTGTGATACAAAGAAAGGACAAATGTTTGAAGTAATTGGTACCCCATTATCCTGATGTGATTATCATACATTGTATGCTGGCATCAAAATATCTCATGTACAGCATAAATATGTACAATATCATGTACTTACAAATTTTTTTAAAAATAGACACATTAGTTTGGTTGCAGATTTGCCTTCCTTGCCTGTAATGTTTCTGCCATCCTCATTATTTTTGGAATTGTAGAATACTAACTGACATTCTTCCTTTACAGAGAAAGTAGTGTGACAAAGTACTCCAAGATAGGAGTTTAACATTTTTAGTGATCCAATGCTACAGGGCAGCTGGCTTGATAAAAGGGCAGAATGTCTTGTGGAGGTTTCCATTATAGTCTCTTTTGGGAAGCTTCTGCTTGAAGCCTTAAATAAAAGCCAATATATGACCTCACATCCCTAGTCAGAATGCAGAGGTATGAATGACAGGATACATTTGAGAGTAGTTCTTCTCCTTATGACACCAAATATCCCATTGAATAAGTGTTTGCTCCCTTTTCTCACAAGTTTTCGTGAAGTAGGTGTGAAGGTCTTAGTTACCAAGGAAGGAATGTTTCTACTAGTACCCATATATTGCTTTGTTTTTCTGTTAAATTGTAATTTAAGGCTATTTACTGGCTTCCAACAACAGACAGAAAGATGGTTAGCACAGCGATAGAGCCTGATTCCCAAGAGGAATTTTTATTGTTTTTATATAATTGCAGTAAAAAAGACCATGTTTGGAATCCAGATTGTTCAGTGAAACGCTCCTTGAGAGTTGCTAGTGTAGATTGGTTAAAGTACAGAAATTCAGTGAACACAGATCACTATGGTCTCAGATTTCATATAAAGGATTGGGTTTTGTCTTTATGTACTCAGTTCTCCTAAGGTGCTGGAAGAATTTAAGACACAGTGGCAATGAAGGAAGTTATTATTATCAACTTAGTGTTCTGATACAGAAACAAAGACTATGAAGAGTGTGTTTTATTTTACTTAAATATTTATTTGTTTCCCCAGTAGCTTATTTGAAAGTCACTGATGATGACTAAGACTTTAAGATTGAGGAATGAGTATGTTGAGTATGACTGAATTAATACTACCACATAACATTATAGTGGTTGATCTGACTCTTCATGCCCTGTGTTGGAAGATAGAATGTGTTTTGCCTGGCACAGTATCAAATTCACCTGTGCTGGAGGGTTTTCTTCTGACTCTTCGCAGCCCTACTCCTCTTCTTTATTTCCCTTCTGTTGAGTGTCCAGTGAAGCTAACTTTTCTGGACTTCACCAATGACCTCTTTGTCCTCTGGTATCTTGGTGAGTTTATACAATAGAATTATTGGCAGGATAGCAGAAAGAGGGAAGAGAGTATATTTGGCCTATCTACTCCTACAATCCTCTCCATGCCAGATCACCGAGCCTTGGGAAGCCCAATTTCATGATATCTCTAGATTCTCAACAAATTTTTCTCTTCTTTATATAATTATTAAAAAGACTCTGCTTTTGTTATGTGTTCTATTCCCTTTAGTTATATAAGATGTTTCAAAGGGCTAGTAAAAGTTAAAAATAAATAAAAGATAATTCAACATAAATTGTTTTACTGTGTAGCTATACAGTTTTAGATGCTGCAGAAATCATTAGAAAGGTGTCATTGGCATAATTTTCATAGTTTCTGTCATTATTGATCTAATCAGCTATTGCAAAAGCCAGACCTATGAAAATAAAATACTTTAAGTATGACTATGTGAAGGATTGATTGTTTAGAATAAAAATCAGATCTAGAGACCTTGTTATGAAGTCATCACAATAGTCCCAACAAGAATTGATGTGTAGAAAGACAAACATACTTGATGATTTTGGTATTGTTTTATAACATCCTAGCAAGTGCAATAAGATAAAAGGTGAATAATATTGAAAATGAGATAGCACTATTATTTTCTGGTGACAGACTTGGCGACTTGGTATACTCAGGAGATTCAACCAAGTAAATGTTAAAATTGAATTCAGTAAAGAAGTCAGTTACTACCTGAGTAACTTTCCTTTATGCTGAAAACAAAGAGGCTTTGCAGTTAGAATATGTCATTCACCACAGCAAACATGAATTTAATACAAAAAAATGGGGCTCTGGACTGCTACGGAGGACTGGTTTACACTGGAAGGCCTTCCAGAAACAAGACACTGTGGGCTTCCTTAGGAAAAGCAGGAGTGAGGATATTGTGTGTTTTACATACAGGCAATGGCAAATCTGTGAGAATCAACTTGACTAAATGAGAAGAAATACATTTTGATTAGAAGATTTTCTAATGCAAATAATAAATTCTTCTCAAATGATTTTGTAAATGTAATAATATTTAGTTTAAAATACCTATAAAATCTTTAACCCAGCTCACTCACTTTCTAAATAGTACATGGCCTTTAGAGTTACATGGATTTAGGTAGAAATATCAATTGAGCTATGTACCCTTGGGCATTTGGCTAACTTCTCTGATTCAATTTCCTACATGGTCTGATAATCTCCTTTAGTTAATTAGGGAGTATAAAATGTAAATGAGATCACATATATAAAATGTCTAGTATAATGTTTGGAATTCAGAAAATGGTTTCTAAATGTTGATTTTGCCTTTTCCTTCATAGGGTCTATGAATGAGAGACCTAACAGTCCACCAAGGCTGGCGCTTCTTCTCATGGAGCTGTCTCTAGAATGTAGCTGCTCCCCCAGAGACTATCTTCCCAATGCTTCCATGCAGCTGGTTAAGACCATATTACTAATTCTTGCCAAGGGTATATAGATGTATTAGTCTGTTTTCACACTGCTAATAAAGACATACCCAAGACTGGGTAATTTATAATGGGAAGAAGTTTAATTGACTGACTCACAGCTCTACATGGCTGGGGAAGCCTAACAATCATGTCACTAGGCAAGGAGGAGAAAAGTCACATTTTACATGGTGGCAGGCAAGAGAGAGCTTGTGCTGAGAAACTCTTCTTTATAAAACTATCAGATCTCATGATACTTACTTGCTATCACAAGAACAGCATGGGAAAGACCAGCCCCTGTGACTCAATTACCTCCCACCAGGTCCTTTCCATGACACGTGGGAATTGTGGGAGCTAAAATTGAAGCTGAGATTTGGCTGAGGACATGGTCAAACCCTATTAATAGATCTAAGTGCTATGCCTCTTGAGAACAGGTACACTAAAAATCACTGTTCCAGAATTCAGTTTCAGCTCTGACATGTAAAGTGCTTGGAAAGTATTGCTACTGGTTTTGCAACAAGGGAAGAAATGAACAAACCAAAATAATTCATCTCTTTTCTTGGATATGTTAGAGAATTGACGTCACAGGGCACACTGCAAACACAAAATTTGGAGACACAGATAAATACCGATAATCATAGTCAAAATACACTTACTGGGAGCAGAAGATGCTGGAACTACAAACTGGTATGAACACTTGAATATCGTAACTTTGATGAACTTCTGGGGGTAAAATATATACTATTGTGATAGTGAGAAACTCTAGGTCCCCCCAAATTTCCACAGGTTTATTTCCAGTAACCCCAGAAGACCTTGGTAAATCCTTACGAAATACTCTATTGTTCTGGCAGGATGAGGGGAAAAATGATGATTTCTAATTTATCCAGAGAATTCCTCAAAACAAAGGCCTAACCAGCAAGAAATGAAACTTTCCCAGAGCTTTATTTGAGATGATGAAAGAGAAAATACCTGACTCCACTCTATTGTGCCTTAATGTCTCACGTACAATGTGAGGAGGGAGGTTGAAGGTCACAGCACAGATACATAGGACATCTAAGATACCATACTTGAAACACAAAATTACAGAATGCTTTCTGTTCCCCGCATCATCAATAAACTGGGCATCCGCTGAAAGATGCAAAGGCATAGCCCCCATTTAAGTAGAAGTTCTTAGGGAAGCCCAAAAACAACAGGGGATATCAACTCAAGGACACTATTGGAATTCAAAGCCTCTGAAAGCTAGCTACAGCTACAATGAACATTAAGCATTGATTTAATCTTAGCTAGAAAAACATAAAACCTCACATTAAAAGCCTTTACCTAAGTTGTTATTACCAAATATATTATTTTAGGCCTTTGACAAAAATTCACAAGGCATGCTAAAGGACAACAACAACAACAACAACAAGTCCTAAGAAGCAAAGAAGTTATCAGAACTAGACTCCTATCAACATATTTTTGAAATTATCAGACAAGAAATTTAATAAAACCAAGATCAATGCATTAAGAATTTTAATGAAAAAAGGATACAACATGTAAGAACATGTGAGTAATGTTAGTAGTGTTGAGACAATGAAAAAAAAGTACAGACTGAGAAAAAAATTTAAACACATGTATAATAAAAGGCTTATATCCAAAACCAAAAACAAATCCTTAAAAGTAAACAACTAAAAAAAAAAATAAAGACATGGTCAAAAGATCTGAACAGTTATAGACCAAAGAAGACATATTAGATGGCAAATAAACCTACAAAAATATAGATATTGTGACATTTTATTGGGAAAATACAAATTAAAACAACAATGAAATACCAGTACACACACAACAGAATAGCTAAAATTAAAAAAAAAAATAAAACTGACGTTGACAATTTCAGGTGGGTATGCAAAACATTAACAGTTCTCATTTCTTGCGAGTGAGATTACAACATAGAAAGACCACTTCAGAAAACAGTTTGGCAGTTTCTTACAAAGTCAATATAGTTTTGCCACATGATCCATCAAATATACTCCTTGGTATTTACCCAACTTACTTTAAAATCTATGTCTAAAACTGGCATGTGAATATTATATAAGCAGTCTGTTCATAATTGCCAAAAACTAGAAATGATCAAGATGTTCTTCAATAGATGAAGAGATAAACAATGATTCATCCATACAATGGGATTTTTTTTTTTTAGTGATAAAGCAACTGAACCCTTAAGTCAAAAAAAATACACCAATGAATCTTAGAAACAGTGAAAAGATGAGTGACAGTCAGGGCTTTGGGGAAAGGAAGAAGAGGAGGAATTGAATATGTAAAGCACAGGGCATTTTTAAAATGGAGAAACTATTCTCGAGGATAATGTAAATACAGATAAATGACACTATATATTTGTCAAAATCCATAGAATGTTACAGTATACTAAATGAATCTTAATAACATGAATAACAAAAAAATCATTTAGGAAGAATAGAATACAGATTGTGACAAAATGATGCAACTATATTATGAGTATACAAACAGCCTCAGTGTATAGAGTGAAGAGGGAACAAGGTGTGGACCTAAGAAAATAATAAATTCTGTGTAACTAACAGCAAAAACACAGACATAAGCACTGTGTTCTAGCTGATAATGATATTTCTCAATAGGGTCCAGTTTAACAGCTCTAGCACTGCTGTACATGTATACTGAAATTGAACAGTTAAATAAATGGAGGACATCCACCTTTCTCACTGATGGAGTCAGGGAGTTTACAGATAAGCGGGAGGAGGCCAGAAAGATGAATGTGGTGATAGATTAGAATTGGAGACCTCCTGTCCTCAAGGAGAGAGAACATAAATCTGCTTTGCATCAATGTGAGCCGCACCCAGTTACTTCCTCCCAAAAAGCGCAAAATGGAAAGAAACGAAAAAAAAAAAAAAAAAAAAAGAGCAACTTTACAGTGAAGAAAACTACAAACACTACCTCCGCCAGGTGATCAAAGTCAATATAAATGGTGATAAGAAATGTTGATAACAGACACTGTTGATATATTGTGATGAAATGGCATTTTACATCTGTGTCCTTCCTCCTGAAGGCTCATAACCTCTGTCTAATAAGAAAAGAATAATAGACATTGCAATGAGGGAATATTCCACAAATTATCTGACCACTGAAATTCATCAAAAACAAGGAAATTCTGAAAAACAATCACATCTAAGAATAGCCTAAAAACATACCAATTAATGTAATTTGGTACCCTGTGTGGGATCATAGAACAGAAAAAGAACATTATAGTTATGGACTTTAGTTAATAATACTGTATCAGTACGGGTGCCATTGATGTAACAAATACACTAATGTAAGGCATTGATAGGGGAAGTTGTGTGCAAGGTATACGGGAATTCTATTATTATCTTCTCAATTTTTCTCCAAATATAAAACTATTCTTAAAATGTATTTTAAACAGAAAAATACTGTACAGAGAGTGTGTCTAATCCATGTACTCAATCCTATCAGCAGAGAGAGAAAGAAAGCAGAGATCTTTGAAGCAGAGAAAGAAAGCAGAAAGCAGAGATCTTTGAAGGCTTAAGAAACCATAAGATAAAAGGAATCTTAGCACCAGAGTCACCATACAGGCATCCTATAGATGTGTAATGACACATTGCACTACTGTTTGAGTATGAAACAAACATCTATTACGTTGTAAAAAATTAGAGATTTATATGTTCCAGCAAGTAGAGTTACTGTAAGAGATGCAATCTTTCTGTGATGTTCACTCTCAAATATTTGGTTTTCTAGGTGAATGGTTTTAAATTATTACAGACAATAAAAGGTAAGAGATCCAATAACTAGCTAAATGTATGGGTATTTAAAAGATAAAACTATAATTTTGTAATTCCACTGATCTTTCAAAAAATAAAGTTAAGCTGGTTTTAAAAGTTAGGCATTTTGCTAATCTCTGGAGATACAGTGTTGAAAAAACACAATTATCTTGCCATTAGTGAAGGAAAGTCATGAGGAAGGAGAAGAAAACATGAATGAGGTGATGACGTCTGAGAAGAGAACTGGGCCCTGGTCAAATTCATGTATAAAGTTATTTGTTGACACGAAAAAAGTACTACAGAATGGAATCTAAAGTTTTACCATGTTATTTCTTCCTCAAATTTCCTGTGTCTATTTCAAAATGTAATAATAATGATAAGGGATTGAGTTTCTAAAGAATATCAGAGATGTATAAATATTTTTTCCTTGGGATTTTTAGCACATGTATAATTCCAAAAGAAAGAGAAATGTCGGCCAGGCGTGGTGGCTCACTCCTGTAATACCAGCACTTTGGGAGGCCTAGGCGTGTGGATCACGAGGTCAGGAGTTCAAGACCAGGCTGGCCAGCATGGTGAAACTCCGTCTGTACTAAAAATACAAAATTTAACTAATTTAATTAATTTAATTTAGCGGGCGCCTGTAATCCCAGCTACTGAGGAGACTGAGACAGAGAATTGCTTGAACCCTGGAGGCGGAGGTTGCAGTGAGCCAAGATCATGTCACTGCTCTCCAGTCTGGGCAACAGAGCGAGACTCTGTCTAAAAAAAAAAAAAAAAAAAAAAAAAAAAATTTGGTTGGTAGTATATGAGGGGAAAAAGAGAAAATGATAATAATTCATCTTCAAATTATATCATTTGTGGGTCTCTGATGACATAGGCTTTTAATATCTGTATTTCAATAGTGAAATAGTTTAATGCCTACTATAAAAACGTGTTTTAAATCATTTTAAATAGGCATATTTGAGGGGAAAAATGAATGGACAATTGGAAATCATTTATACACAACTCTTTTTGTCTACTAATAGGAAAATAGTTTCCTCTAATTAGAGCCATATTTCATCTTGGGTGGACATATAAATTTTATAAACAATTTTATAAACAATGTTATAAACTATCCATAACATTTAATTAATTGGTAAAGGTTAGTTTTTTGAGGACATTACTTAACATTATACTTAGAAAATCAGATTATGACCAACAAATAAGTGGAGAATTAAATGAAATAATAGCATAAGTTAGTCTGTGAAGAAAATTTGAGATATGATGAGATGGTTGATTAATATTTGGAAAATTAACTTTAATCTAGCTGCATGAGCTTTTCTTTTTGACATGGGTTGCTACATGGAAAGTTTTATATGTTTATAGAGGCCATTTTTTTGTATATTTTTTACTTAATATGTTGAGATGTTTTAAAATGAAAATTCTTAAATTAAAAGAAAGTGTTCATGCAATTGTTAAAATGAAACATTAAAATGTATTTTAAGTTTCTCGACTTGTTCTAAGAAAGAGAAAATAACTGACTGATTTTTTTTTTTAATTGCCCTTAGGAGCTGTACTATAGACAATACAACTGAATAAGTTCAGTTAAATTTTTAAGACAAAGAGAATGACCTTACGCAATCAAGAAAATGAATAATTTAAAAAAATTTATAAGCTAAAATATGACAGTAATTTTCTCAAGCAGTCAGGCACATTGCCCTTTTATACTACCAAGCCCATTGAATTATGAATGTTGGCTGAATAAAAAGCCTGAGGGTGACAATGGAGCCACGTTTTGTCATTCGCACTTAGAGAATGTCCATTGCTCTAGCTTGATTTCCAAACCTTACCATTATCGCTGGCTGCTCAGGACTCTGGAAAATACATGCAGAATACTTCAGGGATGGGGGAGATGAAATACTAATTGTTATTCATAATAATAAGTCTAAAGCATGCAGACTCTTTGGTCCTTTGAGCTGTGCAAGTAAGTCAAACTCAGCAAACTTTCTCAGTCCTAACCTAACTGAATATAGAGAAGCAAAAATCAAAATAAAAAGTCAGTTTTCAAGTGCATACATCTCAGCTGCAGGAATTATGAGTGGGAAGAACAGGTGTTCTGAGATATTCAGTTGCTAAGGAAACCACTTTCATCAGTTCAGAAAGGCTGATAACCTGGACTTTTTCTGCCAAATTACTATCAACAAAGGTTGGGACTGATATAAACATGACTACACAAATGAACATTGGTACATTAGTAATTTAAAAAATAATGTAAGGTTGCATTAAAAGATGACTGGTAAAATAGTTGTATATTAAACAAGAATAGTTGCATAATTGATAAATAATTGAAAATAGATTAATCCGAGTACACAATCCCAAATTCAAGTATAAGAATAGAAGTTAATTTTTTGATTATCTTAGTGGAAACAGTGTTAATACAATTAATGACATATGTGTTTTAGTAATTACATAATGAAGCTTCAGTTACATTTTAATGTAAAGTTAATTATATAAAACAGAGATGAGTAGTAGGTAATATTAGACGTTTATGCATTAATCAGTTATTTTCTCATTATTATTTCTAAGTTGTGTATAATACAAATGAATACTTATGAATAACATATGACCTATATTACCAGAGGTAAAATATGCTTAATATTGAATCTGTCTCGCTCAAATATTTTATGCCTATAATTAGTATAAAAAGTACTATATCGTAATTGTTGAACTGTTGAATTATGTCTTATAAGAAGTATTGTTTTTATGGCACTGAATAACACAAAGTATATATCTGAGGAATTAGAAAAGCAGCAACCAAGCATGAGCCTCTCTACATTCCCAGGTTTGATTAGTGCAAGACTAGAAATACTGTTTCCACTTACATAAGATCTTTTTATATTTCATATTACCAAAATAATAATTCAGAAACTAATCCTTAGTAAAAATTTTAATTTTCAACTAACATTGATTTTGTGATTATTTTTAAAATGTTCAAAATTATAAATAGTAGCATTGTGAATTCTAATGTTATCTTTAAAATATCAAAGAACATCAAAATTTAGTATTAGGAATCTAGTAGCAAAGTATTATTATATTATATTACATTATATGATATTATATGATGTAATCTATTTTAAAATCTTAAATTAACCATTAGATTTTGCTTGTTCCATTATTTAAAAATGAAAAAATAGGAGGTAGAAAATAGATACTGCGTTTTTCACTTTGTGTGACTTTCATTAAAAAGTCATTTGTTTTAGAAGCAGTTACATAATTCTAGCAAAGTCAGACAAATGGGTACATCTGAAGATATTGGTACAATTTGATATTTATAAAGTGTAAAGTTTTATATAGATATATGCTTCTAGTTTCCATGGAAATTTAATAATTGCTCGAGCATATTTTTATTTATCTTCTTGTATGGAATCAAATAATGTATATAGTGCTGTGCTTAAAAAAATCACTAAAATTAACTCACTGATTATCTGCTTTATGAAATTAATAATATCTTGTTTTACTATAATAAAAGTTTTTCAAAGGAAGGGACTTCTGAGAGTACCTAGGGTTTAGTAGACGTTCAATAAAAATGTGTTTACTGACTACATTTGCAATTTATTGTTTCTTTTCTTATTGACATTTATAATAGTAAATATGAAACAGAAACCCTACTTATTATACGAGTGGTTTTCAAACTGGAAAAGGCGTTTGCACAAAGACTTTCTAGGATGTGTATAAGCATAGATACTAAAGAAAGCCAACAACTATAGCCAATTACTGCAAATACTCCGTATTACAAAAAGAAAACTCTGTCGGAGGTAACTTTTGACATTGTTTCCTTCCCATCTATCCAAATGAGGTCATTTCTCCGACTCCATTTCGTTCCATAGCATTTTCATTTTGTTTAAAAATATACTTCATTCCTTAAAAAATATTGATGTTTTGTTTCTCAAATTGCTCCAGGTCTTATCATTAGGAAATCGTTCAGGTAGGCCCTGGAGTCTTTCAATATGCTTTTCCCTTTTTTTTTTTTTTTCTTTCTCCTTTTTTTTCTTCTTCTTTGTAATCATTTCTTACTTTCTGAAACCCCCAAGTGTCTCTGACATCTTCCTGCCTGCCCCAGCCCTAGAATCAACCACATCCACAAAGACCTTGGTTTCTTCATTGGACAATTGTGTTTGGAAATCAGGGTAAAATATTAACAATAGATGAAAAAAGTTGAGGAATATAAGTAAACTCTGTAATCTTTTGCAATTTTTGTAAGCCTAAAATTATTTTAAAACTTTAAAAAGTTTAAAGATATTGATGCTGACTCTAAAGAATTATTATTTAAACTTAGACATCAAGCAACAGCATTACTGCCTGAACTTTGGCATCTATGGGAGTACAAACAGTTGCAAGTAAAGATAATTTGTTTCCTGAAAAAAATGTACTTTTGAATTCACATTTGCTGTTAGAGTATACCTTAGACATGGAGGAAATTGCTTGTTTATTTAAATATTTGCTCATAGATTATGTATTAATCTCTTTCTATAAATTACCTATAGAAAACATAGCTAAAATGTGACAGTTTATTAAAAATAGTACATTAACTAGTTTTGTGTCTATTAGCAAATTCATTTCAGCATTGCTTTGAAGGGTCTTAAAAGTCAACATTGCTCTACTTCTCCTCTGGACCAGCTTCATCTTTGGATTAGTTCTCTAATTAAGGAGCCAGAAAATTTTCAATATGTGCTCATACTATTTTTTTTTATTTTATGTAAGATTCAAAATTTTAACTTATTAAAAATTCTCTATTCATATAATGAATCTTCCATTAATCAAGACATTATAAACCCACGAAAAGACATATCTTTTCCTTTGTATACATATTTTGAATAAAGATGAAACAGTCATTAAACATGAAGCATTTCAATCTTCATTAATATACTCTAAATTCTGATATACTCAGACTGGAACAAGGAGAATGCTAAAATTTTAAAATAAATTTACTTGCCTCTTTCACTCCCCAGCCATTGTTAAGTGATGCATTGCACCTAATGGTGAGTTCTCTGAGCCAATTAATAGTAGCATCTGTGAGAAATATTAAAGAAATGTGGTTTCATATTATACATACCCAGTGCCTTGTCTGTCTAAACTAGAAGCAGACTGCAAAAATACAGTGGTTGCCATGGATAGATTATTAATAAATTTATTTTAATAAAAAATGTATCAATACTCTTTCCCAAATTTTCTCTCCTGAGAAACGATTAAAACTCTTTCCTGGAAGTATTCTCTTTCAGTGTAATTTCTAATAAACTGAACTTTGCTGCATTCGTTTATTTTTGTTTTTGTCTTTTTCTGGAGTTTTGGAGAGTCAGTGCATGATGATCGCTGAAGATTCTGTTGAAATCTAGTCAATATGTCCACTGCCATCAATTCAAAAGAACTTGTTAAGAAGGGTCTAGAGACTTCTTCTCTCAGATGATGAAAGTGAGATGATGTGAAGTGAAAGTCATATATTGGTTGTAAACTGAAATATGGAATTCCCAAATGCTGAATTCATTTTATCTCTTCGGAAATAAAAACCTGTTAAAAACTCATTTGATTAAGTGATCATATTTGAAAACACTTATCCTACAAGAAACACTGTCATGTTTTTAAAAACACTATCATCTGTCTTTCTATCTACTCCATTCATTGTCTATGTGTTTACAAGAAAATATTAATATATAGAAAGAAGATCAACATATGAGTGATGATTAACTCTTGTATAATCCCAAAGGACTGATGGGTTCAGAAGGTCTCTCTGGACCAGTATCCGTTGTACAAACTCTGCCTTGGATCAACTTTTCAAAGTCATACAGATGCTGTAGTTTTATTGTTTATATCCATGAGAACAGTTTTATTTATTTATTCATTTATTTTTTTATTTTTTTCTGGCCAGACTTGAGGGATTCATTGGATACTCAATTTGTGATGACTTATCTTTGGCCAGATTGTGGAGATACAAGGTTTCCACAAGTACAGTTTTCCTATTTTATATTGCAATTCTCACATACATATCTTTCTAACAGTTGTAACTCTAGTAAGTACTATCTGAAACTGCAATGGATATTTGGGAAATTTTTTATTCTTCATTTGAGAGAGGATTTGAAAGAGAAAAGAGAATAAAATCCTTATGGGAAGATTATCTGTCTTCACTTTTAAAGAGACATTATAGTGATTATCATGAACAAGGCCCCCTTCTTTCATTTCTGTATTTGGAGTACAGTTTTGTACCTTTGTTTTTGTTAATCGTTCAGCAGATGAAATTTTCAAAAATATAAACTATTGTTTAAACCAACTATGATTTCTTTTTTTCTGTGTATGTCAAAATCGGTCTTTCTACAAATAAGTACTCTCCCTTGCCTGCAAAGGAAGGATCATTAGCTTTTCCTAGTGATAATTTTACATACGTCTGGAGTCAGTTCCAGCTCCCTCTTATTTTTCTTTTTGTAATTTTTCCCTCACTTTGCCTTTTATTAAGAAAATTGGAGATTAACTGTTTATAAAATGATTTTTCTATTATCTTATGCACACTCTAGGAATATATAGTGAAGATAAACATATTTTCTTGAAAAGTAAAAGGTCAATCATTTTGCATCTTTTTCACTTACTAAAATGTAGTTTAGAAGAAAAATTTTAATGAAGAAATTTTTAATGGCCTTCCTTCCTAAGTAAGAAGAAAAACTAAACCATACTTTTAGCATGAATTAAATAACATTAACAACTTTTTATATCAGGCTACAGAGTTTTATTTATTTTAAATGAGCTTAGATACTATTTCTGGGAGACAACATTTTCAACAAATTAGAATTATATTATTTTAATTATAAAAATATTGTGTCTTCTCATGGATTGTATTGTCATTTAAACTGATGTTGGCATACTATTTTCATTGATTATATTATATAAATATGTAAAGTAAAAGTAAACATTTTAATTTTATCTATTATAGTTATATAAGTATGTACATCCAAACACACAAAAAGCACATGCACATACACATACCAACATATTAAGATTACCAGCATATTAAGAATAAACCAAAGATAATAAATAGTAAAAAATAATTTTAAAATATTTTTTGATGTTATACTATAAATATTAATAAAAATATTAGAGTAAAATGAGTTCTAGTTGCCTTGGTTTATTTTGCTTTCAAATGATATATTTAAAAATACAGTAAATTATTCATATTTTAAAGAAACTTAATTGAATGTTAACAATTTATCAGTGTCAGTTGGTTTAAAATGAAAATCAGACAGAGTATTTTCTTGATATTTAATTATTTTTTTTTGTTTTACGTGAGCTAGTAAAACACAAGGATAATTTATGAATAATTTATTACAAATTATTACATGGAGGAATTTAAAATTTATATTTATTGCTACAAAATTTTCAAGATTATTTTGCTCAAAACCAGCAAGTCCTTTTAATTACTAAATGTTTTATCAATGCTCCAAGCATTTGGCTTACTTCTAAATCATACATGCCAAGAATTCTTTATTTAAAGAAATAAGTTATTAATTATTATTTTTACTTATTGCTGTTTACTTTTAAAATTTACCGGTACCTATTTCTTGCCTTTAGATATAATTTTCATTTTCTTATTGTCTCTTCTGACTATTCTCAATTATGTTTATAACAAATTAATTTCCCAAATTCAGAGTAATCAAATATTTATTGACTCTTCATCCCAGCCAAAACAGAGTAAACCCACTATAGCTCGTGCCTCTTACTGATAAATTATAACTAAAGTCTCTGAACAAAATTTAAATAACTCTCTAAGAACCTTGGAAAGTAAGGAGAAGCCAGCAGAGAAGGAAAGAAACTGAAAACTTGAAGTAACTCATCCAAAAGTGAATTTCCTGGTTGTTTCACTAGTTTATTTTTTGGGATATTGGTTTTGTTTTATTTTCTATTTCTCCAAACATGGACTCTAAGATGAGCCTCTAGCAGAGGTGTGTTGGAAAGCAAAAACTGCAAAAAGGAATTCATTCATTCTGCCAAAAGAATTGGGAAATGAGTCCCTGGAATCTGGACAGTGTAGGAAGAATTCCTTTCTTTTGCTTTTAAATTTAAATCACGTTTGGTTTTCCTGGAAACCAAATCAGTGTATATATAGGCTCCTTCACTTTTTGAAAGGAAAGACAGAAGAAATAATTAGATTTGCTCAAAATTTTAATTAACTCAAATCTATTGTGATTCTCTTTCATTTTTCAAACTTAAGAAAATTATCAATATATTTAAATGATTGCAATTATTAGGAACATAGTTATATTGAGGTAAAAGGAACAATACAGAGAGTTCACTTGGATGTCTGCAAAGCTTATTACTACCAGAAAAGTGTCTCATTAGCTGAAACCACTAAACCTTATAAAGTTACTGTGTCTGACCCCAAAAGCTTTTCCTTTAGTTGTGACTTCATATTCACAGGAGAGTTCCTCTCATTGAGAAATTTTAACCTTAAACCAAATACGTTAGGGGATACTAGGAAAAGTAGTTTCATGCTTTAGATGGAACCGATTATGATTCTATGTTTAAATTATTAAAATTGGAGTAATAAAACACATCAGTACCTGATTAACGAAAGCCTTTTTATCAGAGATGATTTCCTGTTACTTGGAATTTAACATGGATGAGCTTCCGCTGATTTCCTTAAAAATAATTCAAGATAGTTCACTTTTTAGAGTATGTTTTTTTTTTCAATGAGGGTGTTTATTACACCCAAAATAAGATATTATGCAACAATATTATAAAACTGAAGGGCTATAAATATGACTAAACAAAAAATTCAGGTTTCTCAAACAATTTCTCAACTCTTTTGTACTCAACTTCGTTTAAATCACAGTTTTAAAATTTTGGTAATTATATTGTTACTCAACAGTAAACCTTAATTTGAGTATTTGGGAACAGTCACTGATATATATGTATGTATGTATACATATGTGTGTGTGTCTATATATGTGTGTGTGTGTGTGTGTGTGTGTGTGTGTACGGAGAGAGAGAGAGAGAGAGAGAGAGAGAGAGAGAGAGAGAAATGAAATAATCCAAAATTTAATTCTCAGTTACAAGAAATAACAATCCTCTAGATTTATTTAATTTTTTTAATGGTATATTTATGTACATTTAACAATTTTTACACTTAGTAATACAGTTTCACTACCTCTCTGTCAGTACAGGTAGACCTACCAACATTTTTAAAGGTCAATGATATTTAGTATTTTATTACTAATATACTCTAATTCAACTTATCCTTCATTGGATAGGTATTGAGTTTGTCTATTCTTTTTAAAAATACTGCAAAGTACATATTAATAAATACACAGTTGCATATTTTGTTTACATTTTTTATGGATTCTTGATAAATAAAACCTTAGATTTAATTAAGTCTCAATTCAGATGTATGGAATGTAAAATGTAACATCTTGCTAATAACAATGCAGTTTGCCTTGTTTGTATTTTATAAGAGGATAAAAAGGGATGTGTAAAAATATAAGAATTGCTGGCCAACTCCCCCCCCACACACATAATAATAGCAAAACCCAACATTTTCATTGTACTTTCTTGATGTCAAATGTTTTCGTCTTTACATGTATTAACTCACAATAATTCTGTAAAATAAGCATTCTATCTTTCTCTTCACTTTGTAGGGAACAAAACAGGCAAAGAGAGAAACAGAACGTAGTACTAGTATTGGTGGTATTAATAATAGTAGAAATTGTGGCAGTCACTAACAATCATTGAGTATTTGTTATAGGCATTATTTTAATAAATTTATACAACCAACAAAAATATGAGAATATTTGCAAGAAATAACTAAGGTCCTATCCTAAACAGGCTTTTCTATGCTATCCATTAGGTTATGGATCAATTACCATATATTATATATTCATCATTGCTATCCAGAAAAGATATATATTTATTTATCAATTTAATAAATATTTGTGAAACAATTATTATATATGTAACCATTTTTGCTTGGAGCTTTTAAACTCCTTTCTCTTTGTTCTGAATAAAGTTATCTACTACGGAGGTAAATTAAAATTTTATATCAGTTGAATTGCCTCCATGCAGATTATAAACAAGTTTAGAAATCTATGTGTTTCTCAATTACCCATTAAATATTTACATTAATTATGCATAATATTATGCATATATATGCATTGAGTAAATAATATAAAAATCACGACAATTAATTAACACCAATGCTTTATATTATTTAGCTCCTTGAAATATGTAAAGCTGTGAGGGACATGATAATTTGCTCTATTCAGCTTTTTTAAAATCAGTCTTACAATAACTCTTTATGGTGATATATACAATATACTTCAATTAAATTCCAATTATTTAATTTCTTTTAGTCTTGAAAAAGGAAAAAGACCCACTTGGTTATCTATATTATAAGCACATTAGAATATTTTTACTGGTAGTTAAAATCAGCCTAAAGAAAATGAATAGTAACATGAATTTTTTGACTTCATGAAAATCACTTCACATAGGGTTGGATTTTCTTAAAAGCAGATGACGAAATTGTTTGTTTAGAAAATACCATATATTTGAAGAGAAAAAGCCACCGAAATAGGTATGACATGAAAATGTGACAAATTAACAAACAGCAATTTGATGTGAAAACGGTTTTCACATATCCAGGAATTATTTTGACCTGTATGACTGTACTATAAAGCCAGAAATTTAATTATTTTAGTCTTAAGAAAAGCACTGTATTTAAGACACACATTCTTTATTTCATTTTAATTCAAAAATATTCTTAGATATTACTATTTACCAAACACTGACCTTTACTTGATATATTAAAAATTATATCTATTTGAGATGCTTAAGTATAGCAAAAAATATAATGATGTAGGAAAATCAAGATAACTTTAATGTGGTAGTTTAAGTTGTATTTTGAATCACTATGGGTACATAATTGTATATATTTAGGGGGTACATTTGATGTGTTGATACAGATATACAATGTGTAATGATCAAATGCGGGTATTGTGGGTATCCATCGCTCAAACATTTATCATTCCTTTTGTTAGCAACATTCTAGTTCCATTCTTTGAATTACTTTAAAATATACAATAAATTATTGTAAACTAAAGTCATCCTATTATGCTACTGAATACTATAACTTACTGAGTCAATCTAACTGTATTTTGTACTCATTAACCATCCCCATTTTATCCCCCCACCCCTCTGCTACTCTTCACAGCCTCTGGAAACTACTCTCTATTTCCATAAGTTCAATTATATTTAGCTGCCACGTATAAGTGAAAACATGCAATATTTACTTTTTCGGTGCGTGACTTACTTCACTTAACACAATGTCTTCCAGATTCATCCATATTGTTGCAAATGGCAGGATTTAGTTCTTTTTATGAATAATATTCCATTGCATATATGTACTGCATTTTTTGACCCATTTATCCACTGTCGGATGCTTAGGTTGATTCCATAGCTTGATGATATTTTTTAAATTGTACTTTAAGTTCTAAGGTACATGTGCATAATGTGCAGGTTTGTTATACGTGTATACATGTGTCGTGTTAATGTGCTGCACCCATTAACTTGTCATTTACATTAGGTATTTCTCCTAATGCTATCCCTCCCACTTCCCCCTACCCCATTACAGGCCCTAGTGTGTGATGTTCCCCACCCTGCGTCCAAGTGTTCTCATTGTTGAATTCCCACCTATGAGTGAGAACATGCGGTGTTTGGTTTTCTGTCCTTGGGATAGTTTGCTCAGAATGATGGTTTCCAGCTTCATCCATGTCCCTACAAAGGACATGAACTCATCCTTTTTTATGTCTGCATAGTATTCCATGGTGTATATGTGCCACATTTTCTTAATCCAGTCTAACATCGATGGACATTTGGGTTGGTTCCAAGTCTTTGCTATTGTGAATAGTGCCGCAATAAACATACGTGTGCATGTGTCTTTATAGCAGCATGATTCTTTTGAATAGTGCTGTAATAAACATACAAGGGCAGGTATCTCATGTGTTACATAATGATTTCCTCTCTTTTTGAAATATACCAAGCAGTGAGATTGCTGGGTCATTTGATAGTTTTATTTTTAGTCTTTTGAGGAACCTCCATATTGTTGTCCCTAGTGGCTGTACCAATTTACATTCTTACTGCAGTATATAATCTCCTTTCTACACAATTTTGACCATCATTCATTATTGCCTGTCTTTTGGATAAAACCAGTTTATCTGTGGTGTGATGGTATCTCATTGTAGTTTTGATTTGTATTTCACTGATTATTAGAGATGTTGAACATTTTTTTATATACCTGTTGGCCATTTGTGTGTCTTTTTTGAGAAATATCTCTTCAGATCTTCTGTCCATGTGTAATCAGATTAATTATTTTTGGAAAATAGTAATATAGAGTTGTTTGTGCTCCTTATATGTTCGGATTACCAATCCCTTGTCAGATGATTAGCATGCAAATATTTTCTCCCAGTATGTAGGTTGTCTGTTCACTTCACTGATTGTTTCCTTTGCTGTGCAGAAAATTTATATCTGGCTGTGATCCCATTTGTCCATCTTTGCTTTAGTTGCCTGTTGTTTTGAGGCCTTACTCAAGAAATATTTGCCCAGACCATTGTCCTGGAGATTTTCTCCAATATTTTCTTATATTACTTTTATAGTTTGAAGTCTTATATTTAAGTCTTTAATCCACTTTGATTTGATTTATATAGAGAGTAAGAGGAAGAGGTCTAGTTTTGCTTTTCTGCAAATGGATATCTAGTTGTACCAGCACCATTTATTGGAGAGACTGTCGTTACTTCAATATATGTTCTTGGAAGCTTTGTTGAAGATTAGTTGACTGTAAATATGTGGATTTATTTTTAGGTTTTCTATTATGTTCCATTTGTCTATGTGTCTGATTTTATGCCAATACCATGCTGTTTGGGTTATGATACCTCTGTAGCATAATTTGGAGTCAGTTAATATAATTCCTCCAGTTTTGTTCTTTTTGCTCAGGAAGACTTTGGCTATTCTGGGTTTCATATAGTTCTATATAAATTTTCAGATTATATTTTCTATTTTTGTGAGCAATGCCTTTGGTATTTTGATTGAGACTTAATTGAACCTGTAGATTGCCTTGATTAGTAGGGACATTTTAACAATGCTAATTCTTCCATTTAATGAACATGGAATATTTTTCCACTTTTGTGTCCTCTTTAGTTTCATTCATCGTGTATTTTAGTTTCATTGTAGAGATCTTTCACTTCTTTGCTTAAGGTTATTATTAGGTGTTCAGTAAAAGTTGCAGGATATAAAATACCAACAAAAAGTAATTTGAAAAAGAAACCAAGAAAATAATTTCATTTGCGATAGATACAAACAAAATAAAATACCCAGTGGTACTTTAAGAAAATGATGTAAGAAATGATTTAAGTTTTAAGAAAATGATGGGAATATATTCGCAAAGGGAGAGATAATTCATCCAACGTGTTGCTTTGTTTTTAGTGTGAATAAGTAAATGTTTGTCCTATGCATATACTTAGATGAACTACATATATTCCTTTTCTTATTTAATCCTCGATGTGAATCCTCACATTAGTATATTAATGTTATCATTATTATCACTATTCTTTAATCTCCTTATTTTGTAATGAGGAATATGAGAATAAGAAAAATATGTTATCCTGTCTGTGGTTCCACAGTTTGTGAATGGTGGAGACGGAATTACAAATAACAGTATATAACCACACCTGGTCCAAATCTGAAGTAAGAATTACAACTACTCAGTTTTGCAGAGCGCTAGAGTTGCCAGTTTTGTTGGATGTGGTGATGGTGATGATGGTCCAGAAGATAATGTTTATGGAGATGGTAATGGTGTGTGTGTGTGTGTGTGTGTGTTTGTTTGTGATAAAAATTGCACAAAAGAGAATAACATAGAAAATAATTTCAAGAAATATGTAAAGAAAAATTATTGTAGAATGTGCAGAAAAGTTAAATATAGCTTTAAATTATTTAAACATGAAGGTATTTTAAGAGGATCAAGTTAAAAATATTAGTAGTAAGTAAGTAAGGTGGGTAATGGATTGGTAACCAAGTAAGGGAAGGGTTTCTACAAATCCTAAGAAGTTTAATTAATTATTATTTTTTTTTTTGAGACCTGGAATTTCTCTCTTGTTGCCCAGGATGGAGAGCAATGGCATGATCTTGGCTCACTGCAACCTCTACCTCCTGGGGTCAAGCGATTCTCCTGCCTCAGCCTCCCGACTAGCTGAGATTACCACCACACCTGGCTAATTTTGATTATTTAGTGGAGACAGTGTTTCTCCATGCTGGTCACGCTGGTCTCAAACACCCGACCTCAGGTGATCCACCCGCCTCTGCCTCCCAAAGTTCTGGGATTATAGGCGTGAGGCATCATGCCCAGGCCTGAAGTTTATTATTATTATTATTTTAATGATATAGAGAACTATTACAGTGCTTACAGAAAGGAAGTGAAATGATCATATTTGTATGAGTTACATCTCATTCTGGTTACCATAATAAGTATAAATATTTTGTGAAATTTATTAAGATATCATTTTTAAACATTAAACTCTACCTGAATATATACAGTTGTATAACTAATCACTGCAAATGTTCCTTCCTACCCTTCTGAAATCAAATTCACTCATTTCTAGCCACAGGCAATCAATAATTTATAGAAGCCAAGAATTGGAAACAACTCAAATATTCATTGATAAGACATTGAATAAACAAATGGTGGCATATCTATACCATGGAATTTTTAAGCAATAAAAAGTAATAAATTGTGATGCATGCCGCAACACAGAAGAATCTCAAGAACATTATGTTGCATGGAAAAAATGAGGCACAAGAAAGCAAATTTGCATGAAATTCTTAAACAGCAAAATTAGTTATAGAAAATAGATTTTTAAGCAGGCATATCTACTTTAAGTAAGCAGGCTGTTGAGATTCCAGATAAGAAAATCTTTAAAAATGGAAGAAACAAGCATTTTTGATAAGTAGATTATTTTGTGAAGCATTTTGGGTATTACATTTTCTGCACTTGAATACTGCAACTGGAACTACAAAATATTTTTTGCCTGCAAGTAGTTTTAGGATCTAAGGAACTCAAAAATATTATATGGGTTTAAGAGACTTAAATTTGAATTAAATTCAAACTTGGATTTTGTAGAACCAGAATTCATGCATCAGCTATGAATTTTTTAGAAAATAGTTGTTTTATACTGAGATTCTTAATTATGTAAACAAAGATTGACTGTCTTTCTCATTGAACTCTAGTGATTAATAAATAGCAAAATACATATAAAAGTGACTAATAGATTTTCCGGTTCATAGCAGGCAATTCTAAACCAATTTTAACTGAAATGTAGGTAGATATTATTCCAGTATATTCCTCTTATGAAAAAAAGTAAAACCAATTTGCTGTGCTTGGTGAATTTTTGATAGGGCCTTGGAGGACTCACCTTAAAAGAGTAGAATGATGCATCTGCATAATTTTGAAAGACCTGCCCTTTGGATGCACACCGTGTGATTCCAGGAAAGGTATCCTTGCTTTAACTATTTTAGAAAGATGTAAGAGCCAGATGTTTCTATTGAAAATATTATACATTTAAAAAGCTGCAGGTAAAGTAAAATTCTAGAGTTATTAAAGACCCAAGGAAAATGTTAGCACTAAATTTTGAGAGATTATGGAGATGTTTTTCAACATGCAAGAATATAACTATATGAGCTGAGCCTTACAAACTGGTTAGCAACTGGGTAAAGAAAACACACACACATGCACACACACACACACATGCACACACATGCACACACACACCCCCACACACACACACATTCACACACGCACACACAGGAGATAATGCATGTCTATTACATTTGCCTTCTTAATTTATTAAACTTGATCCATTGGTGCTTAAAAAGTAAGCTTTGGTTATTTACTCTTTCAAAGTATTTTTAAAAGGAGTTTGTGATAAGGTATTGGTCACTCTAAGAAAAAAAGCACCATTATTGATTTTATCAGATAGTGGTATCTGTACTGGAGCATATATTACACTGGAAACCAAAAATGCTCAACTGTAGTTAATAATCACCAAGTAAAAATTTCACAGGAGGGATCAGCTAGTTTAAATATTCTACAGTTTCAACCAGTGTGTTGTATTTGAATGAAACTAATCAAGTGGAACCAACTACTTGTAAATTTTAATCTTATTTATAAATTTATTTTATTTTCCTGCAGTGGAATACAACAAAACTATTAAATCATAGGTGTTTAATTTTAATATACATTAAAATTTTATAGCACATGTTGGGATTGCTTTTATGTATTTTCACATTTCCCAGAAATGACTCCGTGGTATTTTTTTTTTTTTTCACTGTGCCCATAAATATCTAATGAACATTCAGTGAAACTTGAAGAGAAAAAGTGTTTATTTCTCATTCCCTCTTATAGCTTTTTATCAAAAAATAGTGAAAGGAAAACACGAGAGCCCAATGGGAATTTGATGTAAAATTGGAACGTATAATACACTGTCATTTCACATAAAAATAATAATTAATGGGAAATACTACTACTTGGAGATTTTATTGCATTGATCCTTCCCATACATAAGACTATTGTTCCAAAAGCCCAGAAAGGATATTTATGCTTTGTAAAAGATGACTAGATTTTAAGTCAACTCTCAGAATATAAAGAATTCTGAGATTAATGCTGTGCCATAGAACTTTCTGTGATGTTAGAAATGTTCTATAATTCTGGATTGTCTAACATGATAGTCACCACCCACAGGTGGCTCTTGAGCACTAGAAATTTGGTTAGCATGACTGAGAAACTGCCTTTTAATTTTTAAATAATTGAAGCTTAAATTTAAATAATGATATGAGGCCAATGGCTATTGTATTTGACAGAAAAGTCCTAGGCTGATAGTTATTTTCACATAGGACACGTATCCAAGCAGGAATTTATAACTGTGATGAAGGCCAAAGAAAAAGGATTTTCTTTTTTTAATTTGAGACAACAATCGATGATCTGTTTCCTTTCTGAATATAAGGACCCTAGAGAAAATGGACATATTTTAGTAAAAATTTCTCACAAGTCTTTGTAAGTGTAGTTTGTTCATACCACATAATAAGAAATTTTCTTTTCTAAAAATGGTGGCGACGATTGAAATAACTTGCATTAACGTAGTCTAACAATCTCAACTGAGAACTGAACCACACTCTTCCTACCATTTTAACGTGTATTGACTTTTTCCCTAGATATTCTTGCACAGGAATATAAGGCTACAAACCAATAAATAGATACTGTGTTTGATGCATGAAAACTCTAGCCAATATATGACAAAGTATATTGTTCCTATCAGGAGAAAATTTTGCTCACCTGGGCAAACAGGCAAACAATTTAGTTAGGAGACAATAGTTTACTTATCAAGACCACTTCTTATCTGTACCAACTATCCTAATCTTTTTTTATTTTTATTTTTTTCTTTTTTGGAGACGGAGTCTCTGTCGCCAGGCTGAAGTGCAGCGGCATAATCTCCCCTCACTGCAACCTCTGTCTCCCAGGTTCAAGTGATTCTCCTGCCTCAGCCTCCCAAGTAGCTGGGACTACAGGTGCCCGAAACCATGCTCAGATAATTTTTATATTTTTAGTAGAGGTGGGATTTTACCATGTTGGCCAGGATGGGCTCGATTTGTTGACCTTGTGATCCACCCGCCTCGGCCTCCGATAGTGCTGAGATTGCAGGCGTGAGACACCACCCCAGCCAACTATCCTGATCTTTGATGTCAATAACGTTTCCAGCTCAAACAATTTTCCACATTGAAAGACTTGTTTTAAACTACTGGCCTCCAGGTCGTAATAAGCATATAAATATCTGCCTCTGTCATCGTCTTTGGAGATTTACTAAGATTCTTTCAGAATGGTGTTTCCCATACCTGCATTGGCAAAGATTTTAGTTTACTTAATAAGTTTTCTGGTGACCTTCTTTGGGAGTCAACATTATATGGATATCTTGATAGGAATTTTTTGTAAATAATAATTAAAATTTACATTTGATTTTTTCCGGAAAGGAATAGAAATAATTTGGAAAATGGTCGAACCCAACATTAGCCTCCATTTGTGTAACTCTTCTCTGTAAAATGAGGATGATACTACTGCCAATATTGCATGGTTGTTATAATGATTAAATTGATTGATTAATTGATTAATAATATTCACTTAAATTCCTCTCAAGGCCTCAAGAGACATTGATCATTTCTGTTTGTGCCAAGGATGTAATATATCATAGCATTTACGTATTTTCTCAACAGAGTGAAAATATCATTAAATGCTCAGATATATCAGGATTTTACTATCAGAGAGCATTGATGAAACTTTTGCTTAAGTTGTATATTATTATTGGTTCAGATGAGTATACTTTTGTTTTTAAAAAACTTGTCTTTGAGATATTATAACCAAACTGTATGAAATAAATACAGAAAAGAAAGATCTTAGTAGATTTACGATTGAACACAGTTTTATGACCAGGTACTTCCTTGTTTTCATTGTGGTTCTGGGATATTATTTATACCAATGGCCTGGAGCCAGTTCTAAAACCTCACAATTATGAACTGAAGTTAAAACATCACTGTGGCAAAGCATAAGTAATACAATAGGAGAAAAGATACTAACAGGCAGTCAAAGCATATTTTTTTTGCAATGAATAAAAGACTCAACTCACTAGCTATAAATTAGTATAAAGCAGGAAGTGAAGCAGCAATTACACTTTACAAGTCCAGGAATCTAGCTTACTGATAATGCCGTTACCTCAGCTATATGAAGATGCAATCAGCACCTTGAAAAATGTTTCTTAGTCATTTCTACAGATTTTATTTTAGTTTTATTGTTGATGTTGACCATTTTGCACTCTTCTAATTGGGCTAGCAGATCTATACATGTTCATTTGTCCATAATATAAGATGCAATTAATAGTACATCCTGAGTAATTACTCAAAGACAAATGAGGCAAAGTGTTGGTCCAAACACCATTACTTGATAGGATGAGGATTTTTACCTGTCTAAAGACTATTTCTATAATTAGTCATTAACTTAAAATTTCATTTATTTTTCCAGATTATATGTTAACTATAAAATTTCTAATAATTGTTCACACCCTCAATCAAATAACAGTGCAATTATCAAGTAGTCCATCAAAAAAAAGTAGGGATCAAAATCATATAAGTATTTTATTATAAAATGAAACAAATTAAATTCTTCTATATTAAATAAAAGCAAAAGCACTTTGTACATTAAGAATAAAGGTACCTGGCAAAGAGTGTAGGGAATTGAATATTAAAGGTAAAAGATAAGAGGTAAGGGTTCATGACAGAGAATGATAATCCTCCAATATTAATGCATTTCCTCTGCTTCCATGAAACTGCTAGATTGCATTTTCCACCCATCTTGCAATTAGAAGGAGCTATGTGAGTGAAGGGACAATGGAATAAATATGAAAATAATGAAGACAATTTATTTGAAGGTCTAGTCTCAATATCTTCCTATGGATCCTCTGTATTATCTTTTCCCATGTAGTCTGGCTGAATAATTTCAGGGGAAATTTGAAGTCACATGTTAAAAATGGAAGGACACTAGGAACCCGAATGACTGCCTTGAGCAAACACTATTTCCCTAACATTCCTCCACATTAAATGATGATAAGATTGGAAAATGAAACATTTGTTTCTTTAAACTGGTGAACTTTGGGAATGTTTTATAGAACAGCTAGAGTTAATTTTATATGTACATAGTTTTGGGGGAAATGGAAAAGTCCTATTTAAATTTTAGTTTAAACCATGTGCCCCAGTTCAGATAGCTATTCCACTAGGTAACCAGAAAACCATACATTTTTTTGTTTTAGACATTGTCCCAGCATATAATGTCCCCAGCAAATTTATGGTTGGGGGGAGGGTGATTAAAATCAAACAGAATTGCACATGGCACTCCAGTGACATAATGTCTTTTCTCTTTTCAGTAAAATTATTCCATGTACCAGCTATTATGGTGTTCTTTTATGAGACTAAAATCTTTACTCAATAATAGCACACCCAACTTCATATGAAGGTCATCAGTGAAATGTTGAAATGTAATGGGGAAAATTTTGGAATGAATATGCTAAAGACTGGAACTGATTAGCTGCACTGAAAAATGAGAATTTGTTTCAATTAACATTTTCCAATTATGAAAAGTCCAAATTCAACTTAATCAACACCTATATCAAAGCCTTCAAGCCTACAAATTGGCTCCCTGGGACACATAATTCCAGAAAACTTTAACAGAGACACCTATAATTGATGTGTTAGCAATCTCACAAGTATGCCAGGGAGTGCATTTATGTGTCATTGGGCTATTTCAGCACTACTAGAGATGAACAAATCACCCAGCTGCAGATCTTATGGACTTTCACAAAAGAGTCTATTTTAAGTTTTTACGCACTTTAAGAAGATTTAGGAACAATGTATGAGATGAAAGAGCTATACAGATAATGATAATAGATTTTATAATGCAAGAGATACCATCACTTATTCAACTATTTTTGTCTATCAGTGCAAGCTCCTTATCACCCTAGAAACTCATAATGGCATTATGAAATCCTTGTATGCTTTGTGACTGCCTACATAATAATAGACGTTAATAGCAGAGTCTAAATTTACTTGATATTTTTAATGTAACAAAATATTCAATTTTGTAGAAATGTATAGATTCTAGCTTAGATGGAAACATAGAAGGAAATAATGCAAATAAAATGTAAGTCTTTATTAAAAGATAAGTATGTCCAGAAAATAAATATATCTAAAACATACGGATTTATATTTGTACTTTTACAAATTAACATATTTAAACATAGTAATTATCGTATTGCTAGGATATATTGATCATTGTTTAAAGAATAAGTTCTACGTAGTTAATAAGAACAGGAAAACAACATAGTTTTAATGATATGTTGTTAAAGAGCATTATGGCAGTGTTTTTGTGAACCTTTGAATTTGACGGTATTTTTCACAGATGAGGAAATTTTTAAAAATTTGAAAGTATCAATTGCAAAATTTTGATGATGTTTTAAGAAACACAATAGAATGCCAAAATACTACTTGCATGTAAATTCAACTAGTTGAAATCCAATCAGTAAAGTATATTAGATCCCTAATAGTGTGTATTTCCCTAGTCGTGAGCATTCCATAAAATAACGTAACAATTGGCAAATTTTGGTATTTATTCACAATTTTATTTTCCCTTTGAATATTTTTATATTACTTTCAGACAATAAGTCCTAGTTACTTGAGTTGTAGCAAATCTATACTTTTATAGAATGCTTGATGTTTTAAATAATAAAAAACTAACATATTTTGTCAATACAGATATTTCAACATATTCAAGAAAAACAAAAATCGGTGAGTGTGTTTGTAATAGGTTCACTTGGCTAAGCTGAACTACATTTCCGAGAAGATCCTTTCCTGTTGGGGAGGGTCATAAAATAGATTATTACATAGGCAGAAATGAAGCCATAGGCATTTTATTGGTCACGTATTTCATCAGTTCTCTGCTTGCCTACCTTATTAGCATGACACAGTGGCTGGCACTGCAAATACTTCACCTTTCAGAGGATCCTTCATCAGCTTCTCTGACTCTTGGTCTGGGTATGTTTAGCTTTGTGATGAAGGATCCCGACTTATACAAAACAATGTCAAAATCAAGGCAAGAAACAAACAGGACGAATATCAATGTCAGCTTGTCTTCTTGGGCTTCAGTTTGTGTTTGTTGGGTCAGATTTGTTCTTGCTCGCATCCACCACACCTCATCCTTGAGGTAAGGGAAATGAGGGAGCTGAAGTACAAAATTTAAGGAGGCTTTCACTGTAAGGATCATGCAAGTACAGGTGTAGCATTTCTTTCAAAATTTAGTCCCTAATAAAGTACAAGATGTTATTAAATAAATAAATCAGCATATAATATTGTGGTAACAAATTGGGTGAGTTAATAGATCACATTGTAATAAAACATTTTCTAATAGTTCTAGACTTGAAATATTGAAAATGCCATTTAAACTTGTTATTTATTTTCGTTCAATATATTAACAAGAGTAAGTGATTGCTGTAGCATGCATAATAAACAAATGCTTTTTTGAGTTAAATCATAATTATGAAGACATTTCTGTCCATTCTCATGAAAATTAATGCATTTTCAATGGCTTTTAATAGTGTTTGTATTGGTAGATTAGCTTTCCTTTGATGCTATATGAAAGCCCACACACAAATTTTGAGAGATTGCAATTTTGCTTGTATCTCTCAGATGCTCAAGAGCCTAAATTCATAACGTTTAGCATTTTGGCCTTACAAAAAGGTCTGGCACAGAGAACAATGAGCCTCTATCTATCTAACTTTTTCTACAGTGAGACTCAGCTTTATTTTTTGCTTCAGACTTTGAAGAGTATCAGGAAAGTTTGGCTACTAACTTAGGTGAGTTAATATTTTCTTTGATGAACTGAGGCCCAGTATTCTCCAAGCACCAGTGGAAACCTTGGCTCCTTTGGAAACACATGGTTGGATTTGACTTAAGTATGAGAAGAAAGAAAAATCCATTTGTAGTCAGCAATACAGAGTCTTCAGCTGTTTCAAGAAAAGCCAGCTTTATGAGCATTTGGTTTGGCAGTTTATTTATAAAGGAGGTACTTTTCTTTTAAGTTAGATGAAGTAGAGAAAGAATTCAATGTTGATTTGTTAGAAGCCCAAAGGAAACAGGTATAATTTGGATGAGTAAAAGTGTCTGGGGGAATTAGAGATCCCAGACACCTCAAGTAGACTTAGAATGCCAAAGGAGATATATAGAAATTGTACTAGAATTTACTGTTGACGAAGTAGCAATTTTGCTATTCGAAAGCTCTGCTTTCTTTAAGGGAATCAATGCTAATTGGATACTGTAATCCTTCAGAGCCACCCCATCCTAACTCAGAAGCATCTTTCTCCTCTCTCTTGGTAGCAAGGATGGGTCAAAAGTTTTTAAAGTCCTATTTGTTTTCCTAATGTCTTGAAACATTTGTATAAAAGAGTATCTTCTCATTTTGTCACTGGAGTGCATCCGTCACATAGTTTTATTTGTAGAGTAAGAGCTATTAAATTAATCTGAATCTTGTTACTGTTTTTTTTTTTTTTCTTTGCATATTTGTAGAGCATTCAGCAAAATGTTATAGATTGGTCAAGAGGAACATTTGCCACTTTTCTTGTTTTCTTACAGACAATATTTCGGTTTAAACTGATCTAAAAAAGATGTGGAACGTGAAATTGAAACGTCTGCATTATGTGTATACCTAAAATATGTTGACTGAGATGGTTTTAATACTCCCCTCAACTTGACTAAGCTTTAGACAGGTTTCGTTCTTACTGTAGGCCCCTAACAATCCTTTTTATAGAGCATACATTTTAGAACACTTGTAATTGCAAATTCTGTCCCAGCTCTCTTTGAAACGTATATAACTCTCCTTTGAAGTTCCTTACCAGTTTTAAAATCCAGTGAATGTCCTTCTCAAGAACCTGAGATCTCTCTCTCTCCCTCTTTGAAACATTAACATTGGAGGAGAAAGTTCCTGCATCTTTTGGTCTCTTTGGGAGGCTAGAAGCCTAACTTCAGTTGGCTCTTTGCTCCAAGTTGTAAAACTACCTTCTGTCACGAAGATATAAAAAAGTTTACTTTTCCTCTGGGTAAAGACAATTAGCAAACACCGGTGGCCTCCAATTTCCCCCACCACAGACATTAAAAATTTCAGTGTTGTTGTTGTTTTGTTTACTTTTAATCTTAGTGGAAACGAGTTTAATCCTTCCTCACTGTTGTAAAAATATTGAACTTTACAGGCTTCCTGGCCTGTTTGATTTTGTCCAGGGCAATTTTTACTGTGTCCACATTACAAGTATTTTTCAAGTAATCTCCAAAATCTCCAATTTATCCTCTGCCTTCACTGTTTCTAAGATTAAATTTAGGTCAATATTTAATCAGTGTTTAAAGTTTGTGACATGTCTTTGACAAGGTTTTATACTATGACCTGGGCTATTTAAAGTCAATTCTCAGACTTTTAGCATCCATGTTCCTTTAGATCCTTCCTGGGAGTTCCCCCTCCCTCAATCATTCTCTCTGTCCAAGTATTGGTGATTAAATTACCATCTTTAATAAACAGTCCACTCAGTTTTATAAATTCAGAAAACTGAGATTTTAAGGACCCAAGAAAATTCAGAATCCCTTTTATTTTTTTCTTTATTCTCATGGATTTGGGAAATTTTTGACAATGCCCTTCAAATTGTCCACGTCAATGTGCTAAAGTTCACCTGCCATAGATTTCTGACCTTAAAGTGGTTTCATAGAGGATAGAAGTAAATTATAATTTTGAAATAGAATTCTGTCTTGGAAGTAAGAGGAGTAAATGTGGGGAAAAGCTCATGATGTGGAGATGGAGAATTCTAAGGATAAAGCTGTCCAAAGTTGTTTGCTTGTTTATTTGCTGTCTGTTTTCACCTTTGAATAGTCTGCACCAGAAAAAAAAAAAATTAGGAAAATGATTTTGGAGTCCAAATTAGGTTTTGTTTTTTTCCACATGCCAATCAAGAAAGGCTGGCCATTAAATGTTAGGTATTTTGTACCTTCCCTTCTAAGACATCTATAAGATTGTCCAAGTGATACTGAAATTTCCTCAAAATGGCCACAGCAGTGTTAAGTTGTCTTTAGTAAAAATGTGCAATATTGTTAGAAATAATATTTAAGACAAGATGGGAGTGTGTGTATGAAGCATAAGTTTGCTCATGTTGGAGTGAGTACTTCAACTGAGACAACCCTGTAAAAACTGAGATAGTTGAAACATTATGTTGCTTCTGCACCTCATGTATAGATTTTAACCAAATGCCAGCTATCACCACCTGTAAGCCTGACATACTGTATTTCCCAGTAGATGGAAAAATCAAATCAATTCTCAGGGAAACCAAGAAAGGCAAGAAAAGAGTCTATACAAGGTCTTGAGTGATGACTCAAGTCTTTGTGTTCAAAGCACACTAGTTCATTCAGAAATTCTAGTTGCTATTCTTTGGAGCTAGTTCAAGCTGTCAGGTTTATTGAACATATTCGTCTCGCCATTTTCTTTAAGTGTAAACATCAAGTTCGTCAATAAAAAAGAGAATTAAGTAATAGAAAATAAAGATACAGCCTGGACTTCATCATGGAACACAGGCTTACACAGACCAATCAGAATCCTAAATAATATACAGTTGGCCCTTTGTGTCTGCGGGTTCTGCATCTGTGGATTTAACCAACTGCAGATGGAAAATATTTGGAAAAATATATCCACAATGTCCCAAAACAGCACAACTTTAATTTGCCAGGTGCTGAGTACTGTGTTGAATCCACACAAATAAAGTGATCTGTAGGCATTGCAGTAGGTATTATAAGTAATCGAGAGATGATTTGAAGTATACAAAAGCATATGCACAGGCTATATGCAAATATGATGCCATTTATATAAAGGACTTGAGCATCTGCGAATTTTGGCATCCACAGGAGTCCTAGATCTGATCCCCCATGGATACCGAAGAATGACTGTACTTGATTTTACCAATGAAAATAAACAGCAACACAGGGCTCAACAAAAGTTTTAAGCTCATATTCAGCATAACATTTCATTGTTGAAAGATAGTTGTTCTCTACAGCTGGTGATGAAAGAGTCTCAGATGTGAACACTATTGAGTCTACCCACAAAGGACAACTGCGAAAACACCCTTGCATTAACCAAATCCAGTTTATTACTCTGATGTAGCAAGAGAAAATGCAGCACAAATGATTCTTAGGAGTGACTCATTTTTTTCGTGACTCTTTGGAGAAATATTTTACGTGGCTTTCTTTCAGACATGGGTCTAGTATTGTGATTGATAAGTTAATACTTTTAAAAGAGGCCTGCCAATGGTTTCTGACAATAGCAGGCTAAGGATTTGGCACACACAAATATCCTGAGGGAAAAAAAAAAAAAAAAAAAACTGAAATAGAAAAAAAAAAGGTTATCTTTCACAGTATTTGAAGGTCAGGTAATCTAATGATAATTTTGCTATGTTTGCTTTTTAATGATAATCTTACACACATCTATTAGTGATTTAATTTCTAAAAGAATAACATGCACCTTCTAAAATCGCTTTGCCTAAAGCTTGGTGTATAGCTAAGGATAAACCATCTTCGCTCTAATTTAAACCCATGGGACAAGTGAGGAATCTCTGAAAAGTTTCAGATACTTTTGGAGCCTTCTTTTTGTCTCTAAATGATCAAGGAAAATCTATAATCATAAGAGGAAGTTGGATTCAAATCTAATCTTTGAATATTAGAGCAGCCACATATGAGTAGTATAAGATCTGAGCATAATCAGTTAAATGATGTGTAAATAAGGAATTTTCTGTATCCCAGAGAGAGAACAAATTTTATTCATTACAGTATGAATCTCTTTATTTTACAAATTGTGAATGGGATGCCTTATCCATAAATCTTCAATTCAAGCAACATAAATGCCGAGTACTTCATTATATGATCTTCTTACTGTATTATTACATCAATAAGGATCACAAAACAAATAGTCAAATTATGAAAATTTTCCCAGCCAAAATACTATTTTTCAATTAATCTTGAAATAATGAAAAAATACCAAAAATAGCATTAAAAAGTATGTGAAAAATGTCTCTGGAAATTTTTTTGGTATGTCACCTTAATGTATCAAAATCATTTTCAGTGCATCTTCAAAGCATTTGATATTCTAAGAGAAAATGATAGTTTAAAAAGTAATGTCTGCATAAATGATAGTTGATTGATGACATAATTTGAGAGACTTAAAGATTGCTATAGATTTTCAGAGAAAAATCTTTCAGGCAGTTGTTACATCAAATATTCTGAAATATATTTTGATCTTTGCTTTTAAAAAGTGAAGAATAATTATATTAATACTTGCATGTCTGGGATTTTCTTATTTTAGAAACCTATCATTTTATGATGCTTTAAATAATTTTTGCTTTATTATTTTAGCACATTTTACAATTTTACATATTCATTACAATATTATTTAAAAATATTTTGTTACCTTGGTATCGTTTTACCTGTCCTTTCTCTGTTTCTATATTAACTCTATTTGCAGTTGACACCTAATGATTCAGGAATGGTATTTACTCTATATATATTATTTACCAATTATTATTAGAAATTATTGTTATTACTACCATTTACTTGACAATAATTATATTAGGTCCCATGTCAAGTGTAAAATAATAAATAAATAGATGGATTTAGCAACTTGAAGTGATATCTTGGAGGATGACAATGTAAGTCAAAAAAGATAGAAAAGTATCCCCCATTAGCTCATTCTATTTAAGCTTAACAAGTTTAAATAAAATAGATCTCCTTTTAATAATACCTATTATTTAAGAATTCTAGGGCTTGTTAGATTAGCAGGCACTCGTGACTATTCTTTTTCTTCATGCTCAGGGAAATATGATGCACAGATTCTCATAGCTCTGTGTTGGGTGCTCATAAGGGAACAATTCAGTGTGCTCAAGAGGTTTGTGTACTTATTTGTTAAAGCTTAAAATGATTTTAATCTTCCTCAAGTCATAACTTGCTGGCATTGTTAGCAGATGTGTTTTCCCCAAATACATTTGGAAGTTACTATGATGTTGTAGTTAAGTGTAAAAAATCTGGTTTTCTACAGTAGCATGCTCCATTATCATCTCTTTATCAGCATATGTATATATGTGACACCTATATATAATATTGCAATAATATTTATCTACCTACACACACACACACACACACACACACACACACACACATATAGAGAGAGAGAGAGAGAGAGAGAGAGCCTGTAAATTGAACCCTTTAAAAATAATCCCATCATTAATCATTGAATTTCTGCATTAATTAATCACATTAATCAACTTTCATCTCTTCCTTAACCATTTCCTAGTTAATTGCCAATTTTGCTTTATTTTGTTCTTTAACATTTATTAGCCCATTTACTATATTTACTAAAATTCATAATCTTGATCTTGGCCTCCTTTTGTAACCTGCAATTAGTCTGTTTCAATACTTAAGTCTATCTTTCAATACTTATGTCTAATCTATCTTTCATAATACCAACAAATATTTATTTTTGCATCATGTGTCAATGATAAAGTTGAATTTTTTTTGTATACTTGCATGGTTCTATCTTGTTCCAATAAATCTATTCAGAAGAGTTTACGTATTTTTTATTTATTTTACCTCTATGATCTAGTCACATTATTTATCGTTTTCTAATATAACATTTATCTAAATTCAGCAAACAATTTCAACATGGCCAAATTATTTCTACCTTTAATGTCCTATGTGGCTTCACACTTCTGTGTCTTGGCTCATGCTATTTCCTCTGCCTTAGATAGTCTTATCTGTTGGTGTTCACTGTTGAAGAAAATCTATACATCTGAGTTGTGAAAATGTTTATAGTATCTTGGTAAAATTCAGTATTCCTTTTTGTGCATACTTCATGCACTCTGTTTTGTTCCCAATTATTTTATGCTCTGTTGCATTTGTAGTAGTTGATCATTTTGTTATCTTCCTTCCTTCCTTCCTTCCTTCCCTTCTTTCCTTCTTTCTTTCCTTCTTTCCTTCTTTTCTCTCTCTCTTTCTCTCTCTCTCTTTCTCTCTTTCCTTCCTTCCTTCCTTCTTTTCTCTCTCTCTTTCTCTCTTTCCTTCCTTCCTTCCTTCTTTCTTTTTCTTTCTCTCTCTCTCTTTCTCCTTTTCTTTTCTTTTCTTTTCTTTTCTTTCGGTGACAGAGTACAGAGTCCTGCTCTGTTGCCCAGACTGGAGTGCAGTGGCATCATCTCGGCTAACTGGAACCTCTGCCTCCTGGGTACAAGTGATTCTCATGCCTCAGCCTCCTGAGTAGCTGGGATTATAGGCACGCACCACCATGCTCGTCTAATTTTTTTGTATTTTTAGTAGAAACAGGGTTTGACCATGTTTCCCATGTTGACCTGGAATTCCTGAGCTCAGGCAATCCACCCTTTTGACCTCCCAAAGTGCTAGGATTACAGGCATAAGCCACCGGCCTGCCTGTCACCTCCATTTTCTAAGAGGCGTAATTGAAAATCAGCAATTAAATTCAACCCAGTATTGTTGTACACCCTAAATGCTTCTTGGAATATACTAAAATTCTCAAACATTTTTGAATACAAAATTATTTGTCTTATAATTGCCTATAATTGTCTTGTGCAAGGGAGCTGTTCGCCCCTTCCACCGCGTAAGGAAGCAGCAAAACCATCTTGAATGCAGAGAGTAGCCCCCACCAGTCACTGAATCCACTGGTGCTTTGATCTTGGTCTTGTTGGCCTTCAAAACTGTGACAAAATAAATTATTTTTTCCATGGTCAAACTATTTTACAGAATGAAACATGATGAGCCTTTTGGAATATAACCCTCTTTGATGACTTAACTGTAGTGTGGTTGATCCTATAAAGTATATCATGATTTTAATTATATATTTTTGTTAGAATTTCATATTCAATAGCAAAATGGAAAATGGTCTTATGTTCTGATTCTTTATTTAATATTTTCATAAATGTTTCTTATGTCACTGAACAATAAACTAGCTGTAAACTGATTTGAGGAAAGTTCAAGAGTCCATGTGTACATAAGAAGTTTGTATTACTATGTGAAGTATATTTTTAACTTTTCAATATCTCTAAAATTATCCAACAATCAATGGCATTTAAGATTTGTCATTTTAAATTGCTAGCAACCTCACATGTGCCAGCAATTTTAAATGTTTTCCTTGGTGGTGTGACAGTCGAACTCTAACTTCTCGACAGTTGAGTCAACAAACTGTTTGAAAAAGAGTAAAAGCAGGCACATAAGTTCTAGTTGTTAAGTGAAAATATTCACTAGCAGAAAATAATGATTCAGAATAGGTATCAAAACACAAAAATGAATGCCAACAACTTGGAAGAATACTGAATATCTTGAAGAAAAACATTATAAAAAATCACTTTAAAAATGCTATATTTTTATAAGTCTTTATTGGAAAGAGGAGATAATGTTTGGAAAAATATGTTGTACCTATGACTTTGACTTAAAATGTGATTCATGTTATATCACATAAAAGCATTGGACAAAATAAATATCAACAAGCTTTCTCCTATGTTTTCTTCAAATAGTTTTATAGTTCAAGTCATAATGTTTACATCTTTAATACATTTACATCATGTATGGTTTAAGATAAGGGTTCAATTTCTTATATCCAACATGTCTTTGTTTGTTCTTGCTGCTGTAACAAAATACCTGAGACTGGGTAATTTATAAAGAATAATAATTTATTTTGTCACAGTTTTGAGGGCCGAGAAGACCAAGATCAAAGCACCAGTGGATTCAGTGCCTGGTGGGGGCTACTCTCTGCATCCAAGTTGGTGCTTTTTGCTGCTTCCTCACACAGTGGAAGGGGCGAACAGCCCCCATGCACTATTTTATAAGGACACTTATCCTGTACATGAGGGCTCCTCCTTTATTACTTAATCACCTGCTAAAAGTTGTATCTGTTAATACCGTCACATTGGTGACTAAGTTTCAACATATAGTTTTTGAGGGGGCACGTTTATATCATAGCACAAAATAATTAAAGTCATGATCTTGAAGAGAAATCTCCACTCACATGTTCATTGCAGAATTATTCATAGTAGCCAATATATGGAAACAATAAGTGTCCACTGATAAATAGATAGATATAGAAAATGTAGCATATACATACAATAAAGTATTATTCAATCTTAAAAAAAAAGAAACCTTACCGTTTTCAATAACGTGGAGGAAACCTGAAGGGCATTATGCTAAGTGAAATAAGCCAATCACAGAGGGACAAATACTGCATGATCTTCTCATTTGAGTTATCTATAACAGACAAACTTATAAAATTGGAGAATACAGTAGTGACTGCAAGGAGCAGGCAAAATTGTTACTTGTTCAATGGATATAAAGTTTCGATTATGCTAAATGAATAAGTTCTAGAGATTTTCTGTACAACGTAGTGCCTATATTAGCAATATGGTTTTCTGCACTTCAAATCTTTTTAAGAGAATAGACTTATATTAAGGGTTCTTTCAAAGAGAAACAAAAATAAAAAAAGACACACAAAACAAGTAAACAACAACTCAAATATAACCAAAAAAGATATAATTAAACTTTGGAAGGTGACGTATATGGGTATTACTTTGATGTGGTGATGGTATGACAAATGTTTTCATATGTGCAAACTAATCACATGATGTACATTAAATATGTGCAATTTGTGTATAAATTATACCAAAATAAAAAAGCGCTTATGTATCTTGGAGGATTCACCATAAATTCATAATAATGTCTACTTTCCAGCAAAGTATATTGAGTTAACTTGTTGATGGAGCTGGAGAAAAAATTGACTTTTTATATGAATAGAGTTTGAATTGTTTGTCCTTTTACAATGAGACCGAATTCATAGATTATATTTATTAATTTGAAAAAATATATACAAATATTAAGAGTGGGTAAAAGAAAAATGTAATTCTGAAAAGGTAGACTCTTTGAGGAAATTTTAAAAGCTCATAAAAATTTTGTTTTCTCCTATTGTCCCTATATTTTATTTTAAAATGATATATTCATTATGTCTCTAAATCAACATAAAATATTTTAATATAAATAATTATTTAAATAAATGATCTTTTACATTGGATAACACATAGTGATAGTATCATAAGCTTAATAAGCACTTATCAAATTATTTATGGGCTTTTTTCAATTTATAGCTGACATTAATGTTAGCTATATAAGGCTTAAAATCACATTTCTGTCATTATATATAATACACAATATATATAACATGCACTTGCAAAAATTAACAAATATGCTCACATATTGCATATATAAATACATGTATGTTTATATATATAAAACTAATTTGGTTGAGGAAGATTATAGTTGTTTTTCCTAATTTTTTACTTATCTAAATGCCTTGCCTTTTAATTTTCAGAATTAATATTTGCCTTTTGAAATTGGCATTCAGGCTCAATGTATATTTTCATAATTTTCTTTTTAAATTGTAATAGCAAAACCAAATATATTGGGTCATTTAATTATCATTTTTCCTAATTTCACTGACACCTGACAAAGAGGACAGGCTTTTTGTGCTTTTTACTATCTTTTCTGAAACCTCTATTTATTACCATCAGTTTTCTTTTTTTTTAACTGCATTTTTAATTATAACCTAACTTGTGACTTTTCTTTCCCTGCTGACTTGGGGTTAAAAATATTACCTCTATAATTTTGTCTTATACTACTGGGAAAATTCCACGACTATTTATTATATGCCTTTAGGAATATTTTGTGTTCTTTTTAATACTAATTCATCAGTTTATATGTATGTGTTAGCAAATTTTTACAAAATATTTCTCCTTTGAATAAACATATGATAGAATTACATATGACATATTAGATGAGAAACTTAAATTTTTTTTATTGCCAATTTCCACATACCTATATCACTTTCCCAGTCTCATTTCTGTGAGATAAGTTTATGTGACTGAGCTGTAGCAAAAGGAATGTCATTAGAAGCGCTAATGATCACTTCTAGTTTTGGACCCACCTCCTAGGGGGAGAATCATCTCCCCTGAGAGAGTCTTCACCTTCTTTACCTAACACTCTTGATGGATTCAATACTTCTAATGGAGGGGATTCAGGCTTTTAATGCAGAGCAAACACAATTAGGAATTGGATGTGGGTCCTTGTATGGTCATATCAAAGGCTGGTCACTTACCAGGAAAACCCACTTTGGCCTTCTAAGAGTAAGAAAGAAAAAAACTCCTACTGCATTAAAGCAATGAATTTGGCTGTTAATATATACATACAGTAAATCTTCTTCTTACTAATATAAATAATACATTAAGTAACCCTAAACTTTTTACCTTCACGGGATTATGTGTTCCTTCAGTCTTCCCCACTCCTTGCAGTTCATCAAATCTAAGGGATAAAGCTAATCCAGTTTGTACTCACTCAACAGAGACTCTACTAGAAAACTAAAGAAAAAACAAATCTGAAATACATTTAAAATTAGGCTACTTTGGAAAGCTTTAAGTCAGATGAGATTTAGAATTTAGGCCTAGACTCCTTAGCTGGCATACTTTATCAGCAACAAGGATTGTAAGTCCTTGTAAATATGACTTTTCACCATACTCAAACTAAAGTCAAGTTGGAACTGCTTTTATATTTAGCAGAAGGCTCAGATTCTCTAAGAACCTTGTTTCTTCTCTTCTCTTTGACCATGGAGGCATAACTAATTTTTCCTCTGACTCATGGTTGAGCTGTATTTCTGCTCAGTGACTGATATTAGTTCTTCAATTATTTTCTGACTTTTCCCACAGTTGACACCAACTGTGGTCACACCATATTCTTAAAAGGACTTGAGATTCTTCTCTTAGATTTTTAAAAGTAACTTTAATACCTGGATGTGAAAATTGAAGTGATTATAACATTTTTGTTATAGGCAGAAACTTTATATGTGCAATACAAATGCAATAAAAGGCACACTGTGTGTGATGGTCATTTTTATGTGTCAACTTGATTGGGTCACAAGGTGACCAGATATTTAGTAAACATTAGTGTGTTTCTGTAAGGATGTTTTGAGGGGAGATTAGCATTTACCTTGGTGGACTGAATAAAGCAGATTGCTTCTGTAATGTGGGTGGGCCTCATTCAAATCAGTTAAGGTATAAATAGAAAAAAAAGGCTGGCCCTCCTTCTACTAAATGAGAATGATTTTTACCTGACAGCCTTTGAACCAGAAAGTTTTGTTGTTGTTGTTTTCAAATTCAAATAGAAACACTGACATTTCCTGGTCTTGAGACTGCCAGCCATTGGGCTAGAATTATAGCATTCTTTCCTCAAAGGCCTGGGTGTCAGGCCTTGCTAACTCACCCTACAGATCTTGAGACTTGACAGACTCTATAATCCCATGGGCTAATTTGTTATAATACATCTCTCTCTATGTAGAACTATCAATCTATAGCTATAAATGAATCTATGTATCTATCTATCTATCTATCTATCTATCTATCTATCTATCTATCTATCTATGTCTATGCATCCTTTTGGTCCTGTTTCTCTGAGAACCCTGAGTATTACACTATTCTAACACAATGATCCTTAGAAGAACAGTTGGAAAATATAAAAGAGCAAATCGTATTTTGTGAAAGTAACTATTTATAGAACCAGACAGTTTTAAAATTAATTGAATTCTATCATCAGCATAACAAGGAGAAAATAAAGTTCTTTTAGTACTAAAAACCATTAAATTGGAGTGAAGATTAAAGAGATTTTAGTCTGGTGGAGAAAATTGACCACCTTGCTAATTAGCTTCCATAGAGAAAGAAACCTAAAAGTAGAAAAATAAATCCAAATGAAGTGAAACATTATTAGAAATATCATTGGTTACAATATGGTGATACTTTTTTATTTCAAAATGTCACTGAGTTAAAAGTGAGACTATCTTATCAGTCAATGCAGTAAATAAATAATTTTTGTTTATTTTTATTCAACTATTTGATAATACTGATTTAGTGTGCTAAATACTGGGTACTGAATGTCAAACAATGTGTAAGACACAGAGCCTTGTTTCAAAGCCACCTAAAATTTGGTAAAGATAAGTCATATTAAGAAACCTAATAGGAAAAGTGAGGTAAAGTGTTAGAGAAAGCATAATTCCAATACATCACTGTGACATAAAAATTCTTGGGTAAACTCTACTAGTCTTGGAAAAGAAAGTTCAGAGAGGTTAAGAAAGGCTGTTTCAGAAGAATGAGTGGAGTCTAATAAGACAAATCAGCATTGGTTTGGTAGACAGGATCTTAGAGTGTCAGGGATCAGAAATGCAGGAACATCAAAATGTACAGAGACTTGAAACAAAATGACATATATTTGGAAGGTTAAGTTATGTGTAAATCTGTGAGACAAGATATTGGTTGCAGGTGATAAGGTTAAAATATAGGCATCATTAAGTTTTTGTATTCTATAGGAGACACTTTCTTAAAACCTACCTCTTCACTGTTCTTCTTAGTAAGATAATTTTGTTTAGTCAACATATTGTGACATCATAGGCTTCAGGGATGGTTGGTTTCTTCCTTACATCTAAGAATGAATTCAACTTATATTGGTGTGGGCGTTGGCATGAATTGTAATATTGAACAACATTTAAAGGTAAGTTAACCAAGAAAGTTCTAGGAAGTTTATGCTTTTAACAAAAATAAATAAAAAGCATTTGACTTGCCCAACATTGCCTGAATTTCTGGATTCTTTTTATTGCTTTTACTTTTGCTTGAAATGAGACCATCATTTTTCTGAGCTCTTCTTTCTTATATTACCTTTATAAAGCCTTACAATGACCTTAACAATTATCTACTGTGGTTGATCTTCTAGTCTATTTACCTAGAATCTAGGATTTGTTTTTTTGTTGTTGTTCTGGGGAATTGTTCGTCTTTCTATTTTGTCACTGCATAACACACAATGCCATCTTTTCTGTCTCTGACATGAGGATCCTCATTTTTGATGCCCACTTTCTAAGCTAGTGCCATGCATTCAGATATTTTTTAATGACACCTAATTCCTGATGCCAACATTCTGCATTAGTAAGCAAAAACTAAATTATACTGTGGAAACAACAAAAATGGCAACAGAAACCTCAATAGATTTCTATAACAAAAGTTTATTTTTCATTCAAATGTAGTTGGCAGGGGATTAGCAAAGTGGTCATTCTAGAATATCAGATCGTACAGGGTTTACCATCTTATAAATACATCACATCACATGAGGCATGCAGTCACCTTCATCATAGAAGCAAGGGAAAAAAATGGTGGAGGTGAATGATAAAGTATTTCTGACTCTTGGAGTTGAGAAATGTTACTTTTGCTTATATTTCATTGTCCAGATCCTTTCATATGGCTCAGAAATTCAGGGCAGGAAAGAATGTCTCCATCTCTAACGGGAATGTTATATATTTTACTGTTACCAAAATGATTTTTCTTACATTTATATGTTTTTGTTTGTTGACATTATAAATATTATCCTCATCTCTATTCATCTATTGATATTTTTCTATTAGTCGTTGTGTTTCTTATCATCTTTGTGGTGTTCTCCATGATTTTTTATTGTCTTCTAATCATAAATGTGTATTTCCTTTTAAATATTATATATTTCATGTTCCTGTTGAGATTTAAGAGTGCTGGTTAGTACCTAGAGAACAATAGTTTTGTGAAAGTTTCTGCTTCCTTTCTGAAACTATACATCAATATACTATTCTATCCACTGAAAGTGTGGCTCTGGGTAGATGTATCCATGCAGGGGTATCTGATACAACCTCACATCTGGCCACCTCCAAATTATTGATTCTTATATCCCCAATTTATGCCTAATTAAAATTCAAAAGAAAAGGTCATAAAAATCAGCAAAGAACACAGAGGAAATGATACTTTCAACAGGCCTATATCTGAACTACTCCTTTTCTTTATAATGCTTTCTGCCTTAATAGTAACCGTGTGTGTTTTAGTGTTATTTATTTTCTTATTATGGAGATTTGCTTTTTAAAAAAGTTCTGCATAGAATTCACAGACAAGAATGCAATTTTAAATTATTTTTTCCCATTTCATGGCTTATCTTTCAGTTTTCTAACCAGTGCTTTTCAAAGAGCAAACTATTTTGAAATTGATAAAATCCAGTATGTTAGGATTTAAACAATTGTTTTCAACGTGACACCTAAAAACTCTTCGACTCACCTCAGGGCACAAATGCATTGTTCTATGCTTATTCTAGAAATTTTATGGTTTTAGGTTTTAGATTTAGGACAATGCCTTATTTTCAGCTGGTTTTTGTATAGCTTGTGTTTTTTGTTGTTTGTTCTGCCTTTGAATATTCAAGGTATTTCAGCACTATCTGTTGAAAAGACTACTTTTTCTGATTGAATTGAATTCTATTGTATTTTAATCTACTGACAAATATACATAGTACTACTTCTGAGATCTCTTTTCTGTTTTTCTGCTTTATATACCTATACTTTTTTCCAATATGACATCATTGTGATAAATAATAATTTGCAGTAGGTTTGGGCATCACATGAGAGCAGTGTGAAACTTCAAACTTATTTTTTCTGCCATCCACCACATTATTGATTCTTGTATCCGTAATTCATACCTAATTAAAAATCAAAATTCAAAATATTTAAAAGCATAGGTCATAGTGATCAACCGGTTTAGCTGAATGGTATAAGTTTCCATTCAATACATCTTCTTACTTGAACTGATTATTTTCTAAATCTTTTTATAAAACCTATAACAACAATACTTTTGAGAGGCATAAGAGCAGAGATAGGTAAATTTGGAATGAGCTCAAGTGAGTAAAAGTTCAGAATTTTAATGAAGAAGATGGTAATGAGGATGGAAAGGGAAGTGGTGGTTTCAGGAGGCAGAAGGGACTTAATTTAATGCATGATTAACTTCTGAGATCTTTAAGTAGACCATGATAATATGTCCTTATTTTGTTCTGTTTTCTTTTGTTTTGTTTTTTGGCATGACTGTGAAGAGTGTGAAAATCTTAAGTATAGTCAGCTAGACACGTGTGGGAATCAAATTGGAAAAAAAATACCAGACATTAACTGGGTTCTTTGTTGTACGCATAGGCTCATCTATTGTCTTGTGGATATGTTATTTTATTTAATCTTAACAGTTACAATTTAAGATACATTTTATTTCAATCACAATTGCACAGATTAGGAAGCTGAGTCCTAATGAAATTGAGTAGCATGAACACTTTGTGGCAGAGCACAGAATATACTATAACTCAAGGTTTCTAAATCTTAGCAATATTGATATTGTAGGGCTGTATAGTTTTCATGGTGAGCTATCTCATGCACTGGAGCCTCTACTCACTAGATGCTAGTAACACCCTCATGCTCCACCCAAGTTGTGACAACATAAGGCATCTCCAGATATTGCCCAAAGTTCCTCAGGGCAAGGGGGGAGATTTACCCTATTTTGAGAACCCATGGTCTCCTCACTCTAACTTCAAACTCTGTGTTATTAACAAGCGTTCTAGATTGCCTACCAGAGTTCACCATGTGTCTTTTATTTTGACATTAACAGATTGTGAGTACTATAAATACTGTCACTCTAAATGAAGGCAATGGTATAAACTAGATTTTAAGTACTATATGAAAATTGTAAAAATTAAGTAAAGTTTTCTTGTTCTCATGGTAATTTTAATATCTCTAGCATATGCCTAATATTAAATAATTCACCTAACCCATTTTGTTTCCTATTACATTTTATTAGCAAAATTAAACTGCTCTTTAAAATTCATAGAAGTCCATCTGTATTTATTATACTTTCTAGATAGGCACATCTTTTTCAACTTCATTTTATGAATCAATAATTTACCTTCTAATTATATGTACTTCGTGGTAAAGGTCTTTTGCCCCATCTAATTAAAGCAAAACACTTAACATTTATATTCCCCACAAGATCTTTGGTTTACATTTTTATTATTAACATTGCAATTCAAATTATATTTCCATAGTTTTTCTCAAAATAAAGTAGTAGATGGAAACTAACATCTGTTACGGTGGCAACATTACTATTAGTATCTATATATTTTAATAAACCTTTATTAAATACTCAGTCTGAATCAGAAATTTATAGTTTCCAGGAGAGACCCAATAGAAACGTTCTGAACTGGAAAAACAAGATGAAACAAATGCTAAAAAAAAGTCACAAGAAAAATTTTAGGGGCTTATGGATGTATAGAATCCCACTTTGGTTTTGGTCTTAGGAACTTTTAAAAAGTAAATATCATTGAGGAAAAATTCAAACAATTTCAAGTTAAAGGAATATTAATTGAGATTTCAATGGAATTCTATTTATTAAGCAATATAGTTAAGTAGATTTACAAGCAAGTATTACATCAAGGATAGTAAGCAATAACTTTATTACTTTTTGGCTAAGGAGTAAAGCAAGGGTCTGATTACTGGGGTATCAAAGAAATACTGTTAAAATATGAGAGAACATGATATAAAGAATACACTTTAGTCATTGAACTGGTTTTGTGGTCAGGTGACTGTTTTTCCTAATTCAAGTTCAAATGCAAATTAATAACTGTAGGAATTTCATAGGGCTATAAACTACAGTTACTCCATTGATAAAAGTGAAGACCATATCTATCTTGTAGCAGTCTTATGAAGATCAGACATTTATTGTCCTTGCTTATGGCAACTATTGGTCTTAGGACAGTTGCTGGTGAAGGGGTCTAATTACATGTATAATTAGAAAGCTAAATCGAATTACACTGGTTAGATGTAGCTAAGACATGCGATATAAGTAATACATTATATTTTTTCTCTACAACATGTTTGGTGTAAGATGGCAAATATAAAATAATAAGCATATCATAGCAAGATAATTTATGATCCAAAATGAGAACAATTTTTGATTCTCCTTTTCAGAAAGATTCTTAAATAATCGCAATGTAGAAAGAATAGTATAATCCATCCTCAACATTTATTAATATGTGTTCAATCTTGTTTCATCTATAGTCCTGCACAATTCCCCATACCTCAATTCATGTGAAGTAAATGCCAGTTAAAGAATCCATTTAGGCGGGGCACAGTGTCTCATGCCTGTAATCTCAGCAATTTGCAAGGCCAAGGCAAGTGAATCACTTGAATCCAGGAGTTTGAGATCATCCCGGGCAACATGGCAAGACCTTGTCTCTGAAAATAATACAAAATTAGCTGGGCATGGTGTTGTACACCTACAGTCCCAGCTACTAGGGAGGCTGAGGTGGGAGGATCAATTGATCTTACGAGGTTGAGGTTGAGGTTGCTGCAGTAAGTAGTGATCATGCCCACTGCAATCCAGTCTGAGCAACAGAGTGAGACCCTGTCTCAGAAAAAAAAGTATTTAAAAATATGGCATTATATATCTTTAAAAGATAATTGATTTTTAAAACATAAAATGTAGCCTCATATGATAATCACAAGAAATGTCTTAAATATTAGAAATAAGTCATTTTTATTTATTGAACAATTTTAAGACAAATCAGATTGGGAATATAATTGAATGACCAACTCAAAAATCTTTTCTTAGACATTTTTTCTTTTTATTTCATTTTGAAGTATAATTTGCCTGTAATGAATTTCATAAATTGCATGTATACTTTCACTAAGTTTGTGTATGTGTGTGTGTATATATATATGCATGCATGTGTGTATATTATATATGTGTGTGTATGTATATATTTATATTTATAGATCTAAGTTGCTATGCATACCATAGCCTTTATCTCAGAAAAATTATGTATGCCTTCAGGGCAATGTTCTCTCTCAGAAGCAACTGCAAATCACATTTTTGATTCTATAAATATAGATCAATTTTGCTTGGTTTTTTTTTTTTTTTTTGCTTTACCTATTATAAAATCTTTTTTTATATATTTACCTGTTATAAAACATGTAGCCTTTATGTATGAAATATCTTACTCAATATAATGAGATCCACTCATATTGTTACATGTATCAGTAACTTTTTTTTTTTTTTGTAAGAATGGATTTAAAAAAAACATTTTTTTTTTTTATTATACTTTAAATTCTAGGGTACATGTGCATAACGTGCAGGTTTGTTACATATGTATACTTGTGCCATGTTGCTGTGCTGCACCCATCAACTCGTCAGCACCCATCAACTCGTCATTTACATCAGGTATAACTCCCAATGCAATCCCTCCCCCCTCCCCCCTCCCCGTGATAGGCCCCGGTGTGTGATGTTCCCCTTCCCGAGTCCAAGTGATCTCATTGTTCAGTTCCCACCTATGAGTGAGAACATACGGTGTTTGGTTTTCTGTTCCTGCAATAGTTTGCTGAGAATGATGGTTTCCAGCTGCATCCATGTCCCTACAAAGGACACAAACTCATCCTTTTTGATGGCTGCATAGTATTCCATGGTGTATAAGTGCCACATTTTCTTAATCCAGTCTGTCACTGATGGACATTTGGGTTGATTCCAAGTCTTTGCTATTGTGAATAGTGCTGCAATAAACATACGTGTGCATGTGTCTTTATAGCAGCATGATTTATAATCCTTAGGGTATATACCTAGTAATGGGATGGCTGGGTCATATGGTACTTCTAGTTCTAGATCCTTGAGGAATCACCATACTGTTTTCTATAATGGTTGAACTAGTTTATAATCCACCAACAGTGTAAATGTATCAGTAACTTTTTAAAAAGTATTATTGAGTAGTATTATATTAATGTACTATAATTTGCTTATTCATCTGTTAATGAACAATTAGGTTGTTTCCAATTTGGGGCTACTATGGTGAGTAGTTTTGAATATATGTTTTTCTATCTCTTGAGTCATACCTAAGAAAAGAATTATACTTTTATAGTATAACTGTCTTTTTAACTTTACAAATAACCATGAAATAGATTTCCCAAATTAGTTGCATTATTTTATACTCTCATAGTAATGGATGGTGAGAATTGCAGTACCTACAAATAATTACCAACATGCGAGTTCTCGGTTTTTGAAATTTTAGCATTTTTATTGGATTTGATGTAGTATGTTATAGTTTCAACATTCAGTTTCCTCATGTTGAGGCTGTTGAGTACTTATTTATGTGATTATTGACCAGGTGTATACTTTTTGTGAACTTTCTTTTCAAGTCATTTGACCATATTTGGAGTTGTCTTTTTATTACGGAGTTGTATAATCCTAGTGGATGCTGTATTGTACTCCAATGACTCCCTTTTTACCTTCTTTTTAGAACTGGATCTTTCATTTCTCCAGCCCCAGCTTTTAGTGGCTGGCAGTATTGAGCCAATTCCCTTTCTGGATATTGTCCTCAGATGAAACTAGCTGCTTTGTTCAAATCAGGCTCTTAGATAGGCGGTGAACTTGGATCAAACAACTGGTTGGTGTCGTCATGTCATGCTCTTGCCATCTTACTTTAACTGTGACAACTCTGAAGGGATTTCCTAGTTCCAGGGTGCCTCCTAAGATAAGCAAAATTCTTTATTGTGATTGTAATGTATTTTGACTTTTCTCTAAGACAATCTTGTTTTCTCTGCCTCTGCAGAACTGTTGATCACAAGAGCCCTCCGGACTAACTTTTCTACATGAAATTCTTTATCTCAAATTATTTTTTCTCAATGACTCTTTCCTGTGGCAAATGGTAATAAGAACTCCCAGCGAAGAAGTCTGAGGTGCTCTACTGGAAAGAAATATGTCACATGGAACGGAACTAAAATCCCCAATATGCCAGTGAGAGGGCCCTCTGCACCAGTCTGTTAAAGTGAGACTTCAGTTGACTTTAGCCTAGTTAATTTCTCACTGCAAACATATGAGGGATTGCAAACATGTAAGGTACATATGAAGAACCATTCAGGTAAGCCCAGAAAATACACAGAAGCATGAGATGTAGTGATGACTTGTTTTAAGGCACTGAGTTGTGAAAAAGTTTGTTATGCAGCAATTAAAAACTGGAACACTTGTCTATATGTATTATTCCCTTAAATAAGTGTATTTTACAATTATTTGTTCTTATCAGATTCTTAAAATGAAACCTCTTATCCATGATTTTAAGCCATTGCTTTATTGTAATACAGTCATTTATGGCAATAAATTTCCCTCCTAAGCTACTGAAACTGCAACTTACAAAATTGATATGATGTGTTCTTATTGTCATCCAGTTTGAAATATTTATACATTTATTTCAATTCCCTTTTTATACATTTGAATTAATTTAGAATATAATTGTTTAATTTCAAAACATTTGTAGAATATATATATAGAGAGAGGGAGAGATAGAGATTATTGATTTGTAATATAATCCACTGTGGTGACATATACCTTGCAAAGTTTCAATCTTTTGAATTATTTAATATTTATGCTAATAAGAATCACATGTATGTTCAAAAAAAATAAAACAATGTAAGATATTAGGTAGTTGAGAATAATTGTTAGACCCCATGTTCTCCAAATTTCTTTGAGGTCAAGTTTGCTGATATTGATTATTTATTTATGCATGCTGTCAACTGCTGTGAAGGCAATTTTGTTCCAACTGTAATTTTAGAGCTGTCTATTTACACTTTTGGTTCTCATGACTTTTGATTCGTGTGTTGTGAAATTTCCATTATGTCTATACATATTATTATGACTAAGTCTTTTGAAGGATTAACCTATTTGTATTATTACAAGTGTTCTTTTTTTCCTCTGAAAATTTCCTCATTTTGAAGTGTGATTTTCCTGGCATTAATACAGACATTCTAGCTTTATTATAAACAATATTTGCATGGGATATCTAAAAATCACGTTGCCTTCAGCCTATTGATATACTTGTATTTCAAGTGTACATCAGGGGCATCCAAGCCCCTGCTGTATTGTTACTGGGTCAGTAGTCCATTAGGAACCAGGCACACAGCAGGAGGTGAGTGGTGGGCCAACAAGCCAAGCTCCCACTGTATTAACAGCCACTCCCCATCACTCACATTATTGCCTGATCTTCCCCTCCTGACAGATGATCTGCAGTAATTAATTCTGTCAGGAGCACAAACCCTACTGTGAACTGTACATGCGAGGGATTTAGGTCACATGCTCCTTATGAGAATCTAATGCCTGATGATCTGTCATTGTCTCCCATCACTCACAGATGGGACTGTCAAGTTGCATAAAAATAAACTGAAGGCTCCCACTAATTCTACATTATGGTAAGTTGTCTAATTGTAATATTGCAATGTAGTAATGATAGAAATAAAGTGCATGATTAATGTAATGTTCTTGACTCATCCTGAAACCATTCCCTTCCCCACAGCCCCCAGTCCATAGAAAAATTGTATTCCACAAAACTAATTCCTGGTGCCAAAAAGATTGGGGACTATGGGTGTACATCATGCAAACTTGTTTCTAGATAGATTTTCCAATTTTATCCAGACTTGTAATTTTGAGTTTTTTTTTTTTTTTGGGGGGGGGAGTGTTCAGTTTATTTATATTTCATGGACTAATTCATATTTAATAAATTTAAGTATACCCTCTTAATATTTGCTTTTTATTTTTCAGATATCTTTTTCACTCAGTCTTTTCTTTCTTTCCTTTATTTGGATTGTGTAGTTTTTAGCATTTTAATATATCTATCAAGTTGATTTTTATCAAGACAACTTCGCTTTAACATTTATGAAATGCTCTAGGGATTATGGTATGCAAGGTTTACTTATCATAAATTATTACTTAACATGAATTATTATTATATTGGTTTATGTATAATATAAATTGTACACAGTGTGCTCACATTTAATTTCCCCTGTACTTTGCAATATCCTATTAATATATTTTTATCAGTACATGTCACAGCTACACAGCATATTTTATTCTGTCATTTAAACTATCAATGGGGTTTTTAAAAAATTAAATATCTAACTATAATTTCACTATCTTGTGTATCTGACTTTCTTTTTAAAATATTATTGTAACTTGATAAATTAAAATTGTATGTATTTGATATTCTGTCTGGTATTATTTCCTAGTACAAAGAAATTCCATTAAGATACACTGCAGAGCTAATTTAATGGCTATGTATTATCACCATTTTTATTTGTTTGAAAATTGTTTTTTCCCTTTTGTTAGATACAGATGATTGGTTGACATCCTTTTTTAAAAATGTCCTTCCATTGTTTTTGGCTTCAATTGATTTTGCTGGGTGAAATCAGGCATTATTTATAACATTGTTTCCCTGTATGTAATGTCTTTTTATTCCAGCCTCTTAAGAATGTAACCTTGTTTTTCAAATGAATAGCTACAATATGCCCAGGTGTGACAATTTTTCATTTCTATTCACCTACTGTGCATTTTTTGAGGTTGTTAAATTTAAAGAAATTGTTAAATCCAATTTGGAGAAAATTCACCCATTATTGCTTCAAATATTTTAAACGATGTTCTTTCCTTTGTCTCATTCTTGGACTTCAATCCCTTGATGTTACACCTCAGATAACTGTTACGTCTCTATTCTGTATTTTATTATTTCTCTCTCTGTTGCAATGTAAATGTAATGCAATGCAATGTAATATGTTCTATTAACTTCTATAAATACAAATTTATATTTTTCTTCTGCAACATTAAGTTATTTTTGTATATTTTGTATATATGTGTATGTATAAATATAATGTATATGTTTATATACACACACATGCAGATTTCTAGTTTTTAGTTCTCCAATTTCAATTTGACTCCTTGTAAAGATCTTATGCTAATCCTTAATTATACATCTCCCCACAATACTTTCCACAACTCCCTATAATTTCTTTCACACATTTATAGTACCTTTGTTAATGTTAATGTACAGTGTATCAGTGAATCTGCTTGAATTGATTATGTATTTTGTCTGTTATGTGCCACATTTTCTTGTTTCTTTGCATGCTTTGTAATTTTTAAAATTCATTATTTTGATCAACTAGACCATAATTTAGGACAGTTTCCTATTTGTGTTTTAAAGTTTAATGGTTTTGGAAAAAGGCATAGTACCATGTATTCTTCATTATAGTATGCTACAAAGTAGTTTAATCACTTCTAGATTTCTCTGTGCTTTACTTATTCCTCCCTCTACTCACTGAAATCTTACCAACCACTGATCTTCTTACTATCTTCCTAGTTTTGCCTTTTTCAGAATGTTACAGAGTTGAAATTAGAGAGTATGTAGTCTTTTTAGGCTAGCTTTCTTCATTTAGCAATATATGTTAAGGTTATACAAACACACACACACACATACACACACACGCTCATATATATGAATGTACCACAGTTTTCTTATCCATTCATCAACTGAGAGACATGTGAGGTGCTTTTAGTTTGGGCAAATATGTATAAAGTCATTATCAATATTCATGTGTAGCAGGTTTTTGTGTGAACATTAGTTTTATATTTGGGTAAATATTGAGGGTGGTGATAGTTGGATAAGGCTATGGTTAGATTTTTAATAATCTATCTTGCAAAGAAGCTATATTAGACCATTTTCATGCTGCTGATAAAGACATACTGAGACTGTGAAGAAAAAGAGGTTTAATGGACTTACAGTTCCATGTGACTGGAGAAGCCTCACAATCATGGCAGAAGACAAGGCGGAACAAGTCACATCTTACATGGATGGCAGCAGGCAAAGAGAAAGCTTGTGCAGGAAAACTCCTGTTGTTAAAACCATCAGATCTCATGAGACTCATCACGAGAACAGCATGGGAAAGACCTGCCCCCATGATTCAATTACCTCCCACCAGGTTCCTTCCACAAAACATGGGAATCATGGGATTTACAATTCTAGATGAAATTTGGATGGGGACACAACCAAATTATGTCATTCTGCCCCTGCCCCCTCCCAAATCCCATGTCCTCACATTTCAAAACCAATCATTCCTTCCCAATAGTCCTTCAAATTCTCAACTCATTTCAGCATTAACTCAAAAGTCCACAGTACAAAGTCTTATCTGAGACAGGGCAAGTCCCTTCTGCCTATGAGCCTGCAAAATTAAAAGCAAGTTAGTTACTTCCTAGATACAATGGGAGTACAGGCATTGGGTAAATACAGCTGTTCCAAATGGGAGAAAATGGCCCAAAAAAGAAGCTACAGGCCCCATGCAAGTCCGAAATCCAGTGGGGCAGTCAAATCTTAAAGTTCCAAAATGACCTCCTTTGACTCCATGTCTCACTCAGGTCATGCTGATGCAAGAGGTGGATTCCCATCGTCTTGGACAGCTCTGCCCCCTGTGACTTTGCGGGGTACAGCCTCCCTTCTGGCTGCTTTCATTGGCTGACATTGAGTGTCTGTGGCTTTTCCAGGTGCACTGTGCAAGCTGTCAGTGGATTTACCATTCCGGGGTCTGGAGGACAGGTGGCCCTCTTCTCCCTGCTCTACTCCATGGTGCCCCAGTAGGGACTCTGGGTGGGGTCTCTGACCTCACATTTCCCTTCTGCACTCCCCTAGCAGAGGTTCTCCATGAGGGCCATGCCCCTACAGCAAACTTCTGCCTGGATATCCAGGTGTTTTCATACAACCTCTCAAATCTAGGTGGAGGTTCCAAACCTCAATTCTTGACTTCTGTGCACCCACAGGCTCTTCACCATGTGGAAGCTGCCAAGGCTTGTGGCTTGCACCCTCTGAAGCCACAGCCTGAGCTATACCTTGGCCCCTTTTAGTCACCGCTGGAGCAGTTGGGATACAGGACCCGAAGTCCCAAGACTGCACACAGCACAGGGACCCTGGGCCTGGTCCATGAAAGCATTTTTTTTTTTCTCCTAGGCCTCTGAGCCTGTGATGGGAGGGACTACCATGAAGACCTCTGACATATCCTGGAGACATTTTTCCCATTGTCTTGGGTATTAATATTCAACTCCTCCTTGCTTATGCAAATTTCTGCAGCTGGCTTGAATTTCTCCTCAGAAAATGAGAATTTCTTTTCTATCGCATTATCAGTCTGCAATTTTTTTGAACTTTTGTGCTTTACTTCCTTTATAAAACTGAGTGTCTTTACAGCACCCAAGTCACATCTTCAATGCTTTGCTATTTAGAAATTTCTTCCGCAAGATACCCTAAATCATTCAAGTTCAAAGTTCCACAGATCTTTAGGGCAGGGGCAAAATGCCACAAGTCTCTTCTCTAAAACATAATAAGAGTCACCTTTGCTCCAGTTCCCAACAATTTCCTCATCTCCATCTGAGATCACATCAGCCTGGACTTTATTGTCCATATTGCTATCAGCATTTTGGGCAAAGTCATTCAACAATTTCTAAGAAGTTCCAAACTTTCCCACATATTTCTGCCTTCCAAGCCCTCCAAAGTTTTCCATCCCCTACCTGTCTCCCAGTTCCAAAGTTGCTTCCTCACTTTCAGGTATCTTATCAGCAGCACCCCACTCTACTGGTACCAATTTACTTTATTAGTTCATTTTCACACTGCTGATAGACATTCCTATACTGGGAAGAAAAAGAGGTTTAATGAACTTACAGTTCTGCATGGCTTTGGAGGCCTCACAATCATGGTGAATGCAAGGAGGAGCAAGTCACAACTTACAAGGATGGTGGCAGACAAGAGAGAGAGAGTTTGTGTAGGGAAACTTCTGTTTCTAAAACCGTCAGATCCATGAGACTTACTCAGTATCATGAGAACAGCATGGGAAAGACCCACTCCCACAATTCAGTTACCTCCCACTGGGTTCCTTCCATGAAACATGGGAATTGTGAGTTACAATTCCAGATGAGTTTTGGATGGAGACACAGGGAACCCATGTCAGCAGCTGTACCATTTTGCATTCCCACCAGCAATGAATGAGACCTCCCATTGCTCCACAATCTTGCCAGAGTTTGGTATTGTCAGGATTTTGTTTGGTTTTGGATTTTAAGGTATATGAAGTGATATCTTTTTTTAAATTTATTTATTATTTTTTTATTTTTTTGAGACGGAGTCTCGCTCTGTCGCCCAGGCTGGAGTGCAGTGGCGCAATCTCGGCTCACTGCAAGCTCTGCCTCCCGGGTTCACGCCATTCTCCTGCCTCAGCCTCCCGAGTAGCTGGGACTACAGGCGCCCGCCACCTCGCTCGGCTAGTTTTTTTTTTGTTTTTTTTTTTTTGTATTTTTTTAGTAGAGACGGGGTTTCACTGTGTTAGCCAGGATGGTCTCGATCTCCTGACCTCGTGATCCACCCGTCTCGGCCTCCCAAAGTGCTGGGATTACAGGCTTGAGCCACCGCGCCCGGCCATGAAGTGATATCTTGTTCAATTTTCAGTTACCTTCAAGATTTTGTTACTTATCTTTGATTTTCTGCAGCTTGAATATGTTATATCTAGGTGAATTTATTTTTGGCATTTATCCTGCCTAGTGTTCCCTGAATCACCAGGGAACTTCTGGAATCTGTGGTGTTTCTTGATCACGGGGGCTTTCTTCATCTGTCATTTGGGGTCTAACATTAATTTGGGAAAATTCTCAGTCAATATTACCTCAATTGTTTATCTTGTTTCTTTCTCTTCTACTTCTTCTGATAGCCTAATCAAGCATATATCTTTAGTAGATGGTTATTGAATATTCTGTTGTGTTTTTTTTCAGTGTGTTTTTCAATGTTTGACATTAATATTGACATTTTTTCAAACTCAGAGATTCTTTCTTCATCCACATCCAGTCCTCTAATGAATCCATCAAAATTGTTCTTTACTTCTGTTACAATGTTTTTGATTTATTTTTGCTTCATTCTTAGAATTTAATCTCTTTGCTTTCAAACGGTCACCTCTAAAACTCAGGTGGAAATTTAATTGCCATTGTGATGATGTCAACACCTGGAGCTTTTAACAGGTGATTAGGTTATAAGAGTTCTGCTCTTATGGGTGGATTAATACTGTCATCTCTTGAATAGGTTAGTTATTGTGAGAGTCTGGCCTCCCTTTTCTCTCTGTTTATTGTGCTCTCACTCTCCCTCACCCTCTCTCACCATCTGATGCCTTCCTGCATGTTATGAAGCATCAAGAAGGCCCTAATCGGATTTGGCCCCTCAATCTTATACTTCCCAGCCTCCAAACTGTGAGTCAAAAACAAAACAAAACAAAACAACAAAAAAAATTCTCTTCTTTTTCTTTTTATTTTATTTAGATAAAGTATGCAGTCTGTGGTATTCCATAAATGCAGCAGAGAATGAACTAAGACATTACCCATTTGTGCTGCCTGTTTTCTGTTTTTTGTTAGAGCTCTTAGATATTAATTATAGCTGCTTTAAACTCAAGGTCTGAAGATACCAGCAGTCCTGCCATATCTGAATCTGGTTCTAATATTTGCTCTTTCTTTTCACACTGTGAGTTTGCCTTTTATTATGCCTTGTAATTTTTTTGTTGAAAACCAGACATGGTGAAAGAAGCTCTAATAAACAGAAATTGAAAGAAACTTTTTACTTAGTGTTTACGGGTGAAATAAATACTAATAAATAGACCTTAGTGATGTGGTGGTAAGGTGTGGGAGGGGAAGCATTCTATATTTCTATGATTAGGCCTTAGTCACTTAGTGAGCCTATGTGTCTGAGCTGTGACCTGCACAAGTGCTTATTAGACCCCCCTTTTAGGTGAGACAAGTTGGCTTGAGGGGGTGGAGTTGGATATTTCTCTTCCTCCAGGTGGTTAGGGTTTGATAAAATCTCAATAGGCGCTGATAAAATAATTTCTTTTGAATCCAAGCCTAGTTAAGAAAAAAATAATGTGGCATATTTCAAGATGATTATTTTCCCCTTTCTCTACTAGGGATTTTTCATCAATATTCACTGTGAGAACCGAGTAGAGCTCCAGAAAGCAAAATTCACAAAAATGTGCTTGCCCCCCACCTCTACCCCACCCCACCACTGCTGCACTGAAGTTTTAACTCACAGACTTATCCAAACTGAGCTTCCAGCAATCCATCAATTACAGCTCAAGCTTTTCTGCCCAGGTACTGGTTCCTGCAGTTTTTACTCACTGGTTTATGCTCTGAAAATTGTGATTTTCTGTATCTGCCTGTCTGTCTCTCTATTTTTTCTCCTGTGACCTCATTTATTTGAGCAATATAAAAAGAGTTGTTATGATATTTAGCTTGTTGAGTCTTCTGTTTGTAGATAGAATGGCAAGGTGACTTCCAAACTACTGGAGTGAACAGTGAAATTCCCAATCCATAGTTGCTTAAAGGCACATGATGAACACCTTTTCATAAGCTTACTTGTCATCTTTAGATCTTCTTTAGTGAGTTGTTTGTTCAAACATGTTGCCCACTTTATTAAGTGAACTGTCTGTTTTCTTACTGCTGAGTTTTAAGTGTTCTATGTATACCTGGATATGGTGAATTTCAAAATGACTACTTTGCACTGGGGAATTTTATAAAATGGTTATGTTTTCTCTTTCTCTGACCCTAAGTACAGGGGAGGGGGGAGTAGGGAACTAGGAAAGGGTGTTTTTCTGATCTTCACAGTGAGAACCATGTAGCATTTCTATAGGGAAAACCATTGAAACTGTCAGGGCTCCCCTTAGACTGGCTTATAGGAGTTTAATTCTCTAGTTATGGTATACTTGGGTTACAGCTACTTACTGGTATCTGTTTAAGTATTCCTAACATTTACTGGCTCCTACAGTTTCTGCTTCTTATAAATTATGATTTTTCTATGTTTGCTTGTCTCTCAAATTTTCTGGGTGATAGTTTGCCCTTTGATTTAAATTCTCTTGCTTATTTTAAGTTTTCAGATTTTTTGTCTGAGTGTGGAAGCGATGATTTTCAGGCTTTTTACATGTCAGAGTGAAAACTGCTGTTATGTCATTTTTAAATTATATTTGGAACGTCGTATATAACAATATTCTGGAGTATAATGTTGTCCTTTCCTGGATTTTCTACTTGGTTTTGTTGGGATGTGTTTCTACATATGTGACAATACCAAATTATTTAAATTATAGTGGCTTAATAGTATAGTTTATGTCTTAGAGAAGTAATGCTTTCTCATTTCTGTTTTTTCCCAGCTTTTAGGCTATCTTTGCTTCTGTGTGACTCAAAATGAATTCTGTAATTAATTTTAATAACTGCAAGAGAGGAAGGAAAATGAATGCCTTTTATTTAGAATTGCTTAAATTTATAAATAAACTTAGAAAAAAAATGCAGTATTTATCGTGCTAATTACTTCTATCCAAACACACTATGTATTTTTATCATGTTTGCCAGTCTATTTTTTTTTTGTATGTGATTCAGTAGTTCTACAGACATAAGCATTTACTTTCAATTTATTTATTTCCAGTTTTACTCCCATTCAAATTATTTATTGTTATGGATTTTACTGTAAATAAGGGTTTTCTCGATAATTTTATTTCTCATAGTCTTTCGTTTTCATGTATGTAAACTATTTATTATTCACGTTTTATTGCTATACTTTAGTAAGCTTTCCTATTTTTCATGGTAGTTTACCCACTGATTTATGTAGAATTTCCAGATATGGAATTATATCACATTGTCTCCGATTCTTATTTTTCTTCAATTCTGTTCTCTAATATTTTTATTTTGTCTAATTGCATTGAGTAATGTCTTCCACATTATTTTAAATAATAGTAGAAAGAGAGGGCATTTTATATTTGACTTTAGCAGAAAAGATTTTTGTGTTTCCATTAAATAAGAGAGAAGATTTTGGTTCAAAGTATAACAGTTCATCAGCTAATATTTTTAGTGCTTTTACTGTAAATTGATATTCTTCATGTTTTTTTATAATTTGTAAGATTATCATATGCTTTTTTTATTATAGTGTTATGATCAATTACTTTAAAATAGTGAATAGCATTGAAATTTTTGAATTTTTAGTTGGTGGAAAGTCAGAATTTTTAAAATTTTTATTTTTTCTCTGTGTTATCTTCATTCTATACTTTTTATTTAATATTTTTAAGTTGAAGTTCATGAATGAATTTGGTATATGTTTTTGATTGGGGATACTTGTTATCAATTTTAGAAAACAATTTTATTCTCTTATCATAAAACAAATGTAGAGGTTTCCCTTCTTTTTCTATACTCTGGAATAGTTTGAGGTCAATGAAATTATCTGCTTTTCAAAAGTTTGCTGTATTTCCACAAAATTCTGAAGAATAAATTTAGTATTATTAATGATTATACCAGGGTAACTGTGACATGATACAATTAATAATGTGAGAAGATGAAGACCTATGGCTCAGTTTGTAATAATTATGTTTATATGCATCCTTTGTAGTTTTCTTCAAAATGACCATATTCAAAATATATGAGTGCTGTTTTGTTATTGTTTGTTCAGATGTTAAATCATCATTTTGGTATTGCATGCAAAATATGTTTGCATGCTATTTAAAAATATGCTTATCTATTTTTAACACAACACTTTTAAGTTAACAGATTTACCTAGATTGGTTATTATCAATTATTTCAGTCATTAAATTATGATTACATACATTAATTTCATACATTCTCTACTAGTGCAATGTTATGATTATATCATAGATATAGTTATGGTACATTTCCTTTTATCCCACATTGGAGAAATGAATAATGGTGTGATACTAATACCCAGACAAGTGTATGGCTCCTAACAGCAGGTAAAAACATAATTACACTATATTTCTGGTAATGTATGTTAATAAAATGATCTCTAGAAATGTGAATTTAAGCAACTTATTCTTATGAGAAGTCCTGCTAATACCACATTCAAGATTATGAGAAATCATAATGCCTCATCTTTTAGATCTTTAGCATGAAATTGAATGTAAATGGAACTCTTATTATCTCATTGTTTTAAATAACATATTAGAATTATATTATTAATATTTTTAAATAAATATATTAAATTCCAATACATTGTTGTATATATAATACAATATATTAAATTCCAATACATTAATACATTAATAATGAATTGGATCTTAATAATTATATTACATGATGATGAACATCATGGTCCCTAAATTCAGTTGATTTGAATTGTAACAGAAGCTCCATCAATATTAATTGCCCTAAAGACTTTGGACAAGGAGTTTAACCCCTCCAAACTCCTGATTTTTAATTTAAAAAAGGTGACCCCAGTAGTAACCAGTTTATAAAGCTGGTGTAAAAATTAAATATTCCAAGCACTTAGTAAGTAGCCAAGTGTTCACTATAGTTTTTATTAAATGAAAATGGCAAAATGTCTGATGAAATGTAAACTTCTCATTCTAAGGCTTATCAAAACCGACCAATTTCATTTTGTTCTGGTGTCTCAGCAAATTCCACTGATGTTTACCAAACTGTCAGACAACTATCGGATATGGTTACCTTGGGTATGTTTCCTAGTTTAAGCACCTCAGCCTGCTCATTTGAAGCAATTCTACTCTGAAGCAGGTATTTTAGAAGACATGGTAGCATTGACCTTGCAAGTGTGCAGCCTGATTTTTCCTATTATGTGTGTGGTGGAGCTTTGGGGTAGATCCAAACCATTGTTTTTGTTTTTTGTTTTTTTTTTCTTCTTCTTCTTTCCTGAGGCAGGAATTTCTACCACCTTCCTACTCACTTCCAGCATGAAGCCCAACATTGATCCACCCATCATGGGGGTTTAGTCTTCATCTGTTTATATGTTGTGACTACTGGAGGAGAGAATAAGGATTATTTTATTCCACTGTATAGGTTTTTTAATAAATTTGTTATCCCTACATAGGAAACAAGTTACCCTCTCCAGCTATAGTAGATATAAGATACTTTTATTCCCACTTGAATAATATGTCTATTAAATGAAATTCTAATTAGATAGAATTCATTAGAGAGGAGGAGTAATTAATTAGGTTCCCCTGGACCTCCTATAGTATAGAAATTAATTAAGAAACAAATTTTAAAATGCTTTTATGCATTTTCAAAATGGTATTATCACCTTAAATAAATTACTTTCTATGCTGTAGCCTCTTTACTGTTGTACCTATAGTAGAACTAAACAGCTAGACACTCAGTTTCTAAATACCTTTTAGTTTAATCTTCCTGACATATCAAAAACTATCTCCCCATAAGATACGTATTGTTTCTCCTCAAATTTATATATTGTATATTTTATTGCTATTGTACAACTGTATTAAATATGCATTTGTGTGTTCTTTCTTTCTCACTGTGTAAGCTAAATTCAAAAATATGTCTGTCAAATATTTTGTATAATAATCAACAGAGGACTATAGTACTCATATTGATTTAAGTGTTGATGTTGCACAATGATGACAAGAATCTCTTGTAAAAAAATATGGGCTATGGAGTGAGCAACATGCATTTTAGTTCTGCCTTGTCACTGAATACACCTATGCAATTAGACCAATTACCTACCTTTTGGCACCTAATTATACTTCTGTTACCTGGAGTTTATAATCATTACTTTACCACCATGTGTATCTGTCTGCTGGCACCATGTGTATCTGTCTTGAAAAAACATTGTATCCTGCTTTAGGATTCCAATAATTGTCTTAACTTGTCAAAAGCAAATGTCTGCTTCTTTTAGATAATGAAAATGAAAATCTATTCTGTGAACATTTTACAGTGTTATAATCTAGGATCATTTTACACCAACACGTTCAGCATTTTGTCTGTATGGCAATTAATGTTATAATTGGATTTAAGAAATGCATTTATTTTTTTCTCTACACAAATAACTAACTGAAAGATGAAAAGTACATAAATTGCAAGAGAATGATGGATTCAGCACAATATCTTCTCTAAAGTTATCACTTACCATATGGCAATCAGATTACGAATGGAATCACTACACAAAAGTTCTTGAGAGGAAACTATATGTCCCTTCAAATTCTTTTTGCAAGTAGTTTTAAGGATCAGTTATGAAGAAATCATCCACATATGGCTTTATTTAGTATTACAGGATATTTATTACAACAATTTTAACTTCACAGGAGGTATGAAGTGATGATTAGATAAATTTACAGGTACACATACATACACATGCAATAGAGACATTGAGTGACTGTAGTTATTTCTTACGAGGTCACAAGATTTTATGTTTAGTGACATTATAACCATTTTTTAATATCAAATTCATACATGTTGGTTGTACAAAAATACAAAAAACAATTATGATAATCTACACTTGATCTTAGCCAAAAGGCCGAGAAGCGATAAAAATTATGATAATCTGATTAAACCAAGAAAAATATACTCCTACACACAATATATAACATATGCACAAATGGCAATGAGATGCATACTACTTTTTAAAGTCTGCAATAAACCAATAAAAGTAAAATGTGATTTTGTTAAATTTAATTATTTTGAAACACTGATTTATGAGATTTTTATTGTTTAAAAAAACAGAGTTAAACTCATGTTGCTTATCATAATAATAATATAATTTTCTTATTGAGTTAGATAATGATCTTGAGGAGACAATTAGTGGGTACCTATGTTCTTAAAACATCATAAAATATATAAATTCCATGTAAAGCAAGTCTTGGCTCTGATAAATTGACCATTAAAAAGAGGAGAGCAATGAGGAAGTGTTCCGTGTTTTGGGGGAAGTAAGGAGATAGCAGGAATTAGGATAGAATTTACTATGAGTACTTATTATGGAGGGTATGGAGTGGAGAAGAGGGGGATTGTTTCAATTCTATTATATCAGTATATGTCGGTGTATTTGGAAGGGCTCGTGTGTTACAAAGAAGTAGGAAGTATATATTTGGTTGAGGTTATGCAATACCTATAATTTTTCTTTTTTTTATTATTATTATGCTTTAAGTTCTAGGGTACATGTACATAATGTGCAGGTTTGTTACATATGTACACTTGGCCATGTTGGTGTGCTGCACCCATCAACACGTCAGCACCCATCAACTCGTCATTTACATCAGGTATAACTCCCAGTGCAATCCCTCCCCTGCCCCTCCCCATAATAGGCCCCAGTGTGTGATGTTCCCCTTCCAGAGTCCAAGTGATCTCATTGTTCAGTTCCCACCTATAAGTGGGAATATGCGACGTTTGGCTTTCTGTTCTTTCGATGGTTTGCTGAGAATGATGGTTTCCAGCTGCATCCATGTCCCTACAAAGGACACAAACTCATCCTTTTGTATGGCTGCATAGTATTCCATGGTGTATATGTGCCACATTTTCTTAATCCAGTCTGTCACTGATGGACATTTGGGTTGATTCCAAGTCTTTGCTATTGTGAATAGTGCCACAATAAACATACATGTGCATGTGTCTTTATAGCAGCATGATTTATAATCCTTTGGGTATATACCCAGTAATGGGATGGCTGGGTCATATGGTACTTCTAGTTCCAGTTCCTTGAGGAATCGCCGTACTGTTTTCCAGAATGGTTGAACTAGTTTACAATCCCACCAACAGTGTAAAAGTGTTCCTATTTCTCCACATCCTCTCCAGCACCTGTTGTTTCCTGACTTTTTAATGATTGCCATTCTAATTGGAGTGAGATGGTATCTCATTGTAGTTTTGATTTGCATTTCTCTGATGGCCAGTGATGATGAGCATTTTTTCATGTGTGTGTTGGCTGTATGAATGTCTTCTTTTGAGAAATGTCTGTTCATATCCCTTGCCCACTTCTTGATGGGGTTGTTTGTTTTTTTCTTGTAGATTTGTTTGAGTTCTTTGTCGGTTCTGGATATTAGCCCTTTGTCAGATGAGTAGATTGCAAAAATTTTCTCCCATTCTGTAGGTTGCCTGTTCACTCTGATGGTAGTTTCTTTTGCTGTGCAGAGGCTCTTTAGTTTAATTAGATCCCATTTGTCAATTTTGGCTTTCGTTGCCATTGCTTTTGCTGTTTTAGACATGAAGTCTTTGCCCATGCCTATGTCCTGAATGGTATTACCTAGGTTATCTTCTATGGTTTTTATGGTATTAGGTCTAACATTTAAGTCTCTAATCCATCGTGAATTAATTTTCGTATAAGGCGTAAGGAAAGGATCCAGTTTCAGCTTTCTACTTATGGCTAGCTAATTTTCCCAGCACCATTTATTAAATAGGGAATCTTTTCCCCATTTCTTGTTTTACTCAGGTTTGTCAAAGATCAGATGGCTGTAGATGTGTGGTATTATTTCTGAGGGCTCTGTTCTGTTCCATTGGTCTATATCTCTGTTTTGGTACCACCATGCTGTTTTGGTTACTGTAGCCTTGTAGTATAGTCTGAAGTCAGGTAGCGTGATGCCTCCAGCTTTGTTCTTTTGACTTAGGATTGTCTTGGCAACGTGGGCTCTTTTTGGTTCCATATGAACTTTAAAGCAGTTTTTTCCAATTCTGTGAAGAAACTCATTGGTAGCTTGATGGGAATAGCATTGAATCTATAAATTACCATGGACAGTATGGCCATTTTCATGATATTGATTCTTCCTATCCATGAGCATGGTATGTTCTTCCATTTGTTTGTGTCCTCTTTTATTTCACTGAGCAGTGGTTTGTAGTTCTCCTTGAAGAGGTCCTTTACATCCCTTCTAAGTTGGATTCCTAGGTATTTTATTCTCTTTGAAGCACTTGTGAATGGAAGTTCATTCATGATTTGGCTCTCTGTTTGTCTGTTACTGGTGTATAAGAATGTTTGTGATTTTTGCACATTGATTTTGTCTCCTGAGACTTTGCTGAAGTTGCTTATCAGCTTAAGGAGATTTTGGGCTGAGATGATGGGTTTTTCTAAATATACAATCATGTCATCTGCAAACAGGGACAATTTGACTTCTTCTTTTCCTAACTGAATACACTTGATTTCTTTCTCTTGCCTGATTGTCCTAGCCAGAACTTCCAACGCTATGTTGAATAGGAGTGGTGAGAGAGGCCATTCCTGTGTTGTGCCAGTTTTCAAAGGGAATGCTTCCAGTTTTTGCCCATTCAGTATGATATTGGCTGTGGGTTTGTCATAAATAGCTCTTATTATTTTGAGATACGTTCCATTAATACCGAATTTATTGAGAGTTTTTTAGCATGAAGGGCTGTTGAATTTTGTCAAAGGCCTTTTCTGCATCAGTTGAGACAATCATGTGGTTTTTGTCTTTGGTTCTGTTTATATACTGGATTATGTTTATTGATTTGCATATATTGAATCAGCCTTGCATCCCAGGGATGAAGCCCACTTGATCATGGTGGATAAGCTTTTTGATGTGCTGCTGGATTCGGTTTGCCAGTATTTTATTGAGGATTTTTGCATTGATGTTCATCAGGGATATTGGTCTAAAATTCTCTTTTTTTGTTGTATCTCTGCCAGGCTTTGGTATCAGGATGATGTTGGCCTCATAAAATGAGTTAGGGAGGATTCCCTCTTTTTCTATTGATTGGAATAGCTTCAGAAGGAATGGTACCAGCTCCTCCTTGTACCACTAGTAGAATTCAGCTGTGAATCCATCTGGTCCTGGACTTTTTTTGGTTGGTAGGCTATTAATTATTGCCTCAATTTCAGAGCCTGCTATTGGTCTATTCAGGGATTCAACTTCTTCCTGGTTTAGTCTTGGGAGCGTGTAAGTGTCCAGGAAATTATCCATTTCTTCTAGATTTTCAAGTTTATTTGTGTAGAAGTGTTTATAGTATTCTCTGTTGGTAGTTTGTATTTCTGTGGGGTCAGTGGTGATATCCCCTTTATCATTTTTTATTGCATCTATTTGATTCTTCTCTCTTTTCTTCTTTATTAGTCTTGCTAGCGGTCTATCAATTTTGTTGATCTTTTCCAAAAACCAACTCCTGGATTCATTGATTTTTTTGGAGGGTTTTTTGTGTCTCTATCTCCTTCAGTTCTGTTCTGATCTTAGTTATTTCTTGCCTTCTGCTAGCTTTTGAATGTGTTTGCTCTTGCTTCTCTAGTTCTTTTAATTGTGATGTTAGGGTGTCAATTTTAGATATTTCCAGTTTTCCCTTGTGGGCATTTAGTGCTATAAATTTCCCTCTACACACTGCTTTAAATGTGTCCCAGAGATTCTAGCATGTTGTTTCTTTGTTCTCATTGGTTTCAAAGAACATCTTTATATCTGCCTTCATTTTATTATGTACCCAGTAGTCATTCAGGTTCAGGTTTTTCAGTTTCCATGTAGTTGAGCAGTTTTGATTGAGTTTCTTAGTCCTGAGTTCTAGTTTGATTGCACTGTGGTCTGAGAGACAGTTTGTTATAATTTCTGTTCTTGTACATTTGCTGAGGAGTGCTTTACTTCCAATTATGTGGTCAATTTTGGAATAAGTGTGATGTGGTGCTGAGAAGAATGTATATTCTTTTGATTTGGGGTGGAGAGTTCTGTAGATGTCTATTTGGTCTGCTTGGTGCAGAGATGAGTTCAATTCCTGGATATCCTTGTTAACTTTCTGTCTCGTCGATCTGGCTAATGTTGACAGTGGGATGTTGAAGTCTCCCATTATTATTGTATGGGAGTCTAAGTCTCTTTGTAAGTCTCTAAGGACTTGCTTTATGAATCTGGGTGCTCCTGTATTGGGTGCATATATATTTAGGATAGTTAGCTCTTCCTGTTGAATTGATCTCTTTACCATTATGCCTTCTTTGTCCCTTTTGATCTTTGATGGTTTAAAGTCTGTTTTATCAGAGACTAGTATTGCAACCCCTGCTTTTTTGTTGTTGTTGTTCTCCATTTGCTTTGTAGATCTTCCTCCATCCCTTTATTTTGAGACTATATGTGTCTCTGCATGTGAGATGTGTCTCCTGAATACAGCAAACTGATGAGTCTTGACTCTTTATCCAGTTTGCCAGTCTGTGTCTTTTAATTGGACCATTTAGTCCATTTACACTTAAGGTTAATATTTTTATGTGTGAACTTGATCCTGTCATTATGATATTAACTGGTTATTTTGCTCGTTAGTTGATGCAGTTTCTTCCTAGCATCGATGGTCTTTACATTTTAGCATGTTTTTGCAATGGCTGGTACTGGTTGTTCCTTTCCATGTTTAGTGCTTCCTTTAGAGTCTCTTGTAAGGCAGGCCTGGTGGTGACAAAATCTCTAAGCATTTGCTTATCTGTAAAGGATTTTATTTCTCCTTCACTTATGAAACATAGTTTGGCTGGATATGAAATTCTGGGTTGAAAATTCTTTTCTTTAAGAATGTTGAATATGGGCCCCCACTCTCTTCTGGCTTGTAGAGTTTCTGCCAAGATATCTGCTGTTAGTCTGATGGGCTTCCCTTTGTGGGTAACCCGACCTTTCTCTCTGGCTGCCCTTAACAGTTTTTCCTTCATTTCAACTTTGGTGAATCTGACAATTATATGTCTTGGAGTTGCTCTTCTCCAGGAGTATCTTTGTGGCGTTCTCTGTATTTCCTGAATTTGAATGTTGGCCTGCCTTACTAGGTTGGGGAAGTTCTCCTGGTTGACATCCCAAAGAGTGTTTTCCAACTTAGTTCCATTTCCCCCCTCACTTTCAGGCACCTCAATCAGACGTAGATTTGGTCTTTTCACAGAATCCCATACTTCTTGAAGGATTTGTTCATTTCTTTTTCCTCTTTTTTCTTTAGACTTCTCTTCTCACTTCATTTCATTCATTTGATCCTCGATCGCTGATACTCTTTCTTCCAGTTGATCGAGACTGTTACTGAAGCTTGTGCATTTGTCACGTATTTCTCGTGTCATGGTTTTTATCTCTGTCAGTTCGTTTATGGCTTTCTCTGCATTGATTATTCTAGTTATCCATTCTTCCATTCTTTTTTCAAGATTTTTAATTTCTTTGCGCTGGATACGTAATTCCTCCTTTAGCTCTGAGAAGTTTGATGGACTAAAGCCTTCTTCTCTCAACTCATCAAAGTCATTCTCCATCCAGCTTTGATCCATTGCTGGCAATGAGCTGTGTTCCTTTGGAGGGAGAGATGCGCTCTTATTTTTTGAATTTCTAGTTTTTCTGTCCTGCTTTTTCCCCATCTTTGTGGTTTTATCTGCCTTTGGTCTTTGATGATGGTGACGTACTCATGGGGTTTTTGTGTGGGTATACTTCCTGTTTGTTAGTTTTCCTTCTAACGGTCAGGACCCTCAGCTGTAGATCTGTTGGAGATTGCTTGAGGTCCACTCTAGACCCTGTTTGCCTTGGTATCAGCATCAGAGGCTGCAGAAGATAGAATATTGCTGAAGAGCAAGTGTACCTGTCTGATTCTTGCTTTGGAAGCTTCGTCTCAGGGGTGTACCCCACTGTGTGAAGTGTGGGGTATTGGTCTGCCCCTAGTGGGGGATGTCTCCCAGTTAGGCTACTCAGGGGTCAGGGACCCACTTGAGCAGGCAGTCTGTCCGTTCTCAGATCTCAACCTCTGTGTTGGGAGATCCACTGCTCTCTTCAAAGCTGTCAGACAGGGTCGTTTGCATCTGAAGACGTTTCTGCTGCTTTTTTTGTTGTTGTTGTTTAGCTGTGCCTTGTCCCCAGAGGTGGAGTCTACAGAGACAGGCAGGCCTCCTTGAGCTGGTGTGGGCTCCACCCAGTTGGAGCTTCCCAGCGGCTTTGTTTACCTACTTAAGCCTCAGTAATGGTGGGCGCCCCTCCCCCAGCCTCGCTGCTGCCTTGCAGTTAGATCGCAGACTGCTGTGCTAGCAATGAGGGAGGCTCCGCGGGCAGGCGTGGGACCCTCGCGGCCAGGTGTGGGATATAATCTCCTGGTGTGCCGTTTGCTAAGACCCTTGTTAAAGCACAGCATTGGGGTGGGAGTTACCCGATTTTCCAAGTGTTGTGTGTCTCAGTTCTCCTGGCTAGGAAAAGGCATTCCCTTCCCCCTTGTGCTTCCCAGGTAAGGCGATGCCTCACCCTGCTTCAGCTCTCGCTGGTCGGGCTGCAGCCGCTGACCAGCACCGATTGTCTGGCACTCCCTAGTGAGATGAACTCAGTACCTCAGTTGAAAATGCAGAAATCACCCATCTTCTGTGTCACTTGTGCTGGGAACTGGAGACTGGAGCTGTTCCTATTCGGCCATCTTGCTCCACCCCCCAGCCCTATAATTTTTAAGACATTTGGATGATTAGATATTTAGGGGTGTGTGTGTGATATTTTTAGAGACAGGGTCTCTGTGTGTTGCCCTGGGCTGCAGTGATCCTCCTGCCTCAGCTTTCTGAGTGGCTGGGACTACAGGCATGCACCACCACACCCGGCTAAGTATGTAGGTTTTAATGTGGGGGTGGTGTGTGGCAGTATGCTAACATTCAGAATTTAAATTAGGCTTCCTTAAGAATCTACCCATCTACAATAGCCAGGAAGGAAATAGGAAAAGACTCACTAGGGAGAAACCAGGTGACTCTTACACTTTGAATTCAAACTTTAAAATTTCTAAATTGCTGTCTTTTAAATATTGCTAAAAGCTAAAATCTATCAAAACATTTTCTTGTTGTCAGGCAAGGGATTAGGGCCTTATGACTCTGAAGTGTGATAGACCATATCTCAGCATAATCTATAGGGGAAGAAAGAGTGGACCTTGAAATTTTGATTTCTCAAACTTCAAAACTCTATTTGAAAGCCTTGCTAATAACATATCAAACAGTTATTCAGAAGTGTTAATTTGTGTGGTAAAATAATAAGTTCATATTATATTTGTAAACTTTCATTATTATTTTTCTATAAAGAAACACTGATTGGAGGAGTGAAATTCTTCTTTGGCAAACATTTGCCATCTCTCTAGAGCAAGAGAGAGGTTTATCTCTTGTCCTTGATAAACAAATTAAACCATTATTTTGATTAATCATTATAAACATGGATATAGTGGGTAATAAAATTCTAAATGTACTTGAATTTCTAAAACAAATTAAGCAAATTCAAAGAAACTTTGGGTTAATGGAACATGTATTTGTGCTATTAAGGAATACAATTCACTTTCCCTTGCCATTAGTTGGAAGTTAATAAATGAATTAGTTCAATAAACATATACTAGGCGCATATGATTTGACACAATAAACATGGCCTTGACAATAGAATAGTAAAGAAAATATATACTTTTCATCCTCATAGTCCTTACAATTTAGTGGAGAATGAGAATGATTAGTCTATTGCAATTATTTTTAAGAAAATAGTTTTAGAAAGGAAATTAACAGATGGACTGTGTTAGAAAATAAAGATTGGGGCTCTAGTATTCTATCTTGATAAAATGAGAAGGTAATATTCTACAGGGCTCTCTTGGTCACTATTTATGGTATTGATTGCCAGGTTTTTATATAACTTCTATTCCTCATTGTTTTAGCTCCTTTTTGTATTCTACTTTGCTTGGCTGGAAAATAACTTTAGTTTTCCATAATGGTATACAGCCCTAATGATGTATGAGCCCTTTCTCATATAAGAATACCTTTCTATCTGCTTTCTAAAAATAACAGCAATTATTACAACAAAAACAGACTTTATGAATTTGCTGGGAATAAAATAATTGTTTGATAACATTTTCCAAATAATAATAATAATAATAATAATAATAATAGAGTGAAAGCTCTTTCCATTACTGAGATATTTATTATAATTTATGTGTTGGAGGCAGGCAAATTTTGAATTATTGAAGAAAATCTCCTCTATCACTGAAAACTTACAGGCTATGTTCCTCATTCTTATGGCTCAATACTTTGCCTCTATAGTTCTATGTACCAGACTGTACTGGACACCCTTAGGATACCGCTCAAATCCTTTTAGCTTCAGCAGCCACTGTTGAAGTGACTAGTTCTGAGCAGGTTTACTCCCCTTCATAAGATCACCTTTGCCAGCATCCAGCCTCAGGGCCTTTTGCTCACAGCCTTAGGACTTTTTCATGTGGGACACTCGCCGTTCACACGTGTACCCTTTAAATGCCACACATGGTCACTGAAGGATGCTGGAGAATGGATAAGTGCTCCCTTTACAACCCCCACTGCCATGCACACTTTGGAGATTAATTTCCAAATGCTCCACAATATGTCTCACAGGATTAAACACCAGTTGCCAAATTGGAGATCAACTTCTTAAGTCTTTTCTCTTAATTTACTTTGGCTGCTATAGCAAAATACCTTTGACTTCGTCACTTATAAAAACAAAATTGTATTGTTCATGGTTCTGGAGGCCGAGAAGCCCCAGATCAAGGTGCTAGATTTGGTGTCTAGTGAGGACTCATTCTTTGCTTCATAGGAGGTGCCTTCCAGTTGTATTGTCACCTGGCAGAAGGGGCAAACAAGCTCCCTCAGGTCCCTTTTCTAAGGGTACTAATGTCTTTCTTGAGGGCAGAGGTCACATGATCTAATTACCTCCCAGGTCCCCATGTCTTGACAGCACCCCATTGGGGATTAGGTTATAACATATGAATTTTGGATGGACACAAATATTTCGACCATAACATCATTCTCAATAACTCATGACTAAACCGATTTTTTGTTTCTCCTTGTTCCATTCTGCATCCTTCATTCTTGCTTCCTAGCACCACTTTGGAAATAAGCTAACTGCATTCAAATCTTTGATTGAGGTTCTACTTTGAGCTTGGGGTGTGTATAGGGTGAATGATCATAGTCTAAAATAAAGTCATACTTCATAAGATTTTTTTATAAACAAAAATTAAAAACACTAAAATTGTTCTACTCAGAATTATTCTGTCACCACATTTTACGAATGTTTCTTTTTAATTATTCTGCGAACACCTTTATCAACATTACTGGTTAGCTTGCTGCATCTTGATAAATTTCACTCATTATTATATAAGGTATAACACCATCTATTCAGACGAAGTAATTAACCACAAACAAAATGAGCTGCATTTACGCAATTTAGTCAACTGGCTTGCTGGTTAAATTGCCTTTCAGATCTAAAAGAAAGGACAAATTAGCATGAACAGCTCTCTTCTTATTTCTCTTCTCAGGTAGTTTTTCTCCTTTGTGGCTGTGCTCTATTTAAACCTTTAAGGATTAAGATAACCCTACTTTTCAGGATCATTATATTTCTCTGATACTCTGGAGTTCATGAGAAACTGCAGTTATGCTGGTGTATTTATCCATCTTCTTTTATGTGTGTCAACTAGGCTTAGAATTGAAAACTTCTTCATGGAAACTACGTCTTCCAGAGTCCGTTTTGACTTTACTATTACTCCTTTTATTTTTCACATTCGGTTATTTTTTGACACTTAGAATTTTTTTTTTCTGAGGTTGCTGAAGAAAAATGGCAGTAAAAAACTTGGAATAAAGTATTATTACAGAAAAGGATTAAAGAGGCAACTGCCTATCTCACTTATTAGGCCAGATTTTGGAATTCTTATCTCTCTGTATAAGCTAAGTGCAGGTCTAAGTCGTTTACATGCATTCTCACATTTTATCTTTGCTTTATTTTATGAATGCACAATAAAATTCTATATCTCTATATTATACAGCAAAAAAAGAAGATCCTCAAATAAATACCCTTTCTCCCTATTATATAGGTAATATTTATTGAGGACTTATTGTAAGTTAGGCACAATGTGTAACAAACAAGACTATAACAAAACAATTTGTTTTAGGGAATGTGTTAGACATAGAGGAAAATGGGGTGAGAGTCTTCACATTTGTGCGTATTTAAGAACCATGTAACTCTAGATTCAGTTCATTCCTTGCTAACCTCACTATCACTATTCCAGGACACCATCATCTCCCACTTCCTTTACTGATCCAGTAAGTTAAGCAGAGTAAGACCTTTATGCTTTAACTCTTAAATTAATTCTCCAACCTGCAATCAAAAGGGTCTTTATCGAGCACGTGCACACATACACACAAAATTATGTTAGTCCCCTGCAAATGTGCAATGACTTCCATTTATGACTGCGTTTGGAATAAAATCAGATTTTCTTAACATGGTTGTTCATAAGGACTTTATAAATCTAGATTTTGTCTTTGCTTCAAAATAACGTATCAACATTCTCACTCTCAAACTCCACCTTCAATTACAGTGACCTTATTCAACTTCCCTGTTTCATGTTCTGCCAGATCCAACATTTTGGCACACACGTATCTCACAGTGCACTGTGAACTCCATTAGAATAGAAATTAGGAGTATTCCTAAACCAATGTACCACAATTCCCACTACATGTTAGATAACCAGTGAACATTCGTTATCTTGGAGCATAAATGACTAACTTCTAAACTTTCCCTCATTATTTCCTTGTTCAACTTTCAGATTTCAGTTTATGTGTCATTTCTTTCAGAAACTCTTAAATCATTTGACTTAGAAAGGATTACACATACTTACAAGGGCTTTGCATTTAAGAAAACTAATAATATTACTTCAGTTATTATTTTTACATGTGATATATATATTTATATATATATATATATATATATATATATTTTCTGCTTGGATATTAAATGAAAACATCAACTGCTAACCTCAGCATCAATGTGTAAACACAGGATAGGATGGTTAGACATATAGATCCACGCTAATACATCCCTTGTCTAAAAGGGGTGACTGTTCTCAGACCCAGTAGGCCAATGTCATATGAATGTTTGTCCAATATTGTCACATCTTCCACCTTTTCAAAGAAGTCCAGAAATGCAGACTTGCCTCTTAAATATCAATTCTAAAATGTTGGCAATTTGTTTTAAATTTTAAATGATTTTAGGCATGTTTCCCAGTTTATAACTTTCATTTGTTGATGAAAGTTATAAACTGGGAAACATGCCTAAAAATCTACTATGCAGATGTCTAGATGTTCCCTCACATTTAATCCCCGTTGTTCCCTCATGTAGCATGTAAAATATATTCTAGCATTTAAAAAAATCTCTTTCCCTCCTGGTAGACTGAATAAATTGTAGATTTTTTGTGGTCAGGGAAGAGATATACACACATACACACACACACACACACACACACAGATACACACACATATATAGCTTGCAAGTTTAATTGTAAATGTTGTTCTATATTACAAAAATATTATAAATATTAGAAAGTGCAAATCAGTAAAATACAGCTATAAATTTTAACAAGATATTTTGCTAGAGGGCAATGGTGCGATCTCCGCTCACTACAACCTCCACCTCCCAGGTTCAAGGGATTCTCCTGCCTCCGTCTCCCAAGTAGCTGGGATTACAGGCACCTGCTACCATGCCCGGCTAATTTTCGTATTTTTGGTAAAGACAGGGTTTCACCATGTTGGCTAGGCTGGTCTCAAACTCCTGACCTAGTTTTCTGACTCTGTTCCTTCACACACTAATAAGTGTTCCTTCCAAACCCGCATTCCAGTTCTTGGTTCCCTTTGGTGAAACTGCTACTGTGAAGAAAGAAATTCACCTGTTTATTCCATGAAGTGTCCTCATATCTCTAGTTTTATACTAAGAGGAATTCTTTATATGTTCAGTTCTAATCAGTGAAACATTCTTTCTTGAAAAAGATTTTGAGAGTCTGTTTTTCCTTACCTTATATTATAGAGCATATGCTGAGAGGAAAGAAATAGACTTAATGTATTCCTCCTACATATAGAAAAAGATCTGAAATGGGAAATCAAACAATAGCAGGCATTTTTCAGAGCGTATAGAAAGGAGGTCTACCTACATTCATAGAACCGAATGATTAAATTTTACTAAGACAATTTTGAATCGTGGCTTAGAATAATCTGATTCAAGGGCATGAATACATATCCAATCCCAAGTAGAACCTAAGTGATGACTGCAGTAGACAAGCTATGCAAAAACTGAAAAATCATCAACTTTACAAAATCTTGAATAATGAAGCTAATATATATCTATATATTTCAGCTGGAATTCACTAATTAATACAATTGTAAATAAAATATTTTGTCTGCTGAACAGTGTCTTTTGGGTATAATTGAACAGCTGAGCAAATTTAGAGTGTATATTTTCAAATAATCATGAAAGCATATACTGTAAACCACTATCTGTGTCTACAGAGACTCCTATCCTTCAAAATGTTTCAAGAAATTGGTCCTGGTCTATTACAAACAAAATCTAATTCATACCTCCTTATAAATTGGATAAAAGTAAAACCATTCTGCGCTGTGGGAAAGAAAAGAAAAATATTATTCAGTAAAATCATCTGGGGAATTTAACACAGGCAGTAACCCCTGTAATTACTTTTATGATTTTTGGATAGGAAACCATAGGTAACTTTGCTATTATTACGTCTGTTCCTGGCTCGTTTTAAAAAGTTCAAAACTTCTGGATTATATTTTATTGGAAAGGCAATATAGTTTCAATAGCAATAACTACTATTAATAATAATACTTTCTCTGGAGGTTGATATAGAAACATAATAACAAAAGCAATACAACACACTTTGATATATTTTATTCCCATCAGAGTTTCTTATACCAACTATAAAAAGGTGATATTGAAGAGTTTGGGATTTATTTGCTAATTTTTGTATTCTATAATGATGCCACTGTCTTTGAATGCAATAATTTCTCATTTATTCATTTAGATAATAATAGATCTCTAACAATAACAGCTCTCTGACCATCTTGACCTAGCAGAGAATTTTACAGGCAAAATTACAAAGTTTGTCTTCAAAATCTCTTTTATTTCAAAATTGAAGATATTAAATTCTCTTTTCAGTAATATATTAAAACATCACTGCAATATTAATGTAATCTGGAAGTATTTAAGTTAACTATTTTAACATATATCCTTAAATTTATAAAAAAAAAAATAGTTATATGAGTGTTAAAAGGGATAGGGGAGAAACTGGGCCATTCAATTTTACCTGACAGTGTTTATTTAAGTGTACACATCAGCTTCATTGCAGTGCAAAAATCTGCTTCTTCAAAACTGGTCACCTGAATACAGCAGCCTGCCTCTTTCTATTGTAAGCAGCCCTTCCCACTTGAGAATTACTGTTTTACACTATCCCACTAGATTTTTCACATAGATATAAAAAATAAGAGGAATGTGTAATGCTACCACCCATTTCATTCTGCATTATGCAATTACTTCAGTTTATGTACATTTATACAATAGAAACATTTTAAACATTTTGATGTTGATGGCAATAAATTTCATAACTGGCTAAATACATTGAACATTTAAAAGTCAATCTAACAATTCCACTCTGCTACTGTAGTAACACATAGCCATTTCAAAACTTCAGTCTTCCATCAGCTTTGACCAACCCAACATTGTCTCATTCTCAGATGGTGACATTAATGTTCACTTCTCAGATAAAATAAGACACTAGATATAAATGGAAACATTTTCTTTCCACCAAACTTATACATTTTTCCTTAGTCCTCTCTCTCTCTCTAGTTTCTAAACCTAATCTCTCCATCTGGGTTATGTTTTTCATATATTCCTGTTTCTTCAGCAGTGGGATGTCCCTTTTTCATTATCAACTTTCTTCTACTTCTCCTTCTTAATTAGATTTTTCCCATAAAAATTGAATACACTACACAAGTCTTATCCTCTTCAAAAATATGTTGAACATAGAGTCCTTTCTTTCTGCTATCCATTTTTCTCTCCTCTTTCTTATAGGTAGACTTACTGAAAAACTTTCCTTTTTCTATTGTTTCTTAATTCTGCTTACTCTTAAACCAAGCACATTTTAGCCACTTCCCCTAGAAAAACCTAAAAATGTCTTGCCAATTATCCTGGTGAAAAATGGAATTAACATTTGATCCAACTTAGCATTCTACATTACTAGAGTCTTTTTATCACGTCCTCAGACTTCAAGCATTCTCATCCCTTGCAGCAACTCATGATATCAAATATTCCTAGTTTGATCAAAAGTCAGTTCTGGTCTCCTTGGCCGTCTCTCCTTTCTTTCTTTCTTCATATTTAACTGTTTTCAGACTCTTACTTTCTTTCTCCTAGAATTTGTTCTGCAAGAGAGCTCATTCAACACCATGCTTCCAGTTACCAACCATAGCAGATGACATCTCTGCAATGTACATTGTTCTTCTGAGCTGCATATCTTCACATATCACTGTTATCTGGACATTGAATGTAAATATCCAGCAAGCACCTAAAATAGAGTTGTTCGCAGTATTTTTCTTTAACATTGGTTTCTTTTGTGTGTATGTGTGTCTTTTATCAAAAAATAACACAATCTGCCATGTTTTTAAGGCAAAAGATTGAAAATCTACATGACTCTCATGTCTATGATTCACTTATTAAGAACAAATTGTTTTAAAGGTACAATTATTTATATGTCTAGAAGATATGTTCAAGCCATATACTTTCCCACCATTTTCCATTTTGTTGAACTTTACTACCAGTATCACTTTCTTACTCAGTGAAATTACCCTGTCTTCAAGTTACTTTCTTCTGTTTTAGATTAGGATTCTCCAATCCACTCGTGTATTAGTCTGTTTTCACACTGCTGATACAAACACACCCAAGACTGGGAAGAAAAAGAGGCTTAATGAACTTATAGTTCCACATGGCTGGGGAGGCCTCACAATCATGGCAGAAGGAAGAAGGAGCGAGTCACATCTTATGTGGATGGCGGCTGGCAAAGAGAGAGAGGTTGTGCAGGGAAACTCCCATTTCAAAAAACCATCAGATCTCATGAGACTTATTCACTATCATGAGAACAGCATGGGAAAGACCTGCCCCCGATTTTTCCCATGACACATGGGAATTGTGGGAGTTACAATTCAATTTGAGATTTGGGTGAGGACACAGATAAACCATATCAACTCACAAGAGTCAGCCAAGTAAGTTTACAATCCTGCATTTCTTGTTTAGCCATTTAGCATTACCTAGCTTTCCTTCAGTCATCCACTTCAAGTATTTATTGAGTACCTACTACATGTGCCAGCCATTATTTTGTGTGATAATCATGTGGCAATGAACAAAATAAGGTACATTATACTGGGTCACCACGCAAGACACTATTACAAGTAAAATATTGAAGCTTAGACTAAAGGATGAATAGACGTCAGCAAAGAAATGAAGACAGAAGAGGGATTTTGGCTGCAGGAAAAGTAAATATAAAGTCTCTTAGAAGAGAAACGCCTCATTGCAGTGAGCCGAGATCGCAACACTGTACTCCAGCCTGGGCAACAGAGCAAGAATCTGTCTCAAAATATTAATAATTAATTAAAAATGAATAAATAAATAATAAAGAAAAATAAGAGAAAGATTCCATTAATTTGGGGATGTTGGAAGATCACTACGGCTTCCAAACAATATGTATAGTATGTGGAAAGATATGGCATAGGGAGATAAGGCCCAAGTTGGCTTTCATAATTTAAGTAAAAATACTGGACAACTTTTAGAAATGAACTATTATCCATATATATATGGATAAAATACATAAATATTTTATCCATGGGTATATGAAAGAGATCATGATGCCATGGGCTACAGTAGTGGCAGATATAGTTTTCATAAAATTCTGATAGGACAGCCCAATCTCTTGCCATCACCTCACTCTCACTTCAATCAATTTATCTTGCAGTAATCTAAAACTACCTAAAATTTCCCTTCACTCTTCACATTCCCTCTATTTGGATGCTCAAAACTATTGACTTAAATCACAGTTTCTCTGGGACTCACCCTCTTTGCTTTCATAACATCTTGTACTTACTGCTAGATAGCACTAGTCGCATTTCAGGGCAATTGCCTGTAGAGCCCTCCAATTTATAGTAAGCTCTATACAGGTGTACTCGTGGTCATGCTTAACCTGTTGTACCTGGTATCTCTAGCATCTAATAGGCTCCCCAGGATATGGTAGCTGTTCAATAAATATTTGTTGTGTGGAGTAAAAGAAAATTTTCTCCTCTACTCTTTTGTTTATTTAATTAATTTATTTTTTAGGGATGGGGGTACTGCTGTATCTCCCAGGCTGGAGTGCATTGGAATGATCATAGCTCACTGCAGTCTCCAGCTTCTGAACTCAAGTGATCCTCCTTCTTCAGTCTCCTGAGTAGCTGGAACTACCAGTGTGTGCCATCATGGCTGCTTAGTTTTTTTAAATATTTTTTTGCGGAGAAGGGGTCTTGCTGTACTGCCCAGCCTGGTCTCTAAATCTTGGGTTCACACAATACTCCCACCTCATCCTCTGAAAATGTTGGGATTATGGGCGTGGGCCACTGTGCCTGACATCTTTTATTTTTAATAAACATATCAAGTCACCTTTTTGACTTAATAGCCTTTAATTTTTTTCTCCAGTCACACTTTATCTGAAACTGGAGATTATTCTTTTTTCTTTTCTTTTACTAAAATTTGCGAAACTTAAATTGAGAACAGGTACCTTAATGGCAAAAGCTGGTTTCAATTTGGCTCCTGAAGTAGATGGAAGTAATGTACACCAAAAGCAAATTAGAGGTGATTCACATTAAAAAGAAGTATTTTTTTAAAGAATTGAAATAATGAATTCTATATATCAAACACTATGCCATCTATCGTGAAACATAAGTAAGTATACATCACAACCTTTGCTCTCAGATTGTATTCTTCTTAGGGAACTAAAAGATGGAGTAGATAGTGAATAAAAGATGAGTATACAAACAGACCCTTTATTAAACATTGCTATTGTGAAAACATAGAAACAAAGGATATACATAAAGAAGGAAGAACTATTTTCATAACAGGCAGAGAAGACTTTATTTACCATGGTCATAGACTATGGTCATTGTTGAACATAGTCTTTCTAATTGGGACAGAAGGAAAATGGAAGGTGAGAGAGAGGTAAATTGTGGTTTGGGGACAAAAAAAAGTAATTGAATTATCATGTGTCTGAAGAATATTTCAAAAGCAATCGATATTGGCTGGAGTGAAATGGACATTTTGAGAATGAATCAAAATATGTTTTAAAACACATGAAAAGCCAACATTATACTGAGTCTGATAAAAAGAACACTTTAGATTTTAGACTGAAGGCAACAAAATGCCATTTAAGTTTTATCTTCAGTGGTATTTTTTCTTTTTTTTTTTTTTTTTTTTCTGCTGGCAGATGGTTAGATACCTGTTAAGACTACAAAAGAAAGAAAAAAATACCCAGCCTAAATCATAGAAGTGGGAAGGAAAAATTACAAAACTGAGGAGATTTTATGATGAAGGTATTTAGCCAAATTTAATGCAATCAAGAAAATGAATTGAAACTATATTGAACATTTAGCTTCCATATCCAAAGCTTTAGGAATTTGGCATCTTTTATCTTCAATTATCTGGGAGGAGAAAAAAAAAAACAAAAAACAAAAGAAACCTCATGCTAGGTTTAGAAGTAATGCCATGAACAAAAAAAGCAACATTTGAAAATATTTTTCTTTTTTTTTTTTTTTTTTTGAGAAATCTTTTATTTTTGCACTTTGCTATTAGTCTTTTTTTTTTTTTTTTTTTTTTTTTGTTAGCATTTGGGATAATTCATTTACTTTTTGGTTGATGTTTGAATAGTTTATTTTTCAAAAGTATATATGCTCATCATAAATTTTTCAAAGAACATGGAAAAGGGTAAAGAAGAAAGGAAAACACAGTCTACCAAAATGTGAAAATAATATCCAAAATCATAATGCTCATAAATATCTCATAACAAATTAAATGACATTTTTTCTAGACTGCTGTGATGCACATATACAGATAGAAGGATGGAAAAATCTAATTAAAACAAGACTATGTTAACCATGTTTTTATTGGTTTTATATTTTTTTTAAATTGTAGTGAAATACACACATGAAAATTTGTCATTTGACTATTTTAATTGCAAAGTTCAGTGACATACCTTCACTTTGCTATGCAAATGGTATTTTTAATACTATAAAAAAATGCACATGCATGCTTAAGAACAAATAATATAATTGTATGAAGCAACTATAATATCTACTGCTCCTTTCCTCTCACTTCTCAGCCTTCTTCCCATTTTCCCCAATATTTAAGATTTGTATCTGAATATCTTGTGGTAGCTCATTAACATTATAGCAGTAAATGTTATATTTAAAAATGCCTATTAATTATTTATAAATTATGAAATTACAATGACAAAAACATGAAAATCTTACCAACTTTAGTTTTTCCCTAAAGGAAATTGCTCCCAAATTTTGTGAATTCATTTCCCCTGTACATGTGCCTGCTGTGATTTTGTTTTTATGTTTAATATTTATGTATTTACTCTTTATTCACTTGGTTTTCATTTAGCTAATACTTTAAAATAACTTCATTATTTTCTACAAGAAAGTTAACAGTAGTCATTCTTCCCTTAGTAGACAAAATTGTTGCTTGCAATTTTTTATTTAAAAAGATAAGTATGGATGTATACAAAATGATATTCTTGCATGTCCACCATTATTAGCACATCTTTCTTACATTAAAGGAACAGAGTAATAAAATGGTGAAGTTCTTGGAATCTGCACCCTAGATCCTCTGAATCAGAACTATTTGCCATTGGTAAACTCTGTGAACACAGGTAAGCTGCTTTAACATGTTTGCCATTTCCTCATTCACAAAGTGAGGCAATGTTAGGAATTATTTCAAGGTATAGTTTTGGAAATAAAATAATTTGTATAAGCAAATTCCTCAGAACAGTTTTGGCCCAGATTAAATGCTTAATAAATATTAGCTATTATTATTATTCCTACCATAGATTTCTACAATTTCTACAAGGAATTGAGAGATGGAAGAGAAAAATCAATAGGCATTTCAAGATTTATAAAAAATCATATAAAATGTTTTCACAATTTTTTACCACTGTGCAGTCCCAGATAAATCATGCAATAAAAATCCCATTTTCTTGCACTTTATATCAGTAATGTTTTATTTTTTGCCACACTTATGAGAAAAACGTGAAGATTTTAATCCCAGTTTCAGTTGTAACTTTCTGTTTGCCAATGATGACAAGCTTCTTTTATTTTTTTATGAGAATTTATAAGAATTTCTCTTTACAGATTTTGGAAATTGGTTTTTATTTATTGTTGTCTATATTCCTTAGGTTTATGAAAACTTTTACAAGTTTTGTTTATTTCTAATTTTTCTTTTAAATATTTTGTGTGTATTTTTCTATTTTATCATTCATTGATTTTTAACTCAGTTCACTGTGTGTTATTTATATTTTCATTATAATGTTAAGGTTTGTGTCTCCCTAATGAATTTGATCTTGCTAATTGCTTACCCTAATCATGATCAACTACTGTCTCTTTCTGCATCCATTTTAAAAGTGGAGGAGCCATGTAGCTTCAAAATTTTAATGTTGCTTTAAACAAGAATGTGATAGCTGCAACTAGCAAATATGGTGCAGGAGGTGTGAGGAAATGCCACAAAATCAGAGAGTTTCTTGGTTCTGATATTGGCTTCTGATACAATTCTAGAAATTGATCCTCCAGACATTTAATTTTATGATATAAATGTATTACTAAAATATTTAAAAGAGTAAAGTTTGCATTTAAAATTATTCCAAATAATCAAACTTAAAATAGTTTCTTTAAAAAATTATTTTAAAATTCCGGTAAAAATACTGATATTTAAAAATTCTTTGAGTTTCTGATAAGTTCTATATCCTTCTTTTTTTAATTCTTCTGAAGTTTATTTGCTGATGTGAGAGGAGAGTCTAACTACATTATTTTTCGGAATGTGTTGTCAACTTTCTAAGCAAAGTTGAATGCATAACTCATGTTTTCTGTCCAAATTTAAGATCTCACCCTTGATGTAGAAAATTTCATACATAATAAATATATATTTTGTCTTTTTACAGTGTTACATGTCCTATATTTCTAGCCTTTTTCAAAACTCACAATTCAATTATAACTTTGTAGTTTATCTTACATCTGGTATGAAAAGATCTTTTTTATCTTTCTTTTATTTGCCTTTGATATTCCTCTTGGTCTCTGGAGTCAGAATGCTTCGTTAAGAATACAGTTTGAATACTCACTAGTTTTTTTATGGGGTACAGTTTAATAGAACATTATATATAAATATATATAATTCTATCTTTTAAAATATATTATAAAACATGCATGTTTATATGTTATAAATATAACATTATATTATAAACATATAATATGTTTTACAATATAATTGACAAATTATAAAACATATATGTTTTATAATGTTTTTTAAGTATGACCATTCTTGCAGGAGTAAGGTGGTATCTCACTGTAGTTTTAATTTGCACTTCCCTGATGATTAGTGATTTTGACCATTTTTTCATATGTATGTTGGCTGTGTGTATATCTTCTTTTGAGGAATGTCTGTTCACATCTTCTGCCAATTTTTTGATGAAATTATTTGTGTTTTTCTTGCTGTTCTGTTTGAGTTTCTTGCAGATTCCAGATACTAGTCCTTTGTCAGATGCATAGTTTGCAAATGTTTTCTCCCACTCTGTGGGTGGTCTGTTTATTCTGCTGATTATTTCTTTTTCAGTGCAGAAGCTTTTTAGTTTAATTAGGTCTCACTCATTTTTATTTTTGTTGCATTTGCTTTTGGAGTCTTGGTCATAAATTCTTTCCACTGGCCAATGTCCAAAAAAGCTTTTCTAATGTTATATTCTATACTTTTTATGGTTTCAGGTCTTAGATTTAATTATTTGATCCATCTTAAGTTGATTTTTGTATAGGTAAGAGATGGGAATTCAGTTTCATTGTTTTACAAGTGACTTGTCAGGTTTTTTTCAGCATAATTTTTTAAGTAGGGTGTCCTTTCCACAATTAATGTTTTTGCATACTTTGTTGAAGAGCAGTTGGCTGTAAGCATTTGGCTTTATTGCTAGGTTCTTTATTCTGTTCCGTTGGACTAAGTGCCTGATTTTATCCCAGTCCCATGCTGTTTTGGTTGACTATAGCCTTGTAGTACCATTTGAAGCCTGGTAATGTGATGCCTCCAGATTTGTTCTTTTTGCTTAGAATTGCTTTGACTAGGCTGGGCGCGGTGGCTCAAGCCTGTAATCCCAGCACTTTGGGAGGCCGAGATGGGCGGATCACGAGGTCAGGAGATCGAGACCATCCTGGCTAACACGGTGAAACCCCGTCTCTACTAAAAAGTACAAAAAACTAGCCGGGTGAGGTGGCGGGCGCCTGTAGTCCCAGCTACTCGGGAGGCTGAGGCAGGAGAATGGCTTAAACCCGGGAGGCGGAGCTTGCAGTGAGCTGAGATCCGGCCACTGCACTCCAGCCTGGGTGACAGAGCGAGACTCCGTCTCAAAAAAAAAAAAAAAAAAAAAAAAAAGAATTGCTTTGACTATGTGGGTGCTTTTTTGGTCCCACATAAATTTTAAGATTGTTTTTTCTAGTTCTGTGAAAAATGATGATGATGTTTTGATGAGAATTTCATTGAATATGTAGATCGCTTTTGGAAGTATAGTCATTTTTACAATATTGATTCTTTCTATCCATGAGACAATGAGAAGGGGTTATGTTTCCATTTGTCCACGTAATCTATGACTTTTTTCAGCAGTGTTTTCTAGTTTTCCTTGAAGAGGTATTTCTTCTTGGTTAGGTATATTTCCATATACCTAGGTATTTCTCTCTCTCTTTTTTTTTTTTTTTTTTTTTTGCAGCTGTTGCAAAAGAGATTGAGTTATTGATTTGTTTCTCAGCTTGGTCGTTGTTGCTGTATAGGTTCATTTTTAAACCTGAGTCTTTAGTGATTTCCTTTATCAAATCTAGGAGATTTTTGGATGAGTCTTAGGATATTCTAGCTCTACAATCATATTGTCAGTAAACAGTGATAGTTTTACTTTCTCTTTCCCAATTTTTTTTGCACTTTAGTTCTTTCTCTTGCCTGACTGCTGTGGCTAGAACTTTTAGTACTATGTTAAATAGAAGTGCTGAAGGTGGGCATCCTTATCTTCTTCCAATTCTCAGGGGAAATGCTTTCAACTTTTTCCCATTCAGTATGATTGTGGCTGTGAGTTTGTCATACATGGCTTTTATCATTTTCAGGTAAGTCCCTTCTTTGCCTAGTTTGTTGAGGGTTTTCATCATTAAGGTTGCTTGATTTTATCAAATACTTTTCCTGAATCTATTGAGATGATCATATGGTTTTTGTTTCTAATTCTGTTTATGTGATGTATCACATTTATTGACTTGCATTTGTTAAACCATCCCTGCATCTCTAGGATGAACCCACTTGATCATGGTGTATTATCCTTTAGATGAGTTGTTGGATTATTTAGCTAGTATGTTGTTGAGGATTTTTGCATCTATGTTCATCAGATATATTGTTCTGTAGTTTTCTTTTTTTTTTAATTTATTTATTATTATTATACTTTAAGTTGTAGGGTACACGTGCATAACGTGCAGGTTTGTTACATATGTATACTTGTGCCATGTTGGTGTGCTGCACCCATCAACTTGTCATTTACATCAGGTATAACTCCCAATGCAATCCCTCCCCCCTACCCCCTCCCCATGACAGGCCCCTGTGTGATGTTCCCCTTCCTGAGTCCTAGTGATCTCATTGTTCAGTTCCCACCTATGAGTGAGAACATGCGGTGTTTGGTTTTCTGTTCTTGTGATAGATTGCTAAGAATGATGGTTTCCAGCTGCATCCATGTCCCTACAAAGGACACAAACTCATCCTTTTTGATGGCTGCATAGTATTCCATGGTGTATATGTGCCACATTTTCTTAATCCAATCTGTCACTGATGGACATTTGGGTTGATTCCAAGTCTTTGCTATTGTGAATAGTGCTGCAATAAACATACGTGTGCATGTGTCTTTATAGCAGCATAATTTATAATCCTTTGGGTATATACCCAGTAATGGGATGGCTGGGTCATATGGTGCATCTAGTTCTAGATGCTTGAGGAATCGCCATACTGTTTTCCATAATGGTTGAACTAGTTTACAATCCCACCAACAGTGTAAAAGTGTTCCTATTTCTCCACATCCTCTCCAGCACCTGTTGTTTCCTGACTTTTTAATGATCGCCATTCTAACTGGTGTGAGATGGTATCTCATTGTGGTTTTGATTTGCATTTCTCTGATGGCCAGTGATGATGAGCATTTTTTCATGTGTCTGTTGGCTGTATGAATGTCTTCTTTTGAGAAATGTCTGTTCATATCCTTTGCCCACTTTTTGATGGGGTTGTTTGTTTTTTTCTTGTAAATTTGTTTGAGTTCTTTGTAGGTTCTGGATATTAGCCCTTTGTCAGATGAGTAGATTGCAAAAATTTTCTCCCATTCTGTAGGTTGCCTGTTCACTCTGATGGTAGTTTCTTTTGCTGTGCAGAAGCTCTTTAGTTTAATGAGATCCCATTTGTCAATTTTGGCTTTTGCTGCCGTTGCTTTTGGTGTTTTAGACATGAAGTCTTTGCCCATGCCTATGTCCTGAATGGTACTACCTAGGTTTTCCTCTAGGATTTTTATGGTATTAGGTCTAACATTTAAGTCTCTAATCCATCTTGAATTAATTTTCGTATAAGGAGTAAGGAAAGGATCCAGTTTCAGCTTTCTACTTATGGCTAGCCAATTTTCCCAGCACCATTTATTAAATAGGGAATCCTTTCCCCATTTCTTGTTTCTCTCAGGTTTGTCAAAGATCAGATGGCTGTAGATGTGTGGTATTATTTCTGAGGACTCTGTTCTGTTCCATTGGTCTATATCTCTGTTTTGGTACCAGTACCATGCTGTTTTGGTTACTGTAGCCTTGTAGTATAGTTTGAAGTCAGGTAGCGTGATGCCTCCAGCTTTGTTCTTTTGACTTAGGATTGTCTTGGAGATGCGGGCTCTTTTTTGGTTCCATATGAACTTTAAAGCAGTTTTTTCCAATTCTGTGAAGAAACTCATTGGTAGCTTGATGGGGATGGCATTGAATCTATAAATTACCTTGGGCAGTATGGCCATTTTCACGATATTGATTCTTCCTATCCATGAGCATGGTATGTTCTTCCATTTGTTTGTGTCCTCTTTTATTTCACTGAGCAGTGGTTTGTAGTTCTCCTTGAAGAGGTCCTTTACATCCCTTGTCAGTTGGATTCCTAGGTATTTTATTCTCTTTGAAGCAATTGTGAATGGAAGTTCATTCCTGATTTGGCTCTCTGTTTGTCTGTTACTGGTGTATAAGAATGCTTGTGATTTTTGCACATTAATTTTGTATCCTGAGACTTTGCTGAAGTTGCTTATCAGCTTAAGAGATTTTGGGCTGAGATGATGGGGTTTTCTAAATATACAATCATGTCATCTGCAAACAGGGACAGTTTGACTTCTTCTTTTCCTAACTGAATACCCTTGATTTCTTTCTCTTGCCTAATTGCCCTAGCCAGAACTTCCAACACTATGTTGAATAGGAGTGGTGAGAGAGGGCATCCCTGTCTTGTGCCAGTTTTCAAAGGGAATTTTTCCAGTTTTTGCCCATTCAGTATGATATTGGCTGTGGGTTTGTTATAAATAGCTCTTATTATTTTGAGGTAAGTTCCATCAATACCGAATTTATTGAGTGTTTTTAGCATGAAGGGCTGTTGAATTTTGTCAAAAGCCTTTTCTGCATCTATTGAGATAATCATGTGGTTCTTGTCTTTGGTTCTGTTTATATGCTGGATTATGTTTATTGATTTGCGAATGTTGAACCAGCCTTGCATCCCAGGGATGAAGCCCACTTGATCATGGTGGATAAGCTTTTTGATGTGTTGCTGAATCCGGTTTGCCAGTATTTTATTGAGGATTTTTGCATCGATGTTCATCAGGGATATTGGTCTAAAATTCTCTTTTTTTGTTGTGTCTCTGCCAGGCTTTGGTATCAGAATGATGTTGGCCTCATAAAATGAGTTAGGGAGGATTCCCTCTTTTTCTATTGATTGGAATAGTTTCAGAAGGAATGGTACCAACTCCTCCTTGTACCTCTGGTAGAATTCAGCTGTGAATCCATCTGGTCCTGGACTTTTTTTGGTTGGTAGGCTATTAATTATTGCCTCAATTTCAGAGCCTGCTATTGGTCTATTCAGGGATTCAACTTCTTCCTGGTTTAGTCTTGGAAGAGTGAAAGTGTCCAGGAAATTATCCATTTCTTCTAGATTTTCCAGTTTATTTGCGTAGAGGTGTTTATAGTATTCTCTGATGGTAGTTTGTATTTCTGTGGGGTCGGTGGTGATATCCCCTTTATCATTTTTTATTGCGTCGATTTGATTCTTCTCTCTTTTCTTCTTTATTAGTCTTGCTAGTGGTCTGTCAATTTTGTTGATCTTTTCAAAAAACCAACTCCTGGATTCATTGATTTTTTGGAGAGTTTTTTGTGTCTCTATCTCTTTCAGTTCTGCTCTGATCTTAGTTATTTCTAGCCTTCTGCTAGCTTTCGGATGTGTTTGCTCTTGCTTCTCTAGTTCTTTTAATTGCGATGTTAGAGTGTCAATTTTACATCTTTCCTGCTTTCTCTTGTGGGCATTTAGTGCTATAAATTTCCCTCTACACACTGCTTTAAATGTGTCCCAGAGATTCTGGTATGTTGTATCTTTGTTCTCATTGGTTTGAAAGAACATCTTTATTTCTGCCTTCATTTCGTTATGCACCCAGTAGTCATTCAGGAGCAGGTTGTTCAGTTTCCATATAGTTGAGCGGTTTTGATTGAGTTTCTTAGTCCTGAGTTCTAGTTTGATTGCAGTGTGATCTGAGAGACAGTTTGTTATAATTTCTGTTCTTGTACATTTGCTGAGGAGTGCTTTACTTCCAATTACGTGGTCGATTTTGGAGTAAGTACGATGTGGTGCTGAGAAGAATGTATATTCTGTTGATTTGGGGTGGAGAGTTCTATAGATGTCTATGAGGTCTGCTTGCTGCAGAGATGAGTTCAATTCCTGGATATCCTTGTTAACTTTCTGTCTCGTTGATCTGTCTAATGTTGACAGTGGAGTGTTGAAGTCTCCCATTATTATTGTATGGGAGTCTAAGTCTCTTTGTAAGTCTCTAAGGACTTGCTTTATGAATCTGGGTGCTCCTGTATTGGGTGCATATATATTTAGGATAGTTAGCTCTTCCTGTTGAATTGATCCCTTTACCATTATGTAATGGCCTTCTTTGTCTCTTTTGATCTTTGATGGTTTAAAGTCTGTTTTATCAGAGACTAGTATTGCAACCCCCGCTTTTTTTTGTTCTCCATTTGCTTGGTAAATCTTCCTCCATCCCTTTATTTTGAGCCTATGTATGTCTCTGCGTGTGAGATGGGTCTCCTGAATACAGCAGACTGATGGGTCTTGACTCTTTATCCAGTTTGCCAGTCTGTGTCTTTTAATTGGACCATTTAGTCCATTTACATTTAAGGTTAAGATTGTTATGTGTGAACTTGATCCTGTCATTATGATATTAACTGGTTATTTTGCTCGTTAGTTGATGCAGTTTCTTCCTAGCCTCGATGGTCTTTACATTTTGGCATGTTTTTGCAATGGCTGGTACCGGTTGTTCCTTTTCATATTTAGTGCTTCCTTCAGGGTCTCTTGTAAGGCAGGCCTAGTGGTGACAAAATCTCTAAGCATTTGCTTATCTGTAAAGGATTTTATTTCTCCTTCACTTATGAAACTTTGTTTGGCTGGATATGAAATTCTGGGTTGAAAATTCTTTTCTTTAAGAATGTTGAATATGGGCCCCCACTCTCTTCTGGCTTGGAGAGTTTCTGCCGAGAGATCTGCTGTTAGTCTGATGGGCTTCCCTTTGTGGGTAACCCGACCTTTCTCTCTGGCTGCCCTTAAGATTTTTTCCTTCATTTCAACTTTGGTGAATCTGGCAATTATGTGTCTTGGAGTTGCTCTTCTCGAGGAGTATCTTTGTGGCGTTCTCTGTATTTCCTGGATTTGAATGTTGGCCTGCCCTACTAGGTTGGGGAAGTTCTCCTGGATGATATCCTGAAGAGTGTTTTCCAACTTGGTTCCATTTTCCCCCTCACTTTCAGGCACCCCAATCAGACGTAGATTTGGTCTTTTTACATAATCCCATACTTCTTGCAGGCTTTGTTCATTTCTTTTTCTTCTTTTTTCTTTTGGTTTCTCTTCTCGCTTCATTTCATTCATTTGATCCTCAATCGCAGATACTCTTTCTTCCAGTTGATCGAGTCGGTTACTGAAGCTTGTGCATTTGTCACGTATTTCTCGTGTCATGGTTTTCATATCTTTCATTTCATTTATGACCTTCTCTGCATTAATTACTCTAGCCATCAATTCTTCCACTTTTTTTTCAAGATTTTTAGTTTCTTTGCGCTGGGTACGTAATTCCTCCTTTAGCTCTGAGAAATTTGATGGACTGAAGCCTTCTTCTCTCATCTTGTCAAAGTCATTCTCCGTCCAGCTTTGATCCGTTGCTGGCGATGAGCTGCGCTCCTTTGCCGGGGGAGATGCGCTCTTATTTTTTGAATTTCCAGCTTTTCTGCCCTGCTTTTTCCCCATCTTTGTGGTTTTATCTGTCTCTGGTCTTTGATGATGGTGATGTACTGATGGGGTTTTGGTGTAGGTGTCCTTCCTGTTTGATAGTTTTCCTTCTAACAGTCAGGACCCTCAGCTGTAGATCTGTTGGAGATTGCTTGAGGTCCACTCCAGACCCTGTTTGCCTGGGTATCAGCAGCAGAGGCTGCAGAAGATAGAATATTTCTGAACAGCGAGTGTACCTGTCTGATTCTTGCTTTGGAAGCTTCCTCTCAGGGGTGTACTCCACCCTGTGAGGTGTGGGGTGTCAGACTGCCCCTAGTGGGGGATGTCTCCCAGTTAGGCTACTCAGGGGTCAGGGACCCACTTGAGCAGGGAGTCTGTCCCTTCTCAGATCTCAACCTCCGTGTTGGGAGATCCACTGCTCTCTTCAAAGCTGTCAGACAGAGTCGTTTGCGTCTGCAGAGGTTTCGGCTGTGTTTGTTATTGCCCTGTCCCCAGAGGTGGAGTCTACAGTGACAGGCAGGTTTCCTTGAGCTGCTGTGAGCTCCACCCAGTTCGAGCTTCCCAGCAGCTTTGTTTACCTACTTAAGCCTCAGCAATGGCGGGCGCCCCTCCCCCAGCCTCGCTGCTGCCGTGCCGGTAGATCACAGACTGCTGTGCTAGCAATGAGGGAGGCTCCGTGGGTGTGGGACCCTCCCGGCCAGGTGTGGGATATGATCTCCTGGTGTGCCTGTTTGCTTAAAGCGCAGTATTGGGGTGGGAGTTACCCGATTTTCCAGGTGTTGTGTGTCTCAGTTCCCCTGGCTAGGAAAAGGGATTCCCTTCCCCCTTGCGCTTCCCAGGTGAGGCAATGCCTCGCCCTGCTTCAGCTCTCGCTGGTCGGGCTGCAGCAGCTGACCAGCACCGATCGTCCGGCACTCCCCAGTGAGATGAACCCAGTACCTCAGTTGAAAATGCAGAAATCACCGGTCTTCTGTGTCGCTCGCGCTGGGAGTTGGAGACTGGAGCTGTTCCTATTCGGCCATCTTGCTCCGCCCCCCGTTTTCTTTCTTTGTTATGTCCTTTCCTGGTTTTGGTATTAGGGTGATACTGGCTACATAGAATGATTTGGGGAGGACTTGTTTTTTACTCTATCTTTTGGAATAGTTTCAGTACAATCGCTACCAATTCTTCTTTGAATATCTGGCAGAATTCAGTTGTGAATTCTGGTTTTGATATTAGGGTGATACTGGCTTCATAGAATGATTTGCAGAGGATTGTTTTTACTGTCTTTTGGAACAGTTTCAGTAGAATAGTTACCAATTCTTCTTTGAATATCTGGCAGAATTCAACCGTGACTCCATCTGGTCTTGCGCTATTTTTTGTTGGCATTTTTTAAGTTACTGATTCAATCTTGCTGCTTGTTATTTGTTTGTTAAGGGCATGTATTCCTTCCTGACTTAATCTAGTAGGGTTGTATGTTTCCAGGAATTTATCAATTTCCTCTCTATTTTCTAGTTTGTGTGTGTAAAGGTGTTCATAGTAGTCTTGAATAATCTTCTGTATTTCTGCAGTATTGGTTGTAATGTCTCTAGTTTCGTTTCTAATTTAGCTTATTTGAATTTTCTCTCTTCTTGGTTAATCAAACTAATAGTTTATCAATTTTGTTTATCTTTTCAAATAACCAACTTTGTTTTATTTAAATTTTGTATTTTTGCTTCAGTTTAATTTAGTACTGCTCTAATCATTATTTCTTTTATTCTGCTGGCTTTGAGTTTAGTTTGTTTCTGTTTCTCTGGTTCTTTAAGGTATAACAGGTTATCAATTTGTGCTCTTTCAGACCTTTTGATGTAGACATTTAATGCTATAAACTTTCTTCTTAGCACTGCTTTTGCTGTATCCCAGATGTTTTGATAACCTGCATCAATATTATCATTGATTTCAAAGAATTTTTAAATTTTCATCCTGATTTTTTTGTTAACCCCAAATAATTAAATATCATATTATTTAATTTCCGTATATTTGAGAGTTTTAAGAATTCCTTTTGAAGTTGATTTCCAGTTTTATTTCACTGTGGTCTGAGAAGATGTTTGATATGCTTTTTCTCTTAAGTTTACTGAGATGTGTTTTGTGGCTTATCATATGTTCTACCTTAGATAATATTCCATATGCTGATAAGAAACATGTAAACTCTGCATTATGTGGAAAGAATGTTCTGTAAACATCTGTCACGTCCATTTGTTCTACAGTATAGTTTACGTCCATTATACCTTTGTTGACTTTCTGTCTTGATAATCTGTCTAGTGCTTTCAGTGGAGTATTGAAGTCCGCCACTATTATTGTGTTGCTATTTATCTCTTTCTTTGGTCTAGTAGTTACATATCTCCAGTTCAGAACTTTATTAAAAAGTACAGATGTTAGATTTAACCACAAATTGAAAACTCTAAGTGAATGTTTCACCAGCTCCTGAAGAACTCTGTGCACAAAACTCAATTCATTGTCTCTTTTTTCATATTTGTTATTGCTGTTTTTCCTTTTGTAAAATGACATCTCAACCTATCAAACTTCCCAAGTTACAGACCTTCAATTCATTATTGACTGATTTTCTCCTCATCTAATGCATTTTTAAAACTATTCCTTTAATTGAGAAAAGTTAAGAAAAGGTAACAATTCTAACCATTAACTCTTTGTTCAGTTAATGATCATATAACTCAACCTGCTACTGGAGCCCTAACTTCAAATTTCCAACTTTAAAGCATTTTTCAAGTTGATCTCTACATGATATCTCCAAGGCACCAATATTCTTGAAATTCCTATCCAGCCCTGTAGTCACTTAACATATTTCCATCACCCTACAACTGGACTATGCAGGTCACAAATGGTTTGATTAGGTGGCCCTTTGTGTTCTCATCTTCTATAAAATAACTCTACTTTTATTAATTACTAATTATCCTTTCATTCCCCACTGGAAAGTGAGTGGGGTGGGTGTGTGTGTGTGTCTGGGTGTGTGTGTGTGTTTGTGTGAGAGAGAGAGAGAGACAGAGAGGAAAACAACACTCAGTGCAGGGGAAGTTTTGCCTTGACCAAGCTTATGTTCCTAGCACCATCTCAATATCTAAAATATAACCATGCTCTGGATTATCTGTTGTCTAATTGGTACCATCACCTGGGGCCATCACCAGATCTTTTTAAGTCACTTTACATTAAAACATGAAAATTCAATTTCCCAGAATTTCTATCCCTGTATTTTCAGGATAGAATTTGGCAAAGAGGAAAGAAAGTCATGGGAAATTGGAAAGATAAGCAAGAAGTAAAGCTATTATTTTCCGAGGTAGTTTCAGCTAGGTATAAGGACATATTGAAATTTCACAGACACTTCTATGGGTATGTTTGAGCACCTTTCATTTGGTGCTGCAGACTGAAATACTTAATGGGAGTTTTCTCAAAAATTTTTGAGAATTTTATTATTTTCGGAAAAGCAGTAATTCAGGCTGAGATTTTTCAGAATCTAGTTCCACGACCTGGAGGCTGCTGCTTCCATGATTTTTCTTAATCCAAGCCTTTATATATTTTCTTCACACATGATTTTTTTTTAAGCTATGCTTCTTACATTCTTGTAAGATTTTCAGTAACCAGTTTCTCTTTACTGTAAAATAAGTAGAGGGCTCAATTATCCTCATTGAGCATGGGCTGATAAAAAATATTTCTCAAAAAATACTTTTACATTAACTAAATTATCTGAATCCTGTCAAATGTTTGAACTTATTATTGGCATTGGTGTATGATTAATTCAGAGATGGTAAGAATTTTTTAGATATGTATGCATGTTTATGTGGCTAGACAAAAATAAAGGACAAGTTAAAAATCTTTAAATATTAATTTCTTATTGGACACTCAAAACCAAAAATAAAATTTACTTTAGTCCGTAGATAAATTGAAGTATTGATGAAATTGCATAAGAAATTTTAACCAACAATTTCTGCCATTTCCTGCTCAGGCATTGAAACTCCATCATTCAGACTGAATCTAATATTTTATTTTATTTTATTTTAAATTCTGGGATACCTGTGTAGGTTTGTTACATAGGTAAACATGTGCCATGGTGGTTTGCTGCACCTATCAACACATCACCTAGGTATTAAGCCAAGCATGCATTAGCTCTTTTTCCTAATTATCTCCCCACCTCCCACCCTCCCCCGAGACGTCCTAGTGTGTGTTTATCCCCTTCCCATGTCCATGTGTTCTCATTGTTCAGCTCCCACTTATAAGTGAGAATATGCAGTGTTTGGTTTTCTGTTCCTGTGTTAGTTTTCTGAGGATAATAGCTTCCAGATCCATCCATGTCCCTGCAAAAAACATAATCTCCTTCCTTTTTATGGCTGCATAGTATTCCATGGTATATGTGTACCACATTTTCTTTATTCAGTCTATTGTTGATAGGCATTTGGGTTGATTTCATGCCTTTGCTCTTGTGAATAGTGCTGCAATGAACATACTTGTGCATATATCTTTATATGATTTCTATTTCTTTGAGTATATACCCAGAAATGGGATTGCTGGGTTAATGGTATTTCTGGTCCTGGGTCTTTGAGGAATCACAACACTGTCTTCCACAATGGTTGAACTAATTTTCATTCCCACCAACAGTGTAAAGCGTTAAATTAAGTCTAATATTATACAACTGTTTTCATTAAGAATAAACATGCAATACATAGTATATAACAAAGTGTTATGAAATTATATATTATTTTCATATTGTATGAAGTTTTATATTGTGACAATTTCAATTTCACTATCACTGCCATAATTTGGAGGACAATTATTTATTTATATTTACTATTAATGATTCAACTTTAGACATTGTTAGGCATGGAAGGCAGAATAATGCTTTTTCTCACCTCCCAAAATGTTCACATCTTAAAATCTAGAACCAGTGAATGTGTTAGTCTCATACCAAAAGAGAATTAAGCTTGAAGGTAGAATTAGGGTTGGTAATCAGCTGAGCCTTATATTGGGTTATGTCTTACGTTATCTAGGTAGTACCAGTGTAATCACAGGGATCCTTATAAATGCATAAGGCTTTAGATAACTTTGAGAGAGTCAGAGGCATGGCAGCATGAGAAGGACACTGCCTGTCTGTTGACTTTGGAGATGAGGGATGAGACCACAAGCAACAAAATGTCATTGGCCCTTAGAATCTGGAAGATGAACAAAAGTTTCTTCTCTAGAGCCTCCAGAGTAAATGCAGCCCTCTTTAGACATTAAATTTAGCCCAGCTAGGCCCATTTTAGATGTCTGACCTCCAAAACATTTAGATAATCAATTTGTATTGTTTGTTATAACCTTTTATAGTAACTATAAGAAACTAATAAACTAAGATTCATTCAGAGTGCATAAAACCACATACATCAGCCACCAATAACATTTAGGTGCTTTTAAAGCCATGAAGTATTTAAGACACATAAAATATAGCCAATACAGATCAATAAAAGGCATCATCAAATATAGCACATGGCCTCTTAGGTTAGTAATTTCTCCTAATGTGCATAGATGGTTAAAATGATATACTACTCTCTCATATTGAAGAATGAAATTGGTTTCAGTGTGAGTGGACAAAAAACATGTCATTTCAAAATTGTATACTTTTTAAACATACATTTTTAGAAAAAATGAATAACTGTCACTCACTTTTTGAAAATAACATATATCTGAAAATGAAATAATTACAGACACACTAATTTTAAAGAAATTAATTTCTTCATTATGTGCCTAAAATTATCATATCTTCTTATTAAAACTGATATCATATCTTCTTATTAAAGTTATTGAGATAATATCATTAAATGTCGATTTTACACATGCTGCATTTGTATGTACACACATATGTGTGTATGACCAACAGGAGTAACATTTTTGGAACTAATCTATGTCCACTACCCAATTTTTGACACATAGCCAAATTTGTAAATAGAGAAAAAATATATGAATGAAATAAACAGTGTGTGATTATAAGCACCTTCAGTCTAAAAACACAATGTTGCAGAAAAACATACCACACGTTTGCATTATAAGGGAAATGTTCCACTATAGCAGAATTAGTGTTTCAGAGGCATGTTCAATTCATTAGATGGGGACTGTAATAATAAAAATAAAAATATATGACTAAATACATAGAAATGGTGCTCTATAACTTAATAGGAGATGCTTTCATAAACTTTATCTTATAAAAATCTCATTAGCCAATTTACACGATCTTCCAAAAGCCATGTGGCAGTGACCTTACAGAAAGCAAAGAATCTAGTCTGTATACTAATCTTTACATATCAGCTTTTATTATGATTGCTGTAACTCACATCTATTATTACTAAACAATATCAATTAAAGATATAGATTATTTGCCATACGCAATTTTGTAAAAGAAGGCAAACCGGATTCATTAAATGTAACTTCAGAGTTCTAAAATAATGTATTTCCTAATTTAATGAAACCTAGAAATTTCTTCCTTTCTTAGGTATGATTTTTGCCATGTCATGTATTTCTTAAAAATACCATCTCAGGAACAAATTTTATTTTCAGCACTCTTGAAACTGTTTTGAACAAAATATCATCATTCTAATCTGAGGTCTATTTACCTCTTCATCACAGCTCTCGCCAGTGTCCCCTCTCAGACTCTGCACTTCCTCCACAGGAATGTCTACTGGGAACCTAAATTCATGATATTTGCATTCACCTCTTACACGTGGTCTACTAAAACACTTATACATCACTTGTATGTATTCTTCATATGAATATGCTTAGAAAATATTTTACTAGCACTATTTATATTTTTTCTTATATCATTATATTTAGTCACAACAATATCTACCAATTCTTCTAATGCTTTCTTATATCTCCTAGGAGATTCTACCCCTGACACTGGAGATACATCCCTGATAGGCTTCCTTAAAACTGTTTAGGAGAATTCATCATTGCTTTATTTTATGACTCTGGATATCTTGGATTAAAAACAACATAGGCATTTGATTTATTAGAAATTCTTAATAAACTTTAATTTCATGAATAGAGTGAGTGATTGTAAACATGCCACTAATGCTTTGAATATTTAAAATTCTAATTTAAAGAGAATTTTATAAGCTTCCTCTTTGCTCTGAAAAAAATATCACGAAAGCTTTCTCATGAAAAAAAAAAAAAAAAAAAAAAAAAGATGTGTAAGGATTGAGACCAAACCAAGACAAATTTTCTAATATATGCATTTTATCTGACTATCTTTTAAATAACTAAAACAATATTATCTGTACTAACAATTTTCCTAATATGTTCTACAGCACAAGATAATTCTTGGGGATCTTGGAGCATAAGCCACAAGCCTATAGGGAGAATAAAAGAATTGAGTGGATTTATCCTTACTAGACAAGATTGAAGGAAATTTAATGAGTAGCTAGGGAGGATCAGCCCTATTTCCATTTTTATTCTGTTGCCTATTAGCATTTACTTCATATTGAAACTTTCAGAGTAGTTCTACCAAGATTTTCCACTTTATGTTTATGTTAGTTGCTTCAACTCTTTATAGTTAATATTAAGAAAAGATTCAAATAGAATAAAAACAATATCGACAACTAACTCCAACCCTTAGAAAGCTTTAAATGAATGTCACATTTACCTCAGGGGCGAGACAGATGAAAAAAAACAAGGTTTCTATTTTTATATCACTACTGACAAGGACAAAAAGATATCTCTTAAAATCTCCTCTGCTTCTTTACTATCTTTTATTTCTGTTTTCCTTCATTCTTCAGTCAAAAACCTACTAAATATTGGATTAAAAGAAAGAAAAAAAATCAAATAAAACAATTTTAGGAGGTCAACAGGATCATAACAAGATATGGCAAAGAAAGCAAGCAGAATTGTGCAGCAGGAAGTTCTACCAGAAGAGTCAAAGCACAGGCATTACATGATGGGATAGCGTGAGTTAAAGGGAAGTGCTTACAAGAAAGAAACTTCTTAAGAGTTTGTTTTAGAATAAGACATGATTTACTTTGACATGGAAATCTAAACAGAGAATCTAAGACAGGAGGACAGAATCCATAATTGAACAGTTTTTCCACCCTAAAGCACTGTTTAATTTCATGGATGATTTAAATGTCTTATTTCAAACATTTATTTAATTCCCCTAGAAAGTTACTTGTCTATAATATATCTGTGCCTGTTAACATGAACAAATAGCGAACTACAAAGGTTGGTTGCATATACAATAATTAAAACAGAGGTAATTTTAGTTTACTTCAAGATAGATGATTTCAGTTATGATAGCGTTAATATACCTGCAGTTAAGAATGAAGCAACATGTATTTTTGACAGTTCTAAGGGCATTTTAGTAAGCATGATTTGCATCATTAGCATCATATTTTTAAAGCTTAAATTGAACAGGAAATTCATAAAACCTTCCTTTTAATAAACACATATAATGTGGTTAACCATATACTCAAAATATATGCCTAATTTTCTTAACTTTTATCTATATATTTCACTTCTATTATGGAATGAGAATATTACAGGTGGGAAGTGAATTAAAATTTTTATTGTTGTATAATAATAATTTTTGTTGTACTTTTACCCTATTTTAGGTCCTAGAGAAAAAAATACAAATAGTATTCTAATAATAAATAGCAATAATTTTGCTTCCAAGAAATATCTTATATTTGATTTCTCATCTCTTCATTTCCATTTGTTGAGGAAGCTTTTCATTAAACTAAAATATGTGTTAAGAAAAGTACATAAAACTTATATGTGCAGACTGATGTATTTTCATAAAATAAATACACATACTTGTGTCACTATTATCTAGATAAAAAATTAGAATATTACCAGAACCATAGACACTAATGATTCTTTCTCTAAACACTACCTAAAATTCCAATCACAAGCATTCTTCTGATTGTCATCAAAACAGATTAATTTTGTCATTTTATTTATGTAAATGGAGTCATACAGAGTATACCATTATGTATCTAGCAGTTTTTACACAATTCTATTATGTGAAATTTTTATGGAAAGAGTTTTCAAAGTGTTTTTACTAATATATGATATCTCCTGTGTATGATTTCCTGTTGCTCTCCTCTTTCATCCAAAATTATTACTTTCCATCTTTTTAAACTTTAGTCATTCTGGTAGGAGCATTTCACCACGACTAAATTAAAATAAAATTCATGGTGAAATGCTCCTACCAGAATGACTAAAATATAAAGAAGAACTATGTGAGTAATTCATAAAGAAAAAAAGGTTTAACTTACTCACAGTTCTACAGGGCTGGCGAGGCCTCGGGACACTTTTAATCATGGTGGGTGGCAAAGGAGAACATCTTGCATGGAAGCAGGAGTGAGAGAGAGTTGAGAAGTGCAACATGTTTAAACCATCAGATCTCGTGAGAATTCACTATCACAAGAGCAGCAAGGGGGAAACTGTCACCATGATCCAATCACTTCTAGCCAGGTGCCTCTCTCGGCATATGGGGATTACAATTTGAGATGAAATTTGGATGGGGCACAGAGACAAACCATATTATTTTCTGCCGGCCCATCCCAATCACATGTGACTTTCACATTTCAAAACACAATTATGCATTCCTAACAGTCCCTTAAAGTCTTACCTTCTTCCAGCATTAACCCAAAAGTTCAATTCTGAAGTCTCATCTGAGACAAAGCAAGTCCCTTCTACCTATGAGCCTGTAAAATCAAAAGTAAGTTAGTTACTTTCAAGGTACAATGGGGGCACAGGCAATGGGTAAATGCTTCCATTCCAAATGGGAGAAATTGGCCAAAACAAAGGGACTACAGACCCCATGCAGGTCTGAAATCCAGCAGGGCAGTCATTACATGTAAAGCTCCAAAATAATCTCCCTTGACTCCATGTCTCACATTCAGGGAATGCTGATGCAAGAGGTAGTCTTACAAGGCATTAGGCTCTGGAGGGTACAACTGTGGCTCTGGAGGGTACAACCTCCGTGGCTGCCTTAATGAGCTGGTGTTGAAAGCTTGAGGTTTTTCCTGGCACTTGGTGCAAGCTGTCAGTGGATCTGTCATCCTGGGGTCTGGAGGACAGTAGCCCTCTTCTCAAAATTTCACTAGGCAGTGCCCCAGTGGAGATTCTCTATGGGAGCGCCAACCCCACATTTTCCCCTCTTCATTGCTCTAGGAGAGGTTCTCCATTAGGGCTCCATCCCTGCAGCAGACTGCTGTCTGGACATCCAGACATTTCATACATCCTCTAAAATACAGGCAAAGCTGCCAGGGTTTAGGGCTTGAACCCTCTGAAGCAAATGGCTCAAGCTGTACCTTGGCCTCTTTCAGTCATGGCTGGAGCTGGAGTGGCTGGGACAAGGGACACCATGTCCCAAGGCTGCACAGAGCAGCAGGACCCTGTGCGCAGCCCACAAAATCATTTTTCCCTCCTAGGCCTCCAGGGCTATGATGAAGGGACTGCTGTGAAGTTGCATGAAACGTCCTGGGGACATTTCCCCATTATCTTGGCTATTAACATTTGGCTTCTCTTTGCCTATGCAAATGTCTGCAGCTGGTGGCTTAAATTTCTCCTGCAAATTTTTCAAACTTTTATGCTCTGCTTTTCTTTTAAACATAAGTTCCAATTTCAGACCATTTCATTGTGAATGTGTATGACTATGCTTTCAGAAAAAAACAGGTTGCATCTCGAACGCTTTGCTGCTTAGAAATTTCATCTGCCAGATACACGAAATTATCTCTCTCAAGTTCAAAGTTCTACAGATCTCTAGGGCAGGGCAAAATGTTCCAGTCTCTGTGCTAAAGCATAGTGAAAGTGATCTTTACTCTAGTTTCCAATATGTTCTTCATCTCCATCTGAGACCACTTCTGCCTGGACATCATTGTCCGTATCATTATCAACATTTTGGTCAAATCTATTCAACAAGTCTCTAGGAACTTCCAAATGTTCCCACATCTTCCTGACTTCTTTTGAGCCCTCCAAACTGTTCCAACCTCTGCCTATTACTCAAGTCCAAAGTAGCTTTCACATTTTCAGCTATCTTTATAGCAGTGCCTCACTCTTCCGGTACCACTTTTCTGTATTAGTCCATTTGCACACTACTATAAGGAACTATTTGAGACTAGACAATTTACAAAGAAATGAGGTTTAATTAACTCACAGTTCTACATGGCTTGTGAGGTCTCTGGAAGCTTGCAATCATGGCAGTAGGTGAAGGGAAATCAAGACACCTCTTAAGTGGTGGCATGAGAGAGAGGGAGGGAAAGCAAGGGAGAATGTGCCACATTTTAAACCATCAGATCTCATGGAAACTCACTCACTGTCACAAGAACAGCATGGAGGAAATCCCCTCATGATCCATTCGCCTCCCACCAGGTCCCTCCCTTGACACATGGGGATTACAGTTAGAGATGTAATTTGGATGGGAACACAGAGCCAAACCATATCAATATACAAATGAAGATGAATAACTGGTCATTTCCGTTTTGATTATTCAAATATTGTGAAGTGTTCATTCAAATCTTCTTTCCTCTGCTATTCTTTTATTGGTTGGTTGTTTTTGCTGTGATTTGAAGAAGTTTTGTTATGTTTTTTGCATATTAAAACTCTGTCAGTTATATATATATTGAATACTTCTCTTATATTAAGATGTGCCTTTTCACTCTTTTGATGATCCTTTTTTATTAACAAATAGTCAATTTAATGTAATTTATTCTGTTCTACTTTTATATTATGATTAAGGGACTTTTGTGTCCTATTTTACAAAATATTGACTTACCACAAACTTGTAACAATATTTTTCTATTAGCTTCTGAAAGCTTTTGGTGTACTGCTTTTCGCATTTAGATAAATAGTAGATGTTGACTTTTTTTTTTTAATTAATTTATTTTTTTTTTGAGACGGAGTCTTGCTCTGTTGCCCAGACTGGAGTACAATGGTGCAGTCTCTGCTCACTGTAAGCTCCGCCTCATGGGTTCAAGCCATTCTCTTGCTTCAGCCTCCCTAATAGCTGGGACTATAGGCACCCGCCACCACTCCTGGCTAATATTTATTTATTTATTTCTTTATTTATTTATTTAATTTTTAGTACAGACTGGATTTCTTTTTTTTTTTTTTTTTTATTTATTTTTTTTAATTTATTTATTATTATTATACTTTTAAGTTGTAGGGTACATGTGCATAACGTGCAGGTTTGTTACATATGTATACTTGTGCCTTGTTGCTGTGCTGCACCCATCAACTCGTCATTTACATCAGGTATAACTCCCAATGCAATCCCTCCCCCCTCCCCCCTCCCCCCTCCCCCCCCTCCCCCCCCTACCCCCCTCCCCCCTCCCCCCTCCCCATGATAGGCCCCGGTGTGTGATGTTCCCCTTCCTGAGTCCAAGTGATCTCATTGTTCAGTTCCCACCTATAAGTGAGAACATGCGGTGTTTGGTTTTCTGTTCTTGTGATAGTTTGCTAAGAATGATGGTTTCCAGCTGCATCCATGTCCCCACAAAGGACACAAACTCATCCTTTTTGATGGCTGCATAGTATTCCATGGTGTATATGTGCCACATTTTCTTAATCCAATCTGTCACTGATGGACATTTGGGTTGATTCCAAGTCTTTGCTATTGTGAATAGTGCTGCAATAAACATACGTGTGCATGTGTCTTTATAGCAGCATAATTTATAATCCTTTGGGTATATACCCAGTAATGGGATGGCTGGGTCATATGGTACATCTAGTTCTAGATGCTTGAGGAATCGCCATACTGTTTTCCATAATGGTTGAACTAGTTTACAATCCCACCAACAGTGTAAAAGTGTTCCTATTTCTCCACATCCTCTCCAGCACCTGTTGTTTCCTGACTTTTTAATGATCGCCATTCTAACTGGTGTGAGATGGTATCTCATTGTGGTTTTGATTTGCATTTCTCTGATGGCCAGTGATGATGAGCATTTTTTCATGTGTCTGTTGGCTGTATGAATGTCTTCTTTTGAGAAATGTCTGTTCATATCCTTTGCCCACTTTTTGATGGGGTTGTTTGTTTTTTTCTTGTAAATTTGTTTGAGTTCTTTGTAGGTTCTGGATATTAGCCCTTTGTCAGATGAGTAGATTGCAAAAATTTTCTCCCATTCTGTAGGTTGCCTGTTCACTCTGATGGTAGTTTCTTTTGCTGTGCAGAAGCTCTTTAGTTTAATGAGATCCCATTTGTCAATTTTGGCTTTTGCTGCCGTTGCTTTTGGTGTTTTAGACATGAAGTCTTTGCCCATGCCTATGTCCTGAATGGTACTACCTAGGTTTTCCTCTAGGATTTTTATGGTATTAGGTCTAACATTTAAGTCTCTAATCCATCTTGAATTAATTTTCGTATAAGGAGTAAGGAAAGGATCCAGTTTCAGCTTTCTACTTACGGCTAGCCAATTTTCCCAGCACCATTTATTAAATAGGGAATCCTTTCCCCATTTCTTGTTTCTCTCAGGTTTGTCAAAGATAAGATGGCTGTAGATGTGTGGTATTATTTCTGAGGACTCTGTTCTGTTCCATTGGTCTATATCTCTGTTTTGGTACCAGTACCATGCTGTTTTGGTTACTGTAGCCTTGTAGTATAGTTTGAAGTCAGGTAGCGTGATGCCTCCAGCTTTGTTCTTTTGACTTAGGATTGTCTTGGAGATGCGGGCTCTTTTTTGGTTCCATATGAACTTTAAAGCAGTTTTTTCCAATTCCGTGAAGAAACTCGTTGGTAGCTTGATGGGGATGGCATTGAATCTATAAATAACCTTGGGCAGTATGGCCATTTTCACGATATTGATTCTTCCTATCCATGAGCATGGTATGGTTCTTCCATTTGTTTGTGTCCTCTTTGATTTCACTGAGCAGTGGTTTGTAGTTCTCCTTGAAGAGGTCCTTTACATCCCTTGTAAGTTGGATTCCTAGGTATTTTATTCTCTTTGAAGCAATTGTGAATGGAAGTTCATTCCTGATTTGGCTCTCTGTTTGTCTGTTACTGGTGTATAAGAATGCTTGTGATTTTTGCACATTAATTTTGTATCCTGAGACTTTGCTGAAATTGCTTATCAGCTTAAGGAGATTTTGGGCTGAGACAATGGGGTTTTCTAAATATACAATCATGTCATCTGCAAAGAGGGACAATTTGACTTCTTCTTTTCCTAACTGAATACCCTTGATTTCTTTCTCTTGCCTAATTGCCCTAGCCAGAACTTCCAACACTATGTTGAATAGGAGTGGTGAGAGAGGGCATCCCTGTCTTGTGCCAGTTTTCAAAGGGAATTTTTCCAGTTTTTGCCCATTCAGTATGATATTGGCTGTGGGTTTGTCATAGATAGCTCTTATTATTTTGAGGTACGTTCCATCAATACCGAATTTATTGAGCGTTTTTAGCATGAAGGGCTGTTGAATTTTGTCAAAAGCCTTTTCTGCATCTATTGAGATAATCATGTGGTTCTTGTCTTTGGTTCTGTTTATATGCTGGATTATGTTTATTGATTTGCGAATGTTGAACCAGCCTTGCATCCCAGGGATGAAGCCCACTTGATCATGGTGGATAAGCTTTTTGATGTGTTGCTGAATCCGGTTTGCCAGTATTTTATTGAGGATTTTTGCATCGATGTTCATCAGGGATATTGGTCTAAAATTCTCTTTTTTTGTTGTGTCTCTGCCAGGCTTTGGTATCAGAATGATGTTGGCCTCATAAAATGAGTTAGGGAGGATTCCCTCTTTTTCTATTGATTGGAATAGTTTCAGAAGGAATGGTACCAACTCCTCCTTGTACCTCTGGTAGAATTCAGCTGTGAATCCATCGGGTCCTGGACTTTTTGTTGGTTGGGTAGGCTATTAATTATTGCCTCAATTTCAGAGCCTACTATTGGTCTATTCAGGGATTCAACTTCTTCCTGGTTTAGTCTTGGAAGAGTGTAAGTGTCCAGGAAATTATCCATTTCTTCTAGATTTTCCAGTTTATTTGCGTAGAGGTGTTTATAGTATTCTCTGATGCTAGTTTGTATTTCTGTGGGGTCGGTGGTGATATCCCCTTTATCATTTTTAATTGCGTAGATTTGATTCTTCTCTCTTTTCTTCTTTATTAGTCTGGCTAGTGGTCTGTCAATTTTGTTGATCTTTTCAAAAAACCAACTCCTAGATTCATTGATTTTTTGGAGAGTTTTTTGTGTCTCTATCTCCTTCAGTTCTGCTCTGATCTTAGTTATTTCTTGCCTTCTGCTAGCTTTCGAATGTGTTTGCTCTTGCTTCTCTAGCTCTTTTAATTGTGATGTTAGAGTGTCAATTTTAGATCTTTCCTGCTTTCTCTTGTGGGCATTTAGTGCTATAAATTTCCCTCTACACACTGCTTTAAATGTGTCCCAGAGATTCTGGTATGTTGTATCTTTGTTCTCATTGGTTTCAAAGAACATCTTTATTTCTGCCTTCATTTCGTTATGTACCCAGTAGTCATTCAGGAGCAGGTTGTTCAGTTTCCATGTAGTTGAGCGGTTTTGATTGAGTTTCTTAGTCCTGAGTTCTAGTTTGATTGCACTGTGGTCTGAGAGACAGTTTGTTATAATTTCTGTTCTTGTACATTTGCTGAGGAGTGCTTTACTTCCAATTACGTGGTCGATTTTGGAGTAAGTACGATGTGGTGCTGAGAAGAATGTATATTCTGTTGATTTGGGGTGGAGAGTTCTGTAGATGTCTATTAGGTCTGCTTGCTGCAGAGATGAGTTCAATTCCTGGATATCCTTGTTAACTTTCTGTCTCGTTGATCTGTCTAATGTTGACAGTGGAGTGTTGAAGTCTCCCATTATTATTGTATGGGAGTCTAAGTCTCTTTGTAAGTCTCTAAGGACTTGCTTTATGAATCTGGGTGCTCCTGTATTGGGTGCGTATATATTTAGGATAGTTAGCTCTTCCTGTTGAATTGATCCCTTTACCATTATGTAATGGCCTTCTTTGTCTCTTTTGATCTTTGATGGTTTAAAGTCTGTTTTATCAGAGACTAGTATAGCAACCCCCGCTTTTTTTTGTTCTCCATTTGCTTGGTAAATCTTCCTCCATCCCTTTATTTTGAGCCTATGTATGTCTCTGCGTGTGAGATGGGTCTCCTGAATACAGCAGACTGATGGGTCTTGACTCTTTATCCAGTTTGCCAGTCTGTGTCTTTTAATTGGACCATTTAGTCCATTTACATTTAAGGTTAAGATTGTTATGTGTGAACTTGATCCTGCCATTATGATATTAACTGGTTATTTTGGTCGTTAGTTGATGCAGTTTCTTCCTAGCCTCGATGGTCTTTACATTTTGGCATGTTTTTGCAATGGCTGGTACCAGTTGTTCCTTTCCATGTTTAGTGCTTCCTTCAGGATCTCTTGTAAGGCAGGCCTAGTGGTGACAAAATCTCTAAGCATTTGCTTATCTGTAAAGGATTTTATTTCTCCTTCACTTATGAAACTTAGTTTGGCTGGATATGAAATTCTGGGTTTAAAATTCTTTTCTTTAAGAATGTTGAATATTGGCCCCCACTCTCTTCTGGCTTGGAGAGTTTCTGCCGAGAGATCTGCTGTTAGTCTGATGGGCTTCCCTTTGTGGGTAACCCGACCTTTCTCTCTGGCTGCTCTTAAGATTTTTTCCTTCATTTCAACTTTGGTGAATCTGGCAATTATGTGTCTTGGAGTTGCTCTTCTCGAGGAGTATCTTTGTGGCGTTCTCTGTATTTCCTGGATTTGAATGTTGGCCTGCCCTACTAGGTTGGGGAAGTTCTCCTGGATGATATCCTGAAGAGTGTTTTCCAACTTGGTTCCATTTTCCCCCTCACTTTCAGGCACCCCAATCAGACGTAGATTTGGTCTTTTTACATAATCCCATACTTCTTGCAGGCTTTGTTCATTTCTTTTTCTTCTTTTTTCTTTTGGTTTCTCTTCTCGCTTCATTTCATTCATTTGATCCTCAATCGCAGATACTCTTTCTTCCAGTTGATCGAGTCGGTTACTGAAGCTTGTGCATTTGTCACGTATTTCTCGTGTCATGGTTTTCATCTCTTTCATTTCGTTTAGGACCTTCTCTGCATTAATTACTCTAGCCATCAATTCTTCCACTTTTTTTTCAAGATTTTTAGTTTCTTTGCGCTGGGTACGTAATTCCTCCTTTAGCTCTGAGAAATTTGATGGACTGAAGCCTTCTTCTCTCATCTTGTCAAAGTCATTCTCCGTCCAGCTTTGATCCGTTGCTGGCGATGAGCTGCGCTCCTTTGCGGGGGGAGATGCGCTCTTATTTTTTGAATTTCCAGCTTTTCTGCCCTGCTTTTTCCCCATCTTTGTGGTTTTATCTGCCTCTGGTCTTTGATGATGGTGATGTACTGATGGGGTTTTGGTGTAGGTGTCCTTCCTGTTTGATAGTTTTCCTTCTAACAGTCAGGACCCTCAGCTGTAGGTCTGTTGGAGATTGCTTGAGGTCCACTCCAGACCCTGTTTGCCTGGGTATCAGCAGCAGAGGCTGCAGAAGATAGTATATTTCTGAACAGCGAGTGTACCTGTCTGATTCTTGCTTTGGAAGCTTCCTCTCAGGGGTGTACTCCACCCTGTGAGGTGTGGGGTATCAGACTGCCCCTAGTGGGGGATGTCTCCCAGTTAGGTTGCTCAGGGGTCAGGGACCCACTTGAGCAGGGAGTCTGTCCCTTCTCAGATCTCAACCTCCGTGTTGGGAGATCCACTGCTCTCTTCAAAGCTGTCAGACAGAGTCGTTTGCGTCTGCAGAGTTTTCTGCTGCTTTTGTTGTTGTATAGTTGTGCCCTGTCCCCAGAGGTGGAGTCTACAGAGACATGCAGGTTTCCTTGAGCTGCTGTGAGCTCCACCCAGTTCGAGCTTCCCAGCGGCTATGTTTACCTACTTAAGCCTCGGCAATGGCGGGCGCCCCTCCCCCAGCCTCGCTGCTGCCTTGCCGGTAGATCACGGACTGCTGTGCTAGCAATGAGGGAGGCTCCGTGGGTGTGGGACCCTCCCGGCCAGGCGTGGGATATGATCTCCTGGTGTGCCTGTTTGCTTAAAGCGCAGTATTGGGGTGGGAGTTACCCGATTTTCCAGGTGTTGTGTGTCTCAGTTCCCCTGGCTAGGAAAAGGGATTCCCTTCCCCCTTGCGCTTCCCAGGTGAGGCAATGCCTCGCCCTGCTTCAGCTCTCGCTGGTCGGGCTGCAGCAGCTGACCAGCACCGATCGTCCGGCACTCCCCAGTGAGATGAACCCAGTACCTCAGTTGAAAATGCAGAAATCACCGGTCTTCTGTGTCGCTCGCGCTGGGAGTTGGAGACTGGAGCTGTTCCTATTCGGCCATCTTGCTCCGCCCCCCCTCCATTCATTGCAGACTGGATTTCACCATGTTAGCCAGGATGGTCTCGATCTCTTGACCTCGTGATCCGCCCACCTCGGCCTCCCACAGTGCTGGGATTACAGGCCTAAGCCATTCATTTTTATGTATGGTACAGTAGTCCACCCTTACCTGCAGGGGATATATTCTAAGACTCTCATGAGATGCCTAAAATCATGGACAGTACTGAGCCCTTTATATACAATGCATAAATTTTATTTTTCTTCTTCATAAGTTTACAAATACAAGATTCATTCTTACCACAGGTCTTAGTAGTCTCAGCATACACTTTTTTCTTTCCTTAATTCAGAACTTTCACCTTTTTACTTAAAGAAACCACTTTTCACTTTCTCTTTGGCATATCCAAATTGCCAGAATCTCTAATTTTGCACTTTCAGGCTGTTATAAAATGAAAATAATGGTTCCTTGAACATAAGCGCTGTGATGATCTGGGACAGTCAACCTGGCAACTGAGTCAGCTCCCAAATGACTCATGGACAGGGAGCATCTAAATTGTGGATCCACCAGACAAAGGGATTATTCACATCCTTGGAGGAACAGCATGAGATTTCATCACGCTACCCAGAACAGCAGGCTATTTAAAACTTATGAATTATTTCTGGAAGTTTCCATTGAATATTTTTGGATGGAGGTTCATCATGGGCAACTGAAATTTTAGAGTAGGAAGCCACACATAAGGAAGGGGGATTACTATATGAGGTAGAGATAAAGTTTCACATTTTTTAAAATTTAGATTTACTGTTGATCTCACGCCATTTATTGTAAAACCTAGTTATTCCATGACTGTATGAATGGTGTTATCTGTTATAAAATAAATGCACATACATGATGGAATTTTTTTTTTTTTTTTTTTTTTTTTTTTTTTTTTTTTTTTTGAGATGGAGTCTTGCTCTTTCGCCCAGGCTGGAGTGCAGTGCCATGATCTCAGCTCACTGCAAGCTCCGCCTCCCGGGTTCACGCCATTCTCCTGCCTCAGCCTCCGGAGTAGCTGGGACTACAGGCCCCGGCCACCACGCCCGACTAATTTTTTGTATTTTAGTAGAGACGGGGTTAGTAGAGACCATGTTAGCCAGGATGGTCTCGATCTCCTGACCTCATGATCTGCCCGCCTCAGCCTCCCAAAGTGCTGGTATTACAGCCGTGAGCCACCGCGCCCAGCCGTGATGGAAATATTTCTTAACTGTCTGTGTTATTTCATTGGTTTTTATTCTTGCATCTGTGTGATGTCAAATGTATAGTAGCTTCATAATAATTCTTAATATCTCATCATATTATTCTTCCAAATTTGTTCTTGCTCAAGTAGTTTTTTTGCTCTCAGGTCTTTATACCTATAATATTTTTAAATCAGACCACAAATTCTCTTTGTCTCTTTCTCTCTCCTTCTCTCTCTCTCTCTCTCTCACACACACACACACACATACACACACCACACACATGAAGCTGTTGTTATCATGGTTAGATTGAATTTGTATCTAACATTAATATAGCAATAATTTACACATTTACATTATTGAGTCTTCTAATATATGAACAGAGAATATCCCCTTATCTACATAAATCTTAACGTTCTCTTAATAATTATTTTGTGTGTGTGTGTCTGTGGATTTCTTACATTGTTACAATTATTTGATTTTGTGTATAATGTTGTGAATGATACCATTTAATAATTTTCACTTTCTGTTTCTTTGTTGCTCTTATGTTAACAAACAATTGATGCTTGCGTATCAACTTCGTAGGAAGCAAAATATCCTTCTCAATTCTAACAGTTTATCTGCATATTTTGGGGTTCTCAAAACATATAGTAATTTTCTCTGCAAGTAATGCCAGTTTTATTTCCTTATTCCATTTTATAACCTACAATTTCTTGTTATTTTGTGATTAGCTTGGCTAAGTTCTCTAGCATAATTGTGAGGAGAAATGGTTATAGAGTGTATCTTGGTCTCATTCCAGATCTCAGGAGGAAGATTTTATTTTTCCATTGCTTATGTTTCCTGTAGACTTTTGGTAGATAACCCTGTATTTGAATCAAAAAGTACTCCTCTATTCCCTTTTGCTTTTTTTTTAAAAAAAATTTAAGTTTGGGGTACAAGTGCAGGTTTGTTACACAGGTAAACTTGTGTCATGGAGGTTTGTTCTACAGTTTATTTCATCACCCAGGTATTAAATCTAGTACCCACTAGTTATTTTTTCTGATCATCTCCCTCCTCCCACCTTCCACCATCCAAAAGGCTCCAGTGGGTGTTATTCTCCTCTAGGAGTTCATGAGTTCTCATCATTTACCTCCCACTTTTAAGTGAGAACATGTGGTATTTGTTTTTCTCTTCCTGTGTTAGTTTGCTGGGGATAATGGCCTCCCAGCATCATCCAAGGTTTTTTTTTTTTTTTTTAATCTTAAATTAAAGTCTGTTAAACTCTATCAAATATTATTTTCCTTGTTGATATAATCACATTTTAACCCTTTTTGTTGTTGCTAATGTGATGGTTTTTAACCTGCAAATCCACCTTGATTTCATAGAATAAATGTAAATTGATCTTTTGGTATTATGTTTTCAAAAATATATATTATTTCACTTGTTTTGGAGATAGTTTAATATAAGCACAATTTTTCATAATTTTAGTTTCCTGGGATATCTTTGCAGTTTTTTGTTTGTTTGTTTGTTTTGTTTTGTTTTGTTTTTTGTTTTTTTCTGTCAAAGTTATGTTGGCCTCAAATGTAAGTTGGAAAGAGTACTCTATCTTTTTTCCAATGGAAACATTAAATATTTGGAAGAATTCACCACTGGATCTGTTAGGGGTTGGATTTTCTTTGAGAGAAGATTTGTAATGTAAATATAGAAGCATTCAGACTTTTTTTTATTGTGGTGAAATACACCTTACATAAGAGTTACCATTTTAAGAAATTTAAAGTTTACAATTCAGTAGCTTCAAGTATATTCCTAATGTCTTTCAGTCATTATCACTATCTAATTCCAGGAATTTTAATCGCATTCCAAAAATAAACACCAAAACTGATTCAGCAGTCACTTTCCATTTGCTCCTCCCCCAGCCTCTGGCACTCACTAATCTGCTCTCTGTGTCTATGGCTTTGCCTTTTATGAATATTTTACATAAATGGTAGCATCATTATGTCAGGTTTTTGTCTAGCAGATTTAACTTAGCATAGTTTTTTCAGGATTATCTATGTTATAACATGTATGTGTTTCATTCTTTTTGAGAGTTGAATGCTATTATACCTTATACATATAGCACGTTTGGTTTATCTGTTCATCAGTTGATGAACATTGGAGTTGTTTCTACCTTTTAGCTATTGAGAATAGTGCTGCTGTAAGTATTCAAGTGCAAGTTTGTATTTGACCAACTGTTTTCAATTGACTTGGGTTTACATACAAGAGGAATTACTAGACCATATGGTAATTTTATTGTAACTTTACTGAGGAACAATCAGTCTCTTTTCCAAATGGCTGTAGCATTTTACATTCTCACCAGCCATGTGAGATGGTTCCAATTTTTCAATACTTGCACTAACTCTTATTTTCCTTTTTGTTTTTCAATTTTCCACTGTGGTCATTTTAGTGGGTATGGAGTGGTTTTGATTTGCGTTGCTCTTAGAACTACTGAAACTGAACAGCTTTCCATGTGCTTGTTGTTCATTCGTATATCTTTTATGGAGAATTGTCTCATCCTTTGCCAAGTTTTGTAATTGGGTGTTTTTTTCTTTTGTTTTTGAGTTGTAAGAGTTTGTTGGACTTCTTGTCTGTATAGATTCATAGAGTTCATCAAATTTATGTATATTTTTATTTTCTTGTACTATTTTGTTGGAATTTTTTATTTTACGAATATTTTCAAACGTTTTACTTATGAGGCTTTGTGTCTTTTACATGCTTTGATGTATTATGTTTTTATTATTATTTGCTTAACATATTTTCTAAATTTCTTTGAGATTTTCTTTGATTAAGTGGTTGTTAAGAAAGGTAATGTTTAATTGCCTAGCATTGAATTTTGATCTTTTTTCATCATGATTAGAGAAGACATTTTGTAAGATGTTCAATCCTTTCAATATTGCTTTGGTCTTGTTCACAGTAAATCATATTTTCAATTTTGATAAATATTTAATATGACCTTCAATACTGCATACATGCTGCAGTTGCTGGCTACATTGTAAAATACATGTTAAGATATTTCTTAAATATTTTATAGTCTTGAAGGCCTTTTAAATATTTTTTTTCAGTGAATGAGATTTGGCGACTTCTCATTTTTCTATAATTTTATTATTTATAAATTTAACAGCAATATTTCTAGGTATAACCAAATAAATATCTTGAATTGAACATAAGCTATACAGGCTGATTTACTCCCTCTCTGTCACTTCATTATGATTAATTCTGTTGTAGGCTATTTATTTTATTACTACAGAAAAAGATGGTTAGCGGAATCTACTGTTAAGTAAATGGTATACTCTGGGGGAAGGATAATCTCTAAAGTTGTCTTTAAAGAAACATTTCCTATGTGGTTGAATGACATATTAAGTATATTGTCTGCATGTACTGAGGCTATGGAGTAAACATAAATACCTGATATTCATCTAAAATATTTTGATGACTCAAGAACTGTATTTAACTGATACCTTGCACACTTATTTTATCATTACTAGACAGCAGGACTTCAAATAAACTACTCTAAATCTTTAGTTTGCACTTAGTTTTCAAGACTGCTGCCAATTTTTATAATCACACATAAGCATGTGGTAATTTAGTTTGCACCTATAATTTGGTCTAACATTTGCAGTTGGGAAGGTGGGGTAAAATAAAATAAAATAAACATCTGCAAATTCTCATATTAGATAAGAAGTTATATTATAAGAAGAATATTTTTCAATTGTAAGTACTACATGGGTACTTTTATTTTTTATTTTATTTTTAGTGGTCAAGGTAGTAGCTCTATGATTGCACTTGACTTAAAATATTTTTAGTTAAAATGGTTGTGATTATGGCATCTATAGAAAACCTTTGAATGCTCAGCCCCCCGCTCATCTGTACAATGCAGTGGATTAGAAAAAATGTTCAGGAGATTTTGGCCTTGCTTGCAGGCATTCACTCCAATACCCACTGAACCAGTGTCAGATAGCTTTTCATTCAGGCACACATCTTGGCTAGACTATTTAATTTCCATACCAGAAGGTCAACTCTATTCCAAGCTCAACTGTCTGTTAGTGCATATAGGTCAATATTTATCTGCCAGCATAGAATTGCTTTATTCCAATTACTTGCCAGGGAATACAATCTTAAATTCCCTCCTGCCCAATATCTATCCATCTAAGGCCCTTCTGACAGAAGTCTATTTGTGGTGCATTTCTCCAAGGCTAGTCTGTTTATCAGCTCTTCCACATCATCTGAAATCTACTGTTCAATAGTTCAGACAATCACAAAAGTGAGTAATTGCATCATGTCATGTTTTCTTTTTTTTCCTGATTTCTCCCAAAATAATTACAGCTTTTGAATTAGGTGTTTGTGTAAATCTACTGCTATTAAAAGAAACAGCTAATTACTTTATTTATGATTAAGATGCAATAGGGAGATTTTATTTGAAGAGACTTATTTCTGCTTCTTAAATTTTATGTCATTTATTTTTTTGTTGGGATTGCTCATATTTCTTCTGAGCAAGTAGATTTGCCTTAGTCTTATAGACACTGTATATTGTTACACAAACCAGTTTGTTCACTTCTATCTTGTTTCTGGAAAGCTAAGGACTGAATTGAAGCTCATCTCTGGCAAATTCATGAACCCCTTATATATATTTTGAATGGTAATCACTATTCAATAATAATTCTATTTTGAATTTGTTGCAGCATTATTCATTAAACACGAATCTTTTTAGTTAAAAAAAAATATTTTAGTTAAAAAAAATTATTTTAGTTAAAAAAAAAAAATAGTACTTAACCTAAGCCATTATGTCCCGGAGTTGTCAGCTTGGTAAATGTGATATTTAAATATCTGTAACTATAAGCTAATGATGCTCAATATAAAATTATTTATTTATTTCTAAAATTTCTTCACAACTCATATTCTAATCTTATCCACATCTTTGCTAGCTATAATTGCATGTAATTTAGAGGTATATTTAAAGTTATTTATCAAACATATAGCTAAATGAATAAATAAATGAATTGAATGTACATAATACCAATGAATTCACAGAGCTGCTCATATGTTCATTGTATATAGCTGCATTAAGACAGCTAAGACCTAAAAGTCAGCCTATATATAAAATTGCCAGATTGTTTGTGGCCTTTTAATACAATGTTTGGAATACATAGTGTTTTATATTCCATAAAACCCAGTAAAAAGTTTAGTACAATTTTGCCTAATTAGTGATACATTTCATAGCATTTTCCTAGATTAGTAATATTGATAATATCTTTTAATGACAAATAGAATTGTCTTACCTTCACAGTTCTGTTCAATGGTGAGAATCTGTGTTTTTTCTGAAATTATTTCTCTATAGCTATATAGCAATGCCTTTTAATATACAAATATATGTGCATATATATATATTTGTGTGTGTATATACATATACACATGTGCACATATGTACTTCAAATATATTTACTTCATTTTAAATGTATATGTATTTTAATAAGTTTAATGTGCCAGCTTCTCCTTTTATTTGAATTATAATATGTTATATTCAATGATCTTTGAATTCAATTTGTTAGAGCTCAAATCAATAAGATCTGTTTGTTCAGACATAGTACAGCACTGTAGCCTTCCAATAGCAAAGAATTGAAGACTCAACCATTGATTAATTTAGAGAGACACTACTAACTTTTCTGATTTTTCAAGTATATTGTACTCATAAAACATTTTATATTTGATTTTTCAATAGATGTTTATATATGCTATATTTTCTGGCATGATTTTTGGATTAGTGGTAGCTTAAACCCTGATTTGTCTAAATTTTGTTCTGCTTTTTATCTACAAATACAAATATTAAACTAACATTCTTTCTCAAGTGAAATTTCAAGAATCTTTCAGTAATATAGGATTCTTTTCTAGATAATGTTAAAACTCCCAGTTTCTGTTAAATTTTGTGATGTCACGCAAAAGCAAACATATTCAAGAAAATCTCTCCTTAGCAAAATATATTTTGAATACCAATTTGGAAATATACTATGAGCATTTTATGAAACTATTCTGGTTTAGAGTAACCATTCAATTATAACACCTGAAGAAACGACGCATCGGAATTAGCAACCTTCCATGTTTAAAACCATATTTCCAGGTTAAAAATAAACAGTGACTCTGAAAATGCCTTCTCTACAAAGTAGAAAAACCCATTTGGAAAGAGACAAAACAGTGACCCTCGCAGCAGGAAATTTCCATTGGTCACAATATTAAAACTGCAAGAAAACCACTCTCAAAGTGTAATCTTTTGGTGACAGAAAGAGGCCATTTAACTACTAAATTCAGTGTTTCCAACTGAGAGTGAGAAGTGTTTTAAAATTTGCCATCAAGTTTTACTAGTTCTATATGTTGATTTCCCAACTTATTATGTAAAAAATATACAGGTGAGATTCAAACTTTTATTAAAGAAAATTTTAAAGTTATATTATCAATTTATATAAATCTCAGACAGATAAAGGAGATATTTTGTTGTCTTAGATAAGTTTATAAATTAACTGATCATTTGATGATACAACAATGGTAAGTAAATGAATTATTAGATAGAGACAAGACATATAAATTGATTTATAACAATTTCTCTTCTTGAAGATGTGAGATCAAATAATTACTGGGAAATGAGTGATTGCAAAGTAGAATTTATTTGGAAATTGTCATAAGGTAAACAATCCATTGCAAGGTTTTATTTCTAAGAACAGCCTCAGAGAAAATTTTCTATCTTATTTATTTAATATGGAAGAATAATAAAGTTTATAAAAATATGCACACAATAATAAGCAAACCCTTCTCTAACATTTATGGAGACTAAGCCAGAAGAACAAATTAACGCCTGTATTACATATACACTAATATTTAAAAGTTATGAGCCAAAGAAAATATTCAATTAGCACATTTAGACTACTCAACATTCCACTCTCAAGTATGGCAGCACGAAAAGAGTTAGGCACCACATTCTTTGCTAATCCTTGTTCTCCTACTCCCACTCCTCGCACTATCCTGTACCAGCAAGGGCTTCACACAAACATCTGTGAAAAACCTAAACATTATGTTCACTCTCCATCCAATCTTCTGCAAAAGTCATTCCCTGGCCAGTCCATTGAGTCTAAGGATAGACACACATTGGAGCATAATCCACATTGCATATGATAGGCCAGGGAAAAAGTCAGCATGTGCCCTGGAAATGAACTTGAGATCATTTGGAAAATCTCATCATTCTAAGTATGTGGAACATAAATTAAAAGGAGAATGCAAGCTGTGTGTGTTCATATTCCCTCAGCTCTGTGGATTAACCCCTCTTAGTAGACCAGAGAAAAAGTCTATATGTAACCTGAAAATTAACTTAAGATCATTTGGTAAGAAAATCTCATCGTTTCAGGTATGTGGAATGTAAATTTAAAGAGTAATGCAAGCTGTGAGTGTTCATATCCACTTAGGTCTGTGGATTACCTCCTCTAAGTAGGGGGAATTGTCAGAGTGGGACATTTTGAACTGCAGGATCCAAGATACCTGTTTCTCTTTCCTGGGTCTAAGCCTGATACTGAAACTAAGGCAAAAAAAAAAAAAAAAAAAAAAAAAGAAAAGAAAAGAAAAGAAAAAAATGTGTGTGTGTGAACAAATTGGTGTAAACAGCATAAACAAACATGAACAGTTTAAACATGATGATGCCAGAGATAATATTAATGAAAAACTTGCAAATTTGAAGTTAAAGTTCTAGGAGAGGAAGAAAAAAATAATGTAAAAACATATTTATTATTCAATAGATCTCAAAGTATTTTTGATAATGGGACAATGGTACGATGAGAATAAGAAATTTTCTTTTATCTTGCTTCCTTCTCAATGAGATGCAAAGAAATGTAGTGAACAGTATCTGGAACAACATTCTAATAGTGAATAATATATTACATTATATATTTTTAAATTAATACTTTTCAGGTTAGCTGGTAAGTCAAAAAAATCAGAATCATGCAATTTAGATGCAAAGACCACTTATTACGTTGTTTTCTCCCATTCTCCTCCAGCAAGCTGGCCACTAGTAGTTGAATGCAGGGCAATGAACTCTGCTAGAGTTCAGTGAATTTCAAAGGTCCCCAGGGACTTACGGTAGTGGAGATCAAATCAAAACCCCAAATTATCTCTTTTATGTTTGTTTGTTTCCGTAATTTTACCATTTTTGGAGGCATAGCCACATCGGTTCCTTCACACATTCCTAATAAATTTCTCCTACATATTGTATTACCACCACCATCCATAATGGTTTCAGGGAACTGCAAAGGTTCTTTAGACAGATCACATATATGAAAATAAAAATTTATTTGATGGTTTTAATTATGCCTAATGTTTCTTTTTCCCCCTTAGGGCAGAAAGAATTATTGGCAAAATGTACTTGATGTATTTTTTGATCTCTTGGGCCATAAAATGTAGTCAAAACAATATTTATGTCACTGAAATGTAAACACAAAGTGTTCCTAGTATGGCGTAGTGATTACTCTCAGACTCCAATTAGATATTCATTTAAATCTTGGTTCCATTGCTAGTAATTGTCCAACCTTGGACAAGTTAATATTCCTTTATATTCTTAAACACGATTGTCTTAAAAAGATTATTTATCAGGTTATGTAGTTTAGCATAGTTCCAGGGATACATGACTTTGTCCAAGGACAAAAGCGACCATGATATTGTTCAGATGTTCTGTTTCTTCCAAATTTCATGTTGAAAAGTCATCCCCAATGTCGGAGGTGGGGCCTAGTGGGAGATGTTTTGTCATGTGGGCAGATCCCTCATAATGGTTTAGCGCCATTCCCTTGGTGATGAGTGAGTTCTCACTATTAGTACACAAGATAACTGATTGTTTGAAAAGTCTGGATCTTCTCCTTATCTCTTTCTTGCTACCTCTCTCACTATGTGATGTGCTGGCTCCATCTTTGCCTTCTACCATGATTGTAAGCTTCTTGGATCCTCACCAGAAGCTGGACAGATGCTGGTGCAATGCTTACATAGCCTGCAGAACCATGAGCCAAAGAAACCTTTTCTCTTTATAAATTACCCAGCTTCAGGTATTTTTTTTTTTATAACAATGCATGGACTAACACAAATGCTATAGAATTCTGGAAATGAATTCAGGATTACAATGGAAAAAAAAAGTGCAATGTGCTTTGGTATTGCTCCAAAACAATGCAGGCAGTTCTGCAGGCAAATAGAATTTACACATGAATATTCAGCATTGTGAGTCCATCCTGATAATTTGCTGTTTTTGTTATCAAGAGTGATTTTGTCCTCCTGTGCACTATCGTAGTGTGTTGAATAGATGCCTCAAAGTGATATATTCAAGTCCCAAACCCCGGTGCTTGTATAAGTGAGCTTATTTGGAGATAAGATCTTTGTAGATGTCATTAAGTTAAGGATCTCTAGAGGAGATCAGGCCCTAAATTCAGTGAAAGTATCCTAATATGAGACAGAAAAGAAGACAGAAATATACAAAGAGGAAGCCCATGGGAAGACAAAGGCAATAATTAGAATGATGCATACACAAGCCAAGAAATACCAGGAATTGTTGACAGTCACCAAAAACGAAGAGCGAGGCATGGAACAGATACGTCCAAGGATTCTCTAGAATAAAGCAACCCTTACAACACCTTGATTTCAGGCTTTGGTCCTCCAGAACTAAGAAAATGCATTCTTGCTATTGTAAGCCACTAAGTTTGTAATAATTTGGTATGATATCCATAGGAAATTAAGACAGCTGTTTCTCTTACATTTTGGAGTCTCTATTAATTTTAAAATGTATATCATGCCATATATAAATGTATATATTAAAGATATAGATATTGATACACAGATATAAAATATAAGTGCTATATATAATTAATGATAATTATTTTATTAGGAATTTTTACACAATCGTTTTTTAAGAATAAGAATGATGTCTAATGCACTTTGGTTTTTTGTTTGCTTGTTTGTTTGTTTTTGAGACAGAGTTTCACTCTTATTGCCCAGGCTGGAGTGCAATGATGCAATTTCAGCTCACTGCAACCTCTGCCTCCCGAGTTCTAGCAATTTTCATGCCTCAGCCTCCCGAGTAGCTGGGATTACAGGCACCCACCAGCACTTCTAGCTACTTTTTTGTATTTTTAATAGAGACGGATTTTCACCATGTTGGCCTGGCTGGGCTCAAACTCCTGAGCTCAGGTAACCCACCCTCCTTGGCCTCCCCAAGTGGTCTAATGCACTGTGATGAAATTGCAGTGTAAAGACTCCTGAAAACATTTTACTGTACAAAATGACCACATTTTTTTCTGAATTGTTTCTTTAAAAAGAGCATCATTTATCATGACTTAAATAGTGAAATAGCATCATCAGTCATGACTTTGTCATGAAATGTGTTAGCTGGAAGTGGACCTTTATTTGGTGGAAGACTGGTAACGCTGGTGTTATTTATCTTCCTATCTCCTTCTAGTCTATCTCTTTGCCTGTAATTAGGTGAAAGCACTTAAAATTAACTACTTTAGTCAGTTTCCTGATGGAAAAGAAAATGCAAAGGCAATTCAAATTCTGCTGATTGCCATCAAGCCATCCATAGGTAGAATTACAAGAGTGTGATGATTACAATGATTTTCAAAATGAAAACTCAACAATGAACTGTCTTTTATTAGTTGGTGCACAAGTAATTGCAGTTTTTGCCATTGAAAGTAATGGTAAAATCATAATTACTCTTGCATCAGCCTAATAAAATAATTTTGCTACAGTCTAATCTTTAGCTATGACCTTGTTACAATAATTATAATATGGACTTTCCAAAGGAGCAACTAATGAAGTAGCTTCATGGGTAACTATAGTATTATTTTACTATTTTTAAGCCAAGGATGTAGATACAAGAATTTCAGTTTAGTGTTATTTTCCATAAAAATAAATTACCTGTTTCAAATGTTAAATGTATCACTAAAACATAACTTGATTATGAAAATTACCAGAATCAACTATGTGTATTCCAAAGGATTTTTTTCCAAGTATTCTTAAATCAAATTTTGCTTACATTTATTTCCTAATTTGCTCTATTTGCATGCTGAAAGATGAGCAATGGTGTGCCTTTTAAAACTGTATACAACTATTTATAGACGTATCTGGGATGGTCCAAAAAAATGTATAATTGGAATTACCTGATTTCTAAAACCCAATGTGATTCTTTTCTCCTGCTAATGGGTAAAAAAAATTATAATATGTACAGTCCAGGAATAGCATACGCACATCAGAGCGTATGTCAATACTTTACTGGGCAAAAGAAGCTATAAAGTGTGGACATTTATCAGTGTAGCAGCCCTGCTTCATCCTTTTAATTTTCTTGTTCTATACCTCTGTTAGGCGTGAGTCATGGCAGAGATATTTTTGGAATTTCAAGTAAGTAGATGCTGAGATGAGATGGGGTGAATAGTCCCAACACATTTTTTATCTTGTATGATAAAAATAACTCTCTAGTCATATGGAGAAGGATGCTTAAATATGACCAGTATTGAGAATCCAAACCACTCTAAGTATTAACAATATGGTATGAATAGAATAAAATATCTTTGGTTAATTTGCCCCTTTTGAAAGGTAGAAGAAATCTGACCCAGATTTAGTAAAGACGAGTTGCCAGGATATCTGCTCAAATAGAAGGCTTCAATTTATAGTGGTCCTACGTTTACACTCTTCAAAGGCTTCAGGAATAACAGTGAACCACAGGAAGTTCGCTTCCTCACAGTTGGCAAGGACTGTCTGAAAGAACTCATGCTGTCCCCATCGCGGCCCACTAGATTGAGGCTGCCAGCTTGGTGTAAGCTGGTCATTTAGCATTGATTTCATTCTGTCAGAGAGAAGCCAATCAGGAGTGATTCTTAAATTGTCTCACCTCTAAAACGGACACTGAATCTGAAATAAGTCCAATGTCCACTAAGTTCTTTTACTTTGAAAACGTGGAAAAGCGTCGTAAGAAATAATAGCAATGCTTTTTTAGTCTATTGGAGCAAATAGCCCCAACTAAAATTCTGAAACCTTTGAGGTTAGGTGACACAAAAGATTCATTAAAATATTTTTAGCTGGAGTGATTTCAGCATAACCACTGTTATATTTCATTCTTCTCATACTACTTAGTGGGTGAGTCATATATGTGAGAATGTCAGTTAAGAATACCAGGCTACACTATTAAAAAACCTTGCACATTGGCTAAACACTGATCTTATATTCAGAGGCAACAATCAATTTTAACTCAATCAGTTTAGCTACATCATGTTAATTCCAGAGTGTGTCTGACAAAGGTTTATTAACTTTGTTTAAGCATTTTTACAAAGTAATCATAATTTTAACTAAAGCTAGAAAAGTATGGAACATTTTTTAAATAGTCATTTCTGGTTCAGATTGCATCTGGACCCTAGGAGAAATAAATATAAAATTGATTTCCATCAATTATGGAAGTGTAAGTTATTTGGGATATTGTGACTATTCCAATAAATAATTTGAGTTGTGCTTCCTAGGCAGCTTTGTCATGACTCTGAAAGAGGATGCTAATATTATCTTTCTATTAACAAGTTGCTGACATCTTTTACAGTCACCCGGGGACCCCAAGATACCCTTGACCCTTGTGTCCTGGAATCTCCTTATTAAGTTTACAGCTGAGAATGACTAGGAGATGCAATTCCAAGAGAAAAGAAAAAGGCTTTGCAAATGGTCAAAATGACAAAAACTAAAATACAGCTTTTTAAAGTAGAAAAAAAGCTGTCTTGCCTCAGAAAGCAGGGCTCTAAAATTTTAAAAGCAGATAATCTACACCAAACACTTATTTTCCTCTTAGAAGCCGATGGAAGTGGGTAGAATCCTGTATGTCTTTGAAATAACTGACCTCTATTTGAACAAAAGGGATCTTAAAACTTACTTTGTAAGGCGATTTTGAGGATTAAAATGTTTGGCACATAGGAAATACTTGACATATTGAAGATGTATAATAAATATATATGTTTATTATATAAAATATTTTATGTATTATAGTGATACATTTATTATATTACATTATATATATTTATATAATATAAATAATGTTTATGTGTATATATAGTAAATATATTTTTTTCATTTTAAATAAATGACAATCCAAACTCTAAGTAACCCCTCCCTTTCTTTTAATATGAATTTTTTTTTTTTTTTTTTTTTTTTTTTTTTTTTTGAGAGGGAGTCTTGCTCTTGCCTCCCAGGCTGGAGTGCAGTGGTGTGATTTCAGCTCACAGCACCCTCTGCCTCTGGGGTTCAAGCAATTCTTTTGTCTCAGCCTCCCAAGTAGCTGGGGCTACAGGTGCACACCACGTCTGGCTAATTTTTGTCTTTTTAGTGGAGATGGGGTTTCACCGCATTGGTCAGGCTGGTCTTGAACTCCTGACCTCAGGTTATCCCCCCACCTTGGCTTCCCAAAGTGCTGGGATAACAGGCATCAGCCACCACACCCATCCACGATCTTTTCTGGCCGTATTTTAATGTCATTGTAACCTGATATAAAGTGCTCTGAGAAAATATAACAAATATTAATATGAAGTCCTTGGTTTTCTAAGAACAGTTTATCAGATTTAAGAAACTGAGAACCACAGCTTTTTAAATGGCATTGGTCAACGTATTTCTGTTTTTTAGAAAAAGGAAATAGATAATGGCTTTTCTTTCTATGTAATTTTCAGCATTTTTTGATATTTGCTTTAAAATGTAAATTTGTAATTCACGGCTTTGAATGTTTATTTTAGACTGCTTTTTTTTTTCCAGTCGTCTGTACTACTGAACTAAAATATATTCAAGCCCACTAAAATTAAACAACGTATGATTAAATATGTATTTTGATTAAGATATTTCACTTAACCATTAAGAGTTTGTTCTTTATTTGATATCATTAAAGACATCTGTATATGAGAAAAAGGGAAGTTAAGGACATTTAAAAAAGCTTCATTGGGTTAATATAGGAGTTGAAGTATTCTTAAATATTAACTAACACAAACATTGATATAGTTTGGCTGTGTTCCCACCCAAATCTCATCTTGCATTATTCCCATAATCCCCACGTGTCACGTATGACAGACCCGGTGGGAGGTAACTGAATCATGGGGGAAGTTACTCTCGTGCTGCTGTCCTAGTGACAGTGACTGACTTCTCACAAGATCTGATGGTTTTGTAAGATGCTTTTCCTCCTTTTGCTCAGCACTTCTTGCTGCCACCATGTGAAGAAGGGCATGTTTGCTCCCCCTTTTGCCATGATTCTAAGTTTGCTGAGGCCTCCCCAGCCATGTGGAACTGTGAGTCAATTAAACCTCTTTCCTTTATAAATTACCCTGTCTCAGGTATGTCTTTATTAGCAGCATGAGAACAAACTAATACAAACATAACTGACAGATGTGAAATGTACTGTAAGATTCTGCTGAACATACACATCTTTCAGTTGGTGGTAATCATTGAGTCTATTCCTAATTTGGTCTCCTTCTTAAGGGCATATGCTACAAAACACATCATCCCACAATTTAGGATATAAAGCAATAGCTATTTCAGCATGCTTATAATTTTATAGGTCAGGAATTCAGGCAGGGCATGGTGGAGACAGCTACCTTTTATCAGCATAAGTCCTCAGTTAGGCATCTACAATGGCTGGAGATGCTTGTGATAGCTTGACAGACAAGTCTAGGGTCTTGAATCTGACTGTTACCTGGGTATTCAGTTTCTCTCCATGTATTGTGTGCTGGGGCTAGAATGTTCAAGATGACTTTTGATTTATATGGCTGGCACCTAGGTTAAGATGCCTGGAACTGCTGAGTCTTTGCAGGTATCTCTCTGTCCTCAAGGTCATTATATGTATGACCTTGTGCTACCTTAGACTTCCTCACAGCATAGTGGTCATGTTGACGACTGATGTGATACCTTGTTTCTTGTCTTTTTAGTTTAAAAGAATTTAAACAGGAGACCACAGCAAAAGAATTACAGTATAGAGTGATTCATTGGAAAAGGAAAATAATATTTGGTACGTTAAGTGAACAGTAGACAGTACACCCTGAGAGAGATATTTCAGGACAGGCTGCTTGTGAGGGTGAAACAGCATGGATTGTTGTTGGAGAAACTCCCTTTATGGGAGTTTTACATTATTATTAATAAGGAGGTGGAGAGAGGGGTTACTAGGAATCATTTTCTGAGTGATCTTCTGGGTGCACATGCGCAGTAGCTGTACATGCTGGTTTACAAGTTGCATTTCTCATTAGCATCTTAAATTTCTAGCCACGGGTGTATTTTTTACTATTATAATGAGCAACGGCTTAGTTTGAGGACAGGTATGATCAAAATGCACATGCTGTCTAGAAGGGAAAGTCCCTACTGAAGATAGCTTTGTTTGAGTGAGCTGAATTACCATGTGAATGCTAAGGCTTATTGTGTGGGCTCTATGCTCACCAAGGTCACTGCATCCTGAGGACATGGTCATTTTCTTGACTACCTATCCTGCCTCAGTCCGATTGGTCAGACTACCAACATGGAATCTGGGAATTAACTAAAATATCTAGTAGTTTTTCAGTCTTTTTATGGTTAGAAGTGAGAAAATAATAAAACATTTTATTAAATATTAGGAGATTACAAAAGAGCTAACCATTAATCTGGAACACACTAAACACCAGATCTCTTTTCCTTTGTCATTTAGAAACCAACCAGAATTTTTATTTGCTTTTTATTTGACTGAGGAGAGGATGTTTAAATGCCTGAATTCAATTCTTCTTTTTATAGGGATAGTATAAATAAGTGTGAGAGGTGTTATTGATCTTTACTCAGACTTTCAAATCATCCATCCCCCTGTGTCAGTACATGTCTTTTGAGAATTAGGCGAAATAGAATGAGACAAGCAAGAGACCTATGAGAGAGTATTTCCTTAAAGGATAAAATGGGAGCGAGCGAAAGCATTTAGGGAGGGGCTTTAGAGACAGCTCAAAAACTATGAAAGGAGAAAGAGAAATTAAATAGGAAGAGCCTCGGATCACAGAGGGGATTTGAAGTCTTGGGCAGATGAGTATGTAAATCCCAAGTCAAATGTGTGTTAGAGGAATCCCATATTGGGCAGGAATGAACTAGACCAGGTATCTCTGCTGTGTTGATTTAAAGGCTGAAAGGATCCCTGGAAAATGTGGTGTGTCATGAACACTGGGGAATTCAAGGTTTGACAACTGAACCTTGTGAATTAGCCGGGAAATGTTCAACATCACTAATCACCAGAGAAATCTATTCTCTATTAAGGAGTCTTGGTGCCATGTTTTGAAAACTTTTATTTAGTAAAAACTGACCTCCTTATATTTTTAAATCTATTACGTCTTTTCCTACCTCTCAAGGATTACCAGAAGACATTTTCATTTTCTTTTGCCACAACCACTGTTTCTCTTGAAAGACATATATGTGGTGTGTTCCTCAGGGTCTGATCACAGAACCAGCACAACAAAGAAAGGTTTAGGTTAAGGAATTCATGATAGAAATAAAGTCTTGCACATTTATTACTAAATCTAAGTTTGTTGCCTTTGCCTCTAACATTGAACCTGAAGTTGATACAAATTAGCTGGAACAACAGTTGGGAAAAACACACTGAGCATGAAATTTGGGAGAACAAAGATAACTGGTAATCATCTCTGTCCCTCTCTGCAGCCAAACTCAATGATTCAGGTGTCTTGCAGAGTAAACACTTGTTATTTATCATGGAGCTACACACACTTGGACAGGACTCTGAAAAGCTGAAGGAGGAGATCCGCCCAGGAGGGAAGGAATGAAGGCCATGTGTCTCACGTCTAGGAGTGAAACTAGCACACCAGTAGCAATGCAAGTAGCTACAGTGCTTGGTAATGTCCACTATCCTTCAAAGCATAAATATTAACTTTTCCTCACTCCTGCCTTCCACATATCACCCAAAATTCCTCTGTTCGCCAGTTTCAGTCTGGAACTACACAAAGAATATCAATTCTGGAAATACCCCTCGTCAACTTAGCATCTACACACAACTATTTTATATTTAACTTCAAATACAGACAGGAATAAATTTTTATTCACCTAACATGATAATACTGTATCTTATACATTTAAAAATGAATTAACCCTCTCCTGAAAAAAGAATGCAAAGTCACTTTTGAGTGATATTCATTTTTCTGTACTCCTTTGAATCCCTAACTTGTAAATACTGATATATAAGGTTAACTACCATTAATGCATCTTATGTTAGATGGTAGGAGAATGAAAGAAGATAAAATGCTATATATACACACACACACACACACATATATAGTGTGTGTATAAAATATGTATATATAGTATATATATATATGTTTATATGAAATAACAAAGAAATACTGATTACTATTATAATTTTTGTTTCTGCAACTTACCATGTAGTTCTAACCAGTACTTTAAACTACCATCTTCTAATTAGCAATTCCATTTTCCTTTGGTAATCACCTTCAATAATAGGACATGGCAGTATTACGAGATTCTCTAAGGGAAATCTTACATTTCATATATATTCTCTATCACCTCCATTATTTAGCAATCATCTTATTTCTCATTGATAGGCAGGCAGCCAGGCCTATAATCCTTTTCTTTACCTCTATTGATTCACTGAAATCGGGGATGGAAGTGATCAGGCAAATAGGACTATTATTTTTTCTCATGATGAAGACTTCCTCTTTTAAGAGGGAAAACCAAGAGAGTCTTAAGTTGTGGGAATAGAAAAGCATGTATTACACTAGTGGGTCGACAACCTTGTCAGAAGAGCCCTTCCCTTTTCTTGATTACTGGAACTGTAAATTGTGACTATTGGAGAAACAGCACTGTATCTCCATCTGAAAGTGCAACAGCTCAGGCCTACAATGTGTTGTTCCCATATCCAGTCCAACCAGTGTTGTGAATTATCTTCCCCAAGGCAATTCCACTATTTTCTCATGTCAGAGCTTGTGGCTGGTAAACACCTGTAAATCCCAGGCATTATTCCTTGCTGCACTTCATGTGCTATTAAACAAATGGCTTGGTCAGAAGAAATGCTCAACAAAATATCATGATAGCAAATAAGGTCTCTTGTAAATTTACTATTCCTTTTTGAACTAATTGAGGTATAATTTACTTGCCTTAAAATTCATCCATTATAACTTTAATATTGAATCCTTTTTAACAAATGTGCACAGTTATGCAGCAATCAGCACAGTTTAGTTGACAAGCATTTGCATACCCAGAAAAGCTCCTCATGCTTATTTGTAGTCAATTCTCCTACTCCAAGCACCAGGCAACCTATGATCTGCTCTCTGTCTGTATTTTTTTTTTTTTTTTTACTTTTTCTGGAAATTTATATATATATAGAACCATGCAATATGTAATCCTGTGCATCTGGCTTCTCTCATTTAGCATCCTGTTTATTGGGGTTCACTCACGTTGCAGCATGTATGAGTAATCTATTTAAGTACTGAAGAGTATTTCATCGTATGCATAAATAAATTTTGTGTATCCATTCACTGGTTCATGGACATTTGGATTATTTTCAGCTTTCAGAAATGAATAATAACTCTTTGAACATTCATATCAGTAGTTATATGAAAATGTTTTATTTTTCTTGAGTAAATACTTAGAATTGTGATTGATACGTCATATACTAAGTTTTATGTTTAACTTTTTAAGAAACTCACAGACTAATCTTCAAGAAGGGTGCACCATTCTAAATTTTAACAAGAAATTCACGAGGGCTCCAGATTTTACAAAACCTCACTAAGAATTAATGTTGTTTATCATGTGTGGTAGTCATTCTAGTGACCATGTCAGGGTTTTAATCTACATTTGCCTAATAACCAATGATGTTGAGCATCATTTCGTGTGTTTATTCAGGATTCATGTATATTATTTTGTGATCTATTTATACATTTGTCTAAACTAAAATGTGTTGTCTTACTTGTATTTTGCTGTAGCATTTAATTGTTTACCTAGAATACCAGTTTTTTTTTCAATCAGACATACGATTTGCAAACTGCTTCTCCCTGTCTGTAGCTTATTTTTCATGACCTTATTGGTACTTTTTGAAAGATTCATGGTTTAAATTTGATGAAAATGTTAAGCTTTTTCAAAGTTTACAGTTGTTTCTCTTTCTTGATAATGCTTTCAGCAAAGTATCTAAGAACTCTTTACTTCATCCAAGTTCAGAAATATATCTTACTTTTTTATTGTAAAAGATTTATACTTTTATCTTTATGACCTGTTTGGAGCTAATATTTTTCATTGTATGAGACGTGGGTCACTTTGTTGTAAAATAATATTGTATTGTCTACTTGTTGAAAATATTTTCCATTCCCCATTGAATTGCTTCTGTCAATTTGTCCTAGTGAATTATCCACTAGGCTATAGCAGGTGAGTCAGAAGGCAATAGAGGAGGAGGAGGAGCTACGAACCCCTGTGTCACATGCTTTACCCACTTGTTTCTTTTGTGCAGTGCTTGAGAGGATTCTCATGTATTCACTACCACTTAACAATGATATGCTGCAGAGTACGCCCAAATTTATGGTCAGGTGAGTCAGACCACACTCATTTCATGAGAGCAGCTCAGGTCACATGGTAAATTTTTGTCTCCAGTTCAAGCATTCATTCTCTACTACTGAAATCTGAATTTCAAAGAGCAATTATTCTAAAATCCTAGAAGTTTTACTGTGATTCTTCAGTAAGGGTCAGCCAGAGTCTCAATAAATCATCCCTATTTGTCACCTATACTTTGATCATGAATCCCATCACCTGGTTCTTACGGCCAAGTGGAGGAACAGCTTGCACAAAAGTCCAGACCTCTGGATACTTTCCTCTACAGGGTATCAAGGAAGTTCTGACATTCTATCTTAAGTTTCCCTTAGGGTACAAGTCTCAATCAAGCAATCAATCAAACATTTAGAGTTGTCCCCAGCCATTCAAGTTAATACACTGAATTCAGAATCAGATTAGTGAATCCAAATCAATATAATTGAGCTGCAACATTTTCCTTTTGCCATGATTCAACATCTCTAGACTCTGTGGCCATATATATTTTTTAAATATTGGTCAGTATACATTGGCAAAATCTTGCAATTTTTTGATATGCATAGCAACTCTTTACCTTGTGGGTCTTGCTGAGATTTGTAACTGAGTATAGGTCTAGGAACAATGAGAGGTGATACGAGCGTGTCCCCGCCCAGAAGCACTGCAGCAGTTCCTTGCAAGGGAACTATTTCAAGGGAGACTATTACAAATTCTTCAGGAAAGGGAAGATCAATGTTCTCAGACAAAAGAAAGAAAGGTTGTTCTACTGACAAAGAAAGCTCTGGATAATTTAGAGATCCAAAGTTTAGAACTTATTAGAATCTTCTCACATGGCCTTATTCATATGGGTCACATAACAGGAAACTATAAGTTGAAAGAGGGGAAATATTCAGAAAGACACAGGCATAGCTAGCAGGGCATAATAAACCAGGAAAATAAAGAGCTTCAAGGAGAGAGTGAGCAACAAAGTTGCACAGCTGCATCTAGACAAGAAAGCTGAGAACTACATGTCCAGCTAGAAAAAAATGAAAAACCTTTTTTTGCTAAATTTTAAAGCTTTTTTGTACTCCCGTCTCCCTGACTACCCTAGTCACTCTCCTCTGAATGTTCCCCATTTCTCTATGACCTTCCAAAATCATGGCATGCAGAATAAAATGCAGCTTTATGTCCCTGCATGTAATATAAGAAAAATACTATTAGCAGTGAGATCAAGTGCAAGACAAATAAACGTACTGAGATGCAATTCACTCATCTTTAAAAGGAGTTTAGTGATTCCCAACAGTATTTTGAGGAAGATTATCTCAGAAAATATACATAAAATTAAGTCTTTTAGAAACATGAACACTAAAATATAAACTAGGGCCATCATTAAAAACATTTTAGCTAATGCTAAAAGGAATAGAAATTATATTTGTGCAGCAATATCACATTGATGACTCATTTTAGCATAATGTTTACAAAAACTTCAGTTTTTCTTAGCCCATTACTAAACCACAGATATCTCTTCTGTACTCACAGAATTCTCTCTTTAAAATCTATTAGACACTAAAATGTATTATTTGTACTTGCTAAAATGATTTGGTGTCACGATCTGCTTATACAGATTGCCTCTGCGCAGGTGCCATGCTATCAATACCTATTCAGCACGTGTGATGAACAAGTACTATATATATGCTCATACAATTGTTGGAACAAATTTAGACAAGAACCAGTAACTAACTTTTAGCAGCTGCTTCCCACTTTTGGCACTGATGCTTATCACTACCCATACTGTAAAATCCATCAGTTATAATTCTATTCAGCTTTTCTGTCATTCAATTAAACCTGTATCATTTGAACAAGACAGTAAAATAATTTGTAAAACACATTCTTGAAAACATTATGTGACTAATTTTGATTTACTTATTTAATAATACTTTTCTCATGCTGGAGAAAAGTACAGTGTTCATATGACTGTTAAATATGTTTGGTGGCGGAAATAGTAATGTTTTGTATAAAAGCACAACATGTTTTGATGATTGATTTCCCATTGAAAAGAAACCATCAGAAAAAGACAAGATGTTAGTCCAAGTATTAAGGTTACTCATAAAGTATATAAGAATATGACTTAGGAACAGGTGAAAGTAGATGCAGTAAGTTGATATATTTTATAGGAAAGAAAAAGAAACAAAGCATACATCCTATTGATTTTTAAGTTATACCAACAATAGTAAAATATAAACATTTTGGAGTTTAAAGTATAACTATATGTATCTGTGTATGTGTGTGTGTGTGTGTGCACATGTGCATTTGTGTGTGTACATAATCACACTGGTTTTTTTACATTGATTCTTTTTCATAATAATTGGTTTATTTTGGCTGCTTGTACTTACTTCTTTTCCACTTAAACTTTTTGTTTGTTTCAGTTTCACCCATGCATCCATCCTTGGTTTATCCCCTGTCAGTTTTAATTTATCATAATTGATTGATACTGACTACTTTAGGAGGAAATTATTTAACTGTGAGTGACTGGGGACTTTTCACTTTATTAAAAAAAAAAACAGCATGCGGGGAAAGGAGGAAACAAATAGATGTCAGTAAATGTGATCATTTTTAGGAAAACAGCTTCAGATGCAATTTGGCTTCTTGATCTGAATAAAAGCTTATGAAGGTTAAGTTGACATAATTAATTGAATATAAATTTTACATTCTTTCTTGTAAAATAAAACCAGACATGAAAGTCTTCTTTGAAATTTAATAAGACATGAATATATTCAGAGACTCTATAATGAAATATATACAAAAGGAATAAAAACTAACAGTATCATCATATTTTAAAACCATTCCAGAAATATTTACTTCTAGGATATACTGTCTCTGAAAAATTTAATCAATAGAGTAGACATTACATATTATATATTTGATATGCATGTACAGTCAAGGAAGATATAATAATAATTCACATGTTACTAATATGAAACCTTCAATACAACAGATCAGAACCAGAGTCAACAAGTGCAATTCAGCTAATCAATCCAAGTCCCCTCACTCTAGATACAGTTTGTTGTTATTGTTGGGATCTTTCATCACATTTCTTTTGCTCTCTTGAATATATGATGAGGTGTTAATGCTTTTAATAACAGCATGAATGAACTGGCTATTGAAAGTTATGAGCCAACAGCTAAATCCCTGGTTAAAATATTTGCACAAAAATTGAAATAGAGGCTATCATTTCACAATCTATTAGAAAGATAAAATTTGAAAAAAACAGAGGTGAATTGAATATATTTTATGTCTAGTGAAATAACTAATATAAACAAATTTGAAGATATTTCTCAAAATTCTTTAAGATATTGGTTTACAATAATTTCAATGAAAATTTACTTAAAATATTAAATATTTTTACAGAAGTTAATATTTTATAAATGTGGTTATATATAAGTTCATCAAGTACAATTTGTATGCTTGAAACATTGTCAAAACATCTTAAAACTTAAAAGTTTACATTAGTTAAGATTCAAATCACGTTACTAAATCTTGATTATAGCAAGAAGCTCAATTGTCAGAAATAATGAAACATACAATAGGCAGAAGAAGAAGGTCTATATAAAGGCTGTTTCTTTTAATCAATTTTTTCATGTGCTTTTTTTTTCACCAAAAAAAAAAAAAAACAACTCTGTAGCCCGGGCGGGTGGCTCAGTGGCCGTAATCCCAGCTCACTTTGGAGGCTCGAGCCTCGCGGGTTCACGCCAGTCAGGCCTCGCCTCCTGACCATCCTGGGCTACAGGCGCCCGCCACCTCGCCCCGTTTTTTTTTGTATTTCTTAGTAAAAACTCAGCCGTGTTATCCGAGGATGGTCTCGGGCGCCTGTAGTCCCACCCTCTCGGCCTCCCAAAGTGAGCTGGGATTACATGGCTTGTGCCACCGTGGGAGGCATAAAGGCTTGCAGTACACATGATGTAATCAATTCCATATCTGCACTCTAGCCTGGGTTCTCACCAAAAAAAAAAAAAAAAAAAAAAAAAAAAAAAAAAAAAAAAAACAAAAAAAAAAAAAGTCTTCTTTCTTCTTTCATATTTTCTGAATTTTCTTTTATAGTTTCTAAAATTTTTTCCTATGTTTGTAGCTCATAGAGATTAAGTCATCTTATACTGTCCCTTAATCACTCTTTTTATGCAGACTGCTCAATCATTCCAGTATTTCTACCATGTTAATCTCCTGTAAGTAGGCAAAATACAACATCCCATATTGGGATGTTCATAACTCATAACTCATCCCATATGAGTTATGAATACAATGACACACTGCCACAACAGGGTTATATATTGTTATACATAGCACAAAGAATTACACAAAGCCAATATTAAGATTAAATAATAAAATAAATTGAAAGTAGAAGTATTAGGACTCAGAGTACTGGCAGCTTTGCATTCAGAGCAAGCTAAATTTGCTTTCCCAGCTTCATCAGTCACCGGAATCTGTAACTGTGGCATGTTGATGAAGGTTGTCTTTCTGTGATTGGTTGCTTTCATTTTTTAGATGTTTGAAACAGTCCAAGAAACAAAATAATATATCAAATGATGCAAGAGAAAATGAATTCAGGAAGTTTATGCATGATTTTTTGAATGATGAGGGCAAACTTGCTAGAAAACAAAATTAGACTAGCTAATACACAGTCAGCTAAAAAGAAGTAATTCCCAAATACAAAGTAATACTTAGAAATGATATTTAGAAATATACATATATATGGATACATTTATGCAGAAATTGATACACATATACAATATCCATATATGCATACATTTGGTCAAATCAAATCTTTCCTATTATCTTGTCTCCTATAATAGAATTTATTCACCAGGACACACACTCTCTCTACAAGCTCTGCACACTTAGGAAAATCTTTGGTAAATAGAAAACAGTAGTAAATATAACCTAAGCTGGCATAATTATTAAAGTGACCACTTGTTTTATAATTGTATGCACATAATTAATCCTAAGGATTTGAACTAGGTAATATATTCTGATTTTTATATAAATCAAATAAATAACATTATACTTTAAGGCATCTGTTTTGAAATAGCCTCCTAGAATTACTCTTGTAAATTTGTAAGTTTGATAAAGTGGTAAAAATGTATGATTGTCAACCTCTTCGTGTAATTTTTTTTTTTTTTTTTTTTTTTTTTGAGACAGAGTCTGGCTCTGCCGCCCAGGCTGGAGTGCAGTGGCCGGATCTCAGCTCACTGCAAGCTCCGCCTCCCGGGTTCACGCCATTCTCCTGCCTCAGCCTCCCGAGTAGTTGGGACTACAGGCGCCCGCCACCGCGCCCGGCTAGTTTTTTGTATTTTTTAGCAGAGACGGGGTTTCACCGTGTTAGCCAGGATGGTCTCGATCTCCTGACCTCGTGATCCGCCCGTCTCGGCCTCCCAAAGTGCTGGGATTACAGGCTTGAGCCACCGCGCCCGGCCCTCTTCGTGTAATTTTAAGATCATAAAGTACCTTAGAGATCAATGGTAACACTTGTTTAAATGATGAAATAAGTGAGTAGTACTATAGAATTTGGTGACTCTCCTGTGGTCTCACAGTTTTGTAAGTGGGTGTATCTACTCCAAGCAAGGGGGGAAACCCTGTTTTGGTGGATATCAAGACAAAATTTTTAAAAAGTGCTTTTTCTTCAAAATTTTAATTATACAAAAGGATCATTATTCTCTTTGTAGACCTCCAAAAGTATAGAAATTCTATAAAATAAAAAATACTCTGCCCAGCATCATTCTTAGGTAAAATATAATTTTATGACTTCATAATTTATTGGATAGTACATTAATCTAAAAATGAATAAGATAAGATATTATGTTAAGAATATTCAGTGCACTTTCAAGTAATTTGGCTTTATGATATTTAAGAGCATCTGTCAGGCTGTGGTAATTGGAGAGCCCCATTTGTACAAATAAATGTCTTGTGTGCTTGTCTAAAGACATTATCTTAATTACCTTAAATTTTTGTTCCAGACACAGTTTTTCACTGAAGACTGTCCATTATATACTTGTATGTATGTATTTCTATTCAACATCATGTATTTCTTTATATAAAGCGTGTCGGTATAATATTTAAAAAGCACAATAAAATTAAATATGCAAACAGCAAATTAAGTCTATGGCTTCTACTCTCATGTACATGAATCAACAAACAAAACTTTTGTGAGAAAATCAAGTACAATAAAATGTGTAAATAGTTTCTTTCACAAGCATCTGTATATTTACTAAGAAACTCAGCTTAAATTACCAAAGCCTTCACTATCTTCACATATAATCCCATTCCACTCAGTTGTTTTTAATACCTGGACTAGTTATGACATATAAGTAGCCAAGAAAGAAAAGACGATAGCAGCACTATCCCCAGTTCTCTCTGATCTCTGAACCCCTAGGATCAAAGCAAAACAGTTTAAAGGAGAATGATTTGTCTCTTGGGAACTATATGGCCTGCAACAGATGTGATATAAGTGTCCATATTTGTTTGCAGGGTGCACTATGATTGTTTAACTGAGGAAATCAAAGTATTATACCAACAACCAGGATGTGCACCAGAGCAGTACAACCCCCAAGTGGAGCTCTGTTCTCTTACAGTGCACTAGCCAAATTAAAGGGAAATCTTCTCACTAGTTAGATACTTTAATAAGAGTCACGGCATTTTTGTAGGGATATTTACTCCAAGACTTTCTCAAAAACTTTAGAATTTGATGATTACTGCCTTAACTGACATTCTTATTTAAAAACAAGTTGGTAAGGCTATACATTATAGTATTTTGTGTGTGTGTGTGTGTTTATGTGCACGTGTACACATGCCATAGATTCATATTTGCTAAGAAATATCAAAACAATGCAAAACAAACAAATCCCAACAAACAAAGCAAACACATAGAAAATTTCTAATTTAGTTTTAACCATTCTTGAGAATAATTCAATGTTTTTTAACTGTTTCTCTTGACAAATAAGTAATAAAAACATATTCTTTAATAATTTTGTATATGTGTGTTTATAATATATATTTTATACATAAACTCATACATGTTAAAAAAAAAACACATATGTGTGTGTATTTGGAATTTGTATTTCCCCCGAAATTATTTGAATTATTGTTTTTCCAAATGATTTTTCTAAAATTTAAATTAGTATGATTTGTAACTAATCTTTTCAACCAATATAATTACTTGCATGTTTACTGATAAAAGTTATATCAAGTAAAGACTAAAGAATCTAAACTAAGCATTAGATAAAATTAGTGGGAGAAGGAAAAAGAGAAAGAGAGAGGAACGGAAGGAGTGAGAGAGAGAGAGAGAGAGAGAGAGATTATATTTCAACCATAAGATATGTGGCAAAATTTAGAGGCCTATATTCAGTGGCTTAAAATCTCTCTATGGTCTGCAGGTTGGCTTCAAATCAACTGTGTTAGGTTTGCCTCCAACCTCTGATCTTTGGCCTTGTTTCTAGGTTTCAAGCTGCAGGTTTGATTGCATTCTGCTTTTTGGACCAGCAGCTACCTGGGCTGTATGACCAGCTTTATATTATCTTACCCTGAGGCCAAGGGTGAGAAATGTTTGTCTCATGGTAGGCTGCTGAATTATAATACAGCAACTCCAACTTTGCAAATATATTTCAACTGTATGCTTATTTCATGCCAGCTGATAACCTGTTAGCCAAAATAAGTCACATGTTCAAGCCCACGTGCAAAAGGGTGTGGATATACACTTAACATACCATAGATCACGTTAAGAATATGAAGGTGTAGTTTGACAAGAGCAGACTGGAGAGTTGAAATAATGATTCAATAAATTATACATCGCAGAAATGTCCTAGCTTAGAGTACCTACTGCGTGCAGGAAAAAAATTTTGAAGGGCATGTATATATTTGATCATTCATTTTGCAAACAATCTTTTGCAAAAATTACCATGGTTATTTTCTATGGCACACACATGGAAACTGAGGTTTAAAAAGAAAATGTGGTTTTTCTCAGCAACATTCATTTTTGTAGATGTCCTAGTTCATTCAGGAGGCTAGAACAAATTAACATACACTAGGAAGCTTATAAACAACAGAAATTTGTTTCTTACAGTCCCAGAGTCTGGAAACTTGAAGATTAAGGTACCAGCAGAGTTGAGATCTAGTGAGGGCAGGCTTCTTGGTTCATAGGTGGCCACCTTCTCATTGTGTCCTCACATAGTGGAAAGGGTGACAGAGCTCTCCGTGGCATCTTTTTTTTAATAAGTAAACTAATCTTGTTCATGAGGGCTTCCCCCTTCTGATCTAATCACCTACCAAATATCTCATCTCCTCATACCAGCACATTGGGGTTTGTGATTTCAACACAAAAATTTTGGAGGGATGCAAATATTTAGTCTATAGAAGTAGAGTAGGCTTGAGAGTCATACCCAATTCAACTGATGTTGCAACATTGGCATTTTGGTGACCTGTTGTTTCTGTATAGAAGAAAACATGATCCCAGAAATCCTGTTAGAGAACTTAGCCCTTCACAGTGGTGAAGAGGAGAGACCTGATGAAGGCTACTGGATCACAGAAGGGAAGGTGATGTCCTTTGGCTCAAGCTGCAGTCTGGGAAGATATGGTCTCTCTTGTATCTTTCCTCATTGCTCGCTCACTACACTCTTCCTATCATACCCTTATGGCAGAAATGGAGCTGTGGCAGGCAGAGAGTGAGATTTTCCTCCTTTCATAACAGCATGGATGGAATACATGGTTGTGCATGGGCAATGGGCACCCATCTTGAAATAAATACAAGCACTCCCCTATAACATCTACATCCTGGTCATAGCTTCTACCAATCCGCACCCTGACCCCTCCAGTAGCAGTGCTCCTCCAATCTTCCAAGGAGGTAGGAAGGTGTTTAAATATATGACCATCTTACACCTATCTTTCTGGAAACACTAAGGAATATTTGTACTCCCACATAAACTCAGAGTTCTTCTAGATAAATAGATTGGTAAGGGAATACTGATTTATGGGCAAGAATCATCATTTCCCAAACATTCTTGGTGCAAATAAAAGTTACCACTCCACGAACTAGCAGTTTGAGACAAACAGGAACTACACACTTTGATTGCCTCATATGTGCTGACCTGTCTTGATTTATAGACCATCTTGGAAAATTGTGTTAACCCAAAGTGACTATACTAAACCAACCTTAATAATATACACCCTTACACTTCAGAAACACAAACCTTATCTGACCGTTGTTTATCAACTGTGAAGACTGAAGTGTTGACGTTAGGTAATAACCTATGATGAAGTCACTTAATATCCTTGGATGGCAATATAGATTCTAAAAGGAATCACAGAGAACACATTGGTGAATACACCCAAGGGGCAGTTCGCAAACATTCACTTCTCACATTTTTGTGGCATATAGAATGTTCAAGCCTGCTTATTTTAAGAATTGTTTTAAATTTCTAAGTCACTCATGAGCAAAAACTTTCTCAGAATCTGCCTATTTCTACTGAAAACTTCCTCAATATTTCAGTAACCAACTTCAGTAAGTAATGTATTTTAGGGGGAAAAATCTTACTGCAGGCTGTGTTTATAAGTATATTCTATCTATCTAGCTAGCTAGCTAGCTATCTAATACTTTAAACTAAATATGTAAATTGCAGGTTCATTTGTTTGTTTGCTTAGGATCTTTCCCTCTGCTGTGAGAAAGACTGGCTGCATTTTCCCACCCTAACACCTTGTTCTCAACCCAGGTTCACATAGAGATGACTTCAATCCTTGCTGTAGTTTGAATATAAGCCTCATCCTTGGCCAATTAGGGCATGTATCCATTCAGCTACAATGATAAGTTCAGAAATCATCACGTGATCAAAGTTGGGCCAATAAGAACACATAAAGTTAAGTTGCATTTTGTTGTTGTTTTATATTAAGAATTAGTATCATACAGTGTAGTATTATAATGGAAAGTGGTACTATAACGGGAAGGTAAGACAGAAGTTGGAGTTATGAATAGTTAACTTGGCCTCCTGATAATAAAGAAAGTAAACGCAACTAAGGTAGAGCCAAGAATGGAAACTCCCAGGTGATGTTTCCTATATCTAGCTGTAACTGAGGATTTATTCCTGGGCCTTTATTTACTTATCTATTTAGCTGCCATGATAGTTTATTCAATCACTGGGCCTTTAAGTTTAAAACACCAAAGGATATTTTTAACTATTAAGGTGAGCTTTTGATACCTGCAATCAAACTGATAGTAATGATTTGTTGTGTTATTAATAACCATAAATTCTAAAAAGATCGAATTTATGATAGTTACATGTAATTTACTCTGTTGTCTTACAGTGAAACTTGAATTCTCATAATAATAATGAGACCCGTTGTATATTATATGCAAATGAGAATTTTTTCTAGATAAAGGACAGAGTTCGTGAGAATAAACCACTCGGTAATCAATTGTGTTGACACTTTACATACATCTTGCCAGGATATGGTAGTAGTTTATTTTTTAAAAATAAATATTAAATATACAAGATTTTTTAAAATACCTATTTTATGAAATTTAGCTGCTGCAGGTGGTGAAAATCACTCAACTGAATTGCCATTAGGAGAGTTATTTATTTTGCTATACCAGATTCATTTAGATATATTATTGGTTAATAGACACTACATAGCAGGTCATATGTACAAAAAAAGCATCACTTAAAATATCATTCTTCACAATTAGTGAGGAACCTCTTTAAAAACAACTTAGATATAAATTTATATTTAATTAATTGTAGTGATACTGTTACTGGGAATTCTGCGTTTAATGGATTCTTTAATCAAGGAGATCAACAGAGCTGCAGCTCTGGACCAGCAATCTCTGTTCTTGTGACAGTGAGCAAAGAATTACAGATGAACACCAAAGTGTAAGTTCCAAGCAAAGTTTATTGAAGCACAGTAATACACTCTCAGAGGGAGAACGGGTTGATTTCTGCAAAGTGAAATCAGCACCAATTTACTGAGCTCAAAGTGCTTTTACAGGATTTGTCAGGAGAAATTAAGATTCGGGCTGTGTCTGAGTGACAGTTTGATGTTATTTGATTGGCAGTTATATAACTAAAGTTAAACTGCACATGTTTTTGCACATAATTCATTAAGAAAAGCCCACTCAGGGCCGGGCGCGGTGGCTCAAGCCTGTAATCCCAGCACTTTGGGAGGCCGAGACGGGCGGATCACAAGGTCAGGAGATCGAGACCACAGTGAAACCCCGTCTCTACTAAAAATACAAAAAATTAGCCGGGCGCGGTGGCGGGCGCCTGTAGTCCCAGCTACTCAGGAGGCTGAGGCAGGAGAATGGCGTGAACCCAGGAGGCGGAGCTTGCAGTGAGCCGAGATCGCGCCACTGCACTCCAGCCTGGGCAACAGCGTGAGACTCCGTCTCAAAAAAAAAAAAAAAAAAAAAAAAAAAAAAAAAAAAAAAAAAAAGAAAAGCCCACTCAGGGAGCAAAACTATATGTAAAGCTTATTATAATGATGGTATAATGAGCTTAGGGTCAACTTGAATATTCAGTTTTAGGTTGCTGGGCACTGGCCAATTAGGGGATCTCCATCTCTACCTTTGTTTCTCCTTCTACAGGATGTGCTGGCTACAGACGTTACCACAAACTCCATCAGTAAAGGCAGAGTTAGGGCAGTTCCTGGGCTGAACTTAGATGGGCCAGGGGCTGTCTTAGTGACAGCCTTTCTGCTCTCTTCTGCTACCCCATCCAGCTGCTAAAGTCTATCTCACTACCTAACAATACAACTTGAGCATTTATATTTGCATGAGCACTTCAAGGGACTTTGAACAATTCCAGAATTAAAATATTAAGAATATATGCCTTCAGATGTATGTAATAAATGGAAATATTAAACAAGAACTTTGAATTCCATATTCACAACCTGTTTTCCAATTGTACAGATATTTCAATATGCGCAACCGCAATTGTTTGAATGTTTGTCTCTTCCAGAGTTCATGTTGAAATCTAATTGTCATCACAGCAGTGTTATGAGGTGGGACTTTTAAGAGGTGATTAGGCCCTGAGGGATACATCCTTCTGGGTGGGTTGGTGCCAATATAAGAGGGTGAGATCGGCCCCCTATTGCTCTCTCTAGTCCTCTATTTTCCCTTCTGTCATGTGATTATGGAACAAACCTGCCCTCATGAGATGCCAGTCCCTTGATCTTACACTTCCCACCCTCCAGAAATGTGAGCCAATAAATTTCTGTTCATTATAAACTCCACACTCCACAGTATTCTGTTGTAACAGCAAAAAACAGACTAACACAATGACTTAGAACTTTAAGTAATTTGATCAACAGTTTTTAAAAATAACATTAAAAACATAACAATTGTACAAATACATTTTATTCACGTTTCTTTTCACTGTTATATACATTTTCATAATGACCTTTAATGTTTTAGAGCTGCCAGTGTTTTAATACTATATTATGCTCATTGTTATACCTAGTTTTACATGCACAATTTTTGTATCTTATTATTTATTGTAGTTTGAGGATGTACATTCCAGTACAAATAAGATTTCTGTGACATTTTTAAGAAATTAATATAGTCATTGTATTTTCTGATATTTTTCTAATATTTTAGGTGTGAGGATAACTTTTTAAGGTTTAATATAAGGAGATAAAATGCAACCATTTTTCCCTTCTGAAAGAAGAGTATTTAGTAGAGAAACTTTCACTGTATTATCCTCTTTTTATTAAATTTTTAAAGATAAGATAAATTAAGCAGTTTCATAAATATGAGTTTATTATTTAGCAATAGATTTACAACAAGTTTCACCAATTTATAATCTTGGAAAACAACTACTCAGAACATAGTTTGTATTTTGAATGTAATTTGATTTTATAGAATTAGAAAAACATCTAAGTTTCATGTTAATGTAAGGCATACACACAGAGGCATGCACACATTCGTTTTCTTCAGTCATATTTCAATTTTAACTGGAGAAAACGCTACTTACATTTAAAAGTTTTTGATATATTTTAATCTTCAAGACTATTTTGCTATGTCATAGAGTCTAGAGAAGTCCCCATTCTCTTTTTACTTTTACTTCTATGCAGTGCCTATGCTAACTGATCGTCTCTACTGGCCACAGCCCTTCAAATCATATTTAATGGGTCATTTTCACATCAACTCTAATATTTAGCAGCTTTAATGTAGTTTGCTTTTGACTTATAAATGATACTTATATCTAGGTAAGTGTATTAAGTCATCTTTGCTTTAAAAAAAAAGAAAATATTTCATTCCTCAACAAGGGCCAATTAGACTTAGAAAATGTAAAGTTACATAATTCTCAGCGAAGTAACATGTTTTGGAAATGTACTACAATAATATATTATACTTTATGGCTTATAAACTTGACTGATAACACAAATCGACTGGGAAGTTTGCTAATAATACAGATTCCCAATACGCAACTCAGATTTAATGAAGCTGAATCTCCAGGGAAGAGGCATGGGAATTCTGTTTTTAGTATGTGTCTCAGATGATTGGTGTAATTGGTATAATCAGATGATTATATTTGAAACTTAAGTTCAAGGTTAGATGTGCCTCCTGACTAACAATAATAATTACGAAAGGCTCTCCTGTTATGCTAAGATACTTAATTTTCACAGTAGACAAAGAATCATTGAAATATTCTGATTAGACATGAATGAGCAAACATGTACCATCAAAAGCTAACTCTTGGAGAGATGTGACAAATGGTGGTTGATACTAGAGGTGAGAAAGCCAATAAATGGCACCTGTTTTTCAGATGCCCAGTGAGGTAATCCTATAACAGTGTGGTTACTGTGGCACCTTTGCAGGAAGATATGACATTGAAAGGCATGAGGAAATAGCTTTGCTTGCCAAATATTAGGGATAAAAGCAATCTACTATATTAGATTGTTGGGGCTGCTGTAACAAAATACCAAGGACTATATGGCTTAAATAACAACAGCTTATTGTCTCACAGTCCTGAAGGCTGAAAATTCAAAATCAGGCTATCAACCGGTTTGGTGTCTTCTCAGTCCTCTCTCTTTGGCTTGCAGATAGCCACATTCATGCTACGTGCTCAGATGACCTTTTCTCTGTATGCATGCACAATCCTAACATCACTTTTAGCGTACAAAGTTCCTCTTCATATAAGGACACCATTCAGATTGGATTTGGCCACATCTTAGAAGTCCTTTTTAACTTAGTCACCACCTTAAAGGCCCTTCCTTCAAAAACAGTCATATTCTGAGATACTAGAAGTTACGGTTTCAACATATTAATTAGGGAGGGAGAAAGATTCTGCCTTTATGTGTAAAGCTCAGAAGACACCAAGAACAATGGTTTGACACCTAATTAGGTGTCAATGCACTTTTCCTAGACAGGGAATACATATAAATGGTAAATAACATGTATAATGCGGTTCATTAGAATATGTTGTGTTTGAATGTCTTATGGAAAATTAAAGCAGAGACGCAGGTAGACAAAAGATTTATCCGTCTATGTAGGAATGTGTGCCTCTGTGTGTGTGTTCATGTATGTAAGTTGGGCATACAAAATAAGACTGCTGCATTAGAAGGAAGAAAGATAGCAGTTTCCAGGGGATGGAGAGAGGCAAATGGGGAGTTGCTGTTTAAGGGGTGCAAGTTTTAATTTGGGATGATGAAACAAGCTGTGGAGATGGATCGTCGTGATGGTTACATAACAATATGATTGTACTTATTGCCACAGAACTGTATACTTAAAAATGATTTAAATGGTCAGTTGTATGTTGTTTATATTATATCACAATAAAAACACAGTTTCTACCACTCCAAAAAAGAAAATATAATATAAAATGAGGGGAAAATTAGATAATGAATAGTTCTTAGGTTTACTCTTCCAAATATCCAAAAGTGTTTTTTTTGTTTTGTTTTTTTTTTTTTTTGAGACGGAGTCTCGCTCTGTCGCCCAGGCTGGAGTGCAGTGGCGCAATCTCGGCTCACTGCAAGCTCCGCCTCCCAGGTTTACGCCATTCTCCTGCCTCAGCCTCCTGAGTAGCTGGGACTACAGGCGCCCGCCACCTCGCCCGGCTAATTTTTTTGTATTTTTAGTAGAGATGGGGTTTCATTGTGTTAGCCAGGATGGTCTCGATCTCCTGACCTCGTGATCCGCCCGTCTCGGCCTCCCAAAGTGCTGGGATTACAGGCTTGAGCCACCGCGCCCGGCCCCAAAAGTGTTATCATTGATTTATTTAAATTTAATTTTTTCCCTCATGCGTCCTTATTAGCTGTGCAACAAACAACTTTAATAATCTCTTGTGAAAGAGTTTTAACTGTGAACTTCATTAAATTAAGCTTAGATGTTACTTAGCCTTCCTGGTTGAATGTTTTGTTTTGTTCCTTACGTGTAGCTGGATGAAAAGACAGAGTGGTTAGGTGTGTATTTCTGTATTAGCACAACCTCTGTTACCTTTATCTTCCCTCAAGAAATTGACTTCTCAACCAACTGACATATTTCAAGGTTTTTTCCTTTTTTTGTAATAATTATTCCTTAAATGATTTAGTTAGAATAAGTCATTTTATTCAATGAAAACATCAATCTCTAAACTTTTTGGCACCAGAGACCAGTTTCATGGAGGACAATTTTTCCATAGAACTGGGTGGGGGAAGGTTTCAAGATGATTTAAGTACATTAGGTTTATTGTGCTCTTTATTTCTATTGTTATTACATTGTAATAACTAATCAAATAATTATACAACTCACTGCAATTGAGAATCAATGAGAATTCTGAGCTTGTTTTCTTGTGTGAAAGGAAAATAAATCTTGGGGCCCCAATCACTAAGCTAAAAGGAAAAGTCAAGCTGGGAACTGCTGAGGGCCAACCTGCCTCCCATTCTATTCAAAGTCACCCCTCTGCTCCCCGAGATCAATGCATGTCTGATTGCCTGCGTTGGAGAGGCTAATCAGAAACTCAAAAGAATGCAGCCATTTGTCTTTTATCCACCTATGACCGGGATGCCGCCTCCCTGCTTCAAGTCTTCCCTCCTTTGCTTCCAGTTTGTCCTGCCTTTCAAGACTGAACCAATGTTGTTTGTTTGTTTGTTTGTTTGTTTGAGACGGAGTCTTGCTCTGTCAACCAGTCTGGAGTGCAGTGACGCGATCTCAGCTCACTGAAAGCTCCTCCTCCCGGATTCAGGCTATTCTCCTGCCTCAGCCTCCTGAGTAGCTGGGACTATAGGTGACCATCACCACACCCAGCTAATTTTTTTTTTTTTTTTTTTTTGTATTTTTAGTAGAGATGGGGTTTCACCATGTTAGCCAGGATGGTCTTGATATCCTGACTTGGTGATCTGCCCGCTTTGGCCTCCCAAAGTGCTGGGATTACAGGACTGAGCTACCGTGCCTGGCCTGAACCAATGTTTATCTTGCATATGTTGATTGATATCTCCCGTCTCCTTAGAATGTATAAAACCAAACTGTACTCTGACCATCTAGGGCACATGTTGTCAATTTGAGGGACAAGCTGCCCCAGGACCCTGCCCCACCAACTCAAAGCAGCTGACCCTTACCCTGAATTCCCTGCAGTTGCATTCCTGGACCCTTATTTAGGCACTACAGCAAGGTCACCAGACTTGCCTATAGCCCTCCAGCGTCATCAAGGAGGTCATGAGAAATGTAGATAAACCTAAGTTACACCCTGTTGTAAATTCCTATTTTGTAAGCCGGTCACGAGATGATATGTGGTAAAATTAACAGACGAACAACCCCAAGGTCTCTCTCTCCCATACAAACCCCTCATTTTGTAAGCTGAGGGCTGCCTCCTCGGACTGTGGTGGAGCAGCCCTGCAGGTTAATGAACTTACTTACTTGCCTGACCTTGGGTCACTCTCTCTCATCCTTTCTCTCAGCTAACCTTACAGTGAGGACTTCCTGAGGCTGTGTCACAGACACATGTCCTAAACCTCAGCAAAATAAGTTTTCTAAATTAAATAAGACCTGTCTTGGATTTTCAGGGTTTACACCTGAAACTAGACTATTCCATCTGGGGCTGATAAGAGACAGTGGCAGATCATCAGGCATTAGATTCTCATAAGAAACACGCAACTGTGATCCCCCACATGTGCATTTCACAATAGGGTTCATGCTGCTATGATTATCTGATGCCACCGCTGATCTGATGGCAGAGGAGCTCAGGCAGTCAGGTCAGTGATGCAGAGTGGCTGTAAATACAGACAAAGCTTTGCACTGGCCCCCTGCTCACATCCTGCAGTGCAGCATGGTTAGTAACAGGCCACGGACCCACACCAGTTCACTCTGTGGCCTGGGGTTTGGGAACCCCTGAACTATAACATTCAAGACCATATGACACAACATCTTTTCAATATGATTTTGTGTTACAAATGCATGCTTACATGAGACAACAAAATCCCAATAAAGAAATTAGAAAATACTTTACAGATCACTTTATGACAAGTTCAAGAGATCATATATAAAAATATTAAGCCAAAAGTATACAGAAAAAAAAATAAGATAATGTCCATTAATTATTTCCTCTAAAAATATGAAAGTCATACAAATTTTAAGAGTCACTAGTTTTCAAAGGAATCCCAGCAACACAACTCTATAGATTAAAACAGCATTAAGAAACTACCTCTTTACACATGCATACTGGTTTATTTACACAGGAATTTATTAACTTCAATTTAATGTAGTCTATATTTATAGTAAAACCAATATAACATTTCTCTGTTCTCACAAGTAGTTTTGTTACCAGTAGAAGGTGTCCATGTTCTTAGCATCTTGAACAAAAAAACTGGACAAAATGCACAAAGCAAGGAAAGCAAAAGCAGGGATTTATTGAGAGTGAACGTATACTCCACAGTGTGAGAGCCATCCCGAGAGTAAGGTCTCAAGAGCCCTGCTTACAGAATTTTCTGGGGTTTCAATACCCTAGAGATTTCCCATTGGTTACTCGGTATATATTCTATGTAAATGCAGAGAATGAAGTGAAGTCACAGGGTCATTTAGTTGGAAAGCGCCCTATTGTAAGTGGAGAGGATGTGTTATTTGGTTCCTGTGATCTAGGTAAATAAGGAGGATGAATGTGAAGTTACAAAGTGTAAATAAAGAAGATGTTACTTGGTGTGTGTGGTCTATGTAAATAGAGAGGATCAATGTGAAGTTACAAAGCCATCCACATTCCTGTCATTGCTGAAGTGCTTTCATTTGATTTAGTTCTAGAAAGTCAGCATGCATGGACCTTATGTTCCCTGCCTCCAGGCCCTATTCTTCTGCCCCAGTTTCAGAAAAAATGTTTAGAATAACCTATATAGTTAAATATTTATGTTATCTTAGTAATTTACATTATTCTTAGATTTATTTTCTTGAAAAGAAAACTCTAATAATAGTACCAACATTATTACACCCCCTCCCTCAACCAAAAACAAAAAGCTAATACATTGCTTTCACTTTATATAAAGTTAGTTGGAAATTTTATATATGTATATACTGTATATACTCTATATGTGTACATATACACCAAATATAAATGCATATATATACACCTATATGTGTTTACATAAATATTTATAATTTATTTAATATTGTGAATATAGTTATTATTATTTCCTTTGAAATATTCTTTCTACAATAGTTAAAAATGCCAATTTTAAATTTTGTTTATTAAGCATGTTTTATTTTTATTCACCTTGACTTTCAGACAAGGGCAATTGAAACAAATATAATAATATTATAAAGATTTTAATGTTATTGATGGAAATAATATTTGAATTTTTGTATTTCTCTATTTTTCATGAAGACATGCACAATTAATTATCAAAATGGAAAAAAAATAGCTGAAACTTCAAGGGTATTCTATAATTTTTTTTTTATTTGTTTTGCCATGATTCATCTCAGACCATCTGTATGGTGGCAATAAATCAGTAAAAAAAAATGCCCATGTGTTTCTTCAAAATATAATTTAGTCTACTTCCTCCCCTAAACTGTTTTTTACTTCCCATAGATAGTGATTGTATTTTATTTACATAAACATGGTGGAAAGATTATTATGTCATCCCAGCTGCAAGTACCTGGAAATGGTTTCTTGATTAGAGCTGTCATTGGTTTAGAGTAACCTTCAATATATTTTGTGAATCAGTTACGTCTATATCCCTATGGATGAAGTTGCAGAATAGTTTTAATTTTTTTTCCTTAGTGCTTTCTGTGTTCAGTATTCTACTTCATTCTTGCAAAACAAGAGAACAAACCCACAGAGTCTAGTTTCCAGAAGGAGAATAAAGCACATTCTCTTGCTATTGAGTTGCCCCAATAACTGGATAACTTCTTGTCTAGCTAGTTGTCTCCAAGATGATTCAGTCTTCTAATTCTAACTGGAAATAATCTTATGCTTTTGTTAAATATTCTTATGTATTCTTTTCTAGCTGCTTTTACATTAACATGTAGAAGAATAAAAAATAAGACGCTAAAAAAAACAACCTTAGCAGGTTAAACAGCTATTGTTTTACCCACTGTTAGACATGTGCATGCATTAATTGATGTTCAGAAAAATTCAGTAACACGCTCAAAGTTGTGGAGCCCAAGTTTAAAAATGTCACTGTTAAATAGCTCTACACAGTAATTATTTTTCCTGGTGTACCACACTGCCTCTAAGAAAGGCAAAGCTTCTTTGCTGGCATAGGTTGATATGATCCAGAATCTTAATTTAAGTTGTCTAAGGATGACATTTAATGCTGTTTATGCATTGATTATTTCAAGTATAGTATTATTTGTGGTTACCGTATTAGTTCTAGGCTATACCAGCACTTAGGCTTTCTATAAAAACCAACTCTTGGCCAGGCATGATGGCTCACGCCTGTAATCCCAGCACTTTGGGATGACGAGGCAGGTAGGTTACCTGAGGTCAGGAGTTTGAGACCAGCCTGGACAACATATAGTGAAATCCCACCTCTACTAAAAAAACACAACTTAGCTGGGTGTGGTGATGCACGCCTGTAGTCCCAGGTACTTGAGAAACTGAGGTAGGAGAATCATTTGAACCCAGGAGGTGGAGGTTGCAGTGAGTAGAGATTGCACCACCATACTCCAGCCTGGGCAACAGAGCGAGGCTCCATCTCAAAAAATAAAATAAAACAAAATAAAATAAAATAAAATACCCTTGCTTTTTGCTAAGATTCTTTATGTTTCAAAGTTTTAATAAATTTGAATTCTTACATGAATATTATAGAGATCCAATTCAATTGAACTCAGTTGGAAAAATAATTTTTGTGCTAATATAATTTTGTAGCTATTTTCTACCCATATTCTTACCTGCAGTATACAGTTATTATTTTTATCTCCAAAAATATGATGATAATAAGGATGTAGTGACACCTCATTTTACCTATTACAGTTTTACAAATTTCTTATTTTACAAATCTAAAGAAACTGACCAAAACATTGACCTGTTATTTAATTTGTAGTTTGTATTTCATATTAAAATACGGTGGTTTTCACATTAATTCATTCAGGATTAACTTTGGTTTCTAGACCCATTTAATGAACTGGCTTATTGATACATTCACTTAACATGTATAAAACAGAAATATTATTTTTGCCATCACCACCATATCACCAAAGCTGTTTTCCTCCTACTCTTCCACAAATTTTGTCAATATCTGTTTTTTGAAGCCAAAACCTGAGATTCAGCTTTGATTCATTTTTTCCTGACAACTTGCATTAACATAATAAATAAATCCTATCTGCTTCTTATTAAAATACATAAAAAATTTACCAATTAAGTTTTGTCCTAGATAAAACACTTTTAGTGCTATGGTAATGCTATCTTTTTTTTTTTCCTTCCCATTATGATTTTCACCATGGAGACCGATATGGTTTGGCTGTGTCCCCACCCAAATCTCATCTTGAATAGTAGCTCCCACAATTCCTATGTGTTGTGGGAGGGACCTGGTGAGAGGTAATTGAATCATGGGGGACAGGTCTTCCCTGTGCTGTTTTTGTGATAGTAAATAAATATCACAAGATCTTATGATTTTAAAAAGGGGAGTTTCCTTGCCCAAGCTCTCTTCTATTGTCCGCCACCATGTGAGATGTGCCTTTCCCCTTCCACCATGACTGTGAGGCTTCCTCAACCCTGTGGAATTGTGAGACCATTAGACTTCTTTCTTTTGTAAATTGCCCAATCTTGGGTATGTCTTTATCAGCAGCATGAAAACAGATTAATACAGGGACACGCCTGAGCTAGTCTGCTGGAATTTGAGTCCACCTGTAGTGCCCAAGCCCTCTTAGGTAAGGCTATCTTGACAAGGGAGACCCATCAACTAATTGAACAAGCCCAGCTGAGCTTAGCAAGCCTGTGCCAGTTCAGAAGAATTGACCAGCCAACTCACAGATTTATTGGAAATAAAGGTTTACTGCTTTTTGTCATTGACATATTGTAATTGCTTGTTAGGAAATGCAATGTAATATTACATTAGTGAAAGTGTATGAGTGGCTGTGTGTGTGTCTGTGTATACATATTCTTGGTTTGACCTTGTCTCATTTTGGTAATTGAGTTATATAAGTATGTTCAAATGCATTAGATTAGGTAGTTTGTCATGTTTTCTATGCTTTGAATAGATTTTACAACGGCTAAATTCTTCGTTCTTAAGTGTTTCCATTTATTTTTGGTTTATTAAGATTTTTGTATAATTCCTGGAGCCAATTTTGTTTTTTGATAAGCTTTAGAAAATTTTTCCACTTAAGTCACATAAATATGTATATTTGAATCTGTATTTTCATATTACTGTCTAATTTTTAATTTAGTTTACTCTAACTATGGTCCCTCTCTTTTAGATTTGTTTATTTGATGAACTATTTCTGTTATTAAATTTCTGTTTATTCTGTAACATTTTATACTTTACGTTTTATTTATGTTAATGTAATTATCATTTGTGATCATTTCAGTGAAAAGCTATGTTCATTTAGTTTTAGTGTTTCATCTAATGAAGAATTATTCAGAAATAGTTTTGTATGGGCTTAGGGAAAGTGTTTTATTATTTCCTCAATTAATTTTATCATAGAGGTTAAAAATGATTATTTTATTAAAAAATGGTTTTCATTATAGATTTTTTTGAAAGTTTATAGTGATTTATGAAAACATAAATAATTATATGGTAAATGCATGATTTTTGCTTGAAAAAATATTTAATCTCTTTTTACTGGGTATAGAGCATTATAGCTCTTTGGGCTATTTTCATAATTGTAGTATTTAAACCTTGCATACTCTTTTTTTCCACCTTATATCTTGATTTCTGGGGGTATAATATCAGTCTTCAACAAATATTTTAATTTTGTGGCTCTTTCCATTACATATTTAAAGCTATTATATTGGGTAGATATGCATTCATGACTGCTATGTCATCTTGGTGAATTGTTCTTTTTATCGACATTCTTGCATCTTTTCAATTTCTTTCACAAGATAGGATGTTGTCTGTTACATGATTGTTTATTTGCCAGTTCTCTCCCTTATCTTTATATATTTATTCTGTGATGTTTATTCTCACATTCCTATATCATTTAAATTTTTTTCTGTTTTGTACAGAATACATGATTTTTCTTATACTTTCTTAATTTCCATCTTTGAATTATGATTATCGTTACTATTGTAATATCCCTGATTTTTATTTATAATATTTTTCTACTTCTTCAATTTGCCTTGCATTTATTTGTCTCATACACTGCTTTTTTGTTTGTTTGTTTGATTGTTTTATTTAGTCATTTGTTTGTTACTTTTGAACTCCATTAGTTGGAGAATAATATCTTCTATTCATATTTGTTTACTGGTTGCCTTAATATTACAATTTTGTATTTAGCTTTTATTGTAAAAAAATGTATACTGTCAACTAAACATCCCTATTAAGCATCTTAATCTGTTTTACTGAGACTATACTCAACAAATATCAAGGTTCTAACACCTGCAGTTTTAAATATACAATTATAATAAACTACTTTTTTATTGAGCAAACATAAACATACACTGATGTCTGTTTTCCACTGTTTTCTGTATCCCATTGCCTAAAAAACCCTGTATTTTTTATAGAAATAAATATTTATAGCTCTTGTGTTATGAGCCTAATGCCTAAAATATTTAAATATTATATGACTGAAAATATCTTTGTCAGTTTCATAACAAAATTAGAGCTGAGCTAAATATATTATTTTATATTCTCAGTATAAGAGTTTTTCTTAGTATTCTGTAGTTATTGAGCTGAAATTCTCTTGCATCTAATGTTGCTTATAGAAAATATTGTGTCAGTATAACTATCCTATTTTTATGTATTTCTCTCAGTCCGTTTTCTCTTTTTTTTTTTTCCCTTCTTTCTCTACCACCTTTTGGAATTTTACACTTTTTCCCTAATGCTCAGAAATCCCAATGCCATGTGTATAAATAGATGTTGCTGTTAAAGTTTCTGATTCAGATATCAGTGTACTCTAATATTGAAAAATCACAATTTAACAGTCCTAAATTTTCCATATTTTACATCCCACACAATCTCTCTTCACTTTATTCTGGAAATTATTTCATACAATTTGGGGATTTCTCCCTTTATTCCCTATGCTTACTTATTTTTATATTATAAATTATTTTTGTTATATTTTGGTAGATATTCTTGAACCTCCATTCACTAGTTCAGTGATTTTTCCTATAAACTCTCCATTTTGCTATTCAGAGGACTGATTATTTTAAAATAAAATTTCCATTTTTAAATCTACCTGTTATAACAACTTTTTGTTTTGTAGGTGTATTTCACCTAACTTTCTGCAAATATACATTATTTTTATTTTAACATACCACTTCAACTCTCTTTCCATTCATTTGTCCCTGACTTTCACCTCCCTTGGGACTGATGTCTTTATATTCCTCCCACCTTTGATGACAATTCTCTGCTTTGTCCTGAACTTTGCTTTTCTTTTTTGATCTGATGTCTTCTTGTTTTAGACTGGCAAAGATTTCTTCATGGTTTTTGATCTATTAAGATTCTGACCTTTATTAGAACACTTCCGTGTATGAACTTCAAGATATTTTCTTTCATAAATAAAATCTATCAGCCTCAAATCATACAATAAATAGTGTACTATTTCTTTTTCAAAATAATAAAACACATTAATTATGAAATTATTTCTACAAGATAGTCCTCCTTTCATAGAACTATAGAAGTAATTACAGTGATAAGGACATCTCAATTATGTATTCATACTTTGCATCTAACCTTGGAACTGAAAATAAATATTTATTTTAGATAAATTTAAACTAAAGTTATTTATAAAACTTACTGTGGAATGTAATTAATTTATCTTTTTTTTTTCCCCCAAGTTTTGAGAGCTCTTTAGAGAACTTCAGTAACCCACTTTTGGCTGTTTATATAATAACATAGTGTTATAGCTTATTGTTTTGAAAAAAAAAAATGTTAGTTTTAGAAGTGATGCTCCAAAATTGAATTAATATATACCCAACTGATGGCTTTGAAGTAAAATCCATTTAATGTGTCTCAAATTTAAATATCTTTCTTGGTAAGTGGATTATGTACCTCATCACTTAGTACCCAACCATCAATTTTGCTTTCATCTTTGAACAGTAATGTCATCTATGACATATAAGCAAGCTTGCATTTGGTTAGTAAGTTGGATAAGAGTCATCTATATTCACTGTCAAAAGCAGCAGCAGAACTCTTGCATCTATGGAAATAAATTCACTTCCAGTATGAAACTATAAATCTCCTCAAAATGGGCTTTTACGAAAAGAATAAGAGAGCAACTCTGCATCACATTGCTATATTAATTATGGAAGTAGTAGCAATTGGTCCAACTCCACATGGTAATGTAACACCTTGGAGCAGTCCATATGAATTTTAACCACTTATATAACCAAACTAGACACTGATACCCTGACAGGAAAGACGGAGGAGAGCAGAAAGGTAATTAAAGTATTCGTTTTAGGAAATCATTTAAAAATCAATGATAAATAATGATATTTCTAAATATTGTGTGTGTGTGTGTGTGTGTGTGTGTGTGTGTATTAAATACTTCAAGTAGGATGACACGGTAAATAATAGTTGAACTCAAACTTAAATATTTATTCAAGTAATAATATCCAGGGGCATTGCAAACAAAGGCATTAACCTGAACTTATAACTGGAATTACAGAGAGAACCACACAGGATTTCAGTAGAAGTGACTTTGGATTTTGTACCATAAATGACCTGTTCAATGACATATGTGAGTTGATTCATTTTGTGTGTCCTTCAAACTCAATTTAAAATCTCTACAACATGCACACACATATACCGATATGATACCCAGACATTTTTTCCTCCTTTAGCTTTTTTATGGATAATATAATCCTCCACACTACAAAACTAAAAAAAGAGTTCAGGAAAGAATGTAATGATATTTTGTTATATAGAGGGAATAAAGGTAGATGGAGAAATGTAGAATATAGGACACCCAATTAGGATGATCATCTGAATGTGTAGTATCAATTTATTAATTGACTTATGCATTAACTTAATGGGGTTTGAGGTAACTGTTTTCTTATATAGAGATAAGAAAAAAATAGAATTTTGACAATATGGACCAGTTCGAGAGTGTGATTTTAAATACTGGAATAAAAAGAGACATTTTTTGTAATTCAGTTGACTAGTTAATAGTCAACAGATTATTAAAGTAAATTTGATTGAAAAATAATTTGATTGAGTAAAAATAAGGTAAAATTCAGGAAGTTAATGGGACTACCAGCAATGTTGTATTGTGTACCATACCCGAGATGATTGCTAAACCATGAAAAGGAAATAAAATATTATGGAAACATTAAACAGTTTTTGGATGTGAAAGACATGACAAAGAATGTAATTGGGATTTATTGAGAAAGACATGAAAAAACATTGGAACTATGAAAATGAAAACATACTTTTTGCCTTAAAAGAATTCACAGTTTGGCCGGGCACCGTGACTCACACCTATAATCCTAGCACTTTGGAAGACCGAGGCAGGCGGATCATGAGGTCAGAAGATCAAGACCATCCTGCCTAACACGGTGTAACCATGTTTCTACTAAAAATACAAAAAAAAAAAAAAAAAAAAAAAAATAGCCGGTTGTGTTGGTGGGCGCCTGTAGTTCCAGCTACTTGGGAGGCTGACGCGGGAGATTGGCGTGAACCCGGGAGGCGGAGCTTGCAGTGAGCCCAGATTGCGCCACTGCACCCCAGCCTGGGCGACAGCGCAAGACTCCATGTCAAACAAACAAACAAACAAAAAAGAACTCACAGTTCAGTGAGGAAGATAAGCGATTAAAGTATTTTGTAATTACTATGCCATATAATAAGCTCCAAGATGGACACTTGGATTGAATCATGATGGTTCAGAGGAAAATTTAGATTGTCAAACGAAGGATGTCTTTCCAAAGACCTGAGCGCATTCACAGATGTATAGGAGTTCTCCTAATGAAGACTTGGTGAGAGTGCAGAGTGTTCCTGAACAAATGAGAAAGCTTCTAGCCAGGTACAGAGGTTTACAATAGCGTTTGACATCCAAGTAACAGTCAATAGGGGCGTTGCACAGAAAAGGCAAAAGATGTGCTACCATGAACCTGGTCATAAATAATTTTTTTTGTGCAGGTCAAAATAATTTGAAATATATCATAAAAGGCTTGGGATATTAAGGTAGATAACATAATCAATTTTTATCAAATTTTCTATAGAAAAACACTGCTTTACTAGTGGCTCTCATATCAAGTTCTTGTTCAGGTTTTACCTTTTCACTAAGTCCAACTCTGACCACTTCAATTAAAATTTTACCCAACAAGACCTCTGCCTTTCAAATACCCCTTAATTTGCTCTATTTATTTACAGCATATGTACCCTCTCAGCAGACATTTATATGCATATTTATTGTCCAGTATACTAACACGTAGAATAGTAATTGTTTTTCATAGTAAGCCTGCTCATTCAGTATTTGTCGAATTGAAGTATTTCAACAGAGAGGATGAGAAGCTAAGTAGTCATAGTGGCGAGACTAAATGTAAATTAATCTAAGGAATAAGGAACACTTTGTTCAATGGGGAAATAGTAAACATAACTGAACTTTTAAAAAATCTGATTACTCTTTCACTATATACAGAAAAAAAATCACATTTAAGGTGGTAGTGACAATCTTTCACAGAGTACAAAATGCAATACAATTTGAGCATGTTTAGCTGGAAGATGTTATATATTTTTTCGAAAACTTAGTAGGACATGGTTGGAAAGTCTATTTCAGCCAAATCACTAGCTATTTTGCCCAACTTTGCCTATTATATAAGAAAAAAGTGTTACCTTGCTTTGGGAACTCAAGGTGGGAGGATCGCTTCAGGACAAGAGTTTTAAACCAACCTAGGCACCACAGGGAGAGATCCTATACCTACAAAAAAAAAAAAAAAAAAAAAAAAAAAAAAAAAATGTGTTAAATTATCCAGGCTTGGTGGCCTGTGCTTGTAGTCATAGCTACTCTGGAGGTTGAGGTGGGAGGATCACTTGAGCCCCAAAGTTAGAGGTTAAAGAAAGCTATGATTGTGCCACTGCACTTCAGCCTGTGCAACAGAGTCTCGAACTAAAACAAACAAACAAACAAACAAACAAAAAAAAACTAAAAAAAAAGGAGGTAACCAAATGTGCGATTTTAGGGAATAAATATTTGCTTAGGAAATATGAGGGCTTAGATTATATTTGTGCATATATGTATCTATGTGAGTATGTCTGAATGTGTGTTAGACTGTGTGCATGCATGCTTGCATAACTACATAGAAGGGCTACACAAATAATGACAAATAACAGATTTGCAAAAAATAGAATGAGAAAGTATCATGATTATATTTATATGAAATATCCAAGCATATACTAAAGATATAATTTTGACCTCATCACAAACAGGTAAAAGTGAAATTTGAAGGGAGTAAGAGATGTTAAAACTGGATAAGGTTGGTCGTGGTGACTCACGCCTGTAATCCCAGCACTTTGGGAGGCCAAGGTGGGCAGATCACGAGGTCAGGAGTTTGAGATCATTCTGGCTAACACGGTGAAACCCCATTTCTACTAAAAATACAAAAAAATTAGCTGGGCGTGGTGGTGGATGCCTGTAGTCCCTGCTACTTGGGAGACTGAGGCAGGAGAAAGGTGTGAACCCAGGAGGCAGAGCTTGTAGTGAGCTGAGATCGCGCCACTGCCCTCCGGCCTGGGCTACAGAGCAAGACTCCTTCTCAAACAAAAACAACAACAAAACAAAACAAAAACAAAAAACTACATAATTGGTAGAAAAACAACATGCTATATACTTAAAAAATATACATATATATTTCAGGAGATTTCTAGCAATTCAGGCCTGAAAAGAACGCTTTTATTATTGTTGGCAACTTAGTATACGCACAATAAAGTATGAGTTTAAAATTGTAAACCTGATGCCATATAATGGATAAGACTAAGACTGTAGGGAACAAAATGACAGCTAAAAAATAACAATGGTGCAATATTCTGTATTCTCAAGAAACATAATTTAATAGAATGTAAATTAAAGCTAAGTAATAGTTTTAAAATTAGCATATTACTATAGAAATCAGCACATTGTACATTTAGCTACCATAGAGAGGGGACACCTATTTTATAACAGGCCTAGCCATACTAGATTAATGTAAACAATGCCTCTAAGGTGTTAAGTCTAAGTAAGTAACCTGTAAGTGTAAGACAAGATCCATTTCTCAGAAACTTCATAGACTTCAAACGAACCTGCAATATAATTTTCCTATAGTTGTCGCTTCTCGTCAGTAGATTCTTATTAGTTATGTAAACTTTGTATAGTGTTCTAGAGGCCAGAACAAAATGCAGTAGTATAATTTTAAAGACATATTCAATACATTTTTCTCCATTAGTCCAATTATGATTAATACAATCTTTTTATTTGTTATTTATTAGTTTCTTCAGGAATCAGATCTATCTTGCAAATTTTCTAATTATTTGCCATCTTGTTTGCACAATGGGTAATAATTAATCAAATTCAATATAAATAAATAACATCTATAACTCTAAACCATATATGCAAAATTAGAAAAATTAGGGCTCATCTTACAGATTTTTAAATTTAGGTAATATTTTGGTAAGGTCCAAATGATTTTAGAAGTTACACTAGAATACGAGTCCCCTCCTCTGTAGAACAAAATAAAACTCCGCACTCATTGTGAAAGAGTGACTTGTCTATTTAGATACCTTATAAAGCACTGTGAATCCACTCAATTAAGTTACTTTATTTCTGATGTCATATGCTCATAGTTTTGTGAGGTAGTTTGCATTATATTTTGAGTATTAAATATTGAAACAAGAAACTTAGAGAATATTTTTTAAAATTTATTCCATCTACTTTCAGTGTTTCAGTTTTTCCTGTTGTAAACCTATAATAAAGTGAGAGATATAAAAATAGTGAGAAACGCATAAGACAAAGGCAAACAACTTCAATATATAATGATTAGCAGGAACACTAGCCCTCTTGAAATATAACATGGAGAAAACAAGCAAGAAAATATTTTAATAACGATGGCATTCAATATCTGGGCCTTATCAAAGTACACCACTGCATACTTTGATATTATTGCGCCCATGAATTCTAAAATGGATATTTTACTTTTATTCAATTGACCAATGAAAATGTAAATGCTTGCAATAATAAGAAATCTTGAAGAGAAAATAAACCTATAAAATTAGAATCATCTTTAAAAGAAATTATCTTGGAAGTCGTTTATTGTTCTGCTAATCTAATTAATACCATTTAAAAAATGTCATAAATACTGTTAACAACATTCTCTACTGAAGAAAAATTTTTTAAATATATTAGAAAAATCTCTTTACATTGAATTTAGCAAGTTCATGCCTAATGCCATATGTGCACCATTCTGTGCTGATGGCATTGAAGTCATCTATTCCCAATTTCCAAACACAGACTGTATATTGTGGACTTTTGTTGAATTTCACCCACCCCCCAGCCCCCAAGCATCTGTCAGTTCTTTCTTTCTAATAACATGCTATTTTCTTTTAAATAATCATCCACCTCATTCCAATTTTTATGTTGTTGGGAAAGTAAGTCCTGCCACCTTCAAGAAGCCAAGAAAGACAAAATAGTCTGATATTTTATTCCAAACTCCGTGAAAAGCATTGTGAAAGAATATTTCAAGAAGTAAAGAAACAGTACTTTATTACTTTTAATATAGTGTACATTCAGACTGTTAGTGTTATAAGGGGTTTTGGCTTCTATGTGCAAAGCCCTCTGGAATTTCCACAATTCATAACCTTTCTCGATCCTGTTACCTGGCCTCCCATTAATTCATTTAAAATTCAGTTTTACCTTATTGATTTTCTGCAGATGGCTACCAATTAACCTCAATTCTCTATTAACTAGGGTGGTCAGGCTATGCTATGATAAAATATAGTACAAAATTTCAGACACTTTTTTGTCTGGCTCATTATGCTTTCAAGGCAGAGCAGGGCTTCTGCTCATGACAGAAGATAATAAGCTAATGCAGACTCTACCTTCTGAAAATGCCACCATTTCAACAGCAGGCTTCAGGGGTTGTCCCAGGGCGGCAAGAATTCTCCTACAATGAAATACTTCAGGAAACGTTATGTGTCACTCAAAGCCCATAGGCTAGAACTGTACTCCAAAGCCCTGCTTAACTCAAAGGGGCTAGACATTGTACTCTCAAGTGCCTGAAAGGAGAGAGGAACCAGACACTGGGCTCTGGAAGTTACCACCACATCACACATTCATAAATACAAAACAATTTACCTGTACTAAATGATGATTATAATGAAGACTCAGCAAATATGGCCTATATGTTTGTCAACTCTTCAGTCTCACGTGTAAAACCTAGAACTTGTACCAAGTTTATTTACTAAATTTTTAAATAGCATAAAGAGTAATACATTCTACCTGAAAAAATGAAACTCAATTCCTTTTGGAATACCACCTCCTTCCAAGTCTCTTGCTTGAGAATAAATCTGTTTGACTTTACACTGCATCTATAAGACTGCTGAGAAACAGAGCCCAAGTAGCAGCATCCACTATTATTGGCCCTATGGTCATTATTTCCACGTAGGTTTTTTGGCCATAGTATAATTGAAGTGATTTGAATTAAAGGTTATCTGGGGTCAGTCATCGATGTCTCTAGTATGAAAATGTATAGACAACCTGTCAAATTCTACTTACATGTGATAGCAATATCAAAACCAAAAACTAAGTGGGTGCCAGATTGACCCAAATAAGAGTAATAAAGAGATATATTCTTAAAACTATGACTTCAGTTAATCTCAAAGATATAGAGCACACTAAGTAACTAGATGCCAATATCTTGGCTGTTAGTATGGAAACTGAACATTAGAAAATGAAAATATCCTATGCACTTCAGAGATTAGTGAACACTGACCCTAAACTGAAGTTATCTCATAGGAAAGATGTCACTCTGGTCTTCTGGTCAGGGGTTACTCTGGTCTTATGGTCAAAGGACAGTCTTTTGGCTGTTGTTTGATCAATGAGATTATTGATTTGAGTTTACACATTGAAATTTAGACTTAGTGTGTAATTTCAACAGATAGCATAGAACAAAAAGAAATTCTAGAATTGACTCCTGGAAACTGTATCTTTAAAAAAGAAACTATTATTGTAGGAAGGCAAGCAGACACCCTAGCCTGCATGACATTCTAAAAATACAGATAAAAAGAAAATTACACCTTCAAGGAGAATCACAGAGATAAAAACCGCCCTCAATGATTTGAAAATATATTATAGTCAGTCTTATAATATCCACTTTTAACTCGCCTGCTTGTAAACATAGGTTAATATTAGATAATTATAAACAGTTAGTACTTTGATTGATGCCACATCCCATATATGGTATTTTTTCCTTAAAAAATCATGATCTTCTACCCTCCTGTGTAGCTGTTGATTTCTTAATATTTTTTTCTGTCCTAAAAAAACTGCATAAAACAATGAAAGGGAGTCTTTCTCAAGGCTAATTGCCTTCTTCAGCTCTATGCTACAAATCAGTCTGCAAAGAGCTTGTCTATCTCATTATCCTAGGGGACATCACACTGATCCAGCCTACTGATATCAACAAGCTAATGAGTACTGGGGAGCAGGAAGTAGCAGTCACTCAAGATGATTTGTTGAGACAGGTCTGTGCCATGAGATGAGAGATAATGTCCCCCAAAATACAGCGGCTCTATCCTTAGTGAAGCTTCTGCTGGCCCATGCTTTGGAGGCATACCAATGTACCTCCTGCAAAATAAAAGCCACATTATCCTGCCCTGCACTCACTGCTTCTAAGAAACATGTAAAATGTTATTTAAGCTTCGTCCAATACTGTGAAAATGCATAACAAATTTGGTTATGCTACTCTGACTCCTTCAACCGGCTCAAAATTTTAAATAAACCTCAAAGCAGAGAGGTTTTCTTCTGGCTCATTCAAGCTTCAGTGAAACTAATAACTTGGCCATCATGTGTAAGTAGTTCTGATGATTTCCAAAGTGTGTGTAACAGATTGTAACATTCAATGGAGAGACACAAAGTCATCAACTGCTAACCATAGCAGAGAGCCTTAGGTTTTTGAAACAAAATAATGTATCCATAGCAATTTTAGATGAATTGCATGGACTGAGCAAGTGATAGAAATTTCACATTGATTCCCCAAAACTGGAAGTGTGACTGTTGTGATAGGAAATGTTAAGTGGGAGCCCCTGAAATTTCCCCATCACTTCTAGCCAAGAAAATTAATTAGAATCAAAAACACCCACTGACTCTATGAGGAATTATAGAGATAAACACCACTATCATACATCTGAAGAATGCAGTAGGAGTGGCCTCACTACATCTGCATTCAACTCACCTTGTCTGTTCTCTGAAGAAACCAGAAAGACATCTGTCATGCCTATGGCAGATGCCAGTGTAGTGTCATATATTTAATCATATCTTTGCCCCAACTGCAGCCACTGTTCTCAATATGGTATGTTTAAACGATAAGATTAACCTGGCCCCTGGGAATTATTGTGTGCCAGTGATTTTATGAAAGCTTTCTTCTCAATCCTCAATGAATAAAAAGATGAAAAGCATGACTTCTTTACATGGGAGGGACAGTGACAATTATACATATTTTGTTTTACTTTATTACTCTTTAAAATCTCCTGTGCTCTATCCATAAAAGAGTCAACAGGGCAGGACAGCACATTGAAACACAGATTTCAGTGCACACAAGTGATGTAAATGTCATCATAAGGCATATGCATACTGGAAGGTTGGAGATAAACCCGGTGAACACTCAGGCTACTTTTTTTTTTTTTTTTTTTTTTTTTTTTTGAGATGGAATCTTGCTTTGTCACCTAGCCTGGAGTGCAGTGGTGCGATCTTGGCTCACTGCAAGTTCCGCCTCCCAGGTTCACGCCATTCCCCTGTCAGGCTACTTTTATGTTAGAAAAGATTTTAAAGGTCTAATGATTTGCAGCATTATGAACATCTGCTATGAGCTGAGGAACACATTGTTGCATTTCATACCTCCTCCACTAACAAAATGTAAATATGCTCAGTTGTGTAAGTAAGTTTAAGGACAAAATATGGAGTATTTAGGGAAACCGCTTTACTACCAATGACATATTTTAAGGCTGCCAGTTTTATATGTATCCCAGAGCCTAAGTGATCTGCATTAAGGGTGACATGGAAAGTGCTCTGCCACTGGGCCATATGATTCACTGAATACGATGAGTGAGAAGTAACAGCGATGTGGAAAGATGTGGCCAGAATGTCTACCAAGACAAATTGGAGGTTGAGAAAACCCCCCTTATGATTCTGCAGCAACCAGTTCCAAGAAATTCACTCTGTTTGGGGAACAAAGAAAAAAAAAATGCTGGCTTCTTATCGAGCCTTGGTAGAGACAAAATATCCACAAACAGTTCTTATGTGGCTACACAACTTAAGTTGCCTAAGTCAAATGGTGAGGCTTATGTAGCTGCAAACCATTTTATGATGAACGTATTTCCTTGATGATGCCCCTGCGCAGGCCCAGAAGAGACAAGAAACTACATGAACATGCGCTTCATACATACAGAGCATCTACCTCTTTTGTAGAACTGCATCTGTCCCAGTCCACACTTACGGACTCAAAGCATTTTCCAGAAAAGAAAAAACAAAAAACAAAACAAAACGTGGGCCTTAGATGGTACAAGTTTAAAGTGAGCTGTTGAGACTTTTGGTTTCCACTTGGTATGTACAGATATGGAAAAAGCATTGACTTCTCACCCGCATGCTACCAAACTTCAAACACCAAGCACCAGCGGAACATTCCTGAGAGAATGAACACACTGTGGAGAGATATCCTCTTAGGCACGGTGCATAGAGAAAATCTAACAATAGACCAAAAATAAGCTCAAATACAAATCCTTCTGAACCCCCCCTCTAAAACCTAGCATGAGAAAAGATGTGCGAAATTTCAGACAAAATCTACTTACCTCAGTATGTACTGTCCTAAAAAAGACAACAAATTGCAAGATATATGAAAAAGTGAGACAAAAATAAACAGTAAAACAAAAACACGTTGCTAATAGACAAAGCAATCAACAGCACCAAACAAAAAGAAAAGCCCAGATGTTGTAGAAGTTAAGATGATGAAGAATATTTTGTTAAGGGCTCTAGTGAAAAAGGTGGACAGCATAAAAAGGAAAATGGGTAATGGCGGCAGAGAAGTGAGAGGTACAAGGAAAGTCAAATGGAAATGCTAAAAGTGAAAACTCAACTGACAGAAATAATTACTTCAATGAGTTCAGCAAGGAAATAATCTGTGAACTTGGAATAAGTTGGTAAAAAATAAATCTGAAGCACAAATAGAAAAAAAAAAAAGAACAGGGCATTCATGAGCTGGGTGGTGGGTGGGACTTAGAAGTGGGGATCAAATGATGTAATATACATACAACAGGAATTCCAGAAGAGAGAGAGAAAAAAAATCAATATTTGAAGAAAGGAAATACAAATTTTCTAAAATTAATGGCAGACACAATTCACAAAGCTCACAGAATGTCAACTGACATAAAGGCAGAGATGTGTACACACACAAAAATATATATCATAGTGAAAATTCCAATAAGCAAAGAAAAATGAAAAAAAATTAAGGCAACTAGAGCAAAAGAAAACATTATAATACAGATAGGAACTGAGGAAATACATACATCAGAAATTTATTTCTTTTCATCAGAAATATGTAGATAATGAAGCAAGGTCTTTAATTGGTATATTGTTTAAAATCCACAAATGTAGATATCTGTACCTAGCAAAATAAGTTTCAAACATAAGGAAGATGTAACAACTTTCTCAGAAAATTAAGCATTAAAATAATTCATTCTACCAGAGCCACAGTACATAAATTTTAAAGAATTTTTTCAAATACGAAGAATATAATGCCAGACAGAAATTTTGGATATATACATAACAAGAAAGAGTGCTAGAAATGGAATGAATGAAAGTAAAAATAAAGTTTTTTTTAAATTGTTAATGGCTCTAAAAGACTACTGTTCAAAGGAAACAAATTGTAGATATGCCTTGCGTGTTTTTTAGCATATGTAGGTATAAACAGCACAATAGTCCAACAATAGTTCAAAGAATGAAAGCCAGAAATTGGGAATGTTTTTTTGTATAGCTTTTCTACACATAAAGCAGTATACTATTATTTAATAATAAAATCTGTTTAAGTAAAAGTGTACATTGCAAATGTTAGGGCAACAATAAACCATTACAAAGGAGGTATAAGTAATAAATAAATAAAGAGGATAAAATAGTGTATTTAGCCTGAAATAAAGTAGAAAAATGGCAGACAATCAAATGAAACAGACACAAATCAGCTAGTAAGGTTTGGAATTTAATCCAACCATATAAATGATCACATGTAACACAGATTGTCTAAACCCTCAAATTTAAAGGCACATGTTGTCTGGATATAAAACATAACCTAACAATAAACAAACAATATACTCTCTTCAAAAATGCACTTAAAATGTGTACATAAAGTAAATGGATGTCAAAGATACACATTGCAAGCACTTATCCAAAAGAACCTTGAGTAGTTATAGTAACACAGTGTATATTGAGAGCAAGCAATATTGCCAGAAAAATAATCACTAAATTGCATTATGATGAAGGGGTCAATTCTCCATGAGAACACAAAATCCTGAATGTGTATACATCTGCCATAAGAGTGTCAAAATGCTTGAAGCAAAAATTGATAGAACTGAAAGGACAAACAGAACATATACAATTAGTAGGATATAGAAAACCTGAATAATGCTATAAACCACCTTGTTCTTAAATACGTTATATTAATAAAACATTCTATCCAGAACTAGATGCTTTTAAAGTAGACTTTTGCATTCACACAGATAGTTCATATTAAGAGCCACAATAAAAAATAAAAAAAATGAAAAGTCAAGAAATAATGAAATACACTCTTTGAATAACTGCCAATGAATGAAGCAGACAAAAATGTATGTGTACATAGAGATTATATATACATATTTATATTTATATATTAATATTACATATATATATTTATTTATTTATTTATTTATTTCTGAGATGGAGTCTCTCTCTGTCACCCAGGCTGGAGTGCGGTGGCATGATCTTTGCTTACTGCAACCTCCACCTCCTGGGTTCAAGTAATTCTTCTCGTGCTTAGCCTCCCAAGTAGCTGGGATTACAGATGTGTGCCACTTTAATTAAAAAGAATGCCAGTTTTCTTCACACCACCAACTGCAATATGTTAAAAAGGAAAGGTTTATACTTATGTAACATTGTGATTTATGTTGACATAAAAATAATAGCACATGAATTCTTTTTTAAAAAAATAAATATATCTAAAGAAATTAGAGAACAAAGTAAAAGTGGAATACATTTTCTTTATCTCATTTAAAAATTACATCCCTAAGTTAATTACTGTTAATAGAGGGTTGTACATCTATGAATTCTTCCATGAATTAATCTATGCAATATTTAGAAGTGAATGTGGAAGTGAATGGTATGAAATTCAGTATTATGGGCCGGGCGCGGTGGCTCAAGCCTGTAATCCCAGCACTTTGGGAGGCCGAGACGGGCGGATCACGAGGTCAGGAGATCGAGACCATCCTGGCTAACACGGTGAAACCCCGTCTCTACTAAAAAATACGAAAAACTAGCCGGGCGAGGTGGCGGGCTCCTGTAGTCCCAGCTACCCGGGAGGCTGAGGCAGGAGAATGGCGTGAACCCGGGAGGCGGAGCTTGCAGTGAGCCGAGATCCGGCCACTGCACTCCAGCCTGGGCGACAGACCGAGACTCCATCTCAAAAAAAAAAAAAAAAGAAAAAGAAATTCAGTATTATGACTTTTTTTCCCACTAATTATATGTATTAGAGAACGTTCCTGGCTAGTACACATATAGCTACACACCTTACCTTTGAAGAGGTGTTTAGTATTCCTTAGGATTAAGGTTCCATGTTTATTATTTAACCACACATCTCTGGATAATGTTTACCAGTTTTCTGTTGTTACCAGTACTACACTGGAGAGATTTAGCTTTACTTCTTTGTGTTCACTTGCAAATATTTTTGTTTGAGACACCACTAGAAGTGGAATTTCTATGTCAAATATTTATTAGGTTAAACACTTTAACATATGTGCCAAATCCCTCCCCCAAAAAAAGTACCATTATATCTTTTTCTAAAAATATATGAATTTCTATATCCCAGATTCTAGTTAACCTGCAAATTATCAGTTTGAAATATAATGTTAGGGAAAGTCTCATGGGCATGTCAGAGAGGTCAGAGTTGTATAGAAAATCACAGGTTTGATATTACTTGTGCCACTATACTATACTAATTCTTAAAAGAGAGAAAAAGCTTGAACATCAGGTAAGTAAACAGTGTACTGATTTTGAACCATTAGTAACATTCAGGCTGAATTTTACCTTTTAAATTCATGTATATTTTTCATATTTTTCAGTGGTGAAGTTGTTTAGAAAATGTGTAAATTATCTCTAGCTGGCTCAATTATGTGAATAAAAAAATCAAATTGTTTTGCTACTACTGAGAAGAATGATATAAATGATCACTAGTCATATATATATATATATAACATACATATGAAAATTAGTAAGAAACATTTGTGTACATAGTGTAATTATTCCTTGTAATATTAATTCACTCATAATGTTATATTGTGTATTGTCCCTTGAAACATTTGTTTTCTCCACATTATATAAAAGAGTACATTAACCTTTTGTTTTAAGCAGGGTTAACTGCAAGCCTGGCTAGAGTTTTTGTGGTCAAATGAGAACCCTCAGTTCTTCCATAAGAATTCATGTTGAATCCCTTGAGCTATACTGAAATTGCCACTTGTGTCGTACAGATATATTGTGTACATAAGAACTGTGCACTGAAACTAGTTTTGCTTCTGAGTGATTGTGGGTGGAAGAGAAATGATGTGCCATCTGCCAGTTTTCTAAGTTTAAAAATGCTGTTCAGATTTACTAAAAAGCCCTTTGCCAAAAACTCTCAGTTAAATAAATGACTTTGAGAAGAAAATCATTAATATTAATTATCAAAAGCATTGTTATGTCTTCACATTAACAGGGAATCCAAATTAGTGGGGAAGTGGAAAAGGCTCAAAATATGTTTTTCTGGTGATATTTCAAAAAGATGGTGGTGTTATGGTCCTAGAATTTGCATGGATGCCATCAGTTGGTACCATATCATTGTCAGTGCACAAACGATACTATCATAATGAAACCGTGAGTGGTCACTGGGATGTGAGGGTACACCAGAGTATTTGAAAGCATTACTGCTGGGCACACTCTGGATGCTGCCACTCGGTTACCCTTCAGTAGCACTCTTTCTGTGCACGTGGTTCATATTTCATGCCTGGGTATGAGCTCAGCCAGCAGCGGCAACCCACCCCCTAATCACTCAAGGCCTTGGCTGTTGTCAGTCTGCCCAAAAAAACACCCAGTCATTTCTAGGTTTTCAGACTCATACACTGGAGAAAAGAAATATAGATATTTCTCAATAATAATGTGGAAGACTGACAGAATAATATATGTGCTATGCGAAATGGAATTCAGAATGCCTGGGTTTCATTATAGACACAGGCCTAGGGAAGAAAATTCAGCAAATCATTTGATACAAATCATTTTTATATGAAAAAAAAAACTGTAAATATATGTTTACCCTTGATTGTCATCCTGAAGAGTCTAAGGGAAAAACCTAATCTATTGCAATTCTGAAACCATTTTTGAGAAAAAAAGAAATTAGTTTGAAACCTATTAATTCTATAACAGAAGGCTTATTTATCTAGAGCACAGTCTTACTTCATTTGCAGAAATTGTTTAGTGGATTACATTGAAGAACAAATGATTTTATTTCACTTTTTTATGCAATTGTTTGACACTGGTCTTCAGTAAAGTTTATAGTGACATCACATTTCTTAGATGCTACCAAAGATATTCAAAATGATGAAGAGCCACCAATTTTTGTCACTTTTTATCTGTGTGTATTCTAATATTTCTGTTTCACAAGCTGCCTTTACACACAAAGATATATGTCTAGGGGACTGGCTTTCCTGAATGATGAGGGAGTTTGTGTGTGTGTAGTGAGGTGGTTCTTCTCACATTACAACTGAAGTAGGCAGATAGTAGTTCATAGAGCACACAGCAAGGTCAGGGGAAACCCAGGGCTAAATTATTTGTTGGAAATCTGTTTCTTTGTTTATAGCGATGGAAGCAGAGCTGGCCCTGAAATTCCCCCAATCAACTTGAGCACTTAGTAGAAAATTCTATTATATGTATAAGATGGACTAGATATTAAACAGCTATTTGCTTTTATTCATTTCACTAGTCATGGCAATAGGAAAATGGAGTTCAATGAACATAAGATGCCAAAGGTTCATTTGATTTTGCATACATGCTAAAATATTCATAATAAAAAGTTTTATGCTTTTTTGTTTTCTTTTGCTTTTATGTGTGTATGTGTGTGTTCCTGAAGCATATGTTCCCAAAATATGTGATGTTCTCACTTGGATAAAGAGAACCAGAGAGCACAATGGGATTATTTTCTAGCAAAAACTTTTTGCCTGCTAGTTCCATTCTAGCCTACAGAATCCAAGGCTCTAGCAAAAAAAAAAAAAAAAAAAAAAAAAAAAAAAAAAAAAAAAACACAACAAAATGAAAATAATGTAAAGTACAAAGTCCAAAATCTCAGCAGATGCTCTTTCATTTCTCATATTCCCATCTTGCTATGATTTACATTTGAATTAAATTTCTAGTTTTACTGAGTGACATGAAATCTAATTAAATCCTCCCATACCAAAGACTTCTCAATTGTGTTAACACGACAACTTTATGAAATTGAAAACATAAAGATTTATAAAGGATTATACAATTGTGATTAACATGAATATGTTTCAGTTTTAGTGTAAGAATATCTTTACTTTGAAAATATAACGTGAACAACTGAAACATCTTAGAATAACATTTACAAAAATCTAGTATACCATTTTATTAGACTGCAAAATAAATTTAGTAATGAGCAAGGAGACAAGGCACGGTATGAAAATATAAAGCAATTTGATCTTTAAAACTCCTGAGAATGATTGTCCACGAGCTCTGATAAGGAACAGTTACACAGTAAAACCACATTATCACATGAGAGCGCTAGATACTGTCTTAATAAAATGTTGCAAATGTTTATTTAAAACACATAAGTATGTTTGAAGGCATAACTAAGAGTACTAGTGATTCTAGGAAGATAGTGAAAGCAGTAGAACACAGATCTCCATGCCCAAAACAGACAGAAGAACTCCATGAATAATATAATCAGCAAACCCAGGAAATAAGAAAAATCCCCTTGGGGCCCATAACATGACCAAGTTGTGACAAATCACCAACTACAAGAGGTCTGTATCGGAAACTCTGCAGTGTTAACAAAAAAAATGGCTTGGTTTCAAAATCAGTCAGGAGTTCTCCTTCCCTTCTGTTTTCATGTCTTCCTCTCTTCCTTCTTTCATTCCTTTCTTTAAAAAAATAAACTTTTTGAGAACAATTTTTAATTTACAGAAAATCACTGGCATGGTGGCTCACGCCTGTAACCCTGGCACTTTGGGAGGCCAAGGATGGCTGATCACTTGAGGTCAGGAGTTTGAGACCAGACTGGCCAACATGGTGAAACCCTGTCTCTACTAAAAATACAAAAATGAGTCGGGCGTGGTGGTGGGCACCTGTCATCCCAGTTACTCTAACTTGGGAGGCTGAGGCAGGAGAATGGAGTGAACCTGGGAAGCAGAGGTTGCATGAGCTGAGATCACACCACTGCACTCCAGCCTGGGCAACAGAACAAGACTCTTTCAAAAAAAAAAAAAAGAAAGAAAGAAAAAGAAAGAAAGAGAGAGAGAGGGAGGGAGAGAGAGAGAGGGAGGGAGAGAGAGAGGGAGGGAGAGAGAGAGGGAGGGAGGGAGGGAGGGGAGGGAGGGAAGGAAGGAAGGAAGGAAGGAAGGAAGGAAGGAAGGAAGGAAGGAAGGAAGGAAGGAAGGAAGGAAGGAAGGGAAGGAAGGAAGGAAAGAAAGAAAGATTTTGTGAAAACAGTACCGAGTTATCATATACCCTACACCAAGTTTCCCCTACTATTGATATCTTACATTACTAGAGTACAATTGTTGCAATTAATGAAACAATATTGAAGCATTGTTTCTAACTTAAAACCACAGTTTATTCGGAATTCCTTAGCTGTTAACCTAATGTCCTTCTGCTGTTCCCGGATCATATCCAGGATACCAAATTCCATTTATTCTTCACGTCTCCTTAAAATCTTTGAGCTATGATGGTTTTCCAGACTTTTCTTGTTTTACCTTGATGATCTTGAAAACTCTGAGGAGTACTGGCCAGGTATTTTGTAGGATGCCCTTCAATTGGAATTCATATGTTGTTTTTGTTCTTTTTATGGTAAGTCTGGCAGATATGTGTTTGGAAGCAAAGCAACAGAGATGAAATGCCATTTCATCACATCGTATCAGAAGAACTAGCGTGACATCACTGTTGATGTTAACCTTGCTCACCTGGCTGGGGTGGTGTCTGTCGCTTTCTCCATGCCAGCCACTCTTTTTTCTCCTTTCCATACATAGTCCTCGGAAGGAAGTCACTATGCACAGCCCACACTTACAAAATGAAGAGTCAATGCTCCATGTCCTTGAGTACAGAGTATCTACATAAATTAATTGGAATTATTTTTTTTTTTTTTTTTATTTTTTTTTTTTGAGATGGAGTCTCGCTGTGTCGCCCAGGCTGGGGTGCAGTGGCGCGATCTCGGCTCACTGCAAGCTCCGCCTCCCGGGTTCACGCCATTCTCCTGCCTCAGCCTCCCGAGTAGCTGGGACTACAGGCGCTCGCCACCACGCCCGGCTAGTTTTTTGTATTTTTAGTAGAGACGGGGTTTCACCATGTTAGCCAGGGATGGTCTCGATCTCCTGACCTCGTGATCCGCCCGCCTCGGCCTCCCAAAGTGCTGGGATTACAGGCTTGAGCCACCGCGCCCGGCCAATTGGAATTATTATTCATGAAACATTTGTCTGTCTTCCCCATTTATTTCTTTATTAAATTGTGTATCTTTGTCAGTATGGACTCATGAACATGTATTTTATACTTTAAATTATAATCTAATACCAGTCTATTTGTTGTTGAAAGTATTCCTTCTTTCAGCATTGGGAACTCTCTCATTGGCCCCTGTGCTCCTTTTTATTTTTGAGAACTTCTTTAATGTGTGGCACCACAATATGCTCCAGGTTCATCTTGCATATTTTTTGCCCCAGTCTTAGGATCAACCATTTTTCTCTAGTTCACCTGTTCTCTAGTTCACTAACATGATTTGTAGAATGGTAACTTTACAGTTTATTATTACCAGACATTGAAATGTCACCAAAATCTGCAGAGGAGAATATAGATAGCAGAGGCCAGGACAGGAAGGACTGAATACAAGGTGGCAAAGTGGGCCATGACTCAGTTATGATAACATGGAGGGAAGCCCACAGGGAGCCCGCACAGAATTGATTGCCTAGGTGAAATGTTGCATAGGGTCCTGTGTGTCCACCAGCCAGATACTCATCTCCACTGGCACGGCACCAGCTCGGGGCATGTTAATTAAATATCCCAGAACAAGGATCAATTTGAGAAAGAAGGGGAGATAGAGTGAGCATACAGAATCCTCAAATTTACAGTGTTTAATATATTAAAATAATTGAATTTGACAAAGTCTACATGGAAGTGATTAAACTGGAGTTTCTATTATTACTCAGAAGTGAGGATTTGTGATACAAATTAAATCCAGTTATATGAAAATGATATTACCTGTCTGCACATTTGAATTTGAGGTCTGCGAAGGTCATGCCTCTAGCCTCTACTCAGCCTTTGATAATAAAATTGCTCAATGTTTGCTTTAAGTTCTGCTGTATAAATTCATGGTTTCTTGGTTTTGTTTTGTTTTCCTTTGTTTGTTTGTTTTTGTTTGTTTGTTTGTTTTTAGTGAGCTTGCTTTTCTTCTGCATGCTTTGCTGAATGCTGAGTGGATGATTTTCCATTTAACCTTAGAAAAGCTTATCTCTCCAACTTGAGTGTTCTTTGTGTGTCTATGTGTTATGCTGTAATATTTCTTTGCCACATTGTGACCAAGGGAAGGACTAAATCACATTATATCTGACAGAGAAAATCACTTCCTTCTTGAAAGAGGTTACATCTCAAAATGAATCTCTATGGTGCAGCTAGGGCTCCTCCCCTACAGAAAGGAATAGCTGTTTAACCAGTTGCTACCAATTTTTGTAGCCAAAAATAGTCTGACTTAACAGATAATTGAGGAAACTTTCTATGTGTCTGAATGACTATATTAACTTATTTCCACATTATAAATAGAATTAATGTTTCAGGAGGGAGTCTTTTCAGATAATCTGCTGTATGTGAACTATTCAAATAAATTTTAATCAAATTACAATATTTAGTATAAAACGTTTTAAATTTACAATACACAACTTTTAACTTGTTGAAAATGAGTAAATGTTTCCCTATTGTTGAAATATTTAATTTGTAAATATAAATTACAGAGAAACAAATACTCAAAGTATATGAATTTAAGTCTATTGGATAGCATAAGTCCATTAAAATCCTGATAGAAAATATTAAAATATAGAAAAACAATGTATAATTCTTTTGTCAGCTTGAAATAGTATTCCAAAATAAAGCCTATAATAAATCTAAAAACCAGAATGAAGCTTTATATGTTAGTGCATTCTCATGCTGCTATAAAGAACTGGCCAAGACTGGGTAATTTATAAAGAAAAAAGGTTGAATTGAGTCATAGTTCCACAGGGCTGGGGGGCCTCAGGAAACTTATAATCATGGTGGAAGGTGAAACAAACTCCTCCTTCTTCACATGGCAGCAGGAGAGAGAAGTGCTGAGCAAATGGAGAAAAGCTTATAAAACCGTCAGATCTCGTGAGAACCCACTCACTATCATGAGAACAGCATGGGGGTTACCGCCCCCATGATTCAATTACCTCCCACTGGGTCTCTCCCATGACATGTGGTGATTATGGGAACTACAACTCAAGATGAGATTTGGGTGGGGACACAGCAAAACTACATCACTTCATGTATAATTTCAAAATTTTACAAGATAATAGTAAACGCTATACACATAGACTACAGTGTGTGATTTAGATTTCAACTTAAAAGGAGTCCTTGGCTTTATTACTATAAATTGAGCCCAAATATCTTCATCTATTTATTTGGTATTTATGGCAATATATCTTGTATTTTTTAATGATATACTAGTTTTTATTCATGCTTCCAGCCTGTGACTTTTTCTGTAATTAAAGTGACCCCTTTATATGGCCTCATGAAATGCCTATGAGAAAGCAGACACTGGTCTTTGTTTGCCTATGTGCTCCAAAGCATGGAATATTTTTTTCTAAGATGACATAATGAAGACCAGCCTTCAATATTATGTCTGACTAAAGATGAGATGAAATCTAAAATGTGTATTAAATTAATTTTAATAAATGTTCAATGATGATAGAGAATGAAGTACAATATGAAGATAATTTAAAATTAATGCAGAAGCTTACATAATTCTAGGGCTCCTTTTAAGGTCACTTTACTTTTTGATCCCACCCTGCATTTAAAAAGGACAGAGGCAGTTTGGCACCCACCTGGCTTACCATAATTAGAAATAATCTGAGTGTATTAGTTCATTCTCACTCTACTATAAAGAATAACCTAAGACTGGATAATTGACTGATAAAGAGGTTTAATTGACTCACAGTTCTGCAGGCTTACAGGAGTCATGGCTGAGGAGGCCTCAGGAAACTTACAATCACGGCAAAGGGTGAAGGAGGAATAAGCACATCTTTACATGGTGGTAGGGGAGAAAGAGAATGAAGGGGGAGGTGCTACATACTTTCCAAACAAGCAGATCCCCTAAGAACTCTATCACAACCCAGTACTACAGGGTTGGTGCTAAACCATTAGAAACTATTCTCATGATTTAATCACCTCCCACCAGGCCTCAGTTCTAACATTGGGAAATACAGTTAACATGGGATTTGGGTGGGGACACAAAGTCAAACCATATCATTCTGACCCTGTCGCCTCCTAAATCTCATTTTCTTCTCACGTTTCAAAACACAATCATGCCTTCCTAACAGTCTCCAAAAGTCTTAACTCATTCCAACCTTAACTCAAAAGTCCAAATCCAAAATCCCATCTGAGAAAAGGCAGAGTCTGTGAGTCTGTAAAATTCTGCCTATGAGCCTGTAAAATTAAAAACAAGTTAGGTACTTCTAAGATACAATGGGAGTACAGGCATTGGGTAAATGCTTCCATTCCCAGAGATAAATTGGGTAAAACAAAGGGGCTGTAGACCCCATGCAAATTCAAAACCCAACAATGTAGTCATTAAATCTTAAAGCTCCAAAATAATCTCCTTTGTCTGCATGTTTCACATTCAGTCCACACTGCCACAAGAAGTGGGCTTCCAAGGACTTGGGCAGCTCCACCCTTGTGGCTTTTCAGGGTACAACCCCTGCAACTGCTTTCACAGGCAAACATACCTTACTTGGTTACTACACATTTCAGAATTTTTTGTTTAACTTTCCTTAATTACGCTTTCGAAAGGTATACCAAATCACATGTTTTCATGTTAGCATCCATTGATTTTTGGGAATGAGTATAGTGAAACACAAAGAAGTATTTATATTTCGTAGTTAAAACTTTGCCTAAATCACTTACCATTGACTCATGATTTGCCAAACTGCCACATTTGAAAAATCACCTTCTTTCATTGTATACAACATTTGATTTTAACACATTTTCTTTCAACATCCTAGAAAAGATTTTGATTCAATAGAATATTGTGAAAAGCTGGAACTGGCTTAACCTTGTTTTTGTTGTTTTTAGATTGGCAATTAGAAGTAAAAGAAACATCTTCAATTTCATTTGATTTTAAAAATTATGAAAACAAGATGGAAAATCTATTTCATTTTTTAAAACCTAAAATTCTTTCAGAGACTAAGTTTCTCCCTGTGCCTTCCTACTAAATGTAATATGATGTCTATTATTTTAAATTTCTTTTTGGAGACACCATGTGGGTATGTCGTCCAGACTGGAGTGCAGTGGCTATTCATAGGCGAGATCATAAAACACTATAGCCTTGAATGCCTGGGCTCAGTGATGTTGCTGCCTCTGCCTCCTGAGTAGCTGCAAGCACAGGTGCATGCCACTGCACCCGGCTTAATTCATATTTTTATTGCTGTGAAAAAATACAAGTACTCTTATCTTCCCTCCTCAAAATGTAAGCAGATTATTGTACCCACCACTGCTACCCAACATACACTCAGAAACATACCACTTTTGTAACGGAATGGATCTTTTGTTTTGTCTTGTTTTGTCTGTATTATTTTTACCCAGCTGGTTTCCATTTTCACACTAAATATCCTTAGAGACAAAAAAAAAAAAAAAAAAAGAAAAAAGAAAAAAGAAACAACTTTTGGCCTAAGTCCCTACTGATTGACTGAAGGAAACATGACGATAAGACTTTTTATTGTTTAACATCTAGAGCTTTACATTGTAATCAGTTTAAAATACACCTAAATTATAATATTTTCTTAACTCTTACTTTAATATCTCTTTTGAAGCTGTAAGTAATATTCAATCTGAGCTGTTTTTATACTTCATGGAAATTTACAACTGTCTATAGGACTAATATTCTCCTTATATTTCTCAAAAGCTTTAATCCCAGAATTTCCATAATAAATTTACTATCTTCACTTCCACTAACCTTGGAAGCCCTCCCCTGAGTGTTCTTTATTACCTTTACATGACACTATTCACCAAATCACTCAAGTGCTCCCTGGATACCTTATTTAATTAATCCCTTTTTCTCAATCCCCATCAGTTGCAATATCTGACTTTCTCTACTTCAAGTAACCTTTACATTGTATTTCAACCTTTTCTTATCTGGACTACCATTATGATATTCAACTTTTCTCTATTACTCCATTTTTTTAAACTAAATACCACTTAAGTGAAAGAATTTGTCTTTCCTTCTCTGAACTCATCACCTCCTGTTTTTCCTTCAATATAAATTTGATCATATCACCAGTACTTGAATAGCTTGGATGGATTTTATTAAATACAGGCTAAATCTAACTCTTTCCCATAGGGGTAAGACTTTCTTTTTAACTCATTTTACTTTCCTGGCTTCATCCCCGACACCAGCTCCTCAATGTCACATAGTATCCCAATAATCCAAAAGCATGATTTATATTCACTAATTCAGCTCTTTGTTTTGGAGACTTCCTTGGACAAAGATTAGTGAGACAGCCTTCTGTTTGTTGGGTTTGATAAAATTACATTTTTCAATAAGTCATTGAATGATATTCATATCTCCAGACAGCCTATATGTATGTGTTTTTAAAATAGATTTTATATTATTTTATTTTCATATTAATATTAAGAATATCCTGAGATCATCATGGCATTCTCAGCTTCTTCCTTGATTTTTTTTAAGTTTAAAAAGTAAAATTATCCTACCTATCTCAGGCAAGGTGAACCGGAATAAGTTTGGGATTCTTTTGAGAAAAAGGACTTTAATCTTCTTTTATATCAAAAACGTTGAATAAGAGATACATTCAGTTCCAACTTTTTCTGTTTGACTCGGGTCCCTGAGAAGAACATGTCCTTTATCTAATAATAGAAATATTGCAGTTCATTCCACTGTAATAAACGGTGTGGCAAATTTCAAAACTTTGTTGAAAAACCTCAGATTTTAACTTTCTCATTCACTTTTCAAAATTATGTAAAATAGACTGCGAAATTAAACGGTTCAAACCTTGTGGTATCTTATTCTCCTGATGCTAAAATATCAAATTTGTCACTACAAAGGGAGGATTATTACATGGCAGAAAAAAACAGGAATCTGATATATTTCTAGAGTTTTTAGGCCAACACAGCTGTTGTAGGAAGAATTTTACCTCCCAATATTTTCAACTCATGGTATTATGTCTGTGAATATGTTACATTACATGGCAAGAGGAATTTTGCAGATGTAATTAAAGCTTCTAATTCATTCATTTAAAATAGGGAAATTATATAGAATTATCTAGGTGAGCCCAATGTAATTACTTGAGATATTAAAGAGGGAACGATGTTTTTCATGATTGGTGAGAGAAGAGGAAGCAATAGCGATTCCAAGCTTAAGAGGGAATTAACTGACATTGCTAGAAGGCAACACCATAGAAATCATACAAAGGAATGAGGTCAACATCAAGTAGCAATGCCTGGCCCTAGGTTACAAACAGCAAAATACAAACAAACAAACAAACCCAGGGACTTCAATTTTGTAGCAACAACACACTAAACTTGGTCAAAGACCTGAAGGATTATGGGAGTAGATTTTCCCCCAGGACCTCAGGTAAGGAACAAAGCCCAGCTGACATTGATTTCAGCTTTATCAGCCTCTAAGCAGAGGATGCAGTTGAGACCACCAAGACTTTTGACCAACAAAAGCTGCAGAGACCTGATAAATTTGTGTTGTTTTAAGCTGTTAAGTGTTTGGTAATTTGTCAGGGCAGCAGTAGAAAACTAACACAACATAGTTGCTCTTTCCTTGGATTCTTTATCACTGTATCCACCTGTCAAAATACTTTTTTTTTTTTTTTTTTTTTTTGAGGTCAACTCAACTGTCACATTCTGATCTTCCTATTCTGATGAATTGTTGTTCCAATATTATCAGTCCTGTGTATTTGTATAACAAATATGTGCATTTTTGTCTCTTTAAATTATGATATTAGTTATGGCTCTATAATCCCCTCTTTCTTTCATATACACTTATATTCCCTTTTGCAAGTAGCAGTGTTTGGCATATCACAGACTTCCCCAAAAATATCAAGTGTGAATTGAAATAACTTTGTATATTTATCCATTGAATCCTTCTTTTTCTTCAAAATATGCTAGCCATCTCCTTTTATTTCATTCACTAATATTTATTGAGGACTTATTCTGTCCCACACTATATGTAAGAGGTGAAGCTAGTGGCTAGCACAAGCAATTATTTGCCCTAGTTAGGATTCTAGTAAGTTCCTGCTGGGGAGAGCATACAGTTACAAAATGAATGAAAATGATAATTTCAGAAAGTGACGATCACTTTGTTGGAATGATGCAATGTAAGGTGGCAGTCTTTGATTCCAAGTAAGGATAGGTTTAGGAGATCACCTTGATGCTGATGGCCTTGATGGTGAGACAATGATTTTATGAAGTTGGGTATGTGGAGATCTGAGCAGAAAGTTATCCAGGCTCAGGGAATAATAAGTGTCAGATGAAGTTGCAAATAAGCTCGGAATGTTCATGGAAATTAAAGATTTTCTGAGCATTATGCAGGCCTTGTGCCAGAAAGAAGATATGTCAGCCTTTCTCAGTGACTTTAAAGGGAGCAATTGGTGCTCCTTTATCTCTGTGCCAACTAGGCACACATAAGGATCAGGACATAGACTTATGCAGTATCTACATTTTAGAAATAATCTAATTGGACTCTAAATTGAGCCAATGTTGGTAAAATAGCATATTATATCTGTTTGATTATACCACATCCTCATCAGAGTTTTGGAATATAAACACATAGTCCATATGATGTTTTAACATATTAAGTTTCTGTTGCCTTTCTTTTCTTTGAGTTAGGGAAAAGAATAATTAGTAGATTCTAACCAATATATTACCTCTAACGTTGTCTTAGAATCACACTTTTTAAAGTACCCATCTATGAAAACATGTTTGAATAATTAAAAAGAAATATTCCCATCTCTGACACTAAGCAGTTTTGTTCTAATCATGGATTTCAGTTTCTTCATCTATAAGTCAAGGGAGTTAAAGACAGTACTCTCTGATCATCTTTTAGCTCTAAAAATGTGTGCTTTTTTGACCACATTATACCAATGTCATGCTTTAAACTATATCCATATATACACATAATAACATAAAATGCTATATTCTTCAAAGGATCTTTTATTTAAAAAGGCTATATTGGAGTGTTTTTAAAGGATTTGAGAATCACAGATTTCAACTATTGCATCCATGGTGATAATTTTAACCTTTTTGAGTTATCTGTGTATTCAAAAGCTATGGGTCTATAAATGCTTGACAAAAAAAAAAAAAAAAAAAAAAAGATGATTTCAGAAACTCACTTGTAGCCCATGTTGACTATTCACAAGTACCATAGTTCTATCAAAAAATGATCATTTTAATTACATGGTATGAAGGATCCAATCATAAGAAATTAAAATAATAATATACACTTTGGGATATTCATATGTTTTCATCTGTTATCTGAGTATGTCTTTTTGATAACTTATTTATATATTCTGCCTGAATATTTCCTTTTATTGTAAAGCATAAGACTTAAATTTTGTGGCAGAAATCTCCAGGGAACAGCGATAAAATGTTTCAAAAATGTAAACTAAGGAGATAATTTCATACCCTGATTTGGTGGCTGTCACATTTTCCTCTTAGAAATAGATCACGAAACTTTTCACAAAATAATATTTCTAGATTCTTGCTCTCCATCATCATTTGGCCCTCTCTGTTGTTTGAAATTCTCAGAATAGTTAAAAGGGTAAAAACGCCTGCAGTCTAATCTTTCCCGCGTTACATTTGCTGTATTTCTGTCACCGTTGAAACCTTTGTATAAACTTCAAATTTCACCTCTGCAGTTTTCAGTGGGTTGAGGTAGTACAGTCTGTGTACCACATGCTGAAATGCCAAGGCTTCACTGGCAAATCTGTTAACTGAGGAAATATGACATTTCACCCCCAGCCTGGGCTCACAGTTTCTATTTTATTCCTCAGACACATTTTGCTTAAGCATTAAAAATTGCTCCAAATCAATTATTCAATAAAAATGTACACCAGGTTTCTACAGCTAAATGGCAAGCTATCTTTTTTTCCTTTTTAACCCCTTCCTTCCTTCCTTCCTTCCTTCCTTAACCTTCCTTCCTTCCTTTTTCTTCCTTCCTTCCTTTTTTTTCTTTCCTGTTTTTCTTTCTTTCTCTCTTTCTTTCTTTTTCTTTCTTTCTTTTCTTTCTTTCTTTCATTTCTCTTTCCTTTCTTTTCTCTTTCTTTCTTTCTTTTTCTTTCTTTCTTTTTCTTTCTCTTACTTTCTTTTTCTTTTTCCTGTTTTCTCATTTATACAAAATGTAAGTGTACCACTTTTTAAATTTTCAACTTTGATTTTTCCTGAAAATCATCTGCTGTTAATATTTACTTTTCCAGTTTTCTTTTTCATCTCGGAAAAGTTATGTTATTGCCATATTGCCATTCTTACTGTGAAAAAAGGGTTACATGCAATATTTTATTTTTAAACACTAATTTTTAAAGGGCTCACAATGGATTGAGTCTGTTAATGTATGGCCATTAAATCACAAATTTTCAGCTCCCAGAAAGTCTACCACACAGTGAAAACTGGCTGACAAGCATAATAACAGGGTCATCACTGCTCTATGTCAATCATTTTTTACAGTATAAAATGTAGAGTGTCCCCTTTACTTAGTTAATCCTTTATTGATGAAGGTATACTCTAATTCCAAAGTGGAATAAGTGATTGGGTAATATATTTTATAATCATAAATCAGTTTTTAAAACAAGCTTTAAAAATATAGAAATTAAATCACATTGTGCACTTAACAATTAATTTATTATGTCATTAGTTGTGTGTGGTTAAGAGCAAGAAATCCAGAACCAGACCTTGGTGTTAGAATCCCAGGTAAAGTAACTAAAGGTTTATACTATTCTACAATTTAGTAAACTTCTCATTGTCTCAATTTGTTTTTCTGGTAAATGGGGCTTATAATGATTATATGTATACATATACACACATATCATGAAAGGCGATAAGAATATATATATTTTTATATACAACCTATAATGAGAGGTGATAAGAACATATATATATGTTCTTATACATATAAAAGATATATATATTATATATATCTATAATATATATATTCTTATTGACACTGGGTAAATAAGATCAACAAGAGTTTCTAGGTCACATTTATTCACAACAGGAGGAAGGAGGACACCGCTCCTTTCAGGAGCACTTGAGGGTTGCATTTGAGAATACAGTGAACAAGCAGAACTTATGTGAAGAAGACGTTATAGTAACAAGAGGTGAGGCAGCTCCTGCTTCCTGCTGGAGGATGTAATTGATGGATGTAATTTGAATAATTATGTGTTGAAATTATTCAACACACTGAAAGTGAAGCTCATTAGGTCGTCCAATTGATAGAGAAATTACCTGAGTAGAGAGTGTATGTTAAAAATTTTGGCATGCAAGGCATTATTAGTAATCAATGTTTGTGGAAGAATGAGGGAGAAAGCAAGATTAAGCAATGAAAGAAGACAGACTGTGCTGTGAGGCCAAAGAAGTCTTGACCAATTCCACCCAGACCCCTGTCATACAGAGTCTTCAGAATTCTCCTGTCCTGAGCCAACATGGCAGTGACTTACACACCTGCTATAATGAGTCTTTGGATATGGGTCAACCTAGGAAGGGTGTGCTCTTGTTCAAGTCAGTTGTCTACAGCTAAAGAAAATTCAAAGCAGTTGACTGTAGTCTGCCGACACTTCTAGAACCTGGCCAGCACCCTTCCTTGTAGAATAAATAGGATGGTGCAACTTTGTGTCCATAACAGACAATGTCTTACTCTACTTGGAGCCATGTGACACATTTAAGGCAAGCTCCTTCAAGATTCCACTTGGCTTCTCTTCCTGGAGAGTATGTATAAGAGGGGAATTAGTAGTACGACTGCACTTCCTAGTTTTATCTGTTTGAAGGACCATATTCGATACTTGCCACCTTCTGCCTCTACTATTCATTCTCTTTTCTCTTCACACTTAGCAACCACATCTGATGATTGACTAGTGATATATCTGGAATGTGACCTCACCCCTAATTATTATTGTTATCTTTAAATATACTTTAAAATGTATGCAGATGAGAAATGACTTTTTATTTTAAAAAATAGTTCCCAAACAACTGCACATATATTTGCTAGTCTTCAAGGTTATTTTCAGACATCAGGGCAAAATGTGGAAAACGGAGAGAGGAAGCATAGAAGGAAAGAAGGAAAACCTTTAAAAAAGATCATCAGATATTCTATGTCTATGAACCATTAGCATCTTAAAGTTTCAAATGTTTAGGTTTGTTGACTTTCTTTCCCACCACTAAGAACTGCTTGAGCAATATACATAATGTCTGGTCAACTTGTCACGTATTCATCAAAAAGTTTTACATAGTTTATATATCTAGTTTATAAAATGGACTAAACATGGAAATGGAACTACAAAGTGACACTTAAGCCTTTTGATCTGGGCATTAAATTCTCAGGAAAACGGATTTGGTTTTCTTAATAGAAGCCTGCTCATTACATAAGGCCAAACTGAGAAGTGTTGGTGCGTTTTTTCACCCTCAGTGCTATATTACACCATTCCATTGACAGTAAAGTATCTCCTGCTGTGACAAGTATTGATCTTATTTTTCCTTTGAGACTGCTAACAAGCCAAACTGTAGCTTCATACAATATTCAACTGGAGCAGTGGTTTGTCAGAACTGTAAGTTAACAAGAAATTTACTTGTATTCTCCCATGGAAAAATAAAACACAATTAGTAATCTCCATGTATTTACGGATTACATAATTGTTTTATCATCTAAATGACTGAATTATCTGAGAATTGAAGCCAATATTTTCAATTCTCATCTTACTTAAGTATATGCATGATTTGTCTAGAGAAAATAAAAATCAACATTTTATATAATACAGTAAGACTAAAAGAACAAAGCTGAGAAAATTACATAGCTTTAAATCTATCATGAAATAACATTTCAATGTACAGTTTTAAAGTTATTTCTACACTGAAATGTATTTGAAATTAAATATTCTGCCTAAATAATAAGAAATCGAGAAAACATATTTAAATGTCTCTTTATTTATTACTTACATCATGCTTTTGTAAGCACCATAAACAAAGTGATTAAACAGAAGATTTAGAGTATTGTTGATTGAGATTTAGTTAGGATATATTAAGTAATAGACATTTACAGAAAAGTATAGCAATAGTACAATGCAATTATTAGTAACATTTGGTCTAAAGAATTGTCATAAAAATAAGAATACAAATGTCTAGAACTCTAGAAATTACTATATTACTTAACAAATGCATAAAAGTATCACATATTTTAAGAAAATCACAAAGGTTGGAATGAAAGCCATTCTTAAATGACATAGTTCAATTTTCCTCAAAGTTTGCAACAATGTATATTTTCACATTTAAAATTGGAAACATTACCTTACAGTTCACCCTCTCTATGAATGGGTTACACATGCATGGATTCAACCAACTGCTGATAGAAGATATGTTTTTTTGAAAAAAAGGATTTTTGTGTCTGCACTGAACATTTACAGAATATTTGTTCTTATCTTTATCTCTTAAAAACATAGTATAACAACTGTTTACGTTACATATACATTGTATTAGTTATTATAAGTAATCTAGAAATGATTTAAAGTATGCAGGAGGCTATGTTTTGGTTATATGCAAATCCTACACCATTTTATAGAGGTTATTTAAGCATCCATAAATTTTGGTATCCTTGGGGGTTCTGAAACAAATCCCTCACGGATTTCAAGGGACTACTGTGATAATTCATCTCCTGAAATAACCCTGCTTGTGTAATTAAATATGTAACTAAGTTATTCAGTAGCAAATGGAAACAAATACAGAAATAATGTAACATCAAATGGATTATTTAGCCCTTTTATGCAACTTAGCATTAATAGAAGGAAATAGTCTACTGCTTTAGAAACCTCCTCCAGAAAATGAAAAACAAATGCCATAATATTAAGTAGACACAACCAATATCTAAACTATATAATATGCCATTCAATGCTTTTATTTAAAAACTACTTTTTCTAGCTCTTACAGGTGTGAATGTTATAGTCTGCCATATACTTACAGACTACAGTCTATAATCTATCAATTTATCTTCTTTGAAAATCATATATTACATAATAAATTTGCATCATTTTTGCACAAATTTGCTATAGTAACACCAATTACTAATTACCTTTGTCCTAGGAGACTCTGTACACATAAGAGTCTATTCATTTCATTGAGCACTGAAAATTTCCAAAATACTTATACCTTTGAATTTTAAAAATACATTTTAACAAGGGTTGGCAATTCCAACCTTGATCTTAAAATAATAGGATAAAATTGCACCCATATCAAGTAAAGTAAGAAATAAACCAGAAATGAATTTTTTTGCTTTCAAGAGAGTTCATAAGAAGAGAAGTTTCCTTACCAGTCAGCTAAACTGACATTTAGTGTAAGGAAAGAGCATCCACCTATATGATTGGGATTCAGTCACAATGTGTCCTGTGAAGTGTTGTTGCTGCTGCTGTTGTTGTTTTTAGCAAATATATATTTTAAAAAATGCCATGAACTAAATATCCTTTAAATTAACTATAAAAATCCCTAACAACCTAAAGGAAGGAAGACAAAAGATTTACGCATGCAGTGTATTTATGGATTAAAGCTTTGGCTCATGTTTTAGAATAGCTTAGAAGACTTTGACAATTTAGTACCATGAGTTGCATGAAATTGTCATTAACATGAATTTAACACAATGTCTCATCTACATAGCCACACGTAATGTTTTGGACACCTCATTTATTATACATGAGAAGATTGAAAAATACTGTTTTCAATTACTGTATAGCTGAGTTTTTAAAACAGTTCCTAAGAATGTTCATATTTCTGATTCAATGGAATTCCTAAATACAATTTCTGGCTTTTGGTACATTTTATTTTAATACAAAATTTTTGTAAGGTCAGCAAAAATTCAATCTTTTCCAAGCTTAAGTTAAAAAAAAAATATTTATTTAAGGAAGATAATCCTTTAGTATAGTACCATTTTTTGTCTTTTGTTTCTGTCATTTTATGGTGTCTGTGCTAAGGGTCAATTGACTTATGCAATTTAATGATACATAGACACTTTTCAAAGTGACATAAAATTAGACATTTTTCATACTTATACATAAGAAAATGTCTAGTGCCATTTGGAGATAAATGTAGGTACTGAAATATTACATTATGGGTTGATGTATGTCTGCAAAGTTCTTCCGTAAAATAAATAATTAACTTAGATATGCCATTATTTACGTGAGGTTGTATAATATACAATCCATAGTTTTTTATCTCTTTGAATTCACTTCAGCTTAGTATACAAAGATAAATTAATTATTCTAATTAAGTAGATAAAATATATTTCCTAATATTTTATTATCAATGGTGTTCAATTCCATATGAGAACTTCTTTGAACTTAGGTACTACTTACAGATGATGCTTTATGTGTCAGTCTTGTCAAATTCAGTTATTAAATACCAGAATAGCCACATTACAAATATTTATGTCTTGTATTTGAAAGTTTTCAAAAGGAGAATTATGCTTATCTAACTTCATGTTATTCTACAATTTCAAAAAGAAGTGGGTCATGAACTATGAATAAAAGTCATAAATTCAATAAATTATTAGTCATATAACACTATTCAATAACTGGACTTTTAATTTATAAAAAATGCAAGTTACCCTTAATCATTGCTTTGGGTCATATTTATAATTAGTTTTGCTTTATTACATTAAGTAATTTCAGAAAATATAAATTCTGATGTGAAATGGAAAGTCCGTAGTTGGCATCATATAGATATTTTTCTTCTCTGGCTTGACATAGCTCAATTAACTGCCCTTCACTCATACTTTTTCCTAAACCAGTCCCAAATACTTCTGTCTGCCTACCCTCTTGTAATCTAGTGTTCTATGTTCTAACAATGTTTCCTTTCCTTAGAGATGTCTGCAAAGGAATCTCTAAGAAATTCTGTCTGAAAACAGATTGACAGAACCTGGTTATATTAATCTATCTTTGTTTACTATTTAAAATTCAGGGTGTTTTTTGTATTGTGTTAAAACACAAATAACAAAATTTTTCATCTTAACCACTTTTAAGTGTACAGTTCAGTAGAATTACCTGCATTCATAACGTTGTGCAACCATCACCACCATACATCTTTACAACTCTTTCATCTTACAAAACTGAAAGCCAACCGATTAAAAATGTATATATGAATTTAGGGAACATCATCTTACCTGTTTTGTAGCAATCATCAGTATGTGAAGGCTGACTATACACAAAATAAAACTACTCTGTACTCACAAAAATTCAAAATTACATAAAATAATACTTAAAATACATGATCATATTAAAGATAAATCTTAAAACAAAAAGACCTATATCAAGTCCTGTAATATGACTGAATTATTTTTCATATTTTAAATTGCAACTTATTACTTTTATTGATATTTTTATCTAAATGGCATATTGAAAGGCATAGTCAAAACTGATTCTTATTACAATTGTTACAACTGAGCAGTAATATAAAAGCCAAATATTCAGCAAAAGCAACAAGATCAAATCTCCTTATATTTATTGAAGCATGGCTTTGTTAATAATAATAATGATAATAACTACTTCTTGGAGATGACTACATGTAGAAAATGCACAAAATATTTTGCTTGCACTATTTCATTTTTCATCATAATCCTATGATAAATAAGGTGAATGTCTTGAAGTTATTAGCTTCATGAAAACAAAAAAGTATTGTCACACATAACACACACACCATGTGTGTGTGTGTCTATGTGTGTGTGTGTGTTTTGTAAAATTTCCAAGATTCCTACTTTTGAAGTATAAGGTTAAATGGAATTTAGAAATAATGTACAGTCCAAGATAACTATACAAAAATGAGAGAAGGAGAGAGAGAAGTGAGCCATCAATGAATGAAAGAGTGAACTTGAGTAAAAGCAAGGACAACAGAAATGCAGAGTAACAGTATCTTTTTATAACTGACTTTACATTTTTATAGAAAATCAATAGTTCAAACTTACTTTATAGCTTCCATTACCCAAAAGAAATGTTGAAGTTTCAATTTGTTACATGCCAAATTTATCAAATTTGTTTAATGTCTTTCACAAACAATATTGCATAAAGACTACATGCCGATTTTATTTTTCTTTATATTTGTTAACTTCTCTATCAATCTTTAAAGACATTTAAAATGCGTTCATGTTTAAGATGTGGAAAACAAATCACTGAAGATCAGCTAAAATAATATTTATTTATTAGAAAGCTGTCACTATAAAACATGTAATATGCCCCGAATAAATATGTATGTGAAATCTGATCTCTAAATGGCTTACATTTATTTTCTTTAAAAATAATGAATGTAACTGACAAACCATGGGTTAATGCATATCTGATGAATTATATATATAACTTAGTGCTTGAGCAACAAATTCAGAAATTGTATCATCTAGATTTGCATCTCAATTCCTCAATTGCTAACTCTGTTAACTTGAGCCATCTACTAAAGCTTTCTATGTCAAATTTCTTTCATGTGTAAAATGCAAGTAAAAATAGTGTTTACCTTATAGGTTTGTGCTGATAATTAAATGTGATAATGTAGGAAAAGTATTTACATGAAAACTTAGCATGAAATAAATATTAGCATGATAATAAAAAATAAAAATATGCAACTAAAAACTGCATTTTGATTATGAAGTGATTTTATTTAAATTCAAAACATTTATAGTATATATTTTGAAGTCCAGATAGCACTAATACTTCTAATTAATAAAATGGCCATTGACATACACTTCTCTCCTAATTAGAGGAGAGTTTTTACTCTATCATAAAACATATAAAATGAAAAATATGTGATATAGTTAACCATTATATTAAGTCATGTTTCGTCTTTTCATCAACAAACTACAAGCATATTAATATATATTATGCATCGTTGAAGTTATTTAGACTTCATTTTTAAGCTTCAAATTGCATCCCTTTACATACACATAAATAAACAGGCCAAGCATCCCAAATCTGACAATCTGAAAGTTTTTGAGAACCAAACTGATGCACAAAGGAAGTGCTCCATGGAGTACTTCAGATTTGGTATTTGGGGATATAGAATGCTTCACAGTATAATGTACATATTCAAATACCTGAAAAATTATCTGAAATCTGAAATACTTGTGGTCTCAAAAATTTCACATAAGGTATACTCAACTTTATCTGAAATTATATATATAATGACTGAGTAGCACTTTATATGTATACACATATACAGACATATATATACATACACAAATGTACTCACACAAACACACACATATATTTAAAAGATTTATATTCAAATCTTAGAATGGTATTGGTATAAGATACTACAGTTTTTAATCTTCTCTAACTAGGATTATTTATTTTAAAAACTCTTATTCCATATTAGTATCTACAGAGCATGCCACTTTAACCTTTCCCTATCATCATTCCCATCCTCTACTATCAAAAAAATATGTCTTATTTCCTTTGAAAAAAATGCTCATCATCACTGGTCATTAGAGAAATGCAAACCAAAACCACAATGAGATACCATCTCACTCCAGTTAGAATGGCAGTCATTAAAAAGTCAGGAAACAACAGATGCTGGAGAGGATGTGGAGAAATAGGAACGCTTTTACACTGTTGGTGGGAGTGTCAACTAGTTCAACCATTGTGGAAGAGGGTGTGGCAATTCCCCAGGAATCTAAAACTAGAAATACCATTTGACCCAGCAATCCCATTACTCAGTATGTACCCAAAGGATTAAAATCATTCTACTAGAAAGACACATGCACACGTATGTTTATTGTGGCACTATTCACAATAGTGAAGACTTGGAACCAACCCAAATGTCCATCAATAATAGACTGGATAAAGAAAATATGGAATGTATACCCCATGGAATACTATGCAGCCATATAAAAGGATGAATTCATGTCCTTTGCAGGGACATGTATGAAGCTGGAAACCATTATTCTCAGCAAATTATCACAAGAACAGAAAACTAAACACTGTGTGTTCTCACTATCAGTGGGAGTTTGGCAATGAGAACACATGGACACAGTGAGGGGAGCAACACACACTGGGGCCTGTCAGGTGGTGGGGGTCTAGGGGAGGGATAACATGAGGAGAAATGCCTAATGTCGGTGACGGTTTGACGGGTAAAGCAAACCACCTTGGCGTATGTATACCTATGTAACAAAACAGCACGTTCTGCACATGTACCTCAGAATTTAAAATATAATAAAAAAAAAGTCTTAGTTATTCCGTCTATATATCCCAATCTTGGAAAACTTTGATATCCATATAAGCAGCACATCCAAAACCTGATTTTTAAAAATTTTGCAGCCCACAACTTTGCTCATATAGACCTCTGTGTTCCTCATTTCCAGTGACCTTGAATTAAATCAGATTCAGCTTCAAAGGTATAGTGATAAAACTTCCTCTTCATACTGTTACTGTTCCAAATATGTGTATTAATCACTAACAATCTACTCTCTTACTAGTCTTTTATCTTCAGCCCTTTCTACATCATGCAGGGCTTTTGTTTGTTTGTTTATTGAGACGAAGTCTCACTCTGTCGCCCAGGCTGGAGTGCAGTGGCGTGATCTCAGCTCACTGTTACCTCTGCCCCTGGGGCTCAAGCCATTCTTGAGCCTCATCCTCTCAAGTAGCTGGGATTACAGCACCACCACGACCAGTTAATTTTTGTATTTTTAGTAGAGATGAGGTTTTACCATGTTGGCTAGGCCGTCTTGAACTCCTGACTTCAATTGATCTGCCCTCTTTGGCTTCCCAAACTGCTGAGATTACAGGCGTGAGCCACAGCACCAGGCCATCAGGAAGGTTTTTAAATAGGTTCCCACCTCAGTCCTATCCAGACTTTCTGCTACCTGTGTTGTGCACCTTTCAATTATAGATTCTAGATGCATTTTCTTTAATTTTCTATCTCTAGACCAACACACACACAAACCCCCCCTCAGAGAGAGTTCCTTTGATTTCATAGTTTTTGATTGAGCTCATGATTACTCCTCTTTCATTTATTTTCATTTATAGTCATGACTAGTTCAGTTTTGACTAAGACCTTAGACTCTACTTTTGACTAATTTTCACTCCACCAGTTTTGGATTGAAATTTTCTTTCATCAAAATTCCCAAAATGCAACTCCCACTACCTTATATTTTGTTACTTCATTATCTTTTATAAAACAGAAGGGCTCAATTATACATTCAATGTGCTATCTGCGTCTCGCAGAAAATTCACATTTTTATTTATATTGAATAAAAATCATTTATTTATATTGCATAAAAATCATAAAAGTTACACCTTGTGATTGTCAGCCAAAGAATGTAATCAGAAGTTTATGAACTGTTGTAAGGTAATATATGAATTCACATTCACAATCTAAAGACAGATCCTTTATTTTGTTTCTCAGAAAGAAGAATTTTTCCCCTCTACACATTCTCACACATACTCTAGTTTTTTTAACTTGCTGAGATGATAGTTTTACATATTCTGTTCTCTACACAATCTCTAACCACCCTCGCTAGCAACTAAAACATTTCTGAAAAAGGGAGGAGTTCCCTGGAATCACATGCGTTACCACTGCCAGTTTAGAACTCCTCAAAACTAGCAATGTCCCCTCAAACTCAGGAAATCTGAGAAATGGTCACAGCCAAAAGGAACCTACATGGTCACTAAATGTAATGTAGGATTCTCCATGAGATTATGGAGCAGAAAAGGGACATTTCAGTCTCATTTCCTCCACTCCATTTGTTAAAATAAAAACTTTAACTTAAAATAGTTTTTGATTTACAGAAAAAGCTGTGAAGATAGTTGAAAGAATTCTCATGTATCTTTTGCCTATTTTACTTTACTAGTAACATCTCATTCCAGTATCCTACACTTGCCAAAATGAATAGACTAATATTGATATATCGTTGTTAACTAAAGCTTAAACGTTATGTAGAGTTGTTATGTTTTGTTTTCACCTAATGTTCTTTTCATATTGCAGGATTCCATATAAGATATTACATTACATGTACCAGTCATGTTTCCTTATACTCCTCTTAGTTGTGACAATTTCTTGGGCTTTACTTTTTAATGACTTTGACAGTTTTGAACAGTGCTGGTCAGGTATTATGTACAATGCCTTCAACTGGAATTATCTAGGGTTTTTTTTCATGATTACATTGGGGTATGGATTTTAGGTAGAGGACCACAGAGGTAAAACGTTACTCTTTTCACATCAGATCAAGGGTATGTATTTTCAATATATCTTATCTCTATTAATATTAATCTTGATCTCCTGGATGAGATAGTGTTTTCCGGATTTTGTCATTACAATTTACTCTTTCTCCCCCATTTTATCGTATACTTTTTTTATGGAAGAAAGTCAATACGGGCAACACCTTAAGAAATGGGAAATTATGCCCCACCTCTTTGAGGGCAGAATATCTCTATAAATTATCATTTGAGTTTTTTTACATAAGATATTTATCTATTATTCCTTTCTTCATTCATTTTTTGCCTTTTTTTAAACTTTCATTTTAGGTTCAGGAGTACATATGTCAATTTCTTACCTGGGCATATAGCATGATGCTGAGGTTTAGGGTGCAAATTATCCCATCTACCCTGAGTGTAGAATTCAACAGTTAGGTCTTCAACACTTACTTCCTCCCTGCCTACCCCCTTTAGTAGCCTCCAGTGTCTATTATTCCATCTTTACGTCCGTGAGTACTCAATGTTTAGTTTCCACTTATAAGTGAGAACATATGGTATTTGGTTTTCTCTTCCTGTGTAAATTAGATTGAGATAATAGCCTCCAGCTGCATCCTTGTTGCAGCAGAGGACATTTCATTCCTTTTTATGACTACTAGTATCCCATGGTGTATATGTACCACATTTTCTCTAACCAAACCACTGTTGATGGGCACCCAGGTTGATTTCATGTCTTTGCTTTTGTGAATAGTGCTGCAATGAACATGCCAGTGCAAGTGTCTTTATGGTAGAATGATTTGTTTTCTTTTGGATATATACCCAGTAATGGGATTGCTGGGTCAAATGGTAGTTCTAAGTTCTTTGAGACATCTCCAAATGGCTTTCCACAGTGACTGAAGTAATTTACATTCCTACCAACAGTGTATAAGCATTTCTTTTTCTCCAGAGCCTCACCAGAATCTGCTATTTTGAGACTTATTTATAATAGTCATTATGACTCACGTGAGATGGTATCTAATGGTGGTTTTGACTTGCATTTCTCAGGTGATTAGTGAGGTTAAGTATTTTTACTTCTGGTGCAATTGCTTTTGAGGACTTGGTCATGAATTATTTCTCAAGGTCAGTGTCCGGAATAGTATTTCCCAGGGTTTTATCTAGGATTCTTATAGTTAGAAGTCTTACATTTAAATCTTTAATCTTTCTTAATTTTTTATATGGTGAAAGGTAAGTGTTCAGCTTTATTCTGCTCCATATGGTTTGCCGGCTATCCCAGCACCACTGATTGAATAGAAAGTCCTTTTCCCATTGCTTATTTTTGTTGACTTTTTTGAAGATTAGATGGCTGTACGTGGGCAGCTTTATTTCTGGGTTCTCTATTCTGATCCATTAGATGATGTATCTGTTTTTGTATCAGTGTCATGCTATTTTGGTTACTGTAGCCTTCTAATAGAGTTTAAATTCAGGTAAGGTGATGCTTCCAGCTTCCTTATTTTTTGCTTAGGATTGCTTTGGCTATTCAGGCTCATTTTTGGTTCCATAAGGATTTTAGAATAATAGTTTTTTTCTAGTTCTGTGAAAAATGACAACGGTAGTTTGATAGTTAAAACAATGAATATGTAGATTGCTTTGGACAGTTTAGCTATTTTAACAATATCAGTTCTTTCAACCCATGAGTATGGAATGTTTTTGCATTTGTTTGTGTCGTCTATTATTTATTTTAGCAGTGTTTTGTAGTTCTTTTGGTAGAGATCTTTAACCTCTTTGTTTACATGTATTCCCAGGCATTTGTGTGTGTGTGTGTGTCTATCGTATGTAGGATTGCATTCTTGATTTGGCTCTCCGCTTGAACGTTATTGGTATATAGAAATGCTACTCATTTTTGTATGTTGACTTTACATCTTGAGACTTTACTGAAATCATTTATCAGTTCCGGGAGCATTTTCACGGAGTCCTTAGGATTTTCTAGGTACAGAATCACATTATCCATGAAGAGAGGCATTCTTCTCATCTACACACAGGAAATACTACAAGATCAACCACATGCTCAGCCATAAAGCAAATCTCAATGAATTAAAAAAAAAAAAAATGAAATCATACCAACCATACTCAGAGACTGCAATGGAATGAAAATAGAAATCAACACCAAGAAGATTTCTCAAAACCACGCAGTTAAATGGAAATTAAACAAGTTGCTCCTGAATGTTTTTTGGGTAAACAATGAAATTAAGGCAGAAACAAACAAAAAACACTTTCTTTTTGAAGTAAATGGACACAGAGATGCAACATACCACAATCTCTGGGATGCAGCAAAACAGTCTTAAGAGGAATATTTACAGCACCAAATGCCTATATCAAAAAGTTAGAAAGATTTCAAATTAAAGATGTAACATCACACCTAGAGGAACTAGAAAACAAGAACAAACTAACTCCAAAGTTAGCAGAATAAAATTAATAACTATAATTAGAGTTGAGCTGAACAAAATCAAAACCACAAAATCTATACAAAGAATCACCAAAACCGAAAGCTTTTTATTTGAAAGGATAAACAACATCAATTGACCATTAGTTTGATTGACAAAAAAAGGCACAATCCAAATAAACACAATCAGAAACAACAAAGATGGCATTAAAACTGATCCCACAGAAATACGAAAGATCCTCAAAGACTATTCCAAACACCTCTATATACATGAAAGAAAATCTAGAGGAAATGGATAAATGTCTGGAAACACACAATCTCCCCAGATTGAATCAGGAAGAATTTTAATCCTTGAACAGTCTAATATCAAGTTCCAAAGTTGAATCAGTAATAAAAAAAAAATATATAACCCTAAAAAGCCCCAGAGTGAATAGATTAACAGCTGAATTCTACCACACATACAAAGAAAAGATGGTACCAATTCCACTGGATCTGTTCCAAAATATCAAGGAGACAGGAACACTCTCTAACTTATTCCATGAATCCAGCAGCACCCTGATACCAAAAGCTGGCAAAGACACAACAAAAAAAGAAAACTACAGGCCACTATCCCTGATGAACATAGACACAAAAATCTTCAACAAGATACTAGCAAACTGAATCCAACAGCACATCAAAAACCTACTTCACCAAAACCAAGTAGACTTTATTCCTGAGATGCAAGGTTGGTTCAACATATGCAGATCAATAAATATGATTCTCCACATAAATGGAATTAAAAAGAAAAATCATATGATCATCTTAATAGATCTGGGAAAAGCTGTTATTAAAACCCCAAATCTCTTCATTATAAAAGTCTTCCAAGAACGAAGCATCAAAAAAACATACTGCAAAATAATAGGAGCCATCAATGAGAACCCCACAATCAATATAACACTGAAAGGGCAAAAGCTGGAAGTATTCCCCTAGAAAACTGGAACAAGACAAGGATGCCCACTTTTACCACTCTCATTCAACACAGTACTAGGAGTTCTAACCAGACCAATCAGGCAATAGAAAGAAATAAAAGGCACCCAAATAGGAAAATAAGTCATTATTCTTTAATTTAATCATTCATTTATATCATTATAGACTCCTAATCATTGTTTCACTTACTTTCAAAGCCTTTTTTTAAAAAAAATACACATGGGGTAATAACTTCTTTTTTCTTAGCATGCACCATTTTAAAAAATCCTCCATTTAATCCATTATTTATCATACACTGCTCTCATTTTTATTACCTAATCATTGATCACACTGTTCTTTATCTTTCTGGTATCATTTTTCACCCTAATAACTTTATATATGCTATTATTTAAAATTGAATATTGGTCAAACATTTTATCTATTGCCCCTCTGTATCATCTTAAATGTAGCCTTTCAGAGAAAGGCTGACCTAAGTGCAATGCCCTGAATGTTTATGACCCCATCAAATTCATGTGTTGAAATCCTCATCCCCAAGGTGACGGTTTTAGGATGTGGGCTGTTAAGAGGTGTGACTAGTTAATGATGGCAGACTCCTCGTAAATAGGGTTATTGTCTTTATTACACACAATAACCATTTCACCACGGAGAAATTCCTCATCCTTTCCATTATGTGAGGCAAAAAGACATCTATCTAGGAAATTAGCCATTGCTAAACAGTGAATCTGCTGGTACCTTGATCTTGGACTTCCCAGCTTCCAAAACTGTGAGAAGTAAATTTTTGTTGTTAATAGGCCACCCAGTTTGTGATACTTGTTACAGCAAGTCACACAGACTAAGATACTTAGTCATGTCATTTTTCTGTTTTTGTACCAAGAATTCTATGACATGCATACATTATTTTCTCTTTCACAGATTCATATAGTATTCTCTATGGAAGGTCCACATCCAATATAATTAAAAGAACGGACTAGCTAGTTTAACTCTCAGTCTACCATTAATATATTTAAAACTATTCTCAAATTATAACATATGCCATATGTAAAAAAAACTATAACCTCAAATAATGTTTTAAATATCAACATGGAGTGTTTTGTTACAAAAGAAAGTTACTTATTACATTTCCAATTGAATTTGTTTTTCTTTTTTTTTGAAAAATTATTTGTAAGTAATATTATGCCTAAGTGAAGAGAACTTAAGATTTTGATGACCTTAAATCTTCTTTTAAGACAATCAGGAGTTTGGTTACTCTTTATGTGTGTGTGTGTGTGTGTGTGTGTGTGTGTGCGCGCGCGCGCGCGCATGCGTGCACGTGTGGTTGTGTGCACATGTGCATATATATGTATTATATATACGTATTATACGTGTGTGTGTGTATACACACACACACACACATTTCACCACCACACCTAACTTACTTTTTAAAATTTTTCATAGACGGCCGGGCGCGGTGGCTCACGCCTGTAATCCCAGCACTTTGGGAGGCCGAGGTGGGCAGATCACAAGGTCAGGAGATGGAGACCATCCTGGCTAACACGGTGAAACCCCGTCTCTACTAAAAAAATACAAAAAAATTAGCCAGGCACGGTGGCAGGCGCCTGTAGTCCCAGCTACTCAGGAGGCTGAGGCAGGAAAATGGCGTGAACCCTGGAGGCGGAGCTTGCAGTGAGCCGAGATTGCGCTGCTGCACTCCAGCCTGGGTGACAGAGCGAGACTCCGTCTCAAAAAAAATTTTTTTTTTTTCATAGAGACAGGGTGTTTCTATGTTGCTGGTCTAGAGCCTCTTGGCCTCAAGTAATCCTCCTGCCTCAGCCTCTCAAAGTACTGGTATTATAGACATAAGTCACCATATCCAGTTACTTGGTTCAATATTAAAGCAATAGTTGTAATGAATGTTTAGTATATTCTCGGAAACATTATTTCACATCAAGATTATCAAAAGAGTTCAAGTTTTCAATGTTTACAAAAGAAATATAATGGGAAAAGACAATATTATAATTGAACCGAAACCTCAATTTCCATACCTAATATGTGTGTACACCTAAATATTTTGTATTTTTATGAAAACAAACAATATAAAAGACTAGTCTGTGCTCATGGTTGTCACACACAAAGAATATTAAAGCTGTTTTGAAATTTTATCATTTTCACTTTATTGTTTGAAATAAGCTTAAGTGAGAAATCAGATGTTCCAGTTTTTATTTGCCTTCACTGCTTTCTTTATCATTTTCCTATTTTTGTCCCTCCTTTTAACGTGAATGACTTCATGCCTCCATGCTTTCATTCAAGAAAATTTCAAGACTAGTATTTCCCAAATTTTGAAGGTGATTTTTAAAACCTAAATATTCAGTTCCAATTCGATACAAATTGTATTGTTCTTGTTCTTTTTTTATATTTTTATTTTTTAGACGGAGTCTTGCTCTGTTGCCCAGGTTGGAGTTCAGTAGCAGGATCTTGGCTCCCTACAGTCTCTGCCTCCCGGGTTCAAGTGATTCTCCTGCCTCAGCCTCCCAAGTAGTTGGGATTACAGGTACCCGCCACCAAGTCCAGCTAATTTTTGGATTTTTAGTAGAGACAGTGTTTCACCATGTTGGCCAGGCTGGTCTTGAACACCTGACTCCAAGTAATCTCCCCACCTCAGCCTTCCAAAGTGCTGGGATATTCTTGTTCTTGGTATATTATGTTATGCATTTTTAAAGAAACCATATTATGAGTACATAAAGTTTGAAAAAATAGTAATACAGTTAATAAATTTCATCTGACAATCTGACCATATTCTGGGTAACAAATTTAAACAAATGTAAAGCCATAACTAAAATAAATTCAGTAAATTCAGCACAAATGTATAATGTCCTTGATTTATTGAATATGAATCATTTCTTGGCCAAAGAAAGCATCAGTATTCATCGCCAAACAAGGCAAATGTTTGAGGCTGTGGCCTTCGCTATCTAAATTCAAGAGGCTTACATACATATTTAGATGCAAAGTCTAAGTATTTTGGTACTTGAAACAGAAGAATCAATTAGCTATGCCAAAGACACAATAGAAAATTCCATGATGCTGAAAAATTGTACATAAAGCATCAGCTGGCAATTTATACCCAAACATACAACCTCTTATAACACCAAATTTAGTAGGGTTAGTCTGCTAATGTCCAGAAAACTCAGGATATTTTGGGATGCTAGAATCCCTGCCATCTCTCTTTTAATCTTGTTGATAAGAAGTATAAAATTACACAAGTACAATTTTTCATTTCATAGTAGTTGAATCTCTTTTTTCTTTTTTCTCTGTTGATCTCTCTCTTCATAGTTACTTACTGAGCGTTCTTCCTTATATTTCCATACTTTCTGTTATACCCTCCTATTTATTACAGTTTTAATATGAAATGTTAAACTCTGGCTTGGCCAGGGAATCAAGAAGCAGAGGCATCGATGTCAGCAGAATAATGTGGAATGTAGTGAAGGCATGATGTGGAACTGAGGGAATCCAATAGCATTTCTACAATAATAGAGGCCTTACGTGCACTGATGTAGTTAATTGACACAGGTTTCCAGCTTCAGAGTAAATCCTGATAATCCATATTGAAGCAGCCAAAGCAATGATGCACAAGCAGCATCTGAAGCTCAGCTACAGGTTAAAGAGTAAGCATAGAACAATTATCTATAGGTTGCATAAAGAGAAATTGCTAATAAAAATGCTTGAAGGATAATATCTGCTTACATCTTAAAAGCCAAGTATATCTTTGTTACTTATAAAGTGATGTCATATTCAATATTATTTTGACAATAAAAATCATGCTAAAATTTCTTCAAGGACTTTATTGAACATGTACTTTCAAGTAATTAATCTTCACCTAGTTCTCAAGATAACAGACTAAACTTTATATACTTTTAATATTAATTGGCATATTTAATGACCATTTGCTCTTACCTGTTATTATTTCATTTTGTATTCATGATACCTTCACCTAGTTATTTCATGACCATATTACAGTTGAAGAATCTGTAATTTAAAGGGCTAAATGATCGTGAAAGGTTATGTAATTAGAAAGTAGTTAAGTTGCATACAAACCAACTCCCATTAAAATGTAACTGCAGAATGGGTGATTATTAAATTAATATATACTAAAAATATCTAAATCTTAATTAAATATTTTATCAAAGCAATTCGTAACCAGCAGATTGACAGATGATGGCCAATGTGTCCAAAAGAATTTTCCATTTTAAAATAATGAGATAGTACACCCTGTTCATAGTGAATAGTAGGAAATATGTTTAAAATGCACAGATACTTTTAAAGCATACATCCATTTCTGAGAGTACCTTTTTTATTTTCAAATTTTAACAAAAAACAATATTTAGGTAGTGTGAGTGTCCTGCTTTCTAGACAAGAAGGACTCCGCACACTGAGCAAGAGTGAGAAAGGAATTTAATGATCATAACTCCATGTCATACCCAGATGTCATACCCAATGACATACCCAGATGTCATACCCAATTGTCCTTTGTGTGGCTATAGGACATGGCATCAGAGCTAAATAGAATCAAGCAGTAATACAGTAAGAAAAAGTATCATTTAAATGATTCATCTAGAAAAAAGAACATTGTTCAACATGGGATTAAGAGAGAGAGATGTGGAAAATTTAAACTAAAATGTGGTAGAAGTAGAGGAGTGCAAAGCCAGGTGTTATTTTCGGAAAAGAGAAGGTATCTCTTGGTGATTTTTGAATTTCTTTAGGCCTCTTATGTGGGCTAAGAAAACACTTCTCTACCAGACCAGGCCCTATTCTTCCACAGAATCCAAATACCATTTGGCTTGGATTTAATTTCTTCACCACTTACAGGTTCAAGCTGATGAAGTACTCTGGAGTACAGCTTTTTGACAAAATGGTTGCATGCAATTGAACTATGAATGATAAGCTTCTCAGGTTCAGAAATAAGTCAGGCACATTATCATTGTCACAGTCCATTGCACTTCAAAATTTAGTGGATGCATTCCTGCCTCTTAATATCTACTTAAACTTCAGTGACCTTAAGAGTTCTATAAGCTACTGGGAGGCTGTATTGGTCCATTCTTATGATGCTATGAAGAAATACCTGAGACTGGGTAATTTATAAAGAAAAGAGGTTTAATTGACTCACAGTTCTGCATGGCTGGTAAGGCCTTAGGAAGCTTATAATCATAGTGAAAAGCACATCTTCACAAGGTGGCAAGACAGAGAATGAGTGCAAGCAGGGGAAATGCCAGATGCTTATAAAAACATCAGATCTCATGGGACTCACTCATTATCAGGAAAACAGCATGGGGGAAACCAGCCCCATGATCCGATTACCTCCACCTGGTCCCACCCTTGACACCTGGGGATTATGGGGTTTATAATTCAAGATGAGATTTTGGGCCCAACCATATCAGGGGGTTTGACCCCAACTTTATATAAACCCTTCCAGTATGTCAGCTTATATTTTTATTGCCCCTTGAGTCATCTGAGCTGCTGATTTCATATATCTTTATAAATTTTTTTGACCTGAACTTAAATTTCAGGTCTATTTACAATTTCAACAAAAATTAAAATCACTCAATGAAATAATTGTGCATTTAGTAAATTTAAATATTTTTTTCAATGGAGCTCTTGCTCTTTATTTCCATCTATATTATTCAAAGCAATTCAACTGTTTGTTCCTTTAGCTCAGTAGAAAAAATGATCATCTATTTGGTAGAAAATACCATCTGAAGAAAACCACTACTGGGTGTAGATGCTTACACATGTTGGGTGCTGAAATTGGCTTGTTGTTTTAAAGGTAGAAGAGCATATGAACGAACAAGGGAATATTGTGTATATCCACTTGAAAAAGCATATTAGCATCTCACTTACTTCAAAGGGTCAAAGGTAGTCATCTTTCAGGTTCTAGCATATTCGTGTCTAGTATATAGGAAAAGTACCAGACTGTGATACCAAATAAGATACACTTTCTCCAGGTACAGTACTGTTCAGCTTACTTAGCTTACTTCTTGTACTTAGAATATCAGAATGGCATCTTAAAAGTTTTAGTAAGTGTTTCAAATCCTCCTTAGGCACGATAATATGGCTAGTATATCAGTTGCATACACACATATTTGGAATTAAAGATGGATTTATTATTAAAGAAAAATTTCATGGTAAAGATGTAAATTGTAAGTAAATATAAGGATGGTAGGTGAGTGTGTGTGTGTGTGTGTGTGTGTGTTTTGTTACTGTTGTTTGTTTGTTTTTAAAAGAGATGGAATCTCACTATGTTGCCCAGGCTAGATACGAACTCTTGGGCTCAAGCAATCTTCAGCCTCTTGAGTAGCTGGATGTATGAGTGCAAATGCCTAACTCTGAGTGGTGTTCTTAATAGGAGAAAAACTGAAAAAAGTTGTTGAATTTTAGATTAATTTATACTTAAAATAGAACTATCATAGAATCCAGCAATCTAATTACTGGTATTTATCCAAAGAAAACAAAATTAGTATGTCAAAGGGATACCCACACCCTTATGTTTATTTTTCATCAGCACTATTCACAATAGTCAAGATACAGAATTAACCTAAATGTCCATCAAGAGAAGAATAGATAAGAAAAATGTGGTATATATGTTCAACTAAATACGGTTCAACCATAAAAAAATGAAATCCTCTCATTTGCGGCAACATAGGTGGAATTGGAGGTCATTATGTTAAGTGAAATAAGCCAGGCATGGAAAGACACATATCACATGTTCTCACTCATATGTGAGAGCTTAAAAAATTAATTTTATGGAGGTAGATAATAGAATAATACTTATCAGAGGCTGAAAAGAGTGAGTGTGGAGGAGTAGAGGAGTTAGTTGAAGAGAGGTTGGTTAAGGGGAACACACATACGGTTATACAGAAGGAGTAAGTTCTAGTGTTTGATAGCACAGTAAAGTGGATAGTGAACAACAATTTATTGTGTATTTCAGAATAACTAGAAGATTTGAAATAGTCCCAACACAAAGAAATGATAAATGTTTGAGGTGATGGGTAGTCTAAATACTCTGATTTAATCATTACACATTGTATAAATAAATAAAAGATCACATGTCTTTTGGTGGCCTTATATCCCATATGACAGCTTCTTGCACTCCATGGTCTATACAAACAGAAGTCAAGGTAGGCTCCCTAACTGTCTTTTGCTCCCATTAGTCATCAATCGTGTCAACAGATAATAGTTAAATTTAAAATTATTTGACTGCCTACTACAGTCATGCCTTGGTATTTGTGGAGAATTGGTTCCATGATGACTGGTGAACACCTAAATTCCTGTAGGCTCAAGTCCCTTACATAATATGAGGTAGTATTTGCTATCATATGGAATATAAGGCCACCAAAAGACAACGGGGACCTCTTTAATATTTTTAATGTTCATAATATATTGATAAGGATGCCTTACAGTACAGACAAATGTATTTTAATGTACACTTAAATAGCTGGACTATCTATCATGAGGTTTTGGAATTCTACACAGATCAATACTGCCTCTAGATATGTTTAATTCAGATTGGAACTATTTTGTGTGTATGACTGCCTTTGTTTGTTTTATTTTTTCAAATTATAAGGAAGGCTGGAGAGATAAAGCAGTTGGGTTTGGCCAGGTGCAGTGGCTCAGCCCTATAATACCAGCACTTTGGGAGGCCGAGGCAGGCGGATCACTTGAGGTCAGTAGTTCGAGACCAGCCTGGCCAATATAGTGAAACCCTGTCTCTACTAAAAATACAAAAAATGAACTAGGCATGGTGGCGCATGCTGTAATCCCAGGTACTCAGGAGGCTGAGGCAGGAGAATCACTTGAACCCTGGAGGCAGAGGTTGCAGTGAACCAAGATTGCACCACTGTACTCCAGCCTGGGCCACAGAATGAGACGCCATCTAAAAAAACAACAACAAAAAAAAAAAAAAAAAAAAAAAAAAAAGGAAGAAAGAAAAAGCAGTTGAGTTTGATTGTTTTAAGGGTTTTGTTCCACTTGTTTCATCATCGGATATGCTGGTTTCAAACATAACTTGCTCTCTGTGGAATTTTCTGCTTGTACACAACATGGTTAAATTCCCTTAATGTGTTGATTCTGATAGAAGCAAGATTTTGGTCAGTGCCTACTATTGCCTGTTCAAATCTTGTCTACCAATAATAGTGTGGACAGGTATAAAATATTTGAGGTGCAGTATTTTGGGAAAGAGGGTCATCTGTTTCATCTTTGGTAATCAGATTTTAGAGAGATAAGCTTCTCCCCTGCAGTATTTAGCAGCCTGGTTCAAGCCACACAGTTTCTTGAGATGTGTCAGTTCCCCAAAGCTATAGTTGCTGACACAGCAGTCTTGCAATGGTGGGTCTTTCTCAAGGTAGTTTCTATGAGCTTCAAAGTGGGCATGTATAAAACCAGTTCTCATTCTGAAAATATGTATTTGATTTAGAAAGTTACTATTGTCCCGAAGTCACAGAAGCTGCTATTGACAGAGTAGAGGGGCTTCAAGGTATCGACAGGTTTTCATGAATATTTATATCACGTCACAAATCCTTGAGGGCTCAAGGGCCATTACCATTTCATCATGCTCTTTTACACACATAATTTCTATACTTCATGGCCCAGAATAAAGGTCAATTTGTTTTTGCATAAAAGACTCCCTTGATAATCCCCATCAGAATTCATTAACACTTCCTCTACAATTCAATCTCTCTATCCTATTTTATACTGCTACCATAATAATTATCATATTCTTACCATTATAATTATTTGGCATGTTGACCTCCTTTTCCCATACCATTAGGCATATAGTAGGGATTTACTTAACAGTCAACACCCACAAATCATGACTTTCCCTCTTCTACTAGTATTGCCATCTGTTTGCAAACTGGAAAGGCCAGAATTATTGTTTACATGTAATACACATCTGAAAATTAAATTAAATGGTTGTAACATAATTGTAATGTATAAAAATGCCATTAATTCTATGGATCAATATTATATATTTAGTAGGTACTATTCAATAAAATGCCAACAATCTTCTGGGTACTTGATAAAATGAATCGCTCCTGCTTTTGACAATCTTTGGCTTTGAATATGTACAGTAGAAATTTTCTAATCCTAGTTGGTGTTCACTCAATAATTTAGAAAGAAATAAACCTACTCTTCTGAAATTAATATATTCAAGTATCACAGATTTCCTTTTTTTTTTTTTTTTTTTTTTCCAGACGGAGTCTCGCTCTGTCGCCCAGGCTGGAGTGCAGTGGCCGGATCTCAGCTCACTGCAAGCTCCGCCTCCCGGGTTTACGCCATTCTCCTGCCTCAGCCTCCCGAATAGCTGGGACTACAGGCGCCCCCCACCTCGCCCGGCTAGTTTTTTTTTTTTTTTTTTTTTTTTTTTTTTTTTTTTTTTTTTTTTGTATTTTTTAGTAGAGACGGCGTTTCACCGTGTTCGCCAGGATGGTCTCGATCTCCTGACCTCGTGATCTGCCCGTCTGGGCCTCCCAAAGTTCTGGGATTACAGGCTTGAGCCACCGCGCCCGGCCACAGATTTCTTTATAAATCATAAATAACATAATTAGCAAAGAGAATATGATTAGTTTATCTATATTCAGGCTATAGGCAAGAGTTAGGTTTAACCTACCACTGCCTAAATGAAATATATAAGAAACAGACCAAATTCCCCCATTCCCAAATACTATATAATTGACATTTCTATAACTTTCAATACATGAGACTGACATCCTGTGGCTGTATATTATGTGTAATTAAGAAACCATGCTTGCAAATGACCCTGTGCTTGCTGCCAATGAGCATGCTGCAGTGCAGGTCGTTTGTGCTATGTATGAGTGAGGAGCCCTGGTAATAACGCCGGGGGGTGAGATTAAACAGCACATTCAAACTCGTTTTTTGACCATGTCAAACTGTCAGGTAGAAAAACAGAATGTCTATAATACATCTAAAAATAGTAAAAATCGAAAGTGTAAAAATGTATTAAAGGGAAATTCAATCTGGAAAAATGGAAAGTAATGCATCTGTGAAACATAGTTATTTAATCAATAAAATCTGGAACACTGCTATCCTAACAGCAGTAATGAACAGAAAACTCATGAAGAGTTTGCAATGTTATATACGACACTACTCTGGACTACATATAACACCACCTTCTTCAGGAAGTTTGATGTGTGTTATTGCCAAGATTGTATTAAACTATAAAGACTCTGTGGCATAAGCATGAAATGTTAGTACGTTAGATTGAAAGAGATTAACTGATTTAACTATGCTTGTAGAATTGGAGACACCTGACTGTCTACTGGTTTTCTCCCCTTTGAACTAAACTAATGCTTTATAACAATTTTCATTCTGGAGTACAAATATTTAATATAAAATATATTGCTTATCACATATATATATATATATAAAGATGAAGATAACTAAGAAGTACATATTTTTAAAAAACAATTTTGTTACATTCTTTTTTATTACATTACTTACAATGATTTTGTCTATTCCTTTTAAGTCTTTTAATATATACTTAAAAGTATATATTATTTTTATATATATACTTTTAAGTATATATTGTTTTTTAAGTATATATTGTTTTAAGTATATATTGTTAGACAAGTATATATTATTTAAGTATATATTGTTAGACAGAAAACTGTAGATGTGAATACCTGTATTTATACATTTATATTTATCCATCTTATTGCGAGAGGTAAAGAAAATGAGAGGCAATAATTTGTTCCTAATGTAATCAGATGCATCTTTTGTGGTATAACTACAGACTTTAAATGTATATTGTTGAAGCCAGGAAAAAACATGAGGGATATTCTAGCACATTAATGAAACATATGGCTCATAGTTTAGTGGTATAGAAAGTAGATTTTTGTTGTTTTTATTTAATTATCTTTCCTTCACTTTGAATATCTAGTTTTTATTTCCATTTTACTCAGTGAATTTATGTAAGATTTTTCAAGTCTCTTTTTTTAGAAAAGAACATAGTTTGTAAAAATAATATGAATACTAAAATATAATAAAATATAAATTATTGGCCGGGCACAGTGGCTTATGCCTGTAATTCCAGCACTTTACATGGCCGAGGTGGGTGCATCACTTGAGGATATAAGTTTGAGACCAGCCTAGCCGATATGGCAAAACCTCATCTCTACTAAAAATACGAAAATTAGACTGTCATGGCATGTGCCTGTAATCCCAGCTACTCGGTTGGCTGAAGCAGGAGAATGACTTGAACCCAGGAACCGGAGGCTGCAGTGAGATCATGCCATCACAATCCAGCCTTGGTAATAGAGTGAGACTCTGTCTCAAAAAAAGAAAAAAAAAAAAGAAAAAGAAAGAAAGAAAGGAAAGGAAAAAGTGAAGTATACACTAATGCATGTTTATGTATGCGTGATATACATAAAATTTCCACAGGAGCAAGGACAATATTTGATTTTCTCTTCACCATATGCTTAATTATAATGCAGGATAAGCAGTCACTACATGTTATTTAATAAAAGATTGGATGAGTAAAGGAATGGATGTATATATGTCATCTTTTAATGTTTTCTTTTTTCTTATTTTTCTTTTCACAGTTGCCATATTTAGCAACATCTTTCATGGAAAAGCAAATTTCTGACCAATCGGGTTTTTTCAATTTTATTTTTTTCAGCTTTATTGAGGCATAACTGACAAATAGAAACTATGTATTCAAAGTGTACAATGTGATGTTTTGATATAACTATCCATTGTGAAACAATAATCACAAGCAAGCTAATATATTATAATATATTCATATTCTCACATTGTTATCTGTTTCTGTGCTTATATGATGAGAATACTTAAGATCTACTCTCAGAAAATTTCAAGTACACAATACATTATTAACTATAGTCACTATGCTGTACATTAGGCTTCCAGAACTTGTTCATCTTATAGTGGCAAGTTTTCACCTGTTGACAAAGTTCTACACTTTTCCCATCTGCGACACCTGGTAACCATCATTCTACTCTGTTTCTATGAGTTTGACTCCTTTAGAGTTCAAATATAAGTAAGTTTATGCAGTATTTGTCTTTCTGTGTCTGGTTTATTTTACTTAACATACTGACTTCCAAATACATTTATGTTGTTCCAAATAGTAGGATTTCCTTTCTCTTGAGATGGAATAATATTCCATTATCTGTATGGCATGTATTCTAAATAATTTTAAAGAAGATTTGTAAAAATGTAAAGAGATTTTAATTAAAACTGCATTGAAGCTGTAAATAAATTAGATAAAATTCCCATCTTTAAAATATTGCCATGAATTTTAGAATATGACGGCCTTTCCTTTTTTTCTAGATATTTAAATAAATGTTTTTAATAAACACAATAAAAGTTTTAAAGTTATATTTATTTCTATAACTTTACTTTCTTACTCAATTATCTAATAGTTGTCATACTTTATTGGAAAATTATTGATAGTTTGTAGGTATTAAGGTATTTGTTTATATGCTGATTTGTTATTTTAGGTTTGTTGACCCTTAAATTTACTAAGTCAACAAAAGTAACAACTGTAATATTGATGAATTTAAATATTTAAATTTTTAAAAATATTTTATGGGCTACTACAATCATTAACATTTCTAAGACAATGTAAAATGATTACATGATAACATAATTTACTATGTTATTTTTATTCTGATTTTATTAAGAGAGTTTCTAGAACTTAAGTTTTAATTATCAGGTTATTTATTAAATATTAAATATTAAAATAATATAGACTCTGACTTTTATTGCTGTTTTATACTTAATTTTATTTATAACATTATATTTTCACCAAATTATATTTTGGCATTGTTTAAATTTTTTTCCAAGCAGTTTTATTCACAGTGAGCTTTAACATAAAATTTTGTGTGTACGATTTTTAAAATGTCAGCAGTAATAAAAGTCCATTTTGAGTAGTAGTTATTTTAAAAATTAGTTAAAAACTGATTACATGTTTTCCAGTCACACTAGACTCTGTCAGTTCCATCACTGAAAGCATGAAGATATACTACATTTCAGGACTTCAAAATTTTGTGTCTGCTGATGTGTGTTCCCCTAATGCTTCTTCAAATCCTGAATTCTTTCACAATTTTTAAAATTTGATGGCTCTCTTCATTCTTCAAGATATTCATTAATGTCGCTCTTTAAGACAGAACTTCCACTTTGCTTGCTCCATCATTATTTTTCGTAGCATGCTGCATGGTTATATATATATAACAGCATATAACATATGTCACAATATTTAAAATATATTTATTTTCTACATTTATTACTTTCTGCATGTGTTAAAGTTAACTGAAGTAAGGATTTAGATTTGACTATTGCAGTGTTTTCACACAGAAGATACTTAAAGTATGATGCATAAAAAGCTAGTATATTGTTACCATATATATCTTCAAGATGGCAGAACCTTGTTGCAATTGAAGCCAGATCAATTTTGATGGGAAAATTAACAGAAGTAAAAAACATATATAAAATATATAAGTATATCCAACTTCTCATAGTCTAAGATTAAAAACTACAAGAAGGATCTTAGCAAAAGTAAATTTTAACTGAAACCTCAGAGTTTTCCCCAAAATAAGGTCACATGTAAAGATGAGTTGACAATGCAAAATCACACCCCACAATTGAAAGACCATCATTGACAACCATAGAAAAAAAAAAAAAAAAAGGATCAGATTTAGATCCACAAAAAATTTATATAAAGAATGTAAACCATAAATAAAATTCTGAGGTCTCCCATTTATCTAAATGAACCCCTCCTCTCAGCCAAGGGCATTCCAGAATGAACCTGAAAACCCAGTCCAGGCTATGATAGAAGAAGGGGTTGAACATGCTTCCTTATACCTTCCAGCGTTAACATCAACCTAGACTTTAAGTCTGATTATAAACATTAATCTTAATGCATAGCATTAAGATCTATTCTCTCTGAATCCTGCTATTTGGAAGCTTCTGTTACATAATAAAACCTTGGTCTCCACAACTCCTTATTATATTCCAGGCCCTCCTTACTACTGATAACTCTTTCAGTCAATTGCCAGTCAGAAAAATGTTTAATTCTACCTATGACCTGGAGGGCCCTCCAACCCTGCTTCAAGATGTCCTGCACTTCCAGATCACATCAATACAACCCTTACATGTATTGTTTGATGTATTTTGTCTCCCTAAATTGTACAAAAGCAAGTTGTACCTCAACCTCCTTGGGCACATATCATGAGGACCTCCTGAGGCTGTGTCACAGAGGCATCCTTGACCTTGGCAAAATAAACTTTCTAAATTGATTGAGACCTGTCTCAGATACATTTGGGTTCATAATGATTATAAGAAAATGTATACCATGTATGGTTTAACTCCAAGAAGGAAGAGAAGGAACTATCATGAATTCAATTCAATCAGAAAGAAAATATAGTGATAGTGAAAAGGAAGCAGGAAACTTTAGTCCCACTACATCTGAGGAAATTTGCATTCAGTAAATTGTCAGTGAATTAATTTCTAAAGCATATTTTCCAGAACAAAGAAAATAAACTCCCCCAAAAAGATCTCGTATACAATTAAAAATGAATCAGTTGAGGAGTGAGACTATAGTAATGTAAATATCATTATCTTTTCAGTTAATGCATTCAGTAGCAATGGGCTTTGTATTTCTGAGGTGGCAAGAAGACATTATTTTTATTTAAATGTAAATCAAACATACCCAAATTTTCCAACACTGAACAGATTATTCTATTTCCCTGAGTATTTGCACGTTATTCATAAATGTTTAACTGTTTTTTTTTTTTTTTCTTTTTTTAGTTCTTACACATAAGAGCTGTTGGCCACCAGCAGTGGCTCATGCCGGTAATCCCAGCATTTATTGGGTGACTGAGGTGGGCAGATCAGTTGAGGTCAATAGTTCAAGACCAGCCTGGCCAACATGGTGAAACCACGTCTCTACTAAAAATACAAAAAATTAGCCAGGTGTGGTGGCACATGCCTGTGATCCCAGCTACTCAGAAGGCTGAGTCAGGAGCATCGCTTGAACCCGACAGGCGGAGGTTGCAGTGAGCCGAGATCGTGTCATCGCACTTCAGCAGGGGTGACAAGAGCAAGACTTTGTCTCAAAATAATAATAATAATAATAACAATAAGAAAGAATAAAGCTGTTATAAACTGAATTTTATTCCCCCTAATTAGCCCCCTAATGAAGCACTAATACCCAGTGTCTCAGAATGTCACTATATTTGGAGATAGGGCCTTTATAAAAATCATTACTTTAAAATGAGGCCTTTAAGATGAGCCTTAATCTATTCTGACTAGTATCCGTAAAAGAAGAGGAGATGAGGTCCTATAGAGAAACATCAGAAATCTATGAGCATAGAGGAAAGAGCATCTGGAAGCCAAGGAACAAGGTCAGAAGAAGTCAAACCCGCCAATGCAGGTTGGACTTGTGCTCTCCAGAACTGTGAGAAAATAAATTTCTGTGATTTAAGCCATGCAGTCGGTGGTATTTTGTCACAACAGCTCTCGCAAACAAATACAACAATATATACTCTTGATGGATGAAAGCCTAAGGTCCGTTGAACTTTACTATTTTTGGACAATATAAGAGATTTAGAACACTATTATTTGGTTACCCTTCTCCCAATAAATACGGTATTTTACAGTATATTCTATGTGTGTGCAAGTGTGTGTGTGTGTGCGTGTTGATTAATTTTATTTGTCAATTTATCTAGGCAATGGTGCCCAGTTTGTTAAAAACTTAGTCTAGATGTTGCTGTGAAGGTATTTTGTAGATGTGATTAATGTTTATAATCAGTTGATTTCAAATAATGCTGATTACTCTGCATAATGTGAAAAAGCTTTTTCCAATCAGTTGAAGGCCTTAAGAACAGAGACTGAAATTCTTCTTTTTTTAACACATCAATCAAACTGATGACTTTGAAGTCCGTTATGCGGATCTCCTATAGGTCTTTCTAGTATATATTTTGTCCTCATTTTCAAACTTTATTTTCATTTTTTCCAGCTATATTTCAATCAGATTAATAAAAATAATTTGTTATAAAATGCATAAATCTTAAGCATAAAATTCAATGACATTGTCAAATGCACATGCCTATAATCTTAACACAAAAATCCAGATTCCCAAAATGTTCCCTCATAGCCTCTTCCAATAAAGTCCCACTTCACATAGATAATCAGTGATAAAGAAATTGTTATAATTTTGTAATTATATATTTGACTTACTTATTCTTGATCTTATATAAATGGATTCATAATGTCTAAACGTTTTTGTGTTGTTTATTTTGTTCAATCTCCTGATTCTGGAAGTTAGTATTTTTGAGAGTATCAGTAGTTTTTTTTTTATTAATACATAATATCACATTATAAACATAGCACTTCCGCCTATGATTGAATCATTGGTATGAGACTTATAATCTTATCATAGACCAATATAAAGCATTATCTCTCATTGGATGACAGGCAGCACAAAACAATGGTCATTACATCAAGAAAAGCACACAAATTAAATCTTAGACTTGTCTGATTTTGTGACCATGGTAGAAGAATACTTTTTAGACTGTGGAAGAAAGACATGCAACCAAAGAAGTGTGTAACAGTCTCACTGAACACAGGATGCAGACACATGAATTTCCTTTTGCTTAAAGTAGTGAAAATCTGCAGGACTGAATACCATTCAGGAGAGGTTTTCTAAGTTTGTGAGGAGTTTCACAACATATCCATGGCAGAAGGCTACATGCATACGCATAAAATGAAATTCTTGATATTCTCAAGAGAGCAGGTGCTGCAGAACTGAGAGGTGAACAGGGATACCAGAGATCAAGAGGGACAAAAAAGAGTTCTGGCTCAGCAAATTAAGAAACACATCACTAAACACTGGGCATTTAAATAAGACCCCAAAGAGATCACGTATTAGGACTAACAAATGCATGCTAAATAGAACATTCTCTAAAACTAAAAGCTAAAATTGGTTCTTTTTAACAAAGAAAAAGCCTGAGCATGACAAAAGTAATAGAATCTATCTACAATTTAATTGCCTGTGAGAAAAAAATGTATGACTCTTAAAAAAGAGAAAATTTTAACAGTGAATAGAAAAATAATACTGACATTTCACCATATCATCCACAACACCCAGCTTAAAATAAATATGACAATACTAGACTTACGAAGAAACAAAGACATGTGATCTATAAGCAAGAAAAACAGTAATTAGAAACAGGCTACAAGATATCTTAAATGTTGGATTTATTAGATTAAGATTGTGAGATATCTTTAAAAAACATGTTCAAGAATTTCAATGAAAAGTGAACCATAATCAATAAAGAAATAGAGACTGTTGGAAGAGAAATTCAAATTGAAACAGAGAAGCAAATGGAAATTCTACTACAGATAAGTATACTAATTGAAACTTAAAATGAACTTAATGGATTTAACAGCAGATATAAAACTGCAAAAGAAACGATCAATGAACTTGGAGAAAGAATTTTAGAAATTACATAAACTAGCAAACTAGTGATTAAAGAAGATTAAAAATAAAACTCTGGATAGTCTTAATACATGTAACATCAGGAAGCCTTACATATATCTAATTGCAATTATATAATGAGTGAGCGGAAATAACAGAAAAGTATATTGGAAGATGTGAAGTTCAAAATTTTCTAAATGTGGTAAGACTAAAAATAAAGAGATAAAGAAAACAATCATATGTCTACGCTTAGGAATCTCAAGCATATAAATCCAAACACACATACAAATACACCCACATTCATATCTGGGGAACTGACACCCAAAGAGTTCTTTAACAAAGTTGAAAAGGAAATATAATGAAATTGAGGAAATATATTAAAAGTAACCAGCAGCAGGGGAGTACATTACACACCACAGGACAAGGAAAATAATGACAGCTACTTCTAATTAGAAAAAATGGAACAATATATTTAAAATTCTGGGAAAGAAACATCAAATTGGAATTTGATATTCTCCAATTATTTCTTCAAAAATGAGGCTAATATAAACGTACTTTGAGATAAAGAAAAGCTGCCAACAGACCTACACCACAAGAAATAATACATGATGTTCTTCAGGTTGAAATGAAAAGATAGCAGATGGAAACTTGAGTCTACAGGAGGAATGAGCAGCATCAGAAATAGCAAATATTTGGATAAATGTAAAAAATTGTTTTTTGTTTGTTGTTTTGCCACTAATTTCTTCAAAAATAACTTTTGAAGCAAAAATAATAATCTGTGTTATGCAGTTTGTAACTATGTTTAAATAAAATATGACAGCAATACTGGAAAGTATGGGAAGTTAAGACAATTCTATGGTTCTAGATTATGACGTTTTATATGAAGTGGCACAATATAAACCTGACTAGACTATGATAAAGTAATGGCTCATTTTATAACCACCAGAATTATTACTAAAATAAAAATTCATACATCTAAGCGTTAATGGTCAGCAGAGAAAATACAATAGATAGTAAATAAATTTTCTGAATCTGCTAAAAATGACAGAAAAGGAGTAAATGGAAAAAAAAGTAAAAATAAAATAAAAAGGAAAATTAAAAAACAAATGGCCTCATGATTTCTTTTAACTCAAGCATATAAATAAATGCACTATTTTAGATTAAGTTATGGAATATTAAAATAACTTCATATTTATTTTCACACATATGTAACTTATCTTCCATTTAACAAATTAACATTAAAAATGAAAAAGTGAATACATTTAGTAATACTAAAAAGAGAAAGACGATGAAAATGTAGTTGAAATAACTAGTGATTAATTTTGTAAAATACAGATGGAATTAATATTATGAAAATTGTTTGGAATAAATTAAAATTATATATGATAAAATCTATGAATTATGAAAAAATAGATAATTATTATAGAATTATCTCCCAAGAGCAAATTATTGACCTCATGATTAATGATTTATTAATCAATGAAATAATAAATACTATGATCTCTAAAAATGTACCACGTGATTTTAGGGAAGCTAGGTTCTAGAATCATTATATCTGAAAAAAAAATTCAGAGTTGACATGGAATGTTGTATTTTGTTATAGTCCTTCAGAGAATATTAAATTAACATCTTAAACTAATACCGAATTTAGATATTTTTTAAAAAGTTTAGTTCTTTCAAATCCTGATCTATTTCTGGTTAAATAGTTTTTAGGTTGTGATGTATTCAGATCCCTCAAAATGATCTAGAGTGTTCATGAGACTTTCAGGTTCATAAAGACTCTAATTTCAACCTCCAAATTCTTTGTTTAGCTCTGCTCAGTTTCTCTGGTTCTCCAAAAGTACGATGAACATTTTGGCAATACCAGGCTCACCTCTTTGAATCTGCCTTCTCTTCTCAATGTTATTGTCACAAATCATAATTTTCTGGGTAGCACTCCAATGCCTTCTATCACATTTTCAATATATATTTATTCTTTGTGCCTACATATTTACAGGACAACTCTTCATCTCCAAATGTAAGAAACAGAGTCTAATTTGATTTTGTTCTTAAAAATATTTACAAGACAATTCAATTTAATTTTAAATCTGTGAGCAAGGTTTTGTTTACAATCATTGAAGTTCTATCTTTTTGTTTCCCTGATAATTATATTTCAAAATTTTAAAATAGTTGTAAAATTTATAATCCTTTTATAATACGGAAAAAAATCTGTGGAAAATGTATGGTAGATTATAATTCTAATTGTTGTGAGCAAACAATAATACTTTAGTTATTAAGAAAAATTTAATGAGTTTCTACTATATGCAAAAAACAGAGCTACTAGTTCCAGTTATATGCTGCTTCTCATAGTATAATCATAGTTCATTGCAAACAAAAGAATGAAAACATAAGTAATCAAAATGTCAGCTGCCTTAGAGATTAAATAGAATTTATGCTCAAAGAAAATAATTATGTACAACTGTAGTAACAATTTCTTAGGGAGTATTCCTATTATTAAATTGTGATGAAAGGGCAAATTATGCAAGCTTTTCAAATGAAAAATTGTTCACAAAATATTCAACATTCGTGTTTTTGATTCATTCCAAATTATTCATCACTCTCTTTCTAGTTTCAACTCCCTGTCAGAGCAAGTTAACAACAACAGTAATTATTATGACAACATTAACATGTAAATAGTTGTTTAAAATAATATTAACAAAACTGATTTTTATTTCACTGTCTACAAAGGATAACTGGAAAAGAGGAGAAAAATTAATATTCATTTAGTCCTTTATTTATAACTTTTTGCTAGTCAAAATTTCAAGAAATTTTGCTAGGCAACGATTTTATGTAACTAACACCTGATACTAAAGTGTGGCGCTTACCACCATTTTACTGATGAGGAAACATATTCAGTACATTAGAGCACGCTTTCAGAACAGTTGAAAGTTTAAAGTCCGGAGTCTTAAACTCTTGGAGATGATTCAGGAACCTATCTTCTCTTCTGCTGTGGAATTCTTTTATACAGATCATAGCTAATATTAGTCTTTGTTCTTTAGGAAATCATCTTCCTTCCAGAAATTTACTTTGTTAACGTTTCCATTTATTATATGTAGCTTTCTTTTATTATATGAATGAGTTGATTTCCAAAAATTTTATTCAATCTAAATTTTATATTTTTTAGCTTTCGATTATTTCAGAATCATTTTATTTTATTTTTTCTCCTAATATGGTAGAATATATTACTTTTTATTTTATTTATTAATTTTTTATTTTATTATTTTATGTATTATTTTATTTTATTTTTATTTATTACTTTTTTATTTTATTTTAATTAACTTTTAAATGGTAGGCAGGTGGCCAAGGTTAGGAAAAATAAATATAACTAGATTCCACATATTAAGCAAGGGAGAACGATGGCATTGCCATTCAGTTGGTTTTGCAGCAGCTCTTTATAAACACCCACATTCTGCTTGATATCGAATAGGCCCACGTATTAAAACCTCTACGGGCCGGTGGCTCAAGCCTGTAATCCCAGCACTTTGGGAGGCCGAAATCACGAGGTCAGGAGTTCGAGACCATCCTGGCTAACACGGTGAAATTACAAAAAAAAACTACCGAGGTGGCGGGCGCCTACTGGCTACTCGGGATGAGGCAGGAGAATGGCGTAAAAACGGGAGGCAGAGCTTGCAGTGAGCTTCCGGCCACTGCACTCCAGCCTGGGCGACCACGAGACTCTGTCTCTCTACTGGCTAATAACGGTGGTGCTTTGCCCACATATCATATAGATCAATTCCTCTGTCAAGAATCATATATTCTAAGATGCATAGCATTTACTATTTCTCTTTTCCCTCCCAAATCTAGCAGTTCAGTCGAGCCTTCTACGTGGTAAAACATGTAGGTAAGCATAATTATAAATTCCGGGTAGGCTTCACAAAACAATCCCTCATGTCTAGCTTAAAATAAAAAGAGCATACACAATCATCAAATATCTAGCTATAATTATTGGTACTGTCTTTTTCTGCATATATGTATCATATTGAAATGGGAAGTTACCTTGTCCCCCTCGTAGGGCATGCAATGGGGTTACTTCTTCAGTGCCCCGCTGCTCAAACCTCTAGGGGAGCATACAGACGGGCAGGCTGTGGGGCTCCGACTGCACACCAGTGTTTAGGGGTGAATGTTTACAGCTCCTGAAGCTCCAGTGGGAGTGTGTCACATGATGCTCTTCTAGTTTTGCTCTTTTGGTTTTGCCGTCTATACTTGACTTGTGTTAAGCAGCTCAATTAGATCTTCTACTTTGTCTCAAGGACAGAGGGCTTTCTGTATCCCAGGTTCTTGCCTTGGTGTACCGAAAGAATGGGATCACACCCGGGCTTGGAGAATGATTGCAAGGATTTATTGGGTGGAGGTAGCTTCAGGAAAGTCACAACGGGATGGAGTGGGAAGAGTTTCCCCTAAAGCCGTTCAGCAGCCTGGGCTCCCCTCTGACTGCCCCAGCTAAACTCCAGGTCATTCTACTTCTGATGGTTGGTGGCCTGCCAGGGTGCCCAGGCCTGTGGGTGTCTTACTCTCTATGTCCAGCCGTCGGTGTGTCACTCTCTGTGTCCAGTCATCTGTGTGTTCCTCCACTGTTGTGCTCCTCTTGATATCCAGCCGCCTGCGTGTCTGCGGCTAGGGTCTCCGGGGTTTTTATAGGCACAGAATGGGGTCTTGGGAGGTCAGGGTGGTCTTGGGAAATGCAGTATTTGGCTACGAAGGCAGGAGTGCCTGTACTCACCTAGGTCTGCAGGGTGGAGCCCTAGTCAGGGACCACACCCTTACTCGCTTCCATATCATTTAAAGGGACCACACCCTTACTCGCTTCCATATCATTTAAAGGGACCACACCCTTCTCTACCCAGCACTTCTGCATTAATATTTTAAAATAAAAGTGAAGGTATCCATGTCCTTGAAGTTATTCAAAAAAGCTCTAGCCAATCGTTTAGGTAATGAATTATATGTGTCATTAGAAGTCAGCAAATATTTAAAGTATTTATGACTAAAAGCATGGTGCCAAATTTTGAGGGTCTCCGCTCAGTGGCGAGTGCAAACACGTATCTAGAAGACAATGGACCGTGATACAGAGATTCCAATTCATAAGACACTCTTTTTGTAAAAGATTTTAGCGAAGTGTCAAGATTTTTATTAGTCCATGAAGACTGATTTTAAAGTTTACAGTGGATGTAACTTGTTTAAAGATAAAAAACACGCACACAAAACAAAAAAAACCCTTTTTTTTTTTAAAGCAGAGCTTCATTAATCTGATTTTTCTTTTAAAAACAAAATAGAACAAAACAAAAAACCCCAAAACGACATTTACAGGATTCATCTAAGGTAAAAGTTTTATCTGGAGCAAGATTTTGATAGAGAATGTTTAAAAGAACAAAAGCTTAAATTGAAAAGATGTAAAGAAGGAAAAAAAAATGAAACAAAACTAATATACAAAAGTTTAAAAATTAACAAACCAAAACCATCACCATCAACAATGACAAAAGTAACAAAAATCTGTTATAAGATGTAATCACTGCTAATAATCCAACTATTCAAGATTCCCAGCGTTTATACCAATTCTAATTTTATCCAGTATGTTATGCAAAATCCTGCCTTTTCTTATGCAATGATGCATATTTTTATCACCCTCAATATCTGTGCTACAATTTCTCATGCATATTGCATCTGTTACTATAGTACAACTGTTCTGCCCAGTCTGGTAACTGAGGTTTTAGAATTCCAGTTACAAAGAAAAGTCCTCTCCTTGAGAGCCAAGCTTGGAAACAATTTCCTTCTTGCAAAGCCTCAAGCCCAATTTTACGCAGAAAAATAAAAAAAAACCTCACTGACTGCAGCCGTACATCAGCTACAGTAGAGTATTTTAAGACGCAGAGTACTCGTGTTCTATATGATGAAGTTGAAAGGACTTTCTGGTGAGAAGCAAGAAACCCAGGCTTTTGTACTGTTGTGACAGTGGCTCGCTGTGCAAACACTTCTTTGGAACATACTTTCCTTGTCTGCAAATTAAATAATTAGTGAATTGTACTGCAGAATATTTGCAGTTTAGGAATACTTACAGATAAATAAGTAGATTGACAGATGATAGATATATATAATACACAGGTTTATATACATAAACATACCTAAGATGTAGATCAAAATGGGTATAGATATATTTTCCAGAAAAATAATTTACAGTATCACTTAAATAGCACATTTTCTTCAAACCTATGGTTAGAACACTCCTACATTTGCTACATGTGTAACTTTAGATAAATCTTGTCGATGATAGAAGCTTTCATTTTTACACAAGCTAAATAGAAACCATAAGATTACTTCCCTAATTTTGAGCAGCAAATTAACAAATACTTAGAATTTTATTTAGCACAATACCTCCGTCCTAATTGTGTTTCAATACATGAATGAAAACAATATTTTTATAAGTCTAGGCTCTATTATCATCTTCTTTACTGCCAGGTAAAGTTGGAAATTAAAAAGTATTTTGAGTGTCACTTAGACCAAATAATGATTGTTCTACTGTGTTTGAATATTTGTGTTTTAACTTTACTTTCTAAGTTATTCATCATTTCAAGTCTCCACAGTAATCCCCACCTGATTCTATCTACTTTTTCTTCTTCTTAGATGTGAAGTGATTCTGAAGTACCCTCTTCTAGACACTCATATGGCCTATTTTTCATATTAAAACTTGTATTAATAGCAAAATGGACAAGTTAGATTTCCTCCAAATAATTAACGGTTACTCATGTCTTGTTGGTTTTTGAAAGACTTATTTTATTATGCCTACTAAAGTTATTATTTTATCCTCATCTCATTTTACCTGAGCTTCTCTGCCTGTCCTATTGACTTTCTAAAATGAACTGCTTTTCAGTGTAACCGCTGACAGGTCTTTTGGCTTGTACATTTATGAATATGGCAGAATAGTGTATAGAAGCTTTTGGAAAAAGCTTTGAAAAGAACGCTTAATCTGGTCATTTGTAACCCACCAATGAGAGAAATATTAGGTATAAAGCACAGTGCACTTAACATTCTATATTGTTCTGCCCAAAACATTTTCTTTGAGAAATATGGAATTATTAAGACTGAGCAGATAAGTTTCTTTTTTGAGTATTGAATATGACCACTTATCTCCATAACAATAAAGCTAATATTTTCTCAATGACCCTTTTTTCCTTTAATGTCCCAGATCTTCCAACTTAAATTACATATCTAAAATATATGTGGTATGTCTTCATTTTTAATATTGCTTTTACCTGACATTTAGCCTTTGGCCATATATGAAGGCAGTATCTTCCATCGTCATTCTTTCTGTACTTCTCTCACCAACTTGAATTCTTCTGTAATGTCAATTAGAACTGCTTTTTTTTTTTAATTTATTTTTTATTATTATTATACTTTAAGTTCTAGGGTACATGTGCATAACGTGCAGGTTTGTTACATATGTATACTTGTGCCATGTTGCTGTGCTGCACCCATCAACTCATTAGCACCCATCAACTCGTCATTTACATCAGGTATAACTCCCAATGCAATCCCTCCCCCCTCCCCCCTCCCCATGATAGGCCCCGATGTGTGATGTTCCCCTTCCCGAGTCCAAGTGATCTCATTGTAGAACTGCTTTCTTAATAGCACCGTGTCTCCTTGAAATGTCTGGATGACATCTCCATATTTTGCTTTGTTATACATAGATCAAATTTAGTAACCAGTTTGCATTTTTATTTTTATATCTTCTTTGATGATGTTTGTGAGAACTCTAAAGATTTGTTTGAAATTACAAATGCAAATATCTTAAAGACAACAAGAGTGCCCGTGTTTCATTAACCGTATGTTCATACCATACATTCTCAGATGTCCTAACTCATAAAGCTTCTCTCCCGTGTACTGCATGTCTTTAAAACAGTATCTATTTTTTCTTTTTATAAAAATCAAACAGGTAGGGAGTCTCACTATGTCACCCAAGCTGGGCTCAATCTCCTCCTTTCAAGCAATCTTTTTTCCTCAGCCTCTCAAAGTGCTGAGATTACAGGCATGAGCCACATTGCCCCAGCCTATTTTATTTTTTAAAAAAACTTAGTAAATATGTACAGTATTTACTGCTTATGTAGTCTGAGAAACGTGTTAACCATTTTTAAGCATGTTTTCTGTTTTTCTTCATAAATGACACTGTGAGTACACAGAACCTTGTTTTACAAGGGAAATGAGGCTGACATTGGTTAAGAAGTTTACTTAGCATTTCAAAGTGCCATAAAAATAGAATTAAAATTAGAACTTAGACGATATGAATCCTGAGTGCACATTATAAACCACCATGTCCAGCACCTCATTGGTGATGCTACTACGAAATATGCAGGACTAGGAACAGAGTGAAATAAATGAAGCACTTGCCTCAGGCACAAAATGTAAGGCTGTGCCACAAATCTCAGTAATCAAGATTAAAAGATATTTTCATTGAATTTCTTCAGTAACCAATTTAAATGCAGAAATTTTCATAATAAAAATTTGGAAATCAAATTTTAAGTGAAGACTATCAGATTACTCATCGCTCCTTTTGCCCCAGGTTCCCATGTGGCTTGACATGGAGCTGTACACTCATCCCAGATTTATTCGACATTTGAATATCTGTTCAATATAGATTTTTGCATTAATTTTGAGTTTTCAAAAAGTATTACCTCAAACTATTATTTCATTATTGAGTGTTTAGAACCACCATAAATTAGCACTTGGGGCAAGTGTCTTACTCATTTGATCCTAGTCCTGGACTTGGGTATGAGACTATATTGTTCATTCTCTGTTATACACATCAGGAAACACATTAGATTCTCCATCTTGAAAACATATGGTAGGACTATATTTCTCAGTCCACTTTAAGTCTAGCTTTCCATGTGACTTACTTCAACCACTAAAATATAAGCAGGATTTATATGGCTTGGATTTGCATCCCCACCCAAATCTCACATTGAATTGTAATCCCCAGTGTAGTAGGAGAGGCTTGGTGGGAGGTGATTGGATCATGGGGGCAGATTTTCCCCTTGCTGTTCTCATGATAGTGAGTTCGTTCTCATGAGATCTGGTTGTTTAAAAGTCTGCAGTATCTTCCCCTTCACTCTCTTCCTCCTGTTTTGCCCATGTAAGACATGCCTGCTTCCTGTTCCACCATAATTGAAAATTTCCTGAGGCTTTCCTAGCCATGCTTCCTGTACAGCCTGCAGAACCATAAGCCAATTAAACCTCTTTTCTTTATGAATTTCCAAGTTTCAGGTATTCCATTGTAGCAGTGTGAGAACGGACTAATACAGTGTTAAATATATGACACACGTTGAATATCTTGAAGAGTTGGTGCACAATTTGCTGCATTCTCTTTCATTCATTTTCCAGATGGTAGAGGCTTTGTCAGGTTGTTAACAGATTAGGATGAGGTCGTATAGAGCTTCAGGTCAACCTGCAATAAGCATTAAACTAGAATTATATTGTTTTGGTTTTGAATCTCTGTGATTTGGGTCTTTACAGTTACTGTAGCATAACCTAGACTATTTTCACTCATATAATCCTTCAGCAAATTCATATCTTTGCTAAATGATACTTCCTGTGACATTAATCCTGATTTCCCACTGGAAATTGCAAACTAAACAAATCTCTCATCCCCTGCCCCTGTGCGTGTGATGTTTCATTACCCTGCTCAATCTTTTCTGTAGCATTCTGTAATTCTGCATATTACCAATTTATGATTCCACGTCTACAAAAATTTAATATTAGGCCTACAGACTTATTTTTTAATAACCATCAAGAGAAATTATAACCTTCATTGCAAATTGACCCTACAGCAATAACTGGAGCTGCCATTTTAGATTCACTGGTTAAAGCAAACAGAAGAAAACACACAGCCCTGTGTCTTTGGTGCTTTGTGATCAAGGAAATCCTTGATGATACGCTTGGAACCTTGAACTACTAGATGGTTCCCAAAATGGATGAGTTATTTTGAGTGTGAAAAATGTTCTTATTAATGCAATTTTAATGTCAAATGATGACTGAATATTTGGCTTTGTATCAGCATAAATTCAATTGAGGGCCTCTCCCATGGATGTTTAGTATACTTTTTCAGGTGGTGAGGTTGCTGCAGCCATATTAATTTTCTGTTATTTGCCTTGGAAAAGACTTGGAGTTTTGAAAGTTTAAGAGAGCAGAATCTCTCTCTTAATAAACCTATATAACTGACTTCTTGGATTAAATTTTCAGACAAAATGCATGATGTATTGAAATTATACATCTAGGTAGCAAAATTTCAGGACACCCACTTACTGCTTCTCTACCAAGAGCCAATAGTGAAAATTGTGTGTATTTTGCTATTTATTTTATTAAATTAAATTAATTACATTACCAAGTGTGTCCGGAATTGGTGGGTTCTTGGTCTTGCTGACTTCAAGAATGAAGCTGTGGACCCTTACGGTGATTGTCACAGTTCTTAAAGATAGTGGGTCCCGAGTTTGTTCCTTCTGATGTTCGGATGTGTCCGGAGTTTATTCCTTCTGGTGGGTTCATGGTCTTGCTGACTTCAAGAGTGAAGCTGCAGACCTTTATGGTGAGTGTTACAGCTCACAAAGGCAGTGAGGACCTGAACACTGAGTAGCATCAAGATTTATTGCGAAGAGCAAAAGAACAAAGCTTCCACAGCATGGAAGGGGACCCCAGCAGGTTGCAGCTGCTGGCTTGGGTGGCCTGCTTTTACTCCCTTATTTGGCCCCACTCACATCCTGCTGATTGGTCTGTTTTACAGAGTACTGATTGGTGGATTTACAAACTTTTAGCTAGACACAGAGTGCTGATTGGTGCATTTACAATCCTTTAGCTAGACAGAAGTTCTTCAAGTCCCCACCCAACCCTGAAGCTCAGCCGACTTCACTTCTCACAACTATGTAAAATAGTAAAAGACATATGTAAAAATTAATTTTTTAATTTAAAAATTTTAAAAGGGATTCAATAATAAATATCCTCAAACAATTGTTTATCAATTTGTTATTTAAGAAATGCGTGATAAATATTTAAGAAAATATAAAACCATAAGGATTCTGCACTAAGATTGCTTCGAGGATATCTTACAATTTTATTTACACTTTAAGGCCAAAATACTGTGTTGTGGGTTTATGAAAGAAAAAATATAAACAACCTATATCCAGAGGTTCTTTGCAACACAAAAAATTTTGAATTCATGTACATGTATATATTTTAAAGTAAAGTATAAGTTATGAGCATACCATTTTTATGAACTATCATTTTAACTGAACTTTTTTGTTAACCTATCCACTGTGGGCTCTAATGGAATTAGAATAAAGGGTTTAGAGCATATAAATTTTTTGAACTGGAGAATATTCTGCATGTCATCTACTCCTACTATCCTCATTCAAGTTTTTTTTTTTTTAATTTTAAGGAATATATTATAAAAATATTTAAATGACTTGAAAAAATTGTATAGAAACTTAGTGCCAAAAAGACTAGAAAACATCTTCAGATTTATAAACTAGATATTATTATTATTATTATTATTATTACTTTTTGAGATGGAGTATTGCTCTGCCACCCAGGCTGGAGTGCAGTGGTGTGATCTTGCCTCACTGCAAGCGCTGCCTCCTGGGTTCATGCCATTCTCCTGCCTCAGCCTCCTGAGTAGCTGGGACTGCAGGCGCCTGCCACCACATCCAGCTAATTTTTCGTATTTTTAGTAGAGATAGGGTTTCACCGTGTTAGCCAGGATGTTCTCGATCTCTTGACCTTGTGATCCACCTGCCTCGGCCTCCCAAAGTGCTGGGATTACAGGCGTGAGCCACTGCACCCGGCCAGCTTGTCATTTTTGCTTATACACATATTATCGTGTAGAACACAGACTAAGTTTGGTCAATGGTTTTACTGATCTTTTTTTTTTTTTTTTTTTTTGAGATGGAGTCTTGCTCTGTCACCCAGACTGGAGTGCAGTGGCCTGATCTCAGCTCACGGCAAGCTCCGCCTCCTGGGTTCACACCATTCTACAGCCTCAACCTCCTGAGTAATTGGGACTACAGGCACCTGCCACCACACCAGGCTATTCTTTTTGTATTTTTAGTAAAGGCAGTGTTTTGCGGTGTTGGCCAGGATGGTCTTGATCTCCTGACCTCGTGATCCAACCACCTAGGCCTCCCAAAGTGCTGGGATTACAGGTGTGAGCCACTGCACCCGGCCTGATCTATTCCTTTATACAGTTTCATATCTCAAATTCTTCATCTTTTTCTGTTTTGCTTTGGAGATTCTATTACCACTTTGGCATAAAAACATTGGGACCCTTCTTATCTTTGTTAAACCAGCACCAATACATTAGGCAGGGAAGACAGACAAGACACACACTCCTAATAATATTTTTAACAAAACCTGAAAGCTCTAAATGGGAAAATCAAATATACGTACAATGCTCCTGAAATCATTATTACTTTCTTATTTTTGCATTTTTTTCATTCTTTTATTCCAGGCTTAAGTTTTATGAAAAGCTGTGGTGCTACAAAAATAATTAATAAATAATAGACCATCTTTGTTAAATATTCTTCACTTTATTAAAGTAGAAATGCATACTTCAACTTGAGGTCAGGTCAACATAAATGTAGTTCTTAAATCCAAAACCAAATTAAGACTTTGTGTTCATGCAGTGGTTAATAACACCATGACTCAAGGGCCGGGCGCGGTGGCTCAAGCCTGTAATCCCAGCACTTTGGGAGGCCGAGACGGGCGGATCACGAGGTCAGGAGATCGAGACCATCCTGGCTAACACGGTGAAACCCCGTCTCTACTAAAAATACAAAAAACTAGCCGGGCGAGGTGGCGGGCGCCTGTAGTCCCAGCTACTCCAGAGGCTGAGGCAGGAGAATGGCGTAAACCCGGGAGGCAGAGCTTGCAGTGAGGTGAGATCCGGCCACTGCACTCCAGCCCGGGCTACAGAGCAAGACTCCGTCTCAAAAAAAAAAAAAAAAAACAAACAAAACAAAAAACAAAAACAAACAAAAAAAAACCACCATGACTCAAAACTTGATATCCAAAGTTACCGTAGTGACAGCTGAGTGATTTCTAGGTTTCCTCTTTCCATTGAATGTTCAGAGGTAGAAAACTTCAGGCTTTATTGGATTTCTGTTGATTGATAGCTTATATTTTACAAATTTTGCCAGGATTTTTTTTTATTTTATTTTCTTACTTGTGAGTATACATTAGTAGTTATTTTATGTAACAGAGAGTTTTCTTTTTTATTAGTTTTGGTTCCAGCTATAATTCTAATTTGATTCAGAAAAGAAGGAAGCCATCGCTGTAATAATAAGCTTGGTACGTAATGTTCCTTCATTTGAGACAATGTTATAGACAATATCAAGCTTCAGATGCTGTAATTCGTCTCCAGGCAACGTCTTCCCTTCAGCACAGCAGCAGTTTTCAGATTACAAAATTCTGATTTTGCTAAACTTAGTTTATCCAGAGTTAACACACTATGTGTTTTCACACTCTTATTCATGTAAGTAATTATAGGTAATACAAATAAATAGTCACCAAAAGAATATTTTATTTTCTTCTTTATGTTTTAGTAAGTGGCTCACTTTCTTTCATAGTTTATACCTTGCAAGTTGAATTGAAGCACTAAATGTGAAATTTCTTCACAGTAAACATTTGAATTATAAGTGAATAGAAAACACAATATCAAACAATTTGCTGTAACGGCAGAAAGCAGCACATGCTTTGCCTCATGGTGATAAAATTTAGGAGCTAGAAGGAAGTCTCTCCTACTACAAATGAAGAAATTTAGGCCCAGGCTTATGAAGTGACTTGACTTGGAATAGGTAAAGATTAAGTCTTAGATCAGGACTAGAATTTATATTTTAGCAATGAAATTCAGTGTTTAATATTTTCAAAAATAAATGGGTAACTACATGCCTATAAATACAGATTTGATGTCTATACAACGTTTCGAATAAAGTATTATTTATTCTATGACTCCTATCTCTCTTACATGCTAGAGTATACTTTCCAAACTACTGTTTCCTTCTGATTAAGTTCATGTCTTTTCAAATAATTTTTTCACTTCATTAATTATCTGTTTAGGTGAACTTAAAAGAGTCTTTTGAATTTTAATTGTATTTAATGATTTCTTTAGAAATTTCTGAAATTCGGAAATTGTCATTAGATCATATGTTTGTACTTTCTATTTCTCTGCTCAAATTCTCTAAATTTTAAATAACTCTTGGACATGTTAATCATACATATTTGTAGTCTCAGTCAGTAATCTGACTTTTCTCTGGGCTATGTATCAAACCTTTTAAAAACTATTTTTATTAAATTTTTATCATCTTATGTATCAGATTACAGTGATAATGTATGATTGTTATGATTTTATGTAACTTAAGAGACAATATATTTTGCTTATGTCCAGTGTTAAAGCTAGAAAATTATATTATTTCAATTATTTGAGTCAATGTTCCTGGTTCTGTGTATTGCTAAATAACTGTCACTAAAAGATAACTGAAACTTGTTTATTTTACCAGGGTCCATTCTTTTTTGCAGGATTTCATCTTCAATTTTTTGTTCTCCTGCCTCAGTGAAACTGCTAAATTTCTCAGGCTCTCCACCTCCACTTTAGATTTGGCAATTTTGTCTTGGAGAAAATGGATACCAAATGTTGGGCTGCCATTTCTAGTCTTTTCTTTGTTCAGTGATCATGGACAGGGATCATAGTTAATAGGGTTTGGCCCTGTATCCCCACCCAAATCTCACCTTATATTGTAATGCTCATAATCCACACATGGTCAAGGATGGAGGCAGACGCAAGAATTGAATCATTGGGGCAGTTTCCTCCATACTGGTCATGGAATGGTGAGTGAATCTCATGAGATCTGATGGTGTTATAAGCATCAGGCACTTCCCCTGCTTGCACTAATTCTCTGTCTTGCTGCTCTGTGAAGAGGTGCCTTCCACCATGATTGTATGTTTCTGAAGGCCTCCCCAGACATATGGAACTGTAAGTCAATTAAAATTATTTTCTTTATAAATTACCCAGTCTTGGGTATTTCTTCACAGCAGGATGAGAACATATTAGTACAGTAAATTGCTACCAGGAGTGGGATGCTTCTGTAAAGATACCTGAACATGTGGAAGTGACTTTGGAACTGGGGAAAACACAGAGATTGAACCAGTTTGGATGGCTCAGAAGAAAACAGGAAGTGCGAAAATTTGGAACTTCCTAGAGACTTGTTGAATGGTCTTGAATGAAATGCTGATAGTGATATGGACAATGAAGCCCAGGTTGAGGTGGTCTCAGATTGAGATGAAAACCTTGTTGGTAACTGGAAAAAAGGTGACTCTTGCTACACATTAGCAAAGAGACTGGTGGGATTTTGGCCTTGTCCTAGAGATCTCTGGAACTTTGTAGCAATGATTTAAAGTATCTGGCAGAAGAAATTTCTAAGCAGCAAAGCGTTCAAGATGAGACTTGGATTTTTTTTTATTATAAATCTTTTATTATATTCAGTGTGCATGGATGATACATTCTTTTTTTATTATTATACTTCAAGTTCTAGGGTACATGTGCACAATGTGCAGGTTTGATACATGGGTACACATGTGCCATGCCGGTTTGCTGCACCCATCAACTCATCATTTACATAAGATATTTCTCCTAATGCTATCCCTCCCCGAGTTCCCCACCCCATGACAGACCCCAGTGTATGATGTTCCCTACCCTGTGTCCATGTGTTCTCATTGTTCAACTCCCACCTATGAGTGAGAACATGTAGAGTTTGGTTTTCTGTCCTTGTGATAGTTTGCTCAGAATGATGGTTTTCAGCTCCATCCATGTCCCTCCGAAGGACATGAACTCATCCCTTTTTATGGATGCATAGTATTCCATGGTGTATATGTGCCACATTTTCTTAATCTAGTCTATCATTGATGGACATTTGGGTTGGTTCCAAGTCTTAGCTATTGTGAATAGTGCCACAACAAACATATGTGTGCATGTGTCTTTATAGTAGCATGATTTATAATCCTTGGGTATATACCCAGTAATGGGATCACTGGGTCAAATGGTATTTCTAGTTTCAGATCCTTGAAGAATAGTCACACTGTCTTCCACAATAGTTGAACTAATTCACACTCCCATCAACAGTGTATAAGTGTTCCTATTTCTCCACATCCTCTCCAGCATCTGTTGTTTCTTGACTTTTTAATGATCACCATTCTAACTGGCGTGAGATGGTATATCATTGCGGTTTTAATTTGCATTTCTCTGATGACCAGTGATGATGAGCATTTTTTCATATGTCTGTTGGCTGCATAAATGTCTTATTGTGAGAAGTGTCTGTTCATATACTTTGCCCACTTTTTGATGGGGTTATTTCTTTTTTTCTTGTAAATTTGTTTAAGTTCTCTGTAGATTCTGGATATTAGCCCTTTGTCAGATGGGTAGATTGCAAAAATTTTCTCCCTTTCTGTACATTGCCTGTTCACTCTGATGATAGTTCCTTTTGCTCTGCAGAAGCTCTTTAGTTTAATTAGATCCCATTTGTCTATTATGGCTTTTGTTGCCATTGCTTTTGGTGTTTAGTTTTATTCTTTGCCCATGCCTATGTCCTGAATGATATTATCTAGGTTTTCTTCTAGGATTTTTATGGTGTTTGGTCTTATGTTTAAGTATCTAATCCAATTTGAGTTAATTTTTGTGTATGGTGTATGGAAGAGATCCAGTTTCAGCTTTCTATGTATGGCTAGCCAGTCTTCCCAGCACCATCTATTAAATAGCGAATCCTTTCCCCATTGCCTGTTTTTGTCAGGTTTGTCAAAGATCAGATGGTGTAGCTGTGTGGTGTTATTTCTAAGGCTTCTGTTCTGTTCCATCAGTCTATATGTCTATTTTGGTACCAGTGCCATGCTGTTTTGGTTACTGTAGCCTTGTCGTATAGTTCAAAGTCAGGTAGCATCATGCCTCCAGCTTTGTTCTTTTTGCTTAGGATTGTCTTGGCAATGCAAGCTCTTTTTTGGTTCCATATGAACTTTAAAGTAGTTTTTTCCAAATCCGTGAAGAAAGTCAGGGGTAGCTTGGTGGGGTAGTATTGAATCTAGAAATTACCTTGGGGAGTATGGCCATTTTCTTGATATTAATTCTTCCTGTTCATGAGCATGGAATGTTCCTCCATTTGTTTGTGTCCTCTTTTATTTTGTTGAGCAGTGGTTTGCAGTTCTCCTTGAAGAGGTCCTTTGCATACCTTGTAAGTTGGATTCCTAGGTATTTTATTCTCTTCGAAGTAATTGTGAATGGAAGTTCACTTTTTTTTTTTTTTTTTTTTGAGACGGAGTCTCACTCTGTCCCCCTTGCTGGAGTGCAGTGGCCGGATCTCAGCTCACTGCAAGCTCCGCCTCCCGGGTTCACGATTCTCTCCTGCCTCAGCCTCCCGAGTAGCTGGGACTACAGGTGCCCGCCACTTCGCCCAGCTGTTTTTTTTGTATTTTTTAGTGTTTCACTGTGTTAGCCAATCTCCTGACCTCGTGATCCACCCGTCTCGGCCTCCCAAAGTGCTGGGATTTTGCCACCACACTGAATTTTGTGATTCTCTCTTTGTCTGTTTTTGGTGTGTAGGAATGCTTGTGATATTTGCACACTGATTTTGTATCCTGAGACTTTACTGAATTTGCTTATCAGCTTAAGAAGATTTTGGGCTGAGACAATGGGGTATTCTAAATATACAATCATGTCATCTGCAAACAGAGACAATTTGACTTCCTCTTTTCCTAATTGAATACCTTTATTTCTTTCTCCTGCCTGATTGCTGTGGCCAGAACTTCCAACACCATGTTGAATAGGAGTAGTGAGAGACGACATCCTAATCTTGTGCTGGTTTTCAAAGGAAATGCTCCAGTTTTTGCCCATTCAGTATGATACTGACTGTGGGTTTGTCATAGATAGCTCTTATTATTTTCAGATATGTTCCATTAGTACCTAGTTTATTGTGAGTTTTAACATGAAGTGCTGCTGAATTTTGTCACAGGCCTTTTCTGCATCTATTGAGATATTCATGTGGTTTTTGTCATTGGTTCTGTTTATGTGATGGATTACATTCATTGATGTGTGTATGTTGAACCAGCCTTGCATCCCAGGAATGAAGCTGACTTAATGGTGGTGGATAAGCTTTTTGATGTGCTGCTGGATTCATTTTGCCAGTATATTATTGAGGATTTTCACATCAATGTTCATCAGGGATATTGGCCTAAAGTTCTCTTTTTTTGTTGTATCTCTACCAGGCTTTGGTATCAGGATGATGCAAGCCTCATAAAATGAGTTAGGGAGGGTTGTCTCTTTTTCTTCTGACTGAAATAGTTTCAGAAGAAATGGCACCAGCTCCCCTTTGTACCTCTGGTAGAATTCGGCTATGAATCTGTCTGGCCCTGGACTTTTTTTTGATTGGTGGGCTATAACTTGGGTATTCTTAAAAGCATTCAGTTTTATGTATTCACAAAGCTATGGTTTGGAATTATAACTTATGCTAAAAAGAAAAATATAGCATAGAAATTTGGAGAAATTGAAGCCTGACAATACAATAGAAAAGAAAAACTCGTTTTCTTAGAAGAAATTCAAGACAGCTGTAGAAATTTGTATAAGTAATGAGGTGTCAAATGTCAATTATCAAGAAAATAAGGTAAATGTCTCCAGGGCATGTCAGAGGTCTTCATGGCAGCCCTTTCCATCACAGGTCTATAGGACTAGGAGGGAAAAATGGTTTCATGGGCCTGGTCTAGTGCCCTTCTGCTCTATGTAGCCTCATGACATGGTGTCCTGTGTCCCAGATGCTTCAACTCCAGCCACAGTTAAAAGAGGCCAAGATACAACTTGGGCCATGGCTTCAGAGGGTGCAAGCCCTAAGCCTTGGTGGCTTACATGTGGTTTTGGCCCTGTGGGTGCACAGAAGTCATGAATTGAGGTTGGGGAACCTCTGCCTAGATTTCAGAGGATGTATGGCAATGCCTGGATGTCCATGCAGAAGTCTGTTGCAGTGGTGGAGTCATCATGAAGAACTTCTGCTAGGGCAGTGAGGAAGGAACATATATGGTTGGAACACTCACACAGAGTCCGCAAAGGGGCACTGCCTAGTGTAGCTGTAAGAAGAGGACCAGCATCCTCCAGACCCCAGAATAGTGAATCCACTGAAAGCTTGAGCAGTGTGTCTGGAAAAGCCACAGACATTTAACGCCAGCCTCTGAAAGCAGCCGGGAGGGAGGCTGTAGCCTGAAAAGCCACAGGGGTGGAGCTGCCCAAGGCCATGTGAGCTCACCTCTTGCATCAGCATTAACAGGATGTGAAACACAGAGTCAAAGAAGATCACTTTAGAAATTTAAGGTTTAATGACTGCTTTATTGGATTTCAGACTTGCATGGGGTCTGTGGCCCCTTTGTTTAGGGCAATTTCTCCCATTTGGAATGGATGTATTTACCCAATGCCTGTACCCGCGTTGTAACTAGGAAGTAACTAACTTCTTTTTGATTTTACAGGCTCATAGGCAGAAGGGTCTTGCCTTGTCTCTGATGAGACTTTAGACTTGGACTTTGGGGTTAATGCTGGAATGATCTCAGACTTTGGGGACTGTTGAAGGGACATAACTGTGTTTTGAAATATGAGGACATGAGATTTGGGAGGGATCAGGCAGAATAATAATGTTTGACTTTGTGTCCCCACCCATATCTCACCCTAAGTGGTAATCCCCATAATCCTCATGTGTCAAGGGTGGGACAAGTTGGAGGTAATTGAATCATGGGAGCAATTTTTCCCACACTGTTCTCATGATAAGTGAGTCTCAGAAGATTTGTTGGTTTTATAAGCATCTGCCATTTCCCTTGCTTGCATTCATTCTCTCTCCTGCTGCTCTGTGAAGAGGTGACTTACACCATGATAGAAAGTTTCCTGAGGCCTCCCCAGCCATGAGGAACTATGAATAAATTAAACTTTCTTTCTTTATAAATTAATTTTGGTGATACGGTTTGTCTCTGTGTTCCCACCTAAATCTCATATTGTAGCTCCCATAAATACCATATTTTGTGGGAGGTACCCAGTGGGAGATAACTGAATCATTTGGGCATGTATTTCCTGTGCTGTTCTCATGATAGTAAATAGGTCTCACAAGATCTGATAGTTTAAAAAATGGGATTTTCTCTGCATGAGGTCTCTCTGCCTGCCACCATCCATGTAAGATGTGACTTGCTCTTCCTAGACTTTCATCATAATTGTGAAGCCTCCCCAGCCATGTGGAACTGTAAGTCCATTAAACTTCTTTTTCTTTCCAGTCTCAATTATGCCTTTATCAACAGCATAAAAACAGACTAATACACTTTGGTATTTCTTCATAGCAGCATGACAATGGACTAATACAATAGTATTTCAGTTTCTCACTGACTTTTCAAACTTCTGATGCTTTTAAGAAGAATTTTTAAGAAATATTCACTCTGGGAAAGGTGCAGTGGCTCATGCCTGTAATCCCAGCACTCTGGGAGGCCAAGGAAGGTGGATGACCTGAGATCAGGAGTTTGAGACCAGCCTGGCAAATATGATGAAACCCCATCTACCAAAAATACAAAATTAGCCAGGTGTGGGGGTACACACATGTAGTCCAGCTACTCAGGAGGCTGAGACAGGAGAATCACTTGAACCCGGGAGGCACAGGTTGCACCACTGCACTCCAGCCTGGCTGAGACAGAGTGAGATTCCATCTCAAAAAAAAAAAAAAAGAAAAAAGAAATATTTACTCCAGAGTTCCTAAGTTCCTTTGAAAAGTTTATTCTGAACAAGATGGCCCGCAATTACAAAGGGAAGCCTCATATTTAATTGTTTTATAGCTCCAATGTGAGTAGAGATTACATTGAAGGCTAAGATTAAACCCCCAAACTTATTTCAACCTTTAAAATATTTGAGCTCTCAGCATAAAAAGTTATCATCTTATATTTGTTTAGTTGAACTACATCTCAACCTTCTGTAGGGATGTTCAATTAGGTATAGACTTTATAGTATCCGCTGTAAGTCAGATCATGTTTGGATGTAAACATTCAACTATCATTCTCAGTAAAACAGAATCGTTTGCATCTAAAAAACAAACGACAAAGTGTACAATTGATTGTGGATAATAGTTCTGCACATAAAACCAGATCATTTTTGGATTACCAAAGAAATGTTCATCCATACAGATGATTAGTGACCAACCGAGAATGTCAAAGATAGTGAAAGAAGTTTTATACTTTTGTATAACTATTTCTCGCAACCCTAAAAATGAAATACATTTTGGTATAAAAATTGCATCACTTAAAAAAACACACACATGCATGCAAATGAATATACTTAGTGTATACACTGACCTAGCTATATGTAGAATAGACACAATTACTCCAGTGTGATGCAAATGGCACTAAATACATTCCAAAATAAAATATCTTCGTCCCTGAATTATTTGAAAATCTGAAATTGCCCTTCTTAAGGTTCTCATATTTTAATTCTGTTGTCCCATTAAGTTACCCAGAAGGTGTAAGCCTTTGGAAGTTAACATTATTGAAGAAATACTTACCTAATCAACAACATAGTTACTCATTTTTTTATGTGGTAGTAACAATGATAGTGCCTACCATTTGTCAAATGCCTACTTTGTCCCCCAGTGAATACATATTGTGCCAGGGACTTAATGCATAAACTCACAAATATATGAATCTGTGTATGTGTGTGTGTGTTCCTTTTTCTGGGATTATAGCCTTTCTAGTTTGCACTTGCCTTTTGCTATTTCTCACGTTTGTGTGTGTGTGTGTGTGTACACACATATATTTGGCTATGTAGGTATGAATATGTATATAATGTGTATATATACACTATCACTCAAAAAGAACATACACACACACACACACACACATATATATTACATATATAGAGAGAGAAACCCACACAGCAATTCTAAATTTGTAGTTACTATTTTCTAGATTTCATAAAGGAAGAGCAAGAAGCTTAAAATGTTAAGGAACTTACATACTGTAACCCAACTAAGAAATAGCAGACCTCAATTGCACATCTATGTTTTACAGGTGTGTGGGACAGGGTCTTCAGACAGAAGTATCTGTGAGTTATGATATTTTTATCTTTAATTTCTAGTTAAATTAAATCGAAAATAAAATAATTGTAGGCCAGGCATGGCGGCTCACACCCGTAATTCCAGCACTTTGGGAGGCTGAGACAGGCAGGTCACCTGAGGTCAGGAGCTTGAGACCAGCCTGGTCAACATGGCGAAACTGCGGCTCTACTAAAAGTACAATAATAAGCTGAGCCTGGTGACGAGGGCTTGTAATCCCAGCTACTCAGGAGGCTGAGGCAGGAGAATTGCTTGAAACCAGGAGGTGGAGGTTGCAGTGAGCCGAGATCACGCCCCTGCACTCCACAGCCACTATAATAATTATTATTAACAATAATATTATTAATTATTATTATTATCTGATCATCTATATTACAATCTCATGCAAATTTCTGACATTCTCTTAACCAATTGCTTAAGCATTTTTCTTTATTTATAGCTGAGTTGCATTATGTTGTACTACATTACTTGAGTTAATGGGAAAAAAAATCAGGGTAGTATGTACTAATTAATTACATAATAAATATGACTGAACATATTTGAAATGTTTAAGTCATTATTAGGTATAAGGTTGTACAAATATGCCAAATTTAATAAACCTTTATGTATTAGTCAATTGCATATTAATATTAGGACAAGAAATTAATTTCAGAAATTTTCAGAAATTTATTGTGTACATGAAATTAATATTGTTAATTGGTAATTGTATTGGTTTGCAATTGCTTTGTAATTAAATGACATTTAAAAAAATAAGAACCATTAACATATATAGTTCCTACTTAGTTTTAAATGTACATATATTCAATACTATTAAAAATAATTTAAGCCAATTGCAGGGTCAACAAGAGTTATTGTATTGTAAGATGGATTGATATATTACTCTTGCTTTAGAAACCGTGGGGTGGGAATAGTTAAGTTTTTATGAAGTCAGAACATTGAGGGCTTAATACACTCAGGCAGGTGGAGAATCTATTAAGTTAGAAATTGTGAGGTCATATGCATTATCGTGAGAGACCTGAAGATAATTCAGTATCAGTTAAAAAGGTGGGGAAAGATATTATCATGTACATTTACCACTTTCTTACTTTTTCTGAAAGTTTTATCTGAGCAACAGACTCCTCCATAATATGATAATTACCCAAAGACAGAGTAAATTCAAAATTCTACTCATCTTGAGGGTACTTTGTCTTGTAAAACATAATCTTTTAGGAAAACACATCTTAAAATTTTAAATGATTTTCTTTTTTAAAAAAAGCAATAGAGTTGACTTCTAAACATATGGTAATCTAAAAAGAAAATATGAATACATATTCATGTAAATAGAGAAAGCCAAATATCAGAACAAAATATACATGTCTGTATAATATGCACCATTTTCAGTGCATCTCAAATTACTCTACATTTAAAATATTGAACTCTAACGAAGTACCAAAGAGGTCACTTTGCAAGTCATTTTACATTCATAGCATATAGAAATAAAATTTTAGTGTTTGAAATATATCATCTTCTAACCCTCTTTTTAACTGCCCTCTAAGTGGCAATCTCTTCATCATTTTAAGTAGGCTTTCAGTATGAAATATAAAAGTTCACATGTTATTGATCAGGACGAGTAAAACTAGCTTTTATTTATTTTATCTGAGAAATGAATATTAAACTTTTCTATCAGTTTAATGAAGAGGCTTATTTCTTTTTTTTAGAGCCATTCAAATAAGGATTTTCTTTATGGAGATTTGTGCTTGTAAAGAACCAGATGAACTTTAAGTATCAACCAATGAGTATAAGAATCCTGACACTGGGGTCATGATATGATTGACTCTGCATGAAAACTGCCGGGTATACAGGTGGCAGATGCAGTGAAGCTGAGAAAATTGGAGCAGAGGATCTTTTGCTAGTTGGGTGACTTGCATTTAATTCACTTACTGAAACAAGAAATAAGCATCAGGATACATTTATATATCCCAAAAATATTTATTTAATAGATATTAAATTCAATAAACAGTATCCATTTCTGAAGCAACACACAAAAATGTCTATAAACACATAAGGAAAAAATATAAGATTAGAATTTAATTAACCCCATAAAATTGGGGGGAAATAGAGCTGACAGGGTTGCATCATCACTGAAAGAGACGTCAATGGGTACAATGTTACAATTAGGAAGAATAAATATCACTGTTCTATAACACTGTAGGGTGACCATAGCCAATAACAAATGTGGTGTATATTTCAAGAGAGCCAAAAGAAAAAGTTTTGAATGTTGTCACCTCACAGATATGATAAATGCTTAAAGTGATATGTATGGTAATTGCCCCAGTTTGATCATTCTACTGTGTATACATGCATTAAAACATCACAATGTACCCATAAATATGTACAATTATTAAATATTGTGTCAATTATAAATTAAAAATTAAGTAGAGAAAGAGAAGAAGAGGATAAGTTTCAACTTGTCAACTTCTGAAAAAAAACAAACGAGGCATCTGTACTTTTGACAGGGATCTCATTAAATCTGTTAGATCAGTTTGGAAAGTATTAATATCTTTATAATAGTAAATTTTCCAATGCACAAATACAGAATCTCTTTCTATGTGCATAAATATTTTTGATGTTTCATAGTTTGGTGTATAAGACTTTTGCTTATTTTTCTTAAATTTATTTGTAACTATTTTAAACTTTTTGATAGTATTGTACATAAAGTAGTATTATTAATTTCATTTCTGGATTGTTACTTGTGATATATTTGTACGTGTGTGGGTATATGTGTACATTTATATATAATATAATATATATTATATTATACATATTATATACAACATATGTAATGTACACATACACAATAATCCAAATACATAATATATAATACATACAAATTATATAATATAATGTAAAATGTATAGTTATGTATAAAGTTATATAATATCAAATATTATATAATGCTTTTAGATAATTTATTAGATATCATATAATATATACCCATTATATATTAAATAATGTTTTTAGACAATTTCTTGCACTGAGATTGAAACTAACTTAATAATTTATAAGAATCTATTTGAATACCAATTTATTCTTTATATATCGTAAAACCTTTGATCCTATGTAGCTCATTCTCAGTTCCTTTGTGCCTTTATTTCTGTAAAAAAATTATTCTGTGGTGTATGCTTATCAACATAGATGTATAATTACTGCTTCATGAAGTGTGTTTATGATATAGAAGAAAAAAGTACTGTATTATAAACAAAATTTATTTATGCTGTCGTTCTCATAACCTATGTAGTTACCTTTACTAGTGCTGTTTATATTTTTATGTGATTTGATTTACTGTGTAGTTCACTTTCATGTTAACCTGAAAGACTTCCTTTCATAGTTATAGGGCAAGTCTGCTGGTGAAGAATTTTCTGGTTTTGTTTATCTGGGGGAGTTAATTTTTTTTTTTTTTTTTGAAATACTATTGCTGGAGATAGAATTCTTGTTTGATTGTATTTTTCTTTTAGGACTTAGAATATGTCATTCTGCATCCTCCGAACTCCACAGTTTCTGATAAGAATCAGTTGTTAATTTCATTGACAAACTGTAGTGCATGATGTGACGCTACTATATTCTTTCTTTCAAGGTTCTTTTAACAAGTCTGATAATGATGGGACTAGTGTGACTCTCTTTGAATAAATTCTACGTGAAGTTTGGCGAGCTTCTTGAACCTACATATTAACATATTTTCATTATCTTTGGGAATTTTTTTATCCAGTATTCTTTTATATATTTTCTCTGATACATTCTCTCTTCTTTTACGACTTTGATGTTTGCATGTTAGTATGTGTGATGGTCTTCCACGGGACTCTGAAGCTCTGCTCATTTTTCTTCATTCTTTTTGCTTTCTGTTGCTCAGACTGTATAGTCTCAATGTACTTATTTTTAAGTTTTGTAACTGTTTTTCCATCACCTCAAATGCTGTTTTCAGTCTAATAATTTTTTTTCATTTGAGCTATTGTCTTTGTTAACTTCAGAATTTCTATTTTCTTCATTTTCATGATTTTCCTTTAATAGTCTCTATTTTATGAGACAATATTCTGCTAATTTCCTTTAGTTCTAGAGGCATTACTTCTTATAACGTATATTCAAATATATTTAAAACAGCTGGTTTAATGTCTTTGTGTAATAAGTTTAATGTCTCGGCTTCCATAAGGATGGTTTATATTGACTGCTTTTTTTCCTGTGTATGGACTGAACTTTCTTATTTTTTTGCATATTTCATAATATTTTGTTGAAAACTTTACATTTTAACTAATATATGTAGCCACTCTGAAATTCAAATTGCCCTGCTTTTCTGGGTTTATTGTTACTGTCGTTATTGTTTTTTTTCTTGAAATTAATTTAGTGATTTTCCTGATCTCATTCTATAATGTTGTCACTTGTGTGTGCCCACTTAAATCTCTACTCAGATTTCTTGATAGTGAACTAATGACAAATAGATATTTAAATTTAATTGGTTAGTTAAATTCCTAGAATTAATAGGTCTTCCATCCTTTGTTGAGGAGCTCTGTGTGCATGTTATGGTGCATCTTCAACTCCCAGTCCTTTACGTGTTGGCTTAATCTTCATTTCCTGGTTATGAAGAGCCTCAAGGTCTTCTAGAGTTGAGATCTTAGGGTCTTTTAAGGTCTCTCCTGGACACACATACAGTCCTGGACACACACACACAGCCTTATGCTTATGTGTGCTACTCAGGAATTTATCAAAGCTTCACAAATTCAAAGAATATATGAGATATTTTCAGAGTCCTTATGAACAGAACATTCCCAAGATTTTTCTTTAACTTTTATTTAAGAATCAGGGTTACATGTGCAGGTTTGTTATATAGGTAAATTGTGTGTCACAGGGATTTGGTGTACAGATTATTTCATCACCCAGATGATAAACACTGTACCCAACAAGCTATTTTTCTATCCTCTTCCTCTTCCCACCCTTCACCCTAAAGTAGGCCCCAGTGTCTGTTGTTTCCTTCTTTGTATCTATGTGCATTCAATGTTCAGCTCCCACTAATAAGTGAGAATATGTGGTTTTCTGTTCCTGTGTTAGTTCACTTAGTATAATGACCTCCAGCTGCATCCATGTTTCTGCGAAGGACATAATCTCTTTCTTTTTAATGACTGTATAATATTCCATGGTATGTATGTCCCATTAATGGGCATTTAGGTTGATTCCATATCTTTGCTATTGTGAATAGTGCTGCAATAAACATACACATGCATGTGCCTTTATAGTGGAATAATTTAAATTATTTGGGGTATATACCTAATAATGGGCCTACTGTTTCAAATGGTAGTTCTGTTTTTAGTTTGTTGAAAAATCACCAAACTGCTTTCCACAGTGGCTGAACTAATTGACATTCCTTCCAGCAGTATATAAGTGTTCCATTTTCTCTGCAACTTAGCCAGAATCTGTTGTTTTATTTTTTTTCTTTTTCAATAATCGCCATTCTGACTAGCGTGAATGGTATCTCACTGTGGTTTTTATTTGCATTTCTATAGCGATTAGTGATGTTGAGGATTTTTTCACATGCTTGTTCAATGCGAGTGTGTACTCTTTAGAAAAGTGTCTGTTCATGTCCTTTGTCCACTTTTTTAATGGGGTTGTTTGGTTTTTGCTTGTTAACTTAAGTTCCGTATAGATTCTGGATATTAGACCTTTGTCAGATGCATATTTTCTCTAAGACTTTCATTTAGACTTTTTGATAGCTTGTTGTTTCAGACAACTGTTTCTGCTGCCTCGATAGCTGTGATGTTCAACAATTGCTGTCAATTGTTTTTGATAAATTACCCCCAGGGAAAAGATATTTAGATTGGGCAAGCTCTGACTCAGTTCAAGTGAAGAGCAGCCATGCAAGTTTCATTTTCCAAAGAAGTTTTGTTTACTATACATTTTTTTTTTGAAACGGACTCTTGGTCTCTCACCCAGGCTGGAAGGCAGTGGGGGTTCTTAGCTCACTGCCACCTCTGCCTCCCGGGTTCAAGCAATTCTCCTGCCTCAGCCTCCCAAGTAATTGGGATTACAGGCACATGCCACCACATCCAGCTAATTTTGTATTTTTAGTAGAGATGGTATTTCAACGCGTTGGCCAGGCTGGTCTTGAACTCCTGACCTCAAGTGATCTGCCCGCTTCCCAAAGTCTTGGGGATTACAAGTGTGAGCCACCATGCCTGGCACCAAAGAAATTTTAGACGGGTCAAATTATGCCAACTATTTCAGAATGGGAATTTGGAGTATCTCCTGTCACCGTTATTATCGTGCTTTTGGTTTTCGGCATAGAGCTGAGGGGAGAAGATGCGAATAAGGCATGTTAAAAAAACAAAGCTCACCGTTTCTATCCCAGGTTCTATTTTTCCAGAATAAACATTACCTGAATTGGTGCAAGCCTTTCGTTAATTCCCACAGTTCAATGAAAGTTAATTTAGACAAACCATTTTCAGGATTTTTTTTTTTCTTTTTTTTTGAGACAGAGTTTCACCTTGTCACCCAGGCTAGAGTGCAGTGGCGTGATATCGGCTCGGTGCGACCTCCACCTCCCAGGTTCAAGCAATTCTTGTGCCTCAGCCGCCTGAGTAGCTGGGATTACAGGCGTGTGCCACCACGCCCAGCTATTTAAGGACTTTTACAGAGGGAAGATTTTCAGAGATAATCTCCTATTCCCACTTTTAGAGTATATTTTAGAAATAGCTCTTAGAGAAAATTTATGGTCTAAAATGCATTTAGCAAAGAGAATATAAATTAGGTTTCCTCCAAAATATTAAAGCAAGTATAGCAAACCAAATTTAAATTTTAAAAAGGAAAACAGAGAGAAAAATGTAATTTAGTAAGCAAAAGGAATGATAGTTCACTCTCATTTAAATAACATAGTAATAGAAAAAATGAAAATAAATAAATTCAAGCTGTGAAGGCTGAATTATTTGTTAGTATATTATACTGAGTACTTGCTCTGGCCTAATAAAAATGTTCTATAATATATCTTCTTTGCCAGCACCACACATACACACACACAGGCATCCATGTACACAGATATAACACTCATCCTGTATTATTTGCTGGTAGAAAGTAAAAAATTCTTTTCAACTGGAAGTTAGAGAAATGCTAATCTCAGTGTATGACTCTTGCGTAATGGTTTGCTTGTCAGTGCGTGTGTATGTTAGCTTGTGAGTATGTGTGTGTTTGTGTTATTTTGTCATTAGCCAAAAATCTACAAGTGATTTGATAATGGTCAAATTGATTAAAGCCTAAGTTCAATTGTCTGTCAGCATAATTTCCAATTGCATTCAATTTTGATATTAAATCCTTAATATATTTAATACCAATAACATTTAGAACACAATTACTAATTTACGTTAAGGTATGACCTCAATAGGGCTTTTCTGTGGGTCTCTTATTAAAAAAATTCTCCAAATATCAGAGGAGTTATGATTTAATAATTTTATAGTTTGGTACCATTATTTGAATTATAATTACTCCTGGACTTGACAACACTATAAAATTATGTTTAATAGTTTGCTTTCATGATAGCTAAAATAAAGGGAGGAGTATTTTAGTATCTTCAATACATTTGGTTTCATATCTCCTTACTTCTGTACCCTCTATGTCTGAACACCAACCAAATAACTTATTTATGATTCACATTATTTCAATATCAACAAAGTGTAGGTTGGAAAACCACTCTAAGTGTAAGTCAATTTCATTTGATGAAGCGTTATATGAAATAAAGGGAACTCCTCTGGATTAGAGAAGGCAAACAAGGGTTTTAAGTCTAAGAAATGTGGATTCATGTAACTGTTGTTTGCCTTCTCTAATACACTAGCTCATTATCTACATAATAATGATTGTGTTGCTTACTTTCTTGTTATTAAAAGACTAGAAAAAGCGACCTCTTTTTAAATGAACCTAAGTCTATGTTTGGCATATGGTAGGTGTTAAAAGGAATTTGTTTGACATTGGCTGTTTTGTAGCTTGCCTTTTCCCTATTGATGAGCTGTTGAGTATGAACTGTAGAAAGGAATTCATGTTCTAGTTCTCGCTTCAATCCTAATGTTTGACCTAAATATTTAGCCTGCATTTTTCACTTCTCCCTCCTTCTCATGAATATTTAATTAGCATTAATTTTTTTCTAAATTTTGCAACTAGTTTTTTTCTTTGAATTTTAACATTGTATTTTATGTTCTTTATATGCCATCACTGCTAGTTAAGTTTGGCATACATCAGCATTCAAGTAAATCTAATAACCCCATCCCTATTAAGTATTACTAACCTGATTTTACAGGTGTGAAATCTGAAGCAGAGAGATTTAGTATTTTGTCCAAGAGTAAGTAGTGGAGGTTGGATTCAACCCCAGGCAATTTTAATCGACGTGTTCTACAATCCTACAAAAATATAAACAATTAAAAAATATATATATGTTTTGTCAGAGATAAATGCTAGAGGATAAAAATAATAAATATGAAATGGAGATGATACATTTAGTTGTTGGGGATTCTGTATAACTATAAGCCATGAAGCCAGGCAAGCTCTCATCATGCCGTGTAAGTGACGTTTGGTAAAAGCCTAACACAGAGGCAGCAGGTATGTGAAGAAAGTTTTCCAGCAGATGCGAAGACCCTCTGCAGACCTAAAAATTCTAGAAAAGAAAGCAGGGCAGACTCAGTGAAGCGGGGGTAGTTCTGGGGTGACAGCATATGTTCAAGCTTAATATAGTCAAAATAGAAATCCTGGTCATGGCATTAAAACATCCTCAACTCATGGACTTGATGCTCCCTCCATTCGCCCTGGGCTGCAGTCAATACACTTGGATTTATTTTTGACTCCCTTCCCCTCACAACTTACAATCAGTGCATCGGGAAATCATGTTACCTTCAAATTATACCCAGAAACTCCCCACATCTCTCTTCCTCCACTGCTGTTCTGCCTACCTCTGAGCAGTTCAGTGCTCATCACTCAAAATACAGTGGTCCCGTGAGGGAGATTTGTGACTTCGCTTTTCAGAACAGCAATGGCCCTTCATTGCTTTCCGAGATAGATTCCTGCATTTGTTCTTATTGTTACTGTTGTGTTCTAGTCATTGACCATTTGCTTACTCTTCAGCCTATGGCACCAAGTGAATATATTAAATCTGACAAAGAATTATATATGTGACCATGCTGTAAAATTTTCAATCATTTACTTTAAATTCACTAATTAACTCTCCAACTGAATACAACCTGTTATGTAATAGAGCATGTGTGATGATTGCAAATTTACAAGTCAATTTGGCCAGCCTGTAGTATCCACTTATTTAATCAAATGGTAATCTAGGTGTTGCACTGAATATATTTTGTAAGTGTGGTTTACTTCTACAATCAGTTAATTACCCCTGATAATTAGGGCTGGCCGTATCCAATCAGTTGAAGGTTTGAATAGCAAAACAGATTTCTGGAAAGAGAAGAAATTCTGCCTCAGGACTTCTAAATCAAAGAATTCTGCATCACATCCTGCCTGATTTCCAGCCTGCCAACCTGCCCCACAAATTTCAGACTTGCCACCACCACAATAATGAGTCAATTCCTTTTAAAACGCCTCTTATTTCACTAGTTCTTGTTCTCTAGACCACCTGAGTGATATGCTAATGTATTTATTTCATTGTTTTACTTCCTTTATCTTGAAGTTTCTTCCCATTACAGTCTATAGGACTTTCTGTGTTCTTATTCTTTTGTATGTTTTTGCCAATTTATTTTGATATTTTTAATGATATCACATAAACTAATTTTAATTATTTTTTCTGAATATTATTTAGTTTTGTTTCTGGATAAGTGAGTCTGAGAGTCCCTATTCTAACAGGGAGTTTCTGAAGATATCTGATAAATTTTAGAGAGATATTCATTATCCTGTGTTGTCCATATTTCATGATGCATGTGTTCAGCAACTGACAATTCCATCTCAAAAAGGAAACATGCAAGATATGTGAGACCCAATACAGAGCCAAGTATATGTGCCACCACACTAGTATTTTTGTGATTTTCTTTTTTTTTTTTTTTTTTTGTTTTGAGACAGGGTCTCACTCTGTTGCTCAGGCTGGAGTGCAGTGGTGGGATCACAGCTCACTGAAGCCTCCACTCCCAGGCTCAAGGGATCCTCTGCCTCAGCTTCCCAAGTAGCTGGACCACCGGTGATTGCCACCATGCTTGGTAATTCTTTTATTTTTTCTAGAGATGAGGTCTCACCATGTTACCCAGGCTGATCTGAAACTCCTGACCTGAAAGAATCCTCCCTTTCTGTCCTCCCAAAGCATTAGGATTGCAGGTGTGAGCCACAGTGCCTGGCCAACACTAGTCTATCAAAGAGGTCCTACTTGGAATATCCATTTTCTTATTATGTCCTGTCTTGCAAAATATTCTTTTCTCAGAGAGCTAGATTTTAGTGACACCAACACCCATTTATGTCTAATGCTTATGGAATGCCTAGAAATTCTGTTGTTTTTCCTGCAAGGAAGTGTAATCCAAGAAGAAAAAAACAGACATTAGAATTTGTTATATTGCAAGTAATGGAAAGCCTCATTCAAATTGGATTCAATAATAAAGATGATTTAATGACCCACAAAATTAAAAACACAAGGCAAAATTAATGTAAGCATTTATCTGCCAATTCAATTGTCACTAAGACTCTCTCTCTTTCTGTCTCTCTCTCTCCCTCCTCCTTCCCTTTTCTTCCTGTTTATCAGCTTCATCTTGCAGATATAAGATGATTTCTAAAGTTGTAAAGAATACATGTTTCTTTATCCAGTTGAAAGACAGTCCTTGTTCCAGCATTCCAGTGACTTGTAGATTATTGTAGTCCCAGTAGAGATAATTAGCATTAATGGTAATGGCTTGGGTTACTTATTCCTATTCCAGTTACTGTTGGCAGAGATATGAAATGTACTATCTAGCTTAGCACGAGTCAGATATTCTTGCTAGATCCAGTTGATAAGACCCAGTTTTCCCAAAATCAATGACAGGGACAGGAATGAATGTTGGGAAGACAAAAACAACAATAACAAAGCACCTTTACACTGAAAAATACAATAACAAAACAAGACAGAAATCACACAAACATAATGCAGATAAAAAGTTATTTCAAGGATCAAATAAACCATAAAATAACAGAGAAATGGGAGTTCATTCAAAACTGTAGAAACAAAAGATTCAAATACCAACTGGAATCTCTGAATTTCTTTTCATCTTCTCTCCATTTTCTCTTCTCTTAGTTCTGACTAGAATTTTCCACAGAGCATAATTCTCAGCTCCTCAAAACTCAGAACTTTAAAAATAAAACTTGACTAGATATTCATGTGAGAGAGCTATGGAAAACCTAAGACCAGGACTCATTCATTCATCTTATAACTGCTGTCCTCTCTGTTCCAATCAAGTGAGGCCATGGGAATTGGAACATTAAAAAAAAAACACCTTTGAAAGGAACTTAATAGTCAGACACGAAACAAGCTAGTACTTAATTAAAAGAGACATTGCTGCACAGAAAATCCAAAATGTGTCCTCTCTAACCTGATTTTGATTGTAGTTTACCTGAACATCTTTATTCTAAAAAAAAAATCTATCTATAATCTCTCCAGTTTTATCCATGTCCTACTTTTATTTTCCATTCTAGACTTATATACTAATATTAGATCACATTAAGACTCGGCAGTGCTTATCATCCCCCATTTTTTCTTTCATAGCATAAGCACTTTAAATACATTTCACTAAGTCAGTTATAATGTTCACTTCAACTAACCGACTATATTTTATTTATTTCCCAGTATGGCAGCAATTATGTCTTATTCATATATATTCACAATGCCTTTTAAGAATAAATAATACTTTAACTTTGTGATTCTTTTTAGCTTAACTATGATACTTTGTCAAATTCTATGTGTTTGTCACAGTTATAATACCTACTCTTCTCAATAGATCCCAAATATCCTAGTTTTTATATGCAAATTATAAATGTACAACAATGTATTTTTAAAATTTAAATATCTTTTCCTTCACTCTTTGTTGATCCATTGTTTGATCTAAATACAGTCAAAGTCTTCCAGAGATTCTATTTTTTCTCTTCTCATGATTCATTCTGTCAGTTTGCTCTCTATGCTCCTGAACTTCACAGCACATTTCTTACTTTGGGAAAAGTGAATGACTATAAATATAGTCTTTAAGGTTTATTGAAAATAATTGACATATAACTTTTTGGCACATAGTTGCTATTTGATTTTCTCTTTCTCTACGTTAAGAAACTTCTCCCATTTTTTCCTACCTTTTTCCTTCCCCAGTGTTTTCATTTATGACTGAGAGATGTACTCTTTATATTTTTTAAGAATATTCAGGGAGAAAAAAAATCTCAGTGTATATCACTTTTTAAAATCATCAATTATTTTTTGCTTTTTATTTTTAGGGCTGCCTTTCTGTCTTCCTAGGTTCTGCTTGGCTGATACTCTTTCAGTTTTTGGTCTGTGTGTTTCAATTGCTATTATATCTCCTGGAGGCTCTCCCTTCTCTCCAGTGAGGCTCATTTGTTTCTTTCAACAATTCTGTAAGGTAGACAAAGTAGGTATTACTATCAAGTGAATTCTGAAGTACTTGTTGGAAGTGTTGAGGTACTGAAAATTCATGTAGAGTGAGCAGAGGAAATGCTACAAGTATGTTTTCAAGCATTATTTTAAAGTGATGCTGAATTGTTCTAGTGTGCTTGGTAGCTGACACTGTAACTATTCTGGTAGCTGACAACCAAAGAAGCTTACTTGAGAGAAAAGACTGAGTAGCCTGTGAATGTAAGATTTCAAATCCAGTTCATTTCAAATTTCAAATACATGCTCTTTTTAGTACATGACACTGTTTTCTGCAGTTAGATGCTCTTGGCAGACATCGAAATAAATGTATCTTGACACACACTAATTATAATTTGATACAAGAGGGGTTGCAGCAGCAGGGAATCATGGTTCATTAAAATCCCAAATCACCCAGAATATCTTATAAACACTGCCAGAACATTTTTGTTAATTCTACCATGCTCGGTGAAAATGAGTAATTGTTAGGGTCTATCTCGTTCAATCCTTCACACAATTTTCACTTTTATTAAATTTTCAAAGACATACTCAAGTTCACAACATTACCTTGAGTGCTATATTTGTGTGCATTTATGTGCTTGAATATGCCTAAACTTGGGAAAAATGTCTAGAAGGCCAGTTTCTCTGATATCTGTGTTTAATGTTAAAGTCTTTTGATAATGATAAAGGCTTTTCTTTGTGGATGATACATGAACTGGTAGCTTGCTAAGACTCAGGAGCAGGATTATATTTATGTTTAATTAATACTATCTCATCTTTAATATTTCTCCACCTCTTACATTTGATTTTGCCTGCTGCATCATTGATTTCTAGTTATTTATGAAAATGCTGTGTCATATTTTTGACATTGAATTTAAGTGCTCCAATACACACTTTTAAATTTTTTATGGACCTAATTTGAGATATACGTATGAGGCTCTAAACAGCAGGTAAGTTCTACTGGTGTTAAGTCTCTCTCCAGGAGTCTGACTACTTGGCATACAGAGAAGAATGTACAGAGGAAAGTGCACAGAGCTGCACAAACTCAGAGACCTAAACTGACAGAAGACAATAAGAAGTAGTCACAAGACAATGAAAGACTTGAGCAAGGACTAGCGATGTTAAAGATGAAGCTATTCACTCTGAAAAAACTGAACAAAAGCTGGGAATCAAAGCTGTGGAATCAAAGGCAAAGTGATTAAGGTGTTATGGAACAGAAGTAGAGTAAAGAAACAAGGACACCTACTTTTTGAGAGACAAGTTAAGCATGAGAGGAGTGGTGTAAGTCAATTGCAGATCCAATCTCTCAGAGTTAGAGCCTTCCAGACTCAAGGATCCTGTTCAACCTCATTCCCATGAGGAGATCTTCAATAACCCGACACTGAGATGACCTGAGCCCTCTTTCTCTCCATCAGTCTTCATGAGCTGAAATAACAAAACAAAATGCTGAATAAATGTATTTTCAGGAAGGAAATGGAATCTTCTTTGTTAAATGATGTTTCAACATCTAGAACGATGCAGATTGCATTGTCTAAAGAAAGAAATCCAAAATGTCGTGATGAAAATTGATTATTTACACTATCCGAAATGTTTCAGGGAATTTTGGTTTTGTTTCTAATATTTGTGCAATATTAACATGAAGTATCAATGCTGAAGTGAACTACCCATAAAATGTAGACTCACGGTGTTATACCTTACTGCATTTATTAATATGAATTTCCCTAAAGGAAAAATCAAAGTCCTAGCTGAATATACACAGTCACAAGACTTTCTACTTTTTAAATGAAGAGCGCGAGAAAAATAATGGTGTCTGACTGTATGGTTTGAATGATGGTGCCTGCTCTAAAATTTGTATTGAAAGTTAATGCAACATTATTAAATAGTATGGCTTTGGGGAGGTGATTAAGTCACGAGGGCTTCACCTTCATGAACATGATTAGCACCTTTCTAAAATGATTATAGTTGAAGGGAGCATTCTCTGGACCTTCCATTCCTTTTGCCAAAAGACTGTGAGAGCACAGTCCTTTTCCCTTCTAGAAGATGAAGGTGCAAGGCATCCTCTTAGGAACAGAGATCTACCTGAACTAGACATCAATCCTGCTGGTGACTTGCTCTTGAACTCCCTAGGATCCAAAAGTGAGAAATAAATTTCTGATATTTATAAATTACCTAGTCTGTGGCATATAGTCATAACAGCACAAACAAAGACAATGATAAAATATTTACGCTTCTGTAAATGTTCCCTAAGATATGATCAAATTAATACAACTAGCACCTGCTTTCTGAGGTCATTATTCTTCAAACTCTAAAATGGGTAAAAACATTTTCACACACAAACAAGTTTCACAAATGAGCATAATGCCATCAGTAAAATTTTATTTTTAGAAAGAAATATATTAACATGAATTGAATTTGATTATCACATATAATTCATCAGAAGAATATTAGGACATCTTATATATATGACTTACACATTTTTAACTTAAATCATTGCTTTCCAAATTAGTAACTAAAACACATTACTAAATTTAACCCTTCCATGTCAAGGAATAAATGCTTATAATCCTATAATAGGGCTAATACACACATTTAAATATGTATTGTAACCAGCATAAATATGAATTAATTGCCATTGATATATGGTCAGTTAAAATAAAACACTATGCAAATAGATGGTTTTTAAGTGGAAGACATTAGCTTTGCATTCTACTTTTATAAATGAGAAGCAAAACTATTGATATTATTTTGCTCTTCCCAGCTATTAGAATATTTATTGATATTAGTATTTCTTTGTTTCAATGAAGAGTAGACAGTTTACTATTGATGCTACTAATGGTACCCTGAACATTATCCTTTTATAGGTAAATTGAGAAGTCACTGATACTAGAAATATAAGCTATTACATAAGCCAGTTATTGATTTTTCTCAATGGTTTTATGTTTATCTTTGCATATTTTTTTTGCATGTTCAGCAATGTGGTTATTATTTCTAAAATATTTCTGTAATATATAAACACATAAACACATTTTCCAGCCTTATGAGGAAAGCATTTTGCTCTGAGTTGGGCACATTTGCTTTATCACTTTATTCAAATGGAAAATCCTTAGTTACTTCATTATAATCTTTACAATTGTTATGTAAACAATGATATTAACATTCTGTATCTTCTATGCACTGTTTCTCATATTTGCTTCAAAGTCTCATTGTTTTTGTTCCTAGTTATACAATTTTTGTTGTTATCATTGTTTTATTGCTATGTATAAGAATTGCATTATTCCTCTATGGATCATTCAACAATCCTTGTTGAATCTGTGTTGTTTAAACCTGTGGTACCCAATTTTTAGCATGCATCAGAATCACTATGAAAGCTTCTAATAATACAGATTACCATGCCTGTTTCTGGAGTTTCAGATTCAGTAGTGGCCTGAGAAGATGAATTTCTACAATATCATGCTCCTGCTGCTGCTGTAGAAGCTACACAGTGAGAATCACTGCTATAAAGCTATTTGTTTTTCGTTCCTTTCCAAATCATTTGATTTACAACTTACAGGTGGGCACCTGTAATCCCAGCTACTAGGGAGGCTGAGGCAGGGAAGCGGAGGTTGTAGTTAGCCAAGATTGCACTACTGCAGCTCTAGCCTGGGCAACAAGAGCGAAGCTCCGTCTCAAAAAAAAAAAAAAAAAAAAAAAAAAAAAAAAGCTTAAGACATAGGTCTAGTTACTGAGATTGCTTCTAATCTATAAAGCTATTTTTGCAAGCAGGTGATTTAAAGTAATCTGAAATGGTATTATAAATATATTTACTAGTACTTCTTAACAATCTAAATTGAGTACCTTATCAAAATTTCTCTTTAGTTGTGCACTTTAAATATTCTTGCTTGATAAGTATAGAAATGTCACCACTACTACTATAAATTTTGATAATTTATAGCAGTAATATTTTGATTAATGTAATTCAGATGTGAAATGAGTTTAACCACACTTACTTGTCATACTCATTTTCATTTAAAAAGTGCTCAAAGAAGCTCAGAAGCAAAAGTGTGTTCAAATCACAATTGTTTCACATTCTTATCTTTGTCCAGTTATAAAAGCAGGAATAAAAATGTACGTCAAAGTAATATGGCCAAGGTTTTACTCCGCATTATTTCAATATGTGCAATCCTGTGCCATTCCCTAACTGGAACACTTGATATGAATTCTTGTGGTCATTGGTCTTCAAGTATTAGCAATACTTTGTAACTTCTCCCAAGTATAAATTCTCCACTGACTTTATTTCTTCCACATATTACCTAGCTAGCTTTGCTAAAGAAGTTAAAATGTTAAAACGTGCATTATGAAGGTAAATGTGGAATTTACCTTTCTTTACCTAGTATAAAATTATCTCAGTTGAAACTGGTTGTCATAAATCAATCGAACATCAGCTCAGGTGTTAAAGCTTTCTAATAGAGGAAATGCTGCTCATATTTTTGTGATACCATTGAGTATCTTTTTCCTGTTTTCAAGAGGCAGATCTCCCTGTATCATTATTTAACACAAATTTTGTGTGTGTGTGCGTGCGCGCACACACACTTTTGAGTGAGACATTTTATATGTTGAATCTTAAATAAATTCAAATGCTCATTGCCTTATTCAATTAAAACAGCTGTTAAGTGAATTTTTAAAAGGTTGTTGCTATGCCAATATCAGTTCTGGCATTTATAACTCAGTGCTAATTTTATCACACCAGCATTATCGAATTTAAAAAGACGTTGTTCTACCATCCATTTCCCCATTTATTAGATGAACATTCAATACTTACCCCGTGGCAAGCACTACAGTTAGGTATGCTTGGATGACCAAAGTGTTTTTTTTCTGGTATGAGCTCTAGGTTTTTGGACATATCTGTATTATTTCCTGTTTTTTAAAAAAACAATAACCACAAAATTGCTGAGTCTTTATTAAGAGAAATCTTCTGAGGTGTTTATTCATCTGGATGAAACTGTATCACTTAAAATAATTTTAGAAAGTCTTGCTGGAAATGTTTTAGAGTTGTGTCACTGTATTCTAGATAATATAAAAATAAAAATAAGCTTCTACCCTTTTGAATTCATAGTCGGCATTTGTTCTTATGAGGATATCCTTTCTCCCCATTCCCACCACCAAACAGCAGTGCACCTGTTTAATGGTAAAGGCTTCTTAACACAGTTTATCAGCTAATTTAATCAGGTTGGATACTGCTCAAGCAAACGCACCAAACTCTCCTCTCCTGGAATTCCGATTTAGAAAACTGCTGAAAAACAGATAATGATCACCTCATTTATAAATTTAAAAGTACCTAATTGTGGGATGAAATATATCAGGGGAGCGATAGAAGACAGCTGGTCTTGTTGATGAAAAGAAAGAAGGAGATAGAACAGCTGTCCATGAAAAAGGATGTAGCTCCTTGGGGAAAGGTGGGACTCCTAGATACTGATATCTTGATTCCAAACACCTCCTCTTGACTTGAGACAGTATAACAATTCATGTTCCCTAAAATTAAAAAATTCTTGACTATAAAAATGAATTTGTTTCCTGAAAATAGCTGCAAATAATGTGCAAAAGTCTACTGAATACAAATGTGAGTAAACTGTTTATGATTCAAGTATTTCATCAAATTACAAGTTAAGGGATCTTTTATTTACCTCTAGGCACAGTATCATAAATATTGCTGCCATTCAGCAATGAAGGGGAAAAAGTTAGACTATAGTATTTTAGCGATTCTTTTTGTCAACTTTTAAGCAGAAAGAGGAGTTGCAACCTATTTGGAAAAATGGCTTCATTATGAAAATATCTTCAAATTTCTCTGAGAGTGACTGTAGCTCATTCTGATGGGTAAATATTTGAATGATTTTAAACCGCACAAAGTTGGTCCTTGGTCTAATGGTCTTCTTCTATAGACAGCCTCATAGGACTTTGGTCTTATCAATTTTCAGCTGTTAATGATGGGTAACCGAAAACATAAGGGCAAACATATTATGCTCTGGAATGTAAAGATAAAGTTACATTTTGAGTCAAACTACATTCACCATGGAGTTTTTCATGGGAAGAAATGTTTATAATCTTTTTTCAAAGAATATATTAAAAGTTGCTGAGTTTCCACAACCTGTTCCTGACAGCTACTTCAGTGTAAGGAATACATCACAGGGGTGATGGCAATCTGATGATGTATTGGAACTATACATCATTGAGGTGACGGTGCTTTAATGACGGATGAGTAATACATCTTCAGGTAAAGCTCTCAAAGTTAGGCCTGCCTGGAAAATAGAGTTTCTGGAAGAGGAAAACATCTTATCAACTTTATAAAAGAATGCCTATAATAAAACATAGCTTACTAAATTGGAGGGACGTAAGCTTGAATGCAAAATGAGACATCATAATTCCCTATTTTAAATGTACATACTCCTTTTTTTTCTTATTTAACATGTTTGCTGCAGGTGAAAACATCCTCCACATTAAAAAAGGTTTCCATTTATTTTCGTCTCTTCATACTTCATTTACCCATCACTTCGACATTTATCATTGTGTATTCCTTTCTTACTTTTTTCTTGGAACTGGAAAACATTTGTTTTCGGAAAAGTGACTTTCTTCCTGCAAATAAGAATTTCCTATCTCTGTACAGGTGGAAATATTATTTGCCAAATACTTTTTGCTTTTTCAGTCTTTAATGAACCATTAAAACTCACATTTTCTTGGGGTTGTGTTTCCTTTAAAAGTTTAATTTTTCATCTTTACACAGATATGAAAGCAGCGATTCTTTGTTATTCATCAAATGCATGAAGAGGAAAATTTAAAAATAAACTAAACCAACAAACAAGCGAAATTGCATAAAATAGGTACATCTTACTACATTTGTAAAGTATTGACGTTTAGGATTATTTTTGAATTTACTTTAGTACTTAAAAAGTATGTACATGCACATATATTAATCTCTATGTGCATTTATGTATGTGTACATGTGTAATATACACACATGCACATGTAATGCACACATGCCCATATACCTACTGTTACCAAATATATTGTTGTAGAAGTCTTCAGCAATATACTGCATTTTTATGTTTTTCTTTTTTTTTCTCATTTACTTTTTCCAATTTAAAATGAAATCTATTCAAACAAAACTAAGTTTGAGGATAGCTGTATAGAAAGCACAGAATACAAGGCCATTCCTTTGGTCAGTGTCACAAAGCGGTAAAATCAGAGGGTTGTTTACATGGGCAAAAACAGAGAAACTGAATAGCATCATAGCGTTTCTAAGCAAGGCTAGCATTCAGTGTTCCCCTTAGCTTACTCATTCTGATCTAAATTTTTGAATGATTTTAAAACAAACAAAACTGGTCATTGGTCTAATGGTCTTCTTCTATAGACAGACTCATAGGACTTTGAAGTTTCACTGAGAAATCAACTTTCAAAAAGAAGATTAATAGGAGAAAAGACATACAAACTTACTTAACATATATATACTGCATATTTAAAATAGATTGTTATCTTCTACCCACATTAAAAAGCAAAAGCATATTAACATTAGATAATCTTTAAAATACTTAAACTGTCAGGATCTATGAAAGTACAGATTTAATTTCAAAATTTAAGGAAAAAGACTACTAAAATGATACATTTCAAATATGTAAATTATAGTCATATTAGCATAAATCCCCAACAATCTTGAATGGGACTTGGTGAAGTTGATGACAAGTATTTCTTTACCAAAATATTATAATCAGACTGTCTACAGAAAGTAAAATATAAAGTGATGATGTGTGCCATGTGCCTAACTCTGGGTGCAACATGTTGGAAATGTCCTCTGTCTCACATTGGGAATTTTATCTGAGATTTGCCTCTGTGTCCATTTATATAGGAATTTCTCCAAAATGAAAACTATGACCTGGCTAGTCTGCTGTTATAAGATAAATCCATAACCTGAGTCTGGGATTAGAAAATTGATTTCTTTGACTTTTTTCTTTACTCTAAATTTGATCTAGGAATTATGTTTTTCTCTCCTTTTGTACTGAATTGCTGCTAAAAAGGAGAGAAGCTAGCCAAAGGAAATATGCAAACTGAAGCCAGCGTTAGCTATAGTGCCTTAAAATAAAAGAGCAGAAGATTTACATTGCCTATGACTGAATTTTGATGAAATGATGAAAAAATTAGAGATATGATCCTTCATAGAAGTGAATAGCTGAGACAGGACATTACGACAGGACACTTCAGACGTTTGAATTTCAAGTTGAACTTGCAATACATTTACAGATATATCCATTTCTCTATAGGATATTGTGGAAAATAAATTAGAAAACGTATATGAAAAAGAGGGTTTGGCAGAATTTAGGCTCTCAGTAAATAGTAACTATAGATTATAATTCAACAAATAGAAAAATCTTTAAACAGACATTCTAGTTTTTTTTTAAATGGTATTTTCAATAAATTGAAAAAAAAAATACCAAGAGGAAATAACTATTGTAGAGTTTGACTAAAACAATAACAAACCAAAGAAATCTAATAAACTTAGAAACTCAAAATTAAAATCTTATTTCTTCAATTTAGGATCATACTTGCTCTATTGAGTCAGGCCCTTGGTCTATCAATTTTAATATTCTAAAAGGCAGCTATTTTTTGAGAGTGAGTATATCTGTCTTTCATTATATGCCAAAAATATGAGAAGATATTTAAGTAAACATTTGCCTGGCTTCAAGATACAATAACTGTTGAAACACAGGTTCAAGCAAACACAGTTGTTGATATCATTTGGCTCTGCATTCCCACCCAAATCTCATCTCCAATTGTAATCCCCATATGTTGAGGGAGGAACCTGGTGGGAGGTGGTTGGATCATGAGGGCAGTTTTCCCATGCTGTTCTCACGGTTGTTTGATAAGTGTTTCACATTTTCCCTGGGCTCTCTGTCTCTCCTGCCACCATGTAAGACATGCCCTGCTTCACCTTCACCTTCTGCCATGATTGTAAGTTTCCTGAAGCCTACCCAGCCGTGCAGAACTGTGAGTCCATGAAATCTCTTTTGTTTATAAATTACCCAGTCTCAGGTATTATCTTTATAGCAGTGTGAGAACAGACCAATACAATAATGCTACATGATGGGCTAAAATTAGAAACTCAAAGAGCGAGGTCTCACACAATGGCTCACACCTGTAATTCCAGCATCTGGGAGGCCCAGGCAGAAGGATCACTTGAAGTCAGGAGTTCCAGACCAGTCTGGGCAACTAAATGAACCCTAACTCTACAAAAAATAAAATAAAATTATCAGGGCATTATGGCATGTGTTTGTAGTCCCACCTCCTCAGGAGGCTGAGGTGGGAGGGTCACTTGAGCCCAAGAGTTCAAGGTTGCAGTGCGCTATCATCTTGCCACTGCACTCCAGCCTGGGCAACACAGCAAGACCCCATCACTAAAATTAAAAAACAATAAAAAGGAAAAGAGAAAGAAACAAGAAACTGACAGAGTGTGAAAAATTGGCCAAGAGTGGTGGCTCACACCTGTAATCTCAGCACTTTAAGAGGCCAAGGTGGGTGGATCACTTGAGGTCAGAAATTTGAGACCAGTCTGGTCAATGTGGCAAAACCCCATCTCTATTAAAAATACAAACATTAGCCTGGGGTGGTAGTGCATGCCTGTAATCCCAGCTACTAGGGAGGCTGAGGCAGGAGAATCGCTTGTACTCAGGAGGCAGAGGTTGCAGTGAGCAGACATTGCTCCACTGCACTCCAGCCTGGGCAACAGAGTGAGATTCCATCTCAAAAAAATAAAAAAAATTTAAAAAAGGTGAAAACTTGTCACTTTGTATTGGTAGGGCTACATGTTTTCCGCTTATTGTTTTCTACTTTAACAGATTTCATTGCATCTCTGAACATCTGGTAGATGAGCAGTCAAAATACCTGACTTTAAAGGAGACCTGCGGAGAGAAAACAGTGTCTTTATCCTTCCATTCAAAATTCCTTAAGTGAGAATTTGCTTGATTCAGCTTGAATCAAGTATAAACACTTTGCCCCATCCAATATTGCCTATGTGCTGAGATTGTACGGACGCAGTTATCAGAGTCAATCCCTTAAATTGAGGAATGGTGTTCACAGGTTGGTTATCTTACCAATTGTTTTTACTATAAGTAAGAGTACCCATTTTCCTTATGTTGGAGTCTCTCTCTGTAGTGTTTAAAAATTTGTCTGAACTGTTTGAGTGATCCAAGGAACACAGTTTTAAGGTGCACTAATACTTGGAGAGGTCATGTAATCTAAGCTATGATCAAATTAATTGAAAATAAAAATCAAAGAAAAATTGATTTTAAATGGTTAGGTTATAGCATATATAAGAAACACCCAGCCTGTTCCCAGCACGGTGGCTCACGCCTGTAATCCCAGCACTTTGGGAGGCCAAGGCAGGCAGATCAGGAGGTCAAGAGACTGAGACCATCCTGGCCAAAATGGTGAAACCTCGTCTCTACTAAAAATACAAAAATTACCTGGGTGTGGTGGCGAGCGCCTGTAGTCCCAGCTACTCGAGAAGCTGAGGTGGGAGAATCACTTGAACACCAGAGGCGGAGGTTGCAAGCACAGGTTGCAGTGAGCCAAGACAGAGCCACTGCACTCTAGTCTGAGGACAGAGTGAGACTCCATCTCTAAATAAATAAATAAATAAATAGAAAGAAACACCCGACCAGGCGAGGTGGCTCACGCCTGTAATCCCAACACTTTGGGAGGCAAGGCAAGTGGATCACGAGGTCAGGAGTTCAAGACTAGCCTGGCCAAGATGAGGAAATCCCATCTCTACTAAAAATACAAAAATTAGCCGGGCATGGTGGCACATGCCCGTAATCCCAGCTACTCGGGAGACTGAGGCAGGGAATCGCTTAAGCTCCAGAGGCAGAGGCGGAGGTTGCAGTGAGCTGAGATTGTGTCGCTGCACTTTAGCCTGGGCAACAGAGCAAGATTCCGTCTCAAAAAAAAAAAAAAAAAGAAAAAAAGAAAGAAACACCTTACATCAGTGGTCCTCAACCGTTTTGGCACCAGTGACTGGTTTCAGAGAAGACAATTTTTTTATGGGCCATGTCAAGGGATGGTGTTGGGATGATTCAAATGCATTATATTTATTGTGCACTTTATTTCTATTATGATTACATTGCAATATATAATGAAATAGTTATAAAACTAACCATAATGTAGAATCAGTGGGAGCCCTGAGCTTGTTTTTCTGCAACTAGATGGGGGTGATGGGGCACAGTGACACCCAAAGTGTGTTGCTTATGTCCCTCCTATGCTGTAATCTCGTTTTAGTTGCTTTCACTGAAGAAAACCCTGCTTCACAAAGACAGGATGTTGGTAATGGAAGTAGGTTTTTCAGTGCTTTTGTGGCAATCTCGGGATATTCTGCCTTTAATCCAGAGCATATGGAGATTTGAAGTTGTCTCAAATCTACTTTTAGGACCACTGTCATTTGTGATCTGAAGCAGTTGATCCTCTTCTAGTAGAGACAAAATTGATTCACCTGGCTTATTTACAAAGAAGTAGCAGATCCATTTCTTCCCAGCTTGAGAGTCTTTTGTAGTTGGGAAGTAATGCCCAAACTCTATTGAAAGCTGAGATTGGAGATCATGCACCAACTGCGAGAAAGAAGACCCTGTCTCAGTCTCCTTCAAGATCTCTGCTAATGTTTTAAACATGTCAGAAATCCCAGTGTTCCTTCCTTCCCCCATAATACCAGCTTGGCTTTGAAAGCAGCCACTTTATCTGCCCACTTGAACACAGTTGTTGCTCGTCATGACAGCCACACTGTGCATATACCACCACAAAACGACCAATTCAGTTTTCCTGATATGTCATCCTTCAAAGACTCTAATAGTTCTGCATCTGTGATGTTGGTTGGCAACAAAAGTGCACATAACATATCCTCATGCACATCTTACTATAAAATATATCACATGAAAACAAGCACTGTTGCCTTGTTGTCAACATCGGTAGACGTGTCAACCTGGATTGCATGCCATGGTGACTCATTAATCCTCTCTATCAACTGTATGTCAATATCCTCTACTATTTCATCAGTTCATCTAATTTTGGTGCTAGCTGATAGAGGAACACATGCCACCTTCTGAACTACAGTCTCTCCTAAAAGTTCATGACAAATGTTCTTAATAGCAGGCAAGATAAACTCTTCATCAAAAGTAAAGGGCTTCTTAGATTCAGCAATGCAGGTAGCCACTAAGAATTTTGCTCTCAGTACAGACACATTTGATGAAGTGGTGGCCTTCAGTAACTGCTTCTGTTCTTCGTGGTTACGTTTTATTCATTGAAAAAAGTCCAAAGGCTTGTCTTTTGACACAGAGCACTCGGTCTCCATGTGGCAAAACAGTTTTGAAGGTTTCATGACTTCATTGGATAGCCAGTCGCCACAAAGTATACAAAGTGTGCCTGTAGGATGTAAATCACCTGTTGCAATGAACCCATACTTTAAGTAGGACTTGGTAGGTAGGCATATTCTTCTAAATACAGCTTTATTTTTTGTGGTCATCTTAGAGTCTTCTCTTGCTGCATCACTAGGTTTTTCTCTCTTTTCAAATAAGCTCCCCAGTGATGTTTGTTTTTCACTCGTTTTGGCTAGGGTTAGCTTGTGAGCTTAAAAAAAAAAAAAAACTGACTGGTATTTCCCACAGGGTGGGAAAGTGGCACAGGTGGAAGTGGTAGATAAAATAATGGGCAGACCACACACTGACTAAAATAAGTGTTGGATTCTTACGTAAAGTATGCCACCAGCTGCAGCTTGTCACTTGCCACTCACTGATAGGGTTTTGATATGAGTCTGCAAGCAATTGATTTATTATGGTCTCTGTGCAGTTAAACCTCTCTGCTAATGTTAACCTGTATTTGCAGCTGCGTCCCAGCGCTAGCATCACCACATCAGTACCATCTCAAATCATCAGACATCATTAGATTCTCATAAGTAGCACACAACCTAGATCCTGCACATGCGCAGTTCACAATAGGGTTCCAGTTCCTATGAAAATCTAATGCTACTGCTGATTTGACAGTAGGTGAAGCTCAGGCAGTAATATGAGCGACAGGGAGCAGCTGTAAATACAGACGAAGCTTCACTCCACTCACCCGCCACTTACCTCCTCCTGTGTGGCCCAGCACCTAACGGGCCAGGGACTAGTATTAGTCCATAACCCAGGGCTTGGAGACCCCTACCTTACATCAGATATGACCATCTTCTACAGCAATTATAGCCAGATGAAGTTATGAAGCATGAGCTCTTCAAATTATAAATAAAAACTTTGGTAAAAATAAATATTCCTGTGTCTAAATGCAGAACAATTAAGAAAGAAAAGGTACCATTTATCAAGAGGGAGAAAAAAAGTAACAATGTATATTTCCATACTCTATCTGCAGAATGCACAGCTCTGTAGGAATCACTAGAAAAGGAAAACCAAATCCTGAAAGATCAGCTCGTTGGTGTAAGTTTAATTTAAATAATTTAATAATTTAACTATGAGAGGCACATAAAACTGACATGAGGCCAAGAGACAAAATTGTGTGCATGTATCCATACACTCTAATTCTTTGGTCCTTGATTTCATTTGGTCTCTGGTGGCTTTTTAGCTTTGCCTTCACATTTTTAAGAAGAACAAAAATATGTAATACATATGTATTTGCTGCTGCAGAATGCAATTCAAACTGTTTAAAGAAAAATTATTCAGGACACTTGTTAAAATAGCAATGCCGACTTTAGTCTGGACTATCAGAATAAGTATAGGGACTACTGCAATGAAGTTTTGCAGTGGGTGAGAGAAATTGGGCTCAATTCCAAACACAAAAACAAAAGGTGTGAGTTTACAGCCTAGAGGCTGGGCAAGGGTAGGTGGATGAAAAATTACTAGTTGGAAACTTCAGAGGGAAGGCAGAACTTTGGTTTCACTTACCTAGCAGGATTCTTGCTGAAGGCCAACCAGCATGATCAGATATTAAGCACTGGGGATGCTGGCTAAACCAGCTTTACAGGATTCTTGCGAAAACTGGGCTCTTGGAGGACATGCCCAAGGATGGGGCTTGTAGTGAAACTCAGAGGGTACTGTCTAAGGTTTGGTCCAAAAGAGTATCTTTGTCAAAATCTGTCTAACTTGAGAAAGAACATTAAAATAACATAGCTCTGTAAGATGAAAAATTAGCTGGGAGAGGTGGCTCACGCCTGTAATCCCAACACTTTGGGAGGTTGAAGCAGGCGGATCACGAGGTCAGGAGATCAAGACCATCTTGGTTAACATGGTGAAAACCTGTCTCTACCAAAAATATGAAAAAAAAAAAAAATTAGAGGGGCGTGGTGGCAGGCACCTGTAGTCCCAGCTACTTGGGAGGCTGAGGCAGGAGAATGGCATGAACCTGGGAGGCGTAGCTTGCAGTGAGCTGAGATCGCATTACTGCACTTCAGCCTGGGTGACAGTGCAAGACTCTGTCCCCCCTCCGAAAAAAAAAGAAAGAAAAATTAATGAAAAGTATATTTGGGTATTTGTAATAAAGATTTAACTGCTATTAAATATAAGCAAGATTGAGTTGTTCAGCCACTGTGAAATAAAGACAGTAATTTATTTTTCGATTGACTGATGTTTTCTGAAAATTTCAAGATGCCTTATAAATTATTGTGCATTTAATATGGTACATACACATATAAAATTAAAGATTATGCATTATTACATAAATGGAAAAATGTTTCATACCAATGTTTTTCATCATTTAACAACAGAAAATGTAACACAATTTATAATGCCCTTAACAATTAAAATTTTAAACTAACAATAAGAACTTTTTTATATTAAAATTTATTAAGAAGAGAGATAACTTGTAACAAATTATGTATTATTAGGGATCAAAAAGTACACTATGGAAGGAAAATGTACTTTGTCTCACCATCAAATTATTCAACTTGCCTTAAGTTAATGACTAGTGAATGTATTATTTATTTTTTAGTTCTTGTTTGCTAGTAAATGTTTAATTAATTTGGTTAATGTTGTAATAGGCTGACTAATGGCCTTATAAAGATATCCACATCTTAATTCTGGCAACCTATGAATGTTACATGGAAAAGACTTTATAGACATTATATCAAAGATCTTGGCATAGGGATATTATACTCGATTATACAGTGGGCTCAAAATACAATTACAGGTGTCTTTACAGGGCAGAGAAAGATTTCACAGATAACAATGGAAGACAATGTGATCAGTAAAACAGATATTGGAATTTTGCAGCAACAAAACAAGATGCTGGCAGCCAGCAGAAGCCGGGAGAGGCAAGGGATGAACTCTCCCCAGAGCCTTCGGATGGAGGGTAAACCCTGTTGGCAATTTTATACTTGTCAACCCTGTGATACTGTATTTGGTCTTCTGAACTTTTTTATATATGCAGCATACTTTGCAAAAGAGCATAGTTCATTCACCTTCTCACAAACTCCTTATCTCATCGCAGACTCACAAGAAGTAGTCCATGGATGCAGTCTAGGAGCACATCTTTTTTTTTTTTTTTTTTTTTTTTTTTTTTTTTTGAGACGGAGTCTCGCTCTGTCGCCCAGGCTGGAGTGCAGTGGCCTGATCTCAGCTCATTGCAAGCTCCGCCTCCCGGGTTCACGCCATTCTCCTGCCTCAGCCTCCCCAGTAGCTGGGACTACAGGCGCCCGCCACCTCGCCCGGCTAGTTTTTTGTAGTTTTAGTAGAGACGGGGTTTCACTGTGTTCACCAGGATGGTCTCGATCTCCTGACCTCGTGATCCACCCGTCTCGGCCTCCCAAAGTGCTGGGATTACAGGCTTGAGCCACCGCGCCCGGCCCTAGGAGCACATCTTAAAGCTCATCTGCTACCTTGTGATGTGTTTTTAGTTTATTCTCATCACTTGACATTATCTACCAAAAAGAAAGGTGTGTCATTTAAAAACCTACAACTTTAAAAGCTCACTTTCTCCTTAAAACTTGAATTTCAGTAGCAACCATTTTATATGTTTATCATAATTTTTAAAGAAACTTTCATTTAATCTTAGGTGCTGCTGAAGACGTAGACAATCTCCCAAACCTGGTTGAAATAACACTTCCATTTCAACCCACACCCTCCTCCCTCACTCCACCCTCCTAGTAATCCACAATGTCTATTGAGCCCATATTTATGTCAATGTGTGCTTAATGTTTAGCTCCTAAATATAAGTGAAAACATGTTAAAAAAAAAAAAAAAAAAAAAAGACATAACACTTCCACTCAGCATCACTGAATTTTGGGAAGAGTCAACCTGGAAACACTATATTTAATTACTTTTAGAAATAAATGTCTTACTTTTACTTTATATAATAAAGATATCTAAACTAAGCTAATATTCATAGATACATACATTTTATTTCACATTATCCAAGGAATGTACTAAGCAGGTGTATAACTCTGAGCTACACTATTAATATTAAACATTACATATATATAGGAAAAATCTTCCTATTATTGGATTGATGAATAGTAGCTAGCTGTAAATAAGAAAAGTCAATGAGTGTTGTCTTCTGTATAGATAATATGAATTAGAAAGAAGTGTGGTGCATTTACTTTGAAATGATGTTTTGCATTTACATTTTAAAACTGTGATGTATTTACTGTCAAATATGACATTTTTTTTTACCAAATGTTTATTTGAAATTTATTTGGATAAAAATGACTTCTATATGGCTATAAATGTTTGTATGAAGTATAGGAGGAATCAGTGGCCTTGAAGTAAATGGATTTAAAAATTATTTATTCAGGGTTAATTATAATTTAAATAGTCTCTTATAACTCTTAAAACAACCATTGTGATTTTTCTTTTTTGTAAGCTACCAATGGGATTATCATTTCTTTAAATGAACCAATTTAATAGTTGCCAGGCATTTATTCAAGGATTTCAGATCATATTTTCACTCTATTTACAAGTACTTTTGTTTATTCAAAGGGATTTGCTACAGGCCTTTATTATTTATGAAAAACAATATTGTAAAAGATCTAACTTGTTTTTTTTTTTTTTTTTTTTTTTTTTTTTTTTTAGCTAATTCATCCCAGAGACTATGATTATATGCACAAAACAATATCGTTATTCAGATGAACATAATTAGATTTTAGGCAAATAATCAAATCTGTAATATAGATTACCACAATCATCTATTTGCAAGAATGACTAAAAAAGTTAACTTTATAAATTCTACCATAGTATAACTTTAAATATAAAAACAATTTCAGCAATTTTAACTAAATAATATGGGCCCCAGAAGTTACACATGCCTAGGTACATGCATAGCTATAAACAGGCAAATCTAGGACTACAGAGCTAATTTTCTGCCTTGAAAATTTTTTATTTTATATATCACAATGTCACAAAAAGTTGACTCTTTTGTATGCTCAAGAGCCCTGGATAGTATTCAGTCAAATAATGGTCAATATGGTTTTTTAAAAAAATTTTCCTCTCAGGCAAGTTATCCAGATTTTATATAAAGAACAAAGACTCTTCATATACATTTAAATTTTTATTCCTTCTACGTAAATCAGCAGACTGTGTAGTATACAAATTTGTAGCATTTCTTTTTATAACCAGGATAAATGTAAGACTGGCTCATGAAAATAAAACACAGTTAAATTTCATTTATTTTTCTAGGTGATGCACAGGGATCTAAATATAAGCTTGGGTATTCCTTCCAACAGATCTTAATTAAGCCATTCATGCAAATGTTATCATCTGTAGGATAAGTATTATAGCTCTCTGTATTTAGCTTCTCCCTTCTCCTCACTCCTTTCCTTCATGTGGTCATCAATATTTCTTTAATGTCTATCGTATACCTGGTGTTATAAGCAGATCCCAGTGATATCCTAACAAATAATCTAGACTAAACACACCCTCACTTTTTGCAATGTATTTACAGATTGTATTATTTTAGAAAAGACGCACCTGTAATATTACTCGGAACTATCAAACTATTCATAAAGAAATTTTTACATTTTCATTAGATGTTTGCAGGAAAAGCAGTGTAAATATTTAGTGTTAAGGTTAGAAATTTATTGTGGTGATGGTATCACAATGAAAACAATGTCTTAACTTCAGAAATATATAAAATTTGATTCTCCAAACTAGGTGTTGTACCTGATATTCAAGTCTTTAATACTTAAAAGTACTTAGAACAATTAAATATAAATAAGGGACTTTGTCTCTACTAATAGAGGTTGACCTTTTCCTTCTAAATTATTAAGGGAAGTGTATGAACTTGTATAGCGTACATTATTTATCTCTACAAAATAAAAAATGACATTAAAAATTATCACTTTTTGGTTGCCAGAAGGTTAAAGTAACTGAGTAACTGTCTGGCTAGAACATTATACGTGTGTGTGTTTGTGTGTGTGTGTGTGTGTAAATAAATGACCATATAACGGATAGCTTAGGAAATGTACACCACTGATTTGCATTAATTGAAAAAAGATTTGTTGGAATAAATGACATGACAAAAATGTAGGTTTATAATTTCTGAACAGAATAAATAAAAGGCTGTATGAAGAATATTAAAAGTACAGTCATATGCTGCTTAACTACAAGTATACATTCTGATAATTGCATCATTAGGCAATTTTGTTGGGCAAATATCATAGAGTGTACTTACACAAACCTAGATGCTATAGCCCACTACACTCCTACACTCCTATGCTATATGGTATAACCTATTGGTCGTAGACTGCAAACTAGTACAGCATATCACTGTCCTGAATACTGTAGGCAATTGTAATATAAGGGTAAGTATATGTGTATCTAAACATTTCTAAACAGAGAAAGAATACAGTAAGAAGACAGTATAGAACATAAAAATGATGCCATTGCTTTTAGTGTTTTAGTCATGAAGTCTTTGCCCATGCCTATGTCCTGAATGGTATTGCCTACGTTTTCTTAAGCCAAAATTGACAAAGGTAATCTCATTAAACTGAAGAGCTCCTGCACAGCAAAAGAAACTATCATCAGAATGAACATGAAACCTACAGAATACGAGAAATTTTTGCAATCTATCCATCTGATAAAGGACTAACATCCAGAATCTACAAAGAACTTAAACAAATTTACAAGAAAAAAAATAACCCCATCAAAAAATGGGCAAAGGATATGAACAGACACTTCTCAAAAGAAGATGTTTATGCGGGCAACAAACATATGAAAAAAGCTCATTATCACTGATCATTAGAGAAATGCAAATCAAATCCACAATGAGATACCATCTCACACCATTTAGAATGGTGATCATTAAAAAGTCAGGAAACAACAGATGCTGGAGAGGGTGTGGAGAAATAGGATCACTTTTCTACTGTTGGTGGGATTGTAAATTAGTTCAACCATTGTGGAAGACAATGTGGTGATATCTCAAGGATCTAAAACTAGAAATACCATTTTACCCAGCAATCACATTACTGGGTATATACCCAAAGCATTATGAATCATTCTACTATAAAGACACATACACATATATGTTTATTGCAGTGCTATTCACAATACCAAAGACTTGGAACCAACCCAAAAGCCCATCAATGATAGACTGGATAAAGAAAATATGGCTCATATACACCATGGAATACTATACAGCCATAAAAAAAGATGAGTTTATGCCTTTTGAAGGGACATGGATGAAGTTGATAATCATCATTCTCAGCAAACTAACACAGGAACAGAAAATCAAAAACCACATGTTCTCACTCACAAGTGGGAGTTGAACAATGAGAACACATGGACACAGAGAGGGGAACGTGACACACTGTAGCCTGTCAGGTGGTGCTGGGCAAGGGGAGGGATAGCATTAGGAGAAATACCTAATGTGGATGGCGGGTTGATGGGTGCAGTAATCCACCATTTTGTGCAGAATGTGCACAAAATGCAGAATGTAACAAACCTGCACGTTCTGCACATGTATCCCAGAACTTAAAGTATAATTAAAAAATAAAATAAAATAAAAATTAAAAAATGCAGTTGACAAATTAAGGAGAGACCGGAGCCAGTCTTCTCTATGAGGAGACTCAATAGTTGGACTTTCTCCACTCCATGAAGATGCAGGCAGGGCTGCAGGGTCCCGGGAGCTTCCATCTCCAACCATAAAGAGTAGGGAACCTGCTGTGAAGGCACAGTGTAGACATGTAATAGCTACTTGGTTTTGTTCTGAAATCCCAGGGGTTTTCCCACTCAGTGGGAAAGCTCCCATCATGTTTTCCAATCACCAGGTCCAATCTCTTCGTGACGAGCCATGACCAAGAGAACAGGATTGCTTGGCTGGAAGGGATCTTAGAAATCTCAGAGTTGTTGAGAGTTTGCTCTTTGGTGTCGATTTTCCTGGTTTCCAGTTCCATTTTTGCAACTGGGTGTAAGTCCTTGAACAAGTGATTTGGCTTCTCTGAACCTCACTTTCCACATATGTAAAAGAGGAATTATAACATAGACAGCGGATTTTGTGAGGATTAAGTGAGAGGATTAGATGCTTGTAACTTGGTACATTTTAAATACAGGATAAAGTACTTGCCTATTATTTTGTTTAATTCCTTCATTTTGTGGATACAGAGAAGATAATAGCAATAAATCTAAGTAATGTCTGGCTTAGCTCTTTACTTTATAAAAGAAAAACATAAGAATAATATACCTGTATTGGACATTTACTATAAATGGAGGTTCCAGCTTGCAGGACTGGAAGTTGATCTGGGTAAGTCAGTGAGTGAGTGGTGAATGAATGTGAAGGCCTAAGACAACACTGAACTTTACTATAGACTTTGTAAACACTGTAATCTAGGCTATACTAAATTTATTTTAATTTTTTTCCTTCCTCAAAAATGCATTATCTGTAGCTTACTGTAACTTTTTTACTTTATAAACTTCCTAATTTTTTTAACATTTTGACTCGTGTAATAGCATAGCTTAATACACAAACGCACTGTACATCTGTACAAATATATATTTTTAGTATCCTTATTCTTTAAACTTTTTCTATGTTTAGCTTTTTTGAACATTTAAACTTTTTTGTGAAAAGTTAAAACACAGACACACACACATTACCCTAAGCCTTCACAGGTTTAAATCATCAATATCACTGTCTTCAACTTCCACATTTTTGGCCCACAAGAAGGTCTTCAGGGGCAATAGCATGCATGGAGCTGTCATCTCCAGTGATAACAATGCCTTCTTCTGGAATACCTCCTGAGGGACCTGCCTGACAGTCAGCTTTTCTTTATTGGTAGGAGTACACTCTAAAATAATGATAGAAAGCATAGTAAGTAAATAAATAAAGCAGTAATACAGTCATTTATTATCATTATCAACTATCATGTATTGTACATAATTGTATTACTTATACTTTTATACAACTGATAGCACAGTAGGTTTGTTTATATCATCGTCGTTGCAAACACACGATTAATGCCTTGTGTTACATTACCATGGCTACAGATAGCATCATTAGGTAACAGGAATTTTTTAGCTCCATTTTAATCTTATGGGACCAAGGTTGTTGACTGAAACATTGTTATTCAGTGCATGAATTTACTTACAGAAATTGCCTTGTAAATAGTGTTAATTAGCCTATCAATACATAGATTATGAAAAGAAGCTTGTGAGCACAGTGCATGCTGGCAGAGTTTGGTGTCATATAACACCATCTCCCTTAAGAATCTTGTTTGCAAATATGTGTTTCTTGAACAGCTTGACTTCATTTAAGAGTGGATCCATATTTCTCCTTTGCCATTTCCCACTTAAAATTTTTTTAAAAAAATGTCTAGTTATACATTAGTTTATTTTCTATTACACACTTTCTTATGTAACTCTTACTGCATTCTAATGCTCTTTCTGACTATAAAAATGAGATACATCTCAGGGCAAGTTTGGGTAGTAGGATGTGTGGGATGTCAGTTCACAAAAGGCCAAAGGAATTTAAAGCATTACCTCATTATCTAAATGTGTCACTCTCTCTGTGTGTGTAAAGCAGTTGTTCATACAGAATCAAATTGATACTCTTGAAAATGTCATTTGATTATGTTAGTCACATGAAAAGCAGCAAGATTAGGGTTTTAACTAAAACAACAGACAGGTACTTTTTCTGGTGACATTTCTAGAGTTGTTTCCAGTTGACTCTCAAAATGACTTTACATGATCTTAGGTCTATTGCAAATAAATTTCAAAAAGTGAAGATCTGTATTAACACTTCTTATACATGGTTTTATCTATTTAAAATTATAATGCTTTGAAATAACTAAGAAGGTTTATGTAGAAATCTTACCACAAGTGTTAAAATAGTACATAATCATCTTTTACAAATTGACAGACATAAAGAATTTACAAAGAATTTACCCAAGCTGATAGATGAAATGGATTGTCCCAAAATAATAGTGAAATGCTATATTATTGTTTGGTTTCAAATCTGTCCTTATTCAGTAATTAGTAGAGAAATATTTGAAAAAACACTGAAGTTACTAAAGCTTCAACTTCCCAATCTATAAAAACACAATAATTAAAAAAAAAAACTTTATTATAAAATTATTGTGGCAAACACGATTATTTATGTAGAAATCTGTAGACTGGTATATTGAAAATTGTTTAAAATCATCAAATAGCATTAAAAACACCTTATGCACCAACCACATTTCTGTCACTGACAACTTATATGCTTTAAGTCTAAATGTTTAACATGCTAAAATGTTTCGTGATTATTTAGCCATATCCTGATCATACGTAGGCTATGCATAAGCACTAGATTATGTTAAGCTGATTTATTTGAGAGAGCTATCAGAATTCAATAATTATGCTACAGTCTGATTAAGGCAGAGTATTTCCCCTAAATAATTGAAAAACAACTCCATACATGACATATTCCTAGACTTTCATCATGGGATGCCAAAGCATAGTGTTAAACTAAATAACAAAGTGATAGCCTATTTAAAAAAAAAATGAGAGCATGCAGTGAAAATATACCTACCAAAGTAAATTATATGTTTATACAGGAATGTAAAGGAAAACAAAGGTTTTTAAAGGAAAAATGAACAGAATTCCATAATTGTTTTGAGGTAATTATCCTTGATTATAAGGATTAATAACAAGAATGTGGCAATCCAGGGTTAGACAAGCAGTTGCTGAGCAAATGTCCTTTTAGAAATACTGTTTGTGTAAGGTTGCAATGGCCTTTGTGTAAGGTTGTGGTTTTTGCATGATGTTCTGTGATAATTTTTGTTATCAGGCATTTATGCATGAGAACCCTCCCTTCATGACCTTTCCTGGCTCTTTTTTTTTTTTTTTTTTTTTAACTTTTATGTCTGTATAATAATGCACATATTAATGGCATATGTATGATACAGGCATAGAATGTGTAATAAATCAGGGTAATTGGGGCATCCATCACCTGAAGCATTTATATTTTCTTTATGTTAGAAACAGTCTAATTCCATAATTTTAACTAATTTAAAATATAGAATTAATTATTGTTAACTGTAGTCACCCTATTATGCTACCAATCATTAGATTTTATTCCTTCTATCTAACTGTATTTTTGTACCTACTAACTATACAATTTTCTACTCCCCTCTCCACTATCTTTGAGCCTCTGGTAATGATTATTCTGCTTTCCATTTCCATGGGTTTCATTTTTTTTTTAAGCTTCCATATATTAGTGAGAACATATGATATTTGCCTTTCTGTGCCTGGCTTATTTCATTTAATGTAATGTCTTCTATTTGTATCCAGGTAGTTGCAGATGACAGAATTTCCTTCTTTTTGATGCCTGAATAATATTCCATTATGTATATGTACCACATTTTCTTTACACATTCATGCATTACTGGACACTAAGTTTGGATTTATACTTTGGCTGTTGTGAACAGCCATGCTAAACTAAACATGGGAGTGCAGACAATCTCTTTGATATATTTTCTTTGCTTTTGAATATAGACCCAGTAGTGATTGGATCATATGTTAGTCCTATTTTTAGATTTTTGAGGAACCTCCAGGTTGTTCTACGTAGTGGCTGTACTAGTTTACATTCTCACCAAAAATGTACAATTGTTTTCCTTTTTTTACTGCTCATCAGCATTTTTATTGCCTATCTTTTGAATAAAACCCATTAAAACTGGTATGAGATGATATCTCATTATTGTTAATTTAGTTGTTTTTGACACAGTTTTTTTTCTCTGTTACCCAAGCTGGCGTGCAGTGTTGTGATTATGGTTCCCTGTAACCTCAAACTTTTGGGCTCAAATGAATCTCCCACCTCACCCTCCAAAGTCGCTAGGAATATTGGCATGCACCACCACACCTGATTAATTTTTTTATTTTTTATTTTTTTGAGACAGGGTCTTGCTATGTTGTCCTGGCTAGTCTCAAACTCTTGGTCTCAAGTGATCCTCCCAACTCAGCCTCCAAGAGTACTGGGATTACAGATGTTAACCATGGTGCCTAACCTCATTGTGGTTTTAATTTGCATTTCTATAATGATTAGTGATGCTGAGCATTTTATTATGTATAGATTGGCCATGTGTATGTGTTCTTTTGAAAAATGCCTATTCAGATCTGTTGCTCATTTTTAATTGGATTATTTGTTTTTCCCTGTTGAGTTGTTTGAGTTCTTTGTATATTCTCATTATTAATCTCTTGCTAGGTGGGTAGTTTTCAAATATTTTTCCCATTTTGTGGATTGCGCCTTTAGTTTATTGATTATTTCCTTTCCTGTAGAAGAAGCTTTTTCTCTTGTTGAGATTGCATTTGTCCATTTTTGCTTTTGTTGTCTGTGCTTTTGAGCTTCTACTCAAGAAACCTTTGCCATGAACAATGTCAAGTGTTTCCCCAATGATTTCTTCTAGTAGTTTCATAGTTTGAAATATTAGAATTAAATATTTAATCCATTTTGATTTTATTGTTATATATGGTGAAAGACAGAGATCTAGTTTTGTTCTTCTGCATATGAATATTCAGCTGTCCCAGCACCATTTACTGAAAAGTTTGTTATTTCTCTAATATATGTTTTTGACACTTTGTCAAAACGAGTTGACAATAAATATGTGAATTCATTTCTGGGTTCTGTATCCTGTTTCAGTGTTCCATCTGTCTGTTTTTATGGCAGTTTTATTTTTTTAACTGTAATTTTGTAGTATAATTTGAAGTCAGGCAATGTGAAACTTCCAGCCTTGTTCTTTTTGTTCAGGATTTTGTTGACTATTTTTTTTTTTTTAATGGTTTCATTTACATTTTAGAGAAAGGTTCTTTCTGCTTTGAGAAATGAGAGAAAATAGTACAGAGGACAGCAACTTGCAACTTGGATATCAGCCCAGCCACAGTGAAATAAAGCACCAGGCAAATTCCTGAAGCCCAGGATTCCAGGAATTTGCTCCTGGATGGTGTTTGTAGATTCACTCTTGCCAAGGTGGAAAACCCACATCCTTGAGAGGAATAGACCCAGTCACAGGATAATTCATCACCTGCTGATTAACATGGTCTTGGGCCTTGAATAAGCATTAGCAGTAGCCAGTCAGTGCTGGTCACAGCAGTTGGGTGAGCTCCAGTATTGTGCTAGTCTGCAAGACTTCAGGTGTATACCTGTGTAGTAACAGCTGTGGTGACCATGAGAGTGGCCACATCACAACTTTCTCAACTCCAGGGATCCCAGTGCAATGAGAGACTCTTTCTGTTTGTGGGAAAGAGAGAAAGGAGAGTAGGAGACTGCCGGGCAACTCAGCGAATTATGTCTTATCTTACTCATATGCACCAAGGCAGTGTATCTAGGAGGTTACAAGAGTCACAGTGTTTGGGGGCTCAGTTAGTTTCCTGGTGCTGAAACAACTGCAGTGACTGCAGGCTTAGGTCACAACACTCAATCACCTTTTAATTGGTGAAAAGCCCTCTCCAGAAGAATGAATGAAAGTAAGCCCAGACTTGGAAGATTGTAATAAATATGTAACACTTCAGTGGCCTGATATGCACGAGCATCCATAAGCACCAAGAACACCCAGGTAAACATGACTTCTTCAGATGGACTAAATAAAGCACCATGACTGTATTAGTCCACTTTCACATAGCTATAAAGATACTACCTTGGACTGGGCAATTTATTTTAAAAAATGTTTAATTGACTCACAGTTCTGCATGGCTAAGGAGGCCTCAGAAAATTGTGATCATAGCAGAAGCTGAAGAAGAAACTAGGAATTTCTTCACAAGTCAGCAGGAGGGAGAAAGTGCAGGGGAAACTGTCAATACCTTTAAAAGCATCGGTTTTTATGGAAACTCACTCACTATCATAGAACTATCACTGTCACAGTATAGGGGAAACTGTTCCCATGATCTAACCACCTCCCACCAGGCCTGTCCCTTGACACATAGGGATTACAATTCCCAGTGAGAGTTGGTGGTGAGAGCATAGAGACAAACCATATGGTTCTGCCCCAGCCCCTCCCAAATCTCATGTCCTTCTCACATTTCAAAAACAATCATGCCTTCTTAACAATCTCCAAAATCTCAAAAGAAGACATATGAATGGACAACAAACATATGAAAAAATGTTTAACATCACAAATGATTAAGGAAATGCAAATTAAAACCATAGTGTGACACCACCTTACTCCTACAAAAATGGCCATAATCAAAACATCAAAAAATAATAGATGTTGGTGAGGAGGCAGTGAAAACGGGACACTTTTACACTGCTGGTGGTAATGTAATCTAGTCTAACCACTATGAAAAACAGCATGGAGATTTCTTAAGAACTAAAAGTAGAACTACTACTTCATACAGATACCCACTACTGGGTGGGATGGAAGTCATTATACGAAAAAGATACTTGCACACACATGTTTATAGCAGCACAATTCACAACTGCAAAAACACGGAACATGGAACCAGCCCAAATGCCATCAATCGATGAATGGATAAACAAATTGTTAAAGTTACATATATACATACATATATATGTAATGCAAAGTCACATATATATACATATAAACAATACATATATGTAATGTAAAATTACATATGTGTAACTTTATATATGCAACATATATACACAATATATATACACACATACATATATACTTACATATATGTAACTTTACATGTATTTCATATATATATATATATATGTAAGCCAACAAAAGAAACACAATAATGGCATTCACAGTAACCTGGATGGAACTGGAGACCATATTCTAAGTGAAGTAATTCAGGAATGGAAAACCAAACATATGTTCTCACTCATAAGTGGGAACTAAGCTATGAGAATGCAAAGGCATATGAATTGTACAATGGACTTTGGGGATTTGGAGAAAAGGGTGTAAGGAAGGTGAGGGATAAAAGACTACAAATTGGGTACAGTGTAGACTCCTTGGGTTATGGGTGAACCAAAATCTCACAAATCACCACTAAGGATCTTACTCATGTAACCAAACATGACCTGCTCCCCAAAAACCTATGGACTATATATATATATATATATTTTTTAAGATACACATTTCAGTGTCAGTTCAAATAATCGGTTTACAATGGGAGAATAGTGTCACAGGAGCTAATTAAAAAGGTGATGGAGAGAATTATTATCCAAACTCTTTTCAAGGGGAGAAAGAAGAAGAGCAGAAGGCAATGAAGTATGACTTGTGAATCACATGTAATAAATCATGCCAGTAGCTAAATTTTGAAATATGAATCTGAAAAGTGTTAAGAAAAAAACATTTTCTTGAGAAATGAAATTACCATTTTGAATAAAAGAAAGTATTTTGTTCCACTGAAAAGAAAAAAATATGATCCTGTAAAACAGAAAAAAAGGAAATTAAAAATTAAAACCTCTGGTAATTTTACTAAGAGCAGTTTAATATTTCAAGAAAATCTTATCATTTTACATAGGAAACCCTTTTTTAGTTTTATGTTAGTGTATTTTAATATCAAATACTAATCTTTAGAAAGATTAATTTATAAAAATAATTCCCTTTTAACTATAGCCTACTTGATTACACATTATTTTTTTAAATTTACCCTTTACTAACCTCATCATGACTTACTCAGACCTTTGACAACATACTTAGACATTTTTTGCTTTGTCTTATATTTCCTCTTTCCTTAATTACCTATCATTTTAGTTTAGTACAAAAATTTACCTCTCAAGGTTATTTTTCTGAAAAACATACCTTTTTTTTCTAACCTTCCTTACCAAAAAAATCTTTAAGTTCAAAACCTTTTTCTCATCTGTCTTTCCTACTTACTGCTTGCTTTTTATTTTATTTCTATTTCCCTTCCTAAATGCGTGTTTTTAAACAACCTTTTAATAACCTCTGAGTTAGACAAAATTATTGTTTTTAAAATGAGGAATACATTTAAAATGCTTTTCTTATAATTTTTCTCATCAAAAATCCATTTTGCATTTTTGGTACACTTTATATACACACATATATTAATTTTTAGCAAAACCTAGGAAATAAGCAATTTTCAAATCTCTGTCACATCAGTGTTATAGAGGTGAGAACTATTTTATAATTTTTAGAAACCGTTTTCCCCATCACAGAATTATTCTTATATGTATTAATAAACCCAAATAAATTTAATCTTTCTATAAAACTTAGCAAGCCAAGAACAAGATTTATATTAATGCTCAGTAATTTATGTTTTCTCTGTCTTATATGAAAATGCTCCAAGAATTTACTTGGTGTTAATTATTTAATTTAAGATAACTTTATGATTTCAAATTGCATGACATGTTTGTTTTTAAATGTTTATCTAATGTATTTATTTTTAACTATTTTCCTAGATTACTTATGATAACTTAGATATCAGATGAAGCTTGTCATCATTTCAAATTATTCCTCTATGAATCTTTTTTATAGCCTGTGAACATCAGATGTTCACAGAAATAACAACTTTAATCTTAAATATATGGGTATTTTCACAATAACTCAGATGACATAGCTCTTTAAAAATTAAACCAACAATATTCACTTAGTCTTACTTATAAAAGAATTGCACAAAGATCATTCTGATTTAGACTGGGTTTGTAGTTTTATAACTTCTGTGTAAAAACTTGACACCATAAAACATCTAGTAGAGACAAACATAAAGCAATATCACCAATAAACCCAGGCAAACATGTATGCTGACCTTCTTAAAGATATTTATCTTAGCAACCATTATAAAACAAGCTTATTTATTATTTACTCAAGTCACTTAAACTAAAAGTCATTCAGACTATTTATAACTATATAGCTTACTTGAGCACTTATTTAAGCCAATCTGAAGCATTTCTTAAGAGCTTTCTGGCCAACTATGGTAGAATTTATCATGTAGACTCAAAATACAATATAATTCATATATGTAGGTATAAACAGACCCACCTAAACATGTGCACACACATAGATCTCATAGCTTTCATATTAAAATTTTAGACATGAAACAGTTACATACATTTGCCAGTTTATTTTTTAAAAAAAGAAAAAAACAAAAACAAACAAAAAAAACAACCACACAGTTGGATCCAAATTGTATTTTTGACAAAGTGAGACATGTTAACATTGGTCAAACTTTGCTTGCCCTAATGAATGTTAAAAACCAACATTTTGGGTAAATAGTTGGTTTTAAATAATCAATTTTAGACTTTTTTTCCTATTTTAAATGAGGTTCACAATATGTTTTGTAATGTGTATATTTTAGCTAGGACTTGCTAAATTGTACAAGAAAAGAAATTCAATCTGGCCTTGAAATAGTGACAAATCTATCTTCTGTTTGCAACTGATCTGCTTGACTAGTCAATGAGAGTAGGTAAGCATTTCAGCAGGTTCTTTTTTATTTTAACTTTTTGGCTTGTTTTACTTTTTGGTCCCCGAATGAGAGACAAGAAATTTTGATGTCAGATAGAGATACTTAATATTATTTTTCTCAGTTTAAGATTTTGACCTATTTGTTCTGAAAGCTTAAATATATAAACACAATTCTATGTCTTTCTTTTTTAGACAATAATGTTTTCATTAACTGTTCCATTACTTTAAATAGCTGTTAGTAAGGCAAACCTGTATTTATATTTTCAAAAGGTATCTAGGTTATTGGTTACTGTGAAGTTATTTTACTTTGTGAAGCCATAATTTGAAAGTCCTTTAAGATTTATTCATTTAACCATGGCTGGATTGTCTTAAGTGGTAGGTGTTCATCTCAACACCAGCAGAAAAGTCAGCAAATTTAAAGTAGGCAAAAAATAGAGAACTTAGAAGGTTCTACATACTTACTTTATAAATGTAGGCTTTTTTGTTTGTTTGCTTCAAGACTTTGAATAGTGAACATTTGAGCCCTGATTTTTTTCTTGACGTAATTTGCCCATCAGTTTAAAAACATGCATGAGAAGAGGCCATAATACAGCTGGCTGAATCTTCAGGTAACTTGACATGCCTTAAGATTTGAGAATCTCATTTGTTTTACATTAATCTCTTGAGAGTAAAAAAAATCTACAAATCCTGTCAAGGAACAACAGGAGATTGGACTGGTGTTTCTGGTTGTGGCAATACCCCTAGTGGCTTTCAATTAACCATCCTGAATCCACCATTTAGAATGGTTATTTTTGCTACTGGAGGATTTTCAGGAACAAGCAAGGGTAAAAAGCCAAATCACTTACAGATGTACATAAACAAACCAACATTGAAGTGTTCACAGAAATTTTAATGCAGGCACGCAGAATAAACAAAATATTAAAGTAGGCGTGCAGAAAGAACTAAAAGTAAACTTACCAGAAAAAAAAAATGCCTTATGTAAATTATCTAAGAAACTGGAATACCTAAACCAGAAGGACATTTGTCTTTATACTAGAAAGTACTTGCCAGTAAAAACAAAAGTATTTTATTATGCCAGGAGGAATCTGGAATTTTTTTTACTAAATGTAGCCTTATAACCAAAACAAATCCCAAATAAAACAAATAGGTCCTCTCTTGGCCTGAGAGAAGACTATACAGAGCAGAAAAGTTGAGCCATCAAAGTGGAGAGCTTTGGCCAGGCGTGGTGGCTCATGCCTGTAATCCCAGCACTTTGGGAAGCTGAGGTGGGTGGATCATGAGGTCAAGAGATGGAGACCATCCTGGCCAACATGGTGAAACCCGTCTTTACTAAAACTATAAAAATTAGCTGAGTGTGGTGGTGCGTGCCTATAGTTCAAGCTACTTGGGAGGCTGAGGCAGGAGGATCACTTGAACCTGGGATGCGGATGTTGCAGTGAGCTGAGATCAGGACGTTGCACTCCAGCTTGGACAACAGAGAGAGATTCCATTAAAAAAAAAAAAAAAAAAAAAAAAAGTTGGAGAGCTTTAAGGGTTCAAGAGAATATCAGTTCCAAGAATTTTTTTTTTTTTTTCTTTTTTTTTTTTGAGACGGAGTCTCACTCTGTCGCCCAGGCTGTGGTCCAGAGGTCGGATCTCAGGTCACTGCAAGCTCCGCCTCCCTGGTTCACGCCATTCTCCTACCTCAGCCTCCTGAGTAGCCGGGACTACAGGTGCCCGTGACCACACCCAGCTAATTTTTTGGTATTTTTAGTGGAGCTGGGGTTTCACCGTGTTGGCCAGGATGGTCTTGATCTCCTGACCTCATGATCCACCCTCCTTGGCCTCCCAAAGTGCTGGAATTACAGGTGTGAGCCACCACACCCGGCCACATTGTTTTGTTTGTTTGTTTGTTTGTTTGTTTAGATAGTGATTATTCTTCAAATCTCACTTTGGGCACTATTTATGTTGAACTAATAACAAGCAGAATTACCCTGAAAGAAAATAATATTTATTTGAGAACTAGGCATTGCAATGGGAATGCACACATAATCTACTATAACATGATAACATGTGTATTCTCATTGCAATGCCCTATTTTTAAATAAATATAACTTTCGGTTAGAGGGCCTCTGTTATTTAGGTTGGTGATAGGATAAACTAATAAATATCGTGGCTCACATGTATGTTACTATGAGTATTTAAAGAAAGAGTTTAGAACTCCCTTTGTTCTATGGGGTATAATTCAGGAAAACTGAGGGGTTACTATCTTCATTTCTACATGGAAGAGAAATTCTGTCTCAGAGCAAAGCAAAAAGGCTTCTTTCATTGCTTTTTTTTTTTTTTCTGAAATTCACAGAAGTAGAAAGTATTCAGCTTTATTTTGTTTCAGGGCTCTAAGTAATAACAAATATTCATGTAATTGTCACTTTGTAAAAGTGTGCATGCATTTGAAACATTACAGAATTAGAAGTAGATAAGATTACAGTTGGCCAGGCACCGTGGCTCACGCCTGTAATCCCAACACTTTGGGAGGCTGAGGCTGGCGTATCATGAGGTCAGGAGATCGACACCATCCTGGCTAACATAGTGAAACTCCGGCTGTACTAAAAACACAAAAAATTAGTCAGGCGTGGTGGTGGGCGCCTGTAGTCTCAGCTACTCGGAAGGCTGAGGCAGGAGAATGGCCTGAACTTGGGGGGCGGAGCTGGCAGAGAGCCTAGATCACTGGCACTGCACTCCAGCCTGGGCGACAGAGTGAGACTCTTCCGTCTCAAAAAGAAGAAAAAAAAAAAAAAGTCATTTCTAATATGAAATGCAATAATCTTTAGTAAATAATGCTAAAGAGTTCTAAAGAGTTTTATAAGGTGCATTTATATTTGTTTGTTTGCTTGTATGAGGAGGTTACTGATTTGTCATTCCTGCACTAAGCTGCTAATGTAACATATTTATTAAGATAGTTAATAAAGGTACAAATGCTGAACATTTCACAAAATCCTATGACAACATTTAGGTAGACATGATAAATATAAGGTTTACTTTGTCTTAATGTGTAAAATAAGCATTTATAAAAATGTATCCAACTAAGTTTGGTCTATTATTTCACTTCGAATGCATGTTTTCCTTCTTAAGTTTTATTTTTAGGATCTTATTAGTCTGGTTGAATGAGTTGAAAATATTTTCAGTTGTTAAATTAGTTTGAAATGTTTAAAAATATAATTACTTTATAAAATTCATGGTAGAACTTCTTTGTAAAATTCACCCAGAACAATCTGGGGATAGATATATTACTTCCACTATAATTTTAATTCATTTTTTTCTACTTGGCCTTAAACACATTTCAAGCTTTATTCTAATAAAATATCTCTTTTACGTATTTGTTTCTAAAATGGCTTTACTGCATTAAATAGGTTTTGGTTTGCAAAATTGACACTTTAGTTTGAAGAAATTATGGGATAAATTTTCTGTTTAATGTGGTATTTAAATTAAATTTTTGTTTTCTAAATCAAAAAGACATTGGTTAATTATATTTTATTGTTAATTTCAAATTGTATTGCATGGTTTCAATCTGTATTATGTTTGTAATTTAGAAGATGTTAAGATACATTATTTCTTGGTAGCCTTTTCCTTTTTTTTGTTCATTCATTTTTGTTAATGTCTTTTTTTTAAGTTTATCTGCTTTCTAAGTAAAAATTTAATTCACTAATTTTTGTGATTCAGAATCTGTATAATATAGATAATATATCTATATTGTGTTTTATTTTTATTGGCTATGATTTTCTTTTTATAATTTTCTCTGTCTTATTTGGGAGAAAATAATGTTAGGTAAAGTATTGTAAGGTTTGTTATAAATATATTCTTTATTCCATACTTATTCCTCTAACACAGAGATGGTGAAAAATTATTTAAGGAGCCAAATATTAATAGTAAATATTTTAGGCTTTTTGGACCGCATATAAGTCTCTGTCACATATTTTTATTTATTTTCTTCTTTACAACCTTTTAAAATAATAAATATTATTCTTACCTTGCCAGTCATTATTTACTAATAACCTTAATATTATTTCTATTTTTCCAGTGTTTACTTTAAAATGTAAAAATTTTTTAAAACACTTTTCTTCAAAAATCTATAACAAATTATTTTCACTTCACAACAATATATGAGGTTTTCCTGTTTTTATTTCCTTCCATTTCTCCCTCCACCTTCTCAAATTCCATTTGAGAGGGACTTATAGTACCAATTGTTGGAAATTATTTATTAAAGAATGTAATTTACATGGCAATGTGACTATTATCAGAACACTTATACAAAACTGCCTATATCATTCTAATAGCATCATTCTAATTACATTACTGGTATTAATGCATTTTATTTTTATATTATATAGATAATATTAGAGTCGACCTTCCATATCTGTGGGTTTAGCACCCACAGATTCAGCCAACCACAGATAAAAAATATTTGAAGTAATAAAAATGTACTGAACATATACAATTTTTTTCATTATTCTCAAAACAATGCAGTATAACAACTATGTGCATAGCACTTCATTGTATTTGTGGTTATAGGCAATATGGAGATGATTGATCATGTACAGGAGAATGTGTGTCAGTTATATGCAAATATACAGTATTTAATAAAAATAATTTTAGCATCCACAAATTTTGGCATACACAGGGAGTCCTGGAGCCAGTCACCCACAGACACCAAAAACAACTGTAGACAAATCTGATCACTTTGATTGCCATTGTATAAATGAGTAAAAATTATGCACAAAGAATTTACATGATTCACTTAATATCAAACAGCTAGCATTAGTTAGTGGAATCAGTCCACAAATACAACCTGACTGGCTTCAGAATACATGCCTTTAATAATGTAGACAGAAATGCAAGTATTTCCAGTTTTTCTGTTCATCACTGTCTATATCTTTGGTATTTCTTCATATTTAAACCATTTATCATATCTTTTTTTTTTTTTTTTTTTTTTTTTTTTTTTTGAGACAGAGTCTTGCTCTGCTGCCCAGGCTGGAATGCAGTGCCGCTATCTCGGCTCAGTGCAAGCTCTGCCTCCTAGGTTCACGCCATTCTCCTGCCTCTTCCTCCCGAGTAGCTGGTACTACAGGCGCCCGCCACCGCGCCCGGCTAATTTTTTGTATTTTTAGTAGAGACGAGATTTCACCGTGTTAGCCAGAATGGTTTCCATCCCCTGACCTCGTGATCAGCCTGTCTCAGCCTCTCAAAGTGTTGGGATTACAGGCATGTGTCATCGCGCCTGGCCTAAACCATTTTTCTTAATTTACTTAGAGATAATTTGTGGTAAATGGTTATATATATTAAAATCTTAGACTGTCATATTAAGTTACACTTGGCAAAGACTTCAAAATGCAAAATAAGTTTTTTTTTCCTCACATTATTGAAGTGATTGTTTCTGTATCTGCTAGCATGAATTGTTTCTGTTGAGAAGATTAATTTGATGTAATTCTCATTCCACTGCTGTAACTCTTGGGTTTACATGTTTATTTCCTTTTGTGTGAAAATGTTTTGCCACATTTCATTTCTGAAAACATTTTAGAATTTCTTTCACATCTTGTATCACCATGATATTGCTATTGTGGGCCTTTTTATTGAATACTCAACTAAGAATTTATTTTTGTATAAATTAATTTTAAAGATGTGAGGATTTTTTAATGCCTAAGTTCAAATTTATTTCATGCACTTTTATTATATGATTGCTTTCTTTCTTCCATTTCAAAATCCTAATTGCATTTTTTTGTTTTTGTTTTTACTTTGGTGGAATATTTAATTATTTCTTCTTTCTTCATTTCTTTCCCTAATTAATATATTTAAGATATTAATTATCTCTCTGAATAGAGATTTGGCAGCATTGCACTGGCTTCGTTTTACTCTTCTTACTGATAAAAAATAAAATACATAAACTTAAAAATTGATACAGACAAAAATAGAAATACGGAAATACATATTTAACCAGCATATTATCAAATGCAAATACTGTCCTAATTGTAAATATAAGATAAAAGTAAAACTCAGAAATTAGAGGCCATAGAAGTGATGGAGCCATAGCAAAAGTAAAAATATATATATTCTATCTGTAAAAATATTTTATTTTATTATTAGCTTCATTTTTATTTTTTCCTATTCTGAATTTTATCTTAGAATTCAGCCAGTTAGAAAATATTTCAATATTTGTCTGCGATAACAATATATATAAAATATTAAAAGTCGGAAAGGTTAATGCAAATGTAGCAGCAGTAAGAACACCTGAACTTTAAACTAATCCCAAATTCATGCTGGCACTCTATTTTTGGTCAACTATGTATATTTTAGCATTTTCATAATGAACATATTAGTGTTTAACTCTATAGAACAGTATTTGTGTTTCTTTGTTTCTCAACTGTCAAGGTATGCACCACAGATAGAATGATGGTCAAAAATTTTGAGTTACTTTGTTATAGAACATAAAATCCAGGCCAGGCAACATCAGTTAAAAAGTAACAGCATACAGAAGCTGCAGAGGTTCTTAGGAGGCTGACTTAAGGTAGTCTTGAACTAAGGGGAAGCCTGAGGTTTAACTAAGTTAAAAGAAATGTGAGAGAAATTTCAAGACAATTTCAAGAAGTAGAACGAAGACAGGAAAGAGCAATTGAGAACATGACACTTTCAGAGACTAAAAGTAATTCAGCGTTACTAAAATTTACAGGGAAGTTGGAAAGAGAGATGAGAAGGAATAAAATTTAGTAACTGAACAGTTCAGGGATAGCAATTTAAGTTAAACAAACAAAGTCAAATTTGCACCAAAGGCATAGGAAGAGTTTTAAGCAGGGGAATGGCAGAAGTAGTAAGATAAAAAAGAAATAAAAATTGGAATATAATAACCATAGTAAGCAAAATAGTATTTTTGATTATTAAAAGTCAAAATTATCCGGTTACAAAAATTATCAAACCAGGACACAATTTAGAAAATTGGATGAAGTAAAATATATTTATACATAAGATATAGTAATATGAAAAACAAAAAACAAAAGAGGGCACAAGAACTGATTTTAAAGTACGTATATTTGTATTAAGAGACAGTTATTGTTGGGAGGTAGAATGTTTTACTCTTTCACTAACATCATTTCTCCCTGTTGATTCTTATACATTTAGAAATCTTGAGAGCTGAGATAATGTCTCTCTGTACAAGTGCAGTATTGTTTATTTGCCATAAAGAGTAGTAGATTTTTTAAGCTCAGTATTACACACCGCCCATGCAGGCTTCAACTGACCCTCCATTTCACCTTGAGGACCTTCAGGGCAAAGAAAACTTGAACAAGTTTGATGACATTGCTAGTATAGGCTGTATGGTGGTTAATTACATTATTTGTCTCTGACCCAGAAATCTCATGTCTTCTGACAGCATCTATGGAACTGTAATGGGCTGACCCATTCATTACCTCATAAGTGAAGTAAAATCTGTCATCTTAAAATTATGTAATGTGTTTGATTTATTTTTGAGAGGGTAAATAAAATGTTTAGTATTCTAGAATCAGTATTTTAAATAAATAAAATAAATTACCAAAAAATATTTTGAAAACTATCTCAGACACCAAATAATTTTTGAGACTTCTTCCAAATTACTGAAATCTTATAAATAAATTCTACCCACTGAGGAAAATAAGATATTTTAAAAAGTGTGCCAATTTGTTGTATTAGACTAACAAAAATGTGCAGAGTAATAAACTACAATAAACTCTGAAGATCAGTCTTATCTGTGAACATCACTGGAGAAAGATACAATTATCAGGCAACAATAAGAATCATATAATAATGTATAGTAGAGTAGAGTACATGTGCTTTCAGCTATCAGTTTACCAAAATTCTAGCAACACTAAAGCAAATTCTCATGGTCTTAGTATCTGATTTTATTAGCAACATAACAGAGAAAATGCTGGATTGGGATATATGAATGCCAATTACTACTTACTGTTTCATGTATTTACTAGTTGAAACATCTTTTTCTAGACTTTGCTAAAAATGTATTAACTGACTGGCTTCTTGAAGTAGAGTCATTTACCTTATATTGATAGCACCTAGTATAATGTCAGGCATCTGGAAAATTATCAATAAACATTTAATATTAGCAATAAGTATCCTTTATGAAAGTCAATCATGGACCCTTTATTTCATTGGGTGCATTAGGCAGGCAGGCAGACATGGAAAGTGAAGGTAAGAGAAAAGATGTAAACATGACTTTCTCCTTTGCAAGAATAAGAAAAACACTTTGTGTTGTTTCTTTCAATATTTCAAGGCAAAAATTAGTGTTGGTTAAATGAGGTATATTCTTGATTGCCACTGTAAAAAATTGACACAACATTGATGGCTTCAAACAACCCAAATTTACTATTTTACTATTCTACATGTCAGAAGTCCAACATGAATCTTACTGGTTAAAATCAAGGTATCAACACAACTGTGTTTCTCCATGGAGACTCCAGGAAATACACTGTTTCCTTGGTTCTTCAAGTTGTTGGAAGAATTTCCTTGCTGTGGTTGGCTGTAGGACTGAAGTCCTTGTTGCCCTTCAAACCTGTAAACACTGAAACAAGTCATTATTACCTGTTATTTCTCCTTATTACCTCTTTGTATCCATCTCTGGATTCCTCTTTTATGATTTTGATCTTCCCTATTCCTCTCCGTTTTTATTTTTTATTTTTTCCAGTTTTTAAGACACATGTAATTAGATTGACCCAACAAATAATCAAGGATAATCTTCCTACTTTGAAATGTGGAACCTTAATTCCATCTTCAATGTCTTTGTTTTTCTTTTTTTGTCATGTAATGTAACATACTCACAGATTCTGGGGATTAGGACATGAACATGTGTAGGAGATTTCTTATGTCACTGCAACATTAATTAATAAATAGAACTACTAAAATGATTACCTTAACAAATTTATGTTTTTACATAATTTAACTTATATACTAGATCATATAATTCAGATTTATTTTCCAGAAAGTTTATATCTATTAGTAAAAGAACACATTGTAATCATAAATAAATAATAATTATAATAAAGTTTAAGCATATGTTCTATTGGAAAATTTTTAAAAATAATCATTTCTGATCCATACTAAATTTCTTAACAAGAGTTTTTTTTCTTAAATTTACGTCTGAATAAGTAAAATGAGTAAGAAATTTACTTTGCATTTCAAATAGAAATATATTGAGAGTTTTAACTAAAGACATGTGAAACCATAAATGTTGATAAGAACTCCCGAAAACTATTGCAACTAGCAAATTTTCAATAAAATTCATTGGCTATTTTCTGTATTTAAGTTTATAGATATATTATTCTTTATCTTTATGTGCTTCCCTTGGGTCATTTTGCATTTTTCTCATTTTATTAAAATTTTATCTTTTTTTTTTTTTTTTTTGTGATGGAGTCTTGCTCTGTCACCCAGGCTGGAGTGCGGTGGTGCAATCTCGGCTTAATGCAAGCTCCACCTCGCAGATTCACGCCATTCTCCTGCCTCAGCCTCCCGAGTAGCTGGGACTATAGGCATCTGCCACCACACCCGGCTAATTTTTTGTGTTATTAGTAGAGACGGGGTTTCACCATGTTACCCAGGGTAGTCTCGATCTCCTGACCTAGTGATCTGCCCGCCTCGGCCTCCCAAGATGCTGATATTACAGGTGTGAGTCACTATGCTGGCTCAATTTTATCTTAAATAGTCATTTTATTTTTAACAGGCTCCTGTACAATAGAAAAAAAAAATAATAATACCCCTTCCTCACCCATTGCTGGTGTCTTGTCTGAGATGCCTATAAAAAAAAGTAGAGAAAAGCATGCAAATTTATTTAATTAATTTTATGGGACACAGAATCTTTCATTAGGAAATGAAGACTCTAGGACCCAGAAAACAATTGCATTTTTGTAAGCAATTAGCAGAATCATGATTGGAGGGGGAAAGAGTATGATGTTATGCTAACAAAGTGGGAGGAAATTAGCGAGGTCTGTTTGTTCAGATACTTCTTGGCATCTGTGTGACATTCTTTCTTTCCAGGTATAGGGAAGACACCTGGACAGGTGTAAAAAACCTGTAAGATGAGATTAATTACGAATTAAGGGAGGGAGAAGGCCAGAGAGTGAGCTTCCTGAATTGTACGGCCTGCTTCAGGGAAGAATGGTGGGGAGAAGATGAGAGTGGCTTTCCTGCTTCTACTGTTTTCTCAAATTCTATGGTGTCATATTTTGTAGTAGCATTTCCTGTACTCAATGATTCCCCAATGTCATTTTAAACAAACGTCATTTTGGAAACAAAACTCCAGTAAATTATTTTCTGTATCTTCACAAGAATATTTTTAAGTTGGCAGAATAATTCTAGATTAAAAGAAGAGCTATTTGAACAATCTTCTGAATGGTTAGGTGCAGTTTTTGAATTCAAAGTTGTTTTTTTACACTAACAATTAGAAGGTAAAAATGAAAATTAACATCATTTGTATTCACAAAGTAGTTTTAAAAATATAAACAATATTCCTTAAATGGGATAATAATTTTGTCTAGCTGTAATAATTTAAATATTTACATTTCACATATAACAGAATTGTTTCAAGTATTAAAAATAAGAAAATACTTAAGACGTAGAGTACTTTTAAAACATAGTAAACAATTAATATCTGTTTAATAGATTTTTCTGTGCTAAACTTTTAGTAAAAACAGTATCAATGAATAAACCTGAAAATATGTTATTTATATGTTTAGAAAAAGTCAATCATTTAAAGATATTAATTCAATTCAGGAAAATTTATGAATAAAAAAAATTTCCATACAAAAATCCAAAACAGTTTTGAAAAAAAAAAAGGTAGAGAAAACTAAGACATAAAAAGAAGAGAAAATGAGTAGGGAGAATTAGAAATTGGCCTTTCCTAACATAAAAAGTTGAAATAAAACCAAATGCAACAACTTGGTTAAAATGTTTTTATTGAATTAACTCAGAGCCATTTTTTGTTTCTGGAAAATAAGTAATACCAGATGTAAACAAATACTTAAATGTATAGGCTATCTTAATTAGGCTGTCTTAATTTTATGTGACACAGAATCCTTCATTAGGATATGAAGACCCTAGGACCCAGAAAAAAATTATATTTTTGTAAGCAATTAGCAGAATCATGATTGAAGGGGAAAAGAGTAGGATGTTATGCTAACGAAGTGGGAGGAACTTAGCGAGGTCTGTGTGTGTGTGTGTGTAATGAGAAAAATATTGGGTTTCATATGGAAGTTAATTTAACATAATAAAATATACATTTCTGTAAAGATCACTGTCTATACTTAAGACAATAGGTTAAAGAGGGGGAAACACAGGTTTGGGAAACCAGTTAGTAGGTTATTGTGGTACCAAAAATGAATAGTTAACAAATTGTTTTCAAATTATTTATTGAGTCCAGTGCCATTATTCTAGGGTTCTCTGACTTGAGTGTTTCCATTAAAACTTTCTGGAATTTGGTATTGAATGAATGTAGAGTTTCCCGTATTATTTTTAAACTAATTCACTTCTGCCCGTGACTCATTAACCAATATTCTTTCAACAACATTCATTCAGGAAAAAAAAAAAAAAAAAAAAAAAAAGTTTTGGACATGGCCAGAAAAAGTAACTGAGGATAAAAATTGAATCTACAGGATTTTTTTTTTTTAAATAATAGCTTGGGACCTGATATGATTTGGTCTGTGTCCCCACCCAAATCTCATTTCGAATTATAATCCCCATATGTTGGGGGAGGGACCTGGTAGGAGGTGATTAGATGATGGGGGCGGTTTTCCCCATGCTATTTTCATGAAAGTGAGTTCTCATGAGATCTGATGGCTTAAAAGTATGACACTTCCCATTGCTCTCTCTGTCTCCTGTCACCATGTGAGATGTACCTTGCTTACTCTTCACCTTCTGTCATTATTGTAAGTTTCCTGAGGCCTCCCTGGCCATGCGGAACTGTGAGGCAATTAAACCTTTTCTCTTTATAATTTACCCAGTCTTTAGGTATGTCTTTCTAACAGTGTGAGAATGGACTAATACAGGGCATAATATTAATAATTGTGCCTATTTCTATTATTAACTAAAATAAAATGATATAGGTTACTGAATCTGCATATTGGCCCACATTGATACTTATTTTAAGATATTCTTTTCAGGGTATATATGAAGGAAAACTAATTACTCAAACTACTTATCCTTACTGTAATTGAATGAGTACTAATATTTACGGATTAAACAAATGCCATCAATTTGGGAAGTTCAACAAATCTTGCAGAACATGGTCTTTCTGAAAGCAATCAATATTTCGAAAACCAAATAAATGTATTAGCAATATCATAAATATACTTTCTGAAATAGAGAGGCCTACAACATAGTCTTATATTTATGTAGGATTCTTTAGTTAGAGGACATTATTATGAGAAAATTATGGATAACAGAAGCAAGATAGCAAGATCAGGATAAATTGGAGTAAGTGGAAAGTTCTTAAATCCTCAAAGTAAAACCAGAAACCTGCATATGAATACTTACATCAGCTTTGTTTTTAATAATCAAAAACTGGAGGTAACTAAAATGTTCAATAGCTCAATGGTATACAAATGTTGCTACATTCATACAATGGAATATTATTCACTAATTAAAAAAATAAACTATTAAGCTACAAAAAGACATAAAAAAACTTGAGAACATATTGCTAAGTGAGATATACCAGTCTGCAAAGGCTACATACTATATAATTTTAACTACATGACATTTTGGAAATGCCAAACTTTGGAGGCTACAAAATTATCAATATTTGTCAAGGGTTTGAGATGAGGAGGAGAGAGAAATACATGAGCATAATAGGCTTACTGGACAGTAAAACTATTCTGTGTGGTATTTTAATTGTAGGATCCATGATATTGTGCATTTGTTAAAATCTATTAAAATATACAAAATAAACAGTGAGCCTTTTCATAAAATATTATCTTAGTCAATTTTTTGCTGCTATGATAGAACACCACAGACACAGTAACTTACAATAAACAAAATTTATTGGCTCACACTTCTGGAAAATTGAAGTCCGATATCAAGGTGCCAGAATCCTGTGAGGCCCTTGTTGTTGTGCCATCACATGGCAGAATATGAGAGGACAACAAAGAGCAAGAGAGAGGTAAACTCACCCTTCTTTATAAGTGCGTCAATTGCACCCTTATTAGTCCTCATGGCTTAAATAACTCAACTCTTCCACCTCTTGATACTATTACAATGGCAATTAAATTTCAACATGAGACTTGGAGGAAACAGAGGTTCAAAGCTTATCAACTTTGGACTTAAATTAATAATAATAATTTAACAATCACACTTAAAAGGATGTTAATAGTAGCGAAAATTGTTGGGACACAGGTGGTATGGGAACTCTTTAGTAATTACTCAATTTTCTGCAAATTTAAAACGGTTCTTAAAAAATAAAGTATATTAGTTAAAAAATAAATGAATTATGGGTGGCTGAGGCGGGCAGGTAACCTGAGGTCAGTAGTTTGAGATCAGCCTGGTCAATATGGTGAAATCCTGTCTCTACTAAAAATACAAAAATTAGTTGGGCGTGGTGGTGCCTGTAGTCTCAGTTACTCAGGAGACAGGCAGGAGAATCAGTTGAACCTGGGATGGGGAGGTTGCAGTGAGCCTAGATCACCCCACTGCACTCCAGTCTGGGTGACAGCGTTAGACTCTGTCTCAACAATAACAACAACAACAATATTAATAATAATAATAACTGAAATAAAAATTTAAAAAATTATTTAAGGAGAAAATTGGTCACATAATATGGATATGTATTCAAGTGGAGAAAAGTAACATTTATGCACAGATGAGAAATTCAGAGGCAAGAATTTAAGTGGTCTATGTTCATTTTTTCTTTCATTGTGCAATGCAACTGAAAACACTTGACTGATTAATAAATAAGCACAGTTAGTGATTGATCAAATAATTATTTATGAGGAAATACTGTAATCACATGTTTTTTTTGTGTGTGTACACATGAGTGTGCTTCACTTTGTGTACAGTACAATAGAGGTTTAAATGTATATTAAACTGAGTATATTACAGATTCAATATTTACTATATTCTTAATTATTAATGTATATATGATAGTACAAAGTAGTTAAGTTTTTTCCCTCTGGCTTCTATAGCATTTAAGAAGTAGGCTTTTGTTGTGTGTTCTGTATCCTGCTTTTATACAAACTCACCTGTGTTAAGATCCAATAACCAAGATACAGCACAAATATACACACGGACACACACACAGACACATACACACACAGTATTTGAACTCTGGTAAATATTTTTTCAAAAAAAATTCTTTTTTATGTTAGTCTGCAAGTTTGTTACAAAAAGGGAAATTACTTTCTTTGTGACAATTTTTCCGTATCTAATGGTCACATATCTTATAGCAGTTTTCTTTCATGCTCAACCATTCTTACACATAAAAAATGTCTAACCCAGAGGATGAACAATTGTGTTGCTTAGGGATAGAGGCTCTTTATTGCTCCTATGTGTTTAATTATAGGTAGTGAAGACATAAACAATATGACAGGTTGTGAAGCCAAATGGATGGAAGAGAGAGAGAAAATATTTTCAGCTAGATTTTCTAATCCCCATGGTTGCAAGTAATGAGGGAACACATCATACTACCACCAGTCTCATTCACTTACACATACCTCTGAGCCAGGCTTTAGAATAGGTCTTTTCTTAACATATGAATAAAAAAATAAACAAAACGCCAAACCCTGTTTTTGAACAAATTTATTTTTCTGGCAGAGGAAAAAAACAGACATGAAATAAGTGTTGTATATGGAAATAAAGAGCCTTCATCCCTCAATTTCAATTCAGTCTACTCATCATCAGTGTGAAGAGTGACTCAGTGTAACATGGGTCCTTACTAACAGAGTTCTGCCATGAAAGAAGGGTCTAGGAATAAAGGTCAAGTCAACTGTAGTACAAAATTCCCACCTTTGTGAGTTATTAAGAGAAGACCCAGACATTTCCTCCCTAAATCTAGTTTCCCTCCAACACACTGTGTGGTAAATTTGCTGGGATTAGTTCCATTATATATTTCATCCTCATTTGTGGTATCCCCAAGAACCACCCCCAGACTCAGTCACACTTCATGGTCCAAGCTCTGTAATTCCTATTTTTCCTCTTGTCTTACCATCCTATTTCCTGACATCCTTACAGTGTTCCAAAGGAATTATTTTACATCCTGAGATCAAATTGTTTGACCTTTCCTTTCAAACTATTTTTCTGATGAAAATATGGATCTCTCCTGAGGACATGGCTTCCGCTGCTGGCCTGTCAGTAATATTTGCTTTTTGTTCCTACAGCTTCTCAAAAAAAATCTAGGATTGATTGATTGGTTGATTTATGATGGATTCTTGCTCTGTCACCCAGGTTTGAGTGCAGTGGTGTGATCTTAACTCACTGCAACCTCTGCCTCCGGGGTTCAAGTGATTCTTCTGCCTCAGCTTCCTGAGTAGCTGGGACTACAGGCATGTGCCACCATGCCTGTCTAATTTTTTGTGTTTTTGAGTAGAGACGGAGTTTCACCATGTTAGCCAGGGTGGTCTTGATCTCCTGACCTCATGATCTGCTTGCCTCAGCCTCCCAAAGATCTGGGATTACAGGTATGAGCCACCGTGCCTGGCCTTTTCTTAAATATTATTCCCAATTTCAGGGCACTCTTCCTCTCTCCTTCCTGAAGATCCTTAGGTTTTTGATATGGTTTGGTTCTGTGTTCCCACCTGACATGATTTATCCCCATCCAAATCTCACCTTGAATTGTAACTCCCACAATTCCATGTGTTGTGGGAGGAACCTGGTGGGAGGTGACTGAATTATGGGGGCGGGTCTTTCCTGCACTTTTCTCATGATAGTGAATAAGTCTCACAAGACCTGAAAGTTTTAAAAATGGGAATTTCCCTGCAGAAGCTCTCTCTTTCCTTGATATTATCCATGTAAGACGTGACTGGTTCCTCCTTGCCTTCCTCTGTTGTGAGGCCTCCCCAGCCATGTGGAATTGTAAGTCCATTAAAACTGTTTTTCTTTCCAGTTTCAGGTATGTCTTTATCAGCAGTGTGAAAACGGACTAATACACCACCCAGATCTCATCTTGAATTGTATTGCCCAATTGTTGAGTGATGGACCTGGTAGGAGTTGATTGGATCATGGCAGGGGTGGTTTCCTCCTTGCTATTCTCATGATATTGAGGGAGTTCTCACAAGATCTAATGGTTTAAAAGTGGCAGTTTTCCCTGCATGCTCTCTCTCTCTCTCCTGCTGCCTTGTGAAGAAGGCACTTACTTCTGCTTTTCCTACTGCCATGGCTGTAAGTTTCCTAAGGCCTCCCCAGCCATGTGGAACTGTGAGTCAATTAAACCTCTTTTCTTTATAAATTACCCAGTCTAAGGCAGTTCTTTATGGCAGTGTGAAAAGGACTAATACAGTTTGAATCTCATGTGTATTATTTTTTTTTCTCCCACTAGCCTTTATTGTTGCTGTCATCTACAACCCACTGATTTATTCTCCTCCACAGCTCAGTGATTTTAGAATATAGTATACTTGCCTCAATTCTCTGTAATTGCAATAAATATCTGGGTGATCCTTCGAACTTCTGGCACTGCAGATCCTTGAATTCCATTTCCCTAAAGTTCTGGTCTTTATCTCAGCCATAATCTATTTAGGATTTTTTCATTGTCTAGATCTTGTGGCACTAATTACTATATCACGTCCATGATCTCAGTTTCTTGAATCCTATGCTTTGACCACTAACTCTTCTAATTCACTTTCACCCTAAACCTAACAAAACTTCAAATCTCTTAAAACTTCCATTCCATTGATCCTACTAACTTTTATTTGTCCCTCTTCTACTTGATGTCTCTTATTTCTCATTCCTCTGTTTTAATTCCATGGCCATTAATTAACAGAACAGATATCCATCAAGTAATTAACATGTGCTTGCAGTATTTTAAGTCTTTCAGATTTATTAGCACACAAAGATGAAAGGATTCCTCTGCATTAATTCCTGAAACAATAGATGGAATACATTTGCTTCTATCAAACATCAGTCACTCCACTTCCTTCCCCTAATCTATTCAAGGGTATCATTTTTGCAATTCTTCTCTCTTCCTTCCATGTAATCAAATGTTCTCTCTCTGTTATATTTCCATTACTACATAGTTTCTCGTAAAGAAGCTATGTTTTGCTTACTTTATCAAATATAATACTATTTATTTGCTCATATGTGCAGAACAACTGCTTGAAATTATTGATAATTACCATCGTTTCTAGTTTCTCTCTTTCTTACAATTTGTTCAAATAAGTCCTTCTTACCTATGGCTCTACCAAAACTACTCTCATTTTTGTAGACAGAAAATAGGTGAAACTTAGTGATTCTTGCCCCCATATATTTATGTCTTTGTGTTTATCACTACTTTCTCCTGGTTTTTTTTGTTGTTGTTGTTGTTGTTGTTTTTGTTTTGTTTTGTTTTTGACTTCTTGAATTCATCACCTCTTTGCTTTTTCTCCTAACTTGCTGGTTGATATTACTCATCTCTTTTGCTGGATTCCCATTTGCTCCCCACATGTTTAATCTGTGAATTTCCTATGACTCTAGATTCAGGCAATTATCTATGTTTCTGTTAAAGCTGTTTGTCTTCAAAAAATTGAAATACAACTCTGTCTCTGGCAAAGAGAAATTTATTGTCTCATTTTTAGACATGGAAAGTATAGAGGTAGAGCTGGGTCTCATGAAGGACTGGATTATGGTATCCACCGTTGCCGTCACTCTTTCCTTCTCTCTGTCTCTGATCTCTGTGGGCTGGCTTACTCTATCGCTACATTTTATCCCAAACTCTAAGATTACTTTTTGTTTCGGACCTCTGTGCAAGATACCCATAATTTCTTCTCCTAAGATCTGTGTACAAATGCCTCAGATAGTCTTACAAGGACTCACAGAGTCCTATCTTGAACTGCAGCAGAAAATGGGTCACTTGGAAAACATGACTAAAAGAGTAAAGAAAAGTTTCATAAAGTAGGGGTTTCATTTTTGGAAAGTTAGAAACAATAAAGCAGTCGAGAAAAGGTTTAATAACAATTGTATGCAGTAAACAATATTAACTTTTATCTTTTTCATCAATACATTGTTTACATTGATTTCAAATGTGCTTCCTGAGTAATAATAATAATAATAATAGCTTATTTTACCCATGTCTTAAGCTCTGCTAAGTATTTTACAAGCATCTCATGTGATCTTAAAGAATTTCTAAAGTAGAGATACTACTATTATTCTCATTAGCACATGAAGAAATCCAGACAGCTTAAGGAATGTTTCAAAGGTACTTCTGGAGTTCAAAGGTAGACTGGCCGATTCCAAACTCATGTGTTATACATTAAACCTCACTGAGGATGTGCATCCTCTGATTCCTGTTCCTTGTTCATGGGAGCAAGTGTTTCCTGATCATTAAAGCATAGACTTTGATGTGAAACAGTCCTGGGATTTGACAGGAGTCTGATGATTCTTAACCATGATAACCTAGTCAAATTTTTTTTTTTAATTTATTTATTATTGTTGTACTTTAAGTTGTAGGGTACATGTGCATAACGTGCAGGTTTGTTACATATGTATACTTGTGCCATGTTGCTGTGCTGCACCCATCAACTCATCATTTACATCAGGTATAACTCCCAATGCAATCCCTCCCCCCTCCCCCCCCCCTCCCCATGATAGGCCCCTGTGTGTGATGTTCCCCTTCCTGAGTCCAAGTGATCTCATTGTTCGTTCCCACCTATGAGTGAGAACATGCGGTGTTTGGTTTTCTGTTCTTGTGATAGTTTGCTAAGAATGATGGTTTCCAGCTGCATCCATGTCCCTACAAAGGACACAAACTCATCCTTTTTGATGGCTGCATAGTATTCCATGGTGTATATGTGCCACATTTTCTTAATCCAATCTGTCACTGATGGACATTTGGGTTGATTCCAAGTCTTTGCTATTGTGAATAGTGCTGCAATAAACATACGTGTGCATGTGTCTTTATAGCAGCATAATTTATAATCCTTTGGGTATATACCCAGTAATGGGATGGCTGGGTCATAAGGTACATCTAGTTCTAGATCCTTGAGGAATCGCCATACTGTTTTCCATAATGGTTGAACTAGTTTACAATCCCACCAACAGTGTAAAAGTGTTCCTATTTCTCCACATCCTCTCCAGCACCTGTTGTTTCCTGACTTTTTAATGATCGCCATTCTAACTGGTGTGAGATGGTATCTCATTGTGGTTTTGATTTGCATTTCTCTGATGGCCAGTGATGATGAGCATTTTTTCATGTGTCTGTTGGCTGTATGAATGTCTTCTTTTGAGAAGTGTCTGTTCATATCAACCTAGTCAATTTTAAACCTGTTTTTGTACCTTATTTTTCAACAGGAGAATTGGGTTAGTGAATAATTGAAATTGGAGTAATAATAATATCTACATTGAATGAATTAAATAAAGTTATGAACTTGTAGGCTTTCTTGCCACATATAGTGTTCACTATTAACTATTATTATTGTGAACAGTAGGATGTCAGAGTCTCTTTCTTCAAAGCAGGTACATTTCACTTGTTTTTCTTAAAAATCAAAATTAATTTTTAATCTCAGTTATAGGAATGGGCAAATTTTATGGTAATTACAACTGAATTAACACAGGTTGATAAAGTAAGAAAGCTGAGAAAGCTGAAAGAATAAAACACTTGAATTTTTATATTTACTTATCAGAGAATTGGAGACCAGTTATTCCAAGTCAGTCATACTGCATTAAATACCTCAATTCTTCACCCACTTGGATCTGTTTCCCCTGCCCTTTGAGTAAGTGATAACATGGCTTTTCTTTCCATTTGACTTTGATTCAACCATATGACCTACATTGGACATTAAAATAAGATGGAAATAATGGCAGGCCATTTCTGAATTTTCACCTTCCCTTTTCTCTTTTATGCCTCTGCTGCTTCTATGAGAAAAACATGTCAGATCAAGTTCAGGTGACCCAGAAAGGGGAGGAAAAACACATTCAACAAATAACATCCAATTTCTGCAGAGTAAACAAGCATGGTTAAGATCAATACACCTTCCAGCTAATCTCCATCTCCTGTAGTTAATATTCATCTTATCCACAGATATATGACAATAAATTATACTTACTTTAAGCAACTAGTTTTGGGATGGCTTGTTGTGAGTCAGTTTTTAAGATAAATAGCACGGGCTAAAGCTTTACCTTTTTAAGATATTTTTATGTGTGTGTGTGTGTGTATATATATATATATACACACACATATATATATACACACACATAATTATTGTATGATTAAATTAATACACACATATTTCTAAAATAAATATGTAGTAATATGTGAAATATAGGGATGTTTATGTTTACACATAAAGAGAAACAGATTTTATATATACATAATAGATGAAACTAGCCATGTTGATATATATATAATATATTTTATATAACAATATGCATTAATGTTTGTATGGTATATATTATTTTATATTTACATAATATAACAATATATATTAATATACTATACTATATATGTACACTATTATATATACTATATCTCACCATGGCTAATTAGTTTCTTATTCTACTACATAAAGGAACATCAAAAGAGGGATGTACCCCACAGTTTACAACTTTGGTTGGCTTTCTAATTAAAGAGCTTTTTTTTTTATTTTCTTTGTAAACTTTTCTAATTAAACATTTTTTCCTAGGTTGCATTGCAAATCTTTGCGATAGACATTATATCCAATTTATCAATAGTCATAATAACTCCATTATTAAAAAGTATCTCCTTTATATTCAACCCTATCAACAATTTAATAAAAATAATGTATTAAACCTTTGATCTAGAAATTCATTACACAGAAAATTTGGTTTAAATGTTTTAACAATATTTTCAGGATCATTCTATTAAAGCTTTAAAAACCCTTTCATTCTCTACACGCTTTAGTATGACTGAACTAAGCAATCACATGAAAAAGGTTCATACAAGTTCGAGGCCACCTTTATCCCTTTTTTGTGTGGGAGGATGAGTTGATTTGATTAATTCAGTACATTTATAAATCAGTGATGAGGGAGTGAATTATAGATTGATGATCATGTGTTTAAGCAGAACCCATTTTATTTAATTTTTTCCTCAATTTGTACTGACTAATTATGTGTGAAGAGTTTTATTCTTTTATTCCAAAGCCTTGTCAACATGTGGAATGACAGCACAGAGGAAGACAGCAGTTCTTATTAATTGTTCTGAGCACTGAAGACTCTTTTGTGCATATTTGGGATGTGAAATTACTTGATTCTCATTGTCTCTATTTGAACAAATTTAGACAACAAATCAAAAGTATATAAACAAACCACAGAAAAAAATCCTAATGTTTCTATATATTTCTCATTAATCCAGTGAGATTGAAACTCTAAAATAAATATACCAGTGAGTCCTTTTCTATAGTTATTAGACAACGGACTAGAAAGTTTTTTTTTCAAGTTTTTTTGTTCATATAAACATAGTGACTTAAATGCAAAAGTGTGTTTTGTAAATAAGATCTAGTTAACTTGATATTCTGTAAATACTTTCAATGATTTAGACATTTAGACAAAGACATAGATATTTATATGCATAGTTAATGCCTCATGATGTGATGAATTTTAGCCTCCTCCAACTGTATTTTCTGATTATTAATTTTTAATTGAAAAGTCTTCTAAAATTCAAACCACCAAAATTATTCAATGGCTAATTTTTAAAATGAAATTGCAGTGAGTGAAATAGTATATGTAGAAAAAGTATGTACATATAATGCATATTTTCAATCAAGTATTGAAATTATATAGTAAATATGATATGAAATAACTAAATCTTAATTTAAAACTACTATAATTTCCCAGACATCAGTGTATTAAATAAAAGCTACTCTGAAACTCATTTTTGATTGAAATAGTTTCTCCAATATTCATATATAACAGTAAATCTATGAATTTTTAAGAGTTTAACGTGTACTCAAGTATTATATATGTCATATTCTACTATATTTGCTTCATTTTATCCCTTGCTAGCTGCTTAATGCTGGGTATAGTTTTGTGTCATTCTCATTCCTCTGTCTTCTTAGTATGAGTTTACTTAAGTGTTTGGTCACTATTTCTATTTTTCACAGTAATTTTATCATTGAAGCTCTTGCTTTCTTAGCAATTGAACTATTGTTGTCAAATCCAGGCTGATGTCAGATCTAATCTTAGCATTCTGAGTAACAGCTCTCCACTTGACACAACTATTTATCCATGACTCTTAACCTATTCCAGCTGGATGTACTCTTATATTGAATAGATAAAAACTAATCTATTTAATAGGAAATAAGTTGTTTGAAATTTCATTTATGACCTAGCATTACAGATAAAATTGTATATGCTAATCTCTATTCGTATATACTTTCTTTTTAAAGAAACTAAATATTTAAAGCTTGTGCGCCACATTATATCCTGTAAAATTTGGTTAGTGAATGTTTTGGAAATTATTTACTTTCTTCTGTGTTACCTTTATGTATTTTAATAATCATATGTATTCGTCCATGCATTTTAAAATAATACTTATGAAAAATACTATTCTCGCTAATATCTTTGGGTATATAATTTTGAGTTTTGATTGTCATAACAAAAACCTGAATATTTGAAAGTTATTCATCCTTTTTTTTTTTTTTTTTTTTTTTTTTGATTCGCTACACCCAGGCTGGAGTGCAGTGGCCGGATCTTTTGCAAAGGTTCACGCCATTCACCTGCCTCAGCCTTTATATGCCACCTCGCCTGGCTAGTTTTTTGCTAATGCTTCGGGGTTTTTTAGCCAGGAAGCTCATCAATCCACCCGTCTATAGTGCTGGGAGGCTTAAAACCATTCATCCTTTTTAAAAATTCTTATTGTTTTCCTTGGGATTATTCTTATTGTTTTCCTTGGGATTATTTTACATACAAGTGGACATAAAACTTAGCTAAAAATGATTCAATCGGTATTGGAATTTACAGACTCATGTCAGCAATTAAGGATGGAGTTCTCAGGTGTTTTGAGGTGGTATTAATGGCAAAGCCTTGACATCTTTGCATCTTTCTTCTTTCCCTTCAGCTTTGAACTGCATCTTTATGGGTGCAAGACAATAATATACAAGTTCAGGACTATAAGGTAAATCATCTAAGTTTAGAAGAAAAAAAAAATTCCCAATCAGAAAGTAGGTGACATAGGGGTCATCACTTGCTGACTTGTTTACTTACATCACATTGGATCTGTCTCTGGGTGATGTAGCTAGGAATATGCTGATTGACTATCCTAAGATGACTCATTGCTAAAGCTCTGAAAGTGGAAAATCACAAGCCCATGAGGCAGAGAGGTTGAATAGTACCAAATTCTATAAGTTACTATTATTACTCTTAGAGTTAATAATAATTAACTGTAGCTAAAACCTTCTAAGTGTTTCACTATCAGCTTAGTGCTGGACACTAAAAATATATCCTCAATTCCATCCTATAAATAAATTTTATGACATAGATGATATGAGTAAAAAGAATTTCTCTAGAGATTACTGTCACTGTGTTACTCAACATAACCTGTATAAGATTTATATAAGACATTTCTTTCAGATTTAGGTGCTGTAAGGCTGCATTTTTCTTCTGAGGTATAAAATGTATTATTTTTCCTGACAAACAGTAAAAATCTTTTAACTGACTAAATTTTATATTGCGAGGAACTCAAGACCAAATTTGGTACTAAACATTAATAACCATGTAGAACCTTAGTGCTTATATATTAATTTTATAATTTTCCTCTAGTTTTAATCATCAATTAAAATGACATTTTCCTGTTTGTAGACATCTTGGCTTGGATAGCAATGGCAATATTTCCTTTATTCTCCTGAAATGATAAAAGAAAAAAAAAATCAAGGGCAACAAATAATACCCCATAGGGCCCGCACTTTCAATATCACTAGGAGACAGAGAACACGATAACTCTAGATAATATTTAAATAAGAAAAATGGGAAAAGAAATATCAACTGAAGACCCACCATAATCTCATGTCTACTCTAAGATTGTGGGTAAAGAGAGCTTGAAAGGAGAGACGTGAAGAGACTCCATGACCAAGAATATCCAGCAGCAGAGGACTAAGAGGAGGCACACTACATCATCCTTAGAAAGAGAAAGTGAAATAATAAGAATAAATTTAACACGGGTCAAGCCTTAGAAATTCTTACACTTCATTATGAAGTAAAAGCTTAAAAATGGGTGGAATTATGTGGCAGTTTGGAAAAGTGATGCTTCTTGGAAAGAACCAGATGCAGAAGAGACGGCACACTTCGGAGATGATGTCATGAAAGAAATAAAGAAAATAGAGGGGAAATGTATGTATCCTACTGAAGTAAGTATCCTACAGTTGATGAAAGAGAATAGCACCACCAATTTATTTTCTCTCTTCTCTCAATCATAAAAGAAAATAGGCAGAAGACAGCAGAAATAACAGAAGAAGGAATTCACAAAGTAGGAGACCTGGCCACTAAGAAAGAGTAGAACAGGGCAGACATCACAAAATTTCTATATAAAGTTAGATATGGCAAAACACAAATTTTCTGCTAATAGATAGTTTCAATAATACACAAACTATACAACTGAAAAAAAAATCAACATTGCAAACAGAAACTTAACATCAAAACAAAATAAAAAATATGAAATATTACCTTGAATCAAATACAAAACATAAGAGAAATAAAAAATGATTAAAGAAAATAAAAATTCACTAAAATCATGAAATAAATATATGTAAAAGATAAAATAATATCATATATAAAGACACTATCAGAAAATGCCCTTGAGATAATAGATTTGAATGAGCCTTTATTAAAGCATATTGAATCAAGGCAGGAAAACCATCAAGAGAATAAATCTGAGATGTTTAAAATATTTTAAAGGACTAGAATAAAAGTGATTGAGATGGAAGAAAGACAAATGAAGTGGAACTTTTGCATTATTATTTTTCCTGAAGAAGAAAATTAAATTATTGTGCTGAAACTACTATTTCAAATTATAAACTAGAAAACTTTCCAGACATAAAGTTAGACCAGATACTTCCACACTATCTTTATTATTTAAGTGGAGTTACACAACTTCTAACCAATGGATCACGCATGGAGACACTTTATCAAAATTTGTGAATCAATTACTTAAAATATTTGTAAATTTCCTTACTTCTTCTTCACCAATGAGCCTGGAAACCCATTTAGATAGACATGTAGACAGATCAATGTTGTTTGGAATATCAAATCATTACATGGAGGACAGTTAATAGAAGATTTGTTTGGACTTACTTTGAACTTTGAGAGAGAGAAATAAACCCTATTTTGATATAACACTGAAATATTGTGGTTCTTGTTATGGTAGCCCAAACTAAGCTATTATGCCTGATGCAATTAGTCACAGTAAAATTATGAAACCAAAATATTATTTTGTGAAGTATTGTATGTAAATAATAAATTATAAAATAATATAAAACTCTAACACTGATGAACTCTGTTCTGTTATATCAGAATGCCTTTGGCTAAAGCCCAGGAATTGCTATTTATAAAATGTTCTCCAAGTATACAGCCATGGCTAAAGGCCTCTACTTGATTGAAATGGATTCTGTACATAATTATGAGAATGTTTCCATGAAAATGTGTTTCAAAAACAAAATATGCAGAAAATTTATCATTATAAAAATCATTATTTTTCCTCTCTAGAAGATAATTTATTATTTCAATGTGATTCCATATCATCATGCATGATTTGCACCTGTTGATGTTTTGCAAAATTCTTCATTTCTAAGATGATTGCTTTGTGTAGTTTGCATTTCTTCTATTTTAATTTGCATCATCCTCTAAAAAACTACTTGTTTTCTGAACTAGAGTTCTCATTAAAGTTTTGAGGGCTGATTGCAGCTGATGTGCACTGTATAATCATAAAGCTTAGTCACATAGCTTGGAACAAGTATGGCATCTAGTCTTTCTTAGAAAGTAATTAGGTAAAATTTAACATCTTATGACCAGCATCACTTTCTCTGAAAAAAATAAAAAGTTTGCTCCACCTGTCCTCAATTTTATTTTGTATCACATTTCAGCTTTTTTTTTAATCCTTATCATGATTCTTTTTTCTGTTTTTTCATTTTCATTTATTTTGACTCAGCACCCTCAATAACTTTGGTATTTTTTTTCTTTTTTTTTTTTTAACATTTCCCTCTAGAACAATACTTTTAATGGCTTATGATCAGAAATATGCGCATATCATTCCTCATCACATTCTCTCTCACATCCATATGAAAGATAATAGATATAGGTACAGATATATCTCACTGATATTATCATTTTTCTGTATATAATCTCCCTGTGAAATAACTATGAATAATGTTATTTTTTAGCTATCATCCCATTCCACATAAGATCTAGTTGTTCCTTTAGAAAAGATCTCTTGTTAATCCATTTATAGACAGAAAAGCAGTTATCTCCAATGAGTTTTGTATTTTGACAAGCAATTAAAAAAGTTAGCTATTTTGCTCTATAGAGGGAGTATTTATAAATGACTGAGTGGGTATGGGAATGTTGAGGACCTGGACAGACTACTAAAGTGTAGTAAAGAAGGAATTATTCCCAAGAGTAATTCACATCTGATGTCATCCAACATACAAATCCAGGTCGTTAATAAAATTTTCTCAATGTATTCTTAACAATATATCAAATTAGAAATTTCACCTGTTAAGTTGTTAATGTTCTGAAGATGTCCTGTGACAGTTAAAAACTAGCCATTCTTCAAGGTTTTATTGGTAGGTCAATAAAACCTTGAAAAATTGTATTGATTACTTATGTCCCCACATGATACAATAGACTCTCAACCCTCAGTCCATCATAATGTGATCTAAGTTGGAACTAGAGCCATTGTAGATGTAATCAGTCGGGTTAAAATAAAATTATTCTGAATTAGGGTGGGCTTTTAATCTGATATGATTGGTATCCTTATAAGGACAGGCGGAGAAATACCAAGACGGCGAGACACAGGGAGTATACCATGTGATGACGCAGGCTGAGATTAGAGTTATGCCTCTGCAAACCAAGGAATGCCACGGGTTTTCACAACAGACAGTAAGAAATCAGAAACACATTCTCCTATAGAGCCTTCAGATAGGGCACTGCCATGCTGACACCTTGATTTTTGAACTTCTTGCTTTCAGAACTATGAGAAAATAAATTTTTGTTGTTTCAGCCACACATTGTGTGGTACTTTGTTATAGGAGCCCTAGAAACTAATAGACTAGCTAACAATAATATTGCAGCTAGATTGAGCCACATCTTCCTTGGAGTTTATTGGGATGCAGACCCTTAAAATATCAATAAGCCCCTATATATTACAGTTTGCCTTATTTGGTTTTCTACTTTTGTTTCAGGAATATCATTAGAATTTGTTGGTAATATATAATACCTGACTTTACCTCCATAACCATCAATATTGAAAAATAAAACTGCAGTTTTGAAAACTCAGCCAATGGGTATCAATGTAGTTGTTGAGGCAACGCCCATTATGTTTTCTTGAACCTTTTTTCTTCTTGGCCAATGCTCATTTCACCTGTCATTACATATTTTGAATAACATTCATGGAAAGTATCATTAAGTCTGTCATAGTTAAAACTAAAGAACAATGTTAGATAGTTAATTGACCATGAAATATTCAAGAAAACATGGACTTTACAAAAACCCACACCAAACAATAACCTGAAAAACAATCCTCTTGCATGTAGTTTCAAGTAATAACAGACTAACCTGGATCATGATTTTAACTTTAATGTGGCTATGCTGAAAATGTCACTTCTACTTATATTAGTATATGCTTAAATATCTGTGAAATGTTATAAATGTGTATCAACAAAAAAAAAAAAACCAAAAAACAAAAAACTAAAATTTGCTACAAAGAAGTTTATAACATATGCAGTTATAAATTATTTGACATCTTGATTAAAAGTGCAAGTAAACCACGACAGAATAGCCAACTGGTAGTCAAAATATTTTCTCAATGTGAGAGGAATAAAAAAAAATTGCATTGTCTGTTTGATTTTATTGAAACAGTCACCTTCAGATCTCTTAATTTTAAGTTGTTTGAGGTCATTAGTTTGTATTTCCTAGAAATGTTCAGAATTATGAGTTTTCTTATAACAAATATAAAGAAGTTTAGATAATTTATTTTAGATGTCAGAAAAATTCTTTTTGGAGTCTTCTCACCCCTGTTATTTTCTTCATGATTATGGCAGTTAGCTGTGCGCTCCGCTAGCTACCCTGCTGTGGTGTTAATCAGAGGAGAGAAGCCCCTGCTGGGAGTTGTGGTAATTACACTGGGATAGTTCATCTCTTTTTGAACTCTCTCTAGGTTTTCATTTTTCCTAACAGCAACAATGATACCAATTAAAAATGGATGTTAATTACAAAAGTTTAAAATATTCTCTTTACAAGTTAATGTAATCTTTTCTACCAATGAAATAGATACATTTTTCTATTTCTGTAGCTCTTTTGTCTAGCTCTCTGACATTTAAAAAAAAAAAAAAAGTTTCAGTATAACTATGTTTATAAATGATAAATACATGGTCCTTTATCCAGGGACATATTTTTCATTCTCATTTAGGCATATTTTGGACCCTAAAGCCATTTTGGTTATTAATAAATATACCTCCTATTAAACTTTATGGCTTATAAAATTGGCATCCTGCATACAGAAAGAGTGGAGTGTTTACTGAAGCTTTGAAAACCAATCTTTATTTATAGAGAGTTACTAAACATCAACTAGCTGATGTTTTCCAAGAATGACAAGTGCAAATACGATTTGATGTTAATGCATGTATACATCCATTGAGGTATTTCACCTAAACCTCTTTTTTATTGAAATTAAAATCATAAAGTACATGGTATTGCAAATAAATGTGAAAAATATTTATTAATAAAACTGTGTCTCCAAAAATAATAAAATCAGCTGAAAAATCACAAATATATTAGTAACATATGTTGGTCATAGATAATGGAGAAAATGGGTAGTAAAATTGTGCCTAGAGGATGTGAATAGGAACATTATAAGAAAATCTTGTGCATTTTATATGCTTAATTTAAATGTAAAGCAGTAATTCTAAAATTGGAACTACAATTTTTATTAGTTGTGTTCCCATTTAAATTTCATATTTTACTTTGCATAGAAAGTATTAAAATATCCAGGAAACATTCTCTAAAAGAATAAACACTTGTGACTTATAAGCACCAGATAAAATTCTAGCAATTATTCCATGAAATCTAGGACAAAGAAGCTAATTGAGTGTATTATTATAAAATTCTAGGGGGAGAAACAACAAGTTAAGCAGTGCTGTCAAAGGTTTAGAATATCTCTACCCTTTTTAGGATTAATCTCTCTGGAAGCACAAGATCTGAAGCAAACCATGAAAGAAGCAATCATATTTTAAGTGCTAATGCATCGAAAGAGATTGTCATTTCTCTAATAACCATAGCATCTTTAAATATTAGACGATGACAAAAGTGAGAGTTTTAAATTTAGTCCTCCATCAAATTCTTCTAAAATGCACTTATGTATTTTAAATATAATAGGTTAAAATACGACTATATTGTTTAGAAATAATCTTATTTTATACATTCTATATATTGTAATGGCATAAATAAATAATGCCAAGTGTGGTATAATTTCTTAGAAATTTTTGACAGCCACATCTATTTAACTCTATGATGCTCTTTTGTTGATTCTTAGATTCTGTAGTTTTTGAAATTCAGAACACATAATTCAGGTTTTGAATGCTTATTCAGATATACTTAACACTGGATGAGTCCTTGTCAATTTTTTTAGTCCTTGTCTCAAAAATGAACTAGTTGGGAAGGTCTGATCTCTCAATGTCCTACTAGATTACCAAAAATATCTTTGACAACCATAACTTTGATGGGGCAACTGAGAATCCCAACTGGGTATAGTCTGAAGATCCCAAATACTATAATATTATGTTGTACTGGAGATGCAGTACAACAATGTGGCTTTCAGGAAGGTGCTCTTTTTTATTTTTATTACTTTTTAGAAAAATGATTGTTCTCTGCTGCCAAGGCTGGAGTGCAGTGGTGGTATCATAGCTCACTGCAGCCTCAAACTCCCGTGTTCAAGCTATCCTTCTGCTTCATACTCCTGAGTAGCTAGGCCTACAGGCACAGGCCACCACATCGGCTAATTTTTAATTTTTTTTGTAGAGATTGGGTCTCACTGTGTTGCCCAAGCTGATCTCAAACTGCTGGCCTCAAGTGATCCCCCTGCTCAGCCTTCCAAAGTGCTAGGACTACAGATGTGAGCTTTTAGGAAGTTAGTTGAGTCATAATTTATCATCTAATATGTTATGGAAATTAAATGATATGGCCAGGTGTGGTGGTTCATGCCTGTAGTTCCAGCCACTTGGAAGGCTGAGGTGAGCAAATCCCTTGAGCCTGGGAGGTGGAGGTTGTATTGAGCTGATATCGCACTACTGCACTAGAGCCTGGGCAACAGAGTGAGACCCTGTCTCAAAAAAAGAAATAATATAGGGTCAGGCAAGGTGACTCATGCTTGTAATTGCAGCACTTTGGGAAGTTGAGGTGGGCAGATCGCCTGAGGTCGGGAGTTTAAGACCAGTCTGGCTAACACGGCAAAACTCTGTCTCTACTAAAAATAAAATAAAAAATAAAATAAAAATTAAAAAATAAGCAGGGTGGGGTGGCACATGCCTCTAATCTCAGCTACTCAGGAGACTGAAGCATGGCAATCACTTGAACCCTGGGGGCGGAGTTTGCAGTGAGCCTATATTGTACCACTGCACTCAAGCCTGGGTGACAGAGCAAGACCTTATCTCAAAAATGATGATAATGATAATAATAATAATAATAATATTGTTATTATTATTTTAAAGAAAAAAACTAAAATGATATAATTTAATTTAGGAATATAAATACATTTGTGTAATATATAACAACATTTAGGAGCCCTATAGATGCTTGTCATCCTGACTTTACTAAATGTTTTAGTGTTTGATATCCTCATGGGAAATTGGAAGGTTCTGTGAACAACAAAAGAAATCAATTATATGATTTCATTGAAAAATACTTTGGAGAAATTATTTGGTAATCTGTGAAGCAAACCCATATAGCAAGTTATGACAGAATTTGTAAGGTTTGCAATATACGGCAAGCTTTCCTATAGTACCTTTTGACTAATTGCATGTATAATTTCTAATCAGCTGTTATTTTCAAAATTCCAGTAATCAAAATCATACCACTTTGTGAAAGTGAAATTATATTTATGAATTGTATCGTTACACATTAATCGGTAATATATAATTACAAATCTATTTTCTATAAATTGGTAAACAAATGTATACTCCAAATATTGATGAAGCTGCTCAATGTCCATTCTGCTCATATTAATAAGACACGTCAAAGCATTTTCCCTGCAGATACCATAATGGATAGGCAAATTTTTGCTAGAGAAAAGTTCCATTAAATGTGTATCATGAGTAATATGTGTTATAAATCCTGGAACCTTTCCAGGAGTTTCTATGGTTGATCTTCATTGTTTCGAGATTCTATATGTACGAAATAGTGGATCTTCATTATTCAGAGATTCTTTATTTACGAAATGAACAGCTTTTTAAGTTTATTTGTTCTCAAAATGAACACTCTGAAACTTTTGTAGTCATTTTCAGATACACACAGAAAGGTGAAAAACTTTTGAATTCTCCAACACACACACTCCCAGCTGAGGTCAAACAAGGAGACGCTCCACTTTCATGTATTGTCTCCTATCTTGAAAACAGCATAAGAGCTCTTATACTGCAAACTCCTTAAGTGTTCTTTTCGTAGCCGTATTTTTAGCATTTTGGGGGGTTTTTTGGGGTTTTTTTTTTGGTGATTTTATAGTTTAAAATGGCCTCCAAACATAGTGCTGAAGTACTATCTAGTGCCAAAGCACAAGCAAACTAATTTACCTTGTAGAAACAAATATGCATTAGATAAGCTTTGTTCAGACATGAGTTATAGTACTATTGGCTATGAGTTTAATGTTAATCAGCAATATATATCAAATAAGGTGACCTTATAGAGAAACACATATAAACAAGGTTATGTATTGATAAGTTGACCAAAATGTGACCAGAGAAACCTAATCCTGCATTTTTTCCTAGGAGCAATAGTTTGGTATTAATTTAATGCTCTTTAAGACTGTATAAAATATAAATACTGACTGTAGTAATAATTGATTGCATTTTTCTATCTGGATTATTTTTCATTCACGGAATGATACTAGATAATTTTCTGGTATAAAAATGCATTAATTCTATGTATTGTGCTTCTTAGTGTGCCCAGAATTCGTGGGTTCTTGGTCTCACTGACTTCAAATGAAGCCACGAACCCTCGCGGTGAGTGTTAGAGTTCTTAAAGATGGTGTCCAGAGTTTGTTCCCTCTGATGTTTGAATGTGTCCAGAGTTTCTTCCTTCTGTTGGGTTGGTGGTCTTACTGACTTCAGGAGTGAAGTTGCAGACCTTCGCCATGTGTGTTACAGTTCATAAAGGCGCCACATCAGTTGTTGTTTGTTCCTCCCCCTGGGTTCGTGTTGTGGCTGGCTTCGTGTTGTGGCTGGCTTCAGGGGTGAAGCCACAGACCTTTGTGGTGAGTGTTACAGCTCATAAAGGTGGTGTGAACTCAAAGAGTGAGCAGCAGCAAGATTTACTGCAAATAGTGAAACAACAAAGCTTCCAAAACATGCAAGGGTACCTCACCACGTTGTTGCTGCTGGCTAGGGTGGCCTGCTTTTATTACCTTATTTGGCCCCACCCACATCCTGCTGATTGGTTCATTTTACAGAGAGCTGATTGGTCCATTTTACAGAGTGCTGATTGGCCCATTTTACAGAGCGCTGATTGGTGCGTTTATAAACCTTTAGCTAGACAGAACATTCTCCAAGTCCCCACCCAAAGGGGAAGCTGAGGCGGCTTCACCTCTCATTAGTGTTTACTCAAATGAGTTGAAAATATATGTATGTAACTAGTCTCTGATAAAACAGACTTTAAACCATCAAAGATTAAAAGAGACAAAGAAGGCCATTACATAATGGTAAAGGGATCAATACAACAGGAAGAGCTAACTATCCTAAATATATATGCACCCAATACAGGAGCACCCAGATTCATCAAGCAAGTCCTTAGAGACTTACAAAGAGACTTAGACTCCCATACAATAATAATGGGAGAATTCAACACTCCACTATCAACATTAGACAGATCAACGAGACAGAAAGTTAACAAGGATATCCAGGAATTGAACTCATCTCTGCAGCAAGCACACCTAATAGACATCTATAGAACTCTCCACCCCAAATCAACAGAATATACATTATTCTCAGCACCACATCGCACTTACTCCAAAATTGACCACGTAATTGGAAGTAAAGCACTCCTCAGCAAATGTACAAGAACAGAAATTATAACAAACTGTCTCTCAGATCACACTGCAATCAAACTAGAACTCAGGATTAAGAAACTCAATCAAAACCGCTCAACTACATGGAAACTGAACAACCTGCTCCTGAATGACTACTGGGTACATAACGAAATGAAGGCAGAAATAAAGATGTTCTTTGAAACCAATGAGAACAAAGATACAACGTACCAGAATCTCTGGGACACATTTAAAGCAGTGTGTAGAGGGAAATTTATAGCACTAAATGCCCACAAGAGAAAGCAGGAAAGATCTAAAATTGACACTCTAACATCGCAATTAAAAGAACTAGAGAAGCAAGAGCAAACACATCCGAAAGCTAGCAGAAGGCAAGAAATAACTAAGATCAGAGCAGAACTGAAGGAGATAGAGACACAAAAAACCCTCCAAAAAATCAATGAATCCAGGAGTTGGTTTTTTGAAAAGATCAACAAAATTGACAGACCGCTAGCAAGACTAATACAGAAGAAAAGAGAGAAGAATCAAATTGACGCAATAAAAAATGATAAAGGGGATATCACCACCGACCCCACAGAAATACAAACTACCATCAGAGAATACTATAAACACCTCTATGCAAATAAACTGGAAAATCTAGAAGAAATGGATAATTTCCTGGACACTTACACTCTTCCAAGACTAAACCAGGAAGAAGTTGAATCCCTGAATAGACCAATAGCAGGCTCTGAAATTGAGGCAATAATTAATAGCCTACCAACCAAAAAAAGTCCAGGACCAGATGGATTCACAGCCGAATTCTACCAGAGGTACAAGGAGGAGCTAGTACCATCCCTTCTGAAACTATTCCAATCAATAGAAAAAGAGGGAATCCTCCCTAACTCATTTTATGAGGCCAACATCATCCTGATACCAAAGCCTGGCAGAGACACAACTAAAAAAGAGAGAATTTTAGACCAATATCCCTGATGAACATCGATGCAAAAATCCTCAATAAAATACTGGCAAACCGGATTCAGCAACACATCAAAAAGCTTATCCACCATGATCAAGTGGGCTTCATCCCTGGGATGCAAGGCTGGTTCAACATTCGCTAATCAATAAACATAATCCAGCATATAAACAGAACCAAAGACAAGAACCACATGATTATCTCAATAGATGCAGAAAAGGCCTTCAATAAAATTCAACAGCCCTTCATGCTAAAAACGCTCAATAAATTCGGTATTGATGGAACGTACCTCAAAATAATAAGAGCTATTTATGACAAACCCACAGCCAATATCATACTGAATGGGCAAAAACTGGAAAAATTCCCTTTGAAAACTGGCACAAGACAGGGATGCCCTCTCTCACCACTCCTATTCAACATAGTGTTGGAAGTTCTGGCTAGGGCAATCAGGCAAGAGAAAGAAATCAAGGGTATTCACTTAGGAAAAGAAGAAGTCAAATTGTCCCTGTTTGCAGGTGACATGATTGTATATTTAGAAAACCCCATTGTCTCAGCCCAAAATCTCCTTAAGCTGATAAGCAACTTCAGCAAAGTCTCAGGATACAAAATTAATGTGCAAAAATCACAAGCATTCTTACACACCAGTAACAGACAAACAGAGAGCCAAATCATGAATGAACTTCCATTCACGATAGCTTCAAAGAGAATAAAATACCTAGGAATCCAACTTACAAGGGATGTAAAGGACCTCTTCAAGGAGAACTACAAACCACTGCTCAGTGAAATAAAAGAGGACACAAACAAATGGAAGAACATACCATGCTCATGGATAGGAAGAATCAATATCGTGAAAATGGCCATACTGCCCAAGGTTATTTATAGATTCAATGCCATCCCCATCAAGCTACCAATGAGTTTCTTCACAGAATTGGAAAAAACTGCTTTAAAGTTCATATGGAACCAAAAAAGACCCCGCATCTCCAAGACAATCCTAAGTCAAAAGAACAAAGCTGGAGGCATCACGCTACCTGACTTCAAACTATACTACAAGGCTCCAGTAACTAAAACAGCATGGTACTGGTACCAAAACAGAGATATAGACCAATGGAACAGAAACGAGTCCTCAGAAATAATACCACACATCTACAGCCATCTGATCTTTGACAAACCTGAGAGAAACAAGAAATGGGGAAAGGATTCCCTATTTAATAAATGGTGCTGGGAAAATTGGCTAGCCATAAGTAGAAAGCTGAATCTGGATCCTTTCCTTACTCCTTATACGAAAATTAATTCAAGATGGATTAGAGACTTAAATGTTAGACCTAATACCATAAAAATCCTAGAGGAAAACCTAGGTAGTACCATTCAGGACATAGGCATGGGCAAAGACTTCATGTCTAAAACACCAAAAGCAAAGGCAACAAAAGCCAAAATTGACAAATGGGATCTAATTAAACTAAAGAGCTTCTGCACAGCAAAAGAAATTACCATCAGAGTGAACAGGCAACCTACAGAATGGGATAAAATTTTTGCAATCTACTCATCTGACAAAGGGCTAATATCCAGAACCTACAAAGAACTCAAACAAATTTACAAGAAAAAAACAAACAACCCCATCAAGAAGTGGGCAAGGGATATGAACAGACATTTCTCAAAAGAAGACATTCATACAGCCAACAGACACATGAAAAAATGCTCATCATCACTGGCCATCAGAGAAATGCAAATCAAAACCACAATGAGATACCATCTCACACCAGTTAGAATGGCAATCATTAAAAAGTCAGGAAACAACAGGTGCTGGAGAGGATGTGGAGAAATAGGAACACTTTTACACTGTTGGTGGGATTGTAAACTAGTTCAACCATTATGAAAAACAGTATGGCGATTCCTCAAGGATCTAGAACTAGATGTACCATATGACCCAGCCATCCCATTACTGGGTATATACCCAAAGGATTCTAAATCATGCTGCTATAAAGACACATGCACACGTATGTTTATTGTGGCACTATTCACAATAGCAAAGACTTGGAATCAACCCAAATGTCCATCAGTGACAGACTGGATTAAGAAAATGTGGCCATATACACCATGGAATACTATGCAGCCATCAAAAAGGATGAGTTTGTGTCCTTTGTAGGGACATGGATGCAGCTGGAAACCATCATTCTTAGCAAACTATCACAAGAACAGAAAACCAAACACTGCATGTTCTCACTCATAGGTGGGAACTGAACAATGAGATCACTTGGACTCGGGAAGGGGAACATCACACACCGGGTCCTATCATGGGGAGCGGGGAGGGGGGAGGGATTGCATTGGGAGTTATACCTGATGTAAATGATGAGTTGATGGGTGCTGATGAGTTGATGACTGCAGCACAGCAACATGGCACAAGTATACATATGTAACAAACCTACACATTATGCACATGTACCCTAGAACTCAAAGTATAATAAAAAAAAAAAGAAAATATATGTATGTACACACAAAACATGCACATGAATGCTATATCAGTGTTTTTTATAATTGCCAAAGCTTGGAACATGCCAATATGTCCCTCAATAGTGAATGAATTACCAAACTATGGTACATTCGTACAGTTTTTTACCAATGTAATGAAATAAGCTTTCCAGATGCAATGGCTCATGCTTGTAATCCCTACACTTTGGGAGGCCAAGGCAGAAGAATTGCTTGAGCCCAGGAGTTTGAGACCAACCTGGGCAACATAGTGAGACACTGTCTCTACAAAACATAAAAAAAAAAAAAAAAAAAAATTAAAAATAAACATAGCTGGGTATGGTGGCTGGAACCGGTGACTGGGAAGACTATGGTGGGACAATGTCTTGAGCCCAGGAGGTCGAGTTTGCAGTGAGCTATGATCATGCCATTACATTGCAGTCTGTGATACAAAGTGAAACACTACTTCAAAGAAAAGAAAGGAAGAGAGAGAGAGAAATAAAGAAAAAGAAAGAAAAAAAAGAAAGAAAGAGAGAAAAGAAAGAGAATGAAAGAAGCTATCAAGCTATCAAAAGATATAGAGGACCTTAAATAAATGTCGTTAAGTGAACGATGTCAATTTGAAAATGTTAGATACTGTGATTCTAACTACATGATATTCTGGAAAAGAAAAAAAAAAAAAAACTAAGGAAAGGGTAAAAAGATCAGTAGTTGCCTGGGATTATAGGGGAAAGAAGGGTGAACAGATGAAGCAGAAAGACTTTTAAGACAGTAAAATTATTCTGTATGACACTGTCAAGGCAGACACATGTCATTATACTTCTGTCAAACCCACAGAATGTACAATACCAACAGTGACTCTTAATGTAAACTATGCTTTATTTAAAAATAATGTATCAACATTGGTTCATCAATCATAACTGTACCACAGTAACTAGACATGTTAATAATAGCAGTAACTGAGGGTACTGGTTAGAAGTTCTTACTTTCTGTTCAATTTTTCCATAAAACCAAAACTTATAAAAAAATAGCCTACTAGTTATTTAAAATTTGACTAGTTAAGCTTCTTAAATTCATGTCAAATAAATTAAGTTTACCCCGTTTAGCAGAAAGAAAATAGGTAATTTAGATAAATAAGAATTCATAAGAAACAAACTTTGAGGAACTCTGAGATGACACCCAAAACTGTATACACAATTGTCCCAATATTCACAGGTACAAAAACTGTACTTCGTATAGCCAATAAAGCTGCCTTTTGCCATTGAATGCTATAACAAATGTCAACCCTGGTACTATCTCTGCAAACTTCAAGTTGGTGCTACGGTCACTACCTAAAAATAGGTGTTACTTCTAGGACTTCTTTTTTTGTGTGTGTTATTACCTCCTGACTGAAAGTTTATGGCCTTCTAAGACAATCAATTGTGACACAGTTTGGTGCCTGTATCCTCGCCTTTAAGGGAATTTTGCCTCCAACAAAGATGTTTAAGAGGAGAATTGTCCATGCAAAATGGGGTTCAGATTCTGAAAAACCAAAATAAATTGCAATAAGATAATGTATTAATAGAAGAGATGGTATTAAGATATTGGAAAAACCACTTTATCCAATATAAAAAATAGTAATTATTGACCAAGCAAAAAATTGTCATGCTTTGGAAAACTCAGATCCAAGTCAGGATTTGACACAAATTTATTTTTTTAGATGACACCTTAAGGCCTGATTGATGCTTAGGAGATTACTATTTTACTAATACAGATCTGGACAATTTCCTGTTTTACCCTCTATTTTCACAAGCAAGCTACTTCAAAGATTATTCCATCAGTGCTAGACTGCATCCAACTGCAGCTCCTATTTAGGTATACTGCAATTGCTCTTATGTCACCAATGCCTTCTCCATTTTTTTATATCTTTTTTTTTTTTTTTTTCCATAGCCTCGCTCTGTAGCCCAGGCTAGAGTGCACTGGCATGATCTTGACTCCCTGCAAGCTCCCGCTCCCAGGTTCCCACCATTATCCTGCCTCAGCCTCCCGAGTAACTAGGACCACAGGCGCCCGCCACCACGCCCAGCTAATTTTTTTGTATTTTTAGTAGAGATGGAGTTTCACCTTGTTAGCCAGGATGGTCTCCATCTCTTGACCTCGTGATCCGCCTGCCTCAACCTCCCAATTTTTTCTATCTTAAATTTTATTTCAGCTTCTAACAAAACTGCAGCTACTTACTGAGGCAGCACTCCTTTCGTGGGGGCAATGGCTGCGGGGAGTCTGTCCCTTTCAGACCCCTGACCAGGGGATGGATGAATAAAGTACACTGACACACAGATATTCTGCTTGGCCAGCCCAGCTGAGGGTCCGAGACCACTCACAGACTCCAAGGAGAGTCCTGTAAAGAATGGCAGCCGCGGGCCGGGCGCGGTGGCTCAAGCCTGTAATCCCAGCACTTTGGGAGGCCGAGACGGGCGGATCACGAGGTCAGGAGATCGAGACCATCCTGGCTAACACGGTGAAACCCCGTCTCTACTAAAAAATACAAAAAACTAGCCGGGCGTGGTGGCGGGCGCCTGTAGTCCCAACTACTCGGGAGGCTGAGGCAGGAGAATGGCGTGAACCCGGGAGGCGGAGCTTGCAGTGAGCTGAGATCCGGCCACTGCACTCCAGCCTGGGCGGCAGAGCGAGACTCCGTCTCAAAAAAAAAAAAAAAAGAATGGCAGCCGCGGCCCTGAGCAGCTCGCACTCCAGCCATTTATTTAGTATAGAATTAACAACAGAAGCTTTGAGTAAACACACTTGTGGATAATTAACATGGTTAAGACAGTAGTTCTATGAATGAATAAAGTTCAGCTACTGAGGTCTAAAATAAATACCATTAGGCGGGCAATTTTCCTGGTCGACCTCCTCCGGAGGAGGCCATCTGGCTTAAAGGTTAGTTAATGAGGTGGGGTAAACAGACTTAACTGCGGAAGCCTGTATTGTCCCTAGTATTTACCCTATGACCTAATGCTCTAAGGTAAGAACGGGTTGCCTTCAGCCTGTTCAATTATTACAAGCTATGTAACCTTTCGGCCTTCCAAAAACGTTTGTGAGTATTCCCTATAACTTTTCTTAATATTTCCCCTTTAATATTTCTGCCACCATCCTGAATGAATCCCAACAACTTACAATGTTGAGGATTTCTGCTTTGAAACTCTCTACCTCTTTTGTTCCGTGAAACTATTACCTCTCTATTTTTACCAGTTACTTTGGCTGTTCCTTAGCAATTTAAGAACCTCTAAACCCTAGATGATCATGAAGCTTTTTAAAATCTGTATCCAAACCTCTATGTGAACTCATCCAAACCCATTGCTTCAAAGACTAGTTGTATACCCCTGATTCTCTGTATCCCACCTTGCTGAGGTACAGACCTAAATTTTGGCAGTGTGTATAGAAGTATCCACTACTATGCACTATTCCTCCTTAGTTAACACATTCTTCAGGTTAAATCTACTTTTCCACCTAAACTTATTTTCTAAATTAAAGACATTGCTACCTGTGGGATACGTTAAAACATGGACATTGCCCTAAAATTTGCATTTTCATTTGCTCATCGCAGCCAACCTATTTCCCAGTTCTATACATTCTACCCCTAAATAGTATGACATCACCCTCTTTTTAAAACTCCCAATGTTTTAGTTAGACCCTATTTTTTACACCAAAACAATTGCATTTTAATACGTTCCTCGTTTGCACTCCTCAGCAGCTTCTCTCACAAATAGTGACTCAGCTATTTGTATTTCTCTGCACATGCCATCTCTTTTATAATTCAGTAGCAAGTAGAGAAGTAGGGTGATGGATAATAAAGCTATATGACTGGAATTAGATGAATTTGAGGATGAATACTGCTTCTCCATATTATTATTATTATTTTTTTATATTTTATTTTATTTTATTTTATTTTAGAGACGGAGTCTCACTCTGTTACCCAGGCTGGAGTGCAGAGACGGATCTCGGCTCACTGCAAGCTCCGCCTGCTGGGTTTAGGCTATTCTCCTGCCTCAGCCTCCCGAGTAGCTAGGACTACAGGCACCCACCACCTCGCCCGGCTAGTTTTTTTGTATTTTTTGGTAGAGATGGGGTTTCACCGTGTTAGCCTTAATTGGGACAAGATTATTTCCCTCTTCTTTAGTTTCCTAATTTGTAAAATGGGCATACATATCTAATGAGATTATGATGTGTTATAAACAAAGAGTTTGGTACACACTGTTCATTAAGTTGATTTTTGTCTGGGCCCTTCACCGACCTCTTATAAGCCACTCTTTTACTCATTCAATTATGAATTCATGAGTACCTACTGTGTGTCAGACTTCACTAAAAATGGGAGGTCTGCATATTTCCATATTTCCTTTGATTATCTTTCTACTTTTGACACATCCGATTCAAATGTTTTTGCCATGTTATCTGTCTGAAAGCCTATATTTGAAGACTTATTGAGGAATGTTGCATACATTTTCTCCCTCCCAAGTTTAAGAAAAGTTATTCAGATTAGCTTTAGTGCAGCTTGTATATATATTTATTATGATATTCATTACTTAATTTCAATTCCTTTATTTATTATTATTAGATAATGAACTCTTGGAGTACAGAGCCCATATCTCATCATTTATTTAGCTACCCACCAAAAATAGCACATAATAAACAATTTAAAAAGAAAATATTCTCTCAGGTATTTTAATTCATATACTTACATTTCTCTAAACATATTTTAGAAAGCTATTAAAGCCATTTTAAAAATATTGTAGATAACTTAAAAAATCATTCTTAAAATTTCTTTCAGCAGAAAAGGCATTTCCATGGAAAAATTAAATTGCAACATAGTACTCATTGTGTATTTGACTAATTAAGAGTTCAGATAATAAATTCCTTAAGAGTTCAGGGTAGAGAAGCATCAGTGTGGGTTACTCCATTTAAGTGAAATTTCCATGGAGAGATAAACTTTAATGAAAGGAGAGAAAAGTCAAAGGCTTTCCAGGTGGTAGGAATGAAGTAAGTCATGGAGCAGAGCCAGGAATCTGTGGCATATTTTATGGGGAAAATACTAGATCAACTTTTGAAAGTAAATAATTCACTTACTGTAAAGAGTAAGTGAAGTAAAGAAGTAGTGAGTGATACATTTGGAGATATACAGACTGGCTTATGAGGAGTTTGAAGGCCAGTACTTCAGCGGGGGTCCATGATTTAGGTAGCAGAGTCATGACACTTGATTCAGGAGGTGGAAGGAGGTACACAGCATTGTGTTACAACACTCAGCTGGGCTGTGAGTTACTTGAGGATTTACCTTATAGGTTTCTACATATCTAGATAAATCAGTCAATAGCCTATTGTGATCTTCTTACTATAAAATAATAAGGACCCAATGTAGATTTTTGGTATATTCTTTAGTCTTCTTGTGAATTAATTTCTTATTCATGCCAAAGTGATTGCAGTATCTTCAGATAAAATACAAGACATTTCAATGAAATGCATATACCTTCTATAATTATATTCTATTTGATTTACTTCCAAAAGATTCCTGAAATGTAGTGAATTAAATTTATATAAATTCTAGAGAATTTAAATAATTGTTTTATGTAAATAAAATTTGTATTCATCATTCATTAAATATTTAAATTATTATTTTACTGTAGAAGAGAGAAAAATGAGTGAAATAATTTCTGCTTTTGCAATGTTTACAATCTATCAGCAAGGTAGTCAAATTTGTTACTCTAGTATCAAAAGTAATGAGTGGAGAATATTATAAGGGTTTATTAAAAACAAGTCTCATGAGAGTATAATTTTGGAAGAAATAATCCAAGAAAGTGCTTCTGAAAGGGTTTCATGTAGGCTTTGTTCTGAAGTAAGTATAAGATTTTGAGTCATACAGATGGCACTGAGGGTAAGAGTGTCAAATAAATAGAGGAAACACGTGCGTGTTTGGAAATTGACAGGGAGTCCACTGTGGTCCAAATAAAGGATGAAAGGAGAAGTGTCCTGATAAGCAAAGAAGGTAGAGTTGACTATGGTCAAGTCAGTGGGGTATTTGTCTGTGTGTGTATGTGAATTTGTATGTGTGCTTGAGGAGCCAGAATTTAAGTATCTTTCTATTGAATTTTAATGTTATTTTGGAGGGAATAGGGATTCATGGAGGTAGAAGAAGAACAAAACAAGACTATTAGTGATGTGCCAGGCCAAGATCACAAGCATAGCAAGGAGTTTGGACTCTGATGTTTATTGATTTTTTTTTTTTTTTTTGCTTGACCAAACTTATTTCAGGCCTTTGAAAATCCTCTGTGCATTTCCTTGTAAAATTCAGTTTTATTAAAAATCTTGCTAGATCAGTTGAGCAAGAAATTCTACCTTTGATATCTGATCACCCTTGGTATTGGATGTGGTTTTTCATTCTCCACCATCTCCCAGGTAATGTCTGATCGCTCTAGCCTGTCTTTGGCTGGAATCCTGCTAGGTCAGTTTAGCCAGAATCCCCCTGACCTCTGATATTTCCTGTTAGTAATTTTCCATCCACTGACCCTTATCCTGTCCTTGGCTCTAAATGACCACTTAGTCATGCTGTATCCACATTGCCCACGCTTAGTTAAACCCAATCTCTCTTTCCCACTGCAAAATCCCATTGCAGTGGTCTCTATATTCATCACTGTGAACTGAATAGTCTTTCTTACTGGGCTTTCACAAGGATCATTGTTATCACAGTGAATATCTATTTTCTTTTTTCCATTTTTTAATTTTTTTTATTTTTTGAGATAGGGTATCACTCTGTCACCCAGGCTGGAGTACAGGGGCATAATCATGGCTCACTGCAGCCTCAACTTCCTGGACTCAAGCGATCCTCCTACCTCAACCTCTTACATAACTGGCACCACAGGTGCACACAACTATGCTCAGACAGCTTTTTTATTTTTTGTAGAAATGGGGTCGCACTGTGTTGCACAAAACTGTTCTAGAATTCCTGGGCTCAAGTGGTCCTTCTGCCTCATCCTCCGAAAGTGCTGAGTTTGCAGGCATCAGACACAAAACCTGGCCTTTTTTTTTTTAAAACAATGTAAGCTTCAAGAAGTCAATGGAGATTTGTGAACAGAAGGATGACACTGCGCATTGGATATTTGTTTTAGGGAAATAGCTATGACAGAAAAATGGAATATAGTCTACAAATGGAAGATTGAGAGAAAGACTAGGTGACCACTTACATTTCTGTAATAATTTGAATTAGACGTAAAAGAAGTGTAAAGCTCTGCCTCCCAACAAACACAAAGTAAGGGTACATACAAAAATATGAACTGGGTTCTAAGAAGTAAATTCTGGTCATACAATTTAAAATCAAATACTGTAATTTTTTTAGATAAATCAATGTAACAGCACAGTATTTTTTCAGGCACTAGACAGAAATTTAATATTATACATACAATCATTATTAAAAAGTTTAGATATTCTTCATTTTGTCAATGAGAAAAACTTCAGAAACAATTTTTGTAAAACATGTCTGTTTAAAAACTATATTTACTAACCAGAGGTACAAAGAGGAGCTGGTGCCATTCCTTCTGAAACTATTCCAATCAATAGAAAAAGAGGGAATCCTCTCTAACTCATTTTATAAGGCCAGCATCATCCTGATACCAAAGCCTGGCAGAGACAGAACAAAAAAGGAGAATTTTAGACCAATATCCCTGATGAACATCGATGCAAAAATCCTCAGTAAAATACTGGCAAACCGAATCCAGCAGCACATCAGAAAGCTTAACCACCATGATCAAGTGGGCTTCATCCCTGGGATGCAAGGCTGGTTCAACATACGCAAACCAATAAACGTAATCCAGCGTATAAACAGAACCAAAGACAAAAACCACATGATTATCTTATAGAAAAGGCCTTCAATAAAATTCAGCAACCCTTCATGCTAAAAACTCTCAATAAACTAGGTATTGATAGAATGTATCTAAAGTAATACGAGCTATTTATGACAAACCCACAGCCAATAGCATACTGAATGAGCAAAAACTGGAAGCATTCCCTCTGAAAACTGGCACAAGACAGGGATGCCCTCTCTCACCTCTCCTATTCAACATAGTGTTGGAAGTTCTGGCTAGGGCAATCAGGCAAGAGAAAGAAATCAAGGGTATTCAATTAGGAAAAGAGGAAGTCAGATTGTCCCTGTTTGCAGATGACATGATTGTATATTTAGAAAACTCCATCGTCTCAGCCCCAAATCTCCCTAAGCTGAGAAGCAACTTCAGCAAAGTCTCAGATACAAAATCAATATGCAAAAGTCACAAGCATTCCTATACACCAATAACAGACAAACAGAGAGCCAAATCATGAATGAACTCCCATTCACAATTGCTCCAAAGAGAATGAAATACCTAGGAATCCAACTTACAAGGAATGTGAAGGACCTCTTCAAGGAGAACTACAAACCACTGCTCAATGAAATAAAAGAAGACACAAACAAATGCAAGAACATTCCATGCTCATGGATAGGAAGAATCAATATTGTGAAAATGTCCGTACTGCCCAAGGTAATTTATAGATTCAATGCCATCCCCTTCAAGCTAAAAATACAAAAAAATTACCCGGCCATGGTGGCAGGCACCTGTAGTCCCAGCTACTCAGCAGGCTGAGGCAGGAAAATGGCATGAACCCAGGAGGTGGAGGTTGCAGTGAGCCGAGACCGTGTCAGTGCCCTCCAGTCTGGGCAACAGAGCAAGACTCCATCTCAAAGAAAAAAAAAAAGAGAGAGAGAGAGAGAGAAAAGCTAGGCAATACCATTCAAGCCATTGGCATGGGCAAGGACTTCATGACTAAAATACCAAAATCAATGGCAGCAAAAGCCAAAATTGACAAATGGGATCTAATTAAACTAAAGAGCTTCTGCACAGCAAAAGAAACTCCCATCAGAGTGAAAAGAAAACCTACAGAATGGGAGAAATTTTTTACGATCTACCCATCTGACAAAGGGTTAATATCCAGAATCTACAAAGAACTTAAACAAATTTACAAGAAAAAAATCAAACAACCCCATCAAGAAGTGGGCAAGGGATATGAACAGACACTTCTCAAAAGAATACATTTCTGCAGCCAACAGACACACGAAAAAATGTTCATCATTACTGGCCATCAGAGAAATGCAAATGAAAACCACAATGAAATACCATCTCACACCAGTTAGAATGGCGATCATTAAAAAGTCAGGAAACAACAGGTGCTGGAGAGGATGTGGAGAAATAAGAACGCTTTTATGCTGTTGGTGGGACTGTAAACTAATTCAACCATTGTGGAAGACAGTGTGGTGCTTCCTCAAGGATGTAGAACTAGAAATACCATTTGACCCAGCTATCCCATTACTGGGTATCTACTCAAAGGATTATAAATCATACTGCTATAAAGACACATGCACACATATGTTTATTGCAGCACTATTCACAATAGCAAAGACTTGGAACCAACCCAAATGTCCATCAATGATGGACTGGATTAAGAAAATATGGCACATATACACCATGGAATACTATGCAGCCATAAAAAAGGATGAGTTCATGTCCTTTGTAGGGACATGGATGAAGCTAGAAACCATCATTCTGAACAAACTGTCGCAATGACAGAAAACCACATACCGCATGTTCTCACTCATAGGTGGGAACTGAACAATGAGAACACTTGGACACAGGGTGGGGAACGTCACATAACAGGACCTGTCATGGGGTGGGGGTGGGGTGGAGAGGGATAGCATTAGGAGATATACCTAATGTAAATGATGAGTTAATGTGTGCAGCACACCAACATGACACATGTATACACATGGAGCAAACCTGGACGTTGTGCACATGAACCCTAGAACTTAAAGTATAATAATAATAATAAAACAAAATAAAAAGACTTTCTTCATTAAAAAAACTATATTTACTAACAAATGAAGTAAAAATTTTAATTTATAGTGTTTATAAATCATAACCTTAGAAATACTGAAAATTTTATAACAATTGAACGATTTGTCCTTGTAGGTCAAATTCTTCCATTGATTCTTCCAGTGAACAATTTGTCCCTGCAGGTCAAATTCCTCAATTGAGATCAAGCCCTGTGGGTCAAATTCAAATTGTATTTATTTATTTATTTTTTAATAGTTATTAACAAGAAATTTAATCATTTTTTTATTTATTACAAATAAAATGTTCTAATTTTTTTAAAAATTGTGTTATACAAAGGCATAACAGATTTTTCAGCAGCAACGTTGCATGAAAGTTAACAGTAAAATACATTTTTCCCCCTACTTTGGTTATTTCAGCACCTCAGCAACATAATCAAAGACAGTTTCTATGTAACATTGTGCTTACTATATTCAGCATGTTGACATTCCATTTTAGGTTTGTTACCCTCATGACATCAAAATGGCTGCTGCAGCTTTGGGCTTTACTTGCATTTAGAAATCTTTTGTTTGTTGATTTTATACTTTATGTTATGAGATACAAGTGCAGAATGTGCAGGTTTGTTACATAGGTATACATGTTTCATGGTGGTTTGCTGCACCTATCAACCCATCATTTGAGGTTTATTTATTTGTTTATTTCGAAATGGAGTCTCGCTCTGTCACCCAGACTGTAGTGTAGTGGTGCAATCTGGCCTCACTGCAACCTCTGCCTCCCGTGTTCAAGTGATTTTTATGCCTCAGCCTCCCAAGTAGGTGGGATTACTGGGAGTGCTCTCACACCCAGCTAATTTTTTTTATTTTTTTAATTTTTAGTAGAGACGAGGTTTCACTGTGTTGGCCAGGTTAGTCTCAAACTCCTAACCTCGTGATCCTCCTGCCTCAGTCTTCCAAAGTGCTGGGATTACAGGTATGAGCCACCATGCCCAGCCAGTTTTAAGCACCTCATGCATTAGCTATTTATCCTGATGTTCTCCCACCCCTTGCTCCCCAACCCTGCCATTGACAGGCACCAGTGTGTGTTGTTTCCCTCCCTGTGTCCATGTGTCCTCATTGGTCAGCTCCCAGTTATGAGTGAGAACATGTGGTGTTTGGTTTTCTGTTCCTATGTTAGTTTGCTGAGGATGATGGCTTCCAGCTTCATCCATATCCCTGCAAAGGACATGATCTCATTCCTTTGTATGGCTGGCTGCATAGTATTCCATGGTGTATTTGTACCACATTTTCTTTATCCAGACCATGATTAATGGGCGTTTGGGTTGGTTCCATGTCTTCGATATTGTGAATAGTGCTACAATAAACATATGTGTGCATGTATCTTTATAATGGAATGATATATATTCCTTTGGATATATATCTAATGATGGGATTGCTGGGTTAAATGGTATTTCTGGTTTTAGATTCTTGAAGAATCACCGCACGGTCCTCTACAATGGTTGAACTAATTTACATCCCAACCAACAGTGTAAAAGCATTCCTATTTCCTCCCTAACCTCGCCAGCATCTCTTGTTTTGTAACTTTTTAATAATCACCATTCTGACTGGCATGAGGTGGTATCTCATTGTGGTTTTTATTTGCATTTCTCTAATGATCAGTGATGTTGAGCTTTGTTTTATGTCTGTTGGCTGCATATATGTCTTCTTTTGAGAAGTGCCTGTTCATATCCATTACCCACTTTTTGATGGGGTTGTTTATTTTTTTTCTCGTAAATTTGTTTAAGTTCCTTGTAAATTCTGGATATTAGGCCTTTGTCAGATGGGTAGATTCCAAAATTTTTCTCTCATTTTCTAGGTTGTGTTTTCACTTTGATGATAGTTTCTTTTGTTGTGCAGAAGTTCTTCAGTTTAATTAAATCTCATTTGTCAACTTTAGCTTTTATTGCAATTGCTTTTAGTGTTTCAGTCATGAAGTCTTTGCCCATGCTTGTGTCCTGAAAGGTATTGCCTAGGTTTTCTTCTAGGTTTTTTTATGGTTTGTGATTTTACATTTAAGTCTTTAATTTGTCTTGAGTTAATGTTTTTATAAGGTGTAAGGAAAGAGTCCAATTTCAGTTTTCTACATACGGCTAGCCAGTTTCCTTAGCACCATTTATTAAATAGGAGATTCTTTCCTCATTACTTGTTTTTGTCATGTTTGTTGAAGAAGAAATGGTTGCAGATGTATGGTCTTATTTCTGAGTTCTCTGTTCTGTTCCATTAGTTTATTTGTCTGTTTTTGTACCAGTACCCTGCTGTTTTTGTTCCTGTAGCCTTGTGGTATAGTTTGAAGTCTGGTAACATGATGCATCAAATTTGTTCCTTTTGCTTAGGATTCTCTTGGCTATGCAAGGTCTTTTTTGGTTCCATGTGAATTTTAAAGTATTTTTTTCTAATATTGTGAAGGATATCCGTGGTAGTTTGATGGGAATAGCATTGAATCTATAAATTACTTTGGGCAGTATGGCCATTTTCATGATATTGATTCTTTCTATCCATGAGGGTGGAATGTTTTTCCATTTGTTTGTATCCTCTCTTATACCCTTGAGCAGTAGTTTTTAGTTCTCCTTGAAATGGTCCTACATGTTCCTTATTAGCTGTATGCCTAGTTATCTTATTCTCTTTGTAGCAGTTGTGAATGAGTGTTCATTCATGATTTGGTTCTCTGCTTGTCTATTGTTGGTGTATAGGAACGTTTGTGATTTTTGCACATTAATTTTGTATCCTGAGACTTTGCTGAAGTTGCTTATCTGCTTAAGGAGTCTTTGAGCTGAAACTATTGGATTTTCTAAACATAGAATCATGTCTTCTGCAAACAAAGATAATTTGATTTCCTCTCTTCCTGTTTCAATACCTGCCTGATTGCCCTGGCCAGAACTTCCAGTACTATGTGGAATAGGAGTGGTGAGAGGGGGATCCTCGTCTTGTGCCAGTTTTCAAAGGGAATGCTTCCAGCTTTTGCTCATTCAGTATTACATGTGCTGTGGGTTTGTCATAAATAGATCTTATTATTTTCAGATATGCTCCATCAATAACTAGTTTATTGTGAGTTTTTATCATGAAGGGATGTTGAATTTATCAAAGGTCTTTTCTGCATATATTGATATAGTAATGTGGTTTTTGTCATTGGTTCTGTTTATGTGATGGATTACACTTATTGACTTGCATATGCTGAACCAGCCTTGCATCTTGGAAATGAAGCCAAATTGATAGTGGTGGATATGCTTTTTGATATACTGCTGGATTCGGTTTGCCAGTATTTTATTGAGGATTTTCACATCAATGCTTGTCAGGGATATTGGCCTGAAGTTTCCTTTTTTTGTTGTGTCTCTGCCAGGTTTTTGTATCAGGATGATCCTGGCCAAAATTATGGAACGCTTCACGAATTTGCATGTCATCCTTACACAGAGGCCATGCTAATCTTCTCTGTATCGTTCCAATTTTATATATGTACTGCTGAAGGGAGCACTCAAATTTTATTTTTTCAGTGGTTTTATTTTTGTTAAAAAATTTATTTTACTTCTCCCAATGAATAAGTGTTTATTTCAAGATACACTGCAGCCCGTTATTGTCAACACTTCAACCTTACTAGCCATTGCCTTCTTCAAGTGGCATAATTTGTTATACTGTAAGTGCAAGTTCACTTATGTTCAGACAATAGTAGGTATGTTTCCATATATCAGTTCATACAACTGTTAAATTAAATTTAGCCTAAAGCAACCTCCTTGTAAGTTCAGCTTAAAAGTTCCTTCATACATAGTGGACTGTAACCTTAAATGGATGTTTAAACAGACAGTAATCTATTCTTATACAAATCAGCAAGTTTCAGCCAAAAGTGATGAACTTTTCCAACAGTGTTAGCATAAGACAAATGCCAGGCTGTAACCAATGTAACTGTTTCTATTCTTCACTTCTATTGTCTGTAAGGGGAGTGTGGTGGTGGTGCACAATTCATGAATTATTCTTAGCTCAGTTAAACTCTCTTAAGTTTAATCTGTCCAAAGGTTCTCTTTAACATAACACATTCCAAAAAAGGAAAAAAAAATATGTCTAGATTCATATTTTGAATGTGCAAATTCAAAATATGAGTTAATTGTACTCATTAACTCCACTGAAATTTATTTTTGTTTCTATTATCATTTCTGGTATGTCGGACTCATATTTTGCTGAATGTATGTGGTATGATCAATCTGAAAATAATACTTTCGACTCCCTTTTACCGCATATGTCAGAAGCGTTTGAACCACAGGAACTCCATCTTGAATAGGAGCTGGGTAAAATATGCCCGAAATCTACTGGGCTTCATTCCCAGATGGTTAGACATTCTAAGTCACAGGATGAGATTGGAGATTGGCACAAGATACAGGTCATGAAAACCTTGCTGATAAAACAGGATGCAGTAAAGAAGCCGGCTAAACCCCCCCAAAACCAAGATGGCCACAAGAGTGACCTCTGGTCTTTCTCACTGCTACACTCCCACCATCACCATGACAGTTTACAAATGCCATGGCAGCATCAAGAAGTTAGCCTATATGGTCTAAAAAGGGGAGGCATGAATAATACATCCCCTGTTTAGCATATAATCAACAATTAACCATAAAAATAAGCAACCAGCAGCCCTTGGTGTTTCTCTATAGAGTAGCCATTCTTTATTTTTTTACTTTCCTATTAAACTTGCTTTCACTTTACTGTATGGACTTGCCCTGGATTCTTTCTTGTGTGACATCCAAGAACCCTCTCTTGGGGTCTGGATCGGGACCCCTTTCCTGTAACACGTATATCAGAAGGATTTCCTGTTAACTGAGTTTCAACTTTTGGTTGTAGTATATTTGAGTACAAATATCCAGGGCCAAATTCTCAATTGAATATATCTGAGAGACAAATTGTCCAATGATCAGATATTTTAAAACTCTTAGAAGGTGAAGTATCACTGTAGTTCAAACACATATAAAGTCTTAGTATTTCTTATAAGGATACGCTCTTCTAGTCTAACTTTAGTTGGTGATATATTGTTTATATTTCAACTGTAAAATATGAGAATTATATTTTTTATTATAGAAGTTTCAATAATTTTACATTCTGAGTGTATTCAAATGTTAAAAGAATTAAATTAGAACTCTGTCTATTACAAGTGGAGATAATTTTATAAATAATATATTCTATTATTTATAAGTGAGAATGGACTCTACAGACAGTGGGACTCCAAACACATCACTCAAAATATGACTGTTGGAGATCAGAATATGCCACCCTAAAAAGTGCTTCTTAGACATATTAATTATTTTGAACTGGTTACTCTGAGAAACAGACACAGAAGTAGCTCTGAAAATTTGTCTTTCTGTAAGAGAAAGTTACATCAAAAAATGATAATTTCTGTTTGTAGGGAGATCTTCCTCTCTGCACCAGGAATTGAGGGATGGCTGAATGAAGAAGGCAATGACTTAAATCTGCATAACAAACCATGCCTTTGTTAAAGGTGATTTTCCTCATCATTTCATCTTAACCAGGTCTTTCCCCACATACTTTTTTTCTTTTAGGTAATGATGATATTTAAGTCTGAAGTTTAAGCCTATTCTTTGAGATATACTTTATAAAATTACAAACTTTCTGGTGTCTCCCATGTATATATAAAACTACAAATGTTAACAAATGTCTATTTGTTTTTCTCATGTTAATTTGTGTTTTTTTACAGAAAGCCCAGTAAAAAACTATGAAGGATAGAGAATTTTTTTTTTTTCCCTCTATACAGACATGGGTTGCAATATCCCTTAGCAAACTGCTACTGTTAGTGATGATAATATTTGGGCTATTTGTCTAAATAACATACCCGTGCCTTTGTTTAACTGATGCCAGAACCGGGACTAGATCCTCAGACTTAACATTTACTCTATTTTAGTTTCACTACATCATTGAGCTCTCTTATGTTTTAAAGTAGCATAATGCCAACTATCATTTAGTTGGTATTAGTTTAGTATCTTTGCTTTGATTTACAGAATCACTAAAGTTTAAAACAATGCTTTTTTCCAGTTTTTCTCATTAAAAATAGTCTGATGATACTGTTTGTTTTATAAAAGTGTAGTCTTAGTCTTAATTTTATTATTAAGATAACATTTTAATTAGAAAAGTTTATCAAACCTTAATCTAAAAGAGTAAAAAAGTTTGCATAAAAAGCATAGCTTTTTTTTTTTTTTAAATTTCTGTAAATCAATTGTTACAGTAGGTAGCCGGTCAGAATGAGCAGGACAAGAGAGGGCTCCCCAACTCCACATGCACCAGGCTTGTCAGGTCACCAGGCAGTTGTTAACTGTCTCTCTAAAATAATAATTGATCACAGTCAGTACCAGGGAAAGGCAGTCTCCCAGCAGATGGAAAACACCTGAAACCGGTGATCAGCAGCTTCCCAATAAGATCTCAGGATTTGGACAAGCGGGCTCAAGCATGCACATTAAAATGCAAAATGACAGAGTTCTACTTGTATGACCTCCTAGGGATATTTGACTGGTGAGGAAGAATGCCTCAAGTAAGCATATGTACAACTCCAGTAAACACTCTGTGCTTGCTCCCTTCCCACGTCCTTATAGGCCACTGTGCATGGGTGCAGCGCACCCTAAGGGAAGAGTCAGTGGACAACGGATGAAAGATCTTGAAGTATATGCCAACATATAAAACCCTAAGCCAAAGGGCAAATTGTGCACTTGTCTTTCAACTCACCTGCTTATTATTATTACTCTTCCAAGTATACTTTACTCCCTTTTGTTCCTACTCTAAAACTTTTTAATAAACTTTCACTTTTGCTCTAAAACTGGCCTCAGTCTCTCCTCTGCCTTGTGCCCCTCAGTCAAATTCTTTCTTTTGAGGAAAGAAGAACTGAGGCTCCTTCAGACCCATATGGATTCACCACCAGTAACATACTTTGATGCTGTGTGACTAAGATATATTCTACTGCTAACAAAATGTTGTCAAATGATACTCAAAAATCTTTTCATTGTCTTTGATTAGTTAGTTATCTGGTTTTAACTGCCTGATAAGAGATTTCAGAGATTTAAGTTTTCTTAACATTAAAAATAATTTCAATTGAGAGGCCATTAGGCTGAGACAGCTCCCATGTCTTGAATTCCTGCACAAGCAAGCTGAAGCCCAATGTGAAGACTGAAATGAAACGTAAGCTTTACCTGTCAGAAACTGCCAATTGTCCTCTAACTAAGGACTTTCCACAGGATTATACCTAAAATAAACAAATGTCTGGCAGTAGCCAATCAAGTAATTTCTTTACTTCATGTCTACATTCAGCTTATAAAATGTCACTGTTCATGCTGCTAAAGTGGAGCTGTTTTAACCTCTTCTGGTCCTGAGTGCTGCCTGATCCATAAATTGTTATTTGCTCAAGTAAATCCTGTTAAATTAATATGTCTAACTTTTTTTTAACTTGAGTATTTGTTTCTTCTTATAAGTAAATAAGAGAATTTTAAAAATATATTTCAATAATATGCTGTGCAAACCAGTGCTTATGATTTTTCCATATTTAGAATACTTAGAATGTAAAGAACAAAAAACTCCCATATATTTTATCCTTATTCAAGGAACCTTCAGTGATATACCACATAAAATAATATTTTCTCTGTGTGACATGTGTATAGGGACTTATAGGCCTAGAATTTTCCAGAAGTACTGTAAGAATAGCTCCTATTTTTTATTGTTTGATTTTAGCTGTTGATCATTTTTTAAAATAATGTGCATTGACTGAATAACTCTGAGTTAGATATGCTGACTGAATTTCCACTAAAATATTTGTACAAATTTGATTAATTAGGTAACTAACAGGTAGCTGCTTCTATGTCTTCTCTGAGTTTTAAAGATGTTAACTACATTGTGAATTTAAAGTTTCCAAAGGAATATGGTAAAATTTAAAATCTCAAAATTAGTTTGAAAGCTAATATCTTTGTCTTAAACAGCTTGTGTTTAAAATTGTATTCTGACTTTTCAATACCTTTTAAACTGGTTTTAGAGTTCATAAGTCATTTGTGTATTTTTTGTTTTGGAACTTTTCTGTGTTCATCATTAAGGATATTCTCTTTTATCAATCTCATCCTACTTTCCTACTGGGAGATTTTTGTTTTTAAACAAAGTTTTGTGGTGGTTGGGGTGGTCCCTTTTCATACTCTTCTGACTCCAACCCCTAGAGTTTTCTTTGGAAAAAAGTATAACCAATAAATTATTTATTTATTTATTTATTTATTTATTTATTTATTTATTTATCAAGACAGAGTTTTGCTCTTATCGCCCAGGCTGGAGTGCAATGGCATGATCTCAGCTCACTGCAACCTCTGCCTCCCGGGTTCAAGCAATTCTTCTACCTCAGTCTCCCGAACAACTGTGATTACAGGTGCCTGCCACCACTCCTGACTAATTTTTATATTTTTAGAGGAGACGGAGTTTCACCACGTTGGTCTCGAACTCCTGACCTCAGGTGATCCACCAGCTACAGCCTCCCAAAGCGCTGGGATTACAAACCCAATTTGTTTTATATCTTGAAAGTCTTGAAAGTCTTACCTAATATAATGAGAGAGAAGCAAATCTGTCACTACAGTTAAATTGATATTAACCTGTATCTCAATAATGTTATTTCATATTTTTATGTTATTAACAGAAAGCTCAGTTTCATCAGTCTTTGTATTAAACAAAGTAACAGATCAAGGGCATCCTCAACACTAGGTTGAGACTCTGGGCAGGGTATGGAAAATTTCTGGAGAAAGAAACGTGCCAGTTCCATTCACTAACCTGAGGTTGTTGGTCCAGGGACCACATAATCAGCTCATCTGAACCAGTATCACCCATATAATGAGACAAATAAATAGGAAATAACAAAACATTTTTAGGCCGGGCGCGGTGGCTCAAGCCTGTAATCCCAGCACTTTGGGAGGCCGAGACGGGTGGATCACGAGGTCAGGAGATCGAGACTATCCTGGCTAACACGGTGAAACCCCGTCTCTACTAAAAAATACAAAAAAAACTAGCCGGGCGAGGTGGCGGGCGCCTGTAGTCCCAGCTACTCGGGAGGCTGAGGCAGGAGAATAGCGTGAACCCGGGAGGCGGAGCTTGCAGTGAGCTGAGGTTCGGCCACTGCACTCCAGCCTGGGCGACAGAGCGAGACTCCGTCTCAAAAAAAAAAAAAAAAAAAAAAAAAAAAAAAAAAAAAAAAATTTGAATTCTGGAGGCTTAAACTGTTTACACACACACACACACACACACACACACACACACACACACACATATACACATGCTTGGTTACATTTCACATATATTTCATTATGTACATATATTCCATTATGTGTGTGCATACATTTATATAATGGAAATTATCTAAGTACAATTATCTACTTTACTGTTTAACAATATCTTTTCTACTTCCTTGATCAGAAGGTGTATTAGTTCTCTAGGGCTGCCATGACAAAATACAACAGTATGAATGTCTTAAGCTATATATATGTGTGTGTGTGTGTGTATATATATATATATATATGATATATACTTAACATATACTTAGTTACTGGAGGCTAGAAGTCCAAGATCAAAGCAGTTTTATTCTGATGCCTCTCTTCTGGGCTTCCAGATGGCTTTTGGATATGTCCACACATGGTCTTCCCTCTGTGTGTGTGCATCCTTGATGACTCTCTGCCCAAATTTCTTCCTCTAAAGGGCACTAGTCAGATTGGACGAGCATCCATAAATGGCCTCATTTTAACTTAATCACCCCATGAAAGGCCTTCTCACTAAATTCAGTCATACTGTGAGGTACCTGGAGAAAAGCCTAAAATATAAGAATTTCTGGGGTAATTCAAAAAGCATTGAGGTTGAAGTCAGAATGTCTGAATAAAACAGCTTCATTGCATGTATTAACCAACTCAACTGGCCCCTGGTTCCTAACCTATTATATGGAAATAATAATATCTATCTTAAGGCAATTATTACACGATGATATATATATAGAATATCCACCAAACTACTTTCTCTGTATTAGTAATACATTTAGTGAATGGGCATATTATATCATAGTCAATGTATATTTTTTTTCACATTCTAAGTTTAAGGAAACAATTTGATAGAAAATGAAAAATTTAAATTAAATGTGTTCATTTTGCCTTTGCAAGCAACACATTTTTTTGAAGAACATATTTGAGCATAATATATTAAACGTGTCCTAAAATTATGATAGAATTTTTAAACCACTCCAATTTAAACACTCCAGTTTTATTTAGCCCTCCATAAAACTTTTGTTCATGCATCATTGATTTATGACAGTTTGTGACAGTTGTCACAAACAGGATAGGCCCATATGTTAAAAGCACTTGCCATTTTTTGTGACTGCCCTCAATCAGATTTAACAGATTAATAATTGTAGTAATCTGCCATCCTGATTTTTAACTACAAGGTTTTAATAACCATCCCACTATTTCAGCTTTGTCTCTTAATCTAAATCATTAATCTCTTTAGGACTTACTATAGCCTCTTTTTTACACATATTACACATATCTGCATTCAACTTCTACGTCTTTTGTAATATTCTTTTTCTATAATGTTTGCTCATAGCAAAGTATTTCTGTTAATTGATGTATTGATGTATTGTTATATTGCTTCACTTTAAGTATCTCGCCCCCCCACCCTGTACATCTCAATTTCACTATTTTAAGTCTTTTAACCTCTTGTAGATCTTTGTAATGCCCTTCCATATAAGATCAAGTACAGTAGATTGACTGTATTTTCTAGTTCAAATTAAAAAAGCATGTGTTCAGCTTGACTTATGCTTAGTGACAGCTCTGTGTATTTTTCACTGTGATGTGAATACATGAAGGACACAGCCTAGAAACTTAGTGCATTATACTCCATCTGCATAGCGAGGTAAATGTGACTGAGGTAATTACTGCCACCTAAGTTTTTATTTCTTTTTTCATTAAAGGTGTTATCATGCCAGGGACAAAATAAATAATACCCAATACCTGGCTTTTATTAGGTTCTGTCTTTGTTAAATGTGAATGACGTGAATGGCAATAAGGAAGCTATAAAGAAATCATAAATAAAACATTAGCACATTTTTGTAATAGCACAGGTGTAAATGTCACTAATGAAGTAAGAATAAATATGTGATGTTAATTATTCTGCTTTGCCTGACTATGAAATGTGAAAGCAAATGTAGTGCTTGACAAGAATGAAAACAGAAAAATCAAATGTGTTGGTTTTATTTCCCTAGGAAATGCTCATTTTTTGTTTACTTGCCAATGAGTAGTTTATATTGCAGGCTAGGTCATATGTTATATCTGTTTTAGAGAGCAATATTCTATACACATTAAGTTACATATGGCTGTTAAACCAGCTGGTCCTAAACAGAGACATATGTGTGTGTCTGTGTGTGTGTGTGTTCGTGTGCTCTCATGCAAGCACACTTTTATATACATACATATATAGTGTATATATGTATATGCTGTTTTTATATATGCATATACTGTCTATATATACACACACACTGCTTTTGCATATACATAAGCACTCACATATATAAATGTACACATTTATACTATATTATAAAGTATGTCTATAGTACTATAAAGTAGTAATATATTATAAAGTATGTCTTTCCATCTGTTTCTTCAGGGTTAAATAGTCAGCACATAATACTTCATGAGTACTTCATTGTCCCTTATTCTACAAATTCTTTCTGCTGTGGGCCAATTGCTCTTTTATAATGTGCCAACCAAGAACTGGGAAAGCAGGCCGGGCGCGGTGGCTCAAGCCTGTAATCCCAGCACTTTGGGAGGCCGAGACGGGCGGATCACGAGGTCAGGAGATCGAGACCATCCTGGCTAACACGGTGAAACCCCGTCTCTATTAAAAAAATAAAAAAAAAAAAAAAAAACTAGCCGGGCGAGGTGGCGGCGCCTGTAGTCCCAGCTACTCGGGAGGCTGAGGCAGGAGAATGGCGAGAACCCGGGAGGCAGAGCTTGCAGTGAGCTGAGATCCGGCCACTGCACTCCAGCACGGGCGGCAGAGCGAGACTCCGTCTCAAAAAAAAAAAAAAAAAAAAAAGAACTGGGAAAGCTAAGTGTGTTAGAGTTATATTTAACCACGTGTAAGAAAGTCAGAAATTAAGACAAAAAATATAAGTTCATGAACTTTAACAATAATTTTTTTAAAGTTCATTGTTTTGAAATGGTTTTTTTGTTCATTTGTTGTGCTCTAAAACAGAAAAAGAATGTGTTGTTGAAGTTCATGGCTCACTTCATAATTTTTATTAGTATGGATTGAAAACAGACTGTTATACTAAACACCTCACCATTAGATAGAATCAACAGCACAGAACTCAGATTTTAATGATTCCTCCCAGAATTTGCTCTAATAATCGCTCACACTTCTCTGCTCATTGAATGTTACTGCATCCAGAAGAAACAATTTCATATATCTCACTCTGCATGCTTTACACTTATGCTCTGTCTCATATACAGAAGTGGCAATAATTAAGCTAGTTCAGCTTTATGTAACTGAAAGTCCTCATTTTACAGACAACTGATCTTTGAATCATAGAGAATAATTGACTCTCCAATTTCACATAGCCACCAAATTTCAAAATCAGAATTCAGATTGGAATTCAACACTTCGTTTTCCACCTAAACTTCAATGCTCACTTGTTCCAAAAGTGTCTCTCCAGCTTACTCAGATGTGATTTCTCAACACATCTATTTAGATCCCATAAACACATTTTACCTTAAATTAATCTTTCTTTGAGGGCATCTAGAACAGTAGCACAGGTCACTTTAATTGAGTGGCAATATTTATTCTTTACTTTTTTGAAATGTGAATTTGTTATATTTAAGATAAAACAAATCTTACTTTATAAAATAAAGGTTTCCCATAATTGAATTGAGAAAAAAATATGCTTTCTAAAGTAAATATTTATTACAGCAAATGAAATGTTTCTTCATTAAAGTATTTATTCATATGTTTGTTGTGCTGAAAAATTTAAATCACTGCCTATATGTCTAACTAAATTATTTTAAATATTAAGCAAGACCAACATCATTGGAAATAATAAAATAAGGTACTATGAAAACCAGCATGACTCACATAAAAACTACTAAGATTAGAGGATTTGATTAACTTACTGAAAAAAAGAGCAAGATATACAGTCCATAGTTAGCTAGAAATGTAATTAGTTTAAAAATCCTATTTATAATCGTAACAGAAATCCATAAAATTACTTATAAACACTATTCATAAAAGGGATGAAGTATACAAATAAAACTGTGAAAGTAGCATTAAAATACAACGAAATTCAGAACGGAGAAAAATAATTATTAGTCACAGAGATTTAAATATTCAAATATTAGTAACTACAAAAAGGTAATTTATAAATACAATGCATAATGAAATTCAAAATTTTAAAATAAAAATAGTTTTAATTTTTTTATGATAGAATACATTTCCAAGATGTTAACATATTATTTTGAAAATAACAATTGCACTTAAAAAATATTTTGCAATATATAGTAGCGTGGATATTTATAATCTACAGTCTAGTCACTCTACCTCTAGTTATAATGCAAAGGAATTCTCATGCATTTGCAAGAATAAATAAAGAATGTTTAAGACATGAGTAACAACATAGTTTACTAAAGCAATATATTGGAAACAAACTCTATGTCAATCAAAAACAAAACGGGTAAATAAATTATGGATGTATCCATAGAATAAAATACGACACATAGACAAATGCTGTATATATAAACTAGATTACATTGGTGAATATCTTAAACCTGGTGTTGAGAAATAGAAACTAATTCCAAAAGAACACATAAAACAGCAGTCCCCAATCTTTTTGGCAGCAGAGACCAGTTTCATGAAAGACATTTTTTCCACAGATGTTGTGGGGATGGTTTTGGGGTGAAACTATTCCACCTCAGATCATCAGGCATTAGATTCTCATAAGGAGTGAGCAATCTAATTCCCTCCACATGTAGTTCACAATAGGGTTTGAGTTCCTATAAGAATCCGATGCCACAGCTGACCTGACAGGAGGCGGTGCTCAGGCTGTAATGCTCGCTCGCCTACCACTCACCTCCTGTTGTGAGACCTAGTTCTTAACAATCCATGGGCGAGTACAACTCTGCAGCCTGGGTGCTGGGGACCCCTGACATAGAGTATTAATATTTTATCTGTAAAGTTAAAAACATGTAAAGAATGCAACACTATATATTATTTGATTAAATATTTAATAATGTATGTTACAAAATATTCAGAACTACATAAGAATAAGAAAAAACAATTTAAAGATACTGGTTATCTCTATTGAAAGGAATTTACACAATTGATACAGAGTACACACACGACTTCAACTAACTTGGTAAGGTGTTATTTATTTATTTATTTGTATACTGAATGGTGCATACACACATATTCCTGGAAATAGTTTTACACGACTCTATAGATCTTAAATATTTTATAATAAATTTCTAAAGAAAACTTCTCTTAGGATACATTGTTTTCTTATATATCATAAACACAATTTAATTTTCAAGGGATCATTAAAATATTAAAATTATTTTATTTACATATATACTGATTAGTATTTTTGATAAAACAATACTAGTAACTGTGTTATTGCTAGTAAGAAAATTGCGTGTTTTGTTTTTTATACACATTCAACTAGGTCACATTCTGTAAGTAGGAATATGATGTTAAGAACATTTATCATTAAAAATTATCAAACATAAAAGTGTGTCCTGTTCAGCTAGAAGTATACAGAACTATATAGCTATCAACCATTTTGATAAAAATAAGTTAATTTGACATTATTAATTGTAAATTAAAATATAAATGAGTTATTTGCCTTCAGCCAAGAATGGTAATCTTAGGTGCAATAAGTAAGCTCAGGCTACTGACAATTACTGTTAAAATTCATTCAGAAAAAATGTGGGGTAATCTATTAATATTAAAATAAGTATATTATTTTTAAAACTAGAAGTTCAGCCCTGTACCTATGGAAAACAAAACTTTTAAAAAGCCTAAATAAAAAAAATACAGTTACATTACTATCTAGGGAAAAGTTTGCAATTGCAAAACGTATATAGACATTTAAATGTCTATAAATAGGGGGCTGACGATAAATGATTATGACACATTCATCATAAGAAATATGCCTATTTAAAAAATATTTGGATTGTAAATGATCGGCAAGAATGTAAGTAAAAAATATTAAGTAGAAGAAATACAATGTATCTATATAATTTTTTTATACCATGTATATTTGCTTATACATCATATATCTCAGGATATCGCTGAAAATAAAACAAAATAACTGCATGTGAGTACGTATGTATAATTAGAGCAGAATGTGAAAAGGTTCACAAAAACTATGACCAAAATCCCAGGACTTCACACTGGAAGAATAAATCAATACATAATTGTGTCTACAACTCATCATTTCTTTTGTTAAAAGAGTATTTAATATTTGTGTGAGAATATTTTTAAAGGTTAAACAGCCTATGAAGTAAAAAATGAATTGTGATCGTAATACACTTTTTAAGAAAACATAAGTCAAGTATCCCGAAGGAAATTCATATAATTTAGAAGCAGGATATAAATATAAAATAAAATGTCTTCTACTTTATTAGTATGCAATTTTTATCTCTGTAGGATATACATATACTCCTCTTCAGACAGTAAATGAGGATATTTTTTCTTCCATTTCTTAATCTGATGCCATATGATGGTGATTAACATCTGGGAGTGGAGATGACTGAATTGGCAACTGGAAAACCAAAAGAAGCTTCCATTCATGTGTACAAATCAAGTCTCTTGATAATGATTGCAGACATGATGTGAAGTGCTTATTGCTAGTGAATCATAGTTGGCCCAAAGATTTTGCTGTGAAAAGGCTTCTTGATTCTCAAACTTTTAATAAGAAATGGTTGTAAAAGGGCTCTGCCGAATCAGAAATTTGTATTAAAGCGACATCATAACATTCTTGATTGCTTTTCCTCAGGCTTAGCCCATCCAGCAGTGCATTCACTAAAAATGAACCTGGTGCAAAAAGGGCAAAGGACATTTTTGTTGTGCAAACTTGAAAAAACCGAATACCATCCTTTTTTTTCCTAAGGCTTTTAACACAGACATAGATTAAAAAACAAATGCTATAAGGAGAAGGAAACATTTAGCTTTGCAACTGAGTGGAGTCCTTGCTGGAGGGCTAGAAGTTCCCTGCATAGAAAAGGTTTCATTCTGGTAGGTGTTTTCACAACCTTGTCTATTTCAGCGTCTTCTTGTGGAGACAATTAAAGTAAGTTCCTGTTTACATTTGTAAGCTAAATTATTGAAATGCTCCTTGAAATTGTTGAGTTGGAGGCCCATGGTGGATGAGACTATAAAGAAGTTTTTATAGAATAAAAAGATAAAAATAACATCAGAATTATAACGGCAGGGATGATTTTAAACATCAACATATCTAGGAAACTGCAGAAATGGAAAGAGCTGTTCTAAAATAAAAACAGAGAATGAAAGATACAAGCATTGCATTTCTGTCTTATCTAGGTGTGAATTTCCTCAAACTTTCCAAGGTGATGAGATTCCTTGCTATATCTTAATCTAAGGGAAAGATGTAAAATGAAATATTAAATAAATTTAATACTATAGTTTATAGACTCCTTTGCTCATTGAAATAGAATCATAGGAAAGGAGCTTAGATGTGATTTAGCCCAATCCCTCAGGAAAATTGGGGCACAGAGAAGTAAAGAGATTTACACACATTTATGAGAGAAAAGCCAGCCATTATTGGAACAGGGATTAACATGCAGGACTGCTAAACCTTCTTTGGTGATTTTTTTTGTACAGAGAAATAATAAAACAATTCATTTATATAGTTGAAAAATAAATATTTATTAGACACATCTTAGTAATCCGATATACTCCTAGGTCTCAGGATAGAGCTGAGAACAAGACACATTTTTTTGTTGGGATACTGTTTAGATTCTAATAGGGGAGACAGGCAACAAAAAGTGAAAGAATGAAAAAAAAAAAGATGCAAAATGATAATAATTATTGTTGCCTAATAGAATAAAATGTGTGAATGTGATAGCACCTGAGAAGGTGATATTTTAGCTGTGTTCTGAAGGACAAGGGTCTGCCACTGCAGGAAATATGTTAGGAGAATATCTGGCAGAGGGTCTTGAGACTCCCAAATCTGAAAAGGCAGAATGAGTTTGAGACGCTTAAGCATCAGATGGAAAGATGTGTTTGGAGACTAGCAACCATTCTGGCAGGTGTTAATCAAAATGGTATGGAACTATTCAGGGGTCAGATGAAGTAAGACCTTGAAAGCATATAAATATGCCTGGATTTTATTTTAATGATAGAAAAAGCCATTGGCATATTTTAATCACAGAATCTTTTAGATTAACATGCTATGAACGCATTGATTGATGTAGAGGCAATAGCAGAATCGGAGAAATCAATTAGAAGGTTATTGATTTAGTTCAGACAATAATAAACAATACTTTGATTAAAGTGCCAGCAATAAGAAACTGGAATCATTGATTACCTATCCTTTATATTTTCAGGATAAATCTGATAATTCTTCAAAATATACACAATATGAGAAATTAGTTGAAAAGAAGAATTAAGTGTATTCCCCTGGGTTTGAGCAACTGGGTGAGCTGTGGTATCCTTAAGATGAGAAAAAACAGGGCTCTTGTGGAGGAAAGTCAGGAATCAAATTTGGATTTGTTACCTTAAGAAATGTATGAGACAACAACCTGGAGGTATCAAGGAGACCATGGGATTTATGAATCTGGAGTTCAAGGCACCCATCTGGGTAAAGATATAAATGCAAAGTCATCTACGTATAGATGTTAGAGTCATGTGATTAGAGAAGATTACTCTATGAGAGTGAAACAAATGGGGACAGTATAACGTCAAACTCTAGGGATCTCTAGCTCAGTGAACTAGAGGCAGCATATGTAACTGAGAGGAAATGTACTATGAGGTGGGAAGAAAATGATATAATTACGGTGTCATGGTGAAACCACCTTTGCAAGATTGTGACTGAGACAGTGAGAAAGATCTAACTTAACTGACTCCATCTTGCTTCTAAGCTCCAGAATGTCCTTGTTCATTCCTGGGCATAGGCTGAAATAACTTTGAGAGAAACTTAGTTTATAGTTTGTGGTTTGAGGCAAAGACGATAGTGGCCTTTCCCCAGGGCAGACCTCCTTCTTGCCTGGGGACCAGATTGCCTTTGTAGGACTAACATTAGCTACAGGATTAGAAATTATGGTTTAGGAGTCACGCCGCTGGAGGATGCAAGATTCTGACCCTTCCTAAACTGCTCCTAAGATCAGCACTTGAGATATTTTGCAGACTCTGCACTGGATGCATCAGCTGGCACCACCCAGATCAATAAACTGATTCATCTGATCTTGTGGTCCCCACCCAGTAACTGAGTCAGTGCAAGAAGACAGCTTTGACTCACTATGATTTCATCTCTGATCAATCAGCATTCCTGGCTCACCGGCTTCCCCCATCCCACCAAGCTGTCCTTAAAAACTCTGCTCCCTGAATGCTCATTTGGGGAGAGTGATTTGAGTAATAATAAAACTATGGTCTCTCTCCCAGCCAGTTCTGGGTGAATTACACTTTCTCTATTGCAATTCTCTTTATAAATTGTCTCTTTCTAGGTAGCAGACAAGGTGAACCCAATGGTCAATTACAGTGGGAGACAAGAAGTTAGTGCGTTTCAAGAAGTAAAATGTCATCTCTATTAAACGCCATGAAGAGCTCTTGAAGTCACCTTTGCAAAAATCATAACTGAGAAAATTATGAGAGTGAAATATATTAGACCTAACTGACCCCATCTTGCTTGTAACCTCTAAACTGTCCTTGTTCATTCCTGGACATAGGTCGAACTAGATTTGGGAAGGAATTTAGTGTATAGTTTATATATAATAGCCCTTCCCAAAAGGCTAAGCTGTTCTTAAAAAACAAATGAAAGGTCACCAGCCACCAAGTCAAAACGAGAGGGGCTGGAATTCTAAATATTACCAGCCATTATCCTGGAGGTCGTAAAATTTGCAACTTCTTCATTCACTCTTGAAGCTAACATCACTATTGCGAACCTAAGATCGGCCTTTTGAGGTGTCTTTTCAGTTTTTTGCACTTCCAACAACCAGATGGCCCCACCTTGACCTGCCAGTCAGTTCTGCGGCCCCCACAGTTTGGACTCCTTGTGATTTCATACCCCAGCCAACCAATCACGATTCACTGGCTCCCATCCACCAAATTATCCTTGAAAACTCTGATCCCGGAGTGTTCAGGGAGACTAATTTGAGTAATAATAAAACTCCCGTGTCCTGCACAGCTTGCTCTGCGTGAATTACTCTTTCTCTATTGCAGTTGCCCTGTCTTGATGAATCAGCTCTGTCTAGGCAGCGGGCAAGGTGAAGCCCTTGGGCAGTTATACTCACATAAGATGAAATAAATTTTGGGTGGGCGGGTGGCTGCTCATACCTGTAATCCCAGTACTTTGGGAGGCCAAGGTGGGTGGGTCACCTGAGGTCAGAAATTTGAGACCAGCCTGGCCAACATGGCGAAACCCCGTCTCTACTAAAAATACAAAAATTAGCCAGGTGTCAGTGGCCCATACCTGTAATCCCAGCAAGTAGAGAAGCTGAGGCAGGAAATTCGCTTGAACCCAGGAGGCAGAGGTTTCAGTGAGCCTAGATCACACCTTCGCCCACCAGCCTAGGCGACAGAGCAAGGCTCAGTCTCAAAAAAAAAAAAAAAAAAAAAGAAGTTTTACCTTCTTCAGATTTGGCATACAGCAAGTTACCATGGACCTTGACAACAGGCATTTTACAGTAAAAGATGGAGGAATATTATATAAAATTGTATATGATGCCAGTACAATATGGGAAAGAACTAAAATAATCTGAATAAAAGAAGTTTGAGGAGGATTGTTAATATATTTAATCTGGCTTGTACTTTCATAATTTAAGAAATTTCAATGGCATTTTTAATGAGAAAAATCTGGCCCTATATAATTAGCCTCATAAATTCCTCTAGACAAAAAGGTTGACTCTGTCAGAAATGAAGTCACGACTATTCAAGCAAAATAAATAATTAAACTTCGTTGTATAAGATAATTTTTTTTTTTTTTTTTTTTTTGAGACGGAGTCTCGCTCTGTCCCCCAGGCTGGAGTGCACTGGCCGGATCTCAGTTCACTGCAAGCTCCGCCTCCCGGGTTTACGCCATTCTCCTGCCTCAGCCTCCCGAGTAGCTGGGACTACAGGCACCCGCCACCGCGCCCGGCTAGTTTTTTGTATTTTTTAGTAGAGACGGGGTTTCATCGTGTTAGCCAGGATGGTCTCGATCTCCTGACCTCGTGATCCGCCCGTCTCGGCCTCCCAAAGTGCTGGGATTACAGGCTTGAGCCACCGCGCCCGGGTCGTTGTATAAGATAATTATCTCAGGAATTATCTAAAGATGTGAGTCTCCTGGTTAGAGATAGAATATAACATGGTAGATTACATGATGTGTATAATTACAGAGTACTTTAGAAAAATAGGTACCAATCCTGCATTATTTCTATTTTATTTTTCAATCTTTTGATAAATACTTTTAAATATAATGCCTTTCAATTTATTTTTATTTCTGAATTATATTACTAGATGTTTAGACAGGCATTTCCAAAGCTCAAGTTATGGTGTACATAAAATAGACTACAAGCTACTTACTAATTTTTAACAATTCTAGATACTCTTTAAATAAGTTACTTTCCCTGGCTTACAGTGGAAGCAAAACTAGTCAGTTGTATAATTGATTGGGTAGTTCTTTTTCTAAGGTAGTTTAATAATCATTTGTTAAAATCATCATGCTGATTTGAGAATACAAATTGGTTAAATTTAGGTAGCTAAAAGTTCCCTCAACGAATAAATAGGACTTTATTTTGCAATAATTTATTTAGTTAACACTGTTGACTGGGTTAGGTAATACTGGACCACCACTCCATATAAAAATAAAATGGATACCACTGATGACTCAACTGACTTAAAAATGGATCTCCAACTAATTTTAGCTGATACTTTTAGTGAGAATAATTAATATTCAGGATGAAGAAATTTATTTATTTATTTATTTATTTTTCCTTTCTTCGATAGGAAAGGAAGATATTTCACATCAGGAGAATATTATGTTGAAGGGATGCTCGTTCGGAAACACCATGCATCCAAACTCCAGTATCCACAGCATTGAATAGTGTGATACCAACAGTTTCCTATGGATAGAAAATTATTTAATTTGAATTCCTGCTTTCTTTGCTCTTGTGGAGTCTGGGAAGAGAATTGCAGTACAGCTGTAATAAATGAAGATAGGTATAGATTCAGATTAATAGTCTTACTTTACTGTTTTGAGAATACAATTCATGAACTCATTTTGTATTTCTTTTTCTTTTCTTTCTTTCACTTTTTTTTTTTTTTTTTTTGAGATGGAGTCTCGCTCTGCCGCCCAGGCTGGAGTGCAGTGGCCGGATCTCAGCTCACTGCAAGCTCCGCCTCCCGGGTTCCCGCCATTCTCCTGGCTCAGCCTCCCGAGTAGCTGGGACTACAGGCGCCCGCCACCTCGCCCGGCTAGTTTTTTTGTATTTTTTAGTAGAGACGGGGTTTCACCGTGTTAGCCAGGATGGTCTCGATCTCCTGACCTCGTGATCCGCCCGTCTTGGCCTCCCAAAGTGCTGGGATTACAGGTGTGAGCCACCATGCTTGGCCTTATTTTGTATTTAATAAGAAAAGTTTGGCTTACTTCAAAACATTTGAGGGACTTTTTCAACTTAAAGGAAAGGCATTATTTCCTAACATGCATTTTTACTGGAAGATAGTCAACTAAGAGCTTCAGATGAGTTTGTTAGCTGTAACAAATGCATGAGTTAGGGTGTATGATTTTAGAATGGAAACCTGTAAAGTAAAAAGCAGAAAGTTGAAATACAACCCATCAACATGTGGAATCCAACTGTTCGTAAATGCTTGTGAATGCAGAAAGTGACAAAAAGAAAAAAAAAAAGGCTAATATTTCTGATTCATTTTCATGATCCATTGGCCAGCTGCTATGAGAAGAATCACTAATGAAGCTTACGGTTTCATGCTGCTTGGCCCCACAGCATGAGCCATGTGTCACCTTATGGTCACATTCTGTATTCGCTATTAACACGAAAGAGGTCCATGTGTTTTGAACACATTAAAATATGATATGTACATATTATTCAGCTTTCTTTGAAAATCACTGACAGCTACCATACCATTTGTGGGAGTGACAGCATTCAGTGGAGCATTGTTCTGTGAAATAGAGTACAGAATCACACAGTGTGAAAGGAAAAATGTAAAATCAAAAGTTTTCCAGAAGCTATTATTTAGTAATGTTTTTGTTAAGGAGTTAATACTGTAAGCGCTCACCTGTAATTTTTGCTGCTTCTTCTGAGAAAAATTGAGTTTTGCAAACAACCAGAATTTGGAGTTTATTACCTGTTTTTGACGTTTCTATCACTTATTAGGTTTGTGTTGTATTTCATAGAACTGTAAGAAACTATGTGGTCTTTGACATTACAGCTTATGATTGAGTGTTGACAGCATAACGATGAGAATTTCTTACTACATTACTCTTAGAAGCATTAAAAATACATTTTGTAAGTGTACTTTTAAGTTCTTGCATGTCAAAGTGAGCAGCATTGTTTTTTCTTAAGCCACCTACTGGTTGCTGAGGTTGTTCAGTTGATTCAAGCATAAATATGAAGCTCATTTATGTCTCTGTTCTTATTTTGGAATTGAAGTTGAGATTGCGTTTGAAATGCAAAGAATTTATAGAATTTTATCTATGAATACTGCTGTCATTAAAAGATGAGCAAGTATCCTATATTTATCTACTAAAACATGCCCTAACTCAGAATGTTTAACCTGTTAGTACAGTCATTAAATGTGCTTTCTTACATTATTTAGTTCATTATATCTTGAGTTTGCTCTATGAATAATACATTATGCATATAAGAAAATTGGAAAAATTATAGTAACATGGAAGACCACACTGCTGGCAATAGCTAAGTTAGAATTACAGCCAATACACTTGCCTTGATATTATAGATAAAATAGAAATTCACAGTAGTTACCTATTTTCATATAAAGCATAATGATAATTTTTCAAGTATCTAGAAATATCACAATTTTTTTTAAGAATCATTTATATTTGGTTCCCCCAGAAAATAGAATTTGATGATCCAAGATCAATGGAAAAGTAACTGGTTGAGATGTTTTCTTGTAACTGCCCAATGAGTTATTTTGCCTGCTTCCCACATAGAGCTGATGTATCAAGACCAGAGGATTGCAATAGAGAAATATTTTAATACACAGACAGCTGGCTAAAAGGGTGACTGGAATTTATTATTACTCAAATCACCCTTCCCCAGAATTTGGATGTTAGGACTTTACAAAGATAGTTCCTCAGGGAGAGGGCTGGCTAGGGAATGGGTGCTACTGATTGGTTGGAGATGCAATCATAAGGATGTGGAAAATAGTTCTCATGCATTTAGTCCACTTCTGAGTGGGACCCGTGACACTCTGGATGGGGCCATCTAGTCATCAGAGATGCAAAAGCCTGAAAAGATATCTCAAAAGGCCAGTCTTTGGTTCTACAATGGTGATTTTTATCTGCAGAAGTGATTGGGGAAGGTGGAAATTATGTGACCTTAGGAATAATGGCTGGTAATCATTAAATGCCAGTATCTTAGCATACTTCTGGCTTCTCTCATTCTCCTAACCTACTGGTCTTTCATTAGTTTTATAAAGGTGGTTTAATGGAGGGGAAGAGTTATCATCATTTAAACTATAAATTAAATTTTTCCCCCAAAAAATGTGGCCCAAGCCCTGGAATGACCAAGGGCAGTTTGCAAGATGAAGGCAAAATGGAGTTGGTTACATCAGATCCTTTTCACTGTCAGAATTTTCCCACTGTTATGATTTTTGCCAAGGCAGCTTCATTCTCAGAAAGAAAGCCTGTTTCAGGAAAGGAAGCAAGATTAGGCAGAGTGGGGAGTAAGACTTGGATGTCCTTGGAAATAAAGGACTTAGATTGTCCAAAGATCAGTTTTGGAGTTAGGATGAATGGATTTTGAAGCACGATGACCAGGCATTTAACCTCCATCAAGATTAGTAACTAAATATGGGCCACCCTGGGGAGGAGACAGAGCCTTGCCCAAGTTGCTTTTTCATCTAAGAGCAATTTCAAAGAAGGGATTTGGTTATCCTATAAATTTACATCTATGAACACCATTTTACATGAAGTTAACCATGTTCAAAATGTCAGTCTATTATTTACAGTTTATCTTTGTTTTTGTAATTAACAATGTATAATATTACCTTAAATATTGGAAGTGATTAAAAAATGTTCAACCATTTTAATAAAAATGGCATTATTAATGCCATTTATTAATTTTTATGCTGCTGATGATAGTGATGGGTTATAAATTTGTGTGTTGTTAAATTTGGGGATATTTTTATAAAACATTATAAAAATCAATTTTGATTTATAAAGTACATAAAATATTTTGTTAAAGTTTGAACTCATGATTAGCCAGAGGTAAACAGCAACATAGAAATTATAATGGAAAAACAAATGTCTTTCAGAAAATATAGCACTTTAAATAACTGAATGTACTATATTATAAAAATTATGCTAGATAAATTTTAAAAAGAAAAAAAGCTAAAAATGTAACTCTCCCAATAAACTGTCAAAATGACACATTGGTGCCTAGCAAGGTGACAATAAATAGAATTTAGAAAAATCATCCACTCTGCAGAATCCCTGAGATCTGTTATTGTATCCTTCTTCCCAACATTTCATAGGGTCACTGCTATTATCCACTTTTACAGATAAGAAAATTGAAGTTCAATGGAAATGAAGGAATAAGGCCGTTTAGCTAAAACATAAAAGATGTGATCATGTACCTATATTCTCTTTAAAAACTTCTACTTAAAAATCACTGAAATTCATTGTGCTAACATGAAGGAAGAGAGGGTGGCGAGAAAAAATAAATCACAAGAATAAGAAAACTGGGAAGGAGACACTGCCTCCCCACACTAGAGTAGTGTAACATACATGGTAACGAAAGAAAAACAGATGAATATGTGTTAATTTGATGCAGCTCTATGACCTGTATTTTGAGCTGTCTTCTCTTTAGTTAAGCATTTCAACACAAGTGAGTATCTATTATGTTTTTGGTACAGGATATAAGGTATTTTGACCTCACAGGAGCCAGTATTTGGAAATTAAGGATTACTCTCTTTTCTTTAATTAGAATCTCTTTATCTTTAAGAAGTGCATTCATATAGAAATAAGGTTTTTAAAAAAGGTTTTAACTCACATAATAATTGATAGCATGAGCTATATGCACTCTAATTTTAGGGACTTTGTTCAATATGTTATAAAATTCAATTATGAGTTTACAATTTTAAAATCTACTTGTAATTGAATACATAGTTGACAATTAGTCTTTGTTATATTTAAGTCATTCTATTTCTTGGAATCAGGTCAAAGTTTGGGAGTGGTTAGGCAAATATTGCTGTCCATCTTTTGAAAAAAAGATGCCTTTCTAGAGTTTCTTTTTTGGTTTTATTTTGATATTTAAACTTCATTGTATGACTTTATCTGAGGCTTACCCTCTGGTTTCCCCATGCTCTGAAATTTAGCAAGGAAAGTTAAAGAAAATCTTAATGGTTTTTTTTTTTTTTTTTTTTTTTTTTTTGAGACGGAGTCTCGCTCTGTTGCCCAGGCTGGAGTGCAGTGGCCAGATCTCAGCTCACTGCAAGCTCCACCCCCAGGTTCACGCCATTCTCCTGCCTCAGCCTCCTGAGTAGCTGGGACTACAGGCGCCCGGCACCTCGCCCAGCTAGTTTTTTGTATTTTTTAGTAGAGACGGGGTTTCACCGTGTTAGCCAGGATGGTCTCGATCTCCTGACCTCGTGATCCGCCTGTCTTGGCCTCCCAAAGTGCTGGGATTACAGGCTTGAGCCACCACGCCCAGCCGAAAATCTTAATGTTTAGAAGTGAAGTTCTGAATGTAAAGTCATGTGAGAAAAGTAAACATTATTTATGGAAATTAATGGTTGCCAAGATAGTAGAACACAGAATATAATTTAAAATAAATTTTCATATGTAATTTTTAGAAGTAGAGGCATAAGGAATGGGAAAGAAAAAAGAAAGAAAAGAAGATATGCAAAAATTAGAATATGTGTGTACAGAGAAAATCCTTCTACACTTTTTGTTCCAAAATTTTATTTAAAATGTTTAAGCATTCTGCAAAGGTGAAATAAATTTATGGTGAATACCCACTACCTCTCATGTAATATTTTATTATATTTGCTTTAACATATATCTGCCCATTTATCCAACCCTTTTTCATCAATATTTCTTATTTATATATTTTAAATTTAATCATGTTATGATTTTAAATTATTATTCAAGATTCTCATGATAGTCTTCTTCAGATCTTTGCAAAAATGTTTTACCAGTTCATCCTGCCTTGAACACAGTATTATATTTAAAATTGCAACTCTTGGCAGGCAAGGTAGCTCACGCCTATACTCTCAGCACTTTGAGTGGCCAAGGCGGGCAGATCACTTAGGGTCAGGAGTTTGAGACTAGCCTAGCCAACATGGTGAAACCCTGTCCCTACTAAAAACATATACATATATAAATTAGCTGGGCATGGTGGTGTGTGCCTGTAATCCCAGCTACACAGGAGGCTGATGCAGAAGAATTGCTTGAAACTGGGAGGCAGAGGTTGCAGTGAGCCGAGATCAGGCCACTGCACTCCAGCCTGGGAGACAGAGCAAGACTCCATCTCGAAATGTAAAAATAAATAAATCAAACAAACAAAATAAAATGAAATAAAATTTCAGGTCTCTAAGCACACACAAAAACACACATATACATGGTCATGCATCCATGCTAACATGTGCACGTGTGCACACACGCACACACAGCATCCAAATTCCCATTGCAACATGTATATTTTTACGTAGCCCTTACCACCTTCCAGCTTATGAAAATGTACACACCATGAAGGCAGGAATTTGTTTTCTATTCTCTAATTTATTTCAAAAATCTAGAAGAGAGAATGGTGCATAACATACTGTCAATATATATTAGTTGTATTTTACTGTGTGCATATGTCATGGCAAATGATACTCATTGTAAATTACGTCAAGTTTTTGGGATGTATCTTCAAATTTAAAAATGCAATCATATCATTTTAAGATACCCGTACTGCTCTGTAAATTGATCCAAAGCTCCTTTCCAGTAATATCTGCTATTAATTTTACAACTTTTATTTCCATTTCTTTCTAAAGTTCTCTCTGTCCTGAATAACTGCCAACATATACTTTTAAGTAAGAAAAAAACTGTACATGTGCCAATTTAATCTTTGTTTTGCATTCCCACCATCAGCGTCATTTCGTATTTGTTGATTCAGCACTAATCTATTGCTAAATTACTATCATTTGTTTCTACTACTTCTTCTAATGGATTTTACTACTTCTATATTTACTACAAATGTGAAAATTAATAAAGTAACGGAACACTGATGTATATTGAACATTTCCCCTTCTCAAGCCACCACCACAGACCCAAAAGCACTTCTCTCTCTTTCATTATATATGGAAGATCAACAAACCTCCAAGATTTATTTTTCAATGGCAAAGTGGTAGGTTAGGTTTTTGAGGGCCCCTTAGATTTCTGTCATGCCCTCAAATTTATACAAAGCCAGCTTCTTATGCTTCCTATTATAAACCGTGCACTGCTTTCCTGTTTTGACAATCTGTTTATTATGATGAGGTCTCAGCTTTGACTTAATCTTGACATCAGTTGGCTTTTAGCTGAAAATCTGCAATTGAGATGCTGAAGCTGTCACTCTTGTTGACCTTTTAACAGCCTAGTGTCACAGACTCATTTCTTTTTGCTAGACTTAAGTTAACCAGAGATTCCGTGGGCCAATTTAAATGAGAGATTTGGAAAAGCAAGCTAACAAACTGACAAATAGGATTAAAACATTCAATGTGTGAAAACATGCTTGTTATTCTATCAGATGATAGAATTTTGGGTTGGCTTATGTAAGCTGCTTTTCAAAATACATGAGCCAAATTCAGCAGATAATTTTTCATTTCTCCTTTTGACGTTGCTTGTGAATATTCCTCCTGAAACTAAAACTGTTCAATTCTAGAGACTATATTATTTTACACTAAAAACTTTCCTGATAAAATTCAAGTGCAATGGAAATTGGGCATTATATATAAACAGTATTTATGTAAATAAAGGATGTTTGCTATGTCTGTATTATAAAACATGTTTTAAAAATATTGCAAGGATTAATGTCTTTACATTGTTAAGCATAAAATGTCCAAAAAAGCCAATAATAAAGTTTCAGAAATGCATATGAAATTCTTACATGGTAAAGTATAATTTAAGAATTATAAATTATAATTATATCAACTCATATGTCATTGAAATATAGTGTATAATTTATATACCTTAACCTTGAAATCTTGAAAATACAAAATATTAGCATTTATTTCTTACATTTAGGTATGCATTTATATTAAAGAGTGCTTAAGGTATGCATTTTATGTTTTTCAAAAACCGTGTACTTTTAAATGCTGCATAATTCTCCTATGACATTCTCAGAACATATGTATTCATGATCTATATTTGGGGTTACATTTTCTCTTTTTTCTCTGCATTTCCGCTTTCAATCCTTTCCCAATACATGCTTGATTCATATTAATCCTTTAATAGTAATTCTACCTCATCATTATAATAAACTATTTTAATGAGCATTTTAAAAAAACCCTTCTGACATTCTTATGAAGCATTTAATAGCACAAATTAAGTAGATGGCAAATTATGATTTCATTTGTATTCACTGTAATAATCTTATTCATCAGGCATTATTTTGGCATTCATGTGAATACAAGTCTCTATTTCCATGGAAATTTATTTTTACTTTGTCCTTAATTGAGTCAACTTGACACATTGTTCTAGATGGTTTAGCTAGCTCGTTTCAGGCTCAGACTACCTAAAAAATAACTGAGGTTCAAAAGGAAGAAGAGAAATTCTACACTTTTAAGAAATGTTTTGTTAGGCCAGTATTGAAAAGGCATTAAAATGTAAATTTGGAAGAACTTGTATAGCAATCAGAATTTCTGTTTTATCTTCTGCTTTATCGTCAAAAAGTTTGTTTTGCAGAAATAAACTTTAGGAGTGTGTTTTCCAGCTTGTCATGATTCCATTTGACTTTCATATTGTCCTTGTTTCCTACTTTGTATTAACTTCCTATCTCTTGCAGACCAGTGAGCTTGCACTACTCAGGACACAGGCTTTCTTAAAGAGTATTGGTGATACTTTGTCCGTGTGTCATCTGTGAAGTTTGGTTCTAACCTCAGTTCAGGAACAGGATATCATGCAACTGATGATGTTATCAGTAGACAGGTAATTAGGCAGAGTAAGATTTGTTAGTGTTTCTGTAAAGGAAGTGGGAAATATTTGTAACAGAATCAACCAGTTGCCTGGGTTACAGTCCTATTCTTGATTACAAGCAGCAAACTCTGGTACCAGATGGCTGTCCTGGAAAATGGAATGGCTACTTGTGATTCTTTGTGTTTATAATAATTGTTAGATTCTAGAAAAGGTGCTTAAATTAGGGAAATGATAGTGAAACCAAGTTGGTTTTTAAGAAATTGTCAGAAGAAAAAAATGTAAATAGTTCAGCTATCACAGTCCTTGATGCTAACTGCGTTTTGCTTTTGTTTTTCTTCCCTTGTATTTATTATCCTAAAGAAGGCCCTCAACTTCACGTTTTTAACTTTTTAACGATCACTTCTACATTAGCAGCTTATTTTGTACTGAATCAACTTTTCTAATACAGCAAAAAGACATATTTCAAGCACGTTTTTCTAGGTAGCAATCATTGTTGAGTTTAAGGTTTATTGTTCCTGTCATACTTTCTTAAAAAAGTACTTGCAATAATTAAACTTCCACGAAGATGAGCCCTCACAGTGGCCTTCACGTATCAATCAACCCTACACCACCCAAGCCCCTACACATAAACATTTATATTTGCTAGCTTTTAGTTTTAATCGTTTTATCTTCTCTGGCATTTTCACCATGTTTAAAAAGAGAAAGCCCATAGTATGCAAGACAGAAGTTCCTTCCCTGCCATTTTTAGTTACGTGTAAGAGACTGCCCAGGATCTACATTTTATAGTATAACTTTCAATAAAAAATTGACCTTTCTAGGCCTCTCATTTTCATCTACAAATGTAAAGAATAACACTTAGCTTGCCAACTCCAAAAGGATTTTTTTGAGTTTCAGTGATAATTATGAATTTATAGCCTGTTTTGGAAAATAAAGCATTGCTTTCACAACTACTATTTCAGGCCAAGCCATTTTATTTCTATATCTTCGCATCTAAATGAAACTTGTTAGATTTAGAAGTATGATGGTAGAAGTGATGGAAAAGGAAAGGAAAGTAATATAATTTTACTTCAGGAGTGAAAAAGGAAATAAGATTGAATTTTTTTCTTTTTTTTGGTGGGGGGACGGAGTCTCACTCTTGTCACCCAGGCTGGAATGCAGTGGTGCTATCTTGGCTGACTGCAAACTCCGCCTCTTAGGTTCAAGGTTGAGTGTTTTTTTTTTCTGAGATACAAGTCTATTCCAACCAGAAATTCTTTCCTAAAACACAAATTTGAAAATATTGTTTCGCTGCTCAGTATTCTTGTCAATAAAATAAACTTCTAATCATTATGCAAAGGATAAAAGATTCTCCATGATCTAGGCCGTACCTGTATTTCCAGTCCTTTATTTTATTATTGTTTATTTCCTTAACCATGTGGTCAGCAAACTGAGCTATACATACTAGGAATTTCCCAAATATGCTTTTGTTTCATTTGTCCACGTGTTTTTTTTGTTTGTTTGTTTTGTTTTGTTTTTTAATTGATGGTGTTTTTGATTAGAATTCCCTAGTGCTTTTGTCAACTGGCTATCTTTTCTTGACATTTTAAGAATCTAATCTTGTGGTATCTCCACTGATAATTGTGTTTAACATGAGGAATTAAAGTGATCACTCCTTTGCTTTAGCTGTCATTGTGAATTCTATGCAGTCTTTTTAGATAGGAAGGCGGGAGAGCTAGAATAGAATGAATAGCCAATAATAAGGCTGAAGGAAAAGAGAAAAGACTACATTTTGGAAAATTATGAAGGATTTTTGAACAATCTTCTCTGGAAATCAGATGCATATTTTTTCCATCTAGCTGGAGTTGGCCTAAAAGGTGGAGGGAAAAATGACTCTTTAACTGCAAATCTTGGAACTGAGGTTGATACAGGAGGTAGTAATATGCATTTGAAGAGGCCACGTCAGAGAGTAAGAATCCAGGCATGATTGTGGCTAAATCAGAGTAACAGTATAGAAAGCAGAAAACGGAACCTGGAGTGATTCCTTAAAATGAAATCTAGTGGATGTTAGCTGCAGAAAAGGGTTTTTTTTGTTTCTTCTCTGGTTTTTGTTTTTGTTTTTTTTTTTTTGGTAGCAGAATATTTTAGACTCATTCTTAGAAAGGGAACAAGATGTTGAGGAAACCAAGTCAGTTCAGAAAGATAAAAACAAGGATGACCTGGGATCAGGCCAGAGTCTGAAGAATGAACTTTTGAGTTAATTAATTGTGCGGAGTCTGCTGTGGCTCTACCACACAAGCCTGATATTATTCTTTAAATATATTTCCCCAATATTTGATAAAAGAAGTATGCATTTGCATAATGGCTCTTAAAGTAAAAGCACTCTTTTTTGAATTGACTATATACAAAATAGAAAAAATATGAAAAAGAATTGCAATTGTTGCACAGCTATTATGCAGAAGATATTGGGTTAAGCAATATATGAAAATAACCACCTTGACTCATCTGAAAAAAATCCTAATAACCATTTTATGAAAAAAGCAAGTTGAAATTTAGAAGCATTATGTAATTTGATGAAGACCCATGAGTATTAAGGAAAGCCACAATACAGCTAGGTGTGTCTGTCCATCAATGTTGAACCTTGATAGTTTTTGCTCCTCACAATCAATCATTCCTCTATTTGATTGCTTTGTGGGTAACTTGTTGCATCCCTTCGTGTAGAAAGCTGTGTAATTTTTGATAAGAAATCCAGTTTAAAGTCTTTATTTTAATTATTCTCTCTAATATCCCCTAGTACATATCAACCTTATGATTAAGTTTTACATACACAAGCTAAAGTTGAAATCAAAGATGTATTAATAGAAGCCTTTTGCGCACTCACAAAGCAGTATTCAGAAGAATGCAATTCAAGGAAGATGAGTTGGCGTTTCCATTTTTAATTTAAATAATTACTTGCTGACTGTCTAATGTTTTTGGAGTCAGATTCAGAAATATTTTTCAGGCTCTGGATCTGTAAGTTTGCATTAATTTACATATTTTAAAGCAAAATAAGGTTTTATTATTGAAACTTTCTACACAACAAAGAAACATTTTTAGGTTAGATGAAAATGCATGTATTCTGTTAGTCATGAAGCTAGGATTAGGTTTCTTGATGCTTAGTAAAATACTTTTTAGGATACAAAAAATTCTAACTTTAGGTAACAAATGCTTACATTTTTTTCTTCAATCCTCTCTAAACCTTTCATAGGACTTCTAGGTATTTATGAATAGGCCTCTCATTGAAAATAGGCATTGATAATTCTGTCTATAAAATACTGCAGATTGAGGAAAAGAATGGTATTTTATTTAACATTTCCTTCTTTTTGTTCTATATTATAATTTATACTTGACATTGGTTATGGATATAAGAAACATAAGAAACTTAGGCCAGTGATACTAATACAGTTCTAACAATGAAGGAACTTGGTAGTTGGTTTCAAATTTCCTGTAACTTTATTGTTAATTTAGCCCTGCTTAATGGAGAATCATGTTTTTGTACTTGTCACAGAGATGCATAAGAAAGAACCTTTTTTTAATAAGATGGCAATGCAATTTAAAAAATACTCCTCATCCTGAAGTTGGCTCATATCATTCATTAGAATTAATTTCCTGCAAATTCAAAAAAATCTTGTGATAGCTCTACAGCCCAGAGACCATAGTCCAATCTGTTACCTGCCATGAGGCTAGCAGTTCCTGCAAACTGTAAGAGTGTAACCATTAAATTGTGTATTTTTCCTTGACTTCTACTCAGAGGCGGCCTTAGGAATAACCCACATTAATTCTGCAATGCTCTTGGTAAATTATAGATTTGTCTTTTCAGTACACCCAAGTGGTAGAACTTATCAACGCTTAAACCACAAACTCAGTCTGCATTTAATCATCACTAATTTTTTCTCTTAATGCTTACATCAATGAGTTATTTAAGAAATTGGGGAGCAAAACTAATGTAATGGATTTTTAGGTATAGTTACTTAGATGCCAGGATAGATCTAAAAGAGAAAGATATTCGTCAATACCGGATAATACTCTAGATAGTTCTTTTTCTAGATAGTTCTTTTTTTCTATAATAACTTGTTTATTTAATTTAAATATTTTATTTTAGATTTGGGGGTACATGTGAAGGTTTGTTACATATATAAACATGTGTCACAGGGATTCGTTGTACATATTATTACATCACCCAGGTATTTAACCCAGTACTCAATAATTTTCTTTTCTGTTCTTCTCCCTCCTCTCACACTCCCTCCTCAAGTAGACCCCAGTGTCTGTTGTTTACTTCTTTGGGTTCATAAGTTCTTATCATTTAGCTCCCACTTATAAGTGAGAACATGTGGTATTTGGTTTTCTGTTTCTGCATTAGTATGCTAAGGATAATAGCCTCCAGCGCCATCCATGTTCCTGCAAAGGACATGATCTCATTCTTTTCCATGGCTACATAATATTCCATGGTGTATGTGTGCCATATTTTCTTTATCTAGTCTGTCATCAATGAGCATTTAGATTGATTCCATGTGTTTGCTATTGTGAACAGTGCTGCAGTGAACATTCATGTGCATGCATCTTTATGGTAGAATGCTTTATATTCCTCTAGGTATACACCTACTAATGGCATTGCTGGGTCAAATGGTAGTACTGCTTTTAGCTCTTTGAGGAATCACCATGCTGCTTTCCACAATGGTTGTACTAATTTACACTCCCACCAACAATGTATAAGAGTACCTTTTTCTCCACAACCTTACCAGCATCTGTAGTTTTCTGACCTTTTAATAATAGCCATTCTGGTTGCTGTGAGATGGTATGTGATGTGGTTTACCTGTGTCCCCAGCAAAATCTCAACTTGAATTGTATCTCCCAGACTTCCCAGGAAGGACCCAGGGGGAGGTAATTGAATTATGGGGGCAAGTCTTTCTCATGCTATTCTCATGATAGTGAATAAATTTCACTAGATCTGGTGGGTTTATCAGGGGTTTCTGCTTTCACTTCTTTCTCATTTTCTCTTGCTACTGCAACTTAAGAAGTGCCTTTTGCCTCCTTCCATGATTCTGAGGCCTTCCCACCCATGTGAAAATGTAAGTCCAATTAAACCTCTTTTTCTTCTTAGTCTTAGGTATGTTATTATCTGCAGCATAAATACAGGCTAATACAGTAAATTGGTACCAGAAGGGTGAGGCATTGCTGAAAAGATACCCCAAAATGTGAAAGCGACTTTGGAACTGTGTAACAGGCAGAGGTTGGAAGAGTTTGGAGGGCTCAGAAGATAGGCAAATGTGGAAAAAACTTCCTAGAGACTTGTAAATGGCTTTTCCCAAAATGCTGATAGCGATATAGATAATAAGATTCAGGCTGTGGTGGTCTCAGTTGGAGAGGAGGAACTTCTTGGGAACTGGAAAAAATATGACTCTTGCTATGTTTTAGCAAAGACACTGGTCTGGTGGCATTTTGCCCCACCCTAGAGATTTGTAGAACTTTAAACTTGAGAAAGATGATTTAGGGCATCTGGTGAAAAAAATTTCTAAGCAGCAAAGCATTCAAGAAGTGACTTGGATGCTGTTAAAGGCATTCAGTTTTAAAAGGGAAACAGAGCATAAAAGTTCAGAAAATTTGCAGCCTGACTATGTGATAGAAAAAGAAAAATCTGTTTTCTGAGGACAAATTCAAGTTGGCTGCAGAAATTTGCATAAACATCAAGGAGCATATTGTTAATCCTGAATACCATGTGGAAAATGTCTCCAGGGCATGTCAGAGGTCTTCATGGTAGTCCCTCCCATCACAGGCCCCCAGACCCTGGAGGAAAAAGTGGTTTTGTGGGTAGGGCCCAGGATTTCCCCTCGCTGTGTGCAGCATGAGGACTTGGTGCCCTGTATCCCACTTGCTCCAGCCATGGCTGAAAAGGGACAACATAGAGTTTCTGAGGGTGGAAGTCCCAAGCCTTGGAAACTTCCACATGGTGTTTAATCTGCAGGTGCATGGAAGTCAAGAACTGAGGTTTGGGAACCTCCACTTAGATTTCAGAAGATGGATGGAAATGCCTGGATGCCCAGGCAAAACTTTGCTGTAGGGGTGGGGCCCTCATGAAGAACTTCTGATAGGGAATTGTGGAAGGAAAATGAGGGGTTGGAGCCCCTACACAGAGTCCCTACTGAGGCACTGCTTAGATGAGCTGTGAGAAGAGGGCCACCATCCTCCAGACCCCAGAATGGTAGATCCACCAACAGCTTGTGCCATGTGCCTGGAAAAGCTGCAGACACTCAATGCCAGCCCATGAAAGCAGCCAGGAGGGAGGTTGTATCCTACAAAGCTACACTGGGGGTGTTGTCCAAGACCATCAGAACTCATCTTTTGCATCGGCATGACCTGGATGTGAGACCCAGAGTCAAAGGAGATCATTCTGGAGCTTTAAAATTTGACTGCCCTTTGGATTTCAGATTTGCATGGCTCTGTGTCCCCTTGTTTTGGCCAATTTTCCCCATTTGGAACAGCTGTATTTACCCAATACCTGTACTCCCGTTTTATCTAGGAGTAACTAGGTTGCTTTTCATTTTACAGACTCATAGGTGGAAGGGACTTGCCTTGTCTCAGATAAGACTTTGGACTGTGGACTTTTGGGTTAGTGCTGAAATTAGCTAAGACTTTGGGGAATTGTTGGGAAGGCGATCGGTTTTGAAACGTGAGGACATGGGATTTGGAGGGGCCATGGGCAGAACGATATGGTTTGGCTGTGTCCCCACTGAAATCTCAACTTGAATTGTATCTCCCAGAATCCCCATGCATTGTGGGAGGGACCCAAGGGGAGGTAATTTAATAAAGGGGGTCAATCTTTCCTGTGCTATTCTTGTGATACAGAATAAATCTCATGAGACCTAATGGGTTTATATGGGGTTTCTGCTTTTGCTTCTTTCTCATTTTCTCCTGCTGCTGGCATCTAAGAAGTGCCTTTCACCTCCTGCCATAATTCTGAGGCCTCCCTAGCCATCTGGAACTGTAAGCCCAGTTAAACCTCTTTTTCTTTTCCAGCTCAGGTATTTTTTGTTTGTTTGTTTTATTTTGTTTTGTTTTTGTTTTTGTTTTTGTTTTTTTGAGACAGAATCTCTCTCTGTCTCCCAGGCTGGAGTGCAGTGATGGGATCTCGGCTCACTGCAAGCTCCACCTCCTGGGTTCACGCTTTTCTCCTGCCTCAGCCTCCCGAGTAGCAGGGACTACAGGTGCCCACCACCGTGCCTGCCTAATTGTTTTGTATTTTTGGTAGAGATGGGGTTTCACTATGTTAGCCAGGATGGTCTCTATCTCCTGACCTCGTGATCCATCCACCTCAGCCTCCCCAAATGCTGGGATTATAGGCGTGAGCCACCATGTCTGACCCACCTCAAGTATGTCTTTATCAGCAGTGTGAATACAGACTAATACAGTATCTCATTGTGGTTTTGATTTGCATGTCTCTAATAATCAATTATACTGAGTTTTTTTTTTTTAATATGTTTATTGGCTGTATGCATGTCTTCTTTTGAGAAGTATCAGTTAATGCACTTTGCCCACTTTTGAATGAATTGTTCTCTGGTAAATTTGCTTAAGTTCCTTATAGATGCTGATATTAGACTTTTGTCAGAGGCATAGTTTGAAAACATTTTCTCCTATTCTGTAGGTTATATGTTTACTCTGTTAATAGTTTCTTTTGCTGTGCCAAAGCTCTTAAGTTATTTAGATTTCATTTGTCAATTTTTGCTTTTGTTGCGATTGCTTTTGGCATCTTTGTTATGAAATCTTTGCCTGTTCCTATGTTCAGGATGGTATTGCATAGATTGTCTTCCAGGGTTTTTATATATTTTTTTACATTTAAGTCTTTAATCCATCTGGAGTTGACATTTGTATATAGTGTAAGGAAAGGATCCAGCTTTAATCTTCTGCATATGGCTAGCCAGTTATCCCAGCACTATTTATTGAATAGGGTGTAATTTCCTTATTTTTTTTTTTTTTTTTTGTCAGCTTTGTCAAAGATAGGATGGTCATAGGTATGATGCCTTATTTCTAGGCTCTCTATTCTGTTTCATTGGTCTATGAGACTGTTTTTGTACAAGTACCATGTTGTTTGGGTCTGTATCCTTTCAGTATAGTTCTAAGTCAGGTGACATGATTCCTCCAGCTTTGTTCTTTTTGTTTAGGGTTGACTTGGCTATTTGGGCTGTCTTTTTGGTTCCATGTATATTTTAACATATTTTTTCCTAGTTCTGTAAACAATATTGTTGGTAGTTTGATACTAATATCACTGAATCTCTAAATTGCTTTCAGTAGTATAGCCATTTTAATGATGCTAATTCTTCCTATCCATGAGCATGGGATGTTTTTTAATTTGTTTTTTATTCTCAATTTATTTGAGTGTTGTTTTATAATTCTCATTGTAGAGCTCTTTCACTTTCCTGGTTAGCTGTATTTCATTTTGTTTGTGTGGCAATTGTCATTTGGATTTGTCATTCTAATTTGGCTCTCAGTTTCCTTTGTTGCTGCTAGTGTATAGGAATACTAGTGAGTTTTGTACATTGATTTTGTAACTTAAAACTTTGCTGAAGTTGTTTATCAGCTTAAGGACCTTTTGGACCAAAAGTAGGGGATTTTCTAGATAAAGAATTTGTTATCTGCAAACAAAAGACAGTTTGAGTTCCTCTCTCCCTGTTTGGATGCCCTTTACTTTTTTTCTCTTGCCTGATTTCTCTGGCTAGGATTTCCAATAATATGCTGAATAGAAATCATGAGAGAGGGCATCCTTGTCTTCTGCCAGTTTTCAAGGGGAATGCTTCTAGCTTTTGCCCATTCAGTGTAATGTTGGCTGTGGTTTTGTCACAGATGGCCCTTATCATTTTTAGGTATGTTCCTTCAACACCTAGTTTATTGAGAGTTATTAACATGAAGGAATGTTGAATTTTTCAAAAGCCTTTTTTGCATCTATTGAGGTATTCAAGTGGTTATTTTCTTTAGTTCTATTTATTTGATGAATCACATTTATTGACTTTCATATGTTGAACCAAACCTTACCTCCTGGGGATGAAGCTGACTTGCTCATGGTGGATTAACTTTTTGATGTGTTGCTGGATTCAGTTTGCAAGTATATTGTCAAGGATTTCTGTATCAATGTTCATCAAGAATATTGGCCTAGATTTTTCATTTTTTGTTGTGTCTCTGGCAAGTTTTGTTATCAAGATGATGCTGGCCTTATGAAGTGAGTTGGAAAGAAGTCCCAACTCCTCATTTTTGTGAAATAGGTTCTGTAGGTGTTGAACCAGCTTTTCTTTGCACACCTGGTAGAATTCAGCTGTGAATTCATCAGGTCCTGTGTTTTTTCCGGTTGGTAGTCTATTTATTACTGATACAATTTCGGAGCTTATTATTTGTCTGTCCAGGGAATCAATTTATTCCTGACTCAGTCTTATGAGGGTGTATTTGTCCCGGAATTTATCTATCTTTTCTAGGTTTTCTAATTTGTGTGCATAGAGGTGTTCATAATAGTTTCTAATGGTTGTTTTTATTTTTGTGGGGTCAGTAGTAACATTTCCTCTGTCATTTATAATTGTGTTTATTGGATCTTCCTTTTTTTTCTTCTTAATTAGTCTACCTAGTAACCTATTTTATTACTTTATTCAGAAAACCAACTCCTGAATTCCTTGATGTTTTTGAATAGTTTTTCCTGTCTCGATTTCCTTCAGTTAAGCTCTATTTTTTGTTATTTCTCATCTTTTGCTAGCTTGGGGTTGATTTTTTCTTGTTTCTCTAATTCAGTTGCAAAGTTAGGTTGTTAACATGAAATCTTTCTTACTTTTTGATATGGGCGTTTAGTGCTATGAATTTCCCTTTCACACTGCATTAGCTGTGTCCCAGAAATTCTGGTATGTTGTATCTTTGTTCTCATTATTTTCAAAGGACATCCTGATTTCTGCCTTAATTTTATTATTTATCCAAAACTTATGCAAGACCATGTTGTTTAATTTCCACATAATTGTATGGTTTTGAACAATTTTCTTTGTGTTGACTTTGATTTTTATTGTGCTGTGGTCCAAGAGTGTGTTTGCTATGAAGCTGATACTTTTACTTTTATCAAGGATTGTTCTACTTCCAATCATGTGGTTTCTTTTAGAGTATATGTCATGTAGACATGAGAAAAATGTATATTTTGTTGGTTTTGGGTGAACGTCTATCAACTCTATTTGGTGTAATGCTGAGTTTAGGTCTTGAATATCTTTGTTAATTTTTGGCCTCAAAAATCTCTCTAATATTATCAGTAAAGTACTGAAGTCTCTCACTATTATTTTGTGGGAGTCTATGTCTCTTTGTAGGTCTCCAAGAACTTGCTTTATGAATCTGGGTGCTCCTGTGTAGGGTGCATATATATTTAGAATAGTTAGGCCTTCTTATCGAATTGAATCCTTTACCATTATGTAATGTCCTTCCTTGTCTTTTTTTGGTTGGTTTGAAATGTGTTTTGTCCGAAATTAGGATTGCAATCCCTGCTTTTTTCTGTTTTTCATTTGCAAGATAGATTTTTTTTTTTCCACTTGCTTATTTTGATACTGTGTGTCATTATGGATGAGATGGGTCTCTTGAAGATAGCTAACCAAGGGGACTTGCTTTTTTAATCCAGTTTGCTATTCTGTGCCTTTTAAGTGGGGGAATTTAGCCAGTTTACCCTCTAGGTTAGTATTGACATGTGTGGATTTGATCCTGTCATTGTGCTGTTAGCTGGTTATTATGTTGGCTTGTGTGATTTTTTTACAGTGACACTTGTCCGTATGTTTAAGTGTGTTTTTGTATTAGCTGGTAGTGGGCTTACCTTTCTATATTTAGTGCTTCAATCAAGATCTCTTGTAAGGCAGGGTGGTGGGAATAAAGTCTCTCAACATTTGCTTATGTGAAAAGGATTTTATTTCTCCTTCACTTGGGAAGCTTAGTTTAACTGGCTATGAAATTCTAGGTTGAAGATTTTTTTCTTTAAGAACATTGAATAATTAGCCGGGCGAGGTGGCGGGCGCCTGTAGTCCCAGCTACTCGGGAGGCTGAGGCAGGAGAATGGCGTAAACCCAGGAGGCGGAGCTTGCAGTGAGCCGAGATAGCGCCACTGCACTCCAGCCTGGGCGACAGAGCGAGACTCCGTCTCAAAAAAAAAAAAAAAGAACATTGAATATAGGTCCCCAATCTCTTCTGGCTTGTAGGCTTGTAGGATTCCAACTAAGAGGACTGCTGTTAGCTTGATGGGGTCCATTGGCAGTGACTTGTCCTTTCTCTCTAGCTGTCTTTAACATTCTTTCATTCATTTCAACCTTGGAAAAACTAATGATTACGTGTTTAGGGGATGATCTTTTCATATAGAATATTTGGGAGGCCTCTATTTCCCGAATTTGACTGTTGGTCTTCTAGCAGGATTAGGGAAGTTTTTATGGACAATATCCTGAAACATATTTTTCAAGTTGTTTACTTTCTCCTCCTCACTTTCAGGGATGTCAATGATTTATAGAATTGGCCTCTTTGCATAATCCCATACTTCTTGGAGGTTTTGTTCATTCATTTGTATTCTTTTTTCTGTATTTTTGTCTAGTATCTTACTTCATGTAATCAGTCTTCAAGTTCTGAGATTCTTTCTTCAGCTTGTTTCATCCTACTGTTAATACTTGTGATTGCATTGTGAAATTCTTGTATTATGCTATTCAGCTCTGTCAGACCTCTTAGGTTCTTTTTTATACTGGTATATTGTCCTTCAGCTTCTTTTTCACTATATTATGATTCTTATTTTCCTTGGATTGGGTTTTGCCATCCTCCTGAATCTCAATGATCTTTGGTCCTATCCATATTTAGAATTCTACTTCTGTCATTATAGCCAGTTTGGCCTGGTTAAGGCACAATCATTTGGAGAATCTATGGCACTCTGACCATTTGAGTTACTAGAGTTCTTGCTTTGGTTCTTTCTCATTGTCCAATGAGGGGGTTCCTTTAACTGCAGTGTAGATTGAGTACAATAAATAGACTTATTTTCTGGATATTTTCACCGGGCCAAGGCATTGCATAAGGTCTTTATTTGAAGCTGATGTTTTGACTCTGGTTTCAGAAGTTGATATCTTGGTGAGGTACTTTTGCTGTTGAAGCTTTAGGGTTTGATTCAGCAGGTGACACTTAGGTAGACTATTGATCGGTTGCGTGGGCTCCCTTGTGTTTCTTCACATTTCCAGCCACGCTCCCTCTCAGTGTTCTGAAAGTGTTGATTTCTCTACCCCTTAAATGCTGACTGTAGTTTGTGATTCGGCATTCTTGGGCTGCTCACTGCACTTCTGGGGAAATCTCAGTATTTATGTTCCTTCCCTAACTAAGAGGCAGCAGAAGAAGATATCTTAGCAGTGGTTGTGGCCAAGGCTTATTTGCTTAACTCTTGGAAGCTACATCCCAGAGAGATGCAGGTCAGCACTCGCTCAGTGCATTCAGCCCCAGATGATGGGTTTGTGCTGTGTGCACAAGCCGGGGCTCCTTGTCTGGTTATGAGCAGTTGGCGATGTGTGGGACTTATGAGAGACAGATTGGTCTCCTCTCCTTGGGTTGACTACAGCTTGTTGGAGGTGTGGATAAGGCACTAAAGGTCTTTGATCCTTGGTTAGTCCAAGGGTGGCATGGCCAGTACCCTTGCAAGAGACTGTTGCAGAGAGGTTTTCAGTTGCCCCTGAAGGCTCTGTCCAGGTTTGATAGTTCTGTCCGGGTTTGATAGCTCTGGAGGCTCAGGCCTGGAAGACCTGCCCAGTGAGAAGACATGGGAATGGGCACACATGTAACAGTCTGGCCACTTTTCCATATAAGTCCTGCAGTATGCTTGGGTTTGCTCCAGTCCCTAGTCACCTCGGATTTTTCAGAACCTGGTGATGTCACCAGTGAAAGCTGTGAAACAACAAAATGGCAGCCTATCCCTCCCTCTGGAGTTTTGTCCCAGGGAGGCACAAACCTGTTGCCAGCCCAAAGGCACCTGGAGGAAGTGGCTGGAGACCCCAGTTGGGAGGTCCTGTCCAGGGAGAAAGAATAGGATTGAAACTCACTTTAAAAAAGCAGTCTAGCCATGCCTTGGTAGAGCAGCTGTGCTGTGCTGGGGGTCTGCTTCAGCTCCCCCCACCCATTGTTTCAGACATTCTGAAGCCCGAAGGCTGGAAATACTAAGTCAACCAAACAGCAAAGATGGCAGCCTGCCTCTCCCTCTGGAAGTGCTGTGCTATGGGGAATTCAGATCTCTGTTAGCTGGAGACCTTGGGTGGGGGTAGCTGGAGGTCCTGGTTGGGAGTTCTTGCCCAATTAGGAGGAATGGGATTGAATACACAGTTAAAGCAGCAGTCTGCCTACATTTTGGTAGAGCAGCTGTGCTGTACTAGGGGATGCCTTTTGTCCTGGGTCGGCTTAGACTCTGCAAAGCCTGAAGGCTGGAACAGTTAAGACATCCAAACAGCAAAGATGGCAGCTCGCTCCTCCCTGAAGGAGCTCCTTCTTAGAGTAGTTCAGTGTCTCTACTGGTAGTTAGCTGGAATTCCAGGCCAATGGCTCTCACTTTGTGAGGTGCTGTGGAAGCGGGGCCTGTGGGCTGTTGCTGCTCATCCCCCTGGACTCAGCCTCTTTCCTAGGGGTATGTATAGGAGGCTAACCTTCCACTTTGATGGAGTTGCAGCTAGTTCTGTCAGAAAGCCAGAGTATCTAAGACTCCAGGGTCTCCACACATGCTGAGTAGCTGCTCCGCGGAGACTCCATATAGCTCTGTCAGACTGAAGACTGAAGTCCCTGGTGGAGTGGGTTCAATAGGAGATCTCCTGACTTGAGGGTTACAAAGATCTTTGGGGGAAGCATGATTTCCCAAGGTCACACATTCACTCACCACTTCCCCGGGTAGGGGTGTTGCTCCCAAGTGGGTGGTTGTCCTATCTTGCTTTTCTTCATTGTCTGTGGGTCGGGTTGTTTTCTTGATTCATTCCAATGTGAGTATCTGGATGTTTCATTTGAAGGTGTATTTGCTTGCCCCTTCTGATGTGGGGCCTGTCCACTTACATAACTATATTTGCATACTGTGATCAATATTATTATTAAATAGAATCATATTGTACATGCTGCCCTTGAATTTACCATAGTCTATTTAATAGATCCGTTTATTTGAAACTGTTAAGTTTTGTTTGTGGCTACAGAGAGATGATTGAATGACTAGGAGTGGGAGTACTATGCTCTAATCTGCCACATTCCAGTGGCCAGATTTAGTCACATGACTGTGTCTAGGGGCAAGGGAGATGAGAAACGTGATCTATCTGCATCAGTGTTGTGCTTCTGTGGCTTTCCAAATGTGAGCAGAAAGAACAAAACTGAAATAATTGACTAAAACTTAAAACATTTGAAAAGTAAGTTAAGCTAACTGAAAAATAAATAATCTTATTTAAATCACATAGTGTTGTTAATTTATCCAATCAACATATTAAAAAATAAAATAATTGAGAATAATTACTTTGTACCAATCATACTTATAACACAACTATTTTGGCAAAGTAAAATTTAACTAATTACTTCGATTTACTTTATTCATATTTATTCTATCCAAAGTATTTTGAAACCTATTATATTGCTTTCTTTAAGTTTCTAAAGGAAGAAGCAAATCTTAGAACTTAAAAATTAAACCAAAAAATCGTAAATAAAAAACATTAGTTGTAACTGCCCCTAATCCCAGAAGTGGGGGGAAACTCTTAAGTTTAAGCAGACTTATTTTATTTCTGATGTTGTTTGTCTTTGATATTCTTTCCACTGCAGCATAGGATTCTGATAAAATCAGAAGCAATTGAAATGAAAAATTATGTCCTTCTATGCAAAGCTTGCCAAAATACATTTGAATTTTTTAAAAATCTTAAATTGTTTTCTCTCTTTTATATTCAAGGTATGCCCATTGATGATGTTGTAACTTTTCTCATGTCCATGACCCTGTTCCTGTAATCTTTGTAGATGGAGATTTTTACAAACACCATTGTATTAGAATTTTCTATAGTGCCTTGATGGCAGCAGATAAAATTGGAATTGGAATAGTTCAATTGGGATGGTGGTTTGGCTAAACATAAAGTCAGAGAACATGAGCCACAAACTCAGGATCTATGAGGAGTGAAGCATTGTCTTATACACTACCATGACCTTGACACTTATAATTCCTATTGTAGATATTCAATAAATTTTTGATAAATGAAATAATAATAATATGATTTATCCTGAGAGCTTTGAGATGTATATATTTTAAGCTTTTGGTTGAGAAATAAATGCACACCTCATCTTATGTCATTGCTATTTATAGAAAGAGGCAGTTGTTCTATAGTGACAAAATAAGTTTATTATGGAATTAGACTGCCTGGGTTCAAATACCTGCTCTGCTATTTATAAATTTTGTGACGTTGGGCAAAATGTGAACCTCTGTGTAATAATTAATCTACTAAAAATAAGGGCTTATAATAGTGCATATTTAGTAAGGTTGATGTGATAATCTAATGTGTTTCTATCAGTGCCTGAGGCAATATAAGAACTGAATGGACAGTGCTTAGCTCAATTAATGAAATGTATAGTTAAATTGTGTGCTCACTTATCTCAATAGTCTAATATTATTAACACTAGACAAGTAACTCCAAATATATATGACACAAAGGTTGTTAGTGTTTAATAAATTAATCAGCAGTTTTTCTCTCAAAAAAAATTTTAAAAAGTAAATGGCTTAAGGTTTACATTTCTAAATTATTTTTAAATTAGTCACTTACTCTTTGTGCTTTTCTTTTATTAAAAGTTGTCTCCTATATAGCTTTCCTGTGTCAGTCAGATGAGATTACTTCTTATCATATTTCAAAACAAGTAATAGAAATAAAATATAAATAGGAAGATTGATTGATAGATGATAGGCAGATAGAAAAATACAATTTTAATGTTTCGGAAAACAGTAATATTAAGTTGTCCAAAGATGAAGGCCAGAATGTAGATGTTACTAATGCTGTACAATGTAAATACGGACTACGAAGAGATGACTTTCAATAAAGTAGTATACTTTCAAACTCCAATTTCTTTAGAAATGATGAATATGGAGTCCATTTGGGCTTGTGTCAAAGTAATTTTCCAGGGTGGGAATCTTGCTGCTAGTCATTTTTATTCATTTTATTTGTTTGGATTCATCTTTTTAGTGAAAAATTACACATTGGTTTCCAGATTTTCTCAGTTGAATGAACATGGTAAACCCAATCCCCAAATTTCTGAAGTGGAAAGGTAACTGTTAATGTCATCAGCCTGGGAATGTGAAGCTGAAACCGGTGATATACAAACAGTGCCAGTAGTTGCCTTCCATAGAGAAATATGATTCAAGGGTCTCCAAAGAATTTCTTTACAAAAATAGTAAAATGGCTTTTCATTGTATAACCTGATCATCTTTTTCAAATAAAGTATAGCTGGTTGGTCATTCTGAATAATGAGAGATTGAATTTATTCTATAGTTCAGTGAGGAGTGAAAAGAGTAGAATATGATGGTAATAACCTTCTTGAGTTTGCATTTGTATCATTCTAATTCTGCTGTTCTTAGGCAGAAGTTGGTAAAGATTTAGGAACTTTGCATGAATCTTCAAAAAACTCCAAGAAAATAAATCAGTAACATTTAAACTAATAAAGCTTTTTAAATTAATGCATTTCATATGAATACTTTCTGGGATTCTTAATCTTTTAGATATAGTCTTATAACATTACTTCTTATTTCTCTTATCCCAAGATAGAATACAAAAATTCAAACAAGTTTGAGGAAATGTGCAATTAATCCTGGTCCTTCTGGAATATTCACATCACAGTGCACTATTGTCTCCATTTGAAAATTGTAATTATTTGAGATCTTTAATGGATATTATCATTCTCAGATAATAACCAAATGAGGACAAGGTAATATGTTCTTGGAAATGTATCATGTAAATTACAAAGTATATTCTTAAAACAGGAAAAAAAAGAGATGATTGAAGAGTTAGAGTAGCTTCCAAATGGTGTAATATTAATACTGTGGGTACAATCATAGATCTATGAGCTAAGTATACCTGGAAAACTGTGTTAGATGTATCTTGCAACTAGTTTTTCCAAGTAATTTAATGACTCTATTTTGTTTTTTGATCATTAAAATTAGAATAATGACATTATAATGATGTCATGAGATTGTTATGAAAATTACAGGAGGCAGTTATCTGGATTCTATGAGATTATAGTAGATGAGTTTAGATACATCACTTTTTAATATGAAACCACAAAAATTTATCATAGAGATATTTGTTTTTCACCCACAAATATATTTTTCCTGAAATAGGACAGACATTCCTATTTCCAATATTGAGTTTTTAAAATAATAACTATGTAATACTTATTGACTCACCATAAAACCAGGGATGGTATTAAAAATTTTATGGCTGGTAGGATATACATAAGGTCAAACTAAAACAGATGACAAGTGTGAGCTACCAGTAAGTAAGAACTATTACAAAACAGCTAATTATCAACCCCATAAAAAGATAAATATATATAGAAAATAAATGTCATTTACAAAAAATGTGCATAGATTATGAACATCTTAATGATTTCCCTTGAAAATGTATATTTTCACACCACAATTTATGTTTATTTTTATTATTTTGCCTTGTTCTTGTGTAGAAATATATTCTTATATATTTAATATATATAAATAACATTCTATATTAAAATGTGTAGTATTTATAAAATATATATCATATATATTTAACACAATTTTTAAACTAGTCTAATATGCATTGTGATAGGTGTGTCTTGCTTAAGATTATAGCTGCCATTTATTAATTGACTGCATCAAATACAAATCGTTTATTCTTATTATTCATAAATATATTAGTTGTATATTATTAATAATTTGACTAAATTAAATTTTTTCTCTATTTCAATAATTGTTATATGGGATTTCTTACACATTTTACTATCTTTTCTACATTTTATAATTTTTGTTAAGTTTAATAAGATATTGATAGAAAATTATTTTGAAATTATACTTTATATTCTGGAATAAAGATTGGCAGAGTTTTTCATTAAAAAGCTAGATAGGCTGGGCTCAGTGGCTCATGCCTGTAATCCCAGCACTTTAGGAGGCCAAGGCGGGTAGATCAAGAAGTCAAGAGATCAAGACCAACCTGGGCCACATGGTGAATCCCTGTCTCTATTAAAAATACAAAAATTAGCTGGGTGTGGTGGCTTGTACCTATAGTCCCAGCTACTTGGGAGGCTGAGGCAGGAGAATCTTTTGAACCCGGGAGGCAGAGGTTGCAGTGAGCCAAGCATGCACCACTGACCTCTAGCCTGGTGACAGAGTGAGACTCTGTCTCACTAAATAAATAAATTAATTAAATTAAATTTAATTTAATTTAATCTAGATAATATATCGTATAGGTTTGGGAAACATACGGCATTTGGCTCTGTCTCAAAGATTCAACTCTGCTGTTGAAGGTGATACTGCCTTAGATAAAACTTGAATGGGTTTGAGTAACTGAGTTAAAACTAAATTTACAAAAACAAGTTGCTGGGCTAGATTTGGCTCATGGGCTGTAGTTTGCTGAATCCCTGTTCTGGAGTATTGTTTCCCCACCCACAGAGATGTCTATGGAAAAGTAATCTGGATGAGTCAGGATTCTCCAGAGAAACAGAACCAACAGTATGTATACATATAGATATGAGAAGATGTATTATGGGAATTGGCTCATGCAATTACAGAGGTCAAGGAGTCCCACAATCTGCCATTTGGAAGTTGGAGAACCAAGAAAGTCAGTGCTGTAATTCAGTCCAAATCCGAAGCCCTGAGAACGAGAGGAGACATGGCGTAAGTCTCAGAATTCAAATATTTAAGCACCTAAAGTTCCCATGTGTGAGAACTTCTCCCCGGAGAAGAAGGATGTCCAGTTCCAAACGAGACAGAAAATGTGCCCTTCTTCTGTCTATTTGTTGTATCCAGGTCTTTAGTCAATTGAATAATGTCTGCCTGTGTTGGTGGGAAAAGATCTTTATTTATTCTATTTATTCAAATGCTAATTTCCTCTGGAAACACCCTTGCAGACATAACCAGAAATAATGTTTTAAGGGATGCTATATGGGCAACCCTTAATCCAGTCAAGTTGACACCTAAAATTAACCATTATAGGACATCACAGTCAAGTTGAAACATAAAATGAACCATTGTATCTATTTTGTTTACTACCTTATAACTGGTAAACAATAAAATTCCTGGATATAGTATGAATTTAATAATTGGGAAGGGAATAAAAAAAATATCTCCTCACTGGAAACATTATTAAATGTTTTAGTTTATGGAAATTATATTTAAACTACAATGCAATGGTATATATCCTACTTTCAGCAAAGCTTAAACTCTATTAAAAGGTTTCTGAATCCCAGCACTTTGGGAGGCCGAGACGGGCGGATCACGAGGTCAGGAGATCGAGACCATCCTGGCTAACACAGTGAAACCCCATCTCTACTAAAAAATACAAAAAACTAGCCGGGAGAGGTGGCGGGCGCCTGTAGTCCCAGCTACTCGGGGGGCTGAGGCAGGAGAATGGCGTAGACCCGGGAGGCGGAGCTTGCAGTGAGCCATAGCACTCCAGCCTGGGCGACAGAGCGAGACTCCGTCTCCAAAAAAAATAAAAATAAATAAATAAATAAATAAATAAAATAAAAGGTTTCTGGTTATAAGAGGATAACATGTTTTCTCAGTGAGAAAAGTATGATTTCATATCACTCTATGAATAATGTATTCAGTCATCCACATATACTACTAATAGCTTGTACAATTTAATAAGAAGTCTGTAAAATAAGAAGAAACAAAAAATTCTGCCATTAGCTATCCTTAGTTTCTACATTTAATACTGATGGCTGTTTGTAAATATTTGTCATGGGAATATATCATTAGCTAATATATATGTTGTATATGCAAGTTTCTCAGAATTTTGAAGCAAATATTCTCACTTAAACACAACAAAATACAATGCTATTTTGTACTAAATTTAAATGTATGAGAGAGGTTTCTTTTGAAAACTCAGTTTATTTTATGTTTTTTTCAGCATTTCAAATTTTCTACATAAAAGTTATTTAAGAGCAAATTTATTTCAGCAATTACAATCTATTTTAGTAGTTAATTGTACTATTAATATTAATATTTGATTCAAGCTTACTAATATCCTTTACAGTAATCAGAATATGTATATCTTTGTTATTATTCACTGTTAACATTCTTTTAACAAATCAAATGGAAATAAAACATTCTTTAGCACATTGAGAGTGCAATCTGAAATAAGGTGTTGTTTTTGTGAGCTCCTATAAGCATACTAGTAATAGTCATAAACAGAAAGTTGTCTATAATAGCATTTTTCCCTCAGGAAAATTTATATTTATGTAATACAATATTGTTTATTAACATATATATATATGAGAGAAATACTAGTCTATAAGAAAACTGTGTAAGAGCTTACCTTTTAATAAAATTAATTTTCCTGAATTATCCCATTTAGAAACTGGAAATTTTTCTTAGCACACCAAGTTTCACTTTATGATTAAAATGCATATCATAAAATCTGTAATGTTTATATTATTGCATAATCCTCGAGCTTGAAGGAGCCTCAAGTTTTATCTGCAAATTAATACAATAACTTCTTTGTAGATTGCAAAAATTACCATATTTATTGGTACTTTCTTTGACCATGAGAAAGCAATACAAATGAATGATGATCAAAATCCCAGGCCATGTTCACTTCAATAGTCATTCAATACCTAAGCAAATACCTTAGTGGTTTTCATGAATGTCAACTGACATTGACTATTTTAAGTAAATTCCTCAACTACAGTGAAATAATTGTCATATCCAACATCATCTGTTTCATTTTCTAAATTTTTTATGCCAGCAAATTTAGATGAAAAAATAAAAGCTCTATTTGCAACTATGTATTAGTAAGAAACAAGACATAAAGACACTAAAAAGGAAAACATTAAAGATTTAGTATAGTCTATTGAACCACAATCTCCTTGTGTTTTAACAAAAAGTTCCCCACAATGCACAACCACAAGTTATGACTGCCACGCTATTCTCTATTATGGCCATACATTCCAATACTCTGGCCCAGATCTTACATATGCATCCTAGCTTTACATCTCCTAAGAAATGCATCAGGCATTTTCACTTGGATGTGCTGTACTTGCTTGAAAGTGTATGATTTAAAAATTGATATCATTTTTTTTCTCCCTGAGTATTTTTATCTCTGAATAAATAAGGCCAGAAAAGTTAAATTTTCTTTTAGGAAAAGTCCCATCAACAATCATTAATGCCTCAAAAATGTTAATTTGTCTATGATCTTCATTGATGTCTTTTGTGCAGGTCAAGATCCTAACTCTTTATTAATAAGATACCCAGCAAAAAATACTTCAAGTTTAATCCTCAAAATATCACCAAAGTTACTGTCAACTCCATTTTATTGATATAGGAACTGAGGCTTAGACAGCTTTGACACTTTGCTCAAAACTGCACTGCTGATGAGACTGAGAGAGAGGCTACAAAGAGAAAAACAAAACATAGACAATTAGGGAGAAAAAGGAATAAGGAACGTCTTGGAGAGAGACAGACTACACAACCAAGAGTAGAAGAAAAGTAAAATGATGAGGCATTGCATATGCCAACTGAGTAACACTACCAAGTAATGACACTGTAAAAGATAAATATTAAAAACTACAGAACATGGAACATTTTATTTTCATTTTTAAATTTTTAAAATTGTCACTTTGAAATCACTATGATTTTCTTTGATTTAGCTCATATAATTTTTATCCACTATTAATAATCTTTATAATCTTCATGATTTTGAGAATGTTTGCGAAAATATTTCCTCTGTGTTGGTTTATCATATTGTTTATTTCTACCCTTCTCTATCAGCATTATCCAGTAGAACTTTCTTCTTTGTCTAATATGGAAGTCAGTAGCCACCTGTCATTATTGAACAGTTGAAATCTGGCTAGTTAGACTGAGTAACTTAACTTTTAATCCATTTAAGTATAAACTCTCTGAATTATATTCTGATAAATGACACTAGTAGCTTTTCACTTGGTATCTGTTACCTTAACAATTTAAACATTATTTTATTCCACTTATGACTCTGCTTTGTGTGTGTGTGCATTTACATCCCTCTGTTGTTAGCCCCATTTAGTCTTAAAATTGGCAGTGCTGTACCATACAGGCGACTCTGATTCTGTGGGTAGACTGCGTCCTAGAGAATGACACTCACAGAGTACAGTATTGCTGCAAGGCTGGTGCTTTATCAGCTCCTTCAGTAGATCACTCCTACTTGTGGATGGTGTGATAACTCCTTTGCTATGAAATATGTCTGCTATTTAAATGCTATATTATGCTGTGGTACTCTATATCTATAGACAAAACATTCCATAAGAACCTGAATAGTGCTGCTGGCTGAAGATCTGATACGCATGAAAGGCAAATCCACATCTAGAATATACACCTATTCTTCTCAAGATGAACCTCTGGCCTATTTAGAATAGAAGGAAGGAACCTAATGTAGTTAACTTGCAACCATGTGGCCAAATTAGTATTCTCGGACTAATGAACTCTTGCTCATTTGGTTTCGTGTTCTTACCCCAGTGTTCAAGCTGACTGATATCCCCAAATCCAATCCCACTGGTACTACACAGGTTCCTACTTGTACTTGCTGGAAACATTGGGATGTAACTCCTTTCTTTCCTCATTATGCCCAGCACATCTCCAGCTTGCATATGCTTTGATTTAATATTAGTGGACCTGCAAGTCAGAAGCCTGCAATCTAGGAGTAGAGGTGAGAGAAACCACGCCTTGAGCAAGAGACGTCTGCCCTGAAGTGTATTTTCACACAGGGGAAATGCTAATTCTTATTAGCAAGCGGTTCACTTGCTTTTTGGGCTCTGAGAATTCAAGAAATCGGCAGAGCCATACTCTTATTGGAATCTATCCAAATGTATTCTTCCCATGTGTAAGAATCCCAGACTTTCTCTACCAGGGTTCTGACCTTGGCGTAACAGACTTGACTTGACTGATAATTCAATCATCTTTGATGGTTTTCAGCCATAACTATCAAATCCTTAGTATGCCCATCACTGGTGTCCACGCTCCTGCTGGAAAAGATAAAGGCCTCTTTATGTGCTACGAAGTGTTTCTTTGTCACTCAAAAATCACTTTTACTTTTGATAATCACCCTCAATTTCTTATTGTCCCTCTGAAAAGAATCAACACACTTTTGTTAAAGTGAGACATCTTTAATATATTTACAGTTATTTCCCCCTATAGCTCAAAAAATGCCTGATTCTGGATTCAGTGGCAGAGTCAGTTTACTTCATTGGGATATTTTTTTTCCAAATCACAGCCTAAAGAATTTTGAATCTTTGGATTACTACTTTGTGCTAGGAACTATTCAGATCCCACATACTCCATCAGCCAGTTGGCAAGTGATCCAATCTCTAAGCCTCATCATATTGTAGATTTCTGAGACCACTTCTGACATGACTACTGTATCAGTTTTTTTTAAAAAAACACAGTTCAAGATAAAGTTAGAATTGCAAGTGATGTATTGTGAGTCAAGTCTGTGCCAGACAAAGTTGAAAGAGAATGTACAGACAGGAAAAGCTTCAGTCTGTGGTGCAGGTCTGTTACCTACAAAAGGAGAGAAGAAAAGAATATGTAAGAGAAGCCCAGAATCTAGAACAGCTCTGAGAAAGTCCTAGCCATTCTAAGGTGGAGTCCGAGTGCAAATGTTGCCCATTAGAGGAGGATGGCATTGGGCTGAAATTGTGTGCTGTCAGTAGCCTACCATTTTCAGTTATTTTTTAGAGCTGTTTGGAGACAGCATATCCTTGGTTCAAATGCTAGAGTTGATGCCAAGAGAAGGGAAAACAGAGATTATGATTTAACTGCATTCTCTTATGAAGCTCCTTTTGAAAGAAAATCCTGTGGGGGTACTTCCATGTCTATTACATGTTGTGTATATGTAGAAAGGTCTATGTTGTTTATATTGTCACACATTTTTACCTTGTAATTATTAATTTATTCATTCATTCATCCAACATGTGTCTGAGTACATACTTTGTGCCAGACAATAGGGGTTGAGTGGTGAGCAAGAATGTTCTTTCTATGATAAAGTATTATGAGAAGGACTAGAAAGAAAATACATGAATACTGTGTAAAGAGTAAATGCACCAAGGAAGGACGAGTGAGGCTGTTTGGCTGGTTGGTTAGAAAAGTATTTCTATGGTGGCATTTAATTTGAAAACTAAAGAATGTGTATAAACTGGCCATTGCTAGATCAAGGGAAAAGGCATTTTAGCTAAGTGAAAAAAAAAAATGTGAAGCATGAAATAGAAAAAGAGCATGGTGTGCTCCAGGAACTGAGAAAAAAAAAAAAAAAAAAAAAACTAGTATGAATAGAAAATACTACATAAAAATGAGAACAGAGGAAGCAGGCATATTATGTGGTCTCTATAAGCTCAGCTGGAGAACTTAACTTTACTTTATATGCCATGAACTATCTACAAATTATTTTGGCCTGGTACATTATCAGATTGACTCTCTTTATTAAATAATTTGTTGTTTCATTGATAAGTTCAGAGGCGACAATGGAAGCTAAAATACAAATATCCATCCTGAAGATACTATAGTACTGCTGAAGAGAGATGGATAAAACTATTCACGGATGTAGGTGTTCAGCTAATGTATGCAAATCTGTTCGAGTTGCTAATCTGAATATGCACTGAATCGTTGTTTTCTAATCTCCAAGTCAATATATATACAGAAAATCATGAGGGCATCTAAATTGGCCTAAAGAAAACATCGCTGACAACACTTTACCCTTCATGTTAATTGAAATGGTATTGGAAAAATGACAGCTTGGTGAATATCCAGACTAGCCTATTAAAGTAGCATATGCCTACTGGCCTATTATGCATGAATGTCAGATTTATACAGCTAACTCCTTTGTATCAAATCATAATTATCTCTGTGCTTATCACTGGTGTCTAAAACTCACAGTGTTACCTTTTTCCCCACTGATTTTCTCGGTGTTTCTTTACCAGTAGAATATGATCCTCTTTAAGAGAAAAGAGGTCTTATTTACAGTTATATCTTTATGTTATAGCTCATTTCCCAACATAAAATACATCTTCATTAAGTGCTTTTTAAGTAAAAAATGAAATACTGATTTAATAGCTTTGAAAACAATCTGGTAATACTTGCTGTGCATATGTGTTTGGCTAGTGATGTATGTTATTTAAATAATGGTTATCATTAAATATTTGAAAATTAGATTCATATATGTATGGTGAGATCTAATATGGAACTCTATTAGTTGTTTGCTCACTGATTCTTGATCGATTATGAGAAAATAACTAAATCAGGTGAGGATGCAGATATAGGTATCAGTTGAGAAGGAGGGGCAAGGAAAAGTTAACAAAGCCATTGTTCATTGATATCAGGACATGACCCGGAAATGGCACTTCAAGGTAACCTAAAGAAATGTCTCAGAAAATGGACAGAGGAAAATGATGGGTATTTTTAGAGTTCAAGTGTAATAGTCAACATGTGACCAAGAAAATAGAGGCCACTAAATGCCTCACAAGTTTGAAAGATGTAATACAAAGACTAGGGCTTACACCACTGTTGGAAACACTAGGGAAACAAAGGTCAGAGAAACTACCATAAAGTTCTGAAAAGCTGCTATTAAAGCTGTTATTATAGAGCAAAGAAGTCACCACAAAATATCTTAACCTGAAGTTCTAAAATGGATGCTTCTCAGGAGCTCACTAAGAAGTCCCTATAAATTGTATTTACCCTTGCTTCTGGCTATAAATATCTTTTAGAGCATAATCTTTTTCTTCTCTTTTGCCCTCTGAATCTCATTAGAGTACCTCGCATTGAAAACTCTGAACAGGAATCACATATGGAAAGGGATTTGCGAAAATGACATTCCTGGCTTCTCTTTTGAGGTGCAGAGATTATAGATCAAAGAAGGTCAGAATGATGCTATATCAAAATCAGACATGGCACAAACCAACCCTTTGACAACTCAGCATTTATATCCAGCCCTTTTAACCACACATAATTTCAGAATAAAGCAAAACATACAAACATTTTATTATTCTTCCAAACCGGACACAATTATTTCTCATGTAACTGAAGATGTATTCCAATTTTCCCTAAAAATGGAGACATAAAGCACAAAATTTAATTTTATCAATCTATTAATGATAATTATATCATTAATTCAAGACAAATGTGTAAAGGGATCATTGTTTGTACAAAATCTATGAATAACACAAAAAAACGAAAACAGGTAGCCTAGCTACCACCATCTTCAATTCTGCGACTGGCCATGTGGTCATAATTTGTATGTATAATTTTCTTTCTTCATTGTGGACTACTTGTTTCTTTTCTCCTAGTTGGAAAGCTCAATTGGTTCTTACTTGAAGAGGTAAACTTTCTACCTGAAAGGATTTGACTACTAATAATCCTGCCTGTTTTCAATAATTACATTTTTATTAATTTTTATCTGTGAGCATGGGATAAAAAGCGAAGGCCCAGATAATCTTCTGGGTTGCAAATATATCTCTTCTCGCTTTTCTTGTGTAGTAACTGTTCTGTTTCTTCCCAAAAATAACAATCAACCTAGTTAGTACAGTAATTCTCTTAATCGTCTGTAGTTTCAGTGGCAAGGGTTGTTCAAAATGGTCAGGTGATGATTTCAGCTTCCAGTTCAATGGAAACCTTATAAGGTCCTCTCATTCGGTAGATCTTATCGATTGGAGATAAAAAGACTTTTTTTTTCTTTTTTATTTGCTAGTGTATGCCTATAATTAGAAGTAATAGAGGGAGAGGTCACTCCCATTTCCACATCTTTGTTTTCATATATTTCCATAACCTGGCTATAGGGAAAAAGGCACATTGTGTTGGTTGCTGGTAAAAAGCATGAACTACATCATAAACTACATGCTGGTAAAAATCATGAACTACATCATAGGACAGCCTTTCAACAGTAATAGTGGTCACCACTCAGCCAGTGCCATAACTGAGTTTACAGGAGACCAGTCTATCAGGCAAGCTGCTTTGGGGAGAGAGTTATGGAGAATATTTTTAAATTATCTGACCTTAGTCTTACTACCTCTCTTTATTTTTTCTGCTGTGAGTTCCCTGGACAAAATTGATGTTTTGAGGAATAAAATGGAGATGAAAAAATATTATGTAAATCCATGGGATGGTGCTTTTGAGATTGGTATTTTCAGCTAGAAAGTCAAATCTATATCCAGAAAATCAAATCTATTTCCAGAAAAATTACCTCTTCTAGTGAGGGCACATCAATGCCCTCTATTTGATGGAGAGGTCCAGTGTTCTCAACATGCCAACATACTGGGTAACATTGGAATATGATAGCTCAGTTTTGTTCTCTGCTGTTAACAGGTTAAAACTAAGCATTGGCCACAGCAGGATCTGTCTTTGTGAAGCTTGGAATTGTGACAGAGTCTTCTTTGTTTCCAGTAAATCTAGTAGCTTTACGGATTATTTGGTTAATGGGGGCCAATAGCATGCTGAATGATGTATAAGTCGCCTGTAACATACATAGACTCTCCTAAGCACGATAAGCCTTTCTTGGTGGTAGGAAATGCCATTTATAGCATGGCCTTAACATTGTACGGAATATATCAACATACTTCAGTCCACTGGAAGCCTAGAAACATTACTGAGCTAATGGCTTCTGACCTCCTGCGTAACAATTCACACTATCTTTCATACTTACTTCTAAACCAGGCATGTAAGGTACTCACTATTACTTGGGGACCAGTTGTAATCAATGTTGTCACATTTTTATTTCACACCTATCCAACTTTCTACTGATACCCTGTGTGCTTTCTCTGAAGACACTTTGCTACACATTCTGCACACAGAAAATAATGTGGAATTGGCATCCTTCCCTCAGAAAGCAGACCTCAACCAAAGCCTAAAGAAAAACAGAATACACATATTTCAGCTCACTTGCCCTTTGAGCAGGATAATTAATAAATGCATGTTTTATTCTGGCTTCTGGACTTTCTCAGTGGGATTAGACTCCAAATGCTTAGTGATAACTTGACTGATAACAACCCTTTACAGGCTACCTTCCTTTTTTTTTGTACCATAACCTGATTTTTCTACCTGAGCTGACCTTCAAAATGAACTACATAGAATCAAGATGTGGTCTAAAGACCTGGTTCTGAGAAAGACAAACCAAGACACTACGTTTTCCCAGGAATACCTTAATAAATGAATCAGTGTCAACAACAATTAATCTCATATATAAATTGATCTGGCTTCATGGTCACAGATAATGTTAGAAACGATTAATTTAATGTAATATAAAATAGTCTTGCCTGTTTGCTTGTGGGCTGGCTGGCTAGTCCATAAATGGGCAGATACATGGATATGTCCCTTTGGCACTTTTGATATTTCAGAGACTAAGCAGAGTTAATATAAACTCATGTTTTTATGTCTACTAATTTTCATTGGATCTTCATTATTTATTTCTATATATCGTTCTATTAAGTGATTGTGCAAAATTCTATTTAGGTCCAGGTCTTTCAGTAAGGTACAGAAAATTTAAAAAAATAAAATATATTTTCTAGTTTTACCAGGACTTGATTGCATAATCTAATCTTGTAATATTTTGTAACTTAGTATAAACACTGGAATATCTAAGGAACTGTAAAATACTCTTTTATTTGCACACTGAAATTAAACTGCCAATATCTGTGCAATAGTTTCATGGTTAGTTACTACTTGCCAATAATGTGTCCCAAACTAGAAATCATTTCAAGAGGAGAAGAGGAAAATAAATAAAAAGAAAAAGAGAGAGAGAGAGAGAATGACACATCTGCACAAAGAAATTTGAAACTGTGTCAATTATTTGAAAAATCAATTTAATAGTAAGCCTGGTCTTGGTGTGTTTGACAATTTAAGTTTAAATAACCATTTATACTATGCAGTTATATTTCTTGCATTTAATCAGTAGTATTATGTAATAGCTGGAGAAAAGCCTTAGGGTGCTGAAATCAGAAACAGTTTTAACTTAATAATTATATGATTGATAAAACCTGTTTGAGACAGAAAACTTAATTCTATGGTCAAAGGCAATATCACTGAGAAGCCTTATAGCACTTTCATGCTAGAACAATGGGAGATATGCAATTCTGCTTAAATTTATCTCACTGTACAGTTTATAATGAAATACACTGTCACAAGTTCCTTTTCTTCTTTGAAATTAGAAAATAACAAAATAAGGATTTCAACTAGATGGCATAAATTGCTATTCAAATTGAATAATTCCTTTCAACCTGTATATAAAAATAATCCACACTTGACTTTTCATAACAACTTGAAATAAATCATGTGTACATGTTTATAAAGATTTATAAGATATTTGTTTGATTATGAAATTTACAAGTTTATACGTTTTTAGTGGCAACATTTAAATTAGTCACTGACTTACTAAAAGAGTTATACAAACATATTTTATATGTGTATGTACTAAAGCTAAGATACTCTGAATATTTTATTTACTTTTAAGAGCGTCATGCTGTTCCTTGATGTCATGAGATCTACTTAGTGACATCAAAACAGTATATTTTCTAAAATATTAAATGTGTATGTATGTTTATAAGAGATTACATTCAAGTTAACTCATTTTGATCATTCTATTCCATTCATTTTAATTAAATTATTATATTTTATTTCCTATTGCCTTAAAATGTCATTTCCACAATTTAAAATATAATACTAAATTTGTTAAAATTTTCAATAAAATGGATAATCACATTGTCAGTTTTGATTAATTGAAAGAATATGTACTCAAGAGTCATAGAAAACCAGGTTTCCTGTGGATTCTAGTGTCTTATAATATGGATTTCAGAGTAGAAGAGTAGAAAACCGGACTAGTTATTATGAAAACTTTCTCAGCCCCAATTATTGTTATTGTTGGTTTGTTTAATGTTACATAGAAGAATGGTTAGGATAATCATGGATATTTAATCTAAGGCACTGAATATATCATACCAATATTACTCAATAAATCAAATGTATTATTGCATTTTATTCATATAGTAATTTTTTTTTTTTTTTTTTTTTACCTAGTAAGTATTACTTACTTCCCTCATCCATGTACTAGTGAGTGATAGGAACACAAATAATAAGAGAAAAATGATGTTCTGCTTGAAACATAAAGGAAGACATTCTTAATTCTGCTTGAGCTACTAGGAGAAAGAGTTAAAGATAAGTTAATACTCGAGCCAAGTCTTGAGGGTGGAATTTGTGTTCTTCAGGTACATTGAGTTAGAAGGTAGAATGGGCAGGGAGGAGAATTTTGAAATGAATAGAACATTTTCTAGCAGAGGAAACAGCATATGGAGCAAAAATAAGACTGACATATTTAGCTACCTGATTCCGGAATGTGTGCAACAAAAAGATGTCATGGCATAAGGAGTCACATAAGCTGTCTTAGTCTGTTTTGTGTTACTATAAAGGAATACCTGAGGCTGGTAATTTATAGAGAAGATAAGTGTATTTGGCTCACCGTTCTGCAAGCTGTACAAGTAGCATGGATGGCACCAGCACCTGCATCTGGTGAGGGCCTTAAGTTGCTTCCACTCAAGAAGGAAGGTGAAGGGGAGCTGGTGTGTGCAGAAATCACCTGACAAGAGAGGAAGCAAGAGAGGAGCGGGTGCCAGGCTCTTTTTAGCTACAAGCTCTTGCAGGAACTAGTGAAGTAAGAACTCATTCAACCCTGAGGGAGGTCACTAATCTCTTCATGAGGGATGGCTTTGACATAACCAACCTACCATTAGGCCCCACTTCCAACACTGGGCTCAAATTTCAACATGAGATGTGGAAGGGATAAATATCCAAACCATAGTAGAAGCTCTCTGGCAAGAAAAAACAGTAGTGGACCCATGGGTCACCCTCTCCCTACTTGGAGTTAATCTAATTGAGGCAATAATGTTTCTCTACCACAGCACCTTATAGACGTAGTACATATTAACATTGCTGAGAAGTTCTATTAAAACGCTCTTTGGCAGTGTACACCCAAATTTTTAGTTAACTTATTATAAATAAATATGTAATTTATAGCTATATGAATTTTAGCAGACCAAAATATGGAAAATACTCCTTCAGACTTTTCCTATTTGTGTGTCTGGTGAAGTATATACTCTAAAAAAATCCAAACCAAAAGGACTTGCGGTGAGAACAATGCTCCACACGTTATAAAATTTCTTATGCTACTAAGGAAAGACATTCTTAGTTTGAAAGAGAAAAAAAAAGTACAAGCAGCAGCCATATCTGACTGAATCAGGCCACTCCATAAAGAAATGCAGAGTTGGTAGGGCACACAGCACTTTGGGAGGCTGAGGTTCGTGGATAACCTGAGGTCAGAGTTGGAGACCAGCCTGACCAACATGGTGAAACCCCGTCTCTACCAAAAACACAAAAAATTAGCCGGGTATGGTGGCACGTACCGGTAATCCAGGCTACTTGGGAGACTGGGGCAGGAGACTCGCTTGAACCTGGGAGGCGGAGGTTGCAGTGAGCTGAGGCTGCGCCAATGCACTGAAGCCTGTGTGACAGAGCCAGACTCTGTTTCAAAATAATAATAATAATAATAAATGCAGAGGACAGGCGTGGCGACTCATCCCTGTAATCCAGCATTTTGGGAGGCTGAGGTGGTCAGATCACGAGATCAGGAGATCCAGACCATCCTGGCCAACACGGTGAAACCCCGTTTCTACTAAAAATGCAAAAAAAATTAGCCGGGCTTGGTGGCAGATGCCGGTAATACCGGCTACTCAGGAGGCTGAGGCAGGAGAATAGCGTGAACCCGGGAGGCGGAGCTTGCAGTGAGCTGAGATCGCGCCACTGCACTCCAGCCTGGGCAACAGAGCGAGACACCGTCTCGGGGAAAAAAAAAAAATGCAGAATTGATGTGTACCTTGACTCATTTTTGGAGTTTCGTTTTAGGTAAGGTTGTTGATTTGTGTGAATATGCTTTGATTATTCAATATGTGTGGTTATTTATCATCTTACAATATGGACTTAACTTTTGCCTATAAACCACCTGGAGGATTGAAAATTATATATAAGAAAGCGACAGAATAAAATATATGTTTACATCTGTTTACATGCAAGACCCATCCGAAAAGTTTTATTGTTTATTGGTATTTAATACTCCCAGATTCCATATGATCTTAAGTATGCTGTGCACTGCCATTTAAAAAAAAACTTCTCTCCAGGGTGTTCTCATTTGCAACAAGAATTGAAATCCATAAATTTACATAGGTCATTCTATTGAGACCTCAAAAAAGTCTCATTTAAATAAATTTCCATGCACCTATTATTATTATGGAAAAAATTAATGAATCCTGTAACCTCCTTTAACGGTTATATGGAGTAGAAATACTTCACCTTTTCAAACTAAATGGTGTTAATTGTGTCAGAACTTCTTGCCTAAACAGACACAAAAATACAAATGATGACTAAACTAGTCAGTGAGACTTTTTTTTAAAGTGTTTATATTTGGCTATTAGGGTCAGAAGCAAGCATAACCATGACACACAGCACAAGTGCAAAGCAGAGTATATCTGGAAAAAAAATATAGGAGAAAATCAATATAATGAGTTCAGTTCCTTAGTTTTCTCCATCTCACAGAAAGGAGTGCTTGGACTAGGTACACAGGGAACACTCTTGAACAGAATCTCCACCCTAGGAGGGAGCAGTGGGTACCAGATCCTTTGATCTGTCTGATTGAGATAAGGCCATAAGGATAAAATGAACATTCTTCCCTCTGATTTTGTCCTCTGGAGGAATCCATTTGCCAATCATAAAAGGCAAGTAGAAATCAAATATCCTTTCAGTCTAATCCAGTTTAGTTCTGAGTCAATTCATTGCTAGTCTACCTTGAGGCATGGAATAGAGAAAGCCATTACGGTTGTACAGAAGAAAAAATAAATAAATAAGAGTGTTTCTATTCTACTTATGATAGAGTAGCCATTAGTAAGTTTGCCTTCTATCTTAAACAGCTATTAAATCTAAACAACATAGATTGATAACAGATAGGATAAGAGAAGAATAAAAGGTGAGTTTTCACATTTATTTCAGCTTTTTCCCTGAGTATGTTTTTCAAAGGTGCACAGGAAAATATAACGTAAATTTTTAAAAAATGGCTATAGTGTTGCATGGATGAAAGACAGATTGGAAACCAAGGCAGCTATAACAGCTAAGTTTTGGAGACAGGATACAAGAAAAGTAGAAACTGCATATACCAGTTTCCAATATCTGTATGAAAATCTCTTAGTTGTCCTCAACTATACTTATTCAAGGCAAAAGTTTACATAGTTAGGAGAGAACAGATACTGAGAGACTGGGAACCAAATAACATGTCAGAGGTTACACAATTCTGACAGTTGTTTGATGTATGAGCTCATTTTGGACAAATATAACTTAGAGAAGATTCTGAATTTAATTAAGACCCTGAAGAGCACTAAGGAAAAGAACTAACAGAAATAAATCTGCCCTAATTGACCCCAAACCAAGTCTCAACAGGGTTAAAAACCAAGTTTCAACAGCATTTAGGGGATTCATGAGAATTAGTCTGCATAGCAGAACAATTATCGAAGAAGACAACATAACCAAAATCTCAGTAAGAATTATCCACAATGTTCAGTAGATGATAAAAAGCATGAGAGATGTTAAGAGATAAATCTGTCAGGTGATATGCAGGAGGTAAAGTTGTCAAGGGAAGCAGAACCTGAAAATGATCCAGATACTATGGTAAGCACAAGAATCAACACTGGGATTGATTAAATAGAGAAAAGAGTTGACAAAAGGTATAAAAAAGCATGAGTTAGCAGCCAACTATTGTAATATTAGTGAACAGAAAATGGGATTCAAAAAGTTGAGTACAATCCAAGAGGAGACATCCAACATGGAACAGAGGAAGAAAAAAAATGAAAAGAAAGGAAGATTATAATAGAGATGTAGTGCATGACAGACTAACAAACATGAAGTAAAAGAGGTGAGAGAAAAAATGAGCAGAGCAATTTTATAAAATAAATAATGGAAAATAATTTCAAAATTAAAAAAAGCCACCAAACTACCTATTCAAGAACATGAGTGAATAAACCACAAGACGAAATGGAGAAGAAACTTACCTAGGAATGTCATCACCAACTGCAGAGAATGAAATATAAATTGTAAATCCTAAAATCAGCCAATGACAATTTTAAAAAGCCTATTTTTATCAATAAGAAACAAAACCTGACTTTTCTACAGAAAGTTTGTCTCAACAGAAGATTTTAAAGTACTGAAAGACAATAGAATTATTAACAAAACTTCTATATCCACTGACAATGTCCTTCAAAGTAAAGACAAAATAATAATATTGTCAGAAAAAAATGAAAGCTAAGAGAGCTTGTTTCCAAGTAGACCTTCATAATGGAAAATGCATATATCAAATTAAAGCAAAAAAAGGCTAAGAAGAAATAAACATTACTAGGATGGCTTTTATATTTTATAATACTATTAAATATAAAATGATTTTTATTATTTAAAGCAATATTAAATATACTGTGTTGTGTTTTTGGACATATGTAAACAAAATACGTAACTATGATCACGAAATTGCAGGTAGAGAAAATTAAATTAATTACAATGATTTCTACATTGTTTCTGATGCTGTAAAAATACTGACTTGTCTCTAATAATAAAAAATATGTGTTGTTGTTTCTATCATGTTAAGGTTACAATTTAAATTTCTAAGATAACCAGTAGATGTATAGTAATAAAAGGTAAAACAAAAAACTCTAGTCTAAGAGGAAAAATAAAATAATAAAAATATATAATGTGCAAGATGCCAAGAAAGGAAGAATAAAGGAGTATATGAGACGTAGAACACAAAGAACAATATGGCAGATTTGAAACCGAGTGTATCAGCAATTACATTAAACATAAATGATCTAAGTATTCCAATTAAAACATAAAGCTTCATAGGATAAAAAGGTACCTTTTAAGAACACAGGCACATTAAATATAATAAATTATATATCAAACGTAACACACCCAGAGTAAGGCCGCATCTAAAATATGTAGAAATATGGGCAGACTCAGGACTATAGTGTAGGAGTAGGCACTATATAATGCTCAAATCTAAAATTGATAACATTACCACCATAATTTTTGATTACAGTGCTTTTCTCCTCTGTAAGATAGAGGATGTGCTCTAATGGTGCACATTACAGAAGTTTATTAGATACAATTTAAACTTTCCTCTTTGGCAGACTCTGTTCCCTGCAAGCAAAATAGTGATTTTCTAATCGTACCTTTACATTATTTTGCATAATGGAGTTCATACTCTATACACAGGCTATAATGCTACCAACAGAAGGTGTCATTTACATTGCCTTGAAGTCAGTATTATCTATCAGGGTTAGTCTGGAATCCCAAAATGTAAAACATCCAGTTGAAGCCTTCAACTATGAATGAATGAAGCAAAACCAAACACTAATCTGGTCCAGTAGCCAAACTGGAGGTATAGTCAGTAAAATATAGGATGATATGAAATACAGAATAATGAAGTTAGGCCAATGAGACTGGAAGAACTCTTGAGGTAGACTGGAGCCTTGTCCGTGTAAGTGCACTTCTGTTTTAAAAGCAAAAATTCCAGATTTGATGTCCATCATTTGAAACCCAGTTCTTTGTAACCATGTCATTGCCTCATTTGGTCCTCACAGAGACTCCATGATAAGAACATGATGTCTTCCTTTGTTGAGTGAAAACTGAGATCTGTGAGACAGGGAGTAATTTGACCAGATTCATATAGACAGCATGTGGTATCATTCCCCTGAAGGGTAAATTACAAAAGGAAAATCATATATTTGCGACTAGAAGATGCAATCTGATGTTCTTATATACAGCATGCTAGAAATACAAAAGGTGTCAGAGTAAAGCAGACCAGTGTTGTGTTCAGTCACACCTGTGTCCTGCAAGCTGTGAGATTTGGATGTTGCAACTGACCATTTCTGAGACTAACTTTCCTTATCTGTTGGGTAAGAAAATTCATGCATGCTTTGTATGTTATTGTGGGGATCCAATTAGTTAAATTTAGAGGGTACCTACTGTAGCAACCATTGTAGTTAGGTTTCATAAAAGGATAGCTTTTACTGTTAAAAAATAACACCTATTATACTTTAAACAAAACAAAAACTCTAGTATAGTCTAATTTTTCTCTCTGTGTTTTGATATTTTAAGACCTGAAATTAATATGAAGGTATCAAGGTATTCAACTTCATACAAAATAGCTGAAACTATAAAATCAAGTGTTGACTAATATTATATTTCTTTTTAAGATGTGTTTGTAATAGTTGTTACTTCAGCTTTACCTGTTAAATTATTCTCCCGTATAGATAAGTTATATTTTACAAATAATGAGGTAATTGCAGACAGTTTATCTTTTAGAAAAAAAATTAGATACATATATTAACCAATTGACTAATTTACAAATTAGAAAGCCCCCTTTATGAGTCCCACTATATGCCAAGCAGGTATACAAGTGCTGGTAATGTCACAATGTATAAATGAGAAAATGTTAGTCTCCAAGGAACTTACAGTCTGATGGAGGAAGACGTACTTGTCATCAACAACAAACACAAAAGAGGCAGAATGAAATGTAAGCCCAGTAGAAATATCTAAAGAGTAGTGGAAAAATAAGAGACGCCTCCATGCCTCCAGGAAGAAGGTGGCATTTACATTGCCTTCAAGGATTAAAAAAAAAATACAGATAACAGGACTCTTTTGGTAGAAATTTTATGTGAGTGCATGAAGGTGTTGGAGAAAAAAAAAAAGAAAACCAGGATATTTAGGGAAGTGTGAGCAATTCCATTTCCCACGAACACCACATATTGAGATTGAAATCACTGGAATCTGAAACCTTCTGGGGCCTCCAGATATCATATGCTTACAGTCTCCTGAGCATAACCAGGGGCTGGTACTATAAATCTATTAGGTTAGCTCACTAACCTGTGGTTGTTTTCTGATCTATATGTATGTTGAAATCATTAAGGGAGCTATTGAAATTCCAAAGTCTGGGCTTTACCCCAGAACAATTCAGTCAGAATCTCTAGATAGCAGCCTAGACTCAGATGATATTGTGTGACCAGGGCTGATAACCTCTGACCTCCTTACTCCAGCCTGGGATGTATGCTAATATGCTAAGTAGACAGACAATAGGTAAGAGTCAAAAGCCTGTCCTTTTAGTTGGTTTAAAAAGAAAACTTCTCAAGGTCACTTTCACTCTGCGGGATATAAAATGTACCTTTAGTGTCTTTAGAGAAGAAACTCAGTCTTTCTTGTCTGGTGTTTCAGTGCTTCCAGCAAAACACTGTGTTCATGGAGTAATTCTTTAGAGTTTTACTTATTTATGGAGATGATGCTACAGTCAGTGTTTAACTCAGAGCTTTCCATTTTTCAAACTTTTTCTGGCTGTATACCGAAGAATGTATATATATGATATATAATAAATCTTATATATTTATATATAAATATATTTGAAATTTATATATGTATAAACAGTTAAATATATTTAGTACAATGTGTACAATTTATAAAATATTTACTTAAATGATGTAATGTCTTGATATAGTACATATACTGTGAAAACAGAATGAAAAGTTGGCAATGATTAAATAAATACAAATTCAACGATATTTTTGTTTTTGAATTCCATGATAATTTGTTTTTGAATTCAAAAAGAAAAAAATGAAGGACTGAAATACAAATTGGATTTTATTATTAAAAGAGTTTGGCAAAAAAAAAAAAGAAGCAACATTAACAGAAAGTTTTGTAAGGAATGTATCTGAAAGGTATGGATGGCTCTTTATGAAGGACTTATTAGCAATTGTTATTAACTAAATCAAAACATCATACACACAGAGATAAGTATGAACTTATTTATTGTGAAATTCATCTTTTTCTTTCACTTCTTTATAATTTCTGCTTTCGCATGAGCAGGTTCCTCTTTGGAAGCTTTGAGATACTGTTAACTCATACAGACCTTTGAGAAACAATGTTTTAGAATTTGAATTGTAAGTAACAAACTTTTCAATATCAAAGTCTCTGAACTTATATTTTTCCTTTTAAATTTGGTGGAGGAAATGTAATTTTTAAAATTGTTGTTACTCTTCCCATTTATTAATGAACTAATAATCTAAACATAAAACCTGGATCAATCTGAAAATTGAACACAGACACATAATTTCACTCCTTTCTGATAAATTTTATTTGCTTTCTTTTTTGAGAAAGAAAGCTCAGAAGCTTTCTTTTTTGGATTATTTTTAAACAATCCAAAAAAGAAGGAACTACCAGGGAAGGAAAATATAACTAAATTTCGGAAGCTTGAAAGCAGATTAAAAAAAAAAAAAAAAAAAAAAAGGTGTTTTACCAAGAATATCAAATCTTAAATTTTTAGTTAAAAAATCTAGATAACCTGGCCACTATCCCAATGTTCTATGACTTTTGAAAAATAGAAGATGGTGTGTGATATAAGTGGAGTATTCGATAGGATACTAGTAGTGCGTTAATAAGATTATAGTAGTTTGTTAATCTTAATTTGAATACATGCATGTTCAGTGTGTTATTATTATTTAAACTGTATGTATTTTATACTCTATATCTGAAACATTTTAAAACAAACAATAAATAGAAATAGACATGAAGTATGAAGTACAACTTGTGCTCTTCATTCTATGTATTTCCTCAATTTTAAAAGAACTATTCATTTTTCTAATTATCCTTTATTCAATCATTATTCTTTCAGTCATTTTTCCTAACAGATGATATTAAGACTGTATGTGATGAACACAGGTGAATTCAAGGAAGGAGTTAGTAAAAGTTTGGGAAATTTTGTGAGAGCAGAGTGTTTACAGATGGTGAGGTCATCCATTGGGATGAAATGCACAAGAATGAGGCAATTGACTTGGAAGGCCCAAGCAGGGGAGCAAGGGGGCTCTGCTAAGTTTCATCACAAAAGCTCAAGCTAGATAACAATGTAAACACAAGGTTAAGAAACCAGTTCCTATTAACTAGATTATATTAAAGGAAATAAGGCACGGTGATAAAGAATTATGTCTTCTGATAACAATGAGTCTTCTTGAATGTTAGACTGTTATATGGGTAAGAACACCTGCATCTGTATGAATAGCAAAGATGACCCTAGACTTTATGTAACACGGTGGTAGGTGCTAAGACATTATGTCCCAGGCCACTCTAATATGAAGTGGTATAAGTCTACTCCCCATATAATAGAAAGAGTAGAACTCATAGTTGTTTGTGTACTTCCTGTCTTGATCATTTCTTATGCAAGGAAGGTAAAGCTGTAAAAAAATTAAAAAAGGAATATTTAAAGAATCAGGAGGTGGATTTGACGTATCAACTAGTAAATGTAGTACAAAGCCACTAATATTAAAGCATCAAAGTATCGGTACAAAAAAAGATTGGTGGAACATTTTTTTCTCATTATTGAAGCATATGTCTCAAGAAAGAGAGAAGGTGGTCCAGTCTAGTTCCTTATAAATACACTGATAATATGTATCCTGGTTAATATATCAATATAATTTGCTTATTTACAGAACACATTTACCAAGATATACCCAGTTGTTAAAAATTGTCTGTGGTAAATATAACCGAAAACTGGGTCATCTAACAATGTAAAACAGAAATGTTTTGTGAACTCAATGATCTATTCTTGTGAGTAATATACTCCGGCATATTAGGTGGAGGCTTTATATGTTTAAAGCTAGTCCAGGCAACCCTGATGTGGTAACAAGTGACCTGGCCCTAGATTTCTCCTAGATTCAACCGTGCCTGAGTCCACCTGTCTTATTGAAATAATCCATAATGCTTGGAGTACGTAAGATCACTGAGTAGTGTCAGCCTAATTTTAAAATTCAGTTTTTCATTTTTCTCAAGGATAATAAAATGTAATCCAGTAAGTATGAGAATTTGACATATCAAAAGGTGATATTTTAATTAAAAATTAAGACTAGACACTTCATTGAAAAGGTAACTGAAAAGGTTAATAGTAAGTTATTAGGTAGTGAAATTTAACACAAGTAACAACCAAAATAAAATAAAATTAAATTAAATTAAAGAGTAAAATCCTCAGGAAAATAGGAACTATAGCGTATAGTTAATATAACATTAAATATCTATTAAAAATATTCCCAATGCAATGCAGATATCATATTCTGAATATATTCTTCATAAAAATTTAAAACAGAAACATTAAAAATATTAGAGAATAATAATTGTGTACTTTATATATGTCCATAATGGATACATATAAACCTTGAAGAAATAAAATGTCCATGAATACAAAGCAGAATCGGATATTTAGCAGCCCTTAAAACAATGTATCAGTTAATTTGAGGTTTCTTTCAAGTAGAAAGCAATATGCACAGAAAATATTGAAATATGCTGCTTTTTTAATTAAAATAATAATAAACATAAGCAGCAGATAGATCAATAGATAGATATATTTTTAATATGACAATCTAGGGTACAGAAAATTATAAGAAAGGCTGCTAATTTCTGTCCCTGCATTGGAAGAATGGAGTGGTAAATAAAAGAGGAATAAAATGGAGAAAGTAAAAAAAAAAATGCAGTGGTAAAAAGAAGCATGCATGATTAAAGCAATATGCAGTATGATCCCATTTATAGAAAATTAATTATGTGAATGGTTTAATTGCATGCTAAAATTATGGTAATAGATATTGTATGTTTTCAAATGATTTCACCTTGTTTTTCTGATTGTATTCTGTGTTTTTTGACTTTTCAGATAAGCACACAGCATTCCTGCATAAGAACATAATGAAGTTATTTTAATTTTAAAAAAAACTAGGTGACTGTGTTTTTACACATGCCTGAAACCTATTAATCACGTAATGTACCACTTAATGGTTGACCACTTTGTGCTTTGCCATGTGCTTAGAGGATACAAAGTTGAATAAAACTAATTTAGATTTTAAATATATTTTTCCTTAATGTAGAAATGTTTGTTATTACATTTTTTTTTTTTTTTTTTTAGAATACTTATCTAACATGTTCTGGAAAAGCATTTTAAATTATTTCCAAAAGTCACACCTATGAACCTAAACATTTTTTAAAATATGCTTTATACACATAGATCTTTTATAATTTGTCATCTTTTATAAACAATTTTTGGCAAATTATTTATAAATGTACTTGTTTTGTAATCTAATTTCTTACTAAAATTTCCAATGCTTTATATTAAAAAATATTATTAGCAAGGACAAACATTTTAGAGATATATTTATATCATACAGAATCTTTGAGGATGAGACATTTTTTCTAGGGGATATAAAGTATTCCATTTACCTTTGGCCATCAGTACCTTAGTTGTGATACACTTTGCTGCCGATGGGACAACTGAAGTCAGCTTTATAGGGTAGTGGTTAACAGGATTGGCAGTGAACTTAAATAGGACTGGTTTCTACTCCTGATTGTATCAACTGCCTAGCTAAGTGGATTTTGACAAATAACCTTACTGAGCATCGGTTTCCTTATACCCCACCAAGAAAAAACAAAATCTACCTCGCAGAGCTGTTTTAAGAAATGACATTTATAGAAGGCTAACAGTTATTAATGTAAGTATACAATAAATTAAAACCATTGCTACTATTATTATTAGTGCTATTATTATTATTAGTGGTGACGGCATTAGTCGTCATGGTAGGATAATGTTAGTAATGATGAGAGTCGTATACAGGAGATAAGCATAACTATAAGCAGAATTTTAAAAACTAGGGGGTCACTATTAGAAACCATCCATGTTCTGCATAGTTTATGCACATCCAAGTATAGACTTCAAGGATGTTTTCAGCTTCCTGAACTCTCATCTTCAAGATAAGACCTGGAATTTGTTGAAACTCCCTGAACAATGAAGAAAAAAGAGCAGCTGAGAACAGAAACTCTGATGCCAAAGTGCTGCTGTTGCTGCATTATTGGGATACAGATCACCCCATCAACCATGATTCCAAGCATCCCAGATTCTGTGCCTGCTCTGTATTTTATTGCTACAAATACAATATATAGCCCCCTTTCTTTATCTTTTCACTAAGAAAATTATTACATACTCATGCAATCACAGAGTGATAGCAAAACCAGAAAGTATGTATGAGTGTGATTTTGATAATGGGTTTCAGGAAAAACCTAGATAAGCAGAGAAAGGAGATCTCACAGAGATGACAAACATTAAAAAAAAAAAAAAAAAAAAAAAAAAAAGAGTGTGGAGTCAATGGCAGAGCCTAAAGGAAGAAAGAATAGCTGGCATCAGATCACAGAAAAAATGACTTAATTATAGAGGTCATAAGAACAAAATTAGGATTTTTGAGAAAACATATTTTAGAAGTCATATTGGTTTTGTTTATTAAAAGTCTGGGTATTAACGTCAGGAACAAGCATGACCATGACATACAACATAAGTGCAAAGCAAAGTTTATCCAGAAAAAAAAAAAAAAAATGTAACAGAGAAAATCGATATAATGCTTTTAGTTTCTTAGTTTTTTTTCCATCTCACAGAAAGGAGTGCTTGGACTAGGTGCACAGGGAATGCTCTTGAAGAGAATCTCCACCCTAGGAGGGAGCAGTGGGTACCAGACCCTTTGATCTGTCTTGTTGAGATAAGGCCATAAGGATAAAATGAACATTTTTCCCTCTGATTTTGTCCTCTGGAGGAATCCATTTGCCAGTCACAAAAGGCAAGTAGAAATCGAATAGCCTTTAAGGCTAATCCAGTTTAGTTCTGAGTCAATTCATTGCTAGTCCACCTTGAGGCACGGAATAGAGAAAAGCCAATATGGTTGTTCAGAAGACAAAGAATAATTTTCTCTTCTCAATAAAGTGTGGCCATAGGGTTGCAAACTGGAATGGAGAGGAGGAAATGATTATTGGGAATGTGAAAGTCAAGACAAGGAAGGGGTGGGTTTATTATTGAGGATCATGTAAGTGGCTACTAAGTTTCTTAAGAATGAGGACAGTCATAAACCAAAATAACAAAGCATGATAAAAATAATAATAAGATACTAACACAGATATTCTCTTTCAATGAATGAAAAGGAGTAATGATTTGGTCTTCAAATGATTTTGACAAGTAGAGTTAAACAACAAATAAGCTGGCAGCAAGCATGGAGAAAAGAGTGAAGAAAAGTGGCCCAGCAATGACAAGGCAGAAGATCATCTATCCCAACTCCAGGCATTGTTTTACATGGCTGTGAGAGTAATATCATTTTTCCTGTGAGAAATCAAAAATAGAAAAGAATCTTCAGAAAACAGCCAGCTTTCAGTTAGAGCGGGTAGCTGCAGAGAATGTTCAAAGAAAAGTTGAAGGACTCAAAGGATTTTGTGGTGTCACACTGAGATCCATCAATGGTCATAATTGGACTGAAGGGATTCCAGTAAGACCTGAGGGTATTCCAAGCCAGAGAGTAATTAGAATCATGGTGATGGTAGACGACAGGAGAAGCTCAAACTTTTGAGAAGGCCTGATAAATGATCAGATGTGAACAATGATGAGATTGATATCAATGGCTTGCTAGAGAAAAGAAGGGAATTTATAATTTTTGCTTGATTCTTAAGTATAGCTTAATCTTCAGGTCATAGGAGCAAACCCTTGGTGCTGAGGTCTGGAAAGAAATATTTAGAGTAGTGACATGCAAGAGCTGTTGTGCAAAGTATTTCAGATTTAGTTTGGAAGGTGAGAATGTGTGTTACCAAGAGCAGAGGGTGGTCTTATTTTTCAGGGTGTTCCTATGAGTGGTCTCATAGCACAGGTAGCTTCTGTCTCAAGATTTTCTTGGTACTATACCATAAATATGTCTTTACGGACCTGTTTGAAGACTGAAGGACTTAAGTTGTAAGCTTAAAAACTCGCTTGACTATAAAGTTTATTTTCTATTTCAGTGCATGATAAACTAGCATTGTGTCTATTTTTTTTCAGTTTTTCTTTCTCAACAGTTTGCAAAATTACCATTATACAATGGAATATATTTGTAATGATAAAATGCAAAAAAAAAATGAAGTTTTGTATATGGCAGAGATGTATCCATGTTGTTGAACAGCATTAAATAGATGAAGTCCTTAAGTATGACAATGCATTATGTTCAAAGAAGAAGAAAAGATAAATATTTATATAATTTTTTTCCACAATAAGGTAATACATTCAATATACCAAATAATTGAGAAAAAGTAAATTCAAACTAATCTTGAAAAGAATACTTCAAATAATATTTTACATTTACTGTTAATAACTTTTTATGTCTAAATACATAAAAGGAGGGCATATACTCTACTAATGTAAATAATGACTAATACTTTTGTACAAACTTGTTTGCTAAATATTCATACACATTGCTGCAAGTATGAAAAGTTGTTTTCATGTGACATAGAATGCTACTCACATTTGAAAACTTACAAGTAGCTATACACATGATATAAAAGAATCTTGGACAATTCCAAGGTTTAAGTCATTCGTTTTCAAATGCTAATTCCATACCAAACAAGAGAAAGGTAGAAGACCTTTCATTTGGCAACCCTTTTCTTTTTCCTTTTTTTCGCAGAGTAGTAAAAATAACTTCAAATCAGGATTTAGACTGTTCTGTTGAATTGTGGATTTCACACAGAACAGCCTTTTCCCACAGTTGGATTTCAGTGGGAAATAAAATGTATGCAACATAAGGGATTTAAAGCTTTTATTTGTGAATATTTACCTTAAACTATGATAAAATATTTTGTTTGGTTCCTTTTTCTCACTTTACATACATTACTTTATCTCAGTATTAATAAAGAGGCTTCTATAATATGTAGTTTTATTTAAAGGAGCAAGTAGACCCAGCGGACATAAGTCTAAAGGAGCCTGTGAATTTTAAATTAAGTGTCTTCGCCTCAAGAAAACAGTCTTAGCCTCCATGAAGAATTCACCAAGCTGTCTTAACCACTTGAATCTATCTAGCCCTGGGAATATGCATAAGGCTTTATTTCTTCCTTCTTTTTCTTTATTTATAGATGAACAAAATAAAGTTCCCTTTTTTGTCCACCTCCTACACTTCAAACACACAAGTATTTAAAAGCCATTCACTCCATGTTCAATCACCACGTTTTAGTAGTGTCACATTTTATTTGGAGATACGTAAAATTGTATTTTTTTAAAAACATTTGTTTTCCTTTTAAAGAAACGAAGTTACATAATGCACAAGCCTCTGATGGGCACCTCTATTATATATCCTTCATGGATAAGCTTTACCATTGGGGGAAAAAATAGAAGTTGAATTGTTTTTTCTATTGTCAGTTTTCCTTTGAAGCATCAAATAGGATATTGATATTTTTTCGCACTTAAGCTATTTACTTACTGTGACTTAACGAGCCGTTATAAAGTGAGCCATATCCCCATCGTGCATTTCATACAACTATTACTAGAACTTCTTTTCAGAAGGATTTATCTACTAATCAATACCTTTCTTATTGTGCCATTTCCAGAAGTACTAAACAGACTCCTCTCTAAAGCAGGGCTTGACTTTAGCTTTGGTTCACGCTCTCTAAGAGTTGTACAATGTACAACAGGGACTCTAACAGGTGGATCATGTAGTTTCTGTGATGTGGTTATGGTCACCATTATTTTTGGTTATTTCCAGGGAAGATGAAACTCATTCAATTGCATGATCAGGTAAAAAGCAAAGTCGTTCCAGAAATTTAAAATTATAATTAAAACCATTATCTTTACTGAAAGCAAATATGTCAATCATTAATTTTTAGATGTTTAACATTGTTTGCAAAAGATTATTTTAGATTATATACTCATAGAGGCAAAGTTAAAAATTCATCGTTATTAATGATAAATATTATCTGAATTCTTTTTCTCCTCTTTTTCTTAAACTTGACATTTTGACACTGAATTGAAATAGGTAGTTGTAAATTCTGCAGGAACCATACACAAAATTTCTTTTGAGCAACAGCACTCTCCCTGTGATATATATTTTCTACAGATGATTTACAGGTTACAGACATGCTGTGACCTTTCTCTCCCAATTGCAAACAGATTAAGGAGAGCTGATTAACCGAGACTAAAAACACTGTGTCGTTTTTTCTTATGAGGGGTCTTTGACAAAGCCCTCCTTTCTGAGTCCTCCCACTTCATTCGCTTGCAAATCATTGTGTCCAAAGAGGTCTTCAGTCCCCCAAGCCCAAACCTGGCGCCCTGCAGCGCCATCAGCGGCAGTATCTTCCTATTTGAGGGACGTTTCTTATTAATCAGAAACGCTGAATGGAAACCAATCAGATAGAGAGTTCCTTTGGCTTCAGCTTCCTGCCTGTCTGAGTTAAAAGTGATGCTCGAAGAGAAAGCCACACTGAGATGCATGAAGATTCAGCTGTGAAGATACTATAAAAAGAGAAGAGAAGGACCGAGACAGAAGCAACAACGGAATTGTTAGTGCGGAGTAGGGCTAAACTCAGTTCCATTGTTAAGCAAGGTAAGTGTTATTTACTTTGCTTGACAATGTAAGCTATTCAGTTTTTGCTTTCTTATAACGAAGTAGTACAAATATTGCTTTTCTCCTGGTTGCTATATTTTGCTCTCTCTCTCTCCTCTCTCTCAACACTTGGAAGCACATAAGAATACATTTTAGTAGTATTTGAATAAAATGTTTACATGCTCAGTGACAAAACTTGCAACATTTGCTTCTTATTTTACTTTTACAAAGCTGATACCTACTCAAGCTCTTTTTATAGTCCCCATATTTGCATATGGAATATTGTTGTAAAAATAAAACTAAACTTAAAATTGTATCAGTTGATCGTGGTGGCTTTCAATTACTCACATATTTATGTGTTCATGTATATGATTATTATATTAATTTGAAATGGACTCCTGGTCTTCTCATAACTTTTGTTTAAATCATTTGAGTCAAAACTGTCTAAAATAAGGGCATCTTTATTCATAATTGAATAAGAAATGCTTTCTTTATTTTCAATATTATCAATGAAACAATGTATGAATAGTAAAAATGCCACAGATGCATATTGGATGTCAGGATTAAGGTGATCACTCTACCTGGTAAAAGAGGTTTCTTCACATATTTGTGACTCTCACTGAGGTCAACACTTTGAATGTATATATCTGTTAGCTATAATTGTTTTCCATTATTGTAGGCAAATATATCTTAATGTCATGACGACTAGATGAAAGCCACAAGAAAGGGAGAGTGTTTCTAAGGCAAAATTGGCATTGAAAAAAATTGAAGTGATGTGGGAAATACATTGATTTGGTGGATAATTGTTTTATTGTGTTTTCCATCGCATGCTCAAGATGACCATTCACACCAAATAAATTTGTGCAGGTATGCTTGTCTCAATAAAGGCTTGGATTTTAGCTATAAAGTCATCAAAATTCTTTAGTATTGACAGTTAGAGATTGTTACCAGGGTGAAAGTCTCATAATCTGTTTTAAATAACAAAGGTGTCATAAAAAGAAAGTTATTAACTGTAGTAGATAAGTTTACATTTATTGGTATCATCAACTTTTGATGAAGATACAATGGACTACAGATCTGAGGAGAAATTGGTGGTCTTCTCCGGAGATGTGTTGTCATTTTATATTTTGTATTATAGATATATGAGATTCCTAATAGTGATTTTTTCACGAGGTTTCTAAATCTTTGTAGCATGAAGAATGAATGATTTTGTGACATCAAAAAAAGTGGTAACTTTTGCAAGACAGAAGGGATTATTTCTTCATCTCTCTTTGCTTTACCTATGAATTTAGAAGAATTGCCCATCTTCAGGCACAGTCGTTAAGAATGACTTTGATTATTCAAGATTCTCAATTTTGTAAAAAACCTTCTCCTACATTCTGCAGAAGATGAATCCTATTTTTCACATTCAAACACTACATCATTGCCTAGGCAATGCTATGTCAATTGTGAAATACATTTTTGCAACTATAAAACTGGCTAGTCCAGGTTTGAAACATAGATCTTTTGAAAGATAAGGAAAATGAAATAACATGCTATTACAGCACATAGCACCAAAGAACTTGAACATAACATAAATAGCATGTGTTTGTAGTCTTGTCACCAAATATGTTATGGGTTTGACTGAAGTTTTTCCAAATGAGGAGTAGACAAATAATTATATGCACTTAATAGATATATGTTTACATGTTGAAATACCTTCATCTCTATACGTGTTTTGAAAAATGAAAAAGAAAGTAAGATAAGTACATACTAGGAGCAAATCCAATTCTGGAAATAAATAGAAAAAATGCTTTAGAGAAAGCAGAGAGTAGTATGAATTTAAGAGTAATTCACTGAAGTTAGACAGATTTGGTAGTACTAATAAAAACAATAGTCCTGTCAGATAATAATTTTTCTAGGATAAAAAATACTATTTTTCTTTTATTACAGTATTTGAAAGTTTAAAAATCTTTAAAATGGTTTGCATAATTATGCTACTGTTATTGCATTCATTGCATAAAGGAAATAAAAATGTCTCATACCATTGCCTGTGTGTCAGAAAAGTACTATATCAAAGTTGATCTTGAAATTATTCTTTTAAATGTTGTGTTGCTCAGCTTGATAAATCGTGTGTTGAATCAGAAGCTCATCTGAACGTCATCCTGCATGGAGGGATTTGTTCTGGTGTTTTCCTATAACCCCTATACATGCCAAGCTTAGCCAATGCTGCGTGCCTTCCATGGTACATTCACCAAGTAAGATTTTTAAAGCAAAGTTAATTAATTTTTTTTTATTCTACTGGCTTAGCTCTATTTAGGCATCAATAGTGATATGAGGCAGATGCTCCTTCCCCACAATATTTCTACAGTATATGGATGTAGTTAATAAGAATGCTGTAGAGAGTGCTTACAAATTATATAATATAAAATATGCAATTAATGTGGCAGCATATAATATGCAAGAAAGTATAGATTAAAGTGAAAGTTAATTTTTTAAAATGTGTGAATGTGTCATGAATAAACATTGGCTGTAACTTGTTCTCTATGAAAGTAAACAGTCTAGATAGATAATTATTTAATATTAATGTAGATACTTCAATATAACTTGTTAATTTGCTATATTCTTTAAGACTAATTTTGCTCACTCAAAGACACATTTAAATATGATATACAAATAATCTCACATTAGAAAAAAAGGATGTCTTAAAAAATGTCCAGTGTAATACTTTTGACTTCAAGGACACACACATACACACACACACACACACACACACACACACACACACAAAAGTCAATAGCAATATTAACATAGAGTAATTTTGATTCATGGTGAGATTTTTTTGTAATAAAAATTCTATTTAGTTTCTTGGGTATTTTACCTTATAAATCATCTGCTTAAAGTTAAATTTTCTTAAAGAAGAAGAAAGCATGCTAAATAGAATCAAAAGGACATTGATTTAAAATGAGTCTTGTTTGTTTTTACCTGATGCTAAATTTATAAATGTGGTCATTTCTCTTATAGAACATAAAACATGTTTCCTAAGATAAAGCAATTTCTTTCTCTGTATCTTGCATACTTGTTTTCAGAAACAAGTTGTCTTTTCAAAGATATCCCAAATAACTCCCAATAACCATAACATTATCTTATTTAGGTGTTTATATAAAATTTTGGAACTTTAGAAAAGGGGTTTTAACTCTCTCTATCTCTAATTTTACACATGTGAAAGCAGAGGCTTAGAAAGAGATCAGGTTACATATCCAAGACTGTCAAGTTTTACATATATATATACACACACACGTGTATATATGTATATATATGCAATATTACGTGGAACCTTAAGGTATTAAGTCATGAAACTCAAATTAGAAATATAGAAAAATACATAAAGAGATGATAGGCAGATAGATAGATAATAGATAAATACATAGATGATAGATAGATAGATAGATAGATAGATAGATAGATAGATAGATAGAGATGTATAGACTATTGAAAACAATGAATTCTGGATTGTTATAAACAATCTGAAAAGGTTTTTTTTTTTTTTTTTTTCTCTTGTGAGTCATTTCAATTTCTCTGCCTGGAAGCACCATTATCCTCATTATTAAAATATGGTAAGGAGTATACAGTGAGGAAAATGTCTTTATAGCACTCTTATACATTCCCATAACAGCCCTACCATGTTAATGCACTTATCCCTAAATTTAGCACTAGAAAGACATGGTCTTCTAGTCACATTACAAATGCAAAGTGCCTGAACAAAAGCAGGGTCTCTGGAGCCTGACCAAGAGACTTCATATTAGCACTTCCAAGAACACCTCTCCAAACATAAAAGTCATTATAATGGATCTCATTGGCTGTGAGAGGAAAGTGGAAACATCCTGGGGTGCTGTGGTCACAGATGCTCTGTGTGTTTGTGAGTGTGTGTGTTTGTGTGTGTGTGAGAGAGATGTATTATTTATTTATATTTTAGGAAGAGAAGTAAAGACAAAAAGAAAAGAGCTGAATATTTTCTTAAAATGACATTCAAGGTTTTTCTGAGTATTGTTTTCTATCTTATTAATTTAGCAAATTATAAACCAGTTGCAGGAGAAACAAGCATTTTTGTATATCTTCCATTTCTCTTGATGAGCAAGGTAATTTTTGACCTCTCTAATTGATCGATGAAACACCAGAGCATATGATGGTTTCATAAATATGGATTAAAAAGCCAACCCCTCATATCAGATTTTGAAATTGGCTCTACAATTCCGAAGTGTGTGGATGACTTCATTTTAATTTCTCCTCCAAACACTAATTCAATTTACAGTGGAAATATAGTAACTAATAGTTATTATTTAAATTTGAATATGAAAGATTTAATATGTTCATTAATGTATTGGATGTTGGTAGAAACATATATCTAACAGAATTTATATTAGAATATGCTGCCCTTGACATACTTTATATATTATTAACACAGTTTCCAAAGCATAATAGACTTTTTCCTCATATTTTGTAAAAGAATATCTTTGGAAAGTCATATGAAAAAAGAAACGATATACACAGCAAGCTGTATAATGGGGGAGACAACAAATAATGCATATAACAAAGTGTAATCCAGGCAAAAGAGCAACAGTAATTCACTTCCTGGGTCAAAAGACATGATATGAAATACACTAGTTTTATAAAACTGGGAAATGAGTCTTAAAAGTTGTCTAAGGGAGTTTTCCCCGGACAATCAGCCAACTCTAAAATGTACTTGTTTTTTCCTACCAAAGCAGGTTATTGTAGTATTATTACATAATTTCTAGAAATGTTTTAAAATATTCACATCTATATGTTATAAATGCTTCACAATATAAAGAACATATAAGAAAAATGTTTTCTTTTTAATTTTAATGGTAATTAAGCTGCAGAAGAAATGTAACAGTTTCCTGTTAAAGAAAACTTAACAGTTCAAGAAAACTTAACAGAAGTTAACAGAAAACTTAGTTGAAATTACAGACTAACATCTATGTATCTATCTATGTATCTATGTATCTATCTATCATCTATCTATCTATCTATCTATCTATCATCTATCTATCATCTATATATGTATCTATCATCTATGTATGTATCTATCATCTATGTATCTATCATCTATGTTTCTATCTATCTCTCATCTATGTATCTATCTATCATCTATGTATCTATCATCTATGTATGTATCTATTATCTATCTATCATCTATGTATCTATTATCTATCATCTATGTATCAATCTATGTATCTATCATCTATGTATCTATCATCTATGTATCTATCTATCTATCTATCACCTATGTATCTTCTATTTATATCTTTAAAACTTTATATCTGCATATATGTGTTTCTTCATTCATATTTCTGTATGTCTGTATCTATAGCCATGTCTGTGTGTTTGTGTGTGTATGCATCCAGAATACATATGGAAAACAGAAAGAAAGTACAATCAATTAATTCAAAAATTGTGAACATTCAATGTTCACATAAATTAATTATCATATTTAATTATTACAATGGTGTAACAGGAGGAACTAAAGTAACTCCTTAATTAGTCAGTATTAGATATTATATTATAAACGAGTGATAAAATACCATTTGAACATTTTTTATTTTTGGGAAATCTTAAACTCAATTATAGTCCATCTAAAATGGTTGACTTGGATAATTTTTTGAATAGGAAAAATTAGAATTTTATTTTTTAGACTGCATCTAGAAATAATTATTCTTTATTGAATGTTCACAATTCTTGAACACCTCACAAAATTTATTATCATTTTACCCACATTTACAGTGGATGAGAAATATACAACATAGAAGTTAATGCTATATCAAACTATGTTTATATAAAAAGAAGATAATTATCAGGAAATAAAATTTTTATAATTTTACGTTGGTCATGTATAATACAAAGCAAACACATTATATGGTGAAATTTTTAAATACTTATTTGGCTATTTTCCCTGAGAGTCAATAGCTCTTAAATATTTGTTGTATTACTTGGTAAATCAACAATGTGCTTGATTGTATATTTATATTAAAAATGATACTAAGTTTAAATAGTGTTGCTTTTTCTTATATGTGATATACAGTAATTCATAAAACAATCAAAGAGAAATATTTTATTACTACGACTTCTTCTAGATTAATATCACAACTTATTAATGTTACAACTTAATAAAGTATTTACACATGTATTAAGCAGGGAGTGGAATAGGTCCAACAGTTGGAAGAAAGAAAATAGTTTTCTGCCTCCCCTAAGTTTTGCCAGTTTATCTAGATGATGTGATATATTAAATATGATTTGAATTCAGCTTTGTTCACATACTAGCATTAAATAAAATTCAGATTTGTATTTCTGACAATACATAATTTTCCAAAAATTAAATCATTAATGTATTATAATAATATGTACACTTGTTTATTCAAATGATATTTACCTTTTTTGTTTAGTTTAGAATTCAGATTCCTAATACAATCACTGACAATAAAGAATATTATTATACTTGCAATAAAAATATTTATCTTTATAATTATAGTTAATTTTAGTTTAAAATATGAAGTTCTATTAAAATACAAATTGTGAATATCAATAATAAAGTGCTTTTTAAAAATATTATAGGGTTATTTCAGCATAGTAAGAAGGAGAGTTTTTATCAATAGTCTATTCATATTTATATATATCTTTCTATATATAGACAGTTAGATACATAAATATGTGTGATGTGTCTCACCCTCACAACTTTGGACCTATGACCTTTGTTAAACTTGGTTTTTCAATAGCTAAATATGTCAGATTATTTTACTTAAATAGGAAAGTAAGTTTCAACTTTGGAAATCATATGTGATTTTAGAAAATTAAGAAGAGAATTGTTCTGATAAAATTTCTTGAAATAAGTATGTGTCAGCAAGCTACTGGGAGTTCATAAGCATTTATACCCAAAGATTAATGTTGAAACCTCCAGAGACCAAATGACAGAATGAAGACAAGAGAGGGGTGGGAGTCCACAGCAGATTCAGTAGCACAGTCACATAACAGTTTACATTGAAACATGCTGCCACTGTAGACCTTTTGCTCCTCCCAGACCTATTAGGCATGCAAGTTTGCTAGTTGACAGATAAAGCATTGGCTTTGAAATCACTGCAACCCTTTATTAAACATGGGCAAGAAAATTCTTCTATATACCTAAAACTAAACTAGGTCTGTTGAAGTCTTACACCAAATAAATTTTTTTAACACACATTCAGGAAATAATACAATGTCATTGTAGGATAAATATACAACTTATGCATGTCTTATATTTATATTGCAAAGATCATAAATTGTAGTCTTCCTAAATTACAAGAAAATGTGAGTAAAAGGCCTATATAGAAAGAATGTGACTACATTCTAACCAGATTGCAAATTCTACTTAGGTTATTTGTTTGAAGGAATGTATCCTGACCACTTAAAAGTATTATTTTGTTCTATAAAATATGAATTTGAAAGAATATCTTGAAAAATAAGTAACTATTTTATCATTTTAGAATTCTATGTATATTCATACAACATAGTGGTTTTCTATGAAGAAGAGATGTTTTATAAACCTTCAGTGATATGAATTTTTTATTAAAATAGCAGTTGTAATCATATATCCAATTCTATTTATGTAATGCTTTACTTACATTTCTTTCTCAGATTTTGGCTTATGTTAAGCGCTTTGTATGAAAGTGATCTTTAATTACCTTCATTGTGAGAAAAATTTAAACATATTAAATAATCAACTTGAAAAAAGTAGATTTGTAACCAATGTTAGCATACAGAAAAGAAAGTATATAAGTTAAGACTACAGAAGATATTTTTAGTAGTTAGCATGTGATTTAAAATGTTCTAGATAACATATATACTAAAAAAATCAAATAATATACCAAGTATATAATTATATATAGATGTGAAAAATTACTGTTACCATATTTAATATGCTAGATTCATGTGCTGAGTGTTATATGTATTTGCTCCTTTAAATATAATTATAATCTTTGAGGAAAGATATCCACACTCATCTCCTTCTGTATTTTTTTTTGTTATGCTTTAATTCTAAATCATTTGATGGCTAAAGTAAAGTTGACTTAGGTTGTATGTCGTCTACTGCTTTCTAACAGATTCAGCATAAATCTATACTGATACTTAGAAAGCAGATAGGTTTTCTTCTTACAATAAACTGCGATGACTTATTTATATTTTTGCTTTTGATCACCTGTGCTTCTTAATTCAGTACAGCTTTTTTTAATCCCTGCTTCTCTGCTACTTCTGTTTCCATCCCTCCTGCTTTTCTACTTTCCCTGGTTCATTATTCCCTACCCCGACTCCTCCTCTACTTCAAAGACAGAATAAATTTAACTAAAAGTGCTTCTCCTTTTTAACTGGGCATTCATTTTGGGAGATTACTCAGTTAATTGCTACAAAAAGTGGCTTTTCCAACACAAGAAACTCCTTAGGTATGGAAACTAATAAAAATGGGTCAGCGTATTTTATGGTTAGCTTTAGAAGCTCTTCTCCTCTCCTCCGTCTCTCTCTACTACGGGAAATGAACCTTAGAGACAGTTGAGTATTACCAAGGTCACAATTCACAGAGAAGAGATAAGTAGAATGAGAAGTACTTTTACTAACAAGAGGACCTGTCCACACGTCCAACAACGCAGCCCTGCAGGTATACAGGTATATGAGGATTTTGGAGAACTGTTAAGAAAAACAGAGGCTTGAAAAGCAAAGGATATCCTTGCATACTTATTACTACCTTTAACGGAGGTAGGTGGAGTGGAGAGACAAATTGACAAAATGTTTTTATACTGCCTGCTTGGCCTCGGGAGCCCCATAATGGATGTATCTAACTTTCACATTAAGAAGCTGATCTTGTGTCTCATTTCCATTTCATATTAAGAAGCTGATCTTGTGTCTCATTTCCATTTCATAGCAATGTCAGTCCATCTTATAATTTGCAGGTGTAGGAAGCAATGCTTCTCCTAACACCACCACTGTAGTGTGATCTCCCAAATGTGTGTAGGTTCATGGATAAGTCTATTTGGGATCCCGTATGAGCCGTTCACTTTCCTATCATTTAGACTCGCAATCAGGAAAAATATCCTTAGATTTTTTTGTAATAATGTATTCATCCATCTGTTAGCTAATTATTTCATCTTCTTACATTTAAAATTTCTCCTTATTGAACATTACCACATCTTAGGCACTGTGCTGTGGTGAGGCTGCACCTGCTGCACTGGGAAAACCACCTTCGCTTGGAGACCACTGTTTCAGACAACTTCAGATAGAGATTCCTTTCTTGTCATTGTGATATCTACTTGTAACTTTCTCTCTACCTCTCTCTGACTTTGTTTTGCCTAGATAGCTTGGAACTGATCTTTATTCCACTTCTATTTAATAACATTAAATTCATTCCAAGAAAATTTTGCTTAGCATACTATATTTTCTCTTTGGTACAAACATCCAATATTGCTCCAATTCTATGAGACATATTTTATAGATTATACCCTACTGGTAACTAACCCTGTGTGAAGTGAATTCTCTTTGATATTGCCTCTAAAATTGAAACCAATAATCTTAATATGAAATAACCCAATAATTACACTATAACGTTTCACATTAGTTTAAGGTCATGTTTTCATTACTCCTCAATGCTTCCAGAAGTTTCACATAAAAAAAATTCCATAATTTGTAATTATCTCTTTTAAAATAAGACGTTGTCAAATGGAGTGAGATATAATCTTTACTATATCTTAAATTGGCCTTTCCTATTTAGTCCTCGGACCATTCTTTGGAAAATTAATACCTTTTGTGCCATATTATTTAAACAATCTTTTAGTTGTTCCCCTGGCCAACAATTCCTTTAACTACTGATACATTCTACAAAATATAATTTTGTAAAGTAGGAATGTCTTCAAGTAATCTTCTCTTTCCTAATCCCTACAAACACTCTATCACATCCAGAAATGTAAGTCAGTACTCTACAGACTTGAATCTAAGTTTTTGGTTTTTGGCAATTGGGTTTTTTCCTGTATTTTAATTTTTTCTGCTATATTCTGAGTCTTAAAATATGGTTTTTCATTTATATCTATAAACCAGTACCTAAAAATATACTTGAAGCAGAATTTTGTCAGGAAACACTTTAGGAATTGAATTATCTCCAAGTGTACTTTCAAAAATCACTCTAGTGAAAATCACTCTCGTCAAAACAGATACCACACTTTATGGAAAAGACTTGTCCTTGCCTGACTCCATGCCCTTTTTCATATGATTCCCGGTTATTCAAATGCCATTCTCAACTACCTGTCCCTTACAACAGTACCTATCTATCAAGCCCTATGTAGTATATAGTAAATTCAGAAAGCGGGGTCTAGGATATTTACTTTTACAAAGAATTTATTTATTTATTTATTTTGAGACAAGGTCTCACTCTGTCAACCAGACTGGAGTACAGTGGCAGGATCTCAGGTCACTGCAATTTCTGCCTTCCGGGTTCAAGTGATTATTGTACTTCAACCTCCCGAGTAGCTGGGACTACAGGTATGCGCTTCCTTGCCCAGCTAATTTTTGTATTTTTTGGTAGAGATGGATTTCACGATGTTTGCCAGGCTGGTCTCGAACTCCTGCACACAAGTGATCTGCCCACTTCAGCTTCCCAAAATGCTGGGATTACAGGCGCGAGCCACTGCGCCCGGTCTAGAAATTCTTGACCACAAAAATCTGACGGCTATTGCCCTATAATGTCAAAATGAACATTTTAAATAGTCAAAACTATTCTGAAATCTGTCTAAAAATACTGTATTTATGTTTTAATTTGAGTTTACTGGAAGAAAGGCTACAGCTTTCATGTTATCCATGGAGAGTTTCTATACCCCCCCCCCCAAAATGTATGGACTGCTTAACAGTTCATGAATTAAAACATTTATGATCAACAACACCATTTTATCCGAATAAAAACAAAAGTGCACTAGGCTGATGATGCCAGCCCCATGCACGTGGAGACCCGCGATCTCCTCCCAGCTCCCACATTTACTTACTCCGTTTTGCTAGTAGGTTATCTTTACTTCTGGGTGCAAATTGTCTCATGTGTAAAATGTAGTAAACAAGAAGTTTAGCAGGCAGTATTTTATGATAGTCAGGGTAAGGGCAGGTAGAGTCCTGGAGCCAGACATCCTACCTACAAAAACCAGTTTTACTCTATACCTCATGTGCGAGTTTGAGAAAGTCTTTTAATGCCTTGGCGCTCCAGAAGCTTTCTGTGCGAAAGTAAGATATTAGCAGTAACTGCATTATAGGGTTTTATGAGGAGACACAATTGATGGTTTCTTTAATGGCTACCATTATTCTTAAGAAGGTTATGGTTCAGGTTCTTATATCCGGGTAAAGGGTATTGGTTCCCTCCATATGCAAAAGTAGGAGAGAAGCCTAGATTAATTTAATGATTAATTTCATTGTTCTTGAAATTAGATAAGCTAAGTCTGAATGTAAATATTCACATCATAAGGTTCCTTAAGTTGACATAGCACACAATAGAAATGCTTTATATTTTGAACAATTTTGTGTTGCATGTTGTATTACTTGAAATTAATATAGAATACTTAATATCATAGATATTTTATCGCTTGAAGTTAAAATGAGTATATTACTCATGGATCTTGGAGATAAGAGTGAATGATGAAAATCTTTTAAATCAATAATAATAAAATTTCATAAGCTCTCATATCATAATCTATTTTAATGCCAAGTATTTGACTTTGTTTTTTTTAATCTTTTTATGACTTCCCCTTTTTAGTCTTTGAATTACATTAACAACCATAAAGTAAATGCCATTTGTGACCTTAAAATTAATATAACTTATAAAAGATGATTCATTTATATAAGGATTTTATTGTGGTTTGAAAAATATGATTCTAACAAAAATGGTAATAATGATTGCATACTTGTAAGTAACATTCACCAAAATTAATTTGAACAGTATTTTTTGGTGAATGTTAATGATTTACTGGTTTCTCCAATGCATTGTCAACTGGCGTTAATGCTTATAAAATATACAAAATATTTAAATTTATATTACTTACTAATTTTTTTCTATAGTGAAGCATTAGCACCAAATGTTTATTCAAACATTACTATGCATCAAGCATTTTTCTGGATGCCAGTATGATAGCAGTGAGTATGATGCAAAGTTTTTAATCATAAGAAGGTATTTTCTAGAGCAGTGATACAAATAACAAAAAGAGGAATTAAAAATATGTTTAAATTCTGTGGAAACAGGTAGTATGATGGAGAGTGACTGGAGAGGTAAGCAGAGATTTATGAACGTGGCAAGAGAAGGTTTCTCGAAGAAGGTGACATTTGAATTGAATCCAAATGAGGAGAAGGAAATATTATGACACACACCATTTTGGGTAGAAAAAAATGACAGGTGACACAACCCTGGTATGTTAATGAAATTTACCCATGTTAGAATAGAATTCTAATTCTAGTTAATTTAATTCATAAATCCCACATTGTTATATTTACTTATCTCAGTAATTATAAACGTATAATAAGAATGTGAACTGGACACTTTCCACCTCTTGTTTCAGTGTTTTATTAATTAAAACCTACATTTTTCTATTTTTTCTTGCTTGATTAAATAAGATATTCCAATATGATGTAATGCTCATCTTTTTATGTATACAAAGTTAGAATTTCATTAAATATTGCTATTTAATAAATTTCAAGCAGAAATTTCAAACAACTATTATAGAGAATTAAAATTTTAACTGTGAGTGTTCAAAAACTTAGTCCTCCAGTGCCTCCTGGTTATAAGTGAAAGACTTACTGAAGCTGAGGCAGGAAGTGGGATCTTAGTGTAAGGATATATATCAGTATATGTCACTGTCGATTTCTGTATGTTTATTTATAATAATACAGGACACAATCTTACAACTCTCCAAAAAATATAATTATGTAACAGGATTGATGCTCCTCTAGTTTGAATGTTGAGGAAGGTTCTATTCTTCATGGAGGCACGAGGGAATAAAAACCTGTTGCTCTAGACTTCTCTCAAATGTTGCCAAAGGTCAAGTCCTTCTCTATCTGTGTGATGTTTTACCTTGAACATTTTCCATCCTTTTAGTACAGTTTCCAAAAGAAGGAAGCTAATTACATGATGGCAGTTCTTCTCTACTTCCCAGAAACTGTTGTCTTGCAGGTTCCACTGTTAGCACTTTGTCTATTGTGTCATGCCCACCTTTATTTCTTTGGTACTTTTATGGCTTCTCTTCCCTCTTTATTGATTTATTCTTTTGATGATCTTCAGTTTAGCTTTCTGAGCTAATTGTACTAAAGTAACCTGTGTTTCTTTGTATCAGGACTCTGGTCAGTACCCTGATTGGTCTCCAGTTATTTTCCCTACAATATCTGTATTAGGTTATGAGCCCAGTCATCTTTTCTTGAATCTCCTGATAAACAATGTATTCACTAAACATTGAACTTTAAGCTCTTAGCAGAATGCTTGGATAACTTTCCTTAAAAATACCTGCAAGCAAGTTACTCAAAATATATTGATAGGTCTATACCGTTTGTATGAATTAAACACTTGTAATGACAATATTCTTTCCCCAAATAACACACAGATAATATGCTTCTCATTCTACACAATAGATTGCACATTTTGGCTGAAATGTTGTAAGAAATCAATAAAACTCAATTTGGATTTTTAAGATTATATCACAAAAAATTAATAGATATTTTCTATAAGGAAATGCAACACTGTATTTTGGGTAAATCATGTTTTGCTAAATTATTATTTTTTCTTCATTGCTTAACTATCATCCTAAATCATATGCTGCATTGTAAATGGTATGGTATTTATGGCTTTTGATCCAATAACAACTTTATGCCTCCTACTTTCTTGAACCTCCATTCCCAGTTCAAACTGCTAGCCCTATGTTTTCAGCTAGAGTAGAAATCAACTCTAGCATACCTAAATATTAAACGCAATGGTTAAGAATTCAGGCTGTTAGTCAGAACATAAGTTTCATCTCCTGCTTCCAATGTCATAGCAATTAATTTATTTCGTTTCTCCAAATATCAGTTTTCTCACGCAAAAATGTAGATAATTAGAATTCTTGGAATTGTTGTTAATGACTGTGGTAATGCAAGTATCAAAGAGCTTATTGTTATTCCTGTTTATTATTATTATATTCACTCAAATATACACTCAAACTGTCAGTTTCTAATAGTGACTCAAGATAATTTCACTACTGTGTTTGAGAAGAGTAGTAACACTTTTCCTTACATGTTTTAGTTTTTCTTGCCTAGACTCTTAAGAAGGTGTAAAACAAAACGTAATTATACCTCAAAATAAATGCTTGAAAAGGTGTTTTGTCCTGAATTGGATTTTACTTGATGTGATACTACATTTTTTCAAAAGAAATTTACACTGGCTTTTAAAAACACCATATAATTAATCATGAATGCAGAGTGGGAGTAACAATAAGAACATATTGAAAAAATTGAAAAATTGTTAAAAATTATATAAGCAGTCATACTTTCCAAGGACATGGAGAATAAAAAAACTCTCCCTTTTATGAGAGTATGAAAAAAGATTTGAAAATGTAAGAAAAATATGATTCTTAGAAAATATTTGTCCAGTTTTCATCATTAATAAAAAGAGAGTCAATTTAAAATGGTTTCTAATGAAATTAAATGCTATGTTTATTTTATTTATTTATTTTTTTTATTTTTGAGGCAGAGTCTGCCTTTGTCACCCAGGCTGGAGTGTCGTGGCATGATTGCGGCTCACCACAATCTCAGCCTCCTGGGTTCAAGCAGTTCTCCTGCCTCAGCCTCCCAAGTAGATGGGACTGCAGGGGCCCACCACCATGCCCAGCTAAGTTTTGTATTTTTAGTAGAGATGGGGTTTCACCATGTTGGCCAGACTGGTCTCGAACTCCTGACCTCAGTCTCCCAAAGTGCTGGGATTACAGGCATAAGCCACCATGCCTGACCTTTACATGCTATTTTTAAATAAAAATGTTAATCCTACAAGATTTTATCTCTGTTGGATAAAAGATCTTTAAATTAAGAAAGGAATAATTCAATATGGTTACGGATTATTACAGCAAGAAGAAAGCAAATTTACATTTCAATTAACTGACTGATTTTACAAGTAAGAATACCAAGACCCAGATAAATTGTTTAAAAAGTGATCCTGCAACAAACAAACAAACAAAAAAGAGTAGAATCCAGGCCTACTGGAGTAGTTACATAGATAAGAATGCATTATCAATGAGAATCTGCATATTTTTACAAAATTATTTTTGTTTCATAATCCTTTACATGTAAAATATGGCATTGTATTTAGCGTGAGTAACAAACAGAGAAAAATGAGTACCATTGAATTCACTGCTGTGGTTGGGCCTGGCTTTCTACGAAATTCTTTCTAAAACAAAAGTATGATGAATCAACTGAGCCTCCCGAGTGAAGAAGAAAGAATTGATTTATGCAAAGTGTCTATTCTGGCTTTCAGTACTAAAGTAGAGTTAACTAAACTTTTCCCAAATTATATGAGGTGGAATTACACTCCACCATGCACATTACACCATTAGTATTGTAAAGAGGGCAACTGATGGGAGTCAAAACGTCAGAGAGAGGGATCTTGTATTCATTTTCCACACTGGGGCTTAATGTCTTCATTTTTAAAATGATGGAAGGAGGCTAGAAGACATCTAAGGGCTCTTTCAGTTTCAAAGTCATTTACAACTTTGCTTGAAAATAGTCATATTAAACTTTCAACCACTTTTGTAATAAGCTTCCATCTTATAAGTAAAAAAAAAAAAAAAAAAAAATGCAAATAACTGAACTACTTGAAAATATCCAAAAGCCTAAATATCATGGCCTCAGACCTGACCTCCTTGAAGACCTTTTCTAACATGTGGAGTCCTCTGTGTTGGTGACCGGTTTAGCACCAGAACTGAGTCTGTTCCATTGACTTCCATATTGCGTAAATTTCCCCACATTGATATCAGTGTTTCTGTGTGTAAAAAGAATGTAATTTAGAATTTCATTATTGTCCCACAGATTCAGAAAAGTATTTGTTTACCCTGTCTACAGAACACTCTGCTTAAACTGTGCAGTCCAGACAGTCACATCTATCATTACCTGGTAACAAATTCAGTTGTCAACCACCTCAAAGAAACGTATGTTTCAGTCATCAGTTATCGATTTTAAATTATTTGTGTGGTACAGATAATTCAATTAGTAATCAACTCATTTGATTGAACCCACTATATATGTTTCTGCGACTGTAACATTGTGCTATGTTTGCTACTATTTGCATATACAAATTATTTTTATATCAAGGAATTGTATGATATGGAGAAATTTGTCCATACAACTGTTCAATCCTTCGAAGAACACAAGGTATAGATGTCAGTCTGACAATTTTAAAGGTAAATGTTGGAATCATTCAAAGAATAAATAATTCTAATGTCCAATGAATCCTTTAAAAAACTCAATTTTTGAAAAACTAGATTTAAAAAACAATGTACAATTAGTTATTTCATTGAGAGATTACATATTGGCATGTTTCTGAAATTCTGTGCTTGCTGTTATTTCATTGGTTTATATATTTTAAAAAATTATCTGTAAGGCACTTCAGATACTAGACACATCAGAAATTACTATTCTTAACCATGTTTTATCTATAGTGATATGGGAGTAATAAGAAAAGCATGAAGGTGTAAGATAAGCACCCCCAATTCACAAAAGAGCAACACCCTCTCTTTCAATGTAATGTCTCGAGGAAACATAACAACACGAGAGTATCCGATAGTGAATTAAACATTTTGTTTTCACAGTCTGTTTACATGAAAATTAATTATTTATAGGTAAATTATTTCCTCTCCTTATGATTTCCTTCTGGAGTTAAAGATTTCTTTCTGATGTTGTGAAGAAGGAAATTAATCTATTCACTAATTAAATTAATCCTGTTGTAAAATACCATTTTACAATAAAGTTCTACAGATTCTCTTTTACTCTAGCAATGAACCTTTATTTATAATGGTATCTTGCCCGAGTCTATGGGGAACTTGAGGAGCAGCTGTGTTGGATAAACCACACATAATTAGCATACAGGATCTCTTTGTCAAAATCTTACACACTCCTGTTCTGTACTTTATAACTGCATCATATTTTATACTATTTTAAAAGATTATTCATGTGTATGGAAACAGCTTCAGTGTTATTAGTCTTACTTGTTTAAGTGTAGAGAAATAAATCATATGATGGAAGTTATATGAGGCTTATATGATTTTTCTCCTTCCTTTATAAGACTCAAAATTTAAGAAGAAATTTTAGTTAATATTTCTTCCTACTTTTATAATTTATTTTTATTATTTTCTGATTGTTGAAAAATAATTTTCTTCTGGGGGAATATACAATTGCAGATCATAAGTTAAGCACTGACTATTAATACGTCAACATTAATAAGTCAACATCAAACTCAGTTAAATGTACATATATACACAGTGTGCAATTCATGTGTAAAACTGCTCTAAACCTCACATTCATAAAACCAAACTGCTTAACACAATGCTTTAGCTCCCTCTTTTGGAAGGCCCAGATTATAATATGAAAATAGGAGAAGCTGCCCTAATATGCCCTCATTTCTACTGGCATTTAAAATATTTGAGTCAATGATTTTTATTCCATGATTAAACTCTATAAAATAATAATTTAAATCATTTTTCAAAAGAAAGTAAGCCAAATCTACACTTACAAATAGTTTTGCTAGTTGATTTCTCAGTCATAGAACACTTCCCAAAATTAAGGATATATTTTGATAAGAGTGTTTTAATACACATTATTCTAAATGAATTAACAGTCAATTCTATGAGTGTTTTAAAATACAATTTATCTAAATAAAATATCTGAGCTCTATTATCCCACCAACTATGTACTAGCTATCCTTCAAGCATTTAATAACCAATAAGAACTTTAAAATGTATTGAACACTAGGCATATATATACACACACACACACATACACACATATATATATACACACACATATATATATTCTTTTTGGGTGAATTCTTATCTTAAATGTTCTTAAAGTTTTTTCTCAGTTATTTTCATAATGGCATAGAAAATAATACATCAAGATTGAGATGTATAAAACAAAAGTGTGTACAACTTTCTTAAAAATATATATATAATTAATAATAATATGCACATAAACACTTAAGATAGACATATATCTTATAATAGCATCACTTAAAATAATTCAAACTAACACTAAAATAATTCAAGCTACTAAAAAGCAAATTATCATCACATTTTTTTTGTTTATTATTCTGCAGTAATTAAGTATAATATTAAAATGTTTAATATTTAATAGCAGTAAATGCCAACTATGTAAATATAAAATTCATGGAATTGTTGGTTTCCAGAAAAAAAGAAGTTAAGTTATTATTTTAAGTATCTAAAAGTATAAATGCAGAGGTATATTTTCATTTTTATTTTTAAGCTATTTAAATGTATTTGTTTAACCCTTTGGAAACAAATAACTTTTTTAAATAATTATTTTTAAAAATTAAATATTAATTGACATGGCATTATTTGTACTCAAAATAACATAGTAGACAATTCAGATAATTAAGTTTACATATTTAAATACTATAAATCTATATTATGAAATATTAATGCCATCACAAATTATAGAAAATAAATTGTGATGAATATGTTATCACAGAGAAGTCAGAAGAAAGAATATAAGTTAATATCATCTATTCCAGGGATGTCTGCTTTCTAAACCCAACCTTCCAACACGCTGACTTCTTGTAATGTATTTCATTTCACAGATACTTTAAATTGCAATCATTGTTTGGAGAATTCAATAATATGAAAATACTTCAAAGTCCATATGTGATAGATGAATATTAAGAATTTCACATGTAGAGAAATGACCCTGTCTTAAATTTTCTACTATATTTAAAACTTATTTTATTTCAAAGGATATATAAAATTATTGTTTCCAACGAGTGAATTTAAAACTCTCCCTCATTTGTGTTGGTTTATTTATTATTTACATATTTCATAAGTGAATGGCCAATGCTTTCCCAGCTAAATGGGAGCTGAGTACTATCTTTGTACTACATTTTCTGCTCTGTGTGGGTTAAGAAATATGCAAAAGTTTTACCATGAGCTTGGTTTCAGCATATGTAAATGCTACATATAACAATTACATTACCTCAACCTGCTCACAAAATGACACAAAGATCATAAAAAATAACGCTAGATAATTTACTAATATTTTCTAATGACAGTAACAGAATAGAGTGAAATAATTACAAAGTAGACTGGGATTAATTATAGGTTATAAAATGTGTTAAATAATGTTATTTTTCAAATATTACATACAAATTACTAAGATGAAGTTAGCATTTTAGAAAAAAACAAAAAAACAAATTTTAGAAAACATTCAAAAATGTCATTATTTGGAGATAGTCTAGCTAAACTATGACATCAAGTTTATTAATATCTGCATCTTCCTTGCTGTACTCTCATCTGTAATAGAAGATGTACATCTAGGTTTTCCATTCTTCCATAGCTTTCCTTTCTCGTCATACCCAAATATTTCATTCTAGTTCATCATTCTATGAAATTGAGTCTACTTCACCAATTATTTCAATTCTGAATTTCACCGTTACTACTTTTTTGGGATTCCTCCCACAATTTCTGGGCGGATTTCAGTGCTTAGCCTAAATTAGGTTCTTCTTGTTTATCCCAGCAGTACTATTAATAGGACATAATAATATAGTAATAATCATAAAAACAAACTTTACAATGGGACAAAGGAATGAAGATGATGTAGGGAACACAAAGCCTGAGGAAATAAAGACTAAAATCCAATAAATCACTGCTAACTCAAAATTCTGTTGTCCTGGTAGTGCCCCAGTCCAGACTGGACTCTGGAAATCTAGGAGTCCCTTGCTCTCTGCTTGCTGTTGTGTAGCTGGTTTACATCTTCCTAACCAAGAGGTACTACCCTGACACAAATTTTAATTTGAGACTCCAAAATCCTCAATCCTTCTCAGATTGTAAGACAAGATTTTCAAAAATAATATAATTTACTCTGATAATATTATCCCAGAGGTACCAACATTAAAAAATACACTATTAAAGAGAATGCTTAATATCTCAGTATGACACATAAGCGTTTGGATGTCTCTATTAAAAAGCGTAGGACCGTCACTTAAAATATATCTACTTGATTACATGATTTAGAAGGCTCCCTGGGAACAGAAAGAGATTTCCATAAAGACAAGTTGAACTTACTAATAGTGGAATCTTAGAAATAAATGTTGTACATTTTGTTAATAATATTTTGTCTTTAATTACAACTACATAAAGGTCAGAAATATTTGATATTATTTCTCTCTGAATTATATATATATATATATAATTTTACATGTATGTGTATATGTATTTAAATAAAGATGATGTATACCTGAGGAAAATTCTATATACAATATGTGAAAACAAATTTTAAAAATTCTCTTCCCGTCTATAAATAAAAGCTTAAATCAGTTTAAATGGCTTTTCAATTTTGGGGTTGCCAAAATTTATGAAATAGCCCATTTGTAATATAGAAGTCAATCCAAATGATCTTCTGAAAAAGCAAATAGATCTTAACCTGTTTTTTTTTTTTGTAAAAGTAAATGAAAATTATGATTTGTGTCTCTCAACCTTATTAGAACCGATGCTTGTTTTTACTGTTCTGAACAGAAACAAAATCAAAGTTAATATTACCATCATATATAAAGCATTTCACAAAAGTTGTCAACGCAATTTTCAAAGCATAATATAAATGAGAAAGTAAAGAAACAATGCATACTAAAATACATACTACATCACCAGTACAATATAATGTACATTAAAGAACCTGATGTAAATGATGAGTTGATGGGTGCTGACGAGTTGATGGATACAGCACCCCAACATGTCACAAGTATACATATGTAACAAACCTGCACGTTGTGCACATGTACCTTAGAAATTAAAGTATAATTTAAAAAAATAATAAAATTTAAAAAAAGACTAAAAAAATAAATAAAAGAATCTATATGTGAATTAGACAGGTAGAAATGGAGATAGATCAAGGAATGCCGGATTCCTGCCAGCTTCTACCTCCTGAGTGCCTTTGCCTTCAGCAATGCGGCTTTCTAAATGTTTTTTAATGACAAGTTTCTAAACAAAATATACTTTGGTCTTCCCTTGATTTATGAGGTAGTTGGAAAATTCAGCATACTTTATGCGAAACTTGATGACAAAATAGATATAACTGAGTGTTAAAACATTGAATAAATAAAAACTAAAACAAACAAATTAACAAAAAACACTGAAGGACTAAGTTAGATCTTAGGCTCAGATATGTTGTGAACAGGCTTTTCACCTATTTAAGTGTGCGGCAGGAGAAAATGCTTTGACATTCCGGACTCCTTTGGTCTTTGCAGAGCATATAGCTTGCCCCCCAAATATTTTCAGTGGACCCAAGCATTGTAAAACAGAAAAGCAATCCCTCTGAGCATTTTTTTTTTAATTCCCTTGAGTGGAAATCATTTCTTCAGTTGAGGACCACTAATTGAAATAATTAAGGAAAAACAATAATTTTTTGGTGTTAGGAAAATAAAGGACAATACCAAAAATAACAGTGAGTCTTTCTGTCACCTCAACTTTCTTTCTCTACTATTTTGTTCCTTCATTCTCAATGTACCTGAAGAGTATGTGTGTCTCTTATGATTAAGGTAATACAAGAATGAAATAGTATTTTTTGAAAAGTGCTTTGACATATATATGACAAACAGCAACAACAAACAAAACAAACAGTGAAGAAGAATAGAAAGAAACATAGAAAGGACAGAAAGAAGAATAGGAAGAACAGTTTTGGCCTGAAGAGTTTCTCCAGTTATTAAACTTGAAGCTTGTGATACAAACAAAGACATAATTTAAAAATGGCAAAACTTGTTAACATTCCGGATTTCAGAGCTCCAAGTGATGTGGACACAAATGTTTAGAAAACCATAAAGATTTAATATTGAGTGAATAAAAGTGCTCCCTTTATTTCTGTGGATCAAGAAACAATGTGCTCTTTGAAACTTTCTATGTGCTTCTTTATTTTTTCTCTCAATCTCACCAAAATCTCACAAATAAAAAGCTTATAACCTGTGTTTTGACTCTTAAATGCATTTTTAATGGCTAAAAATAACAGAAATTTATTTTGTGGATAATTTATACATTGGTTTTAAATCACTTTTAGATTTAAAGCTACTACTTTTGGAGAAAATTATGCTGCCAATTATACTAAAATTCCTTTCAAAATGGACAGAACTAAATTATCAGATTCTGAAATGCTATATTTGGAAAACTCAAAGCTCACAAATACCTAAACCTTAAAAATACATTCTTATGAAATGTATAGCATATGCATTTTAAGTATATTGGAAAAATGGGTTCTCTTTTTGAATTTATGGCATACTCTAATATGTACAATAATTAAACTTTTTATAAGTCCTGTAATTGTTTGTGCTCACATGGTGGCATTTTCTCATGAGTAATGTACTTTTTCATCAAACGATGATCTCTCCTCAACCCAGTACGTCTATTTATTCTATCACTGAATGATAAAAATGACTTTTAAATGCATGGCTAAAACTTATACTTGACATTATATCAGTATTCTCAAAAATCCAAGATAGAATTGGTTAATAGTAGATACTCACATGCTGGTATTGTCATGTTGGAGACTTATTGAGATATTACAGTATTCATTTCTGAGGATGGTTACAGTTAAGGAGAAAACAGCTGTTTAAAAATAATGATTATTCATATTAAATCATGTGGAAATGTTAAAGGATAGATTATCTCACTAATAAAAATTATGTAAGATGTCAGTACATGTTTGAATCCGTCTTTGTCTGTACAATCCCCTTTCTATTTACCTAAGTCGGTTCTGATGATGACTGATGATGTCTCATTAGATTAGGATGACAAAATCATCTACTACTAATAATTTTTCATTGTCATTATCAGGAGATAATGACATAGTAAATGTTCTGAGTAGTGCTGTTGACACAGGTGACCCTCATATACTTAATAAGCAGAATTCTATTATAAAAGACAGCTCTGAAAAGTGGTGACTCTCATTTGCAAAAGCTTTTGTGTCAAGTGTTTGGCAGAGCACATGGTTATAATATTATGCAGTAGAAACACGCTTCAAATAATTCTGGGAATCATTATTAATATTTAAGAAAGCATACCATATATTTTATAATTAATATTTATATTTAGTAATAGGCAACTTCCTAAGAGGAAAACATTTGAAGATATTTGTTATTGACTTTGATAAATGTATTTTATTTTGGTATCTCATATATCTAAGGCCTAATGACGCTATTTAAACAACAAACAAATGTTGCTTTGCTAAATACAAGGGAAAAAAATAAAAAGTGAACTGCCCATATTTTGTGGCAGAGTTAAATGAGGTTTCTACAGAGAAGTATGCACAAGAGATATAAGTAATTTCATCAAGGCCCGATTTTAAGAAATTAGCATTGACACATTTTCACATTTTAGATTTCCTCTTATAGAAAAAAATGCCTTAATAAAGATCAACAATGAGAACATGATTATTTAGAGATAAAATAATACCCTCCTTGGATATTATTTATATTATAATTCTACCTCCTTGGGTAGAATTCTGTGATTTTGTAGCAGAAATATTACAGTCAGACCTCTATTAATTTCTTCAATTGTGCAGTAATTCTAATTAAAATTTAATCATTTTTAACTTTACAGTGTTTTAGAAATGGAATCCAATTATGTGAAATATTTGTAAAGTGAAAGATAATATTCAAATTGTTGAAAGTTTTTACGGTTATGTGATCCACGCATCCCAGTCTTCCAAAGCACAGACTGAGCACATTAAGTCACTTTAACTTTTGGTCCATTATTTATCCTACAAAGCAGATCATATTTCTACATTAAATTCTGTGGATATGATAAGGATAATTAATTTTTATTTAAAACACTTTGGATTCACAGATTCTTATTTATTGAAAAACTCTTAGATGAATTGAGGGGTTCAGAGTGGGCAGATCGGGATAAAAACAAAACAGTGAAACAAGAGAAGGTTCTTGTATGAACCAATGATAATTATAATCCATGAACTGGTAGTATAGATAGTTCAACCTTCTGCAAAATGTATTCCTTAACAATGCTTCTTTATAAATCTATATCTATATTTATATATGTCTGTATGTTTACCTGGTATATAAGTATGATGTACATATTTGGTGTGTGTGTGTATATATATATGTATATATTATATATTCAATAAAAACTGTCTATCATACATAGTTTTAGAAAGGAAATCACCGTGATAATTATCTTATTAATTTTCCAAACTCATACTGCTTTATTTGAATTAGAACATAGTGGTTACATCATGGGTGCCGAAGACAGACTTCCTGAGTATAAGTCTCAACTACCACTGACAAAGCCCAGCTCTCACAAGATTCCCAGGAACGCAGCTATAGTCAATCACAGTTAGGTGCATTAACTTCCTGTAGCAAGACTTACTGCCATCATGGGACCATTTCAGATGTTTGGTCCCTGGAAGTTAACATAGAAGTAGTAGAGCTTCAAAAATGGTGGGGACACCTGAGGAGCTTTAAAAAGCTTGATCTATCCTTGATTGGGTACTGTCAGGAAAGTGGCGGTAATTCTGTACTTGTATATTAATTTCTATTTGGGAAGCTGGAAAAACACAGTTTGATGTGATTGATAACGAAGCAGTAACCAGGAAAGGAAGATATTTGGTCATATTTGAGAAGTACAGTGGCCTTGCTTTTGTCTGTTCAATCACAGCTGTTGAATGAGCTCAGTTGATGATGATATTCTGTTAAGTTGTTAGTGTTCAGCAGAGAAAACCAGAACCTAGTTCCTAGTTGCCAGGGAGTGTGTGAGATATCAGTTCTCAAAGCTTATTTTTTTCTTTCTTCTTTACTACATAATAGATGTGTTATCTCAGGAAATATATTTAATTGCTCTGAATTTTCATTTTGTATGGGATATAGAATGGGAATAATAGGACCTTCCTCAAGTGAATTTAGACACTGTTATATAATTTAAAATATGTGTCATTAATAAACTAAAAACTACAGTTAAAATGGTAAGAAAGAGCCTTGAAATCTCAGTGAGCTTAAAACAAATTAAAATAGTATTTGTTTCTTGCAATATATATTCGTCACAGTCTGTTAGTAGGGCTGTAGAGGTGGATTCTTGTCTTCATTTTGGAATCTAGGCTGGAAAGTGGTGCTAATTGGCATGGTAAAGGAAAAAGCCCGTGGCACAATCATGGAGAAGCTCATAAACCCTTTTTCCAGAAATAACTTAGCATATTCACTCAAACTTCAATGACCAAATAGTCACATATAATAGCGAGATGCTGGTGAAGCCTCATCCTACGTTCTGAAAGAGGGAGACATAGGGTTGTTTGTGAATAGAGTATGTTAAAAGATAAATGTAGGCATATTAAAATTCTAAAGAGTTTATTTTAGCAGACACCAATTCATGGATCAGGAAGCACCAGACCTCAAGCAGTTGAGCTTCACTGATGGAGTGCAAGGAGAAAACTTCTACAAATGTTTGCAGAAGTCAGAAAAAGAAAATATTTGACTGACTAAACTGGAAAAGTATCTTAAAGTTCCTAAACTTTAGGTACCAGTTTTTGACTGGGTGTGCTCAAGTTTTGTATTCCTAGGATATGACCATTTACAATGAGTTGGGTTTAGGTTTGCTCATGTAGAGACCCAGGGTGCTGGAGTTGCCTTAATCTAATGACCTCCAAATTGATTATTTTAACAAACAAATGGCCACCGCAAACTGTGAGGCACTTAGGACAATGCTTGGCCCATGCTTAATAAACGCTGGCTATAACACTAATAAATGACTATTATTATCATCTCCTTTTTGCACTCACCCTCCCACAGATTTTAGTAATAGCGGTTCAAACAACATGCGAGTTTGCTCATTTTCAGATGGGCTTTCCAGCTGAAATGAATACTAGAATTTTAATATCAGTGTTTGGAATCAAGATATTAAGGAAACATTCTTTGTAATTTTACTGAGTTCTAATAGGTGATTGGCAAAGGAAAACATGCTAACGTGTTTTTACATTAAAATACTTTTGAAATTAAGTTAGAGTATTTTTTTACACTTTGAATCCAAGGGATAATTTCTTAGTTGTTTCTTGTTTGATGTTTTGGGTCTTGTAGATTTTATTTGGGTGGCACAAATAAATAATCTGTAGATCCATTATGATGTTGCCAAATGGTACATTAGACTCATGTTATGCTGGAGACTAATTGAAAGCATTACCATGGTGATTGCTATAGTAACATTTAAATTGGCATTGGTACCAAGAAATTTTTATTATTGAACTGATAACATGTATTTTACAGTACAGCTCCGGAATATAAAGGGAATTCTGCTGGTGTTTTCATACATATAGACTAAAGAAAAGAGATTTTTAAAATGTGTTTCAAGCATAATAATAGATTATTTAGATAAAATTCTAATGAAATATTCATAATTGCCATCTACAGATTCAGCCAATGGTAGATTGAAAATATTTTTAAAAATACAATAAAAAAACACAAAAACAACAAAGTATAACAGCTTTTTATACAGCATTTAAATAGAATTACATATTTTAAGTAATCTGGAGATGCTTTTAAGTATATGGCAGAAGTGCATAGGTTGTATGCTGGTAATATACCATTTTATATAAGGAAACTGAACATCTCCAAGTTTGATTATCTAAGGGCATACTGGAACCTAGTCCCTGTGGATAATGAGGCAGGATTGTATATAGATTTGAAAAGTCCCTATTCTGTTTGGGAATCATAGTGTAGAAAAGAGACAGTGCTAAGTCATTTAAAAGAGCATTTTTTGTTAAGCTTTTAAGAGAATTTGCATCAATGTCATGAGTTTTACTATTGTTATAGCAAATCTTATTTTGCAAATTAGGAAAAAAATTAAGAAACAGAGGCAGAAAGAGAGATTGGTGCCTTGGCAAAAGTTACACAACTAGTGAGTAGCACAGCTTTCTGGGACGTTTGCAAGTATTTACAAGTAGAACTTTAAAACTATTCATATTAACCTCTGCTCTTTGTAATATGGACTCAGTGCTGCTAAAGCATAGCTGAAAAATCTCTTACCTTTACCTGCAATAGTTAAGGAGATATTATACATGAATAATAAATATTAACTTTAGCACTATATGTTTCCTAAGGCTACCATAACAATGCAGGACAAACTAGGTGGCTTAAAACAGCAGAAATGTGTTCTCTCCAGTTCTGGAGGCCTCAATCTGAAATCAAGGTGTTGATAGGTCCATAGTCCCTCCAAGGATTGTAGCATCTTTCTTTGTCTTTTCTGGTTTTGGTGTTTTGGTTTCTTGTGCAATCTCTGTCTCTTTCTTCACATGGTCATCTTCCCTCTGTGCCTGCTGTCCGTGTCTCTTTGCTCTTCTTTTAAGAACCCCAGTCATATTGAGTTATGGTCCATTCCAATGCAGGAAGACTTCATCTTAACCTGATTACATTGTCAATAGTTCTGTTTCCACGTAAGGTCAGATTCCTAGGTGCCAGGGATTGGGACTTAAATACATCTTTTAGTGAGACACAGTTCAACCTATAAAAAACATGTTCATATGCCAGCAAAATAATCATCAGAACTGCTGACCAAATATTTCTGGCTTTCTCTCACTTATGGAGATCATAGACTTGATTGCACTTCTCCCCCACCTCCAAATGTTGGAATAATCATGGAATTCTTCATGCCCATTAAAATGTGAATACAAGTGAATGTGTCTCCCCTGTGGAGGGCTTAAGGGTCATGAGATTTTCCAGGTTCCCTCTCTTTTCCCGACAATGATGGGAGCATGGTGATGGAACTTCCCATCCCTTAGATTTCTGTTGATAAAGTGTTATCAGCCTCCCTGGAAAACCACAGTGGTCATATAGCATAAACAAGAATAAATATTTGCTTTTAAAGACATCGTGATTTTGAGATTTATCTGTTTCCGCAGAATAACTCATCCCACTGCAACTGGTGCACATATATCTACCAGAAATGAAATGCTGTCTTAAAAGTATGTATGAAATTTACAGCATTGGCTTCAGGCCTGGTCATCCAGCAGTGAAGAAAGCCTCATTCAAGTCTAAAAAGATGAAGATGAATTTTGCTTGAAGGTGTAATATTTGGTAAAACTGTCACTTGTGATAACTTGGAAGGCAGATCCTGCACTCAGTGTAGGATCTTAGGGCAAAATGTGGGAAAACAGAATATTCCTAGGGTGTGCTTGTCACTAAGGCTATATTTTCAAGGTACTCTAAGAAAGGGATAAATTCTGAAAGTCTTTTGACGAATTATTGGCAAGAATGTAAGATAACGAAGATGAGGCACATATGAGGGACTGCTGAGGTACAGGAAAGATACAAATATCTCTGACACTCCTTGATGAAAGGTAGAAATAAGGACACACCTTTGTGTGTAACGAGTTAATATCATTTGTTATAAAGACAAATACATCATGATTCCACGTACATGAGGATCTAAAGTGATTAAACTAATAACAGCAGAAAGTAGAATGGAGGTTACCAGTTTCTGAGGGGAGGGAAATATTGGTATAACTGTTGTTCAAAGAGTCTAATGTTTCAGTTATTTCAAATGAAAAAAATTCTAGAGAGCTATAGTATAATATTGTCCTTATGGTTAACAATAATACACTGTACATTTAACAATTTGTTAACAGGATAGATCTCATATCAAGCGAATGGCTGTTACATCTATTTTTAAACTTCTGAATAATTATATAAGGAAGATTAAGGACTCCGCTATGGGTTCAGTTCCCAGTAAATCCTTTTAATTGGACAAAATGCCTCACGTTAAATCTGTCTCTCACATAACAAATCTCAATAAGCCCAAGGGACCCATAATTTAAGTAGACACAGCAAAGTCTACGGAGTCAGAGTAAGAAAATAAATACAGAAAATCTAAGAAGTATGTTTAAAAAGTACTATTTCTGTGGCATGTCTCTTGACACATGAAACTGACTGGAGTCAAATAGATAAGGCCTTTCATTTTTGAGAGTTATCCTGCCAAAGAAACCTCTAGGCCAGACAAAGGAAGTCTGAGTCTTGTTGAGTCTGAAATAATCCCAGGGTCATCAATTTCCACAGCCAGTAAGCTGGCTGAGAAATCTGTACAACTCTCAAGGAGTGCATATATAATATCTACTGCCTTCTTCAGTGTTGGCCAATGAGGTTAATGAAAATGAAAGTATTCCGGAAGGTGAATGGACCCACAGAATAGTAGATAGGGGAGCCCCTCTTAGCAGAAAAATTGAAGAATTTTTCTGTCTAATTCTCAACTCCCAGATTAGGGGGGCTTGCAATAGGACAACATTCCATTGGCTACCATGTGTTTCTCTTTCTTCTCCTTTTAGAAGTAAAGGATTATTGTGTTTATGCTACCTCTGTGTCACCACTGTTTATTGCATGTGGGAGAGCAGACACAATATCTTTTAATGCATAGGTTTCTTTGTCTTGTGATGCTTCCTCTAAGTCTGATGTAGAAACTGCAGCTTGTTATTTTTTCCTCCTCACTCCCTCACTATCCCCAACCCTCCACCCCAAACACAAACTAGATCAATGTATAAACTATCAAACCCATCAATTTGAACTTGATAACAAGCCTGGATATGGCTTGTGAGCTGCCTTTCTTGAATATTTTTTCTGCGAGAGAAAGAATAATTCTCATATTTGGTAACCTCGGGGTGAGTCACCATGATCATCATGTTATTTACCAAATATTTCTAACTTCTAAGTGCATGATAAGATGGTTCTTCACTAATGCCTTTGAGGTTAGACAAAGTATCCTTATTTGATTAATGAAAATTTACTGGAATCCATGAGTGTCAATTCTGGGTGGAGATGTTGTAAGATTGAACTTCAATTGCAAAGTTATTTTCCTTGCCTTGGCAGAGGTAGAACAAATAATTATAGTGGCATTACAAACAAGAAGCTGTCATAGTACAGTTCATAATATTTGTGGACTGGCTTGGTAAATGAGAGCTGCAGGGAGCACTGCAGCATCTACCATGCAATCACATTAACACTTACTATAAACTCAATGTGCTTATGCCTTTAAAATAGCAAATGTAATAGTTTACAAGGACGCTCTCAAATATCATTTATAGTGTTCTGGGTAAATACACATTATTTTTATTGCCCTTTAATAGAATATAATTATATTGTGACCTAATCAATAATTTATTTTTGAAAGAAAACAACTGTAGTTGTATATTATGGATGCACTTATTTCTTAGGTTCTTTCTACACATACACTATTTTTTTTTTTTTTTTTGAGAGAGAGGGTCTCACTCTGTTGGCCGGGCTGGAGTGCAGTGGTGCAATGTCAGCTCACTGTAATCAATGCCTCCCCGGTTCAAGTGATTATCATGACTTAGCCTCTCAAGTAGCTGGTATTACAGGCACCTGCCACCACGCTCGACTAATGTTTGTATTTTTAGTGGAGACGGGGTTTCACCATGTTGGCCAGGCTGGTCTCAAACTTCAGGTCTCAAGTGATCCACCCGCCTCAACCTCCCAAAGTGCTGGGATTACAGGCGTGAGCCATTGTGCCCGGTTTATACACACAGTTTTATTTAGTCAACTTATCTCCTTGTAAGGTCAGCTCATGACCCCCATGCTAGATATAATAAAAATAAAAACTAGTTAATACATTCAAGTAAACTCATCAAAATTTTGACAAACTCAGAATATTAATCCATATCTCCTCATTCCAGGTTTACTGTTCATTCAGTTTTTCTGTTCCACATGTATAACGTCTATGTAAAATTATATAGTTATCCAAATGTAAGTCTTTTTTTTTTTTGGAAAGTTTTTCTAAGTCTGGTTAACATGGAGCCCATAAATTTAAAATGAAAAAAATTAATATTCATCCTAATATCTAATTGAAATTTAGTGTCCTCCCCAATTATGACTATGGGTCTCAATTCACAACAGTGTGAGAAATATCCATGACTTTATCATCAGTAGAAAACAAATATTTTACTAAATACCTTGTATGTGCATTACTTCTTTGAAATTTTGGCAAGGATTAGACCTGCTGCTTGGTTTTGTTATTTATTGTATTAATTAAGATACACAGGTATTATTTTACCATAATTGTTTTAAAAAGTATTTCATAGTTCTATTTTAATATAATTGGTTTCCTATGTAATAGTACATATTTTATATATTTATGTGTGCTTTAAAAATATAATTCTGTCACCAGGCTGACAAAAAGTTTCATTGAAGGAGAAAAGTTAAGATTTATCTTAAAAATTCATAATAAACTCTTGAATATTTGATTACTATATTATGTATCATGTGTATCTCTACTTTTATAATAAGTTATTATAAATTTGCATACATTTTATAATTTGCCCTTATATAGCTGTTTAATTTCCTTTTCTCTTCTCAGTATTGTCATGCACACCCTCCCCATCCACCTACCCATTGCCATCCTCCCCTCCCTATCCACAGACATAAGCTGGCTAACAGTTTGGGCTAAACTATTGCTTTCTCCAGCTAACTTAAGACAGAAACTCTGTCAAATCAAATACAGTTTTAAATATAGACAATTTTTAACACTGTGTGCTTTTTCTCAAATGAAAAGTACTTTGTGTAGGTTGGCTCATGTAAGACACTCATTAGCTTGCATCTGACAAACTCTGATGTTCATTTCTGAAGCTGGAAGCTGACATGAAACCATAGGCTGAAAATTCATTTATAACTTTCTCTGCTGATTAAAAACTTGCTATATAAATCCAAGTTTTTCTTTCATTTTCTCAGTAGATTAAATATTATTCAATAAATGACTTCTAGGGGCAGTATTCTATTCAGGGATGTGTCGTAAACTCTCTTGTTATGTATGTAGACTATGTTTCTAAAATGAAAACTCCTGAAGGAGTCTGTTGTTCTGTCCACCAAGAAAAATGCCTAGAAAATCAGCAGACATTTCGTATTTATTTGATGAAAGGGTGAAAATAATACATAGATTTTTTGATGACTTCATGATATGATACTCTATCTCATGGGAACAGCATGATCTATTCACCCTTCCCTAATGCATCTGCCAAGGTATTTTCAGGAAGCAGATGACATACTCAAATACAATCACTGGGAAGAGCTGAACAGAGGATGTGGGTATGGTTAAGGGATCTGACTAGGGATGCTATTAAAGCAGGAATTCTGAACAGAATGAGCCTCTTACCCATCCTGGCCCTGAAGTAACACCGGTTGGGAGCAGATATTCCTCCAGAGAGAGCATCCAGTTATACTAGCAGAGCATCATCTGAAAGAAGCTGTGGCTCATTGTAGAGAAAAGCAGCCAACTCTTAGCAGTGCTGCAGAGAGGAGAATAGACCTCCCCTCCTGCTACCCTTAATCCCCTGCCTGTGCTTCACACTGGCTAAACCCAACCCAGTACTAATGAACTAGTGAGCCCAGGTATACAGTTCTCAGAGTTTACCTTTTGCAGCACTGAACAAAATGAAGAAGACCTGAGAATGAATCGAAGAGTAAACATAATTTCTCATAAATCTAATAATAAGTGATGATTTGATAAACATGTTTATTTAAACCTCTCTTTCATATGACTAATTTTATTTTGTTTTATTTTATTTTTTTAAAAAGTTGTATTATAGGTTTGAGGGTTTTTGTGAAGGTTTGTTACAAAGATACATTTGTGTCACAGAGGTTTGCTGTACAGATTATGTAGTTACCCAGGTATTAAGCCAAGTACCCAACAGTTATCTTTTCTACTCTACTCCCTGCTTCCAGCCTCCACCTCCAAGTAGCTCCTATTGTCTGTCATTTCCTTTCTGGTCTTCATGAGTTCTTATCATTTAGCTCCTACTTATAAGTGTCAATATGTGATATTTGGTTTCTATTCCTGCATCAGCTTGCTTAGGATAATAGCTTCCAGCTCCATCAATGTTCAAGCAAAAGACATGACTGTATTCCTTCTTATGGCTACATAGTATTCCATGGTATATATGTACCACATTTTTTTTTTATCCAGTCTGTCATTGATGGGCATTTCAATTGGTTCTATGTCTTTGCTTTTCTGAACAGTGCTGCAAAGAACATACACATACATGTGTCTTTGTGGTAGAATAATTTATATTCCTCTGGATATAGAACTAGTAATGGGATTGCTGGATCGAATGGTAATTCTGCTTTTAGCTCTTTGAGATATTGCCATCCTGCTTTCCACAGTAGTTGAACTAGTTTACACCCCCACCATCAGTGCATGCGTTTGCTTTTCTCCACAACCTCGTCAGCATGTGTTATTTTTTGACTTTTTAATAATGGCCATTCTGACTGGTGTGAGATGGGATCTTATTGTGGTTTTCATTTGTGTTTTTCTAAAGATCAGTGATACTGAGCTTTTCTTCATATGCTGTTGGCTGCATGTATGTCTTCTTTTGAGAAGTGTCAGTTCATGTTCTTAGCTTCCGCAGCAGTTGCTTTTGGTGTTTTTGTCATGAAATCTTTGCCCTTCCCATGTCCAGGATGGTATTGCCTAGGTTGCACATGACTAATTTCTTAGGAAACCTTCTAGAATTTGAGTTAATCAAATAGTGAACATAATTTTAAAACTTTGATGTATTGTCTAAATTAATTTGAAAAAGAATTGAATGTATTTTGCTCTCATCATTAATAATATTTAAAGAATTATTTTAGTTTCTCTTTTATACTAAGAATTGTCCATCCCATTACCCACTTAATAGCACTGAATACTGTCCATGTTTGTGCCTTTTTTCCCAGCATATTAGCTGAAATATTCTGCCAAATATCAAATCTTATAAGCTCAAACTTCAATTTTAACATTTTCATTTTGCTGCTCTCCATCGATACTGAAATTGCATTATTGTTTTTTATTTAATGTAAAATTTCAACCACTTCCATATTTTTAATAACTATGTAATATACTGATAAATCTCAGTATTAAAGTCTGCTGTAAATTCCAGACTCCATTATCCAAATGCATGTTTGATATTTCCACTTGGATGTTAAATGCATATTTGAGTTATTATTTCCACTTGGATGTTAAATAGATCATACTGATAGATCTTAACATTCAAAATCAAAACCTTGACTTCCTACACCCACATACAACCTGAACATCTCATGTGTCTCTCATTAGTAAATGACAGCACTAATCTGTTGTTCAAGGCAAAGCCTTAAATTCATCCCTCACTCCTGCACTTCTATTAATTTATTCCCAGCTGTCTCTCCTCGCCATTTTTTTGAATAGGATATTTCAATCTCCTCATTATTTTCTCTTCCTCTTTTCATAGCTTGTAATGTCTATGTTTTATGTAGCAGCCAGAGCTACCATTTAATATTTAAGTTATGTCGTGATCCTCTTCTGCCACAAATCCTCATGTGATTTAGATATCATGAAGATTAAAACAATTTATGGGTTGCAAGACTCTGAAATCCTGCTGTCGCTTCAATCTTACTGTCTATAAAGCTCTCCTTATTCACTCAGTTGTAGGGACGCTTTTGTTCCTTCTGTGACTTGTAAGTTTCTGCTCTAAACATCCTTTCTCCGCTCACCTTGTCTCACACATACATTTTGCTGGACCTTTTCTCTGGAATGCTGTTCCCATTGCTGTCATCATGGTTCATGCCCTTTCTCTCTTCAGCTTTCTGCTCAAATGTCACCATAAGAGAGAGGCCCTCTTTTTTTTTCAGAGAGGTCTTCTTTGACCATAGTATCAAAAGTAACTACCTCCCCAATTTATCCTCCCCTGCTCAACATGCTTTATTCTTCTTATACTTAACTTTTAGAACAGTTTTAGATTTACATAAAAACTGAGAAGCTAGTATATAATATTTCAATATACCTTTCAACCAGTTTTGCCTATTATTAACATGTTACATTGGTATGGTATGTATTTTACAATTCATGAATAAATATTGATATATTTTATATTTAAACCTTATCATTTATTCAGATTTCCTTAATTTATACCTCCCATGTTTTTTCTTCTAAGATTCCATCCAGGATGCCACATTTCATTTAGTAGTGATGTCTTCTTATGCTTCTCTTGGCAAAGACATTTTCTCTAATTTCTGAGAAAATGTATTATTGTTGATGACTTTGGCATTGTTAAGAAGTACTCGTCAGGTATTTTGTAGAATGCCACTTTGTTGGAATTTCCTCAAATTTTGTTTGTTTGTTTGTTATTTTGTTTTGTTTTGTTTTCACTGAGCTCATGGGTCTGGGGTGAAGGACCACGGAGATCATGTGCCATTTTCAGCCTATCGTAAGGAGGGTATTTACTATTCTTGTTTTAATATTGTGATATTGGACTTGATTACCTGGTTGAGGTAGCTTGTCAGATTTCTCCACTGGAAAGTTATTTGTTTCTTGCAATTTCTACACTGTCCTTTTTGGAAGGAAATTACTCGGTGCATCCTACACTTAGGAATTGAGGATTTACACTCTTCCTCTTTGAGGGCAGAGTATTTAGAAGCATTATTTAGAATTCATTTTTAAGAGAAATTATCTCCTTGCCCAATTATCTATTGGTTCAGTTGTTTATTTGTATCAGTATAAACTTACAGATACAGGTTGACCATCCAAAATTCAAAATCTGAAATCTGAAATGCTCCAAAATTCAATACTGTTTGAGTGCCAACCTGATGCTCAAACAAAATGCCCATTGGCACATTTTGAATTTGGGTTTTTCAGATTTGAAATGTTCAACCTATAAATATAATGTAAATATTTCAAAATCCGAAAAGATCCAAAACCGAAACACTTCTGGTGTGAAACATTTTATTTAAAGAATACTTAACCTGAATTTATTTCAACCTATTGTGTTGTAACACAATGCTCCCTTATATATTCTGTTGCTCAAGTTTTTCCAACTTTGGTCACTGCGAATGGGTCCAACCTTTCCCTTTAGAAAACCTCCATCAATGTAGCAGCTTTGTTTTGTTGAGAGTGTGTGTGTGTGTGTGTGTGTGTGTGTGTTAAGCACTGCTTTAATTTCTGACACTATGAGATGCTCCAAGTTCATCATGGATTTCCTTCTCTAATCTTAGCCAGTTTTTGAAGGATCCTGATTCATTTTGATGGGAAATGGTATTAGACACTAACAGCTAGATTATAGATGAGTTCATTAGTACCGGGTGACATTGCTTTTAGACCATCTCAGCTCACAGAGTAAATAATATATATGTGTATTTACTAACTTGTGTAAATATACATATCTATAAATATTTCAAAATGTAGCCATCTATATCTATATTAAAATAAATGATTTTACATTGATGTCTTCAATTCATTTATTACCACATGGATCCTGGTAACCTCCTCTTGGTTATCTGTAAATTCTCATGCCAAAAATGAGAAACCTGAATCCCAACATCTGCCAACTACTTACTTAATTGTTCAGTTCCAGTATACAAATAGAGCAGCATGAGAATTGTCAACGCATACCTTTGCAGAAAACAACTTTATTAACTAAAGTCCAGTGCCTCTGTGTAATTTCTTTTCCATTTAGTCTTAGAAACTCCACCCAACTTTGGAAAGTTACTTAGGCCAGCATGTTTTCCTCCCACTCTCTTCACTGAGGTTGTTTCACACATTTATAATACGGTTAGATTATCTTGTTTCAGCCTGAATTCTTTCCTGAAGCCATCTTTTCAGCTCCTACCTACTCAATGATTTTTTTTCTTTTAATTTGTATACATTAAGGTTCACTCATAATAAGCCTTGATATAAAGTTCTGTGGGTTTTGGTAAATGCATGTTGTCATGCATCTACTATTGCAGTATTATACACAATAGTGTCACTGACCAAAATGTCTCCTTTGCTTCACCTGTTCATCCTTCTTGTCTTTTCAACCACTGGAAACCACTCATCTTTTACTATATCCAAAGTTTTGCCTATTGCAGAATGTCATATAATTCAAATCATTCAGTTTCTAGCCTTTTCAGACAAGATGCTCTCACTCAGCATTTTAAATTGAAATTTCCTTTTGTCTTTGTGAGACTTGGTAGGTCATCTCGTTTAATTACTGAGTAATGTTCAATTATAGGAATCTATCACAATCTGTTTATCTATTCATCTATTTAAAAATCTAGGTTTTTTTCCATCAATTTTTGGAGATTAAGAATAAAGGTTCTATGAACATTAATATGTAGGTTTTCCTGTGGACATTATTTTTCAATCAAGTGTATATGTAAGTGTGATTCCTATGTTTTATGGTTTACTAGAAAGCTTAACTGGGGCTTAAGTTGTTCCAACTTTGGTCACTGTGATTGATTCATCCTATATCCCTTTAAAACACATCAATATAGTATCTTTGTTTTATTGAGTGTATGGGTGTGTAGAATCTTCCAAAGAGTTTTCCAAAGTAGCAGTGCCATTTTGCATTCTCATCAGCAGCGAAAGAGTTACTGTCACTCCATATCCATGACAGCATTTGAGATTCTCAATTTTTGGATTTTCACCGTTCAAATATAATGGGTATGTCATAGCATCCTGTTTTAATTTGCAATTCACTAACTGCAAATCATTTGGAACATTTTTGTGCTTATTTGTCATATGTATATCTTCTTTGATAAGGTATCTTTGCAGAACTTTCGTTGATATTTTTGTATTCTTATTGTAGAGTTTTCAGTGTTCTTTGTATATTTTAGATAAAAGTCCTTATCAGATATATGTTACAAATATTTTCTTCCAGTCTGCCTTATCTTTCCATTCTCTTAACACTGTTTTACACAAAAAATAGGTTTTCAATTTTAATAGAATCTGTGTTATCAATTTTTTTTTTTAATGAATCATACTTTTGGTGTTATATCTAAAATTCATCGTCAGACCCAAGATACTTTTGGCATTTGGAGTTTTTTCTAAAACTCACTGCCAAACCCAAGGTCACTAAGATATTCTTCAGCATTTTCTTCAAGAAATTTTGTAATATTTGTATCTGCATCATAAAGCAAAGGATAGGATTTGTTTCCTGTGAAGACAAAGTCCTTTTGTCCTCTGGAAAAGCCTTCTACACGACTGGAAAATAAATAAAATTTGTAATTTTAGATTTACAACTAGGATCCATTTTGTGTTACTTCAAGTGAAAAAGTAAAAGCTCTCTGTATCTATTTATTTTCTTTCTTTTTTTTTTTTTTTTTTTTTTTTTTTTGCATATTGATGCCCAGTGTTTTCAGCACTATTTGTTGAGAAGATTATTCTTTCTGCATTGAATTGCCTTTGTCCCTTTGTCAAATGAGAGTTGACAATATTTGTGTGGGTCTAATTCTGGTCTCTATTCTATTCAATGACCCTATCATCTGTTCTTTCAGCAATACCATGCTATAATGATTACTTAAACTGTATAGTAAGTTTGGAAATTATTTTTCTCTGTTTTTATTCATAACACTTGGTAACATTTGCCATTAAATTTATTGCTTGTTTTTCTTCTGTCACCATCTCTTTTGAACAAGAGTCTCTGTTTAACTCACTGCTATCCTCATATGAAGAGAAGAAGTCATTGCATATGGCATGATTTGTATTAACTTTGGAGAATGAATATTATAGCTCATGTGTATTTATTTTTCCTTTTTTTTTTTTTTTTGACAGAGTCTTGCCCTGTCACCAGGCTAGAGGGCAGTGGCACAATCATGGCTCACTGCAACCTCTGCTTCCTGGGTTCAGGTGATTCCCTTGCCTCAGCCTCCCGAGTAGCTGGAACCACAGGTGCACACCACCACGCCCAGCTAATATTTGTATTTTTAGTAGAGACAGGGTTTCACCATGTTTGCCAGGATGGTCTCGATCTCCTGGCCTCCCAAAGTGCTGGGATTACAGGCGTAAACCACCGCGCCTGGCCTCATGTATATTTTTAAAAGACGTAGATATATATCTTATTTTGTTCCCATTTTAAATAACTTTTTAATATATTAATGATATTGACTCATTTATCATAAAATCTTCTGTAATCTTAAGGGAAGGCCACTCAGATGGTAGGATGTGGTGAAACTGAATACTTCTGTCTTTTACATCAGCTTATTTGCTCCTCCCTTGTAAAGCTTTATTTTCCTCCGATTTTCTATGGGTTCACAGACCCCAATCTGTTGTGTGTAGAAGCCCTGTTGGTCATTGTTTTTTTCTTATTGCTCAAAGGCAAGTGTTAACACATGGACTTGTGCTTATATGCTGGGTGTGGAATGCCCTTGGTTTTATTATAGTCCAATTTCATGCTCCATATTACATCTTTTGGCATACCAACTTTAAAACCTTTTCTACAGTTTCTAGTATTTAAAAACATTAACCGACCAGGCGCAGTGGCTCAATCCTGTAATCCCAGCACTTTGGTAAGTTGAGGAGGGCGGATCACGAGGTCAAGAGATCGAGACCATCCTGGCTAACACGGTGAAACCCCGTCTCTACTAAAAATACAAAAATTAGCTGGATGTGGTGGCGGGCGCCTGTAGCCCCAGCTACTCGGGAGTCTGAGGCAGGAGGATCACTTGAACCCAGGAGGCAGAGGTTGTGGTGAGCTGAGACCACACCACAGGACTCCAGGCTGGTGACATAGCGGATTCCATCTCATTAAAAAAAAAAAAAAAAAACAACAACAACAAAAAAACATTTATCTGTGATAATAACAAATTCTACTTGCTCCACCACTAATACCTTTTAGCCAAAAATCTTAAACATGTCAGGACCGTAGACAGTTTTCTCCTAACTGTTGTTTTTCCATCTCTGACACTGATTAGAATGATTTGCTCATAAGGTATATGTCCAAGTTAAAAGATATCCAATATTATATCACTCTCCATTTTCTATTTTTTCTTTGTGCTGTTTTATTCTAAGGCTGTATTAATTCAATAGATATAATAGTATCTTGGCCATCTCCAAGACAGACATCTTTGCAATGGAAGACCATATACAATTTTTTGATTCCCTGGTTTCTCATTCAGGGGGTCAATCCAATATTGTCAGAAAAATTGCTTACCTCTGTCCTTTAAATTGAAAGTGGACTTGTTTATATATATATAAATATATATGTGTATATATATGTGTAGACACACACACACATGTTTACACACACACGTATCTCAGAAAGTAATTGATCCTTGTTTATTAAACTAGCTCCAACATCACTGTAGACAACAGTTAATTTTCTCATATTCTGGCAATGGGTTGTTTTTGAATCTTTATATTCTATCATTTCATATATTCTATACATATCATTATATTTAATAATATATGATGTCATTATTTTTATTTTGATTGACTATTAGCAAAAGCTCATTCAAGAGCTTCTTTTCTGATACTAGATTTTTTGCCTTAGGGAAGGCATGAAGCTGAATTTTTAAAGCTGGACATTTGATGGTGATAGTCATCAAGGATTGCTTATATCAAGGGGCAGGTCATATTTCATTTGTCTAATTCTGTTTTCTTTAAACTAATTTTACACCATTAATTTGGATAAAGGTAGTATACCAAATAACATGCCAGTACTTGGGCACAGAGTTCTCAAAATTCAGTAAATGGTTTTAAAAAGCATATCTATATCTATAGAGATATCTATATCAATTTTGTTATCTATACATATAGATATAGATAGCTATATAGATCTATACATATATTTATAGATATAAATATAGATATCCATATGAATATATCTATATATATAAATCTGTATAGATATATAGACAATAGATAGGAGATATAGATATTAAGCTTAACAAACTAATGATTAAATATGTATGCATTTATACATGTGCACATATATGGTTATATAATAAATGTAACCACTGTTAATTAATAAGAAAAAATAAATTTAAGCATATATCCCTCAAAGTTATTTGATTTTAGATGATACCTCATTTTAGTGTTACTTATATTTATAGACTGTGTTCTTTATATATGTGTTATTTGCTTACCTAAGCTGTCAAGACTTGTCTCCCCAAATCGTATGAGAGACAAAACAGAATATTGGAAAAATCACAGGAATCTAGGAATCAAACAACATATGTATGACATTTTCCAAAACTACAAAATTATTGGGTGATGAGAAATAACTTGTTTCATCTATCCAAACATCAGAAATATCATTTGAAAAAATATTTAAATTATATGACCGTATCACACAGTTTTGTTTTGTTTTGCATTTTCAAGATCAATAGATTAATGTATGTTGAAGTTCATTATTGATCAAAATAGTATTATAATATTAAAATTAATCACAAACACTTGTGTTATTTGTACATTTCATCTGAGAAACTTTGAAGAACAAGATTAGAATAATCAAAATACCTTATCTGAGTTAAAACTTCTGCAACTGTATATGCATAGCTATAGAGAGGAGAAAGCACATAATTTAATTTTAGATGTGTATTTTATATGCTGAAAATCCTATTTAATTACAGTAATGCACCTTTTTTGACATACAAATATTTAATAGTCATTTTTCTCAATATAATTGGAATATAATTAAGAGAGTAAAGGAATAATAAGGAAACTATTTTCAGTTTTTAAAGTTAACAAGATTCGAGTGAGTTCCCTGATTACAAAATCAAAGTTGAACCACATTTAAAACATTGTACTTTATAGTACATCTGATAGTATGTATTTATCAACAAAAATGTGATTAAAATGCAAAGCATTTAATGCTGACAAATAATTAGGCAGAGAAAACTGAGTAATCAGCTTTTTCCTATTGAATAATAATATGAAGAATTTTTAATAAATCCCACAGGATAAAAAGCTTGCTATCTTTAAAATAAAAATACAACAGAAAATCCTTTTGGGTGTGCACTTTTGTCCAAAAGCAGAGGAATGTACAGGTGTTAAATTGGCCCCAAGAGAGTTGCACTGACGTTCCCTAAATAAGAAATAAATTTAGAAAGAATTATGAGAAAAATAAAGAAGATATACCATCAAAGGACTATAAAGTTGAAGCAAACATTTTGTAATTTATACCAATCATGTTGTGAAGTTTATACAGAATCTCATGCTATGCAAATTTTTATGAGAATTACTCTACCTCGCTGCAGATTTTTTCCCATTTGTTAGGGGGAAAAAAAAACCCGAATGTATTCTAAAGGCCTATTTTCTCCCAGTTCAACTCTTTCTATTTCTCTATCAGTTTGTTTATGCACTGGAATGTTAAGTCAATGTCATACATGATCCCAGGCTCAAATTAGTAATTATTTACATCAGGCATTAATAAATTAACCAATTAATTTTGCAAATACACATTAAGTGCAGTCTGCATGTCAATAACTTTTACGCAGGACACAATAATTAGCAAATTATTTACCACTATATGTGTTACACTTAGACTAGTGGAAAAAGTCAATAAGCATATAATCTATTAAATGAAAGAGATAATAAAAGTTGTGGTAAATCATGTGAAGGAAATGAATGGATGGTATAACAGAAAGCAATAGAGACTAAAACGGGGTAAGCTATTTTTCAAAAGGTTATTCAGAGACTTCCTCCAAAACAGAATATAATATAAAAACTGAAGGAATGAGGAGATGGCTATGGATGAGCAAGATAAGATAGACCCAGGTCAGAGCATGAGCAAAGGCAAGAAGTCCATGAATTGAACAAGTGCTTAAAACACATGGGAGGTCTTCAGGTGGGCGCACAGGGAGCAGTATCACTTTGTTCTAGTCAGTCCGTGCTGCTATATCAAGATACCACAGACTAAGTAGCTTAAACCACAAATTTTTATTTCTGACAATTCTGGAAACTGGAAAATCCAAGATCAAGGCACCAGCAGGTCTGCTGTCTGATGAGAGCACTCTTTCTGGTTTACAGACAACCATTTTCTCATTGTATCTTCACATAGCCGAGAGAGAGAGAAAAAAAGAAAAGCTCAGGTATCTTCACGTCCTTCTAAGGGGAATAAATTAATCATTAGAGGCTCCACTCTCATGATCTAATCTAACCCTAGTATCTCCTAAAAGGCCCCACCTCCTAATACTATCAGTTTGGGGGTTAAGATTTTAGCATGTGAATTTTCGTGGGCCACAAATATTTAGTTTATAATATTCCACCCTAGTTCCCCCCAAATTCATGTCCTTTTCACATATAAAACACATTCATTTCATCCCAATAGCCCCCAAAGTCTATACTTATTCCAGTATCAACTCTATAGTCTAAAGTCCAAAATCTCATCTAATATCATGTAAATAAGATACGGATGAGACACAGGTATTATTTATCCAGAATAAAATTTTTCTCTGCATATGAACCAGTGATTACAAGCAAGCAATGTACTCTCAAAATACAGTAATGTGATAAGCAATGATAAGATAAATATACTTATTCTAAAAGGGAGGAATAGGAAAGAAGGAAAGGATGACAAGTGCAAAGAAAGTTTAAAACCCAACAAGGCAAACTCCATGAGATCCTAAGCCTTGAGAATAATTCTCTTTGGCTTAGTGCTCTGCAGTCCAAGTCCACTGGGGCAGTAGTCTCACTTTCTGAACCTCCTGGCATAGCAGTCCCATCCCCATGGTTCTGGGTGACCACCTCCACCCTGAAACTCTATGAAAAAGCCATCTGGCATGTTGAAAGTGAGGCAATGGTCCCGCCTTTGAAACCAACAACACATACCTGAATTATCTTTGGAGTCATTCTTCTCTTGTCTTGAATAATAGTTCCTTTTTTTTTTTTTTTTTTTTTTTTTTTTTGCAGCTGAATAATATGGAGCTGGCCTATAGAATCCAAGAAATCCATCAACCTTCTTTCATTCCTTCCCATACCCTTCTTCTTCAGTTCAAACTGGCAGCTTTCTTCCTGGGGTGTCATACTAAATCTATGGTTCACATCCCTACTAACACCTTTATCAAAAGACACTTAGCCACACCTTTAGTATTCTCTCTCAAACATTTTCTCATTTTTGTAATATGAAGAGCCTGAAAATTTTTCAAATCTTTAAACTTTCCTTCATTCTTGCTAAACAATTCCATTTTAAGTAATTTTTGTGTCTCACATTTTACTATAAGCATTCAAGGGAAACTAAGATGCTCCTTCAACAATTTTCTTAGAAATCTCTTTAGCTATGTATTCTATTTCACTGCTCCCAAATTTTACATTCTGTAAAACACTAGAACATAAATACAATTTAGCCAAGTACTTTTCTACTTTATAACAAGGTTACCCTTTTCTCAAGTTTCTAATAACATGTTCCCCGTTTCCATCTGGAAGTTCACTAGAATGGCATTTACTGTCCATATTTCTATCAACATTCTGTTCCATGTTACCACGTTATTTAGATATTCTTTTCTTTTTTTTTTTTTTTGAGTCGGAATTTCACCCTTGCTGCCCAGGCTGCAGTGCAATGGCATGATCTCGGCTCACTGCAACTTCCTCCTCCTGGGTTCAAGTGATTCTCCTGCCTTAGCCTCCCGAGTAGCTGGGATTACAGGCATGCGCCACTATGCCAGGCTAATTTTGTATTTTTAGTAGAGACAGGGTTTCTCCATGTTGATCAGGCTGGTCTCGAACTCTTGACCTCAGATGATCCACCTGCCTCGGCCTTCTAATGTGCTAGGGTTACAGGCTTGAGCCACCACTCCTGGCTATTATTTAGATATTCTTCAAGAAGATTAAGCATTTCTCGATTGTTCTCTTTTCTTTCTGTGACCTCACCAGAATCATCCTCAATGATCTATTCACAGCAATGCAGACTTTTTCTAGCATGCACCTTAAAACTCCCTCAGCCTTTACCTATTATTACCCAGTTCCAAAGCCACTTCCACATTTTTAGATATTTGTTATAGTAGCAAACCACTTCTGGTATTAATCTTAGTTTGTGCTGCTATAACAAATTATGGTTTACTAGGTGGCTTATAAACAGCAGAAATTTATTTCTCACGGTGCTGAAGCCTGGGAAGTCTAACATCAAGCAAGGCATGGCAGATTTAGTGTCTGGTGAGGGTCAGTTTCCTGGTTCATAGATGGCCATTGTTCTGCTGTGTCTTCACATGATCAAAAGGCAAGAGAATCCTCTCATGTCTCTTACAAGGGCACCATCTCATTCATAAGAGCTCTACCTCTGTGAAATAATCACCTCCCAATGGCTCCATTCCTATTAGTATCACCTTGAGCAGGGTCCCTCAACCCCCAGTCTGCAAACCAGTACTGGTCCATGGTCTGTTAGGGACCAGGCTGCACAGCAGGAGGTGAGCAGCAGGCAGGAGAGCATTACCACTTGAGCTCTGCCTCTTTTGAGATCAGCAGCAGCATTCGATTCCCATTGGAGTGCAAACCCTATTGTGAGCTGCGCATGTGAGGGATCTAGGTGGTGCGCTGCTTATGTGAATCCAATGCCTGATGATACATACATACATTTGTACATATGCGTTTATATATTTATCTGTATATGTATCCATATGTATATGCAATATATATGTGTGTGTGTGTACGTATTCAAGTTATAGTATAAAATCATTAGAACCACTTTGCTCCCTATTTTTAATTATGCCCAAATAGTATTAGTGATAGAAGTATAAAAATTACTTCTTTATTTTGACCAAGAATAAGAAAAGAATGGTTTCTTTATTTTTCCAATAGATCTGCTTTTCTCCTGATATAAATGACACTCAAGAAATCACTCAGTCATCCACCTAGTTCATAAATAATCTAGAAGTTATACCTTATATTTATTTTTTCTTCACCCTCCATAACCAACATATAAGATGATAATATCTATGTTTTTGAATATCTACATATGTGAATTAGATCCACATATTAGGTCTGATTTCCCAGAAACAAACCCTGAGACAAGGGTTTGTGTGTAATTGATTGGTTGAAAATTTTGTTCCAGGTAAGAAATTGCAGGATTAATTGGAGTAATAGGACACGGATGGAAAAGAAGCCAAACAAAGGCATTAAAGTCCCAGCTTCATTACGATTCTGTAGGAAAGCTCTAGAATGTAAATAGTATGTTGGGTTTCATACTTTGGCACCTGTTACATACTGGCAATGGGATATTATAGATGTTTGTAAACTTGGAGGCACATTAGGCATCCTGTCCATGTGGGCAAAGTGGTTCCAGTAGCCAAGGGAACTTGTTCAAAGACAGTTGCAGGTGCAGACCATTATAAGCAAAGACATAGAAAAACTGTAGTGTATGTAGTGTGGGTGTGTGGCCACATTAAAGGATGAAAGGGAATCTGAGCAGTGTTTCAGTGTCTACTTCAAACCACTTCTCTATATGCCTTCATCATCTCATACTGGACTAGAGTAATAGACCCTAACTGATCTCTCTCTCTTAACCAAATCCCTTTCCTGCCCTCTAACCTATTTTCTAGTCTGTGCCAGATTGATCTTTTCTAAACATATGTTAAAATTTTCCAACTGCTTTCAATCGCACCGAAAATGAATGAGAATTTCTTACTGTAGTTTATAGATGCCTATGGGATCCTAGCACCTGCCTAAGTCTATTGCCCCATCTAATAAAACTAGATTGTTCCACTCAAAGGCCTACGTTCTACACAAAATGGGCATCATAGTTAGAACTGACCCCAGAAAATAAAGAATACCCTTTGATTTCTCTGGCAAGGCTTATAAGCAAGGTCAATGATCAAAACAAATTCTACCAGTGGGAAGAAACCAGGGTCAACAGTGCGGTCAACGAAGGAATTTGTTGTATCACAATGAGATGACAGTTATCCTTGAGATTCTCTGACTGTTCATTTTCCACTACAGCATCATTGAGCTACAAAACAGTGTATTCTGGGTCAGTGACCACTAGGTGTTACTCTTCCATTACACATTTTTCTAAGCATTATTTAACATTGTAAATTTCTGATATCTAATTCAGGGTTTTATATTGGCTGTGGTCAAATTTACCAATTATTCCATAGTTTACAGGATTACAAATAGCCACATAAAGGCTGATGATAATAACCATAACCTGAGATTTTGGCATTGAAAAATGGTGTAATTTTGGATTATTGTAATTCTGGAGTTTAATCATATGTATGTATTAAGAGCAGCATATATTTGTAACCATATGTTTGTATTAAGAGCTAAGAGTGACCAATTTTTAAAATAATAGATATGGAAATTAAGGTACATAGATGTGTTGGACAGAATCTGTAGCTTTGGACCATAGCAAGAATCTATAATACCACCTCTCACTTACCATTCTCCTTTCTGCTGAGTTGGACTTATATCTCTATGCCTATAGTAGGGGCAACCATGCTTGATGATGACAATGATAATGATGATGCTTGTGATGATCATGATGATAATGCTAATATGCTGAGTTGTGTGCTAGCACTGTGCTAACTCTTCTACAGGTATTGTCTTATATTAAAAATGGTGTTTAAGGCTGTGTATCTGAAACCTGGTTCTAATACTTATTACCTGTATGATTTTTGTCATGCTACTTAAATTCATCATGCCTCAGATTTGCTATCTTAAAATAAAATAAGTCATTGTAATTTACAAGACTATTACTTTGTATTGATAAAAGTTTAAAATACAATTAACAACACCACCTTGTGGATCGGTACCAATTAAGACCAAGTGATATAGGTTGGTATTCGAAAATATCACAGATACTAAGGCAAAAATCCAAGCTAGATCCTTATATTTGACCTTTATACCTTGTTATTCCCATTACTGAATTCATAGATGCTTGGTCCAACACTGGGTTTCTGGCTTAAATCAGGTAAATGGGAGCCCATTCCCAGGATTTTTAAAACTCCAATTAGAAAAGACTATCAGTTTCTTTCTGAAATTGAAGATTTCAAATCTGAGTTCAGGAGATATTATCACTCACACAATTTATTCAGGTTGAGGAGGTTTAGTCAGGGTGAGAGATAAAATGAGAGAGAGAGAGAGAGAGAGACAGAGAGAGAGACAGAGAAGAGCAAAAGAATATAATACTCAAGCCCCTAATTCTAATTTTCATAATAAGGAAATGCCCAAGTGCTTCTTTGCTCCTTTTATTATTTTCTTTTCAACACTTAATTTGATTTTATAACCCAATGACATTTTTGCCTACTAGTTTGAGATTAGTTTCCATTGCTTAATAGATCATAGCCATTGTCATCTTACATCTTCTAAATTAAATATCATACAAATTAAAACCAATTTGATGACAAATAAAACTAATTCTGAAATATCAAATGAACTATGACCCTCATACAAGAATAATCAACTTATTATATTAACAGGGAGATATTATTTCAAAATTCTGGATCAGATTATTCTATAGATAACATGCGTTATCTAATTTTGCAATACCAACTTTGTATGCTAATTTTTTTCTTATTATTTAGGAAAATAAATTTGTTCTTAATTACCATGTAAAATGTTTTTATTTAGAGCATGTACTCCTCAGTCTCAAATAAATTTGAGTGTCCTACTAGATTAATTGTTGGAAAAATAGTTATTGATTGGAAAAGATCGACATGGTGCTAAATATTGCAAGACACAATCCTGAGTATATTAGGTACCATATAATTTGCCTTGAGGCAACATTTCAACCTGATGGAGGAGAAGGATTATAAAGAGGAAGATAGGGAGCAGAGTAGAAAAACCGTTTACTAAAAATGATGGATTATGGGAAGTTCTCTTTAAAATATGTAATTTCATATATGTATGTATATGCTAATAAACATTCTACTTTTATTAGTCTTAAGGACTATGGGACATTTGCTGTGATAATTTGTATACTGTAGAGCTTATTTTTCAAAATATTTAGTGTTTTAAATTACAAAAATATTAATACGTATCTGATTGTTTTATAGTAATCTTAAATTAGCTGCTAAATTCCTGCTTAGTCTACTTGAGCTATGTATGTCTTTCCACTTATCTATGTGATAAATGAGTTTTTCATGACCGTTCACTGATGTAGAAATATAATGTACATATAATACCTAAGAAAATTTAAATAATGTCTGGAACAAGTTTTTCAGTATACATGTTCTGGGAAAGTGAAACTCAAGCTAATACAGTCATTTTTTTTTTCTCCTTACTCTCTAGGAAAAACAAACAATACATTGAATTTGACAACCAGCTGAAGTTGCAGATAATGAGGACTTACCATTGTATACCATTACTCATCTGGACCTATATGTTCCATACAGTTGATACCATCCTATTACAAGAAAAACCTAACAGTTATTTATCAAGCAAAAAGATAGTGGGTCTGACAAAAGATGATGGCAAAATGCTACGTCGCACCAAGCGTGGCTGGATGTGGAATCAGTTCTTCTTATTGGAAGAGTACACAGGTACTGACACACAATATGTAGGCAAGGTAAGAATTTTTGTATGAGAAATCTAAAAGCTGAAAGTGACAGCTATTTATTTTTTACAGTAAGTTTTCACATCACTAGTGATTATTAAAAATATTTAACTAATTATGTTCAGAAGGTGTGATATTGCAAATTATTTTAGTGGGGAAGAACAAGGGACCATATTTGGATTCTAAATGTAAATCAATTATCAATAATAAGCATAAACTACTAAGTCATATGTGGATGGATGTGATTCATTATTAATCAGCTAGATATTATTTAATCATATGTGTTTTATCTAAATAAAACTCTCCTTGAAATCTGTTGATAAATAGTTTATCATAATTAGGAATAGTATACTGTGCATGAGAAATAAAGTAATTCCAGATGTTTCTATTTCTTAATATCAGCTAGGGTGAGCTTCCTGCTTGTAATCTAGACGTAAGTGTTTAAGGCAGAAGGATAAAGACAAGATTAAAAAAGGAGAAAGAAGACACTATCTTTAAGAAGATATGCTTCTGTGTTAGCAGAAGCAAAGTTGCTCATTAGCAATAAGAAGCACACAATAATAGAGAATATGTAACTCCCTTCTTGTGTTCAATTTAGAGGAAGCAGATTCATTGCCTGTCTTTCATTGGTGTTTAGAGACTTCTTTTTCTTTAGCTCATTATCTCTCTAATTTTCTTTCTTTAGTGGCATGACCTTTCTGACATCCATAATTTTCTATATATCTATCATCCTTTTCCTTACCAATCACATTCATACTATTATAAACTCAGGACAATTCTTTTGTTAAGTATAATTATTCCCAATTTACACCTGTTGCTGAAGTATGTTAAAATTTTTACAACAAAACAGTTTTAAATGCTAGCAGTCTACAGATCATAATTTTTTTTTTGAGTCATGTCATATATGTACTTGGAGGGACTGTAATGATTTGCATATTGTTTGACTCACTGACACCACCAGGCACATAAATTAGAGCAGGCTAAAAATGAAAAAAAAAAAAAAAAAAAAAGAAAGAAAGAAAAACACCCAAGTACCTAATATCACAAATGTCATTCTTGTACCTTTTAAAACAGAAATACATTTGCTCTGTGAAATTGCCAAAATTTTGATCTAATTCCTCCTTGCATGTGTGGGCCAATCAAATGCAGCCTCCTTTATCAGAAGCCTATTATTTCCTCTTCTTTTGAAATTTATCTTTTCTGATTCCATAGGTCATGCTCATTCCACCCCATTCAGTTCGCTTGCTGGTTCCTTTTTGCCTGTTATTTCTTCTCAGGTTGGTCATATGGCATCCTCAGGCATCCCTCATTTAACAACACTTTTCACACTACAGTTAATAACTAACATCAGGAAATTCAAGTTCAGCAAGCAAATGTTTTTTGTCTAAGGACGTGAAATTGCCTTATGATTCTCCAAGGAAGTGTATAAAGGACACATTGAGGTCACAGGGCCTTACAGAAACAGTTTTATCCTTGGAGATTCACAAATACAGAAGAATAGCCACAGATAAAAGAGATGCTCATAATCTTAAGGCAGTTAAGGCTCTACAGCAAGCATTTATTTTAAGCTGAAAACAAAAATACTTTCCCTAAAAATTGAGTGTACATTAATTAATTTCTAAATTGACCACCATTCCTGCTCTCACATTTTAAATATACATTACGGTTTAAAATTTTGTGCACAATCATGCTTCCTTTTTAATTAATTCTATAATCTGTCATAAACAATTATGAAATATCCATGCATAGTTTTGTTTAATTACTTTTCATAATTTTTTTTTCATTTGTGTTGGAAAAATGGCATTTTGGATTTAGGCATGGACAAGTTAGGGTGTGTGATTTTTTTGCCAATTTATTCTTGACAACGAGGTTATGAACCACAAATGGAACACTCATTATAATATGAGATGTTTGGAGAAAATAAACACAATGAAACCAAAACCACCTGTCAACTATTTCTGTGTTTCCAATGGGTAATATGTATATGAAATAGACACCTCAGCAAAATAAAATACTTTTATTACTTTTTAAAGAAAAAATAAAACTCTTTCTGTTTTTTAATAGGGACTTATCTAGGATATGCCATTACCACATAGCTAGTTCATTATAAAAGTGGGCTGGATTTCAACCACATCTTAGCTTTTACTAAGTTATTAAGGGCATTTACTCTCATTATCTTGCTTTTCTGGCTTTTGACATCACTATTTATTTGCATATACAGTGGCTGACTGGACCCTTAACTCTAAACTTAGTCAAACATATGAATTCTGATAAGGACTTAACTTCTTGAGCACCTCGCAGATTGTCTTTTTGACCACAATATTTCTGGTCTCCCCGGGTAGACCTCAATCTAGTCTTCCAGGATCCACTGCATTGGTAGCACATCCCGTAAAGAAAAGGCCTGTCGTATTCACCCTGCGCCAGGATTGGGAAGGGCTAAGTAGCTTCTAATGGGAAGAAATCTCCATGGTTTCTTTATAGTTTTATGGAAGCTAGGTATCATAGAAAATATTAATTTACAAGTGCTGTAAAATAGCATAAAATTGGGAAGACATATTTTTAGAGGTTAAAAACTGGGTTTGATCCTGAATTGAGAGAAAGCAGTTTTAGAAAAATACAGTAGTGCAGCAAAATTTAATAAATTATATACATGTATACACACAAACATGCAACTTACAAGATTTAGTCTTAATTGTGGCACACAGTAACTATTGTAATTTAGAAGTTGTTTAAACTTGCCAACCGTCAGATTCTTGTTGGGTTAATTTACATTGTCATTAAGATTTCTTTAATTCCAAATTTCTGGTCTTTTCTAAGATTTTGGAGAGGGCTGTCATTAGGGACAAAAAGAGCCAGAAAGATTTTTGTAAATATGTGCATCTGGACAAATCTAAGAGGGTGGAATTGCATGTATATAGCACAAAGAAAAAAAGAGGCTAGTCTAATAGTATAAAGTTAGACCTTCACTGTGAAAGGTCCAGAATTCTAGGATGGGTTTTTTTTTACATATAGCATGAAATGTAAATAATCTGTTAAAAGCCTTTGTACAAATCAGTTATGAGGGGAGCACAGAACTGAAATAATCAGTTTTCTTTCATTGTTCAGGATGGATTAGAAGAGTAAGAAAATGAAGTAAGATAATTTTAATAAGGCAATACTGCAGAATTGTTACAGCATTTTAGACATTTGAAATATAGGACAAAAAAGTCAAAATGTTGGAATATATAGCAAGTTTTCGTTTTTTGCAATAATGCAATTTGATATTTGGTTGATCATTCTTGACTGAAACTATCAGAAATTTACTAATATTGTTTTATATAATAAGGAAAACTTTGTATCATTACCCAAGAAGAAAACAAAGTCATAATAATTGTCATCTAGCTTCTCTATAACTTGAATAGGCACGTGTGACTGAATTATTTAGGTAGAATCTTAATACTGCTCAAGAGAGAAATTAAAATAACAAGAAGCATAGCAAATGTCCCTACTATTCTTTTAGAGAATCTTTGTAGCACTTTAGTTTGTTATACATAAGTTGAAAGTCCAGAATAATCCCTGCTTATCATGGATCAATAATCATTAACTACATCCCAATTAGTATTGAGAATTGAATAGATCGCTTCTCGGCCTTTTGGCTAAGATCAAGTGAGAATTGAATAGAATTTACCTATTTGATTTTAATATCTAGTTGTTAAATCACATTTATTTTATGAAGAGAAACCCAATACTCAGACACACCAGACATAGTATTTATTTTTTAAAAGGAATAAAACAGTGGTTATTTTTCACAATTGTGAAGATTCATTTAATAAATTGGAATATCAACTTAATTGACCATTACATTTTAATTTAAAAATATGTATTTAGCACTTGCTTTGTGCAGAGCAAGGAACATGGAGCTACGGAGCCACCTGTAGGTAGCCACTATTAAATAAGGTACCTTTGTCGCAGAGTTATCTCTGAAGTCTTTATAATTTTAATTTAGAAACTTTTGTTATCCCATTCTGAAATCATGAGTGTAATAATAGAATCTAGAGTGGAAAGGGATTTTAACATAGATTGAACTCTGTCTTCATGGTTACAATTGGTTTATATGTTACCTAAAGCAACGGGAAACACAATTAACAAAAGAAAAATTGGTAGGAGTCTGTTTTATATTTGATGGTGTATCAAAAGGTGGAGTGACACTCTTTCACATTTACTGGTTTGTACACTAAATATTAATATATAGCTGAAGTATATATAAAATAATGGACTTGAATAGGTTATTTTTTCTTATGCTTTTCAGGTATGGCAGTTTGAGGTGTACAAGTAACTGATGGAATAGAAACTAGAAACAGAAATAAACTCTCAAATTTATTTAAAGAGTTTTGATGAGTTGTTATAGTATATCACAGTGTTTTCCAGAATCTAAGTAAAATATGTTGATGAAAGTTTGTAAGTATCATTACTTATGGTGCAGTACATGGAGCAGTTGCTTTTGATTTGTAAATACATTATATTCCAAAATTATCTTTATGCATTAGTTGTTTATAACTCAGAACACACAAAAAATTAAAAATTATGACAAGACTTTAAGGACAGCATACTGAGGCATGTTTAGCCCTGAGTTCTATAAAAATCCACTGTTAACATACAGCTCCATCTTTTAATTTTCACTGCCAATACTTTATAATCACTTTGCTGGACAACTGCTTTAGCACACTAAACTTATCTTTTTCTTGACTTTATTTATACTTTTTTTTTTTAATGATCAGAAGCAGTTTACACAATATCTCTTGAATAATCCCAATCTCTAGCACAAAAATACCTCTAAAAAATTAACTGAAATTCACTTAGGTTGAATTCAAAGTGTCCATTAGTATTCTTGCAAATTCCAGCCTATGTTCTATCTCCCCATAACTTTGTAACCTGAGTTCTAGACAACATGATATTTCTTCTTCCATACACCTGACTTTTTTTCATCATGTCCACAGACCCCTTCCCAGGGTGTATCTTACCCACTTTTTCATAATCTCATATCTGTTTTTTGTTGTTGTTGTTATTCACTCTATGTCCTACCACAACTTCTGTGCACAATCTTACATAAAACCCATTTCATTTTCCCTGGCTGGAATTATCCCTCAAAACTATGAGATCCTCTTAAAATCTTATTCGTAGGCCAGGCACGTGGTTCACACCTGCAATCCTAACACTTTGGGAGGTGGAGGCGGGTAAATCACGAGGTCAGGAGTTTGAGACCAGCCTTGGCAAGATGGTGAAACCCCATCTCTACTAAAAAAAATACAAGTATTAGCCAGGAGTGGTGGTGGTGCCTGTAATCCTAGCTACTCGGGAGGCTGAGGCAGGAGAATCGCTTGAACCCAGGAGGCAGAGGTTGCAGGGAGCCAAAGTCGCACCACTGGACTCTAGCCTGGGTGACAGAGCAAAATTCTATCTCAGAAAAAAAACCAATCTTACTCATAGCACAAGTTCAATTATTTGGATATATCTTCTATATTGTCTCCTAGATTCTGTGACATTTGGGCTTTGAGTCTGTGTTGGATTTATTTTCTTTCCCCAAATTTTTGACATAATAGGTTTACTCAAAATTAATAGTCAGCTGCTATTTTAAAAATCTTTATTCTTTATTAATCTGAATCCTGAGAAATTGGCCTTATGAAAAACAGAAAAAGAAGAGAAAATTTTACAGAAATATGTTCCCTTTTTCTGACAAATGGTACATCAAAGCCAAACTTCCTTTGTTGTTCTTCCAATTCCTTTCCTATATTTCCATTATATCAGAGGGTTCTCATAACTGTGAAACTATTTAAAAATATTAATTGTGGTGGAAAATGGTTCTTAATATGGCTACCAAGTTGTATGTTTAATTTTTTTTTACATTTCCACCACTAATTTCAGTGTTTTTGAACTACTTCTAATATTCCAACATACTCTTCCTCATCTTCTAAACTTGCACATGATCAAATGCACCTTTATATACTCATCAACAAGGGAGAAAGGAGGAAGGAAGGGAGGAAGGAAAACAGGAAGGGTGGGAGGGAGTGAAAAACTTGCAGATGATCGAATCCACCCTTATATACTCATGAGGAAGGATGGGACGGAGGGAGGGAAACAACAAATGTCAGAAGTGACATTATCTTTAGCAGGCTATGGAGAGAGGGATGGGGAAAACTCTTTACATACAAGGCCATAAATTATGGTGATTATGATGTCACTATAAAAGCAGTATGTGCTCCCTGTTAAAAACCAGGAACATAAAATTTAAAAATAATTTTTAAAAATCTAAGATAATTTATAATGATATCACTAAGACAAGGGTAAGTTGTCTAAATATTTTTCTACCTATCTATTGGTTTTATTTTTAACACTGTTGATTTTCTATTGTTTTCATACCTGTTTTATCTTGCTTTTCTCTGTCAATTCTACGTTCTGGCATATTGTTAAAATGTTAGTATTAGCCATGTCATATTATGTCATATATAAAATCATAAAAAATTAAAATTTTTCCACATATTTTGTTTAGACTCTCTCCGGTTTTATACATGCAAACATGTATAAAAACATGATCCACCTGCCTCCGCCTCCCAAATTTTGTACTTGATATTTTTATTGCAGTTGGCTCTCCATATATGTGGATTCCACATATGTTTATTCAACCAACAGTAGACTGAAAATATTCAGAGAAAAATAAAAGATCGTTGCACCTTTAGTGAAAATGTACAGACTTTTTTTCTTGTCATTATTCCCTAAACAATATAGTATAACAATTGTTTACATTGTATTTAGAGGGTATTAGGTATTATAAATAATCTAGAAATGATTTAAAGTAAATAGAATGATATGCATCGGTTAAATGTAAATTCTACACCATTTTATATAGGGACTTGAGCATTTGCACATTTTGATATCTGCAGGGATTCCTGGAACCAATCACCCACGGATACCAAGGGATGATTATGTATTATACATTATCCTTGTTAAGGCTAGATTACTGGAGGGAGAATTCTCGAAATTGAAATATATGAATAGTTTTAAAGTTCTGGGTACATATTAGCCAATGGCATTTCAAAAATTTATACCACTTCTCTTCTACCAACAAAAAACCGATGTACCGACGTGGGGCATTAGTTATGCTACATATTTGTTTGTCTGGTTGTGACTGTATTTTAATGTGAAATTTAGTCCTGTATGATATTATTGTTCAACTAATTTTGAAAAAAACTGAGCACGTACGGTGTGGAGCACTATGTTAAGTCCTAGAAATAGTAGTAAATAAGATTAATTTGTCCTTATCTTAAGGAATTCCTCTATTATAAATGCAATGCTACTATTGCTCATTGCTGTGAGAAAGACCTGCTAATAGCCTCAATTCTAAAAAAGTAGACAATTTTTTTGTGACTCAATAGACTGAATTCTTAACACATAAACTCTATTTAGCTTAATTCTGCACTAAAATCATCTCCAAATTAATAATGTGCACATGTTTGTTTGTTTAGAAACTGCCATGTTTCCTTTTTCTGATGACCAGATATTTGTACCAGATATTCACAAATATTCAAACTGTACTCAAGCAAATCTTTTATAATTTCTGCACTATAAATCCTAATAACTCATACTAAGAGTCTTATAGGAGCAGTAGTGGTATTCATGGAAAAAAATGCCTGGAAAATATTGTGAAAATATCTAACTTTCTTTAAACAAGTTTTTTTGAGGTAATTGGGGTCACTTTAGATAGACAATAATTGATTATATGCTTATTAAAATTTACTCAGTAAATATTCTAATTCATAGCCAGAACTTCCAAGGAAGGTGATTACTAACTCATCATATCAGAAATTTATGTTAAAAACAGATGCACAAGAAAAGCTGTTCAATAATAGTGAATAAGTGAGTGACTAGGCAAATCTAAGAAGAGGCCTTTCTTTTCTACAAAAAAGAGAAAATATTCGTACATGGCTATTTTGTGAAATTTCCAACTCCCTCAATGTTTGCCAACAACAAATGTTTCTCTTGAAAAATTTTAATAATATTCTCCCGCAGATTTTTTGATAAAACTACATTTTAAAACTACTTTGGTAAATGTTTCTTATATACTTGAATGTTTATTACGTACTTGCTGGGTATAGTATTCTTAGGAAAAGAATTTTAGAAAAAAATATGACAATGGTGTTGTTGAATTCTCTAGCATTCCATGTTTTGTGTTTCCATATTCAAATTCTTCCTGGGAGTAAGCGTTTAAATGCTCCATTTAAAAAATTTTCTCTTTAACTCTGTCATTTTTTTTCTCATTTATTTTAATGCAGTTATCAGATACATATCCATTGACCTTTTTATATTTCTGATTAAATATTTCATCTTTATGAATACCACCCTTTATCTGTGATAATACTACTTACTTGGGGTTAACTTTGCCTGCTAAGAATTTACCCACACAACTTCTCTCATGAATGTTCTTGTGTGGTTTAACTTTTATCATTCTTTTGCTCTCAGCCTCTCTGTATAATTCTATTAAAAATCCAGCTGTAGGCCGGGCGCGGTGGCTCAAGCCTGTAATCCCAGCACTTTGGGAGGCCGAGACGGGCGGATCACGAGGTCAGGAGATCGAGACCATCCTGGCTAACCCAGTGAAACTCCGTCTCTACTAAAAAAAAAATACAAAAAACTAGCCGGGCGAGGTGGCGGGTGCCTGTAGTCCCAGCTACTCGGGAGGCTGAGGCAGGAGAATGGCGTGAACCCAGGAGGCGGAGCTTGCAGTGAGCTGAGATCCGGCCACTGCACTCCAGCCTGGGCGACAGAGCGAGACTCCGTCTCAAAAAAAAAAAAAAAAAAAAAAAAAAAAAAAAAAAAAATCCAGCTGTAAAGATTTATTGTCTTATAAAGAGGTCAGAGTTGGTTTTTCTTTTTGTGCAGTCTGACAATATTTGACATTTAATTGGCTTAAACTCATTCATATAAAATGCCCTTATTGATATATTTGGATTTAAGTCTGTCATTTTCTTGTTTTCTGTTCCCCTCAGTTGTTCTTTATAACTTTGTTTCTGTTTTTTGTTTTGTTTTGTTTTGTGTTTTGTTTTTGTCTATCATCTTTTGGAACAGTTAAGTATTTGTTTAAACACCTATGTTTATGCTCTTTATTGGCTATTCTTAGCTATACTTCTTTGTGTTTTTATGTTTTTAGTATGTATTTAAGGCATCTCAAGATTCTTAATTTGTTACAGTATAAATTGAATTAATAATGTATGTTTTAGCATTTAATACACTCAGCTTACAATAGTATAATTTATCTTTCAAGACTTTGTTCTATTTTTGTAATACATTTTACTTGTATATATTGTAAACTTCACAATGCATTGTTAATGCTTATTAAACAATTCATTATTTATTTAAAACTTTTAGAAATAAGGGTAGTCTTTTATATTAATTTATATAAATATGTCTAGTCAGTGTTTTTCATTCTTATCTATAGTTCAGAATTTCTGTGTGACAACATTTGCCTTCACCTTGAAGGATTCTTTTAGCATTACTTGTAGTGTGGGTTTGCTGGAAACAAGTTTTCTTAGCTTTTCGCTATTTGAAATATCTTTATTTCATTTTCATTTTTGAAAAATATTTTAACTGGATATAAAACCGTGAGTTAATCTGACAGTTTATTTTCCTTTTAGCACTTAAAATTGTTGTTACATTGTATTGTGAATTCTATTACTTTTAATAAAAAAATAGCCATTATTCTTATTGTTGCTGCCCTATATGTAATATGTATGTTTTTCTGGCTTCTTTTAAAGTTCTATTTATAGCTTTGCTTTCGGTATTCTTAATTTGACACCTGGGTGTGATTTTTGTTTATCCTGTTTGGAATTCACTGGCCTCCTTAGATCAGTGAGTTATTTTTCATCAGAAATTTAAAATTAAATGGCCATTTTTTAAAAAAGTTATTTTTGTGTTCTTTATATCTTCCTTTTGGAAACTTCAAATACAAGTATTTCAGGGCATTTCATATTGTCTCATCATTGGAAACTATTTTTGGTTAATATAATATTGTTTCTGTGCTTAAATTTGGAAAATTTATTTTCAGATTTATTGTTTCTTATGTTTCAGTGCCTAATATACCATTATACATTTTTAATTCAGTTATTATATTTTCAGTTCTGGGTTTCCTTTATTATCTATTATATTTTTTACAAACTTTATGACATTTCTCATTTACTTCCCCATTATTTTAGTATGCTCTATAAATTCTTCAATATATTGATGATAATTATTTATAAGTCTTTGTCCCATTAAATTCAATATCAGTGTCTTCTTTAAGTCTATTTCTATTCACTACTTTTTTTAAAATTATGTGTTAGACTGTTTCTGCTTTTTTAATCTCTAGAAAGCTTAGATTATATACTAGACATTGTGAATAACACATTACAGAAATTCTATTATCTTGCTTTAAACAGTGTTGAGTTTCATCCCAGCAGGCAGTAAAATTGCACTGGATGTTACTTTGATCCTGTGTAGGTGTGGTTTTAGAAATTTCTAGGCAGACTATTATTTTGTTTATTCCCTGAGTCCTGTAGTATAACCCTTCTTAGTACAGCTTCCTTACTCTTAAGTTATTACATTACTAATGTTTCCCTCGAAATCCCAAAATGTTTACCAAGCATGTCTACCTAAAAGGAACTTGAATTTTAAACTCTTCTTCTCAGTATCTGAAGTGCTTCAAATCTCTCTCAGCTCTTACTCGTGTCCTACTGTATACACGTTCAGTTTAGAAGTCATGCATGTGTATGTCAGTTTTAGGGCGACCTCCTCTGTGGCTTCCTCCATTCCTGGATCTTTCTCCTCTCAATTGTTAACCAATATGGCAGCCTTGAATCCTGACCCTTAGTTCTTAAACTTCATGTTTTACATGACACATGAAATGAAATATTCCCTCAAAGAAATTAATGTAGAATTCACTTTATCCCCTGTTTGCTTGTAATCCTTCCAGTCTTTGTTCACTCCTGGTTATTATTTAGTGCCATGTATATATACATGCACATACATATATATGTTTCTATATAAAATTTTAATGTAATTTGTAGAATGTTACTTATTGTTATTTTTAAAAAGGGTCAGTTATATTTGATGTCAATACCAAATTGCCTTAATTATTGAAGCATTATGGTTTCATTTGTCAGTCTGGTCATGTAAGTTCCCCAATTGTAGTCCTCCTTTAGAAGATCACTGTGACTTTCAAAGTCCTTCAGATTTTCATAAAATTATCTTGTCAGTTTCCATTAGTCTGAGAAACTGTTTGAGAGTAAAGAAACTAACATGAAATGCCTATTTAAGAAAATGTATAATCTTGCATTGAATCTTGGATTTAAATGAGGAATTGCCATAATGGTGTTACTAGAACAATGGGCATATTTGAAGATGGACTGTTTCTTCTAATGTGGAATATAATTCTATGGCTAAAATTCTTTAATTTAAATTTATAATAATACTGTGATTATATTAGACTCTTTCCTTGCTCTTAGATTGTAGATTCTGAAATCTTCATTTAGTGGTATAAACAAATAATATATCTGCAAATAAGTGAAAATAATTTTAATAAATATACTACATACAATAATACAGATGACAAAATATCTTATATATACAAATATTTATAACGATGCGAAAAAGATAAGAGAAGATATAAATTAGAGCAAAATGACTTCATAGATACTTTACAAAAGATGATATCCAAGTGGCCAGTATGCATAATAAGATGTTCAACAATTAAAAATGCTAGAAACATAAAAGGAGGTAATAAATGGAGAAATAAAGTATGCATAAAATTAGAAGACTACTTGAGCTCAGGAGTTCAAGACCAGCCTGTGCAACATGGTGAAACCTCATCTTTACCCAAAAATACACAAAATTAGACTAGTGTGGTGTCCTGAGCCTCTGGTCTCCGCTATTAAGGGAGGCTGAGGTGGGAGGATTGCTTGAGCCAATATCACACCACTGTACTCCAACAGGGGTGAGACCCTGTCTCAAATAACAAAACAAACAAATAAAAAAATAGAGGACTGTAAAATAACCTAAAGATTAAATATCATCACAATCAATATGCCTGTGTATTTCTGGTAACTTACCTGTTTCAATCTTATAGGAGGGTCATTCAAATTCTTTCAACTTCTGTACACTCTTCAGCCAGATTCACTGATTATCAATATTTCATCCAATTTGTTTCATCGCTATTTATGTTCATAAAGAGTTTATGTTAAGGTAGAAATAGTTCAGGTTTTTCATTACATCTAGAACTTGTCCCTGCTTGAGATCTACAGAACGTTTGAAGCACTTTCAAATTCACACTAACTTGATGGAAGATTGAACTCTAATTTCTGTTTCCTCCTAATTAAATTTATGTTCATTTCCTTAGACTTCTTGACAACCTTTTTGACTAAGTTACTTGGATTTCTGTCTTGTGCATGTGAAGTTTAGACAACCACAAAACAGTTGGGCATTGTAAGAAGAGACCTGGAAGTTCCACTCTCTGTGACTCCTCTCTAAGATCGTGCCTTCCAATTTCTTACCACTGTCTCAGGCTCAAACGCTAACCTCGGTCTCCTCAGCACAATAATATTGCTTCTCTCTGTTTGAGCTCCATCTATAACAGTCTCTACTACCCACAACTGGGAATTACCCTCAGAGGGTATGACCCTCTGGTATATCATAACCAGAGTCTGGTTATGATATAGGCCATAAGAAGCTTTAATTAAGGCCATAAATTTTGCAGTTCTTCCTCTTTGGTTGGTGTCCAGTGTCAATAAATTTTTGTCTATCTGTATATTTGTTTGTTTGGGTCAGACTGTCTTAATTATCCTCAATGGGTATATTTATCCAACACAACTGCTTTGTGAAGACAAAAACCTGAACACCAGGATTGCTTTTGAGAAACGCAGCACATTGTGAATATGCAGGTATCACACTAAGGCTTACAGTATTGTAATATTTAAAAATTTTTCAAATGTGCTAAGTCAAAGTAAACACTCTTGTTGTTTATCCCAAAGCTATACTTATTATTTTGGGTTCATGTTTCAATACATTAGGTAGAGAGTTTTATATTGTAGGTGATAATATGACTCATTCCCTTATTTTGATATGTTACTCTTAAGAACAATACTTTGTGTATTTTGAGGTGCTCTAGCATGTTAAGAAACATGAGAGTTCACTGTTTCCTTATTAGGAAATAATTCAGATCTTCAAATGGGAATCTGCCTTGGCCTTGTGTAAATATTTTCTAATCTCTTCTTGTCTAGATCTCCCAAGTCTGTTAGAGAGTCACATCCCTGCTCTTCTGGTAACAATGTCTCAAGTGGCTGTGAGATCAGGAAGTAGCTTCCCTTCTTTCCAGGGCAATTCTGTGAGCACCTCCACTCACATGTCAATCAGAAAGTGAGGGCAGATGTCAAAGACCATAGCCTTTATCTTGTAGACTTTCTGTTCTTTTATTTTATTATATGCATATAACAGATATGGGGCTGAGGGTGGGGAAAATGGAGAGCTGTTTGTCCAAGGGTCAAAAGTGGTAGGATGGATACATTCCAGAGATCAAATGTACAGCATGGTGACTACAGTTATAATACTCTGTTGTATACTTGAAATTTGCTAAGAGAGTAGATACTGTTTCCTCAACTCATGCACACACACACACACACACACACACACACACACAAGGGTAACTATATGTGGTGATGGATATGTTAATTAGCTTAAATGTGCTCACTTCATAATTTACATGTATATCAAAACATCACATTGTACACCTTAAGTAGACACATTTTGTATTTGTCATTTGTATACCTCAATAAATGTTGGGAAAATCAAAATAATTTAACACTCACATCACTGTTTTGTCTTTTGTATTTTATAAACATACTCCCATCGAAGTCCATTCAGACAAGTTTATTCCTGAAAATATAGAAGCCTCACCAGCCACTTCAGTGCCTGGCACATATTCACACTCAATTCATTGTTGATTTTAATCTAGGTTTTTTGAGCACAGAACTGTAATATTCTTTATCACTATTGTAATCACTGCACTGATTAAACACAAGATAGGAAATCTAAAATGAACAGACAAATGTCTTTCAAACCTATAGAACTGCTTTATTGGAATTCTATAAAGAAAAAAAAAGCACCCATCATGTTTCTTTTACTTATTTTTCTTCATAAGTACAAGCTCATTATTTTGCTTGCTATAGATGGCCTTTTCTTTTCTTCTGTTTTGTTGTTGTTGTTGTTTGTTTGTGTGTGTGTGTGTGCGCGCTTTTTGTTTTTTTTTTAAGATGGAGTCTCACTCAGTTGCCCCTCACTGCAATCACTGTCTCCCGGGTTTAAGAGATTCTTCAGTCGCAGCTTCACAAGTAGCTGGGTATACAGCCACCCACTATCATGCCCAGCTAATTTTTGTATTTTAGTAGAGATGAGGTTTCACATGTTAGCCAGGCTGGTCTTGAACTCCTGACCTCAGGTGATCTGCCCTGCGTTGACCTCCCAAAGTGTTAGGATTACAGGCATGAGCCACCACACCTGGCCATAGACAGCTTTTTCTTAATATGAATAAATGATCTTAACAAACAGAACAAAGCAGGAAAAAATTAAGTTTTAAAATATACTATGCAAAATAATTAAAATGGAGGCATATTAAATAATTAGACATTACATATTGTTTTGTTGGTATTTCACTGCATTTTAAAATATAAAAATGCATTGTAAACACTGTTTTGAATCTTAAATGTGTTAATCATATTAAAACAGAAAATGAGATAATAACACAAAAACAAAGAAAATCCATTCCAAGAAATATTTATTAACACTTGCTCCCTAAGAGGTATTAGGGCAGAGAGAGAGAGACACTCAAATTGGTGATATTTCTTCTAGTTGTAATTCCTCGAAAAGCTTTGGTCATGGAAGAGGTTGAAATTGATGAATAGTATTATATAATCACATGTTTGCAATAAATTTAAATTCAGTCTTGAATTTCAAGTAACATCAGTTGTTAATATGTCTTGTGCTGCTGATCTTCAAGGAAAATCTTTTGGAAAAAAAACAACACACACACACACACACACACACAAAATAAAATAGATACTAAAAGGGGGATTGCAAACTAATGTATAAAGAAAATGATAGGTTGATGCAATCAGATAGCTAGTGGGACATTCCAGAGGCTAAACAGACAATTGTGGTTCAGGTTTTCCAATTTGTTAGGTCATTAACTGAAGTCATAATATAGATCTGGTATAGAGAGTACATTCAGTAGTTAATTTTAGAACTCCAATAATCAATTTAAAGTCCCACTGATACCCAGTGAACAGGTATTGCTTCCAAGTTGGATAAAAATCTATAAGACTGGGTGTGGTGGCTCACCCCAGTAATCCCAGCACTTTGGAAGGCTGAGGCAGGCAGATCATGAGGTCAGGAGTTCGAGACCAGCCTGGCCAACATGGTGAAACCCCATCTCTACTAAAAATACAAAAATTAGCTGAGCGTGGCAGCGCACATTTGTAATTGCAGCTACTTGGGAGGCTGAGGCAGCAGAATTGCTTGAACCTGGGAGGCAGAGGTTACAGTGAGCTGAGATGGTGTCACAGCACTGTAGCCTGGGTGACAGAGTGAGACTTCATCTAAAAAAAAAAAAAAAAAAAAATCTGAGTTTACTATTACTTTGCTACCGTTAGCATCAAAATTAAGTGTGATCATTCTTACATCTTAGTTTCTTCCTCCCACCTAAAATCTGCAACTAAAGTGCAGGAGTGGAGGACTTTTTTCAGTGTTTGACCATATGTTGTTAAAGCCTGGTAGAAACTGTTTTAATATTTCATGTCACAGGACCACTGAAAAGCATCCAGTAGAGAAAGTACAGGTGATCCTTTAACAACACTGGTTTAACTGTATATGTCCACTTGTAGGCAGACTTTCCACCCAAACTCAGATTGAAAAGTGGGAAGAGAAATCCTTATATAGGGAGGGCTGACTTTTTCGGCTAAGTTTTCTTTTAGGGGGGTTCCACAGGGCCACAGGCAGAACTTGAGTATTCTCAGATTTTGATATATGTGGATTTCCTGGAACCCATTCCCCACATATACTGAGGGACAACTGTATAAGGAAACTAGATTCCCAAAAAGCAAAATGCATTGCATTTATTATTGATGTCTCTGCCTTTTTATGACTCCTGTGATTAATCTGGTTCTTTTGATTGCTCTTCCAAACTCTTCAATGTGGTTGCATATCAGTTGCGGCGGACAGCAGTCAATCTTTCAATGTTTCCATTTGACTTTCTTATATTAGACCCCTAACTGGTCTTATTACATCTGGTTTCCTTTTCCCCTTTGAAATAAGTTTTTTGTCCTGTCACTAGAGTACGTTTTCCCTAAATTACATATCCCAATGTTATCCTCCTCAAAGATTTTAATGTCTTTTGCATAGAGAAAATGCTCAAATACATCTAGATTGCCATTCTTTTAAAACCTTTAAAATAGGACACTCACTATTGTGAACCCCTAATCACACCAATATTTAATTTACCATTTAATCACTTCACCTTCCCAGTTTATTCATACCTTCCATTTTATTCTATGAATAGTAAATCCTGTTGAGATTTAAAAGGTGTTCATCTGATGTCACTTTTTGTGAGCCATTTTCTCACCTGCCAGTCAGTGGCTGCTGTCTCTGTGTTCTGTTGTTATGTATTTCGTAGCGTTTTTATATTTTCTTATCACATAATTGTGTGTCTGTATGTATGTTTGTGTGTGTGCATATTTGAAAGCACTTGTGTGCAGACTGAGAAAAGAAAAATTACCTAACCCCCTTATGTTTCCCATCCCCTTAGCACAGTGCAGGCATATATACACACACATGCACAGAAACACATTTGTCAGATCAGTACAAACAGATTTCATTGTAAAGAGATTAAACTTCAGAAGCAAACATCCTAAAGCAAATCCTACATTTCAGCCATGTAGTTGATTTTAGCAACATATACAAATAATATGTTGCAAGATAATGATTCACTCTAAACTCTTTCTTTTTCTACTGTAGTTCTTATATTTAATGAATTTCATACATTGAGAGCACAATGGATTACTTAATGCTGATCCTACTAAGCAGGTATTTCTCTAAAGTTGGAAGGAAATAGTGAGAGTGAAAATATATTTCTGTAGTTAGCACTCCCCAGAGTGTAAAAATTGCCTCTTGAAAATGATGTGTTCAAGGCTATAACCTTCGTTTGTATTCTATGAGATATAATATGACCGATGAGTGAATCCTAATTTTCTCTCATGCCATTTCACTCCTGGTAATGTGTGCTTCATCTTGACCATTTTCATGGTGAATAATGCTGGAATCATAAAGTACACATTCTCTTTTCTGACTTTTTGGTCAAGGCTAGAAGCACAGGCTCCCATTTTAGCTTTGCATAAAGCTGAAAAGAAGCAGAGCTTGCATTTATGTCAAAAGGAACTTCATAGGACAAAAGGTAGCTGAAATGTGGGAATTATGATAAGAATGGCCCCTTCTAGGTCATAAGCATTTCTAATGTTTTTACTGCTAACATTCTTTTCCCCTCTATGGATCAGAAAATTTAGAGGAAATGAGAGTTTATGTTGGTATTCAATTTGAATTATATGTGAACATCCCAGGACCATTCCTACTGTATTTACACTAGACATTTGAATCACTGTAGGACCTACAAGTTTTATAAGAAAAATCATCTTATTTATATTTATACAGGCATACAGGTCAAGGTCAATTTTGCAAAATGAGATTTTTTAAGAAAATAAATGAGGTCTAGCCTATGTAAATATATGGAAAAACATTCAGTGAAGGCAGAGCAATGAAGGTTCTGATTACAACTGCATAAATTTCAAGGGGTAGTCAATTATTCTATCATACTTCTTTGGAGTTACTGCAATCATTTTCTATTTTCTATGCTTATTTTAGGTTAACAAGTCAACTAAATAGGATGTAACTTGAACAATAAAGCTTGATCATGAGGCAAAAATACATTGGGAGAAACATTTATACAATACATGAAATCATGTCAATCATGTGTATGTGTATATATAGATGCAATGAGGTTGTTTTTCTTCACACTTCTCAGGTTAGGAAAATTGTTAGAAAACTATAGATAAACCTAATAGGATTATTCTTTACCGTAAAATAACGTGACTCATGGTCATTTCTTTACGTAGTTACTTGAAAAAAGAATTGATCAGAAAGAATAATAATATCAATAACAATAATTTACCCTGTATATATAAAGGGAAAAATGAATAAACATTTAGTTTGGTGACATTTTCATAAAAACAACAAAAAATATATTCATGTTAAATATTATAATTCAGTATTTTTAAGTATTTTAATTATATTCCTTAACTTTATTAATTTAATAACTATATTTAACTTAATTACACCATTATATTTAACTTAATTAGATTAATCAATTTTGTAACTATATTATTAACTTTGCTATAACTTAAAAATATAAAAATAAACCTTCTAGACTTAAAATTGGTTTGGGTATAAAGAAGTATTGAGAATAAGATGACTCCGTGTCAGTTGCATTGGTGTATATGTGTGTGTGTGTGTGTGTGTGTTTATATGTGCATATGCACTCACAGACACACACACAAGTTACACACATCTTTTTTAACCAGCCAGTAAAATCAGCAAAGGACAAGGACAATGAAAATCTAAGGTCTTTGATGACAATTATCAATAAAGCAAGGAAAGGAGAATCAACAGAATTAATGAACATAGATATCAGGCAAAAAAGCTTGTGAGTTATTGAAGTATTAATACCAGTGCAATCAAACTATACAGCTATGGATTAAATATGTTAGTTTTAAGCCCTTCTCTGTGACATTTCAGTTTTACAATGACTGTTTACAAGAATCATAGAGTCCAGTGGCATTGGGAGCAGGAACATATTAACAAATGAAAACATTATTTTGTTTCAAACCCTACTAAAATATACACCTTCATTTTGCCTTATTTCCATGTTTTAATTTATCACACTGATTTTTCAAACATTTGAAATGATCATCATCCTTTTCTGATCAATTAACATATGAACAGATTTTTGGCTTCACTCACAATGACAATAATAATATTAAAACAATAGTAAAATGTAGTTCTTCTCCAATCACTGTTGTAAAATAAAGAAATTTAACACTTAGCATGGATTATGAAGTACATTTTAGCTAGAGTATCCAAAAATAACAAAACATAAAATAATAGTTTATACTTGGGACAATTCTCCAGCTACAGATTTATTCAGCAGATATATTCTTAGATATATGTGAAAATACATGTACAAGAATATCCATTATTGTACTAAATAAAATAGCTAATGATAATAACAAAGGAACCACCTAACTATCAATTCATTGAAGGTTGTTTAAAAAGAATGAAAAATTTCTTCACTGTGGAAAATGAGTATGTAGAACTACATAAGTGATATGAGGATCTTTCTGAGATGAATTGTTTAGTAAAAAGAAGAGTGCAAGGGATTTTAGGTTTTAGGAGGGCAAACGTCAGTTAATAACTACATATTTATAACTTCTGTTATATCAGACTGTGTGTTTCAGTTCAGTGAGGTGACAGATGGGATCAATTGCATTAACTTTGCTTTATATACATGTTTAGTATCTTAATTATTTACCATATTCACATATTGTTTTTATATTAAGGAACAGTACTAACACTTCTATCCATTTTGAAGGCATGAAAATGTGTCTAAATGTGGCCCCATTTCCCTCTCTGAATTCTAGAAACTTGCCCTGCCAAAGATTTGTCCCCAGCCATACTGAAATGTTTATTATCTTAATATCATACCATGCTTCTCATATTTCCAGGGATTTTATAGTTTGCTGATTTTTAAATGCCTTGGACCGTCTTTACCCATTTGGCTTGCCATTTACTTGAGATAATAACTATTCAGTTTTAAAAATTTACCACCAGCACTTTGAGAGGCCAAAGTGGGTGGATCTCCTGAGGTCAGGAGTTCAAGACGAGCCTGGTCAACGTGATGAAACACCATCTCTAGTAAAAATACAAAAATCAGCTGTGTGCAGTGGTGCACACCTGTAGTCCCAGCTACTCAGGAGGCTGAGGCTGGAGAATCACTTGAACCTGAGAAGTAGAGGTTGCAGTAAGCTGAGATCGTGCCACTGCACTCCAGCCTGGGCAACAGAGTGAGACTCCGTCTCAAAAGGAAGAAGAAGCAAAAAACAACAACAAAAAAAACCTCATACACCATCAATTCCAGAAACAATTCCCTGTAATAGTCTCTGGATTTCTTCTCTTTCCTGAATTTATTTTGTATATACTTTACTAATAGCATTCTGTAGTTCTATGTTTGACATCCAACTAAAATGTGAATTCCATTACATTAATTGTTGTGTTATCTCTGCAAATATAACGTAGAGCATAATTACTAAAATACAATAGGTACTAAAACTTTTAATAAATCATGATGCAAAAAAGATTATGATATATGAAAAATAGGTACATGCAGTGGCTCAGGTCTGTAATCACAGCATTTTGGGAGGCAGAGATGAGAGAAGTGCTCAAGGCCGAGAGTTCAAGACCAGTCTGGGCAACATAGGAAGACTCCACCTCTGCAAAAAATTTTAAAAAAGAAAAAGCCAGACATGGTGGCACCTGACATCTATAGTCCCAGCTATTTGGGAGGCTGAAGTGGAGGCTTGCTTGAGCCCAGGAATTTGCTGTTACAGTGAGCTATGGTTGTGTCACTATACTACAGTCTGAGTGACAGAGGAAGACCCAGCACTGGAAAAAAAAAAAAAAAAAAAAAGGTGTAAAAAATTGATGTTTAAAGCAATGCTTGTAACTTAAAATAGGATGTTGTGAGTACATCTAGAATGTAAGCTCCATTCATCAGGCAGTTTTATTTGTGTGACTTATTGCGATATTTCCAGTACTCAAAAAGGTACCTTGAATGTATTTTGATAGTTAATAAGTGAATACGTTCATAAATGTTTTTTCTGAGGAGACTGGTAATTAGAATAATTAAATAACTTTTCTAACAATATTAACTTAAAATTACTTTAAATTTGGATTGATATAATTTCATTTTCCAGAGGAGTAATCCAGGCACAAGTTCAACAGACGCCTGGTCCTGAAACTCATGAGCAAGGCTACTGTTTTAGAAAAACTTAGATAAATCTAGTGCTTGATGACACTGGTGGGAATTAAATTACCAGAGCAACAAGTTTGGGAGGAAAAGAGAAAAGGATAGAAGAAAAGACAAGCCAGGTGCAGTGGCTCATGCCTGCAATCCCAGCATTTCGGGAGGTATAGGCAGGAAGATCACTTGAGCCTAGCAGTTCAAGACCAGCCTGGGAAAGGTAGTGAGAACCTGTATCTACAGAAAAAAAGAAAAAAAAAATTAGCCAGGCATGGTGTGGCATGTATGTGGTCCCAGCTACTTGGAAGGCTGAGGTGAGAGGATCACTTAAGCCTAGGAGGTCCAGGCTGCAATGAGCTGTGACCTCACCACTGCACTCCAGCCTGGGAAACAGAGTGAGAGCCTGTCACAAAACAAACAAATAAACAAATTTTAAATAAATAAATTAACTTTAAAAAAATAAAAAAAGAGAGAGAAGATAAGACAAAATAGACAAGGGAAGAAACGACAAGTCAATAGAAGATAGACTAACCACTTATGATGTATGTTTGGGGAGCAGAAAAAGAACTAGTAATTCCTGAAAGAGTGTAAGAAGTGAATCTGAGAAGAGGCTACAGGGAAATCAGAAGAATGTAATATCATAAAGCTTAAGCAAGGATAATTTGCTATAAATGTGTGTTATTCATTTAACTAGATGAAGATAAATATTGGGTTTGTTAACTCTGAAAGAACATTTTACTGTTGTGAGTAGAAGGCAAATTGTGAAGAAATCTCTAAGGAATATTGAAGAAAATTTGAAGAAAGCTAATAGAGACCCCTCTTTTATTGCAGGAAAAGTAAAAAGGAAAAAAAGAAATGACGTTTTAGGTTACAACCATGCAAATAAAGTATTTTTATGATTTGCAAATATAATTACAAGAGATTGGGTGACCTGTGTTCAGAAGAATACTTTGAATAATGGTTGCAACTTAGATTGCTCCTTGGGAGGCAGATGTTGAGGCTGAGATTTGCATGAGGGAATTTTATTAGAGCCTTCTTGGAACAAGACCTGTGAGGCATTGCAGGGGTCAGGACTGGACAGAAGAGAAGTTGAAATGTGATACACTTGCCAGAGTCAATCTCATGAGGAAATTCAGGGCTGGACTTGCTTTGCAGAGCTGCCCCAGATTGAGACACGGAGACCGGCCCTTTGTATCCCGAATCAATCAGCCACTGGATGTGAGGAACCCCAGGGTAGGACTTAGGTGAAATGGCTCCCTTTCCCTAAGCAGCAATGACTATAGAGAAGCACATCAGTGGAGCTGGGAAAATAAGTGCCTAGTTCAGAAAGGGAGATCAGGTTGATTAGAAAACACAGGTTTATAGCCTCAAATTTCCATTGTGAAAAATACTATGTGATATGATATAACATAAGCTCATCAAAAAGTTGTATGTGATTATTCAACATTTTAAATGCTTGTGAAAGTAGAAAGTGTTTTCCTTTCTATGCTATATTGTCATAGACTAATTTAATATCTGTGAGTTTGATATTTTTGCTATCACTGTAGCAATGCTTGTGAATCTGTTCTATACACATCTTGGCGCAAAAACGAATCAAAGTAATCTAGTACTGTGGCCCTTACTGTCACTCTGTGTTCTTCATTTCTCGGGTAAAGACCAGAAATGATCAAATAATTAGGCTAAAATAATTAATATAATTTCTAGTTGTCCAATTTTTGTTTCCTGTTCATAAAGCTCATAAATGTATCTCCAACTGTTGAAGAGAAATATTTTATTGTTGTTGTTGTTATTATTATTATTATTATTAAGACAGAGTCTCACTCTGTCATCCAGCCTGGATTCCAATGGCACAATCTTGGCTCACTGGAACCTTTGACTCCCAGATTCAAGCAATTCTCCTGCCTCAGCCTCCTGAGTAGCTGGGATTACAGGCACCTGCCGCCATGCCTGACTAATTTTTGTATTTTTACTAGAGATGGGGTTTCACTATGTTGGCCAGGCTGGTTGCGAACTCCTGACCTCCGGTAATCTGCCCACCTCAGTCTCCCAAAGTGCTGGGATTACAGGTGTGAACCACTGTGCCCAGCTGGAAATATTTTATAAGGATGAAATGCAATAAGCTATTTAATAGATTTGGCCTATGTAAATATCACTATTAATACTATGTGAATGTTTTAATTTTAAAATATTTCATTTTTTGATAGAAGAATTTAATTGTTCTATTAAGAGGGGATATTACAGGTAAAGGATATTCTGAAAGTCTTATCGTAATTGATGAATCTGCTCAGAGTCTGTCCCTTGTAAAATCACTAAAAGACCAATAAGAATAATAGTTAGTAGCTGGAAGTTTTTACCACAGACATAAGCATTTGGAATTTTGCTAAATTAGGAGCTGTTTTAATTATTTTGTAAGGGAAAAATAATTCCAGATGCTTAAATATAACAGTATATAGAAAAGGTGTTTAGAAAAGGTGTTAGATTCATGAAAGCAAAATCAACACTGCATGTTCTCACTCATAAGTGGGAGTTGAACAATGAAAACACATGGACACAGGGAGGGGAACATCACACACCGGGCCTGTTGGGGGGTTGGGCGGGAGGGAGGGATAGCATTAGGAGAAATACCTAAGGTAAATGATGAGTTGATGGGTGCAGCAAACCAACATGCCAAGTGTATACCTATGTAACAAACCTGCATGTTGTGCACATGTATTCAGGAATTTAAAGTATAAAAATAAATTTCAAAAAGTCTTCAAGATAATGCACTCATGGTGCTAGGTTTATGGGTGGTGATGAAACTGTATGCTAAGTCTTTCATATAATAAATATGATCTCCTACAACACAATAAAAATTGCAAATAGGTTGGTTGGTTCATTGGTTGGTTGAGTAGAAATTTAGTAGTTCTACTATTACCATTCAATCGACGCACTTAATTTTTTTGGAAAAGAGATATAACAACACATAATTTATAGTCGTACATATTTTATGATTTTACATTCTGTGCATTCATTGAGAAAGGAAACACCATAACTCAGTGGAGCAAATTCTCAGAGAGTAGAAACAACTGTTTATTTTTGGTGCTCTTAGAAACCTGGCTTTAGTGAAATATAGAATTGAAAAGTATTTCCCCATGTTCTACCATGAATGCATGTGTTTGTGTGTGTGTTTGTGTGTGTGCGTGTTTGTGTGTGTGTGTGGGTTTGTGTGTATTAATCATCATAGAGTCACGCTTCCTACTGAATGTAAGTTTTGTGAAGATAAGAGAGTCTTTTCTTGAACAAAACAATAAAGTATAAAACAGTATGAGAGCCTTACTATAGAGCTTGTGAAAATACTCTTCACAATTTTTTATTATATTTAACATGAACACTCCTATTTTCTTTTTTATTTTATGGAAAATTTTAATGTTAAATCTGCCTTGGACCTCACATATAATTTGATAAAAGCTCTTCAAGTTAGCAACATAGATTAATTGTTTTTTCTAAGATCATACTAGTCTTGTGAAAGCTTTTCAAACTCCCTATCGGTGTTATTTCTTTCTATTAACCTTTATATTGCAATTAAAGATACATTTTTCCCCTTATTTTGTAATTCAATTAACATTCATCCAGTTTCCTAATCTCTGGGAATTACATCATAATATCCATTGAAATGATGTATCTTTTTTAAAAGAAGGTCAAAGACATAATCACCGATGTGCACTAATGTTCGCAGGGTATATGGTAAGGGTCCATTTGAATTTGTGCTCATTTTTCTAGGAAAAATATACAAAATAATGAAATAAAATCTCCCAAGTTTCTCTATCTCAGAACCATTTGAAAGAAGGGCAATGGTGGCTATTATTTTATTTACTCACTTATCTATTCATTTGGTGCTAATTTTACAGCTTTTCAATAAGTTATAAAAAATGTTCTCCGTGGTCTCAAATATCCACAATGAACAATTGCTATCATCATAAACCAAAACAGGTAGAATTGGCATTCAATACCTTTATACTTAACTCTATTTTCTATATACATTTTGAGAGTCTAAGATGTAATTGACTAACACAAAATCAACTAAAAATTAGTCCAATTTAGCACCTCAAAGGGGACTAGAGCCAGAAGCTAGATCCACTGCTATCCTTCTAGGAGGTACATTATTTTACTGTTTTTACCGCACTTCTTTTACATTTTCCTCCAGGCATAACTAGCACTGTTTCTCTAAAAAGGCAAAAGTCTAAATGCATGTTTTATTACCGGTATTTCTGTGTGATTAATTCTAATGTGATTTAATAAGTTCTGACTAATAATAACTCAGTATTTATCTACATCATAATAATTGTTTTGAAATCGTTTAATACTAACATGGGTTATTTTAAAACATTATTTTAGAGTTTTATAAAATCACTGTGTAGGTAAACATGTTCAAGAGAATAAATTTTTCTGTAAGAAAATATATTGAGTTAGTTGTCAGGAGAGTTCCTTTTATTAAGAAAATTTTGGTTTAAAAAATTGATAAACTGATTAGAGAATGATATCTTGAGAAAGTGAGCAGTATCTAAACCAACAAAAAAATAGTTAAAATGAGAAACGTTACTTTTATCTGATGGGAAGGCAGCGCAACAGAAGAGGACAGAGATTAAGAAGACTACAGTGACAGAAGACTGTCATCTCTTTCTGTAGAGAGGCGTGAGAGTGAGAGTCAGTAAGAACACTTCAGGTTGTTAATAAATAGGGCTTCAACAGACACTTCTCAAAAGAAGACATTAATGCAGCCAGCAAACTTATAAAAAGTGCTCATCATCACTGGTCATTAGAGAAATGCAAATCAAAACCACAATGAGATACCATCTTGCGCCAATTAGAATGGCGATCATTACGAAGTCAGGAAACATCAGATACTGGAGATGATGGGGAGAAATACGAACACTTTTACACTGTCGGTGAGAAGGTAAATTAGTTCAACCACTGTGGAAGACAGTGTGGCGATTCCTCAAGGATCTAGAACTGGAAATACCATTTGACCCAGCAATCCCATTACTGGGTATATATCCAAAGTATTATAAACCATTCTACTATAAAGACACTGGGTATATATCCAAAGTATTATAAACCATTCTACTATAAAGACATATGCACACGTATGTTTATTGTGGCACTGTTCACAATAGCAAAGACTTGAAACCAACACAAATGCTCATCAAGGATAGATTGGATAAAGAAAATGTGGTGTAGCAAACCAACATGGCACGTGTATACCTATGTAACAAACCTGCATGCTGTGCACATGTATCCCAGAACTTAAAGTATAACAATAAGAAAAAAAAAAAAGGGCTTCTAGGTAATGTACTCATGGTGCTAGGTTTATGGGTAGTGACAAAACTGCATACTAAGTCTTTCATATAATAAATATGATCTCCTACAACACAATAAAAAGTGCATACAAGTTGGTTGGTTAATTGGTTGGTTTGACTGAAAATTGAATGGATTACTTTTTTTTCTTTTTTTTTTTAATTAAAATACTTGGAGTTACATGGAAAACAACCAAGATGATGAAAAGTGATAGAATATAGGTATCCTACTTACTTGTTCAGCTAACGAAGAGGGCTTTGTAATTCAATGAGACATAGAAAGAGTTTATGAAATTATGTCTAGAATTTTAAGAGGTCAGATTATACCAACTTATACTCACTCAGTTTACAATTGAAGCTATAGTACATATCTTCAAAATTATAACCATTGAGGGGTGATTGGAGAGATGTTGGCCCAAGAATACAAAATTTTATTTCGGACGAATAAGTTCAAAAGATCTAGCGCACAATGTGGTAACTGTAGCTGATAATGATGTGTTGCATACTTAAAAATTGCTGAGAGTAGATTTTGAGTGTTTTCTCCACAAAAAAAATGGTAAGGATGTGCGTATGTTCATTAGCTTGATTTAGTCATTCCACAGTGTATGCATATATCAAAACACCTTGTTGCTTACCAGAAATATATACAAATTGTATTTGTCAACTTAAAATACATAGGAAATAAAATTAATGACTATCAATCAATGTTAATCAGTGATGGCCTGAGAAGTGGGCAATCAGCTGTAAGAGAAGGAGGACAAGGAGCAAGAAGAGAGGAAGGACTCTACTTTCCAGCCATTGAAATCAAGTTATCTTACGAAAGCATAAATTAGGAGTCAAATGTGCATGTGCTTTTGATTTGGTGTTTACTTTTTGCTTTACAAAAGATTTAGTAGTTTTACAAAGTAATTTATGTGTTTTAAATTATTAGTATTAGTAGTAAAATACACATGCATGTGGAAATAAAATCCCAAGGATGCCCAGATTTTCAGTGTGTATAGAATTACTTTTACAATGAAAATTTTAGGTAATTTATTTTTATAATTATTTCACATGCTAGCGAAAGATTCTGAACAAGAACCTCATATTAAATAAGATTTACAATTATAATTATTTAAAATTTATTTTTATATACTAGTGCCTATATAGAAAATGTTATCATTTCATTTATTAGCATATATTTTCAATAAAATGGTGTTGCATAAATTACTGAAATGAAAGCAGTCAAAGTTTCAAGATCATAGAAATCTTCTTCCCTAATCTAAAATCATGTTACTTTTTCGTTTGTTTTCTAATTGAACTGTGAATACTTTCCAGAGATTTTTATTTTCAAAGTAACTGATTGTCTTTATATATAGAAATGTGAAAATGCTATCCTCAACAGAAAACCTTTAGTATCATAAGCATACTAGTGACTGGAAACTTTTATGTTGTCTCAACCTTTCAGTTATTTTAGAAGCAGTATATAGGAGGTAAATTCTTGATTTTATCTTCACATTTAATTCATAATTTTTAAAATTATGCAATTGAAGTTTCAAAATAGTGTATCCTTAGAACATGACCAGCATTGATCATTTCTTTATATTTCAGTGTCCGGGGTCATTGTTAGAATGTTTACTGTTCAGATAATACACATTCCTGGACAGGTGATTTTCTTGTTTTTTCTCTCTGAAGACATTTAGGATGTCTTCTGTTTACATAATATTTTGCAATTTCATAATAGAAGAGAAAAACAATTAAATTAAAGATGATTCAAATTCCTATGTTTCATAAATTTACTTTTTGAGGTGTTATTAACATAAAATTAACCATTTTGAAGTTCACTATTCAGTGGAATTTAGTACATTTTCAATGGTGATGAACTTACACCCCATTTAGTTCCAAAACATTTTTATCACCCCAAAAAGAAACCCTATACACATTAAATAATCACTCCCTAGTAGCCTCAATTCCCAAACACTGACAATCACTAATATGTTTTCTGCTACAATGTATTTACCTATTCTGGATATTTTGTATTTCTTTTATATATAATATAAAAAAAAATCATACATTAGGTGACCTTTTGCTACTGGCTTCCTTCACTTAGCAAAACATTTGTGAGGTTTATCAACACTGTGTCTTGTATCAGTACTTCATTTTTAACGTTGAGTAATATTCCATTGTGTGAATTGATACATGGCATTTTGTTTAGCCATTCATCCATTGATAGATCTTTGGTTTCTTCTTTTGGCTATTACAAATAAGGCAGCTTTGAACATTTACATACAAGTATTTATGTGAAAATGTGTTTTCAATTATTTGGGGTAAATAAGAAGAAATAGAATTGCTGGGTCATATAATAATTCTGTTTAACTTTTTGAGGTACCATCAACCCGTTTTTCAACAGTGGTTTCACCCACTTATATGCCCACCAGCAATATATTTGTATTCCAATTTCTCTACAACCTTGCCTAGACTTACTAGTTCCCATTTTTAAAATATGCATACTCTATTCAGTGTGCAGTGGTATCTCAGTTTGGTTTTGTTTAGCATTTACCTAATGACTAATCTCATAGAGGATTTTATATATTTTATATATTTTTGTTGGTCATTTGTATATTTTCTTTGAGGAAATTTCTTTTCAAGCCATTTATTCCTTTGTTTAAAAATGGTGTTGTCTTTTTGTTGTTGAGTTCCAAGGGTTCTTTATATATTACAAATCCTAGACACTTATAAGATATATGTTTTGCAAATAATTCTCCTCATTATGAAAGTTATCTATTTATCTTTTTGGTAGTGTTTTTTGATGTACAATAGTTTGTTTTTATGAAGTTCAATGTATATATATTGTCTTTTGTTGTTTGTGTTTTTGACGTCATATCAAGAATATATTGCCAAATCCAGGTCATGAAGATTTGCCTTTATGTTTTCTCCTAAGAGCTTTGAATTTGTAGTTCTTAAACATAGGCCATTGATCTATTTTGAGTTATGTTTTGGCATTATTTTATTTATATCCTTATTTTTGTCCAGTAATTCATGTTAATATTTCTGCATGCTTTTTATTAGCTAAATTATTTCTACATCTCATTTCTTTTTATCCTTCTTTTACAGTGAACTCTTTCGCATAAATGAATGTAAGTTATTTCTGCCTATACTAAACACACAATCTAGAATTTGTTTAAAACAACTTTTTCCTGTACTGAGGCTGTGTCTTCTTGGTTTATTTTTCAATATAAAATTATTGGCAGGTCGCCAGTTTTCCTCAAATATATCATGAGAATTTTTTGTCTGTTTATATCTATAACTGATATTACTGCCACGTTTTCTGACTTACAGCTGAACTTCAGCTTTGTATGTCTTAAAGATGCCTATGGAATGACAGACTTTATCTCAGGAGGCATGCAGGGAGATCAGGCAGGCAAACGGGGAGGTCATCGTTTAGTTACATAAACAAGAAAGACTTGTGTAAGAAAGTTCTGATTTTCTCAGAAAGCATATGCCTTATTTTAATTTGGATACAAACCATCTCTTTCACAACGTTGGTTTGGGGAAGATGAGTAATAGAAACCAACCAAACAAAGGTGTCATGTACAGACTGTTCTTTGATTAATGTCCACTAATGTTCATTTTCTTCTCATTTTCACTCTCCTCTGCTGCTAACCTCAGAGATTCACATGTACTTAACAGCAAAATAAAGACTCTTCCATTCCTCACTCAAGTATTCTTTGTTGCTGTTGTTGTTTTCTGAATCTTTTGTCTCTTTTCTCTGAATCATGTATTAGTAAGTCTCACTCATTTGCTCCTCTCCAGGAACTTGCTAGAATTTCTTCTCAAAACTATTATGAAGGAATTTACTGTAATTTTTTTATATTCCAATAAGTGTGAAACTGAATGGGAGACTAACTTTGTTTGCTTCATCTGTCATTTTAAATCAGAAGTCTCACAATAACATTGAGATAATATTTAAATACAATCCATATGTAAAATAACGGCAATTTGCTTGAAATATAAGCAATACCAGAACACATTAATTAATTTTTGGAAAGAAAGCATACATTTTTATACCATGGAATCTGCATTATGCCTATTATTGTGCATCAAATTTGTCATCAAAGGAAAAAACATGTAATTCAGAATATTCAAAGAAATATTAATTCAACCAGAAACAAAGATAATTTTCTTTTTTTCTTCTTCATGACAGTCTTGCTCTGTCACCCAGGCTGGAGTGCAGTGGCGTGAGCTCGGCTCACTGCAACCTGCGCCTCCCAAGTTCAAGCAATTCTTCCTCAGCCTCCTGAGTAACTGGGATTACAGGCACACACCTCCATGCCTGGCTAATTTTTGTATTTTTGGTAGAGACAGGGTTTCACCATGTTGGCTAGGCTTTTCTGGAACTCCTGACCTCAGGTGATCTGCCAGCCTCGGCCTCCCAAAGTGCTGGGATTACAGATGTGAGCCACCGTGCCCTGCCAAAGGTAATTTTCAATAACTAGATTTTATTATTTACAGTCTATGATTTTTAAAAAACATTTCTCATCTGGATTATATATAAATGCTTCTCAATAATAACATATAAAATGCCTTCACAGCACTCCTACAACAAATGTGATAAAAAATTTCATAGAGTCATTTGTTTCCTTTAGTATTTTAGACAAAAATCCAAAATCAATTATGGGGACAGGTCTTTCTCGTGATGTTCTCGGGATAGTGAATAAGTCTCACGAGAGCTAATGATTTTATAAAGGGGAGTTTCATTGTACAAATTCTGTCCTCTTGTCTGCTGCATGTGAGATGTGCTTTTTATCTTCTGCCATGATTGTGGCAGAATTTAACCCCCCAAAATTTAACCCCTCAAAATAAGTTATTGATGGTGCAGGAAAATACATAAAAATCTCGAGTATACTCTATCATAATATTCTACTAATTCTATTATAATATTGTAGAAAAAATAAAAGAACAAATACTAAGGATAACAAAGTAATTAAATGGCCAAAGCAAAATGAAAAAAAAAGAGCACATGGAAAGACAACTGCATTGCAATATGCTAATGACTATCTCTAATACTATTGAGTACAACCATGACCTAGACACTATTCTAAATGTTTATATATTTTAACAAATATAATCCCCAGTACTAATAGTGGTTGCTATTATCATGATGATTTTATGGGGAAAGGGGAGTGTCAGTCTAATTTGGGATCCGATAACAGAATGACTGAAACTGGGTAATTTTTTTTTTTTTTTTGAGACGGAGTCTCGCTCTGTCGCCCAGGCTGGAGTGCAGTGGCCGGATCTCAGCTCACTGCAAGCTCCGCCTCCCGGGTTCGGGCCATTCTCCTGTCTCAGCCTCCTGAGTAGCTGGGACTACAGGCGCCCGCCACCTCGCCCGGCTAGTTTTTTGTATTTTTTAGTAGAGACGGGGTTTCACCATGTTAGCCAGGATGGTCTCGATCTCCTGACCTAGTGATCCGCCCGTCTCGGCCTCCCAAAGTGCTGGGATTACAGGCTTGAGCCACCGCGCCCGGCCTGGTAATTTCTAAACAATAGAAATTTATTAGCTTAATAAATTGGATATCGGAGGCCAGGAAATCCAGTATCAAGGTGCTACCATCTTGTAAGGGTCTTCTTGCTGTGTCATGCCATGGTGGAAAGCAGAAAGCCTTTGGGATCTGTGGAGGGTGGCAGGGGGCTAATACAGACACAATGGAGATTAAATTTCAACATGACTTTTGAGGGAACAAATATTCAAACCATAGCCTATATGCTGAAGATGAAAGTTTTGTGAGCATATTTGACCCAAGGAAAGTGATATATGTGAAAACAGCCTTAGGATGTTTCTGATTAAAGAATGATAAGTACTTTCTTTTCCTTCTTGGCTAATACAAACTTGCTGTTTTATAACAGTACTGTGTTAGTCCATTTTCACACTGCTGATAAAGACACACCGGAGACTGAGCAATTTACCAAAAAAAAAAAAAAAAAAAGAAAGTTTGATGGACTCAAAATTCCACGTGGCTTAGGAAGCCTCACAATCATGGCAGAAGGTAAAAAGCACATCTCACACAGCAGCAGACAAGAGAAGAGAATTTGTACAAAGAAACTCCCCTTTATAAAACCGTCAGCTCTCATAAGACGTATTCACTATCCCGAGAACAGCATGAGAAAGACCTGTCCCCATAATTTAATTATCTTCCACCAGGTCCCTCCCACAATTCATGGGAATTATGGGAGCTACAATTCCAAATGAGATTTCGGTGGGGACACAGCCAAATCATATCAAGTACCAATCCCATCAACAACGGTAGAACCTTCACGGCCTCATGTCTTAATACTGTTAAAATGGCAATTAAATTTTAGCATAAGTTTTAGAAAAAAGCTACATTCAAACACTAGCGTGGAGATTTAAAAAAAAAAAGGTTAAATTCTTCTCTCAAATCACATAGGTGTGAATTTGCAGATCAAGGATTTGACTCCATTCTGTCTGCCTCTGATAAGATGCATTTAAGAACTATCATATACTGATGTTCAGTTTAGCCCAGTGCACAGTATATGAGTAGTACATCGCTAAGTGTAGAAAGACTAGAGTGAGAAACTGAAGATATGTGATAAGATGAATGACGGCTCCTGAGTATGCCTAAATCCCAGAATCTGTGACTCTAGTGCCATTTATGACAAAAGGGAATTGATATTGTTAGTCAGCTAAAGCTGAAATAGTGAGAAACACACATACACACACACACACACAGATAATGTCACAAAAGAAACATCTGAGAGATATCATGTGAAAATTACTGGACCTGCTCTTGCTGTTTTTAGAATGGGGCTATGAGCCAAGGAATTCAGGCAGCCCCCAAAAAACTTAAAAAGGCATGGAAATGAATTCTCCCCTTGAGCCCTGAGGAAAGGAATGTGGCCCTGCTGATAACTTGATTTTAGCTTAGTTACACTTGTCAGACCAGGAGAATTGCAAGATAACACATTTATGTTGCCTTAGGACACTAAAGTTGTGGTTACAGCAGCAGTAGGAAATTTATCCAGGACATAAATAAGGGATTCTCATGGTTGCTGCATTTAACCTCTCCTTGAAGTAATACCAGAAATTTATGAAAGAAGAGGAGATAAAACATTTCAGATAGTTGGGTCTGATATTTGTAAAGAAAGTTAGAAAAGAAGAGTTGAGAAATTGTATACGGAGATTCTTGGTTTTAAGTTACAGCAAGTAACAGCTTATTAGGATGATATCCAAACAATCTATGAAAATTTAAAAAAAATTTTTTGAGTAATGTTCTCACTCTGCTGCCAGGCTGGCGTATAGTGGTGCAATCACAGGTCAATATCAGCCTCAATATCCCAGGTTGAAACAGTCTTCCCATCTCAGACTCTCAAGTAGCTGGGACTGTGCAGGCATCCACAATCATGCTTGGCTAATTTTTAAGTTTTTTTTTGTGTGTGTGGAAATGAGGTGTCACTATGTTGCCCAGGCTGGTCCGGAAGTCCTGGGCTCAGGGAACCCTCCCGCCTCGGCCTCCTAAAGTGTTGGAATTACAGGTATAAGTCACCACACCTGGCTCATTATGAATTATTTATGTTGAATCTTATGATGCCATGCATGACACAGTCTGCATTTAATATTTTGAGATTTTGTTAGATTTATTTTAGTTTATATTTTTACACTTTAATTTTTACCATTATCCTCACCACAATAAGGGAGTTCTTAAAACCAAAGAGTGGTGATATTTTTGATTTTCAAGAATGGAAAAAAAGGCTGTTATAATAGTGAAAAGCTTTAGAAATGTGTAAAACTGACATTAGGATTAATATTAAAATTGACAGTTAATCACCAGTGAAGGAAGCATGGGAAGCATTGTTGCTAGTTGAAATTTATACACTTACAGAAAGAAATGAAGAACAATGAATAGTCAGAAAAATCTTCATTTAAATACCTTTCATGATAAAATTCCAACAGAGACCTGGTAATCCAGCTGTCACTGAATTAAAGAGCTTGTACCAAATTATATTGAGATACATGGTAAAGAACAAAAGCCATTTTGTATATAGTTTAATGATTGTGGAGAGAAATAATGACCAGGTAAGTTTGGAAAGGTAGTAATAGCCAAGCTAATGTAAGTTTTTGGAATCCATGGTAATCTTTTGTTATTTATTTATTTATTTATTGGAGGGGTGTGTGTGTGTGTGTGTGTGTGTGTGTGTGTGTGTGTGTGTGTTGTGTGCTTCATTTAGTACACAGAAAAGCTATGGGTGCATTTTAAGCAAGTAATTCTAAAAACTGATTCATATTTTGAAAAGGAACATTCTGGTTGTTGTGTGGAACATGGATTCTAGAGGAGAGAGGGGTTCAGGGAGCCTGGTTTTTAGGGTTTTTAGGAAGCCATTGAAATAATTAGGTGGTCAACAGTGGTGACTTGCACTTAAATGTTAGCAGAAGAGATTAAGATACAGAACTTTCTGATGGACGGAATGAAGGGATGAGAGGGAGGAAACAAAAAGTATAGGCATGCGTAGTGGATAACTTGGAGAGAAATAGAGAATTTTCCATATAAAGTTTTAAATGGCTCATTTGACCTTGGTGGGAATGCAAGGCAGGCATTTAAACATCGGATTCAAACAAATCAATTGAACAGTCAGCATGGAGATGTGGTTGTGAGAGTCATTACACATGGTTGTCTTGTCATTCGACTGGTTAAATGACTTAGGGAAAAAGTACAAATAGAAAAGAGGAATAAGGATTTTTATTTTGGTATAATAACAAATTCATTAAAGCAATATCCATGGTAATGTCTAGGAGAAAATGCATTATGATTACAATTGTAGTGTACAAGTGCCTAAGTTTTAGTTTGTTTTTAGAAAATATTTTTGAAGCACAATATTGAAATATTTATCAGAATAATAGTTATATTTTCAAATCCACTAAATAATAATTAAATCAAAATTAGAGCATAATCTGTATATGTCAGATGGTTGGCTCTTTAGGTTTTCTAAAGAATAGTGTTTGATATATTGCTAAGTAGGAACTTTAATGTTTTACAACAAAAATCCACTAAGATACACTGAAGTTAATGTGAAGAAACTATAGCAGGCAGCATGCTTTATGCTGACACTGCATAGAATATCAATTATATAACATGCTTCCTAATTATGAAATAATTTTCTTTTTCTTTACTGTTTTAAAATTGCTTCACCATTCAACTTTGACTGTATTCTCCTTAAACTGTTTTTGTTTGTTTGTTTGTTTTGGAATAGAAGCATTTTTGGTTGAACTCAGTGAAAATTATTCTTATAACCAGCAAGATTCTCAGACTGAGCTCAGGTCTCTCTTCTTTTTCTTATGAAGCCTCCAGTATCACTCCCATGATATACCATTTGTCCATTAACCCATTAATCCATTAATCTATGAGTGGATTCATCTATTCGTGAGGACCACTTTTCATGAGGTCCAAGCCCTCACGACCCAATCACCTCTTAAAGGACCTCCCTGTCAATGCTGCCACACTGAGTTAATTCAATTTCAACATGAGGCTGGGTGCGGTGGCTCACGCCTGTGATCCCAGCACTTTAGGAAGCCAAGGCAGGCAGATCACTTGAGGTTAGGAATTTGAGACCAGCTTGGCCAACAAGGTTAAATCCCATCTCTATGAAAAATACAAACATTAGCCAGGTGTGGTGACAGACTCCTGTAGTCTCAGCCACTGGGGAGGCTTGAATCTGGGAGGTGGAGGTTGCAGTGAGCCGACATCGTGCCACTGTACTCCAGCCTGGGCAACAGAGCAATACTCTATCTCAAAATAAAATAAAATAAAATAAAATTCAACATGAGTATTGAAAGGGGACAAATATATGAGCCATAGCATACGTGTTGAAGAAGAAAGTTTTATGGACACATTTGTGCCAAGAAAAGAGAAATCTGTGAAAACAACTTGAGGATATCTCTATTTAAATTATAAATAAATGTCCTTTCCTTCTATGCTAAGTCAAGTAACTATTGTTAAATCAGATTCATATGGATCAGAGATACTACACAACATAAAACTTATTTAATGATTTCAAGGATATACGATCCAGAGAAAGATATGTAAGAAAAAGTTCAGAATATTCTGTGCGGCTCCCTAGATCTCTGTAGAATGTACTGTCCACCCACATGTAAAGAACAGGTCCTCAAGTAAGATGGGAAGTCACTTGCTTTAGAAAATATATTTAGGTTATGAAACATCTCCATTTTATACTTATATAGCTTATGTGACATTTTTCAGGGAATATGCCAAATTAATCACAGATTCTTGATTTAATTACCAAAAGCAACCCTAAAGTGGGGACATTCCACTAAAGCATCTAAAGGTAAATATTCTCCTCCTACCAAATACCATTAATTTGTTTTTAGGACATCTGTTCTGAGCATGGTTATGAGGAGATTAGATCATAGCACATGCTTTTTTTTTTTTTTTTTTTTTTTTTTTTTGAGACAGAGTCTCGCTCTGTCACCCAGGATAGTGCAATGGCGTGATCTCTGCTCACTGCAACCTCCACCTCCCAGGTTCAAGTGATTCTCCTGCCTCAGCCTCCTGAGTAGCTGGGATTACAGGCATGTGCCACCACACCTGGCTAATTTTTTGTATTTTTAGTAGGGACGGGGTTTCACCATGTTGGTCAAACTGGCCTCGAACTCCTGACTTCATGATCTGCCCGCCTTGGCTTCCCAAAGTGTTGAGATTATAGGTGTGAGCCAGCACATGCCTTTTATTATTCCAAGGAGTATCTCCCCAGCAATGCAAAAAAAATGCAGAACATAACAGCTGTTTAACTTCTTAGTCTACCCTCTTGCTTAGTCAGTATCTCTACTATATATTTTGAAATTACACCTCTATATTATGCCTTATGCTCTGTGCTATATTTTCTGTAAAGAGTAATCTGAAATCCTAATAATAAATTGGATTTTACTCACGTAATTTTAACAAGAGTTTTCTTCACAAAATTTGTTAAACATAATGATACTCCAGATTTGTTTTAATATTATTTTATCAGTGTAATTATATTTATTCCCCTACCTACCATAGTTATTTGATCTTTTTTTCCATGTATATTGATGTCAGTATTTATGGAATGTGTAATTTTTATACAAAATGTTTCATTTTTTATTTTTATTAAAATCATCACTGATGCAGCAGGAACTGATGTGATTGTAAAACTATCAAAAAGTCAGAAGAATGTTAGCATTAATTTTTATGAGACCAACTTTACTTCCTCCTCTGGAAAGTTTCCAGAGGCATTTTAGCAAGTGATGACTTCTATTCAGAACATAAAATATTTTTTCATCTTGAGGAATTATCATTTACATAATCTGGCTTTAATTTAAATTATATAAATGAATTATCAAATGCTTTGTTCATCATATACCTTTGTCAGAGGCATAAATGTAATATTTTTCCATGTCCCATACATTTCCAGGGACTGAGATAGTGACCAAAGGACATCATTCTGTGAATTCTGGAGTTCATTTTGTTTGTGGACATAACAATATTCCACTTATCACGGGAAACATTGTAGAACATAAGCTTCCAGTGTGAATGTCTTGCCTGATCCGTCTATACCCAGTAGCAATAAGAGTTTTGCCTCTCTATCGTTCAAACCCAGTTGCATGACGGGCAAGAAAACTCCTTTTTCTGTGGGATATCCAAACCATTAGAAAAAAAAAAAAATGACTAAAGCCACAATTCACTATAATGTCCTACTACACTTAAGTTTAACATAATTATTCAAACAACTGAAATTCCTTTGGCTCTCTAAGCCACACAGTCACTAACCATAAAGACATCAGTGATTATGATATCTCATAACCTTTCTTTTTAATGAATAAGCTGTTTTCCACTATTTTGAGACCTCTGCTGAAGTTCTTATAAATTAATTTATACAATTAGAGTTTTCTCTCATGACTAATTTCCAGCCGTGGAAAGTCTCCTACAAAAGAGATACTTCCTTATGTCCTTATTTGTGTTAATGAGCAAGACTTTTTCATCATGTTGACAACCTTCTCGGAATGTTATTTCAATCCTACTCAGTATCCAAGATGAGTTCCTAAAATATGCCCAAAGAATATTTAGAAAAATGGGGCCAGTGGTGATGAGGTCATCATATATGTTGCTGCTGTGGCATGATGAACATGAGTTCAATGTTTCTTCTGTGAGAATAACAAGTCCTGAGTTTTCTCCCACAGCTTGCCATTGGTCATTGTCAGATCTGAGAGAAATAACTAAGAGTTTTATTGTCTTGTGCTGAGATGTTCATTGTTTAATTTGTAGATGCTGTCGTCCTTAGAATATTAATCCTTTTATGATTATATTTTCCATTTGTTATATCTCCCATTTCAACTTATGACATTTTCTTCCACCTCAAGTTGACTTTTAAATGCAGCAGCTATATCATTCACCCACAAATCTGGTAATAAGGGCCACCTTACTAACACCTCTCGGCACCCCTTCTCACCTCCGCTCCAAGCTGATGAGAAATTTGCCATCCCAGTCTTTGGGGACTTAGAACCACAGACATTTCCAAGAAATGTTTCTTCTGTTGATATTGGGTGAGTTTCTGGGCACACTGAATATTTTGTTGAATTCTAGAAAAGTATTTCATCTCTTGGCCCATCAGTAATTGGCTAAGCCCCAAATATTGTTTTCCTTTAGGAACCCAAACAACTCTAGTCTGCCTAAGGCACTGCCTTAGCATTTCATTTCCTTTATGAACTGTCAACTGTGTGTTGTTGTTCTTGCTGTTTCATTGTTTGGCATTCATAAACGATCTACATTAAGGATACATGTAGACTGCTTGGACTTTAAGAATAAATTAAGTCTCCCTTTGATTTACCTGACCACAGAGCAAGGCTATAGGTCAAAACTCTGTGAATATCCTAGTACTTCCCTGATAGTGGGGACCAATTTCTCTTCCACCAATAAATGGAGAGCTTTCGACTCTTGGTATTCAAAATTTCCTTTACTTTTTTCAATTACAGTTTTATCATCTGTAAATAGTATTTATTCTAATTGCCAAAGAGCAAGGCAACCCTACATCTTGGAGATCCAAAACAAATTTCTCAGCGTGATCATTTCCTTAACCTTAGGAGTGATATATAGCTTAATTCCCTAAATTCTATATTGCTTAATGTTTTCCACCAAAGAGGACTAGGACAATTGAAAGATTGCCATTAAATCTGGTTGAATGGCATATGTAGTCAAACACTTCTGTGAAAAAAAGTAAAGTCAGCAGGTCATCTTCATACATAATAATATCTGTCACAATTATGTAGCAAATAAAAGTTATACAATCACTGAAAAATCTCTTTAGCACACTTTGCATTCAAGAGTCCCTCCCTGACACCGTCTCACCACTGTTAATTTTAAGAATGTATCCCAGTGAGGGTTTGCCTGACTCCTGATGGTATTTATCTACAGTTTTCTCACTGCTTAATAGAATGAGCTCAGGATTCCATAGTCATTTATTTTTTACCTACAGCTACCTATTCAGTTTTTCAGGACATTAGTGTTCTTTTGTTACTTTGTGAGTAAATAGGACATCTTCCCAAGTAGCCACAGAATCATGAGAAGGCCTGCTACCAATTCCTTCTCTTTGAAAAGTGAGGCTTGTACCAGTGATGATAATAACTGCTGGAGAATAAGATTTTTGCTGCCTTTTTAAAATTACTTTCTTCATTGTTTAATTCACTTAATCTTTTTATAAAGCTTTAAAGCTATTATCTTTAAATTCAGTTGGTGAGACATGTCATCATCTGCTTCAAAACTTGCCACTTACTAGCAAATTATAGGTAGCCACACTTCTTGGCATTAAATCTTTATCATACATATCTTCTCCCCCCCTTTTTTTTTCCTTCTAAAAGGGTACGTTAGCTATGATAATTAGTGGGTTTCAATACAGTCCTGCCCAATAGCATCAGTCTGAGCAAAAAAAAGTGTTTATAAACAAGACAAATTATTCAGATATATTGCTCGATATCAAACTTTACTATTAAACTCAAGCATACAAACAATCAAGAATGCAGAGGAATCAGGAAGGAGTCTGGGATGTTCAAGTAAGTCACGAGATCTTCCTTCCTGCGTGGAGAATTCCCTCTAGCCCAGCTCAAAATACAAGGCTTCTAAGAGAGAGGTGTGATTGTCTCTTTCACACAGCTAGAAACTTTCAAGTTATCAAACATCTCAATTTTTTACTCAGATAATTATGTAGCTTATGTAACATTATACAGAAAGCCATATCCCATTACTCATAGTGTCTAGGAATTTTAAAATAGCAATCCTAAGCCATGGATCTCCTGTTAAAGAATTACATGGCTCAAGATTTTCTTCTTAGTTTTCTCTTAGTTTATTTGTTAAATAATCCACTTGCAAGGAGATTACACCAAGGTCACCTACCTTCTTGCTTTCTAAAGCATGTTCCTCCAGTGACGGAAAAGAATGGATAGCAAGCCTGCTAATTATCTGCTTTCTCATTACCATAAGCCATAAATCTTTCATATTCTTTATTTGACCTAGCTCTTTCTCTTTCCAGGTTTCCACTATTATCATTGACAATTTTTGATTTAGAATTTTTGATCTAAACTCTTCCCCAGCAGAGTATTTTGTTTAAAAAATTAAAATAATCAATAATATCAGAAAATGCGATATGACCGCATGTATTTTTTTATTGTGGACTTGAAAATTTGTTTGATTAGGTAACTGATTCTTAAGCTATTTGAGGGGCAAGTCTAAATGCTAATTTTAAAATAGTGACATAAGAAATTGGAACTAAATACAGTAATTATTGCAATTCATCAGTAACATTTCAACAAAGTTATAACCATAAAACAATTAAGAATTAAAAAGTAATAGTCGGATGTATATCAATAAAGAAACTTTTTTATTTGCTAATGAATTATTTATTTAAATGAATATTAACCTTTTTGAAAAAATATTTCCTTTTTGATATGCGTGCAATAACTGATATGCATTATTTTAATGAAAAAAAAGACGATTCTTGAGTTAAACCTTGTAAGAACATATTGAAAACCATATTTGATAAATAACAGAATGGTAATTCTGGTTTAAGAGGTTCAAGAGGACAATTGGTGTCAAATCATAAAATTCCTCCCCATATTAGCTAAAAAAAAAATAAAAATTTAAAACCAACAGACTTTTATTTCTCAAATTTTCCGTATAAAACATTAGATGGCAACTCTATAACATGCTAGAGTACAATCAGGAGAAGTGTTTTAAGGGGACATCCAACACCAACCTTCCTGGGGGATAGAGTTTCACTCAGAGTTCTACTAATAGTGTATATCAAAGTTTTAAGTTTTATTATTATTATAATTTTAGCTTTATTGTCATATAATTTTATTTTACTATTAAATAGTATAAGTTAAGAAGAGAAAGTAAGATTACATGAGACTAGCTTCCTGTCAGTGCAGGAAATGGAGCTGAAATACATATTTTTGGAAATATAAGTAAAGGAAAAAAACAGATGAATCAGGATTTAAAATACTGATATATTTGAATGTGCAAGTATGCAATAATTTCAAAGGAACAGCTAATAATAAATTATCTTTTTATTTTGTTTTATTTGTTTATCTATTTGTTTTGTGAGACAGTGTCTTACTCTGTCAGGCTGGAGTGCAGTGGTAGGATCATGGCTGACTGCAGTCTTGACTTCCTGGGCTCAAGCAATCCTCCTGTCTCAGGCTCCTGAGTAGCTGAAACTACAGGCATGTGCCACTATGCCCAGCTAATGTTTTAAAAAGTTTGGGGGGAGAGAGAGTCTTCTATGTTTTCCAGGCTGGTCTCAAACTCTTGGGCTCAAGCGATCCTCTTGCCCCAGCCTCCCAAAGTGCTGGGATTACAGGAATTAGATTGTGCCCAGCCAAGTTATCCTGTTTAGAGACAAGATATTTTGGAAAGCCATTTGATTTTCCTCAAAATAGAACTGTCTCTACAGAAAAGAGTCAAGGATAAAAATAAAATAAAAGATAGATATAAAGTAAAAAAAGAAAATAAAGATAGGAAATGGAAAATCAGTGAGATATAGCAGGAATCCAAAGACATTTAAAATGTGATTACATTGGAGGAAGTAAAAAGCAGCATTCACAGAGGAAAAATCAAATCCAAGCACATGAATTAGTGAATGAGAAGAAAAAATGTACCATAATATGGACTAAAAATAATCACGAGCAAAGCAAAAATAACAGGAAGCATGGTAGATACGATCAATAAAAATGAGAGAATGCAATTGTTGTGAATTAGAATAATTAGAAATATAATAATCAAATTTCATATGCAGACTTTAATGTAAACATAACCAAAGAGGAGTTTTAATCACACTCTAATATATTGAATGTATGTTATATAATAGAAACTGAGCTAAGACTTTGCAAACATTATCTCATGTAAACTTTAAATAACACTGATGTGATTAGCATTACTTAGTTGTCACTTGAATGGGATTTAATTGTCTCTTGGAGGCATATGTTTTAGAAAGTATGCTTGTGTATCATGCATCCTCTGTTATCTTCCTGCCATCACCTTCCCACTTCCGTATCTCAATCAATTTCCAAAAACATGTGTTATAGATTTTGCATCCATTTATTCAGGTTCACAGCCTCAATTGAAGTATCTGTCTTTAAACAGTCTTAGCCCTTTGAAATATTTGTCTAGTATAATCCTGATATATTCTCTTTTCACCAGGCCACCTTGCCCTCTTGGAGACTCATGAAATAGAAATTCCTAAGTTACCTTTTGTTTGCTTGTTTGTTTGTTTGAGACAGAGTCTCACTCTGTCACCAAGACTGGAGTACAGTGGCTCAATCTCGGCTCAACACAACCTCCGCCTCCAAGTTTCAAGTGATTCTCCTGCCTCAGTCTCCTGAGTAGCTGAAATTACAGGCATGTGCCACCACGCCCGGCTAATTTTGTATTTTTTTAGTAGAGGTGGGGTTTCTCCATGTTGGTCAGGCTGGTCTCTAACTGCCGACCTTAGGTGATCCCCTGCCTTGGCCTCCCAAAGTGCTGGGATTACAGACATGAGCTACTACACCCGGCCCCTGAGTTAGCTATTTTCTCCACTGACGTGTGGTTGGGGTATGAGGTGTCTATGAGGAGCGTTGAAAGATCAAGGTTTTGAGTTTGCATTTTTGGTTTTTGTTTGTTTTGCTTTGCTTCCTTAAAGCATCTGGGCAAAATTTTATGCTAGTATTTCAGGAACGTAACTTCATTCCATCCCATATCACTCTGCTATTTGATCTTGTCCCACATAACAGGATAATTAATTAATGTGATCTTTAAAATTGTATTTCTTCATTACTATCCATAATTTTCACCAGCAGCAGGGACTTCTAGATATAAGGAACACATCCTTTGCATTACAATTATTGAAAACAAAACAGAAACAAAAAGTCAAAATCTTAGTCAGTGAAACATCAAGATATGTGCAAAATATTTGGTTTTAAAGTAGCTTTGGCAAAAGTTCCCAAAGAGATCATTTATATCTCTGAGATTATGTAGGCAAGTTAGTCTATGTAACTGGTTAAACCAGACATAAGGCATGTATCTACAGGATCCTAAACACTATAAACAAAATGACTCAGGACGCCACCCAGGGAGTTTAGAACTTTTAACAGCATATTATGAATCAGTTGCTTGCTTATCTCATCCTGTCTTGGCCAAAAGTCAGTACCAAACTTTTGTTGCATCCTGGGAATAAGCATAGAATTATCATTGTCCAGTTTAAGGCAACTGTTGTAAGCAAGTACTATGGTTTAAATGTCCTCTTCAGAACTGATGTTGAAACTTAACCTCAGTGTGTCATTACTGAAATGTGGGGCCTTTAAGAGGGGATTAAATCATGAGGGCTGTGACCTCATACATGGATTAATCTATTTATAGATTAAGAGGTTGATATGGTTTGGCTGCGTCCCCACCCAAATCTCATCTTGAATTGTAGTTCCCACAATCCCCACGTGTTGTGGGAGGGACCCAGTGGGAGGTAATTGAATCATGGGGGCAGTTACTGCCCTGCTGCTGTTCTTGTGATACTGAGTGAGTTCTCAGGAAGTCTGATGGTTTTATAAGGGACGTTTTCTCTTTTGCTCAACACTTCTTGCTGCCATCATGTAAATACGGATGTGTTTGCTTCCCCTTCCACCACGATTGTAAGTTTCCTGAGGCCTCCCCAGCCATGCTGAACTGTGAGTCAATTAAACCTCTTTCCTTAATAAATTGCCCAATCATAAGTATGTCTTCATAAGCAATGTGAAGAGGTTATCACAGGAGGGGAACTGGTGGCTTTATAAGAAGAGAGATCGTAGCTAGCACTATAGCATGCATAGCCCCCTTGCCATGGGACGCCCTGTGCCACTTAGGTACTCTTCAGAGAGTTCCCACTGGCAAGAAGGCTCTCATCAGATGTGTCCTCTGCACCTTGGACTTCCCAGCCTCCATAACTGTAATAAATAAATTCCTATTCTTTGTAAATTACCCCGTTTCCTTGACTGTTATAAGCAAGATAAAGCAGCAAGTGTGGGACAGTAAAATTTTTCATAGAATATCTAGTCATTCAGGGCTATTTTTCCTTTCCCCATATCTGCTCATCACTACCCAAACGCACAACATTACCTGCTCTGTGAAAGATGTGGAGATATTCTATCAGTTTCTGTTGCAAGGTTTTTCCATCAACTTTTGTTTTGGGACTTGCCCTCAGAATACTGAACTCACAGAAAACTTTAGAGTTTAGAAAGGACAAGAGGAGCATATCCTACTTTCCATCCCTAACTGTGATAGGCAATAGTCTGGTTCATATTTTCTGTGTCACAGTGACAGGGAGCAGTTGAGTGGAAAAATCTGTATGAGATGACAGGGATACCAAATCCCTGAGGTGTGACCAGCACAATGCTGTCACCTCGAAGGGGCATAGAAAACAAGCGGATGTTTCCTCATGGTTTCAAAGAACCTGGAAGTTCTCTCCTATGGAAAAATTACCTGCAGCTGAGTAAACGACCCTTGATGACATAACAAATGTATGCCTATATAGAAAGCATCAAAACCAATCTGCATTCATCTCATGGAACAGTAATGTGTTCGCAGAATAAGGTGGATTGATTATTCATCATTGTTTGTATCTAGCAAGAGTCACTCTCTGACAATCCAATGATGTGACATTAATTCTGATTTAAAACTGAGCAATCCTAAGTTGTTTGAAGCCATCTGAAAGTGACTAGTATAAGAAGGTATGTTTATGTGAGTTGGTGGAAGACATTCATTCATTTTCTCATTCAAAGATTATTTATTAAACCCATACTCTGTACTAAGCACAATTTGAGTTCTGTGAAAACCCTATCTGTTACATCAGTTTCAGCCTGAATAAGTTTATTTTCAGTAACATGCTATGGGAGGTAGAAAATACTGCCTCTCTCAAATGTTTCTGAATTAGTTTTACTAAGCAAGCAAGGTGCCCTTGGTTTTTTAATACAAATTAATTTCCTACAGTAATATTTTCAGGTTAATTGTTCTTACCAGTTTAATTGTACCTCATTTTTCAAAATCAGTTCCAATTCTGTTGTTCCATGTTGCTTGTCTTATTTCAGATCTCTTGTGACTTAATATATATGTAGACAATGGCTTTGCTCCCTGTTAGTGTCTGAACAGAAGATATGTTTTTGTCACTGAAATAGCAATAATTCCTGGATATCTACTAGAGTGGTATTGGATATTTCCTTAATAAAAGAGACCTTTGAGCTTGGGCCAGGTCCTGAAACCCACATATCAGATGTCATCACTTTTATAACCTTTTGGTAGGATATTCTAATGACAGCTTTAACAATTGTGAATCTCCTGGCCCTGAATTTTCTTCAAATATCTAGTTTTTTTATAACGTGTGCCTTTTATCAATTTTGCATTATTTTAAATAGATAGCTCCTTTTTAACTACTACTACAGGATCCTGGGATTTTTTTCCTTTTTCTTTTTTTTTTTAGATGAAGTCTCACTCTTGTCCCCCAGGCTGGAGTGCAATGGCATAATCTCGACTCACTGCACCCTCCACCTCATGGGTTCAAACGATTCTCCTGCCTCAGCCTCCCACGTAGCTGGGATTACAGGCGCCTGCCACCACGCCCAGCTAATTTTTGTATTTTTAGTAGAGACAGGGTTTCACCATATTGGCCAGGCTGGTCTTAAACTCTTGACATCAGCCTCCCATAGTCCTGGGATTACAGGCATGAGCCACTACACCCGACCATGCTGGGAATCTTTTCAGGTAAAGTGAAGCAAGTTAAAAGTCTCTGAAAATGTTCAAGTCTTTTGCCAGTGTCTTTCTTCACCTTTTAGGAAAAAAATACATTATATCATGTTCTAGGAATTATGCCATACATCCTATATATACTCTCAATTTTTACTAGATAATTTGTCAAAATAAGCCTTCTGCTTTCCTTTTTTTTTTTTTTTTTTTTTTCGACTGAGTCTCGCTCTATTGCCCAGGCTAGCATGCAGTGGTGCGATCTCGGCTCACTGCAACCTCTGCTTCCTGGGTTCAAACTATTCTCCTGCCTCAGTCTCCTGACTAGCTGGGATTACAGGCACGTGCCACCATGCCTGGGTAAGTTTTTGCATTTTTATTAACAGTAGAGACAGGGCTTCTACTGTTGGCCAGGCTGGTCTCAAACTCCTGGTCTCAAGTGATCCAGTCGCCTCAGCCTTCCAAAGAGCAGGGATTACAGGGTGAGCCACTATGCCTGGCCGTATATGTTTTTTACAAATTAGTTTTACTTTTATTTCTTCTACTGAATGATAGGGAAAAAGCCGTGCATGCATGCCTAAACAATTCTCTATGGTATATTATTGTTCTTATTTTAATAAAACATAATTAAGACAAGTATCTTCATAAATATACTTAGAGGTATGTGTTTTTTATATTTTCTAAGTAGAAAAAAACTGCATTGGGATAATTGCGCCAAAAAGCATGCATATTTAATTTAAAAGAAATCATTTGCTTGCTGCATTTTTTGAACAGATTCACATATCGATTAGGAGTTAATATTTCTATTATTGCTTCCTAACATCATCTTTAATCATTATTTTATCACTGTAAATTTGAGAAAATATATATATATTTATTAACAGTAGGGACAGTATATATATGTATATATACTTTACTAAACTTTTGGTAACCAGTTTAAATACATTTTTTTTCTTATTTGTTATTTATAATTTCTTTTGTGAAATGCGATTACCTTCTGAATCGAGTTTTCATTTAGTGTTTGTTTTTGTATTTAAGTATAAGAGCTCATTTCTATTAACAATACTAATTGATACATATATTTTTAAAAAATTACCAGTTCCTATTTTTTGCATTAATTTTTGACATTTTTCAGATTCCAGGTGAAGTTTGTAATAGATTCAATTTAAAAATAATCATTACACTTTAAGAAAGTGACATTGGGAGAATCTACATATTTATAATATTAAGCATTTATTTCCAATAACTTGGTGAAATTATTCCTCTATTTAAATTATTTATGTCAAATCCTGAAGATATATTTTCTTGATATAAATCCTACAAATTTATTGAAATTTCACACAATATTTTAAATTGTTGTTGTTACTATTTCTCTTCATTTTATTTTCTGCAGTCACTGCTGTAGTCAAGGAAAACTAGTATCAACTGAGTTACTCTTATAATTTTTTTTCTGTTTTTCAACTTTATATAATTGGAATCATACAAGATGCACATTTATACATTTGACTTTTGTGGTCGATATACTTCAGAACATACAGTTGCTGAATGCATCAGTGTTTTATTTTTTAATTGGTGAGTAGTATTTTGTTACAAGAACATACCCCAATTTGCTGATCAGTTCCCCTGTTGGTTATTGGGCTGTCATAAATAAAACTTAAATGAATATTTTTATACATGTATTTGAAGAGAGCATTGATATTGACATATATGTGCAAATGTCAAAGAATGCACTTACTCTCCTAGGTTAGGTGTATAATTAATTTTATTCAAAATTGCCAAAGAGTTTATTAGAAAAGTAAAATAATTTATACTTCAAATTACAGTATTTTGCACACCCGATTTTTAAAAATTTAATTAACTATAGCTTTTCTATAATATACATAGTATCCTACCCTGAGATTTCCACCTACATTTGACTAAAGCATAATGTGTTGAGCAAGATTTTAAGTTTTTTGAATATACAAGCATCTAATTTAGTAAAATGCCTGCTTTTCTTTTACCTATTTTGTATTGGTTCAATTATTTGTCTTCTGCTCATTGATTTATAATGTATGTGTAAATATATATAATAGATAATGAGTTCTTTTTAAATATATACTCTCTAAATATTTTATTCCAGCCTCTGGCTTTATTTTTTACTTTTTTACATTGATTTTTTTTGTAACTATGTATATTTGTTTGTTTTGAATTAATAGATTTCTTTTTTAGAGAAGTTTTAGGTTTATAGAAAAATTAAGCAGGAAATACAAAGAGTTTCTATATCCTCCCTATACACTTTGCCCCCAGTAGAATTTTTTATATTATAAATATCTTGCATTATCATGGTACATTTTTTACAATGATATATCAATATTACTATGTTATTATTAACTAAAGTCCATAGTTTACATCAGGGTTCATTTTTGTGTGTGTTGTGCAGTTCAGTGGGTTTTCCCAAATGGATAATGTCTTGCATCCACCATTTTGGTATTATACAGACTAATTTCACTGCCTAAAAATTCCCCTGTGACCCATCTATTCCTCTCTCCCTAACTCCTCCTGAGATCCTCGCAATCACTGAACATTGTATTTGCTTCATAGTCTTGCCTTTCCCAGATGTCATATAATTAGAATCCTACGGTATATAGTCTTTTTCAGACTAGCTTCTTTCTCTTAGCAACATGAATTTAATTTCCTTCTAAGTCTTTTTGTAGATTGACAGCTCATTTTTTATTGCTGAATAATATTCCATTATAGGGATGTACCATGATTTGTTTATTACTTCAACAATTGAGGGACATCTTGGTTGATTCCAATTATGAATAAACTTGCTATACACATTCACTCAACAGATTTTTCAACAAGGTAATATAGTTGCTAGATCATATGCTGTGACTGTTTAGCTTTGTGGGAAACTCAAAAACTGTCCACCAAAGTAACTTTAGTATTTTATTAAAGCGTTTTTACCAGTAATGACTGAGTTCCCATTGCTCCAAATCCTTACCAGCATTTAGTGTTGTCCGTAGTTTGGACTTCATGCATTCTGTACAATACATAGGCGTGTAGTGCTGTCTCATTGTTTTAGTTTTCCATTCACTAATAAAATATGATGTTGCACATTTTTCATATGTTTATTTGCCATGTATGTCTTCTTTGGTGAGGTGCCCGTTCAGATTTTTAGCCATTTTCTAATTGGGCTATTTATTTTCTTAAGAGTTCTTTGTGTATTTTGGATACAAGGTTTTGCCACATATATGTTTGGCTAACATTTTATTTTTCAGTATGTGGCTTTTCTTTATATTACCCTACCACTATCTTTCATCGAGTAGATGATTTGAACTTTAATGAAGTTCAATTTATCAATTTTTCTTTCATGGATCATTCTTTCGGTGTTGTATCTAAAAAATATTTCAAACGCGAGTGACATACTCTTATGTTATTGCCTAAAAGTTTATACATTACATTTTACTTTTAGGCCTATGATCTAAAAACACATTTTGAGTGGGGTGTGTGTGTGCGTGTGCGTTTGTGTGTGTGTGTGTGTGAAGACTTTAAGATCTATATTAATTTTTCAATGCAGATGCCCAGTTGTCCAGAATAATTTTTTGAAAAGACTGTCTTTTCTTGTTTGTGAGAGATTAGTTGACTATATTTGTTTGAGTATATTTCTGGGATCTGTATTCTGTTCCATCGATGTATTTGTTTACCTATTCACCAATACTACACTGTCTTCATTACTGTATTTTTATAGTAAGTCTTTACCTCGAGTAATGTCAGTTATACAACTTTCATTTTCTCCATATTATATTGGTTATGCTGAATTTTTTGCCTTTTCATGTAAACATTAGAGGTAGTTACCTTTGCTTTAACTTTGACTGGAATTGCATTGAATCTATAGATCAAGTTGGAAAGACTCTTTAAAATATTGAGTAGTCCTATTCAGCAACATGGAATATTTATTCCGTTTCCATTTATTAAGTTTCTAGATTTCTTTCATCAGGAGTTTTATACTTGTAACATATATTAAGTTTATACATAAATATTTTACTTTTGTGGCATTAATGTAGATAATCTTGTCTTTTTAATTACAATTTCAAGCGGTAATTGCTATAGAAATATACTGAATTTTGTATATTTTTAAATTTTTTATTACAATAACTTGTGAATACAGATGATTTTGGCTACATGCCTAAGTTCTTTAGTGGTGATTTCTGAGATTTTGGTGCACCCATCACTCTAGCAGTGTACACTGTATCCTGTATGTACACTTTATTCCTCTCACTCCCCCACCCTTCCCCACCAAATCCTAAAAGTCCATTATATCATTCTCATGCCTTGGCATCCTTATAGTTTAGCCCCCATTTATGAATAAGAATATATGATATTTGATTTTCCATCCCATTATTTGGCCTTTCCATAATGGTCTCCATTTGTATCCATGTTGCTGTGAAAGACATTATTTCATTCCTTTTCATGACTGAGTAGTATTCCATGGCATATATATGCCACATTTTCTTTATTCACTTGTTGATTGATAGGCACTAAGGTTTATTCCATAGTTTTGCAATTGCAAATGGTACTGCTACAAACATGCATGTGCATGTGTCTATTTCATATAATGACTTTTTTTTCATTGGTTAGATACCCAGTAGTGGGATTGCTGGATCCAATGGTAGTTCTACTTTTAGTTCTTTAAGGGGTCTTCATACTGTTTTCCATAGCAGTTGTACTGGTTTACATTCCCTCCAGCAGTTTAAAAGTATTCCCTTTTCACCACGTCTCCACCAACATCTATTATTTTTTGACTTTTTAGTTGTGGCCATTCTTGCAGAAGTAAAGTAGTATCTCATTGTGGTTTTAATTTACATTTCGCTGATTAGATCCAGAAATTTGTTGTTTTGGATAATTTGAGATTTTGTAAAGGAACAATCATATCATATGCATACAAAGAGAGTTTTATGTCTTCCTTCACAATCTGTGTACTTACTATTTTCCTTTCTGGTGTTATGGCATTAGGTAAGATGTCTAGTAACACGTTGAATAGGAGTGATTAAGAGGGTACATTGTTGCCTTGTTTCTCATATTAGGAGTAAAGCATCTAGATTTTCACCATTAAGTATATTGGCTGAAAAAAAAATTGTACATGTCCTTTGTCATCATTTAGAAAATATTCTCCTTTATTCTTGGCTTGCTCTTACTAGCATTTTATCATGAATATGTTTTAGAAACGGTTACTTTTTCTAAATCTATTTGTGTGATCATACGACTTTTTTTTAGCTTCTTGGTATGACATATTACCTAATTCACTTCTGAGAGTTCAGTTAGTCTTGTATACCTGGAGTAACCTCCACCTGGTCATGTTATAATTATTTGTATACACCATTGGATTATATTTGATAATTTATTTTGAGAATTTTTACATCCATGTTCATGAGAGACACCAATCTGTGTTTTTTTATTCAGTATCTTTGGTTTATTTTTGTATTAGGGTAATTCTGGCCTCTTATAGTTAAAATATGTTCCTCTGCTTCTACTTTCTGAAACAGATTTTAGAGAATGGGTAGCAATTCTTTCTTCAATGTTGGATAGAATTCACCAGTGCAGCCATCTGGGCTGGGTGCTTTCTCTTTTTTAAGGATACTAACTGTTAGTTTATTTTCTCTATAAGCCTATTTAGACTAGTTCTCTCGATGTAAGAGTGGTAGATGATGGCGTTTAATGAATTGGTTCATTTCATCTAAGTTATCAAATTTGTGGGCATAGAATGGCTGGAGATAGTTTGTTTGGCTACACCAAGTCTCATGTTGAAATTTGATCCCCGTATTTGGAGGTGGGGTCCCTTGAATCAAGGGGGCGGGAACTTCACTAATGACTTGGTGCTATTCTCCCAGGAGTGAACGAATTCTTACTCTTTTATTTTATTTATTTATTTATTTGAGACAGATATTTTTCTGTAGCCCAGTCTAGAGTGCAGTGGCTCAATCACAGTTCACTATAGCCTCAATTTCCCAGGCTCAAGCAATCCTCCCACCTCATCCTCCCTAGTATCTGGGACTACAGGCGCACACCACAATGCCTGGTTAATTTTTGTAGTTATTTTAGAGACGGAGTATCATGATTTTGTTCAGGCTGGTCACAAACTCATTGGATCAAGACATCTGCCTGCCTCAGTCTCCTAAAGTGTTGGGATTACTGGTAGCCTTGAGTTCTTACTCTTAGTTCCATCAAGAACTGGTTATTGAAAATAACCTGGCAACTTTCTCCCCTCTCTCTTTCTTTCTTTCTTGTCATACAATGCCTGCTCTCCTTTGTCTTCTGCTGTTAGTGGTAGCTATCCGAGGCCCTCATCCGATGCAAATGCTGGCACCATGCTTCTTATACAAACTGAAGAACTCTGAGCCAAATAAACCACTTTTCTTTATAAATTACTAGGGATCAGGAATTCCTTCATAGCAACACAAATGAATTAAGGCAGAATTGTTTATAATATTTATTTACTATCCTTTGACTGTTCATGGAGTTAGTCATGATATCCAATAGTATCTAATAGTAATAATGTGTGTCTTCTCTCTCTTTTTTATTTATTTATTTTTTTAAGACAGAGTCTTGCTCTGTCGCCAGACTGGAGTTCAGTGGCTTGATCTTGACTCACAGCAACGTCCTCCTCCCAGGTTCAAGCGATTCTCCTGCGTCAGCCTCCAAAGTAGTTGGGACTACAGATGCGCACCCCCACACCCAGCTGATTTTTGTATTTTTAGTAGAGACGGGGTTTCACCACGTTGGCCTGGATGGTCTCCACCTCTTGACCTTGTGATCTGCCCACCTCAGCCTCTCAAAGTGCTGGGATTACAGGCGTGAACCACCACTCCCCAGACTCTTTTCTTTAGTTAGCCTGGCTAGAGTTTTTTCCACTTTATTTGTATTTCCAGCTTTTAGTTTCATTGATTCCTTTATAATCTCCTTTTGTCAATTTCATTGACTACTTTCTCCCTTCCTATTTATTTTTTGGGACTTAAAAAAAATATATATTTTTCATGGTTCTAGAGGGTGGAAGTTTAAGATCAAAGTGTCAGGAATGCTGAATTTACCTCAGGTTTAATTTACTCATCTTTTTTAGTTTTCCAAGGTGAAATTTTACACCATGAATTTTATATTATTTCCTTTTGTAATACATTTATATAGTTATATAAAATCATATTTTTGTTATACATTTATATTTAAGTTATATATTTATTTATATATAATTCTATGTAATGTACATAATATATGATTATATTTATATTTAACTTAAATACAAATAAAACATGTTTATACCATATAATTATAAATAGCATTTCTAAGTTTTTATCTATATAATGATATAGATAATACATAAAATACTCTAAAGCAACTACCAAATATTTTAAGTTATTATGATTAATTTGCTTAGAGTGGAAAGGAAATGGAATCATAGACAAGGCTTAATTATACCTAGACAAGGCAGGAAAAATTGGAAAACTAAAATGAAGACTGAACAAGACAGATAATCAGGGACATTAATAGAAAATACTTACAAATATGAGGGATATGAATCCAATAAGACAATAATTTATTTAAATGTGAGTAGTCTAAATATACAAATGACAGAAATAGAGCGTATTTAAAATTCAAAGCTCAACAATATACTGTCTTCAATAAACACACTTTAAATATAAAGTCAAATATAGATGAAAGAGATAGAGAAAGACATTCCTAATCTAACTCTAATCAAAGAAGGCAGAACAAGGAAAATTATCATAGATAAATTGGAACATCACATAATGATAAGAAGATTGGTTCTTTGGGAAAACATTGCAATTCTTAACATCCCTACACTTATCAGAACACCATCAAAATGGATTTTCTTTTGATATCATCATCTTAATTTTGATGACATTACAAATATTTTTTTTTCTTTTATTGTTAATGCGTACTGGGGCTTGTATGAAAAATATTTGCTGCTTTTCTTATCATTACATTCAGGTCTTTTTTTTTTCAAATTATTCATTTCGTCTATTAAATTTGTAAAAAAATAAATACTTTTGAAATATATTTTTACTGAACAAATCTGCCTTCTAGTGTTTCTGATGTGAAGTCAGGTGTCTCTCTTACTCTGTTTTCTGAGCATATGTTTATTCCTTGGATGTTTTTAAGTTTTTTTGACAACAGAATCAAACTAGAAACCAATAATAAAAATATAATAATATTCAAATATTTGAAAAGTGATAACACTTCTAAATAATTACTGATGTAATCATGAAGAATTTAGGAAACAAATATTCTATCTGAAACTTCAGCTTTCATCAATTTGACTATATTGTGCCTATGTTTACATTTATTTGTAATTGTCTTGGTTGAAATTCACTGAACAAGGATGTAAGGACTGATTTTCTAACTTGAAACAGGTCACCATTATCTCTTTTTAAAAAATTCTTCTGTGTCATACTCTTTTCTTCATTTTCTGATTGCAAATTTTCATATATTATTTGAAGTCTAATTACAGGCATGTCTGTTAATTCCCATGTCTGGGCTGACTGCGCATCTGCTTCCACTGATGTACCACACACACATACAGACACAAACGCACACACACTTCATATACATATATTTCATATCACACATTCTTTTGGTACTTCCTAAGTGTAGTAATTTTTATATTATTATATTCTGGACATTTTAATGATACAATGCCCTTCCAAGTCTTGATTTTAAGCTTTAAGTGGGTCTACTTTAGCTTGAATTTTTTTTCTTATGAGGTACTCCTTACTCACGCATTGCAGGTTTTACTTCTAAGGCATGATTCTTGTCAAATCTTATGTTAGTGTTCTCAATGTTTATTTAAGACTAGACCATTCTGGTGTGTTCAAACTTTCACCTCTTTCTGTATTTTATACACTGTGAAATTATTTGTTAAAATTTCAGGTATACTATTTATGCACACTTTATGATTCCAATACAAATGTTAAGAAAACTCTTACAAAGATGTCTTGATTGGGGTCTTCTCTGTGGCTGTTTTCCCTTTGTACTCTGCCCTGCCAACTAGTTCCACAATAGCAGCCCTGAATTCTGATCTGTTTTCTCCTCGCAGCAGGATTTCCAACCTCTGCACATACTCAACTTCCCTACAGTAAAATTCTTGTCCAGACAGAATGCTAGAGGGAATGTATACCTTGTCATGTTGCTTCTCTTCTGCTGTCCAATTTCTAAAAACAGCGAATTTATGTATTCTGTCCAGGCTTATAGTAGTTTACTATGAGAGCTCAAGTACAAGTAACGCATCTTAGCCTAAACTGAAAATCTTTATAGTAGAAATACATTGCATAGAAGTAGTATAATAATTGGTTTTCTTTCATTTTAAAACTACAAAATTATGAAGCGAATATCTAACATGAGTTGGCTTAAAGATACAAGCAAATTTATCTAAAATAAACAAATAAATACATTTACGGTTGAAGTGAAGCATACTATTCTAAAACATGTCTTGGAAATAAATTTTATCATTATTGTATTATAATGGCTACAATTACTCTATGGTTTTCCTAATTAAAATTGGATAAGAAGTTAGAAAATTTAAGAAAAGTTAAGAATAGCTGATGATAAGAGTTGGGTAGTTTGTCACACATTTGCAATTAATAACAGTTTAAACAAGAAGTAAAATGACTGTTGTATCACTACCACCATGATGTTAGTAAACATATCCATGACAGCTCTATGCACATGTCCAACTGATCAAATTACATTTCCCCCTTGAACAACACGGGTTTCAATTGTTCAGGTCCACTTACATGCAGATTTTTTTCAACCACACATGGATGAAAAATAGAATGTTTGCAGGACGTGAAACCCAAATATATGAAGGGCCAACTTTTCACATATGTGATTTCCACAGGGCCAACTGCGTGACTAGAGTATGCTCAAATTTTGGCATATATAGAGCCCTGGAACCAATCCTCCATCTATAGCAAGTGACAATTTTATATACTTTAAACATGTGCAGTTTTTGTTGGCTGTCAATTTTATCTCCAGAAACTTATAACAAACAAAAAGATAAAACCAACAACCAAAGCAAACTTTACTCCTAATTTTTAAGAAAACTTGATTGGGAAGTAATTTGGCCTAATTTATAAAATATTTTTATATAAGTATTTGAATTTTTTTATATGTCTGTAGGTACATAGCAGGTGTATATATTTGTGGGACACATGAGATATTTTGATACAGGCATACAATGCATAATAATCACAGCAGAGTAAATGGCATGTCCACTACCTCAAGCTTTTATGCTTTATCTGTGTTATAAACAACCCAATTATACTCTTTTAGTTATTTTTAAATGTGCAATAAATTATTTTTGACAATCCTTGTTGTGCTATCAAATACTAGATCTTATTCATTCCTCCTGACTATATTTTTGTGCCCATTAATCACTCCCCTTCCTCCCCATTCACTACTAAACTTGCCAGCCTCTGGTAACCATCAGTCTACTCTTTATCTCCATGAACTCAATGGTTTTAATTTATAGATCCCACAAATAAATGAGAATATGTAAAGTTGGTTTTTCTGTGCCTGGCTCATTCCACTTGACATAATGACCTCCAGTTCCATCTGTGTTTTTGAAATGACAGAATCTCACTGTTTTTTTATGGCTGAGTAGTACTCCATTGTGTACATGTACCTCACTTTCTTTATCCATTTTCCTGTTGACGGACACTAGGTTGCTTCTAAATCTTGGCTATGGTGAATAGTGCCTCAATTAAACATGAGAGTGCAGATGTCTCTTCAACATGCTGTTTTCCTTTATCTTGGCTATGTATGTATCTGTGGGATTGTCAAATCACATGCTAGTTCTATTTCTAGTTTTTTGAAGAACCTCTAAACTGGTTTCCATAGTGTTGGTACTAATTTACATTCCTGCCAACAATATACAAGTCTTGTCTTTTCCTGATGTCCTCACCAGCATCTGTTATTGTTTGTCTTTTGGATAAAAGCCATTTAAACTGGAATTAGATGATATCTCATTGTAGGTTTGATTTACATTTCTCTGATGATCAATGATGTTGAATATATTTTCACATACGTGTTTGCCATTTGCATTTCTTCTTTTGAAAATGTCGATTCCGATCTTTCGTCCATTTGTAAATCTGATACTTAGATTTTCTTTCTCACAGAGTTATTTGAGCTCATTACATATTCTAGTTATTAATCCCTTGTCAGATGAATAGTTTGCATTTTTTTCTCATTCTTTGGGTTATCTCTTTGCTTTGTTGATTTTTTCTTTTGCTGCACAGATGCTTTTAAACTTGATGTAGTCCCATTTGTCCATTTTTGCTTTTGTTGCCTGTGCTTATGGGGTATTGCTTAACTAATTTTTGCCCAAACCAATGTCCTGGAGAGATTGTCAAATGTTTTCTTTTAGTAGTTTATTAACTTGAAATCTTAGATTTAAGTTTTTAGTTCATTTTGATATAATTTTTGTATATGGTGAGAGATAGGAGTCTAGTTTTATTCTTCTTTATATGACTATCCAGTTTTCCTAAAATTATTTATTGAAAAGGCTGTCCTTTCCTCAGTACATATTCTTGGCACCTTTGTTGAAAATGAGTTTGCTGCAGATGTATGGATTTATTTCTGGGTTCTCTATTCTGTTAGATTGGTCTATGTCTGTTTTTACACCAGTACGATGCTTTTCTGGTTACTATAACTCCAGTATCATTTGAATACAGGTAATGTTATACCTATAGTTTGGTTCTTTGTCCTCACGATAGCTTTGGCTACTCTAGGTCTTCTGTGATTTCATAAAAAATTTAAGATTCTTTTTCTTTTCTTAAGAAGAATGTCGTTGGTATTTACACTCGGATTATATTGACTCCGTGTATTTCTTTGAGTAGTGTGGATATTTTAACAATATTGATCCTTCTAAACCCTGAACATAAAATTTTTTCTATTTTATTGCATCCTCTGCAATTTATTGCATTAATGTTTTATAGGTTTTATTGTAGAGATCTCTCACTTCTTTTGTGAAGTAAACTTTTATGTATTTTATTTCATTTGTAGCTATAGAAAATGGGATTAATTTCTTCATTTCTTTTTCAGATTGCTTACTGTTGGAGTATAAAAATGTTACTGATTTTTGTATGTTCATTTTATAACCTACAAGTTTACTGAATTGGTTTTATTAGTTCTAACAGTTTTTCGGTGGGGTCTTTAGGTTTTTCAAAATGTAAGATTTTATTATCTAAAAACATATATAATTTAACTTCTTCATTTCCACATTGGATGCCGTTTATGTCTTTCTCTTGTTTAACTGCTCTAACTGTGACTTACACTGCTATGTCAAATACCAGTGGTGAATTTTGGCATCCTTGTCTTCTTCCAAATCTTAGAGGAAATAATTTCACTTTGTCTCCAGTATACTAGCTGGGGATCAGTCATTTACGGCTTGTGTTTTGTTAATTACATTTTTTTCTATCCCTAGGTTTTTAGGGTTTTTATCATGAAGGGATGTTGAATTATATTAAATGCTTTTTTTCAACATCATTTTGAATAACCACAAGGTTTTTCCTTTATTCTTTTGATATACTATATCACATTGCTTGGGTTGCATGTGTTGAACCATCCTTGCATCCCAGGCATAATTCCCATTTGGACAGGATGAATATTCTTTTTAATGTGTTGTTGAATTCAGTTTGCTAGAATTTATTGAGGATTTTCATACCAATATTTATCAAGGATGTTGGCCTGCAGGTTTTTTTTTTTTTTTTTTTTTTTTTTTCCCCCGGTATTTTTGCCTGACTATGGTATCAGGGTAATACTGGCCTCACATAATGAGTTTAGAAGTATTTCCTTCTTTTTCCGTTTCTTTTTTTTTTTTTTTTTTTTTTTTTGACAAGTTTGTCAATGATCAGATGGTTGTAGATGTGTGGTGTTCTTTTTGAGGCCTCTGTTCGGTTTCATTGGTCTATATGTCTGCTTTGGTACCAGTAACATGCTGTTTTGGTTACTGTAACCTTGTAGTATAGTTTGAAGTCAGGTAGCATGATGCCTCCAGCTTTGTTCTTTTTGCTTAGGATTGTCTTGGCTATGCAGGCTCTTTTTTGGTTCCATATGAACTTTAAAGTAGTTTTTTTCCAATTCTGTGAAGAAAGTCATTGGTAGCTTGATGGGGATGGCATTGAATCTATACAACCTTGGACAGTATGGCCATTTTCAGGATATTAATTCTTCCTATCCATGAGCATGAAATGTTCTTCTATATGTTTGTGTCCTCTTTTATTTCGTTGAGCAGTGATTTGTAGTTTTCCTTGAAGAAGTCCTTCATGTCTCTTGTAAGTTGGATTCCTATGTATTTTATTCTCTTTGTAGCAATTTTGAATGGGAATTCATTCATGATTTGGCTCTGTTTTTCTGTTATTGGTGTATAGGAATGCCTGTGATTTTTGCACATTGATTTTGTATCCTGAGACTTTGCTGAAGTTGCTTTCAGGTTAAGGAGATTTGGGGCTGAGATGATGGGGTTTTCTAACTATACAATCATGTCATCTGCAAACAGGGACAATTTGACTTCCTCTTTTCCTAATTGTATACAGTTTATTTCTTTCTCTTGCCTGATTGCCCTGGCCAGAACTTCCAACACTATGTTGAATAGGAATGGTGAGAGAGGGCATCCCTGCCTTGTGCCAGTTTTAAAAAGGAATGCTTCTAGTTTTTGCCCATTTAGTATGATATCGGCCTGAGTTTGTCATAAATAGCTCTTATTATTTTGAGATACGTTCCATCAATACCTAGTTTACTGAGAATTTTTAGCATGAAGGACTGTTGAGTTTTGTCCAAGGTGTTTGCTGCATCTATTGAGACAATCATGTGGCAAATCTGACAAAAACAAGAAATGGGGAAAGGATTCCCTATTTAATAAATGCTTCTGGGAAAACTGGCTGGCCATATGTAGAAACCTGAAACTGGATCCCTTCCTTACATTTTATACAAAAATTAATTCACGATGGATTAAAGACTTAAATGTTAGACTAAAATCATAAAAACCCTAGAAGAAAACCTAGGCAATATAATTCAGGACATAGGCATGGGCAAGGACTTCATAACTAAAACACCAAAAGCAATGACAACAAAAGCCAAAATAGACAGATGGGATGTAGTTCAACTAAAGAGCTTCTGCACAGCAAAAAAACTACCACGAGAGTGAACACGCAACCTACAGAATGAGAGAAAATGTTTGCAATTTACACATCTGACAAAGGACTAATATCCATAGTCTACAAGAACTTAAACAAATTTACAAGAAAAAAATAAACCACCGCGTCAAAAAGTGGGCAAAGGATATGAACAGACACTTCTTAAAAGAAGACATTCATGCAGCCAACAGACACATGAAAAAATGCTCATCATCACTGGTCATCAGAGAAATGCAAATCAAAACCACAATGATATCCCATCTCACACTAGTTAGAATGGCGATCATCAAAAAGTCAGGACACAACAAATGCTGGAGAGGATGTGGAGAAATAGGAACACTTTTACACTGTTGGTGGGACCGTAAACTAGTTCAACCATTGTGGAAGACAGTATGGCAATTCCTCAAGAATCTAGAACTAGAAATACCATTTGACCTAGCCATCCCAATATTGGGTATATAACCAAAGGATTATAAATCATGCTACTACAAAGACATATGTACACACGATGTTTATTGCGGCACTATTCACAATAGCAAAGACTTGGAACCAACCCAAATGTCCATCAATGATAGACTGGATTAAGAAAATGTGGCACATATACACAATGGAATACTATGCAGCCATAAAAAAGATGAGGTCATGTCCTTTGCAGGGACATGGATGAAGCTGAAAACCATCATTCTCGGCAAACTATCACAAGGACAGAAAACCAAACACTGCATGTTCCCACTTATAGGTGGGAATTGAACAGTGAGAACACTTGGACACAGGGTAGGGAACATCACACACTGCGGACTAACCTGAGGTGGGGGCCTGAGGAAGGAATAGATAGCATTAGGAGAAACACTTAATGTAAATGATGAGTTAATGAGTGCAGTAAAACAGCAAGGCACGTGTATACCTATGTAACAAACCTGCGCTTTGTGCACATGTACCCTAGAACTTAAAGTATAACAAAATATATATGTGTATATGTGTGTGTATATATATACACACATGTATACGTGTGTGTGTATATATATAATATATATTTTATATATATATATATATTTCGTCCTCTATTTTTTGAAATAGTTTGACTATAGTTGGTTTGAATTATTTTTAGATTGGTAAAATTCAGCAGTGAAGTCATTGGTCTTGGGCTTTTCTTTTTTGGAACACCTTTTTATTACAACTGTAGTATTATTCATTATTATTCATCCATTCAGGTTTTAGATTTCTTCATGATCCCATCTTGGTGGGTTGAATGTGTCTGGGAATTTATTCATTTCTTCTAGGTTTTCCAATTTATTGGAATATATTTGCTCTTAGAGCCTGTAGTGATTCTTTGAATTTCTCTGGTCTCAGTTGTAATATGTCATTTATCTTTGATTTTAATTATTTACTTCTCTTCCTTTTTTATTTAGCCTGGATACATGATTGTTGATTTTGTTAATCTTTTCAACAAACCATGTTTCTGTTTCAATGATCTTCTGTATTGTTTTTTCTTATTTCAATTTCATTTATTTCTGTTCTGATCTTTATTATTTTTTTTCTTTTACTAACTTTGGGCTTAGTTTTCTCTTGCTTTTTCAGTGTCTTAAGATGTATTATTAGGTCGCTTCTTTGAAGTGTTTCTACTTTTTTGATGTAAGTGCTTATTGCTACAAGCTTTCCTTTTCCTATTGCTTTTCTGTATTCTGTAGGCTTTAGTAGGTTTCGTTAGTTTCAAGAACTTTTCTATTTTTCTTCTTAATTTATTCATTGACCCACTTATCATTCTGGAGCATATTGATTAATTTTGAAATGTTTGTATAGTTTCTAAAATTCCTCATGTGTTTGCTAGTTTTATTCCATTATGGTCAGAGAACATACTTGATATTATTTCAATTGTTTAGATTTTCAAAACATGTTTTGTGGCCTAACACATGATCTAACCTTGAAAATGAGAAATAAGAATATGTGTTCTGCAGTCATTAGATAAAATCTTCTGTAAATATTGATTGTGTCCATTTGGTTTACAGTACCGATTAAAGTTCCAATGTTTATTTGTTGATTTTTTTCGTCTAGATGATCTTTCCATTGCTGAAAGTGATATGTTGAAGTCTCTAGCTATTATTGTATTAAGAGCTGTTTTCCTCTTTAGCTACAAAGACAAAAAAAAGAAAAAAATACTTCGTATATATAAGTGCTCTATGATTGTATATATAGGTTGCTCAATTTACAAGTGTTCTATCTTCTTGCTGAATTGATCCCTTTATCATAATAAAGAAATAATTTTCTTTGTGTCTTCTTATATTTCTGTCTTGACATCTATTTTGTCTAAATATAGTTACTCTTGCTTTTTTGTTGTTGTTTTCACTAGCATAGAATACGTTTTTCCATGCCTTATTTTCCATCTCTTTATTTTATAGATGTAGTGTTTCCTGTACACAATAGGTTGTTTTATCTTTCTTTTTTTTTATCCATTCAACCAGATTGTTGGGTCTTGTTTTTTTGGTTTTTTTTTTTTTTTTTTTTTTTTTTTTTTTTTTTTTTTTTTTTTTTTAAATTCATGTAACTATACTATGTCTTAGATAGGAAGGTTCAAACCATTTACATCTATTGTTATTATTGAGAAGTAGGGATTTACTCCTCCATTTTTTTTTTCTGGTTGTTTGTCTTCCTTTATTCCTTTCTTTCTTATTTGTTTAACCTCATTATCCACTCAAAACTAATTGCATAAAAATACAAACAAGCAAGCAAAGAGAAAACTAACAAAAACTCTACATTTTAACTTCTTCTGCTTGTTTTTTAACTTTCTGTTTTTCTGTTTATATCTTATTATTCTATGTCTTAAAACATTGTTATAGTTATTTTTAATTTTTTTTTTATCTTTCTAGTCAAGATACGAGTAGTTTATACACAATAATTACAGTGTTATAATATGTTATAATATTCTGTGTCTTTCTGGGTACTTACTATTGCTAGTGTGTTTTGTACCTTCAGATGATTTCTTATTGCTAATTAACATGTTTCCTTTACATTAAGGAACTCCCTTTAGCATTTCTTGTAGGTTAGGTCTGGTGTTGATGAAGTCTTTTGACTTTTGTTTGTCTATGTAAGTCTTTATTTTACCTTCAATTCTGAAGGATATTTCTACTGGATATACTATTTTAGAAGAAAAGTGATTTTTTGTTTGTTTGTTTGTTTAGCACTATAAATATGTCATGCCGCTCTCGTCCTCAGATTTCTTAGATTTCCAGTGAGAAATCTGTTGCCAGGTGCATTTCAGCTCCTTTGTACGTTTTTTGTTTATTTTCTCTTGCCGATTTCAAGATGCTTTCTTTATGTGTCCTTGACCTTTGGAAGTTTGATTAGTAAATGCCTTGTTAGTCTTATTTGGGTTAAATCTGCTTTGTGTTCTATAAACTTTTTGTCCTTGAATATTAATATTTTTCTCTAAGTTTTAGAAGTTCTCTGTTATTATCTCTTTGAATAAACTTTCTACTCTCATATCTCTCTCTCCTCTTTAAGGCCAATAACTCTTAATTTTCCCTTTTGAGGCAGGTTTCTAGATCTTGCAGACATCCTTCATTCATTTTTATTCTCTCTCTTTTTTGAGGGGAGCGGTGGTCTATTCTGTGTTTTCTCAAATAGCCTGTCTTCAGCCTAATTCTTTCTTCTGTTTAATCAATCCTGCTCTTAAGATACTCTAATGCATTCTTCAGTGTGCATTTTTTCAGCTCCAGAATTTCTGCTTGATTCCTTTTAGTTGTTTTAATCTCTTTGTTAAATTTATCTGATAGAATTCTGAATTCCTTCTCTGTGTTTTCTTGAGTTTCCTCAATATATTACCAGGGAGTGTGGAGTCCTCGGTTCTTAGACTTACTTGGGAGAAGGAATTCAGCAAAGAGACCACTTAGGCAAAAAGAGAGAATTTACTGAAGAAAAGTAGAGCGCAGAGAGTTTATTATAGAGACAGTACACTCGAAGATGAAGCCCAGAAGGCTGTTGACAGTGAATGAGCCAGCAGCAGCCCTGAGGGTTCTGCATTGGGTTTCATTGATGCCAGAGATTTTCTTGAAGTCTCTGCCTCTGTCTTAAGTCTCCATGTTTTTATTTGTCTACTTTTCCCACTTCTGCATTAGTCCCTAACTAGTTCCCATCCCTGGGTGGTGGGATTCTCAGTGACTATTACTTGGTGTGCATGTGTGGGCCCGGTGTCGGACACCAATTCTACCCAATGGCTGCATTGCTCATTCCTGTCAACCCGGGAAGGTTGAATAGTGGTCAAATCTATACGTATTGTGCCTTTGTGTCTCTTAAGAATTTATCCTTTGCCCTCTTCTCTTCCTTATATTCTGACAGGTTAACTACAGAATAATTACTGGGCATCTTAACGGTGTTCTTTTCAGCATAGGTACTTCCCATCCTCTCTTACATCCGGCATGCATGTTTTAGGTGGTCTCTGGGATGTGAGATTTTCCAGACCTCCTTTTTCTCAGGGGCTCTCTCTCATGCTCATGTATAGCTATCTGCCTACTCTAACAAAAACAGCTATTATGAATCCTCTGTTTGAAGGGTCACATAGCGCTGTCTTTCCAGAATTAGTACCTGGTGCCCTGTTTAGTTCATTTGATGAAGTCATGTTTTCCTGATTAGTCTTAATACTTGAAGATGTTCATCAGTGTCTGGGCATTAAAGAGTTTAGTATTTATTGTAGTCTTTTCAGTCTGTGCTTGTTTGACTCATCCTTCTTGGGAAGGCTTCGTAAGTATTTGAAGGAACATGGGTGTTGTAATCGTTGGTGTCTTTGGTCACTGAAATCATATCTGCATAAGAGAATCCCAGGCTCAGTAATTAATGCTGTGGCTCTTGCAGACTCATAGAGGTACTGCTTTGGTGGTCTTGAGTGAGATCTGGGAGAATTATCTGCATTACCAGGCAAAGGCTCTTGCTTTCTTTCTTTTCTCACTTTTCTTCAAGCAAACGGAGTCTGTCTCTCTGTTCTGAGCTGCCTGCAGTTGAAGTAGGGGTGACACAAGCACCCCTGTGGCTCCCACCACAGGGACTGCACTGGTTGTCTCCCAAGGCCCACAATAACCACTGCTTGGCTATCATCTATGTTCACTCAAGTTTGGAGGGCTCTAAAATCAACATGTGGTGAATCTAGCCAGGCTTATATTCTTCTTTTCAGGGCAGTGAGTTTCCCCTGGTCCTGGGTGGGCCCAGAGATGTCACCCAGGATTCAAGACCTGAAGTCAGGAACCTTAGAAATCTATGTGGGTTCTCTACTATACTGAAGCTAAGCTGTCATCCAAACCACATGAAAAAAATCCCTCATTCTCTCCTCCCACTTTCCTCAAGCAGAGGAATCTTTCCCTGTAGTCATACCACTTCAGGTCCATGACAAGTACTGCCTAGCTACCGCCAATGTTCACTCAAGGTCCAAGGGCTCTTTTGTCAGCTGCCAGGCCTGGGTCTCTCCCTTCAGGGAAATGGGCTTCCCTCTGCTCCCAGACAGGTTCAGAAATGCTGTTCAAGAGCCAAGGCCCATAATTGGTATCCCAGGATTACTTTTGGTGCTCTACCGCACTGTGGTCAATCTGGTCCACCAGCTGCAAGATAAAGTCCCTCTGCTTTCTTCAAGCAGGATTCTCTCCCCGTGACCACCACAGCTGGGAATGTGCTTGGTCACACCTGAAGGCAGTATAGTTCTGAGTCTTATCCAAGGCCCACAGCAAGTACTGCTTGCCTACCACTGCTGATAATTCAGGGTCCAGGGGCTCCTTTAGTCAGCAGGTGATGAGTTCTGCTGGAATTGGATTCTTCCCTTAAGGATAGTGGGTTCCCTTCTGGCCCAGGGTGTGTCTGGAAATGTCATGCAGTAGCTAGGGCCTGAAATTGGGGGCCTCAGGTCTTTGCCTTATCCTACCGTGGCTGAGCTGGAATCCAAGTTGCAAGACAAAATCCTCTTTAACCTCCCATCTCCTATTTTCAAGCAGAGGAAAGGGTCTCTCTCAGAGGTGCTGGTTGTGCTGTTGGTGGTTTGGAGAGAGGTGGCAGAAGTACACATTTGGCTACCCCAGTTGGTGTCTCTCTAGGTCACACCCCCCCACCCCCAAGTCCACTCTGAGTCCAGCAAAGCACCAGGACTTGTCCAAGAATTACAGTTCTTGTGGCCTACACTGGCTTGCAAGTTTATTTTAGACCCCAGAACACTATAGCCCATGGTGGCAGGACTTGTTGGCATTTGACTTCTGACCACTGGGATGGGCAATTCCCCTCTGGCCAGGGTTAGTCTAAATGCTTTCTCCATGGGTGCCAGCTGAGTTCTATCCCATGTTGTTTTCCACTGTGACAGGGCAGCATTGAGTTCCAATGCAAAGTTTCATAATCTCTACATTCACCTTCTCCAACACATAGATTCTCTCTTCTCACCATGTGGTTCCTGCAAGAGGATGAGAGAAGAGTGGTCCAGTCAATTCAAGACTGCCCTTTCTACGCTTTTCAGTGCCCCTTTTATTAATATGATGGTAAAATCAAGTACTGTGGTCACTCACCTGATTTTTCATTCTTATGAAGATGCTTTTATTGTGGGTAGTTATTCAATCTGATGTTCCTGTGGGAGGAATGATCACTGTAGGCTTGTACTTGGACACCTTACTCCAACTCCCCTGCCACAAATCAAATTTTTTAAAATGTTAAACTCAGATATTTTATTAGCCTGGATTCTCCAGAGACACATAAAACATATGTAATTTTATTAAAAGGAATTGGTTATCAAGGTTATGGAGGCCAGAAAGTTCCAACAGCTGCAGTTGGCAAGCTGAAGGTACAGGAGAAATATGGTATAGTTTCAGTGTGAGTCCAAAATACTGAAATGCTAGAGAGTATGTCGTATTGAGTTCCAGATTGAGTCTGAGTCCAAAGGCAGGAGAGGATTGATACATTGGCTTGCAGATAGGCAAAGAGAGTAAATTCTCTCTTACTCAGCTTTTTATTTTGTACTCAGGACTTTAAGGGATTGTTTAAAGACTAGTCACCCATACTGAGGTGTGCAATCTACTTTACTAAGTCTATCCATTCAAATTTTTCTTTCTTCTATTCCTCACAGACCCATCCAGAATAATGTTTAACCAGATATCTGGACACTCTATGGCCCTATCTGGACACACAAAGTTAACTATCACAAATATACCACTTGTCAACTTGGTATGCATATGCATCTTCTTCAACCATACATAGTCCCCCCACAAAAAAAAAAAAAAATAAAAGAAGGAAGGAAGGAAGAAAGGAAGGAAGGAAGGAAGGAAGGAAAGAAGGAAGGAAGGACAGCAAGAAGGTCATAAATCCACCTAATATGACATAACTATTTTGCATAAAACCAAAAACACACTGACCCCTTTCCGAGAAGAGAAGGTAAAGACCTTGAGTAATGCATACTTTCTTCCTTGGTATCTCATAGGTTGCATGCTATAATGATAAATTAATAATGAAATATTTTAAGGTAAAGTTAATATGTCTTATGTTACATGATAAGGGGATAAGAGAATGAAAAGAACAAAGATTTGAAATATACACACATATTCATGACAAAATAAGGAGGAAATATTCATCACAATTATGTCTTTATTTTTCTAACTGGTGATATGGTTATAGTTGGTACTTTTTACATGATCCATTTTATATTTTGTTTACATTCAGCAAACACCTCAGCAGGACATAATTTTTCATCTGGTGGAGTTACTGAACCCTTCATTCCTGAAGGATTTGTATCATTAGTAGTCCTGAAGGGATTGGGTTGTTGTAATTTTCATTGACTTTAAATACAGAGTATGGGAACACTAAGATATGATCTGAAGGAACCCCTGTATGCCAGACACACTCTTCCTTATCTCCATTGTGGATTAGCTGCTGCATTTCCCCTCAGTCATCAAGTTTAATCTCTGCAGCCAGCACAGTAACTCTCTTCTTTCCCTGTTGACTTAGATGCATGAGGAGCCCGAAGTGTCTAGGCAGCATTATTTACTTCCAGTTCAAAAAAATTGTTGATGTATCTTTCAGTATCAGCTTTCCTATCTTTGGAGGTAAGACCTCTAACCTGGCAGAGCACAAGAATGTGCAAAGAGTAAGCAAAATTTTCTAGTGGGTCATTACAGATAATAACACACGATGTCACTCTTATTTCTAGGTCTTGATTCCTAAACCTGTGAATCCCAGCTACAGGAAAAACAGCACCATATATTAGGCATTAATTCAAAGCATATACAACCTTCTAGGGAACCTTGGCCCAACTCCGCAAGGTATTGCCAACCAGTTGGCAAAGAAACTAAATTTTAATAGGCCTTTCCATCATTCTATTAAATCGGCTGCCACAGAGTGATGAAGATCATGGTGGGGTCAGAAACTCCATGAGCATGGGCCTATTTATGCTTTTTTTTTTTTTTTTTCTGTGAAATGAGCTCCTTTGTCAGAAGCAACGCCATTTGGAATATCAGGAAGCATTCTGCAAGCGCAAGTATGGTAGTTTTGGCAGAGGTATTGCCTGCAGGGAAGGCAAATCTATATCCAGTGTAAATGCCTATTTAGTATTTACTAAGGACAAAACATTATCTCTTCCAAAATGGAAGTCAACCAATGTAATTATCCTGCCCTGATGTAGCTGACTGATCATTTGGGGGATGGTGTCATATTGAAGGCTCAGTTTCGGTTTCTATGGCTGAGAGCTTCAGCATTCAGCAGTGGCTGTAGTGAGATTGGCTTTGGTGAATGGAAGTTCATATTCCTAATCCCAAGCATAACTTCCATCCCAGCCATCATAGCCACTTTATTCATAAGCTCACCAGCTGATGACAGAAGTGACTGGGCAAAGAGGCTGGCTGGTATTCATAGAACAGGCTATCCTGTCCACTTCATTATTAAACTGCTGGTATGTTGAGGTTATCACTTGGTGAAAATGAGCACGGGTGTTCACATTTTTGCCCATTCAGATTGATCTGTCCACATACCACTTCCCCAAATTTCCTCATCACCAATTTTTCAACCATGCTCTTCCCAAGGTCCTAGTCATAGAACCATACCATTAGTCACAGCCTGTGAATTGGTACACAATTGCACAGGTGGCCATTACTCCTTCCAAGCAAAGTGAAAAACCAGGAGCATTGCTCAAATTCTGCCACTAGCAAGGTTTCCCTTCATCATTTCTATTCACAAATGTTATAGAAAGGGGCTATATGCTATGGCTGTCCACATTCAGTTGGTACCTGCATATTTTGCAGCACCATCTGCAAAACAGGCCTGAACCTTCTTTTATTTAGTAAAACTGATCACAGGGAATTATCTATGAGGCCACAGAGGAAGTCTGAGAGAGAGAAGTCTGAGAGAGAAGGAGTGGGGACAGTGGAAATTTGTGCTACTTCTTCACGTAACTTATTTGTGCCTTCAAGGCCTACTGAGGCCATGTCACCTATATACAACATCCATTTGATGATGGAACTCTGTAGTGCATGTCCAACTTTATGACTTGGTAAGTCAGGTAATAGTACACTCACTCAGATCACATGGTAAATTGGTAGACAATAGTTAAATGTTCAGAGTTTATGGCTCAGTAGCAGACCAAGACTGCCTCTCAAAGAGAACGCAGTTACCTGCTGACAATAGCACGTTTTTGTTTTTTTTTTGTTTTTTCCCAGAACTCTATCTATGAGAGGGTCCTATCTTCAAAGGATTGGATGAGACACACACATATTGAGAAGGTCAATCTGTTGTATTTAGACTACTGATTCAAATACTAATTTCATCCAAAAACATCCTCACAAATACACCCAGAATATTGTTTAACTGAATATCTCTGCATCTCATGGCCCAATCAAGCTGACACATAAAATTAACCATCACAGATTTATTTAAATTTTTTAGTTTGTCCTGTATGTACATGTTTAATTTCTCAAATTTCTAAAAACAAACAAAAAAATCCTGCATTAAGGCAAAACTAAAATAATACTGTTGAAAAATAATAGCATGTTTAAAAAGTAATGTAATTGGGCTTCTAATACATAACATTCTCTACTTATCCACCTTTTTCATCTTTTACTATTTGTTTCCTTTCATCAAATTATGTATTTTTTTTCTATCCTCTTAAAACAAGATGACTGGTAATGCAAAGATAAAGGTACAAAAATATTAATTATAAATGGTTTGAAAAAGGCATTTCAAAAAGATAGTCGTTAACAGTATCGTTAACACATAGAGATTTATAAGATGTAACTCATGTTAAAAAGGCAAGTTTTATTTATGATCTGACTTTCCTAATTGTATTTATGTGAAAAGTTAGTGTTAAAAAAGAGGAAGTATTTCTGGTTTTCAAGAAATATATGTTGAATGATTTAATAGAAGAATATCAGTCTTTCCCTTATGTATTTTACAGCTTAGTGGGCATGGTAAACAATTACATCAAATGTGATGAGTATCATGATAGGGAATGAAATATGTTATCTAAGTCAAGAGCAGGTTCATCCATCCTAATCTAGTGAGTCAGGAAAGGCCTCCCTAAGGAGGAAATTGAAAATGAGATATGGCAAACATTTAGTTAGAGGAAAACACAAAAAGAAGGGAAAGGTGTAAAAAGGTGAGGGAAACAGATGCAAACATCAGGCTTGAAAGCTAGGACAGGCCTTCTGAGACATAAAGACAAAACAAAACAATTGCTATGTATTAAGTGTATGGCAAGAGGGAAAAGAGGCAGAGATGCCTCTGGGATTCAGGGCCAGATTATCCAGGATGTATAAATAAGGTCATAGATTCAAGGAATTACAATAACAATAAAAGTAAAGATTTAAAAAAATTTTACTTTTTTAATAAAAGAGATTTAAAAACAAGCAAGCCACATGGCCAATATAACACTGAAATACGCATGACGCTAACCCTGGTTTTTATGACTTCAGCTTTATAGTTCGTAAATGCTGTGACTTGAAGATTTTTAACCTAGATTCTGATATGACTACATTTGTGATGTGGAAAAATCACCCCTTTGGTATGAAAAATTGCTTGGAGTAGAGCAAGAGTGGAGGCAGCATGATTAGAAGATTGCTCTGGTGGTCCGGAGACGATAAGATGAAGGAAAAGATATGATGTAGCCATAGAGATGAACACAGATGTCTTGAGAAGATATTTCAGAGATGGGAAGGCTACATGTGATAATTATTTTGGTGCTGAGCTTGCAAAGGAGGTGTAAAACATGAAACATCTCTAATTTTGGCTATGTTTAAAAAACTGAATTTAAAGAGTCAAATAATTCAAAGATAAAATGGAGTGCTCAAGAAATAGGTGAGGGCAGGATGTAAATGGGAATTGTAAAGTATATGATGTAAGTCAACACAGCAGGGATAAGCTAGTTAAAACTCCAGTTTAAAATTTACTCTCTTGGTAATTTTGATTATACAGTTTATTATCATTTATTATAATCACCATGCAGGGCAAAAGACCACTGAAGCTTATTACCCCTGAATAAATACAATTTTGCATTCTTTGATCAATATCTCCCACCTCCATCCACATCCTTGTAAACGTTCTTACCATAAAAACCAAAAGATAAGTATGTGAGGTGACGGATTTGTTAATTAGTTTGATTTAATTTATAACATAAGCATATATCAAAATATTATAATATACCCATGATTTTATGATATAAACAATGACTATTTTCAATTAATGTTTAAAAATTTATAATTTCAGAATCGTGTTAGGATTGTAAAATCTTTAAGGTTGTTTTACAATTCATAATTTCTAGGAGTACATGGTCTGTTTTAAATATTCAATCATCAGTCTACTACATTAAGACATTATTTTTACAGATGGGCATTTATCAATGAAAAGAACACTATTTATGAAAAAAATTCTATTTTTTCCTAATACATAGTACATATGGCCAGAGGACAAGCCGTGAGTTTTATATTACTTGAAATTTAAAAGGTACAAAAAATATAACATTTCCTAAACATGAGAACATGGTGGTTGAAAATTTATTCTCCCAGAGTCACACAGAAAATAAGTAATTACAAATCTCTTTCTCTCTCTGATTAGTCTCTCTGAATACAGAGTCTGTGCTTCTACAGTGTTATACGGTAGTTCCCCCTTAATCATGGTTTCACTTTCTGAGATTTCGATTACCTGCAGTAAATAACAACAAGCTATTTTGAGAGAGAAAGATAGACCATTCACATAACTTTTGTTACAGTATATGGTTATAATTGTTCCATTTTATCATTAGTTATTGTTCATCTCTTATTGTGCCTAACTTATTAAATTTTACCATAGGAAGGTACATACAGGAAAAAATATAATATATACAGGGTTCAGTAGTATCCACAGTTTCAGGGATCCACTTACAAAGATACTCTGTACTCAAGGGGAATAAAATCAGTTAAAACTTAAGGTAGCTATTCTAAACTTGCCATTAAAATAATTTCAGAGATTTCTCATATCATATCTTAGAACTTAGTCATTTTAAATGTAATCAACATTAATTAATATTTTACACTCAAGAGGTAGGTTAATGGATTTTTTTAATGCACTAAAGTTTTAAATCTTGGTAACATTTTATTCATAAATATCTTTGTTTTAACAGATACATATTAATTTTCACATTATTTGAAATCTAGTCCCTTATGATGTCTAAATATGACTGTTAAAAATTTTGAGTATAATAAGAACTGAAATATATAACTCCCTCTCCCTCCTACAGTGAAAGTCAAGGTAACCATTAAGATAATCATTGCAGAGCTGTTATATGGACACAAATTGATAGTGCCAAAATTATGTTTTATGTAATGATAATGCATATATTTACAGAACTCTTCTTTTCTACCTCTCTAAAGCTTCACACTGACCAAGATAAAGGAGATGGAAATTTAAAGTACATACTAACAGGAGATGGGGCTGGCAGTCTATTTGTTATAGATGAAAATACAGGAGACATTCATGCTGCAAAGAAACTAGACAGAGAAGAAAAATCTCTGTACATTCTTCGTGCCAAGGCTATAGACAGAAAAACTGGGCGGCAGGTGGAACCGGAATCAGAATTTATCATTAAAATTCATGATATCAATGACAATGAGCCAAAATTTACAAAAGACTTATACACTGCCAGTGTTCCTGAAATGTCTGGAGTCGGTAGGTATACTCTAATCCACGTAAACTACTTTTTATTTGTTTGTTTGCTCAGGTAATCATTAATGACATGTGGTTATGATATGTGGCCTCTTTCAAAATAAGAGTTATAACTGGAAACTACTATTTAGCTTAAACTAACTCTTCTATTTTTATTTCTGTATATCTTAATTCTGCTATGTTGTAATTCATATAAAATATTATTATCGATAGCAGTTAATTCATTTTATTTCAATCAATACCCTCAACTCTACTCAATTGGCATTCAAATGGCAGTCAAGTGGAATGTATATCTATCAAAAATCAAAAGAATACTTGTATCAGTAGTTTTGGACAATTTTGCTTGCATTATTTGAATAACAATTAATGCTCGCAATTGGCATATTTCTGTTGAAATGTTTTCTCATTTGATCTTTAAAGCCAATTTATGTGGTAGGCATGAGAACTAGAACTTTAAATCCCTATTCTGTTAATTAGAAATTCAAGATTCAGAAAGATTAAGCAACTGAATTAAGATCAAATAACTTGGCGGCATCATGACAAGATTACAAGTCTTTTTACGTTATTTTTGTGCACATTCCACTGCTGAACATTGGCTTATGCAAACTGAAAATAATAGTTTCACTTCTTAAGGCTGCCCACCATTTTAGATGCCACTTGTGCGAAGTTTTATCTGTGTATGACTACATTTAACTCTTAATATAAAAGGTTTAGATTTGTTAGTGAGACAATGAGAACTGATTCACATCATAAAAATATTTCTAAAATAACTGATACAAACTTAATTTGTAAGATCTGCAACCAATTTCCCAAATTTGATGCAATTTAATTGAACACTATTTCAAAACCAGTTTTCAGTGTATGATTTTGACATTCTTTTAACTAATATATGTTTCAGTCTAAAATAATTTATATACAAGGAAAAACAAACTTACTCACTTTTACTGAATGTTTAATACAAAATGTTAACTATGTCATTTAGCAGGAAGAACCAAGAGTTTTTTAAAAACTTATTTATTCTCACCTCCAATGAAATCTCATCTAACAAGGAAAAAACAGTTAAATAGAACTGAAATAGCCCTTTCAGGTATTCACTCTAATAAAACAAAAGAATTTATCAAATTAGACAAGAGTCCTGTGAAATCATAAAGCTCTAATACAAAACATGAGTGGATATGTTTCTTGTTATATTTTTCAGGACCTTAGTTGCATGGGAAGTACTAGATTGGTTTGTATAGGACAACCAGTGGGTTAATTTAGACACATATCATGCTTTTTGTTTTGTTTTGTTTTGTTTTTTAATGGATTTATATGTGAGATTAAGGTGCACGTAAAATTATACTCATCAACTTCCTATTTATTATTATTTTAAAGTATTTCTGTTTTTTAGTATCTTTTGAAAAATATTATTGTTTCTCTTGTGTACATATCATTTTACCAGATATGTTGAAACTTTACAATACAAAAGTTTCACTTGTCCTTCCTCAGAAAGATTTCACATACTTAGAAAAGTAAAAGGTATAATAAAGATAATGGAAATATTTGAATATGAGAAACTTTAAGAATAATTGTTTTAAATGTGAATACTCAAAATATTTCAAAGAAATACCCCATTTTTGTGGGAAAAAAGCAAATATTTCCCTATCAGAGACTATTGATATTTAATCTCCCATAACCTGTATTTTCTCCTACATTATTTTCTGATACTTAATGAACTATTATATTTTACTCTGTGTATTGCTGTTTGTCACCTGTGTACATAATTCAAATGTATTTTGTCTCGTTTGAAATAGTAATACATCTAGGTTCTATTAATATTTGTTGAGTAACAATATCAGAACTGAAATAAACACACACACACACACATATATATACACACACATACATATATGTATTTTTTTAAATCCTTCACTGGTTCCATCACTAATAATAAAATATACAATATATAAGTTTATGCATGAAAGATGCTTTGTAGTTTATATTGTACAAAATCTCTTTCTGTAAGACAATCTATATTTCATTTACGTAAGCTTTAAAGTGTAAGCAGTACAACTTCGGATTAATGTAGGTTGCAAATACAAGGATTTGAGCCATTGTCAGTTGCATTCGCTACATGGCTAGAATTCCCACGAAATGAGACAAATAATATAGTAGCAGGCAGATGTATGGCTAAGGCTGCAGCTTTTGGAACTAAAAAATAAAGATTTAAGAATACAGATAAATTTTAATCTTATTTGTAGAGGACAATTGTTATTCTTCATTACTAATACTAACATTATATTACTTGCTTCCACTTTGGTTCACCTATAACTTTGTATGTACTTCCATTACTTAAATATAAATGTATAATATATTATATATAATATGCATTTGCAGAAAATACTAGACTTGGTTTAATTGCCTATTTTAATAAATAAATAAACATGAGCCCAAAATAATTAAACTGACTTGGTCAACTTACTACTAGCCTAATTTTAAAAAGAAAAAGAAAAGTTAATAGATGCAGAGTGTATTAGTCCATTTTCATGCTGCTGATAAAGTCATATCCGAGACTGGGAAGAAAAAGAGATTTAATGGAATTACAGTTCCACATGGCTGGGGAGGCCTCACAATTGTGGCAGAAGGCAAGGAGGAGCAAATTATGTCTTACATGGACAGCAGCAGGCAAAGAAAGAGAGCTTGTGCGTGGAAACTCCTGTTTTTAAAACCATCAGATGTCTTGAGACTCATTCACTATCCAGAGAAAGATGCAGAAAAGACCCGCCCCCATAATTCAGTCTCCTCCAATCGGGTTCCTCCCATGACACATGGGAATTGTGGGAGTTACAATTCAAGATGATATTTGGGTGAGAACATAGTCAAACCGTATCACAGAGATAGCTGGACAATTTTAATGCCTTACTATTTTTCTCTGTTAAATAGTGATGTTTATTATTCAAAATCTAGTCTGGAAATCTTTTAATTTATTACATTGTGAGTAACTCCTCTAAATTAGTATCTTTGTTATTTATTACTTTAAATCAAATGCCCTTCTCATTCAAATTAAATCTAAATAAGAATATAAGGGGATAAACCCCTTGCATTTTAATACATACATATCTATATATAACTGTATATATATATATATAAAACTATATATAACCACATATATCACTATATATAACCATATAAATATGTCTAAATAAAAAGTAGATGTATTTTACCTCCTAAACTTGTGTTGATCTTTTATTGTAACTCTCCTATCTTATTTAAAGGAGAATAAAAGACTAATTATAATTATTACGGGTGTGATTTCTTTTACTGCTATGTATCCAAATAAACCAATTTACATAGGAAAGCTAACAAGTATATTTAGGAACTCTGCCATGCCTTGTGTATCCCATATATTAACAGTTAAATCTGATGCATAATCAAAGAATTAAGAATACATCTATAAATAAAATAATACACAATGATTTAATTCTCAAATTATTTTCAGATAGTACAAGATATTTTCATTTAAATCAAAGAGTTAAAGACTACAAGTATTAGCTTTGTTAAGAAATAGAGTCTTATGGAATAAAATAAGTTTTATTTATTATTGACCTACCCTTCTTTACAATGCTATTTTCTGGCCGGGCGCGGTGGCTCAAGCCTGTAATTCCAGCACTTTGGGAGGCCGAGACGGGCGGATCACGAGGTCAGGAGATCGAGACCATCCTGGCTAACACGGTGAAACCCCGTCTCTACTAAAAATACAAAAAAAAAAAAAAAAAAAAAAAATAGCCCGGCGACGTGGCGGGCGCCTATAGTCCCAGCTACTTGGGAGGCTGAGGCAGGAGAATGGCGTAAACCCAGGAGGCAGAGCTTGCAGTGAGCTGAGATCCGGCCACTGCACTCCAGCCTGGGTGGCAGAGCGAGACTCCGTCTCAAAAAAAAAAAAAAAAAAAAAAAAAATACGATGCTATTTTCTGGTGATCTCCATTTATCTGTCGCTTATTTTCATTCATTTTTATTTCTTAAATTATTTGTTTCTTCCTCTTCTCTCTCAACAACTATTTCCCTTGTTGTTTCCTTCTGCTTCAATTTCTGTCACAATCATATGCCATATTTCACATTGGATTTTTAGTGCCAAATGCTCAACCCATTTTCAGTTAAATTAAAATGACTCCAATAAACTCATGAAATCTGAAATACATTAGCATTTTCTAATCAGAACACATAATTTGGAAGATATATAAAGATATATATTTAAAGATAATGGGATACATTTCGATTACAACGGTTTGTATTTTCCTTTTCTATTTCTACTTTCTGTATTTTTTTATTTCTTGTGATCATTATACTATTGATTAAATATTTTCTATCAACTTGCTTCATGTGCATGCTTTCGTCTTCACCTAGGCAAATTCTTGTTGTGTAAATTTGGTGATTTGGGATGCATCCTTTCTCAATGACTGGAAATTTCCCTTACTTTCACTCTCAAAAACCTATCTAGTCCTTCTCCTAACACCTTGACCCCCAACCAGGAATCGTTTTGTAATTTTTTTACAGACAACAAAAATAACTCAGGCAATGAATTCTTCATGTCCCAGAGGTTCACTGCGTGTGGATTCAATAATGTATCCAATTATATTTGTAACACCAGAGAGAGGCCATTTGGTAAAGCATTTATAAGGAAATTTCTTGACCAAATATATCTAGAACGGACTTAGACCTAGTCCAACACTATCACACACTGGGTTTGTGGTCTTTAGCAACTTCTATGTGCCCAAGGCCCACATCCCAAATGTATCATGAAGATAAAGTAATAAAAATCAATCAGGTGCTGAGAACTATGCCTAGTCTACATTAAGCATTCTGTGAAAGTTAGTTCTTATGATTTTGCACTAGATTCTCTGCTGGGTTTTAAATATAAAACGTTGAACAAATTAGATACGGACTCTGCCCTTAAAGAGTTTGCATTTCACAGGAAAATAAACTTGTATGTAACAAAGCATGATTTGAATTCATGGACATCTAATTAATGGACCCCTTATAATTCCACGACACTGTCTGAAAACATCACCCCCACTTCTCTTATTAGTGGCCCCCACAGCACAAACATTTATGTCAGGGGCACTGTTTACCTCTGGTCCTCAAGTTAATGGCTGTCATTGCCCTATGGCAGAAGCAAACAGTTGACTCTATCCAAACCGGATTCATAGAGAGGTGTGAAGAATAAACTCCTTTTTCACTTTCTGTAACTTTCATTACCTTATTCTCACATTGAGCCAAGTCAAAATATTCCAGTCTGTTTTCTACAGTGCTCAAAAGGTAGGCCTTAGGCTACCTATGTTTTGGGGTCACGGGGTCAATTACATTTGCGATTTCAAATATTTCAAACACTAGATTCAAAACATTTTCATATTTGCATATAAGGCACAAATATATAGAGGGATTTTTTCTTTTGTATATGAAGTTTATTTTGTATAGTGTAATAAACTGAATTGATTTAACTTCCTCTAATACGTATAAATATATACGTAAGACCAACTGGCATAGCTTGGTCACATTGTGTAATCTAAACTTGTCTTATCTTTAAATAATAATAATACTAATATTGATGAATTTTTCTTCCATATCCAGAGGAATGCTTTTGGTTCCCCAAAATCTTTAGCCACCAAGTTATTTATTTATCGGCTTTTAACATTTCTTCACGATTTACAAAATGTCTTTGGAATTTTTCCTAAAGATTATTAATTATATAGTTAAGTAAATAATGAATTAAGAATTACAGTAAACTTCTTTGATTCCTTAAGATAGTTTCTATTTAAGATATATGCAAAACTCTTATAAAAATGTGAATTGCAAAAATAATGATCTCAAAATCATGTTCATCTCTTTTATATGAGATGCAATATATAAATTTGTCATTCAAATTTCACTATATTTTACTTAGTATATTTTTATCTTTAATATGAAAATAAAATATTTATTTTAAATAACTAAAGAACAAATAAAATTTATACATATTTTGGAAAATTTAGAGGGATGTAAATTTCCATGTGTATTCTCTTTTATTTTTTCTTTATAAACAAACATTTATAAAATTAACATAAAACATATAAACCATTTTCTATTTAATTTTATTACTAAATACTTTTAACTGTGTAAAGAGTCATTACACTTCTGAAAAAACTATAACTGTGTATTCCCTATAATCCAACACATTGTCTCTCAGTTTGCTAAAAAACAACATATCAATGATATTTTATCAGTGACTACCAGTGTTTAAAAGCATTCTTAAGTATTACCAGAGCTCTGACAGGTGGAACAAGTATTTTACATGTGTGCTTTCAGCTTTTTGGCCACATCATAGAATTTATTTCTGTTGTTTATATTAACTTATTTATCTTTGTCATGCATCTTGGCGTAACTTCAAAGATCATCTATCCATTAACAGAGCTAATAATCAAAACTAAAATTCCACAAAAATATTATTTGAAAGAGTCAAATAAATATAGAAGATTGTTTTTACCTGTACCCATTAAGAAAGCTTACAGTAATGCTCACGTTAAAAGAAAAATAAAAGGGGTAATTCAAGAAACGTCCTAAAATTGATGAACGAACTACTTGTACTTTCAGCATATTGGTAATGCTTAATAATTCATATTTCAATAACCTCCAATTGTGAAAACCACATTTATTCTAATATATATCATATAGGGTTATATAAAAAGGACATTACATGCAAATTTTTAAAAAAAAACACTGTTGAATTTCTGCACATCATAAAGTGATTTGTGTGGGGGGAATAAAATCACTTTATCATTTTTGCTTTCATCTAGTAAACACATGGGTGGATAATTTTTTAATGATAAAAGCTTACAACTGGGATGGATTAAGTAAATATGTAATGTTTCCATTCACTCACAGGACACATCAATTCCATTACAGTTGAGAAAACAGGGGCCTCAAGAGAATGAGCTCAAGTTGTCATCGTTATGCTAATTAATTCTGATAAAACATTAAAAAGTCTTGCTCAATTCATGTGTTAACATTCAAATATATTGACAGGAAATGAGCTGTCAATATTGATCTTAATTACTATATATTAATTTTTGGAATCGGCATACACATATACACACAACATTTGAGAAACATCCACCGTAATTCAATTAGACAAGTTACTGAGTGTGTAATGTATGTGGGCTATTAAATTAGGTGGTAGAGCCAATATGGAACCTTCCTGTTTTCAAAAACTTTAAAATGTGTGTAAGAGTCAGACTCAAACTTTTAGAAATTATGTAAAATATACTGAAAAATGTCCTACAATGTAGCTTTGTCCAAGGGCACACCTAGTAGGCTTCAGTTAAGGGTGATGTTAGAAGCATGCTTTGAATCTTTATAGAAATTCAGGAAAAAATAATTTGAAAAATTCATCAGTATATTTTATTATGTTGATCCCTGCTTTTAAAGCACTTCTATGTTTTGAAAGACTTGAAACAAAATTTAACATAATTTAAATTTAATGATATGAAATTAGATAGTAAGCTTAAATTGCAGTATCGATTGTGACACAGAATTACACACCATACAGCTTCTTTTGGAGAATAATGATTTACAAATGTGCATCAAATAACCAGTATTATGCAGCATATCAATAAGGGTAATCATAAGCAACCGTAGTATATATATTTAAAAGAGAGGCATAGTCCCTTCATAATTAGATATATCTTGGGAACAAAAAATATCTTGCAAGTCAATTTTACAGCATTTTGGTTTGTTTCTTCATAGAAATTGTCTCTTTATTTTTTATTTTATTTACCATTCACAGTCAAATATATCAGAGTAAAAAGCAGTAGCAGGTTAAAAAATGTTGGATTCGTCTTTTAAATACATGTTTCCAGTTAGCAGCAAATGTATTAAATTACAAATTTCATGTGTGTTATATTCATTTTAAGAATGTTTGCCCTAAAACATTTCCAATCAATTAAAAATGCAATGTATTAACTAATCTCATTATATTCACCTTACTGATAAATATATTTTGATACTTTTCTTAGACAAAAAAATAAGAAATACTCAAGTTTATAGAAAATGAGAAAGAAAAGTAACTTTTTGGGGATGTATCTAAATAAATTTCTTCAAACATACCACATTGTCTAATACAAAACACTGACAGCAACATATTTTTAAGAAAGATTATTTCAAATTTGGAAGTATGTAAATGTGTCTGTTTGGGGATGGGGTTTCATGTAGGTACATCTGTTATACAAGTAACTGCAACAGATGCAGATGACGCCAACTATGGAAATAGTGCCAAAGTGGTCTATAGCATATTGCAAGGACAGCCATATTTTTCAGTGGACCCAGAATCAGGTACAACATTTAAACTTGGTCGACTTCTTATTGTACAATACGTTAAGATGCATAATTAATTTAGAGATTTTAAAAATATTTTTAAATCATTATTCATTCAGTTTCATGTTTCTATTTGTTTCCTCTCATTATTGAATGTGAAAAAATGCAAACTTTCTATTATTTTAATAACTTATTTGAACCCTTAGCTCTTTAAACTATTATTCATTGGGTTTAAATCTGAAACACTAAATACAAAATTTCACAGAGATTCAGCATATTATGTGGCATAGAGAATACTTACACCTTGGATGTGACAATTATCAAAATTAGACAACTGTATTTGTCTAAAGATTTTTGACTGAAGTTAATTTTTGTAATCAAAAAAATAAATACATTGATTTAGCAAAACCCATTTCATGAACAATAGCCCATGGCAAAATCCTTCCTGTTCTGTGAATTATGTTAAAGTAGTTATGGATTGAAAGACATATTTAAATACATTGACATTTTATGTTTGTTATAATCAACTTCTGTAAAATGAATCTTGTCTAGCTTAATTTAAAAACTAAACTTTTGTCTGCTTTTTCCAAAAGGCATAATAAAAACTGCATTACCAGACATGAGCAGAGAAAATAGAGAGCAGTACCAGGTTGTTATACAGGCCAAAGACATGGGTGGCCAGATGGGAGGCCTTTCTGGAACCACCACAGTGAACATCACACTGACAGATGTCAACAACAACCCTCCTCGATTTCCTCAGAGTAAGGAATGTTTCAGTGATCTCATGTCCGAAAACTTCTCAAACACACTAGTAGCCGAGTTTAATATTCATGCTTCATGCTAGTAGTTTTGCTATTGGTTGATGCATAAAGGAAAAACTACAATCCATTCCTCTACAAAAAGAAAAAAAAATCACAATTTCCCACAAATAGAGAGTGATGGTGATTATTTTCATCATTTTTGGGGGTATGTAGTGTGAGAGAACAAAGGATTAAGCTTCTCTGGCAAGTTTTTGTTGTTGTTGTTGTTGTTTTGTTTTTTGTTTTTTTTTTTGAGACAGAGTCTCACTCTGTCGCCCAGGCTGGAGTGCAGTGGTGTGATCTCGGCTCACTGCAACCTCTGACTCCTGGGTTCAAGCAGTTCTCCTGCCTCAGCCTCTTGAGTAGCTGGGATTACCAGTGAGCGCCACCACACCTGGCTAATTTTTGTATTTTTAGTAGAGACGGAGTTTCACCATGTTGGCCAGGCTGGTCTGGAATGCCTGACCTTGTGATCCGCCCGCCTCAGCCTCCCAAAGTGCTGTGATTACAGGCTTGAGCCACCGTGCTCGGCCTCTCTGGCAACTTTTTAATTAACTTTTCTAATTTTGAAGCATTATAAAGTTTTCCAGACTTCCTTTCTCAACATTCACTAAGATTGTCTTAACATTTTCCTTTGGATCCTCCTCCTGATTAGGAGTGTGGACTCTCTTGTCTGGCTATCTGGATTCAAATCCTGCGTCTCTCACTTGTCTTACCTCAGCTACCCTGTTGGCATGTAAAACTGAAAATCTCTTATCTAATTGATTGTGAAACACAGACTTTTTGATATTGTAAAAATATCAGCGCAGATTGGCTTATTTAGCATTACTTTTATATTTTCCTAGTGGCCCATAGAGTTATGGTTTACCACATTTGTGAGGGCATTTTAGACATATTCAAGTTTGGTAGTATCTCTGCTACCAAGTTATGAAGATTACATCAGTTAACACTCTTTCAGTTGTCACCATTTTAGGATGGACATTAAACCATGATGCTTTTCATTTCATGACGTCCTGTGGAAAAAGATTTCCATTCTCCACTGAAATTTGTTATTTTGCAGAGAATAAATATATAAAGAGTCCTATTTTGAAATATTCAATTAAAAGCTGAAACTTAAATTCATATCACTAATCTCAAAACAGTAAAACAGTTTTCCAGGCCAATTATATTGAAAATGTTTTATGGAGCTTTGATTGGTGGACATATTCATATGATATATGTAAAACTATAAAGTTTGCTGAGAACATAAATAATAAGCCTAAATAACATAAACCTAAACTTTGCATTCATATTCCTTTATAAAGAATGACACTCGATGCATTTTTAATTTGACATTCTGTAATTCTGCTATCTATAATAATGTTAACAAAACTCTGGAACTACAATAGTTAAGGACTACACCCAGAGCTAAATTTATGTCATCCCTAAAACAAACCTATGAGTGAATTACTATCATTATCATCCTTGTTTCTTAGATGCAGACATCAAAGTTTAGAGAATTTAACTAACTGGCCAGGTGGTCAGAATTCAGACCCAGGCAATTGGATTTATATACTCATATTCTTAATCACCAAATCAATTGTAAAGAATACAGACTTTGAAGTCAGAAAGAATTAGTTTTTGCATTCTCCCTTTCCCAAGTCTGCAGGATAATTTCCTTAAGGCCTGCCCCTGAAGATGATACAGCTAAATTGGTCCTTTGAGAACTAGTGTGAGGATTAAATAAATTAGCATATAAGCCCTTTGACCTTGTATAGACTGCAGCACATTGTAAATGTTTAAAAATATTTCTGACCTTCATTAACATTAAAGTTTTTTTTGTTTTGTTTTTTTTTTTTTTTTTTTTTTCTATTGTGTCTTGAATAGGTAGCCAGAAACTAAAATGCTTTTAGGGACACCAGAATATAATATAATATTTGCGTGAACCTACAAAAAGTAGAAAAATCCATGCCCCACTAAAATATATTAAAACTAAAACAAACAGGCAAAAAAAAAAAAAAAAAAAAAAAGGAAATATTGGTCTGTATGGCATTATTTTTTATTCCTGAATAAAATAATAAATGGATTTTTAAAATGTAACTGAATATATGTAAAAAAGTGTGATGACTGTTTTGAAAGCCCCAGATGAGCAGTAAATAATTGTTTTTCATGTTCTTATAAGTCAAAACTACTGGATTCTTATATCAGGCCTACCATCTATAGTCTAAATAACCTTGGGACATTCTGTAATTTTTTTTCTGGGACTTACACTTCTCATTTACAAAATGAGAGTGTTGTGTTTTAAAAATCATTTTTCCAAATTAATAAATATATAATTTTGACAGCTTACAATTCAATATGATAAGAACTCTCCCTATTTAAAATTAATGTATTTAAGTTAAAAATGCAGAGGAAATGAAAGAAGGTTGTTGTCTAAAGATGAAATGTCAAAGCAGCTCTCACTTAATTTATAGGTACGTATCAATTTAATTCCCCTGAGTCTGTACCTCTTGGAACTCATCTTGGAAGGATAAAAGCCAATGACCCTGACGTGGGGGAAAATGCAGAGATGGAGTATAGAATTGCTGAAGGAGATGGCGCAGATATGTTCGATGTCATCACTGACAAGGATACACAGGAAGGGATTATAACTGTCAAACAGGTTTCCTTTCACTGTCTTCATTTTTTCATTGAGTGCTTTATAATTCATTTTTGCTTTTCAGTAAAGGGGGAAAAAGCCTGGGATTTATTTTCTCCAATCTTTTACATGCTGTCTATCCTTCAGATAAATGGGAATAGTTGTGATATCACTTCAAACAAGTTAAATGTCTTCATAATTGACACTTAAAACCTCAGTTGCTTATGCTTACACTAGAAAACAGTCAAATTAAAATTAGATAAACTTCAAGGTACTTGTTTGTATTTCTCCATAGAGGAAAAAATAAACATCCAGCCATCATTATTTCATGTACTTTTCAAAATATTTTCATTGTTAAGTGTGATGATCTATTTAAATAAATATAACCTGAAGATGCTCTGTGTTTTCCATTGGTTGCCATGATTTTCAATGCAGTGTGGGAGAACATTCTGAATCTTTACATCTAATAATACAGCTCAATAGTATCATTTCGTATTGTCCTTATTTCACTTTTTATGCATATCTTACCTTCAACAAGCTCTCAAATAATTGAAATAGAAATAAGTTTTATTCTATACTTCTATTTTATATTTTTCTTCTGATTGTTACTATATAACTTTAATAATGATAACACATATTGTATAAATCCATTAGATAATACTTCATTTACATGTCACCAAAAAAAATGAAGCATATTACTGAGAATCAAAATCAATGTGTATGCCATTATATTAAGTTAACCCTCTGTGAAGTGTATGGCAAAACACATATTTATAAATTTATTGCGTATACCTATGAAGCAACCATTGAGAAAGTCATTTAAACAGAATTGTTCGTATAATCGCTGGCTATTAAACTTTGAAATCGTCTTCCGTTGTCATATCTTCTGAATTACGCTAATTTCTTTTATTTTATTTAACTTCAGAATTTAGATTTTGAAAATCAAATGCTCTACACTTTAAGAGTGGATGCAAGTAACACTCACCCTGATCCACGATTCTTGCACCTGGGACCTTTCAAAGACACAGCTGTGGTCAAAATATCTGTGGAAGATATAGATGAACCTCCTGTGTTCAGTAAAGTCTCTTACTTGATAGAAGTAGATGAAGATGTAAAGGAGGGCAGTATCATTGGACAGGTTACAGCGTACGACCCAGATGCCAGGAACAATTTAATAAAGTAAGTACTTTGAAAACATTTATTATGTTTTTAGAAATATAATAATCTCACTATTTACAAACTGTGTGAAAAAATGGTTGCACAATGTATAATCAAGCACAGTAATAACACTGAACACTTCCAGACCACAGATTCTTAGCTTGGCTCTCTTTTAAATGCTCTGGGTACAAGGTAGATAGTATTGTAAACGTTTTTTGGAGATGATAAAACTGAGGCTCCAAGTACTTAAGTAACTTGCCCATTGTTTATTAGCAAAGCTGAGTGTAAGAACCAAGCAGTTTAATGCCAGAGTCAATGATTTTAATACCTTTATCCTTACTGTAGTCCTTGTCTCATTATCCCTCTTGGTTAAATAAAAGTTGACGTAAATAATGAACTAAATAAATAAATTAGAAAAAAAGTTTTCCTATAAATTATGATTTTCTTTTGAAAATTGTTACTAAGGCCTAACACATATCAAATCTTTTGAAGAATATCATGTCAATTATATTCTCATAACAGAGTATTGCTGAAGAGATAATGACATTTAAGTCAATAAGAAAGGTAAAGGTATTAATTTGTATAGTATATCTTTCCAAATTTTGAGTAGTTTTCACCATTTTTAGGGCTTTAAATATGTCAGAAACATAAATGAATCTCATATATTGTTCAAAGGGGAATTTAAATGTAGTTGGGGCATATATAGATTAATGCATGGGATGGATAATGATAGGTGGATATGTGGAGGAACATATAGACAGCTGAAGAGATAGACAATACATTAATCTGTTAAATATGCAGCTAATAAATTATCTAAAATTCTACTTTGCTTAAAATTTAGTTAGGGAAAATAAATGGTTAAATTCATTTCATGTTGTCCTTTACACATAGCAAATTAATAATCACAATACTAAATATATAACCATTTAATTTTCATTTTAGGACTATCCAAATATGTTAATTTACAAAGCAAATTGCTGCACTAAATATATTTTAATGATGATTTAATTTGTTGGTGAGATTAAGAACATGTTAACCTTTGTAATTAAGAAACACTCCATAAAATCCAATGTGTAGTTAATGCCTAGAGCTTACATTAGCTTGAAAATTAGGGTTAGTTTTAGGTTTATTACCGTATAATTCACTGAGCATCTGTTTTTAAAAAATAAATTATCAGTATCAAATTATGTATTTGTTATATTGTTTAACATCATTTTGAAACACACCTTCTTGTTATTATTGGGGATTATTTTAGTCTGGCAGGATTTTACCATAATACATAAAATGCTTAGTTTAAAATGTTCATATTGCTTAAAGTAAAACTCTTGAAATAAAATGAAAAATTAATCTAGCTGTCCAATGATCAATGTATATGCACTAGCATGTTCATATCCAAAGCAATGTATATTTGTGTTTTATTGAAATGGTATATGAGTGCTTGTTGGTGTCTTTTGTTTGAGGGTTTATTAGAAAAGAGTGTAAATTATTTTTACATTTTCTGCAGTAATGAAATGGAAATAAGTATTTATCTATTTTTTTAAAGGACAAGGGGTTAGTCATATCAGTAGCTACAAATGCTCAATAAGTGTCTGTGTTTTATAGTTTTTGTCATGTTTCAAAAAAATCATCAACGTTGTTTGTGTCTTTATTTCTCCCTAGTGTCTGTTGCACCATACGTCTATCCTAGAAATCCTACATTCATTTTAGAAGTAATCGATTGTAACTTTTTTCAGTGCAATCACACATTGTCAGAAAACTGTAAACAATGACATTATATCAACTTAGATGATGAGCCATATTATTGCTGGACAATTGAACATTTTTGAGTCTGAATGAGACCAAATCTTCATAATAATCCACATTATCTTTTCTTCATTCATCTAGCATATTTGCTTATTAGGAGTTCAGTAAATGCTGGGCACCTTGCAAGAGGCATGATGCCCCCTCTACGTCACCAAGGCTGTTTATTTTATAAAATAGATTAGCCACTTAGTCACTTTTGCATTATGCTTATAAAAGATACTCTTCTATAGTTTTGTTTTTCTATAATGTTTTGGTCTAAATTTGGGATAATGAAAGTACTGCTTCATAGAATACAGTAGGATATATAATATGCTCTTTAATTTTCTGAAAGAGTTTGCATGGAATTAGAATGTTTTCTTAATGTTTGGTAGGATTTAATATTTGGGGCTGTAATTTTGTTTTTTATATGAGTTGTACCTATGTATTTTATTTCTCTAGTAGTTTCAGAATTATTCTGGTTATCTAATTATTCAATGAGTTTTGTTTTTAATTTTTTATCTCTCAGGGAATTTGTAAATCTCATCTAAGTTGTCAAATGTATTAACATAAAGTTGTTCAAAATATTTTCACATTATCCTTTTGATATCTGTAGTGATGAAAGCTATCTTTAATATCGTTAACTTTTCTCTGCTTTATCCTGATCAGTGTGACAAAACTTTTTTGAAATGTATTTATTTTCTCAAAAAAATGTAACTTCTGGTTTTATATTGTTTTACTTATTTTTTTCTTTTTTAAAAAAATTATACATTAAGTTATGTGATACATGTGTTTAACCGGCAGGTTTGTTACATAGATATACATGTGCTAGGGTGGGTTGCTGCACCCATCAATCCCTCCCCTAGGTCTCCCAACCCCCGACAGGCCCTGGTATGTGATGTTCCCCTCCTTGTGTCCATGTGTTCTCATTGTTCAATTCCCATTTATGAGTGAGAACATGTGGTGTTTGGTTTTCTGTTCCTGTGTTAATTTGTTGAGAATGATGGTTTCCAGCTTCATCCATGTCCCTACAAAGGACAGTAACTCATTATTTTTATGGCTGTATAGTATTTCATGGTGTATATCCAGTCTATCATTGATGGACATTTGGGTTGGTTCCAAGTCTTTGTTATTGTGAATAGTGGTACAATAAACATACATATGTTTGTGTCTTTATAGTAGAATGATTTATAATCTTTTGGGTGTATACCCAGTAGTGGGATTGCTGGGTCAAATGGTATTTCTGGTTCTAGATCCTTGAGGAATTGCCACACTGTCTTCCACAATGGTTGAACTAATTTACGTTCCTACCAAAAGTGTAAAAGTATTCCTATTTCTCCACATACTATCCAGCATCTGTTGCTTCCTCACTTTTTAATGATTGCCATTCTAACTGGTGTGAGATGGTGTCTCATTGTGGTTTTGATTTGCATTTCTCTAATCACCAGTGATAATGAGCTTTTTTCATACGTTTGTTGACCACATAAATGTCTTCTTTTGAGAAGTGTCTGTTCATATCCTTCACTCACCTTTTCATAAGATTGTTCATTTTTTTTCTTGTAAATGTGTTTAAGTTTTGGTAGATTCTGGATATTTACCCTTTGTCAGATAGATAGATTGCAAAAATTTTCTCCCATTCTATGGTTTGCCTGATCACTCTGATGGTAGTTTCTTTTCCTGTGCAGAATCTCTTTAGTTTAATTAGATCCCATTTATCAATTTTGTCTTTTGTTGTTATTGCTTTTGGTGTTTTAGTCATGAAGTCTTTGCATACGCCTATGTCCTGAATGGTATTGCCTAGGTTTTCTTCTAGGGTTTTTATGGTTTTAGTTCTTACGTTTAGGTCTTTAATCCATCTTGAGTGAATTTTTGTATAAGGTGTAAGGAAAGGATCTGGATTCAGTTTTCCGCATACGGCTAGCCAGTTTTCCCAACACCATTTATTAAATAGGGACTCCTTTCCGCCTTTCTTGTTTTTATCAGGTTTGTCAAAGATCTGATGTCTGTAGATGTGTGGCATTATTGCTGAGGGCTCTGTTCTGTTCCATTGGTCTATATATCTGTTTTGGTGTCAGTACCATGCTGTTTTGGTTACTGAAGCCTTGTAGTATAGTTTGAAGTCAGGTAGCGTGATGCCTCCAGCTTTGTTATTTTTGTTTAGGATTGTCTTTGCTATAAGCGCTCTTTTTTGGTTCCATATGAAATTTAAACTTGTTTTTTCTAATTCTGTGAGGAAGGTCAATGGTAGCTTGATGGGGATAGCATTGAATCTATCAATTACTTTGAGCAGTATGGCCATATTCACGATACTGATTCTTCCTATCCATGAGCATGGAACGTTTTTCCATTTGTTTGTGTCCTCCCTTATTTCCTTGAGCAGTGATTTGTAGTTTTCCTTGAAGAGGTCCTTCACATCCCTTGTAAGCTGTATTCCTAGGTATTTTATTCTCTTTGTAGTAATTGTGAATGGGAGTTCACTCATGATTTGGCTCTCTGTTTGTCTGTTATTGTTGTATAGGAATGCTTGTGATTTTTGCACATTGATTTTGTATCCTCAGACTTTGCTGAAATTGCTTATCAGGTTAAGAAGTTTTGAGGCTGAGATGATGGGGTTTTCTAAATATACAATCATATCATCTGCAAACAGACACAATTTGACTTCCTCTCTTCCTATTTGAATACGCTTTATTCCCTTCTCTTGGCTAATTGCCCTGGCTAGAACTTCCAATACTATGTTGAATGGATAGGAGTAGTGAGAGAGGACATCCTTGTCTTGCGCTGGTTTTCAAAGGGAATGTTTCTAGCTTTTGCCCATTCGGTATGATATTGGCTGTGGATCTGTCATAAATAACTCTTTTTATTTTGAGATACGTTCCATCCATACCTAGTTTATTGAAAGCCTATAGCATGAAGGGGTGTTGAATTTTATTGAAGACCTTTTCTGCATCTGTTGAGATAATTGTGTGGCTTTTGTCTTTGGTTCTGTTTATGTGATGGCTTACTTTATTGATTGGTACTTATTGAGCCAGCCTTGCATCCCAGGGATGAAGCCAACTTGATCGTGATCGATAAGCTTTTTGATGTGCTGCTGCATTGAGTTTGCCAGTATATTATTGAGGATTTTCACATCAATGTTTATCAGAGTTATTGGCCTGAACTTTTCTTTTTCTTGTTGTGTCTCTGCCATGTTTTGTTGTCAGAAAGATGCTGGCCTCATAAAATGAGTTGGGAGGATTCCCTCTTTTTCTATTGTTTGCAATAGTTTCAGAAGGAATGATACCAGCTCCTCTATGTACCTCTGGTAGAATTGGGCTGTGAATCTGCCTGGTCCTGGGCTTTTTATGGTTGGTAGGTTATTAATTACTGCATGCATTTCAGAATTTGTTATTGGTCTATTCAGGGATTCGCCTTCTTCCTGGTTTAGTCTTTGGAGGGTGTATATGTCCAGGAATTTATCAATCTCTTCTAGATTTCTTAGTTTATTTGCATAGAGGTTTTTATAGTATTCTCTAATGGTAGTTTGTATTTTTGTGGGATCACTGGATATATCCCCTTCATCATTTTTTATTGTGTCTATTTGATTTTTCTCTCTTCTTTATTAGTCTGGCAAGTGGTCCATCTATTTTTTAATCTTTTCAAAAACACAGCTCTTCAATTAATTGATTTTTTGAGGGATTTTTTATGTCTGTATCTCCTTCAGCTCTGCTCTGATCTTAGGTATTTCTCGTTTTCTGCTAGCTTTTGAATTTGCTTTCTCTTGCTTCTCTAGTTCTTTTAATTGTGATGGTAGTGTGTCAAGTTTAGCTCTTTCCCACTTTCTCCTGTGGGCATTTAGTGCTATAATTTTCCCTCTAAATACTGCTTTAGCTGTGTTCCAGAGATTCTGTTACATGTGTCTTTGTTCTTATTGGTTTCAAATAACTTATTTATTTCTGCCTTCATTTCATTATTTACCCAGTAGTCTTTCAGGAGCAGGATGTTCAGTTTCTATGTAGTTGTGTGGTTTTGAGTGCGTTTCTTAATCCTGAGTTCTAATTTGATTTCATTGTGTTGTGAGAGACTGTTATGATTTACATTCTTTTGCATTTGCTGAGGAGTGTTTTACTTCCAATTATGCGGTCAATTTTTGAATAAGTGCAATGTGGTACTGAGAACAATCTATACTCTGTAGATTTGGAGTGGAGAATTCTGTAGATGCCCCTTAGATCTGCTTGGTGCAGAGCTGAGTTCAATTCCTGAATATCCTTGTTAAATTTCTGTCTCATTGATCTGTCTAATATTAACAGTGGTGTGTTAATGTCTCCCGCTATTATTGTATGGGAATCTAAGTCCCTTTGTAGGTCTCTAAGTACTTGCTTTATAAATCCGGGTGCTCCTGTTTGGGGTGCATATATATTTAGAATAGTTAGCTCTTCTTTTTGCATTTATCCCTTTACCATTATGTAATGCCCTTCTTTGTCTTTTTTGATCTTTGTTGGTTTAAAGTCTGTTTTATCAGAGACTAGGATTGCCACCCCTGCTATTTTTTTTTTTTTTTTTTTGCTTTCCTTTTTCTTGGTATATATTCCTCCATCCTTTATTTTGAGCTTATGTGTGTCTTCGCATATGAGATGGGTTGCCAGAGTACATCACTCCTATGGGTCTTGACTCTTTATCCAATTTGCCAGTCTGTGTCTTTTAATTGGGGCATTTAGCCCATTTACATTTAAGGTTAGCATTCTTATGTGTGAATTTGATCCTGTCATTATGAAGCTAGCTGGTTATTTTGCCCATTAGTTGGTACAATTTCTTCATAATGCTGATGGCCTTTACAATTTGGTATGTTTTTGCAGTGGCTGGTACTGATTTTTCCTTTTGATATTTAGTTCTTCCTCCTGGAGCTCTTGTAAGGCAGGCCTGGTGGTGACAAAATCTGTTCACATTCGCTTGTTTGTAAAGGATTTTATTTCTCCTTTGTTTATGAAGTTTAGTTTGTCTGGATATGAAATTCTGGGTTGAAAATTCTTTTCTTTAACAATGCTGAATATTGGCCCCTACTCTTTCCTGGCTTGTAGAATTTCTTCAGAGAGCTCTGCTGTTAGTCTGATAGGCTTCCCTTTGTGGGTAACCCTACCTTTTCTCTGGATGTCCTTAACATTTTTTCCTCCATTTCAACCTTGGTGAAGCTGGTGATTATGTGTCTTGGGGTTGCTCTTCTCGAGGGGTATCTTTGTGGTGTTCTGTGTATTTCCTGAATTTGAATGTTGGCCTGTCTTGCTAATTTGGTGAAATTCTCCTGGATAATATCCTGAAGAGTGTTTTCCAACTTGGTTCTATTCTCCCCGTCACTTTCAGGTACACCAATCAAATATAGGTTTGGTCTTTTCACATAATCCCATGTTTTTTAGAGGCTTTGCTCATTCATTTTCATTCTTTTTTCTCTAATCTTGTCTTCATGCTTTATTTCACTAAGTTCATCTTCAACCTCTAATATCCTTTCTTCCATCTGATCAATTTGGCTATTGATACCTGTGTATGCTTCATGCAGTTCTCATGCTGTGTTTGTCAGTTCCATCAGGTCATTTATGTTCTTCTCTAAACTGGTTATTCTACTTAGCAATTCCTCTAGCCTTTTTTCAAGGTTCTTAGCTAACGTGCATTGGGTTAGAACATGCTTCTTTAACTCAGTGGAGTTTTTCCCACCTCCTGAACAATACTTCTGTCAATTAGTCAAATTCATTCTCTGTCCAGTTTTGTTCCCTTGCTGGAGAGGAGTTGTGGTCCTTTGGAAGAGAAGAGGCATTCTGGTTTTTGAAATTTCAGCCTTTTTGCACTGTTTATTCCTCATCTTCGTGGACGTATCTACCTTTGGTCTTTGATGATGGTCATCAACAGATGGTGTTGTTGTGTGGATGTACTTTTTGTTGATGTTGATTCTATTCCTTTCTGTTAGTCTTTCTTCTATGGTCAGGAGCCTCTGCTATGGGTCTGCTGGAGTTTGCTGGAGGTCCACCACAGATGCTGTTTATCTTGCCTGATTATCACCAGTGGAGGCTGCAGAACAGCAAAGATTGCTTCCTGTTCCTTCATCTGGAAGCTTTGTACCAGAAAGGAACCACCAGATGCCAGCTGGAGCTCTCCTGTATAAGTGTCTGTCGACCCCTGCTGGGAGTTGTCTCCCAGTCAGGAGGCATGGGGGTCAGGGACCCACTTGAAGAGGCAGTCTGTCTCTTATAAGAACGCCATTCTGGGAAATCTGCTGCTCTCTCCTGAGCTGAAAGGCAGGAGCTTTTATGTCTACTGAAGCTGTGACCATAGCCACCCCTTCCCCCAGGTGCTCTGTCCCAGGGATATGGGAATTTTACCTATAGGCCCCTGACTGGGGCTGCTGCTTTTTTCCAGAGATGTCTTGCCTAGACAGGAGGAGTCCAGAGAGGGTTTTATACATTCTTAAACAGTACTTTTCTCTTTTATTATTTTTTGTTCTTTATTTTTTAGGGATTTTATTTGTTCTCTTCTGTTTTTCGACTTGCAAGCTGAGGTCATTTATTAAAGACTTGGTATTTTTCCAATATGTACATTATAGTAATGTAAATTTCCTTCTAAGTATAGCCATAGACACTTTTCACAGTATTCTGATATTAGTAAATACACTCCATTTTTTAAATTACTCAGTATTTTTTGGTAAAACATTATCTCTCTAACAGGCACATAGGTGGGCCATGTATTGTCATCTCATTTAACATTCTGTGACTTTACATTGAAGTGTTTAAACCACTTATATTTAATATGATTATTGATACTGTTACATTTAATTATCATTTTGCTGTTTGTTTTCTGATTTTTCCATCTCTTATTTGTTTCTTCTTTCTTATTGTTTGCCTTATTTGGGTTAATACAGTATGTTTTATTCTATCTCATTTCTTTTTTGGCCTGTTATCACTCTTTTTAAATATTTTTGCTGAACGTAGACTTTGTGATTGGACATTTCTTATCAGTACAGTAAGATTTTGCTGTGTCCTTATATTTGTTTCTATCTTTGTTACATTACTTGTTTCTCACTATGCTTTTAATTTGTCACTAGTTTTGAGCAGTTTAATTATTACATGTCTTACTCTAGTAGGCTTTACTTTTTTTTCTCTTGGAGTTAATTGAGCTTCTTCAATTTCTGAGTGTATATGAGTGTACACCTTTTCTTAAATGTAGAAAATTTGTGGTCATTTTTTCTTCAATATGTTTTGCCCAACTCTCTTCTCCTTTAATCACTGTTCACTGGGTCTCTGTTTTTATTGTTTTTTTTTTTTCATTCTTTTCCTTTTTGTCATTTTGAGTCTATTCAATGACATTTTGAATCTATTCAAAATGGCAAAAAGGAAAAGAAGAAAATAATTTATTCATCTCCATTATGAGAAGTTGTTCACTATTTTTTTTTTCTGCAACATCTTATCTGCTTTAATTTTATCCAGAGTATTTTTGAATCTTAGATATGTAGTCTTTTCTAAAAAAAAAAAAACAAAACACTAAACAATAAATATAAAATTTCTAGTAGCAGTAAGAAAATGTATGAAGTTGCTACATAAATTTTGGTATATTTATACAATAGCATGTTATGTAGCCATTAAAATAACATTGAAGCAAACAAATAAGCGAACAAAAATAATGACATGAGAAGATGTTGCCAATATATCACAATATGTAATGTGCACTATGAGATATATGTAAACTGAATAATACCATATTTGTCACAGAAAAAAGTACAGTATTAGAAAAATAATGTAAGAATATACCCTACAATGTTAATAAAATTTCAACTGTGGATGTTCTTCCTTTGAGCTCTTGGTTTTCCAAGTTTTCTGAGGTGTATATTACTTTTGTAATTAAAAAAAAATGAAGTTTTTAAAAATGAGGTTAGGCAATAAAAGGAAGCAGAAAAATAATAACTATAGAAGGAGAAAAAAAGAGTTCCTTAACGTGGTATACATATTTTATATATTAAGGCATATATACATATATATATGCCTTCAAGTTCACTAATTTTTTTTCTTCAACATCTTATCTGCTTTAATTTCATCCAGAGTTTTTTTGAATCTTAGATCTGTAGTCTTTTCTTCAAGTGTTCTTTAATATAGTACACATATTATATACATATTATATATATTAAGACATACATATATTTTGTTTGTTTGTTTTGTTTTGTGTTTTGTTTTGTTTTGAGACGGAGTCTGGCTGTCTCCCAGGCTGGAGTGCGGTGGCGTGATTTCGGCTCACTGCAAGCTCCGCCTCCCGGGTTCATGCTATTCTTCTGCCTCAGCCTCCCAAGTAGCTGGGACTACAGGCACCTGCCACCATGCCCGGCTAATTTTTTGCACTTTTAGTAGAGACGGGGTTTCACCGTGTTAGCCAGAATGGTCTCGATCTCCTGACATCATGATCCGCCGCCTCCGGCTCCCAAAGTGCTGGGATTACAGGCGTGAGCCACCGCACCCGGCCACATATATGCTTTTAAAAATGTGTCTCTCTAGCATGCCGATTAACATTTAAAATATCATATTTAATTATATCAATGGTGTCTTTGGGGGCTATTTTTAATTAATATATTTTTCTTTGCATTCACATCTTTCTTCTTTCCCTGGTTGTAATTTCTGATTGGATTACAGACATTGTGAGTTTTACCATGTGAAACTAAACAGCTTCATATTTTCATAAATATTACTGAGTTTTGCTCTGATAGAAGATTAGATTTCTTAAAACAGCTTAATTCTTTTGAATCTTGGTTTTGTAGCAAACCTTAATCTAGGACTAATTTTGCCCCATTAATCAAGTAGTATCTTTCTGAGTAGTCTACGAAAAGTCTTGCAAATTATGAGGTTTTCTACTTTGCCTGGTGAAGACTAGCTCCATTCACAGTTCATAATTTTTCTCCCTCTAATCCTTGTGATTAGTTACCTCTGGCATTTCTTGTTTCCTGTGTCCACTCGTATTCTCATAGGTAGTCAGCTGAAGAGCTGAATGAGATTCTCTTTAGATTTCTGTAGCTCTCTCTGTTACTTCTTCCTGCAAACTTTAGCCACATTAATTTCCCTGCTCAACTCAGGGAGATTGGCAAACTCCATCTCTGTCCCCATGTCCTGCATTATGAAAACCCTATTCAGACAGCACAATGGGTAAGTTTTAGGGATTATCTCATTTATTTCCCTTCTCTCAGGGGTGATTGTCTTATTTTCTTACGTCCGTTACTTTAAGAATTATTGTTTAATGTATTTTTTTCTGATTTTTTGTGTTTTAGTAGTATGGTAAATCCAGCACCTGTATACATGTTTGCCAAAAGAGGAATTTAGGGAAAAATATTTTTAAACATATCCCTGCTGACATAATTGTAGTAATTCATTTTAAAGGACATGGATGACCCAAGAAATTCTGTAGCCCATAAGACAACCATGATTCTCTCCTCCATAGATATTCTAGTGTTATTAAACTGCTTTCCACCAAATATTCCATTTTTTTCATACACTTTGTCAATCTGCTATCTCACTTATATATGATTGAATTTGTTATACATATATGTCCATAGATTTTTAAAATTTTATTTTCTAATGACATTAAAACTCTTAAACTTCTATTGTATAAATAATATACTATCATATATATTATACATCATAAATAAATGTTTAGAGATATATTCGATCTTTACATACACACATGTACTTGGTGTGTATGTGTATAAAATCTCCCCTATATATGATAATTTTCATGTGTGTATATAAAACCTCTCCTATATCTGACAATTTCCCACAGACATAATTTCAAAAGTAAAATTTCTCATTCAAAGACCGATAGTAAAATTTGCAACCTTGCTTCCCAGTGTTTAAAAAATGGCTTTAAAAAAGTTCAGTTTAAAGGTCCTCCAGAAATCTCTGCTTTGTATAGGGTACTCAAGTCCTAGAGATAATCAATTATAATTTAACCTGTAACATCTCAAGAATTATTGTAGGGAGAGGGAAAATATTGAGAGAAATTAATCTCAAATTGTATTCTTCAGATAGTACTACCAATTCTGCCAATTTATAAGGCCATACCGGAAAGCATAGCATAGAGGATGGTTCCTGTTAGCATTTAAAATGTGTGCGAAAAAGCTTTAGATAGCCAATTATAGTGTGAAGAAAAATCAGCAATAATTCAACAAGAATGCAACATTGTAACATGGGACTGTTTTGTTTGCGAAGATCAAATTTAGAAGGATGACTGATCTCAGAGCAGAAATAGGCTATGATAAGCATCACAGAGAAACATTTTTCCAGGGAAAGATTGGGAACTAATTCTCATCCACGATTAAATCTGTTCATCAAATATATTTTCTGAAATACATCTGCCACTTGCAACATGAGATTATGGTTACAATTAGCAGCTGTTGTCAGCTCTGCTTCACCTCATTAGTAATCATGGATCTCCAAAGTTATGGGGTTGATTATAGCTTTACAAGATCTGAAAGAACATGTTGCCTCATTTTACACCTATTTTATGCTTAACGTATTTAAAGTTCAATGATTTTTAAAAGTTACTTTCTACTGCTGTGGAATTGAAAAGCAACAAAACAAACTTTCTGGTGAGGGATTTAATTATGCCTCAATAAAATGTCCATGACTTCAAAATAAACTGGAATAAATGTGCAAGTACATTTGTATAGTAGTGCTTCTCTCATATTTGTTTGATTTTATTGCAAAAAGTAAAATAATAATAACCTAACAAGAATATCATGAATCTCTGCAAAAAAGATTTGAACTAATTTTTCAAATGAAATTATAAATAATATCATTGTACAGCTAATACTCAACATTCATTTTTGAGGTGTAATGAAGGTTGGCTAGACCACAGCTATGAGGAACATGTTTCTGGAAAGCAGTAGCTGAAAAGTAAAAACCAAATGATGTTCTAGCTCAATTGACTTAGTCAGTGGAAGAAATATATGGAATCTAGTAGAGAAAAAGGAATGAATTCTTGACATATTTCTGCATATTACTCATTCGTTCTGGTGTCTGTAATTGAGTTTAGATTATTTATGCTAGGTAAAAATATAGATATCTGATACATGCTTGACTTTTAATGATAGAACACAAAAATGTAAAGCAAATAAGAAAAATGAAAAGCAGAGTTCAGCTTCCACGGGAAGAGAGCCCCTGAGCTGTCTTTCACATGTTATTTGATCCCTATATGATTGGATCGTGTCTCTGGAGAAAGTATTCATACAAAAAATTATGACAATGGCCTTTTAAAACTGATTGTTCAAAATTCAACGCAGGGGGAATCAATAAAATATTGTTGTTAGAGTAGGCCATCTGCTGGAACATAGAGATAGCTTTGTTCTGTGTTAAGGGTTTATCAGGCTCTTTCTGGTCATTTGTGGTAATCCAGTGTATTTATTATTAGTAAGTAAATCAGAATGTCCCATTTTGGGTGAAAATAGAAGTTTGGCTGCTAAATAAAAGAAATTTATCCCTGAACTTTGACAAATTGTGAGACATCATTTGCACTGGAAACAAAAATTTGAACGTAGACCTGGAAGTTGGCACTGTCAAAGTTAAAAGTGAGCTATTTCTGTATCATCTGTGAGTTCCCTTCACGAATTCTTAATGTGAAAAATAGTGTCTTTCAAGGTTGTACCTAAGAGTAAGGTGGCCAGAAGCCTAAATCTATTTTGATCCTGAAAAAAATATACAAGTGTATCAAAGCTTGATTTTTATCATGTTGCAATTGTTAGCTATTTCTCAGTAATAGAAATATCATCGAAATCTCTAGGCTAAACACTAGGGCAACTAGCAATGAGCACAACAGGAAATTTTATTTTCCTCTTTGATCTTCAATGCAAACAGTAGGAAGAAATCCCAGATCTATTCAGATATAAGCAGGTAATGGTTAACTATTGACCTTTCCAACAATAGAGAGAAATATTAACAGGTGAATATTATGAATCGAGCTTCATTCAATGCACAGCTGTAGTTATGTTCTTTTGCTTCCACTTTCTTTGTGTACATTTTAGGTTTATTTTTATTCATAAGCAGAATTTGTGTAGCTAAGGAAAATAAAATATTTTTGTTGTTCCAGTGATTTTATTTGCTTTTCTCTCAAAAACCTTTTAATAGTGATTTGGTCCCAATGTCAGTAAAGCCCACATCAGGAATTGTAAGAGGGTTGAAACCTATAAGTAGGAAACATAATATTTTGTTTCATGTTAGCACAACTGGAAATAGAGGTTTAAAAGAAAAATTTCAATGTGACTTGCATGCTCAATTTTACTACATTGTGATTTTGCAAATCAGATCTATCTCTGAAAAGAATCTGACAAAGAATTGTTGGCTAAAAGCCAGTATGACATTTGCTTCTAGAAAAAAGAAATATATCTATATATATGTATATATGTATATATGTATGTATGCTGTTGTGCATTATTATACATTTTTATATCTAGGTTTCTATTTCTCCTTTATCCCCTTAGGACTTCCCACCCAAGAAATATAGGCTAATCTTGGGCAGTGATCCTATGTCAAATGAGTGTATTTTAAGTGCCTAAATTCTTTTCATAACACCATGTGAAAAGATTACAATAATGATTATTGAAAAACTGAGGGAATACTGTCATTTGCATGTACTTCTGTTGTGCGTTGTAGAATCCTGCTAAATGACAAAACAGAGATGACTGAAGTGGTTCCATGTACAGGGAGTGAGGTAAAACCTGAGACCAGCTATATAAGTTTTATAGCCATTCCATGATTGAGATGACACCCGATAACTTTTTTACCAAAGGACCAAATACTCTTTTTGAAGCAGTGTTTATGACTCTGCAATAATCGTTTTATAAAATTTGGCAGAAAATAAATTAAGCAAGTATCTTCATGTACTATATTAAATTGTTAAAATTATGATTAGACCCGTTCACTTAATAGATCCCTGAAGTTCAGCATAATGCTTAAACAATAGATTAAATAGTATGTCTTTTAATAAACAGTTCAAACAAAAAAGTCATACAATTTATGTTAATATATGTTCACCCAATAATTTAAAAATTGCCAATACTTCATAACGTTTTAAAACCTAAATATCGGCTGGGCGCGGTGGCTCACGCCATGTAATCCCAGCACTTTCAGAGGCCAAGGCAGGAGGATCACAAGGTCAGGAGATTGAGACCATCCGGGCTAACACGATGAAACCCCGTCTCCACTAAAAATACAAAAAACTAGCCGGGCGAGGTGGCGGGCGCCTGTAGTCCCAGCTACTCGGGAGGCTGAGGCAGGAGAATGGCGTGAACCCAGGAGGCGGAGCTTGCAGTGAGCCGAGATTGTGCCACACTGCACTCCAGCCTGGGCGACAGAGCAAGACTCCGTCTCAAACAAAAAATAAAAATAAATAAAATAAAACCTAAATATCTATTACTTATGTTTGCCAAAGCCAGTGCCAAAGTGTGAATATATTTAAGATTTATAGTGGGAACTGTAATTTTCCAATACACTTGATCAAAAAGGAACTCGTAATAAGATGCATTTAATAAGAAACCTAGAAAAATGAGGACTACATCAGAGGCTGATTAGCCTGTTAATCGTCCTTCATTGCTTTTCCTGTTTCTGTTCTTATTCTAATCACTTTATCCCGTAGTCTAAAACTGCTATATAAAACCTAGCCTGTGGAGCTACAGCATAGGATTCATCTAAGAGTTTGTTTAAAACGCACAATCCCAGCTCCCACCCCAGACCTACTGAATCAAATTCTGTTTTTAACAGGATTCATATGTGATTCATTTAAATGTTAATGTTTGAGAAGCACTCACTTTCTGACATGGCTCAATCAAAGACCGCAACAGAAATCTCAAAAAGATGTAAAAAAAAAAAAAAAAAAAAAAAAAAAAAAAAAAAAAAAAAAAAAAAAAAAAAAAGCTAGTATGGCATACCATGGTCTGATGTAACTGAAGGACTTTCATATAAATTAATCTTTTCAAAAATTTATCTTTTAAGGATATATTAGATTTCTATTGCTGCCACAAAAAAATACTACCAATGTATTATTATCTTACAGATAGGTCTGAATTTCTGTACATCAGAAGTTCAGTATGTGTCTCACTGGGCAAAGTCAAGGTGGTGGTGTGAACAGGGCCATATTTCTTTCTGTATATTCTAGGCAGGGAATTGCTTTCTGGATCATTTAGGTTGTGAGCAGATTTCAAGTCCTTGCAGTTGTATGGGCGAGGCCCCAGTTTCCTTGCTGGATGTCAGCTTAAGGACTACTCGCAGTTTCTAGAGGCTGCCTATGTTCATTGTTTATTGGTTTGTGGCTCCATTCCTTCAGCTTTAAAGCTAGCGACAATGGGTCAAGTATTTCTCATTCTTCAAATCTGTTCTCTTTTTTTCTTCTGTTTCATCTCTCTAAACCAATTTTCTGCCTTCCCATTTCACTTTGTTTGTTTGTTTATTTTTGAGAGGCAGTCTCACTCTGTCACGCAGGATGAAGTGCAGTGGAGCCATCTCAGGTCACTGCAACCTCTGCCTCTGGGGTTCAAGAGATTCTCTTTCCTCAGCCCCCTAAAGTAGCTGGGACTACAGGCGTCCGCCACCATGCCCGGGTAATTTTTGTATTTTTAGTAGAGACGGGGTTTCACCATGTTGGTCAGACTGGTCTCGAACTCCTGACTTCAGATGATCCACTCACCTCTACCTCCCAAAGTTTTGGGATTATAGGCGTGAGCCACTGCGCCTGGTCTTCCTATTCCACTTTTAAGGGCTCGTAGGATTAAACTAGGCACGCCTTGATAATCAGGGTAATTCTCTGTTTCAGTGTTTTGAACCTGAATGACATCTGCAAAATTACTTTTGCTGTGTAAAACAACATCTTCACAGGTTCTGGGGATTAAGGTATAGACATCTTAGGGAGAAGAGATATTATTTTGCCAACTGCAGAGTGCTACAAAGCTTACAATGACGTCTTCCGCATACAGCCCTGATGAGAAAGTCACAGAACTCTGTGGTGATATAACATTTCATTTTGATTTGAAATAAGTTGGAGGGATAGATTAGAGGAAGCCCTTGATTCAGCTGGATGTTCCTTGAATAAAAAGCCATTCAAGAGCAATGTATTTTATAATAGCCTTCTCGATATTTGCTTATAGAGGACTCGTGACACAGTTATGTATTTTTTAACATACTTTCGATGTACTCATTACTATTGGCTCGGTCAAGTTTAACATTACTGTTTAATGTGTCTCAAGCACTGCAGTAGGCCTATGATAGGATAAGTGAACCAAGTGATACTTAAGAACTCGCTTTAACAGCTGCCACCGGGATACATGTGCATAAATAACAGTTCTAAAGTACACATGGCTGTGGAATAGTAAGTGGAAAGAGTCAAATATATGAAATTGTTCAAATAAGAATTCCATAAAATAAAAATTCAAGAAAGTTGTTAGCATTTTACAGTTCATGTATTTGTCAGATCATTGTGGAAATTACCTATAACTTTCAGAAAGAGTAGAACTAGTAACCTTAGAAGAATGCTGGATTTATGAGTCTCTTCTGCCAGGTACTCTGTTGATCGGCACACTGATATGGACCGTATTTTCGGCATCCACTCAGAAAATGGCTCTATCTTCACTTTGAAAGCCCTTGACCGAGAATCATCTCCTTGGCATAACATCACTGTTACAGCCACAGAAATAAGTAAGTCAGAGCTACATCTACCTGAACACACCGTCTTTCATCAAAGCGGTAAAATAATAGCACTAGCTAGACTCATTTTCTTGAGTGGTATGATTGTATCCTTAGCAAGATCTTAGAGAAATGGCTTAGAATGTCAACACATTTTTAAATTGTTTTTAAGGATTATCAAATAATTCATTCATTTCAAATTTGCTTTTCTTTTACACCTTATATAAGAGAGAAATATAATTTAACCTCATAAAAATAATCTAAGAAAATTATCTATTACAAATAATACCTCATTCTCAATTATGTTTTCCTCAATTTCATTGTGCTTTTCATTTGGACCATGTAAGAGAGCTGAGATATTCATCAGCAGCCCAATTGAGAAAGTGAACACCACAAAAAGGATCTGTTGCTAAGCTACAAATGGGTGAGTGGTTTCACTGCTTCTGTGTAAATGAGACTGAAATCTTACACATGTTCTCGTTGCAGATAACCCAAAACAAAGTAGCCACATCCCTGTCTTCATCAGAATTCTAGATATAAATGACCATGCTCCGGAATTTGCCATGTATTATGAAACATTTGTTTGTGAAAATGCAAAACCTGGGCAGGTAAATAAAATCATTAAAAACTTAAAAGAATATATTTTCTCTTTACAAAGTCAAATGACATTACATCACTTTATTTGCAGGATTTCTTTTGTGCAAACTATTGTCAATACTTCTTGTCCACCATTTATTTATCCTTAACAAAGAACTCACAGTGATTTTTTAAAAAGCCATTTAAAAATGTTTTTATAATGTAATCAATAATACAGTAAGGAATATTATAACATATGTTTTAATTTATATACTAGCTTTATAGTGAGTATCACATATGTAGAAGCTGTTACGTACATTCATAATTATGCTTATGCTGAGTTATCTTCACTAATAGAATGAAAATATATCATTAAATAACACATGAAGTATGAAAATGAAATTGTTTCATGTTACTATAAAGGTAATCATAATCATTGTTTTCTTGATTACATTTTGCCACTTTTAATAGTTTTAGGAGATTTTGATATGAGTGATATTTTGTAAGTTTTAAACTTTAAAGTTTCATATCATTGAAATGAAGTAGATTTGTATGTAAAAGAATTAGGAAGTCTTCTTACAAAGTAATTCTTTCAAATGTATATAAAGTAATTCTAAGTAAATGCAGAATATGCGCATTTTTGACAAAAATATAGTATTTTTCTATAACAGTAACCGCATACATTTTACCAAAATTAACTTAACCATTTAGTTAACTACTTTGAAGATAAAATAGGTAGATGTTAAGAATCATCTATAATTCCATCATGTCTCCTTAAGGTAGAAAATAATCTAAAATACAGGTTTTCTTCTATTCTAATAGAGAATATTATGAACTGAATGTTTGTGGCCCTCCTCCAAATTCAAATCTTGAAAATGCAACCCTAGTGTCATTGTATTTGGAGATGGTGTTTCAATGAAGTCATTAAGATGAAGTGAGGTTATAAGGGGATAGATCCTGATCTGATGGGATTAGCATACAAAGAAGAGATAACAGAGAGCTCATGCTCTCCCTTTCTCCTGTCCCTGAATTCATGGACCAAGGAAAAACCACATGAGAGCACTCAGGGAGAAGGCAGCTATTAATATATTAGCAAGACCTCACCAGAAGTCAACCACACTAGCCTCTAGATCTCAACCTTACATTCTCCAGAACTGTGAGAAAATGCATTTCTGTTGTTTAAGCCATTAAGTGTGTGTGGAATTGTTATGGCATCCCAGCTGACTAAGACAGAGATACATAACACATTCCACCTACATATACAAAAATACAAATGAGATTTTTGTTTGTAATAACATGAAATTGTTACATAGCTATTTAGATAAAAATTTGCTTTTCCTCTTTATTTTACAACATACAATGGGCATCTCAGTTTAGTAAATGATTTTTTGAATTTGATGCTTAATATTCATAGCATAGTTACATTATTACTTATTCAATTACTTCCTTCTTAATGGAAATTTGGTTTCACAAAATGTTACCCTAGCACTATCCCAGTCATACTATAATGAGCATTGTAGTACATTTTGCTTGTTTACCACCTGGTACTACTTTCCTTTGATATAATTCTCAAAGTAGGAATAATTAAATTATATCTATAAATATTAATAAATGTTCCCGAATAGTTCTCCAAATCTGTCATAAACTAGGTGATATTCCCACCAAATACCTATGATTGCCTACGTATTTGGCAACCCTAGATTTTAAATATCTGCCAATATGTAAATTTCTCATAACACTTTTAGTGTGAATTCTTGTAAACTCATTAAGGCCAAACATTTTTTTTTCATACAAACATGGACTTAAAAATAATTTACAGCTGTATTAGTTCCAAAGCTTGCCATGACAAATTACCACAAACAGAATGACTTAAAACACAGAATTTTATTTCTCATAGTTTTGGAGGCTGGAAGTATAAAATCAACATGCAACAGGGCTGTACTCTCTCTAAAAGCTCTAGGAGACTATCCTCCCTTGGCACTTTCTAGCTTCATGAGCTTGCCAGCCATCCTTGACATCTTTTGGCTTGTGGACACCAATTACTCCAATCTCTCTCTCCATCATTTCATGGCATTCTTCCTGTATCTGTTTCTGTGTCCAAATTTGCTTCTTCTTATGAAGACTCCAGTCATTGAATTAGAGTCCCCTCTAATTTAGAATGATCTTATTTTAACTTGATTTTATCTGCAAAGAGCCTATTTCCAAATAAGTCACATTCACAGGTACTGGGATTTAGGACTTGAACAGACCTTTTGGGGGAGCACAAGTCAAACTACAATCACCTATAAATATTCTTTACTCACATAGCTATTAGTATGCTTATCTTTTACTGATTCATGTGTGTTATTGATATATTATATGCTAATATTTTATAAAAATTAAGTATAATTTATATTAACTAATTATAATTATTTAATACATATTACTCATTGAATTTAACCAAGTTAAAAATAAAATGGATATTAAGTATATGTATATCCTCATAAAATATACTTATACAAAGCCCATCCAATAATTTCAAGGCCTCAAATGTCATATAATTAAAAGATCAACTTTTTATGATTTAAATTATTACTAAAAGTCAGATTTGTTATTGCTATTTAGGAACAGAAGGTTGAGCAAAATATTAGATCTTATATAATTATTTTCTTATGTTCCAATTTTCTAAAGAGAAAAGTTTATTAATTTTTTGTTAATAATTGTACACTTTCAAAAGGACTTTATTAAAAATACAGTGACATATCACCCTGTCAAAATGATATAATTATCATTAATATAAAATTAAAGTAGCACTGACTAGTGAGTATGTAGGTTAGTATGGTTATAAAAGGTATACAGTGAAATAATGGAAAGCTTAAACTATTGTGAATTTCAATAACTGTTCACCACATAATGTTAGACTATGAAACCTGTTTGTTTTTGTAGAACAGAACGTTAAAATCAGAGTAATTAAATGACTGTGATTTCAAATCACACAGATGAGAGGCACCCAAATGTGTAGCTCAGTGTTTTTTCCACTATAAAATGCTCAGTGAAATTTTTTTGCCCAACCCATAGTTGGCTGTTCCATATTCCATTAGGGCACACTTCTTATTTATTTACACTAGCTCAGCCAAGAGGTGTTCTAATTTTGAAACCTCAACATTGATTGTACAAAATCTTAAAAGTATTTCTTTGTATATCTGTCTTTGCAAATACTATTAAAGGAAAAGCAAGCAATTTAAGTGAAATAGTTAAGTTGTAGTAATGGTATCCATAGCTTCAAAATCATTTTCTTTCTGATAGTACATGACAAATTGATTTATTATTTTAAAAATATATTAATAATGTTAATATATAGGAGTGATTGCGCTAAGCATTGGTGTTTTAAAAAATGCATCTTCTATGTACTCATCCTTTGAAGAATTATTTTCTAGTGGATGTAACGGATTGCTCATCAATTAATAATAAAAAGGGCTGTGCCTTTCAACAATATCAAAAGAGGATAGGTATTGCAGGGATTGAATTTTTCTTTAAGCTGGCCAGGTATAAGACAATAATGCTTTAAGATGCCTTGAAAACCATTGGGCTTACTGGGTGTCTTTCACTCTTAACTAAATAAGTTACCTAAGACAAAACCATAAAAAATAAGGCATTGGCCTAATTTTCTTTAAATGGCATTTATTTTGTTTTGTTGCTTTGTTTTTGTGATGTATTTAAAGCACAAATACATGGATTTAAGATATCGTCTAATAACAAGAAAATTGCCTTAGGCTTAATTAATTAATTTATTTATGTTGCTTTCAGTTGATTCAGACTGTCAGTGTCATGGATAAGGATGACCCTCCCCGAGGTCACAAATTCTATTTTGAACCAGTGCCAGAATTTACTCTCAATCCGAATTTCACCATTGTAGATAATAAAGGTATAAGAAAATTTCTAAAACTAAAAATCATGAAACTTTAAGATACATAGTTAAAAACACATATGAAAGTTTTTGGTTTTTTACATGTTTTTCTCCACCAGATAACACAGCAGGAATCATGACTCGAAAAGATGGCTACAGTCGCAACAAAATGAGCACCTACTTATTGCCAATTTTAATCTTTGACAACGATTATCCGATTCAAAGCAGCACTGGCACACTCACTATTCGGGTGTGTGCCTGCGATAATCAAGGAAACATGCAATCCTGCACGGCAGAAGCCTTGATCCTTTCAGCCGGCCTGAGCACGGGAGCTCTCGTTGCGATTCTCCTCTGTGTCCTCATACTGCTTAGTAAGCTCTGTCCCTCTGAATGATTCTTTAATTCACAAAAATCTCTCCCTCACGGTCCGAGGATGGTGCACTGAATAACACTTTTCTCTACAGATAAAGATAGAACATTTTCACTTTTTATTAAAATGGTTCTTTCAATTAGGAAAAAGTAAGAGTTTTTGTGTGTGGGGATAGTCCCAGCTTTCCAGAGACCAAAAATAAAGATCTAACAAATGCTATACACATGTGTATTTAAAAAATATATTTTATATCATTTGGTATTATATCTTTGACTTTGTTCACTGTTCTAAGGGCATTTGATTTCATTGATTTCATCTTTCCATCAACTGTATAAGGTAAATACTTTTCTTCTAGAGAAAGGCTACATAATTTACTCAAAGTCACTCATTTAGAAAAGGCTTTAGCTAGCATTCAAACACAGATTACTATAGACTTCTCCTTTCTATTATTCCCAAATTAAAGACTACGTTGCCCTTACAAATAACAGTTACTAACATATTCTGAGTTATCTATCTCAGATGTCTGACATGCAAATGCATTAAAGTTGTCACAGTTAGACATTTTCCCCTATATAGCTTGTTATACATTGGTGTGACATATTAAATTAAGAAGTTAAAGTTCTGTTTTAAAAATATCACTATATCACTGTGGTCATACCTAGCCCTGCAATATTTTCTAAATAAAGTCATGTTCCAACAGCTAATGTTTTATTTGAACATGCACTAACAGGACAACGATTTAATTCAATTAAACAGTTGTTCCACTGGAAAACATTCCAAAAAAAATTGTTTCTATCAAATATTCAGCCCAAATGCTTATGCTTAGGGCAGGGGAGCTAGCCAAATTTATGTTCTAATGCTCATATGTGCTGGCTCCTTTTCTCTGCAAATCCTTTCAAGCTATCTGGATGAAATCCCTTTGGCCAGATATCCTTGCAGGACTTCAGTAGGGGATTGATGAAAGTGGGGAAAAAACATTTGTCTCAGTTAAGATGATCCAACTATTTAGAAAAACATTTTCTCAGTGTGGTTTAGAACAAATACACTGCTACCACCGCCATCAGCAATTTCAATCCCCACCTACTGCTAGAGGGTTCAACTCCTTTGTAGAATATTTTTGTATCCCTATGGAGATAAAAATTCGGCTTAGCCTTTTAGCTAAGTGCTACTGATTTCACGTTGTTTTATTCACTCAGGAAGTTCCACTTTCCTAATTTAGAACCACATGAAAATACGTTATTGTTAGATCATTTGAAAAATTTCTGTATTAATGTAATGTACATACACACACAAAGATAGTCATGCACACATAGGGAACCGAAAGCATCCCCCCAAGTAAGTTTAGATATTTGAACATTCTCAAACTAAATTTGATACTATTTTTTTCTATGCAGAAATCCTAGAAAGTTTCTTCTTATATTCTGCAAAGTCAGCCACCTTTGTTCCTTGAGCAATATGGAAAGCACTAATTTCTTATTTTTCACTTTCCCAGTTCATTGCCTAAATGTGGAGTAATTTTCTATTATTGTAGTTAAAATTGCTTCTAATTCAGAAATTTATATTTTCAAAGTTACTAAAGCACTTTATTGTTATTGTGAGTCTTTATGGTAATGGCTGGACATAGTTACTGCATTTCTATAGTTAAGAGAGTTTGCTTTTTATAAGATAGTGACATAACACTGACAATAATATTTTAAATGTACTTTCATACATTTTGAAGAAATCTAACTCTTAGCTTATATCTGTTTTATAAGGCAAGATGGAAGATTAAAATCTAGGGCTGGGATTTTAAACTTTTTGGTTGTAGGGACACTTTTGGCAGCCTGATGAAGCGAATGGACCTAGCCAGAATGACGATTTAAATTTATTAGAGTAAAACATGTAAGACAAAAAGGAAATACACTTACACAAATGAAATAAAAAACACGAAGAAAACTGTGCTTGCTTATCAAATCATGCATGCCATGTTCTGGAGCAAGTCTAACTATGGTTTGATTTATCTGTCAAACTGTGATGCAATATAAAATATCTGTCACACATATTGCCACTATCACCATAGTTTATGCCAGTAATCCTATTGAAAAGAAATGCTAAATTTGAGTTACAGATGGATGGAAATAATGAGGTACTTTTTTTTTTTCATTTCTTATCCTATTCTTTCTGAATTCTGTTCACATGTTCCAGATTAATAACCTCAATCTAAGAAATGATCTGATAATATTAATATGGTAGAAAAGGAAAGCTCAGAACAGATTCTACGGACCATTTGTGGGAATTAGTAAGTTTTTATTAGTTAAGGAACCCTTAATACTTAATAATTGACTACACAATTGTTATTTTATTGATTAAAAAGTAGATAACTTATAAATTTATTTAACCTTAAATTTAGAAAGAAATCTCTTTTTCTAGTGTGTGGCTGAAATTTGATAGATGTCAGATCCATGTTGGACTTAATTAAGCGTATGTCCATCTTTTAAAAGGAGAGTATAGAGGTCTCATCTTTACTGCAGTTTTCTTTTTTTAATATCTCTAAGATGATCCTGAATATAGCTCAGCTCCCAAAGCCCATTCTGTGAAGTCTAACTACTGATACTTCTTTATCTTTCGTAATTATATTTAATTATCTTTAATTATCTTTCATAAAATCTTACTTTTACGACATTAAAGATAATCTTTAATTATCTTTTGTAAAATCTTACCTTCAGTTAGGAAGAGCTGAGAAAAGTTTGCTGGTCAATATGAAAATAACATTGGACAGGGCTTTAGTATAGTTATAGGGGCCTTACGGGCCATGTTGAAGTGTAGTCTCAACGACAGTGAGTATGCTTTGTTTATTCTCGATGTAACAATTGAGAAAAGGAATAATAGCCAACATTTTCTTATTTTCTGTGAAGCATAAATAATACCGACACACAGTTAAGTTCCCTAAAGTAAAGGAAACCTAGTTTGTGTTTTTCCCTGGTAATGCTGAAGTGTGTTTTGATGATATTTTCTTGATTTTATTCTCACATTTCTTATATGTAACATTATGGGTTTGTCCAATTTTTAATGGAAAATTTGTATTTTGAAATCGTGTTTGCTTCTTTTTAAATGAATGTTATTAATTGCAGCATGCATTTATTAGAAAATAGGTTCATCTTCCAGTACACATAATTTGACTTCCAGTATTATAATGAGAAATAAGAAAATATATTATACAAAGAGAAGTTCACAGTTAACTTTGTAACAGGCATGTAAACAATAAAAATAATACAGTAAGTAGAGGGAATACAATTAACATTTCATTCCAAAAGTTTAAATCAGACCTTGTATGTCAAGGAAGTCCTCATTAACAAGATACAGTCTGAGGTGTTTTGTAAGATAAGTTAAAGATGAGTTTGAATTTCATGTTGTAACTTTTAGAGTTATAGTTCAGCTTTCTAAGCCCACTACAAAATTAGACCAGTAAAGGAATTTAGTTAAACCTATGAGATTTGGGAAGTGATAAAATCAGTGACACATACATATTCATGACATATTCATGTGTGTGCATATGTACACGCATCATATAGGAATATAATGCATATACAAATATATATATCTCTATATGAGTAATGTTTTGCATATATTCCCTTGAATCATTAAGAAATGATACTTGTGCCAAAGTGAAAGGAATGATCAATATCATGAGTAGAGTTTTAGCGTTTTTGTATTTGAAACAAGTGCACATTTGGAAAGACTGCTGATGTGTCAGGCAATTGAAGTGGGATAAATATAATAATTGTACTTGAATAAAGCTTTTTCAATGCCAGTAGTTCATAGGAGAGTACGTCTTGACAGTAAATTAATGGCATGGTAATATCTGCTCCTTTATCAATATAGTGCATCCAGTCATTGCCTTGAGAAACTCTGTATTTCTACAGGGTAGTTAATTATTTTTATTCGATTAATCTTAACATCTCCTGTACCAAACAAATGGCACACTCAGAAGTGTACTCTATTTTATCCAGACTCATGAAATCTCACTATTTTCCCATTTCTTATTAATAGTTTTAGTCGTGCTGTTTGCTGCATTGAAGAGGCAAAGGAAAAAGGAACCTCTGATAATTTCAAAAGACGATGTCCGGGACAACATTGTCACCTATAACGACGAAGGCGGTGGGGAAGAAGATACCCAGGCTTTTGACATTGGCACATTAAGAAATCCAGAGGCAAGAGAAGACAGTAAACTTAGACGGGATGTAATGCCCGAAACTATTTTTCAGATAAGGAGGACTGTGCCTCTATGGGAAAATATTGATGTACAAGATTTTATCCATCGAAGACTAAAAGAAAACGACGCAGACCCAAGCGCACCTCCATATGATTCACTGGCAACGTATGCCTATGAAGGGAATGATTCCATAGCAGATTCGCTCAGCTCTTTAGAATCCCTCACAGCTGATTGTAACCAAGATTATGATTACCTCAGTGACTGGGGGCCTCGTTTTAAAAAACTTGCCGATATGTACGGGGGTGATGATAGTGACCGAGACTAAGAGGATTGTTTGACTTGATCAATATTAGTGGAAGTACTGTCTATGTTATTAGATTGAGTGGCCTGCATTCTCTTCCCGGGAGGAAATTTTTCAAAAATTGAAATTACAAACAATACGTAGGTGTTGTCTTAGTAGGGATTTGCTTAATCAGTAAGTTTTCGTGAATGAATACGAATGATATAGATTTTTTAAAAAATAATAACCAGTTCACCCTCTTTGCCTAACAATCTCGGAAGGAAATATATCGCATCAATAATCAATAAAAATACTTAAAAGGCTTTTTGTGCCTTTTCTTAGGTATAATAATTTATAAATGTTTTCTTAACTGACTTTCAGTCACCTTTACTATTAAACTAAACATTGTGCAACCGCTTTGTAAATTAATATGGAAAAGATATATCCCTAATGACATAGGAATGACTATTACTGCCATATTTATTTAGTTGAAGAATGTCTTTGTGTTAATTCATTCATATTTTTATAAATGTATATTTATATTTTTGTATTTTTATGAAATAAACTAGTATTTATAAAATACATTTCATTTTATTTAATTCCTAGAGGCAGATCTGATCTCATTTATAACAAAAATGTTTTACACCTTTAAATGTAAAACATGGCTCACTCAGGGAATAAGCAGTTCAGAAACTACTGCATGGATTTGGACCTACAATGTAGTGAAACTATAAAATAACTTTGGTACCAATTGTTATTTTTCTGTTTCATCACTTAAATATTGACTAATGTTTATAGAACCACTGATGTCTAACCATCAATAGAGTATGAGACACATTTGGAATATAAAATATTATATATATATATAGTTGTGGATAATAAACTTTAAGTGTTTTTTTTTTTTGCAAGTCTTTACTATGGGATCAACCAGTGGATTATATTTGAGAGTAAATGAAGTATGTGTCAGTAATGTTATGTAGACATAGAAAAAATCGAAATCAATCTTCTCTCAGTAGTATAGTTTTCAAAATGAGAAATCATAGTTCTGATTTTTTTTTTTTTTCTTCATGATGAGGCAATTCATGGGATATATGCTCAGGTGTGCGTAACATGTTTAAAATGTGTATTGAAGAGTAGAGAGTTTGTTTTTAAATTTATTATTTTATTGAGGAAATTCCAAGTCATTATAGTTGAGAAAGTTTTGAAAAAGCTAAGGAAAAGTAGAGAAAAGAGACTTAAAAGAATGTGATGGTTTCCTAATTATTGCGATTGTTCAGAAAATAGAATATAGGCACCTCAAACCATGGGAAAGAAGAAGAGATGGGAATCGTAAGCAATCATCAGCTGCGAATATTTGAAAGACTGCCGTGTATAATCTGGCCCTGATATGGCTCACAGTATAAAATTTCAACCAAGATATGGGAACTTCACAGAGAGATTGCATGTTATCTATTTTCTGTGCCAAGAATTAACCTTTTATTCCTCTTCAATTATTCATAGTTTAGGCAGCAAATGTCATGCTTATGGTGATTGCTAGGTGGAATTCATATAGGAGAAATTTAACTTTGTCTAGTCTGTTACCAAGAGGTTTTAAGGAGCAAATACCAAATTATAAACATGTACTTATTTGTTGCTATATCACTATGTTGTAAAGTTTTTGTAGACCAAGACTAACTCAAGAACTTTATCTTCGATATGTAGCACACATTAAATATTTATTAAGATTTAACTTAACGCTAAGAAAAAGACATACTGGACTATTGAGAATTACTTGATATATTTCTCAGGACACAATCACCCAGAAAACAGAAAGATTTTTAGTTTTAGTTTTGATTAGATAATTTTAGTTTTACCTTAGAAAGGAATTAGTTTCCTCATTGCCAAAGCTCATCCATCATAGATAGACAAATACCTAATAGGATATATAGAGTGACTTGAGGTAATTAAAAAATAAGTTAGACATTGAGCAAGGCGTCTTATAATCACTTTGTTCTATAATCACTACAAGGTTAAATAACAATAAGTAAATCAATTCTAAGAAGACCTATACTGACTGTCCATGTAGTGGTTGTTTAAAAAACGAAGACATTATGTGGCGGGAGAGTTGAATAAATTGGTAGTTACATAGCTTGCCTGGGCTTACCATGCTTGAAATACTAAGAGCACTGCAACAAACGAACTTACCTACAAGGTGTAGATCTGTGATTGACATGAGAGAGTAATATTGTCATTAGATAGAATAAAACATTAAATATTTTAACTTGCAAAATATTATTTGGCTGTCTCTTTTTGAGAACTAATGAAGTTAGTTTCAAAGTTCTCCCTTTCCTTGATCTGTGAAATGACTGACCTATGGTAGTCTTTGTAAGAAGCACAGAGCTAGAAGAATTAATATTAACTGGTATGTGATTGTTTTTATATACCTGACTTAAATGCTATGAATCAGAGGATCTGATTGAATCAAGGAAATTAACAGATCTGTGTAACACTAATACTTCCTATCCTTTTCCAATAATCTATGAAATGTCCATAGTAGGTAAAATGCATTCAGGAGCCAGATGGACCAGATTTTATTATTTCCTTACTAGCAAACTAAATGAATCATTGAAATTCTTCAGGAAAACACACATCACAACATTCACCCTATTGGATTTGGAATTTATTTTACTAGATGCACATAATATCCTCAGTAAGATTTGATTCTATTACTTTATTCTCATGAACTATGGGGTTGTTAAATGTTGAAGATAATTTATTCTTAATGTGTACTTGCCAAACTAAATTAATTAGCTCTGATTATTTCAAACTAAAATAGTATTAAATTAAAATCAATTGAGTAACCATTATCCCAAATATAAACTTAATTTCATTGTTTTATTTAGAAAGTTCAATAATTTTCAGAATATGTCTATATTTATATCTGAATTTCTTTCAGTATGAATAACCTATCTACACTATTTGCATGTTAATACACAGTCTGGATATTATTCCATTCAATTTTGCTCTCAAGCACATTGAATCGATTTCAATGACTTAAATACCAAACTTAGCAAAGAAAATAAAATAGTATTAACAATAAAAGCAAGCAAACAAACAGGAACAAAAAAGTAATAATATCTTACCTTAGTAGTGGTGGATATTGATCATTCCTGTCACTTTGGCACAAGTATCATAATTAGCCTCCGGAATTCTTTATTCTGTTGGTTGTACTTTAACTTTACCCAATCTTCTTTATTGGTTCTTTCTCTTCTTTTCTAGCTCTCTATTTTAGAGTTGTCCAGGCTTTTTTCTTTTCTGGTTAAATTCAAGTCTCTGGTATTCTTACCAATTTTCCATGTTACTATACCTGTCTATATCTATATCTGTATCTAAGATATAGATTGAAATTTTCTGATTTTATACCTCCCACTTTCACCTCTATGTAATAATCCAAACTATTCTAAATTTCTACTTGAATAAACATATCAAAAGTAACATGTCCAAATTTTAATTACTAATTTTCACTCCTATCTTTTCTCAGCTTGCCCCATCTCAGTTAATGTCAGCTCTATCCTTCTAATTGTCCATGCCATAAACCAAGCAGTCAATCTTCATTCATTTCAATCTGTTATCTGCCATATCTAATACTGTAGAAAATCCTATGAATGATACCTTCAAAATTTAACTGCTATACAATGATCTTTCATCATATCTCCTGCTACAATGCTGGTCTAATAACCATACTTGGATTATTGCAGTGTTCTTCTAAGTGTTTCTTCTCACTAGCTTCTGCTCCTGCCATCTATTTTCAACCCAATACAGAGCAGATATGTTTTTTTTTTAACTAGATAAGTTTGGACATCTCACTTCTCTTTTCAGAACTTACCAATTGTTCACTTGCAGTGAGAGACAGTTCTCACAGTGGCCTCTAAGGACCAGTCAGATCAGATTCCCATTATTTCTCTGATAAATTATTCTCATTTCTTTCATTCATTTTAATTCGATTATCCTGGTCTCCTTGTTTTTCCTCAAAACTGGCTAGCACTTTTTTTTTTCCATTCGATTGACTTTCTCTGGAATAATCTTTCCTTGGATATCCACAAAGTTAACTTCATAACTACGTTCAAGACCACTTCTTAATGTGACTTTCTTAGTGAGAACTACATTGGTCAGTCTAATTAAAATCACAATCCTCTCCCATTCTGTAGGTTGCCTGTTCACTCTGATGGTAGTTTCTTTTGCTGTGCAGAAGCTCTTTAATTTAATGAGATCCCATTTGTCAATTTTGGCTTTTGCTGCCGTTGCTTTTGGTGTTTTAGACATGAAGTCTTTGCCCATGCCTATGTCCTGAATGGTACTACCTAGGTTTTCCTCTAGGATTTTTATGGTATTAGGTCTAACATTTAAGTCTCTAATCCATCTTGAATTAATTTTCGTATAAGGAGTAAGGAAAGGATCCAGTTTCAGCTTTCTACTTATGGCTAGCCAATTTTCCCAGCACCATTTATTAAATAGGGAATCCTTTCCCCATTTCTTGTTTCTCTCAGGTTTGTCAAAGATCAGATGGCTGTAGATGTGTGGTATTATTTCTGAGGACTCTGTTCTGTTCCATTGGTCTATATCTCTGTTTTGGTACCAGTACCATGCTGTTTTGGTTACTGTAGCCTTGTAGTATAGTTTGAAGTCAGGTAGCATGATGCCTCCAGCTTTGTTCTTTTGACTTAGGATTGTCTTGGAGATGCTGGCTCTTTTTTGGTTCCATATGAACTTTAAAGCAGTTTTTTTTCCAATTCTGTGAAGAAACTCATTGGGAGCTTGATGGGGATGGCATTGAATCTATAAATTACCTTGGGCAGTATGGCCATTTTCACGATATTGGTTCTTCCTATCCATGAGCATGGTATGTTCTTCCATTTGTTTGTGTCCTCTTTTATTTCACTGAGCAGTGGTTTGTAGTTCTACTCATCTGACAAAGGGCTAATATCAAGAACCTACAAAGAACTCAAACAAATTTACAAGAAAAAAACAAACAACCCCATCAAAAAGTGGGCAAAGGATATGAACAGACATTTCTCAAAAGAAGACATTCATACAGCCAACAGACACATGAAAAAATGTTCATCATCACTGGCCATCAGAGAAATGCAAATCAAAACCACAATAAGATACCATCTCACACAGTTTAATGATACCATCTCACACAGTTTTTAATGATCACACAGTTAGAATGGCGATCATTAAAAAGTCAGGAAACAACAGGTGCTGGAGAGGATGTGGAGAAATAGGAACACTTTTACACTGTTGGTGGGATTGTAAACTAGTTCAACCATTATGGAAAACAGTATGGCGATTCCTCAAGGATCTAGAACTAGATGTACCATATGACCCAGCCATCCCATTACTGGGGATATACCCAAAGGATTATAAATTATGCTGCTATAAAGACACATGCACACGTATGTTTATTGCAGCACTATTCACAGTAGCAAAGACTTGAAATCAACCCAAATGTGCATCAGTGACAGATTGGATTAAGAAAATGTGGCACATATACACCATGGAATACTATGCAGCCATCAAAAAGGATGAGTTTGCGTCCTTTGTAGGGACATGGATGCAGCTGGAAACCATCATTCTTAGCAAACTATCACAAGAACAGAAAACCAAACACCACATGTTCTCACTCATAGGTAGGTGGGAACTGAACAATGAGATCACTTGGACTCAGGAAGGGGAACATCACACACAGGGGCCTATCATGGGGAGGGGGGAGGGGGGAGGGATTGCATTGGGAGTTATACCTGATGTAAATGATGAGCTGATGGGTGCAGCACACCAACATGGCACAAGTATACATATGTAACAAACCTGCACGTTATGCACATGTACCCTACAACTTAAAGTATAATAATAATAAATAAATTTAAAAAATAAATAAAATAAAAAAATAAAATCAAAGCTGATAAAAAAATAAAAAATAAAATAAAATCACAATCCTCCACACCCATTTCTCCTTTCTCTATTTTTAAAAATAATTGTTTGCCACAGCACATATTACCAATCAACTTGATATAGAATTTGTTTATCCTTTAATTTTGTGTGTGTCTACTGTTACTAAAATGCTTGATCTCTCTGGACAATAGTTTTTATAGATATTATTCATTAAAGTATCTCATGTGCCCAGATTGTTGTTTCATACCTTGTTGGCATGCAGCAAATACTTGCTCAATGTTGAATAAAATGCTCAGTATTTATATATGAGCATTTTAAAAATTTTGTGGAATATTATAAATACATGGGAGATGAAAAAATCAAATGTGTCTGGTCATGGTGGCTCATGCCTATAATCACAGAACTTTGGGAGACTGAGGTGGCAGAATTGCTGAGGTCAGGAGTTCGAGACCAGCCTGGGCAACACAGGGGAAAACCTATTTTACATATTAAAAAAAAAAATTAGCTAGGTGGAGTTGTGCGTGCCTGTAGTCCTAGTTAATTTGAAGGCTGAGTCAGGAGGACCGCTTGAGCCCAGGAGTTCAAGGCTGCAGCGGGCTATAATCACACCACTGCACTCCAGCCTAAGCAACAGAGCAAGACCCTGTCTCAAACATACATGCACACACACAGAAACATATGTGAAAAAAGGGAAAATTATACTCAAATTTATAGCAATGTACCTGCCTTCAACACAATATTGAATATACTCTAGATTGTTAAATTGAAATATAGTTTGCTAAATTCTGGTTGATCACAATTAAATTATTATTTGAAAGAATCTTTTAAAAAGTTCTGAAAAACTTGAGTAATTTTTCAAGTTAAAAAATAAAAACTTGACACAACTAAAGCTGTATGTAATCATCTTGGTTTCTAAAAGATAATGGTAATGGAATTTTACTGCATTTCAGACCATCAATTCTAAATGTCAGAATCAAACACAAGCGCACACAGAGAAGGAATAAAATATGTATATCCTTCTCTTCTGCAGTCATAATTAACTTTACGACAGCCTAGTCACTGGGCAGCTCTTAGCCCACTGTTGTCTTGTACTTGGGTCGTGTGATACGGTTTCTGGCAAGCTGAACAGTTAAGCTCTAAGAAAATGTTGTCTTACTTAAATATGCTTAATTTCTTCCCAAATTTCAATAAAAATATTGGGACTTTTTTTTTTAAGAATAAATACATTTAAATAATTGTTTATAATGCAGGGGAAATATCAGCTACTTCAATCTGTATGGTGAAAATAGCAGCCAGACGCATTGGCTCACGTCTGTAATTCCAGAACTTTGGGAGGCAGAAGCAGGCAGATCACCTGAGGCCAGGAGTTTCAGACCAGCCTGGCTAACATGGTAAAACCTTATTTCCACTGAAAATAAAAAATAAAAAAATAGCCGGGCTTGGTGTCACGCACCTGTAATCCCAGCTACTCGGGAGGATGAGGCAGGACAATTACTTGAACCCCGGAGGCGGAGGTTGCAGTGAGCCAAGATCACACCATTACACTCCAGTTTGGGTAGTAAGAGCAAAACTCCATCTCAAAAACAACAACAACAACAACAACAAAAATGACCTTGAACCTCATCTGACTTGTAGTCAGCTTTTTGTTTTGTTTAGTTTTGTTTGTTTTGGAAAGTATATTGTTAGCTCACATTGTGTTAAAAACTGTAACAAGTTACCATACTATTGACCACACTTAAAAATCAAGATATTTTACCTATAAATTAATCTCTCTAGATTTTCTTAAATAATATATCAGTGAAGTTAATTTAAGCATTTATTTGTTATATTTATGTTCCACTAAGGTGATTTTATAACTTGCCACTTCATGTCTGTGACAGTTTTCTTTTAGATGTTTTAATATTCTTATTATTTCTGAACAGATAAGTACAAAACTCTTGAGAGTAATAATTTTTCAACGACATATATTATAACTATATTTCACAAATAAGAGGCTTATATTTTTATTATATTTAATTTTAGTGTAACCAAAAATATATATGTTATGATGTATGCTATTCTATGACATTTTTGACTTGGTCTTCTATGTTTCCTTATTACTAATTCTGCCCCAAACTCTATGGCAATTGTCTAAATTTCAGCTTCAGACACAAACAAGTAGGGAATGGATTTTAGATTCTTGAGGAAATCTCTCCTACAGTTTGCTGAACTGCTCTAGTCTGGACAGACCAGTTCCTCACTCTATCTGCGCTGAGCCCTCATTCTGGTGTTTTGTTTTACCAGCAACTGGGGATGGCCTTGATCTCCCCTGAAGAGCTAGAGTCCTGAGCCCCATATCCCATATCAAGCACATTCTGTTCCTTTTCCTTGCTCCACCTCCTCCCGAGTATAAGATAATTCGGACTACACATCTCCCAAATGATGCTATTGTTTATTTTTTTCTAATATTATAGCTTTGTTGTACTTTAAACTAAAAATATTCCTTGGTAATCAATTGTGCTTTTTGCTCTGGCTGTATTGGACACTTTGGAATTCTGCTAGAAGGAAGGATGTGTCTTAGTTCCTTGGTCATCAGAAATCTCTCTTATGGATATTTACACACTGTTTCATTAAATTTATATTATCTGCCTGCTCCTTGTAGGTATTGAGCATTTAAGTTGCTAACTCCTATTATGTAACATTAGCAACAACTGTTTTAAATGTTATAAATGCTGTTAATAAATACCTCATTTTTTTATTTTTGATGATTTTAAGTCTAATACATAATCTTTTTTAGTATTAGCAAATAAGAGATTCATATGTAGAAAATTATAAGAAAAATATATATTAGGTGATTATGTTCTTGAAATGAATATAAGTATTCAGAATTTTTTATTTGTCTTCACATTCATTCAATACTACTTTTCAGTGCATTGTATTCTAGATTCATTTAATGTTTTTCATATATTAGAAATTTATTATGCACACATTCATTTAATAGTCGATTATAACACGATCCAGAACAGCATTTATATGGCAGCAAATGAAACCAGGTCAAGTATACACTTCCTATATATTTACTTGAATTAGGAGTTCTAATTATCAGAGCATGTCACATTTATAATCACTTTATAATTTAACTTCTTAAGAATGCTTCAGTTGTATGACATGGTAGTTTCAAACTTTTTTTCATAGAAAATACATTAGAGCCTTTTTTATTAAATGTAGGATTATTATACTTATAAAAGTAATGATTTTAATCAAAAGTATTCTTGATGCTTCAAATTTTAATTCATTTTCTTCAGGATGCTATGTCAAAAAAAGTCCATGGATAGAGTCTTATGTAAGTGAATAATTAATTGATTTATTAATTTTATAAATTCTTTTTAAATACTGGCATTAAACAAAGCCATGTAAGAAATTTAAAACAGTACAATGCGCACCTTTTATTTTCTTAAGATTTTGTAATTCAATTCAATAAACACAATTAACTAAAATATAAAGTGGTATGTGATAAGGGCTTAAAAATAACAAGGAAATTAACAAAAGGTGTTTTTGGCTTCACATTTTTAGGAGTTTTCATATCACATTATATTGTTTAAAAACTGTTGAATGAAGATTACTATATCCAGTAAAAATCAGTCAAAGGTACTTTTGAATAACATATGTAAGACACTCTCTGGTTGATTAAACTCAGCCACTTTTTCCACTAAAATTTAATGTCACAGTTTGTTAACAAGGAGTCTGACTCCATTTGTTGATGTTTCACTGCTGATAACTTTTAAGCCTCATCCTTCCCTTTTCTCCTTGATCCCCGCTTCTGGACAAGCTGGTAAGAAAGCCCTGGTGTTCCCTCCTTTGATGCAGGCAAGAAATTCAAATCTCGTAAGTCCTCCCTACATGAGCAAACTCTCACCAGTCTGTGCAATAAAAACCTAGGCAGGTCTCTTTCCTTCCTCTCTTTAGTCATTTAGGATCCTCCTGAGAGGCCTTCCTGCTCTCCCCAGAGACCTCAATTACATAAATGACCAACCTTTCCATAACCTGTTGGTGTGTGGGGAGCATCATCAGCGTCAATGTCCATACCAAACTGTAAGTGAAGGTCCGTCAGCCTTTGCGAAGTTACTGATGTCTTAAAATGGTCATTTGATTAGGCTAACTGCCACTTAATACACACAGAACTTTGATAAACATTTAAAGATAAATATTTTGCATTGTCTTTTATCCCCATCTTCACAATACTTTAATGATAATATCTTCTAATGATTTTCTTATAAAGAAACGGCTCAAAATTTTATTGTATTTATTTGTTAACTACAATATATTAGTATAGAATGTATTTGTGATTTTAACTATAGGGTGATTTACGTTTGATTATTAAAAGACTAAAGAGTTTCATAAATAGAGGCATAAAATATCAACATGCATTAACATATGTGAAGCCCAATGGAAATGCATTGAATACTTAATAAGTGCCAGGCACTGTACTAATCATTTTACATTTTACGGGGATTACGCTCTGAATTCTTAAAACTCTTTCCTTTAGTTATAATTCTTATCTCCATCCTACATAATAGGAAACTGAAACCTATATAATATCACAAGTTGGTAAAATGTGGAGGAAAGTTTTAAATTCAGACAATCTGACTCAGTAGACTTTCCTTTTAATCAGTATACTATTCCAGATTATCATCATTGTATAAAACTCAGAGGATGGTGGCATTGAGCTGGGAACTGTCTGATCAGATTGTTTTTCTCAGATAATATAATTTTATATTCAATTTGCTGAAAGAAAAGAAAAAATAATCAATGGTCTAATAAGAGTTCAGAGTTTTGAAAAAACAAAAAATATGACATTTTTCTTGTAAAGAAAGGATCTGAAATTACACAAAGAAGTTATTGATCAGAATAATATCTGAATCTGATGCCATTAAAAGTCTAATAATAAATAGCCAAAGCTAACTTAAAACTGCAGTATATTAAAGCAATGTCCACTGTTGTAGTATAAAGCAAGCAGTTTAGTATAGCACCTGCAAAGAAGATTTACTGTGTACTTATATTAGGCTAGGAATTGAGTACTTCATTACCATTCTTGAATGGCTGAAAGTAAGGATAGGCTAGGTGGAAAAATGAGAAATGTCATTGAAATGCATAGTATTAAAGAACAATATAATAATACCTGCCTTACAGAAAACATCCAAATTGTTAACAAATAATTTTAGTAACTATAAAATCAATGTCCAAAAAATCATAACAGTAAAGCTAAAATGCAGCACGTTGGAAAATTTCTGTCAACTATCCCTCTCAAAGGGAAAATTTAAACTCTGATTGGAGAAATTCCCACAGAATTTTGTACAATATTATTTCACCTTGGATAAATCATGTAGCGTGTTTGTAGGGTTAGATATAAGTCCACTTTTCATTCAAAGCTGAAGTGTCTGAGACTTCTGCTAAAACAAACATTAATAGATAAATTTGTGTTCACACTTTGAAGACAGATAGGAAGCACTATGACAAACAGAGATTTGAGATCAGGAGTAAGATCATATATCTGACATTTCCGTATGATGCTTTAAAACTGTGAAAGAGCGTTTTTGAATTAATCTGCGGAGCAATCAAATGAAGATGGGGACTAGCAGCAGTTAAGTCTAATTCTAAGAAATAATATTGAACATCACATCTATTATTAGCTACATCCATCACAAAGAGAACAGCCTGGAATTTAAGAACATCTTTCCGGGGAAATGAGAAACTAGATAAATGAACAGTGGTGACGCTGATTTCAATATTTATTTTTCTCTGGCCTCTGAATAAGATGCTGTGTTTTTGTTTTGTTTTGTTTATTTGTTTTGTTTTTTGTCAATGATATTCAATTAAATAAAATCTCAGAGGTGAACCAAGGAGGTATTTTAGCAGTCCTTTGCTCTGCTCCACACATATCCACCCATTTTTCCAGCATGACTTTAAATGTGTCAAAGTGCAAATATTTTCTACAGTGCTGAGGCAACTTTGTGTAATGACAGAAAGCTCCATACACTGCCAGGGGCAAAAACTAGTGTAACATTTTGTTAAACAGAAGTTAATGTATTGGTTCCCTGTCATATGCTGATATCTATATAACAATATATTTTGACAGTGTGGAGGGTTGTTCTTATATGTTATCTGAATATGTTTAAAAACTGATATTTTAATTTTTATAGAAACATAATCCACAGTTTGAATCACAATTCATCATTCACTGGGAAAAATCTATCTGGGAAACATCATTTTCTAAATATCTCATTTATTTTCCATTCACTACAATGGTCACATTCTGTACTAGTGGCAGCATGCTAATATACTTCGTAACTTGTAAAAATGTAGCTAACAAAATTACACTTACATTAGCTTCAGAATTGTTGAAGTATTTGCTTAATAAAATAAGGCATCTTATCAAGGAATCATCACATGATGTGATCTACTTCTTACTTGGATATTATTTATTGAATCATATTAACCTATTGAACTGATGGAAATGTCTATTTAGTGCCACTAAATATGAGAATAGATATGCTCTGAATAAAGAAGTTGATTACACTGATCTAAGCATTGGTTAATAATATGGTGGGGAAGTTATTTCCATTTCATGCTCTGTAAAATTAATTCCTTAACCTTCCAGCTATGATGAAAAATCTCATTCTGCATTTTTTCATTATTAATGTACTCTCATACTTATTATCATGAAATTTTATTAAATGTTCTCAACTTTTATTTATTAAATCTCCAATGCAATAACCATTAGCTTTGCTCACTGAATAACAAGTAATTTAGGACAAATGCTAAAAGATATTTAAATATAGATCTATGGTAATTGTAAGAGTGATTGGAATTTCTAAAAATTTTTATGCTAAAATCTGCTCTAATTCAATTGAAACTAATAGAACTAAACTGCTTGCTATTGGCTTACGTATGACAAATTAATTAATTAGCATGATTTGCTATTTTTTCAGTAGTTTAAAAACGTGTTCTATTATCCTCAAAATACTATATTCTTTTTCCATTTAAGGATAAATATGCATGCCACCAGGCAACAGAAGCCTACAAATAAAACAATATTTCAGAAGAAAAACAAATGTGTACTTAACAATTTCAGGCACCTATTTTTGATAAATTTCTGCATATGCAGCAAAAACAACATTTGTGAATTGGGATTAAAATATTAATTTAAGATTAAGTGGAAATTCTGCTCATCTTTGATGGAAAAGCTCATTTTACAGATTTATCTGAAGAGTCCAAGAGGAAAAGTGGTAAATGCAAGTGATCAGAAAGGAAAGCCCCAAGCTAAAAAATATGTGACAAATCTCTAGGGTAGTTGTATTTTCAAGTACTGTAGAAGCAGAAGTCTATTCTGAGGAAACCAGAAGAAAGTTGATTCTCATTTTTCTTCAATTTATGAGGAGAAAGAAACTACTTCATTAAAATTTAATTTAAAATTAAATCCCAGATATAGAAAAACCAACCATAGAAATGAGTGGAATTCTAACCCGCTGAGAACCAAGATGACAATGATTTAAAAAAGAATATGCTCTTACAAAAGTTCTCATGTGCTCTTACAGCATTTATCATCTTTCTAGCCAAATGAACTTTATGAGTACAAAAGCTAACAATTCGTATTGACAGGAGGAAAATAATGGTAACTGGGAGACATTGAGCAGTAAGAAAAAAATGCTTGATCTTCCCTTGTTTGTCTTGCTTATCTTACTTAAACTGCTATTTTTTCCATTTCCACTTTTGGAGCTGTTGAAGTGCTAATCTTCTAAGTGATTAGTTTCCTTAGTACTATACTTATCCAATAGAGAAATCTTTCCTTCTGAAACTGTTTTTTATAATAAGATGAATAAGCACATATAAATATGTGTAATGTAATTGTCAACTGCATGGGACCAAAATAATTCTGTAATCAAAATCCTGATGAAGCTTCATCGACACTTACTTCCCTGGAACAAGTATAGCATTTCCATTGAGAATGAAATATATATGGATATATACATATGTGTATATATAATATATATGTATATATACATATGTGTATATGTTATATATAATATGTGTATATATTATATGTATATATTATATATAATATATGTATATATATTTTATATATATATAATTTCCATGTATGTATACAAAGAGTCCTCTTACAGTGGTTCAACTTACAATTTTGTGATTTTCCCATGGTTGCAGAAGCCATACACATTTAGTAGTGAGCAGTGGGATCCTCTCTCACTGTTCTGGGCAGCAGCAGTGAGCCTTAGCTGTCAGTCAGCCACATGATCATGAGGGTAAACAACGGATATACTACAGTGTACTGTTGTTGCCAGGTAACTGTCCAACTCTAGGCAAAGTGTTCTGAGCATATGTAAGGTAGGCTAAGCTAAGCTATGATGTTCAATGTGTTAAGTTTCTTGCAATATCTTCAGCTCACATAGGTTAACCTCTTTATAATTCAAGGCGTATCTATATAATTATGTTTTTAAGTTAAGATTAATATGTCAAGATCATGCAACTTAATTGTATTCTGATTAGCTTCTAACAGGTAGTTTCAGGGAAAAATAAACACTTATTTACCATTGTAAGCATTACAAAAATTATTGTGAAAACCATTGTGCTAAAATCTGTTCTATAATAAACTGGGGCCTTTCATGTGAACACAAGGTTTTAATGCGTTTGTCTTCTAAAGGTGTTTAGACTCCAGTGTGAGCAAGGCAGTATGTTGGAGATTAGGTAAAGAAAAGTGGCAATCAGACTCCTTTAAAGTTCAATGTCTGACAAAATGTATGTACCCATTACCATAAGATGGTCAAATGTTTGGGCTAATAGCATTATTTTAAATATTAAATTTTTGATAGGACTGCTGAAGAAACTTAAAGACTCAAGGCAACACTTACAAAGATAACATTTAAAAAAAAACTATCAAATTCTAATAATGTCTATGAAAACATCATCTCCTTCAGTAAGCACTGAATCAATTTTGTATAGTACGACTTACTAAATTGACCAACTACTGTCTTCATATTCAGTTGTGAACATTGAGAACACAAATCAATGTTCTCCCATTTTCTAGAGATCATTTGTCCCTTTACTCTGGGTAAACTCTTTAGGCTTCTGAGCACCTTCCCAGGGGACTACTGAAACTACAGAGTTCTAAGATACTCTTCTTTGGCCCCTAAGAGTAACGGAGAATGTGGAGAGGGGTAGCACTGAGGAGTCGAGAGAGGGCCTCCCTCTTTGAAAATGCAGTGTTATTCCACATTGTCCGTACCCTCATGGGCTGTTTCAATAAGTATCAAAACTTTCAATACCTAAACATTAGTGAAAACTGCCTCCAGAATCACGTCCATAGGAAACATGTCAGATTTCCCCCCAAAATAGTCTCACTATGCTCTGTTATGCCATGATTATAACAGTAGTGAAAATCACTTATTCAAGAGCTTAATAACGTCTAGTTAAGGGGAGAAAAGAAGCTGAATTGCATTTTCTAAAAGATATCCCTCATCGGTGTTGTGAATAATGATTGCTTTTTTCAGAGCAATCCTTCACCTGATTTTGGGATTTAAGAATGGGGTAGATTGAAAAAATGGACAGATTCTCTACAACCTCTCTTACCCAAAATTGTTATCTATTCCCTCATCCCTTAAGGGAATCTGAGCTAATTTTCATTAATCCTACAGACTAGGAAAGAAGTATTCTGTGCCAGTTCTGAACCTCAAGAGGACCTTTAGCTTCTGCCCTTGCCCCAAGAAACATTCCTCCACCGTGGGAACAAGCCTGACTAGCCTCCTGGAGGATAAGAGTTCAAACTTATGTAAAGGGAGACTCTTAGCTATTCTAGTTAATGCTCTAGAACTATTATTAAGCCTAGAAAATGATATCTAAGTCAATATGAGAAGGGCCACCCATGAAAACCTAGGACAAATTGCCAATACATGGAATGGTGGTCCAAATGAAATGGTTGGTTTTGTGCCATTATGTATTAGAGGGACTTTTTATATAGCAACAGCTAGAAGAAGAATAATTTCCTCTCCTGCACATTGAGGAAGAGGATCAAAATATCAATTTTCCATGAACAAGATATTTTTGTAACCTCTGACATTTCATGGTTAACCCCTTGCTTCTTTATAATATTAAGCACATACAAATAGATGAAGGAAGATGCTTCACAATTGGAAAGCAGAGACATTTTAGGGATATTTTAGTGACTCTCAAAAAAGTTTTTAATGACACATTTTTGCCCTTGTATTTAATTCATCAAAACAGAAAGATGTCATATTCAACATGTTCAGTGTATTTAATTGAAGAAAGAGATTTTATATGAAAGAGTTTATAGAATTAAGAGAACCAACAAAGAGCAGTGAAACACCCAGGGACCAGTGACAAAAGACTTTCCCCCAGAGTCCCGAAAAATAAGGAGAAAAGCAGTGTTTCAAGAACAACACTGGAGTATGGCCTTTAGTCAGTATCTGTGGCAGGGGAATCAGTCTAATACCTTACCAGTGGAAGGAGAGACAACAATATATTGCCCTTTCTCCCCATTTGCTCTCTTATCTACTGGTGCTTCCCATTGGTGAAACCCTATGAGAAACTTGAAGACAAGAGAGTCCAGTGATGCAGTCTATAGATTTTAGGAGCCAGCAGAATGGAACTCATCAACACAGAGCAGATTATAGAAACATGGAAAACGGATCTAGAAAGGACAAAAAAGAAAAAAAAAAGAGCCAGTAGGACTGTCTCTTAGGAGACCATGGTGAAAGTCCTATCCAACTTCCCCACACTCTATACATATAAAAATGTTTACTGTGTGATCTTAGGTACTGGACATTGTGTTGGGTACTTTTGTTTACATATACATTTATTCGCTTGAAAATACTTTGAGGTTGCTGTCATTTTTATCTCTATTACACAGTTGAGGAAACAGAAGCACATAGATGTATTTGGCCACAAAATAAAAGCCAGAAGACTGAGGATTTAAAAGAAAGACATTGTGGTTCCAGAATGTATGATTTGATTGATCCTTTGCATTGTGTTCAAAGAATTGTGTGGAATCATTGCTGTTGAAATAAGCCTAACCAACCTAACATACATAGCACTAAGAAGCACCACTGAAGTTCATGGGCTTATATTAAAGTAGATTGTCAAAAAGAACCCAGATAGACACGTGCACTACTTCCATATTATTCTCCACAAACACTGAGCTGGCTCAACTAGCAGAGCCCCATGGGCCACATGCTTGTTCAGAGAGGAGGAGAACCCCATGCTCTTTGTACCCTGGAGATTCTGTAACATCTCTTCCCTAAAACCCAGAAGCAAACTCTAACATAGTGCTTTGTACTAAAACTTGTTTAATGCATACCTAATAGCTGTTCAGCCAGCTGATCATTCAATTGACCTAAATATGTGAGTTCTGTCTCCTAAGTGGATTCTGAACAAGCTGAAAAATTTTGTGTCAACTCTTTCCAAAGGACCTAATTCAGGAAAACATTCTTCTAATGAAAGGCAGACAATAAAACAACCTGAATATGATATTATAGGACTGTGATTTGCTCTAAAAATTTTAAATAAAGTTGCCATGTAAGTTATAAATCAAAGGATAATCTAAAGTGAAAACAACTTCAAATTATTTTTTTCAGGATAATATTACCAAAATACTCAATTTGTATAAATCTGTATGATTTCAATTTTCATAAGGAATTTGGAAATTTAATTTGTTCTCAATTCTAAATCTCTAAGATAGAATCACAAACTTCTCTGTTAATAGTAACACCATTCTAATTAATCAAAATATGTAGAAAAACAATTTTTCTATGTGTACAGACATCTATTGTTATTAAACATTTTGTAGGTCAAACTTTTATAATTATGCAAGTATTCCATACTTCAAAAAGTACCGTACTTAAGACAAAAAGGTTATTTTGGAAGTATTAGATCTTAGCACAGATGGCAATAACATTTTCCTATTAATAAGAGTACAAAAATGTAAAGATAATTGGCTTCCTAAAATTTGAGAGTTAATAAATCCTCATGAAATGTGATTTTTAATTGAGTTTTGTCCTTTATTCATCTTGGCACTCTTTCTGTAGAAAATATTTAAGTATATCTAAAATAAATGATTCCTACTTCTTGGTAATAGATGGTCTTTTAAAATATAATGACCAGCAATAACGTAAGGAAAATTCAAGAATTTCAAAAGTCAGCTCAATTAACATCGTAAGATGTATACATTTCCCTTCATTTTTCAAAATTTAATGCATTAGATCTCTCTGATATTTGCTTTAAATGCACCAGCTGCATAACTTCATTTTATTTAAATTCAGCATCTCTCTCATTGGTGTGTTAGGTCCAGGAGAGTAGAAATGAAATCCTACTTGTTCATTTATATTTAGGTCATAGCATATGCCTATGCTCCAGAATCAGTTAATATCATGTGTGTGTGTGTGTGTGTGTGTGTGTGTATGATGCATATACATAAACTGAGATGTATATGCAAACTGATATATATATATATATACACACATACAAAATATGAATAATAGATATTTGGGGTGAATAACCCTTGTTTTAAGAGACTGGAGGATATTAGAAATAGCTTACCTCATAAAAGTTAGAGCGTGTTCCAAGTGATACTGAAGAGAGAAAACTAAAGGAGGGATAGCAATATTTCCAAAGGAATTATCTCTACTACCAAGAATCATGAATAATAATAATAATGATGATAGAGTAAAAGCTCACCTGCTTGTCCTTTATCAGTGAGAGAATTAACAAAAGGCAATACATGGAAAAAAAATCTGTGAAGACCTCTCTTAGCAACTGTGGTTACAGCATCAGTGAACCAATGCCTGAGAGGATTGCTATTCTGGGACACAATGGCAAAAATACTTCATTTAAATGAAGAAGATATTGGGAGAAGATCATGTCTCTGAGAGGTTCCTGAATGGCAGCCCTGTTAAATAATATCTCTTTTTAGGAAAAAAGACATGAGTAATCGATCATGGAGAAAATGGTTTACTTGATTTTATATCTAAAGAATACTGTTTCTCTAAATCACTAGAATGAATCACCAGTTGGCATTCATTGCAGTCATATACCAGTGAGAGCAGATGGAGTATAAAATGGTATGAAACATATCTACTGAGGAAGCAAGCATTTTAAAAGTTAATGAAAGACAAAGCAACACGGGAATAAAGTAGGCCTAGTGAACGTTAATGTAATTACAGCATAGAGTACCTACGCTTTTAATGAGTATGTAAGTGGTAAATAACAGTAATATACTAATAAAAGTACCTATACTGCATTTATTGTTTTCCCAAGCATGAAGTTAAATACTTTAGGTATATAATCTTACTTGATCATACATTTGAAGGATGTACTATTTTTAATCCTACATTATTGATCAGATAAATGAGGCTCAGGGAGGTTAAATAAAACTTAGAGAGTGGCAGGTCGAGGATTCAAATTCAGAAAATCTCATCATGATATGGATATTTTAGCTCACAAATGTTAAGCTATATCAATTATATTACATGAGCTTTGAGCTCTGGATTCTTTGTATTAATGAATAGTTATATAATGAAATAATACTTTGGAATACTTGAAATTGATTAACTCAACAAATATTTCAGTGTCTAATATATGCCAGGCACTTTGGGGAGTGCAAACAAAGCAATGAAAAGAGACAGAAAGAGAATAACAACCTACCTCATTCTTTACCTTCCCTAAAGATACTTGTTATTATAGTGGATAATATTCAATACTACTTACTGAGCATTTACTATGGCTTTGCCACCATTATATGTTCCTTAAATTTATTAATTGATTTAATTCTCCAATGAGGTTGGTGTTATTATTAGAGACAATTTTTTTAGATGAGTAAACAGGCACAGAGAGGTTAAATAAGTTCTCACAGTTAATAAATAACAAAGCTGGTTATTTTGCCTAGACAATCTGCCTCCAAGTTCTGCAGATATAATCACTATATTATAATTCAGGAATATTTTATCGGAAGACCAATCTAGCTCCCAAAAAGCAGACTTTATTCAATCCCAAAATTTGCTTGCTTAAGGGTTGATGAAATCGTGGAGTCTGAAGAAGAAAATAGTGACTGAGGAAGTTAAATATATTAGTATATAATGGGAAAATAAACAGGCCTCAAATATCAAGGAGAATCGTGACGCTGAAGACCATACAGAACAGAGCTTTCCACTGTCAGTCACTGGAAAAACTGAGATGGACATTGAGTTAATATACAGAAGAAAAAGAAATGTGTATCATTTTTAAGTAACTAAGTTATTTTTGGATCTTTCTGTTAGAGGCTAATTTTATCATAAATCCTCCCAAAGTTATTATGAAATAATTCAGATCAAGTCTTCTAATTAGAAAAAGATATAACTAACAGTATCAAAAATACTGTTTTGGAAGAAAAAAAAATGAAATCTAGTTTATCCATTAACAATCCTCCAAATTCTCAAGATACTCTTTTGGAAGAAAAATATTGAATCTAGCTTATCCATTAGCCATCCTCCAAACATGGAATAGAAGTGATTTTAGATTTGGGAACATCTACCAAATTTAGTCCTTAGGATCCTTATGCCATTAAGTGAAATGCCTCATGCTTAGCAAATTCTATACAGAAATCTAGTCAAGACACCTACTCTCCTACTTTATCTGCTATCTCCCAGGCTGTTTATTTATTCCAATATCAGAATATAGACCAGTTTCTCTATTGAATTCTTCAGAGGACATTCTTATTTTCTCTTGTAATATGTGCTGCATCTGTGAAAACAATATAATATTCATTCAATTCTGATTTTGACCCAGACTGAGATCATTTAGCAAACCCGACAAGCTAGAAAAAGAGCAGAGTTTAATTATTGCTTTCCACAGTCAGATCTTGGTTGTGCATTTTTTAAAAACCAGGGGTATTTTTAATCATAAGTATTAAGTGAACTATTTATGTAAATTTTCAGCATTACATAAAAAGAGACTCAAGGATCTGAAGAGTAAACACTATTGGTACTCACTTGACTTTGCTCTTAAATTTTGAGGCCAAAAACATAGTAAGAGCAGAAACAATAGATAGTACACACATCAAAACTCAGAACTTGTTTTATGGTCTAATACCCTCAGCTACTCCAGCCAGAGTCTCCTGTGGATTAATCATTTGTTATGGAGGTTAGTCCATCAAATCTTTTGATCATTTTCTTCCTCACCTGCTAACTGATATTCTTGACCTTCCCAGGTGTGGATCACACACACACACACACACACACAAAAAAAAAAAAAAAAAAAAAAAAAAATTAAGAAAGAAAGAGGAGATAAGAAAGTTGGAACCTTAAATGTAGTGCTATAAAATAACTCAGCTCTTTGTTCTCTATAGTCTGCATGCTGTACATGTAAACAAACACATACATTATCTTGAAACTTTTTGACTAAGAATTTCCTTCCCAAATGTAGCAGATTCTTCCTACATCACAGCGCTTTCAAAGAATCTCATCAGTATAACTCATATGCCATCCAAATACCATAAGCAAAAGTTATTCTTCATGAATAAATAAGAGAGAAACAACCTTCAAGTCTCATTGAGGTAATTCAAGATAAGTGAGGTTTATTTTGTGCTCATTTAACAGTTCTGTGTATTTTTACTGAAAGCGATTTTCCACACGGCAACTCAAGAACTCAACTGATCCCTTCAATCTTGTAATTACAACATCCTTTGCATTTGGCTTGTAGGCAAAAGAGAAAGAGATAGAGATGGAGACTGAAATAGAGATAAGGAGAGAACAGAACAGATAATTAAAGAGTAAGAGGGAGAGAGAGAAAAATAGAGAGTTTTGTATGGGGCTTTTTTGAATAGGTTGGAAGTGTTATACCTGATTTCCTTCCACATTAAGGTGGCCAAAATGCAAACACATAACCACATGCAAGGAAAGTTGGAAACTATAATCTAGATATAGTTACAGGAAGAAAGAGAAATGATTTTTGTGAATTAGTAGACAGAATAATAGCTATTCTCTGACAAACTCAGGCAAGTGTTTCTCCCAAACTTCAGTGACTTCAGTCTCTCTCCATTTATTTCTTTTTGTAAGAAAAATGTCTGATAATTTCAAAATAGAGCACTCCAAATATTTCTGCTAAAAATCCACGCTACTAAGGCACTTTCAAAATGTTAATATTTTAGTTTGGGTCAGAGATCTCTGACTCAGTCACATCAGAGTTTCTAGGGCAACAATTCTGACAATTTGTCTTTGGGGATGATCCTGCTTTAAGATGCAGCGTGAGTCATATCATAATGCCTTTCTGTAGAACTTCAAAAGAGAAAATTATGTTTAAGTGATAATGGGGACAATAAGTAAGATTGGAGAAGCTGAAGACATAGGAAAGAACTGAGATGAAAGAGAATTCTGAGAAACAAGAGTCAATGGAACTCACTGCATAGTTGGAGGCATTTTTTCAAGTAGGAGATGAGCAAAACAAATTGATGCAAGTACAAACAATTTTGCTGAAATTTTGACAAAAATTTTAGTGAGTTTCTATTTAATGACTTGGGTTGTTTACTGTTAACTGAGGAGTGCTAGAAATGGAAAATCTGAAGAAAATAATTAAGTTTGAAACAGCTGACTAGAATTTCTCAAATTATATTTCAAGGAATATCCATCTTGCAAGATGCATTATGAATAAAATATTCTGTGGTTAAATTTAGAAAGCATTACCTGCATATTCAATAAAGATTCTCAGAATAGCATCTTATAGCATCTGATTTTGGTGTTGTAAACTGTCACATAACCAATTGTTTAACCCAGTGATTCATCTAAAACATTTAAAACTTAACTTTCTTTGTCCATGTTTAAATGCCATTGGATTTAGCATTTCATAGAAGCCACATAAGACAGCACAGGCTTTATTATATATTTCTCAAGTGTTAGCGATTGTTATGACATTCTCAAAATAAAAAGATTGATTATGTCCATTCAGTTTGTTCTCTCTCTAGACATATAACCATCAAACACAATTATCTCAAGTCTTAAAACTATCAAGCTGAACGGCATGTGTATGATTGTGAACTGACTCACTTTCGGTTCTGCTGTGAAACCATGTTAGCAGGAAAAAATATATGGAGAGAGGTTATGGCAAGGACAAGCTTATTTTCCAACAACTAAGAGATGTATGCTTACTTCTGATCACCAAAAGTCATAGTCATATTTTTTGTAGATATGATTGGAAAACATTTACTCTTTTCCCATGTGGTGAGTTTATCAGAGGCTCATGGTGAAATGATTGCCAATTACATTTCAGAATGGAAGATAATGGGGACCAAAGGTAGGAGCCTTTAAGGTTCACAGAATTTTATGACTATTTATTTAAGTAAATGTTCCAAATGTATAATTTAAGAAGTTGAAGGATTTCTTCAAGTCCAGCTGAAAGAAAATTTTCCCCCAAAGTGTGCATTACTTCTACATAAGGTCAGCTTAATAGCATAATTTCTAATCTCATCTAAATTCAACTTTTTTGGTATAAATTCAGCAACTATTCAATTACCCCAAAAAGGGAATAGTGGGAATTTGTAATATTTATTTTGATATCATCTTAAATTATTATTTCCTTCTTCTAAATTCTCAGAATGATGTAATATATCAATTAGCACTGTAAAAATTGAGTTTCAAATACTTGGATCAAGTTTATAATAAAACTCCACATTTATTGTTCCAGGTGTCGGCTTGACATTATGTGTAAATAAAATAACTGTTTAAAAATAACTTAAATTTTACAAAAGAAATAAGGTAAATACATATTAATCTCTCCAGTCAATAATCCCAGGGTCAAAAAAAAAAATGCTCCAAACTTAAAGCTAAGTTGTTATTTATCTTTAAGTGTTTATTCTATGGCAACAAAGACAGTAACAACATTTAAGCTGATGAGCTAAGCTTACTTCAGTTTTATCAACATATATTCCCTTCTTAAGTCAAATTTATATTTACATTTATATTTATTATCATATGAAATATGTTATACATTTTGTGTATACATATTACATATATGTGTACACATACATATTTTCAAATCATCATGATAACATGCTAAAATGTGTAGTCATCCAATTTTGTCTTGAGATATTTACTAGGGAGCTTGTAAAATTTTATTTAAAGATGGCTGTTAAGAAATGTCTGTCTTCTTTTTGATCCATCTTCATTCAAATTGTTCTTTTTTTTTTTTTTTTTTTTTTTTTTTTTGAGACGGAGTCTCGCTCTGTTGCCCAGGCTGGAGTGCAGTGGCGCGATCTCGGCTCACTGCAAGCTCCGCCTCCCGGGTTCACGCCATTCTCCTGCCTCAGCCTCCCGAGTAGCTGGGACTACAGGCGCCCACAACCGCGCCCGGCTAATTTTTTGTATTTTTAGTAGAGACGGGGTTTCACCGTGGTCTCGATCTCCTGACCTTGTGATCCGCCCGCCTCGGCCTCCCAAAGTGCTGGGATTACAGGCGTGAGCCACCGCGCCCAGCTCAAATTGTTCTTCTGTTTCTTTATTGACTTCAGCCATTTCCTGTGTGCTTTGAAAGGGCTCTCTCTACAATGCCTCCCTCTGAAACAAACCAATGTGTAAAAACTATTAATTCTATTAAAACTTTGCTGTACTCACTGAGAAAATGTATATAAGTTCTCTATATCCTTTGCTCTCTTTTCCCCCACATTTTTTTAAATTTTTTTTTTTTTTTTTAATTTTGCTCTTTGAAGATTCTATTTCTGCCATATTGGTCTCTCTTTTCTTCTACTTCCACCTCACTTCTTGTATTACTAACATCAATGAAAAACAGACACTCCATTGTGTAGTGCGATCTCTTTTTAACTTTACTTTTGGGTCATCATTATTTTACCCCTTTTTGCACAGTAGGAACATTATATCTGTTCCAGGATTCTATATTTGAATTTAAACATGCTCTTTGACAAAATACAAAAAGGATAACCACAACCTCAGGGAAAAAAATTTACTCCTCTGACTATGAAGCTCCTGGTTGTCTCACTCTAAAGTCCCAATTAAAGCCCCTGGCAGGGTCAAATAAGCCATTAGAGTAGGGGTAAGTAGGAACTGTAATAAGAACACATTTGCTTCTAACTTTTTATGGTCTACCACATATAAATTTAATTGGTCAGTACAGCAGAATTTTAGGTTTGAAATGGCATATGGCTCTACCCATCAGAATTCAATAATGCTCTTTTCTGTTTTTAGGTAAATGTAGTCATAAGCATTAAATGAAAGGCTCTAGTACTGAATATATGCTAATACAATTAAGGATGTGGAATTATTCTTGGAAAAATGTGGTTAAAGACTTTTGTGCGTTCTACCACTTTAAGAAGCAAGGAAACAGAGGCAGTTTTAAAAGTTCTTGGAGACTTTTTAAGAATATAAGAACTTAATAGGTGTATTTATTTAGCTGATATCCTTGCCTTGTTGATGCTTACACAAGTATTTAGTTTACCTGATTATTAGGTCTGTGGAGTCTAGAATAAAGAGCATCTCAAATTCCTCTGTTAAGTATACTTTAAAACTATGCCCTCCAATCATAGCACTTGTTTTTCCATGTAGAAATTATGTGATGGTTGTTTTCTGTAGTCAACGATATCTTGTCTTTTTCATTCATTTTGTATACCTGTTACTTAATGTGATGCCAAACACATGATAGGCTCATATAATTATTTATTTATATCAGAAAATACTGAATAAAACAGAACCTTGAGATTTTACAGAAGACTGTAAAGAAATTGCAATAGTTCACTGGGGGAAAAACAATAATTAGCCATTTGTTTTCCCTATACAAACTTCTATAGATGGAATACTTACATCCCCTCACAATTCATATATTATATATTAAAACCTAATCTCCAATGTAATGGAACTTGAAGTTGGAGATGGGATATTTAAGAGGTAATTATGTCGTTAAAGTTGAGCCCTCGTAGTGGAATAAAGGCTCATAATGGAATAAGGAAAGAAAGGAAAGCATGCCCTCTGCTCTCTCTCTCTCTCTCTTTCACACACACACACACACACACACACACGTGCAGAGAGAGAGAAACAGTGAGAGAGAGATCTAGTTACATATTTGTCATTCTTAGTTTCATGTTGGAATGTGAGCCCACCAATGTTGGAGGAGGGGCATAATGGGAAGTGTTTGAATTACAGCAACAGATTTCTTAGGACTGACTTCCTGCCCTCCCCATGGTAATAAAGGAGTTCTCCCTCTATTTGTTTACATAAGATCTGATTGTTAAAAAAAGCTTGGCACTTTCTCCCCCTCTCTTGATCACTCTCTTGCCATGTGACACACCTGCTCCCTCTGTGCCTTCTTCCATGATTGTAAGCTCCCTGAGGCCTCATCAGAAACAGATATGGGCACCATGCTTCTTGTACGGTTGTCAGAATCACGAGCAAAATAAACCTGTTTTCTTTGTAAATTACCTCATCTCAAGTGTTTCTTTATAGCAATGCAAAACAGACTAATACAAATACAAGCAGTTGGTACCTGGAGTGGGATGCCTAAAATTGTGGAAGCGGCTTTGGACCTAGCTAATGGACAGAGGTTGGAGAAGTTTGGAGGGCTCAGAAGAAAGCAGAAAGATAAAGGAAAGTTTTAACTTCTTAGAGACTGGTTAAGTAATTGTAACAAAAATGCTGATAGAAATATTGATAATGAAGTCTAGGATGATGAAGTCTCAGATGGAAATAACAATTTATTTTTTTTTTTTTTTGGAAATAGAGTAAAGAGGTCACCCTGTCACACCTCAGCAAATAACTTGGCTGTATTATGTACATACTTGATGACTTGTTGGAAGGCTGAACTTAACGGTGATGACTTAGAGTATCTAATGGAAGAAAATTCTAAGCAGCAAAGTGATAAAAAATGGTCTGGCTGCTTCTCACAGTCTATGAACAGATATGGGAGCAAAAAATGACTTAAAATTGAAACTTGTAATTGAAAGAAAAGAAAAGAAAAGCATACAAATGTGGAAAATTTGCAGGGTGGCCATGTGGTTGAGAAGGAAAGAGCAGTTTGAGGAGAAGAATCCAAACAGCCTACTGAGCCACTATTTTCTAAAGAGATTAGCTTAACTAAAAGGGAGCCAAGTGCTAATATTCAAGACAATGAGAAAAAGAACTCAAAGGTATTTTAGGAATCATTGAGACCATCCCTCTCATCAGAAGCCCAGAGACTTAAAAGAACAGACTGGCTTCAGGTGCCAGGTCTGGGCTACCACTGCCCTGTGCTGCCTCAGAACACTGCTTCCCACATCCCACCCACCACTCTGACTCCATCCTTAGCTCAAAAGGCCCTAGATATAACTCAGGCCACTGTTTTGGAGGGCATAAGCCTTGACAGTTTCCATGTAGTATAGATCCTGCAGGCACACAGAATGCAAGAATAAAGGAGGCTTTGCAGCTCTCAGCCAGATTTCAGAGGATGTATGGGAAAGCCTGAGTGCTTAGGCAGGGGAGCCCCCACAGAGATACCCTACTACATCAATGCCAAGAGAAAATGTAGAGTTGGAGCCCTCATACAAAGTCCCCAGCAGGGCACTGCCTAGTAGAGCTATGAGAAGGGGACCACCAACCTCCAGACCCCAGAATAGTAGGAACACCATCAGTGTGCTCCTTCAGCCTGAAAAAGCCATAGGCATTCAAGCCCAAAGCATGACAGCAGTCGTGTGAGATGTACCCAGCAAAGCCATAATAATGGGGTTTCACAATTCTTTGGAAGCCCACTCATTGCACCAGTAGTGGGACCTGGAGTCAAGGGAGATTGTTTTGGAGTTTCAATATGCAATGTCTGCCCTGCTGAGGTTTAGAGTTGCATGTGGTCTGTTGTCCCTTTCTTTAGGCCCTGTCTTCCTTTTGAAATGGTAATTTCTCTTTTTTCATCATCATTATTTTATTTTCCTTTTTTGATACATATTTTTATTACAATAATTTTGAGGGTCAAGTGGACTTTGGTGACATGGATGAATTGTACAGTGGTAAAGTCTGAGATTTTATTGCACCTGTCACCCAAGTAGTATACATGGTACCCAATATATAGTTTTTTTTTTCCCTAATCCCCCCAATCCTCCCTACTTCTGAGTTTCCAATGTACATTGTGCCACTTTGTATGTATGCTGTTGCCTACCGATAGCTTGTAGGTGAAAACATATAGTATTTGGTTTCATTTCTGAGTTATTTCACTTAGAATTATGGCCTCCAACTCCATCCCTTGTTCCAAACGACATTATTTCATTATTTTTTTATGACTGAATAGTACGGAATGGGAATTTCTACACAATGCTTTCACTGCCATTGAATCTTGGATGTTAAAATCATGCCTGCTTCCCCTTTGCTTTCTGTCATGATTATATACTTCATGAGGCCTCACCAGCAGGAGATGCTGGCACCATGTTTATTGTACAGTTGTCAGAACCATAAGAAAAATAAATCTATTTTCTTTATACATTGCCCAGCCTCAGGTATTTTCATAGCAATGCAAAGTGGACACACACACACACACACACACACACACACACACACACAGCCATGATGTGAGGACAATGCAAGATAATGACCATCTGCAAAGCAGGAAGATTGCCTTCACCGGACAGCAGATCCACCAGCACTTTTATCTTGGAATTTCCAGCAAACAGAACTCATGAGGAAAAAAAAAAAAAATACTGTTTAAACTATCTTGTTTATGGCATTCTGTTATTGCATTCCAAAATGACTAAAACACAAACACATTCTAACTATATTCCGGAGTCAGTTTAATGTTTGCATTTTTCTAAACACACTTGGGTGATATGATGTGACATGTTTATAAAGAACCAAACTTAAGTGTCACAGATGTGGATGGCTGCAGTGGAAATGGTGAGTAGTAGTAAAATAAAAACAAAAAAAAAATATGAGATAAATTTTAGTGGAACAAACAATGGTATTTTCGATGTATTGAATATGAAATATGATGAAGGTTCAAGGATGATTCTTTATATTTGTTCTGAGCAAGTGAAATAATAAAAATGTGTTTTCCTTGAGGTTGGTGTACCGCAGAAAGTTTAGTTTTGATAGGGGTTTACAAACAACTTTTTTTTGTTCACATTAAGTTTGAAGTCTCTTAGACATCTAAGTGCAAGTAACTGAGAAAGTATTTTTCTGGAGTTAAGGAGTATGATCTATGCTTGAGACATAAATTTGAAACTCATCATTATATAAATTATTTTAAAATTCAAGAGACTTTATCAGATAATAATTATTTTTGTCAAAAGCTACTGACAGTTGAGAAAGATGAGGAGGTCTTAAGCTTTCCATTGGATTTGTCATCTGGAATCCATTAGTAATTTCAACACGAGTCATACCAGTGGAGTAGTGGGAATTTAATCACTACTGAAGTGTGTACAAAGAACAAAGAAAGAAGGAAACCAGCAGTTATTAAAGTTAAAATCATTTCTTTTATATGAGGAGCTAATGAAGTTTATATTAATTGGTAGGAATTTGGAATCTAAAAAGAGTTCTCAAAGGTGGGAGATTAAAACCAGTGTTTATATTGATGCAAATGACTCAATAGAAAACAGACTGGTAGGGCAAATAGACCGGACAGTCATCTGGGCGTGGTGGCTCATGCCTAGTAATTCCAGCAACTTGGGAGGTAGAGGTGGCCAGATCACGAGGTCAAGAGTTCAAGACCAGCCTGGCAAACATGATGAAACCCTGTCTCTACTAAAAATACAAAACTTAGCTCGGCGTGTTGGCTCATGCCTGTAATCTCAGCTACTCAGAAGGCTGAGGCAGGAGAATCCCTTGAACCCGGGAGGCAGAAGTTTCAGTGAGCTGAGATAGTGCCATTGCACTGCAGCCTGGGTGACAGGGTGAGACTCCATCAAAAAACAAGAAGGAAGGAAGGAAGGAAGGAAGGAAGGGAGGGAGGGAGGGAGGGAGGGAGGGAGGAAGGAAGGAAGGATTGAAGTCCAGAATTTATTCCTTCCAGTGGATTCTTGGTCTCACTGACTTCAACAATGAAGCTGTGGACCCTCACGGTGAGTGTTCCAGTTCTTAAAGATGGTGTGTCCGGAGTTTGTTCCTTCAGATGTTCAGATGTGTCCGGAGTTTCTTCCTTCTGGTTGGTTTGTGGTCTCGCTGACTTTAGGAGTGAAGCCGCAGACCTTTGCAGTGAGTGTTACAGCTCTAAAGTTAGTGTGGACCCAAAGAGTGAGCAGCAGTAAGATTTATTGTGAAGAGGGAAAGAACAAAGCTTCCACAGTGTGGAAGAGGACCTGAGCAGTTTGCTGCTGCGGGCACCAGTGGCCAGCTTTTATTCCCTTATTTGGCCCCACCCACATCCTGCTGATTAATCCATTTTACAGAGTGCTGATTGGTGTGTTTACAAAACTTTAGCTAGACACAGAGCGCTGATTGGTGTATTTTTACAGAGTGCTGATTGGTGCATTTACAAACCGTTAGCTAGACACAGAGTGCTGATTAGTGTGTTTACAATACTTTAGCTAGACAGAAAAGTTCTTTAAGTCCCCACCAGACCCAGAAGCCTAGCTGGCTTCACGAAAGGAAGGAAGGAAGGAAGGAAGGAAGGAAGGAAGGAAGGAAGGAAGGAAGGAAGGAAGGAAGGAAGGAAGGAAGGGAGGGAGGGAGGGAGGGAGGGAGGGAGGGAGGGAGGGAGGAGGGAGACAGGAAAGCTCATGAAGTGATGGTAGAGAAGGGAAGGGATAAAATGTACCAGTGGATATTTTGGCCTGAAATAAGAAAGCAAACAGTGTATTCATTGTGATAGGAAGACAAAGAACATAGATTCAGAGAGATTTAATAGACCTGATAGTAAATACCTGTAGAAAGTTTCCTCTCATTCCTTCCATTATCTTAGTGAAAATATCTATCTTGGAATAAGGCAGTAAAAGAAAGTTGTAGGTGATTTAGAAGAGAGGAGAAGCTGTGACATAGATCTCTAAGAAGATGCATCTCTGCCATCAGCTCTACTTAATCCTATCTGAAGAAACAACACTTTCCTTTTTACCCTTTCAAGACTTTAAGCTTCACCTCCAAGAAAATTGACCACCGTTTCCTCTGGGTTATTACTTGACCCTGAATCCTGTGTTCCTCCCATAACAACTTTCTAGCACTTTAAATTTATAGTGTTCTCACTCTGAGAGACTGTAAGTGACTCAAAGCTAAGAACTTTTGTCTTATTATTTGTGGTATGCCTGGTGCTTATCATATAATCTCTTTCTATATGTTAAATTAAAAGACCAAATGATACCATATGTAATGATGAAGTCTTAGTTAAGAGATAACATTTGAAGCCTTTTTCATAAGGTTCACATATAAGGTGACTCCCACAGCATGATAACTAAGAACCATCCCAAATTACACTATTGATAGTTGCAGGAATCTAGAATATAAGCAACAATATCTTCAACAATCCATCAGGAGTAATTAAAATACGTTTTAGTGCTTTAGATACCAGAGTCTTCACTACTCAGGCAAATCAGTCAAATGTACTTGTCTTGGGTGATGAACTCTATTTTGGCATATATTTGAACCCATATGTAAATAAAAAATTCTATTCAGATAATGCTATTTGTTTCAATTAGACTGTAGTTCAAATTTCAGTATGTCCTTAAGTAGTAAATTGAAGATTAGCGCTAATTTCAGAATGAAGCAGATTTTACTCATTTGCATAAAAGTCATATTTGTGAGTGGATTTTAGGAAGTGATTGCATTAAATTAGCTTGAGATGAACACAATTTTAATGACAGCTCTACATTGTCAGCCAAAGTTACTTCTTACAAAACAGTTACCTCTAGTCAGAACAGCTTCCGTGTATAACTCTTTCATTTAAAATACTCTTAGCTCCAGATCTATAACAAACATGGCTACTGGAATCACTCCTGGCAGACTAAAGGGTAGATTAGACCCAACAAAACCAAATGGACTTATGATACTTCCACCCTCAAAAGTGGTTATTTTCTGGCATTGCCTGTCCCAGTAAATGACAACTGATTCCACACAATTATACAAGCCAGAAAGCATGCTATCACATTCCTGCAGTCTTCATGATCCAATCCATCATGACGACCTGTCATTTATTTTTCTCTTAAATTTGTTTAAAATCATCTATTTTCACAAGTAAAACTACATTTTCACTCTAAGATCTAGACACATAATTCCTGGAGTTCAGCAATACCTTTTAAATTTGCTTCCAAATACTTTGCCCCCCTTCAAACCGCTTTATTTATTCTGAATTCAGCAATATTTTTACAAAGTTCAACTCTTATTTATATTACTCTGTATGTTTAAAAATAAAATTAAAAAACACAAATCAATGTATTCCCATTTCTCTTAAGCTCATCAGCAGAACATAGAAGGTCTGCCCCCATAGGCCTCTCCAGCTTTGCCTTACAATGCCCTTTCCATTATCTCCAGACATCAGTTAGTCTGTCCTTTTACTGCAAACATGACCCTTCTGTCCAAAATCACTTTCATTATCTCCATATCTTGGGACATTATTCACTCTACCTCCTCACACATCCTTCTGCTTTGTTAAATTGTAATCTTCTTTCTAATATTAGCTTAAATTTCACATTTTCCAGAGAGATTTCCTTGACCTGTTTGAAAGGATAAAGTCCTCTTCTTGTACCCTTTCAAGGCAACATCATATACTGTTTCATCAGAACTATGGTATTTTTATATGTATTTGCATGTTTTTGTGATCATTTGATAGGTTAATGTCTATTTTATTAGAATGAAACTTTAGGTTGTTAAGAATCTTGCATGCTTTTGTTCACCATCATTCCACCAATGTATATAGAACCTAGCACATAAAATATCTTCTTTAAATACTTGTTGAAAGAATGACTAATAAAAGTACACAGAAATACAATTGTATTTGCTGCAATAATGTGTTGACTCTATAGACTATATTATAGTTTCCAAAGACATAGCTATTATAAATATATGGAAGCATTCTGGTTTTAAACTAACTAAAGCATATTTTCTTTTGCTTTCTTTCTTTATATTTTTAGATCCAAAGTGCCAGAGGCAACACTGGAACTAATTGTTCAGAATTGCACAGCTAAAGGAGCATTCTGGATTCTTTTTATATTTGAACAGATTGCAGCTGCTCATATAAGAAAATACATGCTATGTAAACAAAATGAAATCAATTAACATCAAATAAATTTATGTGGATGATAATATACTTATAGAATACAGGAAGCATTTATATTTTTAATAATTGATCATAAATCATGATTCCTGTGTTCACATGGACATTGAGAATGAAAAATTAGATAGTGAATACTTAGAAAGTTAGGGGTATGAGAGGGCAGTAGAAAATGAGAGATAATTTAGTGGGTACCATGTACATTATTTGAGTGATGCATACACTAAAACCCCAGTCTTCACCACTACACAATATAATTATGTAAAAAAATTGCTCTTGTACCCTTTAAATTTGTACAAATAAAATATCATTATTCAAAGGTTTTGGTTTTCATAGTATAATCTGAAATAAGACTCTTTTACAATTGTAAGCAATTTCTTATATGTAATCATTTTCTAGATGGTCTTAAAAAATGTACAGTGTGATATTTAATGAGGGCTTTTCATTGAGGGCTTATTTAATGAAACATTATTTTCTATAATGTTTAAATTCTTTATACTCTTAATCACTGTGAGTTTCACACATAGTATTAACAGAAAGGATTTATAAGGAAAGTATTTTCTAGAATCAAATCTTTCTTTTTTTTTTTTTTTTTTTTTGAGACGGAGTCTCACGCTGTTGTCCAGGCTGGAGTGCAGTGGCGCGATCTCGGCTCACTGCAAGCTCCGCCTCCTGGGTTCACACCATTCTCCTGCCTCAGCCTCCTGAGTAGCTGGGACTACAGGCGCCCGCCACCGCACCCGGCTAATTTTTTGTATTTTTAGTAGAGACGGGGTTTCACTGTGGTCTCGATCTCCTGACCTTGTGATCCGCCCGCCTCGGCCTCCCAAAGTGCTGGGATTACAGGCTTGAGCCACCGTGCCCGGCCCAAATCTTTCTTAAAACTAGGCTGGGGTGTAGTGGCTTATGCCTGTAATCCCAGCACTTTGGTAGGCTGAGGTGGGTGAATCACCTGAGGTCAGGAGTTCGAGAACAACCTGGACACCATGGCGAAATGCTGTTTCTACTGAAAGTACAATAATTAGCTGGTTGTGGTGGTAGGTGCCTGTAGTCCCAACTACTCAGGAGGCTGAGGCAGGACAATCACTTGAACCTGGACATGGAGTTTACAGTGAGTGGAGACTGCACCATTGCACTTCAGCCTGGGCGTCAGAGTGAGACTCCATCAAATAAATAAATAAATAAATAAATAAATAAATAAATAAATAAATGTTGTGTAAAGTATACTTCATTCCTAATAATGCCTATGAGTTCTTCAATTTATTTTCCACATTTGTTACCAGTTAAGTAAGATAGCTGCTCACAAAGAATAAGGATAATTCTATTTCCCTGGAGGCTCTGCCAGTCAGTAGCTAAATGGCCCTGGGCAATGCACACTGGCATCCTGTATCTTGGTTTTCTCCTATCTAAAATGAATGTGCTACTTTTGATTATATCTAAGGGAACATTCAAGTAATGATTCTCTGCTCTGATTTTCTAATTCAAATAGAACACAGTATTAATGCAGTCTGTATTTTTATCCTTGGAGTTTTCTTAATAGGGAAATTAGAATAGCTTAAAGAAAATCACAAATGTGTAAGTGAAAAGGATAAGTAGACCCAGGCACTATTTCCCAATTTGAACAATTTTGTTGCTGAGAGATTGTTTCTATGGCATGCATTCTGTCAAAATCTCTCAGAAAAGATGTCTATATTACAATTATCTGCTTTGATAATATCAGCTGTTAACAGTCTTACACTTTCTTTTCAAAACAAAGATTGAAGCAAGGACAAAGCATGAAATGGTGTAACCTCATTACTGAGCCAAAATTTAATTCGAATTCATTATCATTTAGAAACTATAATTTGTGCTGTCTCAAGATGAGACAGTCACTCAGGGATACTGCATTATTATCTTCCTTAGAAACTATTTAAAAAAATTCTCTTCAGGGAAGTGAAGACCAACAAAAACAAAAACCTTGTATATTTGAAACTAGAACATGTTTCATCTTTCTATGCATTTGATCAATGTAGAAGTTAACTTCTACATCTGCAAGTAAGATAAAATCACATTTATATTCATATATATGTGTGCGTATATATATGTGTGTGTGTGTGTGTGTGTATACAGTTACACACATTTACAAGCACACATTTACACACATTTACAAGCAGGAAGATAAATATTCAGACACATATGTGCCACAAAGTCAGAGCACACATCGTGGAATAAAATTATCCTCTAACATATATTTTTCTTGCTAATAATCAATCACAGATACTCAGTCAGAGAAATTAACTGTAGGGAATCAGTCAGAGTGGTGGGAAAAACTATAGGGAAAGGACAGAAACCTTCTGAATGGTTGCAAGGTTCTGCAGAGCCCCAAGGTAGACTAGCTGTAGGCAGTTGTTCTATAACCCTGAGGCAGAGGGCAAGGAGTAGGTACAAAAGAGTGTAGGGGAATTTATCTTAAACAGGCTTGCTAACTTCTTTGGTCATCCACACACATTACATTCCCTGAAAGGGGAACAATAAATGTTGATTACCTACAGGTTGGTTGGCTCCAGGTTTTCAGCAGTGTGCCTGCATTGGATGAAAGCAAGCAGCTCCAGCTTCTCAGGGCTGCTCTCTGGCCACTAGAGTGGGTCAGTCACCTAGCCCTAGCTGCTCTTAAACGGCATACCTGTGTCTGAGTACTCATTTCATCCATTCGTCAAGGTCTGCTGGACAGACCTGGCAGGTGGTGCCCAATGTGAGGAACTCTGCAGTGGATTGCAAGGGAACCCTAGAAAACGAAAGTGAAGTGACTGCACAGTAAGTAATTGGTGCCTGCTGGGGATTTCCAAGTTCTAGGCGATTATAAAGTTAGGATTTCATCATGGGGAAACAGTTATCAGCTCAACAGCAACAGTATATATAAAAATATTGTAACAGCTGCCTTCCGCTATTCTCCCCTGGGGCTCTGAAGAACCTTCCGACCTTTCAGAAGATTTGCCTCCTTTCCCTGTACTTTTTCCCACCACTCTGACTGATCCCCCACAATCAATCAAGATTTAACTTCTCTTTTGACTAGCTAATGGTTCTTTACATAAAAGTTTTGGAGGCTTTGTGTTTGTATGTTTGTAATGTACACTCCTGGAGCAGTTTGAATTAGGTAATGTTATATTCAATATATTTCGTGTATTCCGTCTATAGTTGCCCATCAAACAACACATATTTGAACAGTGAGGGCCCACTCATAAGTAGATTTTCTTCTGCCTTTGCCACCTCTAAGACAGCAAGCCCAACCTCTCTTCTCCCTCCTCCTCCTCAGCCTACTTAAAATGAAAATGAAGAGGATTAAGACCTTTATGGTGATCCAATTCCACTCATTGAATAGTAAATATATTTTTTCTTTCTTATGATATTCTTAATATCATTCTCCCCAGGTAGCTTTATTACAAGAATACAGTATACAATACATATCACATACAAAATATGTAGTAATTGACATGTTATCAGCAAGGCTTCTGGATAACTAACAGTAGGTTATAATTAATATTTAAGTTTTGAGGGAGTAAAACTCTACACACATGTTTTCAACCTGTTGGGGGGATTGATACCCCTAACCCCCAAATTGTTCGAGGGTCAACTGTTATCAGATTGTGGCATTCCTCTGATCTACCAATTTGATGTAATTAACCATTTTAAGGAATTTTCCATCTCTTCACCGCTTATTGCCTTTTCTTTCCTGAATTTGTATTTTTAATATAGTGCATCTCTGATATATAACAGAGTACAGAATCTGAAATGGATCAACAATTTGCCTTAAGATAGTATTCACTTTGTATACAATAGCATTCAAACTGTACATTACACTATGTCAACATTGTTAATTCTATTCTTTATGTGAGCTGAGACCCCATAGTTAATTTAGATTCCAAAGTATTTTTTGAATTACAAAATTAGTCTGTAATTTTAATGCATTTAATTTAACGTAGAATAAGATATTTTAATGTTCTACTCCAAATTCTTAAAGTTTAGTAACCCATTCATATACAACATAACAGCTGGAAAATATTGACTTAATTCTTTTTATAAATAAATAACTACACACCTTGGGCATATGCACTTTTTTTTTGTTTCAACTTTGACAAAAATAACCTCTTTTAGGTATTATTTTAAACTTTTTAGACTTGCTCTTGATCTGCTGGCTTCTGCACTTATTCTCTTGGCTTTTATGTTTTGATAGTCACATTTAGTTCTTGTACATCTCCTGTTTCTTCTAATTTACCAATTCTCTGGTCCTTGCTCTGGTTTATGTTTACTTTGTTTTCCCACTGTACTCATAGTTTTACCTGATCTTTGATTTTGACATTTCCTAGTGTCTTGAGTGGGAATTTCCCTACTAAAAATTCTGACGTATCATAAGGCAGTGGCTAGCCAAAGCCCCAGATTTCACAAGAAGGTAATTAATGTGATATTTTGCCTCAAATAAATGATTCTTGCTGATGCAGTTACTCAACAGATAGCAGTAAATGGAGACTTTGCTACTGTCCATTCTCACTCCCTGTACCTAGAACAAAAACCCAGATGCTAATGCTCTATGAATGGTGACTTGGCTCAAAATTTGGTTGACGGAACTACACTTCCAATCAGCACAGCCTGGAATCCAATAGAAAATTTCAATAAAGTTTCTCTTCAAATGCATTCGTAGGCTTTACATATATGTAATAAAGGGTAGAAGAATCAAGAAAACTCTTCTGCAAAGGTAGTAAAGAAAGAAAACAGTTTTATTATTGAATAAAACCTAGACCAGAATGTGTGGTTCTCAGAAAAGTAGTTATTCATGTGTCACATAAGGATGTTTCAGTCAGCAATGAGCCATATATATGATGGTGGTCCCATAAGATTATAGTGGAGTTATCCTATACAGGTGTACGATTTTTTGTCTTTTATACCATATTTGCCTATACATTTTCTGTGTTTAGATGCCCAAGTACTTATCATTGTGTTATAATCACCTACAATATTCAGTATAGTAACCTGCTGTGCAGGTTTGTAGCCTAGGAGTCATAAGCTGTACCATCCAGCTTAGTTGGGTTGTATGCTATACAATAGAGGTTTGTGTTGTGTATGTGAAAGTACATGCTATGATGTTGGCCCAGTGGCAAAATTGCCTAATGATGCATTTCTCAAAATGTATCCATGTTAAGCAATTCATGACTGTATATTGTCTTCTGATAATGCTTCATTTTTCATGTATCCTAAGGTTATTTAAAAACTGAGTTCATTTAATAAATTACAGTAACATAAGTAGTTATAAAACTCTTTGTAAACAAATACTTTTTCCCTTAAGAATAAATGTCAGTTTATAAACATGAAATTGTAAGTGGTATATTATTTTTGTGTCTGAATTTTTGTGTCCTCCCAAAATGCATATGTTGAAATCCTAATGCTCAGTGTGATGGTATTAGGAGTTGGGACATTTTTGTTGGTGATTAGGATATCAGGGCTTTGCCCTTATGAATGGAATGAGTGCTTTTATAAGAAAGGCCCAAGGGAGTTTTCTGCCATATCCACAATATGAAAACACAATGAAAGGATCACATTCTATGAACCAGGAAGTAGGTTCTCACCAGTGAATCTGCTGGTGACCTGATCTTGGACTTTCCAACCTCCAGAATTGTAAGAAACAATTTCTGTTGTTTATTACCTACCCAGTTTGGGGTACTTTTTTGATATCAGCCTAAATGGACTAAGATAAAACTTTAAAACATATTTATATGTAGTTTTAAAGGCCCATGTTAAATTATTTGACATGATTATATTCATTTATATTTGAAACATGAAAAACAACCTGTCATTTAGTCATATTTGTATTACCAGACAATAAAGTATAATTTAAAAATTTACTAATGCAAAATACTGCAATAAACTATATAAATAAGAGTATGTGAGCTATTTACTGATTTAAAAATTTTCATTTCTTATGGGATCTCAGTACCCATGATGCATGAATACTTGGAAGGTGGCTTATTTGTGGTATTTTATATTTTTCTTTATTTTATTTAAATGAAATGTACTTGAAAAAGCACAGGTGACATTGTAAGCAAAAGAATACCTTTAATTCTTAAGTTACGATGAGTAATGTAATAATAATCTTCTCCATGACTTGTATTTACCACTGATTTGAACTGTTGTGACATTTTTTATTGCCTTTAACTCAATAGTGCTTCAATTTCTTGAAAATACTTCTGTATAGAAATCTTAAAGTATAAATTATCATGGATATAAAAAGACAAGACTACTTAACAATAATGAATCAATTACTCATGCAATCATTTTTTCCCAGAAATAGTAGCACCCTAAATTCACCTAACCTTGATTTTCACTAAACACAAGAATCAGATATTGAGCTCATGATGATCTTCCATAAGTATCAACAATAGAACCACATTAAAAAATATATGTATCTCTTCCTTGGGGCTTGCCATATTGCCATATTACAGGCAACTGAAACCTGCTGATAAAATATTGATGTTTTCTAACTATTGTCACCTAGTAATATCACAGCTTACAGTCATTTCTGAGACTAAGAATCCTATCTCAGAGAAGAATACTACAGGAATTATAGATGAGAGAGAGAAAAGCAATAATATATTCATTGAGGAAGGCGCTTCACTGTGATTCAGTGGTGACCTGGTAATATGATCTTAGGCAAGCTATCTCGTCTTTCCTTTTCTCAGTCTCCACATTTGCAAAGAAGAGTTAACACCTGCACTCATAATACATTTGTAAGATATAGATCATTTCTTCTCCAAATAGAACCTCGCCCTCACTCTGACCTCCACATAGGAGCTAATTAACCAGAAGAAACCCGAAAGCCATAATTATACTTTCAAATAAAAGGAAAGGATTATTATGCAATTTAGCTGGTTCTGGTCTGCATTACATAGAAATCCATCCAGCAAAATGTGTTTCAAATTAATTGTTTGGATTTCTTAAATCAAATTTGATGCATATACTGTGTAGTGTAGTGTACTGTATAGCTAAACAAACACATCATATATATGCAATAAAACGCCCGTATTCATGTAAACAGAGAAAATTAACACTACAAATACTTCATACCAAATCATCTGTTTTGGTGTTTTCAGATCAAAAAAATCTGGATTTTGTTTTGTTTTGTTTTGTTTTGTTTTAGACAGGGTCTCCTCTCTGTCACCCAGGCTGTCACAGCTCACTGAAGCCACTGCCTCCCTGGGTTTAGGTGATCCTCCCTCCTCAACCTCCTGAGTGCTGGGACTATAGACATGTAGAGATGGGGTGTCATCTTGTTGCCCAAACTGCTTTCGAACTCCTAGGCTCAAGCCATCTGCCCTCCTTGGTCTCCAAGTGTTGGAACTACTGGAGTGAGCCACGGTGCCTGTCCTGGTTTAAGAAAATTTGCATTTCACAATATCAGCTATGTAGTCAACATATCACAGAGTGAAATAACAACTTTACCATAAATTTGAAAAATAAAGCCAGTGATTTTTAGAGAATTCTGTATCTTGGGTGAAAAGTTTTGAATTTATAGGGATTCCTGTTTGCTACATATTATTAAGTTATTATTACGATTAACCAGTTGGAGAAACAACATCTCAGTGGTCAGTGCAAAAGGTCAAAATCTGTGTGTGGATGGAAATGAGTACCAAGAACATACATAAGTCAGTGTAAATTACTAAATAAATATATAGATAGTTCCAAGCTGAAAAATACGGTTTGAAGGAGAAAGGAAGAGTAGCAAAATCCAGAAACAGAAATAAGATGAGTGATACAGTGAGGGGGTGGGAGTGGGGCATAAGCAAAGTCTTTAAGGGAAGGGAGGTAGTTATAAATAGAGGAACAAAAATAAAAAAGGAATAGAGGTGCCCTGGAAGCATGTTTTTTGTTTGTTTTGTTTCCCTGAGTGACAATGTTGTTGGTTGTTGATTTCTGGTTAAACTATACTATGACTATTTAAACTTGATTTAGTAGTACAGTCATTACATATGCAATACTGTAAAAATATGACAATGTGTGATATACTTATTTGAATTACCATTCAATGGTTTCTACAGAAAGAAAAAATAAAATAGCATCTTAAATGACTCATTAAATGAACTGAGATCATTTTAAATGTTTGACATTTTCACTGATACATAATGAATCATGTGTAATGATTTAGAAACATAAATGCAAAGACTCTGGGTGTTTTATGGAAGTGAATGTTTTACACTTTTTCAAAATTCTATTTTGGTGATTAAATATTATGGAATAAAACCAAGATCCTTATTACAGTGAAAATATGTTTCTATCTTTCTATTTACATGTAATACACAACTACAAACTAAAACATGACATTTAAAGAGAAACAAAATAATATTTGTTTTTAATAAAATATGGAAATGGAAAAATATTTAAAGACTTTTCATAAATATACAGTTCTAGCCTGATAGTCTAGAAGATGAAGCACTTACTTAACCTTTAAATTGTATTCGTGTCACTGAAAGACACATTCTTTTGATTTATGAAATAAAATTTGACCCTAGCTCGTATATCACATATATCACATCCTGAGGGTTATAGGAAATTGACTGCAAGGATTCATCATTATTCAATGTGAATAAAAGGTAATAACACTGGCATTTGTAAAGTACACAGCAAGAATCATGTCTACCTTGTAATATTGCCAATTTTAAGTGGTTCTATATCAAAAATTATCATCCCTTTGTTATAGTTCCTTTTGTATTTGTTTGTTTTTTTGTGCATTATAATTTACTTGCATTGTTTTATTGACCATAGATGTCATTTTGCAGGTTAATAATCTCACGCTTATTAATCATTTGAAACCCTTAATTGGTCTTCAATATTTACCTCAAACTTTCTAATTATGAGTGTATGCACCAAAGGCAACTCAAAATTGAGTTAAAAAATAGTATAGCAATAGCATTATGTTTACATTCTTATAAAATTTTTGGCCTAGCATGGTGACTCATGCCTGTAATCCCAGCATTTTGGGAGGCCAAGGTGGATGGACTGCTTGAGTCCAGGAGTTCAAGACCAATCTGGACAACATGGAAAAACCTCGCCTTTTCAAAAAAAATAAATAAAAGAATAAATAAAATAAAATAAAATTTCCAAGGGGTCTACTTCTAAGAAGATGAATTTCAAGTATGACTTTCACTTGATGAGTTTCAGGACACACTCTCCAGTACAGCACACTGGCATTTGAGAAAATAGAAGAAATAGGGAGTCCACTGTCCCCTTTCTCTCTCCATTCTCCCCTGAAGCAGGTCAAAAGATCTTTTTCCACAGGTAGCCTCCCTATATCCAGAGGAAAGAAACATTCTCATCCTCAAAGACACACAGATGTCAACAAACATCTGAATGAACAGGCCTACTAAGTACCACCAGATCATTACCATCAGAACGTATCTTTTGTCCAATGATACTTCCTCACAACTGACCACTCCTCATCAAATCTGAAGTACACAGGGGCCCCTATTTCTCTGGAAACATTTCTGGAGGCTCACATGTCGTGTAAAATTTATATTAACTAAATCTGTTTGCTTTTCTCTTGCTAATCTCTTTTATTATAGGTGCCTCATCCAGGAACCTGGCTATCAGTGAAGAAAATGACTTTTTCACATCTACAAACTTTTTAATTCTTTTACTTAAAAATATGAGATTATCTAAATATTGCTTACTACTATTGACAATGTGCATTGATGAAAGATCATTTTCAATATATCAGTAACTAATAGTTTAATAAGAGATATTTTACGACTCTGTTTTGTTAAGAAAACACATTTTTTCATAACAAGCTAGACTGTAATCCACTGACTAGGTTTTTATTTTCTTATTTATTTTTGGTTGAGACGGAGTCTTGCTCTTTTGCTTAGGCAGGAGTGCAGTGGCGCGATCTTGGCTCACTGCAAGCTCCACCTCCCGAGTTCAGGCCATTCTCCTGCCTCAGCCTCCCGAGTAGCTGGGACTACAGGCACTCGCCTCCACGCCAAGCTAATTTTTTTTTTTTTTGTATTTTTATTAGAGACGAGGTTTCAACGTTTCAGCCAGGATGGTCTCGATATCCTGACCTCCTGATTTGCCCACCTAGGCCTCCCAAAGTGCTGTGATTACAGGCGTGAGCCACCACTCCTGGCCCATTGACTAGGTTTTTATGAACTGAAAATTATTGAGTCCTTGTTAATGAATAATTTTTAAGGAGAAAAAATAAACGATGTATAGGATGAAGAATGGAAAAAATATTCAGAAGACTTTCCAGGGATTAGTAGCTGCATTATATATGTCTACTTATTTTATTTCATTTTAATAACCAAATATTAATATCAATTTCAACGTCTGTGAGGAAATTAAACTCAAAAGGGTGATATAATGTGTTCAACATTAAAAAGCTAATAAGTAACAAAGTCCAAACTGAGCAAATCCATGCATGCCTTTACATTTATTAATACTTTTCCAATATGTTAACAATTTTCTCTTTTGAAAACAATTGACAAATTATTCTATGATATTGACCATACCATTTTTACAGCCTCATTATTTTTTGCAGAATTACTTTTTTCCACAAATTCTTTAAATTGTGGAATTTAAAGATTTACAATTCTTTACAATTTTTTTTAAAATTCTTACAATTGATTTCCAGCCATATAGTCTGTCTATAAAATCAAGTCTTAATTCCTAGTGCCACCCAAACCCTCCAATGAGCTGTTGTTATTGTACATGTGGGACCCCTAACAGAGTTGTATCTCCCTTGGGGCTATAGGACCAACCCTTTGGCAGACTCTGTTCGCTACCTAAATACCAATTGTTCTCAACTGAGTCTTTCTTGCAACAGTGCTCTGTCCATCCTCTGCAGGTTAAAAAAGACAGTTACAAAATTCCTCACCTCTCTTATAGCTAGAGTTGGACACAAGGCCTGATTCTGGCTGATTAAATGCATTGTGTTAATTGTCTAAGCTATTAATGTTAAAATCAAGTTTTAAATACAAATCTCACATTCCAATGTGCTGTATGGTTTTGATGACTCAACAACATTTTTCCTGTGACTCTGATAGGTTAGTCAGAAAGAAAATTATGGAAAACAGGAAAAGGATGTTAGAAATTGCATTTTAACCAAGCAGATATTATCATGCACATAATTATTTGCAAAAGTAAGATATTAGTAAATAGCTAATATGTGTTTTTAATCATATGGATAAAAGGGAACACAAATTTTCAAAAGCATTTAAACTGTCCAAGAAATAACAACAAACCTCAGTTAATTTGACTTTATTTAGTTTCTTATTGCTGCTCTAACAAATTTTCACAAACTGAATGGCTTAAGGCAGCAAAATTTTACTATTATACAATGCTGGATGTGGGAAGTCTGGAATTAATCTCTGAAGGCTAAAGTCATTATGACTTCACGGCTAGTCTCTTCTGGAGTCTCTAGGGGACAATCCATTTCTTTTCTTTTCCAGCATCTGGAGGCTACCTTGATTTCTTAGATCATCCGATCTTTCTTCATCTTCAAAACCAGAGGCTTTGCATCTTCAAATCTCCCCCTGCTTCCATAATCACAATAGCTTTCTACTTCTGACCATTCTACTTCTCTTTTGTAAAAGTGCTTGTGATTATATTGCACCACCTCAAAAATCCAAAATATTTTCCCTCTCTCAAGAATCTTAATCTCATCTGCAAAATTGCTTTTGTCATTTAAAGTTACACTTCATATGCTCTTGAAATTAGGAGGTAGATACCTTTATGGAGTTATTATTCTGTCTACCAAACTGACCAATAACATATGTGCTTAAGTTATGGCAGTGATATTAATTCCTACATGAATACTCCTAGGAAGACCAGCTTTCCCTTTTCACTCAAGACTGTACCAATTTTATCACCAAAAGTCCAGTGTGTTGCTATACCTTCTGTTCTAGTCAAATTGGAATGACTAATCAACTTACCTGGGTCCGCAGGCAGCTCTAGTCTTTATTCATTCTTCAAACAAAAGTATTGTATCTGTGTCCTGGGCATTGCTGACTTTTAGCTACAAGATATTTGGCTAGATATGGGTTGTCCATGGTTAAGGGACTGGGTTTGGAAAAAAATTTTAAAATTGTGAAGATTATGAAATCCAACAGGGATACTAATGTATATATGATCATTCTTCCTGATGTCTCTTGGCTACTCCTATGGCTTTTATTATCAAATGAAAAACTAAAGCTAACCTATTTCACTGTTAAACTGTGTCAACCTCTAGGCCACTCAAATAAAATCAGAGATTCAAGGGCCTTCAGGGAGGGTGTGGCGATTGTCACAAAATTTGGGATAAGAATTTTGGATTCGTCATCTTTTGTTTTTCTTACATTTGCTGGAAATTTTTAAATTTTAGAATGATTACTGTAAATTATGCCAAAGCTATTGTTCATGAGACCCACAGACAAAAGTTCAATTCAAAAATCTGTCTATATATATAAATAATTTAAATGAAAGCTCATTTCTATTTATATATTTTCCTTAATAGCAAGTAGAAATATTTTACATTTATTGCTAAGATAAATGATTTTAACTAAACTCTACTGGATGACCTTTTGCAATAATTATAAAGTTTACTCAGAAATAACATAATAATTTTAACTCTTGGTGACAATTCTAAGATTCATGATAAGTGCTCATAAATACTGTCATAATTAGTTAAATTCAAAATGTCTTTATTTCAAGTAACTTTTCTAATATTTAAAACATGTACTAGACATAATTAAGCTTATCTCCGTTAGGACTTAGGCATTAAACATATCTGAGCAAAGATACTTTCAGGAAAGGCCACAACAGGTGCCTTCCAGGACTATTTCCATTTTAATTATCTCAGTGATTAATGATTTGGTCACTCTCTTTCCCCAGTCTCCTTTCTCTACATCTGAGAAGAAATGGATATTTTCGTCCAATACACTATACATAAAAATCTATGAATTCTTAAGCTATATTATTCACAAACTTCTCAGCCAAACATGACCACACTGCAAACATGATAAACATCAAACACATGAAACACACAGAAATACACACATAAACACACACATGCAATAACAAAATAATGTCAAAAAAAAGATACTGAAAAACATGCATAATTTCAGGAAAGCAAAATCTAATATCTACTTCAGCAAAAGTTTTGGAAAAAACACAGAAAGAGCCATAAAAAAGGGCAGAATACACTGGAATGTAAAAGACAAGCTACATTTGTGAGATGTCATAATTATTCCTTTAAAAAGAATCCTGGTTTCTAGATAGTCTAATAAAAAGAAGTCCAAGAAAGATTTTTGGACTGGAAAAAAAAACATATATAAATAAGTAATTAAAAGTCAGGAATCACTTGGGAAAATTTTATTGTATGCTATTTATAATGTTATAACATACTAAAAAGTTTTTATCGTATACTATAGTAATTTGTCAATTTTGTTTTTCATTATAAGAAGGTGAGTGGAAATGCAAGCAGTTGTAGGGATAATTCTTTACTTACAAAGTGTGAGCAGCGAAGCACCCAAACAAGAAAGAACTTGTACTATAAATAATAATAAAAATGTCAATAACATTAATAAAACAGTAAAAATCATAAATGGAAATTCTGAAGAAATCCTTGAAATGAAACTAAACTTACAAAACATGTATTAAGCAAATTAATATTATGATAATAATCTGGAAACTAACCCAGGAGTTAAGAGATAAATAAGAAATATTCTACAGTCTTAGGTTATTTTAGCTTTAAAGTCTGAATAAAGGGTGTGATTTCATTTTTTAAATTGATCTCCACACTTCACATCAACTTGTCAATATTAACATGCTATATTTTCTGTTATGTACAGTTTTATATTGTATCACATTCCATTTTCCGTTTGTTATTTTTGGTAATATTTTTCTGTTCATTTTATCTTAATAGGAAATTTACTCACCCTAATTACATTGTAAATAAACTATAAAAGCTGAACTGTCAGTGCTTAATGTGAAAGTCAGAGAAAAAAGTCAGTAGCTATTTGTAAAATTATATATTGGATACTATTATTGCTGCAGTTTGAAAGATAAATATTTTTGTGCCTGTAAAACACAGTAACAAATCAAATCATAAAAACAAAAGGGGAAACAAAGAGAATAGTATCTAACAAAGCCAAAAGAAAACTTCCTCAGCTAAAGTCTATTTATCTCAGGTTCCTACTTTATTAATATATATAAATATATATAATACTTTAATGTATGTAAATAGATATATTTTATATATGTAAATACATACTATACATGAATATGTGTGTATATATACATTTTTTTCTTTTGAAATCCAACTATAATTTGCAAGAAAATAGTTTTCTTATGATAACTATGAAATGTGGATGTTCTAGTAAGCTCATTATGAAGGCAAGACTTAATATGCTTATTTATACTCCAGATTACTGATTGTAAGAAAATACATTATTTTGGATGATTAGAATTAAAACATAGAAGAAAGAGAAAAGAAAAGAAGAAATATAAGGAAAAGGGGCTATTGATGATCTATTTCTGTATGATAAATTTCCTCACAATTTAGTAGCTTAAAATAATAAATGTGTTTTTTTCCTTCATTGTTTCTGGGTCAGAAAATCAGGTGCATAAAAATTTAATTGTCCTGCTTTGGAGAATCACAGGAAGTTGCAGTTAAGATTTTAGCCAAGACTACAGTCATGGTAAGGCTCCACTATGGCTTGAAGATTTGTATCCAAGATGGCTGGTTAACATGGATGTTAAGTTGGTCTTGGCCATCGACAAAAGGCGACAGCTTCAGACCATTTAAACCTCTTTATATGGCTGTTTGAATGTCCTTACAACATGGCAGTAGGCTTCCCTCAGAGCAAAGTATTAAATAAAACAAAACGAAGTCACAATTTCTTTTATAACCTAATCTTGAAAGCCACAGTGTGCTATTAATTCTACAAATCAGTCATGTTTAAGTGAGAGAGGACTACATAAAAATATGAATACCTGGAGATGAAGTTCACTGCTTATGCTCTTGTGGGCTAAGAATCCCAGGAAAGAAAAAATATAATGAAAATTAATTATATATTTCTCTAAAATTCAGTTTTTATGTTAATACTGTAACAGAATTTGGATTGAATGATTGAAGGAATGCTCCACTACATTGGGCCAATGAATAAGTCTCATTTCCTAGCCCACTCAAAATAAGTGTGTGACTAGGGATCTTGTACTAGTTCACTGTTACACATAGGATTCTTCAAATTCTTCTTTTGATTTTACTTATAGGGAAGATCACTCAAGTTTCCTGAAGAAGCTCGAGGATCAGAATATAATTTTTTTAAAATGTAATACAGTATTCTATTTGGAATAAGATTTTATCATACAAGGTCTGGATGAGTAAGCTTTTTTACCATGCATGAAAAAAATCTCATTCAATCGTTAAGGATTCCATTGCATTCAGAACCTGTGTGAGCCAGAGAACTTGCTTCTGGATGGAAGAGCAAACTCTGGGTTCACTCTGGAGGAGTGTGTTACCACATTCAGTTATTTCTCATCAATTACAGAATAAGTCCAAAAATTTTTAGAAAAAGGAAGCAGCTAGTGTAACGCTCTTGGTAGAAAAACTACAAAGAAGACAGTTGAATCCCTGGTGTGTTTATAGCATGAGGTAGGGCAGCAGTTCTCAACCATTTTGGCACCAGGGACCAGTTTTGTGGAAGACAATTTTCCAGGGATGGAGGGTGAGGAGTGATGGGTGATGGTTTCATGGTGAAACTGTTCCCCCTCAGATCATCAGGCATTAGATTCTCATAAGGAGTGCACAACCTAGATCCCTCACATGCACAGTTCACAATAGGGTTCATGCTCCTATAAGAATCTAATGTCGCAGCTGATCCCACAGGAGGCGGAATGCTCACTCTCCCACCTCTCACCATCTGCTATGCAGCCTGGTTCCTAACAGGCCATGGACCAGTACCCATCTGTGGCCTGGAGGCTGGGGATCCCTTGAATAGGGTAAAGATTACACATACCATTAATCAATGTTTATGCAATCACTACTCTAGGAAAGTTTACTTCATAAAAATGTTGAGTTCTATGAGAGATATTATTTGGATGAACATAAAATATTCTACAGGTGTTATTTTACTAAATACCTTTCACAATCTTCTCTTCCTAGCTGGACCTCCAGATGGCTGCTCTTTTTCATAAATCCCCCCATAAAATATTTCATTTTTTTGTACCAAACCAAATCTGTTATTCAAAGTGTAGAGGTTTTTGTGGCTGTTGACTTCCATGTAGCAGAGTCTATATGACCAGTTCTCATTAGAAAGCAGTTGGCATGAATATGTCTCTTTTCCTGTCATATTCTTCAAGAGAAATATTCTTGAAAATAATTTTTTTCTTCAAGAACTATGGTGACCTACTTTTCTTCTGCCATGAGAGAAATGAGTGAGGAAGATACAGTTTATATGAGGCACCGGACCCTCGTGATTGCCATACACAAATAATCGTTTCCTCCTTTTATGAAATTGAAATAAAGATCCCTTGGGAATATTTCAGCAGCAGAGAGAATTCATGAGGGTAATTGCACAATTTGGAAAGCATTATGACCTTGCATCAGGCTCCTCTCTCCAGCTTAAATTTAGTGATGACCCTCTGTCTCTTTGCTTTGAGGAAAGTGGTGTGTAAGTAACTGTTATTAGTGCAAACAGAAATAACAGAATTCAAAGATACATGGAAAAGTGGGGAGAGCTCTAAACTCAGATTCTTTCCAATTTGCATGCAACTCTCAGTGAGTCACACACTGGATGTGTCATTCACACTAAAGTGATTAATTTTGGGATGAGTATGGCAGAGTTATTTTCTCAGACACAGTCTTGTACAAGATGCTTATTCGAAGAGCAGCATGTAAAAAGTAGCAGAAACAAACCTCACAGAACCTAGGGAAATCATTTACTTTGCTTTATTTCTAAATCTGTCCCGCATAACTTGAAATGTTCTCAATGTCAGGTAATGAATGACCATCCTTTTTATTTGGACAAAGTAATATAGAAATTCTCTAGCTTCTAGCTTCAACTTTGGGGCCCATAACACTCATTTACTAATATCTTCAAGTATGTCAAACTCATTGTGCAAAAGATTAATACTTTTTTTTTCACTTTAAACAAAGTGAAAAATTATTTTGTTATTGGGCTCAATTTTACTGAGAAGGAAGTAAGATATTACTAGACTTTTATTATTTGTCTCCTTTCAGATAGGAAACCTCATTTTTTCTTCCCTGACCTTTTTTTTTTTTTTTTTTTTTTTTTTTTTTTTTTTTTTTTTTTTTTTTGTCTTTGCGTGCAAGCAACTAACTAGGGTATCATCAATTAGAAAACCCAGGGCCCTCAAAGGAACCTGTTTCATTATAACTCAGGTTACTTTTTTTCCAGGTTTAGTCAAGCTTTATGCAGCAAACATAACACATAGAAAATGGGGCTAGAAAGATTTAAGGCAATTAAAGAATGACCGTCATTGTGGATACAAAGTTCATAATTGATATTAATGTCTAATGGCATGTCCTTAAGCACCCATCAGTTCAATAGCCTTACCTAATCCTAAACCTCATGAAAAGTTCCATCCAGATTTCAACTGGAATTTCTGAGAAATTAAATAAAACCAGGGTATTACTGTTATCACAAATGAGTCTGATAATGAGAATCACCATGAAGTGTCTACTATACAGTTGTTCTAGCTATAGCTCTACCTTGCCTAAGTTTACTGTCTTCCACCTGTCTTTATGTACCCTAATACTGTTTACCAAGTAATTCCTTGTGTGAATGCTAATATTGACGCAACAGGTGCTCTAAAATCACATACTTTCTGATGGAACGTATGGAAACATTTTTTAAAATGTTATTTAAAATTTTTTAAATAGCAGATCTATTATCTATTTTTTTTTCAAAACCAGCCAAACAAACAGAAATGAACAAAGCAAAATCCTATCGAAATTTCTTTCAAATTTGGAAATATATCTCTTAAACTCTTGTTCATACAACTCTGCTCATCACCCAAACACAACCTGATCTGTCTTTACATGAACACACACACACACACACACACACACACACACACACACAGAGAGAGAGAGAGAGAGAGAAATAAATACTTGAAACAACATAGTGCTGGTTCAGGTAGATACCTTAACGTATGGCTAGTGGATAGCACTTAGCTCCTCTAATCAACTATTTGTCTTCACAAACAGAAAGTGGGCACAATGGGTCCTAGAGCTCCTCCAATTCATTTTAGATTTCAGGGCTCCAGAACTGTAAATTATAAATATGTGCCATTTTAAGTCATTAACTTTGTAGTGACTTCTAAGACAGCATTAGGAAATTAACACAAATTAGTATTCATTTGGTGAAGCACTATCTCTGAGAGATGACTAAAGAGAGAGTTGTAGGATTGCATAAGTGAGTCCAATTCAACTGTGTTAGGCTGTTTTTGCGTCGGTATAAAATACCTGAGCCTGGGTAATTTATCAAGAAAAGAGGTTCGATTGGCTTATGGTTCTGCAGTCTGTACAGGACGCATGGTGCTAACATCTGTTCAGCTTCCGGTGAAGGCCTCAGGAAGCTTACAATCATGTTGGACAGCATGGCACTTAGCAGGAGGGAGATTATGAGCACAAAGGAGGAGCTTCCAGACTCTTTAAAATAAAACACCCACATGTTGTGTGAATTAACTGAGCAAGAACTCACTCAGCAGTAAGGAGATTGTATTAAGCAATACATGAAGGCCCACCTTCAACACTGGAAATTACATTTCTTTGTACTAAAAAAATAATAATAATAAGTTCAGAGATACAACTGCAAGTTTGCTAGAAAGGTAAACTTCTGTCATGGGGGTTTTTGTATATATCACTTCATAAACCACGTATTAAGCCTACTACCCATTAGTTATTTTTCCTTATCCTCTCTCTCCTCCCACCCTCCACCCTAGAAAAGGTCCCAATGTCTATTGTTTCCGTCTATGTGTCCATGTGTTCTCATCATTTAGATCCCATTTATAAGGGATATCATGCAGTATTTGGTTTTCTTTTTCTGGCTAGCCATATGCAGAAGATTGAAACTGAATCTCTTTCTGACAACATGTACAAAAATTAACTCAAGTGAGAATTACAGTTCAACATGAGATTTGGAGAGGACAAACATCCAGACAGTATCCGTAACAAAGAAAACAGAGGGTTGGGCCTGGCGTGGTGGCTCATGCCTGTAATCCCAGCACTTTAGGAGGGCAACATGGGTGGACCACTTGAGGCCAAGAGTTCGAGAGCAGCCTAGCCAACATGATGACACTCCATCTCTACTAAAAATGCAAAAATTAGCCTGGCATGGTGGCAGATGCCTGTAATCCCAGCTATTAGAGAGGCTGAGGCCAGAGAATCTGTTGAACCCTGGAGGCGGAGGTTGCATTAAGGCAAGATGCTGCCATTGCACTCCAGTCTAGGGCGACAAGAGCGAAACTCCATCTAAAAGAAAAAAATAAATAAAAAAAATTAAAAAAAATAATAAAAAACAGAGTTGTACCATTGCTGAAGACAGAATATAACTGGGATGCTAAATTGCTTTTCTTTGGATATTCTTAAAGGGCTCTTCAAAGAGATTACTGGATTAGTCCATTTTTGCGCTGCTATAAAAAACTACCTGAGGTTGGATAACTTACAGAAGAAGAGGTTTAATTGACTTACAGTTGCACATGAGTGGTGATGCCTCAGGAAACCTACAATCACGGTACAAGGTGAAGGGAAAGCAAGGCACTTCCTACCAAGGCAGAGTAAGAGAGAGAGAGAGAGAAAAGGCGGTATTGCCTAATACTTTTAAACCATTAGCTCTCTTGAGAACTCACTCACTATAATGAGAACAGCATGGAGAAAATCGCCCTCATAATCCAATCACCTCCCACCAAGTCCCTCCCTTGACGTGGGGATATAATTGTAGATGAGATTTGGGTGGAGACACAAAGTTAAATTATATCTGTGACACTTAAGGTGAGACATAAAAATAGAAGGAATCAAATATTTAAAGACACAATGGAGATTTAGCTAGACTGTATTCTTCTGGTAATAGTGAAATACAGGGATAAAGTTTCCAGGGAGGAGAATAGCTTGTCTCGCTTACAAATTAAGAGAGTGCCAGTTTGACAGAACATTGAAAATTAGGTGGAGAAATATTATTTTACGAAAGAGAGGCTAGAATAGTTATAAAATTATAATTGATCTGTTGCACAGGGATAGTTTGTTACACTGCATGAAAAGTGTTACAGAAAAGAGGGAATCCTTGTGGGATACGGGAATCTCTCTGTGAGGTTCTTGCTAAGGAAAATGAGGTCCATGGACCAGCAGCATTATCAGCTTCTGGAAGATTGTTAGAAAAACAATACCTATCCCCATCCCTGACCTATTAAATCAGAATCTGCGTTTTAACAAGATTCCCAGGAATTCATATGTAATTCATGAAAGTTGGAGAAATACTGAACATTCTAATTCAATTTACGTGAACTGGTTGAGCTGGGGAAATTTTGCCCTTCAATTGTACTTTACATAAGAAAGGGCTAGGATTTGGTCTTGAATAAGAAAATATATGCTTTTTCTTTATAAGAGGAGAAAAAGTGGAGAATGTGGTGCAACTGCAGTTCAAGTATGTACACTTATTATTTTGTGTAATTTTGAAAAATTAAAAGCATTGGCATCTTCTTTCCTTGATATCTTCATAATATAAATGGGAAGGGTATCATCTGAGAACAAAGAAAAGGAAAACAATCAAGTTTTAGAAGAGAAAAAATGGGTTCAAATTTTATTTATTCATTCGTCATATGAATAACAGCATTAATAACAGCAAACATGTATTTTGTACTTAAAATATACCACACAGGAATCAAAGAGTTTTATAGGAATTGTATCACTTATTAAAGTCCTATTTTGGTTTTGATTCATACTTTTATATATTTGTGCGTACAGGGTGATATTTCAATACATGTATACACTGGGTAATAATCAAATCAGGGTAATTAGCATATCCATCACCTCAAATACTTGTCATTTATTTTTTATTGTGATGAGAACATTCAAAATCCTCTTTCTTAGCTAGGAAATAAAAATACATTATCGTCAACTGTAGTCATCCTACTGTGCAACACCAGAGCTAAGTCCTCCTGTATGACTGTAACCTCCCTCTGAGTTGAGCGTTATTAGGACTCCTTTTTCACATATATACAAACTGAGGCACAAAGATGTTAAGAAAATTACTCAGTTTCAAAAAGTGAGTAGTGGAACCATGTTTTTAAAAACAACTTTTGATTTTGGAGCCCTCTAACCGCACATGTATCATCTGTTTGTTGCTTAGTTACATATGTGTCTATCCTCTCACAGTTTGAGCTCACTGAGGGCTCTACTTAACCCTATTTCCATAGCTTCCAAATATATTGCCCCTTGGAGCAGATTTTCTCTAGATGTGCGCTGAATCTTAACTCTATTTTAAGGTACCTAGAGAATCAATATATATCGAGGCAGAGGCTAGATACCTAAGCATCTTTTCTTTTTATTTTGTGTGTTTGACAAAATTTGCTATCAGAGTCTCAGACAAGTAGAAATATATTTGAGGAAAGAAAGAGCCTGATAGTAGACACCATTTGTATCCTATGATTCCAGATGGATAATTAGTGAGAAATTATACCGTAAGCCTGTTTTCCTTTCTAAGGTACTGTATTAGTATCACAGAATATGTAAAAAGAGTTTTCTTTTAGAGTGAAAGAAATAGAGCAAGGTAAAGTTTAAACATGATTGTGATTTTATTCTTAAAATAATCTATTTTTCCTGGAAGGATGTGAAAGAGACAGTGAGTTCTAAGTGAGGATGTGAAGTTTTGCCAAATGTATGTTAAGACTTTTTCTTGCTAAAAACCTTTCGGTATTGAAATACTTGCATATAGAAGTAACAGAAAAACAGACTAATTGTTTTACTTAATCAAAGGTAAATTTAATGGAACTGAAGGAGCCAGGTGCACTTTCTCTTGAAGAAAGAAAAGAAAGCCAGAGAGCTGGGTATTACTTGGGTAAGAGCAGCCAGAAAATAAATAAATAAATAAATAAATAAATAAATAAATAAATAAATAACAAATTAGAGAAAAAACAATGACAGTGGAATTGTTCAAATAAAATGCAGTATTGAGTGCACAGTGCAATTTGGCCCTTCTTGTAACCCCACGTATCATGAATCAAATCATAAAAAATAAATTATCTTTCTATGATTAGATGCTGTTTTGAAGCCAATGAAGGGATGAGTTTTATGTCAGAGCTATCTGGGGCCAAAGGGACAGTCATCTATCTGGATTACCATTCTTAATTCAGTAGGATTTTTTTTTTTCTACTAGATATCAAACATAGGGGGAAAATAAATTACATGCTTTACTTTAAAGTTTCATAGTCTGCATAATTTTGAATGTTTGTATTTGCTTTAAGATGTTTTTCCTCCATAATCTCTCATGCTAATAATATTAGCTTCAAAAATACTAACTTAAAGAGAACTGTTCAGTACCACTTATATCAGTGAGAATTATCAGAGAGTATTTATTAAGGCACTCGTGCACAAAATGGTACACCAAGTTTTCTAAGATACTGATTAAAATATACAGTGATTTGCCTTTTGGTAGGTATATATCTCCATTGCACATGGATATATGCTCTCACAAGACCTACTCCTCAAAAATATTTCTTTCATAAAATCTATAGTTAAAATATGTTCTCCTGATAACATCTGTCTTATTCTATTCTCACACTGCTAAACAGGCATACCTGAAACTGGGTACTTTAGAAAAAAAAAAAAGATTTAATTGGCTTAAGGTTCTGTGGACTGTACAGAACTCAAAAGCAATTCTACTTCTGGGAGACCTCAGGAAACTTGCAATCAAGGCAAAAGGTGAAAGGTAAGCAAGCACATGTTCACATGGCTGGCAGGAGATAGAGAGAGACAGAGAGAGAGAGAGAGAGAAAGGGGGACATGCTGCACACTTTCGAACAAAAAGATCTTGTGAGAACTCATTCACTATCACAAGAACAGCAAATGGAAAATCCTCCCCCATGATCCAATCACCTCCTACTAGGCCCCTCCTTCAAAATTGGGGATTACAATTCAACAAGAGATTTGGGCAGGGACACAGAGCCAAACTATATCAACATCTATCAGAGATCAGTACAAGAAAGCAGTTGATAACATAGTTTTAAAACATCCTGACATTAATATAGCAAGTTAGATGTTATTATGTTTTATTTGTATGAGAAAATAATGTCATGGAATGATAATATTTTATAAAGAGATAATATTTATTGAACTTTAACTACACCTATCATTTTCCTAGACCTGCCCTGTAAATTACCACAAACTGGGTAGCTTAATACAACATAAACTTATTTTCTTGAGTTCTGGAAGCAAGAATTTTAAAACAAAGTTGTCAGAAGGGCCATGACCTCTGCAAAGTTTCCAGGAAGGAGTCCTTCTTTGCCTTCTCCTTGGTTCTGGTGGTTTCTGGCATTCCTTGGTTTGCAGCTGTATTGCTCCACATTCTGCCTCCATCTTCACGTAGCCCTCTTCCCTATTTCTCTTTGTGTCCTCTCCTCTTGTAAGGGGACCTGTTAGTGGATTGAGGGCCCACAGTATTCCTATATGGTTTCATCTTAGCTTTATTATATGTACAAAGACCCTATCTCAAAAGCTCATATTCACAGGTACCAGAGGACCAGAGGTGAGAACTTGAACATGTCTTTTGGGGAGACACAACTCAACCCCCTGTAGATGACAAATAATTTTATTCTATTACCTTATTCAATCTTCAGATTAACCCAAGGAGGTAAGTATTTAATAATTTTTGCCTTGCCTTTTATTTAAAAACCCGTTGAACAAGAAATAAAATATGTTATACACAGCCATTCAACAAGTTGCAGTTAGAATTGGAATTCTGACTCACATTGTTTCAATTCAGAGCTCAAAAACAAGCTAGATGTCACAAACATGTAAAAATCTTTCTTCAAACCCCATTGTTTGTGTTATTTTCATTACATAAGAGCCACTTCCTAAATATTAATGCTTACCTCATTATTATGCTTATTCTGGTTGCTCAATAATTTGATATTTAAAAGATGGCCAATTCCATTTTTTTCTCTCTCTTTTTTTTCATTCTTTACTTCAATTGATATTTATTAACTATTCAAAGCTAGGCATTGATCTAGGCACCGAACAAAACTGACAAAAAAAAAATCTACACTCATAAAGATTGTAGTCTAGTGATAAATTTATATTCTATGTGGACTTCACCACAGTATCTTGGATACTACATATGTATGTAGGCGAAGATAGATTATATCTGTTACGTAATATTATTACTATAGAATTAAATTCATTTTTAAGGATATCTCAAAATATTATTGTAAGAAAACATTAAAGGAAGAATTCCAAATCAGACCTCAAAACAGAAATAATGATTGAAATTCTGACCATTTTCTACAACCTGTAGTTTAAGAGTTTCTTTGGAGACAGAAATAGAATTGTTTATGTACAGCTGAACGTAAGCTGATCTGAAAATTCCAGGGGGATTTTCTGAAATGTATGCAGAATATTTCTGTAAGAAGTGCTTGGTGTCTTTCTATAGTGCTTTAGCTAATTCTGCAGTGTTTAACTGTCAGTGGTACTCCCTTGTTCAGTAATTGACTAGCACTGAGAAGCCAGATGACCTTTAAAAATGCCAGCTTCTGATCAAGACCTGTTGTTAAAGTGTTTAAGAGACTACAGATGGCTGTATAGGATGTAGCTGCTCCTGTAGCTATCATTCTTTTACTCCAAATGCCAAATTAGTATCAGCTTTCAGTTGACACATAAGGGTGATGACTGTTGTTTCTCATTATAATAGCATTCTGAGTTAAAAATCTGTAAGGTCATCACGAAAGCAAAAATTAAAATAAAATAACATAAAGTATTTGAAAGACATTTTCCAGCATTTTTTTGCATATGGTTTTTACACAGCTGAACAGTAAAAATATGTGGAAATAAGTTATAAGCTTTTGTTATGCTCTCTATATTATACTCAGAATTAAAAAAAATACAGTTCAGAGATCTTTTTATTTTTCCAGTATATGGCAGCATCATTGGGTGAATAAAAGGTGATAATTGTAATAGTAAAATCACTCCCAATGTTATGCTAGACCCTTTGTTGAATGTATTTGAATAAATATGGCATCCAGAATAATATTAAATAGCTCTAGTAGAGAAGTGGAAGTTAATAACTTATAGTCAATTTAATAGAACACAATTTAGTATTTTTTACTTATATTTAATATTTGTACTAGTGAAATAATATCATTGGATAGAACCTGAAAATCATAAAATATAATACAAGAAGAACACTATACTTTATTAATCTCTTGGATATTCTATTAGTTCAATCTTGATATATAAGTTTATATTTTGAGTATTATAAAAGATAGTCATGAGACTTTTAATATGGAACATATTTTAGAAATCTTGTTCTCTCTTTTTCATGAGATTCGATAAGAAGAAAATTATTCTCAACTTTCATTGTCTTGAAAATAGGGACTTCTCAAGGTTTTCTTATTTAACTAGTTTTTCTTTTTGTAACAGATTCTGATTATTTTTCTGTGTCAGAAAGAATCTTGTAACTGACTTAGTAGAACGAGTCTAAAAATTATACATGATCTAAGAGCATATGTTTTCATGTACTAATTTTTTAGTTATTGTTTAATTTCCACTTTTATTTGCCATTTAACCTAGCATTTTCATTTTTTCTTGCAAGCACTATATAAATTAGGTACAATGCAAAGAAATGGACAAATAATAAGCAAACGATGAAGAAAAAGAAAATCTATCAGCAGTGGTTATAGTTGGGAAACTTAAGTTACATGTAAAATTACCTGTGATAACTTCTGCATCTGCACTTTAATCAGATTTCTGAGATCACAAAAATTACATTAAAATGAACCCTTAATATTGCAAACATATTTGATACATATGACTTTTAGCTAGTAAAAATTATTTAGTGTACTAAATAATAAATATTCCACATAAAGTGCTTTGAAAATGCTGGTCTAAGCCAGGAGAAAAAAAAATAGACAAAAATAATTTTAGGTGCAAAGAGGAAGAGGCAGACTTAGAGGCAAGATTAGGTATGTAATAAATTATTTTTTACCTATTTTCTTCTATGCTGAGAATTTGCTTAATATAGAGTAAAATAATGTCCTACTATTCATTTAGTAATTCATTTATCAAATAGGTATTGATTATCCGTATGTCAAGATGTGTTAGCTATGAGTACTGACAAGAATATCAACAGTGAAATAAGTAGCAAATTCATAAAAATATGTTCATGAACATTATCATACAAAAATTATTAATAATAAATTTTACTTAAAATACTGTATGGAGTAACGTTATAGCATTCTATAAATATGGTTACCATTATTCTTTTCAAATTTACATTGTGTTCTGATATTTTAAATGGACTTTATATCACCTTTTTCAAAGTATTTTCTATATAAAATTTAAGGCAACTTTAATTGTAGTTTATGTCGGAATTCACTAGTATCAGAGTATCACTAGTTCTATGGAATATGAATGGATTTGCCAGTCTCACTTTCAAAGTAAGTTCAGTTTTTAAAAAGATGTTATATCCTTTCTATATATTGGTGTATGAAATGTTCTAATTGATATACCACTGTCATATCCCAGTCTTAATGAAGTGAAACTCTGTCAATAATTCTTAGTTGAAACATCTAGAAAGGAATTAAATGTTTACTGTTTTGAGGTAGTCCTAGTGCAAAGCTTGCATCAAATCTTTAGGGCAATGTATAGAAACATCAAAATAAGGGGAGAAGTAGGGAAGGAGGCCAATTTCTAAAATAATCTATTGATTTATTTTCTCTGATGTGTTTTACAAACATATGTCTATACTGATGCTTTTGCACGGCTTCTATTTATTTAAGACACCATCCTTAGGAGGGAAACACATACATTGCTTTTCAGCCTTTGTTGAGAGGATCCTGAAATGTACAAATCAACTGAAAGCTCACTGAGAAATGCCTGGTACCATTTTTGTCAGACTCCTGACTGATCAAAACCAATTTATTTTTGGTCCCGATGAAGAAAAGGCAATGAATAATTGAGTCTTGCAAGATATTATCTTTCAGAATTTTTAGCTTAATTTAAATAATTACATTTGCATATAATATTGGATTTGCTTTTCTTTTTGACAGCAAATCTATATGAACTAGTCTTTCTGTAAAGATTGGGGTTTGTTAATTTAACCATGAAATTTAATCTTGTTGTATTATATAGCTACTCAAGAAAAAGGTATCAATGAAACCAGCACAAGTAATGCAGTGTGTTCAAATAAATTTTGCTTATTTTTTTGTCCTATGTTTGTAATGTCTTTACCATTAAAATAAGTTATTTTTGTAAGTTTACTGTTGAATAAAACCTTAAAATACAAGAAACATTTCTCTAAGACACATGACACATTTAAGAAATATTGGTTTTATACTTAATGTTAACTTTTGTATTAAAACTCTTTCCCAAATGAAAAATACAAAACAAACAAACAAACAAAAATGCCCACTAGTAAACCCTGAATTTTAGATTATATTTAGAAACACACATAAATTATTCTAAATGTGCACTAACAACACCTAACACTAACAAATATGGACATTTTGCACATGTCCATATTTGTAGTTTGATTGTTGGTTTATAATTTATTTAATTTTTTCAAAAATATGCAAGTGACAGCTTGTTCAATATAACCCAATCCTAAAATTCTAAAATAATCATTTTCCTTTAAATCTAGTATATCTCCTAACAAGTTAATCTCATACTATCAAATTTAGGATAATTTTGTTTTGTTTAATATGGATTAATAGTTGACCTTCTTTACAATTGGTAATACCTACAACTGTATTATATTCTCATCCTGACCCCTAATATTTATTTAGTGATATTAAATCTTGTCATTTCATTGTGTAACTGAACAATAAATCTTGGTTAGATAACTTTAGCTCAGTTGCTTTAGATAACCTAAGCAGTAAGAAAACCTTCATTGAAACCCACAACATTTTAAAAAGCAGGATTTAAAAAGTTCAAGTTAGACTAATTTATATTGCATTTTGTTAAATATAAAACAAGATGGCTTTAAAACATGGAATTGTATGCAATTTCCTATATATAAGCATAACTGAAGCAATCATAGTGTCTAATAATGTGGGCATACATATTTTGAACGCATAGTAAATAAATCAAGACTAATTTCTATTTAACAAATTGAAGATACTTTAATACCAATTAAGACAATTCTGAGAAATGTTTATTTTTTTTAATTTTTGAACTTCTGATAGTAAATTTTTAGAGATAGAGTCCAAATTTGATTTTCTAAGTTTAAAATAGATTATAAATTTAAAAATATATTTGGCTTTCTTCTCCAAATCACCAAAACTAAATAAAATATTAGATATTACCATTTCCTTAATCTAATTTTAATGTATACATGTATTTATTCATAAAAGTTGCTTTTCTTTGTATCTAGTACAGATATAATGAGATATTTTAACAAAAAGTTATAATTGAGTTTTCAGGAAAATTCTTAAGCAAAACATACTCCAAATAATTTTGTCTGTATCTTGTAAGCCTTTGCTTTGTAAATAATTATATGGAAGCAATGAAAAAATTAACCAATAAAATTTCCTAAAGAAAGAGAATGTTTAATGGGAGTCAGCAAAATAAATTTCTAGAAAATAGAATCTGCCCTTCTTCAACTTGAATTGAGCCTGGAAGATGTTACTCTCATTTCCTAGAGCCTTCCAATCTCATTATAAAGAACCTGCCAGTCCTACTTCGTAAAGAGGCATTTGCAGAATTGAGCTACAGTGGAGAACAAGGCAGAACATTAAAGCTGAGAGCTAGAACATGGCACAAATGAGGAGACGCTATTACAAAATAACCACAAAATGGCTTTTATTTATTGTTTATGATATACTAGGTACTTTTCTAAGCACTTTACATACCCTAACTCATTAATACTCTCAACCAGCCTAAAAGGGAGTTCCACTCATTATCTCTCTCTCACCCTGTCTTTTTTTAACAGAGGATAAAATTCGATACACCAAAGGCCACGTTTTATTGAGATACAGTTTTTGCAAATTTAAACATTTCTGAATTAATGTTTAAATATCTTACAAAGAATGATATCGTAGATTCATGGGAGAATAAATTATCCAAAATTATGCAAATAATATTTACTGAAATTTAGATTCAGCCCCAGACTGTCTGCCCTTGTTCTCTTAATTACATTAAGCAAAGAAACACAGTGCCAATACGTAGAAGACAATGCAATAAATGATTTTTCACTAAACTCATCCTTTGAAGACCATTTGAAGTTTAAATTTCAGGCAATTACTCACAAAAGTAAATTGAGCTATATTAAGTAGGCAATAAATGCTCAGATTCTAGATAACAAGCCACTCAAATGCACACTGGCCTGGGAAAAAGATCTGCTATAAAAGGATTAAGCCAAAAACGAAATGGTTATCAGAACAACAACATACCATCATTATTCATCCCTAAGTCTATCACTTAATTCGTAAAATTATTCAAGTTAATATTAGCAACACGCTCAATTGAATTTTTTATCTGCTATATATGCAAATGTGCTTAATTCTAAAAGAACATTAAATATATTTAGCCATCTGCATTGTATTAATAGTAAATGATTTCTCAATATATTTTTGTTAATTACATGCATTTTAAATAAAAATATATTTAGCTACTTTAGCATAATGACTATGGAGTTGGAAGATCCATAAATACCAACTGCAACTACGAATCCAATATCAAGAATGAGCAGATTAGAAAAACAGCAATATTTGTTAAAAACTGTACCAATAAGCTTTTCTATTGGTGTATTTTCACATTATAACTATGTACCATATTTTCCTTCTTTCTTTAAATTCAAAATTCTATCACTATATCTTCCTTAATATTGTTTCTCATGCTCACAACATTACCAATCTATTAATACTGTTTACTCCAGTTTTTACTTTTTTTCTCTATAAAACTGGTTTTGAAACTTAAGTGATCTGACCTTCTCTGTGACTACCTTTTTCTTTTCTCTGTAGTCTGAAACTTGCTAATTTATTCAGTGTTATTTGTTGTGTCTTCACGCAAACTATTGCTTAAGAATTATTCAGTTCATTCCAAATCTGAAAATACTTTAAAATTTTTAAATATCTTACCTATTTCAAGTGTGTTTATTTGGCACATGAGATTCAAAATGTGATAGACATTTGCAAAACATTTAACCAGGTATCACATTTTGTTCAAAAAAAATAATTTTTTTTTTGCCTACTTGTCAACATGCCATAATTCTTCCAACAATTACTATGACTTTGAGAAAGTTATTTAACTCTTTTTGTTTCTACTTATTCATCTGTCAAGAAGATACAGTATCTACTTCATATTTTTCTTGTGTGATTTATCTGGGTAAATAAAGGCAAAATATAATATTGCCTGGTAATCATTATGGAATTATTGTTATTACTAATATAAATTGATAATAAGAACTTCATAAAATTTATAAGACAAGGAAATAGTCACCCCTCAAATCATAAGATGTGGAATCATAAAATATTTAATGAAGCTAAGATACTAGTATGCTTTTAACAAACTATTGGAAATGATATAAAAGGCATATCTAAATAAACCCATGGTACCTATTCCCATTCATTCTCATTTAAAACAATAATGTCTTTACATAAGTTCATTTAAAATTCATAATTATAAGCCTCAAATAGACACTAAGCAATGCCCAGCATTCTATTATTTGATATATCAAACTCTGAAGTGATTATTTCGCCTCTATAACTTTTCTCAATTTCCACACACCTTCTTCCTCACACATAGTAGATCGTCTTGCCTTGTACCATTGCCAAGAAAATATACCATTTAAATGTATTTAATGCATCTTCCCAATGCACAATCTGAAGTTCTACCTATAGCCCTCCCATACACACTGAGAGGTATTTTATTTTTCTTGCCTACAGTTAGTTTCTTCTTGCAGTCTGGATCCACAGCTGTCTTCCATCCTAAAGATGTCTTTTGCTAACTCACGATTTTACCTTGATACTAGATCATTTTATCCACATCTAAACAGATTCTAATAGCTCACATCTTAAAACACACACACTAACCTTTTAATTTCAAACCGCCTTAAATATCTGTATCACTTTTTAAATTAAATTAAAAGTAATTTTACATTCCTGGGTACATGTGCAGGATGGGCAGGTTTCTTATGTAGGAAAACATGTGCCATGATGCTTTGCTGCACCTATCAATCGTCACCTAAGTATTAAGCCGAACATGCATTAGCTATTTTTCCTGATGCTCTTCCTCCCCACAACCCAACCCCAACAGGCCCCAATGTGTGTTACTCTCCCTGTGTCCATGTGTTCTTATTGTTCCACAGCCACTTATAAGTGGGAACATGCGGTGTTTGGTTTTCTGTTCCTGCATTAGTTTGCTGAGAACAATGACTTTCAGCTCCATCAATGTCTCTGCAAAGGACATGATCTGCTTCCTTTTTATGACTGCATAGTATTCCATGGTGTATACGTACCACATTTTCTTTATGTACTCCATCATTGATGGGCATTTGGGTTGATTCCATGTCTTTGCTATTGTGAATAGTGCTGCAATGAACATATGCATGCATGTATCCTTAAAACAGAATAATTTATATTCCTTTGGGTATAAACCATTAATGGGATTGCTCAGTCAAATAGTATTCCTGGTTCGAGGTCTTTGAGGAATCACCACACTGTCTTCCACAATGGTTGAACTAATTTACATTCCCACTGACAGTGTAAAAGCATTTCTATTTTTTTGCAGTCTCACCAACATTTGTTGTTTTTTGACATTTTAATAATTGTCATTCTAACTGGTGTGAGATGGTATCTCATTGTGGTTTTAATATGCTTTTCTCTCATGATCAGTGATGAAGAACATTTTTTCATACGTTTGTTTGCAGCATAAATGTCTTCTTTTGATAAGTGTCTGTTTATATTCTTTACCCACTTATTAATGGAGTCTTTTTTGTTGTTGTTGTAAATCTGTTTAAGTTTCTTGTAGACTCTGTATTTAGACCTTTGTCATATGGATAGATTGCAAAAAAATTCTCCCATTTTTTAGGTTGTCTATTTACTCAGATTATATTTTCTTTTGCTGTGCAGAAGCTCTTTAGTTTAATTCAATTTCATTTGTCAATTTTTGCCTTTTTTTGCATTGCTTTTGCTGTTTATATCAATAAATCTTCGTATGTACCTATGTTCTGAATGACATTGCCTAGATGTTCTTTTTTGGTTTTCATAGTTCTAGGTTTTACATTTAAGTATTTAATCCATGTTGAGTTAAATTTTTTATAAGGTGTAAAGAACAGGTCCAATTTCAGTTTTCTGCATGTGGCTAGCCAGTTTTCCCATTACCATTTATTAAATAGGAAATTCTTTTTCCATTGCTTGTTTTTGTCAGGTTTGTGTAAGATCACATGATTATAGATGTGCAGTCTTATTTCTGAGTTCTCTATTCTGTTCTTTTGGTCTATGTGTCTGTTTTGGTACCAGTACCATGCTGTTTTGATTACTGTAGCCTTGCAGTATAGTTTGAAGACAGGTAGCGTGATGCCTCCAGATTTGTTCTTTTTGCTTAGGCTTGTTTTGGCTATACAGGCTCTTTTTTGGTTCCATATGAATTTTAAAGTAGTTTTATCTAATTCTGTGAAGAATGTCAATAGTAGCTTGAGGAGAATGGCACTGAATTTATAAATTACTTTGGGCATTGTGGAAATTTTCAGAATGTTGATTCTTTCAATCCATGAGAATGGAATGTTTTTCCATTTGTTTGTGTCCTCTCTGATTTCCTTGAGCAGTGGTTTGTAGTCCTCCTTAAAGTTGCCCTTCATTTCCCTTGTTAGCTGTATTCCTAGGTGTTTTATTATCTTTGTAGCAATTGTGAATGGGAGTTCATTCATTATTTGGCTCTCTGCTTGCTTGCTGTTTGTGTGTAGGAATACTTGTGATTTTTGCACATTGATTTTGTATCCTGAGACTTTGCTGCAGTTGCTTACCAGCTTAAGGAGTTTGGGGGCTTTGATGATGGAATTTTCTACATATAGAATCATGTCATCTGCTAAGAAAGAATATCTGACTACCTCTCTTCCTATTTGAATACCCTTTATTTCTTTCTCTTGCCTGATTGCCTTTGCCAGAACTTCCAATACTGTTTTGAATAGGAGTTGTGAGAGAGGACATCCTTATCTTGTGCTGATTTTCATGGGAATGATTCCATCTTTTACTCATTCAGTATGATATTAGCTGTGGGTTTGACAAAAATGGCTTTTATTATTTTAGGTATGTTCCTTCAATACCTAGTTTATTGAGAGTTTTTAGCATGAAAGCATGTTGAATTTTATTGAAGGTCTTTTCTGCATCTATTGAGATAATCAGGTGGTTGTTGTCTTTATTTCTGTTTACGTGATGAATTATGTTTATTTATTTTGAATATATTGAATCAGCCTAGCATCTTGGGAATAAAGCCAACTTAATAGTGGTGGATGAGCTTTTTGATGTGTTGCTAGATTAGGTTTGCCAGTATTTTATTGAGAATTTTTGCATAGATGCTCATCAGGGGTATTAACTTGAAGTGGCTTTTTTTGTTTATTTGTTTATTTTTATTGTTTTCTTTTGTGTCTTTTTGCTGTTGTTGTTATATCTCTGCCAGGCGTTGGTATCAAGATAACGCTGGCCTCAAAAAATGAGCTAGAGAGGAGTCTCTCCTTTTCAATTGTTTGAAATGGTTTCAGAAAAAATTGGTACCAGCTCTTCTTTGTACCTCTGGTAGAATTCAGCTGTAAATCCATCTGGTCCTGAGCTTTCTTTGATTGGTAGATCATTACTGCCTTACTTTCAGAATTAGTTAATAGTCTATTCAGGAATTCAACTTCTTCCTGGTTCAGTCTTGGGAGGGTGTAGGTTTCTCGGAATATATCCATTTTTTCCAGGTTTCCTAGTTTACATGCATAGAGGTGTTTATAATATTATCTTATTGTTGTTTGTATTTCTGTGTAGTCAGTGGTAATATCCTCTATCAATTTTTATCGTGTCTGTTTAATTCTTCTCTGATTTCTTCTTTATTAGTCTAGCTAGCAATTCATTTTTTAATCAGTTTTTTCAAAAAACCAGCTCCTGGATTTGTTGATTTTTTGAAGGACTTTTTTGTGTGTCTCCATCTCCTTCAGTTCTACTCTGATACTGGTTATTTCTTGTCTTCTGCTAGCTGTGGGGTTTATTTGCTCTTGGTTCTTTGGTTCTTTTAGTTGTGATGTTAGGATGTCAATTTGAGATCTTTCTAGCTTCTTGATGTGGGCACTTAGTGCTGTACAGTTCCCTCTTAATATTGTTTTAGCTGCATCCCCAAGATGGTACATTGTCTCTTTCTTCTTATTGATTTCAAAGAACTTACTGAATTCTTCCTTAATTTCATTATTTACCCAGGAGTCATTCAGATGCAAGTTGTTCAATTTCCTTGTAGTTGTGTGGATTCCAGTGAGTTTCTTGATCTTTCATTCTAATTTGACTGCACTGTGGTCTGAGAGACTCTTTCTTATGATTTCAGTTTTTTCATTTGCTGATGAGCAATTTATTTCCAATTATGGAATCAATTTTAGAGTAAATGCTACATGGTGCAAAGAAGAATGTACATTCTGTTGCTTTTGGGTAGAGAGTTCTGTAGATATCTATCAGTTTCACTTGATTCAGAGAAGAGTCCAAGCCTAAATATATTTTTTAATTTTTTATTTCAATGATCTAATATTGACAGTGGGGTGTTAAAATCTGGGAGTCTAAGACTGTTTGTAGGTCTCTAATAACTTGTTTTATGGATCTGGTGTTCCTGTGTTGGGTGAATATATATTTAGTATAGTTAACTCTTCTTGTTAAATTCAATCCTTTACCATTATGCAATCTCTTCTTTGTGTTTTTTGATCTTTGTTAGTTTAAACTCTGTTTTTTCGGAAACAAGGATTGCAACCCCTGATTTTTTCTGCTTTAATTTTCTTGGTTAAACTTTCCTCTATCTCTTTATTTTGAGCCTATCTGTATCTTTGCACGAGATGGGTCTTGTGAATGCAGCATACTGATGGGTCTTTTCTTTCTATCCAGCTTGCCATTCTGGGTTTTTTAACTGGGACATTTAGCCCAGTTACATACAAGGTTGAACTTGTTATGTGTAAATTTGATCCTATCTTCATGATGGTGGCTATTTATTTTACAGACTTGTTAATGTAGTTGCTTTATAGTGTCAATGGTCTGTGTAGTTGTGTGTTTTTATAGTGGCTGGTAATACATTTCCTTTCTATATTTAGTGTTTTCTTCAGGAGCTCTTGCAAGGCAGGCCTGGTGGTGACAAATTCCAGAGGGGCCTGAGCTGACTGCTCCTGTATGAGGTGTCTGGCGACCCCTGCTGGCAGTTCTTACCAAGTCAGGAGGCATGAGATCCGGACCCGCTTTAAAAAGCAGTCTGGCTATCCTTTTGCTGAGTATGTTCAGCTGCACTAGGGAGAATCTCCCTCATCCAGACTGCCAGTAGGCGGGAAAGACTAGGTTTGTTGAACTGGTTACAAGACTGTGTCTGCCTCAACCCCAAAAGGTTCCTTCCCAGGGATATCAGAGTTCTGTCCGTAACCTCCTGGCTGGAGTTGCTGTAGTTCCTGTAGGGAGGCCCTGCCTGGCGAGGAGGGATGAATCGGGTCTCACCTTTAGAAACAGTCTGGCCACAATCTGCCACAGCCACTGTGCTGTGCTGTGCAAAATTCCTCTCAGTACAAACTGCCCAATCTCCCTGACTCCAGCAGTGGGAAACGGTTGACTGGAGCCACAGTGATGGTGGCCCACCCTTCCAGCAGGAACTCAGTCATCTTAGGCAGTGCCCAGCCTGCTGCCACAGGCCATAACCTGAGTGGGTTGTACCGTTCTTTGCGTGAGACTCAAAGACCTGGTGGCATAGGCTCATAAAGGGATCTCCTGATCTGAGGGATTCCAAGATCCATGGAAAACGCTTGGTTTCCCAGGTGGGGTAGCACATTCACTCATCACCTCCTTTGGTTGAGTGTGCGAGTTCCCTTTATCCCAGGTGGTTCCTGGGTCATTGCTCCACCCTGCTTTTCCTGGCTCTCCATGGGTTGTGACAACTGGCTAGTCATTCCCAGTGAGAGGACCTGGATACCTCAGTTGATGGAGCAGGATTCACTTGTTGTTTTCATTCTTCTCGGTGAGAGCCACACACTGCAGTTTTGTCTAACTGGTCGTCTTGGCTCCTCCCCTTTGAATTACTTAGTGATAGTCCTCAAAGTTGTGTTGCTGGAAAAGAACACCAAAACTGGCCACTGAAAGTTGTATTAAATGCAATATTAGTTCTGCCTCTTTCACCAGTGTACCACCCCTTTAATGCCTCTCCCCCTTCAAAAAACATGGAATACTTTATTTGTTCACATAATCAAACCAAAGCAATCAGCATTTCCTTTTCACCATTTCTTGGAATCTACATTTTTCAAGAATCACAGCTTCTCTGTCAATTTAATTTCTATTCTCATCTTACTCAATTTGAGTTCTTATAGCACAATTATTCCTCTGTTTCTACAACAATCTTCTGTGCTGTCGCGTTTTTCAAGTTGATATGGTCCATTATCCCTAGTTGACTTTGCCTCTTTCAAAAATAAGCTCCTAGAATAGCTCAAGGCCCAATCCTAGGAAAATGTACTCCTGTATTCTCTCCCTGGTGATGCCATCCTATATAACGATTACCTTGAATTTGCTTTTGTACCTTACAATTTTTGTTGAGGTTCAGATTCTTCAAAATTCCAAATGACTTTTTAACAGTTAAATTGGATGTTTTAAAATGTTTCAACAAAAAATATGCTTAAGATAGAATTCTCATTCTTTCCCCCAAAAAACTTATTCTTACTTCCTTTTTTATTTATTTATTTTATTTTTTTAAGCTTAATTATATGGCAACATTTCCCAGAAACTAACTTAAATGACAACAGGAAAAGAGAAAGTATTTTTTATATCCTCTCTTCTCTCTTTCCATCACTACAATATGCAATCTCTGTGAATGTCTACTCTGTTTCTCTTACCACAATTTTAATACAAGCTTTGTCTTTGTTACAGGGCTTTTATTCTAGTATCTTAATAAAGGATCTTACTTTAAAATACTCTTTCCTTTTTCATTTTATGCTTCTTCAAGGTACAGTTTCCAAATTAACTATATATGTGTATATATATACACACACACAATCTATATTTTATACATGTACACACACTATATGTGTGTGTATATATACACACATACACTATCTACAGTTATATATTTAAATACAACTATATATGTATATGTATACATATATACATAAACACACATATACGTATATGTATGCATATATACATACACACACATATACATATATGTATATGTATGCATATATACATACACATACATATATACATACACACATATAGATACACATGTAAATATACAAATACACATACATGTATACATACATGTATACATAATTATATACATATATACCTGTCTGTATTCATTAAAACAAGTTATTTTTCTAAATAAAAGACTAGATTGCAAAACATACTAGAAGTATTATACATCACTTTTACTAAATACATAAAACACATAGTTACAAAAGGTAGAAATTTCGTACCTCACATAACCTTACTTTGCTAATTTTCTCCTCTGTAAAATATAGATAAAAGCATTTACTTCCCAGGATTATCATGAGATTCAATTAGATGAAGTACCTAAAAGGTTTGGTAAAGTGTATGCCCATTAAAATTCATCTATAGGTATTTATTTTAATCACTCTCTTCATTTGAGTTTGGAAGGATCTAATGTGGTAATATTTTATATAAAATATCACTCTTTTTATTATGGTGGTTTTTAAACATTTTAATAGAAAATTGTAAGACCCTATTACATTTTACATTAGTCTATAAAAGTGTTTAGTATCCTCAATTGTCAAATTTAATTGTAATTTTAGCTTAGAAATAATCATTAATGAATGCACAATTGAAATAACTTATCCACAGACTATCTGAATAACTTAATGATTTTACATTTCTTTGCTTTATTATTTCCCTTGGCTGTGCTGGTTTATTGTTAAAAAATGACAAAGATTAAGCAGACAAGGACAATGTAGCATCCCACCACTGTGATCTGAGGACCGATTAAACAGAATCATTGATGTCATCCATTTAAGTTCCTTGGAACAGAAAACAGGATGAAAAATAAGTTACCAGGCATTTCTGAAGGTTACTGAAAACACTATAGTGTTGTGATTCATTTTTAAGATACAAAATAGATATTCTCATTTTAAGGTTATCCCTAAGATACAGTAATCACGTGAACCTTGTGTTTTTGTAGGTGGTTGTATTATAATCATCATACAGAATACTTTGATGCACTGCTTGATGTATGTTCATATTTTTAAAAACAGAAAATTCTGAAATAATATGTTGTTTTTGTTTTGAGGCAGTGTCTTGCTCTGTTACCAAGGCTGGAGTGCGGTGGCCTGATCTCAGCTCATTGCAGTCTCAACTTCTCTGGGCTCAATTGATTCTACCACCTCAATGTCCTGAATAGCTAGGATCACAGCCATGAGCCACCATACCTGACTAATTTTTGTATTTTTGTTTTGTGTATTTGTGTGTGTGGAAATGGGTTTTTGCCATGTTGCCCAAACTGCTCTTGAACTCTTGAGCTCAAGTGAACCACCTGTCTCGGTCTCCCCAAGTGCTGTGATTGCAGACATAAGCCTGAATTTATTTTCTTAGAGCATATTGGAAAACTTCTTCATTGTGCAGTTAATTCTTCTGTTTTAAAAATGCGCATAGAAAGGCATATTTAATACACTTTATATAAAAATACTTTTGACATATGTGCCAAATACATTACAAAAATTAACTACATCTGATTAAATATTAACTATCCATTTAAATATTTTTTAAAAAAACTATTTTTGGTTACCTATGTAGTTCAAAGGATGAAATAAATTATTTTAAACATCGTCGATTATTTATTATTTTACATTTTAACATTGAGGTGGTTTATTTTATAAAAAATAAGACATGTAGTCAGTAGATTATTTATAGTATTTAAAATTAAGACCAATGTTTTTTTAGTAAAGGCATAAAAGAGTTAAACTGGTGGGGGCGGTAGATCACGCCTGTTATCCCAGAACTTTGGGAGGCCGAGGTGGGCAGATCACAAGGTCAGGAAAACGAGACCATCCTGGCTAACACTGTGAAACCCTGTCTCAAGTAAAAATACAAAAAATTAGCCGGGCGTGCGGACGGGCGCCTGTAGTCCCAGCTACTCCGGAGGCTGAAGCAGGAAAATGGCGTGAACCCGAGAGGCGGAGCATGTAGTGAGCCAAGATCGCGCCACTGCACTTTAGCCTGCGCGACAGAGTGAGTCTCTGCCTCAAAAAAAGAAAGAAAAAAAAAAAGTACACTTAAAAATTAGATATATATATATTTTTTTTTTCTACACAAACAGATGACAATAGTTCCAAATTTTCTGACCATCTCTAATGATAGATCATTGTAAGTATACGGCCTAGTAGATATTTTCTGGCCAACCATTGACTAAAAATCACTGCTTTATGTTCTTATAAATTTTACTATTATTATTATTATTATTATTATTATTTGAGATGGAGTCTTGCTCTGTTGCCAGGCTGGAGTGCAGTGGCGCAGTATTGGCTCACTGCAACCTCTGACTCCCTGGTTCAAGAAATTCTCCTGCCTCATCCTCTGGAGTACCTGGGATTACAGAGAAGCACCACCGCGCCCAGACAATTTTAGTATTTTTGGTAGAGACAGGGTTTCACCATGTTGGCCAGAATGGTCTGGATCTCCTGACCTTGTGATCTGCCTGCCTCAGCCTCCCAAAGTGCTGGAATTACAGGCATGAGCCACCGCGCCTGGCCAAAAATATTTTTGAAATAATTGTAGATTGATAGCAAAATTAGACGGTACAGAAAGCAACCATGCATCCTCACTCAACTTCCCTTAACGATACCATCATGTAAACATAGTATATCTGTCTAAATTAAGACATTTTATTTAGTCAAATTCCATTAATTAAATAATGAACATTATTTTATATTTTAATAGTTCTTTAACTGAAATTATTTTTCTATTTCAGAACTCAACCCAGACTATCCTGTTGCATTTAGTTTTACACATATGTTTATGTTAGCTATATTTATATCATCTACATATATTTATCTACATATACTAATAAAATTTAACTTTTCTATTAATTATAAGTCTATCCCTTCTAAATTATCAAATTTACAGATGTACAGTATATCCCAGTATAATTTTATTATTCTCTAAATGACTGTGGGATTGATAGTGATGCTCTCTCTTCAATTCCTGATATGATAATGTATTCATTTCCTGTGGTTGTTTTAGCAAATGACCACAAAGATTAAATTTATGTTCTTATAGTTGTGGAATCTAGAAGTCTGAACTCAGTTTTACTGCTTGAAAATCAGTGCCAGCCTTGGCATGTTCCCTCTAGAGGCTCTAGGGGGCAAATCACTCCTGGCCTCTTGGCTGCCCACATGCCTTGACTGTGTTTGACTGTCACAGTATCCTTAGGGTGTTACGTTTCCAGCTCAATATCTCTGTGGCCAATATGCCTTTGTCAGGGTTTACTTATGCCTGTGGGGTTCATTCTACCCACTGAGCCCAGTAGGCTGCGCTCTGCTTACACTACCAGATCCCAAGTCTGCCAAGACTGAACCAGGTGCGCAGTAGTGAAGGGTTTGTGAGTGAGTGTAGGGTCTGGCCACTGTGCACAGCCAGGCACGTCAGTTGCAGTGGGGCAGCCAGCTCCAGTCTCTGGCACAGACACCGTTTCCTGGTGAGGTGGTGGCTGAACTAGGCATACCACTTCACTGCAGACAATGGAGAACACGATGGTTGTCAGAAGCTTGGATACACCAGGAACCGCAGATCCCCAAAGGGTGTCATGGCCCTCCCTCAGGAAGCTCCTAGGTCCGGACTTCCCAAAGGGGAACACCTCTTCTCTCCTTCTGTCTTCTTTCTCTCTTTTCTCTTTCTCTCTTCTCTTTTTCTCTCTCCTCTCCTTCTTGTCATCCACAACATGGCAAGTGGGGCATGTGTTTCAGCCTTGTTTTTATTACAGCCTTTCAATCCTGACATTTGGCAGGTCCCGGCTTCATGTCCCACCTCCAGGAAGAATGAGGTGTGTGGACAACTGGAGGGTGAGCAAGCAGAGAGAGCTTCATTGATCAACAGAACAGTTCTCAGGAGACCCGCAGTGGGTAGCTCCTTTCCACAGGCAGGTCATCCTGATAAGTGCAGCCCTCAGGTGAGAGGAGACACAGTGTGGGTAGCTTCTATCAGCAGACAGACCATCCCCAGGAGTTCAGGAGACCCAAAGTGGGTCACTCCTTCCCACAGCTGGTATTCGTGACATCTGTGTGAGTCTGGCTGAGTCCAGGGTTTTTTCGTGGGCTCAGAAGGGAGGAAGTATATGCTGATTGGTCCATGGGTGGGCCTGGAAAAAGCACCATGAGTTCTCAGTCTGGGCCATGGCCTGTACCCGGAACTGATAGCCCAGTCCCCAGGCTTCAGGCTGTCTCTGGCTTAAAGGTGGGGTATCACTTGGGGAATGGCCCCTTTCTGCCCAGGAACCTGTCTGCCTCCCACCACCAATGGCCACCTGGCTATTTACACCAAGGGCTGAGTGTGAGCCAGTTCCGAGCTGCCCTCAGCATTCCAATACCCTCCCCACCCATGCCTCCCTCCTGTGCTTAAAGTCTTGAGGGGCAGAGGTGGCAGAGGTGATCTTGTGTGTCAGTGCTGCCCTGAACACACGCACACATGGCCGGATTGCAACAGCACCTATGCTTGGTCACAGCTTTACTCCAAAATAAGAGCTAGGAGCAGGGAGAGGCCAGGGAGCAAGAGCATGTGCTTCGGAGCCTTGCAGGAGCAAGGGGGACTTCCTGGACCCCGACAGGGCAGGGATGCCCAGGTCCAGAGCTGCGGCTGGGCATCTGCATCTGTGCCCAGGAACGTGGGGCTTCTACCCAGCCAACTTGGTAGGGGTTGGGGCTCTCACCTGCTCCTGGCTCCTGCCAGCTCTGAGGAGCACACAGCCAGATGGGTAGCCACTTCCATCATCATGACACTTCAATGTCTGCCCCCATAGTCAAATTGACTTCTCTTACCTCTGTCAAATCTCCCTCTTATGATAATACAAAGGGTTGCATTAGGGCCTACCCTTTTAGTCCAGGATACTCTCTTCATTTCAAGACTCATACGTTAATCACATCAGCAAAGACCCTGTTTCCATGTAAAGCAGTATTCAAAATTTCTGGGAATTAGTGGGCCTCTGTAGATGGGCCATTGTTCAGCCTCTTAAGATAATTTTTGTCCTATCTAATTTTTTGTGTGTTGACTTCATTGATTATTTGAATTGACTTTTTATTCATTTAATTTTCAATCTATTGATTTTTGTGCTATCAAAATCATTTTCTTCCCTCTATTTGCTTTGAGTTCATTTTGCTTTTCTGCCTCTTGTCTCTTCAGATGGAAGCAGAGGGTAGTGATTTTAAATCTTTCTTTTTCTAATATAAACCTTTAATGTTATATGATTTTCACTAAACACTACTTTAATTTCAGTTCACAAATTGTGATGTTTAATTCTTTACTTTCAATTTTTGAAAATATATGTATTTAAGAAATTTTACATTTTTCTTGAATCTTGCTCTTGGATTCTGTGTTTATCTGTGTGTTTAATTTCCATGTATTAAGTAATTTCCAGATATATTTAGGTTATTGATTTCTAATTAAATTTTCTTGTTTTTAGAGCATATTTTATAGGATTTCAATGTGTGTATTTGTTGTATTAAGGTTTATTTAATGACCCTCAAGTATAATCTATTGTGGTGAATCATCAATGTCCTCTTGAGAGGAATGTGTTTCTTTATTCTCATTGGGTGTCGTGTTCTAAAATGTCAATTAGATCAAGCTGATTTTTCATGTCATAGAAATTGTTGCTTGTTTTCTGCTGGCTTTTCTGTAGTTTACTGAAAAATAGGTAAAAAATTACATTGTAATTGTGGACATATCTACTACTCCTTTCAGATGCAGCATTTTCTTGGCCTCACAAATCTTGAATGTCTGTTGTTAGTTACATACATGCACAGGATTGGTATATCTTCTTAGATAATAATAATTGTTATCTTTACAATTATCTAACGTCACTCTTTGTCTCTTGTAAATGCTCTTGTTTTGAAATCTACTTTGTCTGAAATTAATATAGCCAATCTAGCTTTCTTTTGAATTCGTATTTAAATGGAATATTTTTCTTCATCCTTTTAAGAAAAAATCTGTATCTTTTTATTCATATTGAAATGTTGTAGTAAGAATATAGCTGAGTTCTACATTTCTTTATCTGATTTAACAATCTATCTCTTAACAACTGAGTTTAGACCATTCACATTTAATCTGATTATCAAAAAAATTTGATTAAAATATATCATTTCTCCAACAGTATTCTATTTGTTTCTTTCTCACTTTTCCAATCATCTCAGGTTTTAACTAAGTGTATTATAGCTTTGTGGCTTTTATATGTCTATTTTCATATTTTTTATCTTTTTTTCAGCAGTATCTCTATGGTTTACAAATATACATTTGTAAATAATCAGAGGCTATATTAACATAATATTATGCCACTCACATACATTTTATTGACCTTATGATTCCAATATCTTTCTCTCAATCCATATTCTGTTACAGTTATTTTAATTTTATACATATATATTATTATATATGCATAAGTACACATGTATACTGTTACCATTTTGCATTAAAGAATCAAGTATAATTTATTCCACAGTCAAATGTCTGTTCAGTATAGATCCAAGTTTCTGACTGCATCACATTTTTTTTTTTTTTCTGCTTGAAGAACTTTCTTAAACATTGTCTGTAGTGTAGTTCTACTGGTAATGAATACAGAAATGAACAAATCACTCAGGTTTTGTTTGTCATGGTATGTTTTTTTAATTGTAATTTGGAAAGATTCTTTCACTGATATTGAGTTTGAGGTTGACAGGTGTTTTGTTTAATATGTCAGAGATATCACTCCATTGTCTTCTTATTCACATGACTTTTGATGGTCAGTCAGCTGTATTTCTTATCATTGGCTCTCTGAAAGCAAAATGCCTCTTTATATGTCTTAAAAATTTTCTTATAGCCTTCACCAGTCAGCAGTTTGACTACAAAATGCTTAGGGCTGTATGTTTATGTGTGTGTGTGTGTGTGTGTGTGTGTGTGTGTCTGCACATTCACACATGTATGTATATGCAAGTCTGTTTGTATATTTTGGGTTTTATCCAGTTTGATACTAACTTACCTTAGAACAATAGTGTGCAGCTTGGCATTACTTCTGAAAATGTGTCACCCATTATTTCATTAAACAATTCTTCTTTAAAAATTCCAATTATGCATAAATTAGAATATTTGATATTGTGTCAAAGATCTAGAATTTTTTTGTTTCTTTTCTTTTCATTTTAATTGGGCTGTTTAATCATTGTTTATTCAACATTACTGATTTTTTTCCTCAACTACGCTGAGTTACTTATGAGTTTATTGAAGATCTTCATTTCTACACATTGTTGTGATTTCTATATTTTCTACTTGATTTTTCTCTTACGGTTTCCATTTTGTGGCTGGAACTCTCTCTCTGGGGCTCTCTTTGCTATTAGAGGCTTTAGTATATTAAGCATAGTTATTTTAATTACCATGTCAGTCCTATATTTATGTCATGTCTGACCCTGTTTCTCATAATTGGTTTTTGCTACCTTTTTGTGTGCTGCATAATTTTTGTTGTTATTGTTCAGAACAAGTCTTGGCATATAGGACATATTCATGCTTATTTCAAACACTTTAAAAAAATTTTTTTGTTGTTGTTTTAGTTCTAAATTTATATTATTTTATTTTTTATTTATTATTTTATTTATGCGGTGTTCTGAAGTATCTTCCAGTTCAAAAATTATGCTATTTTGACTAACTTACTGTTATCAATTTCATTTTCACATTATAGCTTAGGAAGAAGTTGTGTATGATTTTCTTATCTGGCATTTGCTAAGTCTTCTTTTGTTGTAAATACATGGTCAACTTTAATACACTCTGTACTTGAATGAAAAAGAATTACTATTTTCCCAAGTAATCTTTTAAATGTAATCTTTATTAAAATTTATTTCAAAAATAAATTTTATGCTGTATATCAACTCTTGGCCATATCAAATCTCAGTATTTTTTAAACAAATACTAAGTTAATATTTTTAATACTACTCATAACTCATACATCTACATAACCACATTTTGAAAGGTCCTATTTTATTTTAAAACTGCCACTTTAGGACCACAAATGTGAAAAGATATACATTTTATCTAAAGGACACCGTATGTAGAAGCTAACCAAAAATTTCTACCTAAATTATTAATCTACGTTTTTGTGTATATGTGTGTGCATGCACATATATATATGCATGGAGGAGACTTAGAGACATTGTGATTATTTCAGCAATTTTATGAACAAGAAGGTCAGGGGATGGAACATGTGTATTACTTGGAAGATCCCTTCAACTTCTTCAGAGTAAGAGTGGAGCTATACTATTTCAGAATCCCTCTCAACTTGTTTTTCTAATTAATTAATTCAATTCCATAATTAGAAAACACAGAATAGGGCATATAAATGAACATGATCATACACAATAGTTCCTTAAATTATAATGAGGACTTTTAAATGTAGATATATTTTTTCAGCATGGTATGTTTTAACATGTTAGCAAAAAAAGAAAAATATATTTTACTTATTCCTTATCTTATTGTGATTTTATTTTTTTCTGTTTTTCAACATGACATTCTGAATTATTACAGCATATTCTATAGCTGAAAACTGGCTTTTCAATTAAAACACTTTATTCAAGTGTTTTCTAGTGTTTGAAAATGTACATTGGTTACTATCTTTACCCTTTCTATTGTAAATCTTCAGCGCCTGATCTATCTTAATCCAATCTTCTTTTTTGTTTCTCTCCTGGATCAGATAACATAAATGGATTTCTTAAAAGACCCTTTATGTTTTATGATACCTTGTTTTCTAAGATTACAGTAATCAAGGAGTGGAATGAAAAACAAAGTCATTGAGAAAAAAGTGTATCAATCTCCTTTTTAGTCAACGATGAATGTGACAGTGAGACTATGAACAGCCAGTAGCCAAAGTTGTATGAGCATCTATGCAGCAGCAGCAGCATCTTCTGGACAAAAAGAAAATATGTAAACTAACAGCAATGAGACTGTAATTAGTGGAAAATAGGCACTTGCCAACAAAACTCAATTTTTTTCCAATTGTTATTAGAAAAGTAAATGAATAAAACAAAATAGAAATCAAATGAGCTACAGCAAGCATTTGTATATCTCTAAGTTAATCTTTCACTTAAATTTTGGACTCTATGATATGACATTTCTAATGTCTTAAAGAAGTAAATTATTTCGAATAATTGTGAGATATAATTAGAGACTTCTATTAACATAATTATGTGCACATTTTGTTTAATATTTACCTTGTGACAACTACATTATCTTTTTCAGCTGGTATTTTATCCTGCCAACTTGTACTAAATTTTGTAAATTAACACTATAATAGATCATATACAATTAACAATGTCATGAACACATGGCTATTTTATATATAATGAGTTGGCTTGTTTGTTGTTAGTAGGTTTTCTTAATAATGTAATAAGCAAGTCGAGAGATATAAATAAACGTCAGTTTTTGACTTTAGAGACTTGAAATAAAACTGTTAGTTTTGTCTTTTAAAGATATTGGTTGAACCTTCTGCAAAGAGAGTTAGGTAGGAGGAGAAGAAGAACTAATAATTATATTTGAATAAGTTTATTTTGTTTTTCCAGGTGGAAATGTTATTAGAATATACTTCAGCATTTTTACAAAGAAGGTACTTAGCTTAGACAAACGGAACACACAGTAGCACATAATAATTACGCCGCAACTTTACCAGTACCAGAATCAGGCATTCACTGGAACAATTTTATAATTTTATAACAACATAAGCAATTCTCTAAAGTTCTGCTTTTTTTGGCCAAGTATGCTTTCTTTTCATTAATCCAGAATCTACCTGTGCGAAGAATCCTAATTTTTTTTCTAGCTTATCACGGAGAAATAACACATGGAAACCTTCATGAACAATGTGGACTTTACTATATGATTTTGTAAGGCTTGAATTTAGCAAGATAGGTTTGCCCCAGAAAAAACTTTAAAATTGTAGTAAGCATTAGATATCTTAATTGTCTTCTGCCTGGAGCACTGTGGCAAACTGCCTGCTCACTCTGCAAAAACTTTACATTTTTATCTCCCTTGTGTTTCAGCGTTGCTTCTTTGTTTATGAGCAAGCAATCAGGTTCTAGATGTTGAGATCCTAAAAATATTTTCTCAATGAAGACCAGCCTCTAATTGAAAATATTTTTGTATTAGCTGTTTAGAGAGTGAAGTAGTCTTCACATAATCACATAAAATAACTCTAGCCTCTCCAAACACACACATATACATTTACACATTCACAATCTTTTTCTATTTTCTGTTCCAAAAAAAATCTTTTCATTTGGAGATCTCAGAAATTAATTTTTTGAAAAAGGAAATTTACCAGGTGCTTACATATTAAATATGCCAAGCTTCAGGTGTGAGAGAATTGGATGATTCCTGGAGCAAAGCCTGAAATGTCTTACATTTTCAAAATGATTTTTAAAGTTCACGTGAAAAATTCAAACCTGTGTATTTTTTAGCACAGTGTATGTTATGTTGTACGACAATATTTTATGTTTTTAGTGTAAGTAGTATTCTGTGAAAATATGAGCTAATATAAAAAGATTTCTCTTTCATTTTTATTTATTTATTTTTTGAGACAGAGTTTCGCTCTTGTTGCCCAGGCTGGAATGCTGTGGCATGATCTCGGCTCACTGCAACCTCTGCCTCTCTGGTTCAAGCGACTCTCCTGCCTCAGCCTCCCAAGTAGCTGGGATTACTGGTGCCCACCACCACTCCTGGCTAATTTTTTTTGTATTTTTTTGTAGAGACAGGGTTTCACCTTGTTGACCAGTCTGGTCTTGAACTCCTGACCTCAGCTGATCCACCCTCCTTGGCCTCCCAAAGTGTTGAGATTATAGGTTTGAGCCACTGTGCCAGGCCAAAATGATTTCTTTTACATATATATACACACATACATATACATATATGTTTTACATATATACAACATATACATATATACATACATATATATGTATGTGTGTATATATATTTTACATATATATGTATATATACGTATCTGTTATTTTAATTAGAGGTATATTGCATCCTAGACCTTTTAGAAAATTACCAGAATTTTACATATATATACACACATACATATATATATACACACATGTGTGTATATATATATGGGCTTGGACTGTGCTAACTCTTTGTAGGCATATACCTCAAAAATATCTTGTGATATGATAATTTTCATGAAGCTTCCTTGTGTAGTATAACAGGTTTTGGCTATAGAAAAGACAACTTTCCAAATATACATCACTGAAGAGATAGAAATAAGATAGGAGGGGATTATTTTACTCTCTATTGCAGCCACTTCCTGATGCCTGTATTTTGCCTCTTTACATATGTGCTGTCTAATTTGTTACAGGGTGCTAGTCTCTAGATACACTGTCTGCATTCTACCTGTACATCTCTCCTTTGTTCTTTTCACGTTGACAACTTTCCTTCCTTGGAACCACTCACTTCAATGGACCTGGAGGGTGGGATCCAAAAGCACAGATTTTAGGCACTTTAAGTACTCAGGACCTTTACTTATATTACAGCCTTCTTTTTCGCACAATGCGAGAATACTCTTCTGGATGACGAGGATGAAGATTTGGGAGTATTGTGCAGAAGACCCACCGAAGACCCAAAGACCTGTCTTGGTACAAAGGCTGTATAGAGTCACCCTCAGACCTGTCTTGGTACAAAGGCTGTATAGAGTCACCCTCAGACCTGTCTTGGTACAAAGGCTGTATAGAGTCACCCTCAGACCTGTCTTGTTACAAAGGCTGTATAGAGTCCTACTGAAAGCAACACATAACTCAGAATTTTCAGAAGTTTTTAAACATTCCATGAATGTCAAGTGTTTTCTCCTCTGACCACAGAAAGGACCTAGAGAGGGGTTGATAGTGACAAAACTGGGTCTTGATGGAAAAAAATATGCCCTAATGGGGTTTATCTAGGTTAACCACCATATAATAATTAAAATACTGACAGTTATTTAAAATGTATTCCAGTAAAGTAGAAATGTCACCTTTTATAGGATCCCTTCAAAAATGCCTGGGAAAAAAATCTGAAATCATTGATATCAGGTTAATTCACAGTGGTCTATACACCATAGCTAAATGGAACGTTCATTTTTATATTTCAAATAATACTGTGTTTAATAGTGTTGTCCAAGAAGTTGGAATGATATGAAGTGAAACACAAAAAAATATGAGACTTTTAATCATTACATTTAGAAAGAAATTTTACATTTTAAGCTTTAAAAGGGTTTGGAGGCAAGGAAACTCCACCAATTCGGGTAGGCGTTGACCTCAGTCTGAAGGAGAATCAAGTCAGTCACTTAATAACCTTGTATAGTCAGCACACAATGCTTTGCCTCTGAATAAGATAGCCTGTGCTGTAGCTTTCAGTTTAATCACACGAATGAATGAAACAAGTGGCTACTCCACCAAATAATTTAATACAATTTCTAAGTAATTATTTCAAAACCAAATCTATGTTACATCATTCATCTGAGCCAGGCAGGTGTATGGTTCCATTTTTCTGTCTCTCTCTCTCTCTCAATCTCTCTCTCTCTCTCTCTCTCTCCCCCCCTCTCCCTTCCTCCCTCTCTCTCTCTCTTCCTCTTTCCATCTCAATCATTAATTTCTGCCAGGAGATATAGACAAATACAACACACATACAACACACAACATTTTGGAAAAATGTTGATGGCTTTACATGGTCATTTAAGAAAATTTGCACAAGCATAATAAAAATATTTTAATTTTGAAACAATTTAAGGCATTTCATACTGATTTTATTCAAGTTTATTGTTTCTAGACAGGCAAAAATAATGTAATCAAAGTGCATAAGTGGTATAACGGTAATTTAATAATGGTAAAATCCAACAATTACAATTAGATAAATTTATATTCTAGGATGGTATATCAGTAAAATTAACTGATATTGCCTGGTTAAGTGTTCGTCGGAAACCACAATGGACTTCCTTGCCCAAGTCACTATGTGCAATGGTTTTAGAAAGTGCTTTATATTTACTAAGAAACAAGTAAGTTTTATTTATTGGCCAGGCTTGCCTTGAAGTCCTGACAATTGATGCTCCTGCCTCAGCCTCCCAAAGTGCTGGGCTTACAGGTGCAAGCCACCACTCCCGACCAGTTTTAATTTTTTTATATGGGATATTTATGCATTAGAATCTCAGATATACTTTTTGTTTCCATTTAATGTAAACGTAAATTTTAAGAATAAAAAATCTAAAACCTGTTATTTTTATTAGAGGTATATTGCATCCTAGACCTTTTGGAAAATTTATACTTCAACTGTTTTTTTTGTTGTTGTTGTTGTTTGTTTTTTTTGACGGAGTCTCGCTCTGTCACCTAGGCTGGTGTGCAGTGGTGCGATCTCGGCTCACTGCAACCTCTGCCTCCAGGGTTCACGCCATTCATCTGCCTCAGCCTCTCCAGTAGCTGGGACTACAGGTGCCCACCACCACTCCTGGCTAATTTTCTTTTCGTATTTTTAGTAGAGACGGGGTTTCACAATGTTAACCAGGATGGTCTGGATCTCCTGACCTCCTGATCCATCTGCCTTGGCCTCCCAAAGTGCTGGGATTACAGGTGTGAGCCACCACCCAGGCCAAGTTTTGTATTAATAATTGATAACTTAGAAACAAATTCTTATAACTTTAAATTAGTATATATTCTGATGTTTGTATAAAATTAAAAGAGACAAAATGACATATTTTAATTTTTTCGTATTAAAGAATCACAGTAATAAATTTTAAAAATTATTCTGTTCCTCCTGCCTAACATGGTGAAAACCCATCTCTACAAAAAATACAAAAAAACTAGCCGGGCGTGGTGGCGGGCGCCTGTAGTCCCAGCTACTCCGGACGCTGAGGCAGGAGAATGGCGTGAACCCGGGAGGCGGAGCTTGCAGTGAGCCGCGCGATCCGGCACTCCAGCCTGGGTGACAGAGCGAGACTCTGTCTCAAAGAAAAGAATAAAAAAATGTTCTGTTCCATAGATTTTTCATTTCTCCCTATCATTTTATGGAAGAATCAGAAGAAATGCAAAGTAACAATGTAACTTTGTCCTGTCAGAAATTTCATGTACTAGAAAGAAAAATATTTTTGAAGCAATAAATAAGTTATGTCAATATGATATCATTGCTGTTCTGGCATTAGACCAGTGAAAGTCTTGAATCTTAGGTGCACGGTTGCCTCAATGTAGCCTGTAAAACAAAATCGTCCTTCAAAGACTGCATGTTTCTCTATAAAAGTTATGGCCTTATCTGGATTATCTACAAAATGTATGTCAATACAGAAACTATAGTGCTAGATTTAGAAATTCAGTTCTTCAGATCTCAGATTTTTGTATTTACATGTACAAATTGAAAAAAACTTTGTGATGTGCTTTTCATGATAGGTGACTTTCTTATTAGGATTATAATTTAATTATTTAAAATGCTTTATTGAGTTATCTAATCACTTATTAGACTTCAAAATGTAAAGAAAATGAAATTCAATTAAAATATGAAAGCATAGACTGCATGTAATAGCTAATTGCTAAACTGAAAGTAGGCAGAAAAACAGAAAAAGTATAGAACAAAGAAGAGAGGAGATGAATAGCAAAAATAGAAGACTTAAAATGAATCATGATATCTATTAAATTCAAAAGCTGGTGACAGATCAATTTTTTAAAAGAGTTTCACTGTGTTGTATTACATAATTGAAATTTTCACGCATTGTTGGTGGGAGAGGATGTTTATTTAACCATTTTTGATGACTTACTATGTGTAATAAATCCAAGCATATACCTACCCTATGCTCCAAGCATGGCAGTTTTATATCTTCTCACAGGAGAAATAAATGTATGCGGTGACAAAATGATATATAGAATGATTTCCTAGCATTTACACATGATAGTCCAGACTAAAAACCAGGCAGACATTTATAAATTTATGGATAAATATTTCTGATATATTTATGTAATAGAATATTACATAGCAAGAACAAGAATGAAATAATGATATATGCAACAGTATGTATGAATCTTGCAGTTATTTTTTGTATATAAGAAGACAGACAAAAGATTATAATCTATATTACTTCATTTAAATGCACTTCTGGAACAGTGAAAAATAATATATAATGTTAGAATTCAGAAGAGTAATTATAACAGCATTAATCAGATGTAATTTATGTATCAGAAACTTCAGCTTTTAAAATGTATAATTTAATGGTTTTCACAATATTCACAAAGTTGTTCAACTAATAGCAGTATCTAATTTTAGAAAGATTTTATCACCATAAAAATAACAACAGCAACAAAAATACATACATGTTAGAAGTCAATCTCCATACTTATTCTTAAATATTTTTAAACCCATTATAAACAAATATGTTTTAATAACATTTTCACTTTGTATCTATACATAAAACTGATTTTTGTACACTGATCTTGAATTCTGTCAATTTTATAAACTTGTATGTTAGTTATAATAGTTTTGTCTGTGGGGTGTGTGTGTGTGTGTGTGTGTGTGTGTATGTATGTATTCCTTAGGAGTTTTCCATTTATGTTAGATCATGGCATCTGTGAAGAGGGATAGTTTTATTTCTTTATTTCCAGTCCATCAGGATAGATATTATATCTTTGATCTGTATTAATGGCCCAGTCTTGAAGCTCTAGAATAATGTTAAGTATAAGTAGCAAGAGCAGACATTTTGTTCTTGTTTGCTTAGAGGGGAAGCATTTAAGTCTCATCATTATGTATGATGTTAATTGTTATTTTTCAGAAAAGCCAATTAGTTTCAGATTGAGAGTTATTTTCTACACTCAGTTTGGTACTACATTTTAATAAAGAAAGCATGGTGGAATTTGTCAAAAATTTTTCTTTATTTCTATTGAGATTACCATTTTTTTTTTTTTGTCCTTTGTTCAATTACTGTCATGTATTGCGTTGAATGATTTTACAGGTTAAACCACTTTGCATTCCTGGAATAAATTTTTCTTAGTCGTGTTGTGTAATCCTTTTTATACAGTGTTGGTTCTGGTTTGGTAGAATGTTCAAAATTTTTGTGTCGTTAGTTATAAAGCACATTGATGTGTAGTCATCCATTTTTTTCAAATAGAGTTTTTAAAATATTTCTCTACAATCCTTGTTATTTCTGTAAGTTTCGTAATGATGATGCTCTTTCATTCAAGATTTGATTAATTATAATCTTGCTTTGTCCTGGATATATAGTTTAAGGTTTGTCAATTTTTCTTTTTTTTTTTATAAGAGACTTGATTTTTTGATATTTTATATTGCTTTCTACTCTCTTTTTCATTTATTGGTGTACTAATCCTCATTTCCGCCTTCCATTTCATTTCTTTAGATTTTTTTTAGAAACTAGGAATTCTAGTTTCTAATAGCAGAAGTTTACTTTATTAAATTTGTCCCTTTTTTCTTCAATTTGGGCATTTACTGCTATAAATTTTCCTTTAGCACTGCTTGGCTGCATCCCATAAGTTTTGGTTTGTTATGGTTTTGTTCTTACCTCAAAACATATTTTTTATCTACCTTGAGATTTCTTCCTTGAGAAACTAATACATTTTTTATGAGCTTAGAATAATGTGCTGTAACTATAAAATGATTTTTGTAAGATTCATAACTAAAAGCAACAAGCTATAGTAAATACACAAAATGCAAATAGCAAGTAATCAAAACATGCTCCTGGAGAAAATCACTTGACCGTAAAAGAAGACAACAAAATAGAAAGAAAGGAGGAAAATAATCTATAAAGCAACTATAAAAGAATAAAATAGCAGTAGTAAGTCCTTGGCTCTTAATAATAATCTTAAATATAAATGAATTAAATTCTCCAGTCTCCACAGAAACTGAAAGTGAATGGATGGATAAAGGTACTCCATGTAAATGAAAACCAAGGGAGAGCTATATACATATAGCCACTTCTGCTGTATGTATATATACACAAAACAGCAGATCTGCTATATATATATCATATAGCTCTCATGTATATCATATAGCAGATCTGCTATGTACGTATATTTGTATAGCATATAGCAGATCTGCTATATGTATATCACATATGTGTATACCATGTAGCAGATCTGCTATATGCTGCATATTCATGGACTTGCCAGGTGTTGGTGAACTTCCTGTGTGGCTTTCCGCCCTAGAGCAAGTCAGGTTAAAATGCAACAAAACTTGAAATTTTTATTGAGATCCAGCCACTTTTCTTAAGGCCCACATTCGATTTTTGAGTCTTAGGTTAATTTTCAGAGCTTTGATAAAAGTAATTTTGAAAGTGTTACCCTATTTTCTCTTTGCTGTCATCAAGTAACAGATTTTCGCAGTCTTTACACGAAGATCCTGAAACCCTGTCTTCAAAAGTGATTACTCTGTGACCGTTGATGAATGTGAAGGATCTCTGAAGATCTTGAATGATAAAAAATGTTTGATGTCTTGTTTTGAGTGGTAGGTATATAGGAGTGTACTATGAAAAAACTATATGATCTGTGTATTTAAGATTTAGCCTTTTGTTATATAAATTACACTTCATTAATTTTTTTTAAAGTCAATTTTCTATGTATTTGCCTCTAGACACTAAAAATAAGTGGACATATACAATATTTAATTCAGGAAATCAAACTAAATAGGGAATGAAATTGCAACAGATTATCAACAAACATAAATGCTGTATTTTAAAATCTAATAAAATGGATAATTCTGTGGACAACTGAAAAAGAAGGGAGACAGGGAGAAAATAATAAGTGCATGTTATTTCTAGCTGTGTGAAAATCCTTTTAAAATTTTTAGAAAATACGTGAATTCCTAGAAAAATATAAAAGGTAAAATAATGCTTTCAGCAAGTTTTCCATTAAAATTCTGAAAATCATATGCTCAATCTGCTAACGCATGTTTGAATAAGTGGTAGAACTACAAAAAGAAAGTTTTGCACTCAGAATTCCTCAGGAATAGAAGTAGAACTTAAAGGGTAAAGCTCAGGACTGAAGAAAAGATTGCTCTGTTTCCATTAGTGGAATGCAGTTTGTTTAAAATCGGAGCGTTATGTTGTGGATAAGATCAGAGATATTTTAGAGGGTGTCATAAAAGTGCAAGTAAATTAATGAAACATGTACACAATTATTAATAATCAGTAAATCTAATCTAGGCATTTTTAATACAAGTAAATTGATTAATCAACACATTGATATTACATTTGGCAAACTTTATCTTTTATATTACAAATTGTCTTCAACTTGGAAAGAATGGATGATATTGTCTAAAAGAGTACATATAAAAGAGACCCATGATATTCTGAAGTTGAAACTTTTTTCACAGTGAACCAAAAATCTCATTTATAAACTCAATTATTTAGCACTCTAGTGCTAAACAGAAGTATGTGTGTATTTAAAAAGTATATTCATGGATTGATCTGCTAATAATGTCCTATTACATTTCCTTTATATATATCTATAGTAGCACTACATTTTACACTGTTCAACTATATCATGAAATCACCTTAAGAAGTTCTAATTTCATAATTAACTATTAATCAAGTTTAAGTAAAATACATGCACATGTTCTGTCTGCTGGTTTCATCTCTCTATTAATCTCTTACTACAGTATAATTAATGAATGGGCACATCCTTAAAGGAGTAAAAAAAATTCTGTTCACATGTAAAGATAAGGCTACAGATTAAAGTTTACAACAATTCTGTGCTCTTGTGAACCACACAATATCAAAATCAATGTCCACCTTTGCTTCCCTCAGCTAAAGGGGGATTATAGTACAGATTGTAAGTATGGAAAACTGAGGTAATATAAATAAAAATGCTACTTAAAGTATAAATATTTTTATTTATTTATCAGAAACTATTACTGATGGTTGGCATATCTTAGAGACTATTATGAGGCACCAGTAACGAGTTGTGTAAAAAGTTGAATTATTTAGAAATACTCCTCTTATTCAAAAGGTGACAATTATAATTGTTAATGCTAAAGAGAAGACATTGAAGAGAAGTCATTTGGGTATGATTCATGCCCAATACTGTCATTCAGCATGTGACACTCATATCCCATGAATTAAGCAGGAAATATCATTCTTAACATTATCTATTGAAAATATATTAGAACTCTGTAGCTTTAATTCTGGAAAGAAAAATTTTTAACCAGAGTAACATTTCCATGGTCACAGGTGCTTTCATTCATTACACTCATGAATATGACTATCATCTCCAAAAGTCTCTTTGACACCAGAGGATCTTTTATGTTTAATGATTACTTAATTGGATTGATACGAATGCTGGAATAAGATAGTAAAGATAACTGCAATGCATTGTCTTAAGGAACAGAGATCCAGAATTAATTCTGATCAATAATTTATATCTTCTTCTCTTTTCTATCTAAGCTCAGTCATCTCCATCCATCTGGTTCTCAGTTGTGAAACCAGATGGAGTTTAACTTCACACCAGTCACTGACACAGACCTATTATCCAATTCATCATGTTGTTAATCCATTTTACATGAGAAATATCCCTCAAACTGGATCACTTATCTTCATGTGCAATGTTTCCACTGTATCAATCAGGATAATATATGCCAGTAACCAATGACTGCAAAATGTAAGTGGCTTAAAATTTAACTCTCCTGTACTATAAGATGATTTCAGGTTGGCTTCATCCTTGTTCTATGTCGTCTTAATTCAGAGACATAGGTTGACAGAGTATTCTCTAACTGGAACATTGCTGGTCTCCCGGCAGTGAGAAAAGAGAACATATTGGTCCTTGTAGCTTCTTCTTCTATTAAGTGACATTTTCCCATGTAATTCTGTGGTCAAGATGTGTCACAGGTGTAAACCAGGCTGTAAAAAGAAGTTTAATTATCCCCCACAAATCAAACAATTATTGGTCAACAATAACTTAGTCAATCATAACACTTCGATTAGAACACCATTATATTTTTCTAAAATAATTATCTAAATTTCCAAGTGCTCTACTACCATTGAGTCTTATCGCACTGCCCCCATACTAATAAGTTCTTGAAATTGCAGAGCACTTCCTAACATGCAAATCTGAGAAACTCATCTTGCTCCAAATATTACTTGCATTATCCTGAAAGATCTTGAAATTATCCCTTTTCTCTCTCTCTCTCTCTCTCTCTCTCTCTCTCTCCGTCTCTCTTCTCTTTCTTTCTCTCTTCCTCCCTGTCTTATCCATTGATTTTTCCGTTTCAATCATGTTGGCCTTTTTCCCCATTCTCTTCTATTTATCATCATTCTTCTGTTAGCAAGATTTTTCCTGTAAGATTTCCTTATAATCTCCTCTATACATGGTTCACTCTTTCCCATTCTTCACATGTCAGAACAAGCCTTACCTTCTCAATAAATTAATCTCTAAATCCCCTGTGATATATTCTCTTTTAGGGAGGGTCTCCTAATTCAGTGTACCGCTTAACCTTTGTGCAGGGCATGTTTAAAGTGGATAATGTACTAAAAGTCTGTCTCTTCCACTAACTTAAAACTAAAAGACTTAAAAAGACTAAAATGTGTAAAACAGGCTCTGTTTATATGATCAGCTACTATGGGTAAAGATGAATAGGAAAAATACCTGCTTTCTCTGAAACTGTTGTATCTTTCCTCAAAGTCTTCAGAAGCTGAATATATTTTCCTTGTAATTCTCTCTTCCATCATCTGTGGCATACTTCTTTAGGAATTATTGAACAGGAGATTAAAATTTCCTAAAATTTTCAATTAATAGAATTCTGATACTTTAATGTGTTACTTTATGTAATCATCTGAGCAGCTCAATAAGGTAAATGTTATCTCTATTTTGCTGATGATGCAATTGAAGCCCAGTATTATACACTGGCAGCTTGTGGCTCTATAGTTATAATCAAATTTGTCTGACTGTAATACTGAAACTCTCCTGACAAATCACAGAAAGTGAGAATCTTTTCCCTTTGTGTCAATAGAGATTATTTAGAACATTTTCATGATGTGTTTCCTCCAGCAATTCACTGTTCTACTCCTTATTTTCTGCCAATCACATAGTATTTGTTTTTATCTATTTTAGTGTTCTATTTCATAACACTGTAGAATTTGGTTCTTTTAAAATTCTGGATTCTTTAATGCATATTTTATGATTTTATACATTATAATGTTTTCATAATCATGTTTCTCAACATAGGTATCTTTTCAAGAAAATTGTAAGATCCTTTCAACCAGATTTGTGTTTTTTTGTGTTTAACAGTTTTAAATATAGCATTACCTTAAATATGTATTAATAAATAAATGAGTAAAAAAAGTATATCATAAATTGTTCAGCAATTTAGGGATACATATTTAACTCAGGAAAATATTGAAAATGAGCATATTTTTAGTATGCAAAATTTTCAGTGGATAAGAATAATATTTAGCAACATTTCTTTCAAATTAATAATTTTGAATAATTTTTCTACAATAATATGTCTCCTATTTCATGCTGCTGTTGATTTCCTACTTTAAAAAGTAATAAATATATTGTTGAGAAAAGCCAATTTTGTTACTATGATTATTTATGTATTATTGTTATTATTTATGTTTTATTGTATGAAAGATTCTTTTCAGTATCACATACAACTTCTGCTGGTTATTAAGTCAAATTTTCTGTTGTGATTTAATGGGAAAGAAGTAACTAAATAACCTCATATTTAACATTAAGTATATTGTGATATACGGCCTTTACAATCTAAAGCACAAAATATCTAAGTAAAAAGTTCAGTCCTATTATAGGACTTAAGAATGATAACTGGTGCTTAGAATGATAAAACTAAAGCATTACAAGAACCCGAAAGAATGTTTATTTGGAAAAAGATAAGAAAGCCCTCAAATATTGAATGCTTATTCTTATATTAAATCACATGCAATAGAAAAACAGACTTTTTTTCTTTGGGGTTTGCTTTTCCTACTTGACCTGTAAGGGGTGACTCAATGTCCCTGGACTTAATTTTCTCTAACCATAAAATAGGGGTTAGTACTATATTTTTAAATTATTACAATGTTAACATCAAAAGATTTAAGTGGATTTAAATAATGCTAATATTAACCTACTACTGCTATCATGAAGAGAAATACATATTATGGATCATTTATGAATTATTTTCACTTATTCCCTCATTTGCTCCTCGCACTTACCCTATTAGACATGCCCTTAATTTTTGCTTGTCATAAAGGCTGAAGAATCTGAATCCTGTAGAGATCAGGTAAGTTGCCCTTGAACTTCCACATGATTTCACCTTTTGAGCAAGATTTAAATCCAAATAGTTTAAATCCTTTGCTTTTAACTACAATGTATAATACATGTTAATACTCTTCATTAGTAGCCTGATACAGTCTTTCTCACTTATCCTAGATAAAAAAGAAGCTGGTATAATTGTAAACATACAAATATGAAACAGAGTCAGTAAGCACTTATGTAGCTCCTAAAAGCCTGGTGAGGTTCAGCTGCAGTAATACAAATCAATGTGGAGTATCGCTCTCATGGCACTATGGCAACAAAGATCTTCAAGTGAATGGGAAATTACAAGGGTTGAATTTATTCCATTCACTAAATGAAAACTGCAATCTTGTCTACTTCTTAGTATAGAAATATCCAATAAAAATACTTCACTTAACAACTGCCACGCACTGCTTTTTGGACAATTACAGTACAGACTCTTCCTTTCCTAACTGTACATTTGTGGATTTTATGTACCGACCAATCAAGACTATTTACTTCACTTAGAATTTCTGCCAAAAAGGCAATTTTGTGTATGAATGGCTCCAATCTGGGAAGCTATCCAAAAGAAGCTGTTCAGGTGAATAACAGTGTGATTTACATGCAGGTGCAAATAATAAACTTAGAAATAGTTTGAAAATGCTAACTAAAGAAATGGAGTAGAATTGAGTTAACTAGACAGTTATATTGCTGCTGTTCTAGTATTTTTTAAAATCCTAGACATGATATATATATGTATATTTAGAAGAATGCATCTTGCTTTGTGTTTTGCCTATGCATTTGATTTTTAGGAAGCTAAACACAAGGTAATGACTCACAGCTACCCAGAATCTAATGGTTAAACATGTTAGTAGAATGGAAAAGAGATTTTTTCTACTTGACTTAAAAGAGGATCATTCCAAAGGGATACCTGAAAAAAATAATGCACATTTTCTCCACTTTGGTCTTCTCAGAAAAAAATAAATGAATACATCTATTATTTATTTATTCATTTATTTTCGATATTGTACTACATAAAGCAACCATGTAAATGACCAAAAAAACAAAGTATAAAAAGAAGGCCACAGGGTGTACAAGAAGTTCAATATATATCTCTCTACAAGACTACTTCTAGATAATTTGAAAAACTAAAATCAATAAAACTCTGAAATAAAGGATTTAATCATATGTGAGTGATAGAGGTTTGACATATTTCTTTCCTTTGTCTACCAAAGACAAATTTTACTTTGTCTTGGACAGTTTTTTTGTTTGTTTGTTTGTTTGCCTTTTTACTTCTCCGTATCTCATTTGCTAACATCTGTAGATGACATTCAGGAGAAACACACAAATGGTGAGAAAGCTGATAGGGCATTCAACGACTGGTATTTTTGTGCCCACACCACCAGGTAGTAAAAATGGAAACTTAAGAGCTCTGAACCTTAATTTACTCCTCAGAAAATAATTCCTGCTTTCACTACCCTCAAAATTTGTGTAAGGGTTAAATGTTGTAGTAATTATGGAGCTCTGTTCTTATCCAATGGTTTTATAAATGAGTTTTATAGAAAAAAAGAAAAAGCATTTTTAAATTACTTAATGAATAAATGTAATGATTCACAAATCACTACCAGCTAGGGTCTTAGGTATGGAAGTGATTGAACAACAATTATTCTAGTGTATTAAACAAAATGTGACATAATCTTTCTATGAAAACTAAAGACATATTTAGTACATACGTGTTCTGGTTCTGTATATACACTGCTATATTTCAAGTATTTTAAACAATACTAGGCATGAAAATTTTATATGGTATCTGCATACTTGAAGAAAAAGATTACCTTACTATTACTCTCATAAGTAGATTAATATTGGCCAGAATTAGTCCTTTCTAGTATATCAGATAGATTGCTGGTTTTATAGTTACCTATGCTTAAATTTACATTTGTTTCTAACACATATTAAAGTCTATGACCATGGGTAAGGCTCGTAACTCCTTGAATCTCCTTTTCTTCATTTATAATAGTATAAAAGGACTTAAGAGATAAATGTAAGAGAGAGGAGAATGGGGAGAAAGAATTAGAGGATATTTTAGAAATAAATGAGGGAGCTAGAAATTAAACCTAAACAAACCCTTAAGCCATTGGTTTATAAAAACTTGTTTAGTAATATCCCTTTGTCCTAGTTTATGAAGGGAATCAAGAAAATCGTTATATGGTGGAAATCGCCATGTAAATTTATTATTTCCTCATCTACAAATAATTTTAATCTAATATTATTGCATATCTATTCATATCCATATTGTCAAAGTTATGTGCATGTTACAAATAAGTATTGCCAAATTCCCCTTGAGGTATGGGTTAGAAACTGTAAATCTCATTAAGTCTGTTATGGGGTGTTTCTCCCAAAATAGTCATTATTAGTATTTAACAAAATATTTTTTACTGTTTTCTAAAAGGAAAGTCAAAAAGTAAAATAAAGTGAATGCATTGATTTCAATGTCCTTATTTTTATCACATTTTAGCTCTTTGCCTATGTTTATTTCCCTTTTTTTCTGGTATAAATTGCCTTTATGTATTATTTGAACATACACTATTATCTCTTTGTGGTTGCCTTGTTGCTTTTGGATATATTTTTAATATAATACATGTCGCAAATACTATTTCAAATGCAACATGTAGCTTTTTATTTAATAGAAACTGTTCTCCCGTGGTGGTTTGTAATCTCAAAATTATTAATTGGTTCCATACCAATAAAAATGTCCCCAATATTTTTAAATATTTTATGTTTATTTTAAGTTTTTGATCTATAAGTTGCATTGTATATAAAGTAAAATTAAATGTGGTTGTTTAAATTATTAAGACAATCCATTAAATATAAAGCACTGTATATTACAGCCTCTCCACCAGTGATCAAAATACTAAATTTGCCATATATTAAATGTATACATCTCATAATATTTTTTCCTTAATATTTTTTGAAATTTGTTTTTAATGATTCTCCATGTCTTATTTTATAGAATTTTATCAACCATTAGTACTTATTTTCCTGTTACACTGTATTGTCAACTTATAAAAGTTATAATAAAATTTTCATTAAAATTGCCAGAGGACATCTACAGTTTCTTGCCAAATGGGACTCAAGCATAAGAATTTACTTCATTAGAACCAGTGTTAAGAGAATCTACTGGTGCTATGGATGTCATAGTTTTTGTAACCTAATAACAGATATAACATCCCTCAGTGTTGCTCTGTTCTATTAGAAGCACATTACTTTAAGGGAGGGGCTTGCACTAGACACTAAATACCAGTATATGGAAATCATTAGGGACCCTCTTAGAGAGTGACTGTCACATAACCAAACCAATAAAACCATTGAAATGAAGATAATGTTTACAGACTAATATCTCTTATGGAAACAGATGTGAATATCCTCAATAATATATTAGCAAATTAAATCTATAATAGCAATATATAAAATGATAATCTTGTAATGACCATGGAGTTCATCTCAGGAATACAAAGGTTGTTCTACAACCAAAAATCAATCCATGTCATTCACCATATTAGCAGACTAAATAAGACAATTAAATTGTATGATTATCCCAATAGATGCAGAAAAAAACACTCATTCAGACTCAGAACTCATCCATGATAAAATCTCTCAGTAAAATAGAAATGTTAGCTCCCTGTCCTTACCTAATAATGGGTATCTACTACAATCTACAGCTACCATCTCGTTTAATGGTGACACGGTGATTACCCTCCCACTGTTGTGGACTGAGTTGTCTCCCCTCAAAATTCATATGTTGAAGCCCTAAACCCCAATGTGACTGTGTCTGAAAATAAATCTTTAAAGGTCATAAGGCTGGGGTCTTCATCCAACACCAGCAATGCCCATGCACAGAGAAAAGGCCATGTGAGGACATAGCAAGAAAGTGGCCTTCTGCAAGACCTAGAGAAACCAAACCTGTCACCATCTTGATCTTGGAATTCCAGGCTCCAGAACTTTGTAAAAATAAATTTCTGTTGTTTAAGCTTCCTAGTCTGTGGTCTTTTGCTATGGTGGCTCTAGCATACTAATACACCCCTTAAGTTTCTGGAAAAAGCAAGGATGTTAATTCTCTCTACTCCTTTTCAAAATCATACTGTATAACAGTTACAGCAATGAGGATAAAGTCACTAGTCAGACCCAGAAAAGATAGGGCTAGAAAGGCATGAAAGAGGGGGATTCATGCTTACGTGTCTGAAATAACTGTTTCCAAGGACTCTCTAAAAGCCTCACACAAAATCCCTTCATGTCCTTCACACATCTCCTGCTTGCACGTTTCACACTATGAAAATACTTCTATGGCAGAGTTTTCTCTAAACATTCAGTAGGACACAGCTATTCAGATAAGATGTTCTCAAAATAATACTTGCCCAATAATAACATCTCCACTACTAAACTGACAACAACTCTGACTCTGAGTCTATGAAACCAGCAAACTTTGATTCAAAACCCCTTAGGCAAACTTCTCCCTGCTTCCCTTGACTTTTCTCTCACTGGACACACCTTGTGGGCTTGCCATGGCCAGGCATCGCAGATTATAATCCTCTTTGCTTATTCCCAGATAAATTTGATATATTTGGAGATAATTTTATCTGATGACTTCTCATTTTTAAATTTTTATTTATTTATTTATTGAGACAGTATTTCACTCTGTGGCCCAGGCTGGAGTGTAGTGGCGTGACTGTGGCTCACTACAACCTCCGCCACAATGGATTCAAGTGATTCTCCTGCCTTAGGCTCCCGAGTAGCTAGGATTATAGGTGTACACCACCATGCCCAGCTAATTTTTGTATTTTTAGTACACAGTAATGGTGTTTCACTATGTTGACCAGTCTGGTCTCGAACTCTTGACCTCAAGTGATCCTCAAGTGACCCATCCACCTCAGCCTCCTAAAGTGGTGGGATTACAAGCAAGAGTCACTGCACCAGACTATTTTTTTTTTTTAATTTAACAAGTGGTAGTCCTAGATAGTGGACAGTGCAACAAGGCTAGAAAATGAATAGAAATAAAGAAACAAAAATTTTCTGTATTTGCAGATGACTTAATTTTTATGTAGAAAATCCCACAAAATACATAAAACTTTTCTAGAATTTATAAATGAGTTTAGAAATGTTGTGGTATAAAACATCTACATATGAAAGTTAATTGTACTATGCTAGCACTGCACACTAGTTATCAGAATTTTTAAAATGCAATAGCTCCCCCAAAAATAAAATAGTTTTGCCTAAATCTAACAGAATATGTGCAATACACACTTGTTACAAGTTGTAAAGCCTTTACAAAAGAATTAAAGATCATCTAAATAAATCAAGAGATATACTATGTTCATGCATTGGAAGACTCAATATTGTTATGATGTTAATCATCCATTATTTGATTTATAGATCTAATGCAATTCAATATCCCAAAAAGGTGAATTAAAAATTTATTCAAAGCAAAAAAGAAACCTTAATAGGCCAAACAATTATAGAAAAGAACAAAGTTAAAAGATTTTTATTACTCAATTTGAAAATTTAGTAATTAAGTAATTTAGACAGTAATCAAGATAGCTAGTAATTAAGATAGTATAGTATTGATGAAAGTATAGATATGCATATATCAAAAAAAACAGACTAGAGAGTCTGAATTAACCACACAAATGGAGTCATCTGATTTATAGAAAAGGTGCAATGAAGAAACAAGTTTATTCAACTATTGGTGGTGAAACAAATGTCCACAAGCAAAAAGATTAATTTATGACTGTATATAAAAATTCAAAATGAATTTAGACATAAATATAAATTTTATCCTGTGTGTGTATATATATACACACACAGAATATGTATATATAGATATGTGTGTATATATACAGTATATGTATATATGTGTATATATGTACAAATACTGTGTGTATATATATACAGGAGAAAATATATGAAATGTTGAATTTAGCCAAGAGTTTTCAAATGTACACTCATTATCATAGTCTATATTTATATAAGATATTGATTTCATTCAAAAACATAATAACTAACATTAACAATAACATAAATTATCTACCTCTAATTAATTCAACCAGTATAAACCGTTCATTTGTTTTTAAAATCAGGGACACACACAGTATCTAATCACTCCTTTGCACAATAAAAATCATCCACAAGGAAATGCATATGGTGCTGTCTACTCATAAAATTCAATAGAATTCAACAGTGATTTTCAATGCATTAGCACTACGTTATTAACAAGGATCAATCTAACAACAATAAATTTAGTGAAAAAGAAGGCTTGTGTAATAATATAGATAATTTTTCAACTAATGTATTCAACATTGACAATTTTGGACAGAGATATAATAGGATATATACATTCTATACATATATGAAGGCATGAATAAGAATAATAAATCTCAAAATTGATGTAATGATATCTCTTTATGAGGGAGACATACTCAGTGAAAGAGGCTTCCTTTTTACTTTATTTTTTATTTTTTATTTTATTTTATTTTATTTTTTTTTTTGAGACAGAGTCTCGCTCTGTCGCCCAGGCTGGAGTGCAGTGGCGCAATCTCGGCTCACTGCAAGCTCCGCCTCCCGGGTTCACGCCATTCTCCTGCCTCAGCCTCCCGAGTAGCTGGGACTACAGGCGCCCGCCACCACGCCCGGCTAATTTTTTGTATTTTTAGTAGAAACGGGGTTTCACCGTGGTCTCGATCTCCTGACCTTGTGATCCGCCCGCCTCGGCCTCCCAAAGTGCTGGGATTACAGGCGTGAGCCACCGCGCCCGGCCATAATATTTTCTTAAACTGAAAGAGAAGTACGTAGTTGTCAACTAAAATATTCCCTGTAACTTTTACCTATTAAAAAAACTTTACACTAAATATAATAAATTTCATGTCCCATCACATTTAGCATTGCACATGACTATTATTTACCAGAGAATATAACTGTAGTTTAATAACTATGTGCTTTAGCAGAGGACATGGTTGTTCATCGTTCAGAACAAGTTTTGTTTAGAGGACTACACTTTTATTCAAATTGAGGGAAGAGAGTACACACGAGGACTTTCAAATAAGACAGAGCACACGTGTTAGAATACTAGTACAGTCATAAGTTATTCCTCACTCTGAGACTATGCCTTTGGTAGTATTCTCCTATGCTGACTCTGAGGTTGGCCATGAAACATATCTTGCTGTATTTGGGACCTTTCCAAAATTGTATAATCCAGCCTGGGCAAGCTTGCTTCGTCAACTGATGACACCTTGCTGGTAGATGGTTGGCAGCTGAGCACAAATGCATGACTGAGCTCAGTCCAGATCGCCAGAAGCACTTCTCCGCTGAGTACAGTCAAATTGACAACCACAGAATAATGAGATGAATTTGATTGTTGTTTTAAGATATTAGATTCAGGGCAAAATATTTGGGTCCAATAGCTGTTATGGACTAAAAGTTAATTAATAGAATATGAAATAATATATCTGATATATTAATGAAAGAATGTATGTTGTCTATTTCCATACACTGGTTTTAATCAAGAAAATATTTTTAAATTATTCTCTATGTTTGGAAATAAGCTACAGAAATACTTTATGTCTTAATCTTTCAGTGCCTAGTTCATGTCTTAGTAATTTTTAAATAGCACTGTTAGATTAAGTCAAACTCTCTCGTTTGCTAATATATACATCAAAACAACATGTTTACTGGCCTATTAAATTTTGTGTATGGCATAGGTACTAATCACTGAAATCACTGATTCTTAATGATTTCAGCATATTGCAAAACTCATTTGATGATAGGTATTGTAATAATTAATAATTTTATCTTATTTTTGTTTCTGTATAGAATGATTATGCCTGAAGAAGCTAAATAAACTTGTTTATGAAGAGTTGGACAATAATTTAGGATGTAACTTAAACTTTGACACTGTTTTTGATATTTCAGGGTGATAATCTACAAGGGAAATGACAAATAACAATTTACATAAAAATCCTATAAAATACAAATATTTTTATTTAAAGTTCACTAAAACATTGATTTAATAGATTTCTATTTATTTTACTTGTATTTTTGATTGGCACATAACTTAATACATAATAACATATTTTCCTAAGTAGTTCTCATTGACCCCGGAGCTTGAAATTAAAAATGATTTATAAAATTTGTATAAAGATACAAGCAAATATTTTCTTCTTTGTCTTCATTCTGTACATAGGCTTAAGGTGAGACTTAAATTTCTGATTGTACTAGTGTATTTTAATTTGAAATTTGTGTTACAATTTCCTTCTTTCTTTTCCCTCTTTTTTCTGTACTTCTTTACTACCATCATTTCTTTTTTCTCCTTCTTTCTCTCTTTCTTTCTCCCTTTCTCTTTCATTCTTTCTTTTTTTTTTTTTTTTTTTTTTTTTGAGACGGAGTCTCGCTCTGTTGCCCAGGCTGGAGTGCAGTGGCCGGATTTCAGCTCACTGCAAGCTCCGCCTCCCAGGTTTACGCCATTCTCCTGCCTCAGCCTCCCAAGTAGCTGGGACTACAGGCGCCTGCCACCTCGCCCGGCTAGTTTTTTGTATTTTTTAGTAGAGATGGGGTTTCACCGTGTAGGCCAGGATGGTCTCGATCTCCTGACCTCGTGATCCGCCTGTCTCGGCCTCCCAAAGTGCTGGGATTACAGGCGTGAGCCACCGCGCCCGGCCCAGCCTTCATTCTTTCTATTAACTTAAACCAATAGTTGCTAGACATTGATATGATCTTTCTTTATTCTCAGAGATGGACTATTATGTAGTTTTCTTATAATTGTTGCTATTTATAGACTCAATACTAAATTAATTGAATAATCACTTATTTATTTTTTGCAGTTGAACAATGTATGTTACAGGTTGAATTTATTTAAAAAAAAAATTGTCTAAAGTCTCCAATGTTCCATAGATTTACCTGACATGTTTTTAGTACTCTAAGACCCATTCATAGTCTAGGATCTTCAAGTGGAGGGATCACAGAGTATGAAAGAGAAATACATATCTGTAATGAAGAGAGAATGCAAATAAGAAAGAATTAAAATAGATAAAACAGGCACTAAATCTTGGGAATTAGATTACCTCTTGTATTACTAGAAATTGAAGTTGCATTTTGAGGTGAGAGTAAGTCATTAATGCAGTAAGTTGTTGCAGGATCCTCACCACTTTCCTCAGTCAATTTGTTTTCACTGAAATTTACTTTGTGTAGCGCAATATTTTTCTTCTCTCCAGGAAACCCTGTTTGTAAGATTAAAATTAATGTTAGCATGCTTATAGAATAAGTATATGCTATCCATTTGCATTTCTTCCAATCTCAAATATTCAACCTGTAAGACTGGAATTTTGTGTAATAGTAAAGAAAGATATTTTTTGCAGTATCACTTTACATTTTAAATTTCATCTGCATAATTTAAAACATTATCTAAGCATAGAAAAATGGAAATTTATACATTGTGGTAACAAATAAAAATAATACAAGTTCTTTTCAATTTTAAATTCTAATTATTAAAGGTATATACATATCAGTTTAATACAAAGAAACACCTGCTTAGTAATAGCTGGAGTTAATTTGTCTTAATTTCATGTCATGAAAAAATTAATATAACTCTAATGAAATGTATAGCTGAACAACCATAGTACTAACATAAATATGGTGAACTATCTCATTAAAATAAATAAAATATATAATTTGCCACTATAACATGTTTATGCATTAATACATTAAAACAATTAATAATTGTTGATTTCAATTTATTAAGCTATCGATGAATCTAATTATGTTCACAGTGTGTGTACAAACACACACACACATCACAGTTGTTTTACATTAGCTGAAAAATAATTCATGAAATACGTACATCTACTCTAGCTTAAAATGTGGAGACAATTTCCTGAGCTCAGATGGATAGAAAAGAGATATAAAGAGAATGCATATGTGGATATATTCTTTAATATAATAATGGTAAGTAAAAAATAAATCTCAAAAATAAGACCAAGGAAACATTTAGCATTATGAAAATTGGTGACAAAAACTTACAGAGAAAATTATAAAAAATATCTTTATTGCACAAGTTAGGGAAACATGTTACAAAGAATTAGGTTACAAATTAAATGTGTTCTACAAACTTGTGAGCCTTGGGAAAAAATAAACTCACAAATAAACATAAATATTGAATAAAAGTAAAATATCATAAAAATGACACTGACTAAATAAAATTATTAAAATTTCCATGTCAGAAAAAATATATAGGGGATATAGATAATACATACATAAAATGTGAAATATACTTAAAAATGCCTAGAAATTGAAAAATAAAGATAATAAGAGAGGCAACTAAGCTATATATAATAAAAGCATAGATACAGCTCTATGGATAACTAGAAGACCCAGAGAGTAGTACAAATATCAGTAAAATTAAACTATGCTTTTCTGAACTTAAAAAAAAATCAGATAAAAAATTTAGAGGACTCATTATATTCTGGGGGTGGGTAGTCGATGAAAGATTTATATTGCATTTTTAAAAAATCAGTAGTAAAAGAAACGTCTAAGAACTTTAGCAACATATGAAATAGATTTTTTTAAGTGAAATCTGTAATAAAAATCATATAACATGTTATAATGTATCTTAAATATTACAAACTACATGTTCAATTTTTAAAAACTGAGTTATTTTTAATTCTACTACCTTCAAGTAGCTTCTAGCCAAATAATTACCTCAATGAAGACTAGAAAAGCAGATTGTATTAGTCAGGGTTCTCTAGAGGAACAGAACTAATAAGATAGAAGATAGATAGATAGATAGATAGATAGATAGATAGATAGATAGATAGATAGATAGATGATAGATAGAAAGGGGAGTTTATTAAGTATTAACTCACATGATCACAAGGTCCATAATAGGCCATCTGCAAGCTGAGGGGAAGTGAGAGCCAGTCCAAGTCCCAAAACTGAAGAGCTTGCAGTCCAATGTTCAATGGCAGGAAGCATCCACAATGGGAGAAAGATGTAGGCTGTCAGGCTAGGCCAGTCTAGTATTTTCACATTCCTCTGCCTGCTTTATATTTTAGCTGCTCTAGCAGTTGATCTGATTGTGCTCACCCAGATTAAGCATGGGTCTACCGTTCTTAGCCCACTGACTCAAATGTTAATCTCCTTTGGCAACACCATCACAGGCACATCCAGGATCACTACTTTGCATCCTTCAATCCAATCAAGTTCAGGCTCAGTATTAACCATCACGAGTCCACATTTTGTCAGCTAGAACACATACACATCTCCTGAGATCATGCATAATCTTCAAATAAAGACAATAATAAGGTCATAATTATGCCTAACATATTACAACTGTACTTCCTATAACCGGAAATTCACCAATCCCAAACCCAAATGCTATTACATACAGTTTACGATACTTAAATGCTGATACGAAGTCAATAAACCTTATGTCACCTGATAAAGGAAAAAGGAAATTAAGTGAAAATATTTTCTCAGTACAAGTGTATACATGCACAAACACGTTTTTAACAAAAGAAGGAGGAAATACTTATGACAATAACAGTCCTCGTTTCTGCGGCTGGTCATGTGACCATAGCTGGTATTGATGACTAGCCTCTTCTACTATCCATTCTGTATTCCCTTTGCCTTTGGCAAGCACCTCATCAGATCACAGTTTTTTCGTAGTGGAGTATCCCAAACCTTCATTCCCGAAGGGTCTGGGCCATTTGTAGTCTTGCCTGGATTGGGATGGTGTAGTTACATTAATCACAGGGAATGGTAACATTAATAGACACCCTAATGGATCTCCTGTATTTCACAAATACTCTTCCTTACCTCCATTGTGGAATAGAAGACTGATTTCACCTTGATAGTTTGGGTCAATCACCCCAGCCCACACTGTAAGTCCCTTCTTAGACTGTTGACTTACAGGTAGCAAGAGCCCAAAGGCACCAATTGGCAGTCTTAACTTCCAGTTTAATGGAATCATTGTCATGTCTTCTGGTGGCAGTGTTTCTCCCTCTGGAACTAAGACTTTTAGGCCAACAGAACATAATGTCATGGGAACAGGAAGGAAGCAAAAATTTCACTAGTGGGTCACTAGGGGTGATGGTGAGTGGTGCCACTTCCACTTTCACCCTTTGATTCCTAGACCCGGGAATCCTGGCTATCGGAGAAACTTTACCCTAGCCCTGCAAAGTATTGTCACCTAGTTTGCATTGTAATTGCGACTTCAAAAGGCAATTCCACTGTTTTATCAATCCAGCTGCTTCAGGATGATAGGGAACATGGTAAGACCAGTGAATTTCATGAGTATGAGCCCACTGCCATAATCGTTTAGCTGTAAAGTGCATGTCTTGGTCAGAGGCAATGCTGTGTGAAATACCATGATGGTGGATAAGGCATTCTGTGATTCCAGCAATGGTAGTCTTGGCAGAAGGATTCCATGCAGGATAGGCAAACCCATATCTGGAGTAAGTGTCTATTCTAGCGAGGACAAACCTCTGCCCTTTCTATGATGGAAGAGGTCCAATATAATCAACCTGCCACCAGGTAGCTGGCTGATCACCCTGAGAAATGGTTCCATATCGAGGGCTTAGTGTTGGTCTCTGCTGGTGGAAAATTGGGCACTCAGTAGTGGCCTTAGCCAGATCAGCCTTGGTGAGTGGAAGTTCATATTGCTGAACCTATGCATAACCTCCATTCCTGCCATGATGGCCACTTTGTTCATGGGCCCATTGGGTGATGACAGGGGTGGCTGGGGAAAGGTGATCCTATCCATTTGATTATTAAGCCCCTCCTCTTCTGAGGTCACACATTGGTGAGCACTTGCATACAAATATCTTCATGGTGTTTCACCACTCAGAGAGGTCCATCCACTTACCTGTTCCCCAAATTTCTTTGTCACTAATTTTCCAATCTTGCTTCTTCCAAGTCCCTGATCATCCAGCCTAACCATTGGCTATAGCTGATGAATCAGTATATAATCACACATCTGACCATTTCTCCTTCCATGCAAAGTACACAACCAGGTGCACTACTTGAAGTTCTGTCCACTGGGAATATTTCCCTTCACCACTGTCCTTTAGGGATGTCCTATAATGGAGCTGTAGTGCTGCAGCTGCCCACTTTCGGGCAGTGCCTGCATATCGTGCAGAACTATCTGTGAAACAAGCCCTAGTCTTTTCTTCCTCTGTTAACTGATCATCAAGAACTCCCCATGAGGCCATTGTTGCAGGCTGGGGGAGAGAAAGCAGGGTGATAAGAGTGTAGACCATGGGCATTTGAGCCGCTTCCTTATTTAACTTACTTGTGCCTTTAGCACCTGCTTGAGTCTGATCACATATATACCACTTCCATTTGATCAGGTAATGCTGTTGTGCATGACCCACTTTATGGCTAGGTGTATAAGAAAGCACTTAGTTCATGATAGGTAGTTCAGGTTGCGTGGTGACTTAATGACCCATAGTGAAACGTTCAGTTTCTGCCAAAGCCCAGCAAAAGGCCAAGAGCTATCTCTCAAAAGGAGAGTAGTTATCTGCAGAAGATGACAGGGCCTTGTTCCAAAATCCTGGAGGCCTCCACTGTGATTCACCTATGGGGGCCTGCCTGAGGCTCCAAACAGCATCCCTATCTGCCACTGACGCATCAAGCACCATTGGATCTGCTGGGTCATACGGTCCAAGTGGCAGAGCAGTTTGCACAGCAGCCTGGACCTGTTACAGAGCCTTCTCCTGTTCTGGACCCCACTCAAAACTGGCAGCCTTTCAGTTCACTCGATAATTGGGCTGGAGTAATACACCCAAATGAGAAATGTGTTGCCTCCAAAATTCACATAGGTCCACTAGGCATTGTTCTTTCTTGGTTGTAGGAGGGGCTAAATGCGGCAACTTATCTTTCACCTTACAAGAAATATCTCAACAGGCCCCACACCACTGGAGCCCTAGAAATTTTACCGAAGGAAGAAGTTCCCTGAATTTTAGTTGGGTTTGTTTCCCATTCTCTGGCATGCAAATGTCTCATCAATGAATCCAGTATGTTTGCTATTTTGAACTCACTGGATCCAATCAGCATAATATCATCAATGTAATGGACCAGTGTGAAATCTTGTGGAAGCACAAAGCGATCAAGGTCTCTCCCAATAAGATTGTGACACAAAGCCGGAGAGTTAATATTCCCCTTGAGGTAGGACAGTAAAGGTATATTGCTAGTCTTGCCAGCTGAAGGCAAATTGCTTTTGGTGGGCCTTATGGACAGGAATGGTGATAAAGACATTTGCCAAGTCAATGGCTGCATAGCAGGTGCCAGGAGATGTGTTAACTTGCTCAAGCAATGAAACTACATCTGGTACAGCAGCTGCAATTGGAATCACTATTTGGTTAAGCTTACAATATTCCACTGTCATTCTCCAAGGTCTCTCTGTCTTCTACACAGACCAAATGGGAGAGTTGAATGGGGATATTGTGGTGGTAATCACCCCCCCCCCATGTCTTTCAAGTCCTTGATGGTGGCACAAATCTCTGTAATCCCTCCAGGAATGCAGTATTGTTTTGAGTTACTGTTTTTCTATATAGAGTCCGGTGTAATTGCTTCCATTTGCCTTTCACCACCATAATAGCCCTAACCCTACCAGTTATGGAGCCAATGTGGAGGTTCTGTCCACTGCTAAGTATGCTTATGCCAAAAATGCATTCTGGCACTGGAGAAATGACCACAGGATGAGTCTGGGGACTCACTGTACCCACTGTAAGTTGGACTTAAGGTAAAATTCCATTAATTATATTAACTCTGCAAACCTCTACTTTAACTGGAGGACTACAATGACGTTTTGGGTCCCTTGAAATCAATGTCAGCTCAGATCCATTGTGAAATAGTCCCAGAAATGTCTGATCATTTCCCTTTCCCCTGTGCACAGTTACCCTGGTAAAAGGTCAGAGGTCTCCTTGGGGAAGGATGGGCGAAAGATTCATTGCATAAATTGTCGGTAGTGTAGTGGGGTCCTTCCTTAAGAGGACGCTGCCTGCCCTTCATTCAAGGTGTTCTGGGTCTGTAAACTAGCTCAAGTATGGAAATTGATTGAGGGGCCATGGGTCTCTGCTTTTATAATTCAAATTAGTCTTTTTGTCCATTTGACTGAGTAGTTTTCTGCTTATATAAATTAAGTATGGATTCTGGAAGGCTTTTTATGAATTTAACTTCTAGGAACACTGTGATTAATTAGCCAATGATGGAGCTCTACATAAGTCAGACTATTCTGATTGCTGCTTTGCCTCTGCTGTCCATTACAGTAGCCACACCCACTTTGCCCTTGATGGTTGAGTGCTGCCACTTGGCCTCTGACACTTTGGGATCAAATTATTCCCACTGCATTTACATTTTGTAGTTGAGTGACTGTGGTTCCCACTGTTAGATATGACATACAGAAAAGAGCAATTACAGGTCTCTTCAAAGATGCAGGTGTTGCTCTCACAAATCTATTTCACCAGTCATTGGTTAAGGGTATATTTTCTGGATCCTCCCAGCTGTAATGAATAGGTCTAAAGTGACTAATCCACTCCACCATCCCAATATCCCTAAGCCTTTGGATATCTTCCTCTACATTACACCAAGAAAGATCAGGCATTTTCAGCTTGTACTCAGTGGGCCATCTTTTAATCTATATTTCAGCTAGCCAAGCACATAAACTATTAACACCTTTTTTAACTTTCCAAGCTGCAACATTAAATTCATTGTCCCTAGTGGGCCTAAATCAATAAATTCAGTCTGATTCAGCTCTATGTTCCTTCTACCATTATCCGACACCCTTAATATCCACTCCCATTGTGTTCTCCAGATTTCTTCTTCCATGAATTAGAAAACTCAAGAAGTTCTTTGCAAGTCTCATGCACCTCCTTATGGGTCACACTCTGAACGTCATCTCTAGGGGCCCACTAGGACTTTAGTTATTTGTGTGGAAGAAAAAAGTGGTGTTGGGGATGGGTCATGACGAGAATCAACATTATCTTGTCTGGTAACCGCCTCAGGCATTACTGTTGCCTCAGGCAGTGCAAGGTTTATCTTCTCAGACAAGGGCGGAAAGCCTGATGGCAGCATGGGTCAGAGAGGGGATGTTGCCACTACTGGGGATGGGGAAGCTATTTCTTCTGACAGAGAAGATTTGCCAGAGTTTACAAACCCAGTGTCTTCAGCTTCATAAGGGTCCTCCCCCACATTCTCATTCCAAGTTGCAAGTTCCCATTCTTTTCCAATCAGTGCTGTCACTTGGACAGTAGATACCTGGCAAGGCGAAGCACGCACCTTTCGTTGCAGGTCAGCCATTTGCATGATAAGAGCTTTTGTAGGCTTTTCCAAAATTTCAGTTCTTTCTCTACAGGAGATAAGACTCTCACTCAGGGCAATCTTAGCAGATTTGAGTATCTGCTTCTGAAGCTGGGAGTTAGAATCCCTGAGTTCATCATTTTCTTTCATCACTTTGTCCAGTGAACTTAGGATCCTCTAACTAGTTTCATTATGCTCCATGGTTTTCCACATATGGTCAAAGGTATTATGTAAAGAGTACCTATATTCCTTGCCTCTCATGAGCAGTGAATCAGGAGTGTCAAATGCATTTATTTTACATAACTCTCTAAACAGTTTATGCAAGCATGATCAGTGTTCTCCATACTATTACAAGTAGTGTCATTAGAATTTTCAGGTCTAATCATATAAAGCAGCCAACTCTAGCAACCCCCAAAATGATGAAAGAAGTCCATCCTTAATATTATGTTCCTCTAGAACAACTCCTGGTACCAAAATCTGTATTAGTCAGAGTTTTCTGGAGGGACAGAAGTATTAACTCACACAGTCACAACGTCCCAAAATAGACCATCTGCAAGCTGAGGAGCAAGGAAAGCCAGTCCAAGACCCATATTTGAAGAACTTGGAGTCTGATGTTTGAGGACAGAAAACATCCAGCATGGGATAAAAGATGTAGCTTGAGAGGCTAGGCCAGTCTAGTATTTTCACATTTTTCTTCCTGCTTTATATTCTAGCTGTGCTGGCAGCTGATTAGATTGTGCCCACCCAGAATAAGGGTGAGTCTGCCTTTCCCAGCCCACTGACTCAAATATTAATCTCCTTTGACAGCACCCTCACAGACACACCCAAGATCAATACATTGCATCCTTCAATCCAATCTAGTTGTCAGTCAATATTAACCATCTCACAAGTGATACAAAAGCAAACAACAATAACAAAATCATCTGTTTCATGATATGTGAGATCTACTGATGAAGGCAGGTCTTGAGAGGCTAGATGCAAAGAGTATGGTTAATTTATGTTAGTCAATCTCAGCTTCCTGCATCTGCAATTCCTACCTATTTTCTAATGTTTGTCTTAGAGTAGAAGTTTAATAATCCTGGCAGAGGAGAGTAGTATGCTAAGTAAAAGCAGTGCTTTGGACAGTCTCACAGAATTCAGTCCACAACAATTGGATATAAGGGTTACAAAAGTCGAATATTAGGGTCCAAAATTCCAGAGAGAAAAGGGACATACAAATATGTGAGTTCCACAATGAGCCCTTGATTCTCATGTAGAAGTTTTCACTCTCAGTGAAGATTTTCTGCGACCCTTTTGGCACTGAGACAACCTAAAATATAAGTGTAGTATCAGTTAAGGATGAGCTATCAATATCACAATTGGATTCAATTTCAGACTTTGGAGGACATTGTTTAAGGACTGTGGTAAACTAGAAGATGACTGTATTAGTCCGTTTTTGCACCGCTGTAATGAAATACCTGAGACTTGGTAATTTATGAAGAAAAGATGTTTACTTATTCCACCATTCTGCAGGCTGTACAAGAAGCATGACAGCATCTGTTTGACCTCAGGAAGCTTCCAATTATGGCAGAAGTTGATGGGGAAGCAAGCACTTCACATGGCCAGAACAGGAGGTAAAAACAGGGAGGAGGGGCCCTACACTTTTAAACAACCAGATCTCACAAGAACTCATTATCACGATGACAGTATCAAGTCTGGATGGTGTTGAACCATGAGAAACTGCGAAACTGCCCCCATGGTTCAATTCACCTCCAACCAGGCCCCACCTCCAACACTGAGGATTACAATTCCACATGACATTTTGGCAGGGACACAGATCCAAACCCTATCAATGACTGTGGTGTATTTAGTCTACACATCTGCCTGATTTGGTACAGATCCTAATTGACTGGAAGTGATCTATACCCATGTTAATAAACATCTTCAGTATATGCAAATCAATAAATTGATTCACCATATAAACAATTAAAAACAATGAAAATAATATCATCTCAACAGACACAGTAAAAACTTTCAAGAAAATCTCACATCCCTACATAACAAACTCTTAATGGATGAAGAAACATACCTCAAAATAATAAGAGCCATCTATGACATCCCCACAGCCAACATCATACTAAATGGGCAAAATCTGGAACCATTCCTCTTGAGAATTGGAACAAGACAAAGATGTCCACTTTCACCACTCCTACTCAATGTAATACTGCAAGTCTTAGCTGGAGAAATCAGACAATAGAAAAAAAAATAAAGGCATCCAAATAAAAAAAAGAAGAAGTCAAACTATCTCTCTTCACTGACAATATGGTTCTACACCTAGAAAACTCTCAAGACCCCACCAAAAGGCTACTAGAACTGATAAAAAATTTTAGTAACATTTCAGGATAAAAAAATCAATGTGCAAAATATAGTAGCATTTCTATACCCCAAAAGCATCCAGACTGAGAGTTAAATCAAGAACACAAATCCATTTTCAATAGCTATGAAGAAAATGAAATATCTAGGAACACAGCTAACCATGGAGATAAAAGATCTCTACAAGGAGAACTATAAAACAATGCTGAAGAAATCAGAGATGGCACAAATAAATGGAAAAAACATTAAAAACTCATGGATTAGAAAAATCAATATCGCTGAAATGGTCATACTGCGCAAAACAACTCACAGATTCAATGATCTTCCTATCAAATTACCAATGTCATTCTTTCCAGAATTAGGAATAAAAAACTATTATAAAATTTATATGAAACCAAAAAAGAGCCTGAATAGCCAAAGTAATTCAAAGCAAAAGGAACAAAGACAAAACTATCACATTATCTAACTTCAAACTATACCACAAGGCTACAGTAATTAAAAGAGAATGTTACTGGTACAAAAATAAACACATAGACAAATGGAATACAATAGAGAACTCAAAAATAATGCTACACACCTACAACCATCTGATATTAAATTGGACCAACAAAAAAAAATAGGAAAAGGGTTCACTATTCAATAAATGGTGCTGGAATCACTAGCTAGCAATATGCAGAAGACTAAAACTTGATCTTTACCTTTCAGCATACATAAATATCAACTCAGGATGGAGTGAAGATTTAAAGTTTAAAGATTTAAATGTAAGACCTCAAAGTATAAAAATCTTAGAAGAAAATTTAGGAAATACACTTCTTGACATCAGTCTTGGCAAATAATTTTTGGCTAAGTCCCTAAAAGCAATTGCAACAAACATACATATAGACCCTAATTAAACTAAAGAGCTTTTGCATAGCAAAATAAACTATCAACAGAGTAAACAGAACACCTAAATAATGGGGAAAATATTTTCAAGCTGTGTATCTGACAATGGTCTAATTGGTCTAATATTCAGAATCTATAGGATTGAACATGCAAAAAACAAATAACCCATTGAAGAATGGGCAAAAGGCATGAACAGACATGCAAATATTTGCAAACAATGATGTACATCACTAATCATCAGAGAAATGTAAATCAAAAGCACAATGAGATACCATCTCACACAAGTCTGAATGACTTTTATTAGAAAGTCAAAATACAACAGATCCTGGCAAGGGTGTGGAGAAAAATGAATGCTTATACACTGATGGTGGAAATGTGAATTAGTTCAGACACTGTAAAAAGCAGTTTGGAGATTTCTCAAAGAACTTACAACAGAACTACCATTCAACCCAACAATCCCATTACTGTGTGTGTACCCAAAAGAAAATAGATCACTATACCAAAAAGAGAAATGGCATTCCTAAGTTCATTGCAGCATTGTTCACAAGAGAATAGACATGGAATCAACCTCGATACTTATCAATAGTAGATCCAATAAAGAAAATGTTCTACCTATACACCATGGAATATCATGCAGCCATAAAAAAGATGAAATCATGTTATTCGCAGCAACATAGAGGCAGCTGGAGGCTATTATCCTAAGCAAATTAACACAGGAACAGAAAGCCAATAACACATACTCTCACTTAAAAATGGGAACCAAACGTTCAGCACACATAGATGTAAACATGGAAACAACAGTCACTGTGGACTACTTGATCAGGGAGATAAAGAGGGGATAATGGGCTGAAAAACTGCCTAATGAGTACTATGCTCATTACCTGGGTGCAATATACGTATGTAATATACCCAAATATATACCATCTGTGTCTAAAATAAAAGTTGAAATAAAAAAGTAGGAGTTGAGAAAGTTATTAAAATTTCACAGAAATCAAAGGACTAAAAAAAAAAAAAAAAAAATTAGAGCACAGTGTTCACTGGTGTACCTAAACTACAAGGTATCAAGAATTGCTACAAAGCTCCAATAACAAAGATACTTTGGTATTAGTCATAGACAAGACTATATAGGAAAGAAGTAATATACTCCTTTAAATTCCAAAACAGACCCACACCTGTCAGGGCACTTGATATTATAAAATGACCTTAAAAGACAGTGAGTAAAAAAGACAATTTAAATAAACAGTGCTGGATAAATAACCATATAAAAGTGTAGTTATCCAATTTGTCGTCAATAAGAAAAACTACATAAATTGAAAACAAACGTAGATACTACCTATGGCCAAATTGGAAGACAGATGATACTGAGTTTTGATAAACGTATAAAGCAGCCGGAACCCTCTTACATGTCGATGAGAATATAAATTGCCACAAATACTTTGGAAAATTACTTGACGGTATCTTTTAAAAAATTGAACACAGACATAATTTATAATTTATCTATATATTGTCCCTAAAGGAATGTGTATATGTTTGCCAACAGACATGCACAAACATGTCTATAGCAGCATAATTCATAAGGGGCAAATGTTAAAAGCAACCTAAATGTTTATTAATTACAGTAATTTCATATTATGGAATCAAGTCACAAACTGCAACTACGCACAATAGATGGATGAATCTTAAAAAAAAAAAAAAAATAGAAATGTCAAAAGAATCCAGGCACGAAAATGGAGTGTGATTTCATTTATATAAATTTAAAAATACATGTGTAGGGCTTAGAAGCTAGAATATTGCTTATTCTCAGATGCAGTACTAATTAGCATGGATCCTCAAAGAGGTTTTGAATGTTGATATTGTATATCATGATTAAGATATGGTGTCAAAGATGAGGTCATTTTGGAAAAGTTGATGGAACTGTACATTTAACATTTGTTCAAATTTAGTTTTTAAATCATAAAGTCTACCTAAATTAGCAGTGGTTATCTTCATATGGTGATAGATACTACTGATGCCTTTTGTTTTTTTTTTTTTTTTCCTTTTTGATAATCTTTGATATTTTTCAAGTTTTCAATTAAGAGGATAAATTGCTATTAATCTGAAACTAATACTCTATTTGTATAAAATAAAAATCTAAAACAATAGAAACAAAAATGAAGCAGTAGGGGGAAGAAGAAAGTCATTTATATTGTTAGAGTAAGGAGCCATACACTTCTATGAGTATATCTTGTTAAGTGGATTATTTCCACAGTATAATAGAATAAGGATGGTTGTATCGAAAAAATGTTAGGTAAACATACATGTGTAGTCACTTTTTTCTCCTTGCCCTTGGGCTTAAGGAAAGCACAACCTACTGTTTCATTGTAATATTTTCATTAGAAAAATATGCTTTTTAAGTTTGCGTTACTAGGTAACTGGTGAATTCAATCCAGACAAAACTAAAAATACCAGAAAAGGTCATGTAAATGTTCTATGGTTCCAAGAGGTACCTTTTTGGTTGAATAAAAATAAAAATATTTAAATGCAGTATAAATAAGATGGAGTTGGGGATAAATGTGACCAGTTATGCACATAAAGTAGTAAAATACATAAAAGCTACATAACATTTTTCCTCAAGCCAAAAATTAAAAACACATAGATTTTGATATTAGCTTATTTTCTGACTCTAGTAGATTTCAGGAAAGGAAAATTTTGGAACAACCCTGGCAGACAAAAGCAGATATAAAGGGCTATTATTCAGACTAAGCCTGTGCTTTAGATAAAATACTTTCAGGCAATTACAATAAATTAATTCTTGTGTTATTCATTTAAATGTGTTCCTCCTGTCTTTGTAAACATGGAGTGTACATGTGAAAAATTAAGAAAATGTTCCTTGCCAATTGCAAGACATATAAATTGTGTTCCATAATTCCAATTATCCTTTCTCTAGACACCAGTGTCCCCCATCTGCCCTTTGGCTGTTATTGTGTGGAACATTTATTCTTGTTTCCATAAACCTTTTACATAAAAAGCCATTTAACCCAGTCATCTGAATCATAACATATGCTTTTTTAGGGTTATCAAAATATCTTAGTCTTCTTTTAAAGACTCTTAACTATGCAATTTCAGTTTTGGGCTTTCTTCCAAACATGACTAAAATAGAATTCCAGTTGCACAATAAACAAGAGTTGCTAATTGCCAATTTTGTAGAATTTCTTACAAAAAAAGGAATATCACTTCAAAATGTGTTTTGATGGAACTTTTTCCTCTCTATTCATCTTGTTTCTGATAACTCAGGACTATTTCTTTGCACTTGTGCATTTGAATTTTGCCTATGTTTTGAAAGAGAAGTTTCTTTTGTTTAATTTTCTCTTCACTAACTACATTTTCTGCCTTTCTATTCTAGAGTTAGAACTGTCGCAATTTTCAAACTTTGTAATTTATCTTCACAACATTATGCTTACATGTTCATCTTCAAGTAGAAATTCAGTAAAATTCTGAAAAGTTATGATTAAACAAATGGCATTAACAATGCAATCAATAGAGTTTATGCTTCCAGCTGTTTATCAGTAGGTTGACATTATCTTCTGTTTTATTTTTACTTACGTTAACTCCTTTGGAATTTTATGTGCTCAAATTTGCTATAAAGAGTTATCATTGAGAATGACTGTTGGTGATTAAAATACATCTGAGCATGCTTTTCTGTTATTAAATGTGGTTTTCATGTTAGAGATTAGTTCACCTCTGTAGTCCATATGAAAAATTAGGAGAAATAAGAATAGACTTGCAATTAACTATTAAGAACATAGGGAGAAATAGTTAATAAGATCACTTAAATGCAACTCTGATATCTACTTCAATTAATTTTTTTCTTAAGAACATTATGAAATTATTTTATACTAAGTACATGTTAGATGCTTAATGTAAAAAGCCCCTAAACTAATTTCCCCATTAGCTTTCTCAGAATACAGAATTATTTGTAGGTTTGGTGACTGCAAAGGAGTCAGTTAATTCAGAAAGTCTTTGTGTATTGTTTTTAGCTGGGGACAATTTCACTTCAACCTCTCATCTTTCTTCCACTTGTATTTCAGATATAAGATTATAAATCACTTTAAAAATCATGAATTCCGCCGGGCGCGGTGGCTCACGCCTGTAATCCCAGCACTTTGGGAGGCTGAAGCGGCCGGATCACAAGGTTAGCAGATCGAGACCATCCTGGCTAATACGGTGAAACCCCGTCTCTACTAAAAATACAAAAATTAGCCAGGCCTGGTGGCGGGCGCCTGTAGTCCCAGCTGCTGGGGAGGCTGAGGCTGGAGAATGATGTGAACCCAGGAGGCAAAACTTGCAATGAGCCAAGATTGCACCACGGCCCTCCAGCCTGGGCGACAGAGATTCCGTCTCAAAAAACAAACAAACAAACAAACAAACAAAAAAACATGGATTCCTTAAACTAAGTAAAATTCCTCTTATGTCTCCATAACTGTCTTGTATTTTCTGATTAGCAAGGTGAAACTATGACACTTGTAAAAATATTTTAATTTCAGGTTCTTCTTAATGGACTGTAATCTTGTTCAGGCAGTATATTTTTCCATATTTCCAGGAGCTAGATACTTTGATGTTCTCTCTCTCTCTCTCTCTCTCTCTCTCTCTCTCTCTCTCATCTATCTGTTTCTATCTATGGATCTATCTTACGTCATCCATTATTGATGTGTAGATAGATAGTATCTAACTATCGATATAAATAAATGTTTTAAGTGATAGGTGGATACTGCATGTGAGCTATTGAGTGATGGAGGGATTCTGGATGGCAAAACTAAAGTGAGAATGATTATAACTGGGAGCTTGTAACTCATATCAGAGCATAAATATCTAAAAGAACTAAATTCTAAGGGAAGGAAGCAAAATTCTGAGGCAACTCAGGTCAAAAGTGGCTTAAGACATATTTGGATAAAATATGTTTTGGAGCCAGACATGGATCCATATAAACAGGCCAGAAAATGAAACCACTGCTGGTGATGTGGAGGCCAAGGTCAGCGCCACTAGTTCCAGGAAGCAAAGATGAAGACTAGTTTTTGAGCATTACATGACTAGTACCTACTTCTGTTCCAAGCTAGAAAGACAAAGCCAGATATTGGCTTACAGTTTTAGTCAAAAAGAGAACATTTTGGAAGTTGGAATTGTGGGTCTACCAATACCTCTTCCTGCCTTTAAGCAAAGTCTATGGCACAGTTCCTGATTAGCAAAACTGAGCCAGTATTTATCCCAATTTCAGGGATTGGGACAGTACAGGCCACTCTGCTAATACAAACGATGAAGTGAGGCAGTGAAGTGGCGGTCAACATAAATACAAATAATTGTTATAAAATATAAAGAGCTAGACTTTTAAGCGGGGTAGTGAGAAATTGTTTGGAACCTGTAATAGGAAGAAAGAAGGCAATTGCCACGTTTTAACACAGCCCTTAACACAGGTGACGTGAAAGAATATAAACAGCTTCCAGTTGGGAAGCCTGCCAAATAGACCGTGTCTTCAGGGACCTGTCAGATGTCAGTTCAGGCAGGATTAAGGGGAATGTTCACAGGACAGTTGAGGATATATAGAGGGACATTGCTAATGGCAGCTTGTCAGTTAGAGACAGTGCACAGATAATGGTTTTAAAGGATGGGGAAAAGCAGAGAATTAAGATAGAATAAGTGTGCAGAATAGAATCTAAGTGTATCAACAACCTGGGGTATTGGGAATTCTAGTGTTATCGGTAGTGAATAGAATGCTTTTCATAATGGCCTGTCATCTGGGTCTTTTGAAGGAGTGGTTTGCAAACAAAAGAGATGACTCTTGGGTTACCCAAAAAATGTTCAAGGGAAACATGTTTGTGGATAATTTTAATTACATCAATTTCATGTGTGTGTTCTTTTAAAATCAATCTGCATGAAATTGCTGTTTTAAGAAGGTTCAGTGTTCCCTTTCCCACTTTTTCTTTCAAAATTGCCGTATTTCCATTTCAAAAAAGAAAGGCAGGCTCCTCACATATCCTTAATCTAATCATTGTGCTGTATTCTGGAGTGAAAATGAAGCAACAAACAAATATACAAAAAAGCCAAACAAAATAAAAATTAAAAAAATAAGAGAACCCTTTTAAGATACCAAACTAAAATGACACTTTGCTATTGATACTGATGGTAAAATAGTAAGTAATTCTAAAGACAGTAATTCTAAAGACCTCATAGCATTTTGTCTTATGCCTTCAGGTTGCTATAACAAAATGCACTAAAATGAGTAGTTTTAAATAGCAGAAATTTCTTTCTCACAGTTCTAGAACCTGCAAATCCAAGATTAGGGTGCCAAGTCAAGGTGTATGGTCACTTTCTGGTTGGGGACCTCTTTTGGTTGCAAACTACTGACTTCTCCCTGTGTCCTCACTTGGTGAAAAGGTCAAATAAGCTTCCTCAGGCCTCAGTATAAGGGCACTAACCAGTTTATGAGTGCCCTGTTCTCTGGACCTAATTACCTCCCAAAGGCACCAACTCCAACAAGTTTTCATCTAGGGGATTAGGATTTTAACACATAAATTTTGGGAAGAATTAAAAGTGGAAAACACAATTTCACTTTTAAGATAGGTAGTTTTCAATTCTTTGTTTTCTACACATTTAAAGGGGGCATCAAATCTATTGTCAGCTCATGGATCATTAAAAATAGATGTAGATAAAATAAATGGTGTGATTTTTTGCTTACAACTCACAAGTTATTCAAGGAAATGAATGGCATTCTGCATGTCCTTATTTATATGAATAAAATTACTAAGTTTTAGTGTCTATAGAAACAGAAAAAAGTAGAACTAAAGTTTATAATAAATGCTGTCTCAGCAACACATGAAATTTATTGAAGTATATATGTATTAATTGTAAGCAAGGCAATTAACCTTAGCACATTAAGGCATTGCTTTTAAAAGTTTTTAAAATGATTAATAGCTATTTATCTAACTTTGAAGAATATTTATATTATCTTAATAAATCACTTAATTATAAAGGTCAAGCTATCAAGAAGAAAGTTTCTAGTGTTTTGACTCATATGTCACTAAAACAAATAATAAAATTGACTTTGTTCAGAGAAGTATGATTATTTAAATAATTTGAAGCATTTAATAGAAACTTGTGGTATATAATTTTAAGAAAAGTATAATAAAAGTATAATTTTGGGAAACACTAAAATTGCTCTAAAATTTTTTGAGTTGTTTGAATCAGAATCCAAATAAAACTCATAAAAGTCGTGTCTTATATTTGAATGATATACCTCAGGTTTCATTTAATCTATAAAAATATTCTTCCCTTTTTTTGGTAGAGTTCCTCACATCCTAAGCGTTCCTCATATCCTGCCTATGGTTGAATGTATCCTGTTTCAATTTTGTGGATAATACATTTACCTGTACAGTTACCCACTTTATCTGAATATCCAGAAAGTATCTCAAAATTAGTGTGGCTAATAAAGAATTTATGATGTGCTGGGACCCCAATATTGTTTCTACCATTAAGTGTTCTATCTCTGTTGATAGTACAATCCACATTTGTGTACAAGGAAAAAACTTTATAATTATCATGAATGCTCATTTTCTTTATCCCCACTGTTTCAAACCCAGATCTGTCATTTGTACCTCGAAAACCTACCCCATCCTGTTCTCCACCTCTCCGTTACTAAAACTCAAATTTAATCAACAACTGTTTATGGCCTACTTTTGTTTATATCAACCTTCCTGTGACATTATTTATTTCTTATAAAATATATTATCCACAAAATATAGAGTTTTATCATGAAAATTAAAATTAGATGATGTATTTTCTATATTTAATACCTTCTGCTAGATTCTCATTTCTTTAGAATTAATACCATCTTTAATGATTTCCCTTCTAGTATCCTCTCTAAAAACTTCTATCCACCCCACCATTTGACATTTTCTATCACATCCATTTCATTTTCTCATCTTTATTGTAAAGGTTGATCATGGATATACTCAGTTATGTGAATGCCTGTCACTCTCAAGCCGCGACATCATCCCCATGAGAGCTGAAGCCTTGAGTCTCTTGTTAAAAATTTTACTTTAAGTTTCTTTAAAAGTAGTTAGCAGAAAATGAGAATTTGGTTAACAGCCTTTTTGAGATATGTCACATAACATAAAATTCACCTTTTTAAAGTGTACAACTGAGTTGATTATTGCATGTTCGGAGTCAGGAACCATTCCCATTATCTAAGTTTAGAATATTTTCATCACAACTAAAAGAAACCTCATACAAATTATCACCACTTTCCACTAATTTACCTTCTGTTTCTATGAATTTGTCCATTTCATGCACATACAATAACTCAATACATACCCCCTTTCATAATTTCAAGGTTCATCCATGTAATAGTGTATATCAATACTTTATTTTTTAATTGATAAATAATAGTCCAGAATATAAATATAAACATTATAAATATGATAATTTGTATATTTTACCCATTCACCAGCTGATGAAGTGACATTTCCGATTTTGTGTTATTATGAATAATGCTGCTATGAAAGACTGTATACAAAATTTGCGTAGACTGGTTTTAGTTGTCTTAGACGTATAAGGAGGAGTAAAATTGCTGAATCATACGAGGACTAACATTTTGAGGAATTGATGAACTGTTTGTGAAAGTGCCTGTGGCATTTTTTACACTCCTAGCAACAATGCAGGAGACTTACAATTTCTCCACACCCTTGCCATCCTTGCCAGATTAGTTTTTCTTTGTTTGTTTGTTTGTTTGGTTTTTTGTTTAGTGTTTTTTTTCTTTTTTTTTTTTTCTTTGAGACAGAGTCTCACTCTATCGCCCAGGCTCGAGTACAGTGATGCTATCTCAGTTCACTGCAACCCCTGCCTCCTGGGTTCAAGCAATTCTCCTGCCTCAGCCTCCCGAGTAGCTGGGATTACAAGCACTCACAAACATGCTAAGCTAATTTTTGTATTTTTAGTAGAGACAGGGATTCACCATGTTTGCCAGGCTGGTCTTTAACTCCTAGCTCAAGTGATCCGCCTACCTTTACCTCCCAAAGTTCTGGAATTACAGGCATGAGCCACCATGCCCGGCCATTGCCAGACTAATTTTTGTCTGTCTCTTTGATTATAGTCATTTTGATGGTTACTAAATAATATGGTGATTTGGTTTGTATGTTACTAATGACTAATGATGTTGAGCATTTTGTATGTGCATATTGGTCATTACTATTTCTTCTTTGAAAAAAATGACAATTTAAATCATTTTTAAATTCAGCTGAATGCATTATTAAAATTTTTTAGTTTAAACGTTCTCTATAGTTTTTGGACACAAGATCATTAAGTAGATTAATTGGGAATATGTTTTTCATTCCGATCCTCTCTTTTCATTTTCAAGTGATGATCTTTGAAGCACAAAAGTTTTCAGTTTTTATGAAATATAATATGCATATATATATATATTTTTCTTTTGACACTTGTTCTTTTAGTGCCACATCTAAAATCCCATTGCCTCATTCAAGGTCTAAACATTTACTCTTATGTTTTCTTCTAAAAATTTTATAGCTTTAGCTCCTGCATGTATGTTTATGTTGCATTTTAAATTCATTTTTTGTATATGGTGTGACAGCGGGGCCCAACTTCATCTTTTGCATATGGAGATCAAATTATTTTAGCAAATTTTGTTGGAAAAAATATTTTATTATCATTAAATTATTTTAGCACCACTATAAAAATTAATAATAAAGGTAAGGAATTTATTTCTAGGCTTTCAGTGATATTCTATTGATCTATGAGACCAATCAATTCGATACGTTTGATGGTATTCTGTTGTGTCTGTCTTTAAAACAATACCACCCAGTCTTGATTCCTTTACTTTGTAGTAATTTTTAAAACTGGGATATGTGAGTTTTAAATTTTTTTTACTATGAACGTTTTGAATATTTTGGATTTAGCACAGTGTCATATAAATTTTTAAACTGTTATGGTTATTTTTGAAAATAAAGCCAGCTAAAATTTTGATAGAGATCTTGTTCAGTCTGTAGACAAATTCTTGCAACCATCTTATCAATGTTAAGTCTTCCAGTTTACAAACATGACAGGTATTTCCAATTATTTACTTATTTTTTGTATAAAAACAAAAACATCTTTAAACAATATTCTGTAAGTGTTGTATTGCCTTTGTTACGTGAACTAATTATTTTATTCTTTATTATATTTTAAATGGAAATGCCTTCTTAATTTAATTTCTAGATTGTTCCCTGCTGGTGTATAGAAATACATTTTATTACTGTAATATGCTGAGTTTGTATCCTGCAGATTCTGAAATGATTGATTCATTCTTTTCGTTATTATTATTAAGATTCTACAGGAAAGTTGATATAATCTGAACAGAGGTAGTTTTACTTCTTCCAACCCACTCTAAATGTTTCCATTTATTTTTCTGGCCTAATTGTCCTGCCTATAATGTCTAATAAAATGTTGATTTAAAAGGGTGAGAGATGACGTTCTCGGCCTCTTGCCATTCTGAGGAGGAATGTGTTCAGTCTTTTGCCGTAGATTGTTAGCTATACATTTTTCACAGGTGCCCTATTATAGGTTGAGGAATTTCCCTTCTATTTTTATTTGATTGAGTGTTTAGATGATAATTAAAGTTTGTTGCATTTTGTCAAATGATATTTCTTCATCAATAAAATGATCACATTGTTTTTTCCTTTATGCTATCACTGTGATGTTTTACACTGTTTTGTTTAAATTAAGCCAAACATGCATTACTAATATAAATCCCACTTGGTTATGGTATATGATCCATTTAAAAACAATTTAGTTTTCTAGAATTTTTCTAATGAATTTACATTTATATTCATAAGGGACATTGATCTTTACTTGGCTTATCCTCTTTTTCAAATATTGATCTTCCGCATAATGCACACTGATATGGAAAATTCACTGGAGTGTATTAATAGTAGAGTTTATTTGGCAGAAAAAAAATAATGAGAAAATCTGAAGATAGTTTATGTGAGAACGTCCAGTCTGAGAAATAGCAATAAAAAATAGTTATAAAAAGTGAACAGAGACTCAGACACATGTTGTGTATTATCAAACATAGCGGTGGGGGGAGGGGGGGGCTATGTTATCAGAGTCCCAGGTAGAGCTGAAAGAAAGATGAAGAAAAAATTTTTGAAGAATAGCCAACACCTTTCTAAATTTGATTTAGAATATTACACTCCATATCCAAGCAAGGGCTTCTTGAAAAGCCTCACACCTGCTCTTCCTCTTCTAGTGGCTAAGACATCCAGTGACCTGGGACTAGATTGCTGAATTTCACAGTGACTGTGGATGTGTACTTTAGTTTCAAAAATGACTACAGAGCTGAAAAGAGGAGATGTTGGTAGCTGAAGTTAAAACACCATAAAACACTATTGTCACTGAAATTTACCCCTTGTTATTGTGTAAATGTTCCTTGGATTATCTCAAATCCTTCAGATTCAATGCTACTTCTATCAAACTACCAACATTATTTTTCACAGAAATAGAAAAAAGCTACTCTAAAATTCATATGGAACTTTAAAAGACCCCGAATGGCCAAAGCAAATCTAAGCAAAAAGAACAAAGCTAGAGTCATCGCACTAACTGAATTCACACAATACTATAAGATTACAGTATGTAAAACAGCATGATACTAGTACAAAAACAGCCAGAGACCAATCAAACAGAATTGAAAATCCAGAAGTGAGGCTGCACATCTAGGGCCATTTGATATTTGACAAAGTTGATAAAAACAAGCAATGGGGAAAGGACTGCACACTTGATTAGTGGTACTGGAATGGCGGGATAGCCATATTCAGAAGGAAAAAACTGTACTCTTACCTTTAAACATATACCAAAGTTAACTCAAGATGGAATAAAGAGTTAAATGTAAGACCTTAAACTGTAAGAATCCTAGAAGAAAACCTAGGAAGCACCATTCTGGACATTGCTCTTGAGAAATAATTTATGACTAGGTCTGCAAAAGCAATTGTAACAGAACCCAAAATTGACAAGTAGTACCTAATTACACTAAAGAGCTTCTACACAGCAAAATAAACTATCAACAGAGTAAACAGACAACCTACAAATGGCATAAAATATTCACGAACTATGCATCCAGCAAGATCTAATATCCAGAATTTATGAGGAACTAAACAATTGGAAATACAGAAAAAAAAAAACTTAAAAATGAGCAAAGTTCATGAACAGATGCTTCTCAAAAGAAGACATACAAGAGGCCAACAAACATATGACAAAAAGTCCCACATCACTAATCATTAGAGAAATGCAAATAAAAACCACGATGAGATAACATCTCATACAGTCAGAATGGCCATCATTAAAAAGTCAAAAAAGAAAAAAATTCAACAGATGCTTGTGGGTTGCATAAATAAAAAGGGGAATGATTATACACTGTTGGTGGGAATGAACATTAATACAACTGCTATGGAAAGCAGTTTGGAGAATTATGAAAGAGCTTAAAACAGAAGTACCATTTGTCTCAACAATCTCATTACTGGGTATATATCCAAAAGAAAACAAATCATTCTACCAAAAAAAAAAAAAAAAATACAGTCACATGTATATCACAGCAGTATTCACAATAGCGAAGACATGGACCGAAGGTGCCCATCAATGGTAGACTAAATAAAGAAAATGTGGTACATAGCCACAATGGAATATTATGCAGCAATAAAAAAGTACAAAATAATTTCCTTTGCAGAAACATGGATGCAGCTGGAGGCCATTACCATAAATGAATTAACACAGAAACAGAAAACCAAATGCACATTTTCACTTATAAGTGGGAGCTAAACACCAGGTACTCATGGGTATAAAGATGGCAACAATAGACATGGAACTACTAGAAGAGTGACTTGGGGAAGGGGACAAAAGTTGAAAAAGTATTGGGTACCATGCTCAGTACCTCGGTGAACATCACACGATATGCCCAGGGAATAAAACTACCCATGTATCCCCGGAATCTAAAATAAAAGTCTGAAAAAAAGTTCTGAAAATGTTGACATTGACTTCTTTTTTGTGTGTGTGTGTGCCAGCTTTATTACTTTTGTGAAAGAGCAGGTTTTCAGACGTTATTATCCTACCCTTCTAAAGATGTTTCCCCTTACAATGATTACATTTTGTTCTTGTTTTTAAAGGCATGACTATTGGCCAGACACAGTGGCTCATGCCAGTACTCGCAACACTTTGGGAGGCTGAGGCAGGATGCCTGCTTGAGCCCAGGAGTTTGAGATTAGCTTGGGCAATATGGTGACACCTTGTCTCTACTAAATGTAAAAATTTAAAAAAAATAAAGCTTGACATTGTGGTGTGTGCCTGTAGTCTCAGCTACTCATGGACCTGAAGTGAGAGGATCCTTTGAGCCTAGAAGTTCAAGGCTGCAGTGAGCCAAGATTGTACCACTGCCTTCCAGTCAGGGTGGCTGAGTGAGATCCTACCTCAAAAAATAAAAATAAAAAGGCATAAATATTATTTGGTAGCAATATTTCACCTACATTAGTGAAAGACATTTAAGAAGTTTGTGTAATTATTGCAGAAATATTAAAAATTTAATTAGAATAGTAATACTTTAAGTAAAAAATATTTTCTCAAAAATAAAATGATATTGCAATACACTTGTGTGCCTCCATACACACAGTGGCATACACATACTCCAGCACATGTATTTATCTTTTGGAGACAAGTTTACTCCATGTAATTTTTCCCTGTTACAAAGTTAACTTATTTTTAAGTCAAGTTGTTTTTCCAGAAAGAGATATGTGTTTTATTTCCAGGAAGTAAGAAAATAATATAAAATAGTTTAAAATCAGTGTTATTTCTTTTATACATTTTATTCAACTCTATATTTATCAGCTTTTTCTCATATTTCTTCCTCCAGTTTTCTACTTAGGTTTACAGAATGCTAACAGTTAATGCTCCTCATATTATTTTGAAAAACATGTATCTTCAACTACATTTCTTATAAGTGGGGCTAGACACTAAGAATTAGCTCTATGACTTGCACAAATGACACACCAGTATATTAAGAAAGATTTCAAATCTATGGCAATGTTTAAAATACATCTCATTTGGTTTCTTATTTTCCGTCTCTAGTTTCTATCAGCTGTGTGCTTCAGTCCCTTACCCTAGGGAATGAACATAATATAGATGCAGGTTGACTGGTAGATATAGATGAAAATGCCTTATCTTTATTGTGTCTAGAGTTTTTTTTTTTTTTTTTTTTTTTTTTAATTAGGTTTGTAGAAAAACTGTCAGTAGAACGTGAAGAAAATAAAGATGATTTGACCAAGAGGAGAAAGTTTGCAATAGTCTTTCTGATGCATGAGACAGTACATTAGGGCTCTCCAGAGAAACAAAAACAATATATAAACATATACACACATATGTATATTTAAATAGAGAGATTTTTTGTAAGGAACTGACTCATGTGCTTATGGAGGCTGACAAGGCCTAATATGTGCCGAATAAGTCAGCAGGCTGAAGGCCCAGGAAGGTTGGTGTTGATGGTATAGTTCCAGTCAGAAGGTAGGCAGGCCCAAGATCCCAGAAAAGCTAATGTTTCTATGTTTCTGTTCCAAACTGGAGACAGGAACAAAGCCTATGTCCCAGTTTGAAGGCCATGAAGCAGGAAGAATTCTTACTCCAGGGAGGCTCAGCCTTTTGGTTATAGGCAGGTCTTTGATGGATTGGAAGAGGCCCACTTACACTGCTTTACTCTACCAATTTAAATGTTAATCTCATACAAAAATGCCTTTGCGGAAACATCCAAAATAATGTTGAACCAAGCATCTATGTACCCTGTGACTCAGTCTAGATGAAATGGAAAATTAATCATCACAGATGGAAATTGCTTACTAAAATGTAGCAAGTTTTCTAGCCACCACAGTCCTATTTAATGGCAGCAGTCACGAATTTAAAGTGAGAATAATTGTCTTTCATCCAGCCACCCTCAACATTTATAGTTCAGACCGAAGGCAGAGATTGTGATTCAACAGAGCTGGGCTTTTCCTACATAATATAACGGCAACAGTGGTATTTTATCTTTTTTTTCTGTCAAAAGCCGCATAGTAAACACTTTATGCATATGGCCCATATTGCGTATGTGACAATTACTCACCTCTGCCACTGTTGCATGAAGCAACATAGGAAATAACTAAGCAAATGAGGAGTGTAGTTGTGATCCAATAAAGCTTTATGTATAAAAACATGTGATTAGCCGATTTGGGTCCATAAGCTGTAGTTGCCAAAACGATGATGTCATGGATGAGAAGAAAGGCTGTTTAGTGGGTGCTTCCAAAGTTACATATGCCCAGGAAACAGTTGGAAACATCAATTTGAATCTAATGCATGAATAAATTGTTGTATTTTTTATAATTGGAATGTGTTTTAATATAAAAATAGTTTATATTCAGTAATATTAAAGTGAAATAATATTTCTGACACATAAAAAAACAACAATATAGACTTTCTCTATTAAGAGAGAAGTTTTCCTCCCTAAGACTGATTGAAAATTTTTCAATGCTTGTATATGTATCAGTCAGAGGTCCCCAGAGAAGAGTAGGCCATGTATACATATATGCATCTAAACACACGTACAGTATCCATGTGCAGGGTTTGGTTTTGCTTTTCCTTTCCTTCCTTCTTTCTTTCTTTTTCTTTTTTTCTTTTTCTTTCTTTTTTACTTATTTTTTTAGACAAGGTCTCATGGTGTCACCCAGGTTGGAGTTTAGTAGTGACATCACCTCTCACTGCATCTTCGACCTCCCCAGGCTCAGTCGATCCTCCCACCTCAGCCTCCTGAGTAGCTGGGACTAGAGGCACACACCACCACTACCAGCTCACTTTTGTATATTTTTTTGTAGAGACGGAGTTTGGCCGTGTTGCTCAGGCTGGTTTCAAAAGCTCAAGCGCTCTGCCCGCCTTGGCCTCCCAAAAGTGCTAGGATTACAGGCATAAGTCACTGTGCCCGGTCTGCAGTTTCTACCTTCAGAAACAAAGTATCTACCTTTCAATCTAATTTTAAAATAAAACTTCTAATACATATGAAATTGAATTCTAATATATTCCTAAACTACATATTAATCCATCAACATTGTATTCAAGTGTTAACAAAAAGGTGAAGTTATTTGTATGTAGAGACACCATCACAGTAATTGCTTTAAATAATTTTTGCTTAGGGTGAAAATGCAATTTCCTCTCGCCAATAATCCCAAATGATTCTCTGTAATATAATAAACATTGACTTTTTAAATTTAAAATTATAATTTTGCATAGCCTCGATAATAAGAATTAAAATCTTACAGCCTTGATTACTCTTTCTGATTTCTAGACAATCTGACTACTTCAAGAACACGAAGACAAATGATGTAGGAACAAAGAGTAAACTAATCAAGACGACTAATCTAAAATAGCAGGAGGTTGGAAAAATATTTGCTGAATCCACCACATTTGATCTTTTGTAAAGACAAGATGACAGTTTTGAGTTATACAGAAGTCTAAGACATAAAATAAGATTTGCCTTTAGATGTTACATAATGATATTTACCACATACATAAGATATATAGATGGTTATAAGAAGAAGAAAAAAGAGGAAGGGGAAAAAGGTGAAGAGGCAGAGAAGGAAGGGGAAAGGGAAGAGAAGAAGAAAAGGAGGACAGGAGAAAAAGGGGAATGGCAGAAGATAAAGAAGAAAGGAGAAATAGGAGACAGTGAAAAGTGGAGAAGGGAAAGAGCAATGTGAAAGAGGAGAAGCTCAAACAGCAGCAGCCAGTGAAGGTGCAGCAGTAGTAACAGAAAAAGGAGAGACAGCAGAGGAGAGTGAAGATATACAGGAAAATGAAGGGAGAGAAGAAGATAAGAACAAGGAAAAAGAGCTGGAGCAGTGTGAATAACAGCATCAGAAAGATTTGCAAATTTTCCCTATTATCTTACATGTGAATTAGATTCAGGAATAAAAGTCATTAACACTGTGTTTTCATAATCGTATCAATAATACTGACAATTAGCCTTATGATGGATATAAATATTAGATGTCTTTTACAAAGTAAAGAATGAGAGTTTTGTGAAAAAAGCAACTTAATTTTACAAATATCGAATCGATAAAATGTTTATTCATCCATTTTTCAAAATTACATTGTATAGATTGTCAAGTACAAGAAATCAATTACTTGCAAACAATAGTATACATATTTATATGTGTATCCGTATATAGATATCAAATGGTTTGTGAATGTTTGTGTATATATTTACACACATATTTAAAATATATCTATAAATAAAATATCCATTTAAAAATGAAATATATATTACATAGATATAAAATATCTGTATATCTATCATATATATGATCTATATTTTATACCAGAGTTTGTTGAAATAAAGTGTTTTCTTTAGTGCAACATTAACTTTCAATAATTTGAGGGATCTACAAAAATCTTTTTTGCTTTGATATTTAAAGAAGAGATATTCGAGTTGAAGGTAGTAAAAATAATACAAATTGGTGTTTTTCTTGGGGAAATTATCACTGTTTATAGCTCAGTATCTACATTTGAATTAAGTTATTTGAGGAGACTATAATGAATAAACTCAATTCATTAGCTAGAATAGGATAAGGAAGCCACAAAGGGAAGGTGTGACCCTACGGGGCTAGTCATAACAGGATGGTCCCACCAACCTCAGGACTGAAGAGAGAGGGGACCAGAAAAGACACAGGTACAAAATATCCCAGAGGGCCTTCAGAGACCAGCACATATTTTTTTGCAACCCATATTCTGGTACATTGACTTTACTTTTGTAATTTCCAGTGTGAAATTAATACCAAAGTTTTTCCTTCTTGTTGTATAGTATGTATTTTAAATTTAGCATACACATGCATACCTGAAAATTCCATATGCATGTACACCCACACCCACACACATGAGTCCTAAAGAATAGCAATTTTTCTCATAGAAATTAGTCTCCATTCTTATTGCAAAAGAATACTAGTTTATAATAATTATAAAACATTTACTACTAATTGACTGCTACTTTTACTTAAATATAAAATAATATAATCAAGCTTGTGTACACATAAAAAGGAAGTCACTGTGTTTTTCTTTTTTATTAAATGTGTCTGTCCAGTTTTTTTCACTTCTTAACTTTCTAAAGGACCTTTTCTTTAGTGTATCTCAAAAGGCTTTCTCTGGTATATAGGTAAATAACTGTTACAGAAACACAGACCATTTGAATACTGCATCTTAGATAATATGGTCCTGAGCCAAAATTTTCATCCAATGTCGAAGGGCGGGATGAGGTGGCGTGCAGGTTGGTCTGCATGTCACATGTTCCCCTTAGAGAATGTTTGCTCTTTTTATAGAGCTATGTTGTGGCTCCGGGAACCATCTATCTCCTAGGATTCTTGTGGAAATGCTGACCCCACACACTAAACAATCTAGTTTTGAAGCAAACAACATCCTTGTATTTAGCAGGCTTAACTATGCATTCTGAAATTATGACAGCACTTTATAAACACACCACACACGAATACATGTGTAGATTATACACACAAAGAAACACATCGATGTACTCTTAGACCAACTATGTTCTCCCACACAATGATAATTCATTTTCTAGAAGTGTGATTTCTGACTCCTCAATCATGTTTTTATTTTTTAATTTTCATTCAATCTTAATTGACAAATGACAATTGTATATATTTACGTGGTACAATGTGATGCTTCAATATATGTATACATTGTGTAATGATCAAATCAGACTGAGTGATCCATCACCTCAAATATTCATGATTCCTTTGTGGCGAGAATATTTAAAATATACACTTTAGCAATTTTGAAATATACATTATTGTTAGTAATAGTCATTGTGTTGTATAATAAAACACCAGAACTTATTTTGATTACCAAAAGGAAACTTTGTACCTATTGATCAATATCTCTCATTTCTGCACCTACCCGCTTCCCCCAGTTACTGGTAACCACCATCCTATTCAACACTTTCGTAAGCTTGACTCTTTTTGATTCTACTTGTTAAGCGAGGTCATATGTTATTTCTTTCTCTGTGCCTGGTTTATTTCACTTAATATAATGTCCTCTAAGTTCATCCGTGTTGTTGCAAATGACAGAATTTTCTTTATTTAAAGCATGAATAGTATTTCATTGTGCATACATACCACAGTGTTAAAATCCATTCATTCATTTGTGAACACTTAGGCTGTTTCCGTAGCATCACTTTTGTGAATAATGAGGCAAAGAACATGGAGTGCAGACATCTCTTTGGCATATTGATTTCAGTTCCTTTGGATATATACCCAGAAGTGGGATTGCTGAATCATATGATAATTTTAATTTTAGTGTTTTGAGGAAACTTCACACTGTGTTTCAAAATGGCTGTACTAATTTACAATACTGCTAACAGTGTATAAAGTTTCCCTGTTCTCTATATCCTCAGCAATACTTGTCTTTTATCTTTTTGAAAATAGCCAGTTTAACAGGTGTGAGGTGATATTGCCTTGTGATTTTAATTTACATGTCCCTGATGATTAGAGATGTTGATCATTTCTAATATATCTGTTGGCCATTTATATGTCTTCTTTTGAGAAATGTATGTTCCTGTCCTTTGCACATTTTAAAATAGGGTTACTTGTTTTCTTAATTAAGCAGTTTGATTTTCTTGGTTTCTTTTTGGATATTAGTCCCTTATCAGATATATGTTTTGCAAATATTTACCCTTTAATTTGTGTAACCCACAACTTCTTTTTATTCTTTTGTTTCCTTTGCTTTGCAGAAGCTTTTAGGTTTGATATAATCCCATTTATCCATTTTTCTTCTTGTTGCCTGTACTTTTGCGGTCACATCCAAGAAATCACTGCCCAGATCAATGTCTTGGAACTTTTACCTTATGTTTTTTTTCTAGCAGATGTATAGTTTCATGTCTTTTGTTTAAGGCTTTAATTCATTTGAGTTGCTTCTTATATAAGGGATAAGTGTCCATTTTCATTCTGTATGTAAATATCCAGTTTTCCCACCCCCATTTATTAAGAGACTATTCTTTACCCAGGACTGTAGATGTGTGTGTGTTTATTCCGGGTTCTCTGTCCTATTCCATTGGTCAATGTGTCTGTTTGTATGCCAGTGCCATGCTCTTTGGGTTATTATATCCTTGAAATACATCTTGAAATTCATAGTGTGATGTCTTCAGACTTATTCTTTTTGCTCAAGATTGATTTGGCTATGCAGGGTTTTTTTTTGTGTGTATCTGTATGGTTACATATAAATTTTAGGTTTTTTTTTTTTTTTTCTGTGCAGAATGAGATTGCAATGGACAGAGATTGCACTGAATCTCTACATCGCTTTGAGTATTATATTTTTGGTAGTAGTGCTTCCATGTACTAAAAGCATTATATAAAAACAATGATTATCTATTGCTAACCATTAAAAATATGTATTATTTTATTTTAATAATGTAAAAAGTGCACAAATGCCACAAATGAAATAGCTCCTATTTTGTTTTTATGTTTTAAATCTCTAGATATTTCACTCTTCCTCTAGTTCTTCCTCTTAATCCTATTGCCCCTGCTTTGCTGATTAATTAAGCAAATGCTCAGTTTGATAGATTTGTAACCACTGAATGGGTATTTAGACACATTCAGAGGACAATTCATTTGGCTAGAAGTGTGAGAAGATAAGAAGCTTTGACACTCTTCTAAGTTTAAGCAACTTCATTTTCCTCCTCTAATACAATGTCAATTTCTCTATACCTTTTTACTTATTATATGGGACCAGTAGCCTTTTTGCACTCTTTGGGGAAATTGTTTTTTAGTATGTTATTTAATTAAATTAAACAAGCATAGAAATGCAGACTTCCAAACTATCTAAGTTAGTAAATTAGTTTAATACTTCCTTTAAATTGTTCCAATTTCTCTGTGTAGACATTTAGAGTCTTCTTAATACTGTACTATGAATTATGAGCTGATACTACATTAAATAATTTACCAGAAATTCTGAAGTTACACAAAATCAGTCAATTCACTTTTCTAAGTTCCTGGCTATCCTGCAGTGCTTTGGTTATCGTGCCAGACTTTAACATAGATCAATCAGAATATCAGCAAAAATTATTTTTTCACTTGAGGCTGGGCCAAATTTTAAGAAGTAAATGATAGAGGAGACTTGGTCTTTGTAAATTAGAAACTTTATTCATAAAATAATAAATCAAATGTTGACATACAGAATAGAATTAGTGTTTTCTCTTTTTCTTTGGAATATCTAGATAAAATACCTGATGCAGCCTCTCCTGTTCTATATCAACTATTCCTCAATTTGTTCTACATTGATTTAGAGAACAGAGGAACATTTGGCAAATATATAGTTTATATTAATAGCTGGAACTAATTTGTCATTACTTTCAGTTCCTAAAACCATTAAAGGTAATGCTAAGATCATGGATTACTATAGAAACACAAACAAATCAAAGCAACCTATATCAATTAGGTATTGGATAAAAACAAATGCTAAGCAACAATTCAGCTCCCACACTGAACAACATTCAACAATATGAATTTCTTCTCATGCTTATGAGTGTATAGACGTACTGCAGATCAGCTGATCTAACTAAGGCTCAGCTTGGAGACTTTGCTTCTATTCAGGCATTGAAGGCTAATCTGTCTGTTGCAACTGTGCTTGTTCACGGATCAGGCTGAAGGAGCCGTAGAAACCCAGGAAACACCCTCTCAGTGATAATAGAAGTATAAGTGGATGAGTTTAACCCTGGAAACACAATAGAAACTTCTGCTTATATCACATCGTATAATATTTCATTTGTCAAAGCGAGTCACATTTCTATGCCCTAGGCAAACTATAAGGACAAACAATTTGTCCACTAGGCAGCCAAAGCCCCATGAAAAAGGAGTTGAGTATTATTTTCCCAAGGAGATATGGGGTAGAAGTGAGTATTTGATAAATAATAATCTAATCTATCTCAGAACTTAAGTTATAGTTTCTGTGATACATTTTGGTATATTCTGGTTTAGAACACAGTAAATAAAATTCTTATTATGACACAAAATTATACATGTATAATTTATATAATATTTATATGATGCCTACATTACAACAATCACATGTTGATAGGTAATATTTTTTAACATTGTGAACTTTATAATTTTCTATACTAAGACAGCTTTTTTTGTTTTAATTACTCTAAGATTTAGGTATTTTATTAGTGACCATAAAAAGATAAAATATAAGGACACAAAGTTGAGTGTTTAATAAATGTGAATATAATTGTTATTTGAATATGAGCTATTCAAATATTTTGAAGGCTTTTATATGTAAACATGTTTTTAAACATCACAATTTTACTAGTTGAGCCAATGATTACAAATAATTACCAAAAACTTTACATTGTTTAATATAAAAGTCAAAGTAAGTCTAATGTAAAAGTATCAGAGCAAATTACATCTAATTTTAACTTAGTTTTTAATTCAGTATGATAATCAGTAATTTATATTCATATTGTTATCACAAGAAGTGATAATAAATAAAATATTTTTTAAATATATAATCTTAATTTTAAATTTAATTAAATTCTTAAATTTAATTACCTCTATAAGGACTAAATTAAGTGTTTCCTACATTAAAAGAAAAAAATTTTTGAAGAGCAGTTGTCATTAAACACAATAATAGTGGATTTGGTAGTATTAGATATATAGAACACAATAAAAGTTGAAACAAGTTTTAATTTAAACTGAAAAAGAAGCTAAGATTTAGTTCTGCAAATTAAGTCATTATAATATAATTTAGTTATTTTAAAACTTGTAGTCCTTTCAATTAAAAAATACCCTTTTAATAATCCAGATGTTTTACTTTAATTATACCAAGCAACTAAATATTTTGAAACATCTGTTTGGTTTTCTGATTGGCGACATTCAATTTTGACTTTTAAGTTTAACTACAGAATTTTCTATTAACAAATATGGGGGATAAATATGCATATTCATAAACTTATAAGCTCATAGTTTCATGTATAAAGTCTCCTTAAAATCCTAACCTCCAAATAAATTAATAAATGCCTGCAGTAGGCCTTTTAAAGCTACATTTTATAACAGATTTTTTTCTCAGTCTAATATTTATCTGTATATATGTAGGTATGCATATATACACACACATATATACTTATATACCTGTATATATAGATTATTTATACATACCTACATATATACAAATAGACATGTATATGTCTGTATATATGTATGTATGTATATATGCATGTATCTATGTATCTATGTAGGTATGTATTTATATTATATTTAGATATATTCCTACATAGATACATAGATTATATATAAATACATACCTACATATATACACATATACACATACATACATACCTATATACAAGATCAGGGAAAAAATGGCTATCTACAGGACAAAGAAAACTGAAACAATGGTGTCCCATTGTTAGCAACACTGAAATCTATGTCGTATGTTTAAAAAATCCATTTTGCTTTAAATGTCATTCTCAAATTGTTTCCCACATACCCGAAACCTGTTAATAAAGTTTAAATGTTAAAAGTTTAAAGTCTGACAAAAATTTGTGTTGTTTTCTAAGAGAGAGATACACATTCAAGTCCCTAAAGAATGCTTTAACTATGAGCAAATCAGGATGCAAGTTGTTGACCTGCATGAAATTCCTAGTAATACTGAGCACTTCCTATGTTTTTTTTTAATAAAGCTGTTGTAATTATAAAATGATAACATTTCTTTAGTTGTAAAACTGATTTTTTTCTAAATAAGTTAAAATATTCTTATATTTCATTTACAACATAACCTGCTTTGATAATAACACCATTATTTTTGTAGTATAGAGAATTACCAATAATCACCTAAACTATGCAGCATTCATTTTAGAAATTAAAAAAGACCCTAATCATTTTACAAATACTTGAATTTTTAACTACGTAACTATGTTATATTCACATAACATTGCAAAATGTTTATTTTCAACAAATTGTAATTACTTGCTATATATATATCTATATCTATCTATCTATATATATATATCCCTATCTGGAAAAAATTCTAGTATTTTAAATTGAAATATTATCTGAATAAATGCATAACTTTTAATTTTTTGTAAATGAGTAATTAATTTATGATCCACTTCAAAATCGAATTATGATACAACAGTGCTTTTTAGCAGTTTTCTGACATTTCAATGTTCCTTAAATAAACATGATTTCATTTTGTTTCTATGTGAAATAATCTATCAGAAACTCAGTTGCTAATATAATTACATGTATTTATGTATAATCACTGTATGCTATATCTGGGAATCAAGAAATTTGTCACATAAACTCGAAGTATAGAACACAATTGTTAAAATATAGCAATAACTAAGTCCCATTTATTTGTCCATCAAGCACCTAAGAGCAAACAAAACCTTTTAATTCTATTGTAATTTTTATTTTAAGAATTTTTATCTACTTTCTAAGCATTGCCTTTTATTAACAAAAACATTTTGAAAGGAGAATTTATGTAAACATCAAGTGATATAATAGTAAGACTTAACAGTTGCAAGTCTGACAGAAGAAACTAAGAGAAAAGAACAAATTTAAAAAAAGAGAAATCTATATATTCAAAACTAGAGAATTCCATTTTAATGACAAGGCATTAAAAATGGACTTCATGGGAAAATGTATATAATTAAGTATGTATACTTAATTACTTAGGTATTAATTACTTAAATAAGCATACTTAATTACTTAAGTATTAATACTTGATACTTAAGTGTATATAATTAAGACTTTATCAGCATTCTTATGATAACTCATTGTTACCAATATTGTTCTCAGTCTAGCCAGTTTCAACCGATAGTTTTGCATGCTTTTAACATTTCTCATTTACTAATAAAGATTAAAGGTTGTGATATGTTTTAATATATACACGATTGGCTGTAACTCTACTGACTAATTAATTCAACAATTTTGTGTCCGAATTAGGCAGATATGAAGAAATACCAATGTAGTTCCCAATCTTAAAAAAAATAAAAAAATAAAAAAAATAAAAAAAACTAGACACAGCTTACACCCTTCACAAAAACTAACACAAATGTGATCATTGGCCTACATGTAACATGAAAACCTATAAAACTTCTAGAAGATAACATAGAAGAGAACCTAAATGATCTTGTGTATGATAACTTCTTAGATATAATACCAAAGGCACAATACATAAAATAAATAATTGACAAGCCAGACTTCATTAAAATTAAACCCTTCTGCTCTACAGAAGACAATGTGAAGAGAATGGGAAGACAAGCCACAAGACTGGGAGAAAATGTTTGCAAAAGATACATTGAATAAAGGACTATTGTCCAAAATATATAAAGAACCCTTAAAACATAATAACAAGAAAAGAAAGACTCATTTAAAAATCGGACCAGGTAGGCACAAGTGTGTAATCCCAGAACTTTGAGAGGCCAAGATGGACGAAATGCCTGAGCTACAGAGTTCGAGACGACCCTGGGCAACATGGTGAAATCTTGTCTCTACTGAAACACAAAAAGCTAGTCGTGTGTGGCAGTGTGCACCTGTAATCCCAGCTACTCCAGGAGGCCGAGGCAGGAGAATCCATTGGACCCAGAAGGCAGAGGTTTCAGTGAGCTGAGATCAGGCAACTGGCTCCAGCTCAGATGACAGGGAGACTCTGTCTCCAAAAAAATGAATTAAATAAATAAATACATACACACTGGGCCAAAGACCTTAAGAGATAAATCACTAATGAAACTATACAGATGGTAAATAAACATAGAAAAATCATTCCACATCAAATGTCTTCTGGGAAATGAAAATTAAGAGAACAGTGAGAAGCTACTGACAACACCAAATGCCGAAGAGGGTGCAGATAAAATACCAGGAACTCTCACTCATCCCTGGCTGGCAGGAGTACATAATGGTATAGCCATTTTGGAAAACAATTGGCAGTTTCTTATAAAACCAAGCATACTCTTACCAATCGTGCTCCCGTGTATTTACCCAAAGAAGCTGAATAGTCATGTTCACACAAAAACTTGTGTAGGGATACTTGTAGCAGCTTTACTCATAATTGCAAAAACTTGGAAACAACCAAGATGGCCTTTAGTAGATGAATGGATAAATAAACTATGGTACATCTAATCAATGGAATATTATTCAGGGTCTGAAAAAAGCTATCAAGACACACACAAAAAAAGACATGGGATAAGCTTAAATACATACTTCTAAGAGTAAAAAGGCAACCTGAAAAGGCTACATACTGTGTAACTATACAATATTTTGGAAAAGACGAAAGTACAAGACTGTAAAAAGATCAGTGTTTGGTATGGTTTGGGGGGGACATTAGGAGGGATTGACAAGCAGAGAATGGCGGACTTTAGGGATGTGAAAATACTTTTTATGATATACATGAATACATACTGTTATACATTTGTCCAAATCTGTAGATTATGTAATACCTACAGTGAACTTTAAAATAAGCTATAGGTTTGAGTGGTCATGATTTGACAATGTACATCCATCATTGTATAATGTAACACGTGTACCTCTCTGGTGGGGGATGTTGATAATGGTGGAAACTTGTGATCATGTGAATTAATACTTAATAAACTATCTCTCTATATATACACACACACGCATTCACACATACACATATATCTATTCCATTAGTTCTGTCCCTCTAGAGAACCCTGACTAATACACCTACCTCTTTTAAAACTCTGTAGGGCCATAGTTTAACTTGTAAACATCTGTCTGGTGAAGATGCAAATAATCTGTCCACAGAAACAGATAACCTCTAAGGTTTATTATTTTGTAAAGCATTAAGACAGATCCACTTTTGTATCTAACCCAACAATATTAGCCTAACCCTTTTTGTAAAATATCTCTCTGTCTGTATTTATATACTTGTTTGTTTTTGAGATATGTTTATACAATTTCTCAAGAACTTCTTAAATTGATCATAGCATTTTATTTTCCCCTCATTAACAGAGTTAAATAAAATATTTGATGCATACTTATTTTATATTTGTATAAGAATTATACTAACCTTTTGAAAATTATAAGGTGATAAAAGAGGAGTCTTTATAATAGAATGATTAATATTCTTTCAGGTTTAGACCCAGTAATAAGATCACTGGAACGAATGATATCTCTGCCTTTAGGACTTTGAGGAATCACCACACTTTTCCACAATGGTTGAACTAATTTAAACTCCCACCAACAGTTTATGAGCATTCCTTTTCCCCCACAACCTCACCAGCATCTGTTATTTTTTGACTTTTTAAAAATAGTCATTTTGACAGGTGTGAGATGGTATCTCATTGTGGTTTTGATTTGTATTTCTCTAATGATCAGTGATGTTGAGCTTTTCTTCATATGCTTGTTGGCCGCACATATGTCTTCTTTGAAAAGCATTTGTTCATGTCCTTTGCCCACTTTTTAATGAGGTTGTTTAAAACAATTCAAATTTTTAACTTGTGATTGTAATAATGCATATTAAACGAGAGCCATTAGCCTTGCAGGAAAAGCCTACCTTTAATGAGGAATTCTTCTTCAATATGATAATAGCTTTGAATAAGAAACACACCACTGAGGGTGGGGGCAGTGTCTCATGCCTGTAATCCCATTACTTTGGGAGGCCAAGACCGGTGGATCACCTGAGGTCAGGAGTTTGAGACCAGCCTAGCCAAAATGGTGAAACCCCGTATCTACTAAAAATACAAAAATTAGCCGAGTGTGGTGGTGGGCACCTGTAATCCCAGCTAATCGAAAAGCTGAGGCAGGAGAATTGCTTGAACCCAAGAGGCAGAGGTTGCAGTGAGCTGATATCGTGCCTCTGCACTTCAGCCTGGACTTTTTACAAAAGCAAGGCTTAGTCTAAAAAGAAAAAAAAAAAAAGAAAGAAAGAAAAAGAAAAAGAAACGCACCACAGAGACAGAGTTGTCCTTCAAAGAGCCTTGGCCTACAGAAGAGTCCTACCTACAAGGAAGGCAATCCTTTCTCAAAACATTCTTGATCCCCCAAGTTGGGATCAGCCATATTTGTCTAGCACTGCCCCTGAATCAAGAATAGGCAAGTACAGCCCTGCCACCATGTCCAGCATGGGAAATTCAAATGCACCAAGTTCAGTGAATGTGAATGTGCTTTCAATAAACCTCACTCATGCAAGGTCAGGAGAATATTGAAGGAGGTGACTCCTCTGGAAGATATTGACAAGGACCATAGTGATCCATTTTTCAACTCAATATATACCAAGGAAATCTTTGGTTACATGAATCAGAGAAAGGAAAAGTTTATACGTCCAAAACACATAAACAGGAAGATTGACATCAGCAGTGTCATGAGGGTCATTCTTGTGAACTGGTTGGGGAAGATGCAGATGTCTTTTGAGATGAACCAGGAGACCCGGTCCTTGGTAGTGAAGCCAGTGGATCACTAATTCATGGAGGTAGTGTGCAAGAAGGATAGGTTACAACTTCTTGGTCCCACTGCCTTTTTAATAGCAGCAAAATTTGAAGAACCCTGCCCATCATGTGTGGATGACTTCCTGTACCTCTGTGATGGTATTTATCAGTGACATGAGATGCTTGCTATGGAAATCAGCATCCTGCAAATCCTCAAATTTGACGTCAACTTTCCCATTGCCTACCATTTTTTGCTCAGATATGCTAGGTGTGCCCAGGCCAATATGAAGACATTGACCTTATCACGCTTTATATGTGAGATGACTATGTAGGAATAAGACTACATCTGGAGACAGCTTCCAAGCTAGCTGCTGGCTCCTTCCTCCAGGCCCACTACATGAAGATGCTCAGACACGGAGCTCCCACCCTGATATATTACAGTAGCTCCAAGACCTCTGAGCTTCACCACTTGGTCAGGCAGCTAAACAGCCTGCTGACTTTTCATTCCTGTGATAGGTTCAAGACTGTGTATTTCAAGTATTCTCACCAGGTCTTCTTTGAGGTCGCCAAAATATCCCCTTGGACATCTTGAAACTGGAGGAGATTTTGAACTGCTGATTATGAAGCTGAGGGCATGGCGCTCTAGCAACAGCCACAGGGCTAGGCAGGCTTATTAACAGGCTGTGTTTATTCTGTGCTTGAGTTTGTCTTTTGATCACTTTTCTTCATTTTTTCTCTTTATCTTTTTCCAAACTCACAATATTGTGAATATTTAAGTTTTTATGAAAGAAAAAAAATATTGTCATATTTGAATAGATTTTTTTAAAAAATTAATGATTGTTGTTTTAAAAAAAGTTGATATTACTGCAGTATAAAATAGTTTAACAATTTTATTCACTTTTATTTGTAAAATTACCATATTCTATATCAAAAGTATTTTAGTCTTAAATTTAAATTACATATTCACTTAAAAATATGCAGTTTGGAATAAATTCACATGATTATTTATTTTAGAAAAATGATGGATGGACATTCAATATTATTTTGCCCAGGTTGAGAATATCAAGATGATATTGTGAGTTTTGCAGGATCATAGTTATTAAAATCTTAAGTAGTTTTATACTTAAATTGTTTGAATAATTAGATCTTAGGAAATGAAAATCAAAAAGAAATTTAAAACATATATGTTTACATAATATATATAACATTTGATTTATATTATATATATATATAAATTTATTTGACTTATCCAAGATAAAGTTTCTGCATACTTGAAAAGTAACAAGCTTTATTTAGAAATACAAATTCTAGAATAGTCACTGTCAAAGGATATTTACCATGGCATTGATAAATTTGTAACAAATGTATTCCTAATTCTAGGTGTTATTTAGCATAAGAATATTTGCTCTCTCTGCCCTGGGTTCCCTGCATCTAAACTGCCCCAGGTGCAGTGAACATGTTCAATGACTGTCGTGGAAATAACAAAGTTTGTATTAATATCTAGTTGTCTCATAGAGATATTTAAGCATGTGTTTTACATTTTCTTTTGCACACCTGGTTCGTGCTTATTAAAGCAGTGCCATCCGTAAATATAAATATACTTATAAAAATAAGTCCACTTATTCTATAGGAAGATAAAATTATTTAAAGTGAAATATTGTTTCTCGCGTACAAGTTTATTGTTAATTGCACACTTTCAATATATTTTTATTTTTTTAAATAGTTTTAAATATACCTTAAAAATCTTTACAGATACATTTTACAACATAAAATGTATTTACTTTCTTTGTTACATTGAAGAATAAAGTCTTTTATACCAAACAAGAATACAAGTGTCACTGAGTAACATAAAGTAATGAAGAGTAATAAGTCAAATTTATTTCATACATTAAACTAAAAGAAGATATATAAATAGTAGCATTAACTTCAAGGAGACTTATTGATATTTAAATATATTGTTATATAAATGATTCTGAATCTCTTCAGATACTAAATTTTTTTTTTCAGGAACTATAATGGTGACGTAATTAATTCAATAATTATATGTAGAAATATGTGCAGAATATAATGGGGAACAAATTAAAATTGGAACCATTTTATATTGAAGTTAGAAATGTTTTTAATAAACATTAGTGGTTAGATATTTGGCATCTTAAGATATTAACATATTCACTCAAACATAAAAATTATTTTTATTTTCACACATGATGCACATAGTTGCTTTTGTCCTTTTTTGCAGAAAACACATGCTAAACAATGGATTAATAGGTGCAGACTGACACAGAAATATTTCCAGGAACAGTACACAATAGAAAGTGTACTCATTCAGTGTTTAGGTAAACTAATCAATAAGGCAAGAACACATTCCATCGCTGTTTATCAAAACATTGAGTCAGAGACATAGAGAATCTAAGAACAAATAGAGACAAATCATCAGTAATGAGAAACTGAGAGTTTTGATAAAATGTATTTTTATCCAGATAAAAATAAACAGAAAATAATATCAACAAAATTGGGCAAACAAAATGATTTAAAAAATTCATCACAGAGCTGCAGGCATTTGGAAATGAATTATTACGAGAGGCAATATATTTTAAGGAAATTGTTAGACATTTGTCCATAGTGGTTAAAATCACGGATTCCACTCATATGGCCTAGTTTGAACTGACTCTATAATTTTGCAGCGTAACCTTAGACAATTTACTAAATCTCTTGGTCCTATCTATGAAATATGGCATGTCATTAAGATGCAGCCTTGCTCAGCATAATGGTTGGTAAATAATACTTTCTAAATAAACATGAGACATTATTTTTAGTGTTATCAAGAGAGTAGATTATTTATCTATAAAACAGGAGCTAAGAATCAAAGGAGACAAATAGCTAAGCTATTTTTTAAAAGATCAAATGTAAAGGGAGATGAATGAAATAAAAAATGATTTAAAATCAACTAAATGCAAAAGCAAGATTTAAATAGCTTTTAGCGTACTGAAGAGTAGAATCGACACTAGGGATAATTGTATTTGTGATGTTTATCCAATGCAGAAAAAAAAATGGATGGAGATAAAAATAATGAGAAATGCAAGCACTGTGGCTAGTAAAGGAGAAGGGAAATTTAGAGTGTTTAGTGTGTCCGGGTTATACCTCACAGTGTTTACATGTGAATGCCAGTATATTTTTCTCCCCTTCAGCTGTCTGATAATGGCAATTTTTCCCTTTTCAAATGAAAATCAAGGTAGAAGGTGGTTCAAGAATCTGAAGGCTCAAGTTCCCAGTCTCCAGAGGAAGTTTTGCTGTCCTAGAGATGAAATGAGCTTCGACAAATATGACTGTGTGTGTGGTGTGTGTGTGTGTGTTTTGCTTTTTTGTTGTTGTTCCAAACAGCTTTAACACTCATGGTACCAAAGAAAGAAGAATGCTTTGGGAGTTCTGGATGTATCTATTACCATTAATGTGACTGTTTCTGTTTCCATTTTTTTCCCTCTACTCATTTGAAAGGTCTATCTATAGCAGAGTTACTGAAACTCTTGGTACCTCAAGTTTCCAACACTGGCAAAATGGGTTGGAAGTTATTGTGCCTACCTGAAACTAAAATTGTAAAATTTAAATTATTTTAATGCAAATAAATAACATGTAGAAAATAATATCAGTCATTATTATCATTGTTTAATCTATGGTCAAATTTGTTTAAAAAATATTATATAAATTGATGCTTTTAATTAGCACGTGGAAAAAATGATTGCCATATATGTAATAAGATGACAGATTTAGTATAATGACAATATACGTATATGTTTGTATGGAGCAGATGAAACAAACTGACTTTTAATTTCAGTTTATTACATACAATGTGTTACTTGGAATGTTGACTTACTAAATAACAATTATTTTCACACAGAAAGTATGTCAATATTGATATCTATATTTGTATTTTCATACCTAGAAATTAAATGTGTTTGTATGTATGCATAGATCTATATATCTTGTAAGTGTAATAGTCTGCAATAGTATGAGATGTAATGGACCTATATTATTTCAGTGTATAAATTTACAAGAGAGTTTATTTAAATAGGAAATAATATTGGTACATAGTTTGTGTTAACCAGTAAGAGTGGATATAATAATAATGGCTACCGAATTCTTTTCCATTGCCAAGTTTATCTTGGTGGTAATTTTTGTACTTAGAAAGCTAAACTGCTTTTAGTGGGGCACTGAGGGCTTCTTTAACCCACTGCAAAAGAAATATGTTAAATAGTACCCTAGAGTCCCAGTGATTAACACCTAACTATAGTCAGTAAAAGTCAGTTCATTTGGAATTCTACTTCCCTCAATTATCTTAGCCTTCTCAAACCCATACATGCTAAATAGTGATAATTCTTGTTCATAATGATAACTCCAAGGAACTCTAAGATTCCAGTATATTTTCTAGCTCTTTGAAGAAATAATATGTTTAACAGAGTTTAGCACTGAACTAATTTTATTATGCTCCAAGACTGTTCAAATGGCTAATCCTCATATTCTCTAGGAAATATAGTAATTAACCAAGATTTCTCATACCCCTTATAGCATTCTGAGTAATTGAATTTACTGTATGGAGAATTAATTTGAACTCTGTGGAAAGTAAGACTCAATGTTCTTTTATTTTTAAAACATGCTTTGGGCAGGTTCACTTAACCTGCTCTGATTTTTTTTTCATTTATAAAGTTATAATACTGATATGCAAGGTGCTGCATATCAGACACATAACAGGACTCTATAAATGAGTTTCATTATTATAGTTGTTGTTACACCTGCCGTTCTACAATACCAGTTCATTTTGTAACATTTATTAGTAGAGAAAAGGAAAGCAGCATGGTCTAATGGAACTAACTTCAGATTATTTTTTCAGCTAGTTTGTATTCAAATCCTGCTTTCACATTTATTAATTGTGTTCTTGGGCCTCAAGTTTTCTTTTCTTCATAACTAAAATAAGGTTAGAGAAATGCTATGAACTATAAGCATGACATGTTTATGTATGTTAGAAGTTAGTAATTTATAACACTCAATGTGCTTATTGATATAGCTTTAAACACTTAATATAAACTAGTCTTAAGTAAATGAAGAGTTTTTGAATGTGTATAATGAAAGTACATTATAAAGTTTAAGTTCTACATGCTATGTGAATATTAATAGCCTCAAAAGTAAACTCAGAAGTTTGTTGAACTAAGTTGATGAAGTATGCATGTAAAGAAAGGATCCCACTTCTTTTGTACAGACAATTTCATATCTATAATGAAAATCAGAAAGCATTATTTTTGTTGTGGGGGGAAAATGAGGTTTATTATCTATTGAAATGCCATTTCTCCTCATCATATCTTAAACAATGTAATCACTTTATGAAAAGTTGCTTATATGCTCAACAATTAATATACTGACAGTTTTGATGAAGATAGTCATAAACTGGTTTGCAATTACAATTGTTGGATTTTAAGGAAACAAAATGATTTTATTTTGTGAAGACAGTCAAGAAAGCACAAAATGATAGTTTGTTTAGTTGAATATTCAATATGCAGAATGTTTCTGTTTTGAATATTGTTGACTTGTGGAAAAATAATAAATTATCCAGATGCAGATGTTACCACAATTGGAGAATTCTCAATGAGAGATAGTGAAGATTAAGTCAAAGCATATGTTAAAAATAGTCAAATTCTTTTCTTCTTCTTCAAATATACCATCTTACTCTTCAAAGTGCCTTTGATTGTGCATAGAATATTTATGGCTTTTTATAATTACTCTATATAATTACTCTATTACAATTTAGTGAAGGGAAAGTAGAGTAAAAATGGGATAGTATATGTATTTGTCTTCTAATAACAGGTAAAGGTATCAGTAAAATTCAATCATTCATCATTCAACATATTTGCTGGAAAAAATAGCTTTTATCCTTTCTACTTCAAGGTCAGCAAATGACATGTTCAACCATTCTATGTATAATCGTTTATCCCCCTGAAAGCTAGCAAGTCAGAGACCCAATTTCTACATGGGAAATAGGAGAAGGAAAAGTGGTTCACCTCTGCATTTAAAACAAATATTTCAGTATAAAAGGCACAACAGTCACAAAATGGAAGAATATTAAGTGGATTTGTCATTACATAAAATATAGAACACAAAAGCAATTAGCAACAGAACAGTAAAATATTTTCCTTTCAATAATGGCTCATTGCTGCAAATCAGGTAACTATGTAATCAATTTAATAGTGTAAGTAGAAATATTTGGGTTTAGTATTGCTCATTAAAGACAAAAATCAAGTATTTGAAGCCATAGCATACTATTTTTAGATCAACTATTACTGTTGTGGTATGCGATAGGTTAAAGATTGGGGAGGAAAACATGATAGTTCCAAAACGGCATGCTATGGAATTAAAGATAGCAACAACAAAAAAAATCAAGATTGACACACAGTGAGTGGTCAATATCCGTTAAGCTGTGAAACATTAAAAGGAAGTAGGTAACTGTCTGTATTAATCAATTCAGGCTACTGTAACAAATTATCATAGACTGGGGGATTGGGGGTTTATAACAACAAACATTAATTTCTCATAGCTCTGGAGACAGGGAAGTCCAAGATCATGGTAGCAGCAGATCCAGTGTCTGCAGAGGGTCTGCTTCCTGGCTTGTAGAAGGTCATCTTCATTGTTGTAACCTCACCCGGTAGAGATCTGAGATAGAGAGAAGGCAAGCTCCTGTGCCTGTTGTTATGAGGCAAGAAATTCCATTTGTGAGAGATGTACCTAATTCTTCTCAAAGGCTCTACCTCCCAATACCATCACTATGAGAATTAGGATTTCAACATATAAATTTTGGACGTATACAAACATTCAGTTTACAACATTGTCCTAATGAAAGAACATAAGCTTTTCATTCATTTTACTTTCTTGGTGTTTTCTGTTTCTCCTTCTTCACTTCCTTTTCTGATGTGAAAAGTATCAGAAGGAAATGAAATAGAAATCTAGGTATTAACACTGACTGAACATCTGGATGACTTGGGGAAAGTTGTTTGTGTTTTTTCTGCTTTGTGTTTATTAATGAATTGTTTTACCACTAGCAAAAATAACTCCAAAGCATTGGCTCCCAAAAATGGATGAATATTTATAATAATCTAGGAAATAATAATAATAATAATAAAACAGCATATGTGGACGAATATATTGATGAAGATTTATTGGTGGAATTTGTCTAGGAATCCATCTGGACCAGGGATTTTTTTTTTTTTAAGTTGGTAGGATTTTTCATGACTGATTCAATTTCAGAACTTGCTATTGTTCTATACACGTTTTCACATTCTTCCTGGTTCAATCTTGGGAGGTTGCATTTCCAAAAATTAATCTATTTCCTCTTGATTTTCTAAGTTGCATGCATAGAGGCGTTCAAAATGCATCTACAAAGAACTGGTACCAATTCTCCTAAAAGAATTCCAAAAAATCTAAGAAGAGAAGCTTCTCTCTAATTCATTCTTGGAAGCTGACATTGGCCTTCCCAAAGAATAAATGTCTAAAGTCTCAAAAGCAGTTGTAACAAAAATACAAATGGATAAGTTAGATCTAAGGAAACTAAAGAACATCCTCACAGAAAAGGGAACTATCACCAAAGTAAACAATTTATAAAATGCAAAAAATATTTGCAGACTGTGTTTCTGACAAAGGTCTAATATTCAGAATCTATGAGAAACTTAACAAGCAAAAAACAAATTACCCCATTAAAAATGGGCAAAGAACATTGTCATGGTTAATACTGACTGTCAACTTGATGGATTGAAGGATACAAAGTATTGACCCTGGGTGTGTCTGTGAAGGTGTTGCCAAAAGAGATTAACATTGGAGTCAGTTGTCTGGGAAAGGCAGATTTACCCTTAATCTGGAGGGCACAATCTAAGCATCTGCCCGCAAATACAAAGCAGGCAGAAAAACATGAAAAGGAGAGACCAAATGAGCCTCCCAGCCTACATCTTTCTCCCATGCCAGATGCTTCCTGCCCTCGAACATTGGACTCCAAGTTCTTCAGTTTGGGGACTTGGACAGGCTTTCCTGCACATGTATCTTTTTTTTTTTTTTTTTTTTTTTTTTTAAAGAAGAAGTATAGAAAAACAAAGCAAAAACAAAAACAAAATTCCTTTAAATCAATTTTTAAAGAAAAGACATACAAACAGCCAGCAAACATGAAAAAATACTCATCACTAATCATCAGAGAAATGCAAATCAAAACTGCAATGAGATACCATCTCACACCAGTAACATGGTAATTATTAAAAAGTCAAAAAACAACTGATAGTGATGAGACTGCAGAGAAAAGGGAATGGTTACACACTGGTGGTGGGAGTGCAAATTAGTACAGCCACTGTTGAAAGATGTTTGATGATTTCTCAAAGAACTTAACACAGAACTACCATTTGACCTAGCAATCTTATTACTAGGTATGTATCCAAAAGAAAACAAATCATTCTGCCAGAAGAACATGCAGACATATGTTTATCACAGCTCTATTCACAATAACAAAGATATGGAATCAACTAAGATGTCCATTAGTGGTGGACTAGACAAAGAAAATGTTGTACATATGCACCATGGAATACTATGCAGCCATCAAAAAGGACAAAATCATTTCCTTTGCAGCAACATAGATGCAGCTGGAGGTCATTATACTAACAAATTAACACAAGAACAGAAAACTAAATACCACATGTTCTCACTTATAAGTGAAAGCTAAGCATTGTATACATATGAACATAAAGATGGTACAATAGATACCAGGTACTACTAGAAAAGGAAGGAGTGGCGACTGGGGCATATTATCTATTGGATAATATGCTCACTGCCTGGGTGATAGGATTAATCATACTCCAAACCTATTCATTATACAATATACCTGTCAGGCCTCTGAGCCCAAGCCTGCAGGTATACATCCAGATGGCCTGAAGCAAGTGAAGAATCACAAAAGAAGTGAAAATGGCTGGTTCCCGCCTTAACTGATGACATTACCTTGTGAAATTCCTTCTCCTGACTCAGAAGCTCCCCCACTGAGCACCTTGTGACTCCCCACCCCTACCTGCAAGAGAAAAACCCCCTTTTGACTGTAATTTTCCACTACCCACCCAAATCCTATAAAACGGCCCCACCCCATCTCCCTTCCCTGACTCTCTTTTCAGACTTAACCCGCCTGCACCCAGGTGATTAAAAAGCTTTATTGATCCCACGAAGCCTGTTTAGTGGTCTCTTCACACCGATGCTTGTGACAATACCAATGTAACAATCCTCCACATGTACTCCTGAATCTAAAATAAAAGTTAAAATTTCTTTTTTAAAAGAAGATTGATTGCATACTAATCATCTGAGGAAAAAACTGGGAAAATTGCTACTGTACCCCATGTTCAATTAAGGCAGATTCTCTTGGAAAATCAAAGTTACTAATAAAATAAGTTCTAAATAGTAGACTATAGAATGTTTTCTTACAATATCAATGCTAGAAAATCTACAAGAAAGAGGATTACAATCAGGATAGTGATTAATCAACGCAGAAATAAGAGCACAAGACTGGAAATCAAGAATTGCAAGGAAATTAACTTAGCATAGATAGTCGTTCTTACAGTGTATAACATATATACCAAAGAAAGTGAGTTGTGTGTTTTAATAGAATTCAAATTAAATTTAACTATATAAATTTTAGTCACAATGAAAATATAAAATTTTAATTTACAAGAGATAGTTAAGGTAGAGCTAAAGAAATTTAGAAAAATCCAGAGTGAAGATATTTTATGATTTAATGTTTCTCATATTTCTAAAATATTCTAAATTACTAGAGAGCATTAAATATTATTCCCCTTGGGAGAACACAAGTCCTTGTTTTTGTAAACTGGTGTACATTTGGTATATTTGGAGAAAAAAAAAAAAAAAAAAGACCATGCTCCCATGAATAACCAGCAGGGAATGACTTCAAATTTAGTTTTAATTCTTCCAAAAGGATTTTAGACACTCAGAAAATCATGGCAAAGTAGAAACCACTAAGCTTCTGCTTTTTAAATTTTTAATCACGTACATTAATTTCTAGTCTAATCTCTTTCACAGTAAATATTTATATTATCATATAGTTTCTGGTCTAGTAAGAAAACTTGCTTCTAGATTGCAATATAAATATGTTGATTCGTGCTGCTACGTTTGTAGCTGATGCTAAATAGCCTTATCAATTGTGTTGAAAATTTAAAACTTTGAAGAATTGGGTTCACAAGAACATACCTAGACTTAGAGGAAGAATACATTCATTTCATCAAGTCTGACGACGCTCTACCACTAACTTTGGATGTCTTCACAAGATACATCTGTTGAATAAGGAAATAAAGCTCCACTGAGCCAGCTTTTAAGAGTGGTCTGTCAGGCAGAGGACCCAAAACAAATGGAGGTGGGGGAATGCCTACCTCACAGAGTATATGGGTAAAGGTGATGTTAATAGCTATTTTTTTGAGTCAAGATTTTTCCTGAATTTCTCCGGGGTCAGTATAGAGTAACAGATTTGGGGAGTCTTTGTTCATCAATATATTTATAAATATTTTGAGACACAAATGATATGCAAGTGCTTTATCATTGAGAAAAACCAATTTCTAATCACATCATCCCTTTCCTTAACAATGTCCATCTTACTTTCAGTAGAGGAATTGTGCCTGCTTTACTACTGTCTTTACTCACTTATCTTCATCACCTATACACACATACACAAAGAAGTATACACACAGAAGGGAAGGTATTATTAAAAGCTAATAAGAAAATGAAGATAAAAATACGCTATACAAGTTGTCTACATTGCCTCTAATTTTTTTCTATAATGAAGATTAAACCAAAATCTTTAAGCTCTAACTTCTATCTCTCCCTCTAAAAGAGATATTTATATTACACACAGGCTGTAAGCATTTAGATTCTATTTATCATGACAATCTTTTTTGCAAATTTTAGTGAATCTTAACATTTCTTTACATACTACACTGATTGGATTGCAGTTTTGCTGACTTACGTTGTTCTACATTATCCAGAATAATTTGCTTAAGCTGCCTGTACACCCTAAATACCATTTAACTATATTCGTAAACATGTATTGTCAGTGTTAGAATAAAACCAAGGGCATAGCTAAACATATGCAATTACATGCTCTCAAAGCTGGAGAAAACTATAGATGTTTAAAATTGAATACACTGCGGTATAAGACACTGTAAATTCAGTTAAACAAATTTAATGGGTTTTCTTATGTTCACAGGAGTATGTAGAATATGATAAAATAACATACCAAAGTGTTTGACCTCAAATAATTTATGGTTAGTAAGAAATCTTATTGGAATATGTATCAGTCAGGCATTACTAAAATACAAAACAAATTAAAACAAAACACATCGTATAATGGCTAGAGTTCAGGCAAACCTGACTGCTCTCTGCTGATTCTAACTGGACTTGCTCAAGGGTCTATGGGTTAATGGGCTGATGCACGTAGCTGTTCATTGACTGGCTCTGCATGTAAGTTAAGATTATCTGCTGAGCTTAGTTGCACCAGTTTGGTGATATGTGTGCTTCCCCACCTAGTTGAAAACAGTGGACTAACACAGGTACATCCTTCTAATGGTGATGTCCTTAGAAGGACAAAAACACTAGCAGATATATGTAAGTAATTGTTAAACATCTTGTGTTATGTCTGCTTGTTAATCAAAAAAGCCAAATAGAGTCAAATTGACAAGATGTTATATTCTACTTTTCACTACTGCATAACAAATTGGTCCCAATTATAATGGCATAAAACAACCAACATTTTATTATACATCATGGATTCTGAATATCTGAACTATAGATCGGACTGGCCTGATGATTCCCCTACTTTTCCTGGTGTTAAATGGGTGCACCGAGTGCAGCTCAGCTGGTGATTTTCCTCGCCTTGAAGGTCCATGTGGACTGGATTAAACCATCAGACACTTGCACTAAGATGGCAACAATTTTGTTCTCAGCTAGCACTGTTAACCAGAATGCCTAGATATGACCAGCCCTGCACGATATGTTTCCAGAGGCGTAGGGATTTCTACGTAAGGATTTCTTGCTCTAAAGAAAACATCTGGTGAGAATCAGTCAGAAGCTGCATGCGCTTGTCTGTCCTGGCCCTGAAATCATGATGTGTATAATCTGCGACATTCTGTTGATTGCAAGATGGCTATTACATCAGACTTGATTCAGTGGGAGAAGTAGAATTCACTTCTTGATGAAAGGTAGCAAAATCATTATGTACCAGTGTATGGAAGATGAAACATGTTATTATGGAAAGACAACTTTCAAAAATAAAATATGCCATATTCAGTAAAGTCATATGGCAAAGGTCATGGATATAGACCATGATCTTTGGTCATGGATATATTCCATGGTCATGGATATATATTGGTCATGGATATATTCCATGACCTAGGATAAATAAATAAAGAGCTAGGACTACTAAGATAATAAATAAAGAGCTAGGACCACTAAGATAATCCACAGAGAAATATATACTGGTGGTTATAGAAATAATTTTAATATTTACAAATAAAGCATAAAATAATATTAGCATAATTTATTTACCCTAAAAATTTTTATTTATATATTTGTATATGTTGTCTTTTTGGTATTCTGTGCCACTTAAATTGACAGAATACTAAATTACCCACAAAAATACATTAAAAAAATTAAAAATTAGGATAAAAACAACTGCAGATTTTAAGATTTAGAATTATTATTTTTATATAAATATAAACATAAAGAGCACTTAAAAATGGTGACCTTCCAGCAAAGGCAAATGTGATAAAACATCAAGTCACAAGAGAAAAATTACAATGATTGCTTAGGGGCAAATTAATGATTTAATTAATGTCAATGGTATTAAGTATAGATAAAAATAAGAAGATACAATATTTCCCCAGTTAAATGGCCAAATAGAAAATCTTAAAAATTATTCTATGTAGTTTCAATAAGGACGTACTTAAAGAAAATCACTCTTGCTTTGACAGTGCGACCATACTTTAGCAAAATGTAAAATATAAATGTGTACAGGGCATTGCCCAACAATGTCACATTTAATAAACTTTATTCCAAAAGGTTTTTATGAATGTATTCAAAGGTTTAGTTGTGGGGATATCTATTGCATCACTCTTAGTAAATTCAGAAAAATATAAATGACTAAAAGTAGAAATATAATGAAACAATATAGAGATTTTTAAAATAATAAAACTAACAAAAGATTAAAATTATTGTAAATATATTTATTTGTGAACATGAGATGTTAATAATATATGATTAAGTTAAGTAACAAGTTTCAAGTCAATATGTATAAAAGTAGTTTAAACTACTAGCTGTTAAGCAGTATTCACCTCTACCCCCCTACTTTATGCATATAGCTAAACTACAGTTCTCTGATTCCTGCAGTTAGACAAGGACACATCACAGACTTTTGTCTGAAAAAAATAGTTGCAGTGATATGTGTTTTGACCAGTGCGTAAAAATTTCATATCCACACAGACACTCACTGCCTCCATGGACTTTTCCCCATCTAGGTGACCAGAAAGGTAACAACATGAGTGACGTTAAAATGAACATCCCTTGCCCTGAACAGTGACATAGGAAAGAAAGACACTTTTTGTTCACTATGTTTTGTAGGGGGGGTTGTTCCCTCAGTTTTTCTGAACTTTACTTTTTCGATAAGGGTGCCTTATTGGAAAATTATATTAGCATCCTATCGTTATTAAGAGAAATGTTTCTGGAACCACATTTCTGCATTCAAACCTTGGCTCTGACCTTTACTCACAAGTGATCTTGGGCAAGTGATCGAGTCTTTCCATTCCTCAGTTTTCACAACCTTAAAGTGTGCATTAAAAATGTATTCATTGTTAAGAAATATTTCAATAACTTTAAAATAATGCAAAAGGGTGGTTGAGTGACATTTCAAGTATCCGACTGGAGCCTTAACTTACTGATGAACTTCAGGATTATTAAATTCTCTAGAGGATGTGTTTCGTTAACTATTCACTCTGTAGAGGTGTATTAAATTGTGTTCACTAGAGATGCAAGCCCTTCAGTTAAAAAATAAACTTCAAAGAATTTTAAGATTATTATTGCCTTGCAGTATACTAAATATCTTTGGATCTGACCATGTGATCTTACGCCAACATTCTTTCTTCAATGCTCATACTCTTTCACATTCTATTTGAATAACTTTTACTATCCTGGTAGTTTTCTCCTTAGTGAATTAAATAAATATCTATTCCTTGGAAAATATGAACTATGTGCATAACAGGTACATATTAAAAGTGTTTAAAAGTTGTATGACATGTAATAAGAACTCAGAAGTGTTACATACATATTTATTTATTCAGACTATATTTTTGTGTGTTCTTACTATGTTCATGAATGAACAAGGAGGCCAATACAGCTGAAATACAGCCAGCAAATTGGAGAGTATTAGGTTTTGAGATTGTTGAGGAAGAACAGGATAATTTGTATGGACCCTTATAGATCATTTCAAGTAAATTAGTGGCATCTAAAATCATATGAAGTTTTACGAGCAGATTAACTTGAATTATGCCTAAACTTGACCCCATCTGGGAATTACATTGAGAAAAAAATTTTAGACAAACAATGATTGTTTCATGCATCTGTGTGAAGAGATCACCAAACAGGCTTTGTGTGAGCAACATGGCTGTTTATTTCACCTGGGTGCAGGCAGGCTGAGTCCGAAAAAGGAGTCAGCAAAGGCTGGTGGGATTATCTTTGGTTCTTATAGGTTTTGGGATAGGCAGTGAAGTTAAGAGCAATGTTTTGGGGGCAGGGGGTGAAGCTCACCAAGTACATTCTCAAGGATGGGGAGAATTACAAATAAACTTCTTAAGGGTGGGGGAGATTATAAAGAACATTGATCAGTTAGGGTGGGGTAGAAACAAATCACAATGGTGGAATGTCATCAGTTAAGCTATTTTCACTTCTGTGCATCTTCAGTTGCTTCAGGCCATCTGGAGGTATAGGTGCAGGTTACTGGGGATATGATGGCTTAGCATGGGCTCAGAGGCCTGACATTCCTATCTTCTTATATTAATAAGAAAAACAAAACAGTGGTAAAGTATTGGGGCGGCAAAATTTTGGGGAGTGGTATGGAGAGATAATGGGCGATGTTTCTCAGGGCTGCTTCGAGCAGGATTAGGAGCGGCGTGGGAACCTAGAGTGGGAGAGACTAAACTGAAGAAAGATTTTGAGGTAAGGGGTGATATTGTGGGATTGTTAGAAGGAGCATTTGTCATATAGAATTATTGGTGATGGCCTGAATGTGGTTTTGTATGAATTGAGAAACTAAATGAAAGAAACAAGGTCCAAATAAGAGGAGAAAAGCAGGTATTAAACGATTTTGGAGGAAAGAGAAATGCAAATCCAGCAATTGTTTGTTAAAGAAGGATTAGAAACAATTAGGAGAGAGTGAGTTTGACAGTGTTGTGGAGATAGTTGGGGAGAGGTAGAGGGTAGCATAAGAACAGGAACGAGAATAAGAGTATAAAAGTGAAGAATAGGACTTCATCAGGGTGAAAGTATTGGAGTGTACTTTGTCACTGAAAATCTTCTATCCACTTAAAGAGAGACTTAAGGGTGGCAATTTGAGGTAAAACCAGGAGCCACTAAATACCAAGAGCCTGAGAAACTGCTTGGGTGATTTGACTAATAAAGGCCGGTCCATTATTGGACTGTATAGAGGTGGGAAGGCCAAACTAAGGAGTTATGTCTGACAAAAGGGAAGAAATGACCGTGGTGGCCTTTTCAGACCCTGTGGGAAAGGCCTCTACCCATCCAGTGAAAGTATCTACCCAGACATGTTTCCTGACTCAAGACATGCAAGTAAAGTCAATTTTCCAGTCCTGGGTGGGGGCAAATCCCTGAGCTTAATGTATAGGGAAGACAGGGGGCCTGAATAATCCCCAAGGAGTAGTAAAATAGCAGATGGAACACTGAGAAGTAATTTCCTTGAGGATACATTTCCACAATGGAAAGGAAGTGAGAGGTTCTAAGAGGCAGGTTAGCAGCTTGTAACCTACATGGAAGAGGTTATGAAATGACGATAGAATAGAATGGAAGGAGATGTTGTCATTAGTCCAAGGACAACAGTAATAGGAGTGACCAATGAGAAGGAGAAAAACTGCCATGAGGACTAGAAGTTGAAACGCTACCTGCTTTTTTAGCTACCTTATCAGCATAAGCATTGCCCTGAGCGATGGGATCTGATGCCTTTTGATCGCCCTTGCAGTGTATGACTCCCGCTTCCTTTGGATGTAAAGTAGCCTGGAGAAGAGTTTTTATTAAAGAAACATTAATGATGGAGGACCCTTGTGTAGTGAGGAAACCTTTCAGCTCATAAAACAGTATGGTGGTGCAGGATATGGGGTCAGTATAAATATCAACACGTAGTCCCTTTACAAGAGCGAGGGTCCAAATTAAGGCTATGAGTTCTGCTTGCTGAGAGGTAGTGGAGGGGGGCAGAGCAGTAGCCTGAATGATAGATGTGGAAGATATTATAGTATAGCTTGCCTTTGCTGTTGTGTGGTGATTAGGCCTGGTGGAACTGCCATTAATAAACCAAGTGTGCAAAGGGTGACGAACAGGAAAGAAGGAAATATGGGGAAATGGAGTGAATGTCAGGTGGATAAGAGAGATACAGTCATGGGAGTCAGATGTGGTATCAGGAATAATGTGGGAGGTCAGATTGAGTTGGGCCAGAAACACTGGTAATTGTGGGAAACTTCACAAAGAGTATAGCCGAAAGGAGCCGGGAAGCAGAAAAGTATATGTGTCCGTGTGAGGAAGAAAATAGATTTTGGAAGTTATGAGAACTGTAGAGATTGAGTTAAGCATAGTTTGTGATTTTGAGGGCTTCTAAAAGTATTAGTGTGGCAGCAGCCACCACATGCAGACACGAGGGCTAGGATAAAACAGTAAGGTCAAGTTGTTTGGACAGAAAGGCTACAGGGAATGGTCCTGGCTCTTGTGTAAGAATTCCAACTGCACAGCCCTGCACTTTGGCTGTGTGTAAGGAAAAGGGTTGGGATGAGTTAGGGAGAGCTAGTGTGGGGGCAGCTTCTAGGGCTGTTTTTAAGGAACGGAAAGAGGAGTGGGGAAAGGATTTAGGATCTATGGGGTCAGCTAGGTTTGCTTTTGTGAGTTTACATAATGGTTTAGTTGGGATGGTAAAACTAGGTATCCAAAGGCAGAAGTACCTAACCATGCCTAGGAAGGAAAGGAGTCCATCAGGGTTACCTGAGAATTTACCTAAGTCTATTTTAATTTGTTTTAACTCTGAGAGAGGGCCGGGCGCGGTGGCTCAAGCCTGTAATCCCAGCACTTAGGGAGGCCAAGATGGGCGGATCACGAGGTCAGGAGATCGAGACCGTCCTGGATAACACGGTGAAACCCCGTCTCTACTAAAAAATACAAAAAACTAGCCGGGCGAGGTGGCGGATGCCTGTAGTCCCAGCTACTCGGGAGGCTGAGGCAGGAGAATGGCGTGAACCCGGGAGGCGGAGCTTGCAGTGAGCTGAGATCCGGCCACTGCACTCCAGCCTGGGCTACAGAGCGAGACTCCGTCTCAAAAAAAATAAAATAAAATAAAAATAATAAAAAAAAAAACCTCTGAGAGAGAAGACAGTACATGCACTCTAGCATGGCAGAATTCTCCTCCTCCCACTGCTTGGAGGGGGCATATTCGGGGAGTATTGGTACTCTGGTTCATTGTTTACCCCTTTGTCTATCTCCTTTTGGACTGAATGGGTTGGGGAGGGCAGTTCTTATTAGTTGGGGAAGGAGTCAGGGGGTGCTGGGGTAGGGAGGTAGACTCTGAGGGCTTCCTGTAGGGCATAAATCACACTTTTTACAAAATTGTGAGTTGTCTCTTAATGAAAAGAAAATTTGTACATATGGCACTTCACTCCATTTGCCTTCTTTTCTACAAAACAGGTCTAGCTGTAAGATGGTGTTATAATTTATACTTCCCTCAGGAGGCCAGCTTTCTCCCCCTTAAAGAGGATATCATGGCCAGACAGTACTGCAGAAGAATATAAGTCGTTTCTTTCTTAGCGTCTGAAGGTCAAATTGGTCCTAATTCTCCAGAATTCCTCTTAGGGGCATTTTTGCCTTGTGGGAAACGCTTCCCATCTGAAAAAAGAACATAGGGATGTCAGCATCCCTAGTCATTTTCTGATGTGCGTTAGTCCTAGAGCATCCTCTATGGTCCTAATGCTTATTCCTTTACAGGGTGCGTAACCACCTATGGACCTCTGCTTATCGGATTAGTTACGCTTACTGATGTAGCAGTCCTGCACCTGTTTTCCCGCCTTTATTGACCACAAAGAAAGGGGTACAGGTTGCTGGATTCTAGTGGTCCTTTACCAACATGCCCAATATTGCCTGTTTGCTCAGGGGTGAGTCTTAGAGCTGGACTGGATTCCTGAGTATTTCATAACAACCCAACTGTCCCATCAAGATGCATTCCTATAAACAGTTCTTATGCAAATTTGTTTCAGAGAGGATGTAGGTAACCTTTTGAGTCAGGATTGAGATAGTCTTTGATTCTGTTAAGTACTTTAAGGGTTGGCTGAGTGCAAACAACTCTCACATTTGAGGAGATCGATTATTAGGCAATTTTTTAACTCTGCTTCCACAAGAGTCTCCGTATCAATACCCATTGAACTTTTCTAAATCACCTGGTAGGAACCATCTATCGTTCTGTCCTGAAGGGAGTTCCTCCTAGGTCTGGTTGACCTTGTATAATAATTAAGATTTAAATCCTATTGTTTTGTAGAAGGGGTTTGGGTTTGGGAGATTAGCCAGACACGATTCAGCAGGGAGAGTATGTGTGTTTTCATTTAGAATTATGTCAGATAGGTAATGGATGAGGAAGAAATTTGGGCTTTACTGAAGTAATGGGGGCTGTCCGTGAAGCCTTGCAGCAGTACATCCCAGGTAATTTGCTGAGCCTGATGGGTGTCAGGGTCAGTCCAAGTGAAAGCAAAGAGAGGCTGGGATGAAGGGTGCAAGGAATAGTGAAGACAGCATGTTTGAGATACGGAACAGAATAATGGGTTATGGAGGGGTTGTGGAGGGAGGTATTGAGGATAGTAGAATATATGGCTTTGGCACCATGGGGTGGATAGGTAAGACAATTTGGTTAATAAGGCGCAGATCCTGAACTAACCTGTAAGGCCTGTCCAGTTTTTGAACAGGTAAAATGGGGTAATTGTAAGGAGAGTTTATAGGCTTTAAAAGGCCATGCTGTAACAGACGAGTGATAACACGCTTTAATCCTTTTAAAGCATGCTGTGGGATGGGATATTGGCATTGAGTGGGGTAAGGGTGATTAGGTTTTAATGGGATAGTAAGGAGTGCATCATCTGTCACCAAGGAGGGAGTAGAGGTATCCTAGACCTATGGATGAAGGTGGGGAGACACAAGGGGAGGATGCAAAGGAGGCTTTGAACTGGGGAAAAGGTGGCAATGAGGTGTGGCTGTAGCCCAGGACTAGTCAGGGAAGCAGATAATTTAGTTAAAATGTCTCGACCTAATAAGGGAACTAGGCAGGTGGGGATAACTAAAAATGAGTGTATAAAATAACTTAGTGTCCAAGTTGGCACCAGAGTGGGGGAGTTTTAAGAAGTTTAGAAGCCTGGCCATCAATACCCACAACAGTTATGGAGGCAAGGGAAACAGGCCCTTGAAAAAAGGTAATGTGGAGTTGGTAGCCTCCGTATCGATTAAGAAGGGGATGGACTTACCCTCCACTGTAAGAGTTAACAAAAACATCTCTGATGGTCCAGGAGGCTTCCAAGGCGATCGGGCAGTGTCAGACTTTAGCCTCTAATCCGAGAAGATCTGGGAAGGAGTCAGTCAGAGCCTTGGGCCAGGTGGACAGGCCAATTTCCAGTGGGTTCCCGCACAGATGGGACACGACTTAGGAGGAATCCTGGGCTGTGGGCATTCCTTGGCCCAGTGACCAGATTTCCAGCACTTGAAGCAAGATCCTTGGGGAGGAGGTCCTGGAGGAATGCCTGACTGCTGTGGCTTAGGTGTTTTAAAGTTTTTGTGTGCTGGAGATATGGCTGGGGTTTCTCTCACAGCAAAGGAAAGTAATTGCAACTCTTCTATATTATTGTACACCTTGAAGGTGAAGTTAATTAAGTCCCGTTGTGGTGTTTGAGGGCTGGAATCCAATTTTTGGAGCTTTTTCTAATGTCAGGAGCTGACTGGTGATAAAATGCATATCAAGAATAAGGTGGCCTTCTGGCCCCTCTGGGTCTAGGGCGGTGAAACGTCTAAGGGTTGCTGCTAAGCGTGCCATGAACTGGGCTGGGTTTTCGTCTTTACCTTGGGTAGTTTCTTTAAGTTTGTCGTAATTAACAGCTTTGGAGGCTGCCTTTTTAAACCCTTCAACTAGGCAGGAAACCGTTGATCTCGCCTAGCTATACCTGGAGAATCTGCCTGATAGTTCCATTGGGAATTTTCCCAGGGAATTGCTCTAATGCCTTCCTGGAGGTCTGGCTCATGAAGCCGGCGGTTATCGGCATGAGATTGGGCTAGAGAAAAAACTCTTTCCCGTTCATCTGGGGAGAGGGTAGAAGTTAGGATGACATTTAAGTCACTCCAGGTTAAACTGTAAGACAGAGTTAGATATCAGAATACCTGTATACATTTAGTGGGACTGATGAGAAAGAGCCTAAACGCTGGCTGATTTGGGAAAGGTCTGATAGAAAAAAAGGCACATGTACCCTGACTATGCCTTCAGCTCCAGCCACCTCTCTAAGAGGAAATTGTTGGGCAGGTGGGGGAGAGCTAGTCACAGAATAAAACTGTAAGTCAGACTGGGTATGAGAAGGGGAGTTGACAGAAAGATTATAGGGTGGAGGAGCAGAGGCTGAGGAAGAATTGGGACCTGGCTTGGCCTGGCAAGGATCAGCCTGGGGAGAAGGGCAGAGGTCAGATGAGTCTGTAGAAAAAAAGGATTCAAAGGACTCAAAGCTTGGGGTGGAGACTGAAGGAACAGACAGGAGAGAAAGAAGATTTGGGATGAGTCTCATTGGGAGCAGAGACTAGAGGGGACCAATGTGTAAAAGGATGCCTGGACATCAGGCACTTCAGACCATTTGCTCATTTTTCGACAAAAAATATCCAGATCTTGTAGGATAGACCAATCAAAAGTGCCATTCTCTGGCCACGTGGAACTACTGTGGAGTTTGTACTGGGGTCAAGCTGTATTGCAGAAGAAAATAAGACGCTTAGATTTTTGGTCAGGCAAGAGTTGAAGAGGTTTTAGATTCTTGAGAACACAGGCTAACAGAGAAGAAGGAGGAATGGAGGGTGGAAGGTTGCCCATAGTGAAGGAGGCAAGTTTAAAGAAAAGGGTAGAGACACGGAGAAAGGGGTGGGGAGCAGTCCTGGACTGCAACTGGGTGAGCAACCAAAGCAGGTGTCCCTGCAATTGACTTGCCATCAAGGGAACGTGGGTGAATGATCAAGGCAGGCATCCCTGCAGAGATCAGACACCAATGGAACGTGGGTGAATAATCAGAGAGGCGTCCCCGCAGTGATTAAACATGAAGGGAAGGCTGTCTTCTCGAGTCCGTGACCGGCACTGGAGTTTTGGGTCCATGGATAAAACGTGTCTCCTTTGTCTCTACCAGAATATGAAAGGAATTGAAATTAAGAGAAGGGAGATATTGAAGGGTTGCGTCAGGATTGAAAGGAGAAAGAGGTTGAGGGATAGTGAGAGAGGTTGGAGAAGAGAGTAAAAAGAGGCCACTTACCTGATTTAAAATAGGTGAGAGGCTCCTTGGGCTGGTTGGTCTGAGGACCCAAGGTCCTAGGTGAATCTCTTCATGGAGTGAGGATGAGGACAGCAGACTGGTCTTCCAAAGGAGTCCCGCTGACCTGGGTCTTCGGCACCAAATGTTTCATGTGTCTGTGTGAAGAGATCACCAAACAGGCTTTGTGTGAGCAGTATGGCTGTTTATTTCACCTGGGTGCAGTCGGGCTGGGTCCAAAAAAGGAGTTAGCAAAGGGTGATGGGATTATCATTGGTTCTTATAGGTTGGGGATAGGCGGTGAAGTTAAGAGCAATGTTTTAGGGGCGGGGGTTAAGCCCACCAAGTACAATCTCAAGGGTGGGGAGAATTACAAAGAAACTTCTTAAGGGTGGGGGAGATTATAAAGAATATTGATCAGTTAGGGTGGGGTAGAAACAAATCACAATGGTGGAATGTCATCAGATAAACTATTTTCACTTCTGTGGCTCTTCAGTTGCTTCAGGCCATCTGGATCTGGATGTATACATGCAGGTTACTGGGGATATGATGGCTTAGCTTGGGCTCAGTGGCCTGACAATGATGTAATCTGTTTATATCAGGAAGGAGGCAAGAGATGATGGTGGTCTCAGAGGAGATGTAAAAAGCAATTCGTTTTTGTACACATAGCTGGAACAAGCCATACTTGCAGATTGATGGATATTAGGGTCAATGAGAAGAGTCAAAGGTCTTTGGAATTAGTGACTGGAAGGGCAGAATTTCCCATAATGGAAGTGAAGACTGGGGTGTAATTGGTTTTGGAAGATGTATCACGAGTTCAGTCTTGAACTTATATGCTTTGAAGCATGTATTAGCATCCAAAAATATGTCATGCCCATAATCTGACTCAAATTCACTTCAGATGGGAAAGATCAGGAATGGAAATGTAAAAATCAACATCTTCAACATACATAATTGTTTGAAGTCAAGAGATTTCAGGATATCACAAGGATATGCAAACGCAAAGGAGAGAATAATATATGGAACCCTTGTGTTCCCCATCTTGGAGATATGCGGAAAACAAATGGCACAAGAAAATGAAAGTGAAAAGGAGTGGTCTATAAGGTAGAAGAAACAACAATGACAGCAATTTAAACAAGGAAATCAAGAGAAGAATGTTGTCACAGGATAAGGTGATTATGTCAAATACTGATGACAGGTAATATTAGAAGAGGTCTAATATTGAACCATAGTAAATAGCACAAGCAAATCATTGGATATTCAGGTAAAGGCACATTTAATGATTTGGAGGAGTAAAAACTAGTTAGGAGTGGTTTTCAAATGGAATAAGAGATCTAGGGAAGAAGGTGATAAGAGCCACATGGCTTCCCATTGTCTTTCCATTTCTCCCCAGATTCTCACATAAAATTAAATTGAACAACCATGACCATGATAGCAAAACCGATAATTCACTGACAACATCTCTAAAAAGTTTAGATGACAAAGTATCCCAACCAACTCCCTATATATGAAGGGGTGATTGTTAAAAACCGACAATAACTACAGATACATGTGATAGCGGTAACTTTGTGGAAGGAATACACACAAAAGGACCCTACAGTTGACAAATCTATTGACAGGAAGGAATGCTGGGCCCATTGGAGATTGAGACAACTAAAACATAAGTGGTTTTACAAACAACAACGTGAGTGTAAACGGAGTGTAGAAGGTTGAAGAGAGATGACGTTGTTAGCAGCCTGTGAAACTGCAAAATTAACAAAATCTATATTTCTTCTGAGCAAAATCATTTTTTCAGCCCTACACTGAGTTAAAACAGAAATAGAATACAAATTACACTAAGAATGGAACAATCACAAGACAGAAGAAGTGCAGCTAAAAGTGTGGGAAGCCACAGAAGAGGTGACCGATCTAAGAGTATAATTGCCATGTTATATGACTTCACTATAGGAACACAAGAGACAGCTCTAGAAACATGAAACTCAACATTATTTTTTGGTCTGCTCCTCACATGGTAAAATTATGTACTATAAATGTAAGTAACAGAAAAGATTAGTTCAAATCAAATGCTATGGCCTGAATGTTTGTGTCCCTACAGACTTCATATGTTAAAAACTAATCACCAGTGTGATAATATTAGGAGGTTGGACCTTGGAAGGTTATTAGGACATGAGGGTGATTAGGTTACAAATCTCATGAATGGGATTAGTGCCCTTATAAAAGAGGATGCAGAGAGCTGCCTTGTCACTTCCACCATGTAAGGTTACAGAGAAAAGATGGCCAGCTATGAATCAGAAAGCAAGTTTTCACCAGACAGGGAATCCGTTGGTACCTTGGTAATAAACTTCTCAGCTTCCAGAAATGTGAGAAATAAATTTCTGTTGTTTATAAGCTACACATTTTATGTTTTTTTTGTCACAAAAGCCTAAAGAGACCAAGAAAATAATGAACAATTATCATTGTAAAAAAGTTAAGAAAAAAAAAATACCTATGAATAACAAGGAATTGCTAGAAAGACATTTGAACAAAAAAGCCTAAAAAACTCTAAAAAATGTTTCAAAACTAGATAAAAAAAGTAAAGAAAAAGAAGAAATCTATGGGGGGGGGGGAAGCAATAACCAGAATAAGATGGTTGAAGAACAGAAAGAATTATAGAATAAAGTGACAAAACTCTAAAATAACTAAAACACAATAATAAAATCAGTTTGGATGTAAAGACAAAAGTGAAAGGGACAGAAATTTAATAATCACAGTCAACTATGATAATAAAAATAGATGAAAAGGATAAACTTTTTTAAAAAAAAGAAAGATGAGAGTAGAGAAAGGGCAACAGATAAAATAGAACAAAACAAATACTAAAAATTATGATTAAATAAAAATTTCCAAAAATTTAAAAATAAGTAAATCATATAAAACACAGGAGAGTTGAAGAACTATTTCAGAATGAATAGAAGCAGTGGCAAGGCAATTAAATTTCATGCATGATCCTGCATTAAATTCTAGACCAAAACAACCAACACTGTACCCCTATTTTGAGAGACATAAAGAGAAAACAGAAAAGATGGAGAAAAAAAGAGAGAGAGATATGAATCTGCATATTGATAGAACACATCACTTGTCAGCTGGGCAAATCAACCAAGAATGGCCAATACAATAATATATACTGCAGATAAACTATTCTTAATATTCTGTAAATATTTAGGAAATCCTTAGCTCAGAATACCAGTAAAAACTAGAGCATACTGGTTTCTTCTTCCTAAAATATAGAAGATTTTTTATTAAATACATGTTTTATGGAACTGAATAGTGAGTAATAGTTGGTATTGGTTATTCCACAGATGATTGAAGAAGAACAAACTCAGTTTTCTGAAAGACTAAGAATGTGATTATTTCTGCTCTACTACTTCAGCACAAGCTTTACGATCGAAAATATGTACCCAACTCCACCATGAAAACAAAAACAAACAAACAAACAAAAAACCAAAAACATACAAAGACGTCTTGGTCACTGTCTTTTATTTGGGGGCTTTGCTTCTTTTCACTGAATATATGTTTTTCAAAAAGAGAGTAAGATGGCCTTAGGGGTTCCTCATTTTCCCCAAAGTGTTATTGGAGATGAGTGATCAACTGTAAAATCTTCATAGTAAGGTAGAATAAAGACATGGAATTTTGTTTACTGCCTTGGTTCAACCTCTGGAAAAGATAATTTTAATCTAAAAATAAATTACAAAATTAAAAACTGAATAGATCCTGGATTCCAGATGTTGGTTCATCAACCCTTCTTTCTAATACAAATCTGAGACATAGATGTTCCTAACATGATAAGGAAACCAAGTTTCTGCTTATTTGATCTGTTTTGCTTTACTTTTCACTTGCCTGGTAGTTTTGTTTTTTTCCAAATAGAAATACACTGTTACATAGATATAGAGAGCTCATACAATTCCCTTTAAGGGTAACATTTTTATTGACATTTACAGAATATTACCTATTTTACATCCAGTTGTATCTAAAATACTCATTTGATTATAAGTACTGTGTAAAAATAAACATTGATTCTATGATTATCTATAGAGACAATTAATATTTTGTGTAAATAGTATATTGTATATTTGCCACTATAGCCCTTGGCACCTGTCAACTCTATACAGGTTATAAAAAAAATAATGCCTGGTACTTGACAGGTTCATTAAACATGTCAGAAGCATGTGAAGATAGACTTCTTACAATATGAAAAATATTAAATGAATGCCAGATTTTCAAATGTCTGACACATATCCATGAAGTTTCATCACACACAAGCCATGTTTGGCTGACAGCCTGCTCTTAAAAGAGTTGGTAAAGAAGCATCTGTAGTGGGAATTCAAGACAACTGCTGCCTGAAATACTCTATTTAGAGAGTGACCTTTCAGTTGTTAAGATGATTACTCTAATTCCACAGTAGATATCACAAAGAGGCACTGGGCATAAATTTAGATACCATAGGGCTCAAGGGTGAAACTCAAAGTGAGAATCAGTCCAAGAACCTAGACTAATACTGGCAAGATACCCAAAACACAAAAAGCAAATAACAAACTACTTACAGTAGCCTTAGTGAGAGACATTTAAGAAAATACAAAACTAAACACTTAGAATGTCAGTTAAAAATGTAAAACAAAATTGGAATTTTTCAGTACTACAGAGTGGTACAGATCTACTTGGAGGAAGATAGGATGGAGAGGCAATTTTTAAATATGTAACAACATAATTGCCACAAGATTCTTGAATTCCCTTTTATATTCAGAAATTAATATATCTATATTTCATGTAATAACAGCAATGCACATTACCATAGCATTGAAGATCAAGATTAACTAGAATGCAATAAAAGAATTATAACTTGAAGACTTGGAAATTTTACTTTTTAATAGTCTTAGTCCATTTAGCTGTGATAACAAAATCCATAGACTGAGTAGCTTATAAACAATAGAAATTTATTTCTCACAGTTCTGAAGGCTGGAAAGTCCATGAAAAGGAGCTCACAGATTTTATGTCCAGAGAGGTCGCTATCTTGGTTCATGATGGCACCTCCTTGCCACCAGGAAAGCTGGTGGTGTGTTATTCTGTCTTTGTCTCTAAAGGACAGAGAATCCAAAGGGTCAATGGTATAACTCTCTGTCCAAAGCTGAAGGTCTGAAACCGTGGAGGGCCAGTGACGCAAGTCCTAACATATGAAGGCCCAAGAACTTGAAGTTCTGATTTTCAAGGTCAGAAGATGGATGTCCCAGTTCCAGAAAAGAAAGCAAATTCACCCTTTCTGTTTCATTTTGTTCTAAGTCCTCAATGGATTGGAAGATGCCCATCTATGTAAGTGAGGGTGAAGCTTCTTTATTTGGTTTACTGATCCAAATGCTAATTTCTTCCTCACAGACACACTCAGAAATAAGAAATAGTTTTACCAGCTGTCTAGGTATCCTTAATCTCAGTCCTGTCAACACAAAAAATTATTCATTACACCAATAGTTGAAAGAGATCTTGTCAATAAATGCTTTATAAAAAAAAATAAATAAAGAAGAGTGTGGGTTAAGCAAACTTTTGAAGTCATTGTTATCTAAAATAACTTGATAATTAAAATCTGAGCATTCCTCTCAAAATATCTTAAAATTGGGGCTTTCACTTTAATGTTGAAGATATGAAGAGTGTTCATGTCTTCAAACATGTTAAATATACAGTTAAGGAAGTATTCATATTTTTCTAAAAGTCTTATATCAGTCAGTGACCACATAAATAAATGTCAATAACATTTCTTTATTATTGTGGTTTTAAACAGTTTATTGTGTATCAGAGTCACTTGAAGTTATTTTGTTAAATGTAGATCATTGGTTTTCACCTCCAATGTTCTGTAGATGTTTTCCTTTTTTCCTGCATGAATTTTCATTTACCCACACCCCAAGAGAATCATGAAATTCATTAACCAGTCACAATTTAAAATATATTAGTATACAGGGATGATATTATAAACTAATTGAGGAGGTTGCTACATGCATAGCATACTTTTAGGTTCATAAGTTGATATACAAAAAAAAAACGCTATCAATTATTTATATGCCAAAAGTCATCCTATGAAATGTATTTGTCAAAGTGTTTAAACTTTTCCAGAAGTTTTAAACTTTAAATAATGCAAACATAGCATCATTTATAGTTTAAACAAACTTCTCAAGACTACTGTAGAGAACTATTTGACAGTAAGGTAAGCATTTTTGAGTCAAAGGTACCACTGAAAAGAACAATGGAAGACCAGGCACAGTAGCTCATGCCTGTAATCTCAGCAATTTAGGAGGCCAATGAAGGTGGATCACTTGAGGTCAGGAGTTCAAGACAGCCTGGCTAACATGGTGAAATCCCGTCTCTACTAAAAATACAAAATTAGCCATGTGTGGTGGCACATGCCTGTAATCCCAGCTACTTGGGAGGCTGAGGCAGGAAAATCACTTGAACCTGGGAGGTCGAGGTTGCAGTGAGTTGAGATCGTGCCACAGCACTCCAGCCTAGGTGACAGAGCAAGACTATGTCTCAAATAAAAAAAAAAAAAGAGAGAGAGAGCAGTGAGATAGTCTTTGGAAATGAGAACACCAATTATCTACATTTAACAAAAGAACTGAAAGTGAGTCCATGATTTTTAGACTCAGATGAAGTTCCTCATAGCAAGGTGTGAGATGTGGTGTCTCAATTGCTTCTAAGGGAGCAGGTAATGCAATCCAGAAATTTGCAAGTTGATTGGCATGAATTACACATTGATTATTGGACACAAATAGATGGGAACAACAGGTAAACTTCCTTTCCATCTCCTCTCCTATACAGTTTCTCTAAAGATTTCCAGGGAGATGATGCAACTGGCCATTCTTGCTAACGTTGTGCCCTGCTTGTTAATATATGTCCTTAGTTTTCAATCCTTCCTTGCCTTATTCTGTCTTATTTCAACAGAATTAAACATCTCTACTGAAGCGCACAACATATTTTTGCCTCAAGTTCTGCTTTCTTGAGAACCTTGGCTAAAACACTGCTTAGACTAGAGTTGTGACTGGCTTCCAGATGACTGAATCAGCCATTATGCGGTGCCATAGCAGAAAGAGGGGGAGTTATAAATACCCTGATCCTATTCTCCTCCCCGCTTTATCTCCTGGCCATGCCTTCTACTGAAAACAATCAGAAAACAAGGGCAAGGGACTTCTCAAGACACAGAGTAGGATGGAGAATGGAGAAGCATAAATCCCAAGGGGCAAGTTGGAAACATTAAGCCAGAAGGTCTGGAGACAGCCCTGAAACCATACTGTGCCTTGGTTTTCTCATGCTTAAAACAGCAAAAAGTATTTGAAAATTTACATGGCCTTGTATCAAAAAGTATTTACATCACAGGTTTGTTGTAAGAATTAAGAGTCATTGACTCAAGACAGAAGCAATAAAAAGTGTCTGGCACATGATAGGTATTCACCAAATATAAGTCATTATTATCACAATTAACCATCATTATCTTTAATAAAATGTATATCTTAGATTTTGAAGAGGCGCCAGAAGCACTAGGATTATTTAAATTTATTTTCACTTCTTTAGAAAAATTATGTTTTTAGGGCAATAAAAAATTAAGCAATTTACATTTTGGCTTCTATTTTTAATGTTTGTTCCTGAGTTCAAAAGATAAATTGTTCAATATATGCAAATGTTTTTTCAAACTACGTTCTACATAATTTACCAGCTTCTTCAAGTTCACCATATCAAGCATTTTGCCAACCACATTTTTATGTATCAATTGTTTTCCCTTATTTGCAGATATTTTAATAATCAATGGTAACACAAGAAGAGTACAGTGAAATTGTTTTATATTGAGATATTACAGGCAGTTGTAGTTTGGATTGCTCTAACATATTTTCCTATCTAAATATTTATTCTGTAAAGTAGACAGTATAAATATATGTGTAATTAATGGAAAATTATTTTAATACTTTAACGAAGTAAAAAGTGTAATAATTCTTGATGAAAAAGTTCACATATGGGGAAGCAATAAAGATTGGAAAATATTTGTTCATAAAGTATTACTTAATAATAAATACTTATTAAAATAAAAACAAAGTAAATAATAACTTTTCATATTTTAATAAAATGAATGGTTATTCTTTTAACTAATTTTAATAAGTAATTATTTATTAAACTAAGTTAATTAATTTATTAAACTAAGTTATTTAATAAATATTTTGTTTAAAATACATATGTAACATCTATGTTATATATTTTTAAAATACTTTTTAAAACTTGACAATAGATCTTGAAGTCATTTCATTATTAATTATGAATCCACATTAATCATTTTTATCTCTGGAAAACAGAAATGTGGATCATAGCTGTTGATCTATAAAGTGTTATAACATGAATTCTATTTCCTGAATGTTCAATTTTTCATTATGTATCCCAAAAGGAAAAGCAGGATTAAAGAGGTTATTCAGGTAAGGGGAATAATATAGTTACATTCACATAGAATTATTAGAGAAAAAAATGTTTTTCAAGGGGATCAATGGAAGAATAATTTAGAAAGCTGTGGACTCTCAGAGACTCTTAGAAATATTGATTGCCTTGTAACAGTATTTAAAAAATAGTCTTTTCATTAATAACTTTTACATAAGAAATTTTATTCTGAGGTAAATGTAACCCTCAAGCATTTCTATTTTCAATGAAGTTACTTTTATGTAATTTGTTATTTTAGGAAAATTTTGAAATTGTATTTTATGTTTCTAAAGAACTAGGGATTAAAATACTGTAAGTATTTTTAAATGTTATGTTTTATTAACTACTCACAATTTATTATCATGATACAAATACAAATAATAAGACTTTTTTAAAACCTCTCTTACCTCCCCCAACCTACTTTTGTAAGTTTAAAAAATTATTATAATATATAACATTTTGGTAAATAACTTTCAACTCCTATTTTTCAACACATTTTTAAAACCAAAAATTCATAGACAAAGATGTGTGTTTTATTTGTATTTCTCCTAACAATAAATATTTTCATTCATTCAATCAAATTCATCAGCATCTTGATATTTTTTAAAACTTGACAATCGATCTTGAAGTTATTTCATTATTAATTATGAATCCACAATAATGATTTTATCTCTGGGAAACAGAAATGTATTTTAATAGAAGAATAGTAACAAGGTTATTTTTAAATAACAAAATGTTGAACATTCTTAGATATTCCCAGTTATCACACCACTCTCTTCAACTTAGAAAAATAACCTTTTCCCTAGGTACTGAATGTGGCCTTCTTCAGTGACATGAAATACATTATTGAGATAGAGCTTTCCTACATGGCACTACACATGGTGACACTAAATACATAAATATCGTAAGCACTTCATATGAGATTATTTAGGAATCTTAGTGAATGCTATACGATTAGATGGAGAACAGTGATGTTTTAGAGAACTCTAATAAGTAAGTTTATATTTTTTAAAATGTGTTATTAATTTGTCTCTAGCTTAGAAGTTATCTATAGTTCTTACCAATTACTCCCTTGAATTTAAAACTCCATTTTGTGAGCTAGAAATTGAAATAATTTGATATAAAACATGTTGGCATAGTTTTTGTATTTATGACAACATATTCAATTCATTTTATCTAAATTTAAAATATGATCATGAAACACAGTATTTAGAAATAATGGGGCTGGGTGTGGTGCTTTATACCTATAATCTCTGCACTTTGAGAGGCTGAGTCGGGAGGTCACATGAGCCCTAGAGGTCGAAGATGCATGTGAGCTGTCTTTGTGCCATTGCACTCCACCCTGGGTAACAGAGTGAGACCCTGTCTCAAAGAAAACAAAGAAAAAAAATGAATGGACTAAACAGATGATACTTAAACTATTTACACATGGCATTGACTATCCAGTTTTTTAACACTATCACCTTATACAGTATCAAAATATTTTATGAATTAGTCTTTTTGAAACATCAAATCATATAAAAGAAGTGATCCAATAGGTTGTCTTATTATCTCCAAATTCATTATCATAGTAAATAAAATATGTTTAGTGCCTACTTAGTACCATGCTAGCTTCTACTTAGCAGTGTGTTAGTATTGTTTTAAAACACACACAGACACACAACTGCATGCACACACAAAAGCCTAAGAAAACATAGAAAATAGAGTTAGACTTGATAAAGCGCCATGATGAAGGCCAAAACAAACAAAAATAACTGCCATATTTTATATTTGACATATTGTTAATTTTGGAGAAGGTAGTCTGGAAAGAATATTGAACATACTATTTTAAAGCAAATTAAAAGTGATATTTCTGGCAAAAAATATGATACAATATTTGTAAATGTTTTATCCTACAGTAATTCCTTTTGGACAAGCAGTCTTGTAGAGTATTTTTCTCTCCTATAATTACTGAGTTATATTAAGGGTGTACCTTTTATTCATTGTTGGAAATTTATTTTGTAGGTATAAAATGTGGTTTTTCTAACACACTGGCTTATGTACTGAATGACTGCCTTGCTTTGAAAGGCTTTATGTGAAAAGCATTTGAGTCTTTGATAAAAGAAGTCAGTTTGCTGTAACAAAGAACTGAGACTGAGTTTGACAGGAAATGGAGGAAAAGGCACACCCTGAGAGGCTAGTCATAGAAAATGGCAAACCAAATATAGCAAGCTAGGTATCAATCTAAGGTGTAATTTATAAATCCATTCAGAAACAGGGACATGATATGATGTTATGGGGGAAAGTCTGAGTATTCAAGAAACAAACAAATATTTAGGTGGCAAGCACAAGAGGCAAACTGAAAACTGATAAAATTTCATGACAAATAAATGCATATGAAAATCAACAGCCTTGGTTCAATTCTCCTGGAATAAGACCTAATGATATCTCCTGGGATTTTCAAGATACCAGTCAGGGATCAAAACTTGAGATCTACAGTATCAAAAAGAGCAATTGGTAAAATAATAATGTTAGGTAAGTTGGTAATTGCAAAGAACCTAAACAGAAGCCCCATCTGTAATTGAACTAATGAAAGGGTACGGGTCCTAGATCTGGTTTATGATGATGGGGAAGCAAAGGGGAAACACAGTGGTCTGGCCTGTTTAGGATTAGGTTTGAAGAACTTGACTTAACATTAAAACCCATTAAAATTGTCAGCTAACTTGGGTAACTTCCAGCCTTAGCCACATATTTCTCAGGATGTGGAGAATAATTTATCATAGGAGTTATGGTCAGCTTGGGAAGTTTTTCAAATACTCAAATGACCTCCTTGTCCCTAGAATCCCCTATTTCTTCCAGGCAACCACCTCCGTGTTTATTATCTTGCATATCCTACTAAATGTAACACTTGTAATACTTTTAAACAAATGTGATAAAGTTTCTTCCATTGTAATCTTTTGCCCAGGGGAAAAATATTATTTGCATTAATTTACAATCCTTCCTCTAGATAATTCTAAATGAATGCTTTTTCATTTTTCCACCAAGCTGTTATGCAGTGATGAAAACTGCAATCCAATTATGAAGACAAGTGTCCCTATATATCCATATTAGGTGATGGGTGTTGCCTGCTGCCACATAATTTTTTCCTCATTAATTCTTTCATTCTCTGTAACAGTTACTCTGAAATTCTAAGCTTCTTGTTTGTGGTAGTTATTAGCATTGTTAGTAAAATATTTCTGGTTTTCCCCTGCTCTTGGCACAGAATAAGATTGACTCCAGGGTGGAACCAGATAACCATTCTTGTCAGCAAAGTCTGAATAAAGTGTTGTTTCTGGGCCAGCAGGTTTTATTGGTGGTTTGAGACCATTCAGATATCTCTCTCTGTGCACAGGAATGAACAGCACTCCAGATGATGCAGCTCCGTCAGCCTTGATGCCCAATTGTAAACAATGAATGGACTTCCCACCTGGCTATATGCTATATACTCAAACAAGAATGACCATATAGCATTAATGACTCATATAACTGCTACTTACAATGAGATTTGTGCTTTGTTTTTTCTGGATATATAAACTTCCCCAGGCTGTCTGATCCCACCCCCTTCTCACAATGAGTTTAATTTTTAAAAAAGTAGAATCCATCATCTAAGAAACCCATGCAATCCTTGTTTGTCTCTGAAGCATCCATATACCTTCCATTCTTTGTTAATTTAATGTTGCCTGTACTCCTGATTTTACTTACCCATTTCTCATGGCATCCTCACTTTATCATCATCTGTCTTATCTATGCAACCTATCCCTTCTATTATATTTAGATGACTAAAAGTTTGTTTCTGGAACTCTATTCTGTTTCATCGTTCTACTGGTTTACCTTTGCACCAATCCCACATTGTTTCAATTATTCTAGATTTTTGATAAGTCTTTCAATATACTAGTATGTTTAAGTAAATTTTCAAGCTTAGGGTTCTTTTTCAAGATGTTTTTGGCTATTTTCGGACCTGGGTATTTTCCTATGTATTTTAGATCCAGTATGTTGATTTTGACAAATATTATTACTGTGGATGTTGCCTATAGTTTAATTTAAAATAAGCATCTTTATGTCATTGGATTTTCTAGTATATGAATGTAAGATACATTCTTATGTTTACTTTGCTCTTTAATTTCTCTCATCAATGTTGTGTAATTTTCAGCTACTGACCTTTCATTTTATTTTGATTGTCTAAGACTTTGGTGTTTTTTGTATAATTGTAAATCCTATTGTTTACATTTTTAATATTTAAATATTATATAAATATCAAATTAAATATAAATAATATTTAAATATTTAATATTGTTTGTTTTCAAAATATAACTTAATAATCTTTTTGTGGTTTTGAGTATCAAGGTTTGTTAAATATTGTATGAGATTTATTATATCTTTTTCCTGTTTGTGTGTATGGCTTCTTGATGCTATTGTAATAGGAATTTTTTTTTTTAGATTTAAATTTCTGATAGCCACTGATACGTAGAAATACAACTGACCAGGCTCAGTGGCTCATGTCTGTAATCTCAACACTTGTGGAGGCTGAGGCAAGAGGATTGCTTGAGCCTAGGAGTTTGGGACCAATGTGACAACATGGTAAAACCCTGACTCTACCAAAAATAACAAAAGAATAGCTGGGCTTGGTGCCACATGCCTGTATTCTCAGCTACTCAGGAGGCTGAGGTAGGAGGATCACTTCAGCCCAGGAGGTTAAGGCTGTAGTGAACCATTATTGCACCACTGAACTCTAGCCCAGATGACACAGCAAAGTTCTGTTTCACAAAAAAAACAAAAAACAAAAAACAAAAAAGACACTTAGGAAAAAAGTAGCACAAGGTGTGATATTCCCCCTGGAGCATACCATAGACTCCACAAAAGTGGAGTGTCAGTGATGAGAAAGCTGAAAAGCACTTATCATTCTCAGGTGTAGATATTCTGTCTCCAGAAGCCAAAAAAACTAGCTAGTGTTTTTAGATGTTTTTATTTTGTTTTGTTTAGTTTTTGCATGATAAGCAGTACAAAACAAAACAAAAAGATAGCCACCATTGAACTTCTTAATGATACTGCTGCCCTTTCATTAGCACATTCTTTTATGACAGTGATAAAGACATTTTCTGAGTCTTCCTTTGGAAGATTGTCATGATATGTTTATATGTTATTTATTCACTTTTCTGAATATTTTATTGTCTTCCTTCACCAACAGAAAATTTGTACATCAACCTCACTTAGCATGTGGGCATCAGTTTTTCCATGCTTCTTGGAACCATGATGGTAGTAAATAAGCAAAATCTCTTGGAGTCCTTACCAGAATTTTCAATTCTGTATTTTGGATGCTTCACCCAATCAATAACGTTTGCCCTTCCAATCTCATATTCTATCTGCCTTATCAAAATTAATTTTTGATATGGTTTGAATCTGTGTCCCCACAAAATCTCATATTGAATTGTAATTTCCAGTGTTGGAGGTGGGGCCTGGTGGGAGGTAATTGGATCATTGGGGTGAAGTTCTCGTGAATGGTTTAGTACCATCCCCTCTGTGCTTTTCTAATGATAGTGAATGAGAGAGTTATCATGAGATCTGGTTTCTTTAAAAGTGTGTGGAACCCCCCTCATTCCATCTCTCTTTCTCCTGCTCTGGCCATGTAGGACATGCCTGCTTCCCCTTCACCTTCTACCATAATTGTAAGTTTCCGGAGGACTCCACAGAAGCAGAAGATACTATGCTTTCTGTACAGCCTACAGGACCATGAGCCGATGAAACCTCTTTTCTTTATAAATTGCCCAGACTAAGGAATTTATTTATAGCAGCACAAAAATGAACTAATAAAATTCCATGCTTTAGAAGAGAGGGAGTGTCTTCTTCTACAGAATCATAGGGTTCAGGGGAACCTGGACTTGAGAATTTGGTGGTTCATCACCTCAGACATCCACAAGCCATGTGCCAGGGCCCCATTCATTTCCAACAAAGAGCTTGCTGTTGGCACAGATGACTTTCCTTTGTTGGTGGTTGAACTTTATTTGGAAATTTGCTACTCAAACAATTAAATATTATTAATTATTACTCCTACTCTTTAGCTTTCTTTTTTTTACTACTACTGTACGAGATGAAAATAACGTTATCAAAGATACTCTTTGGATGTCCTACTTTATTTTCAATTTCCTGTTTATTACTATGAATCATTTACTATCTTTTCTTGGAATTTTAATAGAGTTCAGTAATAACTATCCTGTCCCACTTTCCTTACATGTATTTTTTTTTCATACGTTTCCAACTCCTGATAAATTGCATCAGCTCGTGATTTTCCTTCCTCTGGCAAACCATCCAAATTCATCACTGGTGAAAGGTGAAAACATCTTTCTGTCACTTTGTGCCTGGAGCTATCTGTGCTTCATCTGCTAACCAGTAATGGAATCCTCACTGGAATCCAAGCGGTGGGTGATCCATCCACAGAAGCCACTGCCACAGGTTAGTTTCTTTGAGTTGCAGATTCTCAGACAGATTTTAGTATACAGGATGTTTGTTAGGAATTACCATTGGTATCTACAAATGTGAAAGGGGTTAGGGGAGGAAGCTTGAGTGAAGAGAAAACTTGGACTTCAAAGAACACCCGTCTGCCTCAGCCAACCCCAAAGGAGCCCTAGAGCAGAAATTTCCTCTCAGAGTTCTTCCATGTTAGACCAAAATAGCAGGGCCCTGATCAGTCTTTGCATGTGGGCCTAGAAGTGACTGCCTCCAGCTGAGGCAATCCTGAATGGACTAACAGCTGAAGAATGTTGGCCAGCAGCAATTTGGCTGTGAGAAAAATGTCCTTCCGTGAAGAATGATCCAAGTAGTGCATGTCCATGTTCAGGACATACTCATCTTATTTTTTTCATGTTCTGAACATGTTTTAATTTAGCAACATTATAATAAATGACCAAACCAAACCAAACCAAAATCAAAACAAAGCAAAATATCTCCTCACTCTTGAGCTTCCTTTAGCATGACTTCTTAGCTTCTCTTCTTGGATAGTTTAATATTTGGAGAATAGATGAAGAGGTAAATAATTATATAATTATGTCAGCTACTCTTCTCTGTACTTTCATTCTGGTTTGTGGGGCCTAGGTTTCTCAAAGTCAGGCTTCCTTGGCAGCTCTCCAGTGTGATATATGGATACCCACTCACCCCCCGCCACACACGCAGACAGACATACGCACGTATATTTCAATTATTTTACTGAGAAATGGGGCACATTGGTCTGGTACAAGAGATTCCATCATTATCAAAAATAGAAAATATCTCCACTCCTTAAACTGTATGGAACATTATCTAATAGCTTATTTCTATCACATACTTGAATGTCACCTATTATATGCCACCCACTAGATAAAATATTCCTATTAGATTTTTGGAGTCTAACTCAATTGGCTTAACTTTTTCATCTTAGGAAGAAAGAATAAGTAGGAGCAAACATGGAAAGTGCCAAAAGGTTCTAAACTTCTCTTACATGATCCGACTTAGAGACTAGTAAAAACGTTAATGATTCAGACAATACAAATGAGTTCTAATCTGAAGTGGCATAGGATAACAATATATATGTCAAAATAATTTTAGTTTATATGAATTGATATTTCCATGAATGCCAGATACTATTTTGTTCCTCTATACTAGAAAATTTAATTCAATCAGTTACTGAAACCAAATATTTTCAAGACAGGAAACTGCATTCAAAGGAGATCAATTCTCTGGAGAAAGATAAACCATAAAATATATACACTGTATTTAATCAATGCAAAATATTTTAAAAAGACAATTCGTTTGATCCTGTTTTATTATGGTGCTCATAAAATAAATGGGTAACATTTCTTGTCAGAATTAATTTAGATTTGTTTTTTGGTTTTGTTTCATTCTTTAATTTTGACAATTTTTAAAACAATATACTTTAAATATAATTTTCTCTTTTTTCAGCTTTATTGAGATATGATTGGCAAATACTGTATATATCTAAAGTGGACAGTGTGATACAATATATATATACACTTAAGAATGATTGGTATAATTACGATAATAAACCAATTCATCACCTCACATAGTTAGCTTTTTTTGTTGTGTGAACACAACAAAATGTACTCTCTGAGCAAATTTCAAGTATACAACACGGAGTTATTAGCCATAGTCACCATCATGCTGTACATTAGATATACAGAATGTATTCATCTTATAATTGCAGGTTAACACCTTTTGACAAACATCTCTTCATTTTTCACAACTCCCAGCACATGATAACTACAATTCACTCTCCATTTGTATAGGTTCAACTTGTTTAGATTCCATATATACGTGAGATCATGCAGTTTTTGTTTTTCTATGACTGGCTTATATCATTTAGCATAATGTCCTCCAGTTTCATCCATGTTATTGAAAATCGCAAGATTTATTTCTTTTGTAAGGCTAAGTAATACTCCATTGAGCATATCTCTGTTTTTTTTCTATCTCTCTGTCTATCTACTCACCACATTTTTTTTATCCATTCACCATCAGTGGACACTTAGATTATTTCTATGTCTTAGCTATTGTGAATAAAGCTGCACTGAATGTGTTGTGTTAAGTGCAGATATCTCTTATAGTTCTTGATTTCATTACCTTTAAATATCCACCCAGATGTGGGATTGCTAGATGATATATGATAGTGTTGTTTTTAAATATTTTAAGAGCTTCTATACTAGTTTGCATAATGGCTGTATAAATTTACATCCTCACCAATAGTGTTGAAGGGTCCGTTTAATCCACAGCCTCTCCAACACTTGTTAAACTTGAAGTTTTTAATAAGAACCTTCCTAACAGGTTTAAAGTTATATCTTATTGGGTTTTTTTATTTGCATTTCCTTGATATTAGTGATATTGCGCTTTTTTGGACATTTGTATGTCTTCTTTGGAAAAATGTATATTCAAGGCCATTGCCCTTTTTTAAAGTGGGTGATTTTTTTTTTCTGATATTGAATTGCATGTGTTCTTTATGTATCTGGATATTAACATTTTATTAGCAAAATGGCTTGCAAATATATTCTCCCATTTCATAGGTTGCCTTTTTATGTTCTTGAATGTTTTCTTTTCTTGTCAGGAACCTTTTAGTTTGATGTAGTCCCACTTGTCTATTATGCTTTTTCTGCCTGTACTTTGGAGTCTTCTTCAGAAAGTAATTGCTAAGGCCACTGTCAGAATACTGTCTCCCAAAGTTTTCTTCAAGAAGTTTTATGGTTTTGGATCTTTAAGATTATTTTGAGTAAAATTTTGTGTGTATCATGTAATATAAGCATCAAATTCCATTCCTTTCCACATAGATAGCCAGTTTTTCCAACACCATTTATTAAAGACACAATCCTTTTCCCATTGTGTATTCTTGGTGCCACTGTTGGAAATCAGTTGGCTGTAAATGCGTGGGTTTATTTATGGGCTCTCTATTCTGGCCCATAGGTATATGTGTCTATTTTTATTCCAATACCATCATTTTCAATTACTATAGCTTTGTAATATAATCTGAAATCAGGAAGTATGATGCCTCCAAATTTGTACATCTTCCTCAAGATTGATGTGGCTATTCTAGTTGTGGAAGGTTCTATACAAATTTTAGAATTTTTTTTTTCTGTGAAAAATACCTTTGGAATTTTAATAGGGATTAAATTTTAACAGGATTTGAATACATAAATCAACTTGGGTAGTAGGACAACAGTCCACCAACGTAAGACTTCCTCCTGGCTGCTCTCACAGGCTGGCATTGTTTGCAGCTTGTACAGGTGCACAGCACAAGCTGTTGGTGATCTACCATTCTGGAGTCTGGAGGATGATGGCCCTCTTCTCACAGCTCCCCTGGGTAGTGCCTGTGTTGGGACTTCCACCCAACATTTCCCTTTTGCACTGCCCTAGCAGAGATTCTCCATGAGTGCCCTGCCCCTGCAGCAAACTTCTGCCTGGACATCCAGGCATTTCCAAACATCCTCTGAAATCTAGATGGAAGTTCCCAAACCTCAATTCTTAACTACTGTGCATCCCCAGGCTCAACACCACTGGATGCTGCCAAGGCCTGGGGCCTGCACCCTCTGAAGCAATGGCCCGAGATGTACCTTGGCCCTTTTTTAACCATGGCTAGAACAGCTAGGATGTAGGGTACCAATCCCTAGGCTGCACACAGCATGGGGACCCTGGGCCTAACCCATTAAACTGTTTTGTCTCCTAGGCCTTCAGGCCTGTGGTGGAAGGGGCTTCCTCAAAGATCTCTAACATGCCCTGGAGAAATTTTGCCTGTTGTCTTGGTAATTAACATTTGACTTCTCATTATGTATGCAAATTTCTGCAGCTGGCTTGAATTCCTCCTCAGAAAATGGAGTTTTCTTCTCTATGGCATAACAAGGCTGCAAATCTTCCAAACTTTTATGCTCTGTTTCCCTTTTAAAAGTGAATAGTTTTGACAACACCCAAGTCAACTCTTGAATGCTGTGCTGCTTAGAAATTTCTTCTGCCAGATGCTCTAAATCATCTCTGTTAAGTTCAAAGTTCTACAGATCTCTTGGGAAGGGTCAAAATGACACCAGTGTTTTTGCTAAAACATGGCAAGAGTCATCTTATCTCCAGTTCCCAAAAAGTTCCTCATCTCCATCTGAGACCACCTCAGCCTGGATTTCATTGTCCATATCATTATCAGCATTTTGGTCAAAGCCATTTAACAAGTTTCTAGGAGGTTCCAAACTTTTCCACATTTTTCTGTCCCTTCTGAGCCCTCCAAACTGCTCCAACCACTACCTCTTACCCAGTTCCAAAGTCACTTCCACATTTTTGGGTATCTTTACAGTAGCACACCACTCCCTATACCAATTTACTGTATTGGTCTGTCCTCATGCTGCTAATAAAGACATACCCAAGACTGGATAATTTATAAAGAAAAAGAGATTTAATGCACTCACAGTTTCACATGGCTGAGGAGGCTTCACAATCATGGCAGAAGGTGAAAGGCACACTTTACACAGAGGCAGGCATGAAAGAGCCAAGCAAAAAGGGTTACTCCTTACAAAACCAGAAGATCTCCTCAGACTTATTCTCTACCATGGGAATAATATGGGGATACCTTCCCCCATGATTCAATTATCTCCCAGTGTGACCTTCTCACAAAATGTAGAAACTGTGGGAGTTACAATTCAATATGAGATTTGGGTGGGGACATAGTCAAACCACATAAGTTAGTATGTAGAAACACTATTTATTTTGCATATTTTTATTCTGCAACTTTACTGAATTTGCTTATTAGTTCTAATAGTTTTTTAATGTGGTGTTTATAATGTTCTCCGTATAAGATCATGTTGTCAGAACATGGACAATTTTGCTTCTTCTTTTCCGATTTAAATGCTTTTATTTCTCTTGCTTAATTTTTGTGCCTGTGATATTTAGTACTGTATTGAATAGACGTATTCAGAGAGATTGTCCTTGCCTTGTTTCTCATCTTTGAGATAAAGCTTTCACCTTTTTACCATAGAGTATGATACTAGCTGTGGGCTTGTCATGCATAGTGTTCATTTTGTTGAGGTACATTCCTTCTATGCTTAATGTTTGAGAAGTTTCACCATAAAAGGATGTTGGATTTTGTCAAATAATTTTCCTGAATTTATAATGATGACCATATGCTTTTTGTTTTTCATTCTGTTAATTTGATGTATGACATTTATAAATTTGTATATGTTAAAACATCCTTGCATCCTACGACTACATCCCACTTTGTAGTGGTGAATGATCTTTTAAATATGCTGTTGAATTCAATTTGCTACTATTTTGTTGAGGATTTTTGCATCGATGGTCATTAGGAAAATTAGTCTCATGTTTTTTGTTTTTGTTTTTGTTTTTTGTTTGTTTTTTAATTTACAGAGTCTTTGTATGGCTTTTGTTTCAGGATAAAAAAGTAAAACTTTAAAATGATTGAAGTAATTTTATGACAATATTTTAAAAGGCTTTGAAAATAATTTTGTATTTGATTTTGAAAAAATAAAAAATGGCTGAGTTGCTGGAAATATTTCATTAATCAATTATGTTCAATGCAATATTTATGATTTTATTTAATTCCTATTTTGATTATTTATATGTATTTCACCTTCATGCTGAAAAAGAAACTTTGGCATCCTTTGCATTCTGTACCTTTTTTCCAGGGTCTCTAAAGACTGATATTATTTCCCCACTTATTTGTGTCTATTATATGAAGAGAATTATTTACTAAATTTGTTTTTCTGATACTGAATTGTAAAGAACAAAGAAAATACAGTATAATTATTTTTAATATCACCATCCTACTGTATCAAAGATTTTAGAATAGTATAACCTGTTGTTTTTACTGTAGTTAGCCAGTCTATTACAACCTTGCCAATGGAATTTGGTGCTATTTATCTAAATGATACATTTTTAACCTTTATTTCCATAAATAAATGAAAAGCATACATTGCATATTAAATTTCTGAAATAATGAGAATTATTCTGTAATTGTTCAACATTGAAATATTTATTCAAAAAAGTTTAATAATATGTTATAATTGTGCATCTCTCTCTCTCTCTCTCTCTCTCTCTCTCTCTCTCTCTCTCTCTCTCTAGTCATACATCTTCACAGCAGTGATGCATTCTAAGAAATGCATTGTTAGGTGATTTTGTCATTGTGCGAACATCACAGGATGATGACGATATAGCCTAGCCAGTATAGTTCACTACACACCTAAGGTATATGGTATGAACTATTGCTCCTAAGCTACAAACCTGCATAGCATGTTACTGTAGTAAATTGTGAAACAATTGTAAGCATGTGTGAATCCAAGCATATCTAAATATTGAAAAGGTACAGTAAAATATGGTATGAAAGATTAAAAATAGTACACTTATATAGGGAACTTACCACTAATGGAGTTTGCAGTACAGGCAGTTGCTCTGGGTGTCATAAGAGGTTAGTGAATGTGAAGTCTTAGGGAATTATTATTATTATTGTAGACTTTATAAACACTGTACACTTAGACTACACTAAATTTTAGAAAAGAAAATTCTTTTTCTTCAATAATAAACTAACCTTTACTTACTGTGAAATTTTACTTTATAATTTTTTAAATTTTATTTTAACTTCTTTTTTTTTTGAGACAGAGTCTCACTCTGTCCCCCAGGCTGGAGTGCAGTGGTGCATCTGGGGTCACTGTGACCCCCACCTCCTGGAGTCAAGTGATTCTCCTGCCTCAGCCTGCTCAGTAGCTGGAATTACAGGCACCTGCCACCATGCCCAGCTACTTTTTTGTATTTTTAGTAGAGACGGTTTCACCATGTTGGCCAGGCTGGTCTCGAACTCCTGACCTCAGGGGATATGCCCGCATTGGCCTCTCAAAATGCTGAGATTACAGGAGTGTGCCACCATGCTCGGCCTATTTTAACTTCTTAACTCTTGTAGTAATACAGTTTAAAACACAAACACATTGTACAGCTGTACAAAAAACATTTTTATATCCTTATTCTATAAGCCTTTTGTCTATTTTTAAATTTTTAAAGAGATTTTTACTTTGTAAACTTTTTGGTTAAAAGCTAAGACACAAGCAGACACATTAGCTTAAGTCTATACGGAATTAGAACTATCAATATCGCTGCCTTCCCCCTCTTCCTCTTGTCCCACTAGAAGGTCTTCAGGAGCCACAATACCTATGGCACCATCATCACCAATCATAACAATGCCTTCTTCTGGAAAACCTCCTGAAGGACCTACCTGAGGCTGTTTTAGAGTTAATTTTTTTTATATAAGTAGAAGGAATACACAATAAAATAACTGTGAAAGTATGGTAATCACAAATACATAACCCAGTAATATCTTTGTTTATTATTAGGATGAAGTATCAGGTACTATGCACAACTATATTGTTAGACTTTTATACCACTGGTGGTACAGTAGGTTGTCTTGCAACAGCAGCACCAGAAATACATGAGAAATGTGTAGTGCTATGATGTTATGACAGCTAAGACATCACTAGGAGATATGGAATTTTTTTAGTTCCATTATAATTTTGCAAGACCACTGTCCCATTTATGTGGTCTTTCATTGACCAAAACATTGTTATGCAGTGCATGACCAAATATCTATCTATGTGTAGTATATGGTAGTTTCTTAAAATCAGTAGCACCATTATTTTTTTCTAATACAATTAACTATCATCCCAAAATGTAATATAATACACAGTTTAAATTCAAATGTCTCAAAAAATATTTTCTAGCTATTTTGTTTTACAAACTGCAATCTAATCAAGGCCTTCTTGTTACAATTTTTGTTATGTTTTAGTGTCAATTTTTGTCACTTACAACATTGAACAATATACCCAGCTGCAGTTGTTGATGTTTCAAAACATTGATTTTTGAAAAAAATAAGTCACTTTTCATGTAGAAAGTAATAGGTCCTGGATTTGTTTGATTACGTTCTTATGTTATTTCATGTGTTTTTCTGTCCCTGAAAAATCTAAGTCTAGAGACTTGGCTACATTCCAGATACACTGACTGGTAAGAACTCTTCATAAGTGAAGATGTCTACTTCATACCATGTTATGTCAGGAGGCACTAAATGTTTTTTTGTCTTACCCTTAGAGATGATTTTCTTTTTTTTTTTATCACTTAGTTAGTGACTAGTAGGTTTACCATGATAAATGTGTTATTCATTTTTAATTGCTAATTAATATATCAGGTCATAATTTGAAAACATAAAATGACTTATTCCTTAATACTTTTTCTACTGTTAATTTTTAGCTTCGTAGATGAGCCTCATCTTAATTTATGACTACACTGAGGGCTGTAAAATGATGATTTCTAAGTTTTCCTGCTGTATTTAGTAGCAGCTACTACTCTGTGAATCATGTCACTATGGATTCATGAACTTCTTTATTTCAATGTGTTAATCACGTAATTATTCTCTTGATGCTAAAAATATCCCAAATGTGTACTGTGAGAACCAATTTAAACTTGCCCCTGTGTGCTTTTGACATTACCGTTATTTTTTGTTTGTTTTGTTTATTTGTTTACATCCTGGAAGAATAAGAGATCCAGATTAATGTTGTACTTTTTCTGCTCAGACTTGGCGTCAACCATTTCTCCATAGGTAAGTGATTCTTCTTAGTAGGTAATGACATTTAAATACAAATGAAGTTTAAACACATGTATTTAAAGACAATGGTATCTCAACACAATGATCTGGGTGCTGGCTCTATAATTATTGCTGAAGTGGCATTGCTTTTAGACATAAAGGTATGAATTTATAATGTGCAATTCAAATTATAGGACTTTGTCCTAAATGAAAATAATTACTTTTATTTTATGTTTGTCTCTACATTCTATAAGAACAATGAAAAGAGTGAGTCATATTTACAATAATACATTACATATACATTCTATAAATATTTATTTTCATATAAGGAAATACATATAAATTTGTATGTTTCTACATATAATAGTTTAAACATTGCAATATGAATGTAACTACTATAAATAAGCCTGTACTTTAAATAAACTTATACTATAAATAATGTATAAGACATTTTTATATTTTAAAAATATTTTATAAAAAAGGAAAAAATATTATATGAAGAATATAAGTCAAATTACTTGAAACATTTTTTTCCCCTATGTATTAGTCAGGGTTCTCTAGACGGACAGAACAAACAGGGTCGATGGATATATGACAGGGAGTTTATTAAGAAGTAATGACTCACATGATCACAAGATGATGTTCCCCAATAGGCCGTCTGCAAGCTGAGGAGCAAGGAAGATAGTCCCAGTCCCAAAACCTCAAAAGCAGGGAAGCCAACAGTGCAGCCTTCTGTCTGTTGTCGAAGGCCCGAGAGTCCCTGGCAAACTACTGGTGTAAATCCCAGAGTCCAAAACCTGAAGAACTCTGAGTTTGATGTTTAAGAGGAAGCATCCAACGCGGGAGAAAGATGAAGGCCAGACTTAGCAATTCGACTTCTCCCATGTCTTCCGCCTGCTTTATTCTAGCTGCTCTGGGAGTTGATTAGATGGCGTCCACCCAAATTGAGGGTACTTCCATCTTTCCCAGGCCACAGACTCAAATGTTAATCTCCATTGACAACCTCACAGACACACCCAGAATCAATACTTTGCATCCTTAAATCCAATCAAGTTGATACTTAATATTAACCCTCACGCTCTATGTGTATAGTTAGACCATAGCTCCATCACTCATAGCATGCAAAATGTTGGATAACAATATAAGGAAATCTTCCATTAGTGTTTACTTACTCAGTAAGAATGGCAGCTATAGGCCAGGCGTGGTGGCTAACACCTGTAAGGCGGGGGGATGATCTGAGGTCAGGAGGTCGAGACCACTCTGGCCAACATGGCGAAACACCGCCTCTACTAAAAATACAAAAATTAGCCGGGAGTGGTGGTGCATGCTTGTAACCCCAGCTACTTGGGAGGCTGAGGCAGGAGAATCGTCTGAACCAGGGAGGCGGAGGTTGCCGTGAGCCAAGATCATGCCATTGCACTCCAGCCTGGGTGACAAGAACGAAACTCCATTAAAAAAAAAAAAAAAAAAAAAAAAAAGAATAATCAATCACAGTATGACTACACATTATATTCCAAATAAAATTGTGATATAGAATTAGAAATTATGAAAATATGAGTCTCTGCTAGTTTCATAATCTGCAGAGGGTCAATCATTGAGTAATAAACATGTGATTAGATCTCCTCTGTTTTAATTCCAATCTTCTTTCTCAAAGTTACAGTTGTGGGCAAATATGATGCTGGCAAATTCAGAATGACGAGATGTCAATCTTCCCTTTTAACTTTCCCATGGAATAAAAAAAAGACAACAAATTATAAATGACTCCCAATTTTGCCCTTTTAATACAAGACTTAAAGAAGCACTAAACAAGCCAAGACAGTAATAAGAAATTATATAATGAAATAATTATTCATGACTATAAAGCAGGATTGGGCTGTACAGTTATTTTCTATGCCCAAGAGGCACTGGCATCATCAATCTCCGATCAGGCACTTGGGGGCAGTAGTGTTCCTCTTATTCTGTGTTGTCCTGTGGTTTCTATGAGTATTGCTGCCTTTTCAAGGTTTTTCTACATTGATAGCTCGATGTTGCATATTACAATAAAGGATTTTTTCATGTCTTTCTCTGCTATAGATGATTTTTACATAATTATGGTGTAATGAAATAAGACAACATATCATTTCAATAGTTGTACCAAAATAATTCTACTACAGTACAAATACAGGATTTTTTTTTTAGACTAATCTAAAAGCAAACAGTAAAAATGTTCCATGCATATCGGAGAAAAAAGAGAAAACTTCAAAAAATGTGTAATAAAACATAAGGCATCAGATCATGAACTAAATAAATTTAATTAGATAGCCATAAAAACATGAGATTGTTAGAACATACAATTTTAATTACATAACAAGGATGATGTTGCTAGTTAATACTTAGCAACAAGTCACTGAAATTCAGAAACTGTATTAATTGTAGTTCTGTTTGGCAAATCCAGATTAATGCACTTTCTCAATTTTAAGTAATTTTAAGATAATTTATAACATAATGTATAAATTATTTTAAAAGTACAATATTTTATTTAATATTCATGCTAATTATTAAGTAGAAAAGTAGAATTATTAAGAATTATTTAATGTAAATTCTATCCAACATAACTTGTGTTTGATATTTGTTCTTCTTGTTCCATTTCTTTTTTTTTTTTTTAGTTTTACTTCCCCTATTCACTTCTTGATAAATAAAAATAAGCTAACATTTGAGAGGAAAATAAATAAATCTATAATAAAACAATATAGTGGATCTCATTATATATATCACCTGTAACACACCCCAACAGATAGAAACAATAATGTGTTTTGGCTACCTCAAAGATATTGTCATTATATTTAAAACTGTATTTTTCTACTTAATATATTGGCTTCCAGTTTACAAATTGAGAAAGAAACAGACTCTTTCTGCTATTTTTTGTAATATTGTTAGTAGTACTAGTAACCTTAGCATAAAAGCATACATGCTATTATCATTAAAAATAAAAATGCTGAGTGGTTAAAGAAGTATAAATGGAAAACCATTTTATAAAAGTCCCGAGCCTCATCTTGAGCTGGTGTGTTATATATCTAAAAACTCCAGCTTCATACTATTTTCAGGTGCTTCCTGGGTGCAATTTGTTCACTTGCTTTCTTTAGCTTTAAAAGACTGAAAATCTCTTATAAAAGTACAGAGGAAATACATAATAGTAGTGGTTTCAATTGCTGCAAATGGATTGCATACAAGCAGATCAAACAATAGTTTAACAGCTATCCAGGTATCCAGAAGAGCATCTCTACTCTACCTTTGTAAATGGAGAAAGGGCCCTTGTTGTGAAGTCAAAGAAAGCCTGGAAAACATGTCAGTAAAGATAAAATTGGTCATCCTATATATCTCACTGTCTGATATTCCAAACACAGTTCAATTTTCCACATACTTTGCTTACTGAAATGGAAGAAATGTTAGTCTTTGTTTGATGATGGGCTTCTACAAAAATAATTGGTGAAACTGAAACAAACTAAATGAGGGCATTAACTATGAATCTCTAATTACCTTTTTAACTAGAGTACTGGTTCCTGAAATCACTTGTCCTGGTAACACTGGAGAAATCAACATTGGACTCACACATGGACATCCATGGCAAATGAAAGACAGGAAATAAATGTTGTGTACAATACAATATTGTTAAGCACGGTTACCTGAATGTACAATAGAACACCAGACCTTGTTCATCAGATCTAACTGTAACTCTGTACCTGTTGACCAATCTCTTTATGCCCCAATCCTCCCTACTCTCCTCACTCTGATAACCACTATTACTTCTATGAGGTCAGCTTTTCTAGATATCACCTATGAGTGAGATTATGTGGTGTTTGTCTTTCTGTGCCTCGCTTATTTCACTTAGCATAATGTCCTCCAGACTCATCCATGTTATTGCAGATGACAGAATTTCATTTGTTTTTATCTCTGAATAGTATTCTGTTGTGTATATGCCACACTTTCTTTATCTAATAAAAACAGGTTGATTCCGTAACTTGGCTATCATAACCAGTGCTGCAATAAACGTGGGAGTGAAAATTTCTCTTTGACATATTAATTACATTTCTTTTGGATATCTACCCAATAGTAGGATTGTTGCTGGATTATTTGGTAGTTCTATTTGTAATTTTTCAGGAATATCCCCACTGTTTACTAAAATGGCTATATTAATTTACATTCCCATCAAAAATGTGTAAGAGTTCCTCTTTCTCCACATGTACTCCAACATTTGTTATTTTCTGTCTTTTGGTAATAGACATTCTAATTGGGGTGTGACTGTGGTTTTGAATTGTATTACCTTGCTGATTAGTGACATTGAGCATTTCTTCATATACCTGTTGGTCATTTTTAGACATTTTTGAGACATATTTTTGAGACATATTTGTTTATATCTCTTGCCTATTTTTTAATTGTTTTTGTTTTGCTCTTGAGGTGTTTGAGTTTTATTTTGAAAATAAAACCTATGTCAGAAGTAGAGTTTGTAAATATTTTCTCCCATTCCGGAAATTTTCTCTTCATGCTGTTGTTTCTTTTGTTGTGCAGAAACTTGTTAGTTTGATGCAGTTTCATTTTCCTATTTTTGCTTCTGCTGTCTGTGCTTTTGACATGCCTAAATTTTTTTCCAGCGCCAATATTATTAAGTGTTTTGTTTTCCTAGTGTTTTATTGCTTTGGGTCTTACATTTAAGTATTTAATCTATTTTTAGTTGATTTTTGTATATGGCAAGAGATAGTGGTCAAGATTTATTCCTTTGCATACAGATATCCAGTTTTCCCAGCACTATTTAGTGAAGAGACTATACTTTCCCTAAGTATGTTCTTGATATCTTTGTCAAAAGTCAGTTGGGTATAAACGAGTGGATTTGCTTCTGTGTTCTGTCATAGGTCTATGTGCCTATTTTTATGCCATTATCATGCTGTTTTGGTCACCATAGGTTTGTAGTATATTTTGAAGTCAGGCAGTGTGATGCTTTCAGGTTTTTTGTTTGGTTGCTTGGCTGTTTTCTCTCAAAATTGCTTTGGTTGTTCAGGACATAGTATTTTGATTCCATAGAATTTTAAAATTGTGTTCTCATTTCTGTAAAAAAATCCATTAATATTTAAATAGTAATTTTCATTGCATCTAGAGATTGCTTTGGGTAGTATGGATATTTTAATAATGTTAATTCTTCCAATTAATGAACATGAGGTAAATTTCCATTAATTTATGTCCTCCTCAAATTTTTCATCAACAGTATATAGTTTTTGTTGTTGAGATCTTTTGCCTCCTTGGTTAAATTTAATCCTAGGTGACTCATTTTATTTTGTAGCTACTGTAAATAGAATTGTTTTTTGACTTTTTTTTTCAGATAGTTAGCTGTTAGCATATGAAAATGCTACTAAATTATGTATGTTGCCATTGTATCCTGCAACCTTATTGAATTAGTTTACTAGTTGCAACAGTTCTTTGGTAGAGTCCTTAGGGTTTTCTCCACATAAAATTATGTTGTCTGCAAAGAGGTAAAATTTGACTTCCTCCTTTTTTAACTTAGATGTCTTTTATTTTTTTTATCTTGACTTATTTCTCTGGCTTGGACTTCCAGTGCTGTGTTGAATAAAACTGCTGAAACTAAGCCTTGTTTCAGGTCTTACAGGAAAAGATTGCTGCTGTTCCCGGTTCAGTATGCTGTTAGCTGTGGATTTGTCATACGTGACTTTTAATATCTTGAAGTATGTTTCTTCTGTACCTAGTTTGTTGAGGGTTTTTATGAAGAAAGAATGCTAAATTTTATCAAATACTTTATGTCTATTAAAATAATCATTTAGTTTTTATTCTTCCTTTGTTAATCTGATGTATCACATTTATTGATTTGTGTATGTTGAACCATTTTTGCCCTCCTGGGATGAATCCTACCTTATCACAGTGAATGAACTTTTTAATGTACTATTAAATTTGATTTGCTAATATTTTGTCAAAGATTTTTTCGTCTATGTTTATCAGAGACAATAGCCTGTAGGCTTTTGTTTTGTTCTGTTTTGTTCCTTCTCTGGTTTTATTATCAGTGTAACACTGATCTAGAATAAGTTTGGGAACATTTCAATTTTTTGGAAAAGTTTAGAAAGAATTATTATTAGCTCCTCTTAAATATTTGGTAGAATTCAGTAGTGAAGCCTTTAGGTCTTGGGCTTTTCTTTGAGGGGAGACATTTTGTTACTAATTTAATCTCATTACTCATTATTGGTATGCTTAGATTTTATTTCTTCATGATTCAACTTTGGTAGGTTGTATGTGTCCATGAATTCAATTATTTCTTCTAGGTTTTCCAATTTGGTAGAGTATAGTTGTTCATAATAGTCTTTTGTGATTTTCTGTATTTCTGTGGTATCTGTTGTAATAGAATCTTCTTATCTTTAATTTCATTTGTTTGGGACTTCTCATTGTTTAAAATTAGTCTAGATACAGTTTGTTGATTTTATTTACCTTTCTAAAAAGAAACAAGTCTTTATTACTCTTTGGTATTTTTTTACTCCCTATTACATTTATTTTTGTTTTGATTTCTATTTTTTTCTCTTTCACAAACTTTGGGTTTAGTTTGTTCCTGTTTCTCTAGTTACTTGACGTGCAATGTTAGGTTTTTTATTTGATACCTCTCCTTTTTCAAAGTAGGTATTTATTGTTATAAACTTTTCTAAAAGAATGGCTTTTGCTGTATCTGATAGGTTTTCGTATCTTGTGTTTTTATCTTTATTTGTCTTGTTTTTCTAATTTTCCTTTCAATTTCTTCATTTACACATTGGTTGTTCAGTAGTCTGTATTTTAATTTCCATATATTTGTAAAGTTTCTGAGGTTTATCCAGTTAATTTCTAGTATTTAACAGTTGTGTTCAGAAAAGAAAGTATACCTTATTTTGATCTTAAATTTATTAAGACTTGTTTTGTAGCTTAACATATGGTATCTCCTAGAGGATGTTCTCTGTGCAGCTGAGAAAATTGTGTATTTTGTAGCTGTTGAATAATATGTTCTGTCAATGTCTATTAGGTCCATTTGGTCTGGAGTGTAATTTAGATCTATCTTTTATGTTGTTGATTTCCTGTCTGGAGGATGTGTCCATTGATGAAAGTGAGTTGTAGAAGTTTGCTACCCTTATTGTATTGCACTCTATCTCTCTTTTTAGATATATTAATATTTGCCTTTTATATTTATGTGCTTTGATATTGGGGGCATATATAATTATAATTGTTATATTATCTTGCTAAATCGATCTCCTTATCGTTATTTAATGATCTTCTCTGTCACTTTTTAAAATTTTTATATTAAAGTCTATTTTGTTTTTTTTTTGTTTTGTTTTGTTTCTCAAATTCTAATGAAAATACATGTTTTCTTTTTTTTAATTTATTTTTATTATTATTATACTTTAAGTTCTAGGGTACATGTGCATAACGTGCAGGTTTGTTACATATGTATACTTGTGCCATGTTGCTGTGCTGCACCCATCAACTCGTCAGCACCCATCAACTCGTCATTTACATCAGGTATAACTCCCAATGCAATCCCTCCCCCCCTCCCCCCTCCCCCTCCCCATGATAGGCCCCCCGTGTGTGATGTTCCCCTTCCCGAGTCCAAGTGATCTCATTGTTCAGTTCCCACCTATGAGTGAGAACATGTGGTGTTTGGTTTTCTGTTCTTGTGATAGTTTTCTATTGTCTCATGTTAGTATAGCTATTCCTACTCTTTTTGGTTACATTGCATGGAATATCTTTCTCCATCAACTTCATTTCAGTCCGTGTCCTTACAGGTAAAGTGAGTCTCTTATAGTCGGAATATAGTTGAGTTATATTTTTAAATTTCATTCAGCCACTCTATATATTTTATTGGATAATATAATCTATTTACATTCAAGGTAATTATTGGCAGGTAAAGTCTTACTATTGCCATTTTGTTAATTGTTTTCTAGGTCATTTATTCTTCTCTTACTACTTTTTTTATGGTCAAGTGACTTTCTCTAGGAGTATGTTTGTTTCCTTGCTTTTTCATTCTGATTGTTTCTATTATAGGTTTTTGCTTCATGGTTATAATGAGGCTTACATAATCATCTTATATTAAGGTTATATTAAGCAGATAACAACTTAATTTTGATCACACACGCACACACACACAAAATGAAAGAAAAACAAGAAGAAATAAATACTACTACTTTGAGGCCTGAATTCTGACCTTCTGTTTTTTTCTCTCCCAAGTTCCTATCTAAGGGAACTGGGGAGTCCTGTCCTACAAACCATAAAATCTCTTAAAATATATTTTTTATTAATCCAGTATAATGTGGCTTACTTTTTTTTTTTTTTTTTAAACAGAGTCTTACTCTGTCACCCAGGCTGGAGTGCAGTGACTCGATCTCAGCTCACTGCAACCTCCATCTCCCAGGTTCAAGCAAGCAATTCTTCTGCCTCAGCCTCCCAAGTAGCTGGGACTACAGGTGTGCCCCACCATGCCTGGCTAATTTTTGTATTTTTAGTAGAGACAGGGTTTCACCATATTGGACAGGCTGGTCTTGACCTCCTGATCTCGTGTTCCACCTGCCACGGCCTCTCAAAGTGCTAGGATTACAGGTGTGAGCCACATCATCCGGCTGTGGCTTACTTTTTAACCTGACTCAGGTATAACATTACATGGTGGATAGAAGACCCCTTGATCCTAACTCAAGCATTTCTTTCTACTGATTTTGAGTCTTTAAACAATAGCTTAACTCTCTCAGCTGATTGTCAACTGAAGAATTTTTAAAACCCACTTATGATTTGCAAGCCCTCACTTCAAAGTATCTCATCTTTATAGACAGAACCAATGTGTACTTTCCATATATTGATTTATGATTTTACCTGTAATTCTTGTCTCCCTAAAATGTGTAAAACCAAACTCTAACTAGACCACTTTGGGTGCACTTTCTTAGTACCTCTTGAGACTCTGTAATGACAGGCTTCTGTCACTCAATAAATATCTTAAAATATTTTGGGAGTATTTGGTTTTCCAACATCACTTCCTCCCCCTTGTAAATTTGAATACATGATATAATAACTTACATTTATTTATAGTGCATATCCCTTAATAAATTATTGTAGTTTTATCTTTTAACCTTCATACTAAAGATACTTGTGATTTATACCCTTATCATTATATTATTAGAGTATTCAGAATTTCACTGTGTACTTCCTTTTTCCAGTGAGTGGTGTACAGGTATACCTCATTCTATTTCACTTTATTTTGCTTCACAGATATTGCATTATTCTGCAAATTGAAGATTGTGGCAACACTGTTATAAGAAAGCCTGTGGATGCTATTATCTCAAAAGCATGTGCTCACTTTGTGTCTTTTTGGTAAATTTGCAATATTTCAAACATTTTCATTAGTGTTATATCTGTTCTGTTAATCTGTGATCAGTGATCTTTGATTCACTTTTATAATTGCTTTGCATCACTATGAACTTCACCTATCTGGAATAGTCAACTATTTCTGACTATTCCACTGACCAGTTGTTCCCAATCTTTCTCCCCGTCATCAGGCCTCGTTATTTCCTGAGACATGACAACATTGAAATTAGGTCAATTAATAACCCTACAATGGCCTCTAAGTACTCAAGTGAAAAGAAGAGTTGCATGTCTTGCGCTTTAAATCAAAAGCTAGAAATGAGTAAGCTTAGTGCTGAAGACATGTCAAAAGCCAAGATAGGCTGAGAGCAGGGCTTCTTGCACCCAAGTTGTTAGCCAAGTTGTGAATGCACAGGAGAAACTCTTCTAAGCTTGGTGCAGTGGCAGTATCATAGCCAATGTTATTATCAAATACTCATAAGAAAATTTAAGTACATACATTTTTATGTCACATATTGTCATAATGACTTCTAAATTACTTTACTATCATTTAATTTCAGAGCCCTGTACACTCTCAATTTCAATAGGGAAAATTCTTTTCTGTGCTCACGGAGAATTTGATGGTTGACGTCATGTAATTGGGAGGAATGAAGTGATGAGAATGACCACTGTCCTGCCGTAAACAGATAGAGATTATGATTACATCATGTTCCGGTAAACATTTAAGCCTTGGATAACTAAAGGAAGAATATAGGTGTCAAACGTAAGTTGAGAAAATTAAGTGAGGTGCTTGATGTTGATGTCATGACGAAGAGAAGAGAAAACCTCAATATACACACTAACGGCCCACTAAGGGCTTAGAGCTAAATTTCTAATGCCCATGCAGGGGCAGGATACTAATAATGTAGTTAAAACTTCAAAGTATTAAATACAAAATAAGAAAAGGGACAAACCATACTAATACAGAGGAAAAAAACAGACTGAATAAAAGTATAATACATCATGTGAGAATCAAAAAATATATATTTTAAAATTCAATTTACTATATCGGACTAGGCAAACTTAAACTTGAAAGCTCTGTGATGCCTTCAGTTACTTTAAAAATTTTCCCAATGATTTCAGTGATTTCCAGTTTTCTTGTCATTGTGAAGATAAGAATTAGTGAATACTGTTTTATTTCCAAATATATAATCTGGCAAGGGATTTTGTTGGGTGCCATTGATCTGGGTATATCTCATAAATGAATAAATAATTTAAATTATCATTTCCAAGGATGCATTCAATCTGAAGATGGAATTCTTATGTATTGGTTGTATAAGCATTTTGCATGTAGTTTACACATATAAATGTGATGGCTAATGTAGTTGTACACGCGACTTACACATCACCTTCTTATTTCCAGTGATATCTCAAGGAGTACCCCATTAAATGTTCTTTTGAACTGCCCGCAATTACATCATCACTTTAATAAATGTCGGTAAGGGCACATTTTGACTCATTTCAAGGGTCAAGAATTAATCCAACGTAGGACTGAGTACCATACATCTGAAGTCACATCTTGTAACTTCAGCTTATAATATAAATATGATTTTTAATTCATAACTGGGTCCATGCCACTAATTAAAAACGTTATATATAAAAATTATACAACTCCAATGTTATTAACAATTAGAGCATATTTTACATATGTTTAACATTTTAGTACTCATTGAAGGTGGAATTATGTTGTACAATGTTAGCTTTATGTATTAATATGATTATGTTCAATTGTAAGAGGAAGGTACATAACTAAAATTAGCTCTACATAAAAGATTAATGGCTACTCGTACTGGAACAGATAGCATGATTAATTTTATAATGACTGATTTTATAAATTTATGATGGAGTTCTGTTTCTCTACTTTTTGGCTTTGCTACCCTGTACCTTGTTACTTTATTCTACAGAAATTTTATCTATGGCTGCTAGCATTTCCAGATGTACATGATTCCACTTATATAATTTGCAATATCTTAGAAATGAGATTTTCTCTTTGTCATCTTCAGAGTGTAGAGGAAGAGGTCTGATTATTAGTGTTACTTTGCTCATATCCCCATGGACCACAAAGACAAAGGCTTGAAGCACAGTTTGAGCTTGGTAGAATGCTTTGTAATCCTGCCAGAAAAGGAGAAGGTGAAGGTCTGTAAAGGCTCCTTCAAGGCCTGTTACATGCACCTCTATGTCTACCTGATGAAGCTGTCAGGAGAGAGTTTTCAATGCCTCTTGGCTTCTAATAAAGTGTGGGGTTGTCTGTCCCATACTCCTTGAAATAGAGCTTTGGAATATAAGACCACTGAGGTGCGGTGTAGAATAGACTCTTCCTCAATGGGATGTCTTTCCTACAACTCACATGACAGTTTTGGCCCCTTTTGTTTGTGTCATCCCTTTTTGTGTACGGGACAAGGATAATGAGGCAGTGGCACCTTAGGCTTATTCTTCTTTTCATTGTCTATGTAAGCAATAAACTGCCTAATGTAAAAATGGCTGACTCATTAAACCTTGACCAGTCAAATCAGTCAGGCCATGGCCTTGCTTTCTCATATGCGTTATTGACAAAAATATAAAATGCCCATGCATGTTGTCATGGAAAGAGAGAGAAGAGAGAATTTTGTTTCATAATGTGGAGAAGAAATTCAAAAGCTATGGACGACAGAAATATTAAATTGCATCTAATATATAACTCAACAAAAGATACTTGTTAAGACTTTTAGAAAAATCTTACATATTTGATATGTATTCATTTTCTATGGCCACTGTAACAAATTACCAGAAATTGAATGGTTTAAAACAATACAATTTATTATCTTCCAATTTGGGGTTGCTCTAGGGAAGAATCCATTTCCTTGCCTTTTCCAGCAACTAGAGGCTGCTCACATTTATTGGCTCATAGTTCTTTTCTCCCATTTTCAATGCCAACAGGATTGCATCTCTCTGACCATTCTTTTGTCATCAAATCTCTCTCTTACTACAGCTGAAAAATGTTCTGTGCTTTTAAGACTCATGTAATTAGATTGAGCTCACACAGATAACAATAATCCAGGATAATCTCCTTATCTCAAGGTCCTTAGTGTAATGACATCTTCAAAGTCCCTTTTGCCATGTAAGGTAATATAGTCACAGTTTCTAAAGATTAGGATGTGGCCATCTTGCAGGGTTGGGAGGGGGGCGACTCTGCCTATCACACTTTACTCTTGCCATGATAAATTGCTGAGAGAAGTGCTCAGTTGTTTAAAAAAAAAATGTGGTTGTGTTGCTAAATTTACAATGCTAGTGGGAGAGGATAAATTTAAAATTGAGTCCACAGTTCTAAAATCCATGGAAGAAAACTAGAGTTAGCACAAACAGCAGAAGAACAGATGGACCATTCAGGACTCAAAGTGGTCTGACATGCAGAACCCTGACTGAAAATGTATGGCTTTCATGAATGAAATCAACAGGCAGCTAAGCAACCAAACAACAGGGAACTAAGTAATGGGTAAAGGTAAGATTTCATAATTGAAAACATCTGCATCACCACATGAACCACAGTGCTCTAAGAATCATGGCCCTGTCATTTCTCCAAACCTATGCAACAAATCCAAGGACACTTACAAAATGCGTGGGTGAGCCTCCCAAAGAATTTTGCTATCGCATCGGATATATTTACAGGAACCATTGACCTGACCCTTCCCCAAATGCCATTGCCACTCACTGTCTAACCAAGTAACTAACTCCAAATTAATCCAAGTTTCAGCATATAACTTTAGTCCTCTAGAATGAATGCAGCCATACCAGGTGATAAACAGTCATCCCTGAAGACCTCTTTGTTGTAATCCACAGTTGCCCTAAATGAACCTGTGTATATTTACTCATTCTCTGAGGACAGTGGAATGTCGTTTTTTGTTTTTTATTTTTAATGTTATGATATGTGCAGAAAAGAGAGAGTTCTTAAAGCTATAGGTAACAAGCCAGGGGTTCCATCTTCCAAAGTCTCATTGATGGTGCTACATGGGCTGCGAGGATCAATATACTGAAGGACATTATATCCTAGCCTTAGAAAACATAGTGTTATGGAAATCTAACTGGAAGATTCTGCTTCAGGAAGTAGCTGAAGTTCAGCTACTGAAGTTCAGCATCCCACAGAGCACCACATTGGCAACCTTAAATCATGTTGTAAGAAACCTCATAGCAGAAATGTCTAAGCACCTGTTCTCATACATCGTACCTGTAACACACATCCATACCTTTTTAGATGAAATGTTGCTAGCAGAGTTGATACTCACTTAGTATTGGTCATACAGTGTTTTTTTTGTTGTTGTTGTTGTTGTTTGTTTGTTTTGTTTGTTTGTTTTGTTGCCAGCATCTATTCTGATCTTTCAGCATCAATTTGATTGTTTAGCATCCTTGCTTAACCTGGTGTTGAATATTTTAAATATCCACTCTAGCCACAATAAAAGATGTCTAATATGCAGATGTTTTGATTCCTTACACATTTCATTTAATTCTTTCTTTTGTTTACATAAATAAGTAAAATGAAAATTAAAAAATGACAAGACTTGACAATGACACCACAAGTATTAACCTTAATCAATTCCTGTCCTCCACTGGAGATGCAGTTCTGAACACATTCCCTTTTCTAGAGCATAAGAAGAGCCCTTAGAATTTGGAATAATACCATTAATCTGGTAAAGTTACGTTTCTTGGTATCAGGGGTCTGCAAACTAAAACAGGGGTAGTGAGGGCAAGCTGGCCTGCTATCCGTCTTCATGGCTCACAAAGGTTAAAATATTCTGTTCCTTTACAGAAAGAGTGTGTTAACTTTGTTTTATAGTAACAAGGAGAGAAGCATAGGAAATGAAGAGTTCTTCTGAGATGGGCAAACATGAGTTAAGAAAGCATGAAATGGGCAAGCTGGCTGGCTTCCCGTGTTGCCGTGGTCTGGAGAAAAAAGGAACAAAAGCCCAGTACTCAGGCTGTAACTACAGCCAATCAACATCAAAGGCCCAAGAAGCTATGAAACATAAATTTCTGCTTTAGGGGACTAGGAACTTAAAGCTAGGCTTGACTTTCAACTCATGGTGACTTTTCCGTATTTTAATGCTAAAAATCACTCCCCGGGGTGGAGATGTAAGATCCTAATGATACATATTTTGTATCAAGAAGCATGTTAAACCACCACACATGCACCAGAAAAATCCCACTTCTACCTACCTCATGTAAGAAGTAAGTTCCCCTTACTTTTATTTTTTGTTTGTCTGTTTGTTTGTTTTGAAACAGAGTCTTGCTCTGTCTCCCAGGCTGGAGTACAGCGACATGATCTTGGCCCACTGCAACCTCCTCCTCCAGGTTCAAGTGATTCTCCTGCTCAGCCTCCTGAGTACCTGGGATTACAGGTGTCTGCCACCACGCCTGGTTAATTTTTGTATTTTTAGTGGAGACGGAATTTCTCCATGTTGGCCAAACTGGTCTCAAACTCCTGACCTCAGATGATCCACTCACCTCAGCCTCCCAAAATGCCTTTACTTTTCCTTACTATAGAGTCCCACGAAAGAGGTGTTCTTAACCCCGGGGTCACAGACCAGTACCAGACACCAGTCCGTGGCTTGTTAGGAACCAGGACACACAGCTGATTAATCAAACATTTTAGAGACTGAGAGGCTGTATGTTTTTAGCAATCTGTTATTTTGATTATTTTGCTAATCAGCTTAACTGCAAAGATTGGATGACTCTGGCTTGGCGAATACTAGAGCAGATATTATGGAGAAATAGGAGTAAATTAACAATTACATAGAAGTTGTAGAGGGCTTAGAAGGAAATTAAAAACTTCCAATATCAATGAATTTCACAATTTTTATTTCCATAAAGTAACACCAGAAAATTGTTGTTAAAGCCATATAATTAATACAGATACTCTGCACTTGTGCTATTACTGATACATAAAATCCCAACCCTTTTCTATTACTCTACTCTGAGTGTGTCTGCAACCCCAAATTTAGGTCTGCTGGATATTCATGCACTGGAATGAATAGAAAAATTGCCAAGTAGACCATAAATTGGAAATCACATATTGTTTTGGACATACCTTGCAAGTAAGTAGGTTTAAGAACGAATTGCGACCAGGAGAAGACTGGTGGGAGACATGAAAATGAATGGCTAAATGCATAATTTCCACTTCAACCACCAGTCTCAATATCTTAAGGCAAAATGAGGCTCCTGGAACTGAATGTCTATTTGGATAGGAGAAGTCAAGTATAAATTCCTGAACTGACTGGGCTCAGCCACATTTGGTTATAATTGTGTATTATCCACCAAATTCAGTTTAACACTGAAATTAAAATTTGTTAATTAAGAATATAGAACATAATATTTTCTACACAATTAAAATCATGGCCTTTAAAATGCCCAGTGAGAAACATATTCATTTGAAACTGACTGTGAATTAACATTAGGCCAGAGATATTTTGAAGAAAAATAATGGAATATGATTCCAGTTCAGTTATCAACAAAAAGCATCCATTGATTTTGACTTATGCTTCAATAACTGTAACATTTTATGTTACAGCATATATTTGATTTGACAAATTCAGTATCAATGGCTTTTACTACTGGCAATTGACTATGGGTATCATGATATGAGATATTTCAGTTGTGCAAAATCAAACCAGTTTTCTGTTGAAGAAAGATAATGAAACATTGGCATTGACTTTTCATCTTAATACGGCATTGATGTTCTTGACTCGTCAACTATATTCATTTATTACAAAACTGTAGGATATTACATAAGAGTCATTAAATCCACTAAGAAACAACAAAGCTTTGGTTTTAAACATCTCAATTATTAAAAATTTCCAGTAAACATGAGTAGAAAGCAATCAGAACTCCATGTATGAACTGCAAAAATTTTAGGTATGTGTCTATTTAAATATTGTAACATCTTGTTTTTTTCTATTTTGGTATCAATTGTTTCTAGATACCCTCAAATTCATAAAAAGTCAGTTTGGACGAGGCACCATGGCTCATGCCTGTAATCCCAGCACTTTGCAAGACTGAGGAGAGTGGATCACCTGAGGTCAGGAGTTCAAGACCAGCCTAGCCAACATGGTGAAACCCCGTGGCTACCAAAAATATAAAAACTAGCCAGTTATGATGGCAGATGCCTGTAATTCCAGGTACTTGGGAGACTGAGACAGGACAGTCATTTGAACCTGGGAGGTGGAGGCTGCAGTGAGCCAAGATTGCACCACTGCACTCCAGCCTGGGCAACAGGGCAAGACTCCATTTAAAATAAATATAAAAAATATAATCAAAGCCAGTTTGCTTTACCAAACTTATTTCTGTTTACTCATATTCTTGTCTCAGTTTCCTGATGACTCAACCAAACTATCTTGTGGCAACTGGAAAATAAATGAAATTGGGTTAGGAGCTTGAAAACATTCCTACTTCTTGGCAGATTTTCTTTAGGATTTAAGAATACAAATTTTTGCCTTTAGCTTTTGACTCATCTCTTATTTAAAAATGGGCTGATCATAGAACCACCAGAAATATAGATCATAGATTAGTTTTGCCTCCAAGGTCAAAATTCATTTTTTTCTCTTTATCAGATTTCTCCTCTACACACCTGCTCCAAAATTTATCAACTCATCTTCCTCTCAGATATTATCTCGGTGCCTTGTCATCAGGTAATTTTATGTAACACATGTTATAATCACTTAAAATTAACAAAACATCTTTAGCAAAACTTTCATAATCTGCTCCAAGCTGACTTTTCCAGCCTGAACTTTATGTTGTTCTCTTTGCTTTTTTCTTCTACCATTTTCTTTTTAGGCAGTAAGACTCATCAAACCTTCAAAACATAATTAAAATGTTACCCCTACTGAAGTGTATTCCCTGTCTATTGTTGATTTCAACACAGGGGCCATCAGTAGTCAGACATTCTCAGTGAACTCATCTCTGTGTAATAATCAAGATTTTCTGTTAAGGCCCTTGCATTATTCTGTGCTTGTGTTACTTTTAAGTACATATAAACATACACACAATAGAACCGTGGGAACTTTTAAGAAAAATTATTACTCCTAACCTTGTAAGTAGATGAAGTTTACTGAGTATTTTTTTCTTGACTTGGACAATTTATTTTTGACCACTTTTCAAAGAAATACACTGATATAAAGCTTATTTTCTGCTGTTTGTAAGTAATCCCAGTTCAGTTGGTAAATCCACATTAAAAATACTTCTCTGGAAGTAAAGTCCTCATAGTCAGGAATGTGCTGGCCAGATTCTTATTTAGATCTCTTTTTCTAAAATGGTCTGAAGTATTTCCACTTTAAATCAAAGTTTTATAACTTTTTTGTCTCTGGTTAGAGTTGTAAATGTCATTTCTTCTCCTACACTTTACGCTTGCCAATGTTGCTGAGGCCAGTATCTAAAGGAAACCTTTCATCATTATTTAAATGTGTTCACATGTGAGATCTAGTGATTCCCTGTCTCAGTTTGGTCTCACTAACTCATCAGAACTAAAGCCATGAAATGCAAGTTAAATCAACAAGATTATTTTCAAAAGCAAAATCAATATGTCATTTATGTGTAATTTTTAATATCAAATGAATAAAATGAAGTGAGAAGAGAAGTTTAGAGAAAAAATAGTAAAAAGACATGAACAAAGCCTCTAAGAAGTATGGGACTATGTGAAAAGACCAAATCTAAGTCTGATTGGTGTACCTGAAAGTGATGGGGAGAATGGAACCAAGTTGGAAAACACACTGCAGGATATTCTCCAGGAGAACTTCCCCAACCTAGCAAGGCAGGCCAACATTCAAACTCAGGAAATATAGAGAATGCCACAAAGATACTCCTCTAGAAGAGCAACTCCAAGACACATAATTGTCAGATTCACCAAGGTTGAAATGAAGGAAAAAATGTTAAGGGCAACCAGAGAGAAAGGTAGGGTTACCCACAAAGGGAAGCCCATCAGACTAACAGCGGATCTCTCAGCAGAAACTCTACAAGCCAGAAGAGAGTGGGGGCCAATATTCAACATTCTTAAAGAAAAGAATTTTCAACCCAGAATTTCATATCCAACCAAACTAAGCTTCATAAGTGAAGGAGAAATAAAATCCTTTCCAGAGAAGCAAATGCTGAGAGGTTTTGTGAGCACCAGGACTGCCTTACAAGAGCTCCTGAAGGAAGCACTAAACATGGAAAGAAACAACCAGTACCAGCCACTACAAAAACATGCCAAATTATAAAGACCATCGATGCTAGGAAGAGACTGCATCAACTAATGAGCAAAATAACCAGCTACTATCATAATGACAGGATCAAATTCACATATAACAATATTAACCTTAAATGTGAATGCGCTAAATGCTCCAATTAAAAGACATAGACTGGCAAATTGGATAAAGAGTCAAGACCCATCACTGTGCTGTATTCAGGAGACCCATATCACTTGCAGAGACACACACAGGCTCAAGACAACAGGATGGAGGAAGATTTACCAAACAAATGGAAAACAAAAAATGGCAGGAGTTGCAATCCTAGTCTCGGAACAGACTTTAAACCAACAAAGATCAAAAGAGACAAAGAAGGCCATTACATAATGGTAAAGGGATCAATTCAACAAGAAGAGCTAACTATCCTAAATATATATGCACCCAATACAGGAGCACCCAGATTCATAAAGCAAGTCCTGAGAGACCTACAAAGAGACTTAGACTCCCATACAATAATAATGGGAGATTTTAACAACCCGCTGTCAACATTAGACAGATCAATGAGACAGAAAGTTAAAAAGGATATCCAGAAATTGAACTCAGCTCTGCACCAGGTGGACATAATAGACATCTACAGAACACTCCACCCCAAATCAACAGAATATACATTCTTCTCAGCACCACATCATATTTATTCCAAAATCGACCACGTAATTGGAAGTAAAGCACTCTTCAGCCAATGTAAAAGAACAGAAATTATAACAACCTGTCTCTCAGACCACAGTGTAATCAAACTAGAACTCAGGATTAAGAAACTCACTCAAAACAGTTCAATTACATGGAAACTGAACAACCTACTCCTGAATGACTACTGGGTACATAATGAAATGAAGGCGGAAATAAAGATGTTCTTTGAAACCAATGAGAACAAAGACACAACATACCAGAATCTCTGGGACACATTTAAAGCAGTGTGTAGAGGGAAACTTATAGCATTAAATGCCCACAAGAGAAAGCAGGAAAGATGTAAAATTTACACCCTAACATCAGAATTAAAAGAACTAGAGAAGCAAGAGCAAACACATTAAAAAACTAGCAGGAGGCAAAACACAACTAAGATTGGAGCAGAACTGAAGGAGATAGAGACATTAAAAAAACCCTTCAAAAAATTCAATGAATCCAGGAGCTGGTTTTTTGAAAAAATCAACAAAATTGATAGACCAGTAGCAAGACTAATAAAGAAGAGAGAATAATCAAATACACATAATAAAAAAAATAAAGGAGATATCACCACCAATCCCACAGAAATACAAACCACCATCAGAGAATACTATAAACACCTTTACGCAAATAAACTAGAAAATCTAGAAGAAATGGATACATTCTTGGACACATATACACCCTCCCAAGACTAAATCAGGAAGAAGTTGAATCTCTGAATAAACCAATAAGAGGCTCTGAAATTGAGGCAATAATTAATAGCTTACCAGCAAAAAAAAAGTCCGGGACCAAATGGATTCACAGCCGAATTCTATCAGAGGTACAAGGAGAAGCTGGTGCCATTCCTTCTGAAACTATTCCAGTCAAGAGAAAAAGAGGGAATCCTCCCTAACTCATTTTATGAGGTCAGCATCATCCTGATACCAAAGCCTGGCAGAGACACAACAAAAAAAGAGAGTTTTAAACTAACATCCCTAATGAACATCAATGCAAAAATCGTCAATAAAATACTGTCAAAACGAATCCAGCAGCACATCAAAAAGCTTATCCAACACAATCAAGTTGGCTTCATCCCTGGGATGCAAGGCTGGTTCAACATACACAAATCAATAAACACAAACCAGCATATAAACAGAACCAAAGACAAAAACCACATGATTATCTCAATAGATGCAGAAAAGGCCTTTGACAAAATTCAACAACCCTTCATGTTAAAAACTCTCAGTAAATTAGGTATTGATGGGATGTATTTCAAAAAAATAAGAGCTATTTATGACAAACCCACAGCCAATATCATACTGAATGGGCAAAAACTGGAAGCATTCCCTTTGAAAACTGGCACAAGACAGGGATGCCCTCTCTCACCACTCCTATTCAACATAGTGTGGGAAGTTCTGGCCAGGGCAATCAGGCAGGAGAAAGAAATAAATGGTATTCAATTAGGAAAAGAGGAAGTGAAATTGTCCCTGCTTGCAGATGGCATGATTGAATATCTAGAAAACCCCATCATCTCAGCCCAAAATCTTCTTAAGCTGATAAGCAACTTCAGCAAAGTCTCAGGATACAAAATCAATGTGCAAAAATCACAAGCATTCCTATACACCAATAACAGACAAACAGAGAGCCAAATCATGAGTGAACTCCCATTCACAACTGCATTGAAGAGAATAAAATACCTAGGAATCCAACTTACAAGGGATGTGAAGGACCTCTTCAAGGAGTACTACAAACCACTGCTCAACAAAATAAAAGAGGACACAAACAAATGGAAGAACATTCCATGCTCATGGATAGGAAGAATCAATATTGTGAAAATGGCCATACTGTCCAAGGTTATTTATAGATTCAATGCCATCCGTATCAAACTACCAATGACTTTCTTCACAGAATTGGAAAAAACTACTTTAAAGTTCATGTGGAACCAAAAAAGCCTGCAAGTCAATACTAAGCCAAAAGAACAAAGCTGGAGGCATCACACTACCTGACTTCAAACTATACTACAAGGCTACAGTAACCAAAACAGCATAGTACTGGTACCAAAACAGAGATATAGACCAATGGAACAGAACAGAACCCTCAGAAATAATGCCACACATCTACAACTATCTGATCTTTGACAAACTTGACAAAAGCAAGAAATGGGGAAAGGATTCCCTATTTAATAAATGGTGCTGGGGAAACTGGCTAGTCTTATGTAGAAGGTGAAACAGGATCCCTTCCTTATACCTTGTACAAAAATTAATTCAAGATGGATTAAAGACTTAAATGTTAGGCCTAAAACCATAAAAACCCTAGAAGAAAACCTAGGCAATACCGTTCAGGACATAGGCATGGACAAGGACTTCATGTCTAAAACACCAAAAGCAATGAAAACAAAAGCCAAAATTGACAAATGGGATCTAATTAAACTAAAGAACTTCTGCACAGCAAAAGAAACTACCATCAGAGTGAATAGGCACCGTACAGAATGGGGAACATTTTTTGCAATCCACTCATCTGACAAAGGGCTAGTATCCTGAATCTACAAAGAACGCAAACAAATTTACAAGAAAAAAACAAACAACCTCATCAAAAAGTGGTCAAAGGATACGAACAGTCACTTCTGAAAATAAGACATTTATGCAGCCAACAGACACTCATGAAAAAATGCTCATCATCACTGGTCATCAGAGAAATGTCAATCAAAACCACAATGAGATACCATCTCACATCAGTTAGAATGGCAATCATTAAAAAGTCAGGAAACAACAAGTGCTGGAGAGGATGTGGAGAAATAGGAACACTTTTACATTGTTGGTGGGACTGTAAACTAATTCAACCATTGTGGACGACAGTGTGGCAATTCCTCAAGGATCTAGAACTAGAAATACCATTTGACCCAGCCATCCCATTACTGGGTATATACCCAAAGGATTATAAATCATGCTGCTATAAAGACACATGCACATGTATGTTTATTCCTGTACAATTCACAATAGCAAAGACTTGGAACCAACCCAAATATCCATCAATGATAGACTGGATTAAGAAAATGTGGCACATATACACCATGGAATACTATGCAGCCATAAAAAGGATGAGTTCATGTCCTATGCAGCAGCAAACTACCAGAAGGACAAAAAACCAAACACCGCATGTTCTCACTCATAGGTGGGAATTGAACAATGAGAACACTTGGACACAGGAAGGGGAACATCACACACAGGGGCCTGTTGTGGGGTGGGGGGAGGAGGGAGGGATAGCATTAGGAGATATAGCTAATGTAAATGACGAGTTAATGGGTGCAATATACCAACGTGGCACATTTATACATATGTAACAAACCTGCATGTTGTGCACATGTTCCCTAGAACTTAAAGCATAATAATAATAAAAAAAAAATTCAGAAAACACATATTTATTTTTCATAGCTTGGTTAGCATTAAAAGATGTACAATTTTTTAAAAAATGTAACAGCTTAAAACAATGCAAATTCATATCAACAGTTCTCATGGTTGAGGAGTTGGGCATAACCTAACTGGGTCCTCTGCTCAAGGTCACACTAGGCCTTTGTTCAGTTTGCTCTATTCTTATCTGCAAGCTTTTTCAGAGAATATTCTGCCTCCAGCATCATGTAGGTAGGTGGTTGGCAGCTTTCATTTGCCTGCAGCCCTGTGGCTGAGGGCCCTGGCTTCTTCCTCGTTACTGTCTGGAGACTGCTCAGCTTCTAGAGGCTGACACACTTTGTCTGAAGTTCTCTGAAGCTTTTCAACATGGCAGCTAAGATTTTCAAAATGAGGAGAATCTCCCTATGTTTAGGAAGACCCTATCCCTCCTTAAAACATTTTATACTCCAGGTTAATACCTTGTTTGCTATCCTATGCATCAGTTGATATAAGTGAACTCATTTCGGATTTTCATTACATCTGCAAAATCCTTTCAACTTTATCACATAAAGTAACCTTATCACTGGAAGGTCATTTCATTGCATTTGTAGTTCTTACCACACTCAAGAGGCAAGTATATATCCTGGAGGTCATCTTACAATTCTGCCTAGAACAGATGATTTGAAATATTTAAATTAATTAATATTATTGAAATTTAATGGTATGAGACCTGGGTTTTACTAGCTTTGCAAAAATATACCCATAGACCTGCAGGCAGGACACCAAACCTTTGTGAAACCCACTTTACCAATTTCAGACATTAGGAATCTAGGTCAAATAAACACAAAGATCACTACTTGTAACTTACATTCATAAATTGACACTTATAAATACAATTTTAGTAACTTGGAACAAGTGATTCATTAGGCTGGTGCAAAAGTAATTGCGGTTTTTGCCATTGAAAAAGCCTCAATCTGAACTCAATTGATGAATATTAAGATATAAACAATGGAGGAATTTTTTTGCAAGTGTTGGAAATCATAGCAGTTGAACTTTTCTAATCTATAATTTATTTAGCATGCTATCAGGAGTCAATTATGTCTACATAATGCTTAAAGTTTTCCCTATATTACAATGCTTTTACACCAGATTGCATGATTATTAGATTTGAGAATGCTTGAAAAGCTAAGCTCTATTTTCCTAGATTTTTCTAGGATATTTTATGTTTCTTAATTATTTTCATTTTCAATCAAGCAGACATTACCTATATCTACATTTCTATAACTTTCTCTCTCATATATATATATATCTATGTGTTATATTGGAAGCACTTAAAACAATAAACCTATCAAATCCAAAGGAATGTTTTCAGCATTTGCAGAATTAATATATTTTACGTTGAAACAATATATCTAAGGAGCGTTTGTGTGTGTGTTATGTGTGTGTTTAAATGAAGTATAGCTAGTAACTTAATGAATGTTCTATCATAGCAAAGTAATAAAAACAATAGCAAATTAAAAGGAATTTTGAGGGACAGCTAGGCAAATCCAGCCTCTATCTATGCCTCTCACATGACTTCTGCCCCTGAGTCAAAGGAAGGGCCCTCTCATAACTCAGGGTCATTACTACAGCAATTATCCCTTTTCCTCCTGCAGTAGTTTTTCTAATTCATTCTCATTAGCATACAAGAATCCTCTTCTGTTTCCCATATTTAAAATATCATTTTCTACTTCCCTTTCTTCCACCAGCTACACACTAATTCTTAGCTTCTTTTTTAGAGCAAAATGCTTTGAATAACTATTCATTTCTTGGTTGTTAATTTTCTGCCTATTTTCCACTCAAGTCATTTCAGTCTTCTACACAGCTCTTCAAGTCATTCAATGCAATCAGCAATTTTCAATTCCCATATTACTTGATTTATCAATAGTTGATGGAATAGATGGAAATTCTCCATCTTATATTTTCTTCCCTTTATTTCCAGGGCAACATGCTGTCTTGGTTTTCATTTCATCTGAATGGCTCTTCTTTCTCTGTCTTCTTTTCTGTTTTTCTCTTCTTTGACAAACAAGTATATGCTGGCATACCAAGCAAATCAAATCTCGGGCCTCTTCACTGCTGAAAAAAACATGTTAACCATTGTCCTTATGAATGTAAATGCTCTATGCTATGATGATTATCAAATGCATTGCTTCCTCTTAGATCTTTCTAACTCCAATGGCCTATTGCATATAAACAATGGCTGAATATCACCTCAAATTTAGCATTTCCAAAACTAACCCTATAATCTTTACATTTCTAGTGTGTACCTCCTTGATTTTTTCATTTGTCCTAGTCTGAATAACCTGGAAAGTGTATCCCAAGAGAGATACCTGCATGGAGACAGCCTATTTACAAGGTGTGATCCCATAGTGGATGAGTGCAGAACAGGGCAATTGCAATGGATAAGCTAAGTTTTGGGGGGAAGCAGCACCTAGAGTAGTATTGGGAGAGGGAACCCACCATACTACTGGGTCCATGCAGAGCCTCCATTTTGCACCATGTTCTCATGGAGCAAGATTAAGGATTGGTTGTTCTCCATAGGTTAAATCATCCTCTTGCTTGATTGTGGGATATTGTCTCTGAGGCAAATGTGCTGTGATAGGTAATAACCTGTAATATAAAAGTACAAAAAAAGTATACTCACTTATGTGACCCTATTGAAATGCTTCTCCTCCAGTCTTCCTTATCTTAGATCATCCAGTCATAATCCTGTATTTGTCAATCCTAAGTTTCTATGTCTATCCTTGTCACAGGCATTTTCTCATTCTACACAAATAGAATATTGCAGTCCATTGATCACAATATAAGTTTTATGTCAGCTCTGTAAGATTTTTTTAAAGCAATTATAGTTTAAGCTTAACCTCAATATATTGTTTATCAAGCAGAATTATAGTTTTTCCTCCTCCTTTAGTTGATCTTGCAGAACCACTGTGAAGCTACAGGGTTTAATAGAAGCAGAGGTGTCAGGACAGCATAAATGTCAGATAAATGCCATAGAGGGTGGAATACTTGATCATGTCATTTAGTTGAGTCCTATGACCTGGTTAGGTGTGACCTTGATAGTGTCATTTTATAAGGTGGGTAGCTGCGGCGCTTTCCTGACCTTATGACCCAATGGATCTGTTAACTTGCTCATTATGGGCAGCTTCAGGTGTCCTTTGGTCAAGCACTCTATTTTTATGAGTGTCCAGAAACAAACCAGGGAATATTTTGGAAAAGGGAATTATTCCTCTGCCAAAATAAAAACATGACCTTTCCCTCTCTAGCATTGTCCCTGGAACTCTTCAATTGTGTCATACCAGAGACTTTGACATACCATTCTGATTCAACAGAGATATACCTGGCATAAATGGCTCAGCAATGTCATCTGCCTGAACAGTAGGGCAGGTTACATCTAGTTGGTACTTGTAATATAGCACTTTTTGCTTTGAGACTCACTCAAAATTGGCAGCCTTCCATAGACAGTATTCCCAATGAGGACATGGAAAATATCATAGACAGTATTATCATAGACAGTATTTTCATAGACAGTATTCCCAGTGGAAAATATCATAGACAGTATTCCCAATGAGGACATGTGCTTATTTACCAGTGGTAAGCCAATTTATTAATGAAGGGTTGTATAAGGCACACAGGTCAAACTTTCTCTTAACTGAATGTTACAGAATACTCCAAAGCTTTGAAACTTTTATCAGTTGAACCGGGAGTTTATCTTTCATCCTTGACAAGCATGTGTCTTACTAAAAATCTCTTATACTTGTCACATTCTATTTCCTAATTTCAATTAGCTTGATGGCATCATTACAGTAAGGAGTGTGGATATTGTGCAGAACTTCAAGATTTCAAGGCCTATTTTATGTGGTGACAGAGAGCAGGGGAGTTAATACAGCCCTGTAGCATGATCATAAATGTGAACTGCTGTCTTTTGCACATAAAACTGAACTATTTTTAATATTCAGTATTGATGGGAATTTTAAAAAATGCATTTCTCAGATCAATAACCACATACTAAGTAGATTTGTTCCAGGAAGATATCACACCCAGAACTAGATGCTCAAGTAAAGCTATCATTTAGCTTGGTTGATGTCACTCCACCCTTATCTACCACAGTCCATTTTGTGTGTGCAGAGGCTTGACACATGAATGGAACACAATATTATAGGGTTGACCATCATGAAATTTTAATGTTTAAGACTGCTGTCTATTATGATTTCTGAGATCTTATTTTGAAGAGGAACTAAAAATCACCACCTCTTAATGATATTGACACTGTCATGTTCATTGATGCATTACTCACAATAGCCAAGATAAGAACACAACCTAGGTATCCATCAATGGGCAAATGAATAAAACAAACCTGTGAGATATATTTATGTCTCTCAATATGTATATATACACATATAGAATCTATCTCTATGTAATTTTATATATAATCTCTATCTAACTCATATGTAGAGAGAATATATTTCAGCCTTACAAAGGAGGACACCCTGCCATTTTCCACAACACTGATGAACCTAGAAGATGTTATGCTAAGTGAATAAGCCAGGCATAGAAAGAAAAATATTGCATGATCTCACCATATGACAAATCTAAAAAAACCCTCAGATATATGAAAATAGATAATAAAACATGGTAATCAGCACTCGGATGAGGGAAGAGGAAATTGGGAGATGTAGCTTAAAGGATACAAATTAGCAAATATGTAGGATCAACAAGTAGAAAGATCTAATGTATAATAAGAAATTTGTAGGCAATAATAGTGAGATTTTGGCTAAATGCGTAATTATAGCTGCTCTTGTCACAAGGCGAATAAAAATGGGTAAGTGTGAGATGATGGATTTATTAATGTGTTTCCCTATAGTAATCTGCCAAGTCCGACCCGCAGACCCTGACCAAGCGACAGATGAAAAAAAGAGCTCAGACACAGATATCTAGTGAAAGAGTGGGCTAGGGGACTGGGCTGCCCACAGAAAGAGTTGTAGCAGCCACGGCCCTGACAAGCTGGTGCTAAGGGCACTTATTTAGTATGGATTTAATGACAAAGGCTTTGAGTCAACACACTTGTGGGTAGTTAACATGGTTGCCCTCCCGGAGAAAGCAGTCCAAAGAGTGGATGATTAAAGGTCAGGTTCTGAGGCCTAAGTAAACTAATTTATCTAGATTGGTTTCTTGACATCCCCTTGTTATCTAACCTAAGCTCTTAAGAGAATTCAGCTGTCTTCAGTAAAACTCTCTTCTGAATCTATGCAAACCCCCAGCTTTCCGAGAAGGTTTGCATCCTTTTCCTATAATTTCTTCTACCACACTGACCGACCTCCTAAAGTAATCATTGTACTATAAGTGTGTGTGTCTGTGCGTATATATATATATCAATAACATCATATTGTATACCTTAAACATACACAATAACATTTGTTAAAAAATAAAAGAAAGAGGAGGAGAGAGGGAGAGAGATTCCATTTTGGTTGTAGTGAAATGATTGTTGTTTCAACTGGGCTCATCCTACTACAATAGTTACTCAGGTCTGGAACCCAAAGTGAGGGCTCTGAGAGCTATTAAGTATATCTGTGCTCAGTATTCACTTGGCCTCTGAAAAATAACCCCAGAGAAAGTCCATGGGCCCACTCGACTCACTGCAAGATAAACTTGGTCAAATGCTATTGCACACTGGAACGTGTTCTTATTTTAGTTAGATACATCTGATGGCTTTTAGGGGCATCTGATTATTAGTTCAGATTCTATTTAAAACAGTCTTTTAAAAAGTGGGCATTCTTTTCCTGCAGTTCATAGTTACCTTGGTAATTGGCTGAAGACTTCTCTGAGGAAGAATCACTAGATTTTTATTTTAAAATACACTTATGGTTGCATCATATTGTCCTACTCAAAGAACCAGTTCTTGTCTTCAACAACACACTCTGAATCTTTGACCAAAGATTTCACATCTTCCTTACTAGATTTGGTCCTCTTATTACTAGTCCAACATTATCCTGAACTACTGTCTTTCCTGCTAAATTAGGACTGTCATTGCTCATCTTACTGGGACTCCAACCAGATTCTTTCCTCATTCCAAGTAGCCACTATATTAGCTAATTGGCTCTTGAAAGTATCTACGTGTAACACACTTACTTTATAACGTTCTTATTATAAAAATAATGTGTCTTGCTAAAATTTAAATATTTTTATGAATGTACAGTACTGGATTTTGGACCTCAAGCAGGTATGAATTTGTTTTTGATTATATGACTTTGAGGAGAAAGAATCAAAGGCCAGCCTTCTTCCCTGGCTAGGCACCTGAATCTGTGAGCTTGTTGAAGACAAGACTAACATATTTGTGTAATTATATTGTCCATGAATAGTACACTGTTACAGCAGATCTTTGGAATATATTTGTTTCATGTTTTTATATGACATTTTTGAATTTGTGTCTAGGTTTTTATTTTTTTCTGGTCTACCTATTGACACAGAAATGTTCTGGTAACCCTGAGAAATATTTCTTTCTCTCTCACATGTTAGATTTGACTTGTCTTTTTCTCCTCTTTATTCCAATCACTTTGATGAAAAAATGTTGTGTCGACCTTTCTCATTTGTTTCAAATGATTTTCTTGTGAAAACGCGGTAGATATCACACACTTGTAAATGTGCACATGCAGACAGCAATAACTTTCTGTTAGTCAATATCTCTATCCTAGTTAATACCTCTATCCTAGTTAAGTACCTATTCAAACCTCTGACAAGCCAGGTTGTCTGACCCTAAAATTATGCTCTTCTCTCAATATCATGATGCCTTTTTGCCTACATGTAATTAACACAGATTTTAAAAACCTGATGAATTATTTTCTTAAGCATTAGTTGTGATAGGAAAGATACTCGGAAGTATTCTAATGTGTGTTTTATAATAAACTAAAAGATCTAATACTTAACTCCTGTATTAGATCATTTTCCATAAATTTATTTCTAAATCAATAATAATTAATCATACCTAGATGCATATGCTCCAAGATATAGCATTTCTTTAAGACCATGAGAATGTCAGTATGATAGCATATATCTTCAAAATCCTACTTTGGCACAGTAATGTAGAATGCTGTCTGTTACTTATTACCTTTGTGACTTCAAATAAGCTAGTTGATCTCTGTAAACCTTAGTTTCCTCAGTTATAAAATGAAACTAATGCTTTTAAGCTTGCTTGAATGTAGTTAAGATTAAATAAGATAAATTCTCTGATGTGCCTGGAACAGTAGACATTTAAAAATTTTTATAAAACAAGATGAAAACATTTCATGCAGTGTTGAATTAAAATGGACAAACTTTGATTGCCTCTTACTTCTTTGAGTATATGTCCCTTTACATCAGAGTCGGGAATAAGTTACTAGCAACTGAGTATCTCAAATTATGTAACCCCCATAAGAAGATATGTAAACATGTGATATTTTGACAAATAATGCCATCCAAACCTTTGTCTCATTCTGATAAAAGTTACATCTAACAGGAAATGCAATTTTTGAAATAATTCATAGGAGAACACATAGTATTAAAGACACAATCTCTGGCTTTGTCTCCATTGAGAGGAAATGACTGGCAAATCTAAAACTGTATTTTCCTCTGAGATTCAAAAGGTTATCTTTCAGGTTGATTTTAGGCTCTGTAAAATGTTGATAACAGCCTGCCAGAGTTGATGTGTTTACATTGATTTTCCATTGGGTAAGCCACACACATCTTGTGTAAAGTGAGGGTCCTCAGAGTACCTTACTGCGTTTTGAAACAAATTGCTGTTATTGTGTTCAAAATATTATTTTGAGAAAAAAGCCATAAAACTGGCATCATCCATACCCTGAATATATTTATACTTTTTAAAATCATTGTTTTAATCAGGTAATTTACAATGAGTATAAGGAAATATTGGAAGTGAATCAAGAAATATATTTAGATTCTTTCACATCCTAGATTCACTGATTTTGTAGAAGAAGGAGCATTTTCTACAAAAACGAAGATATAATAAAGATTACATTACTTTTTAAAAATAAGTGAAAAAATTTGAATTTAAAGTGCTCTTTAAAAATGTATTATTTCAATTCTGATGACAAAATATATTATCATATATTTGGTATATACAGTTGTAGATTTATCGAAGATTTTCCTCAAAAATTGAGGAAGAGGGAGAGTTACCTACATCTATATAGAAAAACAATAGCAACAACAAAAACTCTAAACCCTGGTCACAAGATGCAGTTACCATTGTCTCACTATCAAGAAAACTGAGAAATAATAGTAGTGATAAAACTGCCAACACTATTGAGAACAATAATTTGGAGACTGTGAGCACAGGTTTCTCAGAGCACACAAAGAAACAAAGCTTTTGTTCAAAAAGAGCTAAAGCTTCCAATTTTATCCTGTAGCCAGCATTTTCTTCGTGTGGGATAGGAGTACATTATGTGTTAGAATCACTAAAGCAATGCAAATGTAAAAAATGTCCTTTTGAAGTTTCAGGAAAGTATTCTTACTGATATGAACATAAAATTACCTTATTCATTATAATTCAGTGACTATATATCGGTCTCTCACACAAAATTCTTCTGGGTATATTAAACTGAAAACCACTTTGATAATATCACATGTGTCCATTTACATCAAGAAAAACTGTACTTACCTATTTTTATTTTATTTTCCTTTATATCTACCTACTTCTTTAGTAATTTTCTCTCTTATAAATTGTCTCAAACTGGGGTTGAATATTTTGCCATCATCTTTTTGCAATTCTCTAATACATCTATAAAACTGAGATTATCAACAACACAAGCATGATTTTGAAATAATTTCCGAACTGTTTATATGGACATTACAATAACATTTCCAACTGAAAGAGCATTTTTTTCTAGAATAACAAATAACTCACATTTTTCTTTTTACTATATTCCTAAAGCTGTCATTTATTTTAGTTATGTAAGCTGTTTGAGAATATCTTTTCTTGAATTCTGTCTATACCATTCTTTAAAGTACTGAGCTTAGCTTTCAGTATATTTTTGTTAAAGATAATAAAAATATAAAACATTCAAGTGGAGGAACTCTAGAAAAGATAAAGTATTAACAGGAAATTTCATAAATGAAGTTTACTATTTATTATTATTATTATTATTTGAGATGGAATTTCACTCTTGTCGCCCAGGCTAGAGTGTAAGGGTGCGATCTCAGCTCACTGCAACCTCTGCCTCCCGGGTTCAAGCGATTATCTTGCTTCAGCCTCCCAAGTAGCTGGGATTACAGGTGCCCACCACCATGCCTGGCTAATTTTTGTATTTTTAGTAGAAACAGGGTTTCACCATGTTGGCCAGGCTGGTCTCAAACTCCTGACCTCAGATGATCCACCCCCCCTCGGCCTCCCAAATGCTGGGATTACAGGTGTGTACCACCACAGCCAGTCAAAGCTTAGTATGGATATCTTTTTGTTAATATTTTTCTATAGTGTGTGTCTTATCTAGTAGTATAAATGAAAATGTTGGAATGGTAAAGATTGCTTCATAATTAAAATATTACCATAACATTTCCACACTTTTATTTAGTCCTAATTCTTTAACAACTTATTTTACAAAGTGTATTTTAATCTAAATTCAAGAAAACGTCCAAAAATTAGCTTATTTTTAATTAGTAATTTTCTGAAAGTATTATACAGTATTTTATGTATTACTGGTGTTAAACAAACAAAAAATAAACCTTTGACCTTCAAGAGTTCCAAGTAATGTCTGTCACAAATGTATACTTTAAAACTAATAATATTTGCAGATAAAGGGAAAAACAAATTCAGACAATCAGAAAAAGAAAAAAGTCAAAAGAACTAATAAGTGGCAACAGCTTTCTCTAAGCAAAATAAAACAGAGGGAAAACAAAAGCATGTTTACTTTAATTACACCACTATAGGTAATAACAGACATAATTTATTAAACATCTAGTGCATCAAACATAGCTCTGAATACCTAGATTATTGCTTTAAATACCAATATTAGATATTACATTAGGTGCTACGCATAAAACTAAACAAAACAGACGTGATTTCCAACTTGATACTAATGACAAAATAATTGGCAATACACATAAACATGGGCACACAATCTATTCAAATAACCTACAATACAAAATATTCAAGATGCTCTCTGAGCATGTAAGTGGGCTTCTAGTCCGTGCACGAGGGGACTGAAAACTCTGAAAGGTAAGTATGATATGTGATGATATGTGGGTATCAGTGATGGAGACAAGGAAAGATAATGTTCCGAATGGAAGAAAACACACAGACGAGGTGGGAAGTCCTATGAAGGTTCTGAGATTTTATCCTATTTGCAAGTTTACGAGTTAGCAGACAGGTTTCATGACTGCTAACAAAAGGCACGCAGTTACTGGTTCAGAGAAAAAAGGACATTATTATAGCACAGCAGGAAGCATGAACTTCGTGTTCATGTTGTTTCACCTTACCTCCTAAAGTCCACAGAGGAGGGGAGGCAGCTTGCAATAGGTCCCACGGATGTAGCACATGCAGTGCATTTGCATGACAGCTGGGGGCCACCAAGCATACGAAACTTGTCTTTTATAAAGGGCTATAAAGAATCTGCCCAACCTTTGTCTTCAACAGAGACACTAACTTTATTATATTGGAGAGCAAAGAGAACTGCCCTTTGCTTTGGAGGTAGACACTGTCACCTTCCAATGCTGTTCATCATACAAATAGTCTTGAAAAATTAGTGTAACAGGAAATATAATGAGTGCTTCTGTTTGCGAGATGTGCGGAAACAGGGAAACCAAGCTTTGGTACAATTCATATAATATCAGATATGTCTTTGCCCAGGAAGATTGAAATAATTCATCCATGAGTGTATCTGAATATATCCCTCTGGGCTACGGCCTGGAGAATTGTACTTTCATGATTGCCCCAAATTCTTTCACTCTAAGGGTCTGCTGAGATTTTGGATCCCTCCTGAGATACATTTTCATAATTTACATTTTCCCTGGGAAATTGTCTCTTTCAATGAGATATTAAAATTCACTAGCATAAGATTTTCTGAAGTGTTATTATGGTACTTTTAATTTCCTCTTTCAGGGAGTATTATTCCCCTTTCATTTCTAATTTCGAGTGTGTATACCTACTTTTTTTTCTTAGGTTGTGAATAATTTTTTTATAAAGCACTTCTGCAGTTTTAGAGAAATTCTTGTTTTTCTTATTTATTTTTCAAGTAGTATTTTCTAATTTTATTTTTATTATGTCATCATTTTGCTTGCTTTAACTGTGATTTAAATGCCTAATTTATTTAACCATTAATAATCCTTTCGTTTCTTTTATCTTTAAATGATCACACTGTGGTGTTTTGTTTTGTTTCCTAATTGGAGTTTACATTTTCTCAGATACTTTCTATTTGAGATAAAACCTCTTCAATTACTATTTACCGCTCCTGTGGCCATCCCAGTATTTTTTGGTCTTTCGCAATCACCCTTTATGAAAGAGTAGCCCACACTTAGGCTCCAATTCTCCTAACCTGTCTTTTAGTCTTCACATGGTTTGCCTTCTAACATTACTTCTGTTTATATTAGGCCTTTACACTCAGTGAAAATCTCTCCTCTCTATACTCCCTATCACTATTCTTGTTCAGACCATTTGTCTTTTAGTCTTCACATGGTTTGCCTTCTAACATTACTTCTGTTTATATTAGGCCTTTACACTCAGTGAAAATCTCTCCTCTCTATACTCCCTATCACTATTCTTGTTCAGACCATTTGTCTCCTTCTTCAGCTTCTGAATGTTGGATTCAATTAAAGCTCAACTCTGAAGTCTTTCCTTTTCTCAACAAGTTCCTATTTCTAGACAACATAATTCACTTCTGAGGTTTAAATATGTTGAGAGCTTCAAGATTCCTCTGTCTAGCCAGGGCCACTGGATTCCGAATATACATAATCAACCATCATAGATGTTTGTTGATTGAATGTGCATGATAATGCACATCCACTTGATGTGTCAAAAAACATCAGACTCAACTTGTATTATCATTTTATAATTCTTAGAACCTCAAATGTACTCCCTCTTCTATGTTCTCTATCTTAAAATATAGTAACAACCAACCATCTATCTAGTTCCCAAGTTAGAAACTTAAACGTTACTATTATTTTTACTTGTTTCAACTAGTGTTCTCTATCTCTCACTATAGTCTGTCAATTGAATTTCTTGATTCCTGATTCAATTTAATTTCCTGATCAATTTTTCTCAGTTTTCACCAAGATGTAGACATACTATATGTAACTGGAATTACTGTAACTCTTTCCTTACCTTTCTACTTTCATCCAAAATATGGGGCCATCTCTATTTCTGATTTTGGTGTCTAAAACACCAAAAGCAAAGGCAACAAAAGCCAAAATTGACAAATGGGATCTAATTAAACGAAACAGTTTCTGCACAGCAAAAGAAACTACCATCAGAGTGAACAGGCAACCTACAGAACGGGAGAAAATTTTTGCAATCTACTCATCTGACAAAGGGCTAATATCCAGAACCTACAAAGAACTCAAACAAATTTACAAGAAAAAATCAAGCAACCCCATCAAAAAGTGGGCAAAGGATATGAACAGACACTTCTCAAAAGAAGACATTCATACAGAAAACAGACACTCATGAAAAAATGCTCATCATCACTCGCCATCAGAGAAATGCAAATCAAAACCACAATGAGATACCATTTCACACCAGTTAGAATGGCAATCATTAAAAAAATCAGGAAACAACAGGTGCTGGAGAGGATGTGGAGAAATAGAAACACTTTTACACTGTTGGTGGGATTGTAAACTAGTTCAACCATTGTGGAAAACAGTGTGGCAATTCCTCAAGGATCTAGAACTAGAAATACCATATGACCCAGCCATCCCATTACTGGGGATGTACCCAAAAGATTATAAGTCATGCTGCTATAAAGACACATGCACACGTAAGTTTATCGCAGCACTATTCACAATAGCAAAGACTTGGAATCAACCCAAATGTCCCTCGGGGACAGACTGGATTAAGAAAATGTGGCACATATACACCATGGAATACTATGCAGCCATAAAATGGATGAATTCGTGTCCTTTGTAGGGACATGGATGCAGCTGGGAACCATCATTCTCAGCAAACTATCACAAGAACAGAAAACCAAACACCTTATGTTCTCACTCATAGGTGGGAATTGAACAATGAGATCACTTGGACTCGGAAAGGGGAACATCACACACCGGGTCCAATTGTGGGGAGGGACAGCATTAGGAGATATACCTAATGTAAATGATGAGTTAATGGGCGCAGCACACCAACGTGGCACATGTATACATATGTAACAAACCTGCACGTTGTGCACATGTACCCTAGAACTTACAGTGTAATAATAATAAAAAAAAGGTGTAGCTGATCAATTATATTTCCTCAGTGTGTATAAGCATTTTATGGGGAAAGAAATCATAAGTCTTTTCATCAAGGATTAAGTAAATAAAGTTTATATTGCAAATTTTTCTACAGAGAAGATGAACAGCTCAGTGGTTTCACCAGTAAATTCTATGAAATATGTAACAATAGAATAACATTAATTTAATAGCAATTCTTCCAGAGATTAGAAAAGGAGGGAATACTCATTATCTCAAATTATAATCTCTCTTGAAATGAATGTTAAATGGCAAAATTCACTCTTAAGCATTAATGCAAATTTTTTTTTTTTTTTTTTTTTTTTTAGACAGAGTTTTGTTCTTTGTTCTCCAGGCTGGAGTATAGTAGCGCGATCTTGGCTCGCTGCAACCTCCGCCTCCCAGGTTCAATTCTCCTGTCTTAGCCTCCAGAGTAGCTGGGATTACAGGCACCTGTCACCATGCCTGGTTAATTTTTGTATTTTTAGTAGAGATGGGGTTTCACCATGTTGGCCAGGCTGGTCTCAAACTCCTGACTTCAGATGACCCAAAGTGCTGGGATTACAGACATGAGCCATCACTCCCAGTTGCAAATTTCTTAAACAGAATATTCATAAAGTGGATCACCAATATGTTTCATAAGACATCATCATCTAGATGCATGCATTTCAGGAATTCATATTGTTAAATCAGTTAACTCACATGATCTTCTCAAGAGATTCACAAAGCCTGACAAATATAAAATCTATTAATTTTAAGTTTGTTTCAACTATTCGGAAATATGAAGAAAATATTCTGATAACTAATGACAACATTATATCTCAATTTAAAATGATAAAATTGTTATATCTGAGACAAGACAAAGATGTTGTCTACCATGATTTATGCTCATCACTGTACTGAAAATTCTACTGTTTTAATAAAGTTTAAAAAAGCTTTCATTTGTGAATAAAAAGAATATAATTTTTATGCATGATATTGAATACTTAGAAAATAGAAATAATTTTATTGATTTTAACAAACGTTTTGCTATTTATCAATCAAGCCAGGTAAAAAGTTTACATGAAAAAAGTCATGTTTGTGACTGTGTGTGTGCATATATACAGAGAGAGAGAAATTGTGATTTATATATATATAAACATATATGTATATATTGCATAATACATAGCATGTGTATTCTATATAATGCTTTTCTATAGTTATTTTAACTGATTATGAAAAATTATAAGCCATGCAGATGCTCTGATTTCTTTGTCAATTATAAGGCCTCTGCCTGTGAAATTATATTCAGTAATTTTTGTATGAACTGCTAAAAAATATTCTATTTCTCCTAGACTTAAGTCAGCAGGGACTTCCTTAGCCCTCAAAATATCACAATATGTAAGTTGTCACCGCCTTGGTAATAGCATAACAACATCAAAATAATAGGTTGCTGCTAACATGAAGAAAATTAATGTTAAGAGGGACTATGCCTACAGCTAGGCTATGCGGAAAAGGTAGATGTTTATCATACAGACAGGGGATTAGAAGTTGAGTTAGTTAATAATAATTTAAGTAGAGTAGCAAGTCACATCTGTAAGAGTACTATTACATATAAATTCTTATATGATTGCATCTCATATGAATAGGCATCGTGCATATTATTAGGCCCTGTATTTTACAAAAGAGGAAATTAAAATCCTGGTATCCAAATATCCAGGTAACCTAAACCTCAAGTAGCAAGCTTGGCCAAGACCACCTCTTTCTTTAACCTGTTAACTCTGACAGTTAGTCCAAAATCACAAAACAGTGAGCGAAGGAAGGCATGGCTGAATTCTGGGATTTCAAACAAAACAAAAATTGATAGGCATGATGTGATCTGTGAATTAATTTATTAAGAAAAGTATAGGGAGAGTCAGATTATATAGGAAAATAGGCACAGGCAAGTCCAGGAATATAGACAGATTTTGGATCAGAAGTTTAAGTTGAACATGAAAGATCCAAAATTTCTTTGAATATTTATAAAGCGAATCATCAAAGATAGATTTTTATACTTTGATATTTTGCCAAAGGCAAAAGAATAATGATATACAGAATATTTTAATATCAGTTTAAATAAATATAATGTATCTAAAAGCACTTTGAATTTATTTTTTTTTTTAAAGTGGAAGCATTTCTCAAATATTAACATACAATAATGCAAGCACACTTGTTAAAAAAAATCACAACGTCTAGAATAATACTGTCTGGTCTCAGTCTGCTCTATTTATTAATTTTATGACTTATGACTTAGGTTCCCATTTGAAAAATGGAGATAAGAAGAGTCCTATTTTCTAAAATAGTGGTTGAAAACTAAGAATTTAATAAATGAAAGCTCTAAAAACAATACTTGGAACATAGAACAAACATTTCCCAAGTGTTAGCTGGATCTGCTCAATATAGAAAGAAATTGTGATGAGTTTTTTTTTCTTTTTTCTCTTAGTGTTGGAAAGCTTAAAACTGTTTTGTAATCTAAGTAAAATTAAAGATATATTATTTAATCAAGTTGAATTCCAACGAATGCAAGCAATACAATAATTAATGCATAAACATAACGTATATTTCCTTAATAATAGAGCCAGGGCGACGAGAACAAGTCAGTGCTCGACCAGTTCAACGTCCACCAGTTCGTCTCCTGGCTCCAGGACGTGGATGACAAGTATGACCGCAGGAAGACCTGCCTCCTCATGCGACAGCAGCACCAGGCCGCGGCCCTGAACGCTGTGCGAAGGATGGAGTGGCAGCTGAAGGTGCAGGAGCTGGACCCCGCCCGGCACAAGCACCTGTGCCGGAACGAGGTGCCCTCCTTCTACGTGCCTATAGTCGACGTCAACGACGACTTTGTGTTATTGCCCGCGTGACACCTCGGGACGGCCGCAGGACGCAGGCGAGGGCCGCATGGCTGCCCAGGGCTGTTGCTAAGCCCCAGGGACAGAGGAGCCAGCGCCACGTCCACCCGGGAGGGGAGAGACCTCGAGAGAGGCTGCACTTGGCCACAGCATCTGCATCCCTTCCAGACTGGTCCGGGTGTCAGGGAGGTGAAACACGTCTCTTCTCTACTAGCTGCCCGGCGGGGGCAAAGTCCCCAAAGCCTCACCCGCCCTGGCGGGATGAGCAGACCTTGCCGGGCGCAAATATGGCAGCTTTTATCTCAATACGGTGACCTTCGGGTCCTTTTCTCCAGCAACTGCGGAGGCATTTCAGGAATTGGAGAACGGAGTGCATTTTTAAAAATTTTTGTTCCGTTCTGATGAACTAAAGAAAATAAAATTAAGGTGTCGACCTCTCACAAACAGTGACCTTCAGGTCGGAGGGGCAGGAGCGCCCTCCCAGCCACGGTCCTGTTGCCACAGAGCTGCGGCGGCCTCAGACTGGGCTTGGGACCTGGCGCGGAGCAGGGCGTTGGCCGTGCCACCTGCCCAGGCAGAGGGACACAGAGTCAGGACTACCGTAGTGTTTTTAATGGAGTCAAATCCACGTGGTTTGTATTTTTTCCCTTTAATCTTGGGCATTTTGTTTCTCTTTCTGAGAACGTAACTTGACTACAGAGCGAATAATCATATAAAGAGTGCATCCGTAAACGCCGTACAGTTTTATATACATTTGCAATGCACTTTTGCTGCCTTCTAGATAATTTACTTTGCAACACATTACTGCATAGTTGTAAATAACTTATGTACTGTAACATTATTTTCAGTTATATGTAAAGAAATAAATTAATTTTTAAAAATGACATTTTCTCAAATGTTTTAATTCTAAATGTTGCAATACACAATGTGGTTGCCGTTTATTCAATGTTAGATGTGTGTGTCTGTGTGTGTGTGTGTGTGTGTGTTGCATTGAAAATGTCAACACTAACGTGGAAATATTCTAAAGCCACATAATGCTTTTAATTTGGCTTTATTAGTTGAAGATTTGATTTTGTACCATCATAATAAAACAATGGTTAGATTCAAATAAAATTTATCATCATATATCACCTTAATAGTAATAAAAACATCTAAGTATTACTTATAAGGATATATATAAAGTCATAAATATATCCATAAACTCTTAATATATTTAATTACTACAACAGTAATATATGATCAATAATAATAATAACCTTGAGAACAAAAAGAAGCCCTAAAGAAATTAAAAGTTTGTAATCCTACTATGCAAACCTTACCACTATTAAAATTTTATTTATTCTTTCTTTTTAAACATACATAAAAATATGTGCAACATTTGCCTATCAAACTTTCTATCAATCTATCTAAAACTAATTACCCAAACTAAAATATTAATAGTGCTGATGTTAAGAAACTATGTTTGTGTGTGTGTGTGTGTGAACATATATTTGCCTTAACTAAAATGGATCAGACCTCTAAAAGGCATTCTTAAAAGGTAAAGGGAGTCCTCTCCACTCCACATGCTCTTTCATATATCTTACTCCCTGAAATGAGGCTCAAATCATTGGTTCTGTCAATTGCACTGGACAATGAGAATAGAGGCCGCATCTGGCCTCCTGGTCCTGGGACTTTTTGGACTATACATACAACATTTATAAAGTTTTATATATGTATATTTTATATAATCTACATATATGTATTATATAGATGATAGTTCTCCCTTTTTATCTCTCTATATATCCTCTAATCTTAAATATACAGTTCTGATATGTTATTAGAAAGACAAGAGTCTACCTAACCATAACAGAATGTTTATTTTCCTAATGAAATAATTTTACATGATCCTAAATATGAATTCATGAGATCATTATTTTTAAGCTACATATTTCCAAAATGTTTTTAACTCACCATTTAAGATATTTGTGTAATAATTTTAATCTCATTCAACTTCCAGCCATATAAATTGGTATAGCTCTCATCCATCAGCAAATATAATTATCCCTGCACAGTAATCACTATTTTAATGTTATTTTTGCAGCTGTGCTAATATGAATTTATGGATTTTTGAGTTTGTTTGTTTTTTCTCCTATGGAGAAAGGCACACAAGCTTGATAAGTTATAACAGGAAACATGTCAGTTCTCTAAAAATACACACATACACAAGATTCAAAATAGTATTCCATTTCCTTGAGGACTTGCACCCAAAAAAGGAATGCACTTCTTCAGTCAAATATGATTAAATCCATAACTCATTGTACATCATTACTTGATGTATCTTCCTCAAAATATAATGAAAACCTCCATTCATATAAAAACTCTAAATGACACTCTATTTCATGGTTAAAGAGACTTTTAAGAAATTTAGTACCTCTGAAAATAACAAATACATTAAAGAACTTAACAGCACTTACATGTTAATAACTATAATTCAAAAACTCAGACTTGATTAAGTGATAATAGACATCATTGATCATTCAATTCATTGTGAATTCTGAGATTTATTAAATTGTTTATATTGTTAACAGTTATTAACATTGTAAATAACACAAACCCAAGTGACTAGTTTATCATTTAAATCTCCACAATAAACATAATCATTCCTACTCAAATGCCTGGTTATTTTAATGGAGATAAAGTAATCTCTCAAAAATCTTAGTGGGCACATTTGTTTTCTAATGAGAATTATCATTATGCATTTTTAATTGTGATATATTTATCACTATCTCAATGATGTCATTATCCTATAATTTTGATTATAGATAAAACCTTTTGATTATCATACAGGACTCCATGAACTCCAACTTCCCGTTCAATTATTGAAAACAATCTTAAAACCACGTAGAAGCTAATTAGAAGACAGCATGAATAGCCAGAATTAATATAAATAATATCAATGGTTCATGTTCTCACAGCATGATTCTGTTAAACACTTACTATAAATAACCACATGGTTTTTTTCTTTAAGTGTTACTGGGAAAATGTGCTTAGAGAATGATTTCCTGTATTACAAAATTACAAGCAAATCATTCCACTTTTCCATACAATTCTGCTGCAACTGAATTAAAGTTCACTTTCTCCATCTATTGTTGCAACACTGAAGTTTATGGATGTCATGTGCATTGTGCTATAACTCCAGAAAGTATCAGGTTAACTAGAAAGAAGATAGCAATTACATAGGTACTTAGTATGGATTCAAATTCATAAAAACTGCATTTTAGGAAGAAGAAACTGTAACAACTAAGATGATTTTATGATAATAACAAAATTAAAATTCTAAATTATACTTAAAAGAAGTAGCAGGATGCTGGGGAACAAAGATCACTGACAGCCAAGAAATGTAAATTCATATACGAACTAGCTGTGTGATAAGGGGCAGGCCATTTTAACACCTGAATCTTCAGTTATCATTTTTCTGTACTATTGGAGAGTTGAGCTAAATTATATCAATAGAGGAAACAGTGCAAATGAAAGCAATTTCCACATAATAAATTAACCAAATAAATAAAATGAATAGAGAAAAACAGCAAGATAAAGTTACAAATCACAATGACTTCAAAGGTTGAGATTCCGCAAAGGGATTTTTTTTTTTTTTTTTTTTTTTTTTAAAGGAGTCACTCTCTATTGCCCAGGCTGGAGTGCAGTGGCGCAGTCTCGGCTCACTGCAAGCTCCGCCTCCCGGGTTCACGCCATTCTCCTGCCTCAGCCTCCCGAGTAGCTGGGACTACAGGCGCCCGCCACCACGCCCGGCTAATTTTTTTGTATTTTTAGTAGAGACAGGGTTTCACCGTGTTAGCCAGGATGGTGTCGATCTCCTGACCTCGTGATCCGCCCGCCTTGGCCTCCCAAAGTGCTGGGATTACAGGCTTGAGCCACCGCGCCCAGCCAAAGAGATTTTTTTTTTTGCCAGATAATTTAGTGTCCTTGAAGCCTCAATGAAATTCTAACATTGAACTTAAGGAAAAGAGTGCCTGAAAAAAAAAAAAGATTTCTTTTGAAAACAAGGTTTGAAACTTATACTCAGTGTGAAAGATATATAGTAATTTAACATTTATGTAATATATAGGTGCTTAAAATGCATTCAAAGATCAGTATTTAGGCAAATAAACATTTATTTTAAGTGTTTTACTTCTTAGTAATAATTTAGAGATAATTTCATCTCTCAAATAGTCACATTTCTATCTTACCAATATCTGACTACTCTAGGGTTTACAGCTACTATAAAAGATTGTTTGAATATGTAATATAATAAAAAATAAAAAACTAGATTATTTTACTGTAAGAATTGATGTAAAAATAGTTTCAACACTAAAAAGTATTTTAGTAAGAAAAGCAAGAAAGATATTTCATTTACTAAACATATCCAGGCTTAAATTAATATTTGTTTGTTAAATATTTTTAAATAGCCTACTGAGAAATAATATGTATAATATAAAACAACACAATACAAAATAATTTCCAAAGATAAACAGATGGATCAGAAGCCTAAATGAAAAAAGTAGTAATTATATATATCAGTAGTTACATATGAGTAAGTTACAGCATATGTGAAAAGATTAATATGCAATTTAAATGACTAGAGAGCCAGGCATGGTGGCACATTCCTGCAGTCCTAGCTTCTAGGAGACTAAGGCAAGAGGATCACTTGACCCCAGGTGTTCAGGTCCAGACTGGGCAATATAGCAAGATCCCACATCTAAAAAAATAAAAGAGAAAAAAATTCTAGATTCATTCCTACCCTAAAAAGTTGTTTTAATGTTCAACGAGATATATGAAAAACAATAATGACACAGGAAGTTTCAGAAGAAGTTAGAAAAATTATGGGAGCTAAATTATCAAAAATAAAGTATCAAAATAAGAAAGTAGAATTCAATATGAAAATATGTACATGAAAAAGTGAGTTTTTTTAAAAAATTCAAGGAGTAAGAACTAAGTATATACACACAGATATACATGTGCTATACATATATACACACATATATATATTTAGTAGAGTATGCATAATATTCTGTAAAAGCAATATTTAAATTTAGTTTACACATAATTTTACATCTTGTATTATTTATTTAATACATTTCTTTTTAAAAAAATATGTGTAATATTACATAAGGCCATTTTGAATTCTGTTTCCAATCTCGATACATGTGTGATTTAAGTCTAATTAATTCTATCATTTGTTTGGTAACCTCTTGCTTCTTTCCCAACACTTTTTTCTAGAAATATTTCTAGTAATATATAAGACATTATGGTTTGACTTTCAATTTTGACTTTGTCTACATTTTAAAAAATATTTTCTCTATGACAGTGTCAGCAAACTATGGACCTCAGGCTAAATCCAGCCTTTGTCTGTTTTTGTAAAATTTTGTTGGAGCAGGACTTCTAATTTGTTTAAGTATTTTATTATAAGGATTAAGTAGTGACAACTGATTTCATATAGCCTGAAAAGGCTAAAATATTACTATTTAGTCCTTCAGAGAAGAAAAAAAAAAACTGTTTTACAAACTATTTTAGGACATTATGCCAATTTGGATTTCCACCTTCAATTTCTCGTGTTATATTTTTAATTTCCAGGGCATACTTTGTTTCCTGCTCTTTCTTCCAAAAGCAAGATTTTTCTTGCTTGATGGAAGCAAGTACTTCTAATGTCACTAAAAAGAGTATTCCTTATATTGCTTAATCTGGTTAATTTTGCTTACATATATTCTGTGTCTTCTGACTTATTTTATTTGTTTCATTCTGACTTTAATGTCAGAACTTTTCTTCAAATGGAAACTTTATTGTTCAGTCCACTCATTAGTAAGAGTGAGGCATTGAGTTCTGATTAAAAACTGTTTGTGTGGTTGTGGATGTGCATGTGAATTAATGTATATTAACTAGCACACTTCAGCACAACTGTAGTAAAACTTTTCTTTTTAGGGGGATGAAGGGGAGTGGTATCCAACAATATGTCTTTGTACTTAAGTACATGTCAATTTCATTATGCCTTCTTTTTATCTGAGATAATTCCCTTCTGCAAGAGGAGATTCTACTTACTGCATTCAGTCTTAATGGATCTGAAATTTAGGCTAGGGAAAAGTCAACCGCTCTTCAGATGGATTACAAAGCCAACCTTCATGCTATCCTCTCCTTCCATATCCACTGACTCTTCATCTTTTGCTCTTCTTGAAGTTGATACAGAGTGACTCCATTACAAAATACATATATAAACATATATGTACATTAATATATAATATATATGTTCTTTATTATATATAATCATGTATTTATGTATATGTAAATATATATTTATGTATATATTTGCTCCATTAAAATATATAAATATATATTTGTGTATATATTTGCTCCATTAAAATATATAAACATATAATTACATATTTAAATATATTATATATTAAATATATATTAACATATTTATATTTTTTAATGGAATGACTATGTAACAACTTCAAAAAGAGCAAAGGATGAAGAGTCAGTGGATATGGAAGAATAAGAAAGCACGATGGTTGACTCTGTGATCTGTGTGAAGATTGGGTGACTTTTCCCTAGCCTAAATTTCAGATCCATTCAGATTGAATGTAGTAGGAAGAATCTCCTCTTGCAAAAAGAAATTATCTCAGAAAAAAGACATAATGAAATTGACATGTACATAAGCACAAAGACATATTGTTGAATACTACTCCCCTTCCTCCCTGCAAAAAGAAAAGTTTTACTACAGTTGTGCTAAAATGTGCTAGTTAATAATCCTCCAACTCATATTCACATCCACAACCACACGAACCGTTTTCAATCAGAACTTAATGCCTCATTCTTAGTACAAAAATACAGAGTATAAACCTTCTGAATACTGTTTTTGTTTGGGAGAGTATGTGGTAGAAAGAGGAGAGATTCATGTGAAGATGACTATAGGAATAATTATTTTCTAAAAGAAAGCTTTATGAATACCCTTGTTTTTGGCACTAGACTGTAGACAAATCTCCAAGACCTGAGACTTCCAAGGGCGATTGCTTCCGGCGGAGTCTTGGCTTGTTCCTGGATTGCTTATGATTTGCATGTGGCTGGATTATGTGAGCATTTCTTTCTGGAGCACTTAGGCTGCCAATTGCACCTCTATATTCATTCAGGTCGCATCCCACTGTCTGCTTTCCATTATCTAAAAATTCATTGAATCACTTTATCTACTGCCATCCCCTCTCTGATTTTGTTGGAAAACCTTATTATTTTACTGCCATTTTAATTAGCTCTTTAGTTAAAGAGGTGGGGATAAAAGCATCAATTTAAACCTTATATACTTCTTCTAAAAATAAAAACATCTATAATAGTTTGTATATTACTATATAAGTAAAACAAAATTAATAACAGCAAGGAGAGAAGATTCTGGAAAGACAGGGACCTGATTATATTTCCACTATTCAAACTTCTTAAGCTCAAAGAACCACTGTATCTCCTCTGGACCAACCAGTAACTGTGCTCAGGAGGCAATGAGGGCTCCTTGGAATTTCTGGGGTCTTGAAGATGAGAGAGTATTTTTTCCTGTGGGTAGCTACAAACCTAGAAAGAGAGTGATGATTAGGGGAACCTATGGATTCCAGAGCTCTTCTAGTTAGTATTGAGTTCTGACACTCTTTTTTTGTTTTTTTTTAGATAGAGTCTTGCTCTGTAGCCCTGGCTGGGGTGCAGCGGCCTAATCTCGCCTCATAGCAACCTCCGCCTCCTGAGTTCAAGCAATTCTCCTGACTCAGCCTCCCAAGTAGCTGGGATTACAGGTGCCCACCACAGTGCCTGGTTAATTTTTGTATTTTTAGCAGAGACGAAGTTTCACCATGTTGGCCAGGCTGGTCTCGAACTCCTGACCTGAAGTGATCCACCCACCTCCGGCCTCCCAAACTCCTGGGATTACAGGCGTCAACCACCATGCCCAGCAGAGTTCTGACATGCTTAAAGCTTTTGTAGCCTTTGCAACCCTTATAAGGGAGTGGAACCCTCAGGGTAAATTTGATTAAAATAAGTGACACCTAGGAAAATATTTAAATATATGTGTGTTTGTATGTGTTTGTGTGTATGTTATAAATGAATGTAAGTCTTAAAAGCACCAAAGAGAAGAAATATATTATGGAAAGTGTATTATGGAAAGCACATAATTGGCTGGGCACAGTGCCTTCTACCTGTAATTCCAACAATTTGGGAGGATGAAGCCAGAAAGGATAACTTGAACCAAGTTTAAGACTACCCTGAGAAATACAGTGAGACTGAGTCTCTGCCAAAAAAAAAAATTTGCCAGGCATGGTGGCAGTCACTTGTAGTCCCAGTTACTCAGGGGGCTGAGGTGGAAAGATCACTTAAGCCCTGTGGTCTAGGGTGCAGTGAGCTGTGATCACACCACTACAGTCCAGCCCGGGTGGCAGAATGAGACCCTGTCTCAAAAATTTAAAAAACGTGCATGATTATTATCTAATGCTCTGAAATTTAGAACATCTAGACTACGGTTTAGCTGAGAAGAAATGTAAACTAACAATTATACTCCTAGTTAAGGGATATAGGAAAAGGTGTTTAGACATCCAAGGATGTAGAAATCTTGATTATCTTAATATTCCATCAGCTTCCTATTGTTATCTATACTAAATATTATATCTGGGGAGCTGGGGCAGTGTTTTCAGTCCTCCTTGTACAATGTTAGCCCTCAGTTCTCCCAGAAATCCCTGCTCTTGCTCTCTTCCCTCTTTTTTTGGTAAGTTGTTAAGGCTGATTGCTCACTACTAGTCTCATGATGGGATATCCGTGGTGCTTTGTTTCTTCTGGTTCAACCTTCTGTTAGTTTCCTACAGCTACTGTAACAAATTATCACAAAAGTAATAATACACATTTGTTATTTTACAGTTCTCTATTTTCAAACCCCATAATTAGTCTCACTGAAACTAAAGTCACAGTGTCAGCAGGATCCAGTTCTTTTTGGAGACCCTAGTGAGAGACAGGACTAGCTGGATTTCCTAGGCCGACTAAGAATCCCTCAGCCTAGCTGGGAAGGTGACCACATCCACCTTTAAACACGGGCCTTGCAACTTAGCTCACACCTGACAAATCAAGTAGTAAAGAGAGCTCACTAACATGCTAATTAGGCAAAAACAGGAGGTAAAGAAATAGCCAATCTTCTACTGCCTGACAACACAAGGGGAGGGATAATGATCGGGATATAAATCCAGGCATTCCAGCAGGCAACTGACAACCCGCTTTGGGTCACCTCTTGTTGTATGGGAGCTCTGTTGTCACTCTTTTCAATCTTGCAACTGCACACTCTCTGGTCCGTGTTTGTTCCGGTTCGAACTGAGCTTTAGCTCGTTGTCCACCACTGCTGATTGCCCTTATTGCAGACAAGGCTGCTGACTTCCACCCCTCCAGATCCAACAGGGGGTCCACTGCACCTTCTGATTCAGCCAGGCGGCGCCCCTTGCTGCTCCTGATCGGGCTAGAGGCTCTCCATCTTTCCTGGACGGGCGATGTGCCTGGAGTTCGTCCTAATCGAGTTGAGTAGAGCTATAACACACACCGCATGGCCCAAGATTCCATTCCTTGGAATTCGTGACGCCAAGAACCCCAGGTCAAAGAACAAGAGGCTTGCTGCCATCCTGGAAGCGGCCATCACCCTCTTGGGAGCTCTAAGAACAAGGACCCCTCAGTAACACTAGGGCAGTGGTCTCCAACCTTTTTGGCACCCGGGACTGGTTTCTTGGAAGACAACCCTTCTATGGACTACTGGGGATGGGGATATGGTTTCAGGATGATTCAAGCACATTGCATTTATTGTGCACTTATTTTTCTATTATTTTAAAATACTCACCATAATGTTGAATGAGGGGGAGCCCTGAGCTTGTTTTCCTGCAACTAGTAGTCTCATCTGGGGATGATGGGAGACAGTGACAGATCAGGTATTAGATTCTCATAAGGAGCACAACCTAGATCCCTTGCACAGAGGAGTTCACAATAGCGTTTGCGTGCCTGTGAGAATCTAATGCATGGCTGATCTGACAAGAGGTAGAGCTTGGCTTTGCTCACTCACTTGCTGCTCACCTCCTGCTGTGCAACCAGCCCCATTACAGGCCATGGATTCGTACTTGTCTATGGCCCAGGGGTTAGGGACTGTTGCTCTAGGAGAAGATTCATTTTCTAGTCTTTCCAGCTTCTGGAGGCCACCTGTATTCCTTGGCTGTAGCTCCTTCCACTATTTTCAAAAGCAGTAGCATAGCATTGACACATTCCTTTCACTGGCTCAGCTTCTATCATCACATGGTCTTCTTCTCTGCCTTTGATCCTCTTGCCTCCCTCCTAGGGGGATTATTGTGATTACATTGGGTTCATGGGTAATCTAGAGTAATCTGCCCATCTCAAAGTCTTTAACATAATTACATCTGCAAAGTTTCTTTTGCCAGTAAGGTAATATAGTCATAGTTTCTGAGAACCAGGATGAGGGCATCTTTGGAGGGTGACCTGAATCTTAAGTCAGGTCCTGTGAACTTGGGGCTTGTGGATGGTGCCTTCTCAGCATTTATGCCCCTCTTCCTCTTGGCAGTCAAATTTTGCATGCTATCTATGGTGATTCGGGTCAGAAAGGGATTTTCTCTTTTACCCTTAACCCAGTGGTGCAAGTCTTCTCCTTTGAACTGGTGCAGAATCCTGAGCTCATGATGTTGTCTCTTTCTCTCATTTTAAGCTTCTCCTGCAAGTAGTAGATCTTTATCTGAGTCCTGGGAGGGAAAGAGGGTTTTCCACACCTCTTACAGTAGCAAATGCATTTTAGTTTCTACCTCTCTCCCTAAAGCAGTGGGTATTTCACAAATGGAGAGGAGGGAGGGTTTGTTGCCCATTCCCTGTCAGCTCAGAAGTTTTGATTCGTATGAAAGAAAAGTACAGGGCAACAGATGGTGGTTTGCTGTTCTATAGTTGCACCTCATCACCTCCAACATGGTACATCTCCAAGGCAAAGTTTGGGCTGAGGTGGTGGGATTCTCTTTGATCCCCTAACTTGAGTCACATTTTTAAAACATTGGCCCTATTAACATGTTGAGCCAGATAAATCTTCTGTTGTGGTGTGCTGTCTTGAACATTTTAGCATATTTAGCACAATCCCTGATCTCTACCCACTAAATGCCAGGAGTACCTTTTTACTTTTTATTAATTATATATTCCTGGATAACAAATTACCACAAATATAGGGCCTAAAACACACACACACACACACACACACACATACACACACTTATTATATCACAGTTTCTGTAGGTGAGAAGTCTGTGCATGGATTGATTGAGTCCTCTGCTCATGGCTTATAAGACTACAGTCAATGTGTTGGAGAGGCTATGTTCTCATCTGGAGCTCAGGATCCTCTTTCAAGTTCACATAGTTGTTGACAGAATGCAATTCCTAGAAGTTATGGACCAGAGACCGTCTACTCTATAAACCGCTCATAATTCCTTGCCATGCAGCTCTCTCTGTGTGCTGTGCATATCATATCATAGCAGCTTGCCTCTAGAAGGCAAGCAAGAAAGAGAGACACTCACTCCCTTAGTGATATGGTTTTGACTTTTGTCCCCACCCAAAGGTCATCTCAAACTGTAATCTCCATAATCCCTATGTATCTGGGGAGAGACCTGCTGAGGGGTAATTGGATCAGGGGTTAGCTTCCCCCGTGCTGTTGAGTGAGTTCTCAAGAGATCTGATGGTTTTATAAGGAGCTCTTCCCCACCTCACTCCACACACTTCTCTCTGCTGCTACCATCTGAGAAGGTCTAAACTTGCTTACCCTTCATCTTCTGTCATGATTGTAAGTTTCTTGAGGCCTCCTCAGCTATGCAGCACTGTGAGTCAATTAAACATCTTTCCTGTATAAATTACCCAGTCTCGGTTATTTCTTTATAGCAGTGTAAAAGTGGACTAATGCAGTAAATTGATACTACAGAGAGTGGGGCACTGCTATAAAGATACTTGGAAATGTGGAAGAGACTTTTCAACTGCATAACAGGCAGAGATTGGAACAGTTTGAAAAGCTCAGAAGAAGATAGGACGATGTGGGAAAGTTTAAAACTTCAATGAGACTTGAATGGTTTTATCCAAAATGCTGATAATGATATGGACAATGAAGACCAGGCTGAAGTGGTCTCAGATGGAGATGAGGAACTGATTTGGAACTGGGGCAAAGGTCACTCTTATTATGATTTAGCAAAGAGATGGTGGCATTTTGTTCCTGCCCTAGAGATGTGTGAAACTTTGAACTTGATAGAGATGAGGTAGAGTATCTGGCGAAAGAAATTTATAAGCAGCAAAGCTTGACCTTGGTGCAAAAATTGACATTGGTGCTTTTAAAAGCATTCAGTTTTAGGCATTCACAAAGAGATGGTTTAAAATTGGAACTTATGTTTAAAAGGGGAGCAGAGCATAAAAATTTGGAAAATGTGCAGCCTGATGATGTGATAGAAAAGAAAAAACCAGCTTTCTGGGGAGGAATTCAAGCAAGCTCTATAAATTTGCATAAGTGACCAGGAGTAGAATGTTAATCACCAAGATAATGGGGAAAATGTCTCCAAGACATGTCAGATACATTCATTTCAGCCCCTCCCATCATAGTCCCAGAGGCCTAGGAGAAAAAATGGTTTTGTAGGCATGGCCCAGGTCCCCCACTGCTCAGTGCCCTGCATCCCAGCCATTTCAGCTTCAGTTGTGGCTAAAAGAGGCCAAGATACAGCCTGAACTGTGACTTTAGAGGGTGAACGCCCCAAGATTTGGTGGCTTCTACGTGGTGTTAAGCCTGCAAGTGCACAAAAGTCAAGAATTGATGTTTGGGAACCTCTGACTACATTTCAGAGGCAGGATGGAAACGTTTGGATATCCAGGCAGAAGTTTGCTTCAGGAGCAGAGCCCTCATGAGGAACCTCTGCTAGGGAAGTGTAGAGGGAAATGTGCGGTTGGAGCCCCCACACAGAGTTCCCACTAGAGCACTGCTTAATGGAGCTATGAAAAGAGGACCAGTGTCCTCCAGACCCCAGAATATACCATACATCTAGAAAAGGCACAGATACTCAATGTCAGCCTTTGAAAGCATCCAGGAGGGTAGCTTTACCCTGCAAAGCCATAGGAACAAAGCTGCTCCAGATCATGTGAGCCCACCTCTTGCATCAGCAGGACCTGGATTTGAGATATGGAGTCAAAAATGATAATTTCAGAGTTTCAATATTTAATAACTGCCCTGCTGGATTTCAGACTTGCATGGGGTCTGTAGCCACTTTGTTTTGGCCAATCTCTTAGTTGGAACGAGTGTATTTACCCAATGTCTGTATTTCAATTAAATCTTGGAAGGAATTAACTTGTTTTTTATTTTACTTGTTCATAGCTGGAAGGGACTTGCCCTGTCTCAGATAAGACTTTGAACTGTGGACATTTGAGTTAATGCTGGAATGAGTTAAGACTTCGGAGGACTGTTGGGAAGGCATGATTGTTTTTTGAAATGTGAGGATGTGAGACCTCAGTGGGGTCAGGGGTGGAATGATATGGTTTGGATTTGTGTCCCCATCCACATCTCTACTTGAATTTTAATCCACATAATTCCTATATGTGTGGGAAGAGAACTGGTGGGAGGTGATTGGATAATGGGGGCAGTTTCCCATGCTTTTCTCATGATATTGAGTGCGTTTTCATGAGATCTGATGGTTTTATAAGGGGTTCTTCCACTTTGCTCCACACACTTCTGTCAGTTGCTGTCATGTGAGAAGATACAAGCTTGCTCCCCTTCACTTTCCACCATGATTGTAAGTTTCCTGAGGCCTTCCCAGCCATGCTGAACTGTGAGTCAATTAGGCCTATTTCCTTCATAAATTACCCGGTCTTGGTTATTTCTTTATAGCAATGTGAAATTAACTAATATACTTGGCTAATATGGAGACCTATGTAATGAAATAGTCATGAAAGTGAAATCCCATTTCCTTTGCCACACTGTTTGCTAGAAACAAACACAGATCTCACTCTCACTCAAGGCAGAAAGGTCATAATACACAGGTGAAGATCAGTGGGGATGATATTTCCTGTAGTGTTATGATATATATTGATTTTTTTCTATGATTTCTGGCTTATAACTGCCAAAACCCTTGCTCCAGTCTTTTGTTATAATGTTGGGTGTGCTAGCCTCAGAATGGACCTCTGACCTTGTCCTGCCCTCCTGTGACCTTCTCCGACCCTCCTCTGACATTCACTTGCCCCAAGGCAAGACTTTAATGTTAACCTACCTTTCTAATTGCGGGTCTTAAGACCGTCCCTTGAAAATATCCCATCCTATACTGTGGGGGAAGGAATGAAGATGCCACGAAGCTTCCACTACAACCAACGAAGGGACCAGAGAGCTTCTGGATAGCTGAACAGGTGGAAGTTCCTAGAGGGTGGCCTGCCCTGGGAGGGTGTGGAAGCGTAGCACCCCTTCCCACATATATGTCTCTTCATCTGTATGCTTTATGATAACTTGGTAAACGTTAAGTGTTGCTGTAAGCCACTCCAGAAAATTAATTGAACCTAAAGAGTGGATCATGGGAACTCCAACATGAATCCAGTTGGTCAGTAGTTTCAGAGGACTGGAGTTGTGACTGGTGGGGTGGGAAGGCAGGTTTTGGGACTGAGCGCTCACCCTGCAGGATATGCCACTATCTCTGGGTGGATAGTATTGGAACTTGGTTGGAGGAACCCATTTGGTGTCTACTTCATGGGGTGTGGAAAAACACGCATGCACACACACATACGATCACAGAAGTCTTCTATGTTGATGAATGTTGTGATAAGAGAGTATAAGAAAACGTGGTTAAAGAGAATTTTTCTTACATACTCCTCATCCCTAGTTGTGAAAACTAAAAATGTATTCAGACATTGTGAATGGACCCTGAAGAGTAAAATTACTCTGGGTTGAGAACCATTGATGTAACTTAATACATTTGGTCATTTGGGCTCTTAATTAAGTTGATTTCTTTTTAATGGCTTTTATTTTTCTTTTTATGGCAAAGATAAAGAAGTTTATATGTTCCATCTCTCCTGTGAGGGATTTGGAATTCAGTTACTTGGAATTCAGTTTACTTGGTTTCCTGTGACCTCAATTGGATGGTGGCTTCAATACATATATATGATATTGTATATAATCTAGAGTTTATCATTCCTAATAAAGGACCAATATTCCCCTGTGACTTTCTATATCCTATAGCAGTGGAGACTCCTAAAAATATGGCTTTCTGATGTTTTATCTCATAAAAGGTGAAAAATGAAGGCCAACTATTAATATGGACACTGGAAACATTCATTATTATACTGTTACAGATATTTGCCAATAACTAATGTGGTTACTGAACTAGAGAGTGGCAGGGGTTAAATACAAAAAGGGTTTCTACTCTAAAGCATCTCATGATCTGAAATTTTGTGATCTGTAATTAATGTCTACCATAATATATAAAGAAGGATAACTCACATAATGAAGAAATTCCCTGGCATTTCTAGAAGGCAGAATAATGAAAACTGTACTGATTTTTCTGTGCTCCCATTGATGAATATAATTTTGCTTACTTTATGATTTTGAAAAATTTACTTCAATTAATGATACCCCTTTTTTCATAGATCAAACATTTCAAGGATCAGCATGGGAAACTTAGCTTCCAAGATCACTTTGCTCTTGATAGCATTCAGTCCTCCATGTGCTCTCAGACGGAGGGCCTCAGCTTGTCACCAGATATTGTTGATCTGCCACACTCAGTTTCTTGACATGTGTATCTCTTCAACATGGCAGCTTGTTTCATCATGATGGAGACTGAGAAGTCAACAGAAGCTATTTGTATTAAATAATCAATATAGTTTTTAAAATGATGTTTATTATTGGCCAAATTGTGTTTTCCAAAGATTCATATGCAGAAGCCCAATGTTTTGTATTTGTAAACAAGGTCTATAAGCAGGTAATAAGGCTGAGATTATAAGGGTCTCATCCCATAGGACTATTGTCCTCATAAGAAGAGGAAGAGACACCAAGGAATGCTCTCTCTCCAAACAAACATAGAAGAAGATGATGTGGTTTGGATTTGTGTCCCATCTAAATCTCATGTTGAGTTGCAATCCCCAAAGTGGAAGGTGGGGCCTGGTGGAAGGTGAGTGGATCATGAGGGTGGTTTCTAATGCTTTAGCACCATCCCCCTAGTACTGTCTCATGATAGAGTACTCAGAACATCTGGTTGTTTAAAGCGTGTGTCACCTCCCCACTTTCTCTTCCTCCTGCTCCAGCCATGTGAAGTGCTGGCTGCCCCTTTGCCTTCCACCATGATTGTAAGTTTCCTGGGGCCTTCCTTAGGAAACTTCCTGACAGCATGCCTCCCATACAGCCTGCAAAACCATGAGCCAATTAAATCTCTTTTGGTTTTATACTACCCAGTCTCAGGTATTTCTTTATAGTAGTGCAAGAATGGACTAATACAGAGGCCATATCAAGACATAGTCAGAAGGCAGCTATCTACAATGAAGGAAGACAGCCCATTAGAAAACAACCCTGATGGCATCTTGATAGTGGACTTAGCCTCTAGAAATGTGGGAAAATAAATTATTTTGTTTATGCCACCTACTCTATGGCATTTTGTTATGGTAGCTCAAGTAGAATAATACATTGTTGAAGGTGACAATCTAAAGTATTTGTATATAAAAGTATTGCACTATAGTAATATTGTATTAGTTCTTTCTCACACTGCTGATAAAGACATACCTGAGGCTGGACAACTTACAAAAGAAAGACGTTTAATGGACTTACAGTTCTATGTGGCTGGGGAGGCTTCACAATCATGGTGGAAGGTGAAAGTCACATCTCACATGGTGGCAAACGAGAGAAGAGAGCTTGTGCAGGGAAATGCCCTTTTTTAAAACCATCAGATCCTGTGAGACTTATTCACTAGCAATAGAACAGCATGGGAAAGACCTGCCCCCATGATTCAATTACCTCCCACCGGGTCCTTTTCACAACACATGGGAATTCAAGATGAGATTTGGGTGGGGACACAGCCAGACCCTATCAAATATCTATATGAATACTGGCACTTCTCAGCATATTTTTTATTTCTTTGAAAAAGTGAAGACTTCTAATATTTTTCATGCTCACGAACATTTCCCATAATATTATTTTAGATGAAGGCCTAGATTTATCAATTTATATATGTGTATCTCACAAAGTTTCCTAGATTTTTCTAGTCATTAGAAATGTGTCCATACATGCTAGAAAACTTGTACTTTAAGAACACATTGAAACACTCAGAAAAAAAAATAAGAAAATGTGGTATGTTACTAATATTATCATGTAGAACAGAATAACAGAAATATGCTAGGATGAATATTATAAAATTGACTTGCTTTTTGGTCAAAAAAGTGTATTATTCAACCTAACACAATAAAAAAGTGTTGTTTTTCAGTCATAATATTGACGTTACTTTTAAATCAGATTTGAACAGGTGAAATTTGAAGCTGAGTATGATACTGCAAATGTAAAAATCTCACAATTTTTCTACATCAATCAGTTTTTTTGAAATATCAATGTGATATATCATTTTAAAAATGTCTTTTTAGGCATATTTAAAAATTATTACTATTTTTCCTATACATTGCTTTGGAGTCGATGTCTGCAATCACAAATCTGGGGCAGTGTTAGTTACAGGGAAAGGTAGAATAGAAACAAGCATGGGATTTGAATGTAGACACAAATAAAAGAGAAAGCGGTGTGATACAAATTAGCAGATTTCTGCTTCATTCTTTTAGAATATCTATCTTCTTTTTCATTGATCTGTATGCTCTTTTCATGTTTCCTGTAATGCTTTTTGTGCCATTTACTTTTTCCTGCGTTATACTAACAACAAATGTTACATCAAATATGTATTATCTGAGTGGCTGCAACTTACAGTATTCGCTGTCAAGCGTTGAGCATGATAGAACAATATTTTGTCCCTTTCTTTGTTTCTCTCTTTATCACTATCCTCTTCCTTTCCTTGGAGCTCAAACCATAAAGTCCATTTGTTAATGTCTCTCCTAAGGCAACAACTTTCAGTTTCAAGCCGATGTTATCTGTGCCACTGCCTTTTTCTACCATAATATACTGAATTAGTTTCAAATTGGCTGAAAACCTCTTGTTGTCTGTTCCTATAATTGAACTTCCCAGAACCCATCACAATTTTTTTATTCTTCCTAGTGGGAACTAACCCTTGGGATTTGTTCTCCTTGAGCTTTTAAATTTATTTTGTAAAGGTTTTCCCCTACAGTGGTTTATACCTTGGTTGACCCAGATTTATGGTAGAGTTAACATTCTTGTCACTTTCCTTACGGTATTTGTTTGTTACTGTACTGAAAATCCAATAATAGAAAACTTATTGTTATTTAAATAAGTATTTACAGACTTCAGACAATGAGAAAATTGAAAATAAAATTAATCTTAATCCCGATTCAGATTATTGATCCTAAATATCAACACAAAGTATTTTCCAATTTTTGGTTGTAGTTTTTAGCATATCTATCTTCTTTATTAAAAAAGATAACAATTTTACCTAACTATATAGATTTATTGATACCTCTTTTATTAAATGAATTAAGATTTCTTCTTAGATTCTACTCTTAGGTAAGATTTTTTTTAACAACATCATCTTTGGGCATTCGAAAATGAGTTGTTAAAAATAACTGAATGCAATTCTGAGGAGGAAGGAGTGCATAGTGCATGACTGCTTTTGCCTCAATGTTGGTGAGTCTTGATAGACCACTGGACGTGTTGAGACCATTTGAATTTATAAAATGACTAACTAGAAATAATGGATATTTCGTGAGATTCATTCTTCTATCCAAGGATGAAAGACATTTGATCCTGGTGACTGTACCATCCTGAACTTCCGCAACCATGTCTGATAGCAAAGGATAATAAAATGAAATAAACAAATAAAACTCTTTAACCTGATGCCTTCATTAAAGAAGCTCAGTCTTTTCAGCTCCTGGACTCTCAGATAACACAGTACTCCCGTGAATTTTAGCAGATTATTTTGGTATGAATACCTTAGTACTGACTTCGAGGCATACTTAATATAAAATAATATGTCAAATAAAAACAACTCTTCGCTTCCAGTGAGTGAAAAGATTTTTGCATTCACATTATGGTGAAAAATCTTACTACAGAGAGTGCTTGCAAAGCCTGAGACAGGCATTTGTCTAGGAAAGTAACAAATCAATGATATTTTGGCTTCAGGTTCGACCTCATTCAGCATAATCCATTTTCATCTTCTCTTAACCACTGTGGAAGATAAAAGAGTAAGAGAAAGGGAAGTTAAAAGTAGAGGCCGTCCTCTATAAGAAAATGAGTCCTATATTGAATTCAATGTGTAATCACAGTCTTTTTGCTTATCGAGGGAGAAGACACCCAAGGGTTGCATGCATGTGAAGGTGAGAGAATGTCTCTTAGTCTGCCATTAACTAATGGCTTAAAGAAAAACATGAGCTTAAGGCCTAAGATTATATATCTATCCCTGAATCATTCTCCATGTAAGATATTTCTACTCCTGTGAATTTGGAGCCAAGATATCCCCAGCAATATTCAAACTCCAAATATCATTGTATCAAAACATATCTGTATCAATGTCTATATCTGGAGAGTGTGGTTATAATCAGAGCTGAGGCCTGGATTCAGTGAAAGCATCTTGTTGATTGCATAGTAAGCTTTCTACATCGATGAGAATTCTGTCTCTCTTATAGCAACTGCAAGAGGGACAAACAGGAAGCAGAACATTAGCATCAAATATATTTCACAGTTATAGTTTCCTTTCTGCCTGTTAATACATTCTTGCTTTCAAACAATAGGATGTTCCCATTTCCCCAATACACAAGATCTACAAACTTCCAACTATAGCACATTTTATCCTTCTATTTTGAGTGTTTTCAGAGTTGTTTCATGCTGTGTATAGGTGGAGTGGAGGGCTTTTTTAAATAGGAAATTACAAAAACAACCTAATTCCTATAGAATAAAGTAATATTTGCAGAATAGTGTTCAAAGATTTTAGTTACATTGAGTTTTTGGGAAAAAAAAATAAAATGTATGTGGGAAATGCATAAGCACAATGTTTTACATTAAAAAATTGAGTTTTAGAATCTTGGTTTTTAATCATTGTGGTTAGGAGTCCTGTATCATAACCATTTTAAAGAGCACATTTAACCCAATGTAAGCAACAAATACTATCAGATTTTATTTAATTTAATCATCTCAAAATATTTGTTTCAAATGCTATTAAATTTAACTGCCTAACCTCAGTGGACAATAAAAAAATTTAAGAAAGGTTTGAACCCACAGTTGTCACAAAGTAGGACAAAGACTCTTTCCGGAAGACAGGCAGTGCTGTCTGTTACCGCAACCCAGTCCAAAGCTCCTGCTGCTCACCACAAGACAGCCAATAAGTCGAGACACAGGAGTTCGAGCAGGGAAAGCAGATTTATTTTAGAGGGCCAGCACACCAAGATGGTGATGGACTAGCGTCCTAAATAACCATCTTAAGATATTATGACTTTGGGGCTCCTTTTATGTTAGGGAAAGGGGGAAGACAGAAGGGATGAAGCTCAAAAAGTGAACAGTGACCACAGACGTCTGGGCGGCACTGAGGGAAAAATTATTTTTCCTTGGCCAGGTCACAATGCTTTTATAAGCTTGTAACATTGTCATTACTCCTCAGGGGTTAGTTTTGGCAAGGGACTATTACCATCCTTGCTTTAAACTATCAACTAAATTTTCCCCAAAGTTAGCTTGGCTTAAGTGCAGAGATAAACAAAAGCAGTTAACCTAAAAGTTATCATGGCAGGGGGGTGACGTTAGGAGCAAAATGGAATTAGTTGTGCTAGGCCTTCTTTTCACTATTCCATACCACTAAAGAGGCAGTGTCATGTGGCTCCTGTTAATACCAGGTTAGCAGAACCATTTCAAGATTAGAAGACTAAGTGCAACACCCAAATGGGAGGTAGTGTTTTTTAAATGTTCAGAACGATCTAAGAAGCAACGTATTGCTGCTAATTAGCAGATACTTTAGGTGGCTATGATGTTATGTTTTGGTTTACACAAAGTTTAGCCCAACATATATTATTTTTATGGCAGTTTATGCTCAGCTGTGGCCAAAAAAAGGTAAGTAATCATATTATTAAATAAAAGCCATGATTTTTTTAATGAATAGACTGGTGCAAACACCAAAACAGACTGTTTTGTGAGGATAATGCAATATGAATCAGCAAACTTTTTGTATGTCCAAGCTGTATAAAATTTATACTGTCATTCATTATGTCTTTGTGAATCCTAGGGTCATAGCACCATAAGGCTTGTAGATATTGAAATTTATATAATGTGTTTAACAATAAAAAGACATTGGGACCAGTTAAATTTAACTAAGTTTATTTGTAAAAGAAAAAAAGGTTGTAGAACTGGGCAGCATTCAAGACCAAAGATGGTTGAAAATGATTCTCACCTACAACAAGGTGAGCTCTATTTATAGCAAGAAAAATAAGAAATGATGTACAAATATTACTTAATCGGTGCAGTTTGGCATTTGCCTCATTTGGGCATATTTTGGCAGTCTGCACCCTGAGATTAGCTGAAGGTTCAGCTACTATAATTGGCTGAATCTCAGTTGCTTGGTTTGCACATATACTCTCAAGTTAGATTAGAGGACACTTTGGTCAAATTTTATTATGCAAGTACAGAGACTACTTTGAGCATCTCAGTTGCTTGGTTTGCACATATACTCTCAAGTTAGATTAGAGGACACTTTGGTCAAATTTTATTATGCAAGTACAGAGACTACTTTGAGCCAAACTGAAATAAGTTTATCAATCTCTCCCTTTTGGTCATCTTTTTCATAATTTGGATCATCTTGCCTATCCCATGATGAGTTCTGGGGTGCAAGGCTTTTAACAGTGGAAGCTTCAAAATCTCTGGAGAACCAGGCTTACCAGGCCCTTTGTGAGTCCATGTGAGTCCATTCAGTAACACTGAATTTGCTTCCTTTCAGATGCTAACTCTACTTTTCTGAATTCATTGCATTGCACAGTTTATTAAATATCAGCATCAGGAAATTGACTTGAACAAATCTTATGAAGTTCATTCAAACTATATTCCAAGCATTTCATTACTAGCTGACTTGCCATGAAAATCTGCCAAGGCATTTTCTTGGTATTCAGTTAATTTTTATTCTGCTTGATGTTGCAGTTAGCAGTTTTAGAAACTCAAATGGTTTATTCAGTAGAGTTCTGGGAATTCTTACCTAGTCTAATGGTATGATCATACTTCCAAAATTTTCATCATCAGTGTACTTTTGATATTAATGTTCAATTTCTTAGGAAAATTTATAAACCTCTAATCTTAGCCAGAGTGATCACATATAAGTTGCTTTTACAAGACTCATCTTCCACAAACTTTCTACAACTTTCTTATGTATTTAGTTTTGTTCTATACTTCTCTTCCCGTTGTGAAACAATCCAGTCATTCTACTTTAGGTTACAAATTTGTCTTCTTTTCCTCTCAATGAAACACAAAATATCCTTGTGTCTAAGCCTTTCCTTATCAAAGGCACATTTTACCTTTCCTGTGTACTTGCATACAGACTTTTTGTTTCTTATTATTTCTATTAATTTTAGCTACACACATGAATTACAATTCTTAACTTATATCCACCTTAATTTTCAGTGAACTCTAATAAGCATGCAATTGTGAACTGTCACATCAGAAATCTGTAGATTGGCAAATGTATCAATCATAATTTCTCAAAATATTTTTAATAAACCTCCAAAGTATTTTTAGTCTATCTGCAATAAAATCTGTTGAGGAGGCAAAAATACCTTTATCTTCTTAGGTTTCATTGGCTAGGCTAAAGAACTAAATTGTTGTTTGTATAAATTGACCTCAATCTCAACTTTCCATTCTGGGTGGTAACAACGTTAAAAACCTTCTTTTTAGAAAAAACATCTTCCACATGGAAATTTTATCTTACTTACATCTACTCAACTCATTAACTCTTAATAATCATGCCTGAATTGCATAAAAAATAAAACAAAACGTTAAACAGCCATCATCCTAAATCATTCTTCTCATTAAGACTTTTTTTTTTTTTTTTAATATATAAGCTTATTTTACTAGCAAATCTAGGTAAGAAAATTCATGTACCTGCATTAGATATGTGTATTAGACCATTTTCATGCTGCTGATAAAGACATAGCTGAGACTGGGCAATTTACAAAAGAAACAGGTTTAATGGACTTACAGTTCCACATGGATAGGGAGTCCTTACAATCATGGCAGAAGGTAAGGAGGAGTAAGTCACATCTTACGTGGATGGCAAGGAGAAAGAAGAGAAAGTGGAAACTCCTTACAAAACAATCAGATCTTGTGTGACTTATTCACTACCCCGAAACATTATGGGAGAAACTGCCCCCAAGATTCAATTATCTCCCACTGGGTCCCTCCCATAACACATGGGAATTATGGGAGTATAATTCAAGATGAGATTTGGGTGAGGACACAGAGCCAAGCCATATCTTTGCTCCCCTCTCCCCTTGCAAATCTCACGTCCTTCCATTTCAAAATGAATCCTGCCTTCTCAACAGTCCCCCACAGTCTTAGCTTATTTCACCATTAACTTGCAATCCAAAGTCCTATCTGAGAGAAGGCAAGTTCCTTCTGCCCATGAGCCTGTAAAATCAAAAGCAAGTTAGTTACTTCCTAGATAAAATGGGGGTACAGACATTGGATAAATACATCTATACCAGATGGAGAAATTGACCAAAAACAAAGAGGCTTCGGGACTCATGAAAGTCTGAAATCCAGCAGGACAGTCAAAACTTAAAGCTCCAAAATGATTTCATTTGACTCCATGTCTCATGTTCAGGTCACACTGTTGCAAAAGATTTGCTCCCACTACCTTGGGCTGCCCCACCCCTGTGGCTTTGCAGGGTATAGCCTTCCGCTGGGCTGCTTTCCTGAACTGGCAATGAGTGTCTGCAGCTTTTCCAGGCACATGGTAGAAGCTGTCAGTGGATCAATCATTGTGGGAGGTGGAGATTGCATTGAGCCAGGATCACGCCACTGTGCTCAAGCCTAGCAACAGAGTGAGACTCCATCTAAAAACAAAAAAAGTTCAGAAAATTTGCAGCCTGGGTTCAAGCAATTATCCTGTCTCGGCCTCCTGAGTAGTTGAGACTACAGGCGTGTGACATCACACCCAGCTAATTTTTGTATTTTTAGTAGAGACGGGGTTTCACCATCTTGGCCGGGATGGTCTCGATCTCTTGACCTGGTGATCCGTCTGCCTCAGCCTCCCAAAGTGCTGGAATTACAGGCGTGTGCCACTGCACCTGGACAATTTTCTGAACTTTTATGCTCTGCTTCCCTCATAAAACTGAATGCCTTTAACAGCACCCAAATCACATTTTGAATGGATTGCTACTTAGAAATTTCTTCTGCCAGATACCGTATTATCATCTCTCTCAAGTCCAAAGTCCACAAATCTCTAAGGCAGTGGCAAAATGCCATCAGCCACTTTGCTAAAACATAAAACAGGAGTCACCTTTGCTCCAGTTCTCAACAAGTTCCTCTTCTCCATCTGAGACTACCTCTGCCTGAATTTCATTGTTCATATCACTATCAGCATTTTGGTTAAAGCAATTCAACAAGTCTCCAGGATGTTGCAAAGTTTTCCACATTTTCTTGTCTTCTTCTGAGCCCTCCAAACTGTTCCAACCTCTGCCTATTACCCAGTTCCAAAGTTACCTCCACATTTTTGGGTCTCTTTTCAGCAGCACCCCGCTCTACTGGTCCTACGTTACTGTATTCATTCATTTTAATGCTGCAAGATAAAGACATACCTGAGACTGGGCAATTTACAAAAGAAAAAGGTTTGATAGACCTACAGTTCCACATGGCTGGGGAGGCCTCACAATCATGGCTTAAGGCAAGAAGAAGCAATTAACATCTTACATGGAAGGCGGCAGACAAAGAGAGAGAAGCAAAAGCAGAAACCCCTTATAAAGTCATCAGATTTCATGAGACCTAGTCACTATCACAAGAACTGCATGGGGGAAACCACCTCCATGATTCAATTATCTCCCATGAGGTCCCTCCCACAACATGTGGGAGTACAAGTCACGATGAGATTTGGGTGGGGACACAGAATCAAGCCATATTAATAGTTTACAGTAGGTAGCCAGTCAGAATTCAGCAGGGCAGGAGACCCCATCACCATCGCCACCCACCAGGAATGTCAGGAGACCATCAGGTGATCGTCAAGTGGTTGTTACATGGCTCCTCCAAAATAATAATTGGTCACAGCTAACACCACAGAGCAGTCCCCCAGTCGATAGAAAAAAACCCTATAACTGTTGATCAGCAGCTTCCTGATAAGATCTCAGGAGTTGGGCAAATGGACTCAAGTATGTATATTAAGAGGCAAAATGGCAGAGTTTAACTGGTATATGACCTTCTAGGGAGATTCAACTGGTAAAGAAAGAATGTATCAAGTGAGCATTCATACAACTCTAGTGAACACACTGTGCACGCGGCCCCTCCCTAGTACTGGCAGGTCACTGAGCATGTGAAAACCAATCTCAAGTGAGGAGTCAGGGGAGAAGGAATGCAAGACCCCAGAAGCAAGGCAACAGATAAAACCCCAAGCCAGGCCAGGCACAGTAGCTCATGCCTGTAATCTCAGCACTTTGGAAGGCCACGGCAGATGGATCCCTTGAGGTCAGGAGTTTGAGACATCCTGGACAACATGGTGAAACCCCATCTCTACCAAAAAATACAAAAATTAGCTGGCTGTGGTGGCATACGCCTGTAATGCCAGATACTCGGGAGACTGAGGCACGAGAATCACTTGAACCCAAGGAAGTGGAGGTTGCAGTGAGCTGAGATTACACCACTGCACTCCAGCCTGGGTGACAGAGCGAGAACTTGTCTCAATAATAATAATAATAATAATAATAATAATAATATATTAAGAAACACAAATCAAAAGGTCAAATCGCATACTTGATCTCTCAAGTTGCCTGCTTGGCCCTCTTCCAAGTGTACTTTACTTCCTTTCATTCCTGCTCTAAAGTTTTTTTTTTTTTTTTTTTTGAGACGGAGTCTCACGCTGTTGCCCAGGCTGGAGTGCAGTGGGCGCGATCTCAGCTCACTGCAAGCTCCGCCTCCTGGGTTCAGGCCATTCTCCTGCCTCAGCCTCCTGAGTAGCTAGGACTACAGGCGCCCGCCACCGCGCCCGGCTAATTTTTTGTATTTTTAGTAGAGACGGGGTTTCACTGTGGTCTCGATCTCCTGACCTTGTGATCCGCCCGCCTCGGCCTCCCAAAGTGCTGGGATTACAGGCTTGAGCCACCGCGCCCGGCCTGCTCTAAAGTTTTTAAACAAACTTTCACTCTTGCTCTAAAACTTGACCCATCTCTCCTTCTGCCTTGTGCCCTTAGGTGGAATTTCCTTCTTTTGAGGAGGCAGGAATTGAGGTTGCTGAAGGCCCACAAGGATTCATGCCAGTAACATACTGTGGTGCCACATGACTCAGATACATTCCACTGCTAACAGATATAATGCTAAAAACTCTAAAGACATGTTTATCTTAATCAAAGCAACAATACTCTTATTTAACAAAGATTACTCAAGTCATATTTAGTGGAAAAAATATTTAGGCCAGTACTTAATTTTGTTGAGGGAGTAGTTTATTTTTATAAACCAACTAAATTCACCTTTCTAAAATTTAATTTGACAATACTATTAAAAGACAGAAAAATAATCACATATATATATTATAAAGGAAGACAGACAGACAAATATATATATAAAGAAACAGATCTTATAGCTTTTTTTGTATAATTTTAGCTGCATGCCAGGTACAATAACACAAGCTCACTAATCTTTAAAAAAAAATCTGGATCAACATTGTTTTTCTGGTCAATTGAATAATAGTTACTGCTCAATGGCTAAAGCTTTTTACTAGTATTTGTGGAAAAGACTTTTAGATTTTTTATTGCCCTAATTTTAAAATATCTTTTTTTCTTCTTCATTTGCTAAAGTTATCTCTCTAAATCTGCTTTTTAAAAGGACAGTTATCAGGTCCTAAAGAAAATTAACATCTAAAAGACACAGATCTGAGTTATCAGGTTCAAATTCCATCGCTTGCCTAAGCCAAAAAAGGAGAGTGGATGTAAAGGCCCAGTTAGGACAAGGAAAAATACCTTAAACAATGGTCAAATTTGTTACGTGGTTTGGATATTAACAGCATACCTTACTTAATTTTTTTTCTGAGTTTTTGGCATAAAACCCATCAACAGAAGGTATTAACTAACAATTCTTCAATGTAGTATCTTGTAAATCAAGACAAGAGGTCACTAATTCTGATACTATTATACATTCACACACACCACAGTGTAGTCTTCACCTGCATCCTGTAGAGGAAGCTGAGTAACAGGGGTAAGTTGCAATGTCTTAGATAGATATTAGAAGGCAAAGGAAAGTTTTCATAAGATGTTAGTCTACTTGCCAAAAGATACTGAGTTTGGCGGGTTCAATCAGACTTTTCCACAACACGTGGATCTTACGAGAAAAGTTCATGCTCTAAAACTAGCTCAGGTGAGATCTCTACTGATTTGATTGTTGCTGTAAAACAGTTAGGTCATGCCATCACTACTGAGTCTAATTGCAGGTTGTAAGTTAATATAGTTTCAGTACATGTAGGAAATATTCTTGTTGTATTTTGAGCTCAGAGAGTTTCACAATATTTCTAAACAAGCTCTGCTCTGTGAAACTTGCTCATCATTCCTTTGTCTACAAGACCATATATGGACCAATCAATTTTCTGAAGAATAACTTTAGGAATTGGAAATTGAATATAAAAGGTTTTCAGCAGTTCTTACCAATAAAGAATTTTGGGGCTGGGCGCGGTGGCTCACGCCTGTAATCCCAGCACTTTGGGAGGCCGAGACGGGCGGATCACGAGGTCAGGAGATCGAGACCATCTTGGCTAACACGGTGAAACCCCGTCTCTACTAAAAAATACAAAAAAAAAAAAAAAAAAAAAAAAAAACTAGCCGGGCGAGGTGGCGGGCGCCTATAGTCCCAGCTACTCGGGAGGCTGAGGCAGGAGAATGGCGTGAACCCGGGAGGCGGAGCTTGCAGTGAGCTGAGATCCGGCCACTGCACTCCCGCCTGGGTGACAGAGCGAGACTCCGTCTCAAAAAAAAAAAAAAAAAAAAAAAAAAAGAATTTTGGGGCATAGCAAAGATTATGACGAGAGAAGTGGCCGCAAGGGTTTGAAAAAGAGGTTTCAGTGACTGAAGGATTTCCCTGGGAGAAGCAGAATCAAATAGAAAGAGAAAGGGGAAAAACAACAGAAAGGACCTTTGGGGACTTCTTTTCATGGGAAAACAGTGCTGGTATAAAAGTGGACGGTTGGCCAGGTCTGATGGTTCAGACCTGTTATCCCAGCACTTTGGGAGTCTGGAGCATGAACTTCACTTGAGTCCATGAGTTCAAGATCAGCCTGGGCAACACAGACAGACCTCATCTCTATAAAAAATAACAATAAAAATTGGTAGGTATAGTGGTGTGGGTCTGTGTTCCCAGCTACTCAAGTAGGCTAAGGCAGGAGGATCCAGGATGACGAGGTTGCGGAAAGCTTTGATGGTGTCACTGCACTCCAGCCTCTGCGACAGAGAGAGAGATCCTGTCTCAAATAAAGGGAAAAATAACAACAACAAAAAATAGAGACAATTTATATTTCAAAGGCGTGAATGTTTGCAGTACAGGAAGACATCTTTGGGAACAGAGAGAGAGTTCTTCAGGAGCTTTTGCTTTTGGTTTAAAATCTACACAAGGAGGTCCTCTTTGATTCGTTAGTTACTGTAGTATAAAATGCCTGTTTGCTTTCTGTATTGAGGGAATTAATACTTTGTTTAACTTTTTTTTAGGTTCAGTGGTACATGCTCATGTTTGTTATATATGTAAACTCATGTCACGGAGGTTTGTTGTATTGAATATTTTGTCACCCAGGTAGTAAGTCTAGCGCTCACTAGTTATTTTTTTTTGTTCCTCTCCATCCCACCATCCATCCTCTAGTAGGCCCCAGTGTCTGTTGTTCCCCTCTTTGTGTCCATGTGTTCTCATCATTTAATTTCTCCTTATAAGAGAGAACATGCAATATTTCATTTTCTGTTCTTGCATTCATTTGCTAAGGATGATGGCCTCCAGCTCCATCCGTGTTCCTGCAAAGGACATAATCTCATCCTTTATTGTGGTGCACAGTATTCCATAGTGTATATGTACCACATTTTCTTTATTCAGTCTAACATTGATGGGCATTTAGGTTGATTTCATGTCTTTTCTACTGTCAGTAGTTCTGCAATGAACATAATGTGTGCATGTGACTTTATGGCAGAAAGACTTACAGTCCTTTGGGTACATACCCAGTAATGGGCTGGGTGTAATGATAGTTCCATATTTCACTCTTTGAGGAATTGCCACACAGCTTTCCATAATGGTTGAACTAATCTACACCCCTACAGTGTGTGTTTCCTTTTCTCTGCAACTTCATCAGCACCTGTTATTTTTCTTACTTTTTAATATCAGCCATTCTTGGTGTGAGATGGTGTGTCATTGTGGTTCTGATTTGTGTTTCTCTAATGATCAGTGATATTGAGCTTTTTTTCATAATATTTCTAAACAAGCTCTGCTATTTGAGGCGATTGTATGTCTTCTCTTGAAAATTATCATGTCCTTTGCCCATTTTTTACTGCAGTTCTTTGTTTTCTTCTTGTAAATTTATTTTCTTCTTGTAAATTTGTTTATCTAGCATCTATATCTTTATAGATGCTAGATATTAGATGTTTGTCAGATGTATAGTTTGTAAATATTTTCTCCCATTCTGTCAGTTGTCTGTTTACTCTGTTTCTTTTGTTGTGCAGCATCTCTTACTTAGATCTCATTTGTCAATTTTATTATTTTGTTGTGATTGCTTTTAGCATCTTCGTCATGAAATTTTGGCCCATTACTATGTCCAGAATGGTACTGCTTAGTTTGACCTCTAGGGTTTTTATAATTTTGGGCTTTACATTTAAGTCTTTAATTTGTCTTGATTTGATTTTGTGTATGGTACAAGGAAGGGATTCAGTTTCAATCTTTTGCATATGGCTAGACAGTTATTCCAGTACCATTTATTGAGTAGGAAGTCCTTTCTCCATTGCTTGTATTTGTTAGCTTTGTCAAAGATCAGATGATTGTAGGTGTGTGGCCTTATCACTGGGATTTCAATTTTATTTCATTTGTCTATGTGTCTGGTTTTGTACCAGTATCATGCTAGTTTGGTTTCTGCAGCCCCGTAGCATAGTTTGAAGTCAGGTAAAATGATGCCACCAGTTTTGTTCTTTTTCCTTAGGGCTGCCTTAGCTATGCACTCTCATTCCTTGGTTCTACAAGAATTTTAGCATAGAGCATAGATCTTTTCCCTACTTCTGTGAGGTATGTCATTGGTAGTTTGACAGGAATAGCATTAAATCTGTAAATTGATTTGGGCAGTAAGGCTATTTTTATGTTATTGATACTTCCTATTAGCACATGGATTCATAAAGCAAGTTCCTAGGAACTTTCAGAGACTTAGACTCCCACAAAATAATAGTGGAAGACTTCAACACTCCACTGACAGCATTAGACAGATCATTAAGGCAGAACATTAACAAATATATTTAGAACCTGAACGCGACATTGGACCAAATTGAACTGATAGATGTCTTCAGAACACTGGCCTCAAAACAGCAGATATAGATTCTCCTTATCATCATATGGCACATACTCTAAAGCTGACCATACAATTGGATATAAAACAATCCTTAGCAAATACAAAAGAACCGAAATCATACCAAACACACTCTTGGACCACAGCACAATAAAAATAGAAATAAAGACTAAGAAAAAAGTCATGCAAAACCAGGCATCTACATGGAAATTAAACAACCTGCTCCTTAATGACTTTCGGATAAATAATAAAATTAATGCAAAAATCAGGAAGTTCTTTGAAGCTAATGAGAACAAATATACAACATATCAGGATCCCTGTGACATAGCTAAGGCAATATTAAGAGGGAATCTCATAGCACTAAAAGCCCATATCAAAAAGTTAGCAAGATCTCAAATAACAACCTAACATCATAATTAAAGAACTAGAGAAGCAAGAACAAATCAACCCAAAGCTAACAGAAGACAAGAAATAACCAAAATTGGAGCTGAACTGAAGGAGGTCAAGACATGCAAATCCATTCACAAAATCAGCAAATCAAGGAGTTCGTTTTTGAAAAAATAATAAGACAGATAGGCCACTAGCTAGAGTAACAAAGAAGAAAAGAGAGATGATCCAAACAAACACAATTCAACATGACATAGGGACATTACCACTAACCTCGGAGAAATGTAAATAACCATCAGACTACTAAGAACACCTTCTATCACTTCCGTATGCACAAACTATGAGAAAACCTAGAAGAGATAGACAAACTCCTAGACACATACACTCTCCCAAGACTGAAACAAAAAGAAATTGAAACCCTGAACAGACCAATAATAAGCTCCAAAATTGAGTAATAAACAGCATACCAAAAAAAAAAAAAAAAAAAAAAAAAAAAGGTCTTGGCCAGATTTTTTTTTGGCTTCAAGGCAAAATTCTGTCAAATATACAAAGAAGATCTGGTACTGGCCAGGCGCATTGACTCACACCTGTAATCCTAGCACTTTGAGAGGCCAAGGTGGGAGAATCCCTTGAGGTCAGGAGTCTGAGACCAGACTGGCCGAGATGGTGAAACCCCATCCCTACTAAAAATACAAAAATTAGCTGGGTGTGGTAGCAGGCACCTGTAATCCCAGCTATTCGAGAGGCTGAGGCAGGAGAATCGCTTGAACCTGGGAGGTGGAGTATGTAGTGAGCTGAGATCCTGTCTGTCTCCAGGAAAAAGAAAAAGAAAAAAAAAACAAAGACAAAACAAAACAAAACAAAAAAAACTGGTACTATTCCTACTAAAACTATTCCAAAAATTGAGAAGGATGGACTCGACTCCTCCCTAACTCATTCTATGAGGTCAATATCATCCTAATACCAAAACTTGGTAGAGATATAACGAAAACTTCAGGTCAATATACTTGATGAACATTGATGCAAAAATCCTCAACAAAATATTGGCAAAATGAATCCAGCAGCACATCAAAAAAATCTTATCCACCATGATTAAGTAGGCTTTATTTCTGGAATACCAGGTTGGTTTAACATAAATAAATAAATGTGATTCATCACATAAACAGCACTAAAGATAACCACATGATCATCTCAACAGATGCAGAATGGTTTTCAATGAGTTCAATACCCCTTCACCTTAAAAACTCTCAATAAACTAGGTGTTGAAGGAACATACCTCAGAATAAGAAGCATCTGTGAAAAACCCATGGTCAACATCGTATTGAATGGGCAAAAACTGGAAACATTTTCCTTGAAAACCAGCACAATGCAAAGATATTCTCTCTTACCACTCCTATTCGACATCATATTGGAAGTCCTGGCCAGCGCAATCAGGCAACACAAAGAAATAAAGGGCATCCAAATAGGAAGAGAAGAAGTCAAACTATCCCTATTTGCAGATGACATAATCTTATATCTAGAAAACCCCATAGTCTTGGACCAAAGCTCTTTAAGCTTATAAACAACTTCAGCAAAGTCTTGGGACACACAGTTGGTGTACAAAAATCACTAGCATTCGTATATACCAGAAACAGTCAAGCCAAGAGCCAAATCAGGAATGCAATCTTTTTACAATTGCCACAAAAAATAAAATAAAATACCTAGGAATGCATCTAACCAGGGAGGTGAAAGGTCTCCACAGCCAGAATTACAAAACTCAGCTCAAAGAAATTAGAAATGACACAAACAAATGGAGATAATTCTTGTTTCATCTCCTAGATGTCTCTGCCTGTCAATTAAAAATTGTATCCCATTGTTCTTGTGATTTTTTTAATCCATCCCTTTCTAATATACCCCTTAAATAAGCAATTTTATACAAATTAAAACTTGCCCACTGTGGGTATTGACATTTTGTATTAATTTTGGTAAGGTTCATTCATTTCTAAAAAGGCACAGGTCCTGGGCTTATCTATCTTACACATAAAATTGCATGGAGTTCCAGGTGGAAGAGTTCTAGACTCCTTGGAGCCTGATAAAGCCATAATTCTCTCTGTTCTCATAACTACTGAGCCCACTTCACTTTCTGGTTCAATCAGACTGAGGCCTCCCCCTGAAGGACCCAGTACTCTTTCTGCCACGACTTGTAAAGGCTGAATACTCTCTCACAGCTGAAAATCCTGGGTTGAAAAGCTGAAAACATAAAAAATAATGAATCAAGACCCTTATCTGGATCAAATCCAGTTAACTGTTGTATCCAACTGGATTCCAAACACAGTTGAGCTTTGGTCAAACCCACTAAGACACCTAATGCCTCTTAACTGAATAGAATTCAGTAAAGTGTGAAAAACAAAATAAAAAATACACTGAGAAAAAAAAGAATACAAGGATTTCTCAAATAACCTCAGAGACCTCAAAAACACAAAATTAGTGGGGCTCAGGATCAGAGAGAGAACTTAGCCACACGTGGAGAGAACATGGGGCTCACTGGGCACTGGCAGGTGCCTAAATTGTTTGCTAGTTACTCCTGAGAGTTGCTGAAAGTTCTATTGTGGATGCAGTTTTCAATATATTTTAGGGAAAAAAAAAAAGTTAAAATCCAAGACGAACTAAATTTTACAAAGTTCATTTGAGCACTAAAACAGTTATAGAACTGGGCAGCATTTCAGACCAAAGACGGGTTAGAATGCCCCACTGACAACATGGTGAACTGTATTTAAAACAAGAAAAATAGAAAATGACATACAGAGACCTAATAGTTGTAATTCAGCCTTTGCCTTATTTTAGCATAATCTGGCAGCCTTCAGCCTGGGATTGGCTGTTGTGTCAGTTACTGTGATTGGATGAGACTCAGTTTCTTGGTTACAAGGGTATTCTCAGGTTAGGTTACAACTTGCTGACCCATCAAGCTGTATTAGGAGGCCACTTTGGGTCAAATTTTATTACCCCAATACAGAGATGCTTTGAGACAAACATAATTCAGTATATTAACACATGATATTGATTACAGCTGTAGCTAATCTCCTAAAATATGTATTACATTTTTCATTTTGTATACACTCTAAATATTTTCTTCATCTCTCTCACATAGGAAGTGCCTAATTGGTAGTCAGCCCTCGTATGACTATCATGCACCATTTTTAAAAATTTGCATTATTATTCCATAACATTGACCCTAAATTATTCCTGAGAGGTAAACATTAGTAACTCCATTTTACTACTCAGCAATTATTAAGATTATACTGTAATAAATATCAAAACTAGAATTAGAGTCAAATGAACTTCCTAGAAAACATGTTTACAAACTTCAGTAGTTTCATTAATCTGCTTTCATAAACTTGTTCATACTCAACTACTAAATTAACACATTGTGGTAAAGGAAATAGCTTTGTTTTTCTCCCTCACTCGTACTTCTTAATAATGCTATGTCTTAATTAGTGTTTTAGTCTCTGAAAACAAATTGGTCAGCAGTATATTGAGTTATGTATCATTGAGCCCGTAAATCACATCTGGCAGTTGGACAATACCTTCTAATACAAATATGTGGTATTATTTTTATTGATAAACATTTAAAATTATAGAAATACAATTCAGTCAAAATATAGAATAAAAGTTCTTTCATAACCATACCCTTTACAGTCAAGTTCATATTCTGATATATTTTATTTATTTATTGTTATTATTATTTTTTCCTGAGACAGAGTCTTGCTCTGTCACCCAGGTGGAGTGCAGTGGCACGATCTCAGCTCACTGAAACCTCCGCTTCTTGGATTTAAATGACTCTCCTGCCTTATCCTCCTGAATAGCTGTGATTACAGGCACCTGTCACTACTCCCAGCTAATTTTTGTATATTTAGTAGAGACAAGGTTTCTCCATATTGGCCAGGCTGGTCTCGACCGCCTTATCTCAGGTGATCTCCCCGCCTCAGCCTCCCAAAGTGCTAGGATTACAGGTGTGAGCCACCACGCCTGGCTGGAGTATTTTAATTACATATAAATTGCTTTTGAATTTGCATTATTAGAGCTGCAGCTTATTTTTTACCTCAATAATTATGGTGGTGTGATTATAGATCTCTTAGTCTCCCTCATTAGAAAAGCGTGCATTTTTAAAGAATAATTTTAGTAAAATAAGATAAGAAAACGATACTTGATTTTGAAAAGAAATAATATATCTTCCAGTCAGTATATTATTTTTCTTGTGCATTCTTTTATTTCTGCTCAAACCGTAAGGTGATTTTAACTTGAAATTTTATATTGAGGGTCTTCCCAAATGTTAGTTTTTATCGTGGAGCCCATTGTGCTTCTATGAATAGCTTTCTCTTCTCAGTAATCATACTGTTTTGTTAGTGACTTCAAGTCTGAGTTTTTCTAACATTTTATAAAATCTTAGGAGGGTTTACAAAGGACTCAAACTCATCCTTTTTTATGGCTGCATAGTATTCCTTGGTGTATATGTGCCACATTTTCTTATATTGAGGGTCTTCCCCAATAATTATTTGTACTATTACCATTACATGTACTTTCATATTAAAAAACTCTTACGAGACATTTACAATTGAAGATTTAATTGATCTTTGATCTTTGCATTAAAATCTATGGCCTAATTTACTAAATTTAATTTTAATCTCAGTTATTAATTTCAGAGTCTTGCTCTGTCACCCATGCTGGAGTGCAGTGGCATGATCATGGCTCACTGCAGCCTCTTCCTGGACTCAAGCAATCCTCCCAACTCAGACTCCTGTGTAGCTGGAACTACAGGCATGAGCTACCAGGCCCAACTAATTTTTAAATTTTCTGTAGCAACGGGTTCTTGCTTTGTTGCCTAGGCTGGCATTGAAATACTGGCCTCAAGTAATCGTTCTGCCTCAGCCTCCCAGTGTTGGGATTATAGGTGTCCCAGCAATCATTAATTTCTACTTCATAAACTTTGATGACTCTCGTCTCTACTCAATACTGAAAATATCCCAGCCATTAACTCTTGAATAGCATCTTTTTCCATGTTTTCCATTGTTTTCTGTTGTAGTTTTTTAGATGTGTATCTATACTTTTGATTCTACCCTCCACACCTCTTACTTTGTCTCTTATATTTTCCATTTCCTTTTCTCTCTGTGTCTTATTATGATTAGTTTCTTCCATCAGTACTTGTATTCTGTAATTCTCTCATTAATTGTATCTAATCTACTTTCTATAACTTCTTTTGAGGTTTTTGTCAGTATGTATATATTTTTTAAGATTTCTGCTTTGTATATTTTATATCTATTATTTTTAGTTTCACAATTAATTCTAGGTACTTTATTCATTTCTTGTTTCTGACTATGAAACTTTATTTATTAGAAAACTACTCATACAATGGCAAGTATTATAGGTCCATTACTTTGAATAATCCATTTTTATTAGGTTTTTCTTGCTTTCATGTATGTGTCACAAATTTTTGATAGCTTGTTTGAGTGCTTATTGGAAATGAGAGAATTTATTGTTTTTTTCCTTCTCTTAACAGATTCAATACCTCCCAAAGAATAACTTTATTCAATCCACCATCTGATTCAGAGTTCACAGATTAGAACTTAAATTTATACTAATATATCTGAGAACTTGGCCTCTGACTTTTACAGTTCTCATGTTTGGGTCTTAATATGGCAGTCTATTTGCTGGTTAAGTGGAAATCTGGTTCCCTCCCTATACTGCATACAAGAAGCTCATTTTCTATAATTAGCCATTCAGTATGGTGAGGATTTATTGTTCAAGAGCCTAATGTTAAGTCAAGTTAACTGACTTTACTAGGTGAATATGTCTTTGATTTTCTGTCATATTTTGCCTAGTAATTTAAAATGTATTCTTGGATTCTAGTGCAAAAAACGTTTGTGTTCTCCTGTTAGTTGATTAAGATTTTAATATTATCTAGGCTTAATTCTGCATATCTTAAAAATTGTCCCATATATTATTAGCATGTATTTAAAACAGATAAACATAAAATCTCACACATGTATTATTTTTTGATATTTTAATGGCTTTTTAACTTTTGTGAGCATATGCTAAGTTTACCACATGCTCAGATTTTTGCCAAGATGTACACATACCCTTTTGACACTTTCCCATTACGAAGTATTATCATTTTAGGCATCCACAAATAATACAATGTTATATAACCTTACATCATCCAGTCTGCTTATGGCTGCACAGCCTCTGCTCTATTATTAAGCACTTCCTTATCACACTTAATGCCTTAAGAAATATCAAACACAATGCGTAAGCAAGTTGGCCTCCGACAAATGACACTCCATTTCTATTCTTGGGATCAGTTAGTTTCACTGTAAAACTATATTATTATACCACATTTCTTTAGTCAAGTGTAGCACCAATTTTCATTGGGATGAATTTCAATATTCTGTCCACAGATATTCTGAAATACTACATTGTACCAAATAAGTTAATATTAGGTTATGTCTACCTTTTATTGGGAGGACATTGCTCAAATATTTATTCAATCCTATATGCAAATATCTGTTTGGTCCCTTAAATAAATATCTCAATATTTCTCAACTATATTTTTTGTAATGAAGTGTTGAATATCTCATGCAATTTATTGAATACTGTGCTGAAAGTGAACACAGACGGTGTTCCCAGGTGCGTTCCCTACTGAATGAGTATTGCTTTCACGCCACTGCAAAGATGAAAATGTTAAGTTGAATGCCAGGGATGTCTGTACTATATTATGTGTTATACTGGGAACAGGGTTGCCTTGATATGAAGGGGAGGACAAGGAATGGCCAGGACTAGGGGCATGAATTGTAACAGGACCATGGCCATGCAGCCTAAGACTTGCCCACAGTGCACGCTGGCTCTGTGATTGAGTTCCTGCACTGAGATGTCATTGGAAGTGATGTGAACAACGTTTTTGCTAATGAGGGTGAAGGCTTCCTCAATCTCCCTTTCTCCTGCTCTTTTTATTTCTATTTTTCATTATTTTTTTTTAGATTTCCATAGGTTATTGGGGAACAGGTAGTGTTTGGTTACAAAAATAAGTTCTTCAGTGATGATTTGTAAGATTTTGGGGCACCCAGCATTGGAGCAGTATACACAGCACCCTATTTGTAATCTTTTATTCCCCACCCATTTCTCACCCTTTTCCCTGAGTCCCCAGAGTCCACTGTGTCATTCTTATGCCTTTACATAGATATTTCTCAACTATTTTTTAGTTCTTTACATAAATACCTGAGCAATTGCTTTGGTTTTCATAAAATTTCGTTTTTAAAAGTGATGCATACAGTCATTAGTATGGTCTGTCGTTTCGAATAATTAGAGCCATGTGACTTATTTTCTTTAGACTTTCTGCCAGGTAACTTATAACATACTGAAATGTACTTTTATAAACATAATATCCTTTACAGAAGATATATCATTGACATTGTTTTTCATTTATTTAAAAAACTTCTGATTTTCTGATCCTTTCTGAACATTCTTCATTCCTTTTATTCACCCTAGATTTTAAATATGTTGAGAATACAGAATATATGCTAGATATTTTCATAATTCCAGATTAACCCACAAAATTTGGTGTATGTAATATGTATAAAACAAAAAAAATTGGAAGCATAATACAAGAATTGAGGTTTATATACAACATGACTATTAAAAGTCCCCGATGTATACACATACATTTCTTTACTTCACACAGATTGAATTTAGGAAGTAGATATTAATATTTCACTTTTTAATATATGAGAAAAATGAAGCTGTGAAAGATAAAAAAGTGTACAACATTGAGAGCAAATAATTTACGAAGTCATTAATACAAATCAAATCTTCTGAAAAATTCAATTAACTGTCCTTTCTATGACTGCCTACTTTCTGCTTACAGTGAATGCAATGCGACCAGACACATTATTCATCTTACTTGTTCAAGTTAATTCAAGAATATATCTACTATCCCAGAGTTCATGATTGGATGTTGGCTCTTCTGATTTATGATATGGGATACAGATCGTGATTATTAGTGACTTGTTGGTTTTGAAATTGCTAACATTCCGTTTCATTTTTTGAACTTTTAGTGAAAAATGAAATGTCTACCAATCTTTCTGTCCATGGAAACAGTTTTGTGGAATAATGTTCAGTCACTCATCATTCACTCAACAAACATTTTTGAGTTCCTTGTAATCACCAAGTAGTATGCTCAATGGCTAGGAATATAAAGATAAGAGGGAGTCCCTGCGTCAAGGAAAGTAATTTCTAGGGTCTACGTAAATATGTATGTAATTGGTTACTAAACAATGCCAATAAACACGACAGGGTAATGGTAAAAAGTAGGGCATGATGGGATCATAAGCATTAGTATGCAAGGGAGCCTACAAATGTCAGAGAAGGTTCTATAAAATGGAAGTGAGATCAGCAGGAAAATGTAAATATACCTTGTAAGGAAAAGAAGTGCAGGAATTTCAGTTGATACTACTAAAATATACATGCTACACTATGGAAGGACACTATATATTCTGATAATTACACGTACTTCATCTTTATTCACCAACATTTCTCAAAACACATTATTTGAAGATAATATTTTGCAGCTGGTGGATACAATATCCTACCCGCATACACACATTTACAACAGTGTGTTCCTCCTCAGTTCATTAGGATGGCATGAGCATTATATGAATACAAATATCCTTTGCAAAAGTTTGGATTGAACTGTTAAATAAATTCATTTAATAAAATCCTCTTTTAATAACATATCATGTAGATCACTAGTCAGAAGTGTTAGTGATAAGATACATTAGCATACGTAATCCCAGCTTTAATTTTGCAGAACAGTGGAGTCAGTAACACAGGAACAACTATTGCCACCTTCTTATACTGGCACCTTTTTACCCTCATGCTCATTCACACCCATATTCACACTCATTGGACATGACTGAGCTACAGCCCTCCTTCCCACAAACTGATTCTCCATTCCCTCTCTCTCTCACATAAGTTAAACTCACATAAACACTCCAACCTCACATGACTTTTGAAACTCCTCCTACTCACATATATGACAAATAATATGTATTTAATGTTTGAAGTAAGCTTTTTAAAAAGTGGAATATATTCTATGAATTTACACTAATTTGATGACATTTGCATTTAGTAAATTTCATACCATATCATTCAGACACACATATCAATTTTTAAAGTTTTATTTTCATATTTTCTTTTAGTCTGAAATACTGCTATAATGTTCACAGGTAATTGATTTCAGTTCAAAGGTAACAATAATTTTCATTAGAGAATATTAATTGGACTTTAACCTTAATGTTTTCCCCAAAAAGAATTTTTATTCTCATGTGATTTCTTCAATGTATCATTTATGAAGATTACACATTTTTCCATTACTCCCTTCCCCCAAATAAAGCATTCTTGATCAACAACAGCAATAAGTAAAATATACTTTTGAATAGTATGTTTAAATTTTGACTAAGAACTGATAACGCACTCCATTTTACTCTGCTAATATTTAAGTGGGTGTGAGGACTGTATAAATCTTTCTCTGTTTTATTTTCTACCATAAACAAGCATTTTATATAACTGAGTTTCCTCTGCAGTACAATACAGTAAATTATGAAATATTTTACAAGTGCATTAATGTTGAAAACAATAAATGTATTCATTGATAAAACTGAAATACTTCAGAATAATCATGACAAATTTTATCCTTAAATGTGAATAAAATTTGTTTACATTTTCTTATAAAAATAATATCTGTTTAGTATGGAGGAATTGTAAGCCAAAAACATGTGATGTAAATACAATAAAAGTCATATTACCATATTCTAGGGATACTGATTATCATAATGCTGATTTTTATGATTATTTTCCTTCCTCTATACACGTACACACATGCACACACACTTTAAACATTGAGTGTTTACTATACACACATCGTATATAGGATCATGTATCACAAAATATGTATGGTGAGCATTTCCTCAGGTCTTTGGATAATTTTTATAAAATACAGATTCTATATCTTTTTTTCTTTGTCATTTCAAAAGTATTTGAGTGACAGTGAAAATGCACATCTTTTTATTTTCCACAGAAGAGCTGAATTTTTCTGGATTAAGTTTAGTGTCAGGATTAACACTGTGATATGCTAGAATGCAGAATACAGGGGTGGCTCTTAAGACCAAATACTAAGATAGAACAAATAGCTTGAGGATGTGTGGAAAGGAGGAGCACTTAAGGATTACAGGGAGAAAATCACAGGGAGGATCTTCTTAACCTCATTTTAGCTTCTCTAGACAAAAATTTATCTTACAAATTGAACACTAAAATATGCTTATGACTATATTTTCTAAATTAATTAACACCTATCATCCTTTCAATCTGTTGCATTTTCTATTCCTATATATGGGTGGATAATTCAGGTTAGAATTGCTCTTTGCAGCTGGAAAATTCAGATTTAAAGAGGCGGACACAGAACAAGAAGTTAGGATTGTTCCTGGTCTAAACCATGATCTTCAACTTATCTTTTACCAAGTTTATCTATACTGGCTATTTGTTAATTCATTTATTAACATAAAAGCAGACGTTGCTAATCCTTGCATGTAATTCTTTTTATATGTTCATGTTTGTGAATATCGATGGAGAAAAATATCCAGCACAAGTCCATCCCAAACTGTTAGTGATGACCAACTCTTAGACACCTTTTAGATAAATAAAAATAAATATGTGAACTATATTTAGATTTATATAGGTGAGATTGCTTCAAAACATCCAGAAAATAAAACAAAGTTATCAATAGTACATATTCATGTCCATAACGCAAAGAGGAAAAGGTTGTATAAAATCCATTTACAAATGTTGAATGTGTCCTTCTGAACTTCCATGTTTCACCTTTATATAATAATTTTTAGAATTACGTTGGATAATTAGTACATGAACTGGCCGTATCATCTGTTAACCTAGAAAAATTTTTCTCTAGTGATATTTAATACCACTTCAAATGAATTCCTATTGTTCAAAGTTGTTTATGAGAATTTTAGAAAATATCCATAATACTATCTGATGCTACCAGGCAGTCCCAGGTATTTTCCTCATGGATTTTACAAACTGACCATTCCTAATGTTTTCTTTTAGAACTGGCAACAGATTCCACATTATATATGCAGGTGATTCTACAAGATCTGAAGATGCTTTATTTAATTTATCTTAGGAAGCATATTGCTGAGGCCAGGAGAATATACTTTGGCTCTTGGACCAAGAGATAGGCTATGATAAACAATGCATCTTTGACATGTGCTATCTTGAGTTAATGTCCATAAAGCATAACCTAAATGTTCATATACATAAAATAGAAGTATATGATAACCAAATAAGACCCATTCTAAAATATTATAGCTCCAAATGTGTCTATAATCATGAAGTCCTTGTTAATATCTATTCTGCAATCATATTTAATTATTGGATTATTTCTCGAGACATTCATTGTGTATTATACGATTGTCAAGATCTATTCTAATTTGATTGTGGAGACAGAAAAAATCTAAACTTATCTTAATAGCACATCTGAAAGACAGTTTAACTGGCAGTTCCATTTGTAAATTAAATCACCATTAAACTTACAAGGGTTGTGTCACAGAGAATAAAGGATTATTTTTCTAATAATGATCCCGATTGAGTACAGTTTATAAAATAACTTAGAATTGATAAACATTAGTACTTCACAAGTAGTTTTAGTACTTGTCATCTGATAATGATGTAGTATTATTTAGCTATGACTGCACCTTTGTCAGTAAGAAAACTGTGGCTGGGCGCGTTGGCTTACGCCAGTAATCCAAGCACTTTGGGAGGCCGAGGTAGGTGAATCATGAGGTCAGGTATTCGAGATCAGCCTGACAAACATGGTGAAACCACGTCTCTACTAAAAATACAAAAATTAGCTGGGTGGGGTGGTGCACACCTGCAATCCCAGCTACACAGGAGGCTGAGGCAGGAGAAGCACTCCAGCCTGGGCAACACGGTGAAACTCTGTCTCAAAAACAAAAACAAAAACAAACAAACAAACAACAACAACAACAACAAAAAAAAAAAAACAAAGAAAAAAGAAAGAAAGAAAAGAAAAGAAAGGAAAAAAGCTGTATTTTGTGCATCTATATTTGTGGAAAATTTTCTCTGATAATGTAGAGAGAGAAAATTGTTAACTGCATTTTCTCACAGTGATGTCATTCAATGATATTTTTACATTTGTCCTTCTGTTTCTTAATCAATTTAGAGAACATTAAGTTTTTCAATGACCTTTCTATTTGTAATTTTTATAGGCATCCAGATTGAGAGGCTTACAATTCTTTAAAAATAGTAAACAAATCAACCTTGTTTTTCTTTCACGAAACGGTAATTTTATCTAAAGGGTCTTAAGTTTTTTTCTGGTTTTCTTACATTTTTTACCTTCTAGCACTCATTGTAAATATTTTGCTACTTGATGTAGGGCTTCTTACTTAGCAATTAGCCATTCTATTTCAATATTCTCACCAAGTCTCCTTTTCAGATACCATCTCATTTACAAAAAAAGAGAACAATGTTACTTTTACTTTGGATATTGGGTCTACCTCTGAACATTGTTTGAAACATTCCTGGATTCTGTTTTTTGAAGTCTCCTATTAACCAGTCTTTTCCCCACAAACTTAATGAAAAGACTCCTGAAATAGTATGTATAGTTAATTTACTGCATTTTTTTTTGTCTTTTCTCAAGGCCAAGAGCTATATGTTTAAAACCCTTAACAACAACAACAACAAAATCAATAAGGCAACTCAATGAAATAATTCAGCACAAGATCGCTATTGAAACCAATTTACCTGGCAGTGAGAACAACTAAATTTGAGCCAAAGTGACGAACTATTATGCTTGTATGTCCAAAATTCCCATGTAATGCTTCCAAGTAATAGTCTTCAAAAACAGTTAAGATGGATGCTCCAATTATGGAAGGAAGAGGTTACTATCCAATATGAGAAACAAGATGTAAGTTTATTAATTGTCAAAGAGAGAAACTCTGCATTATAGGGCACTGTCTATCTGAACAAGCACATTGTCGGTCGCATACAAGGTTATAAGAAGTGTGGAGTTCAAGTAGTAGCAGCCTATCAGAAGAGCAAGGTTTCCACTGACTGGCATTCTGTATCACAATTACTTATGGAAAGTTGTCATAGATTATGTTGGGCTTAAATCCAGTGTCAGTGACCAGGGTGGCTATGGTTTAAGAACATGTTGTCTTTTCCTTTCTAAGAACAGCAAAAATATCTATGGATTCTAAGATGGTAGAGTAAGTCAGAGATAACACTTGGTCAATTGCAGATAAATAATTATTTTTAGTATTGACATTAATTATGATTTATCTCTTTAAATAAGTGAAATCTGCCATAGCAAAAGTGACTAAATCTTCCATTTCTTCACGTGAGTCTTCATATAAATGACCGGAGACTTCTCACAGTTGGTCCAGTAAAAAGTTGATTTATACTATATAAAACAACTAAGGATAAATGCTCATATACATATGTGTGTTGCATTTTTGTGTGTACTCATGTTTTGAATAGTATATAAAGCCACCGTGATTTACATTATGTGATATCTGGCCAGAAACGGTCTTGATTACCTTTGCCCAGGAATTTGCAGAACACCCACTTTAGTCATATTATATTATATATAGGAAGAGACCATGAAAACTATTCCTATTCAATCCATCCCTATCTAAGAAACCTAAGTTGGTAAGACCCTACTACCAAAACACACCTGCCCATTTGCTCTCCATCTCAGTAACACATGCCATCACTTCTATAGATACTCGGGGCAAAAAACCTTGACAAAACAAATCCTCCATTTCCTCTTATTCCAAAATATATGTAAATCCTGATGGCTCTGCTTTCAAATTATATTCATAACTTCCATCACTGCTACCCTCCCCAACCTAGATATTGGCAGTTTCCTGTTTCTCACTCCCCACATATTTGCCATCCCTCATTCTTTTCTCATTCAGCATCTAGATTGATTTTTCTTTTCTTTCTCTTTTTTTTTTTTTTTTTAACACAAATCTGCCTTTGACACTCTCTTATTCAAACCCAGAGTGGTTTCCTGGCTATTCCACTTACAACATTTAAAGGGCTGAGTGCGGTGGCTCACGCCTGTAATCCCAGCACTTTGGGGGACCGAGGAAGGCAGATCATTTAAGGGCAGGAGTCTGCGACCAGCCTGGCCAATATGACGAAACCCCGTCTCTACTAAAACTACAAAAATTACCTGGGTGTGGTGATGGGATCCTGTAATCTCAGTTACTCGGGAGGGTGAGGTGAGAGAATCGCTTCAACTCGAAAGAGGAGGCAGAGGTTGCAGTGAGCAGAGATCACTCTGCCCTGCACTCCAGCCTGAGCGACAGAGTGAGACTGTCTTAAAAAAAAAAAAAAAAAAAAAAAAAAAAAAAGATTTTAATGCATCTGACAACTTCTTCATCTTCTACTACTTCCCCACACTCTGATCCATTCCACATCTTGTACACACATGTAAACTATCAACACAAGCCCTACTTACTCCTACTGTTTTCTCTGGGATAACCATCTACGTATCTATATGGATTTCTCTTTTGTATTTATGTCTTTTAAAAAACTCTCCAGCCTGAAATAATCATCTAACCACACTGTATTCCCTCATCTTGCTTTCTTAATACCTATCATACATATTTTGTATCTGTCTGTTTATCATTTCTGTGCCTCATTGAAAGAATTCTCTTTTTTCCTTTTTCTTCATTGCTGCATTGCCAGTACCAGTAAAAACATTTGTCATGCAGTACTTTCATTTTTATTTTAAATGTTTTTATTAGTTTTTTTAGAAACAGAGTTTCACTCTGTTGCCCAGGCTGGAGTGCAGTGATGAGATCATAGCTCGTTGTAACTTCTAACTCCTGGGCTCCAGGGATCCTCCTACCTCAGCCTCCTGAGTACAGGATTACAAGTGATCACCACCAAGTCTAGTTCATTTTTTTTTCTTTTCTTTTTTTTTTTTTTTTTTTTAGACAGGAAATCTTGCTATGTTGATGAGGCTGATCTCAAACTCCTGCCTAAAGTGACCCTTCCACTTCAGCCTCCCGAAGTGCTAAAATTATGGGCATGAGCCACCGTGCCTGGCCAGTGTGTTTATTCACTTTAGTCATGCATCACAGGAGCTAAGATAGTCACTAATCACAGAATAGCTTGTTCTAAGACTTCTAGTGTGAGACTGAGGTTGAAGTCAGATACGTGGTGTCCCTTCTTTGTGCCACAGGCCCCATTAAACAGAACTCTAGCTCTCTGTTTCAAACGGCTGCTGCTGACCATGTGAATCAGGTTGAGTCTTGATGAGCCAGGAAAGGCCTTCATGAACTGATGTGAAATCACTTCTGAAACACACTCTTATACAGATTTTCTTTTCAACCTTCCTTCAGTCATGTTCTTCTCTTCTTTAGTAAAAGCAAATTAACAAAATGCAGTCTGAAATTTTTGAAATATTCTCTTAATGAAGACTTTTCTAAACTCAGTGGTAATGCAGAGCACTGATAACGCTGCCCACTGGTGATCAGGGTGGTCAGTGCTCCTTCAACGATAACAGCATGCTCAGACACCCGGTAAACAGTTATTATTCCTCAGCAAAGAAACTACACGTGAATGAAAAGCAAATAATGATAACAACAGAAAAACTTGGCATTTTTTAGTTTTTATTAATTATTATTTAAATATTGAATTTATTTATAGAATTTATTTTCAGGTTAATTATAATTAAACACAATTTAGTTCATATTATTCCTGTATATTTACTCTTGAAATATTTTTGGGAAACATCAATTGCTTAGGTTATTTTGTTAATGAAACAAGACAAGAATCCTTTGTGGGTTTAAAATGTCTTTTAGAGTTATTCTTTTCAGAGACATAATAACAGAAAATGATTTTTGATTTGTCGACATTTCATCCTGCACTCCCAGGTTGTTAATGCTGCTCACTTCCTGATATGTAGGTGTAATTTCCGTTCACACTATTATCAATATAAATATCTACTATCCTGAAACTTAGACTAGCCTCACAACCAAATTATTCTGAAACTTAAAATAAGGAAGTGAATAAAAATGCAGTTGACTGCAGTATATAGGATTACAATATAATTATTTCACTTTTGTCTCATGATACAATTCTGACTGTATATGGCAATTTTTTTTAAATAAATGCCTAAACTGTGTAGGCATGCTTTAATTTGGAAAATAAATAAGCACAATACATTATATGAAGGCATTCATGTCTTGAAGTGTAGACTGTATGGAGAATGTGAGTGTGTAAAAAATTAGATGAAGTTCATCTCCAATTAGATAAACATGATTAATGTAAAGATTGTTATTCAGCATAAATTACAAGCAGTAGTTGTGATAGGGACAGGAGGCAGAGAAATTCTCAACAGAAAAGGGTGAGTCCCAGACAAAGCCCCACCCTCAAGCCAAAAAGCCTGAGACAGTGGCCCACGGTGAGAACTTAAATGTCACCTTTTCCTAAACCACCCTGGAGATGGCACAAACAGGGCATTGAGAGAGCCGATTGCTTGTGCATCTCTTCACAACTCCTTTTTCAGTGATGTCATGTTAATAGCTTGAGATCAGTCATGATGACATCATTTACAACTTGAAAATCCGTAAATATTACAAATCACAGCTTGATGTATATTCGTGTGTGTTTGGGGACAGGGGAAGACTAACAGTGATAAATTAACAAAAAAAAATTGAATAAATGTCTGAATGAATTTGTTTATTGCAAAATGCTTATTATTAAGCTAGTTTATTTTCAAAGCCTTTGGACTTTAGTAGAGTTCACAGAGGACAGATGGTGTTGGAAATAATTTGTTGTGAACAACATATTTCGTGAATTGTAAATGGCATCCGTTCTGATGATGAAAAGCAATCTAAACTTCATATTTCTGTGTATATAATAACTTGGTGTATTCACAATCCCAAAGATTCATGAATAAATAAAACACATAAGCCATTTATTCTTTAGTATTCTTAAAGCAAAAATGAATTTTCCATGCCTGAAAATCCATTCTTAGTTCGTGGAATATTTTTGGGAAACATCAATTTTGCATCTCAGAAGAGTACTTTTTATGAAGTCTAGGATAACAATAAACTACTTGCAATGTGACTTTTATTATTTAGTGGTTTGTATTTTAAAATGTGACATAAAACTTATGTAATATATATTATCTTACAGCTTTTTTGAGACAGAAAGAATTTCTTATCCTGAAAAAGCAAACCTACCTAGCATCATTTTAATGCTTTCAATATCAATATATTAGAGGATTTTTGAAATCTTACTGGTGGAAACTGCTATTAAAGGGCCTCAATTATGTTACTTCTTATTACGATCAGTACCAAAATAATTAATCTTGTTTTAGGGTGAACATTCCTAGCACTTACTAGCTGTAATGTGATAACACCATTTTTAAACCATGAGAGTAAATTATAAATCATGACATCCTAATATAATATGAAGACCAAAGCTTGCATTTTCAGATGCATATCAGTATGTGAGAGTTTTTAAATGTTTTGATAAAATGTGTTTTCAGATTCTATCAGAGATACAGAACAGATTGACAGCTTTCCAATTGCAACTGGAATTTCCACAGTCCTTCATTAGTAAAAATGCATCATTGAATAATTTTTAAAGAGTGTGAACTTTGGCTCTGCCACTTACCACATCTGAGGTCCTGAAGGAGTTATTTAAGCTCTCAGTTCTACATTTTCTTCAACAATTACATGAGAAAAAATAATGGTATAAACTGCATATAAACAATGGCTGCCCCCTTAATTAGTAGGCACTGAAAAATTGTTAGCTTTTTTTTTTCTTTCCACTTTTCATTTACTTCCTCACTCACTCTTTCTGTGGACACACATTCCGAAAGGACTTCTGTGTGATGATCCTTGTCATGAAAAGTGGTGTTGATTAGGTGAAATGTAATAAAGCCTTAGGAGTATTTTAATTGTGTGAAGAAACAGAGAAATTCTACTGAGTATTAAGCAGTAAAGTTGTATTCATACATGTTATTAATTATTATCAATTGCTAGTAGTTTTCCATTCAGCTCTTTATACTTCGTATCTGCTCAGTCATTTCTTTCTGTTTGGAAACACCAGCTGCAATTTGTTACTAGCTCCTCCCGTCTCCTATTAATAGGTTTATAAGTCAATACTCCAGTAAGAGTTACTGCTGCAATTTAAATTAGTAATGATAAAATATTATGTAAGAAGGATGACTGCAGGGAAGTTGATATAAATATGCCTCCTTGTTTTTCCCCAAGAAGCACTTTATAAATAAAATTTGGCTAGTTTATGTTTTGGTTCATTGTCACTTTATTTTCTCTAGATAAAATTTGCAGGAGTAAATGTTAAATAACAACTCCAACTTTCAAATGAGGAATGGGTTACTTATCTTTGAACCATTTAAGGAGTGGATAAAATCAGCAGCTTTACATCACTTTAAATAGCTCATAATTTCAATTCCATTTTCTGATTCCCTTTCATAGGGAATATCATTTGACTAAGACATTGAACTGAAAAATGGAAGGGTGTGAACAAAGGAGAACAGAACAGGAAGTCAGTTAGAATCATGAAGGTAGAATTGATGAGGGTAATCAGTTTACTGAAAATTATCTAAAGAAACAAATTTCACCCTCCATTAGCTTTAGTAAACACAGACAGAAGTGTGATACAGGGTGCTGACTTCTTTCTCTTTTGGCTGCAATATTCCAGGAGCATTTTGTGTTACTTTACAGAGCTTTCATGCACTGGCAGATTTTACCTGCTAACTTTTGAAAGGAGCTCAACAGCAGGAGACTCAGAATATAAATTTATATTAATAAACATGATTAGTAGGATCAGAAAAAAAATAATTAAGAGAGTCAAGTATGATTGCTTCTGCTCTTCCAAGCCTTCCTGTTGATTGTTAAGAGAAATTTATTATGATTAAATCAAAAGCATGAACAAACACATTTGACAAATTCTGTGTTGCTTAATAATTTAGCTGTAAGGTACTAAATCCATTAGAGTTTGAATATTTGAAGATTAATGTATGCAAAGGAAATTAGTGGACATTTTACTTATTTAATGTTTTATTATTTGAATATTCATAAGTTTATAGTCACTGCAGCATTTGAGGTTACAAGAATAATTGACATACAAATATCACTTCTCACATGTTTAAGGTAACATAAAAAGTCTTTCAATACATAAAGTAAAAAGCCCAAGAATAATATTTAAGTAATAAGAATAAACATTTTCTTTTTGTAAGAAGCAATAAATTTTCACTAGTACGTAAGTGGATTAACTCAAACATAATTCCATTTACTCCCATCAAATATATATATTTTACAGTAACCAAAAATTCATTATTAAATTAGTCCGGGTTTGCAAATGAGGTGTCAGTTTGCAATTTGGATGCCTATGCCCAGATCATGGAGAATATTGAGGCTATTTGGTAAAAAAAAAAGTTTCTGGTGAATTAAGAAAATAAAATCAGAAATATAGAACTATAATCCTTAGATAAGTATATATTAATTTTCCTCTGAAAATACAAATTGCAGAATATAGAATATAATTGATTTTTGTAACCTCTAAAGCAAGAAACATTGACTATGCATGTATAACCCCAAAACAATACTTATTCAAAGAAAAGTAACACATTTCATGTGATTTTTAATAAAAAGAAATATTTTACAATGTTTATGACAATACTTTTTCAATATCAGATAAATATTTCTTTACCTGAAAGAAAGCATCTGGAAATCAAGAGTTAGATTTCTTGTTATAGTTAACTGAGATTTTCTTGAAGATATTTTGAGTTTTGAGGTTTCTTGTGTGAATATTTTGCATTTATTTACCTTCCTATACAAATGCATTAACTCCTACTGACAACTAAGAAATATCTGTACATTTTCATAGATTTTTCATTGAAATGATAGATTTATTTCTATTAGCACAGTTATTTCAAACGCCTAAAACATTATTCCAATGTTTTCCAATTTAAAGGAAACTTATTTAGAAAAGAAACTGTTTAACAACAGTTTTATTGTTTTTTGTTTGTTTGTTGTTTGTTTTGGGGTTCAGACTTTGAACTTACCAATTCAGAATATGAGTCCTATCCTAGAACTGTTAAAATTTAAAAGTAGGAAATCTCTGTTTTGTAGGTTGTAATGGAGGAGGGGAACGTATAACTTCATTAAAACTATACTTTTACCCATGATCAAGCCCCACAAGTTCAATAAATGTTAAGTAGATTTGACTTGGACTGAATTTATATCACCTCCATCTAGCAAAAATCGACCTGGTTTAAAACGGTATTGGAAAATAAATACATTTAATAAAATATAGAAAATCAAACATATTCATTCTTAATTTTCTGGTCGAAACTAATAATAGTTTTTCATTTTGGAAAAACAGAAACTACTGACCTATTTCATGTAAAAGGAAAACTAGTTTTCTGTCTCACTTTGTGGCCCAGGCTGGAGTACAATGGTGTAACCATAATTCGCTGCGGCCTCAAATTTTAGGCTCAAATGATCCTCCCAGGTCAGTCTTCCAAGTAGCTGGTACTACAGGCATGTGCCACCATCCACCATGCCTGGCTACTTTTTTTTTTTTTTTGTATTGATGGAGTCTTACTATGTTGACCAAGGTTGGGAAACTAGTTTTTAAAAGTTAGAAATTATAGGCTAGTTAATTATACGAGAAAATATTTATATATTTTAGATTTTTGTTCATTAACTCAGCAGGCACAATTATTGTCATGTCATCAAGACATCAAGAATGCAGTTACTATTGCATAATAACATTGTAGAATAATAAAAGATAAAAGAAAACTATCTGGTAATTAACAACGAGAGCAACAATAATGAAATTAAGGTTTACTTTTCTTCTAATTATAAGAAGATAACATTCAAGTAAGTAGGAAATTGTGCTTTGTGTCAGTGTGCTTGTTGCAATGAATATAAATTAGAAATTTATCCGTCATATCCATTATATCATTTATGGGTTAATTTTAAGAAAAATTAGAACTAAAGCATTTTTAAACACAAGTAAATTAGCTATATGGATGAAACATCATTTTCATTAAATTCTCTTTAAATATGGAAAAGTAAAAATATCCTAAGACATTCAGAAAATTTTGACACATTATTTCTAAATAATCTCAGGCTCTATTACTTAAGTGTTATCATGTTACAACTAGTTTACTTTCCTAACTGGGTAGATGTAAGGTTTATCTTTCTATCAATTCTTAAAAGGAACCCCCCTCAAACTAATTAACTTTTTAGAAAATAATTCTACCTATGCTAGAAAGTGCCTTTTAAACTTTCTGTTGTGTGAATTAAATTTTTAAAGAGATATAATGACAGCAATAATATTACTTAAGTAAAAAATAAAGCACTTCTTGATATTTTAACGTGACTCTTTAAAAAAAAAAAATGGTGAACTGTTCAGAATGAAATTCTAATTTTTATTACTTGTTCCTCAGCTCAAATTTAGTTGCTTTACATTTATTTTGGTATGCTCTATAAGACCTAGAGAATTGAAAGTATTTTTATTAATGCAGTAAAGAATCTGTGTTTCATTGTTGCTGTGTTTTGAAGACCTAGAAGACTTGTATTTGAGTTCTGAGCCTTGAAGTTTTACAGCTGTACGATTTTGTAAAAAGTCATTTTCTCTAAGTAGTTACCTGTTTTAAAATAAATATACTATCACTCTTACAGAATTTATATTGAGAAATAAAAATAACATATGTAAGTGCTTTTTGTAACTTGTAAATATTCTACGTAAACATTATTTATAGGCACTAAAAGGTATCGTTCCTCATAAAAATGAAGTTCTTTCAAAGATATTTTAATAGATATGTTTCTTATGGAAGCTTTTAAAGTGCAATAGAAAACACTGCACTAAAATTAAAGCCAAAAGATACAATAATATATTGCTTAATTAATTTAATATTTGTTTTATATACATAACATCTTGAAGTTGTTACAAATAATACTTTTACAAATAAAAGGGGATAAGCTATGAATTACAAGTGACATACAGGTCATTATGATTGTGATGGTTACTTCATTTTATGGCAATTTTATGAAGACTATATTTAAAACTAAATAAGATATGTTTTCACGTTAGGTGTGATTATGGAAGCTTAGTAGAGTTCTTTAATTTCACCTAAGTTCTCGGAAGTCTGCCTTCCTGGTTTCTCACTGTAAACTGAGGATGACTATAGTGATTTGGTATCCTAAAATGTAGTGGTGAATAGGAAATTAGATATTGGGTTCATATGAAAACTTTGTACAAATGTAAGGAATCATGATCTTCTTTATCTCCATTTTAAATGATCAGAAGTAACATTTGGAGGCCTAGTGAGTGTTTGAGATACACATTGTTAGGCTGATTTTGGAAGCTTTATTTTTATTTTTCATGATAATGAAAATGGCAATAGCTCTTGCCATTTGCGTATGTGTGTGTGGTTTAAAAGTTCTGGGTTGGTGCAGTGGCTTACGCCAGAAGTTCGAAACCAGCCTGGGTGATATAGCAAGACCTTATCTCTGCTAAACATTTTTAAAAAACATAAAAATTTTGTCTCATTTTTGCTTTGGCTATATTTTACGTATTTTAATAGTTTGAAATTCAAATATTGTAAACTTATGATTATTTTTCTCTAATCCGAGCACTTTCAAATTCATTGCACTGCATATGTCCATGTACAAACACACCCTCATAAGCATATGCAGTAAATGTGGAGAAAGTTTGATGCATATATGCATAGAAAGAGAGTACGATTCTATTCAGTTCTATTCTATTTACTTTTTAAACATATGCTCATAACATTAGAATAATTATGGTTTAAAAAATGACCATTGTTTTGAAAACTATTTTTTGAAATATGTAAATTTGTGTTTATCTTAAAAACATAAGTATTTTTTCCTATGTGCATGGAACTATTACAGAGATACATTGAATTGCAGCATATCAAATAGTCATTTGTAGGTACACACTCAATACCTACATTTAGGGCTTAGCCCACACTATTTTTTAAGCGACTTGACTTGGTGAGAATTTAGAAACTATCATTTTAATTAGCTAGATAATATTTTAAATAAAAAAATTAATTCTTAAAACCAAATCAGTCTTAGACATTTGCTTATACCTTCCCCACCCCATCAATAATCTTTCCTTTTGCATACCTACTGAAAGAGAAATACATGGTAATCAGGCTCATTAGGCTGTGTAATTAATTTGCACACTCATTTTCTACATTTAAAACTGTCATTCTTTTCTCCCTAATGTTTTATTTAAAGTGCTGTCAGTCATATTTTAATAGACTTGTATTCTACTTTATGGTTGAAAATATAACTGATAATGTATGATTAAAAGAATGATGAATGAAGGGAAAATCTTTATTTTAAAACTTTATGATAGTAAATTAAACTGGTAAAAATATATTTACAATTAGCTTTATAGCACTTTCAGTCTAACTCTAAACCTTAAAAAGGGAACTTTGTATTTCAACTCCCTTATACCTTATTTATTTATTTATTTATTTATTCATTCATTCATTCATTTTTGAGATGGAGTCTCGCTCTGTCCCCAGGCTGGAGTGCAGTAGCACAATCTCAGATCACTGCAACTTCTGCCTCCTAGGTTCAAGGGATTCCCCTGCCTCAGTCTCCCGAGTAGCTGGGATGACAGGTGCATGCCACCACGCCCAGCTAATTTGTTTACTGTATTTTAGTAGAGATGGGGTTTCACCATGTTTGTCAGGATGGTCTCAATCTCCTGACCTCGTGATCTGCCCGCCTTGGCCTCTCAAAGTGCTGGGATTACAGATGTGAGCCACCTTGCCTGGGCTCGTTATTTATTTATATGTTTATTGCAAAATAGTGACTTTAAAAGGGTAATTTTGATATAATTTCACATTCTTGTAAAACAGAGTGCCTGAATTATGTATCGTTGTGTATCCCAAAATTTGAAACAAGTATTTAATTTTCTCACAAATTTGTGGGTCAGATATTTTGGCTGTGTTGTGCTCAGCTGAGAAGTTGCTGTTAATTATTTGGTATACCATGAAAGTTCTATTCTAGAGCATGGATGATACCATTTACTTATCACTTGCCATGGGGGCTTCCTTTGAGTATTAAATTGAATATTCTTCTTTATTTCAATTGAAATTTATTATTTTTTCACATTTTTATTTTCATTGTGCCAAAATACACTTTCCACAATACATCTTACAGAATTAACATGGAAATACCTTACAACCAGGTTTATCAGAGACACAGCAAAATTTAATATTTCCCACAGGACAATTTCTTTTGTTGATGTTGAGACATGAATGGGTGAGCAGCTAGACATGCTTGCAATCACATCAAACTGTGTGACTTTATAAAGAATTGTAGATCATTAAACATGTTTTATTATTAAGAATCATTTGAGAAATACAAGTTGAGTAGCCTTTTTTATACATAAGTATATGTAAATTATTTTGTACATCAATAAGTAAAAAGTCAATCAGATTTTGCAAATTTTCATATTTTTCACTTCCTAATAAATCTCAGTAACATGTTTTATTGGTCATCTTTATGAATTAGTATTGCCAAATGTTCTAAAGACGTTTCTATTTCATCTATTTAAAATGTAATCTTTCAGTGAATGGCCTTTGGCAGTGTAGACATATAATAAGAAGCAAAACAAGGAAAAGAAGATAAGGAAGTTGAGGAGGAAGAACAGGCAATGGAATGAAGATGAAAAGGGAAGGAAAAGAAAATATAAAAGAAAAAGTACAAGTAGCACAAAATGACAAGTTTTCAGATTGTATCTTTTTGTTTCTAAGAAATCTAAGCAAAAAGCATAGATTTAGAATAGTCTAACTTGCATAATAACATCAGGAAAATGTCCCTAAATTATACGTCAAATTTTGTTCCATTTTATTTCTTGATCTTCTTCTTTGGAAATTCTAGTTATATACATATACATACACATTCAGTGGAACTACTGTGAATGAAAGATAATTGTCCACATTAAGAATATCCCATTTAATTTAAGTTTATGCATGCTAAAAGTAAATAAGCCATCTTCAGTCAGTCAAGCAAAGTAATCTAATTATTTTTAAGTGGAAAATATCAGGCTATCAAATTTTATACAAATACAATGATATCAAAATAAAACTCTGCAATAACTTAATAATATGCCATGGAACAATGTGAAAGGTGAGAATTTTTTTTATCACAACAAGCTATTTTATACATATAAATTCAACATTTATGACAAACTGTAACAAGGAACATTTTTCCCTAACTTACTCTTAAGGAAATCATTTGAAATTTTAACTGTCTCCAAATAAAGGTAACCTGTGAAGCTTCAGCAAAGTATCAGAAGTAAACATTGGTGCATTTAATTGCACAGCTAAGATGAAATCCCATGTGGTGCAAGTCTAACAGAATAGAATGCTTGTTTGTGTGTGTGTGTGTGTATGTGTCTGTGTGTCCACGTGTGTGTGTCTCTGTGTGTGTGTGTCTCTGTGTGTGTGTCTGTGTGTATTGTTTCTCAGTCAATGTCTAAGTGATGCTGGAAAACAGTAGAACATAAGAAAAATGGAAGGTAGACCATAAAATCAACTTGCTTAATGTTTCTTTTGTAATGGGAACCATAAGGAATCATGAAAATATGACTAGTGAAGTCAAAGGTTATAAGTATATTTAAAAGTATGAAGAAAAGCACAAAGAACAATAATCTCTCTGATTAAAATAGAGTGATGGAAAAGAGACAATAGAGGGAGAAGAAAGAGAAAAAAAGCTAATAGGAAAATGAAGGAGATAAATATATACTGAACAACATCATAGTTTGTGTCAGAGGTTGCCCACATTAAATGCAGGTTAACAATTTATTAGAATGAACCACAGCATCAAGAAAAGTGGTTACGCTACTATTTATAATTCATTACAGTGAGAGGAAATAGATTAATATCAGGGAGAATGAAAGGCGTATAGGATACGGGGAGAGACAAGGCATGTGTTTTCGTGTCTCCCGTCCCCGTGGAGACACAGAGGCAGCACTTCATTCTCCCATCAGTAATGTGGTAGTGCCACCTGAGTTGCTCACCGGAGCCTTGGTGACCTGCATTGTTGCTTGAGGTCAGTCAGGAGGCATGGAGGACCCACGTGACTGACCTTAAGTATTCAATGTCTAGCTCTTCATTTTCCCCAACCAAGAGATCTAACTGACGCAGGATGGCCTGGAACCCCAGGTGAACAAAAACACGCATTTGCCATACATCACATTGCTACAGTAAACTAGCTTGCATGGCCCAAGGCCTCAGGTATTTAACAACACTCGTCAAAGATACTTATCAGGCAGACTATTCCAACAATTTACAGTTTATAGGTTACCTCTCAGAAGCCTGTCAAAGGTGAGTCCTTTCTTTGGCCTGTCCAGAATTTGAGCACCACAAGACTCTGAGTTAATCTATTCCTATAAATACACACACACACACACACAAACAACTTTATATACGTACATATACATATATAAAATGAAATACAAATCAATATATACATGAGCATATATATACATATATAGTTTTATATTTTTAAGTGTCCACTTATAGAAAGAAAACGTAATATAAAATCACTATGGATCAAAGACCAAAATAACTATCACGTCAATAATTAGATATAAGTTAAAATTAATTATAAGAAAATAAACGTTTATTTTAGCAATATATGTTATTTTTAAAAATTAAAACAAATTACTATAAAAAATGAAAAAGCTAATTGTTTGAAAGAAGTGAAGTAGATAAACTGCTGGATAACTCGACTATTAATAAAAATATTTTAAAAGATAAAAATGACTGCTCAAACATTAGTAATTAAAACAAACTCAGAGCATTACTTTATTTAACTTTATGCAGGTACAGTTCAAAAATTGGATGAAATACGCAATCTTCTAGAAAAATATGTTATCAAAACCATCTTATAATAGGTTTATTTACAATAAGAAAATATAGCTTTTTTTTTTTTTTTTTTTTTTTTTTTTTTTTTTAATTTCAAAGAACTAACCTTTACAGGCTCTGAGAGTAGATGCTTTCCTGGGACAGTTCAATTAAGCATTTAAAGATTAGAGAATTTTTGGCCAGGCGCAGTGGCTCACGCCTGTAGTCCCAACACTTCGGGAGGCTGAGGCGGATGGATCACTAGATCAGGAGATGGAGACCATCCCGGCTAACACGGTGAAACCCCGTCTCTACTAAAAATACAAAATATTAGCCGGGCGTGGTGGCGGGCGCCTGTAGCCCCAGCTACTCCGGAGGCTGAAGCCGGAGAATGGCGTGAACCCGGGAGGAGGAGCTTGCAGTGAACCGAGATCCCGCCACTGCACTCCGGCCCGGGGCGACAGAGCGAGACTCTGCCTCAAAAAAAAAAAAAAAAAAAAAAAAGAGAATTCTTATGCTATATAACACTTTCAAAACAGAGAAAGAAGGAACATTTTAATATTAGTTGTAAGTCACAATATTTTGACCAAAATCTAACAGATTGTTTTGTAAAAGAAGTAACTGCAAACTCACCCCAATAACTGATATTAACGTAAACAATCTTAAAATGTTAGGAAAGATAATTTATTGAACTGTTATAACATGACTAAGTTAGTTTGCCCCAGAAATGCAAAAAGGATTATATAATAGAAAATGTTTGACAATCGTAGTAATAAACCTCATGAGATACATCATGGGACCGCTTTCACAAACAGTGAAAAGGTATTTCAAAAAATTAAACTCATGCTGTATAAAAACATTTAAAAATCAACAGGTTTTTAATGAGATAACACAAATCAGCCCAAAAGCCATCACCCTGCACAATAGGGAAATGATGAAACACCTAAAACACATCCACGAGAGCCAAGACCAAAACGATAACAAGAGCTGGCTGTTGTGCTTACTATTTAATCATCTTACCAAAAATATTAGCTGTATTAGACAAGGACGAACATTTTTAAAGTAGCAATTGGAAAAACGGGTAAAACTGTTGGTATTCGCCAGTGTATGATGGACTCATTTTCAAAATCAAGTAAAAAGTAAAATAAACAATGAGAGGATAGAATAAAGTAGTAGAATATGCAAATGATGTATAGAACACTGCTCCCTTACTATGTGTGCCTGAGTGTTTATCTATTAATCTACATAATTATAATCATATGTAGATATACTTTACAGGTATGTGTATATAGTAAGATAAATAATACAAGAAAACATGTATTTCACAATTTAAAAAAGAATAAAACACTTACGAAAAGTAGCCAAAGCTATGAACTGTCGTTATAAGGAAAAAATGAAAACACTACTGAAAGTATTAAAAAAAAAAAAAAACTAATTCTACTTTATGATATTTAATTAGTGAGATATTTTAAACTAGATGCACACAATTTGTCCCATAATCTGAGTTGGGAATTTGATTAAAAAGTCAAGGATCCTGGAGTTACTGCTGCAATATCGTTGTGGTGTCTGTCTCCGGGTGAGCAATATCTACTCTAAGAATGTTTTCTGAATTCTAACCTTCTTTTCCCACCCCCTCATGCGATACATCTGCTTTAGAAATAGCAAAAATGAACAAAGCTTGCATTTTAAAAGCAGCAGGAATAGAGGTTCATTTGTTGTTGCACAAAGATTTATGTCAAGCAAACATAAAGGATGCTAACCTCCTCTGGTGGACAGTAACGCCTACATCTAAATGCTACTATGGTTTGCCTGATTCTTTGAAAACTCTCACAGTCAGAATATTCACCACGGGATAGCAATCTGACAACTGGGTGTGTTTAATGTCATTTATTTTTACAAAAGGCTAAAAATTGCCCCAAGCAGCTCAAATAAACAGTATCTTTTCCTCCTAATGTTTCTATTATATTTTTCTGGTCAATAAAATATATTTTTCAAGTGAGTAATCCTATTTCTATGCTATTGGTGTGCAGAAATATCTACGAAAATTAAACTATAAATTCATTAATGGTTATATAGATATTCTGTATATGTATATTTTACCTCAGTGGTTCCCAACCTTTTTGGTACCAAGGATCGGTTTTGTGAAAGACAATTTTTCCACAGACCCAGGGTTGGGGGTGGATTCAGGATGATCAAGCACATTACATTTATTGTGAACTTTATTTCTATTATTATTACATTGTAATATATAATAAAATGATTATATAACTCACCATAATGTAGAATAAGTGGGAGCCCTGAGCTTGTTTTCCTGCAACTAGACGGTCCCATCTGGGAGCGATGGGAGGCAGTGACAGATCATCAGGAATTAGATTCTCATAAGGAGGGTGCTACCTAGATCGCTCGCATGTGCAGTTCACAATAGTATTCACAATGCTATAGAATCTAATGCTGCCGCTGATCTGACAGGAAGTGGAGCCCAGGCGTTAATGCCAGTGATGGGGAATGGCTGTAAATAAAGAAGAAGCTTCATTCACTTGCTCACAGCTCACCTCCTGTTGTCCAAGCCAGTTCCTAACAGGTCACAGGTCAGGGACTGGGAACCCCTGCTATACCTCATCTTAATTTAAAGGTAGTACTAACTTCATTCTTATGACTTTCAACAGGCACGTGATAATGAAGCTTGATGCTGAAGGCTGCGTTTTCTGAGTCTTGGAATAGGAATCTGGTTTACTCCTCTCAGTGTATGCAAAGAATGAATATTATTTTAATATCATTCAATGCTAACCCACATAACAGCATAAAGGATAGAATCATAAATTTTTAATCCAAGCTGCCTAATTTCAATCCTAGATACTCAACATATGACTGTGTGACCTCAGGCAAATTACTAAACTCTCTGCACTAAATTTCTTCATCTGCTGGATGAGGATAATGAAAGTAAGTCCTCAAATAATAGTTGTGAGAATTAAAGGAAATAATAAATGTGAAGTAATCAGAAGAGTATGTAGCACCTAATCAGCACTATATTTGATTTTTTATTACTAATATCATTATCATCATCATCAAGATGTGGCAATACTAAAGTGACTAGTCATGGAGCACTAAAGAGGCATAATTCAATTGCCTTGTTCTTTTAAAGTATAGTTCTGTTTATTTCTTCCTATTAAACTAACACTTTTCAACAGCCAATAACATTAGGATAAATTTTACAGTTTCTAGAATTTCCATCCTAATGGAGCTTTTATTTTGCTAGCCATAGGCCACTTCAGTTCTTCATGTGCCTGGTTCTTAAAAGCAAAATAAAGCAACTTAGCTATCAACTTTTAAGTCAAGAGAGTAGATTTATTTTCCCATTTTCTCTCCCTCTGCACTCCTGATAATCACTATTTCACTCTTTGCTTCTATGTATTTGATAGCTTTTTACAAGGATGTATTTTTTTCTATATACAAGGATGATTATGTGATATTTTTCTTTCTTTTTCTGGTGAATTTCACTGAGCACTATGTCTTCCAGATTCATCCATGTTGCCACAAATGGCAGTATCTCCTTTTATAAGGTTCAGTAATATTCCACAACATTATTGCATGATATATATATTTCTTTATTCGTTCATCTGTCGACGGACACTTAAGTTTTTTTTTTAATGTCTTGGCTATCAGACATCTCTCTGAGTTGCTGATTTCATCTCTCAGCAGAGAGATTGCTGCAAGACGTAGGTCAAAGATAAAAATAAACTTGCAGTTCTATAAGATGAGTAAGTCTAGAGATGTAATTAAGTCAGGAAGAATGTAATTTATGATATTGTCCTATAGTTTGAATATTTGCTAAGAGAGTAGATTTTAGGTACTCTTACCACCAAAGAAAAAGGAAACATCAAACATCAAGGAGATAACTATAGGAAGTGATGGATATATGAGTTTGCTTACCTGTAAGAATTACTTCAGTATATATAAACGTATCAAAACATTATGTTGTGGCTCTTAAAATATATAAAATAAAAATCAGTTAATTAAAGAAAAAGAGAGAGAAACTGAGCACATATTGGGATCTACCCAGTTTTTACTGCCTCAAACACATTAATGTAGGTGGGATACATGTTAAACCACTTCAAAATAAATTCCCACTTGAAAAGGGAAATCTCCAGAACAAAATTGAGATGAAACTTATAATAACAATGATCAGAGAAAAGAAGTTGTAAAATAAATGTGCTCTAGACCTCAAATATGGACATAGGAGTTGTGGTTTCAAAGACATTGTTGGACAGGTGCTGGGGTCACCACCCTGGAGTATCAAAGAGGATTTACTCTGTATTTCATTGCAGACGAGAGAGAGGATATGCACAAGGGGGGACTGTACTAATTCTTTAAACATTAGACTTCTTTGCAGAAAAACATAAATTGCTGTTGCTCATTATACACATGAGTTGTATGCCTGATCCAATGGAAAAACTGATTCAAGGCCGGAGAATACTTGAAGATCAGGACAAAATAGCAAACACAAACACTATACACAAGCTAAATATAAATCCCCACTATCCATGGTATATGCTGAATTCACCTCCTGGGGAAGATGTAATTCAGGGAAGATAAATTCATAGCAAAGAAACACACCTATATGCACAGAAATGAGAAAGCTGAAAATTATGGAAAACATTGTAGTCACCACCCAAAATGTGATAATTTATGCCCAGTATGGGACATTACAAAAAAATTAAACATATATCAATTTTTCAAATAAATAAAATCAATTCGTATTATTCATAGAACACAAAGGATTAATATATAGTAAAAACTACATATTTAACATAACTGAAGATAAAAATAATTACTGGTATCTAAAGTATATTATATATCAATACCTAAATATTATTTTACCTACAAATTATTTAATTTTAATTTAATAATTAAATTATTTTACCTAAAATAGTTAGTGATATCTAAAGTATATTGAGTTCTTAACATATTCCTTATTCTAAAGTCTTTCTGTGCTGTATTTCATGTAATCCTTATCAGTTTTACAATTCTTGAACCTGAGTCAAAAAAGTGAGACAATGGCAAACACAATGGGATAGTCTTTGAGGACATACTTAAATGTAGACTTTTTAATATCCACTTTTATAACAATCCTTTACAAAAGCTTAAAGCAAAGCACATTGTCTTCTCTGAAGCCACTTTTGTGGTCAGCCAATCCGATAAAATTCAAGTGACCTGCCTTGATGCTAAAGTAAGGCACAGAGGATAGAATGGTCAGTCTGTCTTTTACACTTCCCATATATTCATGTTTCAACCTAGTATCTGAGACAAATTGTGATTAGCTCTCATTGTTGTGGGAAAAATACACCAAAAATTGTAATATTCATAAAAATGTGCTAAGTATAAATAATATAGACAATTGTTTTCAGATCAATTTTTAGAGAAAATTCACAAGCTCTGGTAGACATTCTGTGCAATCCATATGTATATTATAAATAGATATTTACTTGTATTTAAGATTGCTAGGAATAAATATATGTGGAATAATTCATATTTTAAATCTCAGCACAAACATCCCAATGACAAAAAGCATTTGGATTTTGAATGACTGTATTTTTGCTTTTGTGGCTTTTCTTTTCTAAGGTAAGGTAATTGCTTTTGCCATTTCATTCAAAATTCAGATTTATGCCTCACAGACCTTAAGCCAAACTTATCAGTTGGGTTAACCTAGAATGTCACAGTACCCCTCAAGATTCCTAGTAGGAGACATTCTTTTTCATCCACTACAAATGACATATTAAAGCCATTTTTATATCCTTCAAATCAAATAATCAATGTGATTTAGAAAATATAAAACTATAATTTCTGACCAATTCGCTTATTTTCTTTTCACCTTTCCAACTTTTATCTTTACAGTAAGCATATGCTAGTTTCAGCAAGAACTAAAATTGTCAGCATTTATCCCCACCTCAACTTTTGATTCCTTATTTCCCTATTTTTAGCATTCATATTTCAGGTGTCCTGTTGCCCCTTTCCATTCTCGGGTCTCACAATCTTTTTCTACACTTTTTCTGCTCTGTCATCTTTTCCAAACTATTGCTCTGGCTCTCTGATAATGTATTCAGTATGCATACAACATTCATTTATTAATATGTTTAATATATTAATATGTAAACCAAGTCATGATCACTTATTAATGGCTATAGACAGCTGATCAATTCTTCTTCCAGTTATGATGTGAATTAAACAGAGATTTCCTAGCTATCACTTTTAACTCCACATACTTAGCTGTGACAATCCTCTTGCATGACGCAGGTGTTATTTGACCCAGTGACACCTGCTGAGAGATGGCATTTAAGTGCTGTGCCTAGAGAGTGAGCTAGCTACTTTGGAACAATAAAGCTTTGGGGAAACTATCAAAGATACACTCAACTCAGCCATTTATTTGTCTAAATTAGTGGCAGTTCCATGCTCCACTTGAGAAAATGTAGAGTTAATAGTGCTCTCCTTTTCCCATGGCTGATTAAAAGATGATGGCTAGAAAGTATCTTTAGAGTATGGAGAGCCCCATATGATGGATGCAGAGGAAATAGATGTGTGTTATCTAGTACAATAGTCTTCCTTTTTTTTTTTTTTTTGGCACCAGGGACCAATTTTGTGTAAGACAGTTTTTCCATGGATGGATTGGCAGAGAGGGGGGATGGTTTGGGGATGTTTCAAGAACATTATATTGATTGTGCACTTTTTTCCTATTAAAATTACATTGTAATATATAATGAAATAATTATACAACTCACTATAATGGAGAATCAGTAGGAGCCCTGAGCAACCTAGGTCTCTTGCATGCCCATTTACAATAGAGTTCGTGCTCCTATAAGAATCTACTGCCCCCACTGATCTGACAGGAGGTGGAGCTCAGGTGGTAACATGAGGTATAGAGAGCAGCTGTAAATATAGACAAAGCTTTGCCCTCTCACTCACCTTCTGCTGTGCAGCCCGGTTTCTAACAGACCAGTACCAGTCTGTGGCCTGGAGGTTGGGGAATCCCTGGTCTAGTAAATATCCCAAATATCAGTTCAATTTTTATCTGAAAAATTCTACTCAATTAAAGCTAGATAAAAAAAAAAAAATTACGTTTACTGGGGTTAGTATATTGTCCTTCTTCAGTCAAAGCCCTTTATTTTCATTATATTTTAATTGCTTTTTGTCTGTTTTCCTACAGATTCTGTGAAGAAAGGCTCCTCTTTCATTTTTTCCACTGTAGTGCTAGCTACAGAGTTTGAAACATAGAAGATGGTGAGTAAATACAAATGGAGGAATGTACCACTTTAAAATATATCGCTATATTCTTTCTGCAGCTGTAAACTCAAACGTCATTAAAGGTTTAACTAGAGTGTATATAAATGATACACTTTGAGATTTCAAGCCTTCTGATAGCAGATTTTTTTCTAAACTTTTAAATTTAAAAATTTAAACTTGTCAAAACTGTGAAGTCAACTAGAGGCAAATGTCCCTGAACTAATGCTATTGTATCAGTGATATGTAACGCTCATAAATGAGACTGTCAGGATTAGATTATTATTAAACCAACCATTGGTATCACCAAAGTAAAGTAAACATTTTCATACAAATAAAACATGTTTTCTGTTACATCTCATTCCAAATTGTTTATGGTCAGAAGTGCGTAACGATCAAGTCATTGGGCATTAACAGTTATATGTCCAGTTATAAGAAAAATAAGGAATGACTTGTCAGTAAGTCACTTTTGTTAACTCAAAATCATCATTCAGGTAGAAAACAGCTCATTTTGGGAGAAAATAATATATTTGAAACAGAAAACATTTCTCAAAGTAATATAGCAGGTAAAATACAGGAAACAAAGGTCATTGAGAAAGAAAACATTAAGTTTGTTTATGAAGTAAGTTAAGTTTATTCATGAAAAAAGATTAGCAAAAAGGTATTGTGAATTGGTCACTAAAACAGCAGGTAGATATTTACATTATCAAATAAAATTGTAAATGTGATAATTTAAAAGCATTTACATGTAGTTAGTGAATTTAGCTTTATAAATACATAAATATAAGATGAATTAGAATGTGCTTTGAAAAAATGAGCATCTTGTTGATTAAAATTATTAGTTCTGTGTACATTTTCTATCTGATGTTATTTCAAATAAACTCTGTATTGATTATAAGGTTGGGGACATTTGAAATAACAAGTAATCATAAGATAAAAAGACAAATCATGCAAACATATTTTAACTGTACATACAGATATACTCAGCCTTTTATACTGATTAAATAGCTGTCCAATTTGGATATGAGAATCTTTTTCAAAAGTACCTTACAATAAATATATGCAGAATTTTATGCAAAAATACAGCATCAAATAAGACATATGGAATAAAAATAGTTATTATAATATTATTTGAAGAACAAATAAAATAACACTAAAGAAAAAATAAGTACAATAACTTGTAAAGCAAGGATGAGTATGTGCCACATAGAAAAATATATTCCTAAATCACAATGTTTGTGATCAAATGTTCTCATAATCATAGATCCTCTTGTAACATAGGTGTTAAACATTTTTTTTTCAACAAAATACTTCAAAGGCAGTATAGATACTTTGGATTCCTTATGAATTTCCTTTTTGTCTCTCTACCAGAACATGGTTCAATAAAATATGTTCAACAAAACTTTGGAGCTATTATTCCAACACTTTTCTATTCTTGATTTTCACAATTTTACTTTTTATTTGGTAATTCAGCTATGTTGACAAGGGAATAATAGAGATCAACAGGATATGAAATGAATTAAAGATTAGATATATGCATTTTAAATCTTGATATTTTATAGTATAATCTTAAATTGAACCAAAATCTTATCCAGGAAATAAAGGTAAAGTAAGGTATTATGAAATAAGACAATTTTACTGTGATCTTGTTGACCTAATCTTGCTGTCAACTAACTAGTTCATTTCTCATTGTAAATCTAAATTTCATTTATCAAGAAGTGAAAAGTTTGAAATGTTAGTAATTGGCAATATTCCAACTTAAGAACTCAAAAAAGCCATTTTTGAGGACTATTGACTTTTTGCCTTGTTTGAATAAAACATTAAATCCCATGCCAGCCATTAATAGCAAGAGTAGGCAAATGTCCAAACGTTATAATCTATTATGCACTTTTAAATGATTGTACCATTTACTGTATATTTATTATAGGTCATTATATTCCCTATCTCATATAACTTTCAAAAATAGTTATTATAGAGGTTATATCATTTCTTACAGTCAATGAAACTGAGTCTCAGAGGAGTACAGCACTTTTCCTGGATGAACAGTGAACTATTTAGACCAGAGAGAATTCTGAGAAGATAATGGGGTGGGAAGAATCAGAAACCTGTCTCCCTACCTTGACAACAATTGCATATGCAGAATTTGTCTGATATGGTTATTTCAGAACTCTGGAATATACTGAAGGTTTTCTACTTCCGGGGGAGGCTTGGATGATAAATTGTGGTTAATTTTACTTCTTAGCACAGTGGTAGCCAACTATCCCCCTCCTCTCAGCCACATGTCAGGCAGTTAGTTGTTCGTATGTTTCTCGCACCTAGAGTAGCTTTCATCTGGCTTACAGAAGCCAAAAAGAAACCTCTTCCACAAATTTCTGGGACCTGTTCTCTGATCAATGATTCTTGCTGCTTCTGATCACAGGGGTAGAGGCAAAAAAGCAGAAACCATTATGCTTATACCCATCCACAATTATTGCAAGCCCCTCTTACTCCGAGTGAAGTAATTTCCAGGTAATGTAATGGGCTGGTGTTTTCTTCTTCCATTCAGTTTTCCCTTTCTCCCACTTTGGGAGCCAGATGCAGACATGCAGGACTTTCAAAAACAATCATATACACAAGGGAAAATGACAAGCTCACCATGCCTGCCTACTGGAAGGTGCAGTCTCAGAAAAATACTTGAGAAGACCTTGAATTTACACCTCTGGCTGAATCTCAGCAGAAAGAGCCTACGATAATCAAGAAAGCATAAACCAAAAATGGCACATGCTGGGGAAGAAATAGAATTAATTTCTAGTTACTATATCATTACATTCAAATGTTCAGGTTTCAACAACAACAACACAAGGCATACAAAGGAATGGAAAAGTATGTTCCATTTAAAAGAGCAAATAACAACAACAAAAAAAAAACCCAGAAACTATTCTTGAAAAATGTCTGATAGCTGATCTTCACAGGCCTTAAAACAACTGCCTTAAAAATACTCAAAAAACTAAAAGAAGATGTGGAGAAAGTAAAAAAAAAAAAAAAAAAAAAAATGTATGAAGAAAATAGAAATAGAAATAGAGATAGTAATTCTAAAAATAAACCAAAAGGAAATTCCATAACTCAAAATTATAACAAGTAAAATATTTACTAGAGGGATTCAAAAGCAGTTTAATCAGGAAAAAGGAGTCAGCAAACCTGAAGTTAGGATGAAGAAAACTGCTGAATCTGAAGAAGAGGATTAAAAAAATGATTGAAGGAGTATATACAAAGTATAAGGAACCTGGGGAATATTATCAAGTGAATTGAACATATACATTGTGGAGTCCCAGAAAGAGAGAAACAAGAAGGAAATGGGGATAAAATTTAAAAGGAAATAATGGCTGGACTATTCCCAAATTGAGTGGAAGACATGAATGTTAACATTCAAGAAGCCTAATAAACTCCAAGTAAACTCAAAGAGAACACATTGAGACACATTAAATTGAACTGTTAAACGTAAAAGACAGGGAGAATTTTGAAAGCAATAAAGTGACTCATCGCATACCAGGGATCGGCAGATTATCATCGTATATTTAGATTTAGATTTAGATTTAGATTTAATCAGAAGATGTGTCATCAGGAATCTTGGAGGCCAGAAGACACTGAGCTGTTACATTCAAAGTACCAAAAACAAAAATAAAAATAAAAAATGTGCAAACTAATAATTATCTGGCCAAATTGTTCCTAAAAAGTTTGGAAGTAATTAAGGCATTCCCAGATAACAAAATCTGGGGAATACGTTACTACTAGACCTGCCCTATAAGAAATACCAAAAGGCATACTGTATGTTGAAATCAAATAACACTAGACAGTGACTTGAAGCCATAGAAACACATGAGGATTTTGGTAAAGATAAGTACAAGAGGAATCACAAAAGCTAATACTATTGTAACTCTGCTTTTTTTGCTCAACATAATTTAAGAAACTAAAAAAGTTCAAACAAAAACAAAAACAAAAAACTTATCTTAAAACTAATATTATTGTTTCTTGGTTTGTAATTTCAAAATGATTTTCTGCAAAATGTAAGAGAATAATGTGTTAAAAATAATTATTAGTTTATGTCTTTGGACATACGACACATAAAGATGTAATTTTTGTAATATCAATAGTTGAAAGAAGTGGAGATGTAGTTATTAAGTAAGCAGAGTTTTTGTATGTCATTCGAGTTAAGCTGGTATAAATTCTAATTAGAGTGCTGTAAAATAAGGATGCTAAATATAATCTCCATGGTAACCATGAAAAGAGAGCTACAGAATATATTCAAAAGGAAATGAGAAAGGAATTCAAATGTTTCACTTTTTTAAAAAAAATCAACAAAATATAAAAGAAGATAGTAATGCAGGAAATGAGGAATAAAAAAGCTATAATATATATAGAAAACAGCAAAATGACAGATGTAATTTGCTCGTAAGTAATTGCTTCAAATATAAGTGAATTAAACTTTTAATGAAGACAACAATAATGAATTTAAAAAGCATCAAATTATTTTACTTTAAATAAAAAAGATTATAAGAGACAAAAAATATTCATATTAATAAAATGTTTGATACAGGAAGAAGATATGATGGTGATAAACATAGATGTACCTAAAAACAGACTATCAAGGTATATGAAGCATATATTGATGGAAGTAAAGAGAGAAATAGATGGTTCTATGATAATAGTTGAAACCATCATTCTTAGCAAACTATCACAAGAACGGAAAACCAAACACCGCATGTTCTCACTCATAGGTGGGAACTGAACAATGAGATCACTTGGACTCGGGAAGGGGAACATCACACACTGGGGCCTATCATGGGGAGGGGGCAGGGGGGAGGGATTGCATTGGGAGTTATAGCTGATGTAAATGACGAGTTGATGGGTGCTGACGAGTTGATGGGTGCAGCACAGCAACATGGCACAAGTATACATATGTAACAAACCTGCACATTATGCACATGTACCCTAGAACTTAAAGTATAATAATAATTAAAAAAAACCCATTAATACCTCATTCTAAATAGATAGACTAACCAGAGAGAAGATAATAGAAGGTAAAGACTTGAACAGCACAATAAACTGATTAGATCTAACAAACGTATACTTAAACACTCTACCCAACAACATCCAACTTCCTATGGAACATTTTCAAGTTTAGATTGCGTGGTAGGCCACAAATTAGGGTGTCGTATATTAAAATATATATATGAGACACAAAGTTTATTCTCTAACAAAAACGGGATAAAGTTAAAAATCTATAACAGAAGAAAAATTGGAAATTTCACAATTTTATGGAAATTAGCACACTGTTAAACAATGTATTAAATAGTAAATCAAAATGAAATTTAGAAAATAATTTGATAAAAATAAAAATGAAAATACAACATATCAAAACTTATGGAACACAGAGAGAGTAATGCTAAGTGGGAAATTTATAGCTTTGAATGATTACACTAAAATCCAATAACTATCTCAAATTAACAACCTAACTATGCAACGAAAAATCTGTAAAAAGAACAAACTGAATCCAGAGCTAACAAGAAGGAAATAATAAAGATTACAGTCAAAATAACAAACTAGAGAACAAAAATTAAATTGAGAATATAAACAAAATCAAAAGTTGTGTCTTTAAAAATAAAAAAGAACAATTACTTATCCAGATTGACTAAGAGAAAAAAGAGAAGACTCAAATTAGTAAAATCTAAAATGAAAGAGACATTACTGTCGATTCTATAGAAATAAAAATAATTATAAGAAAGTACTATGAATAATTGTATCCCAACAAATGATAAGCTAGATGAAATGGAACAATTTCTAGAAAGGCATAACATATCAAGGCTAAATCACAAAAGTATTTTTAAAAATTGGAATAAACTTATAGCTAGCAAGAAATTTAAATCAGCAAACAGAATCTCCTGACCAGAAAAAGGGTCTGGTGTTTTTGTTGGTGAATTCTATCAAACACTTAAAGAACAAATATCAATCTTTCTGAAATTTTCCAAAAATTGAAGAGGAGGTAACACTTTTAATTCACCTAATTCATTTTATGAGGCCAATATTACCCTCATATCAAAGCCAGATGAAAATATTTTTTCATGAAAAGAAAAATACAGATCATTATCTGTTATGAATATTGATGCAAAAATCCTCATCAAAATACTACTAAACCAAGTTTCATAGTATATTAAAATTATATTCCATAGATAAGAGGATTTTATTTCTGAAATGCAAGGATGAGTCATCATATAAACATTAATTCATGTAACATATAACATTTACAGAATGAAGAAACTACATGGTCATCTCAATTGATGTGGAAAAAGCATTTAACAAAATTTAATACCCTATAATGATGAAAAAAATCTTAAAAAACTAGGAATAGAAAGAAGCTACCACAATATAATAAAAGCCATATAAGAAGTCACAACAAATATCATACAAATGTTGAAAAAATGAATCTTTTCCTCTAAGATCAGCAACAAGGCAAGAATGCTCTCTTTCGCGACTTCTATTTCACATGATTGTGGAAGTCCTAGTCAGGACAATTATGTTACAAGAGCAAACAAGAGTCCTCCAAATTAGAATGATGAAAAAAATTATCTCTGTACCCAAATGATATAATCTTAGATGAAGAAAACCCTGAATCTCTCTCTCTCTCACACACACACACGCAATTAGAATTAAAAACTAAATTCAGCAAATTTATAGGATATAAAGTCAACACATAAAAATCAGTTGCATTTATGCACATTAACAATCAACAATGTGAAAATAAAATTAAGAAAATAATTTCATTTATAGTAGAATAAAAGTTAATCAAATACTGTAAGAGGCTAAAAAAAACAAAAACAAAAACTTTATACACTAAAAGCAGCAAAACATTTCTGAGAGAATTAAAGAAGGTATAAATAAGTGGGAAGATATGTTAATTCTGCCCAATCTACAATAACTTTCACATATATTCTCAAATGATTTAAAACAAGGGTTTCAAGATCATTCAATGGGGAAAAGACAAATGATCTTGAGAAAACTGGATACGGCATGTAAAAGTCTAAAATTGGACCCTTTCTAATGCCACATACAAATGATGTTGTTGTTTCCTTCCTTTTTTTTTTTTTTTTTTTTTTTTTTTGAGACGGAATCTTGCTCTGTCCCCAGGCTGAGTGCAGTGGCATGATCTCAGCTCACTGCCACCTCCACCTCCCAGTTTCAAGCATTTCTCCTGCCTCAGCCTCTGGAGTAGCTGGGACTACAGGCATGCACCACCATGTTCAGCTAACTTTTGTATTTTTAGTAGAGACGGGGTTTCACCTTGTTGACCAGGATCATCTCTATCCCTTGACCTCGTGATCCGCCAACCTTGGCCTCCCAAAGTGCTGGGATTACAGGCATAAGCAACCACAGTCGGCCCTACCACATACAAATCTTAACTCATAATGAATCCATCACCTAAATGTAAGACCTAACGCTATAAAACTTTTAGAATAAAACATAGGGCAAAAGCTTCATGACAACTGCACTTGGTGATGGTATTTTATATCTGACACCAAAGACATAAAAAAATACAAATTGTACTTTATGAAAATTATTTTAAAATATGCATCAAAAGCCAGTATTAACAGAATTAAAAAAAAAAAAAAAACCACCAAACGGGAGATATTACTTGCAAATGTTATGTTTGATAAGGAATTTTATTGTTCTGAATATATGGAGAATTCCTAAAATTCAACAATAAAAACACAACCAAATTAAAATATAAATGAAGAACTTGAATAAACTTTTCTCCAAAGAAGATACATGAATGGCCAACAAGCAAGTGAGAGAAAATGCTCAACATCACTAATCATTAAGGAAATGCAAATCAAAACTACAGTAAAATACCACCTCACACCCATTACGATGGCTCCTATGAGAAAAACAGAAAAAAAGCTTTGACAAGGATATGGAAAATTACAACACTTATAAACTGTTGGTAGAAATGTAAAATGGTACAGTTACTGTAGAAAAGAGGAAGAGTTTCACAAAAAAATAAAAATAGAGTTACCATATGAACCAGCTACCCTGAAAACAGGGTCTGGTCTGGAAGAGATATTTGTACACTCATATTTATATCAGCATTACTCACAAGAGCTAAAATGAAGAAGCAAACCAAGCGTCCTACATTTGAATGAATGGATAAGCAAAATGTGCACACAATTAAATATTATTCATCCTTAAAGAAAATTCTGACAATTCAAAACATTTGGTTTTGCTAAGGTAATACATTTATTTATAACCAAATATATTGGGTTGGTGAAAAAGTAATTGCCGTTTTTGCCATTACTTTCAACTGCAAAAACCACAATTACTGTTGCATTAAGCTAGTATTTTACAAAAGAGCTTGTGTCTTGTAGAAAATGTATATTTTTATATTTGTATAACTTCCTTCAACTTTTCTGAAAAAAATTGTGGGGAGTTGATATTGATAGGTAATAACAAAATGAAAAATGGTAAAACTAACTCAAAATGGCAGAACTAAGAATGAGTCATAACTTAGATGCTTGAATTTATCTTGTCATCCTGAGACCGATTCATGAGAGCGGTTGCCTATTTGATCTAGGCATAATGCCAAATATGGTTTGAAATTTAATTTAGGTGTTGCTATTGCCCTAGTATTATTTTCTGTGAATGAATTTACTTTTCTTAACTAAGCCATAGTTAACCCAAAAAGTATGACCATTATGTTTAGTGAAATTATTTCTGGATTATGTTTCTATATGGAGAACCTGTCTCTCCAGCTTCATCATTAAGCTGAGGTTAGGACTTTGCTTAAAACCACATATTCTTGTTTTCTTCCTCTCTTAACCTGCTTCTTTCTCGTTTACAAGATTTTTATCTGTTTCTGTTTTCTGTTTTCCAGAAACCCCTTCTTAATAAGTCACTTGCAGAGGAATCCTGATATTAAGGTTTTGTTCTGTGGAAATCACCCTATGCTGTAAATTACTTTTACTTCATTTCTTCCAAAGTTCAAGAACAATAATGATTCAATAAGTATCGAGTGCTAAATACGTGCCATATTTCCTAGTATGGAAAATATGTTAGTGATACTAAGTCAGGATGAAGGTGACAGTGAACTCCAAACAATAGTGGATTCCAAAAGATCAAAGTTTATATCTGTCTCCCATAAATAGGGGTAATTCAGGGTGTGTATGGATTTTTCTACCAGCAGGAACAAAAGCTCCTTGTATTTTTTATCTTGTTCAGTAAGAACGCTTACACATACTAATCAAACATGGCAGTGCGTCCTTGTAAACTGCCAGAAGCAGCAAGAGGAAGGGGTAGGGAATATCCCTCGGTTTCAAGACAGTTTTCAATTTGTAAACATAAAATAACAACCATTAGTGTGAGCTTATCACAAGGACAAGCTTTGTGGCAACAAGGATGGGAAAGCTAGTCTTTGTTTTCGGTAGTCATATGCTTATCAAATATTGACAGGGTAGTTTAAATAGATAATAATGAGCTCATGAATATTGGGTAAAAAAGAGTAGTCTCTACCACAGCAAGAAAAAAAGATAATCATCCTTTTTCCTCTCAAGCATCTATTTTACCGTGTAGGAGTGTTTTAGGCATTCCAAAAACATGAATTAAAATATCTCAAAGTATTCCTTATAACCAATTAACTAAACTCTTGTTGTTATTTTAATTCAAGTAATAAATCTAAAATGTTTTTTAAAAAGGATAAATTTGAGGCAAATCTAAACATCATAAAAGTCTGTTGAATGCCTGCAGAAGACTTTTAAAGCTACTCAATATAATCTAACGTCCACCTTATTCCAAAAGACTGTTTGAAAGCAAGATTTCCTCTGCAGCAAAAAAAAAAAAAAAAAAATCATTTTTGTCATATGACGCCAAAGAATTGTATCAGCTACTTAAATACGCTGAATTTTTGGTCCCCTTTGTGTTGTGATTTTGCAGAAGTGTTCCCATGAATAAATATTTTGGAGTCATCTATCTAGAAATGCAACATTCAGTAAGTCTGTTTAGAAGCACATTTACTGAGAAAATGTCCGTTTCACATAGAAAAAAATATATTTAGGAAAATGTTCCACTGAGATGAAAAATATTTTTCATTCTGATTTCAAAGAGTTTCAGAAGGCTTAGCACTAATTCTCTCATTCAGGTTTGCAGATAAATTTGCTAGTTAATATGATCTATTAAAAATATAATTTAAAATTACCAGTTAATTTGATTTCTTAAAGACAATAAACTCCATGAAGACAAGGATGATGATCCTTACATATTCACATTTTATTACCAGCATTTAACATAGTGCCTTGCCTGAAATAGAAATATAATACATATATTTTTAATTAAGTACTAATTCATAAATTTGCTAATGAGAAAAAATGGACACTGCTATTTTGCTTAGTTTAGTGATCCTGAATTGTGAGGTTTGGGAGAGGGGAATGGGATGAATGACTCGTTATGCTAGCTAGAAAATTCTACTTGTCAGATCCAATTGTATGCCTACCTTCATTTCCTTTGCAAATGTTGCAGTCATTTTTTTTTTTTTAATGACGCAAATAACAAAGGAAACTAAACAATAAGGGCATGAATTTTCTGAAAGCCAGTGTACTCTTGCTTATTGTGTGTTATCTGTGTGCCACTCAAACTTATATAAACCATGGAGATTAACAGCATAACTATGGTATGCATAGGGCTACAGACATTCTTTCTATGATACAATGGGAATTTAGAAACTTTTTGAATAAAGAGATGAATGAATGAGTAAGTAAACTAAAGGCAAAATGAATGAAATTCATATTAAAAGCCAACAGAACTGGAAATTTTACTGTTGAGTTGCAGAAATAAATGTTCAGTCATTAGAGATTACACTCTGGAAATTATTCTGTATTCAGATAAATAATTTCTCTGAAATAATAGAGGGTACTCCAGCTTCTGAGTGAGTGGCTCAACTTGAGTTTTGCAGAAAAAGAGTACCTGGATCCACAGGTAATATATGTAGTCAAATCTCAATTGCAGAGTAATAAAGGGCATGAAATGTTCTATGCATAAATTCATCATATTATAGTTAGAATTCAGTAAAGATTCATCCAGATGCAGAAGATTCAAGTAATCTATGACTGGAAAATTAGAAAACGGAATTGAATACATCTAGCAAGACAGTTAAAACAACTGGGTAGAAAACACATAGGAAAAAGTTCCTCTGATGTAAAGGGCATGAGATGCTATCACACAAGCTCTGCAACATTTTGATATATTTGCAGACCTCCAACATATGATTCATATGCAATGCTGTAGATTACAACATGAACCACCCTACAAATTACTTACAAAGGGCTAGTAGACTTTTTTCCCTTGATATCTTACCCTTTACAAAAAATCTGTAATACTAGTATTCAGTCTCTAAAAACCTCTTTCATCGTATTCACTGGCACAATGCTGGTGTTTCTTTAGAGAGGGAGATCAAAAAACTCTTTTTTTTTTTTGTTTATGGTAGGAGAACTAACTATGAGATCCAAGTTGGAAATATATGAACTCATTGAGCAGGACTATAGATGTCACATCTAATGGTCATTATTTATGTGATTAATATAAATAATATAATAATTGTTATATAATTAATATAATAGAAATGTCCCATACATATAAGAGCACCTACTGTGTGCCTGGACTATTTCCTTGCTTTCAAGGTAGACAATTTTCCATTTACAAAGTTTCAGTTAAATTATATAATTATTTAAACTTAGGCATGTTCAACTTATTCCTTTGCTTACCTAAAAGATAGATACAATTTTTACTTGGACTGAATATAAATAAAAAAAAAAAAAAAAAAAAAAAAAAAGCAGTTGACCTAAGAGCTCCTGAGGAGGAAAAAAAGAAAATAAGAAGTCTAATAAAGGTTGCTTTATAAGTAGTTTGTCCATCAACAAATAAATATGTTGCCGGGCGCGGAGGCTCACTCCTGTAATCCCAGCATTTTGGGAGTCCGAGGCTGGTGGATCACCTGAGATCAGGAGTTCAAGATGAGCCTGACCAACATGGTGAAACCCCATCTCTACTAAAAATACAAAATTAGTCAGCTGTGGTGGCGCAGGCCTGTAATTACAGCTACTCGGGAGGCTGAGGCAGGAGAAACGCTTGAACCTGAGAGGTAGAGGTTGCAGTTAGCCGAGATCGTGTCAGCCTTGGTAACAGGAGTGAAATTCTGTCTCACAGAAAAAAAAAAAAAGTATGCTTAATTAGTTTTAGAGCTATTTTTAAATTTTAGCTGAGCAACAGATAATGAATAAAAATTATTTTAAAATATTATAGCTCTTTATTTTGACTAGATCAAGAAAGAAAAAAACCCAGATCAACATTCTTAATTTTATTTTTTGTCTTTTATGAAGGGATAATTATGCTATAATTTCAGATTATTTAGCCATGTTTTATTTTTAGTAAGTAAAGTTATAATTTGGAAAAAATAAAAATCATAAAAATTAGATAATTGTGGATTTGTTTCTACCAATTTTCACTAGAAACGTTAATATACTGTGCTTTCAATATCAATATCAAGAAAAGTAACTTCTAGAATTATTTTCTCTAAAGAGATTTTATTCAGTACATTGATAGCAGCATAATCAATTGCTTGATGCACTGTGTTTGTTTTGTTTTCTAATGGGAAAACTCTTTAATGAACACAATTCATATAGATTTGTAACCATGGGTTGTAAAGAAACACTCATATTTGAGTGATTCTATGTCAGAAGACAATATAACATAAGATGAATACAAATGTGATTAGATATATATAATGGCAGTCAATCATAATCACCATGGTGAAAATAAATTTCATGGAGTGAAAATCTAAAGGCATTGCTTATCTTCCTCTTAAAATGAAAATCTGCTAGCCAGAATGAAAATGGGTCGCTCATCAGCGTGTCTTAATTCACTGAATAATGACTTTGCTTTTATGGTAGAAATTCAAGTCAGAAGAGGGACTCAAAGAGTGCTCAGTGGGAAGAAACTGTACCTCCCCAGAGCTGATGAACTTCAGAACTGAGGTAAGTTGAGGAAAGAATGGAAATCAGGCATCCTACTGTATCTGTAGCAAGCACTCAGACTGACAATATAATAGATATTGATGCTTACCCACAGAGATGAATAGTTGAAGAAAAAAGGAGAAATTTTTCAGCTCCTGTTGATTCCATATTCTTCTTCTCATGACTGGTGCTTGAAAGCTAGTCAAATGATTCAAGAATACCACTACTCTCGGAATGTATCTAATTGGATAAATGGTGGCAGGTTATGGCTTCCGCTATTGGAGAGGTAGTTATAGTTACTTTATAGTTTTGTTTAAGGCAGCTTTGTGATGCTCAGAGAATTCTGTTATTTTTGAAAAACTAAGATAATAATGCTTTTATCCTTATTTTTAGACCTGTATTGGCACTTCAGAGAGTGAATCCAAACCCTATCACATTCCATTATCAGTAAAAAACTGCAGGATAACACTAGAAAAAACACCTACCTTAAAACACAAGAAAAGAAAGTATAGGCTTTACATATGTTATAATATTTATTTAGTAGTCTTATTCTTCAGAAAACAAAAAATATACTCTTCATAAATAACCTAATTTTAGTCACATGTACATGACAGTACATTTCAACATATTTAATTAATTTTTATGGTAATTTATCAATAAGTGTAGTACAAAATGATGTGCAAATAATTTGGAGGTAAGAAGGTAAAGATCAACAAACAAAACCATTCTTATGGTTTTCAGAGAAGTGAGGTCACAGGACAAACCAAAGCCCTAGAAGTTATAGAGAGAGACAGGTAGATACAGGGAATCACAACTTATCTGAGCAGAAATTTATGAGCAGAAGCCTCCATGTGAATTAGTAAAAGCATAGGAAAACCTAAATTATAATTATTAATTGCTGGAGGCTCAGTATGGGCAAGCCTAAGAGACAAAAAAAAAAAAAAAAAAAAAGCAATCTCCAGGAAGATTCAGTGATAGAAGGACCCTCATGCTTTTGTTAGCTTTAGCTCCAGGAGCTGTCTCAGGTTCTTATAGTGAATACAGAAGAAAAACACTATCATGTATGCAACAGAGGGAGCAGAAAAGAAACCATTTGAAATAGGCCAGAGTATTCTATGGTTAACAAGGCCAGCACTGGGGAAAAACAATTGTAACAGAGCCTAACCTGCTGAGGTTATATCAGAGTCTGTCCTAGCTAGGGGAAGGGAATTAGCCAGCTCCAGCTGACTTTAGTCTTCCATGTAATGAAAAGGAAATACACAACTTAAGTCTCTCCGTCAGCCATCCTGCTCTACCTAACCCCGGGGAAAAAGGAGAAGCAGTTGTGAGGTTCACAGTCTAAGGGCACAGACTCACCAAAAGACTGAGACCTACCCATAGAACTAAAGAACATTTCCCCTGCCCTGACATCTTACAACCACATTATTAAAGGCTTGTTTAATGTATTTCCTTTTACCCAGTAAATCACCTCTGCCAAGGACCCCAAAAATTACAAAGCATAGTACAAGGCAAAAAAAAAGACAGTTTGAGGAGACTGAACAAGCATCCAAACCAGAGTAACGTATGCCAAGATTGCTAAAATTTTTAGAGCACAATTTTTAAAAACTACAACTAACACTTAAATAACTTTAATGGAGAAAGTAGACAACATGCCAGAACACATGAATAATGTAAGCAGAGATGGAAATCCTCACAATAAAATTTTTTCGAAGTGCTAAAAGTAAAAAGCACCAAGCACCAAGAAACATGGATGCCAAAAATGGACACCTGACATATTACATTCAAGCTTCAGAAAATCAAAGACAAAGAAAACATACTAAAAGAAATCAGAGGAATAAAACAATTTAACTATAGGGGAGCAAGAGGTAGAATTACATTTAACTTATCTTCATAAACCATGCAAACAGAATGAAAGTGGAGAAATATTTAAAGAGCTGAGTGAACAAAAACCTGTCAATGTGGAATTTTTGACCTCTTGGCAAATGATCCTTTAGAAGAGAAGAGAAAGGTTAAATAACCTTTTAGACACACAAAAATTAAGGAAAAATGTTACCAGTAGAACTGTCTTGCAGGAAATGTTAGAAAAAGTGTGTCAGAGATAAGGATAACATAAATTAGAAACTTGTATCTTCATGAAGAAAGAAAGAATTTCAGAAAATGAATACTAAATCTGGAAAGAATATGTATTCTACTTGTTGTTAATTTAAGGGACAACAGTTTACAGTTTTTCCCACATATTAGGAATAGTATATTTCATTATATATACACATATATATATAATGAAAATATATATACACATATAATGAAATACACTATTTCTACATTTATTTACATAAATGTATAAATTATATAAAATGTATATGTTTATGTATAACTATATATAAAATACATAAAAATAGATTTCTTTTCTCACACACATATGTGAGAAAATGAATGATAGCCATGATGCAAGGGACAACAAGGAGAAATTGGGAAGGTTTTTTTTTTATAGTGGATCTGTACTACTCAGAAAGCAGTATATTATATTATCTGCAGTGAAAACAGTGCTTAGATGAGAGATACAAATGTAAATTGGAACTGTATGGCAACTACTAACAAAAAATAAAAACACAAATAGAAGCATAATTGATAAGATAAAAGAAGAAAATGAATCATATAAAATGTTCAAATAAAATCACAAAAGGTAGTAAAAGTATGGAAGACAAAAGCAAGGAAAAGAACAAATAAGAGGCAGTAAAAAATATGGTAGATAATAATCCAAATCTATCAACAATCACCTTAAATGTCAATGGTCTAAGTACACCAATGAAAAGATAGAGCTAGAGTGGATCAAAAAACAAGATCCAAATATATGTTTTCTATAAGAAACCAATTGTAAATATAGAAACATATAGATTGAAGGTAAATGATGAAGAATACTATACAATGTGGACAATAACCCAAAGAAAACAAGAATATCTATATTAATTTTAGATAGAACAGAAGTCACAGCAAGGACATCATCAGAGGTAAGAGAGGAATATTATGTAATATCAAAAGCATCAATACTTCACAAAAATATAGCAATCTTTAACATGTACGTGGCTAACAAGTAAGCATAAAAGTATGTAAAAACTTAGACATTTAAATAGACGAGACCATTATTTTTGCTGGAGACTTCAACACTTTTCAAAAATAGCTCCAGCAGGCAAAAAATCAGTAAGGACACAGATGAACTCAACAGCACCATTAATCAAATAAATGTAATTTATATCTATGAATTACTTCATTCAACAAGCAGCAAACACATTTTTCTCAAGCTCATATGGAACATTCACCAAGATAGAACACATTCTGAGCCATAAAGGGTAACTTAACAAATTTAAAAGAATAGAAACCATACAAATCCTGCTGTGAGATCAAAGTGGAATTAAACAAGAAATCAATTACAGAATAGTAGCTGGAAAACCCCTAAATACTTCAATCTTCTATATAACACATGGGTCAAAGAAGAAACTTAAGAAAAATGTTTAAATTTTTATCTAAATTAAATTGAAAATACAATTTTTAAAAATCTGTGAGATGCAGTGAAAACAATGTAATAGAGGAAAATGTATAGCACATAAGAAAAATGAAAAGATCTAAAATCAATATTCTAAACTTACATGTCAGGAGACTATAAAAAGGGTAAATTAAATCAAAAGTTAGTGGAATATAAGAAATAATAAAACATTAGAACAGAAATCAATGAAATTGAAAATTGAGGATGAAGAGAGAAAATCAATAAAGCAAATGCTGGTTTTTAAAAAGATCAATAAAATCAATAAGCTCCTAGTCAGACAAACTAAGAGAAAAAGAAGAAAGACATAAATTACTAATACCAGAAATGAAAGAAATCATCATATACATCCACTATAGATCCATGGAACATTAAAAGAAAAATAAAGAAATATTATGAATAACTCTATGCCCATAAATCTGATAAACTGGGTGAAAGTTATCAATTCCTTGAAAGACACTATCTGCCAAAACTCATACAAGAAGGAAAATGCAATTTGAATAGGCCTAGATCCATTAAAGGAATAGAATCAGCCAGTAAAGACTTTCAAAACAGAAAGCATGAGATCTTGATGGGTTCACTGATGAATTCTCCCCAAATTAGGACCAAGAAAATTATGTTCCATCTCACCACTGCATTTCAATATTGTACTAGAAGTCCTAGCTAATGCATTAAGACAAGAAAATTAAATAAAAGGTATACAAAATTGGAAGAAATAAATAACACTATCTTAGTTCACAGATGGCATTATTATCTATGTAAAAATCTGAGAGAATATATTTTAAAAACCAGAGTTAATAAGTGATTATAGCAAGGCTAAAGAATACAGTTCATACATAAAAGTCAAATACTGTCCTATAAACAAGCAATAAGCAACTAAAATTTCAAATTAAAAACATAGTATTCTTTATATTAGTACCCTTAAAAATGAAATATTGAGTATAAATTGATTAAATGTGTGTCCAAGATCTATCTGAGGAAAACTACAAAACTGATGAAAGATAGCAAATAACAAAATAAACAGAAAGTTATTCTATGTTCTTGGATAGATACAATGTTGTCAAAATGTCAATACTTCCCAAATTCTTCCATAGATTGGACACCATTCTCATCAAAATTCCAGCAAGTTATTTTGTGAATATAGGTAAACTTATTCAAAAGTTTATATTCAGAGACAAAAGACCTAGGATAAGCAACTCACTATGGAAAGAGAAGAAAAAGTAAGAGGACTGACACTACTCAATTTCAAGACTTACTGTAAAGCTACAGTAATCAAACAGGGTGATATTAAAACAACAAAAAGAAGACGGAGAGATCAATGGAGTAAAGCAGGGAGCCTAGAAATAGACCCACATAAGCAGAGACAGTTTTTTTTTTTTCACTAACTGTGTTGAAAGCAGTGGAGATTCATAAGCAAATAAATGAATCTAGACATGAACCTTACAGTTGTCACAAAAATTAACTAAATATAGGCCACACACCTCAATGTAAGATGCAAAACTACACAGCTATAAAGACAGTGGAAAACCTAGATGATCTTCAGAATGATTACGAATATTTAGATACAGCACCAAAGGCATGATCCATGGAAAAATAATTCATAAACTGGACTTTATTAAAATAAAAACTCGTACTCTGAAAAACAAGGTCAAGAGAATGAGGTTAAAAAAACACAAACTGGAAAAATTATTTGCAAATGATACATCTGAAAAATAAATAACTCCCAAAATTCAACAATAAGAAAATAACCTGCCGGGCACGGTGGCTCACGCCCGTAATCCCAGCACTTTGAGAAGCCCAGGTGGGCGGATCACGAGGTCAGGAGACAGGGACCATCCTGGCCAACGTGGTGAAACCACGTCTCTACTAAAAATATAAAAATTAGCTAGGCTTTGTGGCGCACGCATATAGTCCCAGCTACTCGGGAGGCTGAGGCAGGAGAATAGCTTGAACCCAGGAGGTGGAGGTCGCAGTGAGGCGAGATGGCACCACTGCACTCCAGCCTCAGCGACAGAGCGAGACTCCATCACAATAATAATAACAACAACAACCACCTGCTTTAAAAAATGGCCCAAAGACCTAAACATACACCTTATCAAAGATATACATGGTAAGCAAGCATATAAAAAGATGTTCTATATCATATGCCACTGGGAAATTGTGAATTAAAACAAGATACCACTCCAATCAGAATGACCAGAATCCAAAAATGTGACACTGTCAAATGTTGTCAAAGGAGGAGAGTAGCAGGAGCTTTCTTTCATTCATTGCTGGTAGAAAGGGGAAATGATATGGACAGTTTGAAAAGCAGTTTGCTAAGTTCTTACAAAACTACACATACATTTACCACACAATCCAGCTAGTAAACTCCTTGGTATTTACTCAAAGGTGTTGTCCAAACAAAAACCTGCACGTGGATGTTTATAGAAGCTTTATTCACAACTGCTAGAACTTGGAAACAACCAAGATCTTTTTTCAGTAGGTGAGTAGATAAACTGTGGAACATGTAGACAATGAAATATTATTCTGTGCTAAAAAAAAAAAAAAAAAAAAAAACAAATGAGCTATCAAGCCTTGAAAAAGACATGGAGAAGCCTTACGTGCATATAACTAAGTGAAACAGCTTATCTGAAAGTCTTCCTGATTCCAATTATACAACATTAAGAAAAAGGCAGAAATATGGAGGCAGAAAAATGGTTAGTGGTTGCCAGAGCTTAGGCAGGGTGAAGGAATAAACAGGCAGAGCATATGAGTTCAGAACAGTGAAACTTTCCTGGATACATATTATTACACATTTTTCAGAATTCATAGAATGTAAAACATTGAGCGTGAACCCGAATGGAAACTATGGACTTTGGTTGATAATGATACGTTATTGTGGATTCATCAGTTAAAACAAATGCACCACTGTAGTGTGGGATATAGATGGTGAGGGAGGTTGTATGTTTGTATGGGGAGAATGGGGACAGACTTTATATAGGAACTCTCCGTGCTTTCTGCCCAATTTCCTGTAAAACTAAAACTACTTTAAAAAATAGTTTATTAATAAAAAGAAAACTTTGGACAGGTGCAGTAATTATGTGATAATTAAAATATCATAGGCCGTGTGTGGTGGCTCACGCCTGTAATCCCAACATTTTGGGAGGCTGAAGCAGGTGGATCATGAGGTCAGGAGTTTGAGACCAGCCTGGCTAACATAGTGAAACTCCATCTCTACTAAAAAAACAAAAATTAGTCAGATGTGGTGGCACACGCCTGTAGTCCCAGCTACTCGGGAGGCTGAGGCAGGAGAATCGTTTGAACCCAGGAGGTGGAGATTGCAGTGAGCCAAGACCGCAACATTGCACTCTAGCCTGAGCAACAGAGTGAGACTCTGTTTCAAACAAATATATATATATATATATATATGCACACATATACATACACATTATAAGTGTAAGTATATATATATTATATTCTAATAGATTTGCGAGCTTATTTTTATTATTTGGATTTGATATTGTTAAAACAGCTGTATGAAGAAAGGAGGTGAAAATTTTTTAATTTTCCTTCTATTTCAAATTTGATAAACTTTTAATTTGTCACTATTAAAATTGCAAAATTCATATAATGCATAACATTTGATCTACACATATAATATTATAAAATTATTTCTGAATCAAAATTTAGTAACTTAAAATTTGGGGAGGTGCATTTACTCTTTAGTAGACAAACAGTGAAAAGAATAAGTAATTCTAAATGTGGATAAAGTCTCGTTTTAAATGAACCAAATATTTACCTGTAAATAACATTCAGGTATGTTCAGAATTCTTTGACAAAATCGATGATTGTGTGTATACACATGGTACATGCTGATTAGAAGGGTAACAACATGACAAATTCACAACTAATAACTCTTAATTGAATTACATGTCAATTATGCTTTAGCAAAAGTTATATATTCTGTTGTTTTATTGAACATGTAATTGTTTCAATCAGTATTGATATTTTATTCCATGAGGAAATGATACAAAGGGAAATTGGCCTTTGAGTTACTCAGTCTCATAATAAAGGGAAAAGAATGCTGGATTGTTTTGTAAAAATTATTTATAGGTGGAGAGCAAGTGGGCAAAACTCTAGAATATCCCAAGCAGTTAGGAGGAGTTAGGAGGAGAGAATGATCCCTAAGAAAGCAAAGATGTGAGTTTTCCATTATGCCTATTAGAATCCCCACTCCATGTACATAAGATCAGTTTTACAATCACAGGAAATGGCAGAGTGGGTAGTGGGGGGACTGAGAATCTTGTACCTTATTTGGGAGTAGTTTGTCTTCTGATTTATGTAGCTCAGTGCATACAAATGAGTGTCCATATCCTCTTTTATAAGGGAAACCTATCTTTTAATTATACTAGTTGTTATTTTTCCACCTGTAGTATAACAGATCCACCTTGAAGGTGACTTTTATAGTATTATAATGTGGAATTATAATTAACACAATCCAAACAAAAGTTAATAAAAATTAAGAGATTTAAAGCATTTTCTATAGAAAAAAATAGAAAGGAAAATATAAATTATATTTAAAAATTTCTGTTCTAGAGTTCTCCAACTTCTAGATTGCTCATTAAATATGTGTGTAAATTGATTAGTTAGTATCTTTAAAAAAGGAGAATTTTACATTTTTTTCCAAGAAACTGAACAGTAAAATATATTGCTTTTTCTATCAATATAATTGTTAAATTTATGGTATTTGTAAAATTTCTATAAAGCCTATGAGTTATATATTGAAACCTAAAGTTTTCTAGTTTCTAGTTTTATGTATACAAAAACATTTGTACCATCATCATCTTAATTATAAGGTATACTTTTGTTTTGTTTTGTTTTGTTTTGCGACAGTTTCGCTCTTGTTGCCCAAGCTGGAGTGCAATGTTGCGATCTCGGCTCACTGCAACCTCCACCACCCGGGTTCAAGCAATTCTCCTGCCTCAGCCTCCCAAGTAGGTGGGATTACAGGCGCCCACCACCACGGCTGACTAATTTTTTGTAGAAACGGGGTTTCACCATGTTGGCTAGGCTAGTCTTGAACTCCCGACCTCCGGTGATCCACCTGCCTTGGCCTCCCAAACTGTGGAATTACAGGTGTGAGCCACTGTGCCCAGCCTATTATAAGGCATTATTCTATAGTCCTACAATGATTAAATCTAATGCTAGTATAATAGTTAAAAGGGTCAATATAACAAATGATTTGAATAAACCTTGTAAATATTTATTCAATTTCCCAAGCTTTTCAATTAGCTAGATTAAAAAGTTACTACTAACAATAAAATTTATGTGTAATTATAAATCGTGTAGGCAACAAAATAATTTAAATAAGTGTTATAGTCACAGAGGTGTTCTAATAGGTGATGCTATATGATAAAATAGTAAAAATATAATAATGTAATGTTTTTGTTAAAATACATTAATTGCCATTTCAGGAATACTTTCTATGTGTATTCTAATACTATTACATATAAAGAAAAATTACTACAGGGTCTGTTTTGGAGGATTTATTAAATTCAAAATAATTTTATAGAAAACTTACATTTAATATTAGTTTTTCCCATATATTCCTACAAATTCTGTCTTTATAGGCTCAAATCTTAACTTTCACATTGTATTTCATAGAACTATGCCTTTGTAGAGGCTCATGATACAACTTTAATATCCCTTTATTTGTTATAGTAACGTAGATTATAATTATGTTTAAAACACATAGAGTATGCAACAAAATTCCGTCAACCTTGTTCACAAAGATCAAAGTCTCAATTTACTATGGTTGTTTTACTAACATTTTTCTTTACCTTATCTATTGCACTCTTGACTGAATAATCATCATTGATTTGAAATACACAACAGAACTCGCAAAACGCAAAAAATAATTGTGCACTAATTTTTCTTTTCCCAGAGGGAACCACAGAGGGAGATCATATGCCATTACATACACATGTATGGAATGTGTGTTGAATGTGTGTAATTTAAATGTATGTGGAAAGGATCTACATTTAATTTAATAGACACGTAACATACATTTCATTCAGCTGGAATATTATATGCAGAATACTCTGATTAAGAAAGATTTTGCTATTCTTTAGGATGACCCCAAATAGTTTTTAAGTAATTTACTTTACTTTGCAGATTGTCCAGGCTTTTATTTGCATATGAATACAGTTTACAGATTTGGCAAGTGAATAGTCCTATGTATGACTAATCAGCCGACTTTAGTACTTAGAATTTAAACCAATAAATTTTGCTGATTGCAGCCAAACTGGGTATTTTTGAGCTTCATTATATAATTAGATACACATAAAATATTACTGTCTTAGGACATTCCAGCAGAATAGCTATTTTATTAAACTAGTACTAATAGCTTGCATAGCACTCAATATAACCCAGATTCTCTCTTCATATAATGCTCAAGAATGGAATTGATCTCTTTCCCAAAGATGGAGAATATTTTCAATTTAAACTGCCTCTAAAACGTAACTAGATTTTATACCTTAAAAACATATTGGAATAGAATAGGCCATTTGCAGTGACAAACAGTCTTAAAATCAGTATAGCAGGAGTCTCTGTCCTTAGATACCTTGAGGTCCAGGATGACAGAAAATATACCTCTGTGTCACAGCAATATCTGGAATATGTGTGCTAACTCGGCTGCCGCTACAGGGAAAGACAAAGGAAAAATTGGATGTGGACCTTTCATTGTGATTCTCTGTATGTGACATAGAACATTACCGTTCACAATTCCCTAGCCAGGAGAAGTAACATAAACACGCCCAATTACAAGGAGGACAGGAAAATATTTTCAGAAATACAGAATATATGGTAAGTGTTATCATTGCAATAATTTGTATAGCACAAGGGGAAAAATAAGAAACAAATCAGAAATCAAAATGAACTATAATGTAGGTGTTTCTATGTTAGAAGGCAAAATTATTTTAAATATAATAAATTGCTTCAAATACTCATAATTACACTCTACATTTACATGTGTCTATCCCAATCTGGCTAACTGTAGGTGCGTAACCAAACTGAACTTCATAATGCATCAGTCCTTTCACAAAGTATTTCAGATGGTTTTCTCAGCAATGATGTGGCAGACATTTAAATAAGAATGGATCTCTTTTTAACACAACAAACTCTTCTGAAGCAGTTGTCCCTAAAAGTCTCTGCCTTAATTTCCACATTACTAATTTTCATTTACAAATGAGCAGTATAATAAATTATTTTCTATTTTAATTTAAAAATTGACAAGGGGGACCTAATTAAACTAAAGAGCTTCTGCAAAGCAAAAGAAAATATCAATGAAATTAACTAACAACTTACACAATGGGAGAAAATATTGCAAACTACGCATACAACAATAGTCTAATATTCAGAATCTATAAGGAACTTAAAAAATTCAACAAGCACAAAACAAGTAACCCCATTAAAAGGTGGACAGAAGAAATAAATGAACACTTCTCAAAAGAAGACATACATGCACCAACAAACATAAAAATAGTTCAGCATCATTAATTATTAGAGAAATGCAAATCAAAACCACAGTGAGATATTGTTTCATGCCAGTCAGAATGATTATTATTAAAAAGTCAAGACATAATAGATGTTGGTGAAGTTGCAGAGAAAAGGGAATGCCTCTATACTACTGGAGGGAATGTAAATTAGTTCAGCCACTGTGTAAAGCGTGTGGGATTTATCAAAGAACTTGAAACAGAGCTACCATTCAACCCAGCAATCTCATTAATGGGTATATACCCAAAGGGAAATAAATCATTCTACCAAAAACAGGCATGAACTTATATGTTGATCATGTCACTACTTACAATAGGAAAGACATAGAATCAACCTAGGTGCTCATCAATGGTGGAATGGATAAAGAAAATATGGTGTATACACACCATCAAATACTGTGCAGCCATAAAAAATAATGGAATCGTGTCCTTTGCAGCAACGTGGATGTACCTGGAGGCCATTATTCTTAACAAACTGATTCAGGAACAGTAAACCAAATACTGCATGTTCTTAATTATAGGTGAGAGGTAATCATTGAGTACACATGGTCATAAAGATGGAAACAATAGACATTGCAACCACTAGGGGAGGGAAGGAAGGAGAGGTGATGTGGATTGAGAAACTACCTACTGGGTATTAGGCTCACTACTTGAGTGACAGGATCTTTTGTATATCAAATCTCAGCATCACATAATATACCCATGTAAAACACCTGCACAAGTACCCCATACACCTAAAATAAAAGTTGGAATTAAAAAATAATCAATTAACAACTTTATACTTTTATTTTCTAAACTTACAAATATATTTTACAAATTTTATCCAATATTAAATTACAATTAGCCCCCTTAAAAGTGGGGAAATAAAGGCGATATCAGCTGTTGAAATTATAAAATGCATGCCTGTGTTAGATTAATCAGCTGTACCTTGATAGAAAGGTATTAGGTCCTGTAAGCCACAGGAAAGAAGAAAGATTAAAAGGACCGAGAAATATATTGACACGGAAGTTTCTAAAACAGGTTTTAAAATTGCGTTGTTAATCATTCCTGCCAGAAAAATAAATGACATTCTATAAAAATAGATTTTGCGCACCTCAATTCAAAAATCTGAAATCCAAACTGCTCCAAAAGTAAAACCTAATGAGCACTGATATGGTGCCACAAGGCAAATATTTCATATTTGACCTCATGTGATGAGTCATAGTCACCATGCAGGTGCACAACACGCAGTTTATTCCATGTTTCCAAGGGTATTAAACACGCTCCCAGCCCTCTTTAGCTGTGATAGAACTTTTTCAAGCAAACCAAGATTATCCCACAATAAGACACCCATGAAGAGTCATAAAATGATATCTCTGCAGGCTAAAAGGCACCAACTACAGTTGCATTCTGATGTCTCACATGGGGCCAAGACCTACGTGCATTACTCACTGTGTTTTTGACTTATTCTATGCTCTGTGGTACAATGATATTGTTAAAAATGCCAAAAGGGCCTGCAGGTACCCCTGTAGGTAACAGTGATAAGAAAAGTAGGAAGCATTTATGTTTATAGCACAGAAAGTCAAGTTGTTGGAGAAACTAGACAGCGGTGGAAGGGTGAAACATCTTACAGAAGACAATGGTATTGAAATGGCCACCATATATGACCTGAGGAAACAGGATACAACGTCTGAGCACTATGCTGAAAGTGATAACCAAAGTTAATGAAAAATAGAAAAATAACCACTGCATAAAGCTAAAAATGAATATCTCAATTGTGTATTGAAAGAGTGGATCCATCAGCATCTCAGTGAGGCCACATAATGGCATGCTGATCACAATAAAATGACAATTGAAGGAAAATGTGAATATTTAACAGGCATATTGCAGAAATTTAAGAAAATACAAAGCACTATTTTAAAAAAGAGTTGTCATTGTAAAGCATCTTCTGATCGTGAAGCAACAAAGAAATTCATTGATGAGTTTTCTGAGGTTATTGCTGATGAAAATCTGATGCTAGAACAAGTCTATCATGATGAGGAAACACCAGTGTTTCATCATTATTGCTCCCGAAAGACACTGACTATAGCTAATGAGGCAGTCCCTACAGGAATTAAGGATGCTAAGGACTAAATAACTGTGATAGGATGTTTTCATGCATCACACATGCTTAAAGCCTAGGTCCTTTCTGTTGTCAAGAAAATAATTTCTTACCAGCACATTATTATACTAATAAAATCACGTATCACTAGGACATCTTTTCTGATTGATTTTACAAACATTTTATACCAGTGGCTGTTTCTCACTGGTGGGAACCTGGGCTTAATGACAACTGCAACATTTTGTGATTCCTTGACAACACTTCTACTCGTCCTCCAGCTGAAATGTTCATTAGTGTTATGTCATTTACTTTTCTCTAATTGTGACTTTATTAATTCAGACATATGATCAAGGTATTCTAAGATCAATGAAGAGGATGAACAGGACGGTTTTCAAGGAATCACAAAATCTTGCCGTTGTTGATGAACAAAGTAATGACTTTGAAGGAGTCCATATGTTAAGTGAAAAAAAATGATGTCTGACCTCTACGTATGCATAAAATTTACCTTCAGAGTCCATCAATAAGCTGGAGGAAGTGGCTACAGAAGTTGTTAACCTTTACAATGAGGTTCCTGTTGTTTATTTATCAACTGGTGGTGAACGAGATGAAATAGTACTAAATTAAGGTGATTGTGATAATAGTGACAATGAAGGTGACATTAATAATGCAGACAAATTGTATATAGATGGCAAGGTAAAAATGTGTGATGAGCTGATTGAAGGGCTAGAGCAGTCTGCTTTCACTAGAGAACAAGAAATCCTGTCTGTTTAAATATCAATGATATAAGACAAAAAAACATGAGACTCTAGAGGAAATATTTTGAAAAGCCATTCAGCAGAATGCCTCCTCGTCCAGAGAGGACCCACTTCCTGTTTCCTTGATGTCATTGTTGATTCTTTTCAATTAACAAAAATAAAATACAGTGAACAATGACTTTTGCTGTTTGCTCTTGTTGTTTAATGGCAAATACAGGTATTCAGGTGATGCTACTGCACTTCTTAGTTAACGCTGAACACATTATTCATTCACTGTAGTAATGGTATATCATTTCTTTTAGTTTTAAGTGTGTATTTGTTAATAAGCATAAAACGATGATTGCTTATAGTTAGTATACAAATTCAGAGTCAGGAAAAATAGTCAGGCCAAAGAACCTCATTGTCCACAGGGGTGGCTGAGATAGTGACACCTTTGCTTTTCTGATGGTTCAATGCACATAAACTTTGTTTCATGCAAAAAATCACCTAAAATACCATATAAAAATATTGTCAGACAATGTGTATAAAGTATATATAAAACATAAATGAATTTTGTGTTTGGATTGGGTCTCATCCTCATGATATTTTATTATGCATGTGCAAATATTCCAAAATCTGAAAAAAGTCTAAAATCTGAAACTCTCTGGTTCCAGGTATTTCAGTTAAGGGGTATCTGACCCGTGTTATATACTCTGAGCCAAATGTAAGATATAATGCAAAAACCATCATGCAGACAAAACAGGCTGTCACATATTGTCACTATCAATATAAAGTGCTAAAGTGTGTTTTTGTAATTCATTTTATTATTGCCAATCAAAAATTCCTAAATTATACATTTCACTAATATCAGTAGTTTTTGCACATCTGTAGATGAAGTACAAAAGTGTTCATCTCTGCATTGCTTTTCATGACAAAACATAGCAAACGAACTTAAAGATAAATAATGAAATGAATTATGGGCATCTGTTTTATGAAATACTTTATAACTGTTAAAAAGCTGTATATGAATTGACCTTATGAGGCAAGAAAGACTCTCTAAGGCATAGTGTTTAATGATAGAAGCACATACTAAAATTACTTTTTACAGCTAATATTTATGTTTTTTCCCCTATGTCAAATATTCTTCTAAATATCTCAAATGCATTACACTTACATTCTCACAATAAATATATAATGTAGGTACAATTATGAGTCTTTTTACATATGAGAAAACTGAGTCATGGAGAAATTAATGGGACTTGCTCCAGATTGCAGGGCTAAGTGGTAGAAACTGGAAGCAAACCTAGGCACCCTGTTTTGAGCTAGTTTTCATACTAAGCCACAAGTTATAGATACACACACATGTGTATATATATGTGTGTATATATATATAATCATACCTATATGCATATGTGTATATAAACCTATATATGATATACACTTATGTATATGTATGTCTATATATGTGTTTATATATTTATATACACATATAGAATAACATTTAAAAATATTTCAATTATTTAGTTGGAAAACAATATAATTTTTAATATAATTATTTTAACATAGAATTATTTGTTAAATGATAATTTTAGTGTTAATAATGTCAATACCTATGCCATTGGCTGATGCATATTTTTCACATTTTAATGAGTAAAATTTTGTTTAGAGGTGAGTATCATCCCCTTCTGATCTGTCTAAAAATTGGTTATTTTATATTTTATCCTGTTTTCAGATAAATAAATTCAATTTATGGTTATTTAATATGTTTATTGTTTTCCTAACCCGATCATTTAATGTTAACATGTTAAAATTAAGTATGAACTTGATAGTATCTGTGGCAGCTACTTTTATGGTGATGACTGTAATCATACACAGATGCTAAATCATATTTCACATTTTTATCATTTTAAAAATGTGTTCTGTTTTTCTTATGATGTGTTTTTAAATTTTTATGTTAGAAAGCCAAAATCCTGCTACCATGTAAGCATACTTCAGAAATTAAAATGCTGGATCTGTTTAATGGTGACATTGGAATGAAATGACATTCTTAAAAGCCATGTGTCTAAATATGTGACTTTTTCAAGTATTTGATATTAAGATTTTAAAAAACAACTAAAATACAGTATAGATATTAAGTTACTTTTTTCACAACTTAGTAGTAGCAGCCCACTTTTCTCCTGCCCAACACTGTCCTAGGACCTCTAGTGTACCTTAAGTACCCCCCAGTCTCATTGTGACTCTCCATCCAGGCTGGTTGTCATAAAAAGTGCCCAGTGATCCAGGTGATTACATCCCCCTACACGAAACCCCCTTCATCATCACAGATGTTTAGGGACTATTAGGAGTGTTCAATTTACCTAGTTCAAAAAATGTGAATTAACTTAAACCCGTGAGTTATCTAGGTATCTGCATTCTGAAAAAGACAGTCTTTCATCTAAATATTGCTGATAGAGACCCAAATCCATTTAGAGCCAGAATTCGCCCAGGCTGGGGTGCAGTGGCGCTATCTCGGCTCACTGCAACTTCCACCTCCTGGGTTCTAGCGATTCTTTTGCCTCAGCCTCCCAAGTAGCTGGGATTGCAGGCACACGCTGCCATGCCCCGCTAATTTTTTTTTGTATTTTAGTAGAAACGGAGTTTAACCGTGTTGCCCAGGATGATCTCGAACTCCTGAACTCAGGCAATCCACCTGCCTCGGCCTCCCAAAGTGCTAGGATTACAGGCATGAGCCATCGCCTCCGGCCTGCCTATATCTTTAAATCTCTGTTGACTCACATATAAACTGATCCCACTGAACACCGAGGATGAATTTCTTTTATTTTTTAGATTTACCTTCTACTTATTTTTAATTTTTGTGGATAAATAATGGTTGTATATTTTTATGGGCTATATGTGATATTTTGTTACAAGCATACAATGTGTCCCATTTATTATATATATTTATCATATTACATATTATGTATGATAAATTATATACATCTTTTATATAATTTATATCTTTTATTGCATATAAGATATAAAATGTATACAATTTATCATATATTATATATTTCTCATATGTAATATATAAGATATATTATATATGATAAAATATGACCTATACCTTGTATATATAAGTGAATATGTTAAAAGAAAATAATTTAATAAGTAAAATATTTTTTGAACATAATTTTTCTCCAAGTACTAGATTTTATAGCCTACATAAATTACTATTCAATTGTAAAACTATACTTATGTTAAAACATATAATAGTCTATTCGCACAATGTAACATGCATTTATATATAAATATAATTCAAAATAATAGTACATATCGTTTTTAAAAGTCATGATTTTATTAAGGTGAATTGTGTGAACTCTACAAATGATGTAAAACAAAATTTATTTCTCTAATTTGTCCATTTTTGCAGATATTTTTTGACATTCAACATGCCTCTACCATCTCTCACCTGGACCTGCCAATATACTTTTAAATCATCCCCCAAATGTCATTAAGTTTCTTGCCATTGCTCTTATCTCCAAACAACAGCTAGAGTGAGATTTATAAAGAACCAATTTATTTTTGTTGCTCTCTCTTTTTTTTATTTTTATGTGTACTTTTTAAAAGTATTTTATTTATAGAAATGGGGTTTCACTATGTTGCCCAGGCTGGTCTCAAACTCCTGAACTCAAGTGATCCTCGCTCCTCAGCCTCCCCAAATGCTGGGATTACAGGCAGGAGCCACCATGCCACGCAAGCCACCATGCCCAACTGCTCTCTCTCTTAATACTACTCACTTAAGAGTCGTTATAGTATTTTCCAATTACCTAAGCATTTAAAATAATTTATTTAAAATCAAGGGGTTTTTGATATTTTTATTTGTTTGCTTTGTCCTTTTACTCAAGTTTTTGTTTTTGTTTTTTGGAACTTCCTAGTGTCTATTTCAACAATCAAAATGATATAATGCAATTCTCAAAGCCTGAAAGCATGTGGTCAAGTATCAGTGTGCTTCATTTTAGATTTCTCTCTGTAATATTAGTACAAAGAATTATAATGAGTACATAGGAAAATAGCTTAAAAATCCAACAAAACATGTTTTTCCTTGATATATAATGAAAAAATTCAATTATATATGAACTTGCTTTGTAAATATTATCTCAATTTACTAAAGTTTTAATTTAGGCATCTATGTACGATAGCAAAGAATGCAGCATAAAAAAAGAATCCATAAATAATTTTATAGGTCAACATACTTAATAATAAAATTTATTAGGCTTACTAAAATGTTACCTAGTAGGAAAGAAATAGAGTTGACATAATCATATTTCATAAGCATTCCAGCCTTTGAAAAATTGCTTAATTTAAAAGTAAGATATTTTGATTTTGGTTGATTAAGCTATTTAAACAATCTCTACTATTATGTGCTATGGATCTTTAGATAATATGAAATAAAGCAAGCTCATAAAACAAAATATTTACATTTCAAGATACATATTTTTTTCTATTGCTGCAATATTACTGTGTATATTTTTATCGTTTTAAATGCACGTTGTGATTGAAGTTTTCAAGCAAATTCTTCTGGATTGAAGATGGGAATTTTACATGGACATTCCTCACTTCTGAACTTTGCAGTAGATTGATTTGCATGATTTTCATATACAGAGAAAAAGCTATTACTTTGGCTTTCTCGTGTTTTGATTATATTTTATTATTAAATTATCTATCACACATTTAAATGCAAATTTATTTGCCTATGGAGTTGATTCTAAAATATATGAAGGGTTTACATGTAATCTTTTACAGCCTCATCAGTGGCAGCAATCTTGCTGAATAATGTAATGCTTAAAATTACTGTTTTACATTACTTGATGAAAATTACATTGATATGCCAATTAATTCAAATAAATATATTTGATAATAACCAGAATTGCTAATTCCAAACATCTTGCTTTCTTTATCCTAGTGAATTTATTCGCACGAAGAAAATCAGTCAGACTTTTTACTAAAAAAAAAAAATCACTTATTCGCAACACCACTCCAACTGCCGTGACCCATCAAAAGATAAAAAATAAAAAGTTTGGTGTAGCTACTGGGCTTGAAGTCCTTGATATATGGGAGGCATTACCATATTTTAAATACCAACTTTGGCATCTGGCTATCATGGTTCAAATCCTGGCTCTTTCTTATTAATTATGTGATTTGAGGCAAGTTTCTTTAACTTTCCTGGCTTCATTTTTTTCATCTGTAAACTGCATTTCATATGACCCATTCATTCATAACAAGCTTAGGTCTGTGAATAACATTTTGCAAGTAATACATAAGATTTGCCATCATATTTATTTTGGCACACTTTTAGTTGGAGTTTGGGCTGTTGTTTGTTTCAATCACATGGTGGCTTCTGTTCTTCCAAGCTAATTAATATTCCCTTGTCCATGAATCTAGAACTCTCATTATATTTCTAACTTCTACTGCCAGCGTAGGTTACTAAATGCAGAGATAAAAACCTTACGCAGTTAACGTGACTTTTTTCCTTTTTTATTGTTAAAAAATTTTATTATTAAATTCTAACTCAGGCTCCCAAAATCTTGTAGTTATTTGTTTATATTTTTGGAGGGAAGCAATGCAAAATGCCTCCGTGTGGGATGAGTCACTTCAAAGAGTGTGACTAGAGACAGCTATTAGTATTGCTTGACAAAGCAACTTATTATTCAAGCACTGAAAGGGAAAAGAAATTGCAATGGACTGAATAGGAAAGGAAAGGCGGAAGAGGGAAAACATCAGTACAAACTGTAACAGCCAGAAAATTAGATGAAAAGAATGAAGTCAAAGTTCTACAAGGAATACCAAATAGAAGTAGAGCCTGCTGCACTACTTATCAGCTGCACACAGGCCAAGCTCCTCGTGGAAATCCAATTTGTTTATAGGAAGTGACCAAAGAGATAGAGCCAGGCAATTGATCCAATGTGCCCTGTAACAAAATGTACCAGAGAAGCGGCTTTCCACAATTTTGAATGTTTTCCACTATTCTTTGTCATTTATTAGAAACCACCCACTTTAGAATGGCACAAAGGATCCCAAATTCAGTCAGAGTTACTATTATATATCACAGCATTTAAATTGACATGACGGAAAAGGTACTGACCAGTGAATCTTCATTTTTCAAAATGTATTTAACCTTTTAAAACTGTCTCAGTTTATTCTGAAATATTGAAAATACATCCTTGATCATTACAGGAAACTCAAACATAATTAGGGAAAATACAAACAGAGCATTTTGACAAGAGATATTTCAGATGAAGATTCCAAAGTGAGAGTAGGTAATACAGACCAAAAGATAGCATTACCCTAAAGACAAATGCCATACTGGTGAAAATGTGGGTGATACTGCAATAATCAATAAATATTGCTAAGGAATTAGTAAGGTTGAAGAAGATAGAATAAACTTTCCCCCAATTGTCTTGAATATAAGAAAAAATGATGTACAACAACTTAAGAAAACTGCAGGTTTAAAGAAAGACATTTGGAAATAGCAGATAATTTTTATACTATAATAATCTATCAATTATGACAACCCCAAATTTCCAGGCAAGTATGTCTAGAAATATAATCCTTGCTTAGGATAACCATTGATATCTAACAATAGACATATATAATATATAATAGACATGTTTAACAATGAATGCGCCTTGTAATTTTATGACTTTGGAAAGAAAAATCCAGAGAATTGTGTGGTGGTTTCACCCTATCCATATATTCCATATATTCACATGCAAACCATAATAATTTTATTTTACCTCCAGTTTCTTTCCATCCTAATTTACTTTGTTCTCCATTTTTATATTTGCTATGTAACTGACTGAATGATGCCTGTATGGTTATTAACTGCCTATGTGCACAGTAGAAATTAATTGCATCACAGTTGTTTAAAATTATTGCAGCATCAAATATTCTTGAAAGCATTTGCAGGCTTAATGTTGTGCAAAATGATCTATTAGCTATGACTATATTTAAGCCTATGTTGTCTTTATGCTGAAATGGAACAATTTTTCAGCTTGATAGAAAAATTCACTAAGTATCATCAAAGTACACTTTCTAATATGTATGAATTAATATTTTAACAATATATGTTCCTTCATAGCAAAACATAAGTTTTCATGGCTTCTTTCCTTTATATTATGTTTCATTTACAATCTTATTTCAAATGTGGGAGTGTGCAAAACTACTGAATTTCTCTTCATATAATGAAAACGTATTTATTATTTTTAACGGAATGTATTATAAAAATACTTAAATGTTTAGAGGGATAAAATAGGTAGGTGTTATCTTACATGGAGATTTTCAAGATGTTGGTTAAAATATTAAGAAACAATTGACTTTACATGCATGCATCCAATCCACGAATGTTTATTTTGGACTTACAAAAGGCAAGCACTGTTTTGTGAGCTGAGAATGCTTCTCTGTTCCCAAGACAACTTCTCTGTTCCCGAGAAGCTTACATTATTTTGAAAAAATGGCAAATAAACAAAACGAATAAATGATCAAATACCCAAATGACAAATATGAGTCTGTGATTCAACCTCTGAAAATAATTTCAAAAGGGTAATGTGATTAGAGGTGAAAGCAAATACAGACAAGTTTGATATCTGGGAGGTTTCTCTCACCTACATATGCTAAAATATGAATGATAAAGGAGTAGCCAGAAAAAGTACCCAATAGAAGGGTAGTTCAACGACGGGAAATAGATAATATCACATTTTGTGACAGATATGCCAAGTTGTCATCTAATATTGGGTCTATTCGTTCTCCATAGAACTAGCAGAATATATTCCTTCTGCACACATCTTTGGCCAATATTGAATCACCTGCTCTGTTTGAGGACATGGGTTTTTCTGTTCATTCCATAGTTCTGAGTCTCCTTCAAATACTAGACATATTCCACCTCCAAGGGCCCTTTATCATCCACACGCCATGTAGTTAGGAAAGCAGAAATGATAGAGATGTGATTAGAAGATAATTGAGAACATGGATGAAAAATCGTGTCCCTATGTGGAAGCCACAGGAAGGAAAGCAGTTGTACTAGTCATTTTGATGTCAGCAGTGGGACGTCTAGAGCAGCTGCTGCCATCACGCTGGTTGCAGTAGGGAGGCGCGAGTGGTAGTGGCTCAAGCAGCTATGGGAGCAGCAATGGTGACAACGGGTCCCCCACTCCCCGTGTTCCTGAGGCAGGCGACTGCGCTATCCTAACCCCTCACGCAGCCAGACAGGACCCGCTGCCAGTCCCGGAGCCTCTGTCGTCACCAGAGCCTCACTTCCCGCCACATCCTGGGATCCCGCGAGCACCTGCCTGAAGGCACAACTGGAACTTGCAGGATTGGTCCCCGGAATGTCAGACTTGTTTGTGCGGGGATGGCGGGGGGACGCTGGGCCACCTTAACCTCACCCACCCCCACTGCGGAGTGGGCACGGAGAGGAGGCAGTCAATTGCCAGAACCCACCCCTGGGAGACCCCGGAGCCTACCCCCCTGGGGGCCACCACAATGCGGCCAGGCCGAGCCACCCACTGGCGGTGGAGCAGTGCCGTCAGGCCCAGAGGAGAGTGCAGAGAGTGGCCCAGTGAGAACCTGGAGCCCCTGGCCCAGGCTGTGAGGAGGCATGGCCAGGGCTGCCTGCACGCTCCACCGAGTGGGTGAGAGCTCCGCCCTCCCAGGCACAGGACCCGGGCATCACTGCACTCTGCACCCTGGGAACCTGGGAAGGCGCCTCTTCCCCCAGAGGCTCACGGGTATCTGCTCCTGCTGCCTGGACTCTTCCCACTCCTGGTGCCTGCTCTGATTTCAGAGCAGGGTTGGGGTTGAGCCCAGGCGCTGTCACAGCCTGGCTGGGTGTAGGAATGCTCAGGGCAGCGCTGACATGCCAGCCCCTGCAGCCTTGGCTCTCTCCAGACTTTGGGCACTGGGCAGCGACAAGTGCAGGAGGAAATAAGGGGGGCCTGTGACGGAACCTTGGCGCTTGCCTGAAGGTGCCCCTTGGCACAAGCAGCCTGGACACTATGGATGGCAGAGCGAGGCAGACAGGCTCCTAGGCGAATGGGGCAGGCCCCTAGTGAAGTCCTACCTTTAAGCCAGGGAGGGTGTGAAGCCTGGGGGCTGGGCGGCCGGTCCCCTGGACCAGAGGGGGAACTTGTGGTCCATAGCCACCCATGGACCAATCTGTGTGCACTTCCTCCACTCTGAGGGCCATGAGAACCCTTACCTCAGCCAGAGCTGAACAGACAACAGGAGGACCAGCTGCAGAGAGGAAATACCCTCTCTGCTGAGAGCTGAACACTTGTCGGGACACCCTGTCTGTGGAAAGGAGCTTCCCCCTGCAGGTCTTCTCTGAGCTGTTCTATCACACAATAAAGCTGTCTTCACCTTGCCCACCCTCTACTTCTCTGTGTACCTCATTCTTTCTGGTCGCAGGACAAGAACTTAGGACCCACTGAACGGTGAGGCTAAAAGAACTGTAACACAAACAGGACTGAAACTTGCCCTTTGCTTGCCACTTTGCGAGCAAAGAAAATGAGAGGAGTTGAGGCACTTCAGGAATCCAGACCTGGGAGCTCCCTGAACCAGGGCTGTGACTCCCTCTTTGGGGTCCTACAGTTCCCCGCACTTCTAAGCTTCCAGAAGGACCATGTTCCCCAGTGCCATATCATGTCCCTATATGGAAGCCCCAGGTGCTCCTTGGCATGAGCAGCCCAGACACCATGAATGGCAGTGGGAGGCAGATAGGCTCCTAGGCGAATTGGGCAGGCCCCTGGTGAAGTCCTACCTTTAAGCCAGGGACACTGCTTCCGGTGTGCCTGGTCCTGCCACAGCCTCACAGAGAGCCGGTTCCCATGCCAAAACCTGGAGCTGCCTGCTCCACTGCAGCAGCAAGTGGGTCTGGCTGTGCACAGTGGCTGAATCCCATGCTTGCTCACATACCTCTCACTGCTCCACACCTGACTTGCCCTTGGCAGGTGTGGGATCCAAGCTGTGAGAGTGAACTGAGCACAGCCTGCCATGACCAGTGGATAAAATGAGCCCAGTGGGCCTGAGCAAAACTTAGGCAAAGGTGCCACTGGCCGCAGAGGTTTCCAGCCAGAAAAATAACACCCCAAGGATCCTGTAACAATCTGGAAAAAGGCAAAGAGAAAAGACGCTAAGCTGAAAAACCCCAGCACAAGGAAGAAGTCAAAACGTCATAAATTCTACGTTTTTCTTGTCTTTATGTGAGGAAAATTATTCTTTCCTCTTTGTATTGCCAGTGGTGCTGATGTCATTGAGAAGCTACCTAGGCCTCCCAAAAAATAAATGTACCTTCTTGCCAGCTAGTATGACTGATTTAAAGATTTTATTTTTGTTTTGTTCTTGTGCTCTCTTGTTGACTATTCAAATTTAAGTTAGGAAAAGGTAGCAGGGTGACCAAGAGAGGCTTTCATCATATGTTACTTAGCAGCAGCTAATCAGTTTAGAGGGAATCTAGAGAGAGACAAGGAATAAAAGAAGGAAAAATAAACATGCACACGCAGTGTTATTTGTTGAGTTAGAACTATTTACTAAGGATAACCCTTATTCTGGCCATCCTATAGTAGGTAGTTAGGCAGACATGAGCAAGGGTAGCAGAGACACCCTCCCCACATCAGGAATGTCAGGCAACCATCAGGTGATGATCAGGTGTTAAACTGTCGCTCTAAAATAGTAATTGGTTGCAGGTGGTGCCAGGGAGAGGCCGTTTCCCGAAGGATAGAAAACACCTGAAGCTGGTGATCAGTTGCTTCCGGATAAATTCTCAGGGGTTAGTTAAATGGGCTCCAGCATGCGTACTAAGAGTCAAAATGACAGTTTAACTGGTATATGACCTTCCTCTAGGAACACTCCACTGGTAAGGGAAAAATGCCTCAAGTGGACATGTGTACGACTTCCGTAAACACACTGCCCCTACATCCCCTCCCAAGTGCTGGCAGACCACTGAGGATGTAAAATGCCAACATATCAAGCCCCAAGTCAAAGGTTAAACGGTGCATGTGAATCCCTGAAGTCGCTCGCTTGGCCCTTTTCCAAGTGTACTTTACTTCCTTTCATTTCTGCTCTAAAACTTTTTAATAAACTTTCACTCCTGGTCTAAATCTTGCCTCAGTCTCTCTCTCTGTTTTATGCTTCTTGGTCAAATTTTTTTTTTCTGAGGAGGAGGCATGAATTGAGGTTTCTCCAGACTCATACTGATTTGCTGCTGCTAACACTATGAAGTAGTAAAGGAAGAAAGAAAAACTGCATTTCATTATTGCAAGAAGCCAGAACATTGGATGAGGGATTGTAGAAAGAGGCCCTGGGAAATATAGACAGAGCAGAAACAAAGGATTTAGGAAAGCTTAAAAGGACAAAACTCTCAACTAGAGAAACAGCTTAAAATTTATAGGTTTGGAAAATCTCAGAGTTAGAAACTGGTGAAATGTTTCAGTAATGTTCCTTTCTGCTAACTTGCCCTGGCATCTTTTGGTAGACACTGATGCTATTTATTCCTCAGATATTTCTTGCTTTAAATCTGATGAGAAATCAATGTTGGCTTTTGGTATTTTAAGTAAGCCTTCCACTTTTTCCTTTTTCTCTTTTTTACTTGTACTCTGTGGTTTTCATACAAATACTTTCTTCTAAATGAGGGACCTGCTTGCTTGTTTTCTCTTGATTCTCCTGCAAATCAGCTGGAGCGATATCTGCTGGGAAAATTGAAGGCTACCACATTCACTCCTTGGGGTAAAAAGGCATCTGGTTTGGTTAGTCTATTCTGAAAGGAAAAGGCTCTGGTAGAGAGTGTTGGTCTCATACTGTTGGAAAAATACCCTGAATAAAAACAAATTAATGAACCACATTGGGCCCTGGGAAAAAAATTCTTGTTTAATATTATATATAAAATCAATGAAAATAGCTTACTAAAGCAATAAGCTTGATTATGTGTAAGACAATATACTTTGTCAAGAGTTCAATTAGAAAGAATAAAACAGTTATAAAAGAATTAGAAAACAAAGGATAAGCAGAAAGGCCACTCACCTATAATACTCCCTTATTTCCAGTCAAAAAAAAAAAAAACGGTATATTTGATCAAGTGGTCACTGCTTAACCACTACATATATGGATTTGTAGAAGACCTTAGAGAAATAAATAAATGTATTGGTTGCATAAGTGCTATACTTTCTACCCTGCAACTATTCTGACTTTGTTACCATCATCTGCAAAGCTTTTCTCTGCAGTTAATCTATGTTTTGTATTCTTCACCCCCACCCCTGCCACCCTGCCAATTTCTCTAGCGGATAACTCTAAAATCTTGTTGGATTTTACTTAAAAAGGAATCTAGTATTTAGGACAAAGGATTCATTAAAGGTTTCAAGATTTTTTTTAGCCATTTACAGGAAAACTTAGAGAAATTTGTCCTATAAGAAGGATTGGTAATTGTTCCATGCATAAATAATTTGCATGGAAATTTGGTGCCTAGGAAACCAAAGAGCAAAGCAAAACTGATTCTTTGACATAATTCATTGCTTCACCAGGGAGAGAGGCCTCATTAGACAAATTACAACATTGCCAAAGTGAAATAAAATATTTAGGGCATTTGTTGTCAGGTGAGAGCAGCAAAGCATTAAAATCTGAGTTAGACAATTCAGAAAAAAGATGGCAAACAAACAGAAAAAAAAGCTTACACAATTTTGGGAATGAGTAGGGTATTGTGGACTGTAAATTTACGTATTTTTAATCTTATATTTTATTTTTTATAGTTTGATAATTTTTTTTTCTGCTTTATTAGGGTATAATTGACAGATAAAAATTGTATATATTTAATGTGTACAATGCGTTGTTTTGACATCTGTATACATTATGAGATGACTATCACAATCAAGCTAATTAACACATTTATCACCTCACATAGTTACATTTGGGTGGGGGTTGTGAGAAAACTTAAGATCTAATCTTAAAAAAGTTCAAATATACAACACAGTATTATTAACTCTAGTTACCATGCTGTGCATTTCGTTAGATCTCCAGAATTCATTCATCCGGCAAAACTGAAATTTTGTGTCTTATGACCAACATCTCTCAGTTCCCCCCACCCTCCACACCGTGGTGATTAACACTCTACTGTCTACATCGATGAGTTCCACTTTTTATATTATGTGGTTTTGGTCTTCATGTGTCTGGCTTATTTTACATAGCATAATGTTCTCCTGACCAATCCATGTTGCTGCAAATGACAATATTTCATTTCTTTTTAGGGCTGAATAGTATTCCATTGTGTATGTGATTTTATATATATACACGTATATACATATATGTGTATACATATGTGTGTATATATACATATATATCTGTGTGTATATATGTTAATGACTACTTAGATCGATTCCACGTCTTGGCTGTTGTCACTAATGCTGCAATGAATATGGAGTTCATATAACTCTTTGAGATACTGATGGCATTTCCTTTAGATATATATTAAAAAGTTGGATTGCTGGATAGTCTGGTAGTTCTATTTTTGATGCTTTGAGGAGCTTTCATACTGTTTTTCATAATAACTCTCTCAGTTTTTGTGGAGTATGTAAAACTACTCTTGGAGCAGTTGATACTTGATAATTGTCCACATCCTCTGGACCAGTTCCTGGGCTCTGAAAACTTTTTAACAACTGAAGTAGACTGTTGTCTCTTCCTCAGCTTTAGGAATTCCAAATTTTGAAAACAAATTTGCACTAGATTTTTCAAGAAAATAAAAGTTCTTCTAGTAAAATTTTAACTTAACAGCTGAGAGTAGGCTAGAGACCAGTGATTTATTTTTTAGTTGTAGGTGTAGTGGCACTAGAATTGTTTGGATGCTTGAAAGATTGCAAGCAGCAGTCACAATATTTTACAATGTTTGAACACTACCTTAGATATCTTCGCAATTTTCTTAAAAGTTCAGCACAGCCAACGTTTTTCAGTGTGCTCTGAAGTCTTTCCTTTTTCGAAAACTAGTTGCAAGACAGTGGTAAAGCCTCTCTCAATACGCAAAATTCCTGTGTTTGGGATATTAGAGCATAGAGAATCATAAAGAGAATTTTTATTTTTATTGTAGTCTAGTAGTTATGAAACTGTAGACTCCTTTATTAACTATCATATTTGTTTAACTGTGGTTCTTCGGACAAGTAGAATGCGTGAATAACTTTCAACAAAACAAAACTCATTGGCTAAGCTTTAACAATCTACTGGGTTAAATGGCCTAGAGCTTTACCATTAGCCTTGTTAAAAAAAATTGCAGTAAACCTGCAAGTAAGACTAGTGTATTAGTCAGGGTTCTATTGGAGGGACAGATAGTATTAGTATATATACATTATATGCATGTATATATACATTATATGCATTTATATATTATATGCATATATATACATTATATACATGTATATATACTATTAGTATATATACATAAATGAGGGTTTATTAAATATTTACTTACATTATTACAAGGTCCCACAATATGTCGTCTCCAAGCAGAGGACAGGGAGAGTCATCCTGAGTCCAAAAACTGAAGACCATGGAGTCTGATGTTTGAGGACAGGAAGCATCCAGCACGGGAGAAAGATGTAGGCTGGGAGGCTAGGCCCGTCTCTTCTCTTCACATTTTTCTGCCTTCCTTATATTTGCTGGAAGCTGATTAGATGGTGCCCACTCAATTAAGGGTGGGTCTGCCTTCCCCAGTCCACTGACTCAAATGTTAATCTTTGGCAGCACCCTCACAGACACACTCAGGATCAATATTACATCCTTTAATCCAATCACGTTGACACTCAGGATTAACAATCACAAGTCCACCCCTTGTCAACTTGAACCCATACACATCTCCTGAGATCATACATAATCTTCAAATAGAGACAATAATAAGATCATAATAATGCCTGACATAATATAACTACCCTTTGACAATCGGAACTGCACCAATCCCCAACCCATATTACATAAAGTTAACCATACTTATATGCTGATATGAACTCAAAAAATCTTATTTCGCATGATAAAGGAAAAGGTAATAAAATGAAGATATTTCCTCAATACAAGTGTATACATGAACAAACACATTTTTAACAAAAAAAGGAGGAAATACTCATGACAATTACAGTCCTTGTTTCTGCTGGTCATGTGGTCATAGCTGGTATGTATGACTACCTTTTTTCACTACCCATTCTGTATTCCTGTTGCATTTAGCAAGCACCTTAGCAGGTTGTGTTTTTTCTCCTGGTGGGGTGACCCAAACTTTCATTCCTGAAGGGTCTGGGTCATTTGCAGTCCTGCTTGGATTGGGCTGTTGGAGTTTCCCATTGTCCTTAAACACAGGTCATGGTAATACTAAGAGACACCCTAATGGATCTCCTGTATTTCATGCATACTCTTCCTTACCTCCATTGTGAACTAGCAGAGTGATTTCATCTTGACACTCCAGGTCAGTCACCCCCGCCAACACTGTAACTCCCTTCTTAGCCTATTGACTTATAGATAGGAGGAGCCCAAAGTGTCCAGGTGGCAATCTTAGCTTCCAGTTTAATGGAATCATTGTTATGTCTTCGGATGGGAGCCTTCCTCCCTCCGGAACTAAGACCTCTAGGCCAGCAGAACATAATGTTACAGGAACAGGAAGCAAAAAAATTGCTAATGAATCACTAGGGGTGACGGTGAGTGGTGCCATTTCCACTTCCACCACTTGACTCCTGGACCTGGGAATCCTGGCTATGGGAGAAACAGTACGATATATTGGACACCGATTCAGCCCACACATAGACTTTTGGAGAACTTTGCCCAGCCCTGAAAAGTATTGTCACCAAGTAGGTGTCGTAATTGTGACTTCAAAAGGCCATTCTACCATTCTGTCAATCCAGCTGCTTCAGGATGATGGGGAATATGGTAAGACCAGTGAATTCCATGAGCATGAGCCCACTGCTGCACTTTCTTAACCATAAAGTGAGTTCCTTTGTCAGAGGCAATGCTGTGTGGAATATCATGATGGTGGCTAAGGAATTCCTTGAGTCTGTGGATGGCAGCCTTTGCAGAAGCATTGTGAGCAGAATAGGTAAACCCATAGCTGGAGTAAGTGTCTATTCCAGTGAGGACAAACCTCTGCTACTTCCATGATGGAAGAGGTCCGATATAATCAACCTGCCACCAAGTACCTGGCTGACAGCCCCCAGGAATGGTGCCATATTGAGGGCTCAGTGTTTGTTCTGCTGCTGGCAAACTGGGCACTCAGCAGTGGCTGTAGCTAGGTCCATCTTGGTTAGTGGAAGTCCATGTTACTGAGCCCATGGGTAACCTCCATCCCTGCCACCATGGCCACTTTGTTCATGAGCCATTGGATGATGATAGGGGTGGCTCTGGAAAGAGACTAAGTGGTGTCCACAGAATAAGTCATCCTATCCCACTGCATTATTAAACTCCTCTTCCCCTGAGGTCACCCGTTGTTGAGCACGCATATGGGATACAAATATCTTAACATTTTTTGACCACTCAGAGAAGTCCAACCACATACCTCTTCCCCAAATTTATTTGTCACCAATTTTCCAATCATGCTTCTTCCAAGTCCCTGACCATCCAGCCAAACCATTAGCAACAGCCCATAAATCAGTATATGATTGCATATATGGCCATTTTTCCTTCCATGCAAAGCACATAACCAGGTGCATTGCTCACAGTTCTGCCCACTGGAAAGGTTTCCCTTCACCACTTTCCTTCAGGGATGTCCTAGAAAGGGGCTGTAGTGCTGCAGCTGTCCACTTTTGGGTGATGCCTACATATCGTGCAGACCCATTTGTGAAACCAGGTCTTAGTCTTCTCTTCCTTCTGTCCGCTGATCATAGGGAACTCCCCATGAGGACATCAGTGCAGTCTAGGGCAGAGAAGGCAGGGTGGCAGGAGTGGAGACCATGGGCATTTGAGTCACTTCCTCATGTAACTTTCTTTTGCCTTCAGGACCAGCTCAAGCCCAATCACGTATACACCACTTCCATCTGATGATGGAATGCTGCTGTGCGTGACCCACTTTGTGACTAGATGGGTCAGAAAGCACTCAGTTCATGGTAGGCAGTTCAGGTTGCATGGTGACTTGATGATCTATAGACAAACATTCAGTTTCCACCAAAGCCCAGTAACAGGTCAACAGTTGTCCCTCAAAAAGAATGTAGCATGGTCTTGCTCAAAACTCTTAGAGGCCTCTGCTGTGATTCATCTATCACAGATGAATTTCTGATATTCACAAATTTGGCAGGTTGGGGATCTGCCAAAGTCTCCAAATAGCATCTCTATCTGCCACCAACACCTCAAGCATCATTGTATCTGCTGAGTCATATAGCCCAAGTGGCACAGCAACGTGCACAGCCGTGTGGACCCATTGCAAAGCCTTCTATTGTTCTGGATCCCAATCAAAACTGGCAGCCTTTCAGGTCACTCAATAAATGTTCAGAGTAAGACAACCAAAGAAGAATGTGTTGCTTCCAAAATACAAATAGGCCCCCTAGGTGTTGTGCCCCTTTCTTGGTTATAGGAGGGGCCAAATGCAGCAACTTATCCTTCACCTTAGAATGAATATCTCAAAGGGCCCTACACCACTGGACCCCTAGAAATTTTATTGAGGTAGAAAGTCCCTGAATTTTATTCAGATTTATTTACCATTCTCTGGCACACAAATGTCCCACCAATATGGCCAGTGTGTTTGCTACTTCTTGCTCACTGGATCCAATCAGCATAATATCATCAATGTAATAGAACAGTATGATATCTTCCAGAAGTGAAAAACCATCAAGGTCTCTCTGAATAAAATTATGACACAAAGTCAGAGAGTTGATAACCCCTGAGGTAGGACAGTAAAGGCATATTGTTGGCCTAGCCACCTGAAGGCAAATTGCTTCTGGTGGGCCTTATGGATAGGAATGGAGAAAAGGCATTTGCCAAGTCAATGGCTGCATACCAGATACCAGGAGATGTGTTCATTTGTTCAAGCAATGAAACAACATCTGGTACAGCAGCTGCAATTGGAGTCACTACTTGGATAAGCTTATGATAATCCACTGTCATTCTCCAGGATACATCTGTCTTCTGCACAGACCAAATGGGAGAGTTGAATGGAGATGTTATGGGAATCACGATCCCTGCATCTCTCAAGTCCTTGATGGTGGCAGGAATCTCCACAATCCCCCCAGGGATTTAATGTTGTTTTTGATTTACTATGTTTCTAGGTAGAGGCAGCTGTAATGGCTTCTACTTGGCTTTACCCACCATAATAACCCTCACCCTACCTGTCAGAAAGCCAATATGGGGGATATGCCAGCTGCTAAGTATGTGTATGCCAATTATGCACTCTGGCACTGGGGAAATGACAACAGGATGTGTACAGGGATCTACTGGACCCGCTGACCCACTGTAAGTCAGACATGAGCTAAAACTCCATTAATTACGTGACCTCCATAAGCCCCTACTGTAACTGCAGGACCACAATGACATCTTGTTTCCCCTGGAATCAATGTCAGCTCAGAGCCAGTGTCCAGTATTCCCCAAAATGTCTGATCATTTTCCTTTTCCCAGTGCACAGTTACCCCGGGAAAAGTCTGGAGGTCTCCTTGGGGAAGGATGGGAGAACTATTCACTGCATACATTGTCGGTAATGTAGTGGGGTCCTTCCTCAATGGGTCATATATACATATATGACACAGAAGATACAATGAAGCTTCAGGTGTTTGTGGCAGATATATATATAATTATTATAATACTCACTCATCACCTTGCATTCACATGCTCAATATTTAATTAGAACAGCTCTCTTTTCTAGAAAATGAAAGACACAAAGTCATAAGTACCTGAGAGGAAAGATAAGCTGTCAACATATTGAAAGGAAGACTTTCAAGTACCACTGACCATTCATACAGCTACAAAAGTAAAGTAAGTGTCGTGCTATATCCATGCTTCCTGTGTAAAGCCAGTACCTCAGGACAACTGGAGTGTGACTTCCACAAGGCAACTGAAACTTACGTTTTCGAGAGTATGACACTGGTACTGAACTCAGCTGAAAGGAGGTATTCTAGTGAACTTACTACTATTCTCATATTTTGCCTTGCTCTCCTATCCACAGCAATGATTACTTCAAATACTTTAAGAATCTTTTTTTTTTGAAAACAAAAGTAGTATTTGTTAGGCTACTCCCAGTAATGGTTCCCGTACTTAAGGGAATCACTAGGTACTGAGATTATGACTGCATCATAAAAGGTAGAATGATGAAGAAAAGATAAACTTCTAATGACCAGGCCAACAGATATCTGGCACTTACGGATAGAGGCTGCAAAAGACAGCTACAATGTCATTCAATTAACTTTGGGTTGTAAATTTATTACTAGAAAAGCATGAATAAATAAACAAAGGTGGAGGTCCTTATTTTTCATGAAGACTTAGTTGACTATTATAATCATGTAGCTATTGATTTGACCCAATGTGAGAAATGATCCATGGTTTGTGCTTGTCCTAAAGACTTAAAGCAATTAAAGCCATGTACATTAAGCATTGGAAGTTCAATCTGTATACTTCAATATGTCCCCATAATACATGTTAGGTAATAGGCATAGATATCTGTGTTACACATCTGGGGAAACATATTTGGGAAAATGGAATAATTGCCAAAGGATCTATATTTTTGTGTAAATGTAACGTTACATATATGACTAGTAAAACTCATTGGACTTCACAAGAAAAACACTAAGTTGAAAATTTTAGATTATCGAGCTCCACAGTTAAGCTATTCCTTATACCTGAAATGAATAAAATTTCATGGGGTACCATGAAATAATTTACAAACACTGCAGTGAATTATTTGAATGTATAACCAATTAAGACATCGCAACAGTTTGTGCAATTCATGTACAGTAAAGGAGAGATTTTTGCACATTGCTAAATAAGAATCTGCTTGAACAATTCATCATTGGTCTGACATATCTAAAGTTAATCCCCCAAAGGCAAGTATTGTACAAGGTTTTTATACACATCATCATGTTGTAATTTTCATTGTTACTTAATTTTGTGTTTTATTAAGGACTTGCTAGATATTTGGTAGCTGCAAACTGCTCTGGGAAAGATACAACTACCAAATTCACATACAGACACTGTGGCATTGAACTGCCAATGGAGATCACAAAAAAGTTGTAGTGTTACTGTCCCATAGTAACAAAAGGGAGACATTGTAAGATTAAGTACAAATCTAAAAACAAAATAATATATTTTAGTTTTCCTAATATAAAAAATAAAAAACCTTCCTTTTTTTCTTTTGTCATTTCTTTTTTTTTTTTTTTTTTTTTTTTTTTGAGACGGTACGCTGTTGCCCAGGCTGGAGTGCAGTGGCGCGATCTCGGCTCACTGCAAGCTCCGCCTCCCGGGTTCCCGCCATTCTCCTGCCTCAGCCTCCTGAGTAGCTGGGACTACAGGCGCCCGCCACCGCGCCCGGCTAATTTTTTGTATTTTTTTTATTAGAGACGGGGTTTCACTGTGGTCTCGATCTCCTGACCTTGTGATCCGCCCGCCTCGGCCTCCCAAAGTGCTGGAATTACAGGCTTGAGCCACCGCGCCCGGCCTGTCATTTCTTAAAGTATGTTGTATTTGTAAATCATTTCTTTATGTATTTTCAAGGTACACGATTTTTTAAAAAGTAAAAGAGCCTACTTCCAATTTTGTGTGCTGGAGTGTCTTTCTTGAAGGTCTTGGAGTCTTCCATTTGAAATGTTAACATCAGAAAGGGTGGCAGCCGACCCTAATCTGCTCTCTGTGGGAGGTTCGCCCATGCACTGCGCACCAAGTTTTAATTTCTGCTTATAAAAAGATACAACAAATAAATATGCCTGCAAAAATAAATTTAGTTTCTGAAGCTGAAAATAGTAAAAATGGTGAAAATGCATTTCAAAGCACTGACATGTTTACAGGAATAAAACCTATAGTACCATATATTCCTTCTCAACATGCCCCATCTCATTACTCATAATTAGACTCACTTTTACTACTGGATTTTCCTTATAGACAGTAAAGTCTCGACAGCATTTTATTCCTGATCTTGGTGAAACATATCATCACAGAGCATTTATGTGAATTTGTTTATATTGTACAATTGGATAATTTTTAAAAAATATTAATTATCTGTATCAATAATATACTTTATATATCCTGCAAACTATTGTTTCTGGTAAGTATTTTCAAATATCTTGGAGGGGGAAGGAATCTATTTTGTTAAGTTCATCACAATTAGATGATTTATCAAGGCTCCAACTTTTTCAAAACATTGCTTCAAATGATTTAAATTGACATCGGTAGTGCATTTTTTAGCTCACATTTTAGTTAATCCCTAGAGTATAGTATATAATAAAATATTATATTACATTAATATGAAAATATGGTGCAACCAGAAAAAACAAGAGAATATCTAATTTAAGTAATTTAGTTCCTGGACAGCTTATAAAATTATTATGTATTTAATGGTAAGTTTTCTTCATGTACTTCCGAATATATCCAATTAAAAAGGAGTTTACCACTTTGGCCTGGAAGACTTATTATTGTGCAAAATATTGTGTCAATAACATCTTTCATATAACTGTAAGTTTACATATCTTCTAGTTTCCAGAAAACTAGACATTAAATTCCAGTAAATATTAATTTTTATGGCCTTACATCAATTAATCACTATTTTTTGAGTTACTGCTTAATAGATACTATCGATATTTCTTTTGCAAATAAAAAATTTGAGAAAGTAATAGGAGATAGATTGAAACAGTTGAGTTATGAAAGAATAAACTGTTCATTACTACAGTTATTCTCTGTCTCTTTTCATCTGCACCCTTCAGAATTAATATACAGTGTAGAAGTTTTTATATTGTCATTTGTGAAAGGATTAGAAATATAGGTTTCTTGAGAGCATGTATTTAAAAGGAGTTAAATGAAAAAATTAGGAAAATTTTTCAACAAATAGTGTATATAAACAAAATTTTGCTAAATTTTGATTAGCTAAAGGGACTGACTTCCTTGGAAAACAAAATAAAACAGCAGTTCATTAAATTATCTCGGTCAAAATTTGCAATAAAAGGTTGCAGTTTTAATTACATTACTCTCTCCTTGTTGCTGAGAGAATTAAGCGATTTAAAAATAGTTTAATTTTCATTTTGCTAAGAATAGTAAACGTAGAGAGGGGACGAAGAATGACTTTTCAAACTGGAAAACTCAGTGACACAGATTTAAAATGTCAATTTGAAAAAATATATAATATCATACAGCATTAGTCATATTATATATAATAACATTTCACTTTAAGTTCTCACTTCTAAATAATTTTACTCAGTTTCTTCTAATCCCAGAATAACCTGAACAGCAAAGATAGGCATAACATTGAAGGATATACTGTCTGATTCTGGAGGAAAAAAAAATGATATATTTTATAACCTGTGCCACTATCCAATATGCAGTAGTAGTGTCTTTTTGGAATTTGGAATTTAGAGATAATTTAAAGGTAAATGGGACCAATCTGTTTTAGAGAATTGTAGGAGTTCCCCTCTCTTTCTCCCTCCCACCCCATTGCAGTTTCCATAGCTCTGTATTAGTCTCTTCTCACACTGCTATAAAGAACTACCTGAGACTGGGTAATTTATGAAGGAAAGAGGTTTAATTGACTTACAATTCCACATGCTTAGCGGGAAATATGACTGTGCAGCCTCCGGAAACTTACAACCAAGGAGGAAGGCGAAGGGGAAAACGAGCACAGTCTTCACATGATGGTAGGAGAGAGAGAGAGAAGGAAGGAGGATGTGCAACACACTTTTAAACCATCAGTTCTTGTGCAAATTCACTTTCTATCATGAGAACAGAAAATAGAAAATTTGACCCCAGGATCCATTCATTTCCCACTAGGAATTATAATTCAACATCTCCCTTGCATTTCCTGGGGCAGTGAAGGGAAGTATCTTGGTTCTTCATGTTTAATATTAATCCATGAGACACTGTTTCATTAAGCAATTAAAAAATGGGAAGAATGTTAAAATATTAAGGCCGAAATAAGTAAACAAAATATAAACACATTTAAATCAAGTACCTGAACATTATAATCAGATGGCGTTAGGTAATATATTTATTTCACTTTTCTCAACTGTAAAATAATGACTGGATTAGCGTTTTTACATATGACCATTATAAGGAATATGCAACATAACCGATGACCAATGCCCATTTTCACGTGTTAAATGTCACTGAGATTTTGTTCTGGCTTTAAAAAGAAATATTTCAATATAAATATAATCCAGCCTATTTGGAGATAAAGAATTTGAGGCTTAGATTGTTAAAATGCTGCCTAAGTACATTCTTATTTAATAGTAGAAATTAACTTTCTTCCTGGAGAAACAAGAGGAAATACATAATTATGTGAATTTTTAGAAGAGGTAAAATATAAAAAGGGACCTATTTTGATAGTAAATGTGGATACGTGATGTAAGTTCAAATACATGCTCTAATTCTAAATCTTTAAAGTACTAGATACCACACTCTATTGCCATATTTTATTTACCAATTTTTTGTCCACATTCCCAATGAAATTTTGAACACCTACATAATTGAAATCATGTATATTACAATTACTTTTCAAATATAGGGTCTTTAGCAAGAAGGTAATTCGCAGGGCTCAACATATATTTTATTTAATAATATAATTAACTAAGGGACTAATAAATGTAAATTCCTACAGAATAGTTACAACTTGCTTAATGGAGCAAAGTGCCTGCTTCACCGTTATATTCATTGCCAGGATGGATTAAGCATATACAGATACGCTACATATTTCCATGTAAAATGAAGACTGAAAACTGCTATATAGAGACAAGAAAGGGACATTTGCAGCAAGTCTGTCCATTATGGATCTTGTATTTGTTGATCCCGCTGAGTTCATAGTGCTAAAAGGATTCCTTTCCTGCAGAGTGCACAGTGTTTGGGGCACGCATGACTGGGCTTTCTGAGTAAGTGTAGCATCCTGCAGTAGTGAGTCACGGCAGTGCTTGATCTTCATTGATTCATATTGCACACAAGGGAAAATTGCTCCAACTTATTACTTTATTTATTGTTTATCCAGACTCAGATTATTTTATGAATACATGACAAAAAAGCAAATATATAAAATTTATTATTTCGAAATTACAAGTAAGACCTATTTTTGTCAATTTATTTTATGTTATATATTGTAGTTTTAGTGCTGTTTCTTAGAGGAAAAACTATATTTTTCAGCCTTTTGATATGTTTGAGAATAAAGAAAATTCTGAAGTACTTTATTTTCAAATTTATTTATTTTTAAAATGGACACATACAATTGTATGCATTTATTGTGTGCCATTTAATGTTTTAAACATGTACATATTGTGAAATGGTTAAATCTTGCTAATTTACCTATACTTCGCATAGTTATCAATTTGTGGTAAGAAACTTCACATGCACTATCTTAGCCTTTTTCAATAACATAATATATTGCCATTATCTATATTCATCATCCTGTGCAACATTTATTCCTTCTAATTATTTATCCTTTGACCAACATTACCCCAACTGTTCCTCTCCACTGAATACCCCAGGGACTATTGGAAGCCACCATTCTACTCCCTACTTCAAGGGATCAACTATTTAAGATTCCACATGTGAGTGAGATTATGTGGTATTAGTCTTTCTGTCCCTGGCTTATTTCATTTGATATAATATCCTCCACGCTAATTAATGTTGTCACAAATGACAGAATTTATTTGTTATGACTGAATAGTATTCCATTTTGTGTGTGTGTGTGTATGAATTATATTTTCTTTATTCATACATCCATTAATGAACACATAAATTGATTCAGTAGCTTGACTATTGTAACTAGTACTGCAGTAAACATAAGAGTGTATGTCTTCGATGTTCTGATTTCTTTACTTTTGGATATATGCCCAGCCGTGGTGTTGCTGGATCATCAGGCAATTCTATTTTTTGATTTTTTGAGAAGTCTTCATACTGTTTTCCATAATGAGTGTAGTAATTTACATCCCCACCAACAGTGTGCAAGGTTCCCTTCTCTCCACATCTTCAATATGTATCTTTTGTCTTTTTGATAATAGTCATTCTAACAAGAATGAGTTGACACTGTATTTTTGATTTGCATTTTTCTGATGATTAGTGAAGTTAAGCAATTTTTCATATATCCATTAGCCATTTTTTGTATTTTGAGAAATGTCTATTCAAATGTTTTGTTCATCTTTTAATTAAGCTATTTGTTTTCTTGCTATTGAAATGTTTGCATCACTTACATAGTTTGCAATGTACACCTTAATAGATATGTGCAAATATTAACAATATTAATAGATAATATAGATAGTAAATAATACTACTAGATAGTGTGCAAATATTTTCTCCCATTCTGTAAGCTGTCTCCTCATTCTGTTGTTACCTTTGCTGTGCAGAATACTTTTAGTTCGATTGAATTTCACTTGTCTATCTTTGCTTTAATTGACTGCTGTGTTTTTGAGATTAAATCCAAAATAATTAATTCCCAGACCAATGTCATGGAACTTTTCCCCTGTTTTCTTCTAGTAGTTCCACAGTTTTAAACTTAAGTCAGTCTTTAATCCATTTTGGGTTTATTTTTAAATACAATGAGAGATGAGAGTCTAATTTCTTTCTTCTGTATATGTATATCCAGTTTTCCCAGCAGTATTTATTGAAAACTATCCTTTCTCCATTGTATGTTCTTTGCGTCTTTGTCAAAAATCAGTTGTCTCTAAAGACTTGGACTTATTTATGTTCTTTCCATTCTGTTTCAGTGGCTTATGTGTGTGTTTTAATGCCAGTACCATGCTGCTTTGGTTACTGTAACTTCATAGTATATTTTGAAGTAAGATAGTGTGATACCTCCAGCTGTGTTCAGGTTGCTTACGATTGTTTTGGCTGTTTACTTCTTTGTGGTTTAATCAATAAAATGCTATTGACTTCCATTATGTTGATTTTGTATCCTGAAACTTTACTGAATTTTCTTGTTAGTTCTAACAGTTTTTTGGTGGAGTCTTTATAGTTTTCTGTATATATTAATAAGATAATGTTGTATGCACACAGAGGCATTTTAACTTATTTGTTTCCAAATTGGATGCCTTTTATTTCTTTCTCTTGCCTGATTGCTCTGGCTAGAATTTTCAGTACTATGTTGAATGGAAGGGATGAAAGTGGGCTTCCTTGTTTTTTTTTTTTCAGATCTTCGAGAAAAAGCTTTCAATCTTTCCCCATTCGGTACAATGCTGTCTGTGGATTTGTTGTATGTGGTCTTTATTGTATTGATGTACATTCCTTCAATGCTGAATTTGTTAAGAGTTTTTATCATGAAGGAATATTGAATTTTCAAATGCTTTTTCTGTATCTATTGAAATGATCATATAGCATTTGTTTTTGGTTCTGTTAGTGTGAAGTATCATGTTTATTGATTTGATTATGTTGAACCACTTTTGCATCTCTGGGATGAATCCCACTTGATCCTGGTGAAGCAGCTTTTAATATGCTGTGGAATTTGTTTGCTAGTATTTTGTTGAGAATTATTCCATCTATGTTCATCAGGCCTATTGCAGGGATATCTTCCTGTAATTTCCTCCCTTTTGTTGTGTTCTTGCCGAGTTTTGGTATCATGGTAATGCTAGAATAACAAAATGAATCTGAAAGTATTCCTTTCTTTTTAATATTTAGGAGGAGTTTGATATGAATTTTTATTAGTTCTTTAAATACTTGGTAGAATTCAACAGCAAAGAAATCCAGTCTTAGCTTTTTCTTTGACGGGAGACATTTTATTACAGGTTCAATATTTTTACTCAGATTTCCTTTTATTCATAATTCAATTTTGGTAGGTTATGTGCATCTAAAGCTTTATCATTTATTATGGGTTATTTCATTTTTGAGTGTATAATTACTCAAAATACTCTCTCACGATCTTTTATATTTCTGCTTTATCAATTATCATGTCTTCCTTTTCATCTCTGATTCTGTTTATTTGAGTCCTCTCTCTTGCTTTTCTTTTTATCCAACTAAAGTTTTGTTTTTTTATGTTTTCAAGAAAACAAATATGATTTTTGTTGATCTTTCTATTGATTTTATTGTGTCCATTTCATTTATTTGTGCTCTTAACTTTATTATTTCCTTCCTGTTATTAATTTTGGTCTTAATTTGTTCTTGTTTTTCCAGTTCCTTGAGAAGTAACATCAGGTCATTTGTTGAACACCATTTTCTTTTTTGCCTTAGGTATTTATTGCTACGAACTTCCCTCTTAGTACTGCTTTGCTATATCTCCTGAGTTATTTTATGTGGTGTTCAAGTTTTAAATTTTCTAAAAATTATTTAGTTTCCCTTTTAATTTATTTATTGACCCATTATTTTTTCAGGAATATGTTGTATAATTTATGCATATTTATAAATTTTCTGAAGTTTCTCCTATTATTGATTTCTAGCGTTAGAAGTGTTGTGGTCAGAAAAGATGCTTAATATAATTTCAGTCTTCCTGAATATATAAGAATTGTGTTTTCACCTAATATATGATCTATCCTAGAGAGTGTTCCATGTGCATTCAAGAAGAATATGTATTCTGCAGCTATTAGATGGAATGCAGTTATTTATTGCAACAATTTTTAGAGTAAGATAAAATAAAAGCATGCCAGGACTTTTTCAGAGGTAAGAGTGGTGAAAATGAGGATAACAAAAAAGGATAAATGTTACAATAGATTGGTGGTGAACTATAAACGCATGTTTTTGGTAATTGATTTTCCCTAAATGAATTTGTATGAGTTTACCATACATTTATCGGTTCTTGATAGAGCTGGATTTTTGTTACTGACTATCATTACAAACTTTATTTTCAGTTGATTTCTAGGCCAGTGCATTTAGAACTATTTTCCAATTCAATTAGACATTTATTATTCTTCTTTGATAATAATTTTCTTTAATATGAATTTTATTGCAAAGAAATAAATGTGACTATTTACCAAATATACTTACACATCTATTTTTTTCCAGTTGTTCCACAAGAATTATTGACTAATATTATGATCTAATATAATCTATCAGAAAGATTTAGTATGCATTTGGGGTTGACATAGTTCCTCTGTAGCGAATGACTTTAAAGACTCAGTGGTTCCATTTCTTAATATTCAATAATCTGATTTCTATTTTAAGTCATCTTATAGCATTGCCTCTACTGTGTTCTTTAAGTCAAATACAATTATTTACCTCAGGTGTCATTTATGTAACTTCACTTCCATATTTTATAATGCTTATCAGTCATACCAGCTAATTCTTTGCCACCTTACTTTTTAATATATCTTCAACTTCTGTGTTTTCATCTAACTGTATCTTTCTTTTATTTTCCTTTAGTCATATCTCTTCATTTTCCCTTCTCTGACTGAGACATTTCTTTCTTGCAGCAAAGTGCTTTTATTTCTCTAAATAAAATAAGTCTTCATTTTAAATTTGCCCCATATTTCTAACAACATAACTCATATTTACTTGGATACCATGTAACTAACTCAGCCCCAACATACATACCATTTATGATTCACACCTTCATGTCTACCATCAGAATAGTTCATTTTCTGCATTTTACCTCTTCTGAAAATCTACAAAGATATCTTAATCTTGTTTTCCTAAGAAAAAAATACACAACTTTTGACGGTTAACATTTTTGCATCTCAATATGATATGTATATTAACTTGCAATATGTAAAGCTGCTTTTACATATATTTTTTTCTGCTGATCTTTCTGAAAAAAAAATCTCTATTGTACAGCAAGATCAAATGCTTGTTAAATCGACATATTTATAAGTGTTTTATTATCCACATATTTAGACCTTAACCTTCTCAAAAGATAAAGTACAATTGTGTTTTGTTAGAATGGAAAAGAAATAGAACTGAAAGGATTACAAGACTTCATTCACACACAGGAAAAATAGATTATGCAATAGAAAAAGTTGAGATAAGTTTCAAAACAGAAACTCTAATGTTTAGTTGAGATGAAGACCAAGAAACTACTAGACAGTGGGGAGGAGAGAGAAAAAGTAGATTGCACACATACTTCAGGAGATGGCAGGAAAAAGAAAGGAGATTAGGCCATATTAGGCTTCAGATTTTTAGTATTAGATATAAATAGAAGGGAGACAGCTATTCTTTAATTTGGGGAAACTGATGTAAAAAGCCTAACAAATTCAGTAAAATATTCTTCATGTGAGATTTGTTCTTGAAACTCTGAAGACATTTGTGCTTGTTTGTTTCCCCTGAATCCATAATTCTGAGGAAAATTGTATAGAAGCATAAGAAAATATAATTTTTATGTGATAATTTAATTTTTAACATTTAGCAGGAAAATGTTACTCATTCAAAGGCATCCACTGATACCAAGTCAATAGCGAGATCAGGACACATCAATGCACAGCCAAAGGTTAAATTAAACATTTCTGAGACCAGGGCAGGACCAAACATGAAAGAAATGTTCATGAACTAATCGGTGAGTCCCTATTGTAGTTTTTGCCAAATTATAGGTGTGTGTGCTTTTGGCCCCCATCTTCTGTGAAAATGGAATCATTTTGCAAATAAAATATACTTTAATATATTTATAGACACAGTGTACATTGTACAAATGAGTAGTATTTTGAAAAGTAACATGTTTTTTAAGAAATGTTGGCCTGCCTTTGTCAATAAATAAGAAAATTTGAAGGTAAAGTTATTTGAATACTACCTGATGATTTTTGCTGGCATTTTGCAATGCATTAATATTAACTATCGGCTGAAGTCCATCACAGGTGCAATAAAATTTAATATTCCATATGTTATAAGTAATATTTAGATGTCTATAATAATGAATAAAAACTGTAAAAATACTAGAAATATTTCAATAGTGAATTCCCAGGGGATATGATTTCTCGTTTTTGAGTTCCAAAGATTAATAATATTTGTAAGTAGATAGAAAAAAATTTTAGTACATTATAATGTATTTATTTCTAGATTATTGAGATTGACTCTGTCATTGTACATTGATTTCTGTAGATTAGAAGACTCCAACACATTCTGAATCAAGTTGAGAGAGTTACTACATAAAATGTGACAATATTCAACCCATTCTTCTTTCACTGAGCTTTGGAATTTTTCTCCTCTACATCCGCTGAAGATTTCATTATTTTTCTCTAGTCTCTAACTCTTCTGTTCAGGACTGCTTGCCTTCTTTAGGCTATCCTCCAAAATTAGCTATTTTTTCTTTACTCCTCTCCTTTTAATTTTTTTGATGGTTATGTTAGTCCCCTGGTGTTAAAAATATGCACATAATTTCTACTGCTTCATTTAAGAACTGTCTGTCTCACTTCTGCTTTTCAAATCTGACATAAAATATCTCTTATAGTCCACAAGAATTTGAAACAATTCAAAGATGGAGACTGGTAAATGGAACTCTTGCATGGTGTTAACACCATACAACTGGGAACACAGTCACCCCCTCTCCAGATACAACTGGGAGCACAGTAACCCTCTCTCCAGATAGGATGAAAAGCAACTGTTCCAATGTTGGGTGAGATTTTTTTTTTTTTTTCTAGCTGGATGAAATTCCTCTTTTGATATCATATGTCTTAATACTGACATATACGATTATCTACTTCTAAAAATCATGTGATGGAGAAAAGGAAAGAAGAGAAAAAATAACTAATATATACATATATTCACTTCAAAGAAGTAAGAAATATTATTTCTATTGCAGTTCTTATTTCTGAATTGGGCCACATAGTTGTAGCTAATTGTAAATCTTTGTTTTATAAACTCGAAACAATAAACTCAACCCGATCTAGCTTATGTTCTTTTCATACCTATCCCCCAATATTGGGATCCATCTTCACAAATAATGTATGGGTTTTTGTTAGTATTAACAAAATAGTGCAATTATATTTTTGTGCACCATACCTGCTTGTGTGGCATACTTTGTCCCTAGCTCTCAAAGCTCTCTGTGACTTGAGTCTGGTGAAACCTAAAGAGGCAACAAGAGATTCAGGAGCATACTAGGACAAATAAGAACCACCCAAAGATATCCAGGCTCTAATGCCTGGAACATGTGAGTATGTTACTTTGCCTGGCAAAAGTGACTGCAGATGTGACTAAATGAAGAATCTTCAGAAAGGAAGGTTGTCTTCGATTCTCTGGGTTGGCCTATTATAATCACAAAGATCTTAATAAGAGGACAGTTGAAAGGCCAGTGTGAGAAAGGAGATGTGGTGATAGAAACAATCAGCAAGAGGTTGGAAAACCTCGCAATTCTGACTTTGAAAATAGAGGATAGGGACAGGCACAGTGGCTCATGCCTATAATGGCTCATGCCTATATTCCCAACAATTTGGGAGGCCGAGGTGGGTGGATCACTTAAGGTCAGGAGTTCGAGACCAGCCTGGCCAACATGGTGAAACCCCATCTCTACTAAAAATACAAAAATTAGCTGAGCGTGGTGGCACACGCCTGTAATCCCAGCTACTCAGGAGGCTGAGGCAGGATAATTGCATGAACCCAGGAGGTGGAGGTTGCAGTGAGCCGAGATCGTGCCACTGCACTCCAGCCTAGATGACAAAGCAAGACTTCATTTCAAAATAAATAAATAAATAAATAAATAAAAATAAAAAAGGAGGATAGGGTCACGAGACAAGGAATGTGAACAGCCTCTAGGAGGTGGAAAATGTAAGGAAACAAATTTTCTCCTGGAACTCCCAGAAGATATGGAGACCCGCTGAGAAACATAGATTTTAGCCAAATAGGGCCCATTTTGAACTCTGACTTCTAAAACTATAAGCTGATAAATTTGTATTGTTTTAAGTCACTAAGTTTGTTGTAATTTGTTACTGAAGCCATAGGAAACTAATGAGGGAATAAATCCTTCAAAGGATCATCAGTGTTTTACAAAGCAATTATTTTACAGAAAGTTATATTTTTTGCAGGCAAAGAAAGATTAAGCTCATAGAGGGTAAGCATCAAAGAGATACTTTAACTGGTGAAATAAAATCTGAATAATTTATAAGCTTAAGTTCTTTGGTTTCATTGGAATTTACTTATATACCAATCCATTTTTCAAGGCTTTGCTCTTACAAAATTAATGCTCAATTTTAATGTAAGAGACCCTGAGCATTTTGAAATTCCTTTTGTGTTATAGCTCAGACCCAAACAGGATTAGATTCTGGATTTTGTTTTCAGGAACCTTTAACAGGCAAGAGCTAAGAGTTTCTCTTTAAGTATTCATAGGAGCAAAATCTTGGACTTTGTAGTTAAAACCATGAACTCATTATTTTACACCCCAAGTCTTTTATTGCATTTTGAAGCAATCATCTAACCCCACTGTATCTTTTATTTCCATCATTTCTTTTCAAATTTAGAAACAATGTCTCACTTTGTCACCCAAGCTGGATTGCAGTGGCATGATCACAGCTCATTGTAACTTCAAATTCCTGGGCTCAAAGGATTCTTCTGCCACCAAAGTGCCAGACTACAGGTGACAGCCATTGTACCCAGCACCATATCCTTTTATATAACTTATCACCTGATAACTTGCCTTTTATGCACAAGCAATTACCAGTGTCAAAAAGTAGCATTTTAAGCCACTGTTTTGACACTTTCTGTGTTTTGTCATTCTGTGAACTACTAACACTCCCTTTACCCTCAGAAATACTGCCATAATGTCTTAAAATTGAATCATACAAGATAAATCATTTCAGATAAATCACACCCAAATTAAATAATCCATTCTTAAGGTTCCGTTCCTCTAGACACATTTCTGGTTCTAAATTCTCTATCAGTGCATTAATTAGAAAAGTAGAACTCATTAGGGAGTGTATATGAAAGGATTTACTATAGACATCATGGGGGATGATTACAAAGTCTAAGTGGGACTGTTGATTCCATATCTGTATCTATATCCTAAGGTCAGAAGGCATTAATATGGTTAGGCTTTGTGTCCCCATCCAAATCTCATCTAGAATTGTAATTCCCAGGTGTTTAGGGAGAGACCTGGTAGGAAGGGATTGGATTATGGGGGTGGTTTCCTCCATGCTGTTCTTGTGATGGTGAGTGAGTTCTCACAAAATGTGATGATTTCACAAGGCAGCTTTCCCTGCTCTTTCTTGCCTATCTCTCCTGCTGTCTTGTGAAGAAGGTGACTGATTCCCCTTCTGCCATGATTGTAAGTTTCCTGAAGACTCCCCATCCATGCTAAACTGAGAGCCAATTAAACCTCTTTCCTTTATAAATCACCCAGTCTAGGATTTATATGGCTTTGCTCTGTCTCCTCACCCAAATCTTATCTTGTAGCTCCCATAATTCCAACTTGTTGTGGGAGGGACTGGGTGGGAGATAATTGAATCATGGAGGTGGTTTCCCCCATACTGTTCTCCTGGTAGTGAATGAGTCTCACAAATTCTGATAGTTTTTTTTTTTAAGGGAGTTTTCCTGCACAAGCTGTCTTTTCCTACTGCTATCCATGTAAGACATGGCTTGCTCCTCCTTGCTTTCTGCCAAGATTGTGAGGCCTCCCCAGCCACATGGAACTATAAGTCAATTAAACCTCTTTCTTTTGTAAATAGGCAAGTCTCGGGTATGTCTTTATCAGCAGCATGAAAATGAACTAATACAGTAAATTTGTATCAGTAGAGTGGGGCACTCCTGAAAAGATACCTGAAAATGTGGAAGCAACTTTGGAACTGGATAGTAGGCAGAGGTTGGAACAGTTTGGAGGTCTCAAAAGAAGATTGAAAAATGACAGAAAGTTTGGAATTCCCTAGAGACTTGTCGAATGGCTTTGACAAAAATGCTGATAATGATATGGACAATTAAATCCAGGCTGAGATGGTCTCAGAGGGAGATGTGGAACTTGTTGGGAACTTGAGTAAAGGTGACACCTGTCATGTTTTAGCAAAGGGACTGGTGTCATTTTGCCCCTGTCCTGGAGATTTGTGGAACTTTGAACTTGAGAGAAATGATTTAAGGTATCTGGCAGAAGAAATTTCTAAGCAGCAAAACATTCAAGAGGTGATTTGGGTGTTGTTAAAGTCATTCAGTTTTTAAAGGGAAACAGAGCAACAGAGCATAAACAGAGCATAACAGTTTTGAAAATTTGCAGTCTGGCCCTGTGATATAAAATAAAATCGCATTTTCTGAGGCAAAATTTGAGGAGCTGCAGAAATTTGCATAAGTAACAAGGAGCCAAATGTTAATCACCAAGACAATGGGGAAAATGTCTCCAGGCCATGTCAGAGGTCTTCACAGCAGCCCCTCCCATCTCAGGCCCAGAGGTTTAGGAGGAGAAAATTGTTTCATAGGTCAGGCTCTGGGTCCCTGTGCTGTGTGCAGCCTAGGGACTTGGTGCCCTGCATTCCAGTGGCTTCAGCTGTGACTGAAAGGGGCCAAAGTACAGCTTGGGCTGTTACTTCAGAGGGTGGAAGCCCCAAGCCTTGGCAGCCTCCATATGGTTTTGAGCTTGCAGGTGCACAGTAGTCAAGAATTGAGATTTGGGAACCTCTGCCTAGATTTCAGAGGACGTATGGAAACACCTGGATGCCCAGGCAGGTTGCTGCAGGGGTGGGACCCTCTTGGAGAATCTCTGCTAGTGCAGTGTGAGACGGATATGTGGGGTCAGAGGCCCCAAAGAGAGTCCCTACTCGTGCACTGTCTAGTGCTTTGGAGGGTATAGCCCCTCTCCTGGCTGATTTCATGGGTTGGTGACGAGTGTTTGTAGCTTCTCCAGGTGCACAGTGAAATCTGTGTTGATCTACCATTCTGGAGTCTAGAGGATGGTGGTCCTCTTCTCAGAGCTCCCATGTGTTGTGGGAGAAACCCAGTGGGAGAAACAATTGAATCATGGGGGTGATTTCCCTTATACTATTCTCATGGTAGTGAGTAAGTCTCAAGTGATCTGATGGTTTTAAAAAGGGGAGTTTCCCTGCACAAGCTCTCTTGTCCTGCTGCCATCCATATAAGATGTGGCTTGTTCCTCCTTGCCTTCTGCCACGATTATGAGGCCTCTTCAGTCATGTAAAATGGTAAGTCCATTAAACCTCTTTCTTTTGTATAGTGTCTAGTCTTGGGTATGTCTTTATCAGCAGCATAAAAGTGGACTAATACAAAGGTATTTCTTTATAACAGTGTGAAAACAAACTATTATAGGCTATCAGGAAGAAAAGATGAACATTAAGTAGAGGAAGCACAGAAAAACCTGAACCAGTGAGGATGTACTGCAACCCACAAGGAAATCCTGAAACTCTCCTCAGTCTCTCACTGTCTGGATTCCTTTCAACTTCAGTGATCAAGGTGTTTGTTCTAAATGACAGGCTAATGCCTTTCACCATAAAGCAAAACATATGCTTGGACCAGGATTTGAAAAATCTTAAGGAAGAAATCCACCAGGAGCTAAAGCTTTGGTCCTGGTTGCTGTCTTAATCCATCAGCAGATAACAGTTAGGGGATAATTAGCTGGTAAGCAATGACTCCAGTGCCCTCCCCTGATTTTATTAGTATAAAAGTCTGGGTCTGCTCTTTCACCTCCATCTTTAGTATCTTGAACAAAATCACTGTGGTCTACAATAATTTGAGTTGACTCAAATACAAATTCACAATAGTATCCAAAATATTTGAAGCCAGTATGGCCACTGCTATTTACTATTCACAGTAGATAGATGCCACAGAGTTGAAATACTGTCTTCAAGATCACCTGTTTTACCGAGAAGTAAGCCTTTAGTTGCAGGAAGTTTGAGGGCCTGGGGTAAACTCTGGGTGTTGGAGAAGGGCACTTGTACAAGGGTTGGGCAATGGTTATTAAGAAAGTCACCCGTAAGTTTTTCAAATGTTAACAACAGTATGATTATGCTATTGGCATGCTGTCAACTGTGACAATTCAGCAAACATGCTTTGAATGCAGGATGAATGAACATTTTAATCATTCTGTTGTTCAGCAGAATAAGTGAGTTTGCTCTCCATTGCATCCTTGCAATAATTCATAATCCTTATTCCTTTTAAACTCACAGTTTAATGTACTATTTTAAGTATCTCTTTTCATAGATTTAAAATTAATTTGCATTTTACTGTAGTCAATATACATTTAAAGACTCAATATCACAAATTCAATGGTAATTCGACTATTTGAATATATTAATTAGTTTACTTAAGTGGTATTTCAAATGCAGATATAGATTGCAACTATCAGAGAGATGATGTGATGAATCTCAAAATTTATAATTCCTTAATGCATGTTATGCTAATTTTTGTTTGTCTAGTTATATTGCAAAAAGTTAAAAAATTCAGTATTCTTTTGCTATATGTTAGAAATTTTATTAATATTTACAAATTTAATTTTATATTTTTAGGGTTTAAAGTAGTATTTTTACCATTTTATGTAAGAATAATATTTATACATTTTATAACCTCACAGTAATATTTATAGAAGAGGAAACTCAATATATTTTGTTATTCAAATAAGTGTCTCAATTCATTCTTGTAATTTACTATATTTAATAATAGCCTAAATATTGTTATTTTGTTTCTAAATTTGAGATTGATATTTACACTGTATAACATTGAAAGATACAAAACTTTCTCAGGAGGTAAGTAAAGATTATTTGACCCTTAAATCTCATTTTTTTTCTAGAACTCTAGGGAACCCAGCTCATTATTTCTTCAATTCTAATACTAATAGTATTTTTACGAGTATGTAACATATTTGTTAATACATAAATGTACTTCCATTTTATAATGTATTTTGACTTTAGCCAATCTGCTTTTAATATATGCAGTAGTACTAAGTTACAAAAAATAAAATTGCAATCCATTATGTGATTTAAAGTGATGTTCTTCAGATCTTTCTAGTAGGTTGTGTTTTAAATAATTCACTGATTTCTAAGATGAAGTTGATTTCATCATAAAAGGTATGTTCAGACTATTAAGAAAGTATGTGCATTGGGATGGAAATATTCATGGGAACTCATCTGGGAAGCCCATGAACTGTGTCACTTAAAGTGAGAAAAATTGTGGTTGATGTGTTCGATGATTGCCATAACATATTTCACCTTTCCACATTCAATGATAGTGTTATTATTTATGTAACAGGGAATAATTACTAATATATCCCAGAAAATTTTTATGAATTTTATATAGTTACATATTTACTCATTTTTAATATGGGCCCTTTGTACTCTCATGGAAATAATTTATTAATTCATTTATTCACCATTGGCTGGTTGGTGGTGACTAATCTCTCAGGCAAGATACCTTCTATATAGGATTGTTCTTCCTGGAGAAGTAAGCCATTATGTAATTATAAATAATCACAATACACTTTTTACAGCAGTTGGAGGATACATGAACCAGCCTCATGAGGAGATCTGGGCATAGTCACTACAGCATTCACTGTATCAACCCTTGACCTTGCTCAGATTTATTTACTATTTATGTTGTTTACTCTATTCAGACAGAGATTCCACAGAGCTGTTTTCAATCACAACTTGCAGAAAAAAAATAAATTTATGAGATGTGAACTGATGAGATTAAGTAATCTTCTCAAAAGCAGTTGAACTTGAGTTCAAAATGATATTCATCATGCCCTTTCTCTGTCGCTCATTCATGACTCTCTACCCCTCCACCAAGCCAGTATTTCTTTAATTGGAGAGGCTTGCCTGGAGGGGTAACGCAGCATCTTATTGTAATGGTTTCTATGTATATTTCCCCTTTAAAATTAGACACCTGTATCAAGAGATACACACATGAATGACTCAAATACCAAATATATTTATACTTGTACCTATTGAATAATTACCACACATCCTTATGATGATCACTTTCCATTACTCTTGCTGATATGGAAATTTGTTTCTGTGCCTTCTGTTACAAGGGTATGAGAAATCATCCAGAAAACGCTGCAGCCATACATGTAAATTTACTGGTACTCTTGCAGTATCCCCTGGAGAAATGGGTCCATCTGAGACCTGGGCTTTTTGGATAAAACAGTCTATATTTGTTGGAATTGAGAAACAAATATTTCTAAACATGTCATTGACAGTAATGGTGAATAGGGCCATTCTTACTTCTGTTTATTTGTTCCAAGAATCACCTATGTAATTTCTCAGTGTCGGAACACATACAATAGAAGTTGTGTACTAATGTCCACCTGCCTAGGAGATAGTGGATGCCATGTATCCTGAAAGGCAGGTCAATTAGTCAGAAGTTATGTTTGTGGGGGTTAATATGAGTAGATCAGATACCTTTGTGATTCCCTCAGGCAGGAGTGCTTAATGAAGTCCTCTAGGCAAAGAAGGCAAACCAATATCTGCACTCTGCATCAACTCCAGTAAGGAGGAATCATTGCCTGATGTAATTAGCTTGCAACCAAGTTGCTAATGTTATTCTCAAGGAATGATCCTTCTCTTGTGCCTTTACAAGTCTTTGAAGGTGGCATAAATATGCCATTGTCTCTGAGGCATAATTTTGGTTTTGATTTTCTACCCCAATGGTGACAACATAATCTTAAATTATTTTATTTGGATCTTCCTACCACAATACATCATATTCTAAAGGACAAACAAATCAATGTGAGGACTTTGCCGATTGCTAAGGTTCTTCACTCCATTTATATATTCATGAATTCAAGGAATAACCAAGTGAGCTAAAGGCTTTATCACTTCCCAGGACAAACCAAATGCATTGACTGATCAATGCTAAGATATAACAGCTGGCATGGACTGAGTAGTGCCCTATCTCCCCCCAGTGCCTATTTGCTGAAGACCTAACTCCTAGTGTGACTGCATTTGGAGACAGGGCTTTTAAGACGGTAATAACAGTGACATGAGATCATAAAGGTGGGGCCCTAATCCAACAGTACTGGTGTATTTATCAGAATAGAATAAGATACCAGTGATGTATGCACACAGAATAAAGACCATGTGAAGACACAGTGAGAAGATGCCCATCTGCAAGCCAACAGGAGAGGTCTCAGAGAAAGGAACTCTGCTGGTACCTCCATCTTGGTTTTCAAGACTCCACAACTGTAAGAAAATTAATTTTTGTTTTAGCCAACCAGTCTGTGTAGTTTTATCATGACAGCTTGAGAAGACTAATATAACAGCCCAGCATTCTTGGCTCAAACTTTGGAATACTTTGATGGGTTATCCCAGCTTCAGAGATCCCCCAAAGTGTCAGTAGATGCATTGGAGTGATTACAACAGGGGGTGCTAGTTATTGCTGCCTAATTCTTCCTTCTGCCAAATTCAGCTTTCTTTCTTCTCCTCTCCTCTATTCCACAGTTGTTGATCCCACACATCCCCAAATAAACTTTCAATATGAGAATCCCTTTACACTCAACTGAGTGCGAACCCAACCTTCAGCATTTCCCTTGTATATGTTTGGCTCCTTGTGGGTAAAGGTGTTAACAATAATACTGCTACAGCATGCCAGGCACTAAGTTCTGGTACCAGCTACTTTAGGTTAACTTCCTTAGAAACACCCCAGAGTCTGAGAGAGACATTCTTGCTAAAGTGATTGAGAGAATGCTTTCCAGACACTGGAAGTACAGGAAGCAGGATAGAGTAGGGTAACAAAGTTAACCAGGAATGTGCCCTTGGCTGGAGACTAAATTTAACCCCCTTCCTCTATAATATCTGACACACAAGTTCAACCACAGAGATGGCTCCAGTTGAGGCAATTGAGCCTGTCATTTCATCAGTTAGTCAGTGACCACAAGCTACCATTTTGGGTAAGGTGCTCCTATTCAGTCATTCGCTCAAGAGAAGTAATCAGCTGCGAGCTTTTGGTAGCCATCACTCCCAGAAGATCGCAGATTGGTGTACATGTCTGGTGAATGGGTCTTGGGGAGAGCACCTTTAGCAACCACTGGGTCACGTAAAGCAGTGATAGCAAGCATAATGTAACAGAGATGTTCAAAATAGCACCTTTAGTGTAAAAAATATGTTGACAGCAATTTAAGTGTAGGAACTAATTGCATGATAAATGCATAACATTTATATCAAATTTATTGTAGATACAGGTATTGCTATTTAAGAAATACATTAAAATACATAATTACATAAAATGTTATGAATTAATTCAGAAGTATATAATATTATTTAATGAAAACACATATCTTAGATATCAATATCTAACAAATATATTGATTAAAATAATATATTAAAAGTCTTTTCAAAGCTGAACCAAAAGTAACTAAATTTCATCTGTCACATCTGAAACCAAATTTTTTTGAAGATTGAAATTGAAGAAATAAAAATAACAAGGAGATACAAAGAGCTTTATATTTTTGGAAGTCAAAAGAATCAAATCAACATGGAAGCAACTCCTATATGGGCATAACTGAGAGTCCGGTAATATAAAGTTTTTAATATGATTAATCACAGAAAATACAATACTTATCTGAGAACGATGTATGTGTAAATGAATATATACAAATTATTTTAAAAACGTGTTTCTAACGTTCACTCATAAATTCAGAATTTTTATTAAAACTCAATTAGTTCTTTGAGAAATCTCCAAACTGTTCTCCACATTGGCTGAGCTAAATTGCATTACCAACAGCAGTGTATAAGTGTTCCCTTTTCTCTGTAGCATCGCTAGCGTCTGGTGTTTTTTGACTTTTTAATAATAGCAATTCTGACTGTTGTGGACAGTATCTCATTGTAGTTTTGATTTGCATTTCTCTGATGATTAGTGGTGATGAGCATTTTTCTTATATTTGTTGGCTATTTGTATATCTTCTTTTAATAGGTGTCTGTTCATGTCCTTTACCCATTTTTTAATGGGGTTATTTTATTTGGTTAAATTGTTTCAGCTCCTCATAGACTTTGGATATTAGATCTTTGCTGGATGTATAGTTTGCAAATATTTTCTACCATTCTGTAGGTTGTCTGTTGACTGTGTTGATGGTATCTTTTCCTGTACAGCAGCTCTTTAGTTTAATTAGGTTCCACTTGTCAATTTTTATTAAAACAGAGCTACCATTTGACCCAGTAATCTCATTACTAGGTATACACCCAAAGAAATATAAATTATTATTTTATAAAGACATATGCATTAATATGTTCATTGCAGCACTATTCAAAATAGCAAAGACATGGAATCCTCTCAGATGCCTACCAATGCTGGACTGGATTAAGAAACTGTAACACATATACACCATGCAGCACTAGACAGCCACAAAAAAAGAAATCATGTTCTTTGCAGCAAAGTGGATGAAGCTGGAGGTCTTAATCTTAAGCATATTAATGCAATAACAGAAAACCAAAAATCAAATGTTCTCACTATAAGTGGGAACTAAACATCGAGTGCAAGGTGTCATAAACCAGGGAACAATCAACATTGTGCAATATTTGAAGGGAGAAGAAGGGGAGCATGGGTTGAAAATGCAACCTATTGGTTACTATGTTAATCTGGCCTAGTTAAAATATGTAACGATCCTACACATGCACCACCTGTAGTTAAAATAAAAGCTGAAATTAAAAAAAAGAAATTGGGACCACTAAAATAAAATCTGTTGGAACTAAAAAGTTAGATCTGAAAAAGGCAATATAGTAAACCATATAATCATATAATTATGTATTATTTGCATAGAATTACGATTGTCCATCTAAACAGAAAATAAGATAATCTACACAGAAATAAAAAATTAAATATTAATAATAAATTTTAATAATCACTGTAAAACATAACACTAAAAGGTAGAAAATATCTTTGGGAGATATATTTATAAACAATAAACAAAAACTATCTATAATCTATAAAGTTAACAGTTCACACAAATCATTACAAGTTACATAAAATATGGCTAAAGCAGAAAAACTGTTCTAAGCACATGAGCTGATATTTCTTTTACAGAAACAGTACATATAGCACATTAAATTGAATTAAAAAGTCTAAAGATAATTGGAAACAAAACAACACAAGAAGTCAGTAAAACTCTAAGTTAATGTATGTTTTTGCTTTAAAATGGAATTGAAAAATCTCGTACTCAACTTAGTTGATCATTTGTTATTACCTTTCTGGAAAAAAATTTGAAATTTCAAATATATATTTATATATAGTCTTTGAAAATAAACACAATTTTGAAACATTTAAATTAACTTGATATATATACAATTTAAAACTTGCATTAATATTTTATAAATATTACTTATTTTAAAAATGCATATTGAGTTTTAAAGTTGTCTGTTTTACAATTATACTGAATAGTAAACATTGAAAACCATTCATAGTCCAACTGGAGAAAACTGAAACTGGATTATGTGATATAATTTCAACAGCATATGAAACAGCAATGAAAGTCATCCTTTTGAAAACATCTAATGCAATAGTAAAATAATCTATATTACAATTTGTAGAAAAAATTACTTAAGAATAAAATCTACACTGTCTAAAAAGTTGCATGTATCATCAATCAAAAATGTCTATATGTATGCATATATGTGTATGAATGCGTTCATTAGCAATGATTATCATTGGATACAGGTGAACAAGTAATTATTTCTAAGTGGCTCTTTTTCCTGTATTTTGCCAAATAATGACAGCATAAAAAAGAAATAGAATCCTCCAAATGGATGAATTAAAATAAAAATAATTAGTAAAACACCATTATGGTTACTTTTGTAAACATCATCCTCATATCCTTCATAGACCTTATAAAAACCCATGTCTCCCATACAATATTTAAGGCCAACATCTACCTCTGTGATTGAGGTTCTATATCCACAAATATTATCATTTTCTGTATTCATTTTTCCCTACTCTCTTGGTTGTAAACTTATTGAAGTGCCATCTATAACAAAGAAAAAAAAGTATTTTCCTTATCTTTTCTTTTTAAATTCAAGCCCTTCTACAATTATTACTCAACTACAATAGCTCCCTCTGTGTTTATCTGTATTTATTTGATATCTTTCCTTTAGAATATTTTATTTTTTATGTAATGTCACCATCTCCTATTTTTACAACATCATTATGGCTGTTTTTTCATACCTCTATTTCTAAAACTTATTAGCACATTTTTACTTCTCTCATATGTTTACATGTTCAAGATCTGTTTATTTTAATAGAAGAAAACAAGCAAAAATTAAATTGTTCCACATCTTATGCAAAAATCATATGTGCCCATATTCATCTTATGTAGTCAACTTATTCAAACAGTCGTTCATCTTACTGTACCTATATTTTTGTCACTCAATCTTCTCCTCACTGTAATTAGGACTCCACCAATCTTCCTACTACAAAAAGTTTGCTAAAATCACCAGTGGCTTATGAGACACTGAATTCTATAGCAATTCATACAGCTGATCACACTCTCCTTAAAACCATCCTGCTTGGCTCTTTGGTTTACATCTTATATCATTGGCCTCTTCTTGATCTTTTATGTTTCTTGTTTTATGTTTTTTTGGTTACTTGAAATCTTGTCTATAGAATACAACTCTTTTTGCCTCAATATTTTTGCCATAAGAACCATCATTTATGTCAGTAGATTTAATTTTCACTTTTATGAGATATGTTAAATTTATACTTCTAGCCCAACACTGTCATCTGAGCTTCAAACTCATATGTCTATCTCTCTGTATGATATTTCCACTTGGAAGTCACAATTCTCTTTAAAAATAACAAGTTCATAATAAAACTTGTACTTCCCTTCCCCTATTTGTATTCCTGTAGTGTTTCCCATCTTATTACATGACATGATCATAATTATTTAAGCTTGAGAACGTAGGACACAAATTCAACATTTTCCTGTTTCTGTCCATTTTTATTCAAGCCATCAACATTTATTGGTTATTCTCTAAGTTAAATATCCCTTGAATTTGTCCATTTTTCCTCTTTACTATCTAGCTATTTCCAGCTACTGTCACTGTGTTTGAAATTTTGTATCCACTCAATGAGATAATTCAGCCTATCTCAGTATATACAAAGGTGACTCTAAGTATCTATCAAGTAGAGTCGTCTTATCAAAATTCAGATCTGTGTATATTGCTTTTTATTTAATACATATTAATTATTTTATTTTATCAAAAAGCAGAATGTATTAAAATAGAAATTAAGATTAGACATTCTGACTTACTTGCCTGCCTCATTCAAACTTACTTTCATATTGATCTTGATATTCCAGAACTATTACATTTACTTTGTTGTATTCTGCATGTTTCTTTTAGCACAGGGCCTTTACACATGCCGTCTTCTCTCAGCCTATAATTCCTTTTTTGTTTGTTTGTTTTTAAGACAGAGTCTCCTTCTATAGCCCAGGCTGGGGTGCAGTGGCACAAGCTTGGCTCACTGCAACCTCCACCTCCCAGGTTCAAGCGATTCTCCTGCCTCTGCCTCCTGAGTAGCTGGAATTACAGGCTTGTGTCACCACACAAGGGTAATTTTTGTATTTTTAGTAGAGATGGGATTTTGCCATGTTGGCTGGGCTGGTCTCAAACTCCTGACCTCAGATGATCCTCTGGCTTTGGCCTCCCAAAGTACTGGGATTACAGTCTTGAGCCACCACATTAGGCATCAGCCTAGAATTCTTATACCCATTCCTCCATTAGTCGTGTTACTTCCTATTCTGTCTTTAATTTCAGCTTTATTAGGTAATCCTTCACTGAGCTAAGTATACATTTTCTTCATAATGCATTTTTATAACACCAAAGCCCATTCTTTTAGAAACTTCCTAAAGCATTTTAAATTTTATATTAATTTGTGTGATTTTTAAAAAATTTAATAGCAGTATCTTAGTAGATTTTATGCTACTATGGTCTACATAGCAGATACTATGCTAGTATGATTCCATGGTCATAAATAGTTTTCAAAATTTTCCATTTACTTTTAAAAATGATTATGTACTTAATGTCAAAAATCAGACAACTGGAATATTTTCTGTTAAATAATTATAAAATGAGTTAACAAATGAATACATGAATGAATAATGTAAGTTCCATGACACATACTAAATTTTTATTATTCTCATGTATTTGATAATATTTTATATGCATTTTCCTATTTTAATGTGTGTATTGTAAAGTGTATTCTAGAACAAAACTGTCAGACATCTTCTTTGTTTTAAACAATAATTTGTTAATCTTAGGCACAACTCATGTCAACTGTATTGAAAATTTGGGGGCATAGATATGAGAGCTCTATACTTATAATTACATTCCTAGGTAAATAGAGTAACTGATATAGATTTTTCCAGAAATAGAGCTCCTTCATCTAACCACACACTCAGTATTGATTTAATAGCAGAAACTGTTATTTCCACATTAACTTTTAACTAGTGGTTCATTCCTGAAATGTTTTCAGAATAAGATATGTCTTTCCAATATTAATAGTAAATATAAGAAAATAGGAATGTAGAAAGGTCAAAAGGAGCTCCATAATTGATTGTATTGCTGCTCAGTTAAAAACACCTAAAGACATTAGTCAGTAGGATCAACCCCAGAATAAATTAGTGAATTAACAAGGGATATGACTATTCAGGGAATTTCCTGAGACGATAATAAAATACTTGGGAAGTTTTAATGATTAAAATTTCCCCAAGGAAACCTGTGGTGAACATTCATTAAAATTATTCTCTAACATCTCTTACACATTTTATACTTCCTCCCAGGTATTCAAATGTGAATAATCACATTTCTAAAAATGTATGTAATGGTACCTACATGAGGAGTTGTAGGAGTCATGCATGAAAAGATTAAAAAAGGTGGCATTTCAAGATTCTTTCAAAAAACAACCCCCTTTTGAATTAAAGTACGTGTCACCTTATATTTTAGTATTATTCAAATAGAATATTTAATGAGTACATATGCTCTAGACATTTTCTTAGATCCTATATTCTTTAATTTTTATAATAACCCTCCTTTACCATAGTCATAATTCATGAAAAGGAAACTGAGGCTCAGTGGTGTTGAATGCATGTGTAAGTTTTAATAGCTAAATTGGTACTGAGCCAAGGTAAAATTAATTGACTCCGAACACTAGTTATGTTTCATTTTGCTCTATGATCCCTAGAATGCAGAGGTATTTTTTCCACTTTGAGAAAAGATAAACTGTTAATACTCAGACGATTGTATCTGTGTGCCACACTGGGCATAATGACTAATAAAACTGCTTACATTTTAAATTACTCTCTGTCAGAAAGTTACCACTTAACCTAAGAAGAACACACTCATTTACATTCCAAGGGCAGTTTCAGATTTGAATTAAACATAAGTGTACACAAGAAAGGCATCCCATGGTGTTTTCCAGGAAGTCAGCTTCTAAGCACTTATTAACTCATATATTTCCTGGGCGGATAAATGGTAAACTAAAATGCATTGTGCAGTCAATGGAAGGCTCCTGAACCGAGAGCTAGGACATCTACACCCTAGACTTAGTTACTGCACTAACTTACTCTATGCCCTTGGATCAGTTGTCATTTCGTATTTCTTGGCCATATTCAAAAGCCTTTCACAATGAGGGAAGTAACCAGAGCATTTATGGGGTTGCTTTGAGCCGTAAAATAGTTTAGAAAGAATAAAATAATTATAGAACTCTCCCCACAAAGATCACAATCCTTCTAGATTCCAATCTCAGTTAACCAACCTACTTGGTCAGTCTTCAAGCCAGAAGACATTTTAATTGCTTTCCTTTCGTGTATATCCTGTTGAAAATTAAGACATTGACAGAGAAGGGTTTTCTGTGCAACATGAATCTCAGGGAACATGGAGTCACTCAGGCTCTTTTTATAACATGGACAAACTGTGGACTGAACATCCTTAAAGGCTTTCTATTGCCCCGCTACTTGACATATTTCATAAAAGATGCAAGAAGATGGCAGATTTTGTTAGCATTCAAATCACCTGGTGTACGTTATATGGGGCATTCTCAACTTGGGTGCCAGCTGCTCAGAAAGCTGCATACAACCCTGGTAAAGGAGCTAGTGAGCAGAGATCAGTGTTAGTGCCTATTTCCCCATAATAAACTGCAGCAGCTGTGGGAGTTTCTTGGAAGTGAGTTTGTGGCCCTTTACTTTCTAACTTCATGTGTTTAAAGGTGCAAAAAGTTCTTTATTTTTCACTTCCAAAATGTGGCCTGAATTTGATCCAATCTATCCTATCTACAACTATCACATTAAACAAAGCCTACATGATTGCTCTATTTTTTCTTTTTTTTCTTTTTCTGAATGTATGAGCGTTTTTTTAATTTTCATTTTTTGCAAACATCCTCAAAGCCATTTTAGCAAAAAGCTATCTTTGTCTTTTGTTATATTCCACAAAGCAGTAAAAAATAGACCTTAATATAGTAGATATTCCAAAAAATGTATACTGTATGCCTTTACTATCATCTATGTGCATGGTATTCCATATAATTTAGAAGGGAAGTTTTGTGAACTTATACTTGAGTAATGAATTAAGTAATAAAAATAATTAAGAAAGGAAAGAAAAAAGGGTATGTGAAGAAACATAAGCACTTTTCTAGTGGTTATTTTAAAAATAGATTATTTAAATACATTGGTTCTTCTTTTATTTATTTATTTATTTATTATTATACTTTGAGTTCTAGGGTACATGTGCATAACGTGCAGGTTTGTTACATATGTATACTTGTGCCATGTTGGTGTGCTGCAGCCATCAACTCGTCAGCACCCATCAACTCGTCATTTACATCAGGTATAACTCCCAGTGCAATCCCTCCCCCCTCCCCCCTCCCCATGATAGGTCCCGGTGTGTGATGTTCCCCTTCCTGAGTCCAAGTGATCTCATTGTTCAGTTCCCACCTATGAGTGAGAACATGCGGTGTTTGGTTTTCTGTTCTTGTGATAGTTTGCTAAGAATGATGGTTTCCAGCTGCATCCATGTCCCTACAAAGGACACAAACTCATCCTTTTTTATGGCTGCATAGTATTCCATGGTGTATATGTGCCACATTTTCTTAATCCAGTCTGTCACTGATGGACATTTGGGTTGATTCCAAGTCTTTGCTATTGTGAATAGTGCCACAATAAACATACGTGTGCATGTGTCTTTATAGCAGCATGATTTATAATCCTTTGGGTATATACCCAGTAATGGGATGGCTGGGTCATATGGTACATCTAGTTCTAGATCCTTGAGGAATCGCCATACTGTTTTCATAATGGTTGAACTAGTTTACAATCCCACCAACAGTGTAAAAGTGTTCCTATTTCTCCACATCCTCTCCAGCACCTGTTGTTTCCTGACTTTTTAATGATCGCCATTCTAACTGGTGTGAGATGGTATCTCACATTTGCATTTCTCTGATGGCCAGTGATGATGAGCATTTTTTCATGTGTCTGTTGGCTGTATGAAAGTCTTTTTTGAGAAATGTCTGTTCATATCCTTTGCCCACTTTTTGATGGGGTTGTTTGTTTTTTTCTTGTAAATTTGTTGGAGTTCTTTGTAGGTTCTGGATATTAGCCCTTTGTCAGATGAGTAGATTGCAAAAATTTTCTCCCATTCTGTAGGTTGCCTGGTCACTCTGATGGTAGTTTCTTTTGCTGTGCAGAAGCTCTTTAGTTTAATGAGATCCCATTTGTCAATTTTGGCTTTTGCTGCCGTTGCTTTTGGTGTTTTAGACATGAAGTCTTTGCCCATGCCTATGTCCTGAATGGTACTACCTAGGTTTTCCTCTAGGATTTTTATGGTATTAGGTCTAACATTTAAGTCTCTAATCCATCTTGAATTAATTTTCGTATAAGGAGTAAAGAAAGGATCCAGTTTCAGCTTTCTACTTATGGCTAGCCAATTTTCCCAGCACCACTTATTAAATAGGGAATCCTTTCCCCATTTCTTGTTTCTCTCAGGTTTGTCAAACATCAGATGGCTGTAGATGTGTGGTATTATTTCTGAGGACTCTGTTCTGTTCCATTGGTCTATATCTCTGTTTTGGTACCAGTACCATGCTGTTTTGGTTACTGTAGCCTTGTAGTATAGTTTGAAGTCAGGTAGTGTGATGCCTCCAGCTTTGTTCTTTTGACTTAGGATTGTCTTGGCAACGTGGGCTCTTTTTTGGTTCCATATGAACTTTAAAGCAGTTTTTTCCAATTCTGTGAAGAAACTCATTGGTAGCTTGATGGGGATGGCATTGAATCTATAAATTACCTTGGGCAGTATGGCCATTTTCACGATATTGATTCTTCCTATCCATGAGCATGGTATGTTCTTCCATTTGTTTGTGTCCTCTTTTATTTCACTGAGCAGTGGTTTGTAGTTCTCCTTGAAGAGGTCCTTTACATCCCTTGTGAGTTGGATTCCTAGGTATTTGATTCTCTTTGAAGCAATTGTGAATGGAAGTTCATTCCTGATTTGGCTCTCTGTTTTTCTGTTACTGGTGTATGAGAATGCTTGTGATTTTTGCACATTAATTTTGTATCCTGAGACTTTGCTGAAGTTGCTTATCAGCTTAAGGAGATTTTGGGCTGAGACAATGGGGTTTTCTAAATATACAATCATGTCATCTGCAAACAGGGACAATTTGACTTCTTCTTTTCCTAACTGAATACCCTTGATTTCTTTCTCTTGCCTGATTGCCCTAGCCAGAACTTCCAACACTATGTTGAATAGGAGTGGTGAGAGAGGGCATCCCTGTCTTGTGCCAGTTTTCAAAGGGAATTTTTCCAGTTTTTGCCCCATTCAGTATGATAGTGGCTGTGGGTTTGTCATAAATAGCTGTTATTATTTTGAGGTACGTTCCATCAATACCGAATTTATTGAGCGTTTTTAGCATGAAGGGCCGTTGAATTTTGTCAAAAGCCTTTTCTGCATCTATTGAGATAATCATGTGGTTCTTGTCTTTGGTTCTGTTTATATGCTGGATTATGTTTATTGATTTGCGAATGTTGAACCAGCCTTGCATCCCAGGGATGAAGCCCACTTGATCATGGTGGATAAGCTTTTTTGATGTGTTGCTGAATCCGGTTTGCCAGCATTTTATTGAGGATTTTTGCATCAATGTTCATCAGCGATATTGGTCTAAAATTCTCTTTTTTTGTTGTGTCTCTGCCAGGCTTTGGTATCAGGATGATGTTGGCCTCATAAAATGAGTTAGGGAGGATTCCCTCTTTTTCTCTTGACTGGAATAGTTTCAGAAGGAATGGTACCAGCCCCTCCTTGTACCTCTGGTAGAATTCGGCTGTGAATCCATCTGGTCCTGGACTTTTTTTGGTTGGTAGGCTATTAATTATTGCCTCAATTTCAGAGCCTGCTATTGGTCTATTCAGGGATTCAACTTCTTCCTGGTTTAGTCTTGGAAGAGTGTAAGTGTCCAGAAAATTATCCATTTTTTCTAGATTTTCCAGTTTATTTGCATAGAGGTGTTTATAGTATTCTCTGATGGTAGTTTGTGTTTCTGTGGGGTCAGTGGTGATATCCCCTTTATCATTTTTTATTGCGTCAATTTGATTCTTCTCTCTTTTCTTCTTTATTAGTCTTGCTAGCGGTCTGTCAATTTTGTTGATCTTTTCAAAAAACCAACTCCTGGATTCATTGATTTTTTGGAGGGTTTTTGTGTCTCTATCGCCTTCAGTTCTGCTCTGATCTTAGTTATTTCTTGCCTTCTGCTAGCTTTCGAATGTGTTTGCTCTTGCTTCTCTAGTTCTTTTAATTGCGATGTTAGAGTGTCAATTTTAGATCTTTCCTGCTTTCTCTTGTGGGCATTTAGTGCTATAAATTTCCCTCTACACACTGCTTTAAATGTGTCCCATAGATTCTGGTATGTTGCATCTTTATTCTCATTGGTTTCAAAGAACATCTTTATTTCTGCCTTCATTTCGTTATGTACCCAGTAGTCATTCAGGAGCAGGTTGTTCAGTTTCCATGTAGTTGAGCGGTTTTGATTGAGTTTCTTCATCCTGAGTTCTAGTTTGATTGCACTGTGGTCTGAGAGACAGTTTGTTATAATTTCTGTTCTTGTACATTTGCTGAGGAGTGCTTTACTTCCAATTATGTGGTCAATTTTGGAGTAAATGCGATGTGGTGCTGAGAAGAATGTATATTCTGTTGATTTGGGGTGGAGAGTTCTATAGATGTCTATTAGGTCTGCTTGCTGCAGAGATGAGTTCAATTCCTGGATATCCTTGCTAACTTTCTGTCTCGTTGATCTGTCTAATGTTAAGAGTGGAGTGTTGAAGTCTCCCATTATTATTGTATGGGAGTCTAAGTCTCTTTGTAAGTCTCTAAGGACTTGCTTGATGAATCTGGGTGCTCCTGTATTGGGTGCATATATATTTAGGATAGTTAGGTCTTCCTGTTGTATTGATCCCTTTACCATTATGTAATGGCCTTCTTTGTCTCTTTTGATCTTTGATGGTTTAAAGTCTGTTTTATCAGAGACTAGTATTGCAACTCCTGCTTTTTTTGTTCTCCATTGCTTGGTAAATCTTCCTCCATCCCTTTATTTTGAGCCTATGTATGTCTCTGCATGTGAGATGGGTCTTCTGAATACAGCAGACTGATGGGTCTTGACTCTTTATCCAGTTTGCCAGTCTGTGTCTTTTAATTGGACCATTTAGTCCATTTACATTTAAGGCTAATATTGTTATGTGTGAACTTGATCCTGCCATTATGATATTAACTGGTTATTTTGCTCATTAGTTGATGCAGTTTCTTCCTAGCCTTGATGGTCTTTACATTTTGGCATGTTTTTGCAATGGCTGGTACCGGTTGTTCCTTTCCATGTTTAGTGCTTCCTTCAGGGTCTCTTGTAAGGCAGGCCTAGTGGTGACAAAATCTCTAAGCATTTGCTTATCTGTAAAGGATTTTATTTCTCCTTCACTTATGAAACTTAGTTTGGCTGGATATGAAATTCTGGGTTTAAAATTCTTTTCTTTAAGAATGTTGAATATTGGCCCCCACTCTCTTCTGGCTTGGAGAGTTTCTGCCGAGAGATCTGCTGTTAGTCTGATGGGCTTCCCTTTGTGGGTAACCCCACCTTTCTCTCTGGCTGCCCTTAAGATTTTTTCCTTCATTTCAACTTTGGTGAATCTGGCAATTATGTGTCTTGGAGTTGCTCTTCTCGAGGAGTATCTTTGTGGCATTCTCTGTATTTCCTGGATTTGAATGTTGGCCTGCCCTAGTAGGTTGGGGAAGTTCTCCTGGATGATATCCTGAAGAGTGTTTTCCAACTTGGTTCCATTTTCCCCCTCACTTTCAGGCACCCCAATCAGACGTAGATTTGGTCTTTTTACATAATCCCATACTTCTTGCAGGCTTTGTTCATTTCTTTTCCTTCTTTTTTCTTTTGGTTTCTCTTCTCGCTTCATTTCATTAATTTGATCTTTAATCGCTGATACTCTTTCTTCCAGTTGATCGAGTCGGTTACTGAAGCTTGTGCATTTGTCACGTATTTCTCGTGTCATGGTTTTCATCTCTTTCATTTCGTTTATGACCTTCTCTGCATTAATTACTCTAGCCATCAATTTTTCCACTTTTTTTTCAAGATTTTTCGTTTCTTTGCACTGGGTACGTAATTCCTCCTTTAGCTCTGAGAAGTTTGATGGACTGAAGCCTTCTTCTCTCATCTCGTCAAAGTCATTCTCTGTCCAGCTTTGATCCGTTGCTGGCTATGAGCTGCGCTCCTTTGCCGGGGGAGATGTGCTCTTATTTTTTGAATTTCCAGCTTTTCTGCCCTGCTTTTTCCCCATCTTTGTGGTTTTATCTGCCTCTGGTCTTTGATGATGGTGACGTACTGATGGGGTTTTGGTGTAGGTGTCCTTCCTGTTTGATAGTTTTCCTTCTAACAGTCAGGATCCTCAGCTGTAGGTCTGTTGGAGATTGCTTGAGGTCCACTCCAGACCCTGTTTGCTTGGGTATCAGCAGCAGAGGCTCAGTTGAAAATGCAGAAATCACCGGTCTTCTGTGTCGCTCGCGCTGGGAGTTGGAGACTGGAGCTGTTCCTATTCGGCCATCTTGCTCCGCCCCTATTTTTTCATAAGACAAAAAGATTGATGCCAACTCATCCTGTCAGATTTAGAAGGCCAGATTTCTCACTGCATTGCTAAGTTCACATTTCATTAACATCCTCTTTCACCATTCTGAAATAGCCACATTAATCCCTTTGTTCCCTAAGATATTTCCACCTAAATTTATACCTCTATTAATTATTATTTATTATTATTATTAATTATTATTTTTTTGAGATGGAGTTTCTCTCTGTCACCCAGGCTGGAGTGCAATGGCGCGACCTCAGCTCAATGTAACCTTTGCTTCCCAGGTTTAAGTGATTCTCCTGCCTCAGTCTCCCGAGTAGCTGAGATTACAGGCGTGTGCTACCATGCACAGATAATTTTTGTATTTTTAGCAAAGATGGGGTTTCACCATGTTGGCCAGGCTGGTCTAGAAGTCCTGACCTCAAGTGATTCGCCTGCCTTGGCCTCCCAAATTCTGGGATTACAGGTGTGAGCCAGAGCGCCTGGCCTATACATTTTCTCCTATCATCATTCATGTCTCAGCTCTGAGAAAATTCTTCTCTGCACAGTTGTGTAAGGTTTCCCAACTCTCTGCCCTTCTCTAATTATCACAATGTTTTACCTTATTAATTTTACTAATCACTATCATATTATTACTTAATATGAATATTTTTATTTCCACTAGGCTGTATATTCCCCAAGAGAACATAAGACTGTGTCTTGTTTAATCATAAATTCCAAATAAATGCAATAAATAATAGATTTTATGATAGAGTGACTAAGATGTAGAGAGTTGGAAGGACGAGTGAGAAGAGGAATAGAGAGGTAGCAAAGTAGGTCTAGAGATACCTGTGACACTTGGGACAACTGAGTTTTTCTTGATTAATGTTCATATTCATGTGTAATGAATGTGTGACATATATTTTATGATCTCTATAGTCTCTTCATATTCTAATAATATATATCATGTGTATCCACATGTCATTAACATACAAGAAGAAAATATCCTCATTAAGATTAAATTTATGAGAAAGTATAAAACACAGAAGGCTAATCTTGGTCATTTTTATTTCTTACTCACAAAAGGTGAAAAATTCACATTCCCCAAAACTGGTACAATCGCTTCTATTTTTAGTTAAAAATACTCAAATGCTATGCTTGCTTTTGTTTATTAGGAAAATTTTTAGATGAGAAATAGTCTGGTTTGCTGTGTTTTACACATCACAGTAGTTTATTCGCTGATCGAAGTTGATTTAGACTTTTTGTAACCTTATTTGTTGCTGTAAAATAAAATATTGGAACTTGGCTTGTGAGCAGCAGAAATTCTTTAGAATTGCTCCCTTAAGAGAATGAGTTCTCAATAGAATGTTGTTTTGAAAAGATGAATAGTATCGAGGGAACATAGAAATCTTTATTGAGATATATATTTTTTTGTTGTATTATAGTGCTGTTTTTTTTTTTTTTCCCCCAAGCATTATTTGGAGTATTGGTCCAAAACTATCCTAAAACTTAATTGAAATAAAGACAGAAAGAGTAGCAAACTAATGATGATAAAGTTCCAAAGACAGAAACGAAAAGTAGTCAAAGGGGAAATGTTAACTAAAATTGATAAAAGAAAAGAAAATAAATGGATGAAATAATGTCACTTTAAGACATCAGAATAAAATGAAAGAGAGATAGGTTTCAATTTAATGACTGCTTTGTGGCTTGTATGAAATACACTGATTTTCTCAGTCTAACTTTTAATAAAAATCATCTCTATTTCAAGATAAAGCTAAAATTTGAATTAATAAAACTTTACATGATAAAGAGTTTATAAAATGTTTTCTATTTAGCCAGCCATAAAAAATTTAAAAAAAATATTTTCCAGGTCTGGAATAACATTATGAGTTACATTTGTTACCTTTAATTGTTTAGAACTAGATTAAACTTTATAAATCAAAATATATTACTGAATAAGTGTGTGCTTGTCTATAATTAAATATTTTTGATTCATGCCTAAAATATTTTGTCACTCTAAAGATATCACCATTAAATTAAAAAGAAAATACATCTTTAATTCACTTTGCTTTAAAAGAAAATGTATTGGTTGGTAAAACTGTACAGCCCATAGTTTCAGAAAACTGTATAGGAGACATCAACATTTAAAGTATTGGGCATGATAACCTGTGAAAAGTACGATTAACTATTTATTTGTTGAAGAATAACATGTTTTCTTGATTAATATTCACAACGTTTTCACTGTGAAACACGTTTTCTCTTATAGTTTCCATATATCACAAGGTCTTGCCTATCAAACTCATCAGCTTTATCAACATGCAATTTCTCTTTTGTTCTAAAATTTAAGCCTTGTATTTCAATTTTTAATCATCATAAAGAATTATTGTACTTATAATAAGGTAATGTTTTGTATCAAAAGTAGACAGTTTTTAATTAAATTGAACGAGCTTAGGTTTTATGAACCTTATAGAATTTTATTTTAACATTAACGAAAACCTAATTGGAATCTAGCAGGTTATCTGATAATCCTTTATTTTCTAAAACTGATGCTTATAATAATGACATTTATAAACTAAAGATAGAATGAAAAATTTTAAAATGTCTTACTAAACACCAAGTGATTATGAAATATTTAATATACAAAAGCCATAAAACATTTATAAAATGAAAACATGTGCACAACACCAGATTTACGTTCCAAAATATACCACCTTTATTGTTAAATCCTCTGATTTCATTACTTTCCTAACCCTATCCTCTGCCCGTCCTATTTAGGGATTAAATTTTTTCTCATGTCACTTTTATGTTTTAATAAAAAACATAGGTATCCATAGTAATTGTGTTTTTGCTTTTGCATGTCTTTAGATATTTACTGATAGTATCATCTTTCTTTTAATTTTGTACCATATTATGCCCTGAGTCCATGAACTGAATAGGAAACAGACTGTGATGTTTAATAAGAATGAAGGTAAGAAATGTTCCTGTCTCATTTCCAACTGAGGGAATATTTTTAATATTGCACAATTAAATATGACTAGTTTTATTTGTTCACTTTTAGTAGAGACTTTGATATATGCCCTTTTAGAATATAAAGTTGTTCTTTTACATTTATCATTGAATAATGTTTTGTTAAAATAACTCAAAGGTAAAAGTTATAGACATAGAGGTTCTAAAAAGTTTTGCTTGATATATCTATACTTTTAAAATGCGTGTATGATTTAGATTTTCCACTTATTCCCATGCTAATTTTGGTGTGTTATCCTAAAAAGTTGGCATTGAATTATTTTTTCCAAATTTATATAAATAAAATTACATTTAATTTTTCTTATTGTATTTTAATGTTTGTCATACCTGAAATAATATTCCCTGTTCCATTATCATGTTAATTTGTACCTTCTCCCTTTTTAAATTACTTAAATTTGCTCATTTCTTGTTATCTGTATTAATCCTTTAAAAAAAACCTATTTTACATTGTTGCTTTCTGAAAACTCTCAAATGATCTTTCTGTTTCACTTTTTAAAAAATATTTTATTCTTATTATTTGCTTATTTCTTCTTTTGTATCTGGTTTTCTTTCTAAGTTCTGAACATGGGACGCTAGTTTTTATCTTCTGAAATATTCAAACATTTGTATTAAAAGGTGTATAGTTTCATTTCAAACTAACATAGCTGCATTTTGTCTTTTTGATATGCTTTATCAGTATCATTTAATAAAATGTCATTAATAAAATGTGTCATTAATAAAAATATATTCTTGTGTACATTGGACTTTTTCTTTTATTAGTGTTATTTTTTACAGTTTCTTGCTTAATTTCTAAAGTGTTAGGAATTTTTTGGTCTAATTTTATTATCAATTACTGTCTTAATTCCACTCTGGTTAGAGAACATATTTAGAATTATTCAATATTTTGAAGTTTTTTATGACTTGTTTTATGACCAATAAGTGGCCTATTTTAGTAAATGTTCAACAGTACCTTGGAAAATAAGTATGTTGTATTTCTATATATGTAAAAACAGTGACATTTGTTAATCTTGTGGATCAAAACTTCTAGATTACTTTTGCTTCTCTGTTTTCATGTTATGGATCACCGAGTGATCGTGGAGAGAGAAATCATCAAAATTTCTCATGTTTTTTTTTTTTTTTTTTTTTTTTTTTTTTTTTTTTTTTTTTTTTTTGCAAAAGCCGTGATTGCCTTTATTCTAGGTCATCTTTTCAAGGATATCTGTATAGTGAACAGCCATTGAAGATAAAGATGTATGTCTCTCAGAATAAAACAGGAGGCTTATTTACTGTCCAGAATAATAAAGACACTGTTTCTCTCTATGGCAAAGGTCCAGCAGGCTTACTGCCCCTTATTAAAGATATGAGTGTCCCGAGCCCTAGCTTCCTTTCTTTTATGCAATCCACCGTGTCTGCAGGATTACCAGGTCTTCGTGTCACCATGTAAGAACTGGGATTTGGAAAACTAAAACAAAAATAATACTAAACTGGCAACTGCTATTCCTGCCAGTAGTAAACTGTCTTTTGTCTCTCATTCAGATACCTCATTTTCACTTTCAAGAAAACTGAAGTCTCAGATTCTTCACAATTCTTCATAGAAATGTATTTTAAAGAACTGACAATATATTTTTGGATTTGTCTTATTTCTTTAGTTATGTTAACTTTTGCTCTCTTATTTTGACACTGCTATTGTAATCTAGAAATTGGTAACTTTAAGTTAGATTAGCCCTTTTGAATTTGGGAAATGTCCCTTTTATATTGTTAAGTCATGTTGCCTAAAAGCTTATTTTGTCTAAACTTAGTATAGCTACAATGGCTTTTTTAAAAATAGTGTTTAAATAGAAATTTGCTTTCAAATTCATTGTGTGTTCAAATTTTAAGTGGGTATTACATTAGTAGCATAGTATTGTTCTTATATTTAATTTGGCAATAATTTTTAGTAGGGAAATTGAATCTAAATCTCATATAATTACTGACATGTAATTATTTTTTCAATTTTACCTATTTTATGATCCATTATGTTTTTACTTTTCTCATTAGTTTCAAATTAATCACATATTTTAAATTATTGAATTTTTATTAGTAAATAATCACTTTAACAGCTTTATTGATGAACAATTGATAGACAATAAATTGTACATATTTAAAGTGTACAACTTAACAAGTATTTACATAGTTTACAGTTCAAAAACTATCATCACAATCGACATAATGAATATACTCTTTATCTTATAAAGTCTCTTTGTCCCTCCTCCCCATTGGAATCCCTCCTCACATATACCATTCTCCTGTCACCAGGCAATCAGTGATACACTTTCTTCTAAGAATAAAATTATATAAAATGAACTCTTTTTAAAGCTTATTTCATTCACGAACATAATTACTTTGAGATCCATTCATGGCATTGTACATATGATAGTGCATTTGTTTTATTCAGAGGTAGTAGATCATTGTATGAATCAATCACGATTTATCTTTTTTTTTTTAATTTGTTGTTTCCAGTTTGAGGCTATTACAAATAAGGCTGCTATGGGCATTCATGTTCAAATCATTTATTAAGTATACACCTTTTTTTTTTTTTATTTTGCATCAATAATGAGGAATAGAGTGCCTAGATCTTACACCAGGTGAGTAATATTTTAACAAACTGCAAAACTGTTTTCCAAAGCAGTTGTATCTTACAAGGAATGTATGAAAGCTCTATTTCCTCCCCATCTTCATCAACACTGGATATAGGCAGTACTTTTAATTTTAGGTATTCAAATAGACAGAAGTTATATGTCATTGTGGTTTTAATTAGCTATTTTCTACTGACTAATGAGGTTGAACATTTTTTATGTGTTTATTTGGCATCCAGATATACATTTGGGGACAATGTCTTGCCAAACTGTATCTTCTTTTTCTTTCTCTTCTCCTTGTTATTCTCCTTTTCCATCTCCTTCTCCTTCTCCTTCTCCTTTCTCCTCCTCCTCCTCCTTCTCCTCCTTCTCCTTCTTCCTTCTTCTCTTCTCCTTCTCCTTCTTCTTCTTCTCCTTCTTCTTCCTCTTCCTCTTCTTCTTTTCCTTCTTCTTCTCCTCCTTCTCCTTTTCTCCTCCTCCTCCTCCTCTTCCTCCTCCTCCTCCTCCTCTTCTTCTTCTTCTTCTTCTTCTTCTTCTTCTTCCTCTTCCTCTTCCTCTTCCTCTCCTTCTCCTCCTCCTCCTCCTCCTCCTCCTCTTCTCCTCTTCTTCTCCTTCTCCTCCTTCTTCTTCTTCTTCTTCTTCTTCTTCTTCTTCTTCTTCTTCTTCTTCTTCTTCTTCTTCTTCTTCTTCTTCTTCTTCTTCTTCTTCTTCTTCTTCTTCTTCTTCTCCTCCTCCTCCTCCTTCTCCTTCTTCTTTTTCTCATTCTCCTTCTTCTTCTTCTTTCTTCTTCTTCTTGTTTTTCCTTCTCCTTCTTTCTTCTTTCTTCTTCTCTACTTCTTTTCTTGTCTTCTACTTCTCCACCTTCTCCTTCCTCTTCTTCTTCTTTGAGACAGACTCTCACTTTCTTGCCCATGCTGGATTACAGTGACAGCATAATGACTTACTGCAGCCCTGGGCTCCTGAGCTCTAGCTATCCTTCTGCCTGAGCTTCCTGAGTAGCTACAGTGACAGGCATGTACCATCATGCCTTCTAATTTTTTTGTAGAGACTGCAGTCTCGCTGTGTTGCTCAGCCTGGTCTTGAGCTACTGGCCTCAAGAGATCCTCTCTCCTCAGCCTCCCAAATGTTGGGATGACAGCAATGAGCCACTGCATTCAGCTAACTACCTTCTTATTAATTAAATATTTAGGTTTATTTTTCTGTATATATAATCTGGATACAAGTCTTTTTTATAGGTTTTACATTCAGGTCTATGACCTATTGTCAGTACATTTTTTACATAGTGTGAAGTATTGATTAAAGTTTATTTTTTGCTCATAATATTGAGTAACTCCAGCTTGATCTGTTGAAAAGATCCTCTGAATTTTCCTTTGAATTGTATTGGTAGCTTTCTCAAAATTAAGTTTAAAAATATATACGTTTTGTTAGATACATTATGGAATTCAAAGATCATTTAAAAATGAAGTATTTATGAAATGAAAATTCTATACATTATATAATTAACTGCAATGAGCATTCATGTAAGCATAAAACATTATTGTATATATAGTTACATAAAATTTTAAAAATGGATATAAAAACATGTGTATATACAATTATAAAGAGTCTGAGAGGACATATGAAATTCTGTTTGCATTGATTACCTTTGGTATAAATAATCTCAGAAAAACAAAGTTGGGCATAATAGTTTATATTTAACTTGCTAAAAATATGATACTTGAAAATATATATTTTTGAAAAAATACTGTAGAAATATAATTGATTTACAACTGAATTAGAAAAAGAGCATTCATATCACTAGTGATGACTACTTGTCTGTTTTTTTTTTTTTTTTTTTTTTTTTGACTCTTGATCAACATAAGGAATGAAATGTATCATGCTCTGTTCAGGGTCTAAGACTCTCCTGGTAACCCATCTCCACCTGTGTTTTACTTGTATTTTGCAACTTGTCTAAGTAGTTTCACAAGCCTGTCTTTATTTCTATCTAAAGGGAATAATGAGCATCCGTATTGAGAGTTTCTCTGAACTCTTCTGAAGCCTCGAACCCTTGCACAGGTTTTGCCCATTCAAATAGACTCAGTCTGGCCATTTGTGAGCCAAGACGGCCTTGAATAATTTGGCTGGGACATAACTGAGACTCAATCTAGGGCTGCATTCTCATCTTCTAAATGCACTGTATGCTTTACCTTTAAATAATGGAGTCTGCTAAGTTATTTCCAATACCCAAATGGGGGAAAAAAAACACAACTATATTGATATTTTTTTTTTTCTGCAACACTTCACATTTTACAATTTTCACTTCTAAAAAGTATTTCTTTTTTCTTTATAACTATTATTTGGTTTACAATACGAAGAGTATTTTAAGAAACTGTACAAGTTTTCCTGGCAAAAGGGAAGTGAAAATCTGTTCGTTTTGGATGACCTGGTGTACTTCAATCAAGCACAGCTAAGCACATCACAAAGTACTAAAAAAGATAAAGAAGAAAAACACTTTTGAAAATAGTCATGGAATGACACAGCATCTACAGGGAAACAATTTGTATGACTGCTGAATTATATCAGAATTGTGTGGCCCTAGATAGTGATAGAGCATCATTAAGATCCTGAAAGACAAAAAATATCAACCTAGAATTCCATATAGAGTGAAAATACACTATGTTACCCCATTATAAACACATACTTTCAGTTTTTCAAAAACTTCTAAAGTACTCTGTAGGTATGGAGGAAACAGAATTCTGTCAATGTGGCTGATAATTATGTGTCACCAACTAGTAGTTTCTTTCCTAATGTCATTATCCTTTTCTTCTTCACTAACATAATCTGACTTTAGGTAGATATTAAAAAAAACTACATTTTGCTACCTCACTAGAGGTGATCTTATGTGGCACAGTTGTTAGCAAGAAGATATAAGGAGAGATCAGTGAATTAGACTTCTCAAGAATTAGTTGGTACATACCCTTCTGCGCTTCTGCTTTTGCTTCACCTATTTTTTCCCTACTATAAAGGAAAGTTCATTCGCTAAATCTGGAGAAACTGAATGTGACCATTAGAGAAAGATTCAGGTAAGTGAACAGATATTTGTTCTGAAATCCCTAAACCCTAAATCAAGGTCTATAGCTACCTACTCTACCTCTGGTTTCTCATTACATAGAAATGCGCTTCTCTGTTTAAGGTACTGTTACTTGGATTTTCTGTTACAGTTGGCAAAATTACTTATTAATAGCTAAATTTATTAATTTTAAAATGCTTTACAAGTTATTGAAATGCTGAGATACCAATAAACAAGCAAACAAATACATGAAGGAAGAAATGCATGAAGAAATAGACAGATGAGTATATCAACAGATTTGATTTCATACAAACTCACAAAATGGCAAACATAATTTCTCTCTCTCTCTCTCTCTCTCTCTCTCCCCCTCTGTATTTTTTTTTTTTTTTTTTTTTTTTTTTTTTTTTTTTTTTGAGATGGAGTCTCACTCTGTCGCCCAGGCTGGAGTGCAGTGGTGCAACCTCTGCTCACTGAAACCTCTGCTTCCCGGGTTCTCCTGCCTCAGACTCCTGAGTAGCTGGGACTACAGGTGCCCACCACCATGCCTGGCTAATTTTTTGTATTGTTAGTAGAGATGCGGTTTCACTGTGTTAGCCAGGATGGTCCCGATTTCTTGACCTCGTGATCTGCCTGCCTCGGCTTCCCAAAGTGCTGGGATTACAGGCATGAGCCACTGTGCCCGGACTGGCAAAAGTAATTCCTAAGAGCTAGCGATCAAGAGTAAAATTAGCTTAAACATTTTTTCTAAGAGATGTGTATAGGATTTAGCAGGCAAGGATGTTGTGTCTTGTTATATGTGAAAAGATTCTAAGGATATAAGAGTAAACAACAAAGTATTAGAAGTTTTGACATCTCAGGGAGCGATAATCTTGGTAGCACATGATGCTAATGATTAGGATTCACACATAAAACTAAGAATCTCAAGGTGAACTACAGAAATCCTTGTATATAAAATTATGAGAACAAAAGGGGAAACATGTCATTTCTGGAATTAGGGTTTAAAAACAACAACAGCAAAACAAGAATCTTATCTGGAATGAAATACATTATTCCTGAAGTTCCCTCAGGGAAGGCCCAGAAGTACTAAACTCATTGCTAAGAGCTCCTAGTGATGCCAAATATAGACATTTAAATAAAACAAACTATTCAAGAGACATTTAGTAGATTAGACTTGGCAGATAAAAATATAGATCGGATAAAATTATTTATAATGCAGTCCTGAGAGGTACAGAAATCACACACATACACAAATGGTAGAAGGCAAAGAGCATGAAAAAGTTCAGCTTATGTCTAATCTGACTTCCAAAGTATATGAACTGAAGTATGTGTGACAGGTGACATTCAAATAGATGAAAATAAATAAAAATTTCCCAGAATTTTGGAAAACAACATAAATAAAAAGTTGCCAATACTTACTTTACATTAGGTCATTGAGAAGGTTAAAAACTGCATACTGAGATACTTTAAAACTTGACAAAAATGATGCATAAGTAAAATAAGGATTGATTAGAGAGTTGGCGAGATGGTGATCAAAGGATGCAAGGTTTCCATTAGAGAGGATGAATAAATTCAGATCTGCTGTACAACATGATGACTATAGTTAACAATAGATTGTATTCTTAAAAAATGCAAAAAGAAAAAGAGAAAATATTAACCTTACAAATACAGAGATTTTTCTGTAACAACCTACAATTTTTTTGCATGTTAAAGAAAGTACTTTACTTTGTTTTACTATAATATAATATTAATTGCTTTGGATTGTTTTAAAGCAACAGAATGTTGTCTTAGTCAAATTCAAAGTTTTTCTAACTTTTAGAACAGAAAAGCTGATTCAATTTAGATTTGCCTTATGTCAAAACTGCATTTTCAAAATATAAGGCTAAATAAATGATTCTAAACTTTGTTCCATCATAGCACATGCAGAGATGATATTTGCTAACAAAAAGTGAGAAATGAAAGAAAGTGCTTATAGCCAGAGGGGACCATCCTGGGCCCTACCCAGTTGTCCTGAAGCCCAAGGGGATTAATATCTGAGCATGAGTTCTCTATAAATACTCATTTATTGCAGAATGGTGTCACACAGCATCCTTGGATTAAAGCTCTGACTTAAAAATAGAAATAAAATATATAGCTTCAAAGCTAGTAGGGTAGAGAAATAATTGAAGAAATACTCAACAGTCCCTAAAGAAGTAGAAAATTGGGTGGGAGCAGCAAGGAGTGAAAGAAAGCATAGAAAAATTGTGCTAACACAGTTATTGAAAAGTCAAAATATTTTAAGATGGACGAGCATCACAAGGATAAACAGTCTACTATATAAGATTTAGAGGGAAAAGTCAATATCATGATATAAGTATAAAAAATTACAAAAATACTGTTGTTTCGATATGTATGAAAGGAACATTGTACATCTACAATAGGAAAAAAATAACCTATACAATATTATGTGGGACAATTTTAGCACATTTTTCTCAGCATTTTGTATCAGCTTGGATTAAATTTAGAAAGAAAACAGAGCTCTAGAAAACGTATTTGACAACCATGAATATGTATATTGATTTAATCATTATATATGTGTGTATTTATATATACATGATTGTATTTTTGAGGATATATGATAAAGTATTCAGCATACATAATAAGTAATACATTATTTTGAGAATTTGTATATATATGTATATACACACAAAAAACACACATATAAGCATTCATAAACATTAAACTTTTCATAAATGGCTATATTGAATGCAAAGCAAGACTCAAATTTACAAAAAGTTGATATCATGGAAAAATTATCTGAAAACAAGGAAAATACATCAATTTACTTACAGAAATTTAATTCCATTTAACCTAAATGCCATGTGCTTATCAAAGCATTAAAAAGGCTTTTAGCTCATCATCACTGGTCTTTAGAGAAAGGCAAATCAAAACCACAATGAGATACTATCTCACGCCAGTTAGAATGGCGATCGTTAAAAAGTCAGGAAACAACAGATGCTGGAAAGGATGTGGAGAAATAGGAATGCTTTTACACAGTTGGTGGGAGTGTAACTTAGTTCAACCATTGTGGAAGACAATGTGCCAATTCTTCAAGGATCTAGAACCAGAGATACCGTTTGACCCAGCAACCCCATTACTGGGTATATACCCAAAGGATTATAGATCATTCTACTGTAAAGACAAATGCACATGTATCTTTATTGCAGCACTGTTCACAATAGCCAAAACTTGGAACCACCCCAAATGTCCACCAATGATAGACTAGATAAAGAAAATGTGGCACAAATATACCATGGCATACTATGCACCCATAAAAAAGGATGAGTTCAGGTCCTTTTCAGGGACACAGATGAAGCTGGAAACCATCATTCTTAGCAAACTAACACAGGAAGAGAAAAGCAAACACTGCATGTTCTCACTCATAAGTGCGAATTGAACAATGAGAACATATGGACACAGGGAGAGGAACATCACACACTGCGGCCTGTCAGTGGTGGGGGGCTAGGGAAGGGATTGCATTACGAGGAATATCTAGTGTAGATGACAGATTGATGGGTGGAGCAAACCACCACGGCATGTGTATACCTATGAAACAAACCTGCACATTCTGCACATGCATCCCAGAACTTAAAGTATAATTTTAAAAAAGCTTTTCTAAATTATTAATATATCATGGTGATATTAGCTAAATTTGCACATCATTATAACTGAATGATCATGGAAAACACTGCACATTGCCACTAACTAAATATTTAAATAGTAATTTCCTCAAATTCATATATGAGAAATGTGTCTATGCCTGTGTATTCTCTCTGATTTTTTTTTTTTTTTTTTGAGGTGGAGTGTCACTCTTGTCTCCAAGGCTAGAGTGCGGTGGCATGATCTCAGCTCACTGCCAACCCTCATCACCCAGCTTCAAGAGATTTTCATGCCTCAGCCTCCTGAGTAGCTGGGACTATAGAAATGCACCACCACGTCCAGCTAATTTTTTTGTACTTTTAGTAGAGACGGAGTTTCACCACATTGGCCAGGCTGTTCTTGAACTTCTGACCCCAGGTGATCCACCTCCTTGGTCTCCCAAAGTGCTGGGATTACAGGCATGAGCCACTATGCCAGGCCGTGTTCTCTCTTCTAAGAACACCAGTAATACTGGATTCAAGACGTATCCTCATCCAATGTAATCTCATCATAACTGATCACATCAGCAAATGTGCTGTCCTGTTTCCCCATAAGATCACAGTCTGAATTTCAAAGTGGACATAAATTTGGGTGGGGGGGATACTACCCAATTTATTGTATATGGCTTAAGAAAAAAATAGACAAGGCACCTGAATTGTACTAAACCAAACACTTTCATGGACCAGTTTTACCAACCATTTAAGGAACAGGTATTTTCTATTTACAGAAAGTGGTCAAGAGACCAGAACAGGAATTTTACTGCCTTGTATGAGACTAGTGAGACATTTCTACAAAACCCAAAGAAGAACACTACCACAATGGAAAAGAGTGGAGCAATTTCAATTTAGAAACCTAGTCCCTCATTATTTTTTAAATATTAAGAGAGTGATATCAACAATGAATTAAGCACCTGCACATTACGGAGGGGAGATTCCATATATAAATGAATGCATTAACAAATTAAAGGAGATTAATTATATACTTGTCTTAATTGAAGCAATAAAAAAGCTAAATTGATTTTTAAAAATCACCACCTACTCGTAATAAATTATACTTAGCAAACCAACAAAAGAGGAGTAATTTCTCAATGTGATGCTGGGTATTTAGCAGAAGAAAGACGCTCTAAATTGAGGGCAGATATCTAGGAAGAGTCAATTTATCATCTTTTAATTTTAAAGAGACACTTAAGCCTGTGTTTACATGTCTTCTGTCTAGAAAATAAAGATGTGTAATTTGTATCATGGTAGGTAATCAATGTAAGTTTACATTTAGTAAGTTATCCATTAAAACAGTGTTATCCTATGTTTGAGTAAAGTAAGTTCCTCCAAAAAACATTCTTGCAAACACGTTGATTACAGCAAATTGTAGATTAATCACTGAAGTCATTTTATCCTTGATGGTAGTGGTTGTTTTCCATGGGAGCTGTCCACATATTTTTTGTATCCACTTACGGAATAGCACAGGGTTATTTTTGTTTGTTTGTTTGTTTGTTTTGTTTGTTTGTTTATTCCTGGACACAAATGTCTTATATGGAATCTGATAACAATAGGTTACAAAAAATTAGGAAATTTACCTTAAGAAATTCATCTCACTTGCAGTTACTCTTCTATAATCTCTTCTTACGTGCTCCTTTACATTTGAGACCAAGAAAAATGATCAGTCTTAACTTTTTACAGTCACACTATTGGGAAAACAATTTTTATCCTCCAAAGTTTGGCATCAACTACAAAAGAGATTTGTGATCTATGTTTTCTTTTCATTTTAACAAATAACAAATTAGAATATTTAGTTTTGTAATAATAGTTTTTAATTCCATATCCTCATTCCAGTGTTTCCTTTGAACCAAATTGCTTCATAATAGAATATTTTGAGTAGAAACCTTCTCCTGATCATCTCAATCTTATTTCTGAATACACATAATATTTACATAAGTAAATAGTTTTGATTTTCAATAGTATTGTAGTCTACATAGCATTTTATCACAAGTTCCACCACATATATACTATACACCACGCTGCTTAGATTTTTAATTTCTTTTACAATTTATTAGATCAAAGACATAACCTTATTCTCTAATGTCATGTGATCTTGCCCTTACGTTTATAACAAAACTAGTAAAGTCTCAGATAATCTCTGAATAATCAGAAGTGTATGTTGAATGTTTTTTACTAGAGTGTACTCTCTTATTATGCAATTGAGTAATACCAAGAGACAAATGAAGTATTAATAATCACATTTCCATTTTAATTGTGTCCTGAAAATTAAACTTGTTAATACTAAATTCCTTTAAATTGTTCGCCTTTCCTTTCTATTCCTTGTGTGAACAGACCACACAACCCATGTGTTAGGGGTGCTTGTACTTTCAGAAAGAGCCATAAGCTCCAAAAGCTACACAATCCTTTGGTAACCATGGACAAAAACATAATAGAGAGAAGTCCCCTTATGAGTTGTACTTTCTTCACTGGAGTCCATCAACTTGGGTTAGAACAGCCAAGAGGGTTGAGGTCTTACTATCATTAAAGTGGCTTTGTGATGGAAATATCACTATAGCTAACTAAGATAAGAAAATACTTCTCCTCTTATCTTGGCAAAGATGGGCATGTTAGACCTTACAAATTCCACTAGGCACAAAGAAAATCAGCATGTACTAGTTAGTAGCATAAGACAGAGAATTAGACAGCAAGCCTATACCACAAGGCTGGCTCACTAAAATGCTTTACTTAAATCTGATTAACTGTATGAAGGTCTTGAACAAAATAATATAAAATATTATTTACAGCATTATGAGATACTGGTTGTTTGATACATTGCTTATGGCATTTCAGGGATGGAACATCTTCAAAAATCCAACTTTCAGAACATGTGGAGTGCTTAATCTGTTTAGAAAAATTGAAAACAAAACAAACAAAAATGGGTAATAATTTTGAACATGGAAAGAAAAACCATCTCTAACACTTAGGATATAACTAAGACAGAAATTGTGGTTCATAAGGACCACAAAAGTAACAGTAAGTGTATTAAAATAAATAAATTACTAGATAATCTTTAAATCAAACAATAATCAAAAATATTTTTTTCCAACCTCTCTAGACCATATTAGAAACTTGGCTTGTTCAGAAGTTGTTTTCAGAGAAAAAAAAAATAATTTTAAATGTCTTTAATATTGAATAAAATGGTTATTCTCAGATAATTGAAAGATTAAAAAGGAAGTTTATAACTATGAAGAGAAAATTAACATGACTAAATAATAATAATAAATGAGAAAGAATTAATATATTCAAAAGATAGTTCTTTTTTTTTTTTAAGGCTTATAAAAAGATTTATTAAAATATTTTATTAAAATGATGCCATGTATCCTCCAGGTAGTTTAAGAAATGGTATCACTACTGTGAAGGTGAGTGGTTGTGGGGGGAAAGAAAAGAAATGGCATCACATATCAGCTCCTGTAATATCATAATCCCATCGAGTAGATTTGCAAAAATTTTCACTTCAGATATGAGGTAATATGTTTTTCCACACCCTGTCTTCACTTATCAGGTAAAAAGAATTTGACCTCCTTTAAGATTAAAAAACAAGCATGCCTTCATTAAAAGAGATTAAAAGAAAAAAATCATCACATCTTCTTGATTTATAAGCAGTCCCTAAGTCTTCCTTCTATTCTACTGCATTTACAAACTGTTCTTCTTGAAGTTTCAGTTTAAAGTCCTCTCTGATTCTTTCCAGTAACTCTGGTTTAAAAATAACATCCAGTGCTGTCATTGCCAGGGCTTTGGCCGTCCGCAAGGTGTAGAGCTGAGCTTCCTGTGACCCAGCAGCTTCAGTGTACTGTTCAGTGTGATTCAAGGCATTAGATCCAATGTGAAAATATGGATGAATTCCAGGAACCACAAAAGTAACATTTCCAAAATCTGTAGATCCTGAAGGGCCATTCAACATTGTATCTTCTGAAATGAATTCTATTCCTAGTTTTCTTCCATTTTCCATATAGGCTTTCCACAGGCTCTTATTGGGAAGGACATTGTAATAATCATGTGCTCCACTTTTAATTTCCACTGTGCACCCTGAAGCCAAAGCTGCAGCTCTGAAGCAATCTTCTGCCTTTTTGGTCAAAACTTGAAGTTCTTTCATTGAAGGTGCACGGAAGTAATAGATTAATTCAGAATAAGAGGGAATGATATTGGGTTTTACACCACCATTTTTTATTATACCATGAACTCTCCAGGTTGGTTTCATTTGCTGTCTGAACACAGACAGATTGTTATAGGCCAGCACAGCAGCATCTAATGCATTTAATCCTTCCCAGGGATAAGCAGCAGAATGAGATGCTTTTCCATAGTATTTCACAGTCACATCATGTTCAGCCATATCTGGTAGATAAGCAGCATTCTCTTGTGATGGATGGGCCATAAAAACAACATCAAGATTTGTAAAAGCCCCTGCTTCAATTAAATCAATTTTGCCACCACCATCTTCTTCTGCAGGGGTTCCCAGGACAATTACTAATTCGATTCCACCAGTTCAACCAGGCAGATTTATTGGTCACCAAACACCTGATGACTTGAGGCTCCCTTTGGCTTTCCTTCTCTTGGCAGTGAGATTAGCTGCTCTGTTCTCCATCGCTATTCCTGGATCCCACAGGGCCTCGGAACGGCCACGCTCCTGTCTTCGGGATTCCCGCGGTCCCAGGGCCGCGCCGGCAAAAGATAGTTCTTAAAAAATTAAATAACAATTTTTAAGCCCCAGAAAGAGAGGAGAAAGAGGAAAGAGAGACCACAGGTATACATAAATTTCATGAATTTAATTGTTTTAATTTTAGCTTACAAAAATAAATGAAAACTTGTAAAGTTTGTCTTTCTGACAAAAAACACATGATTGTCTCAATAGATGCAGAAAAGGCTTTCAATAAAATTCAACATCCATTCAGGTTAAATCTCTTAATAAACTAGATAACAAATGAAATTACTTCAAAATAATCAGAGTCATTTATGACAAACCAACAGCCAACATCATACTGAATGGGCAAAAACTGGAAACATTCCCCTTAAAATCTGACACAATACAAAGACGCCCTCTGTTACCACTCCTGTTCAAAATAGTGTTGGAAGTGTTGGTCAGGCCAACTGCACAAGAGAAATAAGTAAAGTCATCCAAAAAGGAAGAGACGAAGTCAACCTATCCCTGTTTGAAGATGATATGACCCTGTATGTAGACTTAAGAATTTTAAAAGTGAAATCAGTATTTGAGGGTTTCACAGTCTAGTTTTATTTAAAGAACGGATCTCCCCAAAGAATTTTCAATCAATTTTAGGGCATAGAAAACTCAACAATGTATTTTAAATAGCCAGTATGTCTTTAATACCAACACCAGATGAAATTACCATAAAAGAGAAAATTATAGATATCATCTGAACTTACTTATGCATATAGATGCAAATATGCAAATAAAGCAGTGCTTAGAATAGACAGTATATTAAGAGAAAGATATTCTATATGATTTTATAGTAATTTTCCAAAATTTAAGGGGTTTTTAGTTTTAAAACATGTATTAAAACAATTTTGAAAAATGATGGTTTTAAAAATAAATGTCCATATATGCTGATAATTTTTAATTTAAAAATCTAAGTAATATAGAGATAAGGATCAGGAGATCCACTTAAATAGGATGTAAATTATTTCCAGAACTTCAGAGTAGATATTAATCTAAATATTGTAAAACTGAAATATACTTTTAAAATATATAGTTCCTGTAGGGACAGTCTTGAGTTTTCTTTGCAGACAATTAAATTGTCTGTTATTTATGCAGTTTTTATTTCTTTCTTTTCAAAATTTTCCTTTTAATACGTTAATTACTTTATTATTCTTCTAGTCTCAATGCTCTGAATGGGCCATCTAGTATACTTTTAAAGAGAAATAGTGTAAGCATGTTTCTTGTTTCTTTGTAGACTTAAAAGGAAAATGTCACTGTTTACCATTAATTTATAATGAGAAAATGAATCTCTCATATAATAATAAAATAATATTGATAGCATGTATTGAATTGAGGTGGTGAGCAATTGGTGTCTGCTACAATGTTTTTCAAAAGTTCACCTTTTTAGTTTATAAAGTAACTATATTTTATGAGAAGAATTTTAAAGTGTTGCTCTTCCACAAACTTTGCCTGAAACAGAGTAATTTGATGGATACATATATTTATTTTCTATCTTGGACTCTATATCTTAATATTTTGCTTGTCTCTTTCTTGATTGCCTCTTTTAAAATTTTTTCCATGTGTGAATTATTATGCACCATTAGAGACTCTACTCCACCTCTACAATCTTAACTCTCTCTCTCTCTGTCTCTCTGTCTCTCTCTCTCTCTCTCTCTCTGGATATTTCTACAAATGCAAGGCTTTTCCTGGCCATTTTGCCAGCTGGGAACCTCTGGATAACAATGCTCCCTGCTTGCTCAGCCACACTCTCTACCACAGGAGATGGCATGTTCACTTGGCCTGCTGAGGCCACACCTGACTTGTGCACTGGCTCACCCCGTGGCTGAGCTGGGCATGCCCCAACCCACTTGTGTTAGCTCGTACCTGTGTTTGGCAGTTCCTGAGTTCTCGTCCCATATCCAAGAAGAATGTGGATATGCTGCCAACTGAAGGATGACGAAGGTGGAGAATAATTTTATTGAGTGATGGGAAACCTCTCAGCAGAAAAGGGGATGGAGGGGTGGATCTCCACCGGAAGTCAGTGGTTTCTCTCCCAGCGTGGCTGGGTCTGGGGCTTGTATGGGCTCAGAATAGGGGAGTGTGTACTGATTGGTTTGTGAGTAGACAAAAAAAAGTTACAACAAAGGCACCACTCAAAGGTGGGCATGACAGTGTAAAAAAAAAGCCAATTAGGGAAGGGTAGGCATATGTAAAACAGGTAAAGGGTGAAGATCAATCATGGGGAAATCACACCAAACCAGAAGACAGGTTCTCAATCTGGTCCATGGATTTACTTGGGACGTATAGCTAGGATTTAAACTGTCTTTGGGTCGAAGGTGGGGTTTCTCTGGGGACCAACCCTGTCTGCCTTACCATTTGTCTGTCTCCTGCTGCTCTCACTACTATTCCATGGAAAAATATTTCCTAATGTGTGATTTTCATATGTTTTTGTATAAGACTGACATGAATAGATATTCACTCAACAGAACAACTATATTTCACAGGCTAAAACTCTGAAGACTTCCTTTAAAAAGTCTCAGAATATTTATTCATTTTAATAATAAGAATTAAACATTGTCTAGGGAATTTTAATTTTATTGATCAATAATATATGTACTGAATTATATAGAAATAATTATTTGCACAAATGCAGGCATACTCCACTTTTGTTCTAAGTACCTGCTACTTGAATTGGCCAAAATAATTTAAACAGTTAGTTTACTGTCATCTATTCATAACTCACTAAGGTGTAAAAAAATTTGATCTAGATGTTTTGTTTTAAAACCAAAATTTAGTATTGAACTTTCGAATTTAGAAAAATTGAACAATTCATTTGAATTACTCAGTAATATTACAAAATATGAAGAAATATCTGGTGGAGAACATTCACTGCAGCCTTCAAAGCTCATCAAAAGTCTCTTTCAGGGTCAAGAAACCTCCTCTAGTCTGAAGAGAGAGAGTTTCCAAATTAAGTTGCCACTACTCTGAAATGCCTTATAATCACACATCTCCCTGTAATGTTAGTTATGTCAATATTGGGGCTTCAAAATTCAGTTAATAACATAGTCCATAGACATATTTACATACTTCAGAGCAAACTGTACTCACTCACGTAATCAGGTTTCTATAAAATAAATATTACAGTAAAAAGTTGGACATTGCAGCAGTGAGTATATGTTTTTTAACATTAGCCCTAACAAATACATTATTTTTTTTGAGTTGGAGCCTCGTTCTGTCACCCAAGCTGGAGTGCAATGGCATGTTCTTGGCTCACTGCAACCTCCACCTCCCCACCTCCTGTGTTCAAGGGATTCTCCTGCCTCAGCCTCTCTGGTAGCTGAGATTATAGGCATGTGCCAGCACACCCAGCTAATATTTTGTGAGCATTTTTTAATGGAGACGGGGTTTCACCATGTTGGTCAGGCTGGTCTCAAACTCCTAACCTCAAGTAATCTGCCCACTTTAGCCTCCCAAAGTTCAGGAATTACAGGTGTGAGCCATCACGCCTGGACCCAAATACATTTTGCTTAAACATAACTCAGTAGTTACTTAAATGTTTATTTAAATGTATCTCAATATTCGCGCATCATATGTCAAAAGGTATCAAATTCATAATAAATGAAGTGTCACTATGTCCAAGGAGTTGCTATTCCTTGTCTACATCATGAGATATAAAAGGTACTGGCTCTAATTATTGAGGTATTTGTATGTATGCTTTACTCATGGAAAACTTTTGGAGAGCTTGGGGTTGGCTTTTAAAAATATGCTTCTGCCACAATAAAATCCACCTAGAGAACCTGTAGAACTTTTCTTGTCTATGTGAGGTTTTTCACTTACATACATACACTACACCATGATGAAGAGTAAATAACTTTTTGAAAAAAAAAATAATTGTGCCCATGTTATAACTTGAAACCTATCATTTGAACTGAATTTGTTTTTTTGTGTGACATTCTTCAAAGATTAAACAAACTCAAAGTGAAAACCTGAGCCTCTGTATTCCACTTTTTCCTATACTTGTACATGACTGAGACCTCTGGATTTTTAACACACATTTGTGTGATCTTATGGACAGGGTATTTGTCATTTCTTTGTGTCGTAACTCCCATTCTTGTCATTACTCATGGTCTTCAATGTGCAAAGTCAATTACTTTAAATTTGTTAATCTAAGTCCATACATTCATTGTATATTTTGTAGGAAATTTATACTTTAAAAAAACTTTTTAAATAAAAGATTAACTTGCCAGATAATACACATTTTTCCTTAAATTTGACATTATTAAGAGTCCAAGGAAAAATGGAAGGAACTTGACAGAGAGTTTCTACCAAGTTTTCTTCTAGGATGTTATCAAGAGTGTAAGCAGGCCGGGCGCGGTGGCTCAGCCTGTAATCCCAGCACTTTGGGAGGCCGAGGCGGGCGGATCACAAGGTCAGGAGATCGAGACCACGGTGAAAACCCCGTCTCTACTAAAAATACAAAAAATTAGCCGGGCGCGGTTGTGGGCGCCTGTAGTCCCAGCTACTCTGGAGGCTGAGGCAGGAGAATGGCGTGAACCCGGGAGGCGGAGCTTGCAGTGAGCCGAGATGGCGCCACTGCATTCCAGCCTGGGCTGGGCGACAGAGCGAGACTCCGTCTCAAAAAAAAAAAAAAAAAAAAAAAAAAAAAAAAAAAAAAGAGTGTAAGCAACATATAAGAAGTATGTGAAGGGAAAATAACTCAAGTCCAGAGCTTTTATTCATGAGATATTTTGTCTCCCCCAGGGAAACAATTTTGTGATTAAAGTTTATATTTCTCATTCATCATTTCTTATTAGGCTATTGGTTATATTATGGTAATAGAAAACATATTATTAAAACTCTTGGTACGTCAATGTAGTATAGTAATGTGGAATTCCCAGGGGATGCCTGTCAAAACTTGTTTTCTTATATCTTATAAATATTCGCTTGTGAAAGTAGGCAGTTTCTATTTTAACTCTGTGTTGTTCAATTAACTTAAAGCTGAACATGTATAAAATTGATCTTATGTTTTAAACAAACAAATCAGTTGCTCATAGTCATTTAAAGCACAAGTTACTTACATGTGTCATGTTAAATGGTATTTAAAAAGAAAATAAAAACAAAAATGTATTTATTCATTTTAATGTCTTAATATAGGCAGGACCTCTAAAATTTTTAACTTATTGTTCCTCAGATATTTTAAATGTATTATGTGATTTCATATGCTTCGTAGTTTGTGTTGTCCTTAATTCAACTTATCATCATGAAGAAAGAGTTAATGCAAAGATAAATACGTGCATAGTGTTACCTCAAGTAACACTTTTTGATGAAAACATATTTTTTGTACATGAAAGTCCTAAAAAAGCAAAAAATTCACCATAAAAACATTTCATTACAATATTATTGATGTACTCTTTACATTTAATTTGCATTTGGCAATCCCAATATGTGCTCTGGAGTTTTATGGATTGCTGATTCAATATATAAGTGGCTATAATAAACCCTTCCAGATCCAAGTCCTTTAAAAGAGTTAGATATCACTGACAGCATAACAGAAGAATTCTTTTATGCAAACATTACATTAAGGTGAGATAAATCTAAGAAATGGTCACATAGGCACATATGACACCATCACATGAGAAATTAACTTGAATTAGTTTGTTTTGATTTGTTTGGTACTCTGAGAAGTCCTCATCCAAGAGACTAGGGCTCTCAGAAACCACAGTGTTTGAAGTTCTGATGGTCACCCAAGTAGTAGAGAAGTACTTAAGAACTGCCTTTTAGAAATGCTGTTACAGTGGGAGCTAGGAGCACCAATAAGGAAACAACAGGCACGTTTTGGAGAGAAAAAAATACGGGTTTCCCTGAGGACAAACATCACAGGACACTAAGAGAAGCATCAATATCAGAACAAAAACTTCAGCAAGTAGCAAAGTTATCTGAACCTGGATGTGTGGTTCATTTCCTCTCTCTGTCTCTCTCTCTGTCTTTCCTCCCTCCTCATCCATCACACTCACTGAGCCAGATGACTTGTTGCAAACAAAGAGTTTCCAATTTGGTGATGCTCCTAACTGCAATCAAAATGAGAGGGAGGGGCCGGGCGCGGTGGCTCAAGCCTGTAATCCCAGCACTTTGGGAGGCCGAGACGGGGGGATCACGAGGTCAGAAGATCGAGACCATCCTGGCTAACCCGGTGAAACCCCGTCTCTACTAAAAAGTACAAAAAACTAGCCGGGCGAGGTGGCGGGCCCCTGTAGTCCCAGCTGCTCGGGAGGCTGAGACAAGAGAATGGCGTAAACCCGGGAGGCGGAGCTTGCAGTGAGCCGAGATTGCGCCACTGCACTCCAGCCCGGGCCACAGAGGGAGACTCCGTCTCAAAAAAAAAAAAAAAAAAAAAGAGAGGGAGATTCTCTCTGGAGAAAAGAGACCCCAATTTAAGCACATATTGAAAGAAGGAGGAATAAATTAATATGCAGAGATAATCAAACACAGAACAAAGTGTACACTACTTTGTGTTTGGTTCAGTAGAAATAAACAAAACAACAAATTACGTCTCTATTCCTGAAGACTGCATACTTTATGTTTAAACAGGTGCTTTCCACAAAAGCCCCACAAGACAAAGAGTTGGCATTTAAACGTAGGTCATTCAGAAGGCATGGATAGCCACATCAGTTATTGTTTCCCCTGCACAGTCAGGATCACATGAAGAAGATGGAAGAGTGAATTGAAGAGTTAGGTGGAAATGGAGTGAAAAAGCTGAGAAACATCACATTTCCTTCCCACCGCATTCTTCAGAGGCTCAGCCATGCTGAAGCTGAATCTTTCTGTTTGCTTCTGCAGCATCTATTTGTCATTCCTTCTTAATTTTAGATGGAGTGCAATGTAGTTTCAGGCAAACTAAATCCATATCCCAGCCAGTTTAATCCAGTTTCTTAATTTGTGCTTTCTATCTCTCTGGAATGAGCAATGCAGAGATTAACATGCAATTTATGCTATGTAATCAAATACTGAAGGTATTTATAAGGCCTGGGACAGCTTCCATGAGGAAAGCCAATGATAGAGTCAAAAAACCCACGAAGAAATTATGGTGGGACCTCCCTAACACTGGATTTGATAGTTTTTGATTTCTAATTTTCCTTTCTTCTTCTTCTTTTTGATTTAAATACAATGGTTTAGTCTATAAAACAACAGAGGTCATAACTATAAATTCTGGTAATTATAGCATGTGCTATATACCCCACAAAATACATTTGTACATTTTTTAAACTTTAATGCTTCTCTCGTTCCATTCCCAATGCCACAACAGCATTAAGCAATGTTCACATCATTTCACACCTTAACCATCACTTCTTAACAGGCCTGTATGGTCCTTATATTTCCCCCAGTCAATCTATGTGCTCTCTCCCTATAGCACTTTTTCAATGCCAACCCTTCCAATCAAGTAAATAACATAATTAAAGATCCATGATGGAATCGAACAAAAGATCAGGGAAGGAACCAAGTTTTGGGAGGGTGACCAGAGAAGGCCTCTCATAAGTAGTGACATTTAAGCTGATTATGCTGAGACCTGAAGTTAGCAAGTGGTTGCATAGTCCAGGTTAGACTATGAAAGGAAGGCACAGTATAACTGGTAGCTCTAGGAGTCAGGGAGGAGAGGAGACGGTGGATTTTTTTCCTGGATTTCTTTACAACTCTTTGAATAAACCCAAGTTCCATGCAAATATTCCCCATGAAAATGTATCTATTCTGTTACCCTTTCAAATGCTTAGCAAGTCCAGCATTGCTCATGCAATTCCTTCCATCAACTCCACCTTCAAGATCTAAAGACCACTCTCTTTTTGAAGAGCACACAGCCAGAAGGCAACATTCCTACTACTGAATTCTAGTGGCTTTTTTTTTTTTTTTAACTTTTGTTTTAAGTTCAGCAGTACCTGTGCAGGTTTGTTATATAGGTAAACTTATGTCATGGGGTTTGTTTTACAGATTACTTCATCACTCAAGTATTAAACCTAATACTCACTAGTTATTCTTCCTTATCCTCTCCCTTCTCCCACTCTTCCCCTCGAATATGTCTGAGTGTGTTGTTCCCTTCTGTGTTTCCATGTGTTCTCATTATTTAGCTCCCACTCTTATAAGTGAGAACATGCAGCTTTTGGTTTTCTGTTCCTGTGTTAGTTTGCTAAGGATAACGACCTCTAGCTTCATCCATGCTCCTGTGTAGGATATAATCTTGTTCTTTTTTTGGCTGTATGGTATTCCATGGTGTATATGTACCACATTTTATTTATGCAGTCTACCACTGAGGGGCATTTAGGTTGATTCCAGGTCTATGATATTGTGAATAGTGCTGCAATGTACATACACATGCATGTGTCTTTATGGTAGAACAATTTACATTTCTTTGAGTATATACCCATTAATAAGATTGTTAGATTGAATGGTATTTCTGCTTTTAGGTCTTTGGGAATCTCTACATTGTGTTCCACAATGGTTGAGCTAATTTACACCCCTACCAACCTTTCCTTTGTTATTTAAGCCAGTATAACTAAGAAGTTATCTTTTTGATAGGAAAAATTTCTAATAACTAAATATGACATTGATTGTCTTAAGTGTTAATTATTCTCTTATAGCAATACTCATCATTTCATTTTTGTAAGGTTGTATACTGTGTGTTATGTGAATGATCATTCCTTGAGTATTATATCAGTATAGCTTATAGACCGACTACTTTATCTTTCTTTGCTAAGAAAGTTTATAAAAGTGCAGAGTAAGATTGATTTTATCCAATTATTTTTGTATTCTCCCATACAAAAAGGCAACAAAACATTCAGAGGACCATGTTAGATTCCCATTCCTTAGTTTGTCTAAGGAAACTTTCCAGCCCAATAAGGCAAGGGCATCATCACAAGTCCTTTAGACATCAGACATGGAGATACTCTAGAAAGTTGATAAGCATTCTTTACAAGTTCAGACATAAGGAGATTAGGGACAGCTTTGCAGAATCAGCATAGTATTATGAACTGACAATCACCTTGAAGAAGACAGCTCATTAGCAACCTAAACCACGAAAACACCATAGAAAACTAAAGATCTCCATGGGTGACATGGAGCAGAAAGCTGTCAGTGAACACTGCTACTTCTTTAGCACAATTGCCTTTAAAGGAAAAGCTAATGGGAAAAAAAAAACAGAAAACCAGATCAATAAAATCAGCATGACCTTCAAATGGCAGGAGGCACAGCATGTTATCCAACCAAGTTAATAGTTTGTTGAGCAGTTAAACACCACCTATTTTGAGGGTTTTGATATTTATATATGACACGGACATTACATATACAACTTTTGAAACATAATTACTTAGAAATTGATGAAATATGTTCCATATTTGACAAGAAAATGACAAAAAAACAATGATTAAGGCCATCTCAATATTAGAAAGGCAAAGAGTATTTGTGGCAGTTTTACAGAAGTATCATAAGTATCATATAAAACAAGAATTTTTAATGAGAGAAAAGGAATATGTGTGGTCTCTGGTTTATATTAGAAAAGTAAAGAAGTGAGTGTCTTTGTTCTAAAGCATAGACATAATAGGCAAGTTCACAGAGAAATGTCAAATAACTGAGATATATTTATATTTTATAATTCCTATATCTGTATAAATCCAATGTACAACTTTAGCTCCTACCTCTCTATGATACAATTCTCTATTTTCATTGATTATATAACATTTAACCAAAAATGAAAAGTGAAAATATTACCAGTAGTAACGAAGGCACAAATTTATAGAAATAAAGGAAACAGAGAGAGAGGGAGACAATGAGAGAGATTTGTTTATGTAGATATATAAAATCTAACCAATCTATCAACTATTGCTAAACAATGATTAGCAATGTAATGATTAACACTCAGTAAGTCTATGGAGTAGGGAGACCTAAGAATGCGAAGTAATGAATATTTCTCAGGTTGAAAGCTACAAATAACAGAAGTAAAACTAAATTACTGCATTTTTTTGAGTATTCGTTGGCATGCCTATTTTTTTTTTTTTTTTTTTGTGTCTCCCAGGTGGATGCAGTGGCGTGATTGCTCACTGCATGCCGGGTTATTTTAGCTGAGACTCTAGTTTTTTGTATTTTTAGTGTTTCACCATGTTAGCCAGGATAGTCTCGATCTCCTGACCTCGTGATCCACCCGCCTCGGCCTCCCAAAGTGCTGGGATTACAGGCTTGAGCCACCACGCCCGGCCGGCATGCCTATTTTTGTCAGTGCGTAAATCTAGTTCTCAATACTACTTCAAGTAGTAAAGGAAGGAGTAATCAAAACCCAAGGATGAAAGGCACTCAAGATACAAAACCTTGTTAATTACCTTGATTATGGTAACCATTTCATAATGAATACACATATCAAAGCATCTGTTGTACAACTTAAATATACACCTGTTTATTTTCGAGTTTATCTTCAATAAAGCTGAGGGAGAAAAGAGTACAAACCTATTGTGAACGTTAAGTGTTCTCACCACAAAAGCTCTAGCTATGTGAAGTAATGCATGTTAGTTATCTAAATTTAACCATTCCACAATATATATTTACAGTAAAACATCATGTTGTACATAATAAATATGTATAATATTACATGTCGATTTGAAGAAATAAGTTAAGAATCTATCATGTGGCTTCTCTGAAATGTTTAAATGCCTAAAATATTTTAAAATGTTTAAATAATGCATTTTTTATGAAATAGCATAACATCTGTTGTGGGATGTGGAAGGACATATACATAAAATAAATCTTCCCCATTCTATAATAAAATAGCCATGCAATTATTAAGCGATAAAAATCAAAAGTTATTTATGTTTTTTAAAACCCACTCATAGCTTAACAACAATAAACACTGCTACTGCTTTTCTCCCTCAGTAACGATTTTACCTGTTTAAAAATATAGAAACTACATAAAATGAATGGGGAATTTAGTTTCCTCTGGAGGAAATTCTAAAGCTTGCTTCTTGGATTGAAACCGTAAATGGGTAACTAATGATATTTGATATTCCAGGATATGATTATAAATAATAATCTAAAATATACAGTAAAATTGAATTTTGACCTTTTATTCACTTCCAAATAAACATGATAAAAGACCATTGAGACTAGGGAATTTAAAGTAAAGAAAAAAATCAATAATATTTGGTAGACTTTCCTCAGTAGACTAGAATATATCTTTATGTCTGTGCTAAGCTGCATGTAAAGTCACTTTTTTGCATTGACAAAACTCTTCAATTATTATAGAGACAAAAAACTTTCCTAATCATTTTAGGTTACATCTCAGGAGAATATTATTTAGATTTCCAAATTTTTTTCTCTGTTATTTAGTTAAAGTCACTTCAATAATTGTTGAAATAAAGAAAAATTACATACTTTAAGAGAGGATTTTTCACTTTATTTAATTTTTACCAATCTAGTTCAAAAATTTCTTCCTGTGAAGTCTTGGTGATCACTTATTTTGTCAAATTTCTTAATGTTTTTAGTTGCTTATTTCTTTAGGTCATAAATATTGTTATGAATATTTTGAAAACATACGCTACAGCTATGTCAAACTAAAGCAGTTCCTATTTTTGATAGTCTTTATTATGTTCTAGAGCATTGAACATATGTTTTTATACATACATATGCATATATATTTATCTATAAACATATATTTTAATTTTCAAGCTCTAAATACATATATTTTTGAAGTCTGAATTTGATGGGTCAGAAATAAAATGTTCTAAAATCACGCTCTTCAAATGAGACTCTAGCTTAAAAGTCATATAGGCCCCGGGCCGACTTCATCCCACAGGTGCGCTTTGTTTGACTTTGTAATCGCCATTTTTAAAAGGTAAATTCCACTTAAATACCCCATAGGCACTTGAAGTTTTTACCTTTGATCTCCTTTGACTCCTTGATGAGATAAGTTGAGGGGGTGGAGAGAAGTCATCTGCACATTGTTAAGAAGTTAAATATTAGAATGTGCTAGTAAAGAAAGTTTCTGTAATTCATGGAGCTTCTTGAAAAAAAAAAAGTTAAGAATTATGATATGCCTGTCTTAGTCAGCTGGCTGCTGTAATGAAATATGACAGACTGGGTGGCTTAAGCAACAGACATTTATTTCTGACAGTTTTGGAGGCTTGGAAGTCATAAACTGTTAGTCTTTTCAGTTCCTAGGGAAGTTTCTCTTCCTAGCTTGCAGATGTCATCTTGCTATATCTGCTCATGGAGGGGACACAGAGAGAGAATCTCTCTTGGGTCTCTTCTTATAAGGACACTGATACCATCAGTAGAACACCACACTGATGACCTCATGTGAACTTAATTATCTCTCAAGGCCACATCTCCAAATACCATAACTTTGGTAGTTATTGCTTTAAAATGTAACATACATTTTGGGAGGGAAACATACCCTCAATCCATAACAATTCCCATACAAAACCACTATTCCTTCTCTTCATTAATATTATAAAGACAATGTAAAATGGTTTTCTAATAAACCTTCATAATAGTTTTTGATATCACTCAAAATGACTGTGAAGTTGTAATCTTATTTAAAACATTGGAACTTCCACTTACCATTTCTATTACTCTGTATGTTATCTAGAATCAATATGTACAAGTCAAATTATAGATCAGGTTTAAAAATAAAGTAAGCAAGAGAATAAAAGCAACTGAATATGAGTTTCACAGCACCACAAAAGTGAGAGGTAAAGGAAACTGGTTGCCCTAAATTGAATGGTCTATTATACCCATATTTTTCTAAAATATCATAAATTCTATTCCCTCCTTCAAAGCCATCATTTAAACAACATCCTATTTTTATAATATTCCAAAGTTTAGCTGCTACTAAATTTGGGAGAAATTCTGAAGTCTGTTATTACTGTCACCACCTTGATCTTGAGAAAAAAAAAATGTTCTTGAGGACTGTTGCGAGGAGAAGTGACAGAAAAGGGCCTTCACACTTGCCCCATTTTGTTCATTCCAAGTGTATTCAGAATGAACATTCTCATAGCTTTCATTTGCTCATGTTGAGTCTGCATATGGCTCTCAAAATAAAGAACAGCTTCTTCTTCAGATCCTAGCAGTGTGGACATAGATTCTCCTATGGAGATGGAATTATTTTGTCTTTAACATATCATTGTCGCCAACTGGGCAATGCTCCAAGAATCACTTGTACCAAAAAGCAGAGCCACAAAAGAAAATGTATAAATGTACATAGTAAAAGTGGTTTCAGGGAAGTCATTTTTCTTCGATGAAATGAATTTTAAATTGTTTGACCTATATTTAGAGACTACAGCTTCTGAGAAATAGCAAAAGGGTGAAGCCTGTGGCTCTAACAAAAGTCATCACTTCATACCTCAGAAGTAGTAATAAAATAACATGAAAGATTGAAAAGCACTTTATATGTAGAATCTGATTTAAACTTCCCACACAGTTTATAAATCAAAAATTATTATTCTCCTTTTACCAGGATGGAAACTGAGCCTTCAGGGTTATATCAGTAATTTTGACAGAAATATACATCTAGTAAGGGCCAAGACAACAGTCCACCTTTATCTTATTTTAAAAGCGCATTCTTTGGTAACTTTACTGTCCTTCCTCCTCCTAGAGAATGCATAGTTGGTACTGCCCAATAGAAAAAAAAAAAAAATCGCAATCTATTAAATTATGCATTCAGTAGCCCTCTAAATAATATCAGATTAAATTCCACCTTCAAATTGTTACTTCCTTTTCTTTTTATTATTGACCCTGGACATCCTATTCTCATCCAAATATTTACAAATATTCATCTACTTCCTGATTCTCTTTTCCCTGTTTGTCTTTCTTTCTTTTCTTTTCTTTCTTTCGTTCGTTCGTTCGTTCGTTCGTTCATTCGTTCATTCGTTCGTTCATTTACATGGAGTCTCTCTCTGTTGCCAGGCTGGAGTGCACTGGCGCGATCTCGGCTCACTGCAACCTCCATCTCCTTGGTTCAAGCGATTTTCCTCCATCAGCCTCCCAAGTAGCTGGGATTACAGGCATGAGCCACAATGCCCAGCTAATTTTTGTATTTTTAGTAGAGACAAGGTTTCACCATGTTGGCCAGGATGGTCTCAATCTCCTCACCTCGTGATCTGCCCGACTCGGCCTCCGAAAGTGCTGAGATTACAAGCGTGAGCCATCGTGGCCGGGCCTCCTGTTTCTCTTCTTCCTGCTCCTCCTCCACCTTCTCCTTGTCCTACTCTACTTCCTCTTCTTTTTTCTTTACCTTTCAAAATTTTCCTTATTATGGAAAACTATATGAAATATGGACCACGTGTACTTATCTCTTGGGGGTGTACTTTTGTATTTCATTCTGGGTAAAAGTGTTTGTTCTTTATTTTGTGCTATGTAAACCACCTAACATCTGGTATTTTTTCACTGTTAAGGTGGGAAAGTGTAGAACCAGTGCAACATCTTAAGGAATAACTTTTCCAAAATCAAGATTTAAATGAAGATATTTTTCTATATCCTTGTTTCTTTGTAATTTATACCAAATAAGAACAATTTACATATATTTAGTCAAGTTATTTAAGTAACTGCTTTTCTATTATTGTCTAACTGCCTAGGTTTTTGCTTAATTAGCACTGCTATATCTTTACTTGGTAATAATAATTGCAGTTATTATGGGTGAAAAAATCATTAAATGAGAAGATATATAAACAATTTTATTAATGTAAGAAACACAAAACTTCTCAGTTTTTAATACAAACAGAGCAAAATATTTGAATGAATCTTAGATTATGTAAAACGTAAAAAATGTAAAATGAATAAAAAATGTTATATTACCGATCATGGGGTCTTGGACTCCCAATGCAATAAAAATTGACATGAGGCCAAAAGAGTTTTCCCAGACAAGGCTTCATTGAATCTTATGCCCAGGCATAATGGAGATAACACGAGAGAGAGAGAGCGAGAGAGAGAGAGAATTCCCTGATTGACTTTCCAAAAAGAGCCATTTGCAATTTTTTATTAGGCAAAGTGCAGTAATTATCAGGGATAGTATATGCAGGTCAAGATGGGCAAAGCACATGAAGGGTAGAATTTACAGGTTATCATATATCATTACAAAGATTATCTTGTATAATGACTCACCTAGTGGTCTGGTTGGTGGCAACAGTCTGCAAATCAGTTGATTAGCATTCCTTCCCGAGGTGGGACACTCCACAACATTGCTTTGATATTTTGAACCTCCTAAGGCAAGTTCCTGGAAGTCTTTAAGTAAAATACATAATGTTTAAACATTATGAGAGTGCAGAGCACAATATAGAATAACTATTATCTTTGTATAACTAAAGATTTAGGGTTAGTGCAATGGTATCAGTGAGAGAGTGGTGTGGGTTTTGTGATTAGTATGAATGCATGAAAGAATGCTCTCTCTAGTGGGAGTGAGTTGAAGGAAGCCCTGTTCCTACTCTATCTCATTCCCCCTTGAGAGATTTTATCCTTATTATTATTATTACTTTTATTTGAGACAGAATCTCACTCTCACCCAGGCTGGAGTTCAGTGGTGTGATCTTGGCTCACTGCAACCTCCGCCTCCTGGGGTTAAGGAATTCTCATGTCTCAGCCTCTTAAGTAGCTTAGATTACAGGCATGTGCCAGGACACCTGGCTAATTTTTCTATTTTTAGTAGAGAAGGGATTTCATCATGTTGGCCAGGTTGGTCTCCAACTCCTGGAATCAAGTGATTCACCCATCTCAGTCTCCAAAAGTGCTAGGATTACAGGCATGAACCACCACTTCCAGCTTTGTCTTTCTTATTGTTAAGGGGAAAGGGCCAAAACTCTCATCTTCTGAAGCTACTTCATGCTGAATAGGATTGTTATTTTTGACTCACCATAGAGGGCATGAAAATGTCTTACTGATTGTTCTAAAGACATCTAGGGACTTGAAACTGTTTAAGCCTTGAAGTCATAAACCATCTGCACCCCTTGTTGAATATAATAAAAAACCATTTTACTTAATTTGATCTTGAAAAATGTGTTAAACATCAAATGGTTTAAAACATTTGATATTAAAAAATAGAATTCCAGGTCACTATAAGACATTTATTCAGTCAAATAATAATCCAAGATTTTAAAAAGACAAAATCCTTTACTTATTGATAGAGGGGAGACTCAATTTTCCAAGCAACAAGACCCAAAAAGGACAGAATAAGGCCAAATGAATCTGTGTCTTACCTCTCTCTTTTTTCCTGTAGTCTATCTCAAAGGAAAACAAAAATCTATTGTCTCTCTATATTATATGAATATCTTGTTTCAAAGGGAAAACCAGATTTTACTCTTGAATTACTGTATTTATACTAAAGCAAATTTTAATAAAAGTTTTATAAACCTGAAGCTATCTGATTTTAGCTAGTTTAATCATAAGGTGAGATTTTCATAACCGTTTATAATCTGTTACATTTAACTGCTAAAGAGTAGATCAACGGTCTAAAAAATCCTGTTATTCTGAGACATGGGCAAAGATTCTGGCTCTGCATCAGTATGCTTTTATTTTAATGTCTAATATATGAAAAAAATAAATAAAATCCTTTAAATTTTGACCAGCTTGCTCAAACACAAATATTTTAATATGATGAATCTTTTGTAAACCTTATGCAACTGTCTTAAAACTTGTTGTATTCTTTATTTAAACTTAAGACAATTCTTAAATCCTCTAAATTAGACAAAATTATTTTCTCTTAAAAAAAAGCACACTCTTCCATACCTTTTAATCAAAAACTCATACATTTTATTTTTAGTGTAAGCAGTTTTAATTATGTATCAGGTGTAAAGTCTATGACCTGCACCCGATACATAAGCCAAAGAACTCAAGGTTCAGGGGTAGTAACAAAAGCATCTAGAAAAGACCATATCAGGTGCATTAACAAAAGCATCTAACAAATGACAGAATCACAGATAATGTCTGACTCTTCTAACAAAGCTATGGCTAACTTCATATATTCCCAGGCTTACCTGGGACATAACTCTAATAACTCTAAAGCAGAGAAAGTTGAAAAAGTATCACAAGTCATACAAGCAGTTTAAAAATTTAAAGTGAGGCAGTATAGGAAAAAAAAAATCAGCCCTGACAAGTCACACAGATGAAATGGTAACTGCTAAATCAAATTCAGCCTAAAGCTGCCTCCTTATATATTTTAAATTTGGCCTAAAGGTTTCTCTGTACACGGTGAACTATAACCTAAATGGAGGTATAAGCAGATTGTAACCTTCTCTTGTGCCAATCACTGAGTTGTGGCCAAAGGGGGCCAACTGTTCAAATTGTGTTCAAAGTGAGCACACGTTGAGCTCTAACAAATCCAGCTGTTTCTGTACCTCACTTCCATTTTCCGTACATCACTTTCCTTTTTTTGTCCATAAATCTCTTTCCACCATGTGGCTTTGCTAGAGTCTCTTTGAGCCTACTCTGGTTCTATAAACCACCTAATTTGTGAATCGTTCCTTGCTCAATTAAGCTCTGTTAAATTAACTTTGGCTAAGGTCTTTCTTTTAACATAACCAAAGTCCTGATGGGTCTTAAATGCCAGGGCATATTTTCTCCCTACCTTAAGTCAAATGGCAGGAAGAGGGAACCTTTTCTAACTTAGCTGACCATGCTAAATTCCTAACCATGAAGTAAAAAACCTAACCATGTATCTCTCGGAGTGATGTTTTCCAAGGTCGCTGAAGCAAGGCTCTGGCATCCCGAAAAGAACCTGACCAGATCCAACTGCCTGAAGACCAGATGGACTTCAGCACCAACCTTTCACTGATGTTCTCCTCATCCTGTCTCATTGTAGTACTACAATCTCCACCACGGTGGGGCTTTTCTGCCATATTCTGGTCATATGGTGCATGTCAGAGCATGTGGTCCTACTACTGAAGCGCAGAGAAGCCCCTGCCAAAACATGCCTGTAAATCATTCTCTTTCCCACCCCAACTTCCTTAAAATGACAAAAACTGAGTCCCTTCAGAGAGCTAGCACCAGGATCCCTTTCCTGAGCACTTTCTTGTGCTCTCCAGCCGCAAGCCTATTAAACCTGGTGGAGCAAAAGCTCTGTTTGGCCTGGAGCTAATTTTTCCTTACACAAGAGACAAAGAACTCAGGGTTCAGTGGTAGTAACAAAATCATCTAGAAAAGAAAGTATCAGGTGCATTAACAAAAGCATCTAACAAAGGCAGTAACTGAGACCAAATGCCTAAATTTTGAAAACGTTTTTATTATCTTTTTAAAACCAGTGGTCTTTAAAACTACCTTTATTTACCAAAGATTACTGAAGTAATTTGAACTAAAAGGTGTTAACGTTTTTCTTTCTTCTGACAAAGTATTTTATTTAAATGCTTATTTTTTAACCCAATTAATTTGAACTCTTTTATATATTTTGGCAGCAAAACATCACAGACATGGCACGTATAAATACACAGTTAGACAGAAGCAGATCTAGTAGAATTGCTAGTCACCGTATGCATCCTGCCTTTAGACATTTAAAAAAGTATGAACAATTCAGTCTACTGAAAAATAAAAATAAAACAAAAAAAGTCTTTTTAGAAAAACAAAATCCAAGAAAAGAAAAAACCATAAAGGACTTTTAAATGTATATATACCTTGGATACCCTTGTAAAAGCTGACTTTTAATCATAGAGCTCTTTTTAAAAAAATCCTTTTAAATATTTTATTAACAGATTTATACAGAACAAACAGCCAATACCTCTGGCTTTTTAGTCTTTTTATTGTCCCCAGCAATATTTTCCCAAGTGAAACCAACAAGCCTTAACTAAGGTTATGACTTAACCATGGGGGCACAAGGTATCTCCAAAGAGATGGCAAACAGTTTTTACAAGATCTAGAATCACCCCAAAGGTAACTCAGAGAAAGGAAAATTTAAGCCTTAGCTACTGAGCTACAGAGGGGAGTTCCTATCACTTTTCCCAGAAGAAATCTAAAGCAGTCATTTTTGAACTTGCAAAGGCTTTTAATCCCTTAGGGAAATTATTCAGGATAACCATGACATTATAAGGTGTCCTTTCAGACCACATGACTGAGAGGAACTAAAAAATTCTCACCCTCCAGATGACAGAGACCAAAAGAAAGTACCCCAATGCTGTCACAGTCAAGTTCTCAAGGGCATAAAACAAGATGAGAGGGAAATCTCATCCAGTTTTCCTTTTAGGGACTCCCAGCAAAGTTTGTAGTTGATCAGTCTGCTGGGCCAGCTGGAACAGTGGGCAAATAGGGGTACTAGGCCCACATTCTATCCTGTGGCACCCTTCTCCATGACACAATGACACAGAATGACAAATTCATAGCACAAAGGCCATCAGATTCACTTCAGCCTAACAGTAGTCTCACAAATCCTTTTACCCATTAATTAAAACCTTGCTGAGGAAACCAGCAATGATTTTTACCATTCACGCAACCAGTTTGCACAGAGAGACAGAATCTGGAAGCCTGGGTGATAGGAAATTCTTACCCATTTGCTGGCATGCCATGTTACTGAGTTTCCTTTCTCTATAGCCAAACCCTATTCCTACTCTGTCTTTCAGTTAGACCTTACCTTCCTAAGCTGCTGGGCTAGCTGTGAAATACACACAGCAAAGTTTCTCAATCATTTCAAAGGTGGGTTCAAAGCATCACGTGTGTAAATTGTGAGGTCATGAAATGAATACAGCACACTGCTAACTAGGTGATTGAAAAATTCTGAGATACAGAAATAATAGAGGTAATTTGGGGGGTCATTACTTGGTTTCTTTATATCTTTGCTATAAATATTATTTTATATAGATTTAAATAACAAAATAATGTGGCCTATTCGATCAATAGATATATTTAGAAGTAAGCAAACGAAAGTTTTCACCAGTACACAAAAAAATGTCATTTTTACTGGGATTTGGTATTTTTATTTTTCTGTTTACACTACAAATATTTTCAGGCCCATATACGAAACCACTCTTATCCTCTCTTTTTTCCCCCATTGTCCTATGAAAACATGAGCATTTCTATACCGTAGAGTCTATTTCACATAATCCTTTATTAAATTTAAATCAGAATAAGAATCAGAAATCTATATATCTCTTAATCTTCTATGTGCTAATTTACTTCTGCTTTACATATAACTAGCGAGTCCATACGTGAATAGAAGAAAATTGTCATTTTAAATCATAATTTACCAATTCTCACATCTAGCATCTTAATCCATATTTTAAGATTCTAAAACATTGTCTTCAGTGAATAAATTATTTGATTTCTCGTTGAATTAATTCAAAACTGTTCAAAGTCTTGTATACAATTCTACTGTACAGTCAAAATGGAAAACCACTGGTAGTGAAACAAGAAAAGTTTTGTTGTCCCCCGTGCAGCTTGCTTCTTCAGTGCCCCACTGCTCAAACATCTGGGGGAGCATATAGAAAGGCAGGCTGTGGGACTTACCCCAAGGCAGTGTCTAGGGGTGTATGTGTACAGCTCCTGAAGGCCCAGTGGGCATGGGCTACCATGTGCTCTTTTAGTTTTTCCGTTGATAGGCAGCTTACGTTAACCAGCTCAGTTAGACCCTCTACCTTGTCTCCAGGAGAGAGGGCTTTCTGTATGTCAGGTTCTTGCCTTGGTGTACCTGAAGAATCGGATCACACCTGGGCTTGGAGAATAAGTGCAAGGTTTTATTAAGTGGAGGTAGCTCTCAGCAGATGGGGGAAGACAGAAGGGTGACGGGAATGAGAAGGATTTCCCCTGGAGTCAGCTGCTCAGCGTCCTGGGCTCTCCTCTGACTGCCCTAGCCAAACTCCATGTCCTTCTGCTTCTACCAGTCGGTGGCCTGCTGTGTGCTGGTGCCTGTCGGTGCATTTCTCCCGACGTCCAGTTGCCTGTGTGTTCTTCCTCTGATGTGATCTTCTTTATGTCCAGTCATCTGAGTGCCTGCCTATTAGGGTCTTGGGGTTTTATAGGATGAGGGCATGGCAGGCCAGGGTGGTCTTGGGAAATGCAACATTTAGGCAGAAAAACAAAAATGCCTGTCCTCACCTAGGTTCCTGGAGGTGGAACCCTAGCCAGGGACCATGTCATCCCCTCTTCCGTATCATTTAAAGGGACCATGCCTTTCTCTACCCAACACTTCCCTATCAGTAACTCTAGTGACCAGTAAGAATAATTTCTCTGAAGAGTTATTCCTGAGTGTCCCCTGTCTTTCTTTGTAAAAAGACAATTACCTCGTGTTCTGACACTGAATTCTTTCAAGCTGTGTCTGAGAGGAAACTGAAAGAATTTAACCCACACACACACGTACATGCAAGCACGTCTCTAAGACACCACAGATAATTGGAGAGGATGTGTGAACTGAAATGATCAGGATATAAGTAGCAAAAATCACCTGGACACATCAAAATAATGCTTTGAAAAGAATGTCACCACACTTATTTTTCAACCTGTCAGGAATTTATAAAATGTCTTGAGAGATTTAAGACCATAATTTAATTCAAGACTAAGTTTTGTTTTTTTTTTCTATGTGGAAGATGAATTGGAAAGAAGCAACCATAATAGAAAGTGAAACTGCTTAGAAAGTACACAGAAAAGAGTTCACACAGCAGGCTTGAAGTTGTTTGCAAGATTGGCTCTTGGTCAGCATCTCAGAATTGGGCTTTTGGTAGTGTTGAATGATTAAGGTACTTCATTCTGCCTAGTTTGTTTGTGCAAACAATATGATTTATAGTCAACACTTGCTTTCACTTGGGAGTCTGGAATTAGATAACAATTTAAGCTGTATGACTAGATCTTATTACAAAACCTTGGCATTGAGTCTCTAATGGGTTCCCTAGGAAAAACCATCAAACCCCTGTTACTGCATCTGCACTGATTAAGGAAGAATGTGCTCTGTACGGCCATTCACTGGAAGCAGGGAGCATAAGGTCATCTGCTTCCTCCAGAATCCACTCATGTCTTTTCCCTTATGATCTGGGTATGTATTCCTACTCAGTCTCTATAATAAACCCTAGTCATGAGTACAATTATATACTGAATCTCATGAGTCCTTCTAACAAATCTTTGAAATGGAGGGTTTTATGCGGACCTCTGAAAAATTATTTCAATAGTACAGGCACATTTTAGGAAGAATGGAACTGGAGAAGTGGTATGGAGAAAGAATACACATACATGGAGTTTAATAATAGATTGTTTTCTAGTTTCTTAAAAAATATTACCTTCATGAACAGCTTTGGAGAGGAAGTGAGGTATTACAGTTCCAATATTCACCACAGAGACCTATCAAATCAGCATCCTTCAGCTAGAACTGTTTTATGAGAAGACAGTTCAAGAACTGTCCAGAAGACACACAAAATGAATATATGGGAGCCTTAAGATGTGGTTTCAGATGGTTACTTTTGGAAGGGAGATGTTAACTCTAATTCCATTGCCAAGAAAACAGAAGCACAGAGGAGTCTGTGATTATGCATAAGGCATGCCATATTAGGAGTAAAATATCTCGCAGAAATAATTGGTAATGAGAAAGTAAATGGATCTGTGAAAAAAACTATTGCATTACCAACCCTTAAAATTCCCTCGGCCTTCAAAATTTGGAAACTAAATGATGTAAATATGCATCTTATGTTTTAAATCACTCTTGAGAATGGGTTTATTTGAACATCTTAGATAGAAGTTAAGTAACATACCTAGTTATAAGATCATATTGTTTGACAAAGAAATATGGAAGATCAACTTGAACATCTGAATCCAAGGCTTTAATGTTTGGGTAATTGTTCCAGATCACGGGCAAGAAGTAATACATATAAATGTCCTTATGCAATGGCTCAGGTGCACAACTATCTGCTTTATCGAATGTCATTAAATTTATTATAAATCAAACGTGCTTGAACAAAATGGTTTCTATGATTATTTTCTGTTTATTAGAAAATAATAATATTGGGCAAAATATGTAAATATTATTTTTAGTCCTCAACTCAAAAGTTTTACTGTTTAAAATATTTAATTTCCTTTTGGTCTTCATAATAATATCAACCATATGATTTACAACTTATTAAGGTATTGAGTATAGCTATTATGTGATTGAGGCAAATTCACAACTACAGAGAGAATTTGGGGAAAATCTCCTCTTTGGGGGCCAAATTTGTATATCTTTCCAGAATTTCTTAGCTCCTTATTCTCCTGAGCTGTGTGGTATCTGATTTCCTTATTTGCTGGCTGAGGGATGAAAGCAGGGCCAAGTAAGAAGACCCAGAAGTGCCAAGGGTAAGTGTAAAACAAGTTTATTTTTCTATCATTTTTATCACTGCCCCGTTACTAAATTTAGCTTATATAAATTCACAGGACTGAGATAACTTAGGTTTAGATTGTTAGATCACACTTATAAAAATCAGATATCTTAATGTCAAATTTTGTCAAGCATTTCAAGGATACAGGTTATCAAGAGACAAGGAGGAAGTCTTCATAATTCTGGGATTATCAATGTAAAACCACAGATTCCTTCTTATTACATTAGATTTAATACATAAAGTTTTCAAGCAATGCATGTGGTCTTTTTACTTACAAAGAAAGACCATCTCAATCATTATCATCTCCATTTTATATCAGTTATATATGTTACATTTTCTAAAAAACTGTATCTCAGTGTGATGGCTTTTTGATATATTAAGTTAATTAGGGTGAACTGCATTTCCTGATTATTCAAACATTAACCTGTGTGCTTCTGGAAGAAATTTTACACTTGTAAATAAAATCTTTGTCCTCGTTCAATATTCTTACCAAATACCTTAGACTGGATAAGTTATAAACAAGAGAAATGTATTTTTCTTGGGTTCTGGAAGGATAAGTCTTATATCAGAGTATCAGCATGGTCAGGTTCTGATGAGGGTTGTTTTTTGGATTACAGACTGTTGACCTTTTGATGTATTCTTCAGATGCAGTAAAGCGGGAAAAGTTCTCCTGAGGTTCTTTTTATATGAATACTTATATCTTTTATAAGGACTCTATGATCATGACCTAATCACATCCCAAAGCCCTGCTTCTTAATACCCTCACGTTACAGGCATAGGATTTTTGACATATAAATTTTGGGGAGACACACTTAGTCCACTGAAGGCCCTAATCGGGTGACTTTAGATTTGGAAGATATATGAATGATCTGATTTACTCAATTGGAAGGGAGATTATCCTAGATGAGCCTGAATAAATCAGGTGAAAAAAATCTGTCAAAAAGAGCTTAGTCTCTCTCTGGAGAGAGACTACTTGTGAACATCGACTAAAATATTAGAGGGTTATTTATTTTAAGTATTAAATAATTAAAGGCATCTATAAACAACTGATCTCCCATCTTTAGTCTCATGGTAATAGGGCAAGAAATATTTATAGTTCAGTGTGTAAAATACAGCAGTTCTGAAGAACTCTGACCCTGTATAATTTTCTGTATAGGCCGAGTGTGGTGGCTCACACCTGTAATCCCAACAGATTCGGAGGCCAAGATATGTGGATCACTTGAGGTCAGGAGTTCGAGACAAGCCTGGCCAACATGCTGAAACCTCGCCTCTACTAAAAATACAAAAATTAGCTGGGCATGGTGGTGCACGCCTGTAATCCCAGCTACTCAGAAGGCTGAGGCAGGAGAATCACTCGAACCTGGGGAGCGGAGGTTGTAGTGGGCCGAGATCATGCCATTGCACTCCAGCCTGGCCAACAGAATATTACATTTCAAATAATAATAATAATAATAATTTTCTCCCCTACATCTTCTATGCATAAGAACAGGGCCAGAGCCTAAGAACTCTATTTTACTCAAGATTTTTATATAAAACATAAAACATTGAGAGTTTAACTTGTACAAGAATACTGTCATGCAAGATCCAGTCAGTGTGGAATCTGGTTGCTTTCGTTCCATTATATTTTCCTTTTCAACAAAAATTATTTAGAAAATCTTGACATGCTTCTAATCAGACCTTTCTTTTTTCTTTTTCTTTTTCTTTTTTTTTTTTTTTTTGAGACGGAATCTCGCTCTGTAGCCAGGCTGGAGTATGATGGAATGATTTCGGCTCACCTCAACCTCTGTCTCCAGGGTTTAAGTGATTCTCCTGCCTCAACCTCCCAAGTAGCTGAGATTACAGGCATGTGCCACTATGCTGGGCTAATTTTGTATTTTTAGTAGAGACGGGTTTCTCCATGTTGGTCAGGCTGGTCTTGAACTCCCTGCCTCAGGTGATCTGCCTGCCTGGGCCTCCCAAAGTCCTGGGATTACAGGCATGAGCCACCACGCCCAGCCAGAATGTATTTTAAAAGTTATGAATATTTAAATAAGATAAAACTATACTTTTCTCAGTATTTTTTTCATGATCACCTTTTAACTAAGTCTACCCCAATGTCAATGTGTTATTAGCCAAATAACTACTATAATAAAAATCATTTGGACAGAACACAGAATTATCAAAATAGAATGACTAGAAAACAGCACTCTACATGGACATGAGTGGCTGAGTCCAGTGACCATGTCACTCCGTGATTCTCAGTTTCATCTTGAGGTGCTCGTTTTAGTTGATAGCATTGCCACCACTGAAATGGCAATAGACATATCATGGCCCAGAATGTGTAAACAAAAAAGACAAGAGGAGACTTTAGGAAGAGTAGAAACTTCCCTAAATTCTCTGCAACGATCAAACATATGTAAAACATGTGAGGGGAAAATAAGAAAATAATGATTCTGAATTATAGAGTTCACTTTTTTTATTCTGCAGGACTTGTTTGTTCTATGATCATGAAAACACAAATCATTACAATTTCAGGAAAAATTAAAGTGACATAAACAACACAAGCAACTCAAAATCTAACATTTTCAATTCAAATGGGCATTAAGAATTTCAAGGCATATTGCACAAATTCTGCGTTTTTAAGTGTCTTCCATGCTGTTTAATAATCATGTAATTCTAACACACTTTTTAGAAACCTGATTTAATTTTGGTCAAAGTAAAAAAGCAACTGAATGTTGAAAAATATCTATGTACTTCCATCTACCCAACAAGCACACAAATTAAAAGGCAATGATATTTAAATCTATAGGATTGGTGGCAAATGAACAATTCAAGTCCTTGGGCAGAAACGTTTGATAATAATCAATAAAGAATAAAGATTTAAAAAAATATATTCCAGCAGGTTATTTAATAAAATTCTGCACCTATCTGTATCACCCGTAATTGCCTGCGTAGGTGTAGTTAACAGTCTGACTAGTTGTTAAACGGAAGTATAAAACACTTTTGGCCGGGCGCGGTGTCTCAAGTCTGTAATTCCAGCACTTTGGGAGGCCGAGGTGGGGGGATCACCTCGATCTCGATCAGGAGATCGAGACCATCCTGGCTAACCCAGTGAAACCCCGTCTCTACTAAAAAATAAAAAAAAAAAAAAAAAAAAAAAAAAAAAAAAAAAGCTAGCCGGGCGAGGTGGCGGGCTTCTGTAGTCCCAGCTGCTCCGGAGGCTGAGGCAGGAGAATGACGTGAACCCGGGAGGCGGAGCTTGCAGTGAGCTGAGATCCGGCCACTGCACTCCAGCCTGGGTGACAGAGCGAGACTCCGTCTCAAAAAAAAAAAATTTTATATTCTTCAAGATGCATAAAATTAAGACTTAAAGTCCAATTTCTAGTGGTATGTATTTAGACTCATGAAAGGTTTTGTGTGCGGGTACTTCTTTATTATTAATACTTCAATCACCGTGGTCTCATCCGAAATACAGCATCTTGGAGATCTGTGCATAAGTAGGTTCTTGCCAATATCTTTTATAGCAATTTGAATATGCCATTCACTCAAAACTCTAAAGTCATCTATCCAAATGAATTTTAACTTGCCTTATTACAAAATAGTTGTAACTAACTAATGTGTAATTATTATAATGACAGATATACCTAATACCAATAAAGTATTAATTTGTGTCTTGAGTAATGACATAATAAGGTTTTAATAGATATTGAAAGTCATTTGCTCATAGAACAAAAAGGCAATGCATTGTGTTCTAAATTAGACCCTGTAGCAGAAAAAAGAATTTAGTGGAGAAAGCAGGTGAAATTAAAATAAAGTCAGTAGTTTAGTAGATAATATTCTACCCGTGTTAATTTTATTTATTTATTCATTTATTTAGTTATTGGTTTTTATCATTGTACTCTGATTTTGTAAAATGGTAACATTGGGAAATCTGGGTAAAAAAAATGTAGAGAGTTCTGTACTTGTTGTCAACTTTTCTGTAAGTCTAAAATTATTTAAAAATGTCATTCAATTTTGGACAGCCCTGCAAGTTAAAAAAATTAAAAAGTTATTGTACTGAGCAATTATTTGTCTTCCTGAAGTTTCTGCCCATGTATTCTAATCTTATTCCTTGAGAAACTGTAGAACAGAGTTAACACCTTCTCTGTGATGGACTGCTTCAGATATTTCAATGGACTTACCACATCACCAAAATGTTAACTTTTACAAGTTAAACATTCTCCAGTCCTCAGCTTTTTAATACCTTCACTATTCAATCACTTTTTCTCTAGAATTGAAGATACAGAATCTACTTTGCTCTAAAGGCTGTTCTTGACAGCAGTCTTTCCTGACAGATGTAGGTGCATTTGACAAATATTTCCCAATGCAGACCCTTGATGACTAGGACTACCAGCAGTTTTCCCATCAACTGTCAAATTCTCCTAATGGCAGGAGTTCCAGACACCTGCTGAAACTGACAGTGACAGTTCATATTAATGTTAACCAGTAATTTCCAGCAGTATTCAAGGCCCCTCAGATATTTAACTGGTATTTTTGAGTAACTCTTCTACTCCTCATTCATAATTCACTTAGGCAGAGGTTTCCTAGATACCAGAGGTGGGGATTCATGTGGCTATAAAACCCATCAGCTTCGTTTACTTGAGCTGCCATAACAAAATACTATAGACTGTGTGACTTGAACAACTGATTACTTTTTTCTCTCAGTTCTAGAGGCTGGGAAGTCTAAGATCAAGGTGTTTGTTCCTGGTGAGGGTTCTCTTCCTGGCTTGCAGAAAGCCACATTTTGCTATTTCTTCACATGTACTTTCTCCAGCAAATGCACTTGAAAAGAGAGAGTTCTGGTGTATCATTCTCTTCTTATAAAGGCAAATGTTCTGTCAGATCAGAACTACACCCTTAAAATGTAATTTAATCTTAATCACCTCTTTAGAGCTCTTATCTTTGGTGTATTCACATGGGGGTTAGGGCGTGAACGTGTGAATTGAAAACAGACAAAATTCAGTCCATAACATTGTGCCCCTGGCCCTGACAAAATTCATGTTCTTCTGACGTGCAAAATACATTCATATAATACCATCCCAAACAACCCTAAACTCTTACCTTGTTTCAGTATCAAGTCTAAAGTCTGAAGTTCAATTTCTCATCTATATATCATGTAAATAATAGAAGGGTAAAAGTCTGGGTGTAATTCATTCTGAGGAAAAATTCATCTCTAGTTGTGAAATCAGACAAGTTGCAGTGCTTCCAAAGTACAATGCTGGACAGACATAAAACAAATATTTTCATTCCAAAAGGGAAAACTTGGAAGAAAGAAAAGGCTGATGGAGTCTAAGTAAGTCTAAAACATAGTAAAGCAAATTTCATTAAACATTAAGGCTTAATAATAATTCTCTTTGGTTGAATACTCTACCCTTCAGGCTCACTGGTGTGGCAGCACCACCCCTATGGTACTGAGAGGGGATCCCATATTTTGACTCTCTGCAAAGGTCTTGCCCTCTGAAACCAGGGAGAAAATAGCCTTGCCCCTGGGATTGTGGTGGGAGTGGCAGTCCTGATGACCTCTCAATCACTTCAAGGTTATTATCTTATTTTATTTAGGAATAGCACACATTTGAATCCAAATAACTAGCCTCATGATCTGGTCTTACAGAATCTAGGAAAGTCAATGGCCTCCCTTTGTTGTGTCTCACTTTGTCTGTCCCCTTTAGTTTCAACTGGCAATGCTTTCAGTAGTAGAGTCGAGTCTCGGCTCTATTCCTGGCTTCTGCTGAGATAAACGTTTTGATCCCTGAGTTGCACCCAGGATGTCTTCATCAAATGGTTGTTCAGCCACACCCACAATGTTCCCTTCAAATTCAAAACACACTTTCTCATTTTCTCCAATATGCATAGGCTGAAATTCTTCCAAAATTCCAGGTTTTGGTTACTTTCTGTTTCACAATTTTATTTTCAGTGTATGTTTCCCCTTTTTCGTTTTACTGTAAGTAGTTAGGAGGAATAAGATTCTCTTTTAACACTTTGCTTAGAAATTTATTTAGCTAAATGTCCAATTTAATCATTTGGCCACAAGTTTTACCTATCACAAAACACTAGAACATAGTTCATTCAAGATCTTTGCCACTTTACAACAAGGATCACCTTTCCTGTTGTTTTGAATAACATGATCCTCATTACCTTCTGAGGTTTCACAAAAGTTGTCCTTTATATCCATATTTCTAGCATCACCCTAAAACTCTTCCAGCCTCTACCCATCACTCAGTTTCTTTTTTTTTTTTTTTTTTTTTTTTTTTGAGACGGAGTCTTGCTCTGTAGCCCGGGCTGGAGTGCAGTGGCCAGATCTCAGCTCACTGCAAGCTCCGCCTCCCGGGTTTACGCCATTCTCCTGCCTCAGCCTCCTGAGTAGCTGGGACTACAGGTGCCCGCCACCTCGCCCGGCTAGTTTTTTGTATTTTTAGTAGAGACGGGGTTTCACGGTGTTAGCCAGGATGGTCTCGATCTCCTGACTTCGTGATCCGCCCGTCTCGGCCTCCCAAAGTGCTGGGATTACAGGCTTGAGCCACCGCGCCCGGCCCATCACTCAGTTTCAAAGTTTCTTCCACATGTTTAGATATCTGTTACAAAAGTACCCCCACTTCTTGGTACCAAAATCAGTATTACTTAGGGTTCTCCAGAGAAACAGACCCAGCCGTATACACACATACACACACACAGACACACACAAACATACACACACATGGACTTAAGAAATGGATATGCAATTATTGCAATTTTGGAGGCTGAGGAGACATAAGCTCTGCAGTTGGCAAGCTGCAGAGACAATAATGCAGTTGGAAGGTTTGAGGTCCAAGAAAAAATATTTCAGCTCTATTCTGAAGTCAGGGAAAGACAGATGTCTCACCTCAAGCCGTCAGGCATGGGGAGTGCCCTCTTATTCACAGGACAGTCAATTTTTTTTTAAAAAAAAATCTATTTAGGTCTTCAACTAATTGGATGAGGACCACCCACATTATAAATTGCAATCTGTTTTATTCAGTTTACTGATTTAAAATGTTACTCTTCTCCTCCAAATACCGAGAATAATGTTTGACCCCATATCTGAACACCCAATGGCTCAGTCAGGTGGATACACAAAATTAACTGTCACACACATGCAGTCAACATTTTGTTTGTGAGATGAATATTCTCTAGATTGGGTGATCATTTTTTTTAGTAGCCCATTCTCAGAAGAAAAAACTGGAAATATTTCAAACAACTTGTAAATGGTTCCAACTGAAAACACTGCATCTAACAGAGTTCTTGCTGAGTTTTCTAGTGGCAACCACAGTGAGGCTTATTTGTTTCCAAGAAGCTGCATTAAGAAATAAATGTTCTCTATATAGCAACACCTTAGCTACTCTTTAAGTCTTCTTTGAGAGAGGTCATTGAATTACCCTGGACTCAGGTGAAATTGTTCTCCTGATTGGTGTCCTCACAAAGGTTGTAGTTAAGTACATCCAAAACTTTCATGGGGAGTTTGAACTCTTGTACCTGAAGGAATTGGTAGGAATTCCATTTTCTCTCAACATGGCTGCTTCAAAACAAAAAGAATTAGGTTCAAGAAGTAAATCCTACCCCAAATGGTAATTCTGGGCATATTACAGTTTTCCGGTTTAGATATGTGTATTATTACAGATTAACAACTCAAACCATTTTAATGTTGAGGCCTCCACAATTAGAGCTTGAGAAAGGAGAAGTGTACAATTGGGAGAATATCCCCTAAAATAAGACTGAAGGAGCCAAAAGAGTTAGGAAAGTGTCAAAATTGCTCCTGAGATTGCAGAAGTCCTCCCAGAACTGTCTAGTTGTTTATCTAGAAGCTTCCATTTCTCTTGACTGAGGTTGGGCTCTGAAGATATTCATTTCTGGCTATGTTTGCCTGTACATGCAGAAAACTCCACAGAGAAAGGCTGAAAGAAGAAAGCAGAGAACAGTTAAGTCTAGTGCCGAGGGTTGCAACTGTCAAGGGCATGACTACCCAGGGAATTCTTCAACAGGACTCCAACTGAAATCGGAGATGGGCGAAAGTTATGTCAAGAGCCACTGAAAATACATCGACATAATTTAGAAGTTTCCTTTAGTGAGTGTTGATGTGTCAAACTTTAAAGTTTTGCTTTCTGAATATATCTTTATTTGGTAACTACAAAAATTTTACAGAAAATTAAACTCAATGTACAATTCATTTGTTTTGAGACTGTAAGTATAAGCTGCTTCATTGCTGAGGTGAGGAATCTATCAGTAATGCAATTGGCATTCTGTTTGATGTGATCTTTCTCATTAACTATTTATAAGGTGTTCTGTTTTACACAAGGTTTTGACTTTTATTTGACTGTATTTAAGTGTGTATTTCTTATACTTCCTTGTCTATAATTTATTGTGATTCTGGAATTAAGGGCACCTTACTTTAATATTTTTGGAAAATTTTAAGACATTATTTGAGCACTACCTCCCCACATCTCTATTCCTTCTGACTGTAATTCAAGATTAAATGTATCTCATAACCTTTAATTTTAATCTATGTAACTGTTAACTTTTTAAAATATTTGCTATATTTTTTACTCCAGCTTAATTCCATATAATTTCTTCAGATATTCATTTAAGCTGGGTAATTTAATTTTTATTTGTGTACAAGTTGCTATATAAATCAATTCAAATTTTACTTTCCATATTTTTTTAAACTTATTATTTGTCTTATATACAAATCTATCTTGTATATTGTCTTGTGTTCATGTATTTAGGTTTCAGAGAAACAAAACATTGATTTTATAATTTATATTCTTTAACAGATAATGCTATTTACGAAAACACTCAAAATTGTATTTAACATTGTTTGATATTGTTCGCTCTAAGACATGTGAGTTGTTTCTTCTTGAATTGTGAATTGTGTATTTGTGTTGTGTATGGGTGTGAACTGTTACTGTATGTGCCTCTGTGTGTGTCTCTGTGTTTGTCTTTATATGATTCAATAACTTAAAAATTAGAATTAAGGCTCCAAACTACCAAAAATAATTCACATTTATTTTGTATTATATTCCTTGAAATTCTTTACTAGCATTCAAATCTTATAATTATTAGTTAGTACTCCCAAATAGTGAGTGAGAATCCAAACACCATTTTTTTCTCATGATAAGATTATGATTCCAAATACTCTAGAAGGAATTTTTGCTTTTCTTTGATTATATAAAGATTTATGTTTTGTTTGCTTTCTTTTGTTGAAGAATCGTTTCCCCAAATATCTCAGAACCAAATAGGTATAGTATTTTATATATTTTTTAACTAACTTAGAGCACAACATTAGGGATTTTGAATATTTGGTACAATTCCTGGGACCAGTTGTATTTTTGTGGGCTGGTTTTAAAAATATTTTCTCTATTCTTTTCTTGGAAATTGCTTGATTAAAAGTGTTAATTTGGGATAATTTGTAGAAACAATATTTTCTCAGAAATTATATCTTTAAAATATTTTTAAAATTATTTATATAAATTTAGAAATAAATCCCTTCCGTATATATTTTAAGTTATTTTATTCCAGTGATTATTTCTCCTTTGTAGCTCCTTACAATTCTTCTTATTTCATCATTAGATTAGTGAGTGGTGTGTCAATTTTGCATATTGAAAAACATATTTAGAATTTTTATTCCTTAAGCAGTTCAATTTTATGGGTGTTTTAACTTATTATTTTTTGAATTTTATACTATTTTTAATTTCTGCTTTCTTTTGCTTTACTTTGTTGAAGTTTCAAGTATTTTAAGTGATTATTTCTTATTTTAAAATTTTGTTTAAAGAAATGTTAAACAGTAGGGTCTATCTTTATTGTATGTCATACTTTCCAAGATGTATTATTTCATTTACATTATTTTAATGTAACTTTTTATTTTTATTTTGCCTTTGACTTAAAATGCCTGAGAATGGGAAGTCCTTATTATTATTATTAATATCTCTTTTATTTTGTGTTTTGACCATAAACTGTGTTTTCTTAATTTTACTTTGCAGTTCCTACTGTGACCTTTTAAAAAATGATTCAATACAAGTTTTCTTTTAAAAATGTCCACTTCTCCTGGACCAGAAGCGTCTGAGCTCATTTAATGCTGTTATAACAGAATGTCATAGACTGGGCAATGTATAAAATAATTGCTTCTCACAGTTCTAAGGAAAATTCAATATCAAATTGCTCATATCTGGTGAGGGTCTTCATGCTTTGACGTCCCATGGCAAAAGGGGAAATAGGGTAAAAGAGAAAGACAAAAGCGGCCAAACTTATTCTTTTTAAGGAACCCACTCCCATGATAAACCCTTCACACCCTAATCACTTCTCATTAGGCTTCAACTTGCAACATTGTTGCAGTGGGGATTAGGTTTACAGCACATGATTTTGGGGGACATATTCAAACTATAGTAGAAGTTGTATTTGTATTATAGAAAAACAGCCACATATAAATGTAAATACAAAGTGCTCCTAACTCACTTGAACAACCTGGGGATTGGGAGCATTTACTCATCCGCTGCGATTCATGGTTAAAAATCTGAGATAGAAAAACAGCCACATATAAATGTACATACAAAGTGCTCCTAATGCCTTGAACGATATGGGGGTTAGGAGTGTGACCCACCCCCCGCAATCACTGGTTAACAATCTGAGTTGAATTTTTGGCTCAAACCAAATTTAACTCCTAATAGCTTAATGTTGATTGGAAGCCTTACTGATAACTTATGGTGAGTAGATTAACATGTATTTTTTTATGTTACATGTGTTATATACTGCATTCTCACAATAAACTATGACAGAGAAAATAAGATGTCATTAAGAAAATCATAAAGAAGAGAAAATATATTTACTATTCATTAAGTGAAAGTAGATCATGATAAAGGTCTTCATTCTCATCATCTTCATGTTGAGTAGGCTGGAGAAGGGAAGGGGTCGGCCTAGCTGTATCAGTAGTAGCAGAGGCAGGAGAAAATCCCCATGAAAGTATACCTTCACAGTTCAAACATGTGTTATTCAACAATCAACTCTATATACATACATATAAAATGCCTTATTGGTTACATTATTTACACTTAATTGATTATAAACCTATATCTTGTATGGATGAGAGAAACTGGTTATAATATTCATATGAGAAAATATATGAACACAGCAAGAATAACTAAAATAATGTTGTATGAGTCCATTCTCATGTTGCTATAAATAACTACTTGAGTCCTGGTAATTCATGAAGAAAAGAAGTTTAATTGACTCACATTTCCTCAGTCTATACAGAAGGCATGGCAAGGGAGGCCTCAGGAAACTTACAATCACGGCAGAAGGTGAAGGGAAAGCAAGTACATCTCCACATGGAGGCAGGAGAGGGAAAAAGGAGGAGGAATTGCTACACACTTTTAAACCATCAGATCCCATGAGAACTAGCTCACTATTACAAGAACAGCATGGGGGGAAGACCGCTCCCATGATCCAATCACCTCCCACAGGTTCCTCCCTCAACATATGAGGATTACAATTCCACATGAAATTTGGGTGAGGACACAAGGACAAACCATGTCAAATGTGTTATAATAAGCAGTTGGTAGTATCTCTACTAGATAATAAAATATACATATATAATACAAATCTCATGTTATAAGCAAAATATTTGTGTTTCCCAAAAATTAATATGTTATGGCCTTAAACTTCAGTGTGAGTATATTTGGAGATTGGACATTTATGGAAGTCATTAAGGTTAAATGAGTTGATAAAGATAGGGGCCTGATTAGATGGAATTTTTGTCCTCATAAGAATAGTTACCAAAGCATTCTGTGTGTGTGTATTTGTGTATGTATGTACACATACACTCAGGAAAGATGATATGAGGCCATAGTGAGAAGATGACATCTGCAACCAGGGAGAAAGGCCTCATCAGTAACTAAGTTGACCAGAACCTTGATACTGGACTTTCCAGCTTACAGAATGCAGAAAAGAAAATTTTTGTTATTGTTGATGTCATCCAGCCTTTGTTATAGCAATCCAAGTAGACTATAATATACACCATAAAAAAAAAAGTATTTGGAAGTCAGGTGTCGTGGTGTGCACCTGTAGTGCTTACTCATGAGTAGCTACTCATGAGGCTGAGGTGGGAGGATTTCCTGGGGTCAGGAGTTTGAGGTATAGTGCAATACGATTGCACCTGTGAATAGCCACTGCACTTCAGCCTTGGCAACATGACAAGACCCTATCTCAAAAGAAAGGTTTTGAATTTTTTATGAGCAAGTATTAAAATCAACGGAATAGACTAGAAATATGTATTATTTCAAATCAATAGTGTTAAGACTATTTTATAAAAGATAACAGGTACATAGGGAGCCATTTAAAAATGAAACTGAATTTTTGCCAGCCACATACACCATATAAACTCAAATGAACTAAATGTAAAAAAATAAAATAAAATTATATGACTTTAAATAGAAAACAAAGGTATATAAGTACTAGCAAAAAACTGTGATTTCTTTGTGGAAAAATAATTTTGGGAAGCAATTTTATTGTATTTATATTTGAACATAAATTATCTTGTCTATAGAAAACATATTATTTGGATTTAGGCATATCAGTTTAAATTTAATTTCTGTCAATTTTCTAATGTTTCCTGTTAATTTCTAGATTTTACATTTACAGAATACACTAAACCCATTCTGAGTTGCAGGGGAAAGAAGTTAAGCAGCTGGTCTGTACTCCATTTATCTCCAAATTATAAGGAAAAGTTGCTGGGGAAAGTTGTCATGGGGGAAAAATGGTGACTTGATCTTATATCCTTGTAAATATACTACTATCTTGAACTTCTGGTAAATAAACTACTGATATTTGCTAGGAGGAGAGTATTATCTATGGATTTGTCATAGCAGAATGACCATGGTTTAGGATTGTGTATAATAAACAAACCAAAATCCATGGATTTATTAGGCATACCTCCCTGAAAAATGTCACACAATCCCTGAAATCATCTGGGTATCAGCAAAGGAAGCTTCATAGCCTGAACCCTCCTTGTTGAGTGTGGTGACCTACAAATGGCACTTAGTGAACTCCTCCAGAAAATAGGCCAGAGGGAATGCGTCTGATATGAGAATGAGGTACCATAGAAGCCACACAGAATGTGCTAGACCTCTCCCACCTTTGCTTATGCTTCTTGCATGAGTGTATTCTTCAGCTTCATAGTAAAATATAATACTAGATAAGATCTATGATTTGTGTCAGATTTGACAATTTAATTTTTGTGTTAGCTAAAGTTGGCATTGTGAACAAGAACACTTCTCAGACTCATAAATCATAATGGCTAAGGCACTTTTTTAGAAAAAAAAGAGCTGGGGTGAAAAAATATCATGAGTATCTGATGACGGAATTAGTCTCTACCCATCCTGGATATGAGGCAAATGATGAGCTAACTTCATGTGTGAAAATCTTACCTGTGAAATTTGAAAAAACAGACCCAGTGGAAGTGTCTAAGTGGATGGTTAGGCAGTATAAGGCTTAAGGAAAAGTACCAAGATTTTTAGTTGTTGGGTATTATTAATGGTTCTGAACCAGCCTATAACTCTAACACATGAATTGGGTAACATGGGAGAAAAATCTTTTTGTAAGTCCAATTTTCTTCTCACTGGAAAGCTTTCTAAATTTTTCATGATTGTAGAGAGGTATCAATTTACTTGCAAAGTAACTCGATAAACATAATATATTAATTGTAGAAATATATATATACACACACGCACATATATATATATATATATATATGGAAGTAAAATATAGTATCTTTTAAAATAGCTGAATAATGTTATAAAATAATACTGCCAGAAACCTGGTTAATCATATTGGCATAGATCCTTAGAGTTAATGTTCAGAAGATGCATCACTAACTTTTAAATCTACTGAATGGAATGGATTATTTGAGTTTTTAACAAAACCTGAAAAAATTGTAAATATTTATGGTAAGGAATTTCCAGGCACATATACCAGCTAATCTGTACCAGTAGATAGATGCAAGAGTTGGGCACATCTACCTTGAGAGGGGAAATTGCCCTATTCTTCTCCACACACTAATAGAATCCCTCCTCCTAAGTGGCTGAAATGTTAACAACATCAATGGTTGTCATTAAAATAATCATAGAGGCAAATCTAATTTTATGCCACTGGAAGGGATGTTGATAGATGTAGCATACAGTGAATTTCTCAACCTTGGTGGCCTTGGCTAAACTTGCTCTTGGGAAGCTCAGAAATCTACAAACTAAACGTTTGTGCACCCTGAATTCATATGCTGAAATCTTAACCCCTGACCCTCTTATGGTATGAGGAAGTGGTACCATTTTTGATGATTAAAACATAAGGATAAAGCCCTTATGAATGAGATTTGTGCCTTTATAAAAAAAAATTTGGAGAGTTTCCTGTTCCCTTCTGCCATATGAACAGACAGTGAAAAGACTGTGCTTATGAGACACAGAATATGACATTGCATTGATTCAGGATTTCCCAGATCCAGAACTGCGAGAAATAAATTTCTGTTGCTTATAAGCCATCCACTCTATGCTACCCTATTAAAGCAGCCCAGAAGGACTAAGAAAACCTGCATAGAGAAACTGCATAAGGAGAAAAATAGTCTATACCTTAGAAATAAAACCAAACAGAAGGACATGAAAAGCAGGCTAGAAAATGACAGCTGGATCAACTGGGTGGATTTATTTATTTGGGTTTAAAAAATACAATTGAAAACTAAATACATGGAGTTTTATATTAAGGGTTTGACAGCTTATTATCAAAACCTGATGTGTGAAAGAAGCAAATCCAGTCAGCTCCTCACTTTTTAAGCACATTGGAAAATTTACTCTCTTTATCTTAGTCTAAAAAAATTCAAATCCAATTATAAGAATCATGATTTATAATAGATAATTCTAAAATAAGGTGCTAAATTTATTGCTTTAATTAAAGTCATAGAATAAAAAAAAATATGAATGAAAGGCCAAGATCTTGCCCTACCACTGGGAGTGAAATGAGAGTAGAATAATAGGCTGTATTCAACAGTTCAAGTAAATTGTGCTATGAATAGTAAAAATATGAAGTAGCAACACAATGAAGTTCACTCGTAAAGTGACTTATGTTAAAAACACACAATAAGGGTAACAGAATACAAGGAGAATATACTGCTTTCAGGAGTAGGTTAACTGTGCAAAGCACCAATGATTGATATATACTTCCAAGAACCTTCCGTGTTCATCACTGTCTGTCCAAGTCCTGTGATTCTGTCTCAGGAAAGTCAAACTAGCTACTTGATGTACTAGTGAGACTTTCTGAATCAAAGGCAATTTGACTGCTTGGAAGCCAGCACCAGTACACCCTGGAGACGGTGCAACCTTGGAGAGAGAGGATAATATTGTTTGGCTCTGTGTACCCACCCAAATCTCACGTGGAATTGTAATTCCCAGTGTTGGATGAAGGGCTTGTTGGGAGCTGATTGAATTGTGGGGGCAGACTTTCTCCTTTCTGTTCTCCTGATAGATTTCTCATGAGATCTGGTTGTTTGAAAGTGTGTAACACCTCTCCCTTAGCTGTCTCTCTCTCCTGCCAGCCATGTAAGACATGCTGACTTCCCCTTCATCATCTGCCATGATTGTAAGTTTCCTGAGGCCTCCCCAGCCATGCCCCTGTACACCTTGCAAAGCTGTGAGTCAATTAAATATATTTTCTTTATAAACTACCACGTTTCAAGCCCTGGTGGTCTTTGGGTTGTTAATTGGCTTGCAGTTTTTAAAAAGATTCTGAAAAAAAAAATTGTGTAATAAAAATATATGGAAAGGGAAATAGCCTTAGGAGGAAAGAGGTATAGCAGCTGGGCTGTGATTCTTCTGTCTTCTGAATACTAAGGAAGTGTTCCTAAGGAAAGAAGTGGGCTGGATGGTCTAATTACCTTGTAAACATGTTAACTCAATCTCCTGCGTAGGCTACGAATATTGACTGAGAGAGAGTCCTTATCTATAAAAACTCTTAGGCAAGAGAAAGAAATAAAGGGTATTCAAATAGGTAGAGAGGAAGTCAAATTGTCTCTGCAGATGACATGATTGCTTATTTAGAAAACCCCATTGTCTCAGCCTAAAATCTCCTTAAGCTGATGAGCAACTTCAGCAAAGTCTCAGGATACAAAATCATTCTGCAAAAATCACAAGCATTCCTGTACAGAAATAACAAACAGAGAGGCAAATTATGAGTGAACCCCCTTAACAATTGCTACAAAGAGAATAAAATACCTAGGAATACAACTTACAAGAGACGTGAAGAACCTCTTCAAGAAGAACTACAAACCACTGATCAAGGAAATAAGATAGGACAGAAATAAATGGAAAAACATTCCATGCTTAGGAATAGGAAAAATCAATATCATGAAAATGGCCATAGTGCCCAAAGTAATTTATAGATTCAATGCTGTACCCATCAAACTACCATTGACATTCTTCACAGAAGTAGAAAAAACTACTTTAAATTTCATATGGAACCAAAAATGAGCTCAAATGGCCAAGGCAATCCTAAGCAGAAAGAACTAAGCTGGAGGCATCACACTAACTGACTTCAAACTGTACTACAAGGCTACAGTAACCAAAAAAACCATGTTACTTGTACCAAAACAGATACATAGAACAATGGAGCAGAACAGAGGCCTCAGAAATAATGCCACACATCTGCAACCATATGATTTTTGGCAAGCCTGATAAAAACAAGCAATGGGGACATGATTTCCTATTTAATAAATGGTGCTGGGAAAACTGGCTAGCCATATGCAGAAAACTGAAACTGGACCCCTTCCTTACAACTTATACAAAAATTAACTCAAGATGGGTTAAAAACATAAGACCTAAAACCATAAAAACCCTAAAAGAAAATCTGAGCAATACCATTCAGGACATAGGCATGGGCAAAGACTTAATGACTAAAACATCAAAAGCAATGGCAACCAAAGCCAAAATTGACAAATGAGATCTAATTAAACTAAAGAGCTTCTGCACAGCAAAAGAAACTATCATCAGAGTGAACAGGCAACCTACAGAATGGGAGAAAATGTTTGCAATCTATCCATCTGACAAAGAACTAATATCCAGAATCTACAAGGAACTTAAACAAATTCACAAGAAAAGAAAAAGCCCCATCAAAAAGTGGGTGAAGGATATGAACAGACACTTCTCAAAAGAACACATTTATGCCGTCAACAACTATATGAAAAAAAGCTCATAATAGCTGATCATTAGAGAAATGCAAATCAAAACCACAATGAGAGACCATCTCATGCCAGTTAGAAGGGTGAATATTAAAAAGTCAGGAAACAACAGATGTTGGAGAGGATGTGGAGAAATAGAAATGCTTTTACACTGTAGGTGGGACTATAAACTAGTTCAACCATTGTCGAAGACAGTGCGGAAATTCTTCAAGGATCTAGAACCAGAAATATCATTTGAACTAGCAATCCCATTACTGAGTATATAACCAAAGGATTATAAATCATTCTAATATAAAGACACATGCACATGTACATTTATTGCAGCACTGTTCACAATATCCAAGACTTGGAACCAACCCAAATGCCCATCAATAATAGACTGGATAAAGAAAATGTGGTACATATACACCATGGAATACTATGCAACCATAAAAAAGGATGAATTCATGTCCTTTGCAGGGACATGGATGAAGCTGGAAACCATCATTCTCAGCAAAGTAACACGGGAACAGAAAGCCAAATACCGCATGTTCTCACTCATAAGTGGGAGTTGAGCAATGAGAACACATGGACACAGGGAGGGGAACATCCCACATGTTGGGGGCTGGAGGGTTAGGGGAGGGATAGAATTAGGAGAAATACCTACTGTAGATGATAGGATGATGGGTGCAGCAAACCACAATGGCACATGTATACCTATGTAACAAACTTGCAGGTTCTGCATATGTATCCCAGTAATTAAAGGTAATTACAGTGTAATAATAATAATAATAAAATAAGAATAATAATAATAAAGAAATAAATAATAGTAAAAAAGGTACTCTTATCAGAATATCTTTGGTTTTGAATTTCTTTTTTAAAATATTTATTTATTTATTTATTTATTATACTTTAAGTTCTAGGGTACATGTGCACAATGTGCAGGTTTGTTACGTATGTATACATGTGCCATGTTGGTGTGCTGCACCCGTTAACTTGTCATCTACATTAGGTATATCTCCTAATGCTATCCCTCCCCCAAACCCCTCCCCACAATGGGACCTGGTGTGTGATGTTCGCTTTCCTGTGTCCAGGTGATCTCATTGTTCAATTCTCACCTATAAGTGAGAACATGTGGTGTTTTGTTTTCTGTTCTTGCAATACTTTGCTGAGAATGATGGTTTACAGCTGCATCCATGTCCCTACAAAGGACATGAACTCATCCTTTTTTATGGCTGCATAGTATTCCATGGTGTATATGTACCACATTTTCTTAATCCAGTCTGTCACTGATGGACATTTGGGTTGATTCCAAGTCTTTGCTATTGTGAATAGTGCTGCAACAAACATGTGTGCATGTGTCTTTACAGCAGCATGACTTATAATCCTTTGGGTATATACCCAATAATGGAATGGCTGAGTCAAATGGTATTTCTAGTTCTAGAACCTTGAGGAATCGCTACACTGTTTTCCACAATGGTTGAACTAGTTTACAGTCCCATCAACAGTGTAAAAGTGTTCCTATTTCTCCACATCCTCTCCAACACCTGTTGTTTCCTAATTTTTTAATGATTGTCATTCTAACTGGTGTGAGATGGTATCTGATTGTGGTTTTGATTTGCATTTCTCTGATGACGAGTGATGACGAGCATTTTTTCATATGTCTGTTGGTTGTATGAATGTCTTCTTTTGAGAAGTGTCTGTTCATATCCTTTGCCCACTTTTTGATGGGGTTGTTTGTTTTTTTTCTTGTAAATTTGATTGAGTTCTTTGTAGGTTCTGGATATTAGTCCTTTGTCAGATGAGTAGGTTGCACAAATTTTCTCCCATTTTGTAGGTTGCCTGGTCACTCTGATGGTAGTTTCTTTTGCTGTGCAGAAGCTCTTTAGTTTAATTAGATCCCACTTGTCAATTTTGGCTTTTGTTGCCGTTGCTTTTGGTGTTTCAGACATGAAGTCATTGCCTATGCCTATTTCCTGAATGATGTTACCTAGGTTTTCTTCTAGGGTTTTTATGGTTTTAGGTCTAACATTTAAGTCTCGAATCCATCTTGAATTAATTTTCGTATAAGGAGTAAGGAAAGGATCCAGTTTCTGCTTTCTACTTATGGCTAGCCAATTTTCCCAGCACCATTTATTAAGTAGGGAATCCTTTCCCCATTTCATGTTTTTCTCAGGTTTGTCAAAGATCAGATGGCTGTAGATGTGTGGTATTATTTCTGAGGGCTCTCTTCTGTTCTATTGGTCTATATCTCTGTTTTGGTACCAGTACCATGCTGTTTTGGTTACTGTAGCCTTGTAGTACAGTTTGACGTCAGGTAGCGTGATGCCCCCAGCTTTGTTCTTTTGGCTTAGGATTGTCTTGGCAATGCAGGGTCTTTTTTGGTTCCATATGAACTTTAAAGCAGTTTTTTCCAATTCTGTGAAGAAAGTCATTTGTAGCTTAATGGAGATGGCATTGAATCTGTAAATTACATTGGGCAGTATGGCCATTTTCACAATATTGATTCTTGCTATTCAGAAGCATGGTATGTTCTTCCATTTATTTGTGTCCTCTCTTATTTCACTGAGCAGTGGTTTGTAGTTCTCCTTGAAGAGGTCCTTCACATTCCTTGTAAGTTGGATTTCTAGTTATTTTATTCTCTTTGAAGCTATTGTGAATGGGAGTTCATTCATGATTTGGTTCTCTGTTTGTCTGTTACTGGTGTATAAGAATGCTTGCAGTTTTTGCACATTGATTTTGTATCCTGATACTTTGCTGAAGCTGCTTATCAGCTTAAGGAGATTTTGGGCTGACATGAGGGAGTTTTCTAAATATACAAACATGTTATCTGCAAACAGGGACAATTTGACTTCTTCTTTTCCTAACTGAATACCCTTTATTTCTTTCTCTTTCCTGATTGCCCTAGTCAGAATTTCCAACATTATGTTGAATAGGAGTGGTGAGAGAGGGTATCCCTGTCTTGTGTCAGTTTTCAAAGGAAATGCTTCCAGTTTATGCCCATTCAGTATGATATTGGCTGTGGGTTTGTCATAAATAGCTCTTATTATTTTGAGATATGTTCAAACAAGACCGAACTTGTTGGGAGTTTTTAGCATGAAGAGCTGTTGAATTTTATCAAAGGTCTTTTCTGTATCTATTGAGATAATCACGTCTTTTGTGTCTTTGGTTCTGTTTACATGCTGGATTACATTTATTGATTTCCGTATGTTGAACCAGCCTTGCATCCCAGGGATGAAGCCCACTTGATCATGGTGGATAAGCTTTTTGATGTGCTGCTAGATTCGGTTTGCCAGTATTTTATTGAGGATTTTTGCATCGATGTTCATCAGAGATATTGGTCTAAAATTCTCTTTTTTTGTTGTATCTCTGCCAAGTTTGGTATCAGGATGATGTTGGCCTCGTAAAATCAGTTAGGGAGGACTCCCTCTTTTTCTATTGATTGGAATAGTTTCAGAAGGAATGGTACCAGATCCTCCTTCTACCCCTGGTAGAATTCAGTTGTGAATCCATCTGGTCCTGGACTTTTTTTGGTTGGTAGGCTATTAATTATTGCCTCAATTTCAGAGCCTGCTATTGATCTATTCGGGGATTCAACTTCTTACTTGTTTAGTCTTGGGAGAGTGTAAGTGTCCAGGAAATTATCCATTTCTTCTAGGTTTTCTAGTTTATTTGTGTAGAGGTGTTTATAGTATTCTCTGATGGTAGTTTGTATTTCTGTGGGGTCAATGGTGATATCCCCTTTATCATTTTTTATTGTGTCTATTTGATTCTTCTCTCTTTTCTTCTTTATTAATCTTGCTAGTTGTCTATCAATTTTGTTGATCTTTTCAAAAAACGAGCTCCTGGATTCGTTGATTTTTTGTAGGGTTTTTGTTTCTCTATCTCCTTTAGTTCTGCTCTAATCTTAGTTATTTCTTGCCTTCTGCTAGCTTTTGAATGTGTTTGCTCTTGCTTCTCTAGTTCTTTTAATTGTGATGTTAGGGTGTCAATTTTAGATCTTTCCTGCTTTCTCTTGTGGGCATTTAGTGTTATAGATTTCCCTCTATACACTGCTTTAAATGTGTCCCAGGGATTCTGGTATGTTGTATCTTTGTTCTCACTGGTTTCAAAGAACATCTTTATTTCTACCTTCATTTCATTATGTACCCAGTAGTCATTCAGGAGCAGGTTGTTCAGTTTCCATGTAGCTGAGTGGTTTTGAGTGAGTTTCTTAGTCCTGAGTTCTAGTTTGATTGCACTGTGCTTTGAGAGACAGTTTGTTATAATTTCTGTTCTTTTACATTTGCTGAGGAGTGCTTTACTTCTAACTATGTGGTCAATTTGGAATAAGTGTGATGTGGTGCTGAGAAGAATGTATATTCTGTTGATTTGGGGTGGAGAGTTCTGTAGATGTCTATTAGGTTCGCTTGGTGCAGAGTTGAGTTCAATTCCTGGATATCCTTTTTAACTTTTTGTCCTGTTGATCTGTCTAATGTTGACAGTGGGGTGTTAGAGTCTCCCATTATTATGGTATGGGAGTCTAAGTCTCTTTGTAAGTCTCTAAGGACTTGCTTTTTGAATCTGGGTGCTCCTGTATTGGGTGCATATATATTTAGGATAGTTAATTCTTCCTGATGAATTGATCCCTTTACCATTATGTAATGGCCTTATTTGTCTCTTTTGATCTTTGATGGTTTAAAGTCTGTTTTATCAGAGACTAGGATTGCAACCCCTGCTTTTTTGTTATTGTTGTTTTCCTTTTATTTGGTAGATCTTCCTCCATCCCTTTATTTTCAGCCTATGTGTGTCTCTGCATGTGAGATGGGTCTCCTGAATACAGCAAACTGATAGGTCTTGACTCTTTATCCAATTTGTCAGTCTGTGTCTTTTAATTGGACCATTTAGTCCATTTACATTTAAGGTAAATATTGTTATGTGTGAACTTGATCCTGTCATTATGATATTAGCTGGTTATTTTGCTCGTTAGTTGATGGAGTTTCTTCCTAGCATCAATGGACTTTACATTTTGGCATGTTTTTGCAATGGCTGGTACCTATTGTTCCTTTCCATGTTTAGTGCTTCCTTCAGGGTCTCTTGTAGGTCAGAACTGGTGGTGACAAAATCCATAAGCATTTGCTTGTCTGTAAAGGTTTTTATTTCTTCTTCACTTATGAAACTTAGTTTGGCTGGATATGAAATTCTGGGTTTAAAATTCTTTTCTTTAAGAATGTTGAATATTGGCCCCCACTCTCTTCTGGCTTGTAGAGTGTCTGCTGAGAGATCTGCTGTTAGTCTAATAGTCTTCCCTTTGTGGGTAACCAGACCTTTCTCTCTGGCTGCCCTTAACAGTTTTTCTGTTACTTCAACTTTGGTGAATCTGACAATTATGTGTCTTGGAGTTGCTCTTCTCAAGGAGTATCTTTGTGGTGTTCTCTGTATTTCCTGAATTTGAATGTTGACCTGCCTTACTAGGTTGGGGAAGTTCTCCTGGATGATATCCTGCAGAGTGTTTTCCAACTTGGTTCCATTTTCCTCGTCACTTTCAGGCTCACCAATCAGACGTATATTTGGTCTTTTCACATAATCCCATATTTCTTGGAGGCTTTGTTCATTTCTTTTTACTCTTTTTTCTCTACACTTCTCTTCTCACTTCATTTCATTAATTTGATCTTTAATCGCTGATACTCTTTCTTCCAGTTGATCGAGTCATTTACTGAAGCTTGTGCATTTGTCACTTAGTTCTCATGTTGTGGTTTTCCTCTCTATCGGTTCTTTTAAGGACTTCTCTACATTGGTTATTCTAGTTAGCCATTCATCAAATCTTTTTTCAAGGTTTTTAGTTTCTTTGCACTGGTTTCATAGTTCCTTCTTTAGCTCTGAGAAGTTTGATCGATTGAAGCCTTCTTCTCTCAATGCGTCAAAGTCATTCTCCGTCCAGCTTTGTTCTGTTGCTGGTGATGAGCTGCATTCCTTTGGAGGGGGAGATGCGCTCTGATTTTTTGAATTTCCAGCTTTTCTGCACTGCTTTTTCCCCATCTTTGTTGTTTTATCTGCCTTTGGTCTTTGATGATGGTGACGTACTGATGGGGTTTTGGTGTGGGTATCCTTTCTGTTTGTTAGTTTTCCTTCTAACAGTCAGGACCCTCAGCTGCAGGTCTGTTGGAGTTTGCTTGAGGTCCACTTCAGACCCTGTTTGCCTGGGTATCAGCAGTGGAGGGTGCAGAAAATAGAATATTGCTGAACAGCGAGTGTTGCTGTCTGATTTTTGCTCTGGAAACTTCATCTCAGGGGTGTACCCAGCCATGTGAGGTGTGAAGTGTCAGTCTGCACCTAGTGGGGAATGTCTCCCAGTTAGGCTACTCAGGGGTCAGGGACCCACTTTAACAGGCAGTCTGTCCATTCTCAGATCTCAAGCTCCGTGCTGGGAGAACCACTGCGCTCTTCAAAGCTGTCAGACAGGGACATTTGCCTCTGCCGAGGTTTCTGCTGTTTTTTGTTTAGCTGTGCCCTGTCCCCAGAGGTGGAGTCTACAGTCAGGCAAGCCTCCTAGCGCTGTGGTGGGCTTCACCCAATTCGAGTTTCCCAGCGGCTTTGTTTACCTACTGAAGCCTCAGGAATGGTGGGCGCCCCTCCCCCAGCCTCGCTGCTGCCTTGCAGTTAGATCCCAGACTGCTGTGCTAGCAATGAGGGAGGCTCCGTGGGAGTGGGACCCTGCGGGTCAGGTGTGGGATATAATCTCCTGATATGCAGTTTGCTTAGACCCTTGGTAAAGCACAGTGTTAGGGTGGGAGTTACCAGATTTTCCAGGTGTTGTGTATCTCACTTTCCTTTGGCTAGGAAAAGGAATTACCTTCCCCCTTGTGCTTCCCAGGTGAGGTGATGCCTCCCCCTGCTTCAGCTCTTGCTGGTCGGGCTGCACCTCCGGACCAGAGCCAACTGTCTGACAAGCCCCAGTGAGATGAACCCGGTACCTCAGTTGAAAATGCAGAAATCACTGTCTTCTGTGTCACTCACACTGGGAGCTGGAGGCTGGAGCTGTTCCTATTCAGCCATCTTGGGCACACCTCCTATTTATGGTTTTGAATTTCTAAAGGTAAGCAAGCCTAAAACTCAAGAATTCAGAAAATATGATTTTCTAGAAAATATTGTAGAAAATATTTAGTAATCTTATTATGAAATGGAGACATTGTATAACCCATTGATTCCCATTGTATGAAGGGACACACAGACTTTAGACATTGTTTTCTCTATGGCAGAGAGAGTTTCCCAAGCAAGAACAGAACAGGCAAGAATTGCTGTTAAGAGGTAACTAGTACTATTTTATTTTGTTTACCTCCTTTGTATGGTAAGACACGGTATGCTTTTCTTGGTGTGGTCTCCACTATCAGTGCACACATATTCTCCCTGAAAGCAGAACGTGCCCACAAATCTTTCAGCTGTTTTTGAGTTTCATTTACCTGCTTCTTTCAAGTTACTACAATAGCTTGATTATGGGCAAGATCTTGGATTTGTTTGAATCTGATTTGGCAATGTGATTCTTTGTGTTAGCTCTCTCTCTCTCTCTCTCTCTATATATATATATATGTATATAGAATGGAATATATTTATATTCCTTCATTTTACAGAATATACTCTTTCATTTTTATAAGCTGTTTGCTCTTCTAATTGAAAATAAGATTTTGTTCTTACTTCCAAATTTAAATATTACTAACAGATTTTCAAAATTGTGGGATCACATCTCATTCATATTGTCTTGCTTTTTATGAAACTTTTTGATTTTGAAACACAAATTCATTTGCTTTTGAAAATTTGCATCCACTTCAGGGATTCTCTTGTTTTTTCTTTTTTTTTTTAATTTATTTTAATTATTGTAATTTTTTATTTCTTTCTAAACTCCTATACTACAGATTTTAGATTGGCTGTATCTTTATTATAACTTAACTTTCTTACTTCATTTCATTATTAAATCTCCTTTCAGAAAATATATCTTCATAATATTTATAACTTTATTCCTTTGATGTGTTGCATAATTACATGATTATTCACCATCTCCGACATATGTTTAACGTGCTAGTCATATTTTCTTACTGTATGCAATATTTTCCGATGTAGATATTTCTCCTTTCATTATTATTTCTTTTAATTTTTTATAATAAAAATTTCAAACATTTTCTGAACATTCTTATTTTTGCATTAATTCAATATCAATCTGCTTCCTCAAGATTTTTTATATTAAAACAATATTTTTTCACATGCTTTTTTATTCTGTTTATTCTTTCAGGGAAAATTCTCTGCTTGGTGAGTATTTCACATTGTGATGAATTTTGTTAGTAACTTGTTTTCTGTACACATCATTTAGGACTAGGTAAGATTCATGAAAACTCTTGAAATTTAGGCTAGTTTCATGTTTGCAATTCATAGAACCTGCTGAAGTGAGTAAGGATGGAATTCTTTCTAGGGATGATTACCACAGAACCACTGCTTTCATAATGTATCTTCTTTTAAGTTTTGTGTCATTGTTAACAGAGATTGTTTTATTTTGTTAATTTCCTTTGTATGGTAAAGGTAAGATGTGGTATACTTTCTTGGTGTAGCATCCAATACCAGTGTACTGCCACATGTTCTTAATAACTGCAGGACTGTCCAATCACTTTCACGTCTCACTCACTTTAGAAAAGGATTACCAGACTGTCTATTCTCTTCTATTTACTTCTCAGGAATGCTTTGAAGAAAATCATAGATCTATTTGTCTCTTTTATCAGATAGTTTTTCTTAGGAGATAGTCTTAGTTGCTAGTATGTGGACGTTTATATATATATACACACACACTAATAATATATAATATATATCACTTTAATGATATATATAATTGACATGATATCTGAAACATATACATCATATGATATATATAATTGTATATGATTCATATATCATCATATATAAGAATCATATATTCTATATATGAGATAATATATCACTCATATTTTTCATATATAATTTTTGTATTTGATAAATATTTACATATCCGGTATATATTTGATATATGATATTATATTTTGATATGTATTCCTTTATAGAAATGTGTATAACACTTACTTTCATATAAAATCAGTTTTCAATGTGAAACTAAGAAGGGACCAGAATTAGATACCAACCTTCAAATTCATTGTTTTCTAGAAGTAGGTTTAGCTGCTTAAAATGTATTAATATTTCTATATCCTAAATTCACATATAAAAATTATTGTCATTATCATTACCTATATTCTTCATAGGGATCATGCATCCTGTATGTGACTCCATGTCCATAATCTCATTTAAATTTCACAAGAACCTAATGAGATGGTAAGGTAGATAACTGGTGGCTGTCCTCTTAGCAACAGTTGGCTTCTTTGTCTTATTGGTGTACCTCCCTACCCACTTAAGGAATGAAATATCTTTTTCCAGAGAAGCTGCTTCACTCCTTACTGAAGCCCCTTACCTAGATTACCCTAATCAGAATTGTGTATCTACCTGACAACAATGCATTAGTCGGGGGTAGACGTTTGATGCTAACTAGTCTAATGGTAAATTTAGATCATTCCCTGGAAAAATACAAATTGTTCTATGGACAGAACTATATTGTATTTTAAGGGCTAAAATTCAGATAAGACATTCTTGCTACCATAAAGAATACCAGGCTTAGATTGAAGCCAAAACTCAGAGGAACAAAGAATTGAAATACATGCAGAACTATGAATGCCTTGTGAAATTCTGGATCAAAATGTGCCAGAATTTAGTCCCAACTTTGGATATTTGAAGTTACATTATCATTTTTTAAAAATATGTGTAACATGAATAAATGCATCCTTATTGATATAATGTGATTTTTAATACTTCACAAATAAATAAACTGTTAGAGAAAAAGAATAATTTGATTCAAGAGTGTACACTAACAGATGGTGAACCTGAATGGTGAAATCAGGTTAATTTTCACGCCCATGAGTTTCAACATTGTTAAATACTATATGAGGTAGAAAATACTGCATTTGACAATGATACAAAATAATGGAATACATGATATTTATATCTTGTTTAATTTTTATTTTTGTGGGTTTATATTTGTGCAGGGGAGCTTATTATAGTGTCCGTTTCATTGATGAAGTCTTCATCAGTTACTTGTGAAGTTCCAACAGTTTCCTTCCACATGCTAATAAGCCTACTCAGCTACCTAACTTTCTGACCTTGGTTGCCTTGTGCTTATACTGCTTAACAACTTGTGTCCCATTTTCTGCTACTGTGTAATAACACTTTTGATAATGATTGTTATAGTTTCTGAATAAGTCTGATGATTTTCTCTGCTTCTCTGGTAGTCCATTTGCTGCTTTCTGGCACAAGTGTGGAAGAAGTCTCTTTTGCCTGCGAAAGAGTGCTGCTTGAAATGTTGTGTCATCAATTTTCTCAGTAAATGCAACATCCCTTAAAACTGTAAGATGCAGACTCAGTTATCTTCATGGATACAATCTCTGACAGAGGACATGCTTCCTACTCAATTCCATTTTAATCTCATGTACTGGCAATTTTCCTTCTTCTTCTTCCAACAAGTTTTCATACTAACTGACTCCTCAAGAACCCACCATAAAATTTGTCAGACATGTAGACACGATAGAGATTCATTTTTGGGCACTTACTTCAGTTGCAAAATAAAATAACAAAATATTCTTGTGATTCAAGAAAACTGAAACCTTAAGTTAACTTAAGAATTTAATTCTATACAACTCCCTCTGTACGAAAGACAACAAATCAATAAATGTGGACAGTTTTTGTTGCAGATATCTGATTTCAAAATGCTTCAGCAAAAATGAAATGTATTGAATTTTGTATTTATGTAAATAAATCTATCCAATTGGCAAAAGGATGCTTCCAAATTATGTAGATAAAACATTTTTTAAAGACATGTTTGGCCTTAGCAATATCCCAAGATTTTATGAATCTGTTTAACAGTAAAGAATCGTGATGTGCGGTAACAGGTTGTGGATGAACAGTCAGACCATAGACTCTTTCAAAAATTACAATTTATAAGTGAAAGGGGAGTGAACTGTGAGAGTGCCCCAGAAGAGCCATGTGTTTTCAAAGGCAGCAGAGCATAAGGTGAATGCTGCAGAAAATAAAGGAGGCTTATGGAAGGGGAGTGTTCTCACCTATCCACCTGTAAATGAAGATGGTGCTGAATAAATATGTGCTGTCATTAGCACACATAAAAATGAAATAGGGGTTTTGAACATGTTTATGGTTTTATACAAGATAAACCATGTTTTTCACTGTTGACCATTCATATACTTCCACAGTTATAACAATTTCTTATCATTGGGCAGTAATAGGAATTATTCTCAAACAAATAGAGGAATTACAGTATCATTTTAAAAATTCTTGCATTAAAGGATACTGATGTAGTTTAGATAATTAATAATTCAGAGGCTTAGTTTTTTCAAGTATTGCTATTTTATTTAAATTGTATTTAAATTTCTACACTGCTTACTTCATCTCTAGTTTTGATAAATAAAATACAGTAAGTCATATGAAAATGTTTTTTAAATAACAGAATGCTACACTGATAGACATTAATATTTATGTTACCCAGCACATACCAAGATACTAAAAAGGCAGTATAAATCATACTGGAGTCCTCTATTATAATGATCTATTGAAAACTGTTAGTTCTGTTGCAAATAATTATTATTAGTGCTAATTTTAGATTTGCACAAAATTGACTCTAATTCCACATTATGATGTGAACAGGATTTGAGTGAATGCTGGAGACTAAGGACATGGAATGTTCTCTAGAAATATTTTTATAGATATTGATTAAACCAGTTGTTCTACCCAATAGTCTTATAGGAAATATTTGATTTGTCAAAACATATTCCTTCATACATTTAAGCCTAATTTTATACAATTTTTTGTATTTCTTATTATATTTTAAAAATGTAAGTGTTGTCTAGTGTTCACTAGTTCATTTATTCAATAATAATAGCAACAAGACCAACACTACTAGTAGTATAGATTGGAACTGTTCACACACCAGAAATAGGGCTTTGTACTGGAATGCAATGATGTACAATATCTATAAAACTTCTCTCCTCACACAATTGATATTCTCTATGCACAAGGAAAAATGTTCCATGATGTCCTAATGATATATGATTTTTAGTGGTACCTAGACCCCCATTACAAACAGTGATATTACTTCTAATGGCAAGAGATGAGTTATCCTAAGTAATAAATCACTGCAACTCTGAGACACACATGGACTCAAAAGCCAATCCTGATATATTTCAAAGTTTCAAGGTTGTATAGTGGGAACATGGTAGAGATTAGTCTTCAGTTGATTTTAGCAAAAGTAAGTCTTGGCAGGAGCAATATCCTGATTTCTGGAAGTCTTGATGGCTACTTGTTGATTGCATCGATTTTCAGCTTGAATGGAATGAAACATAGTCTAAGCTTCTTTTGAATCTATAGAAAATCTAATGAGTGATTTTATTATTTTTATTTTATTGTCCTGGTTTGTGAGTATAAGAGCACATCGTGTTATTTGCTAACCATTCTAGAGCTCCCAAATGTTAGCAGTTTAATTAGGGCTGCAGGAGCCAAATTCCTTCTCAAATAAAATAAATGTTGTTTTCTATTGTATCCTTATATTTTCTCAAAATAATAAATAATGTCAACAAAATGAATAAAACTGCTGTTTCTCTGTGGGAAAGGGAGGTAGTTTAGGCATAGACCATTTTTATAATTCAGAGGTAGCCTTTGAGAATCCATGGAATAGTGGAAATCTCTGCACTTTATAGAAGCAGAACTTTGTTCTCTCAGAATTTGAGCCCCATCAATCTTTTATGTGCAATTTGTAGGAAGGACATATCAATAAATTGGGTCTCTTTTGACTCCCACATTGTGACTTACACCCTTTCCTGTACTCTGGCAGGCCTCAGTATTAAAGAAAAAAGAAACAAGGTTGATTAGGTATTCACAGTGAAATAACTTGCAAGAAGCTGCCAAGTTACTAAAAGCAAGTAGCATTCCCTGGAAGATGGGCGAAGTAGTATGTCAAAGATGACTTATTTAAGTAAATAGAAAATATGTATATAAAGTATTTAACTTGGGTTAATAATTAATTATACTTATATTTCACTTTAGAAAATGTTAACAGCCATATGTGGTCTCAAAGATTTAAATGCTACAATTATAAATCTGATGAGTTTTCTTTATACTATCACATTATGTAGGGTATTCATGAATTTTGACAACTAGGGACATATAATATAATTCCTTTTTGCTGAATTACTGCACCTTGTGTGTATTATTTTGCCTTCACTCTGCAGTTCAAACTTGGCCTGTGTAGCTGAAACAGGTGCAGAGTGATGAGCTCTTTTAGCAGTTCTCCACACATTCTGGGACTGGTTGGGAGCCATTGGATGGGTATGGTTCTTTCTTGCCAAGAGGAAAATCTCCCCAAATAGGAACAGATGTTAATATGGGCAAAATGTTCTGTAACAATAAAATTTTTATCTTTCATTTATAGGGATTTTTTCACTCCCCAAAATACTTCAGCATTTTCATTTTACACAAGAATCATTTAACTGCAAAATTTTCATCATCAAGAGATAAACAATAAACTGCCATGGAATAGAGATGGATAATAATTTAGAATATAGATAACACATTTGGAATTACTTTATGTAGTTGCTCACAAACAACTGAAGGTTGGTTGTTTGACTTAAAGTTATCCTGTAATAAGATATTCTGTACAAGTTAGTTGAATAGATATATACATATTTGATGAACTGGGCAATAGCCTTTGGACATAAATTGATCTTCAAGAAAGTTTACACTGTCAGGTGAACTTCTACAACTTTTTCTCCAAATCTTTAAGAATTTTCACTGCTACAACAATTTTGATTAATGGAAATGAGTTCTTGAAGGCAAACATCACATTTTAAAGCTGATTTTGTAGCCAAATATCCATAGAATTAATAATTTTCAGAATATGATGTTAATATTTTGTCATTAGTTTTAGAATACTTAGTTGTTTTAGATGATCATTTTCCTTAAATAAATTAATATTAATTGGCAATATAAAAATGGCGATTTGGGACTATTTTTATTCATGGAACACTAGTTTAGCACAAACTATTTTGAAAATAATTATTATTTTATCTAGGTATTCCAGAAACTGCTTAGTACATGGTTTTAGATGTGGCATATCGAAATTTACATTTAGAAACCGGTATGTACCTGCCTGTATATGTGTATATCACTCCCTTTTTTTCAGATAAAAGAAAATATGGTACATTTATCATTAAAATGATAAAAAATTAATTTAAAATTTATCATAAATAAGGCAAATTTATCATATTTCCTTTCATCTGAAAAACACTTAAATTATTGAAACAAAAGAGAAAATTTTAGTATTACAAAGATAAAAAATGTTGATTTCAAATGTAAACTCGTTAGAGTTCCTGAAAATGGTAGCTACATACATTTTTTCTGAAAATTGATAACTATTGTTTCTCAGTTTAAATATAGATTCACAAGAATTCATTGACTTCAGTCCATTGCACATGGCATCAAAAAAGTTGAAAATAAATATCAACTTAAAAGATTTTTTAATCTATCATGAAATACACTTTTGATTAGTTGAAGGCTTAGATTATTTGTTTAGTGTCTTCGTTATATAAACTTAAACATATTTCTATAGACAAAGAAGTATAGAAATGACAGTATGTCAAATGGTAGATGCTTGCCAAATTATGGTAGGTGCTTAAAATCAGAATGTGAGTAAATGATCTAAACAAGCTAACTCAAGCTGTTTAAGCCAGAGACAGTGTTAAATACTGCTTTACTGCAATCATTTTAGGGCCAAAAGATAGCCTACATTGGGACTCCTTTTAAAGAACGGATCATAGCTATGCTCCATGAGGTCCACTTGTCTTCAAAGTGCTAACAAAAGGAAAACCCTCCTCTGGGCAGGCGAAGTTCAGAGAGACATAAAAAGACAGACTCAGGCCAATGTGAGTTAGTCACTGTGGGGTTGTTTGCACAGTTATGTGTGGGCACTGCTGACACAAAACTTTCCAGTAACCAGCAGCTGCAATTAGTAGTTTTCAGATTTATTTGAAATAAACAGATCTCCTTTCATTCTGCATTGAATCTAAAGAATTACATATTGACGAAAAGGAAAATAATACCTTTGTTGCTGAAATTTAGGAACTGAACACATTGTATTTAAAGCAGGAACTCTGACTAAATGAGGACAGATTGGTATCCTATATAATTGTTACTAAAATTACTAATATAAAGAATTAACTGATATGAATCAATATGATATTTGAAATGCTGTAACTCAGAACAACAAAAGGAAACAATACCATTTAAATTAAGATAATATTTACATGAACCCTTACCTAAGAGTTTTGGCAATTCCTTAGTGATTAAAGATTGTGTGTTATTAATCTAACCACACATATAAGACATTTTAATTTGACATTTATTAATTTGAGTCATTAGTCATTAATAAATTGTATATTATTTATCCCCTAATCATAGTTGACATTTTAAACAAATTCTTGAATTAGGTTTATAAATCCTGAGTTATTGAGGCTTTGTAGATACTATCTCGTAATTATTTTAACTGGGTTGATTAAGATGAATAAGATACGAGAAACAAATTGAATTTTAGAGAAGTATATTGCTAATAACTACTACTCCCTGAGCACACAATATATTATAATGAGAGTCATATTTTCCTTCTATTTTGTGTGTTTCTAGCTTCATTTTGAGCCCTCACCATTAAATACAGGAATTAGACACTATAACCTCCTGTAATAAGAAAAGAAGAATAATTTTCTAGATCCTAATCATCTTGAGATGAGGTATTTTCAAACGGAAATTTTTAAGTTTACTTGGAGAATCTTGACAAAATAGTGAACTTTAATGTGTTAAAAAGTAACTAGGATTATGGCTGGGTGCAGTGGCTCAGACCTGTAATCCCAGCACTTTGGAAGGGTGAGGTGGGCGGATCACTTGAGGGCAGAAATTTGAGACCAGCCTGGCCAACATGGTGGAATCTTGTCTCTACTAAAATTAGAAAAAATAGCCCGTTAGTCTAACATTAGTCTAATCACACATATAAGACATTTTAATTTGACGTTAGACTAATCCCAGCTACTCAGGAGGTTGAGGCAGGAGAATGGAGAATTGCTTGAACCTGGGAGGTAGAGAGGTTTTGATGAGCCAATATCATGCCATTGCGCTCCAGCCTGGGTGACAGAGTGAGTGAGACTTGATTTAAATATTAATAATAATAAAAATAAATAAATAAAGATAACTGGGAATAGTTGAAACTTATTTTTTCTTTGCAACCCCTTCACCATTATGCCTGGGTCAGCTGATTTCTGAGTGGCACAAAGAAGATGTAGGGTGGGAAAAAGCAAGAAGAGAATGAAGATAAAGTTTTCACTAGGCTAAGCAAAAGAGGATGCTATAGTGGGATGAGGAAACTTTGGAAGTAAAACAAGTAAGATGCCTATACTACTCAAAGCAACTCAGGCAAGAGAAAAATATGGGAACATATAAGCTCGGACTCTGTGTTCCCGCAACGCCCATCAGAGGGTTTGTACAATAGAAAAGCCAAAAGCTATTGATAAGTACCAAATAGTACCCTAATCCTCCACAGCCTCCACATAATATTCAAGAGACAGTTATGCCACATGATGGACCCATGTTCTAAGACTGTTGGTGTGTGGTCAATAGCATGAGGTCATCCAAGGAAGTAACACAAAGTACAGACATCACGTTTGAAGAATAAAGACAAGAACTTGGACTTCTGTAGTGGGTGCTAACATGGCATCCAACAGGACTTTGTAATAGCAGCCACACACTGAGACGCATCAGTGCAGAGTCACAGGTAAACAGCTGTGGCCATCCGATGTGCAGCAAAATCCAACAAAGACTTAGAGAAAATCCTTCAGACCACACCCTTTCCCCCTACCAACACAAGGGCACTATTCTTGGGAAAGAAGATTACAAAGGTTGAAAAACCACTGATAGCAAGTTGGAATATGAATTGATATGGTTTGTCTCTGTGTCCCCACTCAAGTCTCAACTTACATTTAATTCTCATAATCCCCGTGTGTCATGGGCAGGACCTGATGGGAGGTAATTGAATCATGGGGGTGGTTTCCCCAAGGCTGTTCTTGTGACAGCGAGTGAGTTCTCTTGAGATTGGATGGTTTTATAAACATCTGTCATTTTCCCTGCTGACACTCGTTTTCTCTCCCACTGCCCTGTGAAGAGATGCCTTCCACCATGATGGTAAGTTTCTTGAGGACTTCCCAGCTATGCAGAACTGTGAGTCAATTAAATCTCTTTTTAAAATAAATTACCTAGTCTCGGTTATTTCTTCACAGCAGTGTGAGAACAGACTAATATATGAATTGACTATATTTTACTAATAGGAACTGAGTTAACTTGGAAGAAAGTGCTGATCTCTTTACAGTAAAACGTTTCGACTTCTGAGATACTGGCTGATGAACTAGATACTCATTACATAGATCAACTGGAGATTTGATGAGGTTAACTGGAGAAGTCAGTCAAGGTGAACCACTTCATAATGTGCATTCTCAACTCCCGGTAGAGATACAATTAAGTTGAAACTGCATTCAACATTTTGTCATGAAAAATTATATAAAGATAAGAAAGAGTTAACCTGATTCTACTGAGAATCTCTGGCACTGATTTTTTTTTAACAGGGAAACAAAATTTAACAGTTGCACCCAAGTATTAACTTAAAAAGCATTCATTTATTTTCTAAAAAATGACCAATTACAGATAATGAGTAGCTTACATTTGTCTTAATCCCTCAATATTGTAGGTTTTAGAGGGCAATATTTAACTACTATATCCGGCTACATTTGTTCCAGATGTTAACCCCTTACTATGTAATTACTTTGCATTCCCCCTAGAAAAGCAATTTAATTCAGCCTCTGTTTAGTCTTTCAATAGGCCAGTAATTTTCTCTTTCCTTTTGTAATCAGGGAACTTTTCAGATATTTTTAGAAGATAGAGAAAGTGTTTCCGAAAGTGTAAACATGGCTATTAAATTGGTAAAGAAACACATGAGGACTTTTAGCATGGTCACAATTTTCTATAGAATCTCCTAAAGAACAAAATTTTGTGATTACCGGTCATGTAACTTGCAAATTAATTTACTGGTAAACACCATGCTTGAAAATATCCCTTCTGGTTTCTTGCAAGAAGCATCTTTGAAAGAAAATTCTTCAAAGTTTGAAAGCAGTATATCAGAGCAAAAATGAATTTACTCTTTATATCTTTTCCTCACCAGACAATTATTCATATACTTCCATCTTTATTGAAGGTATACTCTGTTTTTGCTGCTCCTATGTGAATGAGTTGAATTTTTCTGAATTATTACAATCGGTTCCTCTGGAAGAAACGGAGATAGGAAAGATAGTTTCCAACTTTGCCACTCAATGCCCTCTTCTGCCACTGCTACAATAGAGAATGCTTATTTATAGCATGGATTTTTTGTATAACCACAGCTCCTCTGACACTTGGAAACTAACTTGGAGCAGGAGAGCTTACGCAGTCATTGGGCTTCCCTGATTTCTTCTAAGAATGCTTCATGGACCAGTGTACCATAGGGCCCAAAATTTGGGGGGGAATTTTATTTTGCGAGAACCTCCTGAAACTTGAGATGTTTGGGTCACTGGGCAAATTTCGTGCCTTCTCTATTGACTTTCGCTTGCACTTGAGCTTGTTTAGTCTTCATCCTGGATATAACATTTCCTTTTTGGTTAGGATCTTCTCCTTCAGGAGTGACTATGGATTCCACCAAGACTAGACTCTTGGTATTTCATCCACCATTCTTCCCTACCACAGTTTATGGATTTCTAACTTTGTGTGGGACTCCAACACTTTGGTATAATTTATTTGAGATATCTTAGGTTATACTTGTCTCCTAGTTACTCTAAAAATAGAGATTATTAGGCTTTTTGTCCTTTTGGAAATGTTGCAAGTTTCAGGACTGAATTGTCTCCATGGTTTCTTTTTTATTATTTATTTATTTATTTATTCATTCATTCATTTATTTATTAAGACAGAGTCTCACTCTGTTGCCCAGGCTGGAGTTCAATGGTGTGATCTCGTATCACTGCAACCCCCGCCTCCCAAGCTTAAGCAATTCTCCTGCCTCAGCCTCCCAAGTAGATGGGACTACAGGTGTCTGCCACCATGCCTGGTGAATTTTTGTATTTTTAATAGAGCTAGGGTTTCACCGTGTTGGTCAGACTGATCTCGAACTCCTGACCTCAAGCAATCCCCCTGCCTCAGCCTCCCAAAATGCTGGGATTACAGGCGTGAGTCACCATGCCCGGCCTCTCTCCATGTTTTAAAAATACAAAAAGTCTTTATAGGCATGACTTTATATAAAACTCTATGGGAAAAAAATGATTTTCCAAGTATTTATGGACATCAGAGGGATCTTATAACATTTTTAGGTCTGAGCTCTCATTCAGAATTTTGTAAGATTTTCCTACAGGACCACATGGGATCTCTAAATAGTAGAATCTTGGAAGTATGGAATGGTGCTCAGAAATTAACTATTTAAAATGCCCAGCTAAACATTTGAAAGTTGTTAATTTCAATATAGTTTACACACATTCTAGGAAATTTCACCATCTATTTCTGGCATTCCTATATGCTTTGCCTAAAACTCTTTACTTTCTTGTATGCTATAAATCATAACAGTACTTACCAGAATATAATCTGTTTACCTTGTATGTCAGTTTCACCAACTTGTAAGCTCTTTGAGAGTAAGCAGAATATCCTCCCAACCCTTGTTGCTCTAGTACATAGGACATTGTATTAGACTTTTAAAAGATGCCAGAATTTAGAATGTTAATGCCAAAAGAATCTTGGCATTAAACAGTTTTCCTCCATCCGTCTACTATCTCCAAACTTGTGTTCTCTCCATAATTTCTTTGCAGTTTTTTTCTTCACATTTTATCTGCGATGATATACAGTGGTTGATATATAATTTATATATTTTAATTGTGTTTTATGTATCCTGCTTCTGGGAATTAATCTCAGGTGGGCTGGGATGCCTTTCTATTTTGCTCAATATGTCTTCAATAGTGTCAGTTCCATAGAATATGCTCCATGAGCATGTTCTTTATGAATGAATGAATAATAATTTAGAGAGAAAATAAATACATGAGGAAGAAAATGGAAAGGTTTACATATGAAATTGAAAAAAAAAATTCTCGAAAGGGAAAACATAAGCAAATATATTTATTCTTAAATTTTATAGCACAGAACATAAAATGGTCCCATACTCACTTATTGTTTGGCCCACATAGATTTTTTTAATTGGGGTAGGGTGTAGATGGTTGCAAACTGATTTAATGTTAAAAAAAACTACTAGATTTTTACTTATTTTTAAAAATGTAGTATGTAGCCATATTCAAATCTTCACAAACTGCTGGATTTGAGTAAAACTAACCCATTAATTTGCTACACATCCTACAATTCCCTGTATCTTGTATAGTCTGCTGTCTTTTTTAATGCTACTTTGTTTAGCACTACAGACATTTATAATTTGACTTCCATACGCTAAAGATAAAATGTTGCAATTACAAAATTTCTGAAAAAAGCAGTTGTTACTTTTTGAGACATTATTGTATTAGTTTTATATCACTTTTTAACTAACTACCACATATTTACTCACTGCAAAACATTCTATATTTATCATCACATAGTTTCCATGGATCAGGAATCCACAAATTAGTTAGTTGGATCCTCTATTCAGGTTTATACCAGGCTAAAATCAAGGCATTAGCTGGGGCTGCGGTCTCATCTGAGGCTCAAGTCCTCTTCCAAGCTCTTTTAGGCTGTTGTCAGTTATTTCCTTGTGACCCTAGGACTGTGGTCTTAGGCGTGGGTTCTGTGTGGACTTTATATCATGGCCATTTGTTTCTCTCTAATTTACCAGGAGAATCTCTGAGATACTTCACATTCTCATAAGATATTGTCTTATTAGGTCAGGCACACCCAGGAGACTCTCCTAATTGAGTAACAAAAAGTAAACTGGTGAGTAACCTAATCACAAGATGGTACATCATCATATTCACAAGTTCTTTCTACCTTTGAAGGGAGAAGGTTAGGCCGGGCGCGGTGGCTCAAGCCTGTAATCCCAGCACTTTGGGAGGCCGAGTCGGGCGGATCACAAGGTCAGGAGATCGAGACCATCCTGGCTAACACGGCGAAACCCCGTCTCTACTAAAAACACAAAAAATTAGCCGGGCGAGGTGGCGGCGCCTGTGGTCCCAGCTACTCGGGAGGCTGAGGCAGGAGAATGGCGGGAACCCGGGAGGCGGAGCTTGCAGTGAGCTGAGATCTGGCCACTGCACTCCAGCCTGGGCGACAGAGCGAGACTCCGTCTCAAAAAAAAAAAAAAAAAAAAAAAAAAAAAAAAAAAAAAAAAAAAAAAAAAAAAAAGAAGGGAGAAGGTTACATGAAGGTGGGGTCATGGAAGTGGGATCATCTTAGAATTTTGCTCATCTCAACTATTAACTCAAACGAATAAGACAAGGTCTGAGACTGAGTGTTATAACAAATTTCCGCAGCTATAAAATGTATAATCAAAAGAAATGTTGATCTAAGCATAGTATTTCTTTGAATGCATTTTTTAAATAAAAATATTTTCATGGGATAATCATTCGAAATTACAATAGTGTTAGGGGATCTTCGGGGAGTCATTTTTCTGGCCAGAAACCTCTGTGGCTGGTGGCACCCTTGCCTGAGTTTTGCTCATTCCCACTGGACTTGTTTTGCCCAGTCCGCCTGGCAGGCTGCGTGTGGCTCGTGCTACCAGCCTGTGTCCCATGACTTCCAAGGGTGAGTCTGGTGTGGAATGGTGAGGGGTGTGTGAGCGAGTGTGGGGTTCGGCCACTGTGCACAGTCAGACATGCCAGCTGCAGCGGTGGGTCAGGCAACTCCAGGCGCTGGCACGGACACCAGCTCTTTGTGAGGCTGCTGCTGGACCAGGTACACTGCAAGCAGTTTGAATGGCTGACACCCGGGAACATGGTGGTGCCCACAATCTTGGAGATGCCAGGAACCAAAGGGTCCCAAAGAGTGAGTCACAACCCTGACAGATGGAGCTCGCAGGACTGGGCTCCCTGAAGGGCCACAGCTCTTCTTTTCTTCTCATCGCTTACAACATGGCAAGCAAGGGGTATGTTTCAGCTCTGTTTTTGTGATAGCTCTTTTAGCCTCACCATTAAGTGGGTCTCACGTTCTTGTCCTGCGACCAGGAAGACTGAGGAATGCAAGCAAGTGGAGGGTGAGCAAGACAAAGAGGAGCTTTACTGAGTGATAGAACAGCTCACAGAAAACCCACAGCGGGTAGCTCCTTTCCACAGCCAAGGTGTCCCAATGATTGTTCAGCTCCTAGAAGAAAGGATACCTCCTCTCTACTGGGCAGGTCATCCTGAGAAGTGAAATGACAGTTCTCATACGAAGAGTTTGCTTACCTAAGATGTACCCCAGAAATGAGTATCATATCATCCCATATTGCTTGTGGTCTCAGGCATTGACAATCAAGTATTCCTTTCAAATATGGAAGCAATATTTTCGGGTTTTTGGTTGTGTGGATCCACTATAAGGAAAATGCTGGACAGTAATCCTGAAAGTAATTGCTATGCTCTGAAGAAGCTGTAGTGTCGATGAAGATGGGCAACAAAATCAGTATCATTGTTTACGTGCCCCCATTGCATTGGTCTTGATGTATATTTTAGGAGGCTGGATTTCGAATTGTACTGGAGAATCTGCACACTTCCTACTGTCTTTTTAAAACATTACTTTCATGTTTTGCCTAGCCAAAGTGAATCATACTATAGTCAGCTGAGAATTTTAACTAAAGAAGAGAGTTTATTAAACAAGATACTTGCCAAAAATATTTTTTAAATATAATGGCTAGTTCTGAATATCACCTTGTCAAAATTTTAAAGTGAAATACACATTGTCTTTTTTCTCTCTCTCTTCTATCATCTCTCTCTCTCCATTGATTTCATTTAAAAAATTACCATGAATCTGGTATTGTTAAACAACATAAATTTATGATCTCACAGTTTGAAGGGTCAGAAGACCCGGTAAGGTATGTTTAATCTGGGTTCTCTGGTCCTCTGCTTAGAGTCTCATAAGGGTGTAATAAAGGTATTGTCAGAACATTCATTCTTTTTAGAGGCTACGGAGAATAATCTGTTTCAGCTTGTTAAGTCTGTGGCTGAATTCATTTCCTTCCAAATGTAGGACCAAGGCCTCAGTTTCCCTATCGGCTGTAAGTCTGAACCCAGTCAGTCTTTGCTCATCAATACTGCCTCTGTCCTTCTCCTGCTTTCCATGCAGCCAATTTCAAAAAAAAGAAAACAAACAAACAAACAAACAAACAAAAACCGACAATAGGGGTTCTCAAGTGCTGCATACACTTTGAGTCACTCCAAATTCCCCTTCTGCCTCATTTCTGTGACTTCAATCAAAGAAAGTTCTGGTTTTAAGACATCAAGTGATTGCGTTGTACCCACCTGGATAGTCTAGAATAATCTCTCTATTTTGAGGCTGGTAATTTTACATCTTCAAAGTACCTTAATTTTATTTTTAGATTGTTTGCTGTTGGCATATAGGAATGCTGCTAATTTGTGTCTGTTTATATTATATCCTGCACATTTGCTGAATTTGGTATTATTTCTAAGAGTTTTTTTGTGGAGCACTCAGATTTTTCCAAATGTAAGATCATATCATCTGCAAACAAAAAAAAAAAAAAAAATGGGCTTATTTCTTTCCAGTTTGGATGCCCTTCATTTCTTTCTCTTCTCTGATTGCTCTAGCTAGAAATTCCAGTAATATGTTGAATAACAGTGATGTATTGGGCATCCTTATTATGTTCCTGATCTTAGAAAAAGGCTTTCAGTCTTTCTTCACTTAGTATGCTACCAGCTGTGGGCCTATTATATATGACTTTTATTATGTTGAAGTATGTTCCTTCTATACTCAGTATTTTGCAGGTTCTTGTTATGAAGGGTTGTTAAGTTTTATCAGATACTTTTTCTAGCATCAACTGAAATGATTATATGATTTTTGTTCTTCATTCCATTGATAGAACAAATCACATTGATTTGCATATGATGAACTATTCTTGCATCCCAGGGATAAATTCCAATTGGTCATAACTAGTGACTTTTTTAATGTATTGTTGAATTAATGTGGCTAGTATTTTGTTAAGAATTTTTGCATCAATACTTACCAGGGATATCAGCCTGTAATTTTCTTTTTGATGTGTCTTTGGTTTTGGTATCAGGGTGAAACTGTCCTCATAAAATGAGTTTGGAAACACTCTCTATTTTTCAGAATAGTTGGAGTAGAATTGGTACTACTTCTTTAAATGTTTTGTAAACTTCAGTCATAAAGCCATCAGGTCTTGGGCTTTCTTTTCCTTGGAGACTTTTATATTACATCTTTGATCTCATTATTTGTTGTGGACTATTCAGGTTTTAAATTTACTTATGGCTCTATCATGTTAGGTTGTATGTGTCTACAAATTTACCTGTTTCTTCTAGGTTTTCTAATTTATTGTCATATACTTGCTCACAGTAACCTCTAATTATGTTTTGAATTTCTGCAGTATTAGTTGTAGTGTCTCGTTTTACATAACAGATTTTATTTACTTGGGCAATCTCTCTTTTATTCTGAGTCTGACTACAGGGTTGTGGATTTTTATTTATCTTCTGAAAAACCAACTTTCATTTAATTAATCTTTTGTATTATTTCCTTTGTTCAATTTTATTTATTTATGTTCTGATTATTATTATTATTTCTTTTTTTCTACTGTCTTTGGGTTTGGTTTGCTCTTGCTTTTCTAGTTACTTGAGATGTACTGTTAGGTTATTTATTTTATGTTTTCCTACTTTTTTGATGTAGGTACTTACAGCTATAAACTCCCCTTTTAGTACTGCTTTGGCTATATCCCATAGGTTTTGGTATGTTATGCTTTCATTATCATTTTTTCAAGACATTTTAAAATTTATTTCTTAATCTCTTCATTGACCTACTGGTCACTCAAGAGCATATTGTTTCATTTTTTTTTTTTTTTTTTTTTTTTTTTCCTGAGACAGAGTCTTGCTCTGTCACCCAAGCTAGAGTGCAGTGGCATGATCTGGGCTCACTGCAACCTCTGTCTCCTGGATTCAAGCGATTATCCTGCCTCAGGCTCTCAAGCAGCTGGGATTACAGGTGTATGCCACCATGCCTGGCTAAATTGTGTATTTTTGATAGAGATGGGGTTTCAACATGTTGGCCAGGCTGGTCTTAAACTCCTGACCTCAAGTGATCTACCCGCTTCAGCCTCCCAAAGTGCTGAGATTACAGGATAAGCCACCATGCTAGGCCTACATTGTTTAATTTTGATGAGTTTATATAGTTTCCCAAATTCTTCTTGCTGTTGATTTCTAATTTTATTTCATTGCGGTCAGGGAAGATACTTGATACTATTTCAATTTTTTAGAATGTTTTAAGTCTTATTTTATGGCCTAATATATGGATTATCTTTGATAATTATTTCTGTTCTGAATAGAAGAATTCGTATTGTGCAACCATTAAATGAAATGTTCTGCAAATATCTCTTAGGACCATTTGGTCTATAGCGCACATTAAGTTCAATGTTTTCTTGATGATTTTCTGTCTGGATGAACAGTCCAGTGCTGAAAGTGGGATGTTGAAGTCTCCAGATATTATTGTATTTGGGTCTATCTCTCTCTTTAGCTCTAATAACATTTACTTTATATATCTGGCTGCTTCTGTGTAGGGTGCCCATATTTACAATTGTTACATCCTCTTGCTGAGTTGATCCCTTTATTAATATATAATGACATTCTTTGGCTTCTTTTGTTTTGAAATATACTTTGTCTGATGTAAGTATAGCTACTCCTGCACTTTTTTGGTTTCCATTGACATGGAATATCTTTTTTCCATCCATTTATTTTCAGTTTATGTGTGTCTTTATAGGTGAAGTGTGTTTTCTGTAGATGACAGATTATTGGATTCTTTTCTTTTCTTTTTCTTTTTTTTTTGGATGGAGTCTCCCTCCGTTGCCAGGCCGGAGTGCAGTGATGCAATCTCAGCTCACTGCAACCTCTGCTTCCCAAGTTCAAGTGATTTTCCTGCCTCAGCCTCCTTAGTAGCTGAGACTACAGGCACGCACCACCATGGCCTGCTAATTTTTTGTATTTTTAGTAGAGACAAGGTTTCATCAAGTTGACCAGGATCGTCTCAATGTACTGACCTTGTGATCCACGAACCTTGGCCTCCCAAAATGCTGGGATTACGGGCATAAGCCATTGTGCCCAGCCAGGATATATATATATTTTTAATTCATTCTGCCACTCTATGTCTTTGGATTGGAGAGTGTAATCTATTTACATTCAATATCATTGATAAGTAAGGATTTACATTTTGTTTTATGTTATCTGGTTGTTTGTAGTCTTCTTTTTATTATTTTATTCCTTCCCTTCTTCTTTTTATTGAATGTGATTTTTTTTCTGGTGGTATGCTTTTATTTCTTGCTTTTAATTTTTTTGTGTATCTGATGTATGTTTGTAGATTTGCAGTTATAATGAGGCTTGCAAATAATATCTCATAACCCATTATATTCAACTAGTGACAATGTAACACTGATTGTACAATCAAACACCCACAAAGAAAACTAATAAAAACTCTAAACTTCATCTTCCTCTTTTTGTCTTTTAACTTTTCTTTTTTATATTTATATATTATTGTGTTATGTCTTGAAAAGCTGTTGCAGTTACTATTTTGATTGTTTCATTCTTTTGCCTTTCTACATAAGATATACTATTTTACACCTCATGATTACAGTATAATATTCTGCGTTTTTAAAATGTACTTACTATTACCAGTGAATTTTGTACTTTGATTTCTTATTGCTCATTAACGTCTTTTTCTTTCAGGCTGAAGAATTCCTTTTAGCATTTCTTGTAAGACTGGTCTGGCGTTGAAATTCCTCAGTTTTGTATCTCTGGGAAAGACTTTATTTCTCCTTCATGTTTAAGAATATACTATTCTAGGGTAAAAGTTTCTTCTTCTGCACTTTATGACATGTCACTTCTCCTGAACGGTAAGGTTTCCACTAATCAGTCTCCTACAAAACATAGTAAAATTCCACTGCATGTTATTTGTTTTGTTTGTTTGTTTGTTTGTTTTCTTCTTGCTGCTTTTAGACTCCTCTCCTTATCCTCGACTTTTGGGAGTTTGATTAATAAATGTATTGAAGTAGTGTTCTTCAGATTAAAATCTACTTTGTGTTCTGAAACCTTCTTGCACATAACTATTGATATCTGTCTCTAGGTTTGGGATGCTTTCCGTTATTACCTTTTGAATAAACTTTCTATTCCCATCTGTCTCTCTACCTCCTCTTTAAAACCAATAACACTTACATTTGTACTTTTGAGGCTACTTACCACACCTTTTAAGTATGCTTCGTTCTTTCTTCTTGTGTCTCCTGTGTATTTCCAAATAGCTTATCTTCAAGTTTACTAATTCTTTCTTCTGCTTGATCACTCATGCTATTAAGAGACTCTGATGCATTCTTCAGTAGATCAGTTGCATTTTTCAACCACAGAATTTCTGCTTGATTCTTTCTAATTATTTATTTCTTTCTTTTCTTTATTATACATTAAGTTCTAGGGTACATATGCATAACGTGCAGGTTTGTTACATATGTATACTTGTGCCATGTTGGCGTGCTGCACACATCAACTCGTCAGCACCCATCAACTCGTCATTGACATCAGGTATAACTCCCAATGCCCTCCCGCCTCCCCTCTCCCCATAATAGGCTCTGGTGTGTGATGTTTCCCTTCTCGAATCCAAGTGATCTCATTGTTCACGTCCCACCTGAGTGAGAACATGCGGTGTTTGGTTTTCTGTTCTTGCCATAGTTTGCTGAGAGTGATGGTTTCCAGCTGCATCCATGTCCCTACAAAGGACACAAACTCATCCTTGTTTATGGCTGTGCAGTATTCCTTGGTGTATATGTGCAGCATTTTCTTAATCCAGTCTTTCACTGATGGACATTTGGGTTGATTCCAAGTCTTTGCTATTGGGAATAGTGCCGCAATGAACATACGTGTGCATGTGTCTTTATAGCAGCATGATTTCTAATCCTTTGGGTACATACCCAGTAATTGGATGGCTGGATCATATGGTATTTCTACTTCTAGATCCTTGAGGAATCGCCATACTGTTTTCCACAATGGTTGAACTAATTGACAATCCACCAACAGTGTAAAAGTGTCCTATTTCTCCACATCCTCTCCAGCACCTGCGTTTCCTGACTCTTTAATGATTGCCATTCTAACTGGTGTGAGATGGCATCTCATTGTGGTTTTGATTTGCATTTCTCTGATGGCCAGTGATGATGAGCATTTTTTCATGTGTCTGTTGGCTGTATGCATGTCTTCTTTTGAGAAATGTCTGTTCATATCCTTTGCCCACTTTTTGATGGGGTTGTTTGTTTTTTTCTTGTAAATTTGATTGAGTTCTTTGTAGGTTCTGGATATTAGCCCTTTGTCAGATGAATAGATTGCAAAAATTTTCTCCCATTCTGTAGGTTGCCTGTTCACTCTGATGGTAGTTTCTTTTGCTGTGCAGAAGCTCTTTAGTTTAATTACATCCCATTTGTCAATTTTGGCTTTTGTTGCTGTTGCTTTTGGCGTTTTAGTCATGAAGTCCTTGCCCATGCCTATGTCCTGAATGGTATTACCTAGGTTTTCTTCTAGGGTTTTTATGGTATTAGGTCTAACATTTAAGTCTCTAATCCATCTTGAATTAATTTTCGTTTAAGGAGTAAGGAAAGGATCCAGTTTCAGCTTTCTACTTATGGCTAGCCAATTTTCCCAGCACCATTTATTAAATAGGGAATCCTTTCCCCATTTCATGTTTTTCTCAGGTTTGTCAAAGATCAGATGGCTGTAGATGTGTGGTATTATTTCTGAGGGCTCTGTTCTGTTCCATTGGTCTATATCTCTGTTTTGGTACCAGTACCATGCTGTTTTGGTTACTGTAGCCTTGTAGTATAGTTTGAAGTCAGGTAGGGTGATGCCTCCAGCTTTGTTCTTTGACTTAGGATTGTCTTGGCAATGCGGGTTCTTTTTTGGTTCCATATGAAATTTAAAGCAGTTTTTCCAATTCTGTGAAGAAAGTCATTGGTAGCTTAATGGGGATGGCATTGAATCTGTAAATCACCTTGGGCAGTATGGCCATTTTCACAATATTGATTTTTCCTATTCATGAGCCTGGTATGTTCTTCCATTTGTTTGTGTCCTCTTTTATTTCACTAAGCAGTGGTTTGTAGTTCTCCTTGAAGAGGTCCTTTACATCCCTTGTAAGTTGGTTTCCTAGGTATTTTATTCTGTTTGAAACAATTGTGAATGGAAGTTCATTCATGATTTGGCTCTCTGTTTGTCTGTTACTGGTGTATAAGAATGCTTGTGATTTTTGCACATTAATTTTGTATCCTGAGACTTTGCTGAAGTTGCTTATCAGCTTAAGGAGATTTTGGGCTGAGACAATGGGGTTTTCTAAATATACAATCATGTCATCTGCAAACAGGGACAATTTGACGTCTTTTCCTAACTGAATACCCTTTATTTCTTTCTCTTGCCTGATTGGCCTAGCCAGAGCTTCCAACACTATGTTGAATAGGAGTGATGAGAGAGGGCATCCCTATCTTGTGACCGTTTTCAAAGGGAATGCTTCCAGTTTTTGCCCATTCAGTATGATATTGGCTGTGAGTTTGTCACTGTCAACATTAGACAGATCAATGAGACAGAAAGTTAACAAGGATATCCAGGAATTGAGCTCAACTCTGCACCAGGTGGACCTAACAGACATCTACAGAACTCTCCATCCCAAATCAACAGAATATACATTCTTCTCAGCATCACATCACACTGATTCCAAAATTGACCACATAATTGGAAGGAAAGCACTCCTCAGCAAATGTACAAGAACAGAAATTATAACAAACTGTCTCTCAGATCACAGTGCAATCAAACTAGAACTCAGGACTAAGAAATTCACTTAAAACCACTCAACTACATGGAAACTGAATAACCTGCTCCTGAATGACTAGTGGGTCCATAACAAAATGAAGGCAGAAATAAAGATGTTCTTTGAAACCAATGACAACAAAGATACAGCATATCAGAATCTCTGGGACACATTTAAAGCAGTGTGTAGAGGGAAATTTATAGCACTAAATGCCCACAAGATAAAACTGGAAAGATCTAAAATTGACACTCTAACACCACAATTAAAAGAACTAGAGAAGCAAGAGCAAACACATTCAAAAGCTAGCAGAGGGCAAGAAATAACTAAGATAAGAGCGGAACTGAAGGAGATAGAGACACAAAAAGCCCTCCAAAAAATCAATGAATCCAGGACCTGTTTTTTTGAAAAGATCAACAAAATTGATAGACTACTAGCAAGACTAATAAAGAAGAAAAGAGAAGAATCAAACAGATGCAATAAAAAATTATAAAGGGGATATCACCATCGACCCCACAGAAATACAAACTACCATCAGAGAATACTATAAACATCTCTGCGCAAATAAACTAGAAAATCTAGAAGAAATGGATAATTTCCTGGATACTTACACTCTCCCAAGACTAAACCAGGAAGAAGTTGAATCCCTGAATAGACCAATAGCAGGCTCTGAAATTGAGGCAATAATTAATAGCCTACCAACCAAAAAAAGTCCAGGACCAGATGGATTCACAGCTGAATTCTACCAGAGGTAGAAGGAGGATCTGGTACCATTCCTTCTGAAACTATTCCAATCAATAGAAAAAGAGAGAATCCTCCCTAACTTATTTTACGAGGCCAACATTATCCTGATACCAAAGCCTGACAGAGACACAACGAAAAAAGAGAATTTTAGACCAATATCCCTGATGAACATCGATGCAAAAATCCTCAGTAAAATACTGGCAAACCGAATCCAGCAGCACATCAGAAAGTTTATTCACCATGATCAAGTGGACTTCATCCCTGGGATGCAAGGCTGGTTCAACATACACAAATCAATAAACATAATCCAGCATATAAACAGAACCAAAGACAAAAACCACATGATTATCTCAATAGATGCAGAAAAGGCCTTTGACAAAATTCAACAGTGCTTCACGCAACAACTCTCAATAAATTCGGTATTGATGGAATGTATCTTTTTCCAATTATTTCAATTTATTTGTTAAATGTATCTAGTAGCATTCTGAATTCTTTGTCTGTATTATCTTGAATTTTTTTGAGTTTCCTGAAAACAGCTATTTTTAATTTTCCGTCTGCAATCACATATCTCTTGTCTCTCAGGGATTGATCCCTGGTTCTTATATAGTTTGATGATGTCATGTTTTCTTGTATGGTCTTGAGGCTTACGAACGTTTGTCAGTGTCTAGACATTGAAGAGCTAGGTATTTATTGTAGTCTTCATAGTTTGGGTTTATTTGTACTTGTCCTTCTTGGGAAGGTTTTCCCAGTATTCTGAGTGACTTGGGTATTGTGACATACATTTTTGGTCACTGCAGCCACATCTGCATTAGAGGGCATTGCAAGCCCAGTAATGCTGTGGTTCTGGCAGGCTCCTAGAGGCACTGCTCTGGTGGTCTTAGATAAGATCTGCAAGATTCCCTGAATTACTAGATAAAGGTTCTTGTGTTTTTTCCTTTTTTTTTCTCCCAAACAATTGGAGTCTCTTTCTCTCTTTGCTATGTTGCCTGGAGCTAGGGGAGGGTTGACATAAGGATCCCTGTGGCCAACCCCACTGGGACTGCACTGGGTCAGACCTGAAGCCAGCATAGCACTAGGTCTCACCCAAGGCTTAGGGTAACTACTGCTTACTCAGCCCTAGGGGTCTACAATCAGCAGGTAGCAAATCCATACAGTATTGTGTCATTCTCTTTAGGGCAATGAGTTTCCCCAGGCCCCAGAGAGATCCAAGATGACTCCTAGGAGTCAGGGCCTAGAGTCAGAAACCCTAGAAATCTACTGGTGCTCTATTTTTTTGTGACTAAGCTGACATCACCCCATAATAAAAAGTCTTTCCCAGCCTTCCCTCTCTTTTCCCCAGGCAGAGGAATCTCTCTGCTTTTCACAACCACAGTTTCATGGGGACTACTTCCAGTCTACTGCCAGTGTTCACTTAAGGCCCAAGGGTTCTTCAGTCAGCTTACGGTCAAGCCTACGGGACCTGGGATTCACTCTTCAGGGAAGTGGGCTCCCCTGTGGCCCAGAGTAGGTCCAGAAATGCTGTCCAAAAGCCAAGGCCTGGAATTTGGAACCCTAAAAGCCCACTTAATACTCTACCCCACTGTGGCCGAGCTAACACCAAAGCTGCAAGACAAAGTCCTTTTTCCTCTGATGTTTTCAAGCAGAAGGAGTATCTCCTCATAGCCACCACAACTTTGAATTTGCAGGGTCACACCAGAAACCAGCATGTCTCAAAGTCTCACCCACGGCCCATGGTGTGTACTACCAGCTGTGGCCGCTGATTATTCAAGGCCAAAAGGCTCTTTAGTCAGCATTTAATGAATCCTTTCAGGACTGAGTCCTTCCTTTCAAAGAAGTGGATTCCCTTCTGGCCCAGGGTGTGTCTAGGTATGTCATTTGAGATCTAGGGTCTGAAATGGAGAATCACAACTCTGCCCAATGCCCTATCCTACTGTGGTTAACTGGTACCCCAGATGAAAAACAAAATTCTCTTTGCTCTCTCTCTCCTCTCTTCAAGTAGAGGGAATTGGTCTCATTCTGAGCTGAAAGGTGCACTCCCTGGGGTTGAGAGAGGGATGGCACAAGCACTGCTGTAGTCACCCCACTGTTTTTTCACTAGGTCATGTGCCTCCCCACCCAAGTCCATTGGCTTTGAGACCAGCACAGGAAAAGGCTTTGCCTAGGAGTTGCAGTTCTTGTGGCTTAGATTGCCTTTCAAATTTATTTAGGACCCCAGAAGCATTTACCCTACAGTGGTGAGGCTTACTGATACTCAGATTCCGACCTGTGGGCTAGGTGATTCCCTTCCAACTTTGACTCATCTAAATGCTCCCACTGTGAATACCAACTGAGCTCTGCTCAGTGTTGCTTTGTCTTGTGACAGGGTAGCACTGAGTTCCAATGAAAAGTATCACAACCTTTGTGCTCTTCCTCCCCCAAGTGAACAGATTATCTACACCATGAGGCCACTGCTGGGGGATGTGAGAGGGCTGGCGTTCGCCATTCAGTAATGCTTTTCCTACTTTCTTCAGTGCCTATTTCAGTGATATGAGGTTAAAATCGGATACTGTGATTGCTCACTTGATTTTTGGTTCTTATGAAGGTGTTTTTTTTTATCGAGATAGTTGTTAAGTTAGGTGATTCTGCAGGGAGGATGATCAGTGAAGACTTCTATTCAGCCATATTGCCCTCATATTTTCATTTGTGTGATGTTGGCATGATCCTGGACTTGGCGTACATCAACCACTTAATGACACCCTTTGTCTGTACACTAGACAGTCTCAGTTTTTGCTAGTGGAAAATTTTGCCTCTTGTTGTTTAAAATTGTATTTCCCTTTATCAAGAATGATGTTAATAATTTTTCCTATGTTTATTAATTGTGTATGTTTCTTTAGATAGAGGCATTGAGATTTGTACTTACATGACTATAGCAGCCTCTCTTTGGTACAGAGCAGTTAGACTTATCCAAATAGATTTTTTTGCATGCAGTTATGTGGATCACTTACTAAGGCCCCAGAACTCTAGCTAGGACTTGCATTGTTAAGCAATTGTATCATTTGGCAGATGTTTTCTTTTGGGTGGGGTTGACAGCATGAAGGGACGAGATGTTGGCTCCCATGCCTCAGATCCCTCTTTTCCATTAGATTAAACATTGGACTAGATCTTCTGCTTATTGTTTTCAGGAAATTATTGATCTTATTAACTTGTAGGATGAATACTCATTGGACACTGAGTATATTAGCTCTTTTCCTGTTAAATACATGGCAATGTTCTCCCAGCAATTTATTAATTTTGTTTTAGAAAGTGTTTACTAAACAAGACTTTATTTTAAATGTAATTGGCCTGCCATTCTTTTTCTTTATGGCTTGCGGGTTGCAGTCTTACTTAAGTGGACCTCTTCAAGATCTACGCTATTCTCTCTAATTTTCTTGTGGTACTTTAATAGTGTGTGTATTTGTGTATATAACACTTAGCTCTTTAATCCATGTGCAATTTAAAAATTTATAATGTGAGATAGAGATTTCATTTTGTTTATAATAGATAAGCAATTTCCACAATAGTTATTAAATTGTTCCTTTCTCCATGGATTTAAAATATCAAGTGGGTGTTTCAGAGGGAATTCACAGGACAGGGAAGTGCTGAATGTGAGGAGACTGAAAAAAAAAAGATCCAGGTGGGTGATTGGGACCAAGTGCACAGTGGCAGCAATAGGAAAGTGATTCATGTCATTGAAGAAATGGCCAGCATGGCTGTCCTGGAGGCAAGGAACACATGGCTTATAATGATAATTTCTGTGAAGTAGCCAAGAGTTGAATTATTCATTTTATAGAGGAAGAAATGAGACTTCAGATAGGTGAAGACTTATGCCTGGTCATACAGCTGCTGCAAACTTTTTTATGCTAACTCAACTTTTCTGGTATCAGGTGACCAATAAGTTTTCTTTACTCAATGCCAGTCCTGGTTCTTTAATTTGAAGCACTCTCTTGCAGGCATGGTCCCATCTTGGAACACCACTGTCATTGCAAATTTATTATTTTGAAATTATTATTTTTTTCCTGTGTTGTGCCTTTAGCTTCCTAAAGCTATGGATGTTAGTTTCTATCTGTCTGATAACTTGACATGTGCCTTCTAAGTGTTTATGGGAAAAGGGAAAGGGAGAAGGAGTCTTGTCATCTACCTCATGGAAGGCTTCTCAGTGTACCTTCCAGGCATTGAGATTTGTAGTTAGATGACTATAGCAGCTTCTCCTTGGTACAGTGAAGTTAGACATATCCAAACCACGTTTTTGAATGCAGTTATGTGGAACACTCACTAAGGTTCAAGCCCTCTACCTAGGACTTGCATTGTTAAGCAATTGTATAATTTGGCAGGTGTTTGAGTGGAGTTGAGAGCATGAAGGGATGAGACGTTGGTTCCTATGCCTCAGATCCCTCTTTTCCATTAGATTAAACATTGGATTACTGGTATCCAAGAATATAACTCATTATACCCCGAGGGTCTAAAAATTATGTATTTTGTTTGCAGTAAATAGCAGCAAGTTATGCAGCAATGAAGAGAACAGGTGAGCCACTACCTTTACCTGAGCAACAGGTGCCATTTCTGCAATGAAGGAGCCCAACCAACATCTTCCTCTATATGAGTCACCAGTAACACATAGACAAACAAGAGTTCTGCCCCAAACAATAGTAAAGAAATGCCAATGTCAAATACATGGCACATCCCTGGAATAGCCCTCTGGCAGACACAGGCAGTGACCAGAAACCCATTGGAAAGTCTGACCAGGAAAGTGCCACTCACATGACCTATCACTGCTACTGCCTCATGGTAAGCCCCTATCTGGGATAGTAGATAGCTACTGGATTTTAAAAAGTAATGGTTGCTTTTGAATATTCAGATGCTGAAGAAATTTATGTGAGGAGAAATGTGGTACCACCAGTAGACACAACAGTAAGTGACAAAGAGGGAACAGGCCCATGGTCTCTGGAAGTAGTTTAGAGCCAACCGCATGCCCAAGATCAGTCCTGCTGAGAAGCTAAGAGTCAGTGGTCACAACCACACCAAACAGCTCACAGTGCCAGGCAATGTTGCATTGTCTTTAAAGAACCTTTTGGTGGCAAGACAAAACACACTGGCTCTGGGGTAGATGAAAGACAGAACTCTTGTTATTTATAGCTCCAAGTGAGAAAAGTCTTCCAGGCAGGGCTGCACAGGGTTTTGCCCCTAGTGACAAGGGAACTGGAAGTTGGAGGTTTACAGGATTGGGCAAGCACCATCTATGTATGGCAACTGGGGAAGAGTTTGCTACATTTCCCTGGCTCCTTGTGGATTCGCTAATTTGAATAATTGTGTACACTTCTGGGCATACTATTTATCTTTGGTTGCCTATTACCTGGCCCTGGGTTGATTAAGGTGAGTACATGGTGGCCTGGAGTATGAGAACTAATAAAAGAGTAGTTTAAGGTGCAGATTAAATGAGCTGGTCAAAGAGAACTGCCAGGTTTTTGTTTGTTTGTTTGTTTGTTTGTTTGTTTGTTTTTCCTGACAGGGCCTCAAACCTGGCTCAAGAGAATATTTTAAAAATTATTTTATTGAGGTATGATTAACATATAAAAAGTTGTAGAACTTTAATGGGACACATATTGATGAGTGTGGAGATAAGTATACACCTGTAAAGCTATCACTACTGTGAAGGCTATAATAAGCATATCCATCATCTCCAAAATTTCCTTCCACCCCATTAAGATAATTTCCTGGACACTTACACTCTCCCAAGACTAAGCCAGGAAGAAGTTGAATCCCTGAATAGACCAATAACAGGCTCTGAAATTGAGGCAATAATTAATAGCCTACCAACCAAAAAAAGTCCAGGACCAGACAAATTCACAGTCTAATTCTACCAGAGGTACAAGGAGGAGTTGGTGCCATTCCTTCTGAAACTATTCCAATCAATAGAAAAAGAGGGAATCCTCCCTAACTCATTTCATGAGACCAACACCATCCTGATACCAAAGCCTGGCAGAGACACAACAAAAAAAGAGAATTTTAGATCAATATCCTTGATGAACATCAATGCAAAAATCCTCAATAAAATACTGGCAAATCGATCCAGCAGCACATCAGAAAGCTTATCCACATGATCAAGTGGGCTTCATCCCTGGGATGCAAGGCTGGTTCAACATATGGAAATCAATAAACGTAATCCAGCATATAAATAGAACCAAAGACAAAAACCACATGATTATCTCAATAGATGCAGAAAAGGCCTTTGACAAAATTCAACAGCGGTTCATGCAAAAACTCTCAATAAATTCGGTATTGATGGAACATATCTCAAAATAATAGAGCTATTTATGACAAACTGATAGCCAATATCATACTGAATGGGCAAAAACTGGAAGCATTCCCTCTGAAAACTGGCACAAGACAGGGATGCCCTCTCTCACCACTTCTATTCAACATAGTGTTGGAAGCTCTGGCTAGGGCAATCAGGCAAGAGAAAGAAATAAAGGGTATTCAGTTGGAAAAAGAAGAAGTCAAATTGTCCCTGTTTGCAGATAACATGATTGCATATTTAGAAAATACCATTGTCTCAGCCCCAAATCTCCTTAAGCTGATAAGCAACTTCAGCAAAGTCTCAGGACACAAAATCAATGTGCAAAAATTGCAAGCATTCTTATACAGCAGTAACAGACAAACAGAGAACCAAATCATGAATGAATTCCCATTCAGAATAGCTTCAAAGAGGATAAAACACCTAGGAAACCAACTTACAAGGTATGTAAAGGACCTCTTCAAGGAGAACTACAAACCACTGCTCAGTGAAATAAAAGAGGACACAAACAAATGGAAGAACATACCACGCTCATGGATAGGAAGAATCAATATCGTGAAAATGGCCATACTGCCCAAGGTAATTTATAGATTCAATACCATCCGCATTAAGCTACCAATAACTTTCTTCACAGAATTGGAAAAAACTGCTTTAAAGTTCATATGGAACCAAATAAGAGCCTGCATTGCCAAGACAATCCTAAGTCAAAGAACAAAGCTGGAGGCATCACCCTACCTGACTTCAAACTATACTACAAGGCTACAGTAACCAAAACAGCATGGTACTGGTACCAAAACAGAGATATAGACCGATGGAACAGAACAGAGCCCTCAGAAGTAACACCACACATCTACAGCCATCTGATCTTTGACAAACTTGAGAAAGACAAGAAATAGGGAAAGGATTCCTTTTTTAATAAATGGTGCTGAGAAAATTGGCTAGCCATAAGTAGAAGCTGAAACTGGATCCTTTCCTTACTCCTTAAACGAAAATTAATTCAAGATAGATTAGAGACTTAAATGTTAGACCTAATACCATAAAAACCCTAGAAGAAAACCTAGGTAATACCATTCAGGACATAGGTATGGGCAAGGACTTCATGACTAAAACACCAAAAGCAGCGGCAACAAAAACCAAAATTGACAAATGGGATGTAATTAAACTAAAGAGCTTCTGCACAGCAAAAGAAACTACCATCAGAGTGAACAGGCAACCTACAGAATGGGAGAATTTTTTTTGCAATCTATTCATCTGACAAAGGGCTAATATCCAGAACCTATAAAGAACTCAATCAAATTTACAAGAATAAAACAAACAACTCCATCAAAAAGTGGACCAAGGCTATGAACAGACACATCTCAAAAGAAGACATTCATACAGCCAACAGACACATGAAAAAATGCTCATCATCACTGGCCATCAGAGAAATGCAAATCAAAACCACAATGAGATGCCATCTCACACCAGTTAGAATGGCAATCATTAAAAAAATCAGGAAACAACAGGTGCTGGAGAGGATGTGGAGAAATAGGAACACTTTTACACTGTTGGTGGGACTGTAAACTAGTTCAACCATTATGGAAAACAGTATGGCGATTCCTTAAGGATCTAGAGCTAGAAGTACCATATGACCCAGCCATCCCATTACTGGGTATATACCCAAAGGATTATAAATCATGCTGCTCTAAAGACACATGCACACGTATGTTCATTGTGGCACTATTCACAATAGCAAAGACTTGGAATCAACCCAAATGTCCATCAGTGACAGACTGGATTAAGAAAATGTGGCACATATACACCATGGAATACTGTGCAGCCATAAACAAGGATGAGTTTGTGTCCTTTGTAGGGACATGGATGCAGCTGGGAACCATCATTCTCAGCAAACTTTTTCAAGAACAGAAAACCAAACACCACATGTTCTCACTTATAGGTGGGAATTGAACAATGAGATCACTTGGACACAGGAAGGGATCATCACACACCAGGTCCTATTGTGGGGAGGGGGGAGGGGGAGGGATAGCATTAGGAGATATACCTAATGTAAATGACGAGTTAATGGGTGCAGCACACCGACATGGCACATGTATACATATGTAACAAACCTGCACGTTGTGCACATGTACCCTAGAACTTAAAGTATAATTTAAAAAAAGATAGCATTAAAATATCTATACTATTTTAGAGATTCAAACATGACTTGGAAGGACAAGTGAAAAAGGAATTTTAAGACCTATTCTGGTAGGTTACAGCACATACACACAAAGAATTGCGACTTCAACAAATGTTATTGATCCATTTGGGGAAAAATAATATTTGACAGAGAATTCTATGTAAGTTGTTCAGGTAGAAAGAAAAATTGATTGGTAAAAGTTAGTAGATAGGTTTGACACTTGGAATTCATGGTTTAATGAATGGCTCAAGTACCTGAAACCCACTTTAAGAATCTGCCAAATTCGCTAAGTAAATCTTGATTTCAGGAGTGGCCTCTGGTTAATGAGATTGAAATTCCAACATCTCCCTCTATAATGTAATGCAATTGATCCAAGGTCTCAAGGAGATAGGAATGTTGGAATTAATCTGCTATACACAACCTGTCCATTCATTCTTTATTCACATGTCCTGAGAGAGGGAGCCTGAAAAATATCCACCCTTTGCCGAGGCATTGAAGAAATGCTTTGATGATAGGGCCATCAGTATTCTGGAAAAGTTCCGTAGTTTCTGACCTCTGTAAAATGGAGACGATGTGGGAAATGGGAGATACCACATTGGAACTGAGTTTTTGATCTCAATGGGAACAATGAGAATGTTTATAGGTAGAGGTCAGGTGGTAGCTTTTACCACTCAGACACATAAGAAAACAATTAGTCACAAACCATATAGAGAAGGTGTTCTCGTATCCTCAGTGATATAGCATGAGAAGTAATTTTTTTGCTAGGATTTTAGAAATAAATGAGGTTACAAAACAAATATGGTACCTATTGACATTTATAAGAAGAAAAAATTTAGATCTAGAAGGCAGAAACCTTATTGAGTCATCATTGTGGAGACTCTTGACCTCTTAACGCATTCCAAAAATGGAGCCAGTTTATAGACTTAGAACACCTTGATTGAAGGGAAGCCAGAATCCATTCAGAAAGAACTTTGCAATGTGGTAATAGATATATATTTTGAATATTCTTTCACACCTTTTCAGGAGGAAGGAAAATGCCAAATCTGCAGGGATTTTATCTGCTGGCTTCGAACTATTTCTGGGAAGTAACAATGAAGGGGAGGGAACTTATGATGATCAGGTGATAAATGGAGTCTTGGCCACATTCACCTTTTGTGAAACCTCAGACTCATTCTATAGTTATTTATTACATTCTCAAATTCACAGAGGGTATAGATGTAAGTAGTAACTATCTGTATTCCCAAATTGTTTCTCCGATCCAGGGAGAAAGGACATGATGGAAAGAAAGGCCAAAACACAAGCCACTAGAATTGCACCTGCCTAACCCTGCCTTGTAGAAAACAAAACAAACAAAAATATCACATCCCTAGAGAAATTACAGAGATTAGTGCCACCATCAATGACTTGAAATATGTGAGAGTGCTAATTCCCACTACATCCCCATTTAACATGCCTATTTGCACAGTGTAAAGCCAGATGTGTCAAGGAGAATGACAGTTGATTATCACCCACATAATTAGGTAGTGATTCCAATCACAGCTGCATTTCCAGATATGGTATCTCCCTTGGAGAAAATTAACACAGGCCCTGACACCTGGTATAAAGCTATTGAAATAGGAATACCTTTCCCCCCTATCTGTACCAGCAAAGGAAAGCATAAGCAGTTAGCTGTCATATCATGAATATAAGAGTATACCTTTTCTGTCATGTTTCGGGGGACTATCAAACATACAGCTCTCTGTCATAAAATATTCTGGACTAGGCACATTCATTGCTTTGATATTATGCAGAATGCAACACTGACACATTGTACTTCTGATTATATGATTATTTCACAACGAATAAGAGTAGGAAGCAGACAGAATCCTAGAGCCTTAGTAAAAACACAGGGGTACTAAAGGGTGGCAAATAAACGCCTTAACATTCAGGGCTGCATAACACTGATGAAATATCTTGGAGTTCATTGGTCTATGTCTTGTTTGCTAATGAGATAAAAGGAAAAACATACTATACCTTGCAGCAATCACTATTGATAAAGAAGCACAACACTTAGTGGGTCTTGCTTCAATTTTTAAGGCAATGTATATCCTGTCGGTGCCTACTTTTCTAATTAATTCCCTGGGTAATTTGGAAGACTCATAGTTTTGAATTGGGCCCACAGTGAGAAAGGATCTATAGTAGATCCAGATTGCTGTGAAAACTGCCCCGTCACTGGGACTTATGATTCAGAAACCACAGTTATCCATAGTGCCTGGGTAAGAGGGATAATCTTCACGGAGCCTTGACAAACTCAGTGAGAGATTAGGAGTCTCAAATTACAGAATTTGGGTGTAAGGTTATGCCCTTTTCTAAGGTTATGCCCTTTTCTGTTGAAAAAGTATTCTCCATTTGAAATATGGTTTCTGGCTCTCACAGAGCCTTTGGGGCCTTGGTTGAGACAGAAACCCTTTACTTGAGTGTGGTAGACAGAATATTTCCTTCTCACCCCGAAGATGATTACATCCTAACTCCTAGAATCCATAGATATATTACTTTACATGGCAAAAGATCCATGTAGATGAGGCCAAATTAAGGATCTTGAGCTGGTGGTGAAATTATCCTGGATTATCTCAGTGTGGACCCAGTATCATCACAAGGGTACTAATAAGAGGAAAGCAGGAGGGTCAAAGTTAGAAAAAAGAGATGACAGAAGAAGATTAAGAGAGAAAGAGTGGCCAGGCATGGTGACTCACGCCTGTAATCTCAGCACATTGGGAGGCTGAGGGGGGTGGATCATCTGAGGTCAGGAGTTCGAGACCAGCCTAGCCAAAATGGTGAAACCCTATCTCTACTAAAAATACTAAAAATTAGCTGGACGTGGTGGTGCATGCCTGTAATCTTAGCTACTTGGGAGGCTGAGACAGGAGAATTGTTTGAACCTGGGAGGCGGAGGATGCAGTGAGCCGAGATCGTACCATTGCACTCCAGCCTGGGCAACAAGAGCAAAACTGCATCTCAAAAAATAAATAAATAAATAAATAAATAAATAAATAAATAAAAAGAGAGAGAGAGAGAAAGAGAGATTAAGATTGAAGATTGCTATGTTGTTGATTGTCAATGGAGAATGGCAGCATGAACAAAATAACAAATGCTTCCTGGAAGCTAGAAAGTTCAAGAAAACAGATTATTCTTTAAAACTTCTAGAAGGAATACAGCCCTGCTAACCAACACCTTGATTTCTGAACTTCTGACCTCCAGAACTATAAGGGAGTAAATATGTATTGTTTAAGTCACTGAATTTTTGACAAATTGTCACATTGTCAATGGGAAACTAATGCAATGAGACACAAAATCATAATTCAAGCTCTACTGCTCATTGTGCACTTGTTATTATCTGATTCACAAACACAAATAACTACCTACAAACAAAATATATATACTTATACATGCATAAATACCTTTGTAAGTTAAAAAAAGATATGCACAACAGTATTAAATTTTATAATGGAAATGATATTCAGAAGACTGGGTCTAAGCAGGGCCTGAAAGGTAAAAAATAAAAAATGCATAAGCAGGTGTTACCAATTCCTTTACCAGATCTCCCTTTTGTTTTTATTCATTCCCTGAGTTCACATCTATGGTCTCTTGTTAAAATTAATGGAACAGGAAACAACAGGAACCTGTTTTGTAAATATATCTGTATATTGTGCTGATATTAGTCAGAAGTGAATGACTTCTTCCCTACAACCCTACACAGAAATAGCTCTAAAAGACAATGGAGAAGGGAAATCATCCACAAGGACAGATCCTTGCATGGTACCACTTGTTGTTCAGTTGCATGAAAGGCAAGAAAGCCTGAGATAGAGATCTATAAAAATTCATAGGCAATAGCAAATGCTTTGACAAGGTGATGAGTGGCTAACTAAAAAGAAAACAGAGGTGCAGAAAGTCTCAGGAAAAAGTGTATGGATGCATGGGCATGGAGTGTTGCACAGAAATACTAATAAAAATGCAATTGCTGGAAAAAAGCACCATTATTAGATATATGAGATAAATACTGTAAATCAGACTCTTTCTCCGTATTCCCTAGTGCTAACTCAAAGACCTCATGTATAAACTTGTGATAGTGGCAGGGATGGGGGATACACAGGAATTCAACAATGTAGACTTCCTCTCATTAAGGCTAATTTGGCTATTACCAATGTTGAGTACACAACACACTTATAACAAGAGCTGATGCTGAATCCCTAATGTCTTCTCATATATCTGACAAAATAGTTGACAATATAGAGGAAAGACAAATACATACTTTATCTTTGAGGGAGCGCGGAGGGGGAATTTGTTTTCTTAGCAATGGTGTTACTTACTTCTCTGGTTTTACACACAGGATTGTCTGGGCCAACTGGAATTATTTTACAAGAAGGAGAGTGTGATGGCAATGGATTCACACTCACAGAATTAACTAGTCTATTATGTTCAAACCCCCCCCCCCAAAAAAATAGCCTGGAGAGGGTGGCACAACCCACTGAATGCTGAGTTAGAGTGGCAGCAATGTTGGGATGTCATTCTACTCAATGTAGCAACTGCCATAAACCAGTAACTGTTATAAATTATCTGTTTCATAATCAGAATGCATAGGGCTGGGAACTAAGGGTTGAAGGTGATATGGTCAGTTATGTAATTATCCCTAAATATGTCGCTTGTAAAATATTTTAACTTCACAATTTTAGATGAATTTTGGTTTTGTGATCTTTGAGCCCCAAATCAAATGCTTTAACTAAAGAATATAGTCAGAATTTTATTTAATTACAGATCTGTGACTGTCCTCTGGTCAAGCTGGGTTTCTCTTGTGGTTGAACAAATGAAAAGAAAGAGAATATGTTCTAGCCAACTAGATTGTTCCCAATCACCAGGAGAAAACTGGTTTCTGGTTCACTATGAAAAATAAGAGGCCAATGTTGAAAAGCATAGCTATTCACTGGGGTATCTATTAGTACTATCTTGCTTTATAATCTTAGCTAATGAAAACTGAAACTACACAAACAGAAGATATCGCCAAGATGAAGGTTAAGTTTACCCCGTTGGTTAAAAAGCCTCTCTCCCTGATTGGCTTCCCAAGGAAAGAGACATAGCAGAAAGAGTACTGGTAAAATGGAGACATGATCACAAATGTAGTTCTTCTGATCAGCTTAATAAGTGAAGACTGTACTATATTATAATGCTTGGTTCTTTCTGCCACCTGAACCACAGTACCTTACATGCAGAACACTAGTGATATCTAATCCATTCAATTTCAGGTGAAAGTTGAAATGAACTGACATTGCCAATAGTAATATGGTAGTTGCTGGGATTCAAGTTCTCCCATATTATAAAAATTAAGTGTTTGCCAGCATAGATGTAAGAGTGAATACTGTGGGAATAATGGAGTAGACTGTTTTAGAGATCTTCCATTATGTCTCTTGACTCGTTTTCCACTTTCTTTATCTGTTCTATGTTCTGAGTGGCTAACCTGTATAGACTACATGAGATCTCTTGCTTCTGATGGTTTAAAACTGTGACCACTAGGAGATCAGAGAGAGAGAGCGAGAGGAGTGTGGTTTTGGCATTTATTCTTTTGTCTTACTCCTTTAGTGACTGCTGCAGACTTGTAACTCTGCGAAGCCGTGTAACCTAAGCTACTTATCCTGATTTCCAGTGACCTTGCTCTCTCATCCCTCTTTAAGGGCTATGAGTAACTATGGCACCCAGGGGTCCTACATTTTCCCTTTTGGTTTCCATAGATCATATTCTCACATCATAGTCTCCTTTTAAACTCTTCTCAGAGTTTGCTGGTTTGAATTAGGCCTTTTTCCTTCCTCAATGCTAACTGATACATTTCTCTACAACATGTCAGGCACCATACATGTATTAATGTATCTGGAAATTTTAAAATTATAAATTGTTTTTCACTTGATGATATGTCAACATTTCAAAAGTGTAAACATTTCATGTCTGCAAATTCAAAAGACACTAATAAGCATAAATACTTGGACAAAGGTCAACCAAATGATTACGTTGTGTCACATGAATAGTGGAAATATCAGTTTGTTCTTAGAAAAGTCCAGATGTTGTGAAGGGGGTAAAATACAAAAACTTTGAAAATAAATGGTTATTGTCAGTTTAAGAGAGAAAAGTAGTGCAAATAATTTATAACTTCCATTATAAATCAATAAACGTTTCTTTTTCAAGCTATCACTTTAACTCTCAGATATAAGAAGGCTCTGAGATTCACTCACAGTGAATGTCACCCTGTGAACCTGCTATGAACTCGGAGGGGCATCAGATATGAACTAACAGCTTATGTTTTATAAAATTATTTAACAGTTCCATGTCATTAATTTATTTGCTTTCTGTAAATTTGAACTGAAAGAATAACTTATACTGGTAGAGTAATAATGTAGTTTGAAATGTATTTAATTGCAAAGTGTAACAACATGTTAACATGATTCCCCAAAAAGTGACTTGGAAAAACATGAGTGAGTGATCAGAAGATTGGGCGCAGCTAGCAGTTTCTACTAATGAACAAGGGGACAATTTAAAATAATGTTCTAAGACTACACAACGATGAAGGATGTATAGTCAGAGCAAGTGACACAAATATGAACCAATTATAACAATTAACAAATGATCTTAAGATGTGCTCAGGAATTGAAAATGTGTACCTAAGAACTATGAAGCAAGTTTCCAGGAATGCTTGCAGAAATCTACATTGATGCTTAGTTTTAGAGAAAGACTAAGAGTGTTTTTTTTTTTTTTTTTCTAAAAAGAGAATACAAGAAGAGGTAGTTTATTTGAAACAATACTATGTATTTAGTAGTAGAAATATTAAATAGTCCCATATTCAGAGAAGATAAGTAATTTTGTACGGCTGAATAAGGGTCAGGATGTGGGGAAAAGATAGGCTTAAAAAGGTAAGTTTAAGCAGAGCTAAGGTTGATGAATTGTGTATTTCACACAGGGATATGAAAATCATATTAAAATTATGATGGGCCATATAATAATTTTAATAATAAGACTAGTATAATTAATGTATCATTCTATCAAGTTTGCTAATAATATTATTATCAGGTGAATATGAAGGAGCTAAGCTGGAAAGTGCAGGATAGATTAGAAAACTGTTACATTAATGGAAAGCAGAACGCAGAGACTAGCCTGAACGGAAGAACAGAATGTGGGATAACTGAACTTAGGAACAAATTGGTATGGGGGATAAGTGAGAGTGGGTATCCAGGAATGATGTTCAGGATTCCAGCTTGTGGAGTGAGTCACTATTGATATCAATTAGAAGGATAGGAAACACTGTGAAGAAATGGATTTGAGAGAAAAGTATCATTTAAGTGTTTCTATGCTTAACTATGTCAGATCCCAATGGTAAAAGTTTAATTTTATGTGCTGATGGTGTACAGTCTTTAAAACACAATGTTAAAGACAATGAAAATGTTAAAGACAGCAGAAATTTGAGGAAAGGAAGGTGCTGGCGTGGGATCAGCTGTTCGATGAGTACATCAAGGACTTGAATCCTCTGCTTTTTCCCTCTGTGTCCCTCAGCATGAAGCTGTACATCAACATATGTGATGCATGTCTATGTGAGAATTGATGTAGCTTCAGGCTCTCATCTTTTAATAGGATTAGGAGCAAAGCAGAATGGTGATACTGGCCACTTTTCTTTCTCTACTCAATGCCTCATCCTTTCACATTGATCCATTAGCTAAAATGAGTAGAAAATGACAGTATGTCTAACTCTCTATTTCCTGTGAAAAGAAAAAGAGAGTTAGGCATGGATTTTGAGTTAGTGAGTCAACAGTGTCTGCCACAAGGAAATCAGGATTTTTAAAATGCTATATGAAACTCAAATCTAAGTATATCAATAATTAGCATTAACACAAATGTGCTAAACACGTCCACTAAATGACAACTAGCTTCAGATAGAATTGTTTTTCAAAAAGTCTAGCAATGTGTTAGGACATGCATCTAAATCATGGTCACAAAGAAAAGCTGAAAATAAAGCAATGAAGACTGGTACCCAGCAAAATATAAGTCCCACATAGAAACATCATATATTAGATGAATATATTTTGGTATAAAACAATTAGTACAGATTAAGAAATATAGGAATTAATTAATAATATAAATTTAACAATTATTTCAATAATTTATTTTTGTTTAATTGGATTTAAATGACATAATTGTCAATTAGCTATTAATAATATTAATAGAAATTTAATGAGTTAAAAACAATAACATAAGAAATTACAGAAATTTTTGTATGAACACTGTGAACTAGCCTCTAAAATACAGGAAACAAAGAGAAAAAGTGATATATTCACAAAAGAATTATAAATGTTATTAAATTGGAAAATACCCATCAGGGTGATAATTGCATAAAAGTTTATCATACACAAACATGTCAGGCAAAAAGATATTAGTAAGTATTTAATTAAAAAATTAAAGCCTGGCTGGGTGCGGTGGCTCATGCCTGCAATCTCAGCACTTTGGGAGGCCGAGGCAAGTGGATCACTTGAGGTCAGGAGTTCAAGACCAGCCTGGCCAACATGGTAAAACCCCATCTCTACTAAAAATACAAAAATTAGCTGGTGTGGTGGTATGTGCCTGTAGTCCCAACTACTTGGGAAGCTGAGGCAGGAGAATTGCTTGAACCTGGGAGGTGGAAGTTGCAGTGAGCCGTGATCTCCCTTCCGGAGCAACAGAATGAGACTTCATGTCAAAAAAATAAGTAAAAAATTAAAGCCAGTGTTTGTTTTGAGCTCACATAAAACATTTATGAATATATATTAATAACTTGATCATAAAGGAATTACTTTCAAATCTCTAAATATATATAACACATAGAGGATAATGTAATTTGTAATCAATAATAATAAAAAGCAAAATGTATATGATATGTTAGAAAGTTAAACATAATTCTTAGGTTCAAGGAAATATAATATCTGTCAATATCTCTGATTGAAAAATGCAGATGTATGGATGAAAATTAAATGTTATTTAAATGCTAAATAAATATTACAAATAATTTTAAACATGTAGCTGAGCTCAAAATAAATAAATTGAAATTCTGAGTTTCAGACTCAAATAAAATTAATGAAAAAATTCATAAGATAAAGTTACACAAACTAAGGGATAAGTTGCTCCTAATATTGCCATCATATCTAAACATTAAATATCTATGCTAGATATTTTGATCAGAGAAGTGGGACAAATAAATGAGGAGTTAGCTAGGGAAGGGACATAGAAGCTTGTGTGGGGCTCTCTTAGAAGGAAAAGTATCCTGTCAAAAGTTAACGTTACAGGCATTAATTTTGTAGGAGTTTCCAATTAAGGAATACATTTAAAGCTTCATTTCCATATAATTGAAAACTCTGGAATTTCCAGCAGAAATAGCATGCCTAAAAAAGTTATTTAATAAAGAAACACAGTCATGTGTACATGAAATGCCTGCAGAAAAATATGAAAATATACTGAAGATAAAACCATAAGCAGAGCAATCTATATAATGGCTTGATAAAACTAAGGCTTAGGACCACAAATCTACATAAGTAAGAAGCTGAAAAAAATACCAAGAATAATTTTCAAAATGAAAAAAAAAACAGAGAGATTATTGTAAAATCAAGGATATGTGGGGCAATTAAAATGCATAGTTTCATAAATGCAGAGATGGGAAGACCTATATTTAAAATGTCAATTTTCCCCAAACATACCTGGAATTAAAAAATTAGAACAGGCATAAAATGCATAGTCAAAATTTGAAAAGATATGGATATTTCACTATAAATTATATATATATATATATATATGAACTTTTCTGGTTTTTTTTCTTTTACTTTTTAAATTATTTTTTAACAACCATCTTGCTCTGTCACCCAAGCTAGAATTTGGGGGTGCCTCAGAGAGGGGGGAATCACAGCTCACTGAAGCTTCAACCTCACTGGCACAAGTGATCCTGTAGCTAGGGCCACCGGTGCACACCACCATGCTATCATGCCTGGCTAATTTTTTTTTTTTTTTTTACTTTTAGTAGAGAGGGGTTCACCCTATGTTGCCTACGTGGTTCAGATTACTGGCCTCAAGTAATTCTTCTGCCTCAGCTTCCCAAAGTTCTGGGATTATAGTTGTGAGCCACCATACCAGGCCTAAATAATAATTTTTTTTTTTTTTTTTTTTTTTTTTTTTTGAGACGGAGTCTCGCTGTGTCTCCCAGGCTGGAGTGCAGTGGCGTGATCTCGGCTCACTGCAAGCTCCGCCTCCCAGGTTCACGCCATTCTCCCGCCTCAGCCTCCCAAGTAGCTGAGACTACAGGTGCCCGCCACCACGCCCGGCTAGTTTTCTGTATTTTTAGTAGAGACGGGGTTTCACCATGTTAGCCAGGATAGTCTCGATCTCCTGACCTCGTGATCCACCCGCCTCGGCCTCCCAAAGTGCTGGGATTACAGGCTTGAGCCACCGCGCCCGGCCATAATTTTAAAACATATCAAAACAAATGACAAAATTAAAGACAGGATTATTCCATAAAAGATAAGATTTTAATTTTCCATGCTTGAGAAAAAAATTAATATTTATAAGGTATAAATAAAATACAAGCCTAAGACAAAGTGAAAAACAACCAAGAGAGTTATGATCAAATTCTCTAAACAAAAAGTTACCATAAAGAGATCCTATAGTTTCAACAACAAATTTAAAAAAAAGAAAATATTAAATACAATAGGAACCCAGAAAATGCAAATAAACATATTATGTGATACTATTTCACATTTACCAGAGGAATACACTGTAAATCTGACAATACTAAGATTTCAAGATATGTGAAAAAACGGGAAGTGTTATAAAGTCCCATTGGAAGTATGAACTGGACAAAAAATGTCAGCTATAAATTTAGTAATTTGTAGTAAATGTAAAGCTATGCATACTGAAAGAGTAGCACTTTCACTTCTGGCCAAATACTCTAGAGGCTCTACTGTATATTCAAAAGAAATCATATATTAGACTATAAATTGCAGAAATATATTTTGCTAATTGTGAAAATGCTTGAAGCCTAAAACCTCAAAGTAAGAGAAGAAATGATGGCTATAGTTTATTAATACAATCATGTCTTCTATAACTACAAGGGTATTTTCTGAGAAATGCATTATTAGGTGATTTCATCATTGTGCAAATCATGGCAGCTGAGGCCTGTCTGGCGCGGCTCCTGTGAAGGTGTTGACCACAGTGGGGAAGGTGCAGTCAGCATTGCGTACTCCCTGGTGCTACTGGGAGCTGAGGACAAGAAGGAGTCCTGCCCTCCACTGAGTTGGCAGGACGGAAGCCCCTCGCTTCTGGAGGCAGCCATAACTGCATAGCCATGGCTCCAGATACAGGCATCTCTGTGCTCCTAGGAGCCCAGGAAGCTCCATGCCCCTGCATTCTTGAACGTCCCTGCTCCCATTCCTGGTACCTGCTCCAGGACAGGGCAAAGTTGTGGCTGAGCCTGGGCACTGTTGCAACACGGCCTTGTGTGCACAATCAGGGCTATGCTGACATGCCAGCCCCCTGCTGTCTCAGTCCTATCTGGACTTTGGGTGTTGACAAGCACATTAGGGAGACCAAGGGAGCCTGAGAGTGACTCAAGCCGGTCCTTCAGGAAGACCTTGGCACAAACAGTCTGGGTGCCGTGGCAGACAGGTTCCTGTACGGAAAGGGCCAGGTCCTTGGTGAAACCCTACCTTCAAGCCGGTGATAGCCTGAAGTCTGGGGGCTGGGCTGCCGGTTCCATGTCAAGTTCATGGCCCAAAGTGAGAACTTAAGGTGCTTTTTACAGGCCCTCCCATGGTTGCCCATGGACCAATTGGCCTACACTTCCCTTCTGAGCCTATAACAACTCCTGGAATCATCCAGACTCAAACAAATGTCAGGACTACCAGCTGTGGAAGAGCTACCCACTTCGAGGATCCTTGACTCGTTGGACAATCTGCTGTGGAAAGGAGCTACTCACTGCAGGTCTCCTCTTGGCAGAGAGCTGGACACTCGTGACAACACGCCTGTAGAAAGAAACTACTTCAGGTCTCCTGAGAGCTGTTCTGTCACTCACTGAAGCTCCTCTCTGCCTTGCACACTGTCCATTGTCTGCCTATTTCATTCTTCCTAGACGTGGAACAAAAGTTGGGCCCACTGAGTGGCAGGACTGAAAGAGCTGTAATAAAAATAGGGTTGAAACACGTACACCCACTTGCCGTGTTGCTGGCAATGAGGAGAGAAGAGCTGTGGGCTTTTGGGGAGCCCAGACCTGTAGGATCCTCCCCAAGTCAGGGCTGTGACACCCTCCTTGGGGCTCTACAGTTCTTGGCATGTCCAAGCTTCTAGGCACCACTGCATTCCCCTCTTGCAGATGTGGATGACAACAGCAGAAGCCCTGTGCACTACATCTGATCCAGTTGCAGCCTTGCACAAAGCTGGTTCCTGAGTCGGAGCCTGGAGCTGCCTGCCCAGCCGCAGCAGCCACCGTTCCTGGCTGTGCACAGTGGCTGGACCCTGTGCTCGCTCACCCACACACCCCTCGCCTCTCCATGCCTGGCTTGCCCTTGGCACGTGTTGCATCCAATCCGTTAGAGCAAGACAAGTGTAGCCTGTTGGGTTGAGTAGGCAAAACAAAACCAGCAGGCGCAGCACCTTCAGGAAGAAGGCACCACTGGCCACAGAGGTTTCAGACTGGTAAAGTGACACCCCACGGATCCCATGACACAGACATCATAGAGTGTTTGTAAAAACACCTAGATGGTATACTCTACTACACATCTAGGATATATGGTACCGCCTTCTGCCCTAGGCTACAAATCTGTATAACATGTTACAGTACTGAATAATGCAGGCAATTGTAACACAATGGTAAATATTTTTCTATCTAAACATAGAAAATGGACAGTAAAAATATGCTTTAAAAATAAAAGATGATAACCTTATGTAGACATTTGTGATGAAAGGAGCATGTAGGATTGGAAACTGCTTCGAGTGAGTCAGTGAGTGAGTGGTGAGTGAATGTGAAGATCTAGAACAGTATTGTATGTTACTGTAACCTTGTGAACACTGTACACTTAGCACTTAGGCAACACTGAATTATAAGACATAGTTTTCTTTCTTCAACAATAAATTAACTTTACCTGGCTGTAGCTTCTTTATATACTTTTAAATTTTAAAACAGTTTAGAATCTTTTGTAATAACACTTAACTTAAAACACAAACACATTGTACAGCTATTTTCTTTGTTGGTTTCCATTTTCTATAAGCTTTTTTCTACTTTAGTTTTACTTTTTAAACTTTTTTTGTTAACAGTTTTTTTGTTAATACAAGTACATACACACATACCAGCCTAGCCCTACACAGGATGGGGATCCTCAGTAATGTCACTATCTTCCACATCTACATCTTGTCCTACTGGAAGGTCGTCAGGGGCAATAACTTCCATGACACTGTCATCTCCTATGATAACAATGCCTTCTGGAATAGCTCTTAAAGGACCTGACTGAGACTGTTTTACAGTGAACTTTTCATTTCTAAATAACAATAAAAAGTACAGCATAATAAATACATAAATCAACAACACAGTCATTTATCATCATTACCAAGTATCGTATACTAACTATAATTGTATCTGCTATACTTTTACAAAAGTGGCAGTGCAGTAGATTTGTTTACATAGGCATCCCCAGAAACACATGGGTAATGTGTGGCTTTAAGACATCACAACAGCTATTGTATTCCTAGGCAATATATAATTTTTAGCTTTCTATTTTGATATGGTTAATCGTTGACTGATATATTGTGTGGCACATGACTGTATAATGCACAATTTATAGCAGTTAAAAATGAATAAGCAAGTTGTAAGTAAAGCATAATGTATTAGAGCATGAAAATAGGTCCAAAATATATTCATGAAATAAAACAAGTTTTTAAAACAGGAAGTCAATCTAAAATTTTATACATAGAAAAGAAATCTTCACATAAAAATTTATTTTTCCTTCATACATGAAAGTGTCAAACATCACCTAAATTTAGCGTGTTAAATTTATAAATAGATATGTGTGTGTGCATAATAAAATGCAAAGAAAACACTACAATTAAGAGCCCTAAAAGGAATATATACCATGATTTTTTTTTCCCCACATAGTCTCTGTCACCCAGGCTGGAATGCAGTGGTATGATCTTGGCTCACTGCAGCCCCCGCCTCCTGAGTTCAAGTGATTCCCACACCTCAGTCTCCTGAGTAGCTGGGATAACAGGTACATGCCATCATACCTGGCTAAGTTTAGTATTTTTAGTAGAGACGGGGTTTTGCCATATAGCCCAGGCTGGTCTTGAACTCCTGACTTCAAGTGATCCATCTGCCTTGGCCTCCCAAAGTGCTGGGATTATAGGCATGAGCCTCCACACCTAGCTTACATTGGTTCTTTAACCAACCAATACAATAATGAAAAAAAGTTAAATCTGAAAAGACTACCAAAAAAAAAAAAGCAAAGGTGGAATCAGAAAAAAGTACTAAAGAAGAAAGATGAAGAAAAGGGGTAAAGAATAGATGAGACAAATAGAAAATAATTATTAAGATTGTATATTTTAATCATATTATATCAATAATTCCCTTAAATGGGAATTTTTTTTAACATACCCAACTAAAACCAGAGATGTCTGATATTTTAAAAGGGGATCAAACTATATGCCAGCTAAAGGTACCAATTTCAATTCTAGATATTCAAATAGATTAAAAGTAACAAAAAGGAAAATATTACTACAATAGTAATAATTAACACAAATCTGCAATGGCTATATTGAGTCATAAAAACTATATTTCAGTTAATGCATATTAACAGCAGTAAAAGAGTCATTTCATAAGGACAAAGTAGCCAAATTATCAAGAAAACTTAATAATTCTAGACACTTTAAACATAAATATATAATTTCAAGATACATGAAGTTAAAATAAAAAGATATGTTTGAGAGCACAAACAAACAAATCAAAAATTGTGGTTGGAGCTTTCAGTACCGCTTTACAGCAATTGATAGAAAAAATGAACAGAAAATCAATTAGAGCACAAAAGACTTTATCAACGTTATCAACCAGCTCAACCTGATCTAATTATTTAGAACATTTAATAGAAAACGGACAGAATTCAGACTATTTTCGAGTCCATTCAGGAAAATTACCAAGATACACAATGTTTGGGATCTTGAAACAAGTTTGATTATATATAAAATAATGTAATTATTGAAATGTATGTTGTCTGTACACTACACAATTAAAATAGAAATAAACAACAGGAAGTTACATTAAAAATATCAAGTATTGTGATATCAAATAGTATTCATATAAGTCTATTCAAAGAAGATATCTGAAAAGGAAATTAGAATTTATTTTAAATAAATTAAAATAATAACACAATATATCAACATTTGTGGGGAGCCACTAAAACAATACATAGGGGGAAATTTGCATTAATACACCCCTATATTAAGAAAAATAGAAAAGTTCTCAAATCAATGATCATTATAACAAACTTAAGAAAATAGAAAATGTAACAAATTTAATTCTAAGCAGAAGGAGAAAGAAAATAATAAATATCAAAGCACAGATGTATACAACTAAAAATATTTGATAATTTGAATGTCATCAAAATTAACATTTGCTTATTGAAAGACAGTTTTAAGAGGATGAAATTACAGGTATATTCTTAGAAAAAATATTTGCAAATTAAATATCTAATAAAAGATCCAGAATGCAAAAACATCTAAAACTAAAATTAAAAGAAAATGAGATTAAATATGGGCACAATGTTTGAACTGATAGTTTAGCAAACATGATAAAGAAATAGTAAATAAGCAAAGGCAAAGACGCTTCACTGCATTAGTCTTTTAAAAAAATGCAAATTTAATACACAATGTGATATCACCACGTATATTTGGAAAGTGTAAAATTTAAAAGGCTGATTATACTAGTGTTGATAAGGATGAAGAACAACTGGAAGTCTCATATCCTACTGATGAGATGCAAATGGAAAAACGGTTCAGCGGTAAACCTACACCTATGATATTACCTACATGTCTCACTCCTAGGTGTTCATTCAAAAGTAATGAAAGCATATGTCTACACAAACATATGTCATACATTACTATGTATACCATTTTAATTTTAGGGGAATAAAAATAAAAATTAGCAACAACAAATGTCCACCAATAAGCATATTGTTCTATATCCATGAATTTTACTTCTAGTCAGTAATGAGCTATAAAAATCATTGTAAATTCTCAGAATACATATTCCTACCAAAAAAAAAAGTAGTACGTAAATCAATTTGTATAAATTTGAGACAATGCAAACTAATCTATAGTGAGAGAAAGAACATCAGTTTTAGAAATTAGTTTGCTAGGAAGGAAAAGGTGGAAGGGATTACTACAAAGGGACTTGTGATGGTAATGGATATATTCGATATCCTTATTGTTGTGATCGTTCTACAGCTATATACATATGTCAAATTTTACACAGTGTACATTTTAAACAAATATAATTTATCATATTGTAATTATAATTATGTGTATATGTATGCATATATTTAAATGTTATCTCAGAAAATCACTATGTTTTCAAGGTAAACATGTACTAATTATCCATACAGACAATTGTAATAATGTAAAATATCTTAGAGAAAATGAAAAGGAAAGAAGGACATTTGACTTCTTTATTTACTTTAGTTATATTAGTCTGTTTTCATGCTGTGATGAAGAAATATCCAAGACTGGGAAATTTATAAAGGAAAGATGTTTAATTGGTTCACAGTTCCTTATGGCTTGGCAGGCCTCAGGAAATTTACAATCATGGCAGAAGGAGAAGCAAATATGTCTTTCTTCATGTGGCAGCAGGAGAGAGACCTGCCAAGCAAAATGAGAAAAGACCCATATAAAACCATCAGATCTCATGACTCACTTACTGTCATGAGAAGAGCATGGGAGTAACAGCCCCCATGATTCAATTACCTCCCTTCAGGTCCCTCAGTGACAGGTAGAGATTATGGGAAATACAATTCACGACGAGATTTGGGTGTGAACACAGAGTCAAAGCATATCATTCCAATCCTGGGCCCTCCCAAATCTCTTCTTTCTCACATTTCAAAAGATAATCATGCCTTTCCAACAGTCCCCCAAAGTCTTAGCTCATTCCAGCATTAACCCAAAAGTCCAAGTTCTAAGTCTCATCTGAGACAAGGCAAGCCACCTGTGAGCCTGCAAAATCAAAAGCAAGTTAGTTACTTCCTACATACAATGGCGGTATAGGCATTGGGTAAACACACTTGTTCCAAATGGGAGAAATTTGCCAAAACAATGGGACTAGAGGGTCCACACAAGTCCAAAATACAATAGGGCAGTCATTAAACCTTTAAGTTTTAAAATAATCTCTTTTGACTTCATGTCTCACATCCAGGACATGCTGATGTCCTTGGCCTTGGGCACCTCCAATTCTGTGGCTTTGTAGTGTGCGGCCCCCTTCCTAGCTGTTTAACAAGCTGGCATTGAGTGCCTGTGGCTTTTCCAGGAGCATGGTACAAGCTATCAGTGGATCTAGCATTCTGGGGTCTGAAGGACAGTGGCCCTCTTCTTGCAGCTCCCATAGGCAGTACGTGGTAGGGAGTCTGTGTAGGAGTTCCAACTCCACATTTCCCTTCTACAATCCCTACCAAATATTCTCCACCAGGGCTCCACCCTGCAGCAAAATTCTGCCTGGACATCCAGGCATTTCCATGCATCCCCTAAAATCCAGGTGGAGGTTCCCAAACCCCAGTTCTTGACTTATGCACACCCACAGGGTCAACACCACATGGAAGCAGCCAAAGTTTGGGGCTTACACCCTGTAAAGCAGTGTATCAAACTGTACCTTGGCTCATTTTAGACATGACTGGAGCTGAAGTAGTTGAACATGGGGCACCATGTCCCAAGGACACACAGAGCAGGAGGCCCGGGGCGTAGCCCAGGAAACCATTTTTTCCTCCTAGGCTCCAGGTCTTTGGTTGGAGGAGGTGTCACGATGGTCTCTGACATGCCCTGAAGAAATTTTACCTATTGACTTGGCAACTAACATTCAACTTATCATAACTTATGCAAATTTCTGTCACTGGCTACAGTTTTTCTCCAGAAAATGGGTTTTTATTTTCTCTCACATCATCAAGCTGCAAATTTTCCAAATGCTTATGCTCTGCTTCCTCTCATACACTTTGCTGCTTAGAAATTTCTTCCACCAGATTCTCTAAACCATCTCTCTCAATTTCAAAGTTCCACAGATCTACAGGGCAGGGGCAAAATGCCAGCAGTCTGTTTGCTAAAACATAACAAGAACCACCTTTACTCCAGTTCCCAATAAGTTCCTCATCTCCATTTGAGACCACATCTGCCTGGACTTCCTTGTCCATATCACTAACAGCATTTTAGTCAAAGCCATTCAACAAGTCTCTAGGAAGTTCCAAACTTTCCCACATTTTCCTGTCTTCTTCTGAGTCCTCCAAACTGTCCCAACCTCTGCCTGTTACCCAGTTCCAAAGTCACTTCCACATTTTTGAGTATCTTTACCACAACATCCCAATCTTTGTACCAATTTATTGTATTACTCCATTCTCACACTGCTATGAAGAAATACTTAAGACTGGGTAGCTTATAAAGAAAAGAGGTTTAACCAGTCACAGTTCTGTATGGTTGGAAAGGCCTCAGGAAACTTACAATTATGGTAGAAGGGGAAGCAAACATGTCCTTATTCACATTGTGGCAGGAGAGAGAAGTACCAAGCAAAAGGGGAAAAGCGCCTTATAAAACCACCAGATCTCATGAGAACTCGCTCACTATCATGATAACAGCATGAAGGTAACTGCACCGATGATTCAATTACTTCCCAGTGTGTCCCTCCCACGATATATGGAGATTATGGAAACTACAACTCAGGATGAGATTTGGGTGGGACCACAGAAACAAGCCATGTCAATAACATATCAAAAATTGACACAAAATTTAACAAAATGTACAGTAATAATATTTCAACCACCTAATTCCTCATAGTTTAATAATAGTATAGATATTTACTAACTATGTGTGGGATGTTTCAATTGAGAGCATATTGAACAGTAGTCATATTGAAGAAAGAATAATCAAGCAATTGCTTGAATATGGTCTTTGGTAAAGTGATAATTATCCATATATTGATTGCAGTCAGAGATATGAACATGTAACCATACTGAACATAGGTAGACTGTTGTAGAGAGATTTTTATGTACAATATTTTCATAAGTGTTTCTTCTCTCAACCCTGCAAGGTAGAAGATAGTATAGCAGGATTAGCTCCATGTATCAATTCATAGATAGACATCCATTAATCATTATAATTTCCACTACTTCTACATTTGCAAATAAATTACATAACTTCTTTGCTATAAAATCACAATATTTCATTTGGGAAAACCAGAAATGCAAGGAGACAACTGAGAATGGTATATATTTATTTAAATTTAGCTGAGTTAAAAGGCTACAGTAAAGTAAAATAGGCGGAGAAATACACCATCATGCTAGAAGGAAGAGTTCCTAGAGAAGATTAACTTTTCAAAAATTATTGATTAAATAAAGAATTTAGCCATCTAAATGAAGCCGTGTTTCAACTTTGCCCACACTTCAACTTAGTTCATATAATTCAATAATGGAAAACAACCAAAATGCCTACTAACATACCAATGGATAAATAAACGTTGATAAGCTACACAAATAGATGTTAAATAAAAATACATTATATGTATACACATATGTATATGTATATGTGTTCACACGACACCATGAATGAAATTCAAAAATGTTATTTTGAGTGAAGGAAGCCACAAATAAAATAGCACATGTTTGATGATTCTATTTAGTTATTTTCACAAAGGGTCATAACAAATTGATATTTATGGAAGTCAGAAGAGAGGTTATACTGGGGCAGGAGCTATAGACTAATAATGTGTACAAGGAAACCTAATGGGATGCTGGAAAAACTTTTTGATGAGGATTAGTAGGTAGCAAATTATTAAGATATACACATAATATTATTTCATGTTACACATTTTACTAAATATAGACTATCATCCAAAAAATAGCATAAATTAATTTAAAATATAAGAATATACTATTGTCATAGTTTGAAAGTGTCAATATTGTAAAAACATCAATGCTACAAAGGCATTATTTTAAATAAATGGAAACACTTTAAATTTATTTTTATTATTATTCATTATTAATTGATCATTAATGTATTTGTAGGCTTTACTTACACTTACTTAATTTTTGACATTTTTGCCTGAAAGAAAACTCCCAATCAGATATGCCACCACTCAGTAATTTCATTAGAATATGAAGCTATATAAAGCTAGGATTAGATGTGAAGAGATGGTTTTCAACAATAAATGAGCTGAATGCATGTTTCATTCCCATGAAAGAACGTATGGGTTCAACTAAATTCCCAGAAATATTTCAAAAGGCTTTTTGCTAGAATTTAGTAGGCTCATTTTAAAGATGGGTGGAAAATAACATATTGACCGAAAGTAACTATAGAACTACTAAGGTCTAGCAAAAACATTCTTGGGAAAAGTAAAGTAATGCTGGATGATGTATATTGAAAAGTATCATTAAGTATAAATAATTATACAAGGTGATAATGATGTAAATATAAAAAATATTGACCAAAGACCTAGGAAGTTAGTCCAGATATAGATAAATACAAGTATGGTCATCAAAGTTATAAAAACATTCTGGTAAATTACAATGGGGGAGAAGTGTGCTTTTCAAAAATAAATAGTGATGAATGAATTAAAAAGCTTTATTATAAATAAAAGAAATCATGAGTTTTACATTACTATATGAAAACCTACTAATTAATCAATTAAGTATGGATCATATGGATAGAATATATTTTTTGAACTTGGTATAGTTAAAATTACATACAAAAGGAATGATTTCAAAGGATAATATTAATAAACTGAACTTCACTAACATTGAGAATAAGCATCAAAATTTCATGATCAGAAGAATCAAAGGGCAAGTTACAATAATGAAAGAGACATGTACAATTATGTTGGAAAATGATTAGTAATGATAACATAGAAACCAGCTTCTATAAATAATTAAGAAACAATCAATTGAATTAAAAATGGCAGAAAGATGGAATATATACTTTACAAAAGTTAAGTTAGAAAATCATGAGTTTTAATTAAAAAAAAAATCAGTTTTCATTGAAAGATGAGTTTGGGGTTGAATCTTTTTGTCACCAATATCTTGAAGAGCAAGCCCTGGGTGTAATCATTTTGATTGGAGGTATTACCTCTTACATACAACTATTATCATGCAGATTTAAAGTCAGAAGGAGCCCAAGTATTTATTGAATTGAGGTGAAATATTAAGTCTGTTGTTGGTACTAAACTGATTCAACCAGACCATTTATATTTGATTTTTTCCCTTTCACGTAAGATTATCAGTAATTATACAAATGAAGACCCACATATTATTGTAATTTTAAAATTCAATTCAACAGTTGATGGCCTTCATGAATTCTTTTGAACATATCTTGGTACATTTCAAGATACTTTAATTTAAACACTAATAGATAAAAACCTGTCTAACTCAGAGACATACAAAAAACAAAGGCTTCACTCTAAAAATACATTTTCTCTCAGGAAAAGAACATTAATCCAAGAACATATATCTTATTGAAAATAACTATGAAGTATGTTTTAAAGCAAAATTTGGAGAATGGAGCAGCTAATTATAACACTAAGCAAATAGTTATATGTGGGTTAAAATTAGTGATTCTTCATACCAAAGAAATGTAACATGCAAAATATAAATATTTATCCATGTAAGTATCATAGGACACCAGAATTGAAGGTTTATTGTTTGTTTTATGATGCAAGTTTTCTTTGTCTGTCTTTTATTTTGTGTTATTAATAGCTTTCTTAAAAGCTATGTCACATCAACCTGCAGGCACAGTTTGAGGGGAGAAATGAAATGTTTGACAGTCTACCATTCCTTGTATGTATATATAATTTTTGGATTATGACATCATCAAACAAGAGATTGCCAATGTAATTTTCAATTCTGACAAGGCACTCCAAGAAAAAGGTAGATTGCCTTCGACGGCCTATGAAATATGTATTAAGAGAGGAGTCTCTTACTGAAGATGAAATTTATAAAGAATCTTTTCATTCTCTGCCATAAGAAAACCTCATATATCACTCATGGAAAAGAAGAAGGAAGAGCTCACTGGAATAGCATAATAAAATGTCAGCACTAGATGGTGATTAAAAACACCATCTAAATTCTATTTGGGCAGGGTACTTGAGAATCCAGATCAAATAGACCATGTATCAAGAGAGCTGACTAAATGTCACAATGTTCCATAGTGACAGGTTAGATAAGTGCCAGAGAAATATATAGGCTGCGTATAAGAATTACTAAGCAGGCATCTAAAATCATGCTTCATAAGCATTAGTCCAAATAAGTTGGAATATTTGAAATGGTGTTATTTGTTATTAATATATTTGGAGGATCTGTTTTTTTAATTGTTTTCATAGCATCAAAGACAGGAGCCCATGAAATGTACTATCACTCAGTTATTTCTCTTGAATGTGAAGCTGTAGAAGGCTAGTATTAGATGTGAAAATATGGGATTTGCCTATAATTATATTGGAAAATGTTTTCATCCTGAGATATTTTTCCATCATCATCTTTTTTTCCATTTTGTTGCCTTAATGCTATTTTCCAAAAATCTACTTTCATAGAAAATTTTAGGAAAAAAGAATTTAGCATGCCTTCAGATAGGAATTTAGAATTCAGAAGATGTCAGTGGCTGATCCATAAGAATTTACCTACAATCTGTAACCTTTGAAGATGAACTAGAAGAAATGTGTAAAAAGAGAAACAGATATGACTATCCTTCTCCTGCAACTGTAACCATAAATATTTCACAGCTGTTCCACTCAAAACACTGTATTCTCATCTTGTTTGACTAGTTTGTTAAAAGAAGTTCAATGTAATTCTCATTCTTGCTACTTTGTAAGTAAGTTTTTGGTCATTGTTTTCTCTCTTCTTTCAAATTGTATCTTTGCATTTGGTTCTCTGTAATTTGAATAAAATATGTGTTTGTATAAATTTATTGACTTCTTCTGCATGGTGTTCACTGCGCTTTCTGGATCTCTCATTGGGTATTGGTAATTAATTTTGGAAAATGTATATAATTTTTGTAATATATGTATATATTTAAGGCTATGATGTTTCTTTTAAGAATGTCTTAGTTATAACTACTGACATACTGTATTTTAATACAATGTTATTGAATTTTAATCTCAATTTAATTTGTTTCTTAATATCCAATTCATTTGTCTCCTTGTGAAACATGGGTTTCACAGTAGTATGCTATTTCACTAATGAACAGTTTGAGGTTGTGATGTTTAATACTATCAACTTGATTGTATTGAAGGATGCAAAGTATTATCCCTGGGTGTGTCTGTGAGGGTGTTGCCAAAGTAGTTCAACATTTGAGTAAGTGGGCTGGGAAAGACAGACCTAACCTTATTCTGGGTGGGCACCATGTAATCAACTCCCAGTGTGGCCAGGATATAAAGCAGGCAGGAAAACATGAAAGCTTAGACTGGCTTAGCCTCCCAGCCTACATCTTTCTCCCTGGCTGGATGCTTCCTGCCCTCAAACATTGGACTCCACGTTCTTTGGTTTTGGAACTCAGACTGGCTTCCTTGTTCTTCAGCTTGAAGACAGACTACTGAGAGACTTTGTGATCATGTGAGTTACTACTACTTAATAAATGCTCCTTTGTGTGTGTATCTATACAATTAGCTCTGTACCTCTAGAGAACACTGACTAATACAGATTTTGGTACCAGGAGTGGTTCTAGAGGAAACAATATTAAGGATGGAGGTTTTTTTTCGTTAGTTTTGGGGTTTCTACAGTTGGCTGTTTAATATGATTAGACCTCAAAATGCTAAGGACACTACTTGTAATAGTATGGAGAACACTGATAGTCCTTGGCATAAACTGTTTAGAGGGTTACGCAAAATAAATGCATTTGACACTCCTGTTTCACTGCTTATGAGAGGCAAGTAGTTTAGTGACTCAATACATAATACCTTTGACTATATGTGGAGAACCAAGGCCCATAATAAAGTCAGTTGGTTGCTCATAAGTTCACTGGACAAAGTGATGAAAGAAAATAATGAACTCAGGGATTCTAATTCCCAGCTTCAGAAGTAGATACTGAGCCTCAAATCTGCTAAGACTGCCCTGAATGAGGGTCTTATCTCCTGTAGAGAAAGAGCTGCAATTGTGGAAAAACAGACACTAGCTCTTATTATGGGAACAGCTGATCTGCAATAAAAGGTGCATGCACAGCCTCGCCAGGTGTCTTTTGTTAAAGTAAGGACATTGATTGAAAAAGTATGGGACTCTGCAACTTGGGAAGGGGATGTGTGGGAGGACCCTGATGAAGCTGGGTACACTGAGCTTGTAAACTACAATGAACCTATTTTGCCAGAAGAAACAGCTTCTCCATCCCCAGTAGTAGAAGCATCCCCTCCAGATCCATGTTGTCATCAGCATTTCCACCTTTGTCTGAGGAGATAAACCCTGCGCTGCTGAGGCAACTGTGATGGCCTCCCCTGAGGCAGTTGCCAGGCAAGATAATGTTGATTCTCCTAAGGAGACACCCTGTTTGCTTCTAGACCTAAAGTAGGCCAAAGTCCCACCATGGGCCCCTAGAAGTGAGGTTCAGAGTGTGACCCATGAGAAGGTGTGCTACCCTCAAAAAGAACTGCTTGAGTTTTCTAATTTATATAAGCAGAAATCTGGAGAACAGGCATGGGAATGAATGTTAAGGGTGTGGGGTAATGGTGGAAGAATCATAGAGTTGGATCAGCTAAATTTATTAATTTGGTCCCACTATGTAGGAATTCTGCATTTAATCTTGTAGTTCATGAAGCTGAAAAAGGTTATAATAGTCTATTTGCTTGGTTACCTGAAATATTGATTAAAAGATGTACCACTGTGAATAAGCTGGAAATGCCTGATTTCCCTTGGTTTAATGTAGAGGAAGGGATCCAAAGGCTTAGGGAGATTGGGATGGTGGAGTGGATTAGGTCACTTTATTCTTACTCTTCCCAGCTGGAAGCGTCCAGAAGATATACCCTTGACCAGTGCTTTGTGAAATAGGTTTGTGAGGGCAGCACTCACATCTTTGAAGAGCCCTGTAATTGCTCTTCTATGTCAGATGTAACAGTAAGAACCAGAGTCACCGAACTACAAAATTTAAATACAATGAGAATAATTGGATCATAAGGTGGCAGAGGCCAAGTGGTGGCACTCAACTGTCAAAGATAAGGTGTGCGTAGCTACTGTAAGGTACAGCAGAGGCAAAGCAGCAATCAGAATAGTCTGACTCATGTTGAGCTCTGGCATTGGCTAATTAATCACGGTGTTCCTGGAAGTGAAATTCATGGGAAGCCTCCTGCATTGCTACTTAATTTATGTAAGCAGAAAACTTCCAGGTCAAATGGATGAAAGAGTACTTCCAATTGTAAAAATAGAGAATGGTGTTCCCTCAAGCAATTTCCAGACTTGAGCCAGTTTACAGACCTAGAAGCCCTTAAATGAAGGGGAGGCCAGGTTCCCTTGAGAAAGGACCCCACTACACTGCCAACAATTTATGCAGTGAATCTTTCTCCCATCCTTCCCCGTGGAGACCTCTGACCTATTACCAGGGTAACTGTGCACTGGGGAAAGTGAAATGATCAGACATTTTGGGGAATACTGAACACTGGCTCTGAGCTGATGTTGATTCCAGGGCATCCAAAATGCCACTGTGGTCCTTCAGTTAAAGTAGGCTGTTATGGAGGTCAGGTGATTAATGAAGTTTTAGCTCAGATTTGACTTACGGTGAGTCCAGCAGATCCCCAGACTCATCTTGTGGTCATTCCCCCAGTGCCACAACGCATAATTGGCATAGACACATTTTGCACCTTTCAGAACCCCCATAGAAGCCATTGGAGCTGCTGCTACCTAGAAAAACAGTAAATACAAAACAATATCACATCCCTGGAGGGATTGCAGAGATTTCTGCCACCATCAAGGACTTGAAAAACACAGGGGTGGTGATTCTCACCACAATATCCCCATTCATGTCTCCCATTTGGACTGTGCAGAAGACAGATGGATCTTGGAAAATGACAGTGGATTATTGTAAGCTTAACCAAGTGGTGACTCCAATTGCAGCAGCTGTACTAGATGTGATTTTATTGCTTGAGCAAATTAACACATCTCCTGGTATCTGGTTTGCAGCCATTGACTTGAAAAATGCCTTTTTCTCCATTTCTGTCCATAAGGCTCACCAAAAGGAATTTGCCTTAGCTGGAAAGACCAGCAATATACCTTTACTGTCCTACCTCAGGGGGAATATTAACTCTCCAGATTTGTGTCATAATCTTATTCAGAGAGACCTTGATCACTTTTCGCTTCCACAAGATATCACCCTTGTCCATTTTATTGATGATATTATGCTGATTGGATCCAGTGAGCAAGAAGTAGCAAACACACTGCACTTATTGGTGAGACATTTGTGTGCTAGAGGATGGGAAACATTCAGGGACCTTTCAGCTCAGTAAAATTTCTAGGGGTCCAGTGTTGTGGGGCCTATTGTAATATTCCGTCTAAGGTGAAGGATAAGTTGCTGCATTTAGCCCTTCCTACAACTAAGAAAGAGGCACAAACCTAGTGGGCCTATTTGGATTTTGAAGGAAGCACATTCCTCATTTGGGTGTGTTACTCTAGCCCATTTATTGAGTGACCCAAAAAGCTGCCAGTTTTGAGTGAAGTCCAGAACAGGAGAAGGCTCTGCAACAGGTACAAGCTTCTGTCCAAGCTACTCTGCCACTTGGGCCATATGAACCAACAGTTACAGTGGTGCTTGAGGTGTCAGTGGCAGATAGGGATGCTGTTTGGAGTCTTTGGCAAGTCCCCATAGGTGGGGCCTAGAGGCCTCACACCAGAGGGCTCTAGGATTTTGGAGCAAAGCCTTGCCATCTTCTGCAGATAACTACTCTCCTTCTGAGTGACAGCTCTTGGCCTGTTACTGGGCTTTGTTGGAAACTGAATGACAATGGATCATTAAGTCACCATGTGACCTGAACTGCCTCTCATGGACTGGATGCTTCCTGACCTATCTAGCCATAAAGTGGGCTCTGCACAGGAACATTCCATCATCAAATGGAAGTGGTATATATATGATTCGGCTTGGACAGGTCCTGAAAGCACAAGTAAGTTACATGAGAGAGTATGCCCATGGTCTCCATTCCTGCCACCCTGCCTTCTCTTCCCCAGCCTGCACTGATGGCCTCTTGGGGAGTTCCCTATAATCAGTTGACAGAGGAAGACCAGACTAGGGCCTGGTTCACAAATGGTTCTGCATGATATGCAGGCACCACCCATAAGTGGACAGCTGCAGCACTACAGCCCCTTTATAGGAAATCCCTGAAGGACAGCGGCGAAGGGAAATCTTCCCAGTCAGTAGAACTTCAAGCAGTGCACCTGGTTGTGCACTTTGCATGGAAGGAGAAAAGGCCAGATGTGAGATTTCATACTGACCCATGGGCTGTAGCCAATGGTTTGACTGGATGGTTAGGGACTTGGAAGAAGTATGATTGGAAAATTGAGGACTAAGAAATTTGGGGAAGAGGTATGTGTGTGGACCTCCCTGAGTGATAAAAAAAAACTGTGAAGATATTTGTATCCCATGTGAGTGCTCACCAACAGGTGACCTCCGCAGAGGAGGAGTTTAATAATCAAGTTGATAGGATGACCCATTCTGTGAACACCATTCAGGCTCTTTCCCCAACCATCCCTGTTGTTGCCCAATATGCCCATGAACAAAGTGGCCATGGTGGCAGGGATGGATGTTACACATAAGCTCAGCAACACAGACTTCCACTCACCAATTCTGACCTGGATACACCACTGCTGACTGCCCAATTTGCCAGCAGCACAGACTAACACTGAGCCCTCGATATGGCACCATTCCTCAGGGTGATCAGCCAGCCACCTGGTGGCAGGTTGACTATATTGGACCTATTCCATTAGGGAAAGAGCAGAGGTTTGTCCTTGTTGGAATACACACTTACTCCAGATACAGGTTTGCCTATCCTGCATGCAGTGCTTCTGCCAGACTACCATCTGTGGACTCATGGAATGCCTTATCCACCATCATGATCGTGCACACAACCTTGCCTATGACCAAGGCACTCAATTTACGGCTACAGAATTGTTGTAGTGAGCTCATACTCATGGAATTCATTGGTCTTACCATATTCCCCATCATCGTGAAGCAGCTGGATTGATAGAACGGTGGAATGGCCTTCTGAAGTGACAATTACAATGCCTACCAAGTGACAATACTTTTCAGGGCTGAGGCAAATTTCTCCAGAAGTCTGTGTATGCTCTGAATCAGCTTCCAATACATGGTATTGTTTCTCCCATAACCAGGATTCATGGGCCCAGGAATCAAAGGGTGGAAGTGGAAGTGGCAACACTCACTATCACCCCTTAAAGTGAAGGCATTGTGATCCACTAGCAAAATTTTTGTTTCTTGTTCCCATGACATTATTTTCTGCTGGCCTAGAGGTCTTAGTTCCAGAGGCAGAAAACTGCCACCAGGAGATATAAAAATGAATCCATTAAACTGTAGGTTAAGGTTGCCACCTGGACACCTGGGGCTCCTCCTATCTTTAAGTCAATAGGCTAAGAAGGGAGTTGCAGTGTTGGCTGGGGTGATTGACCAGGACTATCAAGTTGAAATCAGTCTGCTACTCCACAACTGAGGTAAGGAAGAATATGCATGGAATACAGAGGATTCATTAGGGTCTCTCTTAATATTACCAAGTCCTGTGATTAAGGTCAATGGGAAAGTACAACAGCCCAATTCAGGCAGGACTGCAAATGGTCCAGACCTGTCAGGAATGAAGAGTTGGGGCACTCCACCTGGCAAAAATAAATAAATAAATAAATAAATAAATAAATAAATAAATAAAATAAATAAAAATAAAGATACATATATATGTATATATACTGTTTATATGTATATAAACATATAGGTGCTTGCTGAAGGCAACGAGAATACAGAATGGGTAGTAGAAGAAGGTAGTAACCAATACCAGCTGCAATCACGTGACCAGTTGCAGAAATGGGGACTGTAATTGTCATGAGTATTTCCTCCTTCTTTTGTTAGAAACATGTTTGTGCATGAATACACCTGCACTAAGAAAATGTCTTCATTTTATTTCCTGTTTTCTTTATCATTTGACATAGGAGTTACTGAGTTAATATCAATATTTAAGTATTGCTAACTTTATGTAATAGCATTTGGGTTGGGGATTGGTGCATTTTTGGTTGTAGGAAGGTTAGTTGTCTTATGCTAGGCATAATTGATGACCTTATTATTGTCTTTATTTGAAGATTTTGTATAATCTCACAAGATGTGTATGGGTTCAAGTTGACAAGGGGTGGACTTGTGATGGTTAATAGCTAGTTTCCAGTTGATTGGATTAAAGGATGCCGAGTATTGATCCTGGGTATGTCTGTGAGGGTGTTGCCAAAGAAAATTAACATTTTAGTCAGTGGGCTAGGAATAGCAGACCCACCCTTAATCTGAGTGGGCACTATCTAAACAGCTACCAGCATGGCCAGGATATAAAGCAGGCAGAAAAATGTGAAAAGACTACACTGGTTCAGCCTCCCAGCCTACATCTTTCTCCTGTGCTTCATGCTCTCTGACCTCAAACAGCAGACTCCAAGTTCTTCAGCTTTGGAACTCGGACTGGTTTCCTTGCTCCTCAACTTGCAGGCCTACTGTGGGACCTTGTGATTGTGTGAGTTAATACCCTTTAATAAACTTCCCTTTATATATATATCTATATAGGGAAACATATAGATATATAATTATATGTATTATATATTATATATAATACATATATACATAGAATAATATATAAATTATATACAATATATAAATAGAATAATATATATATTATTATTCTATAATTATTACATATTTGATGTTTGAAAATGTATTTGGGTTTGTTTCAGGATCCAGGATACAGTCTTTACTGGTCAATGAATCTGGTGTACATGAAAAATGATAGGCACTTGCAATTTATTGGATATTGGTCTATAGGTCAATTAAGTTAATTGTGTTTCTTAAAGCGTGTATATGCTTGCTGAATTTTCTTCTATTTTGTCAATGACATAACAATTCGTTAGCATTTTCTCTTATAATTACCAATGCCTGCTTCTTTATCTAGTACCATTATTTTTGCTTTATATATTTTGAGGCTGCGCTGGTAGAGAACACTAATATTATGATATTTGCCTGTGAAAATTGCCCTTTTATCATTTTGAAATATCTCATTTAATTTCTAGTGATGCTTCTTGCATCAAGAATTACTTTGTATGTAGTAGTTTAGGTAAAAAAATAAAATGTTTTACAGTAATTTTAATGCCTTATTCTACTTTACATGAAAAATAGTTTTCCAAAAATGCAGAGAAGTAACTTCCCCTCCTATATTTTTAATCTTCTTTATCTTTTATTTGGAATTTGTTTCAGTGAGCTATTGTAGCCCATTCTGTTGATCACAATAATTTGCATACCTCCACTTGCAAATTATACTCCTCCCCTTCCACAAACAACAAAATTCTCATCCAGTAATGATACCTGACTGAATGCTAAGAATCTTATTATCTCAGATATGATTTTGATTATTTTTGTTTCAGGAAACTGTGCCCTAAAAAGAAAATTTATCTGCCCCACACATCCAACATACAATGGTGAAGTGGGAAAAGGTGAACAGAAGGCAGCACTTTTATCTAAAAATGGAGACTGTAAAACACATAGTAATCAATATATATAGTGGCTTAAGCAGATACTTATGTCCACCGGTCAAGTGTGGCCAGGTCTCTCCAAACTAGGGGTAGGAAAAGATTATTATTGATCAGATGTCAGTGCTGCTTCTGGGGAGTTGCGCTATGATTCATTTTTCTACATCACACTTGGATCCAGTTTTTGAGCTACCTATCCATTTTAACCATTCTGTTTGGTCATTTTTCAAAGAGCTTTAAAATATATTGATTATTTGGCATTTGAGATGTTTTCTCAGACTATTTCCTGCCGAGAAATAGAAAGACGGAAGGGTAAACATCTCTTTGCATTTGTTTCATAGAAACCTGTTTTCTTTTAACTGAGACAAGTGGCACTTTTTTTTTCCTTAAAAGTTCATTCCATTTTGTCCTTTTTGAGATATATTCAATGATTTTCCTTTCATAATGATCTCTGATCAACTGACAAGGTTTATTACACTTTCTCCTCTATTATCTTGTTATTATATATTTCTTTGTTATTCTTTGGATAATTTTCAAAGATTACAACACAAATCCTTGATTTATTGTACTGTGTCTTAAATTGGTTATTCTACCACTTCTCATACAATATTTGGACCTTCCATCCCAGAAATCCAAGCACCATAAGCCCCTGAACCTAATTATCAACATCCCATAAGTAACACTATTGTTGTCATGTATTTTAATATAGTTTAAAATCATCAACACATTATTTTTATCTTACATAGTTGTTAGTTAAATGCATACACATATTTTATTTTCTCTCCTTGCTCTTCATTTCCTCCTATCGTTCAGTGATTTCATGTGCTTCATTTTTTTCTTTTGTCTAAAGAAATGTTCTGTAATATTTCTTTTAGAGCTATTTCTATGGTTGATTATCTTAGATTTAGTTGTTCAAATATATCTGTACTGTTCATTGAGATAATATTTTTATTATAAAATTCTGGTTTATTATTTATTTTTCAAGCATATTAAAAACTTCATTTTATTATCATACACCAGTTCTGCTGAAATGTTTAGCATTGGTCTAATTACTGCTCCTGTGATGGTAATGCATCTTGCTTCCTCTGGTTAATATTAAGATGCTCTCTTTGCTTAAGTCTTTCAGTAGTAGTATTACGGTGTGTGTGGTAGGCTAAAAATACCTCCATCTCCGAAAATATATATTCACTTGCTAGTCTTCAGAACCTGTAAATATTATCTTACATGACAAGTGAGGCAATAATTTAAGGATCTTGAGAGGAAGCATTTGTCCTGCATGATCCAGGTGGGACCTAAATGCAACCACGTGTACTCTTATGAGAGGCGAAACTTGTTTTGATAGAGACACATAGAGGAGAAGGCAACGTGAAGACCGAGGCAGAGATTGGAATGATGCAGCCACAAGCCAAGCACTGCCACCGAATGCTGGGCAACCACCAGAAATTCCATGAGGCAAGGAAGGAATTCTTCCCTACAGTCTCTGGAGGGAGGCCCTGCTGGTGCATTGATTTCAGACTTTTGATATCCAGAAATGTGAGGCAATAAGTTTCTGTTATTTCAAGCCACTGCATTTGTGGTAATTTTTTACAGCAGACCTAGGAAACTTAAATATGTTAAGCTGTGGTTTCTTTATATTTATTCTCCTTGGATTTTGCAGAAAATCTGGAAAATGTAGGGGAATGTATATAAAAAGTGTTTTTATTTTTTAATTGTCTTTTCAAAAGATGTTTATGCTCCTTCTCACTCCTCTCCTGGGAATTCAGTTATCACACATTATACCAGTTCACTATGTTGGCTATATCTCTTCATCTCTGTTCTTCATCCCTCTTCTTCCTCTACTCTGTTTGTTTTCATCTTTCTATTTTCTAATTGTATAGTTTCTGATTTATGGATTTTTTTTTCCTTAAGGTCTTACTTGCAGTTAAACCCATACTTGAAATTCTATATCGCATTAATATATTTTAGTTCCATTACCTCCTATTGACTTAAAAAAATAGATTTCATTCCTCTGGTTTAGTTATCCATTTTTGTATTTATGTTTTTGAAAACATAATTTGTACTCACTTTAAACATTACTCATTATTTTAGTAATAACATAACTATACAGATAATCTGTAAATGAGATTCTGACATCTGTTTTATCCTGATATATATGGTAATTGATACTGTTTCATATGATGTGTAATAAATTTTGATTGAATGCACAAATTGTGAATGATTAAGTGCAGGACCTCCAGATGATGTTATCTTCTACCCATAATAATTTGTTTTTTATCTGACTCACAAACAATTTACAGCGAGCTAATAAAAATGAGTGGAGAGTGATGTAGTCAAAGCCTTAAAAGTTTTCAAAAGTATTTCAATGTCTATGTTATTTCTTTCAAGCCTGTTCTTAGAAATAAATGAACTCACATTTTTATCCTTCAAGGCACATAAAACTTTTAAATACCCGGCTCATAATTGTATCCTTTAGGCAGTATCTATTATCTTGCTTTTTCCATCTCCATGTGCCTGTGCAGTTCAGGTGTAAACTATTTTATCAAGGAAAAACTGCAAGCAGAGTATTAGTCTTACCACACTGTAGTTTTCTCGTTGCCTTCATGTTCCAGTTCTTTGATATCCCTGTACTTTCAATTTTGTTTGCCTAGTCAAAGGAGGTTGCAGTAAGTTCCAAACTGACTTAGTTTAGCCTTGCAATGTAAATCAGCAAATTCCCTGGAGCTAATATATTGTTTTAAATACAGGGTTCAAGTAAGCCTGTTTTTTTTTTTTCTAAAATTTTGTCTGTTGTTCTGGCTACCTAACTGTTCTCTGATGTCTGCAAATAACTGCTGTTTTATTTTATTTATCTTTTATGAGTAAATATGGTTTCGATGTTCATCCCCTCCAAATCTCATGTTGAAAGGTAATCTCCAATGTTGGGGGCAGGGCCTGGCAGGAGGAGTGTGTGTAATGGCAGCGGATCCTTCATGAACGGCATGGTGCTGTGTTCTTGGTAATGAGTGAGTTCTCACTCTATGAGTTCACAGAAGAGCTGGTTGTTTAGAAGATCCTCTCCTCTCCTGCCTTGCTCTCTTGCTCCCTCCCTCTTGTTCCCTCTCTCACCATGTGACATGCCTCCTCCCCCTTTACCTTCTGACATGGTTAGAAGCTTGCTGACGCCCTCACTAGAAGCAGATGCTGGCTCTATGCTTCTTATACAGCTTACTGTAAGCCAAAATAAATCTCTTTTAAAAATAAATAACCTGGCCTCAGGTATCTCTTTATAACAATGCAAACAGACTAACAGAAATGCTCTCAGCAAAGATTAGTTTGATATCAGTTACTTCATAGTCTGCAGCAATATCCCAGAACCAATTATGTTAAAGGGAGCAGCTATGGCAATATCTTGAATAATGAATGTTGTTGCCTATACATTAAATAATTTGAAATGCAATAGGTTATGGCTATGTTTTTCATGACTTGGTATTATTCTTCTCAGTTAAATTTTCATGAACTTGTCAGAATTATTACATCTTTGATAAACCTTGTTGAAATAGCTGGTAGCCTGATAATAGAAAAAAAAAAAATCTTGTATACCTGGTAGCCTTTGGGAAGTGAGATTAGAATTAATTTTTTTTGGTAATTTTGGCATCTGTAAGTAAGTTTTTTAAAATTGGGATATAATATTTGAGTAACTGTTTAAACCTATGGAAATGAGACCAAATTTAAATAATATATTCAGTAGTAGTAGAATATAAGACCTTTTAAATGACAAAAGTCAAGTAAATTTGTAGAATAGTTTTATAAATTATTTTAAACACAATTATGCATGTATTTCATATATGCCTTTAGTTTTCTTTTAATAACATTAAAAGAAAATTAGGTGTTTTCACACTTCCATTCTTTCCTACGTCATCTAGTATGCCCAATAGCAAGTCCCTGTTTTCCTTTAGCAGAAGAAATTTAACTTCAGCTAACAAATAAATGATTGCAAGCCTGTTCCAGCTATGTCCCTTAAAGAAATGTGTTGGTAAAGGAGATATTATTTGAAACAAAAGGAAATTCTGATTCATTCAGTCTCTGGTGAAATCATCCAAGAGGGCTAAAAACGAATGAACTGACCAAGGAGATTAATGGAAGTCTTTGAAGCACAGAAATCAGTGAACTCAGATTCAGGTAGAAAACATTGGGTATATTGCATGAGTTTTGACTGCAACCATATGGAGCGGTAGTAGTAAAATTGCAGCTTCTAGTGAGTGAATTGAAACCAGAGATGTGGTGATGGCCTTGTCATATTCCACTCCTACTTCTACATGAGTCCTTTGCCTTGTTCATATATGATCCTGAAAATCCAGAGTTAAATGGCTTTGTGTTACAGGCACAAATCCCTGTACATCTCTAGGACCTTTTCTATAAACGTTCTTTTATAATTAGAATTTCATTTCTTTTGCATATAACAGATACCACTATAGTGGTTAAGTAAATAAAAATGGATTTTTATCACTGTATTTATTGACTGAAGACATACAGTTGTTCAAAGAACAAAACTTATCTTTCTCTTTGGTTCTTAACACACGATTTTCATCTATCTAATGTTAAGGGAATTACCATTTCCAAGTGCTATCCAGAAAAAGAGAGGGGAGAAAAGGATTAAAGACATGCAAAAGCTAAATCTTCCCCTTTATATAAGGAGAAATGAAAGGTTTTTAAAAAATGTAGTATATTTTTTCTTGCATATCATTAAGCACAAGTACATACATATTAGATGAAGCAGTAAGGAAATAGGGGTTTATAAAAGTAGTGTCACTCATTTCCTTATCAATCAAATCTTTTTCACTTAATCAAACCAACAGAAGAATAAATTTGAGTCAATAACCTGCAGTATCTCTACAACCCTCTCAGTGTGAAGAGCTGTTACCTATTGTTCATCCCTTACAAGCATTTGTCCATGGGAGGCTCAGGGACTTCAGTGTTTCAGAGATGATTATCATCATAGCAACCATGTTCACAATACGAATTCTTCATTATATCATTGGGCTATGAGTTATTAATACCTAAAACACAGTGACTTAAACATGATATTTACATATTTCTGTTATGGTTGCTCTATTCTGGATTGATATGGCAGCATGGCTCCCCAAGAATTTTAATTATCTGGCTTATTTTCTATCTATTTCATCATTCCTTGCCATGACCTTTATCTTAGTAATCCAAAATGGAGCTCATTTCCTCAATTTAATAGCAAAGACAAAGTGTCAGGTTTCTCTTTTGGAAATTTTCCTGCAAGCCACTGAATAGGACTCTTGTACGCTTTCAGTTTGCTGAGACTTAGTCCCTTGTTATTTTTACCATTAAGGGAGGATGACAAATGGAGTGTTGTTAAGTGGAAATCAGTTAATAAATGGATATTGATTTAAGGAAAATACTGGCAGTATCTGCTATAACATTCTTTAATACAAAAAGTGATCAATTCTACACAGCTTCTGGAATAGTAGCACATTTTAACTTCCAAGAAGGTCTAGAGTCATGCCTTTGGTTTGCAAAAGAACTGTCTGTGATGGTGGAAATGTGCTTTCATACATTCCAAGATGGCAGCCACTACCGTATCTAGCTTTTGGGCACTTAGAATGTGGTTATCATGATTAAGTAACTTAATTTTCTATTTTATTTCATTTTAGTTTAATTAAATTTATATAAATAGTCACATGGAAATGGTGGCTACCATACTGAATTGTGTGTGTCTTGACTTAGTAGAGAACTTAAGTTCCTCAAACATGACTCAACCTCTGGAAATAAAAGTATCTTCAAACCACTTTCACTGGAACAAAGAAAGCAATTTTAATATCCATCCAGATATTTTATGTAAATAATTTTTTGTATACATTTTTATTTGTCATTGCATCGTAATTTCATGTGATGTGAAAATGAACAATCAATAGCTCTATAGGCTCTATACCAGTAAATTTTAATGGGAACAAAGGGAAAATGCCTTTTAAAAAGTTTTATGTTTTTTAAAGCTGTGATGTTTTAATTTTTTTTTTTCAGCAGAGCTTTAACCCAGGTTTTCAGAGAGTAAGAGCACATCCTCAAATACCCTTCCACTTTCTCCTCTCCACTGTAAGAGTCTTATATAAATCTGCTGCAAAGGTGACCTACAAAGCTATAACTTACTGAAATGAGCCCTCAGAGTCTTGCTCAGGATCTGGAGCTCACAATGAAAGATTATTGATGTTTTCAGCAGAAAAGCTGTCAATTAGATGTACAGTTTGCCATAACAGCTCCAGGGTATAAACCTGAATTCCTCTGTGAATTTACTGGATCTATTTTGCAGCCACAGGGCCAAGCACACAACTCGCCATTTGCTTCAGGAGATCCAGATGTTCACCTTATTTGGATGTGTACCAGGAATCGTATTGTGAGTTTGATGCATCATTGACCTTATAGCATTTTGGGATTTTAGTTCAAACACTTATTTTTAAAAGTATGTTTATTTTTTCTGACTATAAAGTGATACAGATTCAATGGGGATAATTTAGAATGTATGAAAAATATGAACAAATTATAGTTACTTGTAATTCTACAACATAGTGATAATGACTGTTATCATATTTCTTCTAAGTTGGGAAAACTGCTATTTTCATTAACTTTGCTTTACCATGCAGCTTTTTTTAAAAGTGTTTTCTTCCCCAACCATTGCTCCTTCATTTCTCATTCACACATCTCAATGCACTGCCATCTGGCTCCTTTCCTGTCAATCCCTTGTAGCTTCTGTTGTCATGGCCACAAATGATATTTTTTTCTTTGTCACTAATTCGAATGGACACTATTCAGTCTATCTTACTTAAATTATCTGCCGTACTTCAGAATCCTGCCCTATCACTTCGGGAAGTTAATAAAAGCTGCTGAGTCAGACTGCTTCCAACTCATTGCTTAAGCCTTTGGGACTAAACCCAGTCAACTCCGTGTGCCAAGAAAGAATTAAGACTCAGTCTATTTTGCCTCACTAGCTAGTTTACCCCAAAACTTCACCAAAGGTGCAAGTATATGTGCTCAATTCTTATGAAATAACCATCTGTAACATTATTTTGTGCTCATTATCTTTTTCATGATGTTATGGTTTGGGTTTGTGTGGACGCCCAAATCTCATGTCAAATTGTAACCTCAGTGTTGGAAGAGGGGCCTGATGGAAGGTGATTAGATAAGGGGTTTGGATTTCCCCCTTGCTGTTCTCATGACAGTGAACTCTCAAGAGACCTGGTTGTTTAAAAGTGTGTAGCACCTCTCGCTTCACTCTCTTCCTCCTGCTCTGGCTGTGTAAGACATGCCTGCTTCCCCTTCACCTTCCGCCATGATTGTAAGTTTCCTGAGGCCTCACTAGCCCTGTTTTCTGTATAGTCTGTGGAAGCATGAGCCAATTAAACCTTTTTACTTCATATATTACCCAGTTCCAGGTATTTCTTTATAGCAGTGCAGGAATGGACTAATACACATGGCTATTCTTTCTCCCAGAACATGTCATTATGGAAAGATAGTCACATAGTCACCCATACCCAATTCAGAAACGGCTCTACAACTCAGATACATCTTCTCAAATTCTAGTCTCCAGAGCAGGGGATTCGACAAGGTGAAGTACATGTTACGAGTGGCACAAATCAGAAACATTTGGAGAACTGATATAGTTCTGATAAATTTTAACGACTTAAAGCACAGAGAAGCAGTGACTGATTTTCTCACATTGGAAGAAGCCTACTAACGATTGAAACCAAGACACAAAAGAAAAGAGAAACAAGAGAAAGCAACATTGTTTGGAATTGTCCTGGAATCTAGCTAGCTAGCTCTTGGGTCTTTTACTCTGTGTCGATAAACTACTTTTTTTTTTTTTTTGCATCTCTCTCTCTCTTTCTCTTTCTCTCTCTCTCTCATTTATGATCTATCAGGATACTAAAGAGAAAGATCTCTGACTAATAGTTCCTGACCACTTCTCCTAAACATTTTGAATAACTTTGTAGGAACAAATGAAACGTTTCTCCTTTGGCCATATTTACTGTATTCCACCTGGAAAACCTGAGCCATGATTACAGGAATTACAAGGAATGTACTCATTTTAGATTCCTCTATTCACTTGTCTGCCCTTTATTCGTGGGCCTGAGGCAATCCTAATCTCACTTTGGCCAGCATTGGAATCACCAATATGGCTTCCTAATAACAAAATTACTGAACCTCACCCCAAACTTTCTGATCCATTTGTTCTGGGGTGGGGCCCAGGAACTGCATTTCTAAAACTGTTGGTGCCACTGATCTGGTGACAGCAGTTTAGGAACCACCATTATAGACAGTTATTTTTGCTTTCCTTCATTTAGAAACTCCCTGAACTTTTGAAAGCCACACATCTCTGCCTCTTTATAAAGACTTTAAGAGATCTTAAGCACCTGTTTTCTTCTTTATGTCATTAACCAAATTTGAAATTCTGTTTTGGGGTGTATGCTTTTTGAAAATTGTATCTGTTCTATTGTGCTGTACATGACAATTATTAAAACTCAGATTACTTTCCATGTTTAGATATATAGAATTTAGTGTGGTAAAGTGAGGAATAAAAGAGGAATAAAAAATGTTGGTTGATAATCACAATTCATATTAATCGAAGTGAGTTATTATGAATGGATATATTTAAGCATTGTATATTTCCCAAAGAATTATAGTTGACCCAAAAAACCCCACAAAGTAAATGCAATACCAAAAAATAAATGGCATTTAATTGAGGTAATCAAGAGGGAAGATAAATTAATATAATAGGGTATAAAGCCAGTTAAAAGACAGGTCCGTAAAATGTATATAACATAGCTCCCTTATGTTGGCTACTATTTGGCTGAATTCATTCTTTCTAATTCTTAGGCATAGAGACAGATCAGTAAGAAAGGATGAAAATATACAAAGTCATCTCATCACATGAGGGTTTGTTATTTTCATTCAACTTAAATGTATTTGAATATTGATAATTTGTTATGAAATTATAGTTTGCATTTACCTTACATTTTTTGGTCCAATTTTTCTGTAAGGAGGATAATTAAGATAAAGGATTCTCTGCTAAACTACAGGTATTCTAATGTTTAGAGATATAATTACTATATATAGTAGATATATAGTATTATATAGATATGTTGTATTACATAATTATATAATTATATATACTACTTTGATATATATTATTATATATAATTATTATACATATAACTATTATAGTGTATTATTACATATTATATGATATATAAATATATTCTATGTAATTATATTATATATAATTTTTATAAATATAATTATAGTATATAACTATATACAATACTATGCATCTACATAGTATTTTATTATATAAAATTGTATATCATATAATACTATATATAACACTAAAGATATATGTATCTACATACTATTGTATGTACAGAATATATATAAAATACCATATATAGTATTAAAATATATTTATTGATTGTATTAAGATTGATATATAATATATATTTATAAAAGGAGATTTAAGACTATCTGACAAGTGTAAATTAATATTGCTACTAACATGATAGTGTTAATTAACTAAAATGAAGAAGTGTGAATTAACATGCATTTGTTTTTAGCAGAAGATCACATTAGTTTTAGACGACGCTAGAGATTGAAAAGCGAAGACAGAAGAATGAGGATGGTTATGAAGAGGAGTCATGAAGAAATAAGGGAATAAAGGTAACTCCGTTGTGGATAAACCACACAATAAAACACAAAATATTATTAAATAGTACAGAATTTAACTAACATCCAGGATGGTACAATATTGTTAAGGTAAACTTTTACTTTTAAAAGACATTTTTCATTATTCATAATTCTCTATAGTGCCTATATTTTGATTCCTGTTCATGGAAGAAAATGTTGCCAAGCAGCTGTTCTTTAATTTGAAGTCATAGCTCTAGGGCTCAATAGATTCATTGTAAGATCTAACTATTAAACACACTTGCACCTGCGAAAGCTAGACAATTCCAGTCAAACTTTTCCGGTTTATATGTGAAGAAGCCAGAATTTATACCATGTCCAAAATATACCTGGACTGTGCTTTACAGCTAATACATAGGGGCAAAATATTTAAAATAATCTTATAGCTTGAATGAGAAAAATATTTGTTAACAATTTTCTTTATGCATTTTTCTTAAAACCTAAGTAAATTTTCATGAAGAATGCCATTTATGTATAAAATTTTAGTATGTTTAATACTCGTAAGTAAATAAGTGCTAAAATTAAGTTCCTTGCTCAAATAATTAAGACCTGTCTTAAATCTTAAGAGACTAATACAGAGCTCTTAAAACTGATGATGAACTTTGTTTAAATCACACCTTATTCCCATTGCCCATTATCTTAGTTATTATTAAAAAAAAAAAAAATCTGAGACCGGGTAATTTATAAAGTACAGATTTTTTTTTCTTACATTTATGAAGTTGGGAAGTCCAAGATTAAGATCTTGCCAGTGAAAGCCCGGTCTCTCTGCTTCCAAGATGGTGCCTTGTTTCTACAAACTCTAGAGGAGAAGAATGCTGTGTCCTCACGTGGCATAAGGGAGGAAGGGGTACAAAGGGGCAAACTTCCTCAGTCAAATCCTTTTATGATCTAATCCCATTAATAAGAACATAACCTTCACGTCTCAAGGTCCTCCTAAAGACCAAACCTCTTGATACCGTTGCCTTGGTGATTAGCTTTCAATGTGAATTTTGCAGGAAACAACATCATTCAAACCAAAGCCTTCTGGCCCTCTCCCTCCTCCAAAAATTACATCTTTCTTACACAGAAAACACATTCATTCCAATCCAATAGCCACCAAAAGTCTCAATTTATTCTGGGCTTAACTTGAAAGTCTAAGTCCAATGTCTTATTTAAATATTATCTGAATCAGACATGGGTGAAATTCAAGGCACAGTTCGTCCTGAGGCAAATTCCCTTCCGGGTGTTAGCCTGTGAAATCAAACAAGTTATGTGCTTCCAGAATACAATGGTGGGACAGCCATAGGGTAGACATTTCTATTGTAGAAGAAATAGGCAAGAAGATAGAAGTAACAGGCTTCCAGTAAGTCCAAAAATCCAACAGGGCAAACAGCATTATATCTTAAACTTTGAGAATAATCTTCTTTATTCTATGTCTCACCCTCCAGACACACTGGAGTAGGGGTTGAACACTCAGGTCTCCAGGGGATCATGCCCTCATGATTTTGCTTGGCACAGCCCAAGTTGCAGCTCCTGGAAGTAGGAGTCAGATGCCTGTGGCTCTCCCAGGCTGGCCTTGAACATTGGTGACTCTGTAGGTTTGGGTTTTTGCAAGTGTCCTTGCACCCACAGCACTACTAAACATTGCCTTAGCAAAGGCTCTCTGAGGTGGCCCCATACTGGCAGCAGTTCTGTGCCTGGGCCCTGATGTTCTACAGGGAATCCTTTAAAATCTAGATGGAGGTAGTCATGCCTCCACAGCTCTCTTGCAATCTGCATGCCTACAGAGTGTGGATGAAAGCAAACCTCAATGCCTGCATACTTTGGAGCCATGGCCCCATCCCACACCTCGACCCGCTTTAGCCATAATTGGGGCAACCCAGGAGTATTGCACCAGATGTGGGAAGCAGAGACTTGCGACTTCCCTGGACAGCAAGCCCCAAGGTCCCATGGATACCGTGGGCCCTCCCTTGGTAGTGTTCTCCGCTCAAGGCTCTAGCACTCTGGACCTGTGATGGACATGGCAGCCTTGAAGATCTCCAGATTCCTACAAGGTTGTGGTTCCATTGTATTAACTAGCACATGGCTTCCTTTATTATTTATTGATATAATAATTTATGTATATACAGTATGTCTGTGAGTGTTTGTGACATGAATAGAATATGTAATGAACAAGTCAGGGTAATTTGGGGTATTTGTCGCCTCAGGTGTTTATCATTTTTATGGGTTGGTATCACTTCAAGAAAAATCTGTGCTTGTTCAGGTTAACCTAAATAATAAACAGAAAGGAAAACTCTCTTTAAAAAAATGATGTTTATTAATAATGGGCATTGTAATGAGAATTTGCATACTGCAGTAAACTATGTGCCTATTATGGGAGATAAAGGAAGACGAAGGTTTTTAAAGGAAAAACATAACTTTTTTAGAGGATTGCCTAATAGGTTTTAGATACTTATTCTTGGCTATAAGAATCAAGAACAAGGGTGACACCAGATCAAGACTGAACTGGCAGTTGCTTGGCAGATGTCCTCTTAGAAGTATTTGTGTGTGTGTGGGTATGTAAAGTTGCAATGGCCCTTGGGCAAGTTTTTTCTGCAGTCTTTTGTGATAGTTCTTGTTATCAGATGTCCTACATGAACAGGCTCCCTAAAAGCGCTTTTCTTAGCTCAATTTTTCAGTGTTTCAACAAAAGCGATTCCATTTTAATCTTGAAAATGTTCACACTCACTAATATTTCTACATTAAGTACTACTGTTATACAATTGAGAGATATGTAAAGAGCAGGATTTAAGCAGGTAGTATTTAAATATCTAAACAAGGCCTGGCGCAGTGGCTCAAGCCTGTAATCCCAGTGCTTTGGGAGGCCAAGGCGGGCAGATCACTTGAGGCCAGGAGTTCGAGACCAGCCTGGCCATCATGGTGAAACCATGTCTCTATTGAAAATACAAAAGTTAGCTAGGCATGGTGGTGCATGACTGTAATCTTGGCTACTCAGGAGGCTGAGACAGGAGAATCGCTTGAACCCAGCAGGTGGAGTTTGCAGTGAGATAAGTTCGTGTCTCTGCACTCCTGCCTGGATGACAGAGCAAGACTCCATCTCAAAAAGAAAAAAAAAAAAAAAGAAAGAAAAAATGTATTAAAATAAATAAATATTGAAACAAGAAGTTTTTAGCCTGTTTTATTCTTCCTCCCAGCTTGTTAAGACAGACGTACAAAAGCATTTCAAGGAAAAGTTAAGGGTGATTAATATTGCTAAATTAAAATAGTGTTATTACAGGAAGAGAAGAGAGTGAACATTGTAAAGAAACACACATTTTCTTTCTACCCTTTAAAAACATTGCCGCAGTAGAGACTGACTTATCTTTTTTCTTTAAACTATTGGTTGGTAAAAATAGTTTTGAGAGGCACTGAGGTATATGCTACTCGCTTTTAAGATAAGAGGCCTTGAGAATGCTTTATGTACCTCTTGTTAAACAAAATTGCTTTATTCCTAGAGACTTTTGTTCCTTTTTATTATATTGGTAGTGTTTTATTTCCATATGGGCTTTATACATTTCTTTCTTCAATATATAATATTGACTATCTCTCCTTCCTTTAATATTCGATATAGAATTAACCCACTACTGCCTGTGAATGCCAAATTCCCCTGATATTTACTCACCTTCTTCATTTTTTTGCACCCCTCAATTTTTTTCCCTTGAAGGTCTACTTTATATTAGGATGAAATTTTCACATTGTTAAAATAATAACTTTTTGGGAATGAAGTGAATGTGTAGGAAAAAGATAAACTAAAAAGAGAAAAAAGATGTAAAATTTTATTAATCACATATAAGCATCTAGATGCAAAGACATAGGTATCTATGTGTCCGTGTGTTTGGACACACAAATACACACATATAAATAAGTGAAATTAAAAACAACATGAAGGAAAAGTTTTATTAATAGTGACCTATTTCATGGGAAGCGTAAGAAATCACAGAAGTTCTGGAAAAAAAAGAAAATGCAATTAGGATTGCGAAACTGATTTAGGATTTATAAAGCATAATTATAATTAAACTTATATTTAAAATTGATATTTATTTCTTGCTTAATAAAGCAGACTAATATTTCTAGCAATAAACATTTATCAATAAAGCAAAGTATTAAAACTAATTATGTGCATGTTTATAAAAAAATCATTTTGGAATTAATATGGTAAATAAAAAGCAAAAGCTAAGGAAATGATATGTGTAATCTGCCATGTTTATTTGACTTTAAAAATGCGGCTTCACGGCCAGGCACGGTGGCTCATCACGCCTGTAATCCCAGCACTTTGGGAAGCTGAGGCGGGTGGATCACGAGGTCAGGAGATGCAGACCATCCTGGCTAACACGGTGAAACCCCGTCTCTACTAAAAATACAAAAAGTTAGCGGGGCATGGTTGTGGGCGCCTGTAATCCCAGCTACTCAGCAGGCTGAGGCAGGAGAATGGCGTGAATCCGGGAGGTGGGGCTTGCAGTGAGTCGAGATGGCGCCAATGCACTCCAACCTGGGCAACAGAGCAAGACTCCGTCTCAAAATAAAATAAAAAATAAAATGTGCTTCACTTAACACTACAAATGTCTACTAAAAGTTTTAATTTGTTTATACATACAATATTTTAAGTCGAAATTACAATTTTTCTCACTAAATATGTGAGTTTTATGATGAGAAAAGGCAATCACAGAATGAAATAATCACAACACATATATGACCATACACTTTATAAATTTTCTTAATTGGTTTTTCCTATATTAACTTGGTAGAATAAACAGTATTGTAAAATATTTATTGTGCCAGATTGTGTCATTTGATCCAGAATTACTTCGAATAAATATAGCTGTAACAGGAATAGTTTTGTAGACTATTGTGTAAAAATTAATAAAATATAGATAGAATAAAAACTAATAGATAAAGGTTTTAAAAGTCATTTTGAGTATTTGTCTTGTCAGAGTTATTCAGATTTAAATAAATTATTCTAAGGAAATCTTTTGTGTGGTGTACAAATTGGGGTATACCACCATGCTGGATAGAGAAATGAATGCTGAAATATTACAGATTTAAACTCAAATTATCTTGTTCATTTGTTACATGTATTTCCAGGGTAGTTTCTTTATCTTAATTTTATCATTTTCAAAACAGTGCTAATAATGTATAACCTGCAGGACCATTGTACAAATATTAAGTAGTAACATATTTACAACATTTTGTTCTGAGTGTTGTATTAAATATATGTTATTTCTCTTAAATATATTCAATTTATGTGCAAATAAGGGGGTGATGTTTGACATTAAGAAATTGTTAAGCCATTATTTTCCCTAAGTGTGTAGCATATTTCTGTACTGCTTACTGTTATTACTAACAAAGGTGTTTGTATTCAGTCACAAAGAAGTGATATTTGAGTGATGCTTGCAAAAGATGAAGACCGTGTTAATATTGTGAATATTTAAACTATTTATATCATATAATTGTCCAAAAAATAAGTTTAATTATTTTTACTTTTTTTCCTGGAATGGTCATCTATTTTCAGCTTGGGAGAAAAAAAACTGAACAGAAACTTGTTGAAACATGTTTACCCAGATTGAAATTTAAATCTGAATAAGCCAACTCACAAAGTTTCCTTTGGCTGTCCTTTTGAAAGGAATGTTCATTGTCATTTTATATTCATGAAGCAATCCAATTTAACACTGGAAAAGGAAATCTAAATTCACAAAGGTACAGGAAAACAGATTGTTAATGAGGTGGTTTGTATATGAAACACAAAATATTTTTTTGAGTAAACAGAACAATTCTCATTGTCATCCACTAAGTAATTAAAGCAACTTTTTACTCTTTATATTAGTTGCACAAAACATACATTTGCACAAAGTAAAGAAAAATCACTTACCACTATATTAGATATTATTTTTTCAAATGATAAACTGAAGAACCCATTAATTTTCAATATTCCTGAATAACAATGCTTCACTGAGTACGTACATACTTTTGGATATTTAAGTGACCTATAATTTCACAAAACATCAACATGAATTCCCAAATTAATCATTCATTTGTAGTCAGTGTCATAAAGGATTTATATTCCCCAAGCTTTATAACTTCTTAAATAGAAATATCTTGGGAAAAAGACAATTATCTTGACAAAATCTTTGTATGCTTTGAATTTAGTAATTTGGTCTTGTCATATTCTTCAAAATGGTTAAAGAGATTATTAGTCATAAAATTAGCATCAAAAGTTGATAGAAAACTTTTTATGAGAAATCCAGGTAACTAACTCCTTATGTTTGGGTATAAAAAAGATTTTATAGTAAGAATGTACAATGTGAGTATGAATTTATAAAAGGGAAAATGAAATACAGTAAAATCTATACCATGGCTGCATGCAAATAAGGTATATATATTATTTTATAAGAATTAAGGCAGTCGGGTGTGGTGGCTCACGCCTGTAATCTCAGCACTTTGGGAGGCCGAGGCAGCTCGGTTGAGCTCAGGCGTTCGAGACCAGTCGGGCCATCATAGCGAAACCCTGTCTCTAGTAAAAATACAAAAATTAGCCAGGTATGGTGGCACACACCTGTGATCTCAGCTACTCTGGAAGCTGAGGCAGGGGAAACACTTGGACCTGGGAGGTGAAGGTTGCAAGGAGCTGAGATCATGCCACTGCACTCCACCCTGGGCAACAGAGCAGGACTCTGCCTAAAAACAGAAAAAATAAATTAAAGAATTAAAGTATATATACAAATGTATAAAAGTATATACAAAATACATATATAATCTATATTATATGTTAGATATATTTTTACATTAGCATTTAGATTGTTTATATCCATGTATTTCTGACATCTCACTTTTCTTGCATTTAGAGATGTTTAAATCTACTTTTAGTATGACTAGGATCAATTTTGTTGTATCTCTTGTGTATTTTACATTAAGAAAAAAGAAAAAAATTTGTGAATAATTGTTAAGTAAGTCTATGACAACAATTAGACATCCCAGAAGAAATTATAATTTCTAGTTAAAATTTCAGTGTTGATAATTGAGAATAAAAAAGTCAAGGCTATAATTTATGTTGAGTAAATGATTTTAAGTTTCAGAAACTCAAACATATTATTTATTCTTACTGATAGTATTTTTATCTAAAAAGTAGTAATTATGTAATCAACTTCATATGATTTTCCCAATACTTAATTATTATGTGAAACAGTAATATTTCAAGTGGTAATACATATATACTAATATTATCATTACTGTATAATAATGATTAGCATAATATATGCTAGCATTATCATTATTAATAAGTTGTTATATTATTATATAATAGTGATAAGCATAATATGCTAATATTATCATTCTTATTATATTTATTATCATCATAGTTACCCAACATATGATATCTATATTTTAAGTTTCAAATTATGTATTTGTTTCTTTAGAATTTATAAATTTCTGAGTCAAAAATGGTGTAAATCTGCCTTTTAAAAATTTTTGTGAGGCCAGTAAGAATAATTTTCTGATTGAATTCTAGTTAATGGGATTGGAGTGGAAGAGCTGTAGAGCACTTTCATGCCATGAAAATATTTTCACATTTCACACTCTTCCCGGATTCTGCAGTGACTATGGAGGCAAGGCATCACAAAAGGAAAGACGTCTCCATACAGACTGATTTTGGAAAATATAGGCATTCTGACTTGGAGAGAGTCTCCAAAGACAGTGTTTCAACTTAACCTGGAAAGGTGTGTAAATGAGAAATAAAATTTTGTTGAGATAATGTTATGGAGATTGTGTGGTATTTGCTATCAAAAAATATATATATATTGCAGCACTATTTACAATAGCGAAAACTTGGAACCAACCCAAATGTCCAACAGTAATAAACTGGATAATGAAAATGTGGCACATATTCACCATGTAATACCATGCAGTCATAAAAAAGAATGAATTCACATCTATTGCAGGGACATGGATGAAGCTGGAAGTCATCATTCTCAGCAAACTAACACAGGAACAGAAAACCAAACATCACATATTCTCACTCATAAGTGGGAGTTGAACAATGAGAATACATGGACACAGGGCGGGGAACATCACACACCGGGGCCTGTCAGGGGTTGGGGGACAAGCGGATGGAGAACATTAGGACAATTACCTAATGCATGCTGGGCTTAAAACCTAGATAATGGGTTCATAGGTGCAGCCAACTACCATGGCAAATGTATACCTATGTCACAAACCTCCATGTTCTGCACATGTATCCCAGAACTTAAAGTAAAAGTTTTTTTAAAAAAAGAATTGTTACATATACTAAACAATATCGATCTGTCTAAACCAATATGAGAACTAGTATTGATCAGTATTTCCCAAAATATTTAAAGAGAAAAATCATAAAAGAACTATATTTAAAGCATTTTACATTAACCAAAACTTATACATATCTCTTTATTTTAAGTTGTGGGTGCAAATTCTTTTCTTGGAAAACTAATCTTTAAATCAGAATTTTTTTCTTTTTTGCATCAATTATATCCATAATGCAAAACGGAAACTTAAAATTCGATATCTTTAAACTGAAACAAAAAATCAACGATACATATGAAATAATTAGAGTACACAGGCATATTTAGATGACTTGTTTCCTTTCATTTCATATTTTCGAACCCCTAACCTAAATAGATACCTTTTGCTTAGCATCTTGTTTTCATGGAGACTTTCTATAAAACACACACACACACACACACACACACACACACACATTTTATTAGATTATTTAATGTTGAAAAATGAAGGATTTTCTATATACAGTCTTTTCTTCTGTTGTACGTTTTATTGAACGTAGGAATTTGCCTCAACACAATTGATATATTAGTTAACATTTTGAGCATAAGGTAAATTTCACTTTTGCTTGTGTGTAATTTCATCTTTAAGAATCACAAGCTGAACAGAGAAAATTGCATTCAGCAAAATTAAGTCTTCTAAAAATACACAAACATGTACACACACACACACAGAGAGACTCTCAGAGATCTACCAGTTTTCTCAATACTATAAGCCATGTTCTTTCCTATTTGATGCTATAACTTTTCCTGTTATTTCAGATAATGCTTACAACAGTGCTTCATAAAAGCTAACCAGCGGCATCTCTTCTGACATCCACTTACAAACAAATTTCAGGTCCTTTTCAAGGTGGAGTGCCATATATACTGTACTATTTATGCATTTCTAAACCATTTACTATGTGTCTTAGTCCCTTTTGCGCTGCTATAACAGAATACCCAAGAATGGTTAATTTGTAGTGAACATAAATGTTTTGGCTCACAGTTCTGGAGGCTGAAAAATCCAAAATAAAGGTGCTTGTACGTGGAGGGGGTTTCTTTCTCCTTTGTCACATGGTGGAGGGCAGAAGCGCAAAAGTTCAAGAAAGCAAATTCACTCCAGTGAGCCCTTTTCATGATGGCATTAATCTACTCATGACCTAAACACCTCCCATTTAGGTGCCACTGCCCAACACTGTTGCATTGAGGATTAAGTTTGCAACACATAAATTCTGGGGAACACAATGAAACTGTATCATGCAAACTTTCAAAATTTATATCCTTCTCACAAAATACACTTCCTCTATGCTCCAAGCCCCATAATTCTCAACTCATTCCGGCACCAATTTTAAAGTCTAATTTCAAAATCTCATCAAAACATCATATGAGTGAGACTCAAGGTGCAATTCATTCTCAGGCAAAGTTCTCTCCAACTGTGAGCCTAAACTGTCAAAACAAGTTATTTGCTTCCAAAATGCAATTGTGGGACAAGCAAAGGACAGACATTACCATTTCAAAAAGAAGTAATTGTCCAAAAAATTAAAAAAAAAAAGAAGTAATAGTTACCAAGGAAGCCCAAAACACAGCAAGGCAAACAACAGTCAAACCTGCTTTGAGAATAATCTTCATTGACTCCATGACTCACCTTCCAGACACACTGGGGTGGGAATTAGGCCTCAAAACCTCAGGCAGCCCTGTCTCTATGACTTTGCTTAGTTCAGTCCATGTGTCAGCTTTCACACTGGAGTCTTGTGCTTGCAGCTTTCCCAGAGTGGTATCCCATGCTGGTGGTTCTAGAGTCCTGGTATCTTTGGAGCAGCCCTGACCACATAGCTCCACCTGACATTGATCTAGTAGGAATTTTATGTGGTAGCTCAATCCCTGTAGTAGGTCTCTGCAGCATCCTTTTAAATCTAAGTGCAGCCAGCCATGCCTCCACAGCTCATATATTCTGCAAACCTGAGAATTAGCACCATATGGACACAATAGAGTTTTATTTATGTATAAGCTTGTACCTTCTGTGTGGCAGGTACATACGCGCCTGGGCACACTTGAACCACAGCCAGAAAGGCCAAGCAGTGCAGCACCACAATGCACAGAGCAGAGGCCTGAGACAGCCCTGGACAGAAAGTCCAAAAGTTCTGTAGGTGCCCTGGGTCTCTTCCTCAAAACCTGTATGCCCCCAGTGTTCTAGCATTCTGGGCCTGTGATGGGAGTGGAAACCTCAAATGGATTTCTGAAATGCCACTGGGGTCTTTATCTCATTATGTTGATGAATAGTACCTGGTTTCCATCTATCCACGCTAACCTGTTTATCTAAGGGTAACTTGGACGCACCTTTGGTTTTCTCTGCTAAGTGTGCTTTTTCATTCCTTACATCCCCAGCCTGGGAATTTCCCAAATCTCTACATCTGCTTCCTTTTCATTATAAATTCTGTCTTTAAATCACTTCTCTCTTTTTGGATTTTACTATATGCAGTTAAGCCACACAGGTGGCCCATACCTGTCATCCCAGCACTTTGGGAGGCTGAGGCGGGGGGATCATTTGACCTCAGGAGTTTGAGGCCAGCCTGACCAACATGGTAAAATGCCTTCTGTACTAAAAATACAGAAAATAAGCAAGGCATGGTGGTGCACACCTGTAATCCCAGCTACCACGGAGGCTGAGGTTCCACGAGGAGAATCACTTGAACCCGGAAGGCAGAAGTTGCAGTGGACTGAGATTGCACCATTGCCCTCCATCCTGGGCAAAAAGAGCGAAACTCCATCAAAAATAAAAATAAAAATAAAAAAAATAGAGAAGAAGAAGAAGAAGAAGAAGCCGCCACACAGCCTCTCAATGTTTTGTTGTTTACAAATATCTTCTGCCACATACTTAGTTCATCACTCTTAAAGCCATCCATAAAGCCCTAGGGCATGGACACAATTCAGCCACGTTCTTTGCTGCTTTATAACGAAAGTGGTCTTCTCTTTGCTGCTTTATAACTAGGGTGGTCTTTACTTCAGTATTCAAAACCTCAATCTTCCTTTCCATCTGAGCCCTCATCAGAATAGCCTTTAATGTCCATATTTCTACCAATAGTTTGTTCATGACCAACTGAGCTATTTCTAAAACTTTTCAGACTTTCTTTACAGCTTTCCCCTTCTGAGCCCTCAACAAAATTACTCTTAATTCTCCATTCTCAGCAATAAAGGTTTTTCCTGCTCTGCTCCTTCAAATTCTTCCAGCTTCTACCCATAATCTGGTTCCAAAGACACTTTCACATTTTCAGATATTCGATATAGCAATGCCGCACTTCTCTGGTATTAACTTCTGTCTTAATACACTTTATGCTGCTGTAACAGAATGCCTGAGACTGAATAATTTATATTAAACAGAAGTTTATTGACTTACGGTTCTGGTGCCTGGGAAGTTCATGATCAGAGTGCCGGCATCTTGCGAGGCCCTCCTTCCTGTGTCATTAGATGGGGAAAGATGTGAGGGCAAGGGCACAGGAGAGTAAATTTTCTACCCAAAGTCCCTTTTTAATGGTATTAATCCAATTTTAAATGCCTCTCATTAGGTCCCACCTTCTAAAACTGTTGCTTTGAGGATTAAGTTCCCAGTGCATAGATTCTGGGGAACACATCCAAATCATAGCAATGTGTAAATATGTGCTCTCATTATTATTAGATAACTGTCTATTTTGTGTGTGCCACCAAAAATACTTACCAAAAATTTTCCCTTGCCTTATTTTACCTATGCACAATTTTGCATAGTGGAAATATATGACCTTTAGGAGCACAAATATAACAACATAATACAACTGAATACATAACTCCATCTGTCCAAATGTCATAGAGAGAATAGAAAGATGTCCACTAAGATAGATAATTATGATTTGGTTAAAAGAATTCAAATATAAAACAAAACACACCGATGATAGTAAGCTACTATTCACTACTATAAAATATTTATCAATAATATCTATGGATCTAGAGTCAATTTTATCATTCTCACATCTTGAAATTTGTCATCATTTCCAAAAGCCACAGAAAACTTTTTACAGATATATCTATTCAATAAGTTTGACTGGTGGGAATATACTTCCCTGTAACCTCAAAATCCAATTCACAGTATGTACGCGTGTTAAGAAATACATAATATACTTAATGCAGAAAGGTGTGATGTCAGTAAAGCAGATATTTTAAGGAGTTCATGAGAAAAAGCAAATAAAATATTATTTACAATAAACATGATGGCAGAAATTTGGAAAATATGCAAAAAAGAAGGACATAGGGTAAGCAGATACATTTATTTTATAAGAAATGATTTGATTCAGAGGCTAAAAGCATACTGTCAGCAACTTGTAAGAGTTGGAGCAGAATTTTAGGCAACGCCACAGACAATTATTTAAATTACTGTGCAGGATCATGCTTTCCTTTATGGTCAAATATTTAATGAATATTGTCCATAGTAAAATATACTTAGAAGCACTACACAAACCAAAGTAAAGTGACTTGTTTTCTCTCATTTACATACATTTAATTCTTTGAAGTTGACTTGGAAGTCAAATTCTTCTGAAATAGGGGTAAAATTAAAAATGAAAATTTTACATAAAAAATATGTCTGTGCTCTTAAAAATATTTTGTGACATATTTCATACTTACTAAATAATTTCATAGAACTCAATTATTCTCCTATGTCTGGGTAAAGTAATGGTCAAAGAGACATTTAATTGTGATATATCCACATACCACTTGTTGCTTATCTTATTTTACCTTATGGAATAGTTCAATCATAAGTTTTAAAATTCAAAAATATATATTTTAAAACCAATGATTTTTCTGTATTAGTTAAGACGTTTTTGGTACAAAAACTGAATATCTTACTATCAATGGTTTATGGAATAAATACACTTTTTGATTCAGGTAATGAGAAGTCTGAAGTAGTCTGTTGCAGGACTCCAATACATGACTCTGTGGTACCATCTGGGACCACTTTCCATCTCTACACTTGGCCCTCCGGAGACTATCTGTTTTCTTCCTCATGTTGGTTTCAACCTTGTCACATGGTACCTGTGCATTCCCCACACGTTACATCTTTGGTCAACTGAGGGAAGTGTCTGACTGTTCATTAATTCACCTCACATCTCTCTCTATTAATCAAAGAGAAAAATATTCTCCAAAACTTGATGTCAAGAGTTCTGTTTCTATGTCTCATTGAGTAGAATTGTTCAAGCAAAGCTGGAAAATGGGTAACCAGTGTTTTCAGACTTTTCATGAAAAAGAAATTTTGTTCATAGGAATAAAAGGTGGTGATTCTTCTGTTTAACAATTATCAGCATTTGCATAATTGTAATATATTTAATCTCATCAATATATGATTTTTTAAAATTTGTACTCTTTATTTTCATTTTATTTGTTAATGTATTTTTGAGACAGGTTCTCACTCTGTTGCCCAGGCTGAGTGAGATCACATCTCACTGTATCCTCAACCTCCTGGGCTTAAGTGATCCTCCTGCCTCAGTCTCCTGAGTAACGGAGACCACAGGTGCAGGCCATCATGCCATCATGCCTGCCTAATTTGGGTAACTGCTTTTTTTTTTTTTTTTTTTTTTTTTTTAAAGACACGGTTTGGCCATGTTGCTCAGGCTGGTCTTGAACTCCTGGGCTCAAACAGTCATCCTGCCTCGGCCTCCCAAAGTGCTAGGATTATAGGTGTGAGCCACTGTGCCGGTCAAATTTTTTATTTTATAAAGCATATTTATCACTTATATGTGTAGATTTTCTAATTAATTGACTGAAACTATTTTCACTATTAAAAATCAGCAATGTTTCAACATAAAGTGCAGCAAATTTTCATTGTATACTTGTATCTTATTCCGGAGTAACAATATAAAATTGAAAAAAAATTACCGTTCACAAAGAAAACCTATAGTTTTCTGATTGTTTCTGATTTTCTCTGTTAATGAATTTCCAAGTAGCATAGTTTGGTCATTAAACATGTTCTTTTTGTGAATTATGTTCTAAATTTTAAAATATTATTTTGCATGTATAATTGAAAGCCTCCACAAAAGTAAACTAAATGACTCTTTATTAAAAAAAAATATATGGCTGTAATTTTCTGCAGAAGTCAAACAAAGAATCAAGTCTTAATATTTAAGTTATTGTCATTACATTAATCTTTATGCAATGTAATTATCTGTACTAATATATAAAAATAAATAATATAATAAAACTCATAAAATTAATAACACCATTCATATATATACACAAATCTATGGAGAAAACAAACACATGTGTAAGCAAGTTGCTATCCTACAATATCTTCAAGTGAATTCTGTGCATTATCTACTATGTAAATACATAGAGATGATTGTTTTCTCAGACTGAGATAGAATGAACTAAATCCTGATCATGTTTATTAAAATTTCAAGCCAAGTCTCATTGCTCACTCATGATCTTTTTATCCTAGCCTCTTTTTCTCTTTTTTTGTACTTATTAATCTCTAATAAACAATATTTATTATATTTTATATATTTTTTCTCTCTTCTCTTAAATATAAGTTGCAAAAAAAAAAAAACCACAAAATATTTGATTGTTCTTTCTATGACCTATTCTTAGTACGTGGCAATTAAAGGGCACTCAAAAAATACATGTTGAATACATAAATACCATAATGCATTCTGAGAAAATGGCAGCTTTGGTGTAGTTTCAGATGATATAAAATGACCAATGAAAATATAACAAAGAACCAGGATAACACTAACAATTCCATAGAAAATATCTGCAATCTTCTGGGATAAGAGGTCCTCATCAATCTAAAATTATGGCTGGATGGAAATAAGCCATGAGCAGCCTCAAGAACGTGTGTCAGAGGTCACAGAAGGAGCAGTAGATGGACTAGAAACCTCTCCCACCTCAAGGAGAACTGTAATAGAAGCAAACCAAGCAGGAAAGATCAAAGAGGAAAAAGAAAGAGAAGATCTATCACAGTCAAATATTGGTAAAGAGTCAAGAAATCTCAAATTGTTTAAGAGTTGTGCAGGTAAACTCCCCTTCATAAAGCCAACACATCTTGTGAGCCTTATTCACTATTATGAGAACAGCACAGGAAAGACCCATGATTGTTTCTCACCTGCTCCCTCCCCGTGACACGTGAGAAAAATTCAAGATGAGATTTGAGTGGAGACACAGACAAACCATATCACCTGCTCTGCTAAGACGAGCTGGAAACCTGGGGAAGTTCCCCAGTGTGGGGAAAGCATAAGTGATACACCTCCAGTGGTCCACATTCCCACAGCTGACTCATGCACCCCTACTCATGAGAGAACTCTTTGACCCTCACAGTACCTGAGACTAGCATAGGTAGCTGCCTAGAGACTATGCAGTAGCCCTGCTCCAGAGAGGGAGCTCATGATGCAGTCTGAGTCCTAAAAGCTGCAGGACAGCAGTATCTTTAGAGTCCATGCCCCACCAAACTGCAACCTGTCTTAGGGCCCAACTGCCCCTGCATATCGTCATCCTTAGAGCTCCACTGACATTTCCCACTATGTCCTATGGCCCTGCAGCTAGGGGTATGGGGTTGCTGTGAGTGGCAGCAGTTGCAGGTAGGCACTTCTCCAGCTTCAAGGTGTGTATACTTTGGTCCTTGGCCATGATGGCAAAAGGACAACAGTGGCTTTACCCAGTAAAGCCACTTCCCAGGGAGTGTGCAAATACCTGGCCACCCTGCCATTGAATGGGGTGGCGACACTGACAGTGTCTCACACTTTGACCCCTGGTCGAAACAACAGTGGCAGATGGAGCAGGCTGCAGCAGTGTGAACCTGCTGTATCCAGTGGAATGGCAAGGTCTTCCGGGCTCTAGCACACATGGTGTCTAGTACTCTGGGGAATAGGTAGTACAGTGTACAAGAGAGGCTTTTCCCGAAATAAAAAGAGGCAAAGTTGCACCTGTACACAACTTAGAGCCTGAGAAGTGTCTGTCTTGGATGTCATCTACAGGCATCAACCCTGCTCTCTAAGCAGCAGTGCTACGTCACAGACCTTAAGGACAGACACTAATGCTGCCTACTAGAGCTATTGCTGTTGTTGACACCAGAAGCCAAAGCATGACCCATTTTCAGTGACCCCCACTTCCTTCCGAGGCAGGGTGGCCATGTACATTCACATGTCCTAAAGATTGATTTGCAGGGTGCAGACAGTGCTGTTGCCTTTGTGACCACTGCTGGGGTACAAATTGCATATTCTGTGGAGCTTGAGAATCACCTATCTGCAGCTTCTGCCACTAACAGTAACCCTATACCCCTAGTGGCCTAGTGGCAGGATCACAGTGCATGGCACATACCCTGAGGACAGGCTATTCCCATCCATCACCACCACAGATGCCTCCACCTGATCATTTCCCTGTGGGGCCTAGAGATCATTCCTCCTCTTCCCACTACAATTAGTGCCTACATATAATACCAGAGGGCCTGAGGATAATTCCTGAATCCCAGCTCTGCTCTGCCCCAGTCCATGAGCACACCATCCAAGGACTTAGGAATTGTCATGCCCAGTCCATGACTACTGCCCAATCGTCCATATTTACCTTACTGCTGCCGACATGAAGGCCCAAGGTCTGGGTCATCTGGTGTCATAGTTCTCAACATAACTTTACCACAGACTCCACTAATGATCACAGCCTAAACCACTGGGGAAATCGCAGACACCATGGGATGTGTTTACAGCTAAAGAAATTATGTGGTGAATAAACTTCTGTATGCAGGCAACATGGAAGCCAAAGTGACCTATCCAATCAACACTGTAGATACAACTTTGGGGAAAATTCCTGCCCTATGAGGGCAAATCCAACAAACTACAAGAAGTCAATGTTACACCAGATGGTTAGATATCAATGTAGAGATGCAGAAACATGCAAAAGCAAGAGAAATATAATAAATCTAAAGGAATATATTCTGATGAAAATAAATTTATAAAATCCCAAGAAAATAATTTTTAGGAATCTCAAAACAGATATTAAAGAAGCTAATTGAGATATGCACTATATATAAAAAGACAAATAAATCAGAAAAAAACAGGATATGAATAAAATATGAAAGAGACAGATGTAAAATTAACAGATCTTAAAATCTCAAACTAAATAATTCACTGAATGAAATACAAAATATATGGAAAACCTTCACCAATAGACTAGATTACACAGAAGAAAATACTTGAGAACTAAAAGACAGGTATTTAAAAATAAGCTAATAAGACATAAATTTAAAAAGAAATAAGAAAGAATAAAGCATATTTGAGATATAGGACACCAGAAAGTGACCAAATGTTTGAATGTCTGATGTCCCAAAAGTTGAAAATAATACAAAAGGAATTACAAAAACAATTTAATGAAATAAAAGGAAAACTTTACAAGTCTACAATGAGACATAGATATCCAGATATAGGAAGCTCAGATATACTCAAATAGATAAAATTCAAAAATATGGCTTATCCATAACACATTATAGTTAAATTGTCAAAAAGTCAAAAACAAAGATAGAATTCTAAGAAAAACAAGAGAATATTCTCTAGTTATATAAAAGGATACCCTAATCAGACTTAAGAGCAGATTTCTCAACAGAAATCTTACAGGTCAGGAGAGAACGGGATGATATATCAAAGTGTTGAAGAAAAAAATAAAAGAATACCCACCAAGGATACTACATGTAGCAGTTACCTTCTATAAATAAAGACAAAAAAACTTTTCCAACAAGCGAAATATGAGGAAATTAATCACCATTAGATCAGACATAAAAAGTATTTAAACAAGTCCTAAATATGGAAGTAAAAGGATGATATGTACCATCATGAAAACACATTAAATTATAAAACCCACTGGTATAGCAAACAAACAAATAAGGAAGATAAAGAGCTCAAATGTTGCCATTACAGGAAACTACCAAATCACAATGATAAACAATTGGAGAGAAAGAAAAGAATAAAGGACATACAAAATAACCAGAAATTAATTAATAAAATTGCTCAAATAAATCCTCACATATTTTATTAGTTCATTTTCACACTGCTATAAATATACTACCTGAGACTGGGGAATTTGTAAAGAAAAGAGATTTAATTGACTCAGTTCTGCATGAAGGGGAAGCCTCAGGAAACTTACAATCATAGCCGAAGGCAAAGAGGAAGCATGATTTTCTTCCAAAGGTGGTAGGAGAGAGAGAGTGTGTAGAGGATGCTCACTGCCACTATTAAAACCATTAAATCTCATGGGAACTCCTTCACGAATACATTGGGGAACAGCCACCATGATCCAATCACTACCCACCAGACGGATCCTTTGACACATGGAGATTACAATTGTAGATGACACTTGGGTGGGAACACAGGACCAAACTATATTATTCTACCCCAGACACCTCTCAAATCTCATGTCACTCTCACATTTCAAAACACTATTATGCCTTCTCAAGAGTTCCCCAAAGTCTTAACTCACTCAAGTATTAACACAAAAGTCCAAGCCCAAAATATCATCTGAGACAGGGTAAGTCCCTTCCACCTACAAGCCTGTAAAATCAACAAATTAATACACTGGGGGTACAGGCACTGGGTAAATATTCCAATTCCAAATGGGACAAATTGGCCTAAATAAAGGGACTATATGCTGGGCACAGTGGCTCACGCCTGTAATCCCTGCACTGTGGGAGGCAGAAGTGGGCATATCATGAGGTCAAGAGATCAAGACAATCCTGGCCAACATGGTGAAACCCTATCTCTATTAAAAATACAAAAATTAACTGGGCATGGTGGCACATGCCTGTAGTCCCAGCTACTTGGGTGGCTGAGGCAGAAGAATCACTTGAACCCAGGAGGCAGAGTTTGCAGTCAGCTGCGATTGCACCATTGGACTCCAGCCTGGTGACACACCGAGGCTCTGTCTCAAAAGAAAAAATAATAAACAAACAAACAACAACAACAACAAAAATTATGGACTACAGGCCCATGTAAGCCCAAAATTGAGTGGAGTAGTCATTAAATCTTAAAACTCCAAAATGATCTCCTTTGACCACATGTTTCATATCCAGGTTATGTTGATGCAAAAGGTGGCCACATTTCCCCTTCTCCATTGAACTAGTAGAGGTTAATTATGAGGGCTCCTCCCCTGCAGCTGACTTCTGATTGGACATCCAGGCATTTCCATACATCCTCTGAAATCTAGGTGGAGGTTCCCAAACCTCAACTCCTGTCTCTTTTTGCACCAGCAAACCCAACACTATGCAAAACCACCCGGGCTTGGGGCTTGCATGCTCTGAAGCAACAGCCCAAGCTATACCTCGACCCTCAGAATGGTGGATCTCTGGGCTCAATCCATGAAGGTACTTTTTTCTTATAGGCCCCCAAATCTATGATGGCAGGGTCTGCCATAAACATCTTTGACAAGCTCTGGTGATAATTTCCCCATTGTCTGGGTTACTAACATTTCGCTAATTGTTACTTTTGCAAATTTCTGCAGCAGGTTTGAATTTTTTTCCCAGAAAATGAGTTTTCTTTTCTACCATATGGTCATCTGCAAATTTTCCAAACATTTATGCTCTGCTCCCCTTTTATACATAAGATCCAGTTTAAGACTAACTTTGAACACATGTAACTGTACTATTTCAGATAAAACCAGGTCATCTCTTGAATGCTTTGCTGCTTAGAAATTTTTTTCTGCCAGATAAACCAAATCATCTCTCTGAAGTTCAAAGTTCCACAGATTTCTAGAGCAGGGGCAAAATGCTGCCAGTCTCTTTGTTAAAGCACAAAGTGACATTTGCTCCAGTTCCCAATGAGTTCCTCATCTCCATTTAAGGCAACCTCAAACTGAACTTCATTACCCTTATCACTATCAGCATGTTGGTCACAACCGTTGACCAGGTTTCTAGGAAGTTTCAAACTTTTCCACATCTTCCTGCCATCTTCTGAGTCTTCCAAACTATTCCAACCTGTGCCTGTTACACAGTTCCAAAGTTGCTTCCACAGGTTATCATTATAGCAGTGCCCCACTCTCTGTGGTACCAATCTTCTGTAATAGTCTGTTATCACAATGTTATAGATACTACATAAGATTTGTTAATTTATTTTTAAAAAAGAGGTTTAATTGATTCATAGTTCTGCATGGCTGGGGAGGCCTCAAGAAACTTATAATTATAGCAGAAGGTAAAGGGGAAACAAGGACCTTCTTCACAAGGTGGCAGGAGAGAGAGAGATGGAGCTCAGGGAAATCTGCTACTGTAAAAACCATCAGATATTGTGAGAACTCTCTCACTATCATGAGAACAGCATGGGGGAACCTTCCCCATGATCGAGTTACCTCTTGCCATGTTCTTCCCTCAACTTGTGAGGATTATAATCTGAGATGAGAGTTGGATGGCGACACAGAACCTAATCATATCATGTATCAATAATAACGTTGCATGTGAAGAGTCAATTTATTCACTACAAATATATAGACTGGTTAAATGTGTTCTAAAAATGACCCAATTAGGTGGGGCCAAGATGGCCGACTAGAAACGGCTACAGGCGGAGACTCCCACCAAGAAGAACCAAAACACTGCGTGAGTCCTGCACTGGCAACTGAGGTATCAAGTTTCTATCAATCATCAAGACTGACCAGGCAGTTGGTGTCACCAACAGAGCACAAGGAAAAGCAACATGGGGGCATTGGCCCACCTGAGAGTCACACGGGGCATGGGGAGCCTCTAAAGGTATGACCACCCAGCCAAAGGAGGTGATGAGTGACTGTGCTACCCAGCTTGGGAAACCATGGTTTTTCCATGGATCTGTGCAACCCACGGATCAGGAGATCCCACTCATGAGCCCACGCCAACAGGGCCTAGAGTCTCAACCAGAGATCTGAACAGATTCTCAACAGTCACTGAGCTGAAGACTGCCAAAGACTACCGAGTTCCAAGGGGGTGGAGGGCGGTCATCAGCACTGTGGCTGCCTGCAGCCTAAGATGACTGAGCTGCCCAGGGGACGGGCAGCCATTATCACTGAAGCTGCCTCCTGCCTAAGATGACTGAGCTCCCAGAGGGAAAGGGTGGCAGCCATCACTGCAGCTTCAGTCCACAGTTTTTCCCCTGATGGTTCTGGGGAGACTGAATAGTTTGGACCCAAGAGATATTCCCCACACCAGTCCACTGGCTGACTGCCTCTTTAGGCTGAACCCTGACCTATCCCTCCTCACTTGGCAGAGCCTCCCTGAAGCAACTACAACCATGGATTTAGAGACAAAACTCTGATATCCTTGGGACTGAGCTCCTAGGGGTAGGGGTGGTCATGGGTTATCGGGGACCAGCAGACTTGTTCCTTCCCCTTGCTGGGTCTGAGAAATCCAGGCAGTCTAAACAAGTGAGTTTCACACCAACACAGCACACCCCCTTCACCAAGGGGCAACCAGAGTGCTTTGTAAACTGGGTCGTAAGTCTTGTGCCTCCGACTGGGTGAGACCTCCCTAACAAGAATCAACAGACACCTTATACAGGAGTGTTTCTGCTGGCATCAGGTTGGTACTTCCCAAGGACAGAGATCACAAAGGAAGGAGCAGGCACACATCTTTGCTGTTCTCCAGCCTCCTCAGGTGACATTTCCAGGTGCATAAGGGACCCAGGTAAATAGGGCCTGAAGTGAACCCCCAGAATACTGCAGCAACCCTACAGAAGAGGCACCTGACTGTTAAAAGAAAAACAAACAAACAAATAAACAAAAAACAGAAAGCAACTAAAACAGCATCAACAAGAGTTCCCACAAAAACCTCATCTAAAGGTCAGCATCCTCAAAGATAAAAAGTAGAACAACACTAGTGTATGCCTGTAGTCCCAGCTACTCGGGAGGCTGAGGCAGGAGAATCATTTGAGTCCAGGAGGCAGAGGTTGCAGTGAGCTGAGATCACGCCACTGCACTACAGCCTGGCGACAGACTGAGACTCTGTCTCAAAAAACAAACAAACAAACAAAACAAAACAAACAAACAAAAAGCAGACCAATCCCTTTTCTTCTCCAGATGATCACAACACCTCTCCAGCAAGGGCACAGAACTGAGGGGAGGCTGAGATTGATGTATTGACAGAAGTAGACTTCAGAAGGTGGTTAAAAACAAACTTCACTGAGTTAAAGAGGCATGTTCTAACCCAATGCAAAGAAGCATAGGACAATAATAAAAGGTTACAGAAGCTGTTAACTAGAATAATCTGTTTAGAGAGGAAAACAAATGACCTGATGGAACTGAAAAACACAGCACAAGAACTTTTTGATGCAAACACAAGTATCAATAGCTAAATCAATCAAGTGGAAGAAAGAATATAAGAGTTTGAAGACTGCCTTGCTGAAGTAAGGCAGATAGACAAGATTAGGGAAAAAAGAATGAAAAGGAACAAACAAAACCTCCAAGAACTATGGGACTATGTAAAAAGACTAAACCTATGACTAACTGTAATACCTGAAAGAGACAGGGAGAATGGAACCAAGTTGGAAAACACACTTCAGGATATGATCCAGGAGAACTTCCCCAACCTAGAAAGACAGGCCAACATTCAATTTCAGGAAATCTAGACAACCCAAATAAGATACTCTATGAGAAGATCAATCCCAAGACACATAATGATCCAATTCTCCAAAACTAAAATGAGAGAAAAAACGTTAGGGGCAACCAGAAAGAAAGGCCAGGTTACCTACACAGGGAAGCCCATCAGACTGACAGCAAATTCTCAGCAGAAACCCTAGAAGCCAAAAGAAAGTGAGGGCCAATATTCAACATTCTTAAAGAATTTCTGGCTGGGAGTGGAGGCTCACATCTCTAATCCCAGCACTTTGGGAGGACGAGGCAGGCAGATCACGAGGTTAAGAGATAGAGATCATCCTGGCTAACATGGTGAAACCCCATCTCTGCTAAAAAAAAAAAAAAAAAAAAAGGCGGGAGTGGTGGCAGACGCCTATAGTCTCACAACTCTGGAGGCTGAGGCAGGAAAACGGCATGACCTTGGGAGGCAGAGCTTGCAGTGAGCCAAGATTGCACCACTGCACTCCAGCCTGGGAAACAGAGTGAGACTCCGTTTCAAAAAAAAAAAAAAAAAAAAAAAAGAAAAGAAAAGAAAAGAAAAGAATTTCCAACCCACAATTTTATGTACAACCAAACTAAGCTTTATAAGCAAAGGAGAAATAAAACCCTTTTCAACCACCAAATGTTAAGGGAACTTATCACCAACAGGCCTGCCTTGCAAGAGCCCTTGCAAAAGCTCCTGAAGGAAGTACTAAATATGAAAAAAGAGGTAACGGTCACAGCAAAAACACACTGAAGTATAAAGACCAACGACACTATGGAGAAACTGCATCAACTAGTCTGCAAAATAACCAGCTAGCATCATGATGACAGGATCTAATTCACACATAATAATATCAACCTTAAATGTAAATGAGCTAAATGTCCCAATTAAAATACACAGACTGGTAAATTTGATGGAGTCAAGACCCATTGGTGTGCTGTATTCAGGAGACCCATATGACATGCAAAGACACACAGGCTCGAAATAAAGGGATTGAGGAAAATTTACCAAGAAAATAGAAAGCAGACAAAAGCAGGGATTGCAATCCCAGTTTTTGATAAAACAGACTGTAAACCAACAAAGATTAGAAAAGAAAAAGAAGGGCATTATAAAATGGTAAAGGGATAAATTCAACAAGAAGAGTTAACAATCCTAAATATATATACACCCAATACAGGAGCACTGAGATTCATAAAACAAGCTCTTAGAGACCTACAAAGAAACTTATAACCTCACAAAATAATAGTGGGAGACTTTAACACGCCAGTGTCAGTATAAGACAGATTATCGAGACCAATATACCCAATGAACATCAATTTAAAAATCTTCAATAAAATATAGGCAAATGATATCCAGCAGCATATCAGAAAGCTTATCCAGCAGCATATCAGAAAACTTATCCACCACCATCAAGTTGGCTTCATTCCTAGAACGCAAGGCTGGTTTAACATACACAATCAATAAATATAGTTCAGCACATAAACATAACTAAAGGCAAAAACCATATGTTTATCTCAGTGGATACAGAAATGGTCTTCAACAAAATTCAATATCCCTTCATGTTAAAAACTCTCAATAAACTAGATATTGATGGAACATATCTCAAAATAATAAGAGCCTGTCATGACAAACCCACAGTCAATATCATAGTGAATGGGAAAAGCTGGGAACATTCTGCTCGAAAACTGGCACAAGACAATTCTATTCAACATAGTATTGGAAGTTCTGTCCAGGGCGATCAAGCAAGAAAAAGAAATAAAGCATATTTAAATAGAAAGAGAGGAAGTCAAACTGTCTCTGTTTGCAGAGAATATGATCCTATATCCGGAACACCCCATATTTTCAGCCCAAAAGCTCCTTAAGCTGATAAGTTACTTCAACCAAGTATTAGGATACAAAATCAATGTTCAAACATTACATGCATTTCTATAAACCAACAATAGACAAGCAGGGAGGTAAATTATGAATGAACTCCCATTCACTATTGCTACAGAGAGAATAAAATACTCAGAAAACAGCTAACAAGGGATGTGCAGGACAGGACCTCTTCAAAGAGAATTACAAATCACTGCTCAAGGAAATAAGAAAGGACACAGACAACAACAACAACAACAACAAAAAAAAAAAAAAAAAAAAAAAAAAAAAAAAAACTATTCCATACTTGTGGATAGGAAGAATCAATATCATGAAAATGGTCATACTGCCCAAAGTTATTTATAGATTCAATGCTATTCCCATTAAACTGCATTGGCATTCTTCACAGAATTAGAAAAAAAAAAAACTACTTTAAAATTCCTACGAAACCAAAAAAGAGCCAGTATAGCCGGACAATCCTAAGCAGAAAGAACGAAGATGGAGGTGTCACACCACCTGACTTCAAACTATATTACAAGGCAACAGTAACCAACACAGCACGGTAATGGTAAAAAAACAGACACACAGACCAATGGAACACAACAGAGGTCTCAAAAATAAGACTACACATCTACAACCATCTGATATTCAACAAACCTGACAAAGACAAGTAATAGGGAAAAGATTTCCTATTTTATAAATGGTGCTAAGAAAATCGGATAGTCATACGCAGAAAAGTGAAACTGGACCTATATACCTTACATGAAAATTAACTCATGACGGATTAAAGACTTAAATGTAAAACCAAAAGCTATGAAAACTCTAGAAGAATATTTAGGCAACACCATTCAGGGAATAGGCACAGACAAAGATTTCATGACAAAAACATCAAAAGCAATTGCAACAAAAGCAAACAATTACAAATGGGACCTCATTAAACTAAAGAATTTCTGCACAGCAAAATAAACTATCATCAGAGTGAACAACCTAGGGAATAGAAGAAAATTTTTGCAAGCTACCCATCTGACAAAGGTCTAATATCCAGAATCTACAAGGAGTTTAAACAAATTTACAAGAAAAAACAAACAACCCCATCAAAAAACAGGCAAAAGACATAATAGACATTTCTCGAAAGAGGACATTTATGCAGCCAAGATACATGAAAAAAAATCTCGACGTCACTGATAATTAGAGACATGTAAACCAAAATCCAAAAGTCAAGAAACAACATATAGTGAATATAAAAGACATAAAAGGCCTATTCAAAAACAACTACAAAACATTGATAAAATAAAATGAAAGAGACAAAGCAAATGAAAAGACATCCCACGCTCATGGATCAGAAGAATTAGCATTGTTAAAAGGACCAAACTACTCATAGCGAATTCCAGATTCAATGTGATTCCTATCAGTATACCAATGTCATTTTTTACATAAATAGAAAAAAAAATCTAAAGCTCACATGGAACCACAAAAAGCCGGAATTACCAACACAATTCTAACCAAAAAGAACAAAAAGTGGAGGCATCACAATGCCTGACTTCAAACTATATTGCAAGGCTATAGTAAACAAAAGAACATGGTATTGGCATAAAAACAGACACTATACCAATCAAAAAGAATAAAGAAACCAGAAATAAATCCATGTGTTTACTGCCAACTGATTTTTAACCAAGGCACCAGGAATATACATTAAGGAATGAATATCATCTTTAATAAGTGGTGCTGGGAAAAGTGGGTATCCATATGCAGGAGAATGAACATACATCACCATCTCTCACCATATGCAAAAATCACCTGAAAATGCATTGAAAACCTTTAAGACCCAGAACTATAAAACTATTTTAAAAATATAGAAGAATTATTATAGGACATTGGTCTAGGCAAATATTTCATAGCCAAGACCTCAAAAATACAAGCAATAAAAACAAAGGCAAAAGGGACTATATTAAACTAAAAACATTCTGTATAGACAAAAGAACAATTAACTGAGTGAAGAGAATCTGTTGTACAAGAAAAAAATATAAAATATTCATATGAAAAGGGACTGATATCCAAAATATACAAGGAAGTCCAACAACTCAACAGCAAAAAAAAAAAAAAAAAAAAAAAAAAAAAAAAGAAGAAGAAAAATTCCATTAAAAAGTGAGTAAAGGACATGAACAGATATATCCCAAAAGAAGGCAAATAAATGGCCAACAAGTATATGAAAAAATGCTCAATATTACTAATCATCAGAGAAACGCAAATAAATATCACAGTGAAATAATACCTTACACCAGTTAAAATGGCTGCTATTAAAAAGACCCAAATAACAGGTCCTGGCAAGAAGAAGGAGAAAAAGGAAATTATATGCTGCTGGTGTGAATGTAAATTAGTACAGCCATTACAGAAAACAGAAAGATTTTCCAAACTTTAGAAACAGAACCACTCTACAATTCAGCAATCCCACTACTGGACATACATCCAGAGGAAAATGTATCAGTATATCAAAGGGGTCCATATACTCCCATGTTTATTGCAGGATTGTTCACATCAGCCACCATATGATATCTAACTAAGTGTTCATCCATGGATGGATGGATAAAGAAAATGTCATATGTGTACACAATGAAATACTGCTCCATCATAAAAAGAAATAAAATTTTGTCATTTGAAGAAACGTGGATGGAACTGGAGGTCATTATTTTAAGAGAAATAAACCAGGTGCAGAAAGACAAATATCACACTTTCTCACTCATATGTGGAAGCTAAAAAGTTGATCTCATGGAGGTAAATGGTAGAATGATAGTTATCAGAGGTTGGGAAGCGTGTCTTTGGGGTAGGGTGTGAAGAAACGTTGGTTAATGGGCACAAACTACAGTTTGATAAAACTACAGTTAAATAAAAGGAATAAGTGCCAATGTTTGATAAGACGGTAGGTTGACTATAGTTAAAATTAATGTATATTTCAAAACGGTTAGAAGAGAGAACTTGACATATTCCCAACACATAGAAGTGATAAAAACTCATGATGATGGATACTCTAGATAGCTTAAGTTGATGATTACACATTCTATTCATATAACAAAACACCACATGGACCCTATAAAATTGTACACATATATCGATACAAATGTTTAAAATCCAATGAATGAATATGAGTCTCAAGAAAACCAAAGCAAATACTAAAGTAGTATACAAAACTTTATAGTTAGAAAGAATACTAAAAGCTAAAATTTACTATTTTTTTGTTGTTGTTGTTAAGTGAAGCTAAGTCTTGAAAGGGCACACAAAATATTCTTTTGAAGGAAGGCAAAAAGATCAAATCAATTATAAAAATAAAATGAAACGAATAAAAACTTAGTAGGTCATCCTACATTTCAACATTAGTACTACATGTTAGAAGACAACAAAGTAACTTAAAGAGAGACTATTAGCCAAAAATATATACATACACAGTTACTTTTTTATTTGAAGGCCACAGATATATTAGTATCAACATGAAGGGTTCACTCATATAATATTTCATTTGAGCCTTCCTGAGAATAAACTGACAGCCAAATAAACACTATTTAAAAGAGACTTTTTTCCTTCCTTCCTTCCTTCTGCTGCTGCTTCTGCTTTTTCCTCTTCTTCCTCCTCCTCCTCCTCCTCCTCCTCGTCTTCCTCCTCCTCCTCCTCCTCTTCTTCTTCTTCCTCTCTCTCTCTCTCTCTCTCTCTCTCTCTCTCTCTCTCTCTCTCTCTCGTCTCGCTGTATCACCCAGGCTGGAGTGCACTGGCGCGATGTAGCTTCACTGCAACCTCTGCCTCCTGGGTTCCCGCCATTCTCTTGCCTCAGCCTCCCAAGAAGCTGGGACTACAGGTACCCACCACCACGCCTGGCTAATTTTTTTGTATTTTTAGTACTGACGGGATTTCGCCGTGTTAGCCAGGATGGTCTCTACCTCCTGACCTTGTGATCCGCCCACCTTGGACTCCCAAAGTGCTGAGATTACAGGCGTGAGCCACCGTGCCTACTGGCAAGGGATATTTTATAAAGTTGTTACTATAAGCATAATTAGTATAAAAATACAAACCTTCACTAAAAATAAAAAAAATAAAAAAAAAACTTTAAAAAGGACAGCGCAAACAAGGACATAGTAAAAGACTATATTGACTTGATTGTAATAAAATGTAAATTATATAACCAGTGAGATGTAACAATATTAACTAGGTTAATAAAAGTATTAGCCTCAACTGATCAATTAAATAAATATTTTCACATTTACTTAAAAATCTAATGCCATTCTGTATGGAAGAACACAATAATTTTTGAAACTTTGAACATAAAATAATGGTAAAATATATACAAGATAGATGCAAATAAACAAAACTCAGAATGTTACGCTTTATATTCCACAAGACAGAATTGATACTGTCAATCATTAAATGAGATTCTTTAAAACATTTATTTATTTATTTATTTATTTATGGTACAGGCTGAAAAAAAACACAGAAGTCTTACACAGTGAATATTAATCATTACTCATCTAAAAATCAGCATAATCCCAATTTTCAGAAATCTGAAACTATAGGAGATGCAAGGGAAAAAAAAATAGGACCAATACATGTCTAAGATACAAAAATTGAACTAAAAGTTATATGGATAGAGAAAATCTAAACCACTTAATAATAGATAAAGGAGATCCTGTACATAACTATGGAACTTGTCCTTTGCTATGGTTAATTTTATGTGTCAACTTGGCTAGGCCAACTTGTTCAGCTAGTTGGTCAGACATTACTGTGCGTGTTTCTGTAAGAATGTTTCATGAATAAGATTAACATTCAAATCAATGGACTTTTGAGTAAAGTGAATTACCCTCCAAAATGTAGGTGAACTTCATCCATTCAACTGAAGGCAAGACCAGAACAAAACACATCACTCTCCCTCAAATAAAAGAACATTCTTTAGCCGAGAGCTCTCAGACTTGGCCTGGAACATTGGTCCCTCTGAGGCTTTAGACTGACAGCCTTTGGATTGAATTAAAGATGCAGATTAGATCCCCTGGGTCACCAACATGCCAGCCTACCCAGCATATTTTGGACTTGTCAGCCTTCATAAATGTGCAAGCCTCTGCCTTATAATAAATATCTTTCTACATATAAGCACAATTCTTTTGATTAATTTTCTTAGGAGAACTCTTCTAATATAGACTTGCAATGAAAGAGAGAATGCTTTTTTTAAATATATATCCACGTAATATTCACAAACAAACAAACAAAAAATGGTTAAATATTTAAGTCCACAAACTAGGCAGTCCACGAGTATAGAATGGTATTGAGATAAAAGAAAGAATTCAAAGATTACTTCTGTGATCATAACATTTAACACGAAAGGTAGGAAGGAGACATTGGCAAAAGTAGTTGAAAGAACAATCTAGAGAGAGGAAGCGGATTAAAAATTCCCTTAAGTTGACCAAAAAATAATCTCAACAGTTTTTAGGAGCGGAGAAAATTTGTGTGATTTGAACAGTATGAGAGAATGGGATGCAGTGATATAAAATGATAAAGTTGAAGGCACAGGCAAGGGCCAGAATACACAGGTCACGTGAGTATAATGTAACTTATTCCAATACTAATCAGTAATCATAGGATGTATAAATGGCCTGGAGCAAGAGTCACTTGGTATTTAAAAAAATATATTGTAGATAATATTTGTTGAACCAAACTAGGAAATGAAACAGAGACCAGGAATTAAGTCATAAGATATGGTGACTTGAGTAGGTTAGTAGCAGTACATATGAAGAGAACTGAACACATTGGAATTGTTTCCAAGATAAGATCAACCAAGTCTGCTAATTAATTAGTATAGGGTTAAAAGTAAATCAAGAATGATACAGACATGTGCTTACAAACTTGCATTGTATTGTAGTAATTGACAAGGTAATCCTAGTGGGCCATGAGAGTATTTGGAAAGGAGAGATAACCGGAACTTAGGACACCAGTTAATATTTCATGCAGCAAGAATTTATGAGCTAAATCTAAAAGACTAACAAAGAATAGAAAATGATTACTCTAGCCAGTATATAAATTATTCCAGTATATGGATACCCAGAAAAAATATTGACTAATCAGCTATAAGATTAAATTTGGTACAAGATAAGGCAGGCAAATAAACCGGTTATGAAAGACCATATGAAGTGTATAAAACAATTGGTGCATTGTTCAGAAAGTAATAAACAGCTCTTAATTAACCTGGGGAACAATATGATCAGATTTGCTTTTCAAAAGACCGTAGCAGCTGTCCTTAAAGAAATAGATAAGAGAAAAACAATACTGGAGGAAAAAAATCTAGTTAGACATTTGTTAGATAAAACTAAGTAGAATAACAGTGATCCAAATTAGGCTGAGGAATAGAGATAAGACGGAGAACTATGGGAGAAATCACATGACTTAGACATTGATATGTGATAAATGCTATGGTTGTTTTATGAACCACACTTCTTATCAGTTAGCTGTACATACTATGGAATCTATAAGAAAAATGACATAAAGTTTTGGGCTTGTTTTAAAATATGCTGTCTCAATTGCAAAACACAGAAAGTAGAACATATAAAATGGTAAAGAGGTTGATAAATCTTAGACATAAACAATAAGCCCATAGATGTTTATTACATTTTCCCCTCAATTTTGGTTTTTGCTTTTAAATTTCTGTTTAAAACATTTAAAAAATAGAGAATAAAAATAACCACCAATGTATAGAAACAAGCAAGGCTATTGATATATCTTACACTTTGCTATTTTAGGAGTGGTATGTTGGGAGGATATTTTTTTACCCTGGAGTTGCAGCATGGTTCTGGGATTTTTCTGCACACCTTGTAATACTGTCTGCCAGCTTTCAAACTGCATGCTATCTACAGTGGGCCTGGAGGCAGGAAGGAAAGATGCTTGTACATACCACTCAATGATTCTCCTGTCTGTAATGATTGTGTGGGTGGTTCCTTAGAGAAAGGAGCCTGGGAGAATTTGGAAGTGAGGTGAGCTTTTCCAATCACAGTTGCAATAGCTTTCAGTTTTTAAGATTCAAATTCATAAAAGTTTTTGATAAGTGTCTTTCCCTGATTAGACACATGATGTTAAAAAAAAAAATTAAGGATTAGGGAATCTGTGTGCCTATTATCAAATTGACACTGTATTATATCCCCATAACTACATGCAGTTAAGTAAATAAGAACATCTAAGTAAGCTAAGTTATTGGCCTCTGGTACTATTTAAAATAAGTGCCATTACTCCAATGCTTGCTTACTTATATTACTAGATATGATGAGAAAAAATGTTTCTATGCAGTCTAATTTCCAAAGTGCTAATTTTCAGTTTCTTTTTACCATAACAAAGTAGAAGTGGGAAGAGGTTAGATGGAATATATCCTGTCCAAAAAAGAAAAATAAATACCATGAATTTTACTATTTTCAAAAATGTACAAACAAATCTATTGCATTTTAAGGAGTAAAAGAAAATATTAAAAGACAGATATCAGAAATATGTGGCTTTTACCAATACATATATTACATTTAACCTATACATTAATATCATATATTACTCTCCTCATGTTTTACATAGTGCGTATAGTTATATACATAAAATGTAACAGATGGGGTCTGAAAACAAATATAGCTTATAGTTACGTTAAAATAAGATGTTAAAATTATAATATGAAATATTTGAGTAAAGATAGAAAAATATAGATTTTTTTCTAGTCTTTATTTTTCAAAAAACAAGTGTAATAAAAATTTTTTTAAAAGCTTCATATTCAACTGAATTATAAATAATAAAATATAGAGTTTACATTTTACTAATACTATCAAATATGTAAATTTAAATACAATTAGGATAAAGCTAAGTGAAATGATCTTGAAAAGGTAAAGAATAACATAACTAGAGAATGATGTCTTTCAGGTTTCCAGGCTAGACGGTCATGGAAAATAGAAGGAGCGTTCCTATTCTGACCCATTACTACATCAGAGATATATAGCAGGGGTGACATGTCCTTTTTCTTCCAAACCAAGAAAAATGGCCTGGAGGTGAGATCATGAGAGTAAAGAGATCAAGTGTCAGTGACTTTGGAAATGCTTTCTAGAGTCAGTTGGAACATGATAAATGCAGTATAAATCAGTAAAGAGAGAGCACTCTGACTATAGTTTAAAGGCATATGAGCTCTCACCTAGCAGAATGCTCATCCCAAAAGGAGTTCCCAAAACTCAGGGAGACATATGGTTTCACTGGAAGAAGACGCACATGATAAGAGAGAACTAGTCAAAAACATTGTTTTCAATTAAACCCAGCTGGTAACTTTTCTTTCCACAAGATACTTTCTCAAACTCAAATATTTTTGCTGAGCAAAGAGAGATATAGACAAGCCTTTCAATATTTAAATATTAATATTAAGGAGGAAAGAACATCCATGCACAGATGTTACAAAGAAAATTTGATGAGTAAAAATACTCAAAAAATGGTAGATGAAAAATACGCAACAGAAAAAGAAATGTTCAGAATTCTGAACAACATTTCAAGCAGATCATTTATCTAACTTCAAAATATTATGAGGAAACATATTTTATAAAAACATCTAAGTAAGATTTGAAAGAAAAGATGTACAATATTGAAGAGAATAAATGAGTTAAAATGGCATTGGAGGATTCAGTACCTACATGAAAGATTTACCTATTAACAAATTAAAGCCATCGAGTTACAGAAAGAAAGAGGACAGACTTGGCTAAAAATAAATTCATGAATGTAAAGGATATGTTTTAGGGCTGGATTCAGTGGCTCACACCTGTAATCCCAACACTTTGGGAGGCTGAGACGGGCAGATCACTTGAGGTCAGGAGTTGGAGACCAGCCTGGCCAACATGGTGAAACTCCGTCTCTACTAAAATAATAATAATAAAAAAAAATTAGCTGAGTGTGGCAGCTCACGCCTGTAATCCCAGCTACTTGAGAGGTTGAGGTAGGACAATCACTTGAACCCGGGAGGTGGAGGTTGCAGTGAGCCGAGATTGTGCCACTGCACTCCAGCCTGGGCGACAGGACAAGACTCCTTCTCCAAAAAAATAAAAAATAAAAAAATTGGAAATGACAGAAAAATGAAAAGAAAAACAATAAACATTATTGAAGAATAATGATAGATATATTCAGACAAATACAGAAATTTCATAAGTATAATTGGATTCCTGAAAATAGATTAATGCTAAATAATATATAAAAATAGTATAAGATCCAATAAAAATAAAACTTTCTTAGGTAAATAAATGTAACGTGCAACTATATTTTTCTAATAAAATTAAAATCAAATTATAATCAGAGTACGTTTAATAAAGGTTTAAATTTAGAAAATAGTTCTTATATCTCACAACAGAGGCAAAGAGATAGAATGTATGCTTTTGGCCTTTTAAGTTTCTGTAGTGACATTTAAGGTCAAAAACCAAGAGAGAATGTTAATAACATTTGAAACCAAAATACACCTGTAAGAAACATGCATACAATATATTTTGTAATTAAACAGAATAGAAAATAAATTATTTCAAAATTGTTTTATGAAGTTAGCTTAACAACATTTTAAAAATAAGTGGAAGTGAAACATCTAGTAATGTGTGTGCATATGGGCCACACACAAAATATACTGCTGGTTAATTTTCTGATATTTTAAATTATTAATTTTGTAAATAAATGAGAAAAACTCTGTGACGTGTTTAGCCCACCTCCATTGGGAAATTGTATGTTCATTTTACGTTGGTTAATAAGTGTAATAATTTTGTGACATGTAGTGTCATGAACTGAATTTTGCCTTCCTCTTCCAAATGTATGTGTTGAAGTCCTAACACCCAGTTCCTCAGAATGTGACTGTGTTTAAAGATATCATGTTTACTTTAAAGAGGTAATTAAGGTTAAATACTGTCATTGGAGTGAGCCTTATCCAGTATAACTAATATCCAAATATGAAAGAGATAAAGACACAGACAACTACAGAGTAAAGATGTGATGCCCAGGAGGAAGACGGACATCGCCTACTCAAGGAAAGAGGCCTCAGAGAAAGCAAACTGTGTGAACATGTTGGTTTCAGATTTCCAGCCTGGAGACCTGTGAGAAAATAAATTTCTGATGCTTAACACACCCAGTCAGTGTTACTTTGCTATAGTAGCCCTAGCAAATTAATACATATTATTAATAATATATACGACTATTATAAATAATTAGAAAACAGAATACAACTGAACTTTAATTATGGAAATTCTTCTCATAGTGCATAGTTTATGTTAACATGTTTGTAATGCAATTAAATATATTACAATTTCGAAGAAAAATTAATATCACACAGCAGTAAATTTCATAAGACTATCTGAAAAATTCTCTAATCATTCTGTAAAACTATCTAAATCAAATAGAGGGAATTGATATTTACTTATTTTTTATCAGCACTCACCATCATAAACAAAGATAAGAACACTAAAAATCTTCCTACTGAACCTAAAACGGCACTTCTGTTTGCTACAACTAGTGCAAATGAATATATATATATATAGTTTAAGAACTTGCCCATATCATTGTTTAAGAAACATACACTCATTTCCCGATTTGATACGACCCAAAGAATAATGGAAATGAATGATGCATTAGACTACTTAAAAATTAAAGTAAAAAAAAAATATATCACTTAAATATTACATAGTGTTGCAAAAGAGAATCACAAGACAAAAGATACTGGCCTATTTTCTTTAATATGTAAACAGATCAAGTATATGAATGTTTTGAATAAAAATATAAATAAATGTGAGAAAAGAATGAAGATGTGAAATATATTAGAATTAGAAAATGAATTAAAATTTTATATTTTTGCAAATATGTGGAATAAAACCCAAATTTATTATAAGAAAATTATATTAAAGAATACTTACATGCCATTTGTAACCTATCACATTATTAATAATTTAAACTTCTGAAAATAAAAATTATTGGTAAGAGTTTCAGAGTAGTGCTACATTTTTCAGATGTCAATTCTGCAAAATTTATGAAAATTAACAATACATGAAACTTCTTCCAGAATATTACTTTTCAGTGTTTTAATTTGGCGCAAAATTTATCCAGCTGACAATGGAACCTATCCACAGAGCCATTCATACAATATTATGCATTCTTTAAATATAATGCTATGTGTTTATAAATAATGATATGAAGAAATTCAAAGATAGGTCAATAAGTAAAAAATAAATACATTATGCATACTAAGGTAATACACATTGATTTCTACTACATTCCAGTTTCTGATACTTCATGTAAGTGTAATACAGCAAGGGAAAAATTTTTAGAAAATAAAATCAGAAAGTTGTGAGAGGACAGATAATGGGTAGCAATCTACACTGAAATAAGAGTTTTGGACTTGGGTATTTTATTTCAGGAATAAAAGGAAGTTTTTGAGGATAGTGAGCAAGGAGATGTAATCTAATTCAAGGTGTAAATGCATCACTCTGGCTAGGTACATACATACACACACACACACACACACACACACACAATCGGGTTGATATAAAATGCACTGTTATGTGAAAAACAAAAAAAAATGGCTTTTCTGTCTATTCTTGTCCCTTCCTTTCTCCCTTTTACATGAACATGTATTTATTTTATTAAAAACAAAGATATTTTAAATAATACTTTAAGATGATATAGAAGGATATAGAGTATTAATACCTCTCTTCACACTTTCCTCTACTGCCAATTTTCCTGCCTACTGTCAATTTTTCTGTACTTTTTATGTGTTTATATATGTGTACATGTGAGGATTATACAAGCTTACTATAAAAATAGCATTTTTTAAATTTAGAAATATTCTGGAAATATTTTCACATTAGTGACTGTGAATTATGCCAACATATGGCATTTAATTTAACAATTCTCTTTTAAATAGACTGCTTAAAAATTAAAGAGAAATGTTTCATTTTGGATGATGTTAGGGGCCAATTCGTGTTCCTTCAAAATTCTTATGTTGAATTTCTAACCCCCAGTATCTCAGAATGTGACTGCACTTGGAGATAGAGTCTTTGAAGAGGTAACGGAAAATGAGGTCATTTGGGTGAGTGCTAATCCAATGTGACTGGAGTCTTTTTAAGAAAAGGCAATTAGAAGACAGACATGTACATACACAGAGGAAAGTTCATGTAGGGACACGGCGAGAAGTCAGCCATCCGCAAGCCAAAGAGAGAGGTCTCAGAAAAAACTTAACCGGCCACCATCTTGATCTTCTAGACTCAGTAGCTGGGAGGAAATACATTTCTGTTGTCTAAGCACCGTAGTGTATTGTCATTTGTTATGGGCAGCCCTAGCACACTAACACACGTAAACATTTAGTTTGCTTCAGTTTTCTCATTTTTAATACCCCTTAATCTAAAATACCATGTACATTCATCTTTGTGCACTAGGTTTTTTTTTTTTTTTTTTTTTTTTTAAAGATAGATTCACACAAGAAGGGTGAATGGATCAAAGGGTGTTTGATCATTTTAAATGTCAATAGGGACCATGAAATAATTCACAGATTGTGTCTGTGATAATTTTCTCTCACATGGGAATACGGTATAAACATTATCATTTACTCAGATAAGGATTGCTTTTCATAAAAAGCACAGTTGGGAAAATGCTTCAAGAATTAGTGGAATTTGTGTACTATTTTTCCCATCCTCAATTGTATTAGAAGTCTTATTAATTTAATCATTCATATTATTTTATTTTGTCATGATAATAAATTTAATTATATATACAAGCCAAAGGAGGGAAATGAAACAAGAGCTGGGTTTACTATGTGCTAAACCTGAGTATTCTATAGCTATTATGTTCTTTGAGTTTAATCATTAGATAAGGAGATTGTTGTTATTATGATTAAACCAATTTTACTGTAAACCGAATTGAAGTAAAGAGGCTGAGTGACTTACTTAAGGCAATATAATTATTAAAGATAGATCTCAGATTTGTGCCCAAGTATTTTACTCTAGGTTCTCTCTAGGTTTTGAATGCTTTATTCTTTTTTTTTTTTTTTTTTTTTTTTTTTTCTTTTTGAGATGGAGTCTTGGTCTGTCCCCAGGTGAGTGACAGGAGTGCAGTGGTACGATCTCAGCTCACTGCAACCTCTGCCTCCTGGGTTTAAGTGATTCTCCTGCCTCAGCCCTCCGGGTAGCTGGGATTACAGGTGCATGCCGCCATGCCCAGCTAATTTTTGTATTTTTAGTACAGACAGGGTTTCACCGTGTTGGTCAGGATGGTCTCAATCTCTTGACCTTGTGATCTGCCTGCTTCAGCCTCCCAAAGTGCTGGAATTACGGACGTGAGCCACCACACCCGGCCTGGATATTTTATTCTTATGCCACATCGCCTGTGAATATAAAAGGGCTCCGTTAAGGTGGACACTCAAGCAGTTAGTGGTTTAAATCATACAACAGGACATTTAGAAAGTATTATTATAGTGTCAACTTGAAGGAGGAAGTGATCAAAGGAAATAGTGCATCTAAAGTGGTAAAACTTGGGTGGGTGGTGGCTCACACCTGTAATTCTAGCATTTGGGGAGGCCAAAGTGGGTGGATCACTTGAGGCCAGGAGTTGAAGACAAGCCTGGCCAACATGGTGAAAACCCATCTCCACTAAAAATACAAAAATTAGCTGAGCATGGTTGCATTTGCCTGTAGTCTCAGATGCTCAGTAGGCTGAGGGAGGAGAATCACTTGAATCTAGGAGGTGGAGGTTGCAGTGAGCTGAGATCACAACACTGCGCTTCAGCCTGAGAGACAGAGGGAGAGATTCTATTTCAAATACATAAATAAATAAATAAATAAATAAATAAATAAAGTGGTACAACTTTTAGCTCCTACTAGATACTTTATAATTTTAGGTTTGATTATGCATTGTTAACATAAATGTTGCTGTTTTACTAATTATGTAAGTATGTATCACATAAACAAGATAACTGCAATATTGCAAAACAGCTCTTGTTATATGTATGTGTAGATCTATGTAATGAGTCATGTATATATCATAAGTATATACATATATATTAATTCTCTATTGCTGGTGTAACAAATTAATACAAAGTAAGTGAGTAGCTTAAAAGAAAGTAAATTTATTCTCATATAATTCTGGAGGACAGAAATCTAACATCAAGTTGTTGACAGAGCTGCATTCCTTCTGAAGTCTGGAGCAGAGAATTTGTTTCCTGTTTTTTCTTCAACTCCTCTAGAAGTTGCCTATATTCCTTGGCTTGTGGCCTGTTCCTTACAGCACTTCAACCTCTTGCTTCCAATGTCACATCTTCTAACACTGACTTTGATGTTCTTGCTTCACTCCTATGAAGACCCTTGTGATTACATTGGATGCACCTGCATAACCGTGATAATATTCTCATCTCAAAATCCTTAATATAATCATATCAGCAAAGTTTCATTTGCCGTGAAAGACAATTCACAGTTCTGCTGATTCGAATATGGACATTTTCTCCCCTGCCCCCAAAACATAAAATAGAGTTTTCTTAATTTTTGTTCAAGATGTCACAATGTTTATGAGAGCTGCTTCTATTCTATACTTTGGTTTTGTAATTATATGATTGCATGTTATCATTTAATGTGTATTTTTCTCACTTTTTTGTTCTTTATTGTTTTTATTTAACAATTGAAGTTGGCTTGTCATAGGATATGTTTTCTCATTATACATGTTCTTCATTCTATTTATCCCTGACATTGGACTCTTAGCACTTATTTCATTTCCTCCTGTCTTAATGTGGGAGGTTCACATTTGATATGGTTTGCTGTGTCCGCACAAAAATCTCATCTTGATTTCCCATGTGTTGTGGGAGGCACTCAGTGGGAGGAAACTGAATCATGGGGGCAGGTTTTTTCGTGCTGTTCTAATGACAGTGAATGAGTCTCAACCAATCTGACGGTTTTAAAAATGGAAGTTGCCCTGCACAAGTTCCCTGTCTCTTTGCCTGCTGCCATCCATGTGAGAAGTGCCTTGCTTCTCCTTGCCTTCCACCATGATTGTGAGGTTTCCCCAGCCATGTGGAACTGTAAGTCCATTAATCCTCTTTCTTTTGAAAATTGTCCAGTCTCAGATGTGTCTTTATCAGCAATGTAAAAATGGAGTAATACAACATTCTATTTCTATTCCTTATACAGCTTCTCTTTTATATTTTTATCAGTCATTTAAAATTTATGCATTTCTGTTAACCTAAAGAAGATTTCTCAGACCTCCAGCCAAAATGGTAAGTGGACTTCTCATAAATAAGACAAACATATCTGGGGCTATGAATACTTCACGGAAGAAGGAAAAAGAGCCCTTATTTTACATCATAAAAAGGTAAGGAAGGAGAGTTTGGACGTGCAATGTTTAGGAAGAGCTCTTTTATTCTCTATGACCTATTTCTCTCTTTAGGCAGCCCAAAGCAGTGGGGAGGGCAAAGGGGGCAACCACCAACTCACAACAGATAAAGTCTATGTGAAGGCTTAGTTTGAGGGCCAATTAGGCCATTGAATTTAATAATGTTAAGGTGCATGTGCTTAGCTATTAAAAATGATAGTATTGATAGCTTGTTTGAGAGGACAAAGAATTAAGTTAAGATGTGTGAACTAATTCAGCTCATTATTTCTATAGTCCATCTTAGTTAAATATTGTGACAACATAAAATACTAGAAAAAATATAGAATAACTTTTTTTTTAACAAACAAAACTTTAAAAAGGTTGCATATTCAAGTTAAAAAAATTAAAATAAAAAGTTGGTATTTGTTTGGACTTTTATAAAAAGTCTTAGGTGTTCTACCCTTCTTTGACTACTAAAGTGTTGATTACATGTGGAAAATGTATGTACCTCAAAAGGTTAATTCCAACATTGTTTGCTTAAGAGAAATCAAAACTGAAGAGAATATTTAATACCCATCACTAAGCTACATGTTATGGCATACTATGAGGTAGTTTAAATATAAAAATCAGATTCATACTTTCCTCTCATATGTATCATAATGTGAAGTAATGTAGTCTCTCAATTTTTAACTTAAAAGGAGTTTCTCACAAAAATATAATTTTAAAGTTATTCTTCAATGAATAATTATTGTAAAGCTTTCTGCAAGGCTTTTTAGTTTTCTGATCAGAGTTTTACGGTAACTTTCATTAATATTTATTAAACATTAAACATTTAATTAATATTCAATGATATTTAAAATATTTATTTATAAATACAACTTAAAAATACATATTCAGAATTTTCTTTTTTAAAGGTTGAAGAGTATTTCATTGCATCTATATACCAATTTTATTCATTCATCTATGACAACATGGATAAAACTGGAAGACATCTGATATAGTTTACCTCTGTGTTCCCACCCAAATCTCATATCAAATTGTAATCCCCAAGTGTTGGGGAAGTTTCCTGGTGGGAGGTAATTGGATCTTGGGGGCAGATTTTCCTGTTGCTGTTTTCATAATAGAGAGTGAGATCTCGTGAGATCTGATGGTTTAAAAGTGTGTCTCACTTCTTCATTCTCTCTCCAGCTCTGCCATGGTAAGACATGCTTGCTTTCCCTTCGTCTTCTGACAAGACTGTAAGTGTTCCAAGGCCTCCCAGCCATGCCTCCTGTACAGCCTGTGCAACTGTGGGTCAACTAAGCTTCTTTTATTCATAAAGTACCCAGTCTCAAGTAGTTCTTTATAGCAGTATAAGAACAGACTAATATAGAAATTGGTACTGAGAATGGGGTACTGATATAAAGATACTTGAGAATGTGGAAGCAGCTTTGGGGCTGGGTAATGGGCACAGGATGGAACAGTTTGAGAGGCTCAGAAGAAGACAGGAAGAGGTGGGAAACTTTGGAACTCCCTACAGAATTGTTTAATGGTTGTGATGAAAATGCTGATAGTAATATGGACAATGAAGTCCAGGCTCAGATGGAGATGAGGAACTTACTGGGAGCTAGTATAAAGGTCACTCTTGCTATGCTTTAGCGAAGACACTGGCAGTATTTTGCCCCTGTCCTGGAGATCTTTGGAACTTTGAACTTGAGAGAGATGATTTAGGGTATCTGACAGAAAACATTTCTAAGCAGCAAAGCATTCAAGAGGTGACCAGGCTGTTTCTTTTTTTTTTTTTTTTAATTTATTTATTATTATTATACTTTAAGTTGTAGGGTACATGTGCATAACGTGCAGGTTTGTTACATATGTATACTTGTGCCATGTTTGTGTGCTGCACCCATCAACTCGTCATTTACATCAGGTATAACTCCCAATGCAATCCCTCCCCCCCCTCCCCCCTCCCCATGATAGGCCCCGGTGTGTGATGTTCCCCTTCCCGAGTCCAAGTGATCTCATTGTTCAGTTCCCACCTATGAGTGAGAACATGCGGTGTTTGGTTTTCTGTTCTTGTGATAGTTTGCTAAGAATGATGGTTTCCAGCTGCATCCATGTCCCTACAAAACACAAACTCATCCTTTTTGATGGCTGTATAGTATTCCATGGTGTATATGTGCCACATTTTCTTAATCCAATCTGTCACTGATGGACATTTGGGTTGATTCCAAGTCTTTGCTATTGTGAATAGTGCTGCAATAAACATACGTGTGCATGTGTCTTTATAGCAGCATAATTTATAATCCTTTGGGTATATACCCAGTAATGGGATGGCTGGGTCATATGGTACATCAAGTTCTAGATCCTTGAGGAATCACCATACTGTTTTCCATAATGGTTGAACTAGTTTACAATCCCACCAACAGTGTAAAAGTATTCCTATTTCTCCACATCCTCTCCAGCACCTGTTGTTTCCTGACTTTTTAATGATCGCCATTCTAACTGGTGTGAGATGGTATCTCATTGTGGTCTATAGGCATGGGCAAAGACTTCATGTCTAAAACACCAAAAGCAACAGCAGCAAAAGCCAAAATTGACAAATGGGATCTAATTAAACTAAAGAGCTTCTGCACAGCAAAAGAAACTACCATCAGAGTGAACAGGCAACCTACAGAATGGGAGAAAAATTTTGCAATCTACTCATCTGACAAAGGGCTAATATCCAGAACCTACAAAGAACTCAAACAAATTTACAAGAAAAAAACAAACAACCCCATCAAAAAGTGGGCAAAGGATATGAACAGCCATTTCTCAAAAGAAGACATTCATACAGCCAACAGACACATGAAAAAATGCTCATCATCACTGGCCATCAGCGAAATGCAAATCAAGACCAGGCTGTTTCTAACAGCGTACAGTCATTTGTGTTCACAAAGAGACAATCTGCAATTGGAACTCACTTATGTTTAAAAGGAAAGCAGAGAATAAAAGTTTGAAAGACGTGCAGCCTGACTAGGTGGTGGAAAAGAAAAACCCATTTTATCAGGAAAAATTCAAGCCAGGTGCAAAAGTTTGTGTGAGCAAAGAGGAGCCAAATGATAATCAGCAAGACGATGGGGAAAATGTCTCTAATGTGTGTCAGAAACCTTCATGACAGCCCCTCCCATCACAGACCTGGAGGCCAAGAATGGAAAAATGGTTTTGTAGGATAGGCCCATGTGCCCACTGCTCTGTGTAGCCTCAAGACTTGGCACCCAGTGTCCTAACTGCTCCAGCACTAGCCATGGCTAAAATGGGATAAGATACCGCTAGGGATGTTGCTTCAGAAGGTAAAAGCCCCAAGCCTTGGTGGCTTCCTTGAGGTATTGGGCCTGCAGGTGCACAGAAGGCAAGAGTTGAGATTTAGGTACCTCCACCTAGATTTCAGAGGATGTATGGAAACATCTGGATGTCCGGGGTAAAGTCCATTGCAGGATACACTCCTCATACAGAGCCTCTACCAGGGCAGTGCAGAGGGGAAATGTGGGGTTGGAGCCCCCACACAGAGTCCCCACTGGGGCACTGCCTAGTAGAGCTGTGAGAAGAGGGCCACTGTCCTCCATAACCCCACATGGTAGATCCAATGACAGCTTACACCATGTGCCTTGAAAAGCCACAGGCACTCAATGTCAGCTTGTGAAAGCAGCCATTGGGGCTGGACTCTGCAGAGCCACCGTAGTGGAGCTGCCCAAGGCCTTGGGAGCCACGCCTCTGTATCATTGTGGCTTGCATGTGAGACATGAAGTCAAAGGAGATCATTTTGGGGCTTTAAGATATAAAGACTGCCCTGCTGAGTTTTGGACTTGCAGGGGGCCTGTAGTCCCTTTGCTTTGGCCAATTTCTCCCTTTTGGAATGAGACCATTTACCCAATTTCTGTACCCCCTTTGCATCTTGGAAGTAACTAAGCTATTTTATTATTTTACAGCCTCATAGGTGGAAGGGAATTGCATTTTCTCAGATGAGACTTTGGACTTGGACTTTTGAGTTAATGCTGAAATGAGTTAATATATTGGGGGACTGTTGGAAAGTTGTGACTGGCTTTAGAATGTGGAAGGAAATGAAATTTGGAATGGGCCAGGGTGGAATGATATGATTTGGCTCTATATCCCTACTTAAATTTTATGTTGAATTATAATTCTCAATGTTGGAAGAGGGCCTGATGAAGGTGATTGGATCATGATGGCAAATTTTCCACTTGCTGTTCTCATGAAATTGAGTGAGTTCTCATGCTACCTGATGGTTTAAAACTGTGTGACACCTCCCCCTTTGCTCTCTCTCTCTCCTGCTCTGCCATGGCGTGAGATACTTGATTCCCCTTTGCCTTTTGCCATGATTATGTTTTCTGATGCCCCCCAGGCTTCCTGTGAGCCAGTTAAACCTCTTTTCTTCATAAATTACCCAGTCTCAGGTAGCTCTTTATAACAGTGTGAGTACTAACTAATACAGCATTATGCTAAGTGAAACAAGTCAGGCACAGAAAGACAAATAGGTATAATCTCACTTATACGTGGTATCTAAAAAAATAGAAACAGAGTAGAAAGGTCATTTCCAGAGGCTGTCTGAGAGTAGGAGGGATAGGGAAAGAGAAAATGTTGATCACAGGTTACAAAGTTTCAGTTAGACTGGAGGAATACATTTCAGTTATCTAATGCACTGCATGGTGACCACAATTCATAGGAATTTTCAAATATTCTTAGTAAGTTGTATATTTCAAAATTGCTAAAAGAATACATTTTTAATATTCACACCAAAAAAAATGGCAAGTTGGTGTGGGGGTGGATATGTTCATTAGTTTAATTGAATTTTTTTCTATAATGTATACATAGCTCAAAACATCATATTGTACTTCATAAATATACACAATTATTATCACTTTTAAGATAATAAAAATAGATAATATTTAAAGTAATAAAAATACTTATTTAGGGCTCATAGTATTGAGCAAGATATGAATAGAAATATGTCCTGAGTACTTCCTATCTTATTATGCTGGACAACTGTTCTCCTTGCCCTGAGATTAGGTTCAATATTCTGATCTAGTACAACTTCTGAATTTTTTTTTTTTTTTTTTTTTTTTGAGACAGGTCTTGCTTTGTCACCTAGACTGGAGTGCTGTGTCATTATCTCAGCTCACTGCAGGCTCAACCACCTGGGCTCAAGCTATCCTCCCACTTCAGCCTCCCAAGTAGTTGGGACTACAGGTGTGTGTCACCACACCTGGCTATTTTTATTTTTTATTTTTTTTAATTTCTAGTAGAGATGAGGTCTCATTATATCGTCAAGGCTTGTCTCAAACTTCTGGGCTCCAGTGATCCTCCTGATTTGGCTTCCCGAAATGAAAAATGCTGGGATTACAGGTGTAAGCCCCCACACTAGATCTTGAGCTGTTAAATATTTGTCTTTTCAATGTTTCTTCCAAATATTTTGCACTTACTCTCACACAAGCCAAATTGTAGACCACTCTTAGAGTTGGTGGGTTTTTCTTACTCTACTTTTGCAAGAGTGGTGTTTATTTCCCCTGGAAATGCCAAGCCAACTAAAAATTATATACTTATACATATACACAAATTCTCCCCCTCTCTCTCATACACATGTGTATGGAGAAAGAGAGAGAGAGAGAGAGAGGTATTCTACCTGAAAACTAATAAAATTTAATTGGTTCTCTTGATCTTACAATGAATTATGCATTCTTTAATATAAATGTCCTAGTATATAAATAAAGTGTGCACTAAGTAATTTCTAAAGTACTGGAAGAGAATTGATTCCAGAAAAAAAAAAAATAGGAATATGCTTTGATTAAGCAATAAAGAGAAAACTCTGACACTATAAAAAACAAACAAACAAAAAAACAAAACACAGAAAGAAGGTGAGTAATTACGGAAGTAAACAAAGAGCAGAAGAGCAGCATAGTACCATGTCCTGGAAGCAAAGGGGAAAGAGAAATCCCCAAGACTACCTGATCAAGATCTTTCAATACTGCATGCAGATTTTGCCCCTTTTTCTTCACTTGTTTATTTTTCACACAACACCCACAGGTATACTTTTATAATTTCTGTCAGATTATTACTTTCCTGTGCTTAACATATAAATGACTTCTTATATCACTAGAAACATAATTCAAAATTATTCCTTTGGCTTCTTCTTACTTTGAGCCTATGCAATGTTTCCCAGTTGCCTACCCCTCTCTCCTAACATATTACCTTGGATATTCCTTAAGTTCCTTGAGCCGACCAAGCTTGCTTGTGCTTTAGATGCTTCATCTTCCCCTCCCCTCTAAATCACTCCCTGCCTCCCCTCAAATTTGGGCTGAAAAGTTGCCATGAGAGGGGGCCTTGCTGATCCCTCTGACTCCAACAACACATGCATTCCTCTATTTTCTTACCAAACTTTGTTTTTGAATACTTTATCGTGACCTCATAGATCAATTTATCTTTGAATGTGCTTAGCCCCTACGCACCTCATTTGAACAGAAGCTTTCTAAGTTTGGTAACCAATCTCTTGTTCTCTTTTGCCAGTACTAGAAATAGTTCTTGACCTGTGGTACCCTTAACAAATGTTTACTGAATCAATGAATCAATGGTGGGTATTTAGGCTTTTCACATACCAGGATAATGGTAACATTTGAAACAACAATTTAAATATAGTTATAGGTAATAAGACACTTTCCAAAGAGAGTGTGTGTTTGTGCAAGTGGTTAACTTGAATTAATACTTTTGCTTCATTATTATGGTTCATTGGCAAGAAGAAGGAATGCTAACTAGAGATGTCACCAGAGATAAAATTATGTTAAACACACTTGAGTGAGGAAGAGGTGGAGTCACTGCAGACAAAATTTGATGGATCAGAGGCAAGGTGGCAGAAAAAGTAATTAGTCAAAAAATACATTTATGAAAGCTGGAAGGAAATGCGAGTGAAAAGAAAAGAGACTAAATGGAGTTAGAAAAAATACAGGTTTTCTGCAGGTGAGAAGAACAATTGAAGGAAAATTGTCAGGTAACCTCAAAGTTCTCAATCTGTAAATAAAATTTCTACAGATATATGGAAACATAAAACAGCTGTAGAGTTGGCGCTATAAGGAACAGAAGAAAATATTATTGATAGATGGCACAGGATCATCCCAGAAGCAATAAATATGCAATAGGGTTAATCATATTTTGCCAAGCACTGCAAAATATTGAGAGCAGCCTGGAAGCAGAGACAGGAAGTAGAAAGTGTAGCTGAATTGATTAGAGGTTAGCCCAGTGTTGCCAATGGAGGGATGAAGAATAAGAAAGTCAATTGGAAATCTTTTATGGGAACAGAAATTCTGATTATACCAAGATCGCATATGTCATCTAACCAATTTTGAGGAACTAATTTTGAAGCAGTCAATCATAAACAATTCTAATATTTTACAGAATAAAATAAATTAGGGGATTCCATAAAATGTTTTTGAGATGGCGAGGGGAGAGGGGGGAGGGATTGCATTGGGAGTTATACCTGATGTAAATGATGAGTTGATGGGTGCAGCACACCAACATGGCACAAGTATACATATGTAACAAACTTGCACGTTATGCACATGTACACTACAACTTAAGTATAATAATAATAAATAAATTAAAAAAAAAAAAAAAAAAAAAAAAAAAAAGAAAGTAAGGGAAGAGAACAAGAGTCTGGTAATCCAGAGAATTCTCCAGATCTTGTCTAAGACCACCAAAGAGGTTCCTCTATGAGTCTGCAAGAACCACAGCATTACTGGACTTGGGGTTCCACCTAAGGCAAACACAGCTTAGATCACAACACCCAAGTGTTTTCAAATACCTGGAAAGCCTTCCCAAGAGATCTGGGTACAAACAATTCCAGACAGTGACGACTACACTGAATACTTAACTCTTCAATGCCTAGATACTGAAGAACATCACAAGCATCAACACTATCCAGGGAAAACATGACCTCCCCAAATGAATTAAATAAGGTGCCAGTGACTAATCGTGTAGAAACAGAGATATGTGACCTTTCAGAATTCAAAATATCTGTGTTGAGGAAACACATACTACCCAAAGCATAGGACTTCCAGTACTATGTTGAATAGCAGTGGTAACAGTGAGCATCCTTGTCGTGTTCCAGATCTTAAAGGAAAAGCTTTCAATTTTTCCCCGTTTGATATGATACTAGCTGTAGGTCTGTCATATATGGGTTTTATTACAGATTTGATGTAATCCCTATCAAAATACTAATGGCATTCTTCACAGAAGTAGAAAAAAAATCCTAAAATTCACATGGAACCATAAAAGACCTAGAATAGCTGAAACTATCCTGAGCAAAAAGAACAGAATGGGAGGAATCACACTACCTGACTTCAAATTATACTACAGAGCTATAGTAACCAAAACAGCATGGCATTAGGCATAAAAACAGACACATATATCAACAGAACAGTATAGAGAACCCTGGAACAAAAGCACACACCTACAGTGAATCCATTTTCGATAAAAGTGCCAAGAGCATTAACTGGGGAAAAGACAGTCTCTTCAATAAACGGTACTTGGAAAACTGGATATCCACATGCAGAAGAATGAAACTAGACCTCTATCTCTTGACATGTAGAAAACTCAAATCAAAATGGATTGAAGACTTAAAGCTAAGACTTCAAACTATGAAACTTCTACAATAAACATTGTGGAAAATCTCCAGGACATTGGTCTAGACAAAAATTTCTGATAGTTATCACAGGCTGGCAAGGGGAGTAGAGGACTGGTGGGGAGGTGGGGATGCTTAATAGGTGCAAAAAGATAAAAATAATGAATAAGACCTAATTAATAGCACAACAGGGCAACTACAGTCAATAATAACTGAAACATACATTTAAAAATAACTAAAAGAATGTAAATGGATTGTTTATAATGCAAAGGATAAATGCTTGAGGGGTTGGATACCCCAGTTTCCGTGATGTCATTGTTTCTCATTACATGCCTGTATCAAAATATCTCATGTACTCTGTAAATATATACAACTAGTATGTACCCACAAAAATTTTAAAAAAGATTAAAAAAAAGAATACTCCCAAGCAAAAAAAAAAAAAAAAAAAAAAAATGCTTTTGAGATTTTCTGTGATACTTAACAAAGTGATTTCACATCATCCCAACAGCAGAGATTGACCTGTTATTCACAAAAACTTTTTTGGCATTGATGGTTTTCTGGTGTACTTACTTTAGATTTAGAATACTCTGCAATTTGCTTCTCCTGACAAACCCACACTCACAAACACACACACAAACCCAGTATGTAAGTTGCCCTCCCACACTTAGCATTTTATTTCTATTTGATTCTTAGATATTAAACTTACTTCAGCACTTGTGCTCCCATACACCTGCACACACCTTCTCCTCTGTCACCTTCTTTCTCTCTCCCTCATTCTCATACATGTGTGTAAATGTTAAATAACCTGCAATGTTTTCAATACAGAATTTGACAGTGATTGTGTTAGGATACTATGAGATGATTTTATGAAGAATAGTTTATAAGATATAAAATAAAAAAAGATCAATTCATTTATAGGCCTACCTATCCCATTTCAAAAGCCAATTGCTTAAAAGTGAGAAGAGAACAGATTCATAGGAAGACTGGTTATAATATTGGAGTCATAAGCTTTTTCCAACGTAGATAATAGGTATGTTTTTGTGTGTGCTTGTCTGTATGTACCTTATGCTCTAATGACTTTTGGCTCCTAAGAGTTGTCTTTATTATTCTAATAAGCAGTTAATGAAAGGTACAAATGACCTTAGAAATGTTAAAAATCATAACGGCATAACTCTCCTAAAAGTAATGATTATTTTTTCTTATTATTTGTCATTACGTTTATCTGTAAAATCAATCTGAAACCGCTTTTCACCTTTTATTGTTATTCTTTAAAAATATAGTAGAATGGCCAGGCAGGGTGGCTCACGACTCTAATCACAGCACTTTGGGAGGCCGAGGTGGGTGGATCACCTGAGGTCGGGAGTTCAAGAGCAGCCTGGCCAACATGGTAAAACCCCGTCTCTACTAAAAACACAAAAATTAGCCTGGCATAGTGGCATGTACCTGTAATCCCAGCTACTTGGGAGGCTGAGGCACAAGAATAGCTTGAACTGGGAGGCGGATGTTGCAGCGAGTTAAGATTGCACCATTGCACTCCAGCCTGGGCAACAGAGGGAGACTTTGTTTCAAAAAAAAAAAAAAAAAAAAAAACTGTGTGTGTATGCATGTATATATATATACACACACACACATATATGGATACATTTATCACATATATAGTTGAGGATCAAATGTATGTGAATAAGTTATGTTTTCTACAGAAAGTTCTTCTAGTATTCTATTTTTGATATTTGAACTAAACATTAGTGTTAGTTTCTAAAATGTTCCATTTTTCCAAGAAATTGTGTTGTGTAAATTGGAATGATCAATTATGATATTATCCACCATGCAATTCTAATTGTGATTTATTAATAAACTCTAGAGAGTGGCCATTATTCTATTAGGCAATTAAAAAGCACTTAAAGTTTATAACATGAAAGACAGGGTTTGTTTATTTGCCCTTTTAAAAATGATGAATAATTTAAAATATTTTCAATGTGTGGTGGTGAATCAGTAATGGATAGTGAACGAATGAAGTAACCAACAAATTTCAGGGCTGGGTGCCGTGGCTCATGCCTGTAATCCCAGTACTTTGTGAGGCCTAGGCAGGTGGATCACTTAAGGTCCGGATCACTTGAGACCAGCCTGGTCGACATAGTGAAACCCGTCACTACTAAAAATACAAAAATTAACTGGGTGTAGTGGCACATGCCTGTAATCCCAGCTACCAGGGAGGCTGAGGCAGAAGATTTTCACGAACCCAGGAGGTGCATGTTGCAGAGCTGAGATCGCGCCACTGCACTCCAAACGTGGCAACAGAGTGAGACTCTGTTTAAAAAAATAAAAAATAAAAAATAAAAGGTAACACTATTTTATTTCTTAAGTTGAAGGTTTTTAGTGATTTTGTCCATGGCCTGGAAAGATCTCAGAGTCTTGATGATAAGTCATCAGAGCATGCAATTGCATCTAAGCAGCTTAGACCAGAGCATGAGACATATTGACCAGAGCGATTCTTCTGAAATTTCCATGCTCCTCCTCTGATCTGTATCAGGCCTGATCCAGAGATTCATATGTAAAGGATGCTGTGTGTAAGACATTAGAGGAAACACTTTTGGAGGGGTATAGCGACAAATTTCCTTTGCCACTCTATATCTTCAAGAATTTTCTATCATTTCTCTTCAGTTTCACCGGAATGTGTTTCTGTTCCAGCGTTCCAGAAACATTGCCTAAAATGGGTGTGCTTTGTGCGAGGCTAGGTTACCTGTTTTCTCATTTTAGGAGAGAGCTTAGGCCTTTTTACATTGAGATGATATTCAGGAAAACTTTTGCATGGCTTCACATGGGGTCAAGATTATATTATTCCCATGTAAACATGGCTTTCTATGTCAAATGTATAATATATGAGTATTTGAATTAATAAATTATTTTTTTCATGGAATTAGCATCAATGTCTCACAGCCTTGAAAAGCTCCAATACATGTTCAAAAGCTGTTTCAGCTTCTGATATACTATAGTTCCATGCTTTGGACATAAACAGGATCAGGACCCACAAAGTAGTTCATGTGTGCAATTTGGAAACTTTTATTTTTTGAAAAGTATTCTATATTTAAAATTACTTTCTAAAAATTATCATAAGCCTCTAGGTTTCCAAAAGACTAAAAGAATTCTGCTTTTAGCTCAATTTTCAACATCTATGTTTTTGAAGTTAAAGGGTATTTTTTAAAGTATATTCGTTTTCCAAGGGCTTGATCATTTTCTTTTCCCCTGAGTAACATATGGATTCACAGGCATTTGATCACAATTTGTTAATTTCTTCTGTGTTGATGACAATTAGTTATTATTATTCCCTATTGGGGTAGTCAAATTTTGATAGTATGTTAGATATTTACAATGTTGGAATTATATGGGCTTTTATATTATATTCCATAATAGATTTGTTTGTTAGCCTAAAGATATAGTCTACTGCTATAATTGGCAAAGAAATTTGTTTTTGATAACCCTCAACTCTCTTAAGTTTTGTTCATTTCTTTTTCTTATACTACCAGTTTTATTATCTTTATGTTTCTTTTCAGATATTTCATTAGTGTGTAACAATGCTTTCTTTTTAAGTTAAACAAAATTACCAATTATAGAAAATCTCTTAATATGGTATAACTTACTTGACCCATCATCCTTGTTGAAATATGAATCTTTTACTACAGTTTACTTGTGATCATTACACAATGCCATTCAGAACATTTTTTGAGTTTATTTTTCAAAAAACATCAAACAATAACTTTAAAAATATCAAAATAAACAAAAACAATAGAAAACAACAAAAAATACCTTCAAAAAAGGCAAAATAAAAGGAAGAAACTTTTCTAAAGAACTATAGTCAGAGAAAATATAAAGTGGAAAGGAGATTAAAGATGTAGAAGTACTTTTAAACTTCCCAAAGGAAATATATTTGCTATTTTACTAATCACTGTAAGCCTGCCTAAGGAATATAATCATATATTCATATCTTAATCTATTTGAGTTTTATTTGTACCGCATTGTGTAGAAAAATGCGATAACTTCTTATAGAATTAGTTTTATGAGAGAAACTTGAAAACAATATAAAAGATACACCATCATTCTCACACCCAGACACAAACACACACACAGACACACACACACACATAAAATAATGGACTGTTCAGAGCAAGTAGAAGAGTTATTGATAATTAAACTATGAAAGTCAACTATTACTTCTGTTTTCCTGGAATTAAATCTTACCTGAACTGAGTAATTTTTGGTACATTATTTAAGGCCATTCACAATTACTACTTTACTTTATCTACAATAATGTGTTGCCCAATGTCATGTAAAAGACATGTGTGATGGTTAGTGTTTGAATCAAAGTGCTGCCTTCATAACTTGGAAACCCATGTACTGATTTACCCTCATTTGTATGAATCTGAAAATTAGACTTGTTAGAAAAATTAAACACCATTAAATAGTGCACTCACATTCCAGGAAAAGCTGGAATGAGCTAATTTGAGTGCATGTTCCTCATATATGCATGTTATATTTCAAGATTAGCAAAAGAAGAAAGGCTTAAGGAGGAGAAAGCTACTTTTCTGCCAGTGATGCAACATCAGTGAATAGTATTGTTAGCTAATTACTAGGGAATTTTATAGAAAAATATACTAAAATTAGGACTGAATATATAGTTCAAGCACATATAATAGTTGTATAATAATGAAATGTGTATACTATTATCCATTCTTAAAATATAGTGATTCAAGAGGATAGTTCCTTTGCTGTTTTTCTTTACTGCTTGGTCTCTATTTTTAATTCCTCCGGGTGATTTTTCCCACTGATTCTCTCTTCCACTAGATGTCAGGCAAGAGGAGGGAGTGGTAGTGAATCTCAAACCAAGACTACAGTTACTTTTTAAAGTGTTGGAAATTGATGACTAAACATAGCCAAAGTGAATAGCGATCAGGCATATGGAAGATAAAATGCTCTGATAATTAATTTGAACTAAATATTAATAATAGCAGCTGCAGAAAAAAACTGTATTATCTCACAGTAATTCCAATCTCTGTTTTATCTTCCTGAGGGAAAAATAATTCCCTGTTCAGCAAGTTTAGCTCCACTTATGCTTTCCTAAAACAACGTGCACTTCTCCTTTGTAGCATTCAACACAATTTTAATTGAATAATTAATTTTGTCAAGGTTGACTGAATGCATATCCACTACCTCCTTTCAAATACAAACCTTGTGAGGTAGGGACTAAGTCTGTTTTGTTAATTGTTTTATTCACAGACTGTAGCATAATACATTGGGAGATAGTAAACTTTAAAAAAAATCATGCATTGAAGACATGACTAAATAAAAGGTGGAATAAATATGAAATAATGAACAGATGAATGATGATATGAAGTTATCCATTTCTAACAGGAACATATTTCATTTTTAGAGTTATTGTTCAGGCTCAATTTATATATTTCTCTTAAAAACTTACAAGACTCGTGATAATGCTGTGGTCTCTTTAGTAGACTAGCTATAATATTGTGGTTAAAATATCCTTAGAAGGAAGCACTAATAACACTATAGATACATAATGGACGATTCCTACAATATAAAGGGGCACAATTTAGAAACACATATTCTACTTGAGAACATAAATATATGAGTGATTTGAGCATATTATTCATGTTTTTACCATGTGACAGTTTATTACATTACATGCCAATTCCTCTAGTGAGTACTTAAAATGCACAATACAAGATGACTTATCATTCTTGCTTCTCCTTGCCCAATTCGTGTTCCGTGGCATTGAATTAACTACTTCTTCTCCCTAGAAAAGTCAGTCTCCCTCATTCTCAATGGACGTGAAGATTTTCTTACTTACGTCTCAGGAAACCTCTACATGCCACCTTCTCAATAAATCATCCCCCAACTCTTTAGGTGTATAATTGCCAATCTGCTTTGTTCCCCTGCACATTTATGTAAGATCTACGATAACAAGTAGCAAATTTTCTTGCAGCTTACAGCATGCATGCATGTTTCTTGCCAAGTATTAAATGTCCTCACAAAGGGAGCCATATTTTTTATCTATAGGCCTTTGCAGAGTAATACAAGTTAGATACCAAGTAAATATGTTGAATAGTTTAATAAGGTAATAAACTGAGTATAAAGTGAGGGAAGGTGAAGAGCTTTATCATTAAGAGTAGGTACTAAAATAGCATAATCAATCAAGGATTGAGTCCCATTAAATTAGGTAATCTGAGTATAAGTCAATAATCAAATTTTAATCATTGCCTCTTTCTTTTACTTCCAAGATCAGAGATTTAGCTATTTACTTTCAGGGCTACGGCATATCTTATTTTGCTAATTTCCAGACATAATTTGTCTTTGCTTCATGACCTCATATTTCATTTTCCTCTGATACCTTCACTATTTCACATCAGAAGTTTATTCTTTGGAAATCTTTGTTCTTTTTCACAGTTCTCAACATTTACATCGTAACCTACGTGGATGCAATTCAATCAATAATTAAGTTAACATTAGCAAATTCTACATTTTTATCATATTGCCTTTACAAAATATGAAATTTGAAGTGGGTTATTTCTGTTCACAATAATCTAATATTTCTTACTTACAGTAAATTCTATTATGACAACTGAGGGTAGAATGAAGAATGGAGGAGGAACTTCCCTATGAAAACAAATAATTTTGTAAGCTTTTTCCTCAATGCACCAATTAAATGGGAGACCATGGCTTTCATTAGAAAAAGATGTTACTGCTGAGGCTGGTCACTGGAGCATAGAAGTTCAAGACAAGCCTGGGTAACATAGCAATACCCCATCTCTACAAAGGTAAAAAATAAGTTAGGCAGAAGGGCAGTAATCTATGGTTTCAGCTACTTGGGAGGCCCAGATGGGAGGATAATTTAAACCTGGGAGGTCAGTGCTGGAGTGAGTGGTGTTGGCACCACTGCCCTCCAGCCTGCACTTCACTTATTCCAAAGTAATATTCTGTCTCAAATTAAAAAAAAAAGAGAGAGAGAGAGAGAGAGAGAATATGGAGCCAGGCACATACCTTATCCTATCTCAAATGTATTTTCAGTGCCTTATTTTTACAATTTGACTACATCCACATATTGAAATGTACTCTAGTCTTTCCTGATAAAATAAAAAGCAAAACATGTGAACACATACACAAACAATAACAAAGTGTCTCTTTATATCTCACAATTTTTTCTCCTGCTACTAATCCATTTCTTTCCTCTGAGGTGCTATACTGGTAGTCTTCCTATCATAACTCTTACAACACAACAATAAACCTACATTTTTATCCCAAAGGTTATCATTGACTTTCATGCTGCTAAATTCAATAGACATTATCAGTTTTCATTCTTGGATTATTTCCACATTTTTCTACAGTGGAACTTTCTTCTCATTCTCTTTTGATTGCTCTACATCGTGTACGTGTGGGTGTGCACGGCATGTGAATGTGAATTGTGTATATACACATAAGGTTTTTGTTGTTGTTGTTGTTGTTGTTGTTGAGGGAGTCTCGCTCTGTCGCTCTGTCGCCCAGGCTGGAGTGCAGTGGCGCGATCTCGACTCACTGCAAGCTCTGCCTCCCGGGTTCACTCCATTCTCCTGCCTCAGCCTCCCGAGTAGCTGGGACTACAGGCGTCCGCCACCACGCCCGGCTAATTTTTTGTGTTTTTAGTAGAGACGGGATTTCACCGGGTTAGCCAGGATGGTCTCTTTCTCCTGACCTTGTCATTCTCCCGCCTCAGCCTCCTAACATGCTGGAATTACAGGCATGAGCCACCTCGCCCAGCCTATGCTCGGTAAGCTTTTAAGGATAATGTCTGTTCTGATAAATCTACATCAACAAAGGATAATGTTTAGCATATAGATACCACTTAGTAAATGTTTATTAAGTGATTTGCTATAACGTAAATGATGCCAGCAGTGAGGAGTGGCTGCTACCAAGACACCAGCTGCAAGTGGGGTTGGTAGGGCTGGGCTGCATGCTCCACGGAGTGGGCGGGAGCTGGTAACAAGTGGGAGCCCCACCCTCCTGAGTGCAGCTGTAGAGCCACGGCTGCGGACCCGGACATCTCTGCACCGTGCCCCGCTTTCAGGCTCAGAGGTGTCTGCTCCCACTGCCTGACTTCTTCCAGCTCCTGCCACCAATCTTGAAGTGAGATTGGGGCTGAATCTAGGTGTTGTCACAGACTGTCCGGGTGTGCACACTCTTGGGGTAGTACTGACAGGCGAGCTCCCTGCTGCCTCGGCCTCCTCTGGACTTTGGGTGCTGACGAGCATACGATGGAGGCTGAGGGGAGGTTAAGGGCAGCTCAGCGCTGTACTGCAGGTGCTGCTTCACATAAACAGCCTGGGCTCCATGAACAGTGGCAGGAGGCAGACAGGCTTCTGGGTGGAAGGGGGCGTGTCCCTAATGAAGCTCCACCTTCAAGCTTGGGAGGACCTGAATCCCAGGGCAGGCTGCGGGTCCTGCAGACTAGAATGCGGACTTGTGGTGCATTTTCAGGGCCCACCATGGCTGCAATGGACCAATAGATAGGTACTTCTTCCCCTCTGAGGTCCATAAAAGCCCTGAACTAAGCCAGACTTGAGGACATGACAAGAAGGCCAGCTGCGGAGAGGAGCTACCCACTCCAGGATCTCCTCTTTGCTGAGAGCTGAACATTCGTTGGGTCACCCTGCCGGCGAAGAGGAGCTATGCACTGTGGGTCTCCTCTGAGCTGTTCTGTTGCTCAATAAAACTCCTCATTGCCTTGCTCACCCTCCTCTTGTTTGGGTACCTCATTCTTCCTGGAGGCAGGACAAGAACTCAGGCACGGCCTCATGGCAGGATTAAAAGAAATGTAACACAAACAAGGCTGAAATATGCCCCTTGCTTGCACGTTGTGGGTGACCAAAAGGAGAGAAGAGAGAAGGAATGAAGAGCTGCAGCTGTTCAGGGAGCTCAGACCTAGGAGATCCCCGAGCCAGGGCTGTGACACCCTCTTTGGGGTTCTGTGGTCTCTGATGGTTCCAAGGTTTGGGCGCCACTGCATTCTCTGGTGCCAGCTGTGAAAGATGTTTGAGGTCCAGCTGGTCCAGCAGCAACCTTGAGGGGAGCTGGTGACCATGCCGGCACCTGGAGCTTCCACCCCACTGCAGCAGGCATGCCTGGATGTCCGCAGCGGCCAGACCCTGCGCTCGCTCATACACCCTTCGCCACTCTGTGCCTCACTCACCTCTGGCGGGCATCAGATTCAGGCCAGTAGTGCAAGCCAAGTGCGGCCTGTCAGGCCAAGTGGGTGGAACAAGCCCAGCGGGGCCAAGCAAAACTCAGGCAAATGTGCCACTGACCACAGAGGTTTCCGGCTGGCAAAGCGATACCCCAAGTATCCCACGATGTAAATACATAAATTATAACTATTTTGATTTGTTGATCTTAAGGTACTTATAAAACATCTGCTTGAAATTCTAAAATACTTTGCAAATTTTTCAGGAGAATAAACCACTTAAGAAATAATCAGAAGTGGGATTTTGTACGTTTCCCATCTTAGAATTTGAAAACCATTCCCCTCTTACATTGTGTGTGTGTGTTTCATAACTTTCAATTATTGAAGTTATATGAAGATGGTCCCAACTTATGATGGTTCAACGTACTATTTTTCTACCTTACAATGGTGCAAAAACCACATTCAGTAGAAACCGTACAAGTACCTCTATATCCATTCTGTTTTCACTTTCAGTATAATATTCAATACATTTCATGAGATTTTCAATACTTTATAAATAAACTTCACGTTACATAATTTTTCTTATCTAGTCTAACTTTTTTTAGGCTAATGTTAGTGTTAGGAGCATATTTAAGGTAGGCTAGGATAAACAATGATGTTCCATAGGTTATTTGTATAAATACATTTTTGAATTATAATATTTTAAACTTAAGATAAGTTTATTGGGATGTAACCCCATTGTAAGTCAAGAAGCATTTGTATTTTTAAAGGTAAAAATATTTATAAATGGCTCAGGATTCAGCTTTTAAAAAGTCTGTCTCTATCAGAGAATATGTATGGTTTTCAAGTGGTTAAAATACAAACTGTCCTGTGTATTAATAGCACCATACTCTGTCCAAGTAAACTACTGAACAAAAACATTCTGTTCTTAATGTCACAGAGAAAATGAAGAAGCTGAGATGTTAGCAACACCTCAGTGTTTATGATTTTTCCTCCCAATTAGCATACCCACTATTTAACTAAAACTAGTGATGGCTATTTCAGAATGAATGAATTTGTACATGCATCTAGACTATCTCCTATTATCTACTGCCTGCCCTTCAAAACATCATATGATTAAAGCTGTAGTCTTATGAATATGCTTTATATTGTAGGGACATGATTTGTTTTTTTCATGCATATATTTCTAAACTTCTACATTACTACTATTATTTATTCATAACACTCTTCAAAAGAAAAATAAAACAGCAGGTTGTATAAGCAGTGGTAAGCTAACATGTTGACAAGGAAAATATTTCACCAAAATTACATTATACAGTTGAGAAGTTGAGGACAATATTGTCACTCCTCAAACGCATTGATGATGTTTGTTTAAGAATTAAAGTTGAGAATTACACCAGAAATGCAAGAGACAAATGCTTTGCATATGAAGAAAGAATGGTAACTTTTGCTATCTGCACTGAAGTACAGTAAGCATTCTGAGATTAAACATGAGATTCTAAGATCCAGGGCTCAGTGGGAAGTTGCGGTTGATAGTGGAATACGTGAAGGTAAGTTGGAAATGTGAGTCAAAAGAACAAGAAACATAAGTAGTTTTGTTTTCTAACATGTAACATTTAGCATTTAGGGTAATAACGTATATTAGATATTGTTCTAGGTGTCAGGATATCAGAGATTAGTAAGATAAATAAGTCCTTTCACATAAGGAGCTTAATTTATAATAGAGGTCTTGCAAAATTGTATATAGAGTAAATAGAGTGTGTGTGTGTATGTATACCTATATAAAAACACATGTTTATACTATGAAAAATATTCAAAATCAGTAAAAAGGTAAGGAATTACAGAAGTGGGGGTGTTAATATGGAAAGTAAAATCAAGCAATGTTTAATTAAGGACTTCTCTTTTGATTAAAACTTGAATAAATGAAACAACTGAGAAAGGTAAAAATACTGGAGAAACATTCATACAAAAATCAATACATTAATGTTCATAGTGGCTTTTTGCATAATATCCAAAACAGAAACAACCCAGATATCCTTTAATGGTAAATAGATTAACATATTATTACATTGGAATACTACAGCCGTACACTGGAATACTAGTCAGTAACAAAAAGGATGTACGAATCCCAAGGACATTTTCCTGAGTAAAAAACCCAACCTCAAAGGGTTACATGCCAAATTATTGTATTTATATTATGTTTTTGAAGATACAAAATTACAATAATGACAGATAGGTGTTTGCCAGGGTTTAGGCTTGAAGGAGGGATAAGGAAATTTTTCTGTGGGGATGCTGGGGTTTTGGCTTGAGGGAGGATATTACATGAGGAAATTTCTCTGCGGGGATATAACAGTTGTTCATCCTATTTATGGTGATGGTTATTTGAATGTACTCAGAAATAAAACTTCATGGAACTTGATAGCCCACAAATGCATCCTACTCCTCCCAAAATGTGTAATCCAAATAAGCTATGTAGCTGAGGTAATGGTTTTATATTCATATCTCTTTCCTGGTATCGGCAATGTCCTGTGATTATGGAAGATATTATTCTTGGGCAAACATGAACTCTGTGCTATTTTTGCAACCTCTTGTGCAAAATACTCTGAAGCAGTTTCAAAATGAAAACACAATGATGGGAAAAGAGCAGCAATTAGATTTACAGGTGTGAACAATATAGCATGTGAGAGAAAAGTGTTAAATTTCCACAGCCCATAAAAAGCACTATACACATGTTTGTTAAATAAAAAAGCAAATAAACAGCAAATGTTCAAATGTAATTAAAGTGGAATAGTCAAGGGATATGTGCAGAAGTAGTTAGAGGTAGCCAGGGTCCCATTACTGTTTAGATTTTATTTTATCTTGGATGGGAAAACATTATGGTATTTGGAGATGGAAAGTAAATTGAATTCATTCATAATTTACAACATAGCTGGTTAAAGGTTTCTCTCTGTGACTGATAATTAACCAATTGGCCACTATTTAACATGTTCCTATTGGCTTAGCCACTGTAATAGGCAAAGAAGAAGAAACAGAAGGTCTAAGAAATTAACAAGGAACTGATATTACTAGAATATAATATGATTTATTCTTAGAAAACCATAAAGAATCTTCAAAAAGACTGTTATTCAATGTAAATGGATCTAATGGTTTAGGTTTACTATTTTCAAGGCTGTTGGTTGCAATCAATGAATTCCTATTATCCATGATATAAAAAATGACTTTAAGAATAATATAATATGACCAGGTGTGATAGCTTATGCCTGTAATACCAACACTTTGGGAGGCTGAGGCAGGAGGATCACATAAAGCCAGGAGTTAGAGACTGGCCTGAGCAATATAGTGAGGCCCTTGCCTCTACCAAAAAAATTTAAAATGTGCCAGGTATGGTGGCATGTGCTTGTAGTCTCAGCTAGGCATGAGGTTGAATCAGGAAGATTGCTTGAACCCAAGAGTTTGAAGCTGCATCGAGCTATGATTGGGCCACTGCATTCCAGCCTGGGTATAAAGTGAGACCCTGTTTCTAAAAAATAAAAATATAAAATAAAATTAAATGACACAATACAACTGAATGAAAAATACCAAATTGCTAGCTAAAATTTGTAACAAAAGACATGCTAGACTCTATACAGTCTAGTCATTGTAAAGATTTATGTTTTCTTCAAATTTATGTCTTTATTCAATGCAATTGCGGTTAAATCTCTATCAAATTGGTTTTGGTAGTAAATGAATATCTAATTCTAAAATTTATATGAAGTACTTTGTTACAATAAGAGCCAAATTATTCTTGAAAAAGAATAAAAACTTAGGGGAGGATTTACTCTATTAAATACCCATTTTAATATAAAGCTATAGTAACAAAATAATGTGCATTTGTCACATGTATAAGCACATAAAAATCATGTATTATAAAAGAACCAAAAGTAGACGAATATTCATAAAAAGGTCATTTCAGAGCAGAATAAGAAAGTTGTTTTTCAATAAATAATGATATTAAGTTGGGATATACATATACAAAAAGCAAATAAAAATTAATACATGATGCAATCCATTCACTCAAATAAGATTAAGTAAAATTTACATCTAAGCGGAATATTCATCCATTAAGTTATGTTAAATAAATGTGAAACTATGTTCACTAATTTGATAAAGTTATTAACTCAAGTTTTTGGCTTGTGATTTGCTATTTCTCCTCCTGAACAGATGGAAAACCTTCATCTCCCTCGTCCCCATCTGACTTTAGATTGATAATTTGGGTTGATTTGGTCATGAAAATGAGCCAGAAGTAACAGGGTGCTGTTTACAAGCTTAGAGCTTAGGAGGTTTAAAGTGACTTATTTATTTATTATTATTTATTTTTCACTTCTGCTCTCACACTGTGAAGAATGTGCACCAGCAAGCCCTCTGGTCCTAGGAGGAGGGTGAGAGACACTGGGACAGCTATCTCCACTGAGTTGAAGCGCAAAGAAGAGGCAACATATCTCAATCACAGAAGTGCAGTGACAAGCAGTCAGTCTGCCAATACTAACCCTCCTGCAGACTTTTGAGCAAAAATTAAATATCATTATTTGAAGCTACTGAATATTGGACTGCCTTTATATTGAGAATAATGTTGGGAATCACTAATGTGAATTTGAGGAGGAAATCTACATTTTAAAAATAGGAGTTGAACAGCATTAAACATAAAATATTGATAAATTGAACTACATTAAAATTATAACTTTTCTTATCAAAAATTATTATGAGAGCAAAAAGTAAGCCATAAAAGAGCCTTTTCCCCAAAAAATATGAAAAAGTTTTGCAAATCAATAGTAAAAAAACATCAAAATAGAAAAAATGTAATTTTTCAGTCACTGCATGAAGCAGTATATCCAAAATGACCAACAAACATTTGAAAAGGAGCATCATTTTATTGTCAACTACATTACTACAAATTGAAAGCAAATTAACAGAAATTCATGACTGGATTAATGCAAATTAAGAGAAAAATGAGATAGTACTACAGATTCCTAGAATGAATACAATTTAAAGGCCTGACGATAACAAGTACTGGATTGTGAGGCAAATGGATTCCTGAATGCTGCCTGTGGCGTTATAAATCAATAACGCAACTTTGGAAAGTCATTCAGTATTTTCTAGTAAAATGAATTACACAGGAATGCAAAATTAATAATTCCATTTATAGGTATTTGAGAGTGCTTATGTTTACTGAGATATCATAACAATGGTCAGGGCAGCATTATAAATAGATGACAAATAACTGGAAACAGACCAAATGTTCGCTGATAGTGAAATGATGAAAAATGAACAGAATGTATCTATGCATGGCAAAGGTGACTCTTAGGAAGCAATATTGGATAAAGATGCAACACAGATACATATTTTATAATTTTTCAAATAAAGTTAAAACCAGTTAAAACTAAGCTTATAGTATTAGAAGAAAAGATGGTGGTTATATCATGGGACAAAGGGTGTGTCATTATTAGGACACAAAACTGGGAAAGCTTCTGAAGTATAGGTAATATTTCTTGACCTGGGGCGTGGTTATAAAAGGGTTCTTATATTATAAAATTTGTTCAGTTGTTCATTTAAAAATATATGTTTCTGCATTTGACTATTACATGTCAGTTGAAAAATTACCCTAATCAAATTGCCAACAACACAAAAGCCCAGAGCCAGACAGATTCACAGTTGAATACTACAAAACATTCAAAGAATAATTGGTATTAAACCTACGGAAACTGTTCCAAAAGATTGACAGAGAGTCCTCCATAATTCATTCTATGAAGCCAACATCACTCTGATACCAAAGTCAGGAAACGACATAACAAAATAAAGAAAACTACAGACTAATATCCCCGATGAATGTAGATGCAAATACCCTCAACAAAATACTAGAAAACCAAATCCAACAGCAAATCAAAAGGATAGTTCACCAAGATCAAGTGAGTTTCATCTCAGGGATACAGGGTGGTTCAACATAACATGAGTCAATAAATGTGATCCACCACTTAAACATAGTAAAAACAAAAACCACATGATCATCTCAATAGATACAGAAAAAGCACTTGGTAAAATCCAATATCGCTTTATGGCAAATACCTTCAAGAAACCACACCTAGAAGGAACATACCTCAAAATAATAAAAGCCATATATGTCAAACCTACAGTCAACATCATAGTGAATGGGGAAAATTTGAAAGCATTTCCCCCGATAACTGGAACAAAACAAGTATGCCCACTTTCACCACTTCTATTCAGCATGGTACTGGAAATCCTGGCCAGAGCAATCAGGCAAGAGAAGGAAAGAAAGGGCATCCAGATTGGAAAAGAGGAGGTCCAACTATCTCTGTTTGCTAATGATATGATCATATACCTAGAAAATTCCTCCAAAAGACTCTTAGATATGATCAATGAATTCAGTAAAGTCTCAGCTTACAAAATCAATGAACACAAGTTAGTAGCACTGCTATACACCACCAACAACCAAGCTGAGAATCAAATGAAGAGCTCAATCCCTTTTATGATAGCTGCAAAAAATAAAAATAAAATACCTAGAAATATACTTGACCAAGGAGGTAAAAAGATTTTTACATGGGAAACTACAAAGCACTACTGGAATAAATTATAGATGACACAAGCGAATGGAAAATATCCCATGCCCATTGATTGGAAAAACCAACATCATGAAAATGACCATGCTGCCCAAAGAAATCTACAGATTCAATGCAATTCCTTTTAGTATATACCAACATCATTTTTACAGCATTAAAAAATTCCTAAAATTCATATGGAACCAAAAAAGAGGCTGAATAGCCAAAGCAATCCTAAGCAAAAGGAACAAATCTAGAAACATCACATCACCAAACATCAAATTATAATGCAAGGGTATAGTAACCAAAACAGCATGGTACTGATATAAAAGTAGATACATAGACCAATAGAAAAGAAGAGAGAATCCAGAAATGAAGGCAAATTCTTGTCAACCAACTGATCTTTGAAAAAACATACAAAAACGTGAACTGGGAAAAAGAACCCTATTCAATAAATGGTGCTCAAAGATCTGAATAGCCACATGTAGAATACTGAAACTGTATCCATGTCTCTCACTGCAAACAAAAATCAACTCCAGATGGATAAAAGATTTAAATCTAAGACCTGAAACCATAAAAATTCTAGAAGAAAATCTAGGAAAGACTATTGGAAAATAATTTATGACTAAGACCCCAAAAGCAAATGCAATCAAAACAAAAATAAATAGGACCTAAGTAAACTAAAAAGTTTCATCACAGCAAAAGAAATTATTATCAGAATATACAGGAAGTCCAGAGAATTGGAGAAAATATTTGACAAGTGTATCCAACAGAAGACTGATATCCAGAATCTATAAGACCTCAACAAATCAACAAGAGAAAAAAAAAGTCTCGTCAAAAAGTGGGCAAATGACATGAATAGACATTTCACAAAAGAAGAAACACAAATGGCCACGAAACATTCAAAAATGCTTAACATTATTAATCATCAGGGAGATGCAGATTAAAACCACAGTGAGATACCTCCTTATCCCAGCCTGATAGCCATTATTAAAAAGTCAAAAAACAATAGATGTTGGTGTGGATGTGGTAAAAGAGAATGCTTACACACTGTTGGCAGGAATCTAAATTAATACAACCTTTGTAGGAAACAGTATGGAAGTTCTCAAATAATTAAAAGTAAATCTACCATTCAATACAGCAATCTCACTAATGGGTATCTACTCAAAGAAAAAAAAATCATTATATTAAAAAAGACCCCTGAACACAAATGTTTATTGCAGCACAATTTACTATTGCAAACATATGAAATCAACCTAAGCATCCATCAGCTGATGCTTTCATAAAGGAAATGTCATATATATACCATGGAATACTTCTTTGCCATATAAAATAATGTCTTTTGCAGCAACTTGGATAGAACTGAAAGCCTTTATTCTAAGGGAAGTAATTTAGGAATGGAAAACCAAATACCATATGTTCTCACTTACAAGTGGGAGCTAAGCTAAAGGTATGCAAAGGCATGCAGAGTGATGTAATGGACACTGGAGACTCAGAAGGAGGGAGAGTGAGAGGGGTGAAAGATTTAAAAATTACATATTGGGTACAATGAACACTACTTGGGTGACAGGTGCAGTAAATTCTCAGACTTCATTCTATACAATTCATCCATGTAATCAAAATCCACTTGTACCCCCAAAGTTATTGAAATATTTTGTGTGTGTGTATATATATATATATATGAGGATGGGTAGGTGTGTGTATATATACACATATGTACATATACATATATATAGAGAGAGAGGGAGAGAGAGAGAGAGAGACAGTTTTAACGACAGCAATCAATCAATCAATAAAATGTACCCATACCACATTGCAGAGTTGAGACTATAGTGAGTATAGTGAGTCTTAAGTGGAGTCAGAACTGTCAGTCAAGTTCTGGCTTGGACCAGGTTATTAGTGGTGTGGATGTTGAGCAGTGACAATATATCATGCATGAGGGAAAGAGAAATGCAGAATGACTGCACAGGTTCAGGCCTGGGTAACAGGATCAACGATGTGCAGCTGGGGGAGTAAAAAGGTTGAGGTATGTATTGAATAGGGTGTGCTTGTTGTTGCCCTTTTTTTTTTCTTTTTACTTCAAGAAGTAATTTTTTTTTTTACTTCTTATATTTAGAAGACATTAAAATTCTTATATTTAGAAGACATTAAAATTCAACTAAAGATGGCATATAGGCATTTGAGTCATTTGGAGCTTAAGAGAGGACTAGCATGTCTATTAAGTTTTGTGAATAATCACCACACAATCCTTTACAATGTGGAATTAGATGAAAATATCATGGAAAGACTATGTAGAAAAGTAACAAAGGTTGATGATTGAACTCTGAGGCATTTTGCCCATTATGAAGGAGGAAGCCAGCAAAGGAGAAAGAGAGCTAGGGAACCAGGAAACTACACACACACACACACACACACACACACACACACACACACAGAGAGAGAGAGAGAGAGAGAGAGAGAAGAGAGACAGAAAGAGTGAGAAATCATGTGATAACAAAAGCAGTAAAGTGAACATTTAAAACAAAGTCTATACAGTATTAAAGCATAATTATCTGCATTTCATGACGATTAAGGTAAAAGAGTAAGATAAATTATATAGATGAAAGAAAGAAAAATTTTAGAGACATGCCACAATCCCCCATGATGTGTGTTCTCCCTCTTGGCGACAAGTAACAAACCCAATTTTAGTTAATAGTTGGTGCGTTCCCATGCTGTCTTTGCCAGAAGAGACTTGACAAACCCCTTCACTGGTAACTAGACCACCAGGTCAGGTAATATTTCTAAAATTTCCTCTTGACTTCTCTCCTTTCACCCACTTGAAAGCTCATATAAGGCTTTCAAAATTGGAAAGCTCCCAAGTCACAGTATCTGTCCTGGGCTATGACAAAATGAGGTTCATGTCTATAAATATCATAAACCAACCTAAGGTTAAATGCATCCAAAACTTCCTAATGCATTGATGGAAGTGTTCCATTTTTTCATGGGAAAATCGTGAGCCAGTGAGTCCTTTGAGTAACTGCGGAATTGAAATATTTTCTTTATTCTTTGCTCAATCAATTGTCCTACTGTCTGACAGAGTGGGTTTTCACAACATTTGCAACCACTGAGAAATCGATTGTTAACTCGTATAAACTCTTTTATCTAACACTATCAAAATTAGTGGTGTGCTTCTCTGAATATGTGTCCTGAGAGTACATGCTAGCAGGGAATCATCAGACTCCTGATATTTCTCAGTAAAAAGTCTCTATTTTTTGCACTCTGAGTTTTGTGCTAACTGGCCATGGTCTCATTATACATGTATAGCCTTTTGGACAATCAGAATTCTTAATGGAGTTATTTTGAAAATGAGCATGGTGTCTCTCCAAATGACCATGAAGCCTAAGTTTTTCTTATATTGGGGAAAAACTGGTCTTCCTTTTTTCTGTACAAATCTTTCTGCTTCCTCCGTTCGATGTCTACTTTTTATCTGAGGCACTAAAATTGTCAGAGGATATATTTTTGCTAATTTTCCTTCCTCTAGACTATTCTTTTAACCAATTGCCCCATGTAAATGTCTATTCCCTCCAAATTGAATGAGTAGAATGTTTTCCCCTACAATCTTTTTCAAAGATCTAGTTTCATATTAATGACACATTGGAAATTACCCCTGCATTAAAACTCCATTATGTTGTTAAGCCAGCTTAACTTCAAAATGCATTTTAAAACTTTTCTTTCCCTTTCTCTTAGGTTTCAAGATATAACATTGAAAGGAACTGCAGAAGCCTTGTCTCCTAGTCTTACGATAGACTCCATGTCCCTCCCTTTCTCACTGTATATGCTCCCTTCACATTTATTGAACTGTATTCCAATATCTAACTATGCGCTTTCTTGGCAGTTCCAGGGGCTAATCTTGACACAGACAGACTAAGCCTGGAGACCCAGTTGCAAAATTCAAGAGATTATGTCAAGGCAGATAGTCAACAAGATGGCAGTTGTTGAAATGAGGCCAGCCTGAGATTCAGGTGGACTGGGACCCAAGATAGCCACCAGAACAAGATACACAGACACTGTATTCAACACAATTCTTGCAGGCATTCCATATCAAATTTTCTCTTTTTAAACCCCTGTCTCCCCGACCCCTGGATGCAAATCAAAGTGGTTACTTTGCCTGGAAATCCAGTCATTTCCCCTTTAGTAGTTTTAGTTAATAGCATCACTTCCTAGCAGACCTTGCTCTTTTTAATTGGACTCTGCAAGCAGTGAGCAATTGTACCTGTGTTAGGTTATGACGTTTTCTATATCCTCAGTTTTCTCGTGAAAAGCTGTTTTAACCGTTGTGATACATGGGCCTGAGAATCAATAATGTTGTTGGCCCAATATATCTAGTAAAAGGAAAGATTGAATTGTCAATCAGAATCAAATGTGTTTGGGATCTTTCAAAGGACCTAACGTTACTAATATCCAAAAAGATGCAATGGAAAAACAGTCGCAGGTTAAACATTCTTTCCTTATAGAATTCAGATTTCCAGATGCAACTGCACCAAAATGATTTTTATCTCCTGCATTTGGACCCACTTTTGTTTTGAAATCTAACAGAAGATGTTGCTTCTGAGCAGTATAAATGGAGACACTGCTACACAAAAGAAAGTCATTTTAATTTTAAAATATTTCCAGGCCGGGCACGGTGGCTCAAGCCTGTAATCCCAGCACTTTGGGAGGCCGAGACGGGCGGATCATGAGGTCAGGAGATCGAGACCATCCTGGCTGACACGGTGAAACCCCGTATCTACTAAAAAATACAAAAAACTAGCCGGGCGAGGTGGCGGGCGCCTGTAGTCCCAGCTACTTGGGAGGCTGAGGCAGGAGAATGGCGTGAACTCCGGAGGCGGAGCTTGCAGTGAGCTGAGATCCGGCCACTGCACTCCAGCCTGGGTGGCAGAGCGAGACTCCGTCTCGAAAAAAAAAAAAAAAAAAAAAAAAATAAAAAAAAAAAAAAAATAAAATAAAATAAAATAAAATATTTTCACTTTATAGTCATTGATTAGTGGTTTTTTGGACTACTCTTGATTCTCTAGACAGCCAGGGATCCTATAAATCTATAAAGGCCAAATTTACTTAGAATCAGCAATCTTGATAAATCAAGTGTGACCTGCTAAAATTATTTTATAAATTAGGGCTGTCCATTAACTTTTTGTTAGTAAATAATATTGAATGTGTGTTATAAATTCTGATATATAGAATTTCTCCCCACAAGCAAATTTGACTTCCATTTTTTCTTCTTCTGAGACATCTATGGTAGAGGAGTGAATGATAATAGTCCTCTTGCTAACCAACATTTTCTTACCATATGTAAAGCCCATTTTTTAATTTATGATTTCTGATAACCAGATCAAGTAATTTATAATAAAAATATTAAATAATTTTTAAGTACATATACAACATATGTAAAACCATTATATATGACATTTTTGTTTTATTTTTTACCATATTATTATCACTCATTAAAACATTATTACCTTATCAAAAAACAAATTTTTATTTTAATTATTTATCTTCCAAAAAATATTTAGGGATTTAACATTTACTGATATTGAAAAATATTTTAAGAAATAATTATTTCACTGCAGATTTATGTATTAAAATGTTTGCATTTGTATTATAAAATGATACATTATGTTCTAAGGTTTTATTCCAATTAACATCTTCATGTAGAAAATTAAAATGTAGATTTTCCTGATGTAGCCTAAAATATTTTATCTTTGTTAAATATTATTTTTAAAATCTAAAATATAATTTTCCTTTGAATATAAATGAAGTGGATTAGATGTCCACCCACTCCATAATTAAATTGTAAGACCATTGCATCCCTTAAGAGCAGATAAGATCAGTAAAAAAAGTAAGAATATAAAATATCTTAGCAACATAGTTAAAATAACCTAATTCAGGTATAGACTGCACCAAACAATAAGAAAATCCCTGTTGTTTTCAATGGCATTGGATACATTTGCCAAAACTCACCATATGCTGTGTCATTAATTATTAAAATCATTAAAATATGTTCTTTTTCTATAGTTGAATTAACCTAGAAATAAATATCAAAAAATAAAATTTCAAAAAATATCAAAAAATAAAATATATATTTTCTCTCAAGCAGGACATGTTCCCGTGTTAACTGTAATACCTATGCCCATCAAAATCAGGAAAAAAAACACTTAAGTATCCTATGGTTAATAAATATTAAATGAAAACTCCATGAAAGATAACTAGAAACACATGTAGCTAGTGGGATGCAGTTTAACTTTGTTCAGAAAACAAGCTATAGATTTAACTGCATATATTTGTAAAGTAATGAGATAGAAATTCAGTGGTTGAATCTTTCATCTCAAGAAACCAAGAAAGTAAAATAAAATCTGTATAAAAATACAGAATGGATAAAATCATAAAAATAAGAACACAAATTAATAAAATATATTTTAAAAATACAATGAAGTTGAAACAGAGCTATTAGTTTTTTTGAAAAGATCATTAAATTTAACAATTCTTCCATAAAAATGAAGGGAAAAATTAATGGAAAAAATGCAAAGTATCAATGTCAGCAATGCAAATAGGAACACACTCATGAATATAAGAAGAAACTAAGAGGTAACTTAAACAACTTTAAATCAATAAAGAAAAAGTTTTGAGTAATGGGGAATTCTTTTAAAAATAAATTTATAACTCACGCAGAGAGATGGACAATTTAAAAGTTTCTAAACGTTTTTAGAGAATCAATTAACTTAAGAGAACAGGACATCATTGATTGCACTAAATTTTAAATATACAGTTATTGGGAACAAGAAAAGTAGTAAACATTTCTTGTAAAAATTGATAGAGCCAGGTGTGAAACAAACTTTATTAGACATTTTGTGAGAATATTTTCTCAATCTGGTCAAAGTTCTGAATGAATTATCTTTTGAAATGGACCTGAGCAAGATTTTAAAGATATGATGACATTTTCTGGAAGGAAAAAAATACTATCCTTTCTGAGGTCTGACTGTAATATCTGTTCTTATATTAAGAAATCCAAAAGTTCATAGCTCACACATATTCATTTTTAATACATTTATATGAACATCTCCAAGCTGTTCTGCCTCCAATTACTTTTTGTATTGCTTTATGGGGAAAGTGCTATATTCTAAAAAGACGTACACCTAGTGTTAAACCGAGTTGTGTGTTTTACAAGGAAAATTTATTTCCAAGGTAATAATGCTAAATGGCTACTATGACTTAAATAAATGGCACCAGCATTGAGAAACATAGTTTTGTCATTGTGCAAGAAAGGTCATTTTTTTTTCTTCTCACCAGGATCAGTTAAGACAGAAATAAAGAAGAAAATTAAATATCTTAATGTGAGAGAAGAGATTTATTTTTCTAAATATTTTCTTTTACTTCAGTCTCTTATTTTAAAAACTCTAAATTCAACTATACAGCGTTGAATAAGCCCAATACTTTTTATTCAAAATTATTCTAGCTATACTCACTTTTATGTATATATGGTACCTTTTATGTTTATATATGTTCACACAATCTTCAGCAATGAAATTAATCAAAATATATAATTTGTAGGATGTAGAAACTATTATTTCACATGTGTCTTATTATTATATATGTGAGAATCATATGGTAATGAGCTAGTTACATTAGATACTGCAGAAAAATTAAAATATATTACAAAACTCTCATTCTGAAGCTTGTATTAAAAAAAGAAAAATAATATTGTCTAGAGACAATTTTTTGCCAAAATAATGTAATTAAGTACAGTCCATCTCTTTCTGACAAGAGAGGTGTTTTAATATATTGCTGGTGTGTTTAAAACATTTAAACCACACTTACATCTCAAATAATCACAAACCTGTAGAAGAGTTGAAAGTATAGTGAAAAAAACTTTTCATTTTTGAAAACAAAATAAAACAAATTGCCAGTCTGATTCTCAGAAACTTTAGTATATATTTTCTCTCAAGCAGGACATGTTCCTGTGTAACCATAATACCTATATCCATCAAAATCAGGAAGAGACCATATAAATCCACAGACCATATAAAAATTTTGCCAATTTCTCTAATAATGCCCTTTCTAGCATTATCCTAAAAGAATTCAGTTCAGAATCACCCTTGAATTTGTCATTTCCTTTAGTCTCTCCTTCGATCAGGAATGCTTGTTTGTCTTTGATTTCTATGTCTTTGGCACTTTAGAAGATTGTAGGCTAGTTATTTTTAAAGATATTTAAAATTTAGGTTGGTTTAACGACTCCTTGTGTTTAGACTCAGGTTATAAAAAGAGATGCTATGTTGTTATTGCATCCTATCAGGGGCTCACAATTCTCACATGCCTCCTTACTGACGACATTTATTTTTTAATGTATTTTTAAATATACATATAACATTATATGATTTATAAGGTACAACATAATGTTTTGAAGTATATACACATATTCATTTAACTCTAGTTGAGATTTTTACTAAGTTATCTTCTTCAAGGTTTTGGAAGCTACTTGCTTCTTATACTTTATCAGAAAGTATTTTCTTCCTCGCCTGAGTTCGTATCAAACTTCCAATGATGAGAGGAAATACATGTGAATCTGCATGGAAAGGAGAGAGAGCACAGTCTGTGAAACTAGCCAGAACAGGCATTTATCCTTCTAGCCCAGATACTTTGTTTATTAAAGGAAATAATTTGTTAATGATTATATTTCTTTCTCTTTTATCAAGCATTGTTTGTGATGCATTTTAAACATTAACAAAATATTTGTTTATATTTGTTAATATTAAGCTTATTCTTTAAACCCAGAAAAAAATGGTTTTATTATTGTTGTGGATATGGGTGACATGTGGGAGGTAAAATTGAAATAGACCCCAGGGTCAAGTTGTGGAAAGTATTTTGTCAAGTTAATTAGCTTGGGTTGTTCCTCATAGTTGGTAATAGGTTATAAATAGAAAAATGATCGTAGGAATTAGCATTTTTGACGAATTTCTTGACTCACACTAGTAAGAGTAAAGAATGCATTAATTTGGCCGGGCGCGGTGGCTCAAGCCTGTAATCCCAGCACTTTGGGAGGCCGAGATGGGCGGATCATGAGGTCAGGAGATCGAGACCATCCTGGCTAACACGGTGAAACCCCGTCTCTACTAAAAAAATACAAAAAACAAAACAAAACAAAACAAAACAAAAACTAGCCGGGCGAGGTAGCAGGCGCCTGTAGTCCCAGCTACTCCGGAGACTGAGGCAGGAGAATGGTGTAAACCCGGGAGGTGGAGCTTGCAGTGAGCTGAGATCCGGCCACTGCACTCCAGCCTGGGTGACAGAGCAAGACTCCGTCTCAAAAAAAAAAAAAAAAAAAAAAAAAAAAAAAAAAAAAAAAAAAAGCATTACTTTAATTGATCAATTTCACAGCAGTTTTAAAAATTAGTAATATAATGCACAAATGCAAAAGTGAATCTATCGTTCTTGTTTCCCTTGTTATTGCTAACATACTGGTATCAGAGCTTTGTTGTCTTTAAAAAGAAGTATTTCTTCCCTCCATGAGTTTATTTTTAAAAATTTAATAAAGTAAAAACAACTACATAAAAGCAAGCTTAGATAATAGTAAATGGGGATCAATACATTTACGTCTTATGGATGATGCTGATAGTGTTTCTTGTGTGAACTGGAAAATTACTACTACTTTTTAATTAGGCATATGATGTGGCAAATTAACTACATGCCTATGAACATCGGGCACCATGCAACATATTATCAAAAGCATTGTCTATTTTAATTCCCATAAATGACTACCACCTCTTTTCCATATGAATATATAATAACTGAGAAATGAAAAAATCATTATTAAGAATTCTACTGATAATCTAAACCCTCTAAACTGGAGAAAACACTAGCTTCAATTACATTGTTGGCAGGTCAAAAATATCATTTGCTGATACAACAAGGAGATTTTACTCTTGTAGAATTATTTTAGGAGGACCATTGGCAACATGCGCAGGTAGTGGCATTTAACTGTGTGCTGCAGTGACGTTTGTCTGCAAATTCTTGAGGAACTTATTCAGGAACAAATCCATAATTATATAATCAATTTGTAAACCAGACTACCCATTTTAAAAACAGTTAAATTACTGTAAAAATTGGGTTAGAGCCTCAATATCTGTTTCTCCAACAAATGCTAAGAAGAGTAAATCTTCATGTTATGAATGTTACTTTTTCTTTGCTTTCTTTAAAATGGAGAAATTATTGTTATAAAGACATTTATGTTTTTTCTAACAATAGTCAAGGCATTTTATTATTATATTAGCCTATTTTACAGATTTTGTCTGAATTCTTAATGAAAAGTAATGAGTTTTTTTTATCTTTTAAAAAATCCTCTAACTATATAGACCTATATATTCAAGATATTGTAATAATATATTACTTAAGGATTTATTTAATTAATTAAATAAATTTATTCAATTAATAATTTATTACTCTGTTAAGGATCAAAACTCTATATAACCCATAATTATTAAAGCTAGAGAATAAGAACAATTAAAATACAAAAATTTAATATTAGTAATTTAGTTTTTAAAATCTACTTGCCATAGCATATAAATTCAAGAAACGTTAATTTCAAGGTAATAGAGCTATGATAAATTTGTTTAGTGTCAGTTTGGGATAAGCCAAGTATAAAATAAGATTGAAGATGGTATTTTCTCTGAACTTCAAAGAGAACATGGATTAATTTTTAACATAAAGTTAGTAGTTAAATCAGGTGTACACAGAGTAAAGCTCTGTGATATTAATTACAAAGTTGTGTTTTCATTAAGTCTGAGAATTGAAGCAGGTCTTTTACTTCCATAGTAAAAATAAAATAAATAACATATTAATAATAAAAATGTTACATGGTAATTTCTAGAGCTATATGATTATAACAAATTACTTGAAAATGCAATTTGATCCTTAAGATGCATATTTGAAAGAAATTACCATAAAGACTTGTGTGTGCTTACCTGTGTTATGATATGCATATAGAAAAAGTAGCATTCACTGAATAAATTATCATTAATATGAATACATGGAGATTTGCCTGTATTTTCATGCAACAAAATATTATATGAAACTTAAATTCATTACATAACTGCTCACCATTTACATGCATGAGTAGGTGTGAATAATGAAGGTCTGAGTCTGTTACATTAAAATCTTTATATATCTAAATATATAATATCTTATTTATTTATTTAATTTTTGGGTTAGATCCTAAAATTGATTGTATTTTAGTAAAACATATAAAAAGTGAAAGTAAAGAAATAAATCTCACAATATTTAAGAACATGGTTTGGGATTTAAGAGCATGGTTTGGGATTTAAGAGAGAAGAGAATTGTTATCTTTACCCATTTCTGTCAGGTAAAATCAACTGGGGGCAGGGGTGGGGAAGGACTAAAGAAAGATAGAAACGAAAGCCACACTTGCTATGAAACAAGAAAACACATAATTCCAACAAGAGATTATATAAGGAAGGAATACTAGGTGGTATAAAACAAAATCTCAGGAACAGGATGATCATGCAGAGAAGAAATGTGTGTGTGTGTGTATGTATGTGTATGTGTGAGTGTAAATGGTGTGTATATCTTGCACACACATGCACAAAAGTAATATATAAAAATCAGAATATGAAAAAATATACTATAAAACAGATTTTTTTTTTAAAAAAGCATGATTTTATGGAAGATGATAGAGTAGGAGGCTTTAGAAACCAGTCCTCCCATGAGAATAATTATTGAGCTGGCAAGAACTATCAGAATAAATTATTTTCAAACACTGGACTGTGGTCAAATACTTGCAGTGTCCACTGGAATGCTTATTGAAAAGCATAGTTTGATATATTTCGAGTTTTTGTGTTTAATATATATGATGTATATATAATGGCTATGTATATATAGTGGTTATATATAACATTGTATATACATAGTGTTTATGTATATTTATATGGAGAGAGAAAGGTAGGTTTTAAAAACGGCTTACAGGATTGTTGAGGCTGGCACGTCTGAGATTTGTAGTACAGGTCAGCAGTGTAGAAATTTAGGTAAGAGTTGATGTTACAGTCCTTAGTCCATAATTCAGAGAGCATCAAGATAGAAGCTTAGGCAGTATCTCTTCTCTCTGTTGCCATTTTAAGGATGATTTCTTCCTCTCTGGGAAATGTCAATCTTCATTATCAATAAAAAAATGTAAATTGATTAAACTCATCAATTAAAAGGCAGAGATTGACAGAATGTAATTCTTTTTAAAAAGAACAAGTTTCCATTGTTATAAGAGACTCATTTTAGAATCAGAGACACAAATAGTTTGAAAACAAAAATGCAAAAAAAAGTATCCCATACAGATAATATTCAATAATAACCAAATAATAGCTAGAGTGGCTATACCATTATAAGACAAAGTAGATTTCAAGTGAAAGTTGTTGCAAGAATCAAAGGACAAGTATTTTCATAAGAAGTTCAAATCATCAAGAAGACATGACAATTATGAAATAAACACAAAACAACAGAGTCCTAAAATATGTAAAGCAAAAACTGACAGAATTGGAAAGAAATATATAGTTGTACAAAAATATTTGGGGATTTCAAAACTTACAACAAAACTATACAATTATAAAAATGTATGCAACTGACCTAAGGATAGGCCAAATGTAATCTAATTAAGAATAAACAAATAAACATTTATGGCCAATAGGTATTTTACAAGGGTGCTAAGACCATTCAATGGGAAAAGACCAGACTTCAGTAAATACTGCTAGCACTTGATAAACACAAGCAAAATAATAAAATTGGATCCCTACTTCATTTGATATTCAATAATCAACTTAAAATGAATCAAAAACCTAAATATAACAAGAAAAATTACATAACTCTTAAAAGAAAATTTAAATGTAAATCTTCATGACCTCAAATTTATCAGTGGAATCTTAGATTTGACAACAAAACATGAGAGACAAAAGAAAACCAATAAGTTAGACTTTATTAAAATTGAAAACCATTGTGTATCCATGAAAACTATTGAGAAAGTGAAAAGACAATCCACAGAATAGGAGAAAATATTTGCAAATTATGTATTTGATAAAGGTTCAGTATGAAGAATATAGATGGTTTACAAAACTTTATCAACAAAAAGTGAACAACTCAATTTAAAAATGAGTAATGGACTTGAATAGACATTTCTCTAAATAAGACATACAAATGACTGACAAGCAAATTAAAAGATATTCAATACCATTGGTATTAAGGAAATACAAATCAAAACCACAATGTGACACAATTTCACATTCACAAGGATGATTATAAGAAAATGAAAGAAAAATAAGTGTTATGTTTGCCACCTTCACCGCCCCCCACCTCCAATCAGTGAGTTAGACCAATCATGATCAGTCCTCACTCTTTTCCATTCAGCTCCCACTCTACCAACATATTTTCAGCATTCAGTAGTCTGTAAATTCCATGGTGACATGATTGCCAAGTGAATCACCTAATCTGGGGCTTCATAACTCTTAGATCTGTGGACTTCATATCTGCTCAGGGTAACTTATAATCTGTGAATAATCTAGCCACCTAATCATGGGAACCTTTAGATCTCACTAACATGTCCTCTCATGAGCATTGGTTACTCATGAGCAATGCACCCACACCTCAGTTAGTTCTTCAGGATGAATTTTCCATCTTCACGGTGGTCCAGTCAACCCTTTCAGTCATGCAATAGCATAGCAAACCATTCCATATTAGGAGACACTCTGTGATGTTTCTGAATGTCATCAATAAGAATCATCTGGAAGAATCATGCTGTTGTTCATCAGCAGAAGAATCAGTGGGTACACAGACACCCTTCCGTCAACATTTGTAGAGAGATACACTTGGGTTGAGACACAATTCTGTGCAATGTTTTGTCTGGCATCCAGTAAACCATTCCTTTTGTGACTCTTTCATTTCAAAATGAGGGATAGCGGTTGGGACTTCTCTTGGGTGAAGGCACAGAATAGTCTGAGTTTATGAGGTGCATATTTAGCAATTTCCTGGAAACATTCAAAAAATGAAAAAAACTTAATTTTAGTAGCATGGAAAGAGAGTTTAGGCAGGATTTACAAGTTATTAATCAATTGGAACTATAGTTCACAAACAATAATGTATTTCTCCATAATTTTTCTCTATAGTATATAAGTTTGGTTTATCATTATTGTATAAAAATAACTACATATTTTAAAAATCAAACTAAACTTTCTATCATTTTTTAAACTTCAGAATTATATCAGAGATTGAGTTGTCTTTACACTCTATCAATATCCGTGGTCTTTTGATAATTCAAAAAGGATATAGACTCTGGGAGGCTGCATTTAAAATAAAGGAGAATTAATTAAATCACTGCACCTTTTGAATACAGAATATAATTAATAGCAGTTCCATACTATCAATTTATTATCTACTTATTACAGAGGCCTGGTCATTCAAAAAGGCTCAACCCTTCACTTTACTTCAGTTCAATGAATGAGAAAACAGCCCTCTAATGCAATAATAGTAAATTCATTTACATTTTGAAACATTTAAATGAATAAATAAATATCTACTTTGGCTATTTCTGTTACTGTATAAAAGCAGTGCTTTAATAAGGTATTATAATTAATGCATGTTAATTATAAGAATTATACCACTGAACCATTTAATGAAGAGTCCAAGAGGCCAAGACCTATGGTTTTTGAAAATGTAGGACAATCTGAATAACTAACCTCCAGAGACAATGCTGAAAACAGACCTAAGTTTAAACTGTGACTGTGACAATTATTCTTCATTGGAATGCTTTTCTACGCCTCTAAATTTTGTCTTTCAGATTGGCAATACGGCTCTTATTTTATGTAGTAATAAAATTATTTTATTCAATAGTTGAACTATTAAATACTGGACGTTTTTCTCTAGAACTTTAATGTTCAGAGCTTAATAGAGATTCATAAATATACAGGTTAACCAACCGGTGTTGATAGGACTTTTGATTGTTTATGTTAAAAGTAATTCAGAGAACATCACGAGACACAAATGGCAAACATTTCTCTTGTAAAGGGGGGAAAAAAAGAAAAAAATAAAGAGAAGTTACTAGAGACAAAATTGCTTAACATATATGTAAAAAGTGTGCCCACATTATGGATCAAATTGAGTCAACAACTTTTAGCCTTACTAGACAAAGTATGACCTGTCAGTATTTATATATCTAATTTTTATACCTCTGTGTTATTTACATTTTCATAGCATAGAGGTAACTTTTAAGTATTTTTTTTTTTTGTTGAATATGTGGAGGATAGATAGAGATCCTCTTAGAGAAATAAAATTTTAAATAGTGGTTAAGTACTTCTGTACTCAATATCCACATCAGCTTTAAACAGATGCTACCATCTGTCTTTAAAGCCCTTAGGAAAATTTAAACTAGGTTTTAAATATAAACAGAGGACAACTTATTTCTCATTAAAAAGAGGGAGAAATTGATGATGTAGGTAAAAGCGTTTAGAAAAATTTGCCAACTTTTCTCCCATGAAATTACCATCAATCAACATTGATTATAGAGACTTCATATTTGGAAAGCATTTCGTTCATTTTATACTCACTTAGTTGCAACATTTTTGTCTTTTATTAAAACAATAGGTATAATAAAATGTGAATACAATAGAAAAAGTACAACTTTCAAAGAAATGTATGTGAGTAGATTACCTTTCTCATTAATAATAAAAACAACCTTAACATCCTAATAAATAAAAAAGTCACATTTGAGTTAATGTAGTAAGAGTACATATGGTTACAAGATTATTTTGTAGGCTAACCAAAGACAAACAATGTTTAAAATTTTATTTATCTTCCTTGTGATGCTACCTCACACTCTCTATATATGCCCTGAAATTAAAAACCTGCCTTTTAAATTTGACTGTTCTGGAAATTACATCTCTTGGAGATAGTTGATCCATCGTCTCCTTTTTTATTATACTCCTGTCTATTTAATAAACACCATGTCCCATGGAAAAGTATGCAATCACAGTTTTCTCCATTGCATGCACATGAACTAACTCATATGCCAGAACTTTGTTCCCCCTCATTTTCAAGAATCTTCAAAGCATTGTCAAAGCCTTCAAACTTTATCCTATGAACCACACAATACAATAGCCGTACTTTTTACATAGTAGGTTATTCAAAAATATTTAAATTATTTAATTTAGAAATCATATAAATAAAATTCTCAGAGTTAATTAAAACAGGGAAGGAATCCCCAAACTTATGCTCTGGACTACATGTTTTTGTTGAATATGTGACTATTTTAAGACTATTCATGTTTCATCAATAACTGCTCAATAATTGGTTTTTAAACATGTATTTTTTGCTGTAATAAACTTAATAGATTGCAGACTACAATTATGACAGCTTCCTATATTTAAAGCTTTTAAATTGGCCCTAACAATAAAGTAGCTACTAGATGGCAATTTTATATATATATATATGTTTGTGTGTGTGTGTGTATATATATCTGTCCATGTCTATATATAGGCATGATATATATACACACACACATATATATGTGTGTATATATATATAGATATGAACAGATATTTTTCAAAAGAAGATATACAAGTAGCCAATAAACAAATGAGAAAAATGCTCAATATCACTAATCACCAGAGAAATGCAAATTAAAGCCACAATCAGATAACATCTTACACCAGTCATAATGGCTATTAAAACGTCTGAAACAGACATTGGCAAGGATGTAGAGAAAAGGGAATGCATATGCACCACTGATGGGAACGTGAATTAGTACAATCTTTATGGAAAACAGTATGGTGATTTCTCAAATAACTAAAAAGAGAACTACTATTCTATTCAGCAATCCCGTTGCTGGGAATATACTCAAAGGGAAAGAAATTATTATATCAAAAAGATAACTATTCTTGTATGTTTATCACAACACTACTAACAATAGCAAACAAAGACATGGAATCAATGTAAGTGTTCATTAATGCGGGTTGGGTAGAGAAAATGTGAGATATATATATATCACATTTATATTTATATATATCCCACACATATAGAGAGAGGAAATTTACAACTCTGATACTAGAGCTTTAGAAAGTAAAGGTGCACTCTAACATGACTGCCTCCCTTCCATCTTATTTTTTAACCTCCCTTTAACAATATTATAAAATTGTTTCTAGTTTTACTTTTATTTTAGACATTATGTATATATTAGACATATATACACACACACACATATACACATATATACACACCATAAAATACAACTCAGTCATAAAACAAATTAAATTGTGTCTTTTGCAGCAACATGGATAAAAGTGAAGGCCATAATGCTCAGTGAAATAATGCAGAAAAAGAAAGTCAAATACCATAAGTTCTCACTTATAAGTGAGAGCTAAATAATTTGCACACATATACATACAAAGTAGAATAATACACATTGGAGACTTTAAAAGGTGGGAAGGTGTGGGGGAGGTGAGAGCTGAAAAATTATCTATTGGGTATAAGTTCTCTATTCAGGTGATGAGTACACTAAAAGCCCAAACTTTACCACAACACAGTGTGTAGGAAGGTAGGAAATCTGCCCTTGTATCCTCCAAATATATATTTTAAAAATTGAAAAGGATAAATAACAGTGAGACTGATCAATGATCACATTTGAATCTAAAACAAAATAGTCTAAAAATTATGGAATACAATTATTTCTAACCTAAAATTTGATATCCAGCCAAACTCTCAATCAGGCATTAAATTAAATATGAAGAGTTTTAGATTTGAATATTCTAAAATGTTCACTTTCCGTGTTCCAACATGTTATGCAAAATAATTGATAAAAATAAGAAAAATATATAGTACCGAATACAGAGGAAATCTAATATGAAAAAGAAATAATAAGAATAACCAAGAAAATGTAAAAGCTACCTAGAGAAGTACATAGAGAGTAACCCATGCAGACAGCAATAGATTTAGAAATTCAGAAGAGAAGAGCAAAACACCAGAAGAGAATATCTGATAGAGACTATTTTTTAGATGTTTCAGAATTGCATCAGAGTTAGGGGTCAGTTAGTGAAACACATAGGAAAATGAATTGAATCACCATAAGGAAAATCATTCACCCGAAAACAATAGTAATACAATAAAACAAATGTGATATTACTTTCCTTGGCAGCAAACAATGTTTAAAATTACAATTAAACAATAAATACCAATATAACCAAAAGTTGTTACTAAATTATATTGAAAAGACAAAAAAGATAAATGCTCATGGTTTTATTAAAAGATGTAAAAGGGAGTAACATCTAAATTGACTATTGAAGAGATTCAGTAGATAATGTCTAAAATAAAAGTAAAACTAAGAAACAATTTTATAATATTGTTAAAGGGAGGTTAAAAAATAAGATGGAAGGGAGGCCGTCATGTTAGAGTGCACTTTTACTTTCTAAAGCTCTAGTATTAGAGTTGTAAATTTCCTCCAATCAGTTCTATATATCCAATTTTAGTGGCATGAAAGTACCGTAGAGGTTGCAGTTTGGAATAATAAATGAGCAATGTCCTTCACTGAAATATTCTATCACCCAAAATCAATCTTTCCTACTTGACTTCATTTTGATGTTTGTCTCGCAATCTTAACGGTCAAGATTCTATAGGTTCTTCAGAATCTTGTCTGCATGTTACAGATAGACTGGTGAGTTACAGGTGAATGACAATTGAAACTTTCCAATAATTTGTCTTTTAATTAGCCCTTTCGTAATTAGAGGAGCAGTCTATTATCTCCAGAGGTGTTGCAAATTATTCTGTCTTTACAGCAGATGTCTGGAAAAGAGCAAAGGCAGAACTTTAGATTGGGGAATTAAGTGTAGACTTCTCTTTTCTACTCTATCTGGTAACTTTATCTGGCATCTGTTATGGAAAGTTAATGATCTCTTTTTATCAGATTTCAAACTCTAAATTGTTTTTCTAAATATTTCTAGTTTTGAGATATTATGATTATAGTTCATATTTTTACAGCTGCCTTATGGCATTTCTTTAAATATTTTTATGGTTAGCAACAAATTCTTCCACAGAGTTTACATAGAACTTTTTCTCCAACAAAAGGAAAGGCAATGTCTTAGTTAGGGCAACTTTAAAAGCTCTAGACAACAGTCACTTATTTGATGCACACTCTTTGACCATCACAAATTTGATCCTTTGTTCTCTTTAGGGTTAATTTTATGTTTATAAAATTTTAGTTAAGAATCATAGGCTATTTTCAGCTTAACCAATATCACATTTTATTAATAGGCTTTTACATTATTTGATACCAAATTTTGTGATCTGATAAAATGATTGTTTCCTAGACGGAGTTATAATTTTGTTTTACTCATCCACTCTGTGTGAAGGACTCTTGGTTGATCCCATTTGGAATGCAAACTTTCCTTTTCCTTTTCAGACTTCAGTGTACCCTCACAAAGCATAGCATATTTTTAAATTGCATACACATCAGCGAGAATGAAAAGGTAAAACAGGAATGGGAAGAATGACAAATATTTTACCCGCCTTATTTCAATGCAATAATTATCTTCTGACAGGAGAATAAGCCTCATATTTTTACTTAATAATTTATTAGAATATTGAATTTACTCACAATCTTATGCTGACTATGCCAGAATGTTTTATGGAAATTCTTGGCAAATAGCAGGAGAGAATTTTTTTCCATGCCAGATACTAAATTGAATGAGTCATTTTATATGGCAATGATTGAAAGATTCAAAACATAAGGCAGACAAAACCGATATGATTTGTATTAAAAATAAATTTTCCTTTCATTTCACTCAAGATAATGTTCCCTCAGACTTCTACTAATTATTTCTTTTTCCTTTGTTTCTCATATCTGATCTATGATGGTCACTTCTGTTAAGAGTGGCAGACACATGAAGACTTACTCACTGTGGTTTCTGTGGGTGAGTCATTTCAACTTTGATGGGTAAAAGCCAAGCAAACCACCACCCAGACTATTTTCTTAAGAAAAAACTAGGATTATTGATAGAAAAGTCAGAGTTTCAATAAGAACCATTGTATGTGTGGCAAATATTAAGCAGCATATTCTCCATATAGATATTTTTCCCCCCTCAATTCCTGGTGGACTTTTATTTGTTGGGTATGCTTCTGCTTTCCAACATATCTGTCTCTGAAAACAGGCTCAGTCCAAGGAAAACTTGTTAATCTGAACAAACCCTAACATAGCTTTTGTGTAACTCACTCTTGAAATAAATGTGAATGGTAGGATAGTTCAAATTTTTAAATGTAAAATGATTATTATCTTTCGAGGATGTATGCCGGTATTTTCCCGTCCCATTGCCTAGCAAGAAAGCCAAGTTATGAGCTGCCAAAGTATTTTTGCAACGCATAGAGATTTTTTTTTTTTTTTAAATCAGAGTAGGCCTGCACAGACCATTCCTTAAATGAACAGTTTGGGGCTTCATAACAGGCATCAAGTTCTAACCTAATATAGTATGTAGGGAGCAAGAGAACTATCTCAATGCCATAAGCATATATGTTGAGAGGAGTGAAAGAAATATAGCTCTGTTTTTGGTAAACATGTAGATTAAACCATGCTCTGTGTATTTGCCAAGGACTTGCATTTATCTGCTTGATATGTACATAGCTCAGTTTGATTGAATATTTGAGAATGTATCATAAAAAACTGTCAGTAGAAATAGTTCAACTCTTAAGATATCCCAATAAGGACTACTAGGTTTGAAAATATAGCTGACCACTTGCAGTTTTATTACTGCATATATATCTGCCCAAAGTATATGTGGGTTAATATTTTGGAGCTTCATGCTTTCTATTCATGGATATATTCTTTAGGAATATCTTCCCTCCATAAAATTGGAAGCTCAGGTACTCTTGAATTAACTATCATAAATATGTAACAGAGAATTGGGAGTTCTTATGAAAAAGAAGATTATTGGTCTTTCAAAAAATTTGTTTTGGAGAATTTCTAGATTTGAAAAATTTAGGCAGTGTTGTACACACAGAACATGCATAATTCAGTGAAAGTAACACAGCTGAGCCATGGGATTTTTCTTTTTATTTAAAAAGTAAAAGTGCCAGTAGAAAAGAATCACATAAACCTAAGAAATGTTGAAGTGGAGATTGCCAAATAGGAATTATAAACTATATTTATTACAAATGACAGAAACATTATTCTGAAAATTGAGAAATTCCTATAAAAGCAAATTGGAATCTGAGAATAGATTATGGTTTGCTTGATACATGAGTATTTCACATACCTAATTATTCAATATTACAGCATCAGTAAATAACTGATTAAATATTCTAAAACTCTTACATTGCTTCTATTTCTTTGAAGTCATATGCTTTAAATAATATTTCAATGTCATACTGAATGTAAGCATTTTGAAATATAATTAAACACTGTCTTCGTAATTGTCATGTGAGACAAGTCAATGCTCGGGTACTACTTACGTGAAGCAGAGCTTGTGAGGAATTGCATAGTCATATGTCATGACTTAGGAAACTGGCTTGCATGAGCAAAGGAAAAAAAACCAACAAAGCCAGTTCAACAATTATAATATGTACAGATTCCCAATTTTTCCATTACCTGCATAAAGAGAACCATCAGGGTTCAAGTCATTTGTCGGACAATAAATGTATTCATAATTTAGTAGGTGGACACTATCTTCCATATTGTTGTCTTGGTACATTCTAATAGTGCAAATGTGAGAGTTGCTTGTCCAGCACCAGTCATTCTAAATTTGGCTTCCAGCAATTCATAAGAGTTGTCTGGCATCACATGTTGTCCAAACCTGGAAGTCTTGGTCAGTGTGGAACATTGTAGGCCCTCTAGCAAGCTGCAGAAGCCACAGGACAAATGGGAAATGGAAGTTGTGTGCCTGTGAGAATAGGAAGGCATTTTCTACTTAACTAACATTATCCAGACAACTCAGACTAAGAGCACAGAGGCAATTTGGAATAACCCAGTTTTTGCATACAGTCACATCACTGTTATCGGTGATGTATCTAAAATATAACATGCTTTGTATACTTATTTGACCTTTCAGTTACTATTATATGTAACTAACCACAGTAAATCTGGTAGTATATATTAAAATTTTATTATTGCCATGAGTTTTTTTTAATCAGGAGTTTGGACAGATGGCATAATCTTTCTCTGCTCCGTGATGTGACTCAACAACATGGAACTCAAATAGTCTGGAGACATCTTCAATCTCATATCTGAAACTTGATGTATGCTGGCAGCTGGAACCTCAGCCAAATTGTCATCCCTAGCAACCACATCTAGCCATTTCATGTGGCCTTTCTGCATGGACTGTTTTAACTTTCCTCTCAGAATGGTTGCCGGATTCAAAGAAAAATCATCCTAAGAAAAATGAAGTGGAACTTAATGACTTTTTCATGACACAATCTCAGAATTCAAATGCATCATTTTTGCCATATTATATTGGCCAAAGCACTCAGAAAATCCACAAGGTCAAGGAAGGATCAAAGGGATCCTCTTGATAGCGAAGTTACAAGGTTCTAGAAGAGCTGTGGAACAAATAATGGATATTGTTTCAACATCTTTGGAACACATAATATGTCCCAGATAATTAGAAGAATGTACATCATACGATTGTATTCAAATTATTGTAAAAAGGTAAATTCACCAGATTCATATTTTAATTTCTAATACAATTTAATTTATTTGTGCTTGGGAATCATTATTGCCCCATGAGTAAGAGAGACTCAAAACAGAGTTAAGAGCTCACTCTGGAAAAGCAAATGTGACTAAAAATGTTGAAAGTGCAAAGTATATTCATATATTAATCGATGAACACTGAAATAAATGTAGAATGTCTATTAACCCAGAACAAAGAGGATAATAAACTCCTTCTCCTTCCCTTGTTTGTGTTTTCTTTGGTTTGAAGAGATCAAGGCAATTGGAAGTTCTATTGCAGGAGGTGACTACATAAAGTTTTTTCTAGATAATTATAAGGTAGTAAATAAATATGCATAATGACATGTGTTCTCTGTTTCCTTACAAATTGCCCAGCTCAAATCAATACTCTTGCAAGGTAGGCAGTGATTGATTGTATTTGTCCAGATCAGAGTAGTATATAATGGTAGAAAAACACAAGAAATTCTAATAATATTTAAGTGTTGTGTGTAAACATCTCTTAATATTGTAATTATTTACTGGTAGGCCACATTACGTTATGGTCACACTATAGAGGTTTTGGTTAGCATACAAAACATTGCTAATTATACTTTTGGTCAAAAGAAATTGTTGAACTTGTTGGCTTCTTTTGCATCAACAATACAATACCACTTGACAGATTCTTGGTCAAAATTAGACTTCTTGAGGTTGGGTTGCAAATGACCTAGTGGATCAAAATAGAAGAAGCAAAAATGATGATTTTATAAAGGAACTATATTTATTGTGAAATAATTTATGCAGCTTATTCTTTGGTTCTTTCAATTCCCTTGAATAAAATATGACAGTATCTACCCTCTTTAATCCATGTGTATTTTGGAATTGAAACGCTTACTAATGGAGACATGCAAACTCTCACCAGTATAAATTGTTTAGGGCTTACATCCATTACAATTTATCTGTAGTTTGATTAAGATTGATTTATGACTCTATTGCTCTAATCAAACATTTTGAATATCATAATATCTCATTATAGATTTTTATGACTGTTTTATATCTATTTATATCTATATCTACATATATAACTATAAAGCTATAGACACAGATGTATGTGTTTTAAATTAGAGACAGGGTCTCACACTGTTGCCTAGGCTGAACTGCAGTGGCATCATCATGGCTCACTGTAACCTTGAACTCCCGGGTGCAAGTGATCCTCCTGCCTCAGCATCCTGAGTAAGGTCTACAGGCATGTGTATTACTGGCAAGGTCTACAGGCATGCACCTCTGTGCCCAGTTGAATTTTTTTTTAATTGTAGATATGGTGTCTCACTCTATTGCCCAGGCTGGTCTTGAACTCCTGACCTCAAGTTATCCTCCCCCCTCAGACTCTCAAAGTGCTCGGATGACAATCATGAGCTACCACAGCTGAGCAGATATATGTTATTTACATATATAAAGTATCCACTACAGTGATCCAAATATAGCTCACTATTACTTCCACCATCTGTCAAAATACTTGAAGAAAGAGGTCAAGAATACACTCTAAATGTATCTGTTATTCCATATAAAAAATCTCCTCAATTTAGAAAAAAAAAAAATTCTCACTTTTTTTTCCCCACAGGAACTTTCAAAGTATATACATATATATTTCTCACAATATACAGACCTTTAGAAATGAAAAAGCTGTTTATCAGTACCATGATATTTTTAATCAAAATTAAAAAGAAATGCACAAAAGTATCTAGGAAGAAAATAAAATATTGAATATATTTTATAATTTTTGCTCAAATTTACCAAAGAAAAATAACTGCTTTCTGTAAAGTAATATTTATAATGTAGCACATAGATCATTTAGATTGTCAAAGATAAAGCCAAATGATTTGACTACAAATTTCAAATAATCATCAGAAAATATATCGTTTAGTCTAATGAGAACTTGTTGCCATCCAAATAGGCCACTGAAGCCATTCCACTGAAAGCAAGAATCCATTAAGTTTCTGATATCTACATGTGTCCCAAAGACTTTCTTAAATATATAATTCTTTGCTGAAATTAAAAAGTACACTTAAACTAACAAGCCACATTTTTCAGACATATGGATTTAAATGCCCTCGTTCACATTCTTACTTACCTGGTGGCATGTAAAAACCCATTGACAGTGGCAGCCCTGATCCATAAGAACATGTGTATTTGAACTGTATAAGCATTTACTTTTTTCCCTGTGTCTAACTCAAACCTTTTATGACAGTATATTTAGAATCCATTAATATATTGACATGTGTTTAAGTTATATGACATGTTTCACCTTAATTGCCATAAACTGTATCACTGATCTCTCATTTCTCTTCCATGTCCGGTGGTACCATCGGTGTTAAGCCATATTTTATGCCAACACCCTCCTGCCTGACTTTTCAGTATCGCCTTTTCTAACACCAACCAATCTTGATACCTCCAGTCATCACTTTTGAGGATGTAAAGTTCTTATTACATTATTTCCCCTCTCAGAAACATTTACTGGATTTTTAATACTCGGTTAAAATACTACTCTGCTAACCATTCTTATAGCAAAACTTATATGCACATAAAAGATACGGCCTTTGTATTTTCTGTGCCTCTATACTTCCATCAGACAAAAATCTGCTTCTCACATGTTATTGAGTGAATATTGAATAAAGGGATTCCTACGAGGCTAGTGTTTTTCTACTAGTAATTTGTAATTAGGTGACACTAATTTGAGTCAGCTTCATGAAGATTCAGCCTCAAAAGACATACAGAAAACAGGAGGAGGTATTTTCCATTGTTTGTGCATAGAAACATCAAATAATTAAACATTTATTAAATAGCCAGCATGTGCCATATACTATTTTAAATGACATTAATACAATGGTGATTTCCAAATAGTCTCTCCCTTTTTAATCTAGTGCAGACATCCAATCTTCAAGCAGTGAGAACAATGAAGCAATCAGAGAGGGATGGAAACATAACAGTGTTTTTAAGAAAGCAGAAAATTGTAGCTGGTTGTTTAGTTGCTGTTTCAACTCCTGGTTGGTCTGGCTTTAACTCGTTTTTTTTCATTTTTGGTGAAAAGTTGAAATCTCTTTTCACAGATGAGTCCATTGTCCACTTTAACCAATGTAAAAGATATGCAAAATGTTCCCAATTCCTTATACAGTTTTAATTCCCTGCTGATGTTCACTGACACTGTTAAAGACAGTGATAGAATATGAGTTGCATAGTTTTTTTTTTTTTTTCAACTTTGGGGCATTGGGATGTCCACATTATTAGTATGTTATATATTGAAGCCAACTTATAATGTCTCACAATGTAAACCCTAATCAGCCAGGCTCTTGCCACAAGTTCCAAAGCTTAGGAGCTATGTTCTCCTCTTAAAATATTGTGTGTTTTTTTGTTTATTTTTATTTTTATTTTGGCAATGTAACCTCTCTTTTCAGATACAAAAGACTTACATAATTAATTAGCCATATGAGTATATTAGAGAGTTACAGTGACAAGAAAAAGAGGCATTTCTAATTTGGGGGTGACACACAAGGGATGTTGGAGTTTATGTGACTAACTATAATTGCATGAAAAGTAAAAGCATTGAGCATCAGAGCTCTCCAACTGTGCAGATATCCTTATATTTAATTTTTTAAATGTATTTATTGTGCTAAATAACACATAACATGAAATATACACTCAACAACTTTTTAAGCATACAGTACAGTATTGTTAATTATATGTACATTGTTATACAGTAGATATGGTTTGGCTCTATGTCCCCACCTAAATCTCATCCTATAACTCCCATAATTTCCATGTGTTGTGAGAGGGTACTGGTGGGAGATAATTGAATCATGGGGTGGGTCTTTCCCATGCTGTTCTTGTGACAGTGAATACGTCTCATGAGATCTGATGGTTTTAAAAACGGGAGTTTCCCTGCACAAGCTGTCTCTTCTCTTGTCTGTCGCCATGTGAGACTGTCTTTCACCGTCCACCGTGATTGTGAGGCCTCCCCAAACATGTGGAACTGTGAGTCCAATAAACCTCATTCTTTGATAAATTGCCCAGTATGGGTAGGTCTTTATCAGCAGTGTGAAAATGAACTAATACAGTAAATTGGTACCAGTACAGTGGGGCACTGCTGAAAAGATACCTGAAATTGTGGAAGCAATTTTGGAACTGGATAACAGGCAGGGGTTGCAACAGATTTGAGGGCTGGGAAGAAGACAGAATAATGTGGGAAAATGTGAAACTCCCTAGAGACTTGTTGAATGGCTTTGACCAAAATGTTGTTAGTGATATGGACAATGAAACCCAGACTGAGGTGGTCTCAAATGGAGATGAGGAACTTGTTGGGAACTAGAGCTTGTTGGGAACTAGGTGACTCTTGTTATGTTTTAGCAATTAGACTGGTGGCATTTTGCCTCTGCCCTAGAGATTTGTAGAACTTTGAACTTCAGAGAGATTATTTAGGGTACCTGGCAGAAGAAATTTCTAAGCAGCAAAGCATTCAAGAGGTAGCTTGGGTGCTGTTAAAGGCATTCAGTTTTAAAAGTAAGACAGAGCATAGCAGTTTGAACAATTTGCAGCCTGACAATGCAATAGAAAAGAAAATCCCATTTTCTGGGAGAAATTCAAGCCAGATGAGGAAATTTGCATAAGTAATGAGGACCCAAAAGTTAATCACCAAGACAATGGGGAAAATGTCTCCAGGGAATGCAAGAGACCTTTGCAGTAGCCCCTCCCATCACAGGCCAGAGACTTAGAAGGAAAAAGTGGTTTCCAATGTGACTCCTAGGGTTGTGGTACCCTGTGTCTCAGCTGCTCAGGGACCAATGTAGAACACAAGCTATGGCTTCAGAGGGTACAAACCTCAAGCTTTGGCAGCTTCCATGTGGTGTGGAGTCTGCAAGTGCACAGGAGTCAGGAATGGAGGTTTGGTAACCTGCACCTAGATATTGGAAGATGTATGGAAACTCCTGGATGCCCAGGTAGAAGTTTGCTTCAGGGATGGGGTCCTCATGAAGAGCCTCTGCTAGGTCAGTGTGGAACGGAAATGTGGGGTAGGAGCCCCCACACAAATTCCCTACTGGAGCACCACCTAGCGGAGCTGTGAGAAGAGGGCCACAGTCCTCTAGATGCCAAAATGATAGATCCACTAACAGCTTGCACCATGAGCCTGAAAAAGTCACAGATTCTTAACACCAGCCAGTCAAAGCAGTTGGGAGGGAGGCTGTACCCTGCAAAGCCACAGGGGTGGAGCTTTCCAAGACATGGAAACCTATCTCTTGCATCAGCATGACCTGGATATGCAACATGGGGTCAAGGGAGATCATTTTGAAACTTCAAGATTTGACTCCCCTCCTGGATTTCAGACTTACATGGGGCCTATAATCCAATGAATCCTTTGATTTGGGGTCATGGTTTTCATCATGGTAAAACTGTATACCTGCTGAGTTGTAAATTCCCCCTCCACCTCCCATTCAGAATGGCTTGATGTATTTTTACCTAATTCATTTGTACTAATGTCCTCAAGTTGCATCCATATGTCCTTCTTTATTAAGGCTGAATGTTCCAGTGTATATACCTACCAAAATAACTAACTTACTTTTTATTTGCAACAAACATAAGAATGCATACATCTCTTCAACTACAGGTGCAACAAGAATACTCAAAAGTGGTTTGAACTACAGTATGATGCCACATTACTAACTTTTTGAGGATCATTTCTGTCTTATAATGTCACCTTACTCACAGAGACCCTCACTTCTAAACTGTCATCGTGTTTTTCCTTTTTCATAGACCTATGGGTCATTTTGGAGAAACACTATTCAAGTCCTTTGCCCATTTTTAATTGACCTATTTGTGGGTGGTGAATTTTTGGTTTTGTTTTTGACCTTACACATTGAGTGAAATTTCAGTTCAGGTTGTCTCTTTATTTTTATTCGATATGGCTTGTTTATTTTTATTTTTGTTTCTTTGCTCTAGAATACATGAGGCTTTAAAGCTTTCCCTCAGTTTAATAAAGTCTCAATTTCATTCTTTTAAAGTCTGTTTTCTTATAACTAAATATTCATTACTAAAATGATATTCTTTAATGTTACTTAATTACTGTTAGAATGATATAAGTACTTTATAACACAAGAATACCACATTACTAACCTCTTCAGTATAATGTCCTCACAGAGACCCTCACTCAAACTGTCCCTCTTCACTGATACAAATTTGACCTACACAGAAATCAGTTCATTTATCTGGTTATTAATTTCCTCTAGAATACATGGCTTTTCAGTTTAACCAGTTTTTTAGTTGCCTAACTTCTACACATCCTTCATCTAAAATACTAGTTTCACATTCTGCAGTCTGACTTCTTTGTCTACACACTCTACCCCTATACATTTCCATAAATGTTGCTTACATTTCCCTGTAATGTACACCTATAGCTCCCCCTGCATACCCAGAGCATAGCATCAATAAAAAGTTTTCTAGATTTCTTAATGTTTTTGCCTGTTGGCATCACTAGGCTGTGATTGTGTGGGAAATGAATTCTATGAATTATTGCATTACCTGTATAAAATATGTTTTGCCAATATTAGGCATTAGTAATTATTTATTGAGTCAGTAAACATGCTGCTACACTCTTTTTGGTCTAGGTGACATCACTGCATCCTTTTACACTAAGTCCAGTGTCATTACTTTTGGATTAACATTGCCATCAATTTGAATTTCAGCATAGCAACTGCCTGTGGAGAACTGAGTAAGCCCTTTTACATCAATTAATCTTAGTTTTATAATCTTTGAAAATAGTCACTTTAGATGCTTTGGATTTAATGTGATCAAGTTATTGAAGATGGATGGAAGAGTGGAGAGAGAGAGGACAATGAATATGAAGTTGAGAGTATAAAACTAATGTAATGTAGTTACAACCCTAATGTCTAAGCGATGTGGCAAGCCTTTATTTACAAAGTGTGTAGTTATGTATAGTGATGTAGGGAGTAAAAAAGATTGATGAATGAAAGGTGACAAAATAAGGAAACAAACAACAGAATAATGCTACCTTTACATTTTCTCCCCATTCTGGTTTATCCTTCCTGTTTTGCTTCCTTTCAAAATAAGAAAATAAACAATACAAAAATGCTATCTTTACTTTTTTTTCCCCTTTCTCTCTTATAATCCCCCCTTGTTTTGGCTGCCTTTTAAAAAATTCCTCTTCTTGCTTATTGCATTTTTGCACTTTGCTAAATTTCTCCATGTGTGGTTGGTCACCACTAGGACATTTTATAAACTAGGTATTCTTTCTTTTTCCTTTTTTCTATCTGCATATTTATCTTGATTTTTTATTTTCCTTTTTCATTTTCTTTCTATTTCTCATGTTGTTAACAATTAGCTTAAGAGATTTATCATGAGTACTAATAAAAGACGAAAAAAATGATGAGAACATCTATTTGTATACTGCAACTCCTAAGTCAAAGAATTTTCTATTTTCCCCATGTGTATTTGAAAGCTTAAGCACTGCATTTGATCAAACAAAAAATGATGTATAATTTATCAACCCTTCTTGATCTAGAATTCTTTCAAAATGCAATCTTTAAAAATATTTAGCATCTTAAAATAGTATACCAGTGTGCAATTTGGATGCACAAATGCTGTTATTAAATTTTTCTTATTTCTAAGAGTAAGAAGACCAATAGTTTACAATAACATAATATAACTGGGTGTTCAAGAGTTAACATAACTTTTAAATAATAATTCAACATATGAAAGGATGTTCAGGTTTATTAATAATCAGGAAATAAATTAAATCACCTTGGTGGCTGCAGTAGTGATGCTGCCTGAAAATCCATTATTGCTAACTATATGGTAGATTCTATTATTTCAACATGTATGCTGTCATGCAGAGTCCATATTGCTTCTAGTTCTTCACCTCCAAATAAACCATATCATTAATTTTTACTTTTCTGAGGCCTCTCAGATTAGCTTTGTACCTTTAGTTATAATTTATCATTTTAAATTGTTATGATTATGTCATATTGCTCTCTCTAGTTTATAAAATCTTTATATACTTAGTAGAATCTGACTTATTGTTTTCTTCTTTTTTCTTTTTTCTTTTTTTTAAGGTCTCATTTTTCCACTCAGACAGGAGTGCAGTGGTGTGATCTCAGCTCACCGCAACCTCTGCCTACCAGGTTCAAGTGATTCTTGTGCCTCAGTCTCACGAGTTGTTGGGATTACAGGAGTGCACCATCCCCCCAACTGATTTTTGTATTTTCAGTAGGGATGGGGTTTCACCATGTTGGCCAGGCTGTTCTCGAACTCCTAACCTCAGGTGATCTGCCTGCCTCTGCCTCCCAAAGTGCTGGGATTACAGTCATAAGCCACTGCGCCCGGCCATGGCATTTACTTATTTATTTATTGATTGATAGAGTCTCACTTTGTTACCCAGACTGAAGTGCAGTGGTGCGATCTCAGCTCACTGCAACCTCCGCCTCCCAGGCTCAAGCTATTCTCTTGCCTCAGCCTGGCAAGTAGCTGGGATTACAGGCCTGTGCTACTACCGCCTGGCTAATGTTTGTATTTTTAGTAGAGGTGGGGTTTCACCATGTTGGTCAGGCTTGTCTCAAACTCCTGACCTCAAATGATCCAACCACCTCAGCCTCCCAAAGTGCTGGGATTAGAGGCGTGAGCCACCATGTCTGGCCGGCTTATTTCTTTAGAGTAAAAGTGTTGACCAAATGACTACTTTATCCATCTATTTTAATTAACAAAATAAAATATTTTGAGTTAATGATTTCTGTTATCATTTCGTTAAATCTCTTTTTTCCTATGCTGTCTCCAGCTCTCCGTCCACCACTTAATTTTCACCAAAGTTGCACAGATATACCTTCCTTAAGTCTCTTGGATTTGACTTATTGCTCCCCCAGCAACATGCACTTTCTTAAACACAATGTACCTGGACAGTAGGGGAGATATTTCAATGAATATTTATCTTTACCTCACGGTTTACCAGCTTACTTCTCATAATGAATTTGCTTAATCTTCACAGAAATAAAAGTCTTATTCTACAAAAAAAAGGACAATCTTACAATCTTATTCATTTAAAACTGTGCATTTCAAAACACATACTCATTTTGAGGCTTTCCTTTACTCCTATAATATGTATAAATCCATTCAATATATTAATTCGCATGCATTCCTTTGAATCTAAGATCATTTAGCTAAATATTTATGTAAAGATAGTCTGAATGAATGTGTCTCTGTTTCTTTTAACTGAATAACAATTTTTCACACTCCTTGCAAATCTGCAAGTTTAACCAGGTTAAATTCCAATCCAAGTAACTAAGAGACATCATTTTGAATTAATTAAAAGATAACCCATGCTAATCCTGAAACCAAACTACCTAAGTCTATAATTTGATAAAAATATCTAGTTTTATAGTCAGAAATGGTGCTAATTATTTGAAGATTTAACAACACTAGATCGTGTCAAATTCCTCAATGGTTACAAAATCTTATAAATAACAAGGTAATAAAATTCTTTACCTTTCGTATAAGTATGTGTTCTAAAAAAAAAATGGCAAGACCCAAATTGGAACTTAAAAACCAGTGAGTTAGTGTAATGCCAAATGCACATAAAAATGGGTTCTGTAAATTTCCCATGAGAGATGATTCATTACTTTGAAGACGTCGATCAGGCAGATGTTATATTGAGTTATTTCCTCTGGTTCCTCTCATTTATCCTTCACTTGCCAGTATATGTGAGAAATACACTTTATGTGGGCTGATGTTCCTGCCTAATGCTCATCTTTTGCTCTCAGCTCCTGGGGCTTTGAACATGCATGTGTCTATTTTTGCAAGGAAATGATGGCATAATTAATTTTTGAATAGTAATGTTCTCTGAGTAATTATTCGGTAAACAACCATCTAGCATTATTCAAAACTGCATACATTTACAAATGAAACAGTTACACTTTGAATTCTTGTCTGAGGCACATCAACACATTAAGAGTGAATTGTATTATGTAGGTCTAAATGTGTTTACAATTTTGGTTTTTATTTAATTGTATTAAGGATATTTATTGTGTTCATTAGATTAACCAGGCCTATCCCAGAACCAAGATAGAAGGTACTGCCCATAGACATCTGTGTATTTTCTGAATATAGTTTTAACAAAGGGTTAGTAGTCTCGGATACAACTAAACATAAGTGTACGTCACAAATTCAACACTTGCTAAGCTACAAGCTCATTGAAATACTAATTCTGATATATTTTAGAAAGGAACAGCAGGATGGAAATCAGATCAATCCTAAACTAGTTAAAATCACAGAATAAAAATCACACTGTGTGTCATGGCATCTCTTCCCTAAGGGTAGCTGAAGTTAATTTCTGCAACTTCAGTGTTCCTTATAATCACTCAAGGATCTTGATATAACTTAACCTCCAAGAATCTTTCCCATGTCATAATTTGAGTTCTTTAGAAAATGGTTTGTTCATATAACTCACCTTGGTAAGTTTTAGTAGTTTTGTTTTTGTGTTTCTTTGCTTGTTTTATCAATGCCACAAGTCATGAGGAAAACTATATTGAATTGTTTGCTGAACAGCACATTAATCATATGAACAGATCTGTTAGAATGCAATGCATTTAGGAACTTGGTATTTTTCCTCAATCAGTCTAATACTGAAACATTGGATTTAGGGTTTAAAAAAGTGTATTTAAACCATATTTCTTCTGTGTATCTTTCACTAAGTCACACTGAACAAGTTACATTTCTGAGACTTAATGTTTCATCTCCAAAATAATGAAATAAATGTAAAGGTATTGGGAAAACTAGCACTGATATACATGGATAGATATTATAATACCTATCTATCACAATATAATTTGTAATGTTATAATTAATTACCAAAATTAGTCATTTAGGGTGAATGTATAGGGGAGCCTTGAAGGTTCAACTCTTATAAAAAACTAAACTATTTGGTTTGGATAAGGAAACTTTCTCTTAATAACTTTAATAAGTAATAGTTATTGACCATCTTATGCCAGACAGTTTTACCTATGTTACCTTATTCAATAATCACAATCATCTTATGAATAGCTCTTGAGATAAAATCAACAAAAGCTGCAAATCACCATATACAGCTCATCTCCTTGGAGCACCTACTTCCCACTAGGATCTGTATATTTACTATACCGTGTCTTCAGGGAGCTACATTTTATATTATGTTCACAATTTATAGTTATAATCTATAAGAAGGTCTGTCTGATAAGGCTTTACTGAGAGCCTCACAAAGGGCAGGAAGTTTCACTGATCTATTCTTAAAATGTTAATGTGATAATTCTTAAAAGCCACTGAAGACTTCACATTGTTCTTAGGATAAAGCTCAAAGTATTATTTTTGTCCTCTTCTTAATATCTCTAATACAGTAGAGGTCTCTGAACTTCTTAACATGATTCATTCATGATGGTTTTCTCTCTTCCTTTAATCTCCTTCTTTTTCTCACTCTTCTAGGGCTTTCAGTTATGTAGTTCAATTGACAGGAGTGTCTTCTCTTTTGTTCTCCACCTAACTGCTCTGCTGAAAAGTGCTTTTCCCATAGGAGTCAACACTGTTCTACCATTCAAGATTAGAATACACCCATAAATTTTCTTATAGCACTTCATAGTTTTTCCTTATATATTTATTAATACTTAAGTCATCCGTTATATTTCCAGGTTTAGGTATCTGTTTAACTATAGCAAGAAACATATCTCTTGTTTACAGTGGTTCTCAAACAGAATAAGCTCAGTAAATATTTGTGGAATGAATAAATGAATCCTAAATGAGGCCACATTATTTTACCTCATGTGTGTATTTGTTTGTTCCTTTGGTTTGTGTATTTGTCTCTTCTCACACTGCTATAAAGAGCTACCTGAGACTGAGTAATTTATGAAGAAAAGAGGTTTAACTGACTCACAGTACTGCAGACTGTCCAGAAAGCATGTTTATGAGGGCTCACAAAAACTTACAATCATGAGAGAAGGGTGAAGCGGAAGCAGGCACAATCTTCACATGGCAGAAAAGAGAGTGAAGGCGGAAGTGTTACACATTTTGAAACAACTATATCTCATGAGAACTCACTCACTACCACAAGAACAGCAAAGAGGAACTCCACCTCTGTGATCCAATCATCTCCACCAGATTCCTCCCCCAATACAGGAAATTACAATTCATTATGAGAGTTGGGTAGGGAAACAGAGACAAACCATATTACTCTGTCCTGAGCAAGTGAGTTTAGGCTTTTAGAAGATACCAGACAACATCTTGAATGCTTTGCTGCTTAGAAATTTCTTCGACCATATACCCTAAATCATCTCTCTCAAGTTCGCAGTTCAACAGATCTCTAAAGCAGGGGCACAATGCCACAAGCCTCTTTGCTAAAGAGTGGCAAGAGTGACCTCTACTCCAGTTCCCAGTAAATTCCTCATATCCATCTGAGACCACCTCAGCCAGGACTTCACTGTGCATATCAGTATCCGCATTTTGGTCACAAACATTCAAGAAGTCTCTAAGAATTTCCAAACATTCCCTCATCTTCGTGTTTTCTTCTGAACCCTTCAAACTGTTCCAGCCTCTGCCCATTACCCAGTTCCAACGTTGCTTCCAAATTTTGAGGTATTTTTAGAACAATGCCCCACTTCTCTGGTATAAATTTTCTGTATTTGTCTGTTCTCACTCTGCTATAAAGAACTACTGGACACTGAATAATTTATTAGGAAAAAAGGCTTAATTGACTCACAGTTCCTCAGGCTATACAGGAAGCATGGTTGGGGAGGCCTCAGGAAACTTGGCAATCATAGTAGAAGGGTGAAGGGGAAGCAAGCAAGTTCTTCACATGGTGGAGCAGGAGGAAGAGAGAAAAGCTGGGAAGTTCCACACACTTTTAAACAAGCAGATCTTGTGAGAACTCACTCACTATCATGAGAACAGCAGGGGAAAATTTGTCCCCATGATCTAATCACGTCCTACCATGTCCCTCCCCAGACACTGGGAATTACCGTTTGACATGAGATTTAGGTGGTGACACAGAGCCAAAGTATACCAGTTTGGTTTGGCTTTCTATTTAAAATTTGTTTTTACCACATTAAATCAAGTATTTAATTTTAAAGAAAATTACTTATCAAAGCCCTTATTTTAGCCTCCTTTTATCCAAGAAACAAATAAAATAAAGATGCTTTGGTGTATTCTATATTTTTACATTTAATTTTAGTGTTCTAGTTTTGTGGCTACTTCAGGGCAAATAAAATAATTATTATTAGTCATAATTTATAAAATAATATTCATTAGATTAACATTGTCAGGATATCTTCAGGGAATAAACATTTTTATTTCAATATTATATTTTAAAGGTCATCAAATTTTCAAGAATTTTATAGGAAAAAAATGACTGCAAATTAATTAACTCCACTTGAGACTAGACAAGATTAACCAAGAGAAAATGAAAATATGCTATGTACATAGCACATTGTATTGTGATAAACTTATGAAATGACCTAAAGAAATTTTTTGTTTTTAGATTTTATTATTAATTGATGTGTATATGTATGCTCTAAAAAAGTGCATAGGCAGAACTTAGTAATACTTCCTCTGGGTATTAACACATAATATATATACAATATGTAAATTGAATTCCCTGTTATGTTTTTGATAAAGCCATTCTCCCAAATCTTTCCATTATGTGGAATTAGTTTTGTGTAAGGTTTCTCTGTTCTCATAACACTGTTCTTCCATTTTTTGTTAAAATCATTCATGTCATTTTAATAATTTCATATCTTGACTCCTTCCCTCATAGACTAGGATCTACTTGAGAACAAGAAACACATGATTTTCATGTCATTATCTTAAAATTGGACAGATTCATTGTTACAATAACTAAAGTCAGATTTTTGTAGACAAATGACATAACGTAGACAGCAAAGTGATAGATTTTTAGGGGTTAGAATTCTTTCCAGATATCTAAGAAAGCATTAGATTAGAGGCTTTGATCAATGTGTACTGGAAGAAAACAAAAAAAAATCTGAAAAAAGTTTGGCAGGTACCCAGGGAAAGGCTGAGGACAACACAAATTGCTTTAATGCTGTGAGGTGATATGGAATCTAATAATAGATGGATCTGTTTCTCAACACTCCATCCTACATTTATTAACTTCTTTAATGATACTCTGAGAAACTCTAACCCACCAATTCAAAACATTAGTCATGAATCAGGCCCTACTTTGAAAATAGGTGGTCACTACAGACTACAAAATAAAGGCAATTAATCTCGTGTTTCAAGTCAAATGATACAGTCCATTATTATAATAGAAATTATTTAAAAAGACATGAGAGTCAACAAGATAAGTTTTCCCAATTGTTTTAGATTGATCTTTAGAGTAAAAAAATTTCTAAGACAAAGGTAAGGCTAGAAATTAAAAGAGATAAGAGGAGATTTAGTGAAAGATAACAACAGCAAGCAGAAATATATTTTCTCCAAACATTTTGAGTACTCACATAAAACGAAACAAAACAAAAGCTCTTGGGAAAAAACCTAGCCTAGGTGAAAAATTATCTTCACTCTCCCAAAATACAAACAGATGGTGACTGACAACACACACAAGATGTGAATAATATCCACATCTGTGTAGTAAAAGGAATGAAAAAGAAGTATCTGGTGGGCTTCAGAAAACAAAAAACCCAAAAATAGCCCACTGGCCAATGGGCATTCACTAAATGTGGTGAAAATGGGCTGGGGGTTGCTTTTCCTGAAGCTAAGTGAAAGCAAAAGGCTCACAGTAAGAAGGACTGAGGAGTGGAAAAAGTATGGTCTCTCAGAATTCTTCGAACTGGCATTTGAGAGCTTTTGTCTACACAGAAGGAAAGAAAAGGTTCATACCAAAGTGGGATTAGGCAGCAACACCACAAAATCTAACAAGACATGTCAATAGAATTCTCGAAATACGACACAAAATAGATAGAAGGTGGAAGTCCTGTGATACTAGAAATATTTCCTGAAACTTGACTCATTCTGAGTTAGAAAAGACTAATTTCAAATAGAAATAAGGAATCAGTATCAGAATAAAATCCCATAGAAAAATACTATATGAAATCAAAAAGGGAAGGGTGGTAAGAAAGATAATTACTCTCCTGTAAACAATACAATTATGCCAGAAAGATGTGCACACAAAAATTACTTAACAGGTAACATACTCATTCAAAATGAGTTAAAATAAAAGTAGAAAATAACCAAAGACATAAAAGCATGACATAAAACAGAATTTCAGAAGCTCAAAATGAGGTAACAGTATCTCAAAAAGAATTAGATATAAATGCAAATTATTTTAAGCAATTGAGATTAGCTAGTTATAAAACAAAAGCAAATAAGCATAAAGGGTAAAAGAAATAGGAGAAAAAACTAGAGAAATTAAACATTCAAAATAAATACCGAGGTGTTTAGGAAGTGAGTAACATCAACTGGATAGTCCTGCCTGCCTGAAACAAACAAGCCAAAACAGAAGAGTGTTTATATGAAACAATGCTTTTCAAGGCACTGGGCAACAGACAAAGGGCATTATTAGGTTAGAAATAAATGAGATAAGCCCCACACGTGCTCCTGCCTAGTGCCTGAGAAATTCCAGGTGTGATACACCTTGAACACAGACAGATAATAGCTGATTCCCACAGTCAAAGAGACAGAATTATGAATCTGGCAAGAAAATTAAAACCACAATGACATACCTCCTTAGAACAGTCAGATAACTAAAAACTCAAAATAAATAAATAAATAAATAACCCAGATGTTAGCAAAGGTGGGGAGAAAAAAGAATGCTTAAACAATGTTGGTGGGAAAGTAAAACAGTATAATCTCTATGAAAAACAGTGTGGAGAGTTCGTAAAGAACTAAAAATAGAACTGCCATTTGACTAGCAATCCCACTACTGGGTATATATCCAAAGGGAAATAAATTGTTATAGCAAAAAGACATCTGCATTTGTATGTTTCTCACAACACTTATTCACAATAGCAATGTCATGGAATCAACCTAAGTATCCATCAATAAATGACTAGATAAAGAATATGTGATATATATACACCATGGAATATTACACATCCATAAAGAAAGATTGAAATTTCATCTTTTGCAGTAACATTGATAGAGCTGGAGGCCATTATCATCAGTGATGTAACTATGAAACAGAACATCAAAATCTACATGTTTTACCTTACAAGTGGTGATGCAGTATTTTTTGCTCCTTTGTTCACCTAAATCCAGGTTCTTGTCTCATGACCAGGAAAAATTTGGCATGCAGACAAATGGAAAGGTGAGGAGAGTGGAATTTATTAAGTGAAAGGAAAGCGTTCAGCATGCAGGTTTTCACCTCACAAATTGAATACCAGGCCACCACACACGAGCTGAAGAGACCAGGCTCCTCCCCAGCATGAGGCTCAAATTCCTGGTGACTCCACCGCATTCCCCTAGTGCGTGTGGGCTTCCAGTCTATTGCAGGCATGCCCAGGCAAGACCCTGAGCAGGTTTACTTACCTGCACAAAAACATCTGGTGTACATGCTTGTGGAGTGGGTCAGAGATTCTCTGGGGGCCTTTCCCTGTTTGCCTAGGCATTTGCCTGTCTCCTGCTTCTATCTGTGGGAACTAACCAATGGGTACACATGGATATACAGAGGCAAATAATAGACTCTGGAGATTCCAAAAGGGTGGAGAGTAGGATGGAGGTGAGTGTCAAAAATTTACCTGTTGGGTACAACATTCGTTATTTAATTAATGAGCAAACTAGAAGCCCAAAACTCATTATTATGCAGTATGTCCATGTAACAAACATGTCCATATAATCCCTGAATTTATGAAAAAAATAGAATAAACAATAAATAAAATTAAATAAACATATAAATATTTTTAATTGGCAAAGCCTAGGAATCTTAATTCACCAGCTTCAGTGAGGTGGGAGGTACACAAAGGGAAGCCCTGTCTCTGCAGAGGACGTTCATCAGAGTTCTGATGAGCACAGGACAAAATGACCTGAGGCTGGGTAAATAACCATCTGGAAGGACTGGAAAGAACTGATCAAGAGGACTCCAGCAGGGCTAGAATTAGAGCCTATTCCCACCAACCTCACTGGCAAACTTCAAAATTCATGGGGCGCTGAGTATTCAGAATGATCTTGCTTCAGTTGTAAAAGATAATTCGCCAGACTACACGGTAAATATTAGTTTCCATCTAGCATATCTAAAATTCTTATATACCTAGTAATAGAGTTTCAAAATGTATGAAGCAAAAGGTGATAAAAATGAAAAGAAAAAGAGGCAAATCAACAAACTCAGGGAGTTCAACACATATCTCTCTCAGTTATTTCAAGAGCAATAAATATTCCCCCAAATGTGCAAGATTATAGTACAGTTGAATGGCAACATCAGCCATTGTGACCTAAGAATTGAGATGGATAAAACACTTTACTTGGCCCGGCGTGGTGGCTCACGCCTGTAATCCCAGCACTTTGGGAGGCCGAGGCGGGCAGATCATGAGGTCAGGAGATCTAGACCATCTTGGCTAACAAGGTGAAACCCCACCTCTACTAAAAATACAAAAAATTAGCCAGGCGTGGTGGTGGGCGCCTGCAGTCCCAGCTACTCGCGAGGCTGAAGCAGGAGAATGGCTTGAACCCGGGAGGCGGAGCTTGCAGTGAGCCGAGATTGCGCCACTGCACTCCAGCCTGGGCGACAGAGCAAGACTCCGCCCCCTCAAAAAACAAAAACAAAAAAATACTTTACTCAACAACAGCAGAACACACATTTTTCAAAGGGCTTACTGAATATTTATCAAGATAGTCCATATTCTGAGTCATAAAGTATGTTTCAATTCATTTAATAAGTTTCACGTAACACAAGATATTATTCCTGAGACTAGTGGAGTTAATTTATAAATCAATAACCAAAACATATCTCAAAATACTTCATCAAGTGAATAGCGAATAACACAGACTTTTAAACAACCAAGTGGGAGGAAGAAGTCAAAAGAATGTTTTTGACCTGAATGAAAATGGAAACGCAATATATCAAAATTTATGGGAAGCAACTGAACAGTACTTGAGAGTGACTTAGAACAAGAAACACCTGTAATAAAGAGAAAGTTCTCAAACCATTTTCAGGAATTCAGTAAAAATAAATATAGAGGATGCAAACAGCCCTGTCAGCCAAATTGACATAACAGACATTTGTAAATATGCCATCCCAAAAGAGTAGAATACACAGTCTGTAAAGTACGTGAGTGCTATTTACCAAGATGGACGATCCTGTGATCCATAAAATAGATTGAAATAAATTTAAAACTATTCAAGTCAGATAAAGTATGTTTCCTGATTACAATATAATTAAATTAAACATCAGTAACAGAAAGCTGAAAAATCTCTAAATACTTGGAAACAAGTAGCACACTTTTATTAATAAGCCAAAGAAGAATTCAAATGAAAAATTAACTGTACTTTAAAATGAATGGAAATGAAAACATAATTTGTTAAAACAGTATCTAGCGAAAATGAAAAGCTCTGGTGCCTATATTCATTATATGAAGTCAAGTAAGTCAGGCACAAAAAGATAAATGTGCATGTCCTCACTTACATGTGAGAGCTAAATAAGTTTATCTCATGAAAGTAGAAAGTAGAACGGTGGGTAGAGAGTAGAACTTTTCCATAAGTTGGGAAGGGTATGGGGGAAAGGGAAATGAAGAAAGGTTGGTTAATGGGTACAAAAGTACAGTAAGATAAAAGGAATAATTTTTAGTGTTCAATAGCACAATAGGGTGAATATGGTTAACAATAGTTTATTATATATATTATAGTAACTAGAAGATATGGAATGTTCCCAACAGAAAGAAATAATACATTTTTTACCTGATTATTACATGTTGTATGGATATATCAAGTTATCACATGCACCTCATGAATATGTTCAATTATGTATCAGGAAAAATTTAAAAACAAGAAATATATCAAAACAAAAGTAGCATATTATACACATAAACATACACAAAAAGAAATAAAGATCTCAAATTAATAATGCCAGCTTCAAACTTAGGAAACTAGAAAAAGGCAGGCAGGCAGGCAGAGAAATTGAGTCCAAGGAAAGCAGAAAACAGTGTAACAACAAAGAGAAGAGCAGAAATCCATGAAATAGAGAACAGAAAATGATTTTTTAAATCAATGAAATAAAAGCAAACTCTTTTAGAAGATCAGTAATATTGATTGGCCTGCAGCCACATTCATCAATCAAAAAGGAAGGACTACACAGATTACCTTTTTCAGGAATAAGGGTTACATCATTAGAGATTCTGTAAGTATTAAATACATAAGGAATATTGTGAGTAATATTTTTGCCAATAAATGCAAAAGCAGATAAAAAAATGTTTTGAAGGATGCAAACAAACTGCATTTAAGATCAAACAGATAATATGTCCTATATCTACTTTAAAAATGAAATTTGTGTTTAAAAACCGTGTCACAGGCTGGGCTCAGTGGCTCATGCCTGTAATCCCAGCATGAGCTGGGAGGCAGGGGTGGGAAGATCACTTGAGGTCAGGAGTTTGAGACCAGCCTCTTCAACATGGTGAAAACCTGTCTCTAACAAAAATACAAAAATTAGCTGTGTGTCATGTTTCATGCCTGAGTCCCAGCTACTCAAATCGCTTGAACCTGGGAGGTAGTAGTTTTAGATCGCAGCACTGCACTCCAGCCTGGGGTGACAGAGGGAGACTCTGCCTTAAAAAAAAAAAAAAAAGAAAAAGAAAAAGGAAAACAAAAAGAAAACTCTTCTCACAAAAAAAACACTCATGGCTCAAAGTCTTTACAGTGCATTTTATGAAATATTTAAGGAGGAAATAATACTTCTACAAAAATCTTCCAGAAACTTGAAGAAGTTATGCTTCCCATCACATTTATACCAAAACTAGGCAAAGACATTAGAAAAAAAAAATATTCCTCATGGATTAATATTTCTCAAGAATACATAGATAAAAATTTGAAACAAAAATTTAGCTAGTCAACCCCACCCAGCAACGTATGAAAATCATAATAAATACATAATGACCAAGTGGAGTTTATCTAATAAATACAATGTTTGCTTAAAAACAATCTATTTCACAATATTACAACATTTTTAAAAGAGAAAATGATTATTTTGATAAATATAGAGAAACATTTGACAAAATTCAACATTCGTTTCTGATGAATATACTCTAAGCAAAAGAGGGATAGAAGGATCTTTTTTGTAATGTAATACGTACTATCTACAAAATATCTGTAGCTCGACTGGTATTTAGCAATGAAAGACTTAATTCTCTCTCCCTAAAATCAGAAACAAGACAAGAATGTCTGTTTCTAGTGCCCATATTGACAATGTGGGCACAATTGTAAAAACAATGTAAAAGTAGGTTTTAAAAAAAAATGGAAGAAATGATGAGCCAATTAGGAAAAAAAAAATGTTTCTGTTTACAGAGGGATCTATGCAGAAAATCAAAATGGAATTGACCAAAAATTACCAGAACTAATACATGAACTTTGCAATATTGTAGAAAACAAGATTAATACACACAGATTAATTATATTTCTACATATTAGAAAAAAGTATTTGAAAACTGAAGCTTAAAATTAATACCATGTATAATAGTATTAAAATAAGAGAAATACAATTTTTAGGAATACAGCTGACAAAATGTGAAAGATATTCTCTTTCACTGAAAACTACAAAATATTGCTAAGAGAACCTAAATAAATGGAGATGTGTACTGGAGATGTGTTTCAAAAACAGACAATACATATATGAAGACCTCATTTTTGACAAATACTTAAGTCAGTGGAAAATTAATAATATTTTTATCAAACAGAGTTAGAATTTTCAAATATCATATACAATAAAATTCACTATGATCTCTGCTTAGCCTAACACCATATACAAAATTGAACTCAAATCTAATAGACCTGAATGTGAAACCAAAACCCCAAAGCTTCTATAAGGCAACTCTGGAGAAAATGTTTGCACTTTTGGTTAGGTCTTGATTTCTTAGACATGACACCAAATCATGATTCAAAAAGATACAGCATCAAAATTTAAATCATCAGAATTTAAATCAGCTGATGTTACTGAAAACAAAAGCACAGACTTGCGGAAAATATTTTCAAATCTATAAAGAACTCTCAAAACTCAACAATGAGAAAATGAATAACCAAACATAAATGAACAAAATATTTGAAAGATAATTACCAAATATATATAGATGGCAAATAAGCATATAAAAACATGTGTCAACATGAAAACTAATGAAATACCACTTCATACTAGTTAGAATGATTAAAATTAAAAATACTGAACCTAACAATATTAATAAATTTGTGTAGGAATTTAAACTGTCATAGACTTTTGGTGGAAACTGAAAATAAAATGATACAACCACTTTGAGAAATGGTTTGATGTATTCTTAAGTTAAACACACACATACCATAGCTCACAGCTATTCCACTCTTAGGTAGTTACCCAAGGAAAATGAAAGCATAGCTTGCAGAGAATTACCCAAATGTTCATAGCAACATTATTTGTCATAGCACACAACTGAGAAAAACCCAAATGTCTGTCAACAGATAAATAATCAAACTATGGTATATAATGCAATACTGTTTAGCAATAAGTATTCTATATGATTCCGTTTACATAAAATTAGAGGAAATACATGCTAATGTATGATGACATAAAGCAGATTGGCGGTTACCTAGTATGAGGGACGATTGCGGCAGAGAAGAGCGGAAGAAACCTTTGAAATTGATATTTTATTATTTTAATTGTGGTGAAGGTTTCATAAGTATATATATATGCCATAACATTTCATCTCATAATGTGAAGAGAAATGCCATGTGTTATATTATTCATGAAGATATGTTTTATGTATGAGAGATGAAGATAATAACATGTTTAGTCACAAAGTATTTTGAATATAAAATATCATTACTAATAAATCAATTTTTTACTTATGCTGAGTTCTCAAAAAATTATATATTGAAGACACAAAGGCTTAAATAGATATTAAAGTACACATAAAAAGTCAACAAACTACACAATAAATTCATCACAAAACAGTGGCAGAACACCAAGTGAAATACAATTTCTGAATCTGAAAAGTTATATTTGTGCATTGGCCTCTAGAAACAGAAAAGCCTATGTTGAATGAAGTATGTTTGATATTCAGACAAATACTATTTTTAAGATACTGGAGGTTTTTTGTTCTATGAAGAATGACATAAACATAAACAATATTTAATTTAGAAGAACAGCACTGTAATCTGAAATATTCACTATAACATTGAAAATGGATCAAAATAATAAAGAATCGTGTGTAATTAAAAATAAAATTACAGCAAGTGGCATTTTATTTAATGTTACATACTAATGCTTAAGGAAATTTCATTGTGGGTTTTGGTACATGAAGCATTACTAAAAGTCTGAGAAAAGTCTTCCTGTATTAAGGAATATGATGTTACAGGGTTACAGGCTTTCAGCATGCCTTTCAGCATGCCTCAGTCACTTGGAAACAACAAGATAGTACATCAAGATCAACTCTGAATTGTAGTTAAAGAAGAAAAATGGGAATCCACCAGAATCACAAAGGACACCCCAGAAATCAGAGAGAAAAATGCCAGCAAACAGCCCCCATGATGGTATCTGGCTGATAAAAGAGACTGAAGCCCCCACTACATGAGAGAGAGAGAGAGACTTACCTTTCCACTGAGGATCCATACAGCACAGACCAAGGCAGAGTACTTTGTTTCTTCCCACCCCTGGAACTAACTTTGGGAAAGAATGAAGATGCTATGAGAGAAAGAGACCGGGAAAAGCTGAAGACATTTTCCTACACCCAGAACTGAGAGCATGACACCGTTTTAAATCTGGGTACATATAAAGTCAGCCATTCCTTGGTGGACTGACAGTGTGGCTGAACAGGCATTTTAGTTTCAGGACAGGGATTGGAACACCTGCTCTGGAGCCCAGTAGGGGTCTCCAAAGTCAGAACTGCTGAAAGTGCCCCAGCAGTAGGGCTGGAATTGTGCTGTCCCTCATGGCAAGCCTGGGGCAGGACGAGACCTTCTCCAGCTGCATTTTCTCCCAGGTAGTATGACTTGCAGCCAGGGACAGCTTAGTATCATGAAATTGATCTGTGTGTACCATTGTTTGGGGTCCCACCCTGCTCTCCTGAGATCATGGTGTAGCAGGGGCCTCTCTGCTCCAACTCCAGGCAGAAATACAGGCATTAAGAACATCCACTTGCCTAGACCAGCAACCTGTACTGCCCCACCATTCCTGGACTTAGATCATGGTGTAATGGTGCTCTTTATGTTTAAGTGTTCTTTATGTTTAAGTTTAAGTTGATAATAAACACAAAGAAAATTCTAATGCTATCCAGGAAATGGAGGAAGAAATAAACATCTTGAAAAGAAATCTATTAGAGCTTCTGGAATTGAAAAACTAACTTAAGAACTTTCAAAATATAATTGAAAGCTTTATCAAGAGACTGGACCAAGCAACAGAAGAAATTTCAGAGTTTGAAGACCAATCTTTTGAACCAACCTAGTCAGACAAAAATTTCCAAAAAAGAATTTTTTTAAATGAATAAACTTATTAAGAAATATAGGATTATGTAAAGTGTTCAAACCTGTGAACTGTAGATATTTTGGAGATAAAAAGTAATCAACTTGGAAAATATATTTGAGGAAATAATTCAAGAAGATTTCCTAAGTTTGCTAGATAGGTAAACATCCAGATGTAGGAAATCTAGAGACTATCAGTGAGATATTAGACAAAATGAACATCACCAAGGCATATAGTCTCCCGACAGTCCAATATCAATACTAAAGAAAAACTCTTAAAGGCAGCTAGTGATAAAGGGCAAATTACATACTAAAGGAACCTCATAGGGCTGGGTGCAGTGGCTCACATCTGTAATCCCAGCACTTTGAGAGGCCAAGGCAGGCAGATCACCTGAGGTCAGGAGTTTGAAACTAGCCTGGCCAACATGGTGAAAAGCCATCTCTACTAAAAATACAAAAAATTATCCAGGAATGCGCCAGTAGTCCCAGATGCTTATGAGGCTAAGGCATGAGAATCGCTTGAACCAAGGAGGCAGAGGTTGAAGTGAGCCGAGATCACAACACTGCACTCCAGCCTGGGTGAGAGAGTGAGACTATACCTCAAACAAAACAAAACAAAAACTCGGGTTGGGCGGGGGTGGCGGGAACTCAAAAGGCTTACAGTGGACTTAGTGGACTTCTCAGGAGAAACCATCCAATCCAGGAGAGATTCGTGGCCTATTTTCAATATTCTGAATAAAATAAATTCCAACTAAGAATTTTATATCCCTCAAACTAAGCTTTGTAAGTGAAGGAGAAATAAAATATTTTCCAGAGAAGCAAGCACTAAGGGAATTCATTACCAATACAAAAGATCCTTAAGGGAGTTCTCAATGTTGAAACAAAAGGATGATACTTGCTGCCACACAAACACACTTGAGTACATAGCCTGCAGATCCTATAAAGCAACCACGCAATAGAAACTAGAAGTCAACAAGCTCACAACTTCACAACAGCTTTTAAACCTCACTTATCAATATTAATTTTGAAAGTAAATGGTGTAAACTCCCCAGCAAAAAGGCACACACAGGCAAGTTGAACAAAAAAAAAAAAACAAAAAGAAAGAAAGAAAAAAAAGGAAGACCCATCTAGCTGCTGTTTTTAAGAGACCCATCGCACACATAATGACACTTACATGTTCAGAGAAAAGAGAAAAGGGTCGGAGTAAGAGCTACAACACAAATAGAAAACAAATATGAGCAAAAGTCACTATTCCCATATGAGATAAAACAGTCTTTCAACCAGCAACAGTATAAAATGACAAATAAAGGCATTACATAATCATAAAGTGTGCAATTCAACAAAATGAGTTAACTATCCCAAATATATAAGCACCCAACAATGAAGCACACAGATTCATAAACAAGTACTTCTAGAACTATGAAAAGATTTAGGCAGCCATATAATGATAGTGAGGACATCACAGCACTCTGACAGCAGTAGACAGACTATTGAAGCAGAACACTAACAAAGACATTCTGGGCCCAAACTTGACACTTGACCAATTGGATCTAATAAAAATCTACAGGATACTCTACCCATCAACCACTAAATATACGTTTTTCTTATCTTTACATGGGACAAAGTCCAAGATCAACCACGTAATTGGCCATAAAGTCTTAATAAATTTTTAAAAATTGGAATCATACAAATCATACTCTTAGACCACAGTGTAATAAAAATGTAAATCAATTCCAAGAACATATCACAAAACACACAATGACGTGAAAATTTAAAAACTTGCTTCTGAATGACATTTGGGTAAATAATGAAATCAAGACATAAATTTATTTTTTTTTTCAAATAAATGAAAACAAAGACATAACATACCAACATCTTTGGGATGTAGCCATAGCAATGTTAAGAGGAAAGTACAGCACTAAACACCTACCTCAAAAGGAAAGGTCTCAAATCAACGATCTAACAGCACACCTACAGTAACCCAGAAAAACGATAATAAACTAAACCCAAAACTACCAAAAGAAGAGGCATAGCTAAAATTAGAGTACAACTGAATGAAATTAAGACCTAATAATCCATATGAAGAATCATCAAAAGCAAAAGTTAGGTTATTTGAAAAGATAAAAAGATTAATAGACTGGTAGCTAGATTATCAAAGAAAAAAGGAAAAAGGATTCAAATTAGCACAATTAGAATCTACAAAGGTGATATTTAAATGAATTTCTCAGAAATACAAAAGAACCTCAGACTAATATGAATGGATACCTCTATGCACACAATCTAGAAAATCTAGAGGAAATGGATACATTCCTAGAAACACACAACCTCCAAAGATAGAAACAGGAAGAAATTGAAATACTGGACAGACAAATATTGAGTTCCAAATTTGAATCACTGATAAAAAAAAACTTACCAACCAAAGAGATCGCAGACCAGATGGTTTCTAATTCTATCAGATACAAAAAGAGGTCGTACCAATTCTACTGGAAATATTCCAAAAAATGGAGGATGAAATTCTCCCTAACTCGTTTGAAGAAGCCAGCATCACCCTGAAACCAAAGACTGGCAAAGACACAATAAAAAATAAAACTACCAGCCAATATCCCTGATGAACATGGGCACAAAATCCTCAACAATATACTGGTAAACCAAATCCAGCAGCATATCAAAAAGTTAATTCACCATGATCAAGTAGGCTTAATTCCTGAGATTCAAGTTTGATTCAACAAACCCAAATCAATAAATGTGATTCACTACATAAACAGTATTTTTTAAAAAAACATATAAACCTCTCAATAGATGAAGGAAACACTTCCAATAAAATTTGCCATCACTTTATGATAAAAACCCTCAATAAAGTAGGCATCAAAGCAACACACCTCAAAAAAATAAGAGCCATGTATGAAAAATCCACATTTAACATCACATCGAATGGATTAAAACTGAAAGCATTCCCTTTGAGAACTACAACAAGACAAGGATACCCACTCTCACCATTCCAATGGAAAATAGTACTGTAAATGCTAGCTACAGCAATTAGGCAAGATAAGGGAAAAAGGACATCTAAGTAGATAAATGAAATAGGAAAAGAATTCAAACTATTCACCAAAAAGCCATTAGAAACGGTAAAAAATCAATGTACAAAAATCAGTAACATTTCCATACACCAATAACATTCGACTGAAAGGCAAATCAAGAATGCAACCCCAATGACAATAGCCACACAAAAAAATCAAATACCTAGGAATACATCTAAAAACAGAGTAAAAGATCTCTACAAGGAGAACTAGAGAACACTACTAAAAATAATAAATGACACGTAGCATGCTATTGAATTGAAATAATCAATATCATTAAAATGGCCATACTCCCCAAAACAACTGACAAATTCAGCACCGTTCCTACCAAATGACCAATTTCATTTTGCACAGACATGGAAAAAGAAAATTATTCTGAAATACATATCGAACAAAAAATAGCCTAAATAGGCAAAATAATAGTAAGTAAAAAGCACATGTTGAAGGTATCACATTAGCTGACTTCAGAATATGCTATGAGGCTACAGTAACCAAAACAGCATGGTAGTGGTACAAAAACAGATAAATGGATCAAGGGAACAGAATAGAGAAACCAGAATTAAGTTGCACACTTAGTGCCATCTAATCTTAAACAAGGCTGAAAAAATGAGTAATGGTGAAAGGCCTCCCTATTCAACAAATGGCACTGGGGTACCTGGAAAGCCATATGCAGAATAATGAAACTGGACCCCTACCTTTCACCATATACAAAAATTAACTCAAGATGGGTTAAAATCTTCAATGTAGGACCTTAAAGTATTAGAGTCCTGGAAGAAAACCTAGGAAATAACTGGACACTGGTCTTGAAAAAGAATTATGATGAAGACCTCAAAGGCAATTGCAACAGAAGCAAAAATTGATAAGAGATCTAATTAAACCAAAACTTGTCTGCAAGGCAAAATAAACTGCACAAAAAGTAAACACCTTACAGAATGGGAGAAAGTATTCACAAGCTATGCATCTGACAACGGTGTAAGATTCAGAATCGGTAAGGAACTTAAACAAATTTACAAGTATAAAATGAGCAACTGTATTAAAAAGTGAGCAAGGGCACAAACAGACACTTTTTAAAAGACATACACATTATTGACATACACATTGTCAGCATACATAGGAAAATATGCTCAACAACACTAATCATTAGAGAAATGCAAATCAAAGCTGCAGTGAAATACCATCTCACGCCTGTAAGAATGTCTATTATTAAAAAGTCAAAAAATAATGGGTGTTGGTGAAGCTGTAGAGAATAGGAACATTTATACACTGTTTGTGGGAATGTAAGTTAGTTCAACCACTGTGGAAAGCATTTTGGAGATTTCCCAAAGAACTTAAGACAGAATTACCTTTTGATCCAGTGATCCGAATACTGGGTGTATATCGAAAACAAATCATTCTATAAAAAGACATGTACTTGCAGGTTCATCACGGTGCTACTCACAATAACATAGGCATAGAATCAACCCAGGTGCCCATCAATGGTGGACTGTATAAAGAAAACGTGGTATGTATACACCATGGAATACTATGCAGTCATTAAGCAGAACTAAATTATGTTCTATGCAGAAACATGATGCAGCTAGAAGCTAGTAGCTGCTGATTAAGACAGTAACAGAAAACCAAGTACCACATGTGCTCATGTATAAGTGGGAGCTATATTTCAGGTACTCATGGACATAAACATGGCAACAATAGACTCTGAGGACAACTAGTGGGGAAGTGGTGGAGCGAAGGAGGGGGACAAGCTTCTAAAAACTATTGGGAACTATGCTCAGTACCTGAGTGATGGGATCACATATCCCAAACCTCAGCATCATGCAATATACTCAGGAAACAAATCTGCATATATACTCCCTAAATCTAAAATAAAAGTCAAAAAATTGTGGAAGCATATAAAAAAAGAAAATGATACAGATTTTCACCTAGTTTTACTTGAAATATATGCCATTCTTTTTCCTTGATAAATATATACTGAATTAAAAATATATTTGCATAATAAAACCAAAACATTATAATGCTGACTGCATTTTCTTATTTTGGGATTAATAGGGTAGGAAAGGAGAACTCCATTATAGTAAGTGGCATGCAAATTAATTTGTGCTCAAGATGAAGTTGATATTATTACTCTTGCACGCACATAAACATAAATATGCACTCCAGCTATGTATGAATAGTTAGGAAGCTCTTGGTTCTGCACCACATTGCATTATTTTTAAAGGAAAGAAAGACATTTTCAGGGTTAGCCCCAAGAGCAAGTCAGTGAAATGTCAAACACATTTTGGCAAGTGGTCAAAAGAAGAATATTGAAAGGTGAAACCAGAGCTCATTCTTATTAATAATCTGTTACATAATAATGAGATTTTGAAATAATGGACAAGAGCACAATCCTGAAAGTCAATGGGATTATAATGATGGAAGTATTGTAAAGGAATTAATATTATAAAGGAAGGGTATGATTCACATTTACGGTGTTAAAAATACTGTAGTAATCACCAAATCTATTTACACCTCAAATAAGTGAAAGCTTGCTTTCTCCATTTAGCTTTTTAAATAAATTACTGGGAATACCTCTTTTATGAATATTCACCTATGTACAAAGGATACTTGGTAAAATTTTAACCACAATAAAGCCAAATCTCCAGGCACATTCTGAAACCACTTAGTTAGTAGTCCAAGAAATGATATTTGTTTCACTATGGGAAAGCAAAAACAAAGGCAAATTTCAATTTTTACTCAGAATAGTCTTAGCGCCAACTTTTTCATTTATCTTCCAAAAATACCAAGGTATTAAACCAGTTGAGTGTTTTGGTTACTTATTCAAAAGTTCTTTTAAAATGTTATCTTAGGATGTGCAGGTATAGACAAATAAAGACACATAAAATAAAATAAAATCGATATTTAAAGCACCCGAGGTTATTTTGGTTGGTTTTATTCACTGTATATTTTGTTTTTAAAATTTCAGAGTATAATTTCAATCTGTTGTGAATACAGCATTTTGCATCAGAGTGATTTCATGTTCTATTAAGAAGCAATTATTTTTCAGACCAAAAAATTATGATTTTGGAGTTTCACCCTTGTATTTGTCTAAACTTTAAGTCATATTTAACTTACTCCTCCTTGTCTCTGGCAGTAGAGCAGGCCATACTTTAAAGAAAGGAAGGGTTTTGGTTTAAACAGATGGCTTCCTGTCCTCCCTGATTCAAGGGTCACCATAGCAACGAGGAAAGAGGAGGTGTTGCCTAGCAACTGGAAATATTAATGAAGAGATTTCCAAAATGTATTTAGGGAAAAAAAGTTATTGGAAGAACTTCAGAACTTGGCATAAATGTACACCAAAATTTATTTATGAAACATGCTGAGTACATAATCATAAATCTGGAAGACATAATGTTTTAAAAGGGAAAATATCAAACAATGGCCTTATTAGATTTTTTCAAAAACTGATATTTTTGCATTAATGACATCATTTATTGACAAATACGACAAAGTAAAATCACTCATTTTTTTCTTCAGATGTAATATTAAATTCGGCTAAATTAATTACAGAATTTATTACTATTGTATGCTGTAATACAACTTGACATTCAAGGTAGGATCAGGAATTTAGCTAGTTGAACTTTATGCTATGTATGCTAACACACATGATATGGTCATCCAAAACATTTCAGGGGCTTCTCTCTCAACCCCTTGAAATAGGCACTGCAGTTACAAACCGTCAATGTCTATGTTGACTAAAAGTATCTTTTCCCTTCGAAAAAGTTTTTCTTAGTAGCATTTCACCCTGCATTATGTTTTGAAGTTAATCTTAAAAACGTGATTCATGCAAGATTTTCTTTTAGATCAGTTAAAATAGAACGAACCTGAGTCTCTAAGGTAGATGTGTATCTGTCTTAATATCTTTCTGTGTTCCTATATTGAAATATAAATTTTAATAAATAGTCAATATCAGATATGAAATAATTATGTTTATATGGGTTACATTACTTAATATATCTGTTTATGTCAAGTGCCTATCAATGTTTTTGCACTGGTTTTATAATAACTATATCATCATCATAGAACAAAAATTATTCTTCTATGATTTATAGGAACTTACAGAGTACCAATACTTTGCTAGGCACTATAGTAATCATAAACATATATTGCTAATCTTTAAAAAAAGTCTGTAACTAGTTAGTGTCTCCAATTTAGCATGAAATTATGGAGATTAGGAAAGTTTAACCAACACAGATGATAGTGCAGCAAACTATTTATCAACATTTTCTCTGAACCTGAAAGATAGAGGCTCAAAATCTACCTCCATGCAGTCCCGTGCAAGATATTAAGTCATTCTGCCCCTCAGTCTTTTCACTTTACCATATGTGTTATCATTCAGTATTTGATCTTTAAGATTTTGTTAAGACCTAATACACGCAAAGCAAAAATAAATAGATTATAAGAGTTGAAAGAATTAATATACATGAAGCTCTCAATAATGCTAGCACATGCAATGAGGTGTGCTGCTTTTGTTGCCTTTTTATGTTGCTAAAAGTTTTCTGAATTCTTACTGAGTAAGCTATCCATATAACAAGGGCTCTTCTGGTACCTAAATGCAGTTTCTTGTTAGCAGTATAGATACTGATTTATAAAGGTAGTTAAATATATGTTATATTAGTTTATGGAAAGGATATAAGCTATTTAATTTTAAAATAAATTTCAAGATTTATTAAAATTGTTTTCTTATGTATAAGAAAGTAAGACCCAGAGATATGAAAGGATGCATCTAAAGTAAAGAAAAAAGATCAGTGTCTTTCTTCTTAGCTCATTTTTTTTACTAAATAGCTAATATATTAGCTATATACACACATATATACTATATTAAAACATCATGTTGTATACTATACATACACATATATATATACACGGTTTAATTTGTCAATTTTAAATATTAAAAATAAAATTGTTTAAAAAGGATTAGAGTGATACCCATTTAGTATCTCATAATAAGGTCAGGATCAGCTTCACTGGTTGAGTTCTTTTAAAGTCTCAAAGGCTGAAACCAAAGTGTTACCAGGGCAGGCATTTGCCTGGATCTGAAGAAGAATCTGCCTCCAAGCTCATTTGGGTTATTAGCAGAACCAGTTCTTTGTGGCTATAGGTTGAGGTACCCATTTATTTCCTTCTTTCCTTCTTCTTTTTAAAATTTTTCACCAAATATCAGTTGGAGGTCACTTTCTGCTCCAAGTGGCTGCCTGTATTATTTCTCAGCTCCTGGTTGTCTCCATCGTCAAAGTCAGCAACGAGGCACTGAATTCTCATACCTACAACCTCTGACTATCTGCCACCAACCAGAAAACTCTCTCATTTAAAGGGTTCATGCATTTAAATTAGGGCCACCCAAAAATATCTTTCTATTTTAAGGTTAACTAATAATCTTTATTATCTCCACAAAATCACTTTTGCCATTTAATGTAACACTCATGGAGTGACAACATTTCATATTGATAAATTCTACTGACACTTAAAGGGGAGAAGATTCTACAATGGGAGATCATTGGGGTTTATTCTTAGAATTCTACTTGCACAACAGTATCCAAATCTATTATACCAAAGAACATTATCTGAAACATTATGTGATAATGTGAGACAGTATTAAAGGTGGTCTTAATATGTGTCTGAATAAATGCTAGTTGAACAGGCATTAGAATAATATGTTTAGCTGACTCTAAAATTAGATGAAAAAGAATGCCTATGTGTTCGCAGGTTCATCTTGTTCCAAATATCTTTCTCTCTTTTATGCTTTCAAGTTGCTATCAAGATATCAAAATTAGCTGGTTTTGAGCTCTAAATTTAAAATACACATAAACCATTGAAAACAGTAGGGTTTACCTTACAGAGCTCGATTTTTTTCTGAACTGCCAAAAAAATTATTCTATAATAAAAATCAATATAAAATTATGTACTAGGCTGGACATTAAAAAGCTTTATTATTCCTCTTAATTATATCTTCTCATAAAGATGTTTCCATAATTAAGGAAAATTATTTTTTCATAATTGTTCTATTCTTAAAAATAATTATTCTATCTTTAATTATTATATATTTCAAATAATCAGAATAAATGTCTATAAAAAGTCCACAAATATAAACTTTAAAATAAGCAATACCAATTATATTTGGGAAGATGACATTATTATTCTAATAGAGTATAAATAAGTGTTCCCAGCCCATTTTTTGACATCTCTTGTCAGAAAAAGTTTCAAATACAATTAAATAAATAAATAAATTCAAATAATCATCTACATAAATTCAAATAATCTTCTAAATGCTGGGGTGCATGCATATGTAAATTTACAAACTAAGTTATTACTTGCTAATTTAAACATTATAATCAGGACATTTTGCCATTAAAATCTACAAATTAACATAGCAATGTTGTTTATGTCTTCCTCTCAGTTTGACAACCATTTGTTGTATAATAATTTTTTAAAATCTAGCATAATTAAGCTGTATTTTCTACAAAATATCACGTATATTATTCTCATATATCTCTGGAATAATCAGAGATAAATATAAGGCATGTATTAAAAACTAATAAATAGCTTGTTTTGTATTTAAGTTATAATTCTATATTTTTATTATTATTTAAAAATTATGCTCTCTACCATTAACTAGGGTGAATGAGAAACCTTAAAACAAATCAGATATATGGTTTCAAAGTAGTTTTTTTTTTTTTTCATTTTGTATGGTGTCTCTTCACTTGATTGATTCCTTTCCCATGCAGAAGATTTTTAGTTTTTATATAATCCTATATGTATATTTCTGTTTTTGCTGCTTGTGATTTTGATATCATATCCAAAAAAACAATTTCCTACACCAATGTGTGAAGAGATTAATATTCAAAATATATAAGAAATTGAAACAACACAATAGAAAGAAAACAAATAGCTTGATTACAGTAATAATAATAATAGTAACAGGCAATGGACCTGAATGAACATTTTGGAAAAGAAGACATATAAATACTCAACAAGTATATGAAAAAAACTCAATATCACTAATTATTAGAGAAATCCAAATCAAAACCACAATAAGACATCACCTTACATCTGCTAGAATGACTATTATCAAAAAACAAAATATTCAACATACTCAAATCTATAAATGTGATTCACCAAACCCTCAACAAGCTAAGCATTGAAGGGCCATATTTCAAGATAATGAAATCTATGTATGACAAAACCACAGCCAACATTACACTTAACACGAAAAGCTGAAAGCATTTCTTTTAAGATCTGGAAAAAGAGAAGGATGCTTACTTTTACCAGTCCTATTCAACATAGTACTAGAAGTCCTAGCCAGCATAATCAGGCAAGAGAAATAAATGTCATCCAAATTAGAAAAGAAAAGTCAAATTATCTCTGTTTGCTGATACTATGATCTTATACCTAGATAACCCTAAAAACTCCTTCAAAAGACTGCAAGGTTTGGTAAACAAATTCAGTAAAGTCCAAGAATACATAATACATGAACCAAAATAAGGAGCATTTCTACACATCAATAATAATTAAGCTGAAAATCAAATCCAAAAGTCAATCCCATTTACAGTCATTACAAAGAAATAATAAAATACCCTAGGAATACATTTAGCCAAAGAAGTGAAAATGTCTACATAAAAAAACTACAAAATTCTCATGAAAGAAACTGTAGATGACACTAACAATGGAAAAACATCCTTTGCTCATGGATCATAACAATTAATATCCTTAATATGATCATACTGCCCAAAATAATCTACAGATGCAATGTAATCCCTATCAAAATATCCAAGTGACTTTTACAGAATTAGAATAAAGAAGTCATTCATACGGAGCCAAAAAAAAAAAAAAAAAAGAAAAAAAAAAAACCCCCAGCAATCCTAAGCAAACAGAACAAAGCTGGAAGCATCATACTACCTGACTTCAAATTATACTACAAAGGTGTGGTAATCTACACAGCATGGTATTGGTGTTAAAACAGACACATAACCCAATGGAACAGAATACAGAATCCATAAATAAAACCATATACCTACAGCCAACTGATATTTGACGAAGTTGACAAAAACATTCCCTGAGGAAAAGACACCTTTTTCAATAAGTGGTGCTGGGAAATTTGAATGGTCATATGCAGAATAAAATTTAATCTCTGTCTCTCACTGTATATAAACAATTGACACAAGATTTAAATGTAAGACTTTATAAAAATGGTAGAAGAAACAAATAGGAAAAACTCTTCAAAACATTGGAACATTCAGAGAATTCATGACTAAGACCTCAAAAGCAAATGCCATAAAAACAAAAATAGACAAATAGGACTTTCTTAAACTAAAAAGAGCCTACAGAGCAAAAGAAAAAAATCAGCAGAGTGAACAGACAACCTGGCAAATAGGAGAAAATGTTTTCAAACTATGCATCCAACAAATAACTGATATTCAGAATCTACAAAAAATCTCAAATGACTCAATCACCACCACCACCACCACCACAACAAACCATTAAAAAATGGGCAAAGGTCGTGAACAGACATCTTTCAAAAGAAGACATACAAATGGCAACCAGCATATGAAAAAATGCTCAACATCACTAATAATTAGAGAAACAAAATTAAAACAATATATTATCATTTTATACCAGTTAAAATGGCTATTACTAAAAATTTAAAAACAAAAAAGATGTTGATGAGAATATGGAGAAAAGGGAATGTTTATACACTATCAGCGAGAATGTAAATTGATACAACCTTTATGAAAAACAGTATGGAGATGTCTCAAGAACCAAGGATACAATTACCTTTCAATCTAGCAATTCCACTACTGGGTATCTATGCAAAAGAAAATAAATGCGTTTATCAAGAAGATATCTGCATTCATGTGTTTATTCTAGCACTCTTCACAACAACAAAGATATGGAATCAACCTGCTTATGAATGGATGTTTGAATAATAAAAATGTGGTGCAAAAAATATATATGTGTACATATGTGTATATATATGTATGTGTATATGTATACATGGATGACATTCATTATATTCTGTGTGTATGTGTGTATATATATATATAATGGAGTACTATTCAGCCACAACAAAGAATGAAATAATGTCTTTGGCAGCAACATGGATGGAACTGGAGGCTTTTTTGTTAACTAAAATAACCCCCCCAAAAAATGTCAAAATCTGTAGGTTCTCACTTAAAAGCAGGAGGTAAATAATATGTACATATCAACATAGAGATTGGAATAATAGACATCAGAGACAGAAAGGTGGGAGGGTGGGAGGGAAAATGGGATGAAAAATTACGTTATGGTTACAATATATAACATTTGTGTGATGGGTACCTAAAAGCCCAGATTTTGCCAGTGCACAATGTATCTGTGTAACAAAACTGCACTTGTTCCCTCTAAATCTATGAAAACATTTTTAAAAAGATAGTAAGCATAGGGGAGAATGTGGAAAAAAAGAGAACTCTTGTACACTATTGATGAAAATGTAAGTTGATACAGCTAAATGACAAAGAGTATGAAGATTTTCAAAAAATTAGAAAGATTTCTATTTTTTAAATAAGAAATATTTCTTATTTAAAATTACCATATTATCCAGCAACCCCACCTTAGGATAGATATACAAAGAAAATAAAATCAGTATCTCAAAGAGATACCCATTCCATACACCTATATTTATTACAGCATTCTTCACAATAGCCAAGACATGCTCATCAACAAATGAATGGATAAAGAAAATCTCTCTCTCACACTCTCTGAAACCTTGATCTCTCTCTCTCTCTCTCCCTCTCATATAAATATATATCTCCACAAATACAAATTCAATCAGTAGCAAACCACTGGCATGAGAGTTGCTGTCATTGTGGTAGTTACTGAGAATCAAAAGAAGCAAATAAGACTCCAAATACTCTCAACAATGTCAGTTGGCTAATTACACTTATTAACTACATATCAATTACTTAATATATATAAAACCTCGTGTACTGTCTCATTTAACATTATTTTTACAATGTGGTAACTGCACTTATTTCTGTAACAAAGATGGAGAGACTAAGCTCAGTAAGGCTAACTTTCTTAAAGTAACCGAGGTAATACTGAATGCAACCAATGTCCATACTTGCTGTGGTTTAATGGGTCTTTTTCAAAACTCAAGTGAAGTCAATGTAATGGTATTCAGAGGTGCTTCCTTTAAGAGGTCATTAGGCTATGAAGGTTGCTTTGTTTATTAATGCAAGCAAGGTCGTTTAAAAAAAGAGGATTCAGAAAGCATTTGGCTAGAATGCTAGCTTGCAATTTTGATCTTCTGCTATGTGAAGACACAGCAAGCAGGTCCTCACCAGATACTGATGCATTGATTTTGAACTTCCCAGCCCCTAGAAATGTAATAAATAAATTTCCGTTGTTTATGAATTTTCCAGTCTCAGGCATTCTTGTCCAGCAGCATAAAACAGACTAAGGCAGAAAGTGGAACTGAGAATTAGATGTTGCTATAACAATTACCTAAAAATGTGGAAGCAGTTTTGGAACTGGGTAATGGGTAGAGGCTAGAATCCTTTTTAAGTGAATGTCAGAAAAAAGTCTGTGTTTCTTCCATGAATCTAAGAGTAAAGGCTATTCTGATGAGGTCTCAAATAAAAAGGAGAAACAAGGTATTGGAAACTGGAGGAAAAATAAACTTTGCTATATAGTGGTAAAGAACTTTGATGAAGTATGTCCATGTCCCAGGACTTTATGGAAGGCAGAATTAGTGGTAATGAAAAAGGATGTTTGGCATAAGGAATCTCTGAGTAGCAAGGCATTCAAGATGCTGTATGTCTTCTCTTAACTGCTGAGTTATAAAAACTTAACTGCTAGTAAGTTCAAGAATAGATGAATGATTTAAAGGTGGGATTCTAAATTAAAAGGAAATGGAACATAAAGATCTGGAAAGTTCTTACCATGGCCATATAAAGAATTTTTAAGCATGTCTAGGAGAGAAAGCCAGGGATATGACCAAGGAACCATTTGATAAGGAAAATAGTATGTCTAGAAGGAAGCCAGGTACTTTTTTATCAGGACAATGAGAGAACGACCTCAACAGCATTTCAGAGATCTTCAGGGATGCTCTTCTTATCACAGGCCTGGAGTGCTAGGACCTTGGGTGGGAGGTGCCGGGGGCAGAATAGTTTTAGGGAAAGTGCCCACGGTGTCTGTGGAACCTCAGCGCTAGCTGCCCATGGCTTCCTTGGGGCTCAGTTACCCACATTTGGGGGCAGCAGTTCTCAATCACTCCAGCTATGGCTCAAGCAGGTCCAGGTATGGTTCAGGTCACCACTCTGGAGAGCACAAACTTTGCATCTCAAAGCATCGAAGTGCTACTAACTCTGCAATTCTGCAGGCATGCAGACCACAAGACAAGAGCTATGAGACATGGCTACCTCCACTTAGATTTCAAAAGATGTTTTGAATAGCCTCAGGGCCCAGAAGGAGACCTGCTGCAGACTCCAAGCTGTCACAAAGGACCCCCACTAGGGTAATGTCCATCAGAACAATGGGGTTGGGAACACCACAGAGAGTTAAAACTAGAGCAACACTTAATGGAGCCCTGAGGGCTGGGCCACTCTCAGGACTCCAGAACTGGAGAGTGACAAGCATGCAACATCAGCTTGGAAGAACTGCAGGCATGTGACCTCAATACATGAGAGTTGATGTTTGGGCCAGTCTCAGCAAAGTCATCATGTCATGGCTGTCAAAATCCTTGGGGCCAATCTTGTGCCCTACTGTGACTAAAAGAGAATAAATGAAGTCAAGGAGATTGTTGTCAAGCCCTAAGATTTAATGCTCCTTGTGCTCTTGGATTTTAGACTTACTTGGGACCTATCACTCCTTTCTTCTCGCTTATTTTTCCCTTTCATGATGGAAATGTCTATGCTTTGCCTGTCCCAACATTGCATTTTGGAAGCACGTAACTTGTTTAATTTTACAGTTTACAGATGGAGAGAAATTTGACTCAGGATGAGTCATGAGGCTCATCCTTATCTAATTTAGATGATACCTAGATGAGACTTTGAACTTTAGATGTTAAAGTTGGCACTGAATAAATTAAGACTTTCAGGTTATTTGTATGAAATGGATGTATTTTCTATGTGAGAAGCACCTGAATATTGGTGGTCCAGTGGTGGAATTCTAGGCTTTAAATATGTCGTCTTCAAAATTCAGGTGTTTCTAATGTGATAGTATTGTGCTGAGTCCTTTAACAGGTGATTAAGCCATGAGGGCTGCTCTCTAGTTAATGGGTTAAGGTTTCTTGTAAAGGGGGTTTCATGCAGTGTTCAATTAGCTTACTCTCTTCCTTTTGCCATGTGAGAATACAGCAAGAAGACACTTAGTAGGCCAAATGTGGGTGCCTGCATCTTGGACCTCCCAGGCTCCAGAATTGTAAGAAATATATTTTTGTTCTTTATTAATTACTTAGTCTTGGGTATTCTAACAGCACAAAACAGACTAGACAAACATAGTTTGTATCTATATGTTTTGATAAGAATGACCTTGATTCAACTTTCTTAAAGGTATATAAATAGTTTTCTTACCTCACATTTTTTTGTAAATGAACAGATTGTATATAGCATATAATTGCTGTTAGAGTGAGAATGAAGTTTGACACCTATTTATCCCACAGAATTTTAAAGTATAATATTCATGCATATCTTCCAGTAGTAGTTTTATTACAGTTATAAAATTACTAGCCAGAAACTGAAGTGCAGAAATGATGACATCAAGAATAAGATATCCCAGGGAGAGAATTAATGTCAAAATAATTACATGGTTCACAGTCAAGACTGTGTTATTATTAGCAACTCTAGATAAGCTAATTAAGTAAGTAAAAAAGTGTGTTTAAGCCAGTTAAGTTGGAGTGTTTCTATGGCTTCTGAACAAATAGGTAACACCTAATAGCTGAGAATGTACTCATTAATCAAAGGAACTGAGAATTATATCACACTGATTAAAGCCACATGTAGTAAAAATGTCTATTTAGTCGTCTTTTAGATCTTAGCAAATGCTGGATGGCTACTAACTTTAATGTACTCCTACAGTCAGATAAATTTTTCATTTTGTTATTCTTTGACAATGATTTTTATAGTTACTTAAATTCTAGCAATGTCTTGTCCTTTCTTAAATCAATACTTATTGTTAGTTTTTAAATAGTACCAAATTATACCTTTAAAAGTATAGAACAAACTTCTTGTATGAAGCCTGAACTCAGAAGATATATAATATGCAGTAGTTTAGTAAATTTAAGATAAGGCTAACATTTGACATTTACTTGCCTCTGAAATAAAGATTACTCTATTTATGTCTAAATTAATTTCTCTTTAAGTATTCCAAAGATTTTATTTAGAAAAGAAAAATAAAACAACAGAAATCTCTTTATATACGAATATGGAAGAATCATACATACTGGGAGGAAAAAATGTAGAATTTGTAAGGTGAAAAGAATCATAAAAGTTATAAATGCAGTGGCAGTGCAAGGTTAAAAATCTTGCTACTCGTTGCAGGCCATTGATCTTAATTCTTACTTAGGCTGCCTTCATGATTTGTGGTTTATTTTGAAATATATCACTGCAAAATTTTCAGGAAAGTACTCCTCAAGCTCTCATGAAATAAATACGACAAGATGAATTAACTTAGCAAATATTTTCATGCTTCACATCCTATGATTTTAGTATAATTTATAACTAAAAGAGTATGCTAATAATTATTCAGAAAATACTTGTCTTCAAGAGTATTTCAATTATTCCTTAAAAAGTGAAGAACTTTACTTTAAATTTTTTAACTTTTGTCTTTAAATAAAAATTAAAGAAAATTTAATGTTCTGTTAAGCACTGTAAATATTAAAGTAAAAAGCGTGGAGTGCATAGCTCTTAATGTAATATAGATTCCATGAGAATACAGCATGAGTCAGTTAGAAATACATAACCGAATGGGAGAAATGTATATGTATAATGTCTTGCTGTAGTGTTTAATTTTATATCTCACTTTATCTTTGCTTTAAATATTTGCAAACTAGCTAACATCCTCTAAAATGTAGTCTAAATCTTTAGCGCTATTTCGTATTTAAAATCCTGCATTTTGAGTAGAACTTGGTGGCAAGAATGTATTGCCCAAAATTAGAAATATTAACACAAAAATGTTTGAGGACAATAGAAAATAGATTAACATGTATTTTAACGGCTCCTAAGTTTTGAAGAATGTGCTAGCCTCTGGATAATAGAAAACTGAAGAGGATGCATTTTGTAATCTGACAGACCTTGCTTTTAATCCTGGATTGTGAAATTATTCGATGCGTGAATTTGAACAGGTTACTTGTACTTTTTTGATATCTATGTTTCATCTGTAAAGTGGGGATAATCAAATCTACCTTACTGAACTATTTTGAGAATTAGAGATGGCTTATTTCAACAACTGACAACATTCTTGTCACAGAGAGAAGTAAGAAAATTTCCTAGGCCTTGAGCTATTCGGTGCTTCCTACAATGCTTTTACACCTGGAAATCACTCTGGAACCACGTGGAGAGTTTTTAAGATGTTCCGATGGCCATGTTATTTCACACACTAATTAAATTAGAATCTCCATAGGAGGGACCTGAAAATTCATATTTGTTTAAAACTGGAGTCATTACCAGTTGTAGCCAGATTTACGAATCACTGATTTAAAACAAGGCAATTTGATATTGTTAATAGTCTTAAAAATACTTGGTCATAGCTATTGAACAAATTTAATATTAAACAACTTTGGGTTAACAACAAATGGAAGGAGAGAAATCAAAGGACCCTTGAGACAATGGCAGGATTAAAACTAGGAAATGAGAGAAAATAAGATAATGCCATTGCTCTTAATTGAAAAGAAAATAATAATGAAGAAGCAGTGTTTTGCAAAGGAAAGTCAAGGTATGATGGTATTAATACAATCCTTTTATATATTTGTATAATTTTGGTCAAAGTAGAAAGGCAAGTTCTGAGGTTAAATTTAAAAAGTTATATCTAGTGATGCATAAAAACATGTAATTACATATGCAAAATGGGTAATTTTGCATGTGATTTGTAATTTGCTTTTGTTTAATTTGAAGTTAAGCTAAATTGCTTCCTTTGCCTGTAGAGTTTTAGGTTGCTATATTTTTCTCCATTTCAGATCTTCTAAAGTATCACCTGCATTTGCCTTGGAGACTTAAAACCTTTTTATAATTCAATATGTATCTGTCCCAGGTGGATCTCATATAACCATGACAGTATTAATAGGTTCATGAAATAAAAATAGGCTTGGTTACAAATTGTTATGTATTTTTATCATCGAAATTATAAATTATTAAGGATGTTGGGAAAATTTTATGAACTTTTCCCATATAGAGACAGAAGTAAATTTTTTATAAAAGACGATATTATGCATCTGCTATTTGAATTTTTTTAAGAAGAGAAACTATATAGAGGAGATGTCTTTGTTTACTTATCAATTTAAAGATGTTTTGGTCATCTATATCTCCTGGTTATCTATATCTCCTTTCAAAATTACAGTAAAATATATCTGGCAAATGAGACAAATGTTTATGTATAACATTTTCTTTCGAGCCCCAGTTTATACTGCCATATATCTTGCATGTATTTAATTACAATATTTATGCCTGAAGCACATTTTTCTTATAATTTATCTTCTAACATTGTAATGATATGAAATAAATTAATGCTTATTTAAGGGTGGACCTTCCAGTTCACTGGAGCGGTCTTTTATTAAATGTCACCCCGTGGACATAAAAATCAAATACACTTTCTCCAATGTTTCACTTTTAGGCAAGAATTAGATACCCCATGCCGAGAACATAGTTCATTAAATGCCTCCAGTTTGCAGATTTATATTTTTAAAATACATTATCTATGTATACACACACAGAATAAACACTTTCATAAAATGTTCACTTCCTAATAACTGAAATCTTATAAATGTGATTACAATAAGGATTTGGGGATGGGGAGACCATTTTGGATTGTCAAGGTTGACTCAATATAATCACGAGAGATCTTGAATGTGAAAGTAGGGCCAGGCGCAGTGGCTCACGCCTGTAATCCCAGCACTTTGGGAGGAGGCCGAGACAGGCGGATCAAGAGGTCAAGAGATCAAGACCATCCTGGCCAACATGGTGAAACCCAGTCTCTATTAAAAATACAAAAATTCGCTGGGCGTGGCGGCGGGTGTCTGTAGTCCCAGCTACTCAGGAGGCTGAAGCAGGAGAATCACTTGAAACAGCGGGGCGGAGGTTGCAGTGAGTCGAGATCCTACCACTGGTGACAGAGTGAGACTCAGTCTCCAAAAAAAAAAAAAAAAAAAAGTGAAAGGAGCAGGTAAAAGAAGCGTCAATGTCAGAGTGATGAGATGTAAGAAAGACACTTGCCCATTGCTGACTTTAAAACTAAAAGAAAGCCATAGTCAGGGAACCTTGGCAGCCTCTAGAAACTAAAAACGTTAAATAAACAGAGTCTTGCCTGGAACCTCCAGAGAGAGCATGACCATGCGGAAATCTTGATTTTGTTCCAGTAAAACTCATTTGGGAAAGCTGATTTTCAGAACTGCAACAAAATAAATTTGTGTTAGTTTAAACCACGATGTTTGTGATAATTTGTTACTGCAATAATACAAATGATTGTGTATAGTTGCATGTGTTTTGTGTATACGTAAATTGAAGTCAAAGTAGATTTAGAAGCACAAATTCTAGGAAGTCACAAGAAATTCACAACATAATTGCATTTATCTTTTTTTAATGAAGCATCAGCTCATGTGAAGTTAGATTTTAGAGACAAAACCATATTGTCCTCTAAGATCTGAGGCTGTGGAAGAAAACTGGCAAGTTAACTATCTAATGAGAGTTGGAGGGAGGATAATGGTGATATTCTTAACTGGATTTATTAATTTATTAATTTACTATTTCTTTTTAAATAAAATGAAAAGGGGAGGGATGAATGCCAGGGTGTTTTTAAGAAAGAGTGTGCTTGAAAGGATAGATTCTCAGTCAACAATTGCTATCTGGTCTTTTTAGAATAGTGAATCAGCAGGAATACTTGACCTTGAATGAGTTAGTCAGTTTCTGTTTTGTCTACTGTAAAATAATAATGGTACCATCAATTCCAAAGTTAATTGTGAAAATAACGATATAAAATAAGACAAATATTTCGAAATATAATGTGTCCCAAAATATTAAGTCCCTTTGCTTCTGTATGCTTAACGTGTCTTGTACTACACAGAGTAGACACATTAAAAATTATTCATAAAGTTAAGAAAAATAAGCCTCAGTGCTCATACCTGTAATCCCAGCACTTTGGGAGGCCAAGGCGGGTGGATCACCTGAGGTTGGGAGTTTGAGACCAGCCTTGCCAACATTGTGGAAATCTATCTCTACTAAAAACACAAATATATATATTAGCCAGGCATTGTGGAGCTCCCCTGTAATCCCAGCTAATAGGGAGACTGAGGCAGGAGAATTTCTTGAACCCAGAAGACGAAGGTTGCAGTGATCTGAGATTGCGCCGTTGTACCCCAGCCTGGGCAAAAGAGCGAGACTCCATCTCAAAAAAAAAAAAAAAAAAGCCTCAGTGACTGCTTTTTTAGGTGTGTATCTGCGTCAATAAAATAAGAAATTAGAACATAAATTTCAAATTTAATTCTGGTAAGGTCTACTTCTCATTTGAAGAGAGAAGCTTTCCATTCTGCCTTCTCTGAAATGCATACTAGTCCAGGTATATCTATTTTCCAGAATTGAGAAACAGGAAAAGTATATGAACCAAATTCAAAGAACTTCCTATGACTTTAAGTTCTATTATACCCTATTTTTTATAATAAGACAAATCCTTAAAAACAGATACAACTGGCAATAAAGAAACACAGTTTTATACTTCAAGTTAAAGGTTGTGTGAGACAGTATGTGAAATGCTAATGATACCACATTTATTTCCTACTTAAGAAACGAATTTATCTAAATAAATATTGTCATATACTCTCCAAAAATTATCTTCACAGACCACTGCTAGAAAAGTCTAGTTTCAAATATCTTTTTATTTTTAATATTTTATTTCAGAATTAGAAACATTTTCAAGTAAAAAATTCTAAGTACATTCTATGTCACAATGAAAGCCATTTCATTTAGTAATTCTACCATCCATAATTTTTCGTTTGTCAATTTAAATCTTAGATTGTACTTTCAATGTACATATCTGAGTAATTTACAAGCAATTATTGCATTTATATAAGAATATGAAAAAACATTGAATTATAATTACAAAAGGCACAAAAATTTAAAAACTGTGTATTTCCATACCTTATTTATACACCCAAGAACATGTTATATATGTACACTGACAAAAATAAAAAGAAATGTATAGTTATAACATAGATATGGGTACCCATTTATCACTTACAAGCCCTATTGTAATGGACTGAATGTTTGTGTCCCTCTCAAAATACATGTCTTGAAATCTAATCCACAGTGAAATACTATATGATAGCAGGGATTTTGGAGGTAGTTAGGTTATGACAGTGGATCCTCATGAATGGGATTAGTGGCCTTATGAAAAAGAGCTAAATAACTCTCTTGCCCTCTTCCCACCATGTGAGGCTACAACACGATGTCGGTGGTCTGCACCCCAGAAGAGGAGCCTCACAAGAACCCCATCATGGTGACACACTGAACTCAGACTTTCAGCCTCCAGAACTTTGAAAAAAAAAAATTTCTGTTGTTTATAAGCCATCCAATCTATGATATTGTGTTATAGCATTCCAAACTAAGACACCTACTGACAAAATAGATGAACTATAGCAATTGATTATTTAATTCAAACTACTTAATCAGTGTTTGAGGATGAGAAAGAGGAGTTTTATCCTAACTCTTGTGCCTATTTTTTAAAAAAAGACATTTATTCATTCATTCGTTTTTATTACGGGCCTATGACTTACCCTATATCAATCTCCTGGCAAACATAATCGAACAAAATAGAAAAAGATTTTTGTCCTCTAGGCCTTGAAATTGTCAGTGAAAAATATACGTAATCAATAAGTAAATCATATCATAGTTTTAAAATTTTTAAATATTGAAAAAAATAAGTAGAGCAACTGAAGATCACCAGATTTTCTTCTTTAGCCTGATACAGTAAAAACTTAAAAAGACAAAGTGTTTATCAACTTATCCCCAGAAATATTTTCACAAATAATATTATTCTTTAATTTTCAAAACTCCTCTGATAGATAGATCCTTGTCAGTAATGATCTTAGAATTGAAAGATTGAAAATTGAATTGAAATTGAAAATAATGTGCTGAAGAACACTCAACTAGCAATGTCACCTTATGTAAAAATGTGACTTTGTTCATATGAGATGAAGTTTTGTTAAACATTTTATTGTACATTTCTGCTGGCTATTGAAAGTTTAGTATAAAATGAAGGATGGCAAAGAATGCATTTCGAATACCCATTCTATGTATAAGAAAATACAAGTTCTATCATTCTTGCAAGGAATCAAAACATATTTCTAGCTCCATTTGGAGTTAGAACTGAGTCTTTTGTTACTTAAATAGGCCCATTTGAGATGTCTCTACAGAATGGAATAGTGTAAGGAAAAAAATTCAGTATAGAACTTCTGCTTTTTGCAGATGTGAGCAGTGAGTTGATGTTATCTTTCATAATTAACAGCAGCACAAGTTTCTAATGGCTGCCAGGTCACAGAATGGCACCTTTCTGGTGGCAGTAGTAGCTATTTTCCTCTAGTCAAAATACTTGTTTTGCGCCCACAGTTGCATAAGTTGCAGAGTTGGAGGTTTCTCCCCAGGTAAGATGTGGTTGTATGTTTCTGAGGAGGCACCTGGCGGGAGAAGCAGATACACAGCTACTCTGTTCCTCCAATCATTATTTAATGATTCAATGAACAACTTATTCAATAATGAATCCCTTTTTCATTTAAAGTATATAGCGTACTTTTGGTTATTTAGTAATCAACAGCCTTGACTGACATAATGAACATATGGCTTCCTGAGACTCTTTCCCCTGTATCTGAAACTGATTATTTTTCTTTTCTTGAGTGTCCCTGCTTGAGGTCAAAGTAGAGAGACTCTGAATTTGTTGTGCTTGTTTCTGCTTTGGAGGTTTTCCTTATCAAATGTATGTGTTCCTTCCTAATTTAAGATCCTGTCCCATCTCCAAGGCATTCTGTTGCTCACTCTACATTTGCCCTGCATGTCACATGCAACTCTGAAGGACTCTTCTAATAATACAAACCAGTGTTACCCACTTTGTTAACTTCCCATGTTTCATTGGTTGTTTTCTAGTAGTCTTTCTTCTGTTTTCCAAGAAGAGAAGTAAAAACATACTTTTTACCTGTTGATATGCTTCTCACCATATTTAAGAGTATTTTCAGGACTTTATAGTGTGCCTTCTGTATGTGGTGTTTTTAGGATCCTTAGCTACCAATTTCTAATGGCCTGCCCAGAGGACTTAATATTCTGACACAAAATCTCCACTGTCCATATTAAGAAGTTCTCTTCCTGGTCGTTCTTTTAAAGTTATATTTTCAGTAGTGGAGACTGGTTTCCCATTGGCTTGCTAGCACCTCATTTGCTATATTATAAGAATAGCATACTCAACTTTTAGAATAGAACTAGTATGTGTGTATACATATGATGATATACACAATTAAAATATATAATTATGACATATAACTCTAAGTTATATAATTTGATTTTACTTTAAAATAAAATAGCTGCCGGATATGGGTTGGCTGTGTGCCACCAAAATCTCATCTTGTAACGCTCATAATTCCCACATGTTGTGGGAAGGACCCAATGGTAGGTAATTGAATCATGGGAGCAGGTCTTTCTCATACTGTTCTTGTGATAGTGAATAAGTTTCATGAGATCTGATGGTATTATAAGGGAGTTCCCCTGCACAAGCTCTCTCTCTTTGCCTGCTGCCCTTCGTGTAAAACCGTGACTTGCTCCTCCTTGCCTCCCACCGTGATTGTGAGGCCTCCCCAGCCATGTGGAACTGTGAGTCCATTAAACTTCTTTCTTTTGTAAATTGCTCAGTCTCAGGTATATCTTTCTCAGCAGCATGAAAAGACACTAATATAGTGACCTCACTAAAATAAATTATGTGGGTAACTTTGAATTATATGGATTACTTTGTGTTTGCTAGTTGGTGTTTAGGGAAGTTAGGCTCCCGCCCTCCCACAGAGGTTAAGGGATGAGGGCTCTCTCTCTCCTGATGATTACATTTCAAAGGGATGTCTCCTTGAGAAAGAAAGACAGTCCTAAATTATAAACCTAGCCAGAGGTTGGGAGAAGATTTGCATCTCAAAGGGTCAAAGGAAGAATTCACACTGGAGAATTTTCTAAAGTAAATGTTCTAAGAAAAGGGAGGACAAGGTCCCCTGATTAGGAAGAAACTGTCACAAGTTTGGTCAAGCTGAAGGGAACATTAAGGCTATCTGGCTCTGGGTTTGTGAAAAGCTAACTTCTATTTGCTTGGGAAATCTAGGACCCTCAAGGTAAGGAATTAATTTATCAGGGAGAGCAAACATAGACACTAAGCTTCATGTAAAAAGAGTACTGTTTATTTTTTAATTTTTTATTAATTTTTTAGGATAATGTAGTTCATATTGCTCTAGTAATCCTCTGTCCTGGCTTCAGTTTCACTTCTCATCCTCAGACTCCTGTGATGAAGCTGGAGAAGTCAGTAACAAGAAATAAATAAGTAGATCATTAAAATAACTGTGAGTTAATGAGTGCTTAAGACAGTGTCCAAATTGTTGTCATGTACTGGAGTGAAATCAAGCCCAGCAAGAGAAGTGTTTGCTCGAGTTTAATGAAGCTATTATGGGAACACAGAGTAAGATGCAGCAGAGTGCGGGGCACAGAGGCCTGGAGAGAGAGAAGCATCCAGAACCACATGAAACAGGAAGCCACATGCACATAATGGAGGTCTCAGCAGCAAGCAAGGCTGATTATTAAGGGAGTAGAGAAGATAAAATAAAGCGAACATAGAATTTGCTGGGACATCAATGGTTTGAAGCTGTAGAGAGCTTGATATATATATGAAGTAATTGACTGTGATCTTTAGACAATTTAGAAAGAAAAATAGCCTGTTCAAGATTTACACAATTCTTCATAGTGCCTGAATTACCAAACCATGTACGACACCCAGACTAGTTCAATCCAGAGAAATCTGTTAAATATATGTCCTGTTCATCACAGGGCAGAGATGTTCAGAATCAGTCATCCTCTGTTATACACGTACTTTTTGTACGTGCTTTCATAAAGAAACTGAATTACAAGAAGAAAATATGTAACTTGAAATAGCCAAATATACTAATCTGATTATGACATAGTCTTTGGATATTTTCGGAGAAGTAACATTAAATTGCATGTATTTTAAGCCATAATGAGAAGAACAGGATATGCGTAATGCTAAGCTGCATGATATTCCCGATAAATCTCTGCATTTGGGAGAAGTAATTACTGCTGCTCTTCTGAACTTATGGTACCTGCTATTAACCCAGTAGGAAATTTTAAATTGTAACTTACCCTGAAGTCAAACACTCGTAGAAATGACTGTGCCCCTCCTTCTCACAGGAATAATAAACATTCTTTTCTATCTTCCTTTGAACTAAGGGGGCTGAACATTGCATAAAAATAGTGTGTATGTTGTTTTCATTTAAGTATTCTTTTGCTGTATTATTTCATTTAAAATGGTGTAAAGTAAAAAAAAAGTAGTAAGTATAATGCTTTCATTTTAATCACTTATTTTGTACTTGTACTAAGTGCAGGCTAACTATGACACAGATCACTAAAACAGATATTTGTAATTGTTTTATATGGAACATTCAAAATAGAAATATAAAACCATTTTTGTCTGCTTTCAAATTAATACCCTCTGGCTGGTGATTGTCTGTTCTCACTAGCATAACTTTTCAAAGTTTAATGACTGGATATTTTAGAGAAGGACAGTATTCTATATCAGTCATCATTTTGGGCAATTTCAAATGTACATTTATATCTCTTTCTGGCTGAATACTTTGGAAGAAACCAGGGAGTTATAATTTGGAGAAAACTGCACTTAGAATATCAAAAAATAACCAGTGATTTCTGATTTAAGAAAAAAATATTCCTGATATCTCACCGAGTCTTGTGTGTGCATGTGGTCCATGTGGCTGAGTGCACCTTGCTTCTCAAACTGCATGATATTTAATACTATCAGGTATATAGTCCCAAGAACATTGTTACAAGGCATGGCTTGCTACATTAATTTTTAAAGTAGCTAACATTGAACATGTGCTCTGACATACTCTGAAATTAATGTGTACTATGGACACGTAGGTGGTGACTGATGGGGAAATAGGGAATTGATTATCCTTATGGGACATTAAGACACTGGCAAATAAATAGACAATAAAAGTGGAATGAGCACTGTTTATTCAACAGGAATTGGTATGCGATATACATTCTATTAAGTAGGAAGGAAAAAGACAAATCTACAATTTAATAAATAATATTAGAAGGAGTCAATTACAGATTGGAAAAAAATTACAGTCACCAACCTCACATTATCCAAAATAATAAATTAAGTGATATAAATCCATACATAAATTCAATAATAAACAATAAGCATTGAAAATAAATCCTGAAAAGCGTTAAAGAAAATAAAGAAAAAGATAAATATAGAAATAAATAAGGAAAGAAAAAGATTAATACATTTAAGTATGTCAAAATAGAAAATTATTTGTTTAAAAAAAATTGTCAACATGCAATTAACTAGTAAGTAGACGCTTTAAAGATTTCTTACAAATGAATTAGAATAAAGGAGAAAACCAGGTGCAGTGTAGGTGGCTTGTGAAGGGGCCTTGGAGTGAGGAATCAGGACACTGAGCCGCTTGGTTCCACAGGGTGAGGAGCTGCTGCATTCGTTTATTTGCCTCTTTAGTGCTGAGTGGCAACAATCTCGCACTATAGGAAGTTGCTTGGCCACAGGAAGGAAGGAGACGTGGCCACGGCCACACGATAAACCTCGGAACCTCACGCTCCGGGCAGGAAGCCACCAGGAAAGGCCACATATCGATTTCATTTTTATCGATGTCCAGAATAAGCAAATTCTGGAGATGGAGAGTAGATGACGGGCTGCTGAGGACTCGGGAGAATTTGGCGGTGATAACTCAAGGGCGTGGGGTTTCCTTTTGATTGTGGTGATGGTCGCACGGCTCTGTGAACCACTAAAAATCAAGGAATTGTGCACTGTAAATGGGTGAATCGTGAGGTAGGTGAATTGCATCTCAATGAAGCTGCTACCAAAATTAAAAGGAAAAAGGAAAAACGGGAATAAAGTGAGATCAGCGTAGCCAATTACTACATTCTGTTCTTCAACTGTTATTTTGCCAAAAGTCATCAAACAATACGGCTAAAAATGGAAGCATCTTACCATTTGCAAATAACAACACAACGCAACTGGCTTGTGACACATGCAGGAAAACCTGGAGAGTCCAGTTTGGCCAGTGGACGGCCGAACCCAAAAAGACTGGGAGAGTCCAGTTTCGCCAGCGGACAGCCAGATCCAGAAAGGCTGGAAGAGTCCAGTTTCGCCAATAGACGGCGGGACCCAGAAAGGCTGGGAGAGTCCAGTTTCGCCAGCAGACTGCTGGACCCGGCAAGGAAGACTGGCACCTAGTGAGGTTGACAGTGCAGGGCGGGAGTTCACCTGGCTTTTGACCCTGGTGTTTCAGATGTGATGTCTCACAAAGGAGTTCAGCTCCTCTCAGAATAATGGACCCAGTATTATTTGTAAAGACATACCAATAGCTCAATATCCATGCACGGGGTAAGAGCACATAGTCCAGAGAGAATTTCCTGGGGCCCAGAATTGGTGCTGGATCTCACAGTGGAAAACCTCAACCCAACACCTGGGAGTGCTCTTGGGAACCAGTACTTTCCTGGGGCGGGAAGAGGTGACAAACCTATGGCAACACCCGCCCACCACAACACCTGCCCACCACCACACCTGAGTCCACACCTGCCCACCAAAACACCCACCCACCACAACACCCACCCGCCACAACACCTGAGCCCACACCTGCCCACCACAACACCTGAGTCAACACCTGCCCAGCACAATGCTGCCCACCACAACACCCACCCACCACAACACCCACCCACCACAACACCTGCCCACCACAACACCCGAATCAACACCTGCCCAGCACAATACTGCCCACCACAACACCCACCCACCACAACACCTGCCCACCACAACACCTGAATCAACACCTGCCCAGCACAATACTGCCACCACAACACCCACCCACCACAACACCTGAGTTCACACCTGCCCACCAAAACACCCACTCACCACAACACCGACCCACCACAACACCCACCTACCGCAACACCCGAGCCAACACCTGTCCACCACAACACCTGCCCACAACAACACCTGAGTCCACACCTGCCCACCAAAACACCCACCCACCACAACACCCACCCACCACAACACCCACCTACCACAACACCTGAGCCAACACCTGCCCACCACAACACCTGAATCAACACCTGCCCAGCACAATACTGCCCACCACAACACCCACCAACCACAACACCCACCCACCACAACACCTGAGTTCACACGTGCCTAGAACAATACCTGCACACCACAACACCCGCCCACCAGAACACCTGAGTCCACACCTGCCCAGCACAATACCTGCCCACCACAACACCTGCACACAACAACACCCTCCCACCACAATACCTGAGCCCACAACTGCCCACAACACCCGCCCACAACAACACCTGAGTCCACACCTGGCCAGCGCAATACCCACCCACCACAACACCTGAGCCACACCTGCCCACCACAACATCCGCCCAGCACAACACCTGAGCCCACACCTTCCCACCACAACACCCGCCCACCACACCTGAGTCAACACTTGCCCACCACAGTACCCACCCACCACAACACCCATTTGTTTATACATATGTACATATGTGCAAAAACTGTCTTCATAGGCCTCTTGTAGTACATGGAGATCCTGTACATGTTTGGAAAGATTCATACCTAAATGTTTCATTGTTTGGATCTATTACACAAAGGCATTTTTTAAAAAAATTGAATCTCCAATTATACGTTGATATTATGTAAAAATATGATTGGCTTTCTATGTAAATGTAGAAATATGGTTTGTTGATCATAAATTCTACTTTGCTAAATTCATTCACTATTTCTGGGAGATATTTAGTTAGTTAGCTTTTGTGTTTCTTGAGATTTTCTGGGTGTAAAATCATGTCATCTACAACTAAGGACACTGTTGTTTTCTCTCCAATCAATATGCATTTTATTTCTTTTTCTTGCCTTATTGTAAGACTGGGATTTTAAATGTAATGTCCAATAGGATTAGAAAATCTGGGCATTCCTATCTTCTTCCTGATCTCACTGCGAAAGCATGAGTCCTTCACTGTCTAGTGTGATGCCAGCTGTAGACCTTCTGCAGATGCCCTGTTCAGGTTGGAGAAGTTCTCCTCTAATCTTTGTTGCTGAGTTTTTATCATAGATTGATATTACTTTTCTCAACTGCCTTTTGGCATCAGTTAATATTATCATGTCATTTTTATTCTTTAGAATGTTAATATGATGTATTGCATCAGTCGGTTTTACTTTTTGAGCTATCAAACCACCCTTGTATATACCCAAAGGATTATAAATCATGCTGCTATAAAGACACATGCACACGTGTGTTTATTGCGGCACTATTCACAACAGCAAAGACTTGGGTTTTTAAATTTTTGTTTCAAGTATTTTAGAGTTCTGACACTTGGGGAATTCATGTTTAGGATTGTTGTTTTCTTGACTCTTTTGTCACTATTTATTTCTTCTCTTTATCTCTGGTGATTTTGTTTGCTTCAAAGCGTACTTTGCCTAATGCTAACATGGCTTATCCCGCTGTCTTTGATGAGGGTTTGCATGGCTTTTGCTTTATTTTTCATCTTTTGATTTGCATCATATCTCTATCATTATATTTGGGGTGATTTAGTTTTACATAGTGCATCACTGTCTATGAAATAAAATGTACATAGTTAACTTTTCATACTTTGCCTAGAATCCATATTTGCTACTTGGAATTTATGAATCGATCTCCATGTAGGTCTCCTTCACCTGCCCCTCCAGTGACAGAAGAGTTACGAGCTAGTCTGCACACTGAGTCTCCACGAGAAGATAATCTCATTTAAAACATTCCTTTCTCATGTTTTCCTCTGTTGATAAGATTGGATAATTTCCATTGACCTATATTCAAATCCATGGACTCTTTGTTCTATTCTGATATTTCTTTACCATCTTCTATAATCCCATCCAGTGAAGTTTTTTCAAAAAGAACTTGTTGCCCCTCCATTCTACGATGTCCATTTGGTTTACATGTACATCTTCTAGTTCTTTCCTGAGATTTTCTCCTTTCTCATTCGCTTTAAGAGTGTTTGTGACTATGGGTGGAGTTATTTTATCACAGCTATTTTCATGTTTTTGTCAGCAGATCACAACATCTCAGTCGTCTTGGCATAGGCATGGGCTGGCTGGTTCCTGAGCGAGTTGAGATTTTCCTGGATCTTCATATCCTAGTAAGGTTGAATTGCATTCTAGACACCGTGAATATTATGTTAGGAGACTCTGCATCTTATTTTACTCCGGTGAAGAATGTTGATTTTGTATTGGTTTGTTTTGGTGAGCATTAACCCAATTAAATTCAGGCTGCAAGTTTCAACTAACATTTTGTGGTCTGGGTTTCCACAGCCAGTTCCTTTCTCAAAGCCTTCAGGGCTGTTTGCATCTGCCCTGTGTGTGCACCGCCAGGGTCTAGGCTGAGGTCTGCCCATGAGCTCAAATCCACATGTGTGCAGCTCAGGGCATCCCAGGAGGCCGCACACCACTTACCAAGACTCTCCCTCTCCCGAATCTCCCTAAAATGTCCTTTCTCCTTGGGAACCCTCATTTTCATTCTCTAGCTAGAAAGCTGGGGATTTAGTTACCTGCTGAGCTGTGCACTCCCATGGCTGCGGCAGGCCTGGGCCAAGTGCTGGGAAGACGGAGGGAGAAAGAAGTAATAGGGCTGGTCCCATCCTGCTGGAGCCCCACATGGAGGGGAGGTTCCCCCGCAGGGCTGGGTCCTGCCCTCAGCCTTTGTCACCACAGCTGCTGCCACAGACTCAGGTGATTGCCGGGGGCAGGGAGCAGAGGACAGGGTGTGGGGAGGGGTGGGGTGTCTGCCCTTCCCCTTAGGTCCTCTCTCTGTGGCTCCCAGTTCAGATTGTGTGGTCTTTCCTGGAGTGTCCTGCACATGGTCCCTGAGCACTTGTGGACCCTGCTGCCTCGATAAAGGCAGGGGATGCACAAGAGACCCAGGAGGGGACGCAGGTGCACCCGCCGCCTGGTGGCTGCTCCTCATGTTCTGCACCGTGGTTCTTTCCAGAGTCCGTGGCTGGGGGCTCCCTGGGAGAGGTGAGTGGCATGTCTCCCCTCCTCAACCAGTATCGGAAGCCCCCTGAGCCGGGCCTTCCCAACGAGGGCTCTGACCTCAGACCTGCCGCGGCTTGCTTGTATGTTCAGTCCTGATGTTCAGGAACTAACATCGCTTAAATATTTATGCAGACTTCTGTCCATGAAGTTGTGCAGCTTCAACCCCTGGGTACTTTTCATGGAGTCTTAGTTCACATGCACTAGTTTCCTTTTCTACTTTTTATACTTTTGTGGAACATTAAAATTTCTTCTATAACATTTCTGTCCTCTAAAAATATCTTTTAAAAATGAAATTTGATACATATAAAATACCGACGCGTCTACAGTTACATCCTAGTCTGTCCGCATGATCATTAACTGGGATGGATCAGCTCATGTGGTGCTGAGGAACCACGTGGCTTAAGAGCTCTAACAATTTTCAGGACTTTGTTATGTAGAAGGTGATTTCTGTTTCTACTTTGAATATAAATGTACGTCAGTAGGAACGGGACAGGTAAGCCATCTCGTGGCACTTCACTATGTGTTAAAAATTCTAAGACGTATCGTCCCGTGAAGAACTTTCAAAGGGATGGCTTGGTGACCGACGATTCCCGACCATGTTTCGCTGCTTCAGAGAGGGTTCCACTGCATTAGTCTCTCCTCGTGGGTGACGGACAGGATTTCACCCCACCACAACCTGTTGAAGCCCCTCTCCTCTGACTTCAGAGCTGTCCAGGGCCCAGGTTATGAGGCAGCTGTCTACAGACCCCACGTACAGGTTGGGAGCACTTTTCTTCAAGAAACTTGCAGGACAGTTCCTGGAACTGAGGCCTACACGACAATGGAGAATTCAGGGTTTCTTTCACTTTCTTAAAATAAGTCCAATTAAATTTATGAGTATGACCATGACTATGCAGAAATATAACTAATATCTCAAATTACTGCATACATGTGTGCTGGTTCTCGGATGCCAGTACGATGTCACCTGTGTGAGGCTATCAACATTAGGAAGATGAAAGACACTTCTGAAGTCATAACAGGGGCAAGCGCTGGAGGAGATCAATGAAACGCTACCTGCCACCCCCAGAGCCTGGCAGAAAGCAGCTCGCCCAGGAGGGCTGGCCAGGTTCTGTGCCAGGTTCTGTTCCCTGGGCTACTTAACAGTGTTCCAGAGACTGCGGGCTTCAACAACAGAAATCTATTTTCTCTCAGTTCTGGGGGCCAAAAGTCTCTGAGATCAAGGTGTAGCCGGGCGTGGTGGCACACTCCTGTAGTCACAGGTACTCGGGAGGCTGAGGCAGGAGAATCACTTGAACCAGGGAGGCAGAGGTTGCAGTGAGCTGAGATGATGCCACGCACTCCAGCCTAGGAGACAGAGTGAGACTCCGTCTAAATAAATAAATAAATAAGGTTCCAAGTACTGTAAAGAAAAATAAAGCAGGCTGGACTCGGTGGCTCATACCTGTAATCTCAACACTTTGGGAGGCTGAAACGGGAGGATTGCTTGAGCTCAGGAGTTCGGGACCAGCCAGGGCAACATGACAAAACCCTGTCTCAAAAAAAAAAAAAAAAAAATAGCTGGGTGTGGTGGCATGCGCCTGTAGTCCCAGCCACTGTGGAGGCTGAGGATTGCTTGAGCCCGGGAGGTGAAGGTTGCAGTAAGCCAGGATCATCCCATTGCACTGCAGCCTGGATGACAGAGCCAGATGAGGGAGAGAAGGAAAGAAAGGAAGGAAGGAAGGAAGGAAAGGAAGGAAGGAAGGAAGGAAGGAAGGAAGGAAGGAAGGAAGGAAGGAAAGAAAGAGAGAGAAAGAAAGAAGAGAAAGAAAGAAAGAAAGAGAAAGAAAGAAAAAGAAAGAAAGAAAGAAAGAAAGAAAGAAAGAAAGAAAGAAAGAAAGAAAGAAAGAAAGAAAGAAAGAAAGAAAGAAAGAAAGAAAGAAAGAAAGAAAGAAGGAAGGAAGGAAGGAAGGAAGGAAGGATGGAAGGAAGGAAGGAAGGAAAGAAGGAGAGAGAGAGAGAGAAAGGAAGAGAAAGAAAGAAAAGGAAGAAATGGGGTCATGTAGGGGAGGGGGCTGGGGACACAGGGGAGGGTGCTGGGGATGCAAGTTTTCCTGAGCTCTTACAGTTTTCTGCACCTCTCCTGTCTCACGGGACGTGGGCCACCTGGGGCTTGTGGTTGTTTTGCGCCAAGCTAATATCTTGTTCTTTCCAACAGATGGAAGCCAGTTGAGGCTTCTCTGTCCTCCACGGGGAACAGCACTGGCCTAGACCTGCAGACACCATTGCAAAGGGAAGTCAGCTTAGGCGAACCCGTTGGTGAAGAATGATTATAACGTGGGGACACAGAAGCTGACATTTCTTTCTGTGGGTGATTTAATGTTGGGCCTCAATATTTCACTCCCCCGTAACAGTATGACACAGCCACATCCTTGCCAGGGCCGGAGGGAGGATAGATGGACTTATCCATCCTATAGGTGTTGCTTGTGGCTGGGTGACTTACTTCTGCCAACAAGACTTTCACAGACACGGCACAAGCAGAAGCCTGGAAGTTGTGCGTACTGCCAGGCCTGCCCTCTAAGGCTCTTGATTTTCCCCCACGAGATGATGCACATGCCCCAAGGAATGGCGGCTCTGGCTGCAGGAAGAGAGGCATGTGGGGCACACGTGGTTCCCATCCTCAACCTAGAGTCAAGCCCAGAGTAGATCAGCCTAAGCCCAGCCATGCCTCGGGTGCAGGAGTGATGAGCGAATGCTAACTGTCCATGGAATTGACTTTCAAAGGGGCATGTCATGTGCCTCATCCCAGCAACAGTGAAGGTATTTCTCTATTAGTTATTCGGTAAATAACTATTGGCAAACAATGTGCTGGGAAGGTGGAGTGATTTCAGTAGATTTAGCCTCTACTCTCATGGAGCTTCCTTTCTAGAGGGGAAGGCAGATGATGGATGCATAAATAGAAATGATTCTAATAGGTTGATGCAGCAGTCATTGCGGTTTTTGTCATTAAAAGTAATGGCAAAAAAAAGTGGTGAGGAGCCGGTTCATTAATAGTGATGGCAAAAACCACTATGACTTCTGTACCAACCTAATAGAATAATGACAGGTGTGCAAAATGTGGCAATGGGGAACTTCCAAGTGCTAGGATAGTATCTAGCTTCCTGGAGTCAGGAGATAGGGGTTGGCAACCTAACCAAGGTTAAGTCGGAGTGAGGGGTTGGGCAGGGAGTGGTATTTCAGTGGAGAGTCCAAGGATGAATGGTAATTAGATAATAAATCCCTGTGGTGAGAGGGGGAGTGTTTCCAGCACAGAGAAGAGCCTGTGCAAAGGCCAGGGCGGGGGATGGGAGAGGTGAGAGGACGCGTGTGTGCATCCACCTGAGGGGTGACAAGAGGCTGGAGCTGAGTGGGTTGAGAAGAGGATGTGGAGCCCAGGAAAAGCACCCCAGGCAGAGGGCATAGCAAGGCAAAGGCCCAGAGTCAGGCCTGAACCTGTGTGGTTTGAGGAAGTGACAGAGGCCTGTCCGGCAGGAAGGGAATGGCAGAGGGGAGGGACCTTAGGCCAGAGCAGAGGGTAGGGTAGAGGGCAGGGCTGTGCTGGGCACTGTGGGCTATGTGTGGACACTGGCATTTAAGAGGGGAGACCATAGGCCAGGGCAGATGGCAGAGCCACTCTGGGCACTGTGGGCTGTGGATGGGAGCTAGCATTTAAGAGGGGAGTCCATAGACCAGGGCAGAGGGTAGGGCCGTGCTAGGCACCATGGGCTGTGGATGGGAGCTGGCATTTATGCTCAGGTGATGGCCACATGTTAAAAGATTTTAAGGAGGGGAGTAACATTTGGAACTAATGTGTATTCTGGGAATCTCAACAAAGAAATTCATAGCTTGAATTTTCATAAGATTTCTGCACAGGCAGAGAAAAATAAGATTGTGTCTACAGCTGTGTGATGATCATATTAAAAAATATTTCTCAGTTTTTAAACATCATTTCAAATGGTGTATTTCTGTCTCACATTGGACATAAGTAGATTGCAAGGTTAATGAAAAGTAGAAAAGTTAACTGAGTTGCGTGAACATAAAAGATATGTCGATTTGAAAACAAAACATGTATTCATTTACTTCTGCTGCAGTTTTCTTGACTGCTGAATTTCATGAGAAGGGATTGTTCAGGGAGGGTCGTGGGACTGAAGACCTGGACAATAGCTGGTGCTACCCCTGTTAAAATTGGAGGGTGGCGGAAATGGAACCTTGGGGAGGAGCAGGTGCTGCCTTTTAAGTCTATGAGAGTTGTTGAGCTGGAGGTCTCCGGAGGAGCTGGTGCTGCCACTGATGTCTAAGGTTGTAGAGCTGAAGACCAATGAAGGAGCCGGTGTTGCTGTTCTTCTGTGAGTGTCGTGGAGATGGAGATCTAGGAAGGGGAGGTGTTCTAGTTTGAGGATCTTTCAACTGGAGCCCCGGGAGGAGCTGGGGTTGTTTTAATTGGAGGGTCTTGGAACTGGAGATCCAGGGAGGAGCTGGTGTGTTTCAATGGGAGGGTCATGGAGCTGGAGACCTGGGGAGGAGCTGGTGTTTTTTAGTTGGAGGTTCATGCAGTTGCAGACCTTGGAGGAGTGGGTGTTTCTTTAGTTTGAGTGTCATGCAGCTGTAGAACCCGGGAGGAGCTGGAGTTTTTCTAGTATGAATGTCTTGCAGCTGGAGACCCGCAGAGGAGCTGATGTTCTAGTTTAAGGGTTGTGCAGCTGATGACTCGGGGAGGAGCTGATGTTGTTCTAGTTTGAAGTTCATGGAGCTGGAGACACGGGGAAGAGATGATGTTGTCCTAGTTTGAGTGTCATGGAGCTGGAGACCCATAGAGGAGATGGTGTTGCTCTAGTTTGAAGTTCATGCAGCTGGAGACCTGGGGAGAAGTGGGTGTTTTTTAGTTTGAGGGTCATGTAGCTATAGAACCCAGGAGGAGCTGGCGTTTTTCTAGTATGAGTGTCCTGCAGCTAGAGACCTGGAGAGGAGCTGATGTTCTAGTTTGAAGTTCATGCAGCTGGACACCCAGAGAGGAGCTGGTGTTTCTTTAGTTTAAGGGTCATGCACCTGTAGAACCCGGGAGGAGCTGGTGTTTTTCTAGTATGAGTGTCCTGCAGCTGAAGACCCAGAGAGGAGCTGATGTTGTTCCAGTTTGAGGGTCATGGAGCTGGAGATCCAGAGAGGAGCTGGGGTTGTTCTAGTTTGAGGTTTGTGCACTTGGAAACCCAGAGAGAAGCTGGTGTTTCTTTAGTTTGAGGGTAATGCAGCTGTAGAACCCAGGAGGAGCTGGAGTTTTTCTAGTATGAGTGTCTTGCAGCTGGAGACCGGAGAGGAGTTGATGTTCTAGTTTCAGGGTCGTGCAACTGAAGACTTGGGGAGAAGCCGATGTTGTTCACCTTTGAGGGTCAAGGAGCTGGAAACCCAGAAAGGAGTTGGTGTTGTTCTAGTTTGAGTTTCATGCAGCTTGAGACCCAGAGAGGAGCTGGTGTTTTCATTTGAGGGCCGTACAGCTTTAGAACCTTGAAGGAGCTGGCATTTTTCTAGTATGAGTGTCCTGCAACTAGAGTCACTGAGAAGATCTGATGTTCTAATTTGAGGCGCGTGCAGCTGAAGACTCAGGGAAGAGCTGATGTTGTTCTTGTTTGAGGGTCTTTCAGCTGGAGACTCAGGGAGAAGCTGATGTTGTTCTAGTTTGAGTGTCATGGAGCTGGAGACCCGGGTAGGAGCTGATGTTCTAGTTTGAGAGCTGTGCAATTGGAGACCCGGGGACGAGCTGATGTTCTAGTTTGAGGATCATGCAGCTAGAGACCTGAGGAGGAGCTGATGTTTTTCTGATCAGATGGTCATGCAGCTGGAGACAGCAGGAGGAACTGATGTTTTGCTATTTTGAGGGTTGTGGAGCTGGAGAACCGGGGAGGAGCTCGTGCTGCTCTTGTTTAAGTCTGAGGGTCATGAAGCTGGAGATCCAGGGAGGAGCTGATGTTGTTCTAGTCTGAATGTTGTGGAGCTGGAGAAATGAGGAGGAGCTGACGTTGTTCTAGTTTGAGGGTCATGGAGCTGGAGACCCAGGGAGGAGTTGATGTTATTCTAGTTTGAGGGTAACGGAGGTGGACACCCAGGGAGAAGCTGGTGTTTTTTTAGTTTGAGGGTCATGCAGCTGACCCTCAAACATCCTCAAACTAGAACAACACTGCTCCCCTCTGGGTGTCCAGCTCCGCGACCCTCAAACTAAAAAATCACCAGTTCCTCCCTGGGTGTCCAGCTCCACGACCCTCAATCTGGAAAAACACCAGCTCCTTGGGCGTCCAGCTCCACGATGTTCAAACTAGGTTTAAATCAGCTCCTTCCCAGGTGTCCAGCTGTATGACCCTCAAACTAGAAAAGCCCAAGGACGTTTTTTTTTTTAGTTTGCTGCTGTTTTTCTCATTTGAGGGTCGTGCAGCTGGAGACCCGGGGAGAAGCTGATGTTGTTCTAATTTGACAGCAGTGGAGCTGGAGACCTGGAGAGGAGCTGATGCTGTTCTAGTTTGCTGATTGTAGAGCTGGAGACCCAGGGAGGAGCTGTTGTTTTTCTATTTGAGTGTCATGCAGCTGGAGACCCTGGTAGGAGCTGATGTTGTAGTTTGAGAGTTGTGCAGCTGGAGACCTGGGGAGGAGCTGATGTTGTTCTAGTTTGAGGGTCGTGCAGCTGGAGATCCAGGGAGGAAGTGGTGCTGCGGTTCAAATCTGAAGGTCCCGGAGCTGAAATCTATGAGAGGAGCCAATCCTGCCTTTGATGTCTTAGGTTGTGGAGCTGGAGACCCACGGAGGAGCTGGTGTTGGTGTTCTAGTGTGAGGGTCAGGCAGCTGGAGATCCAGGGAGGAGCTGATGGTGTTCTGGTTGAGGGCCGTGGAGCTGGAAAACTAGGGAGGAGGTGATCCTTCTGTTGTTTAAGTCGGAAGGTCATCGAGCTAGAGATCTGGAGAAGAGCTGGTGCTGCGGTTCAAGTTGGAGGGTCCTGGAGCTTGAGTCACCGGGATGAGATGATGCTGCCACTCATGTTTTAGGTTGTAAAGCTGGAGACCTGTGGAGGAACCAATGTTGCTCTTCTAGTGTGAGGTGTGTAGAGCTGGAGATCCAAGGGTGAGTGATGTTGTTCTAGTTTGAGTGTCATTCAGCTAGAGACCCAGGGAGGAGCTGGAGTTGTTCAAGTTTGAGTGTCGTTCAGCTGGAGACCCAGGGAGGAGCTGGTGTTGTTCTAGTTTGAGTGTCATTCAGCTGGAGACCCAGGGAGGAGCTGATGTTGTTCTAGTTTGAGGTTCTTACTGCTGGAGGCCTGGGGAGGAGCTGATGTTGTTCTAGTTTGAGGGTCTTGCTGCTGGAGGTCTGGGGAGGAGCTGGTGCTGTTCTAGTTTGAGAGTCGTGGAGCTGGAGATTCACAAATGAGCTGGTGCTACTGTTGTTTAAGTCTGAGGGTTGTGGAGCTGGAGATCCAGGGAAGAGTTGGGGCTGCGGTTCAAGTCTGGGGTCCTGGTGTTGGAACTCCCCCGGAGGAGTTTGTACTGCCACGAATGTCTTAGGTTTTGGAACTGGAGACCTGAGGAGAAGCCGGGCTGGTGTTCTAGTTTGAGGTTTGTGGAGCTGGAATCCTGGTCAGGAGCCAGTGATGTTGTTTAAGTCAGAGGTTCGTGGAGCTAAACATGGAGCCGATGTTGGGGAATTAGAGAGAGAGAGAGTTACAGGACGCCACTTGAAACTGTATATGTAGCTGAATCCCAAGCAAATTAAGTCTGGGAGCTTCTCAGTCCTCGTGATCAATGAATTCTTTTTTATCTTACACAGTTTGGATTTGTTTTCTGTCTCACGTGATAGAAAGACCCTGATTAATACCCTCAGAATTGAAAAGCTTAAAAATAAACTAAATGATATTGGTATAATAATAATATAAATTAAACTATGATTATCCTGACAGAGACAAAATCACACACCACACACAATATATATCTTTTCAATCAGTTAGTAAAATAAAATATAAATTGAAAAATAGACCCATGCAAAGCTATAAAAAGTTATTTCATGGAGAAGCAATGGATGACAGAGATTAATCTGAGAGTTACTATTAATGGAGAAACTTAGAACTTACCATTTTTCCTGTGATGTTTCGGTGCTGATACTGATATTCTGTGAGTTCTGGCAGCTGAGTTCATTCACACAGCCTTGTGATATAGCAGGTGTCACAGAAGGACCCTGTCCCAGCTGGTGCTGCTCCACTGCTATGATGGTGTGGCCTCTGATCTCTGACTGTGTCTTGAGGGGAGACCAGGCCCTTGGTCATAAGCATATCCATGGTGAGGTTCTGTGGATGGAACTTCATGGATGTTCCTGATGTTCCTTCCTGATGTTCATCTACCATCCTGCTATTTAATGTATCTTATTTGTCTTCTAAATATTGAATAGAAATAAAGCATTTGTACAATATGGGTAAGGTATAAAGAATATCAACACATTGGACACAGAGGACCTCCATCAAGTTTAGGGAATAGAATCTGAAGAGATATAACTTTGAGTCCTCCCTGGAGGCCCTGCCTGAGTCCTAGTCCCTTCCTTTCCCCTGCAGAGGGAATCACTTCCTGCTTTAGTCTTCAGTATTCCCATACTTTCCTTCATAGTACGTTTCTTTCACCACATATGTGTACATCCCTAAAAAATATGCCATTTAGTTTTGGAACTTTCTGTTGTCTTTTTGAGCAGAGTCTTGCTCTGTTGCCTTGGCTGTAGTTTTGAACTTTAATATGAAGAAATTCTCTGTGTGGTTGCTGTTATACTGCATGGCTCTGAGCATCTGCTCGATGTTTATTTTTCTCCTCCATTCTCTTCCTGAGACCCACCCACATCGACATGATTCATATTCATTGCAGCGTGATCTCCCTTCATATGAGGGGAGCATGGGAAATGTCTTCATTTCCCTGTGGAAGAGTGTTTGGCCAGGTTGGGTCCCTTAGGACTGTGTTTTGCTAGGAACATGCTTAAAATATATTTCACAACCATTCTTAGCAGTGTCTGGTATTTCTGCTACTCTCCATTCTCCCCAACACTCACATTGATTGGGTTGTGGGATTTTTGCCAGTCTGGCGGGTGTCACGTGAAATCTCCCCCTGTTAGGCTGAGACCCTCTTCATGTTTTTATTAGCCATTTCTCCACATTTCCTCTTCTGTGGAGGAGTGGTTCAACTCTTTTGCCCAGCTTCTGTTTAGTTGTTTGAATTTTTGCCTTTTTCTTTTATTAGTACTATGTTTTTGTGACAGAGTCTCACTCTGTCGCCCAGGCTATAGTGCAGTGGCACGATCTCAGCTCAGTGCAACCTCCACCTTCTGGGTTCAAGTGATTATCTTGCCTCAGCCTTCTGAGTAGCTGGGACTACAGGCACATGCCACAACATCTGATTAATTTTTGTATTGTTACTAGAGATGGGGTTTCACCATGTTGGCCAGGTTGGTCTCAAACTCCTGACTTCAGAATATTTTCACTGGATATACTATTCTAGGATGAAAGGTTTTTTTTTTTTTTTTTTTTTTTTCCTTCAGTTCTTTAAATATGTCACGCCACTCTCTCCTGGCTTATAAGGTTTCCACTAAAAATTCTGCTGCAGGATATACTGGAGTTCCTTAAATGTTATTTGTTTCTCTTCTCTTTCTGCCTTTAGAATTCTCTCTTCATCCTTGACTTTTGGGAGTTTATTAAATGCCTTTGAGGTCATCTTGTTTGGGTGAAATCTACTTGGTGTTCTATAACCTTCTTGCATTTGAATTTTGATATCGTTCTCTAGGTTTGGGAGGCTCTCTGTTACTATCTCTTTAAATAGATTTTCTATGCTGATCTCTCTCTCTACCTCCTCTAATGCTTAGACTTTTTCTCTTGAGGCTATTTTCTAGATCTTGTAGGTGTGCTTCATTGTTTTTATTTTATTTCTCACTTTATAGTTTTTTATTATTTTTTCTTTTGTCTTCTCTGTGTATTTTCAAATAGCCTGTCTTCAACCCCACTAATTATTTCTTCTGCTTGAACAGTTCTGCTGGTAAGAGATCTGATGCATTCTTCAGTGTGTCAATTACATTTTTCAGCTCGAGAATTTTGGCTTGATTCTTAAAAATTATTTCAATCTCTTTGTTAAATATATTTGATAGGATTCTGAACTCCTTCTCTGTGTTGTCTTGAGTTTCATTGAGCTTCCTCAAAACAGCTATTTTGAATTTTTTCTCTGAAAGTTCACATATCTCTATCACTCTGAGATTGGTCACTCATGCCTTATTTAGCTCATTTTGTATTGTCATGTTTTCCTGAATGCTCTTGATGCTTGTGGATGTTGGTCAATATCTGGGCATTAAATAACTAGTTATTTATTGTAATCTCCACAGTCTGTGTTTGTGTGTACCCATCTTTCTTTGTTTATTTCTTTTTTTCTGAGACAGAGTCTCACTCTGCCACTCAGGCTGGAGTGCAATGGCATGATCATGGCTCATTGCAGCCTCAACCTCCTGGGCTCAAGCGATCCTCTCACCTCAGCCTCCCAAGTAGCTAGGACTACAGGCACATGCCACCATGTCCAGCTGATTTTTGTTTTTCTTGTAGACACAGGGTCTCAGTATGTTGCCCAGGCTGGTCTTGATCTCATGGATTCAAGTGATCCTCCCTCCTCAGCTTCCCAAAGTGCTGGAATTATAGGCATATAGGCATGAGTCACCACATCTGGGCCCCTTCTTCCTCCTCCTCCTCCTCCTCCTCTTCCTCCTCCCTTTCTTCTTCTTCTTCTTCTTCTTCTTCTTCTTCCTCTTCTTCTTCTTCCTCTTCTTCTTCACCTTTCTTCTTCTTCTTCTTCTTTTTTTTTTTGGATGGAGTTTCTCTCTTGTTGCCCAGGCTGGAGTGCACTGGCACAATCTTGGCTCACTGCAACCTCTGCCTCCCGGCTTCAAGTGATTCTCCTGCCTCAGTCTCCTGAGTAGCTGAGATTACAGGCATGTGCCACCATGTCCGGCCAATTTTGTAATTTTAGTAGAGACGGGGTTTCTCCATGTTGGTCAGGCTGGTCTCGAACTCTTGACCTCAGGTGATCCACCTGCCTCAGCCTCCCAAAGTGCTGGGATTACAGGCTTGAGCCACTGCGCCCAGCCTTCCATCCTTCTTGAGAAGGCTATTCCAGTATTCAAAGGAAAGTTAGGGTTGTGATCTAAGTCTTTGGTCACTGCAGTCATATCTGCATCAGAGACACCTCAAGCCCAGTAACACTATGACTCTTGCAGATTCATAGAGGTACCAGCTTGGTGGTCTTAAGTAAGATCTGGGAGAATTCCCTGGATTACCAGGCAGAGCCTCTTGTTCTTTTCCTTCACTTTCCCCCAAACAAATGGAGTCTTGCTCTCTCCATGCTGAGCTGCCAGGAGTTAGGGGAGGGACAGCATAAGCACTCCTGTGACCACCGCACTAGGACTATAGCAGGACGAGCTGCAGACAAAACCCCTCAGACACTGGGTTAAAGAAGGAAGAGGCTTTATTCAGCTGGGAGTGTCGGCAGACTTGCATCTCACGAACCGAGCTCCCAGAAGAAAGAATTCCTGGCCCTTTTAAGGGCTTACAAGTCTAAGGGGTTCTACATGAAAGGGTCGTGATAGATTGAGATCTATAGATAGCACATGTGGTTAGAGTGAGGGGTTAATCTTTTTACCTCAGACCTGGTCATCAGTGGTGCTGGCTGGTCTTGCCACTGACTTCATTCCTGCTGTTTTTCAGCTTTTACTTCCTCCTTCTCTTCAGAGACAGGAAACAGTAAGAAAAACGGCCTCTGTCCTCAGGACCATGCTGGGTCAGACCTGAAGCCAGCCCAGCACATCTCCCACAGCCTGCGGCAACTATTGCTTCACTCCCACTGACATTTATTTAAGACCCAAGTGCTCTTTGCTGAGCAGGTGGTGAAAGCAGCCAGGCTTGTCTTTCTCCTTTCATGGTGCAGGCACCCTTCTGGCCCAGGGTGGGTCTAGAAACCAGGGTGAATCTCAAAATGCTTTCCAGGAGCTAGGGCCTAGAATTGGAAATTTTTGGACTCTACTTGGTGCTTGATTTTACTGTGAGTGAGCTGACACCCGAGTTAAAGACAGAGTTGTTTTCACTCTTCCTGGTCCTTTCCTCAAGCGGAAGGAGCCTCTCCCCATGGCCACTACCACCCCAGGTCCATGGCAAGAACTGCTTGGCTACCAATGATATTTATTCAAGCCCCAAGGGCTCTTTAGTCAGCAGGTGGCAAATGCGGCCAGGCTTGTGTCTTTCTCTTCAGGGTGGCATATTCCCTTCCAGCCCAGAGCAGGTGCAGAAATGCCATCCAGGTAATAAGACCTGGAATCTGGGACTTAAGAGTCTGCTTGTGCTTTATTTACTATGGCTGAGCTGGTAACCTCATTGCACGACAAAGTCCTCTTTGCTCTTCTCTCCCTTTTTTTCAAGGAGGAGTCTCTCTCTGTGGCCACCACAGTTGGAGATGTGCTGGGTCACCCTTAAAACCAGTATGGCTCTGAGTGTCACCCAAGACCCCTGGTGAGTACTGCCTGGCTACTGCTGATATTTATTTAATGCCCATGGGCTATTTAGTCAGGAAGTGAAGAACGCTGCCAGGATGGGGCCCTTTCCTTCCAGGCGGCAGGTTTCCTTCTGGCCCAGTGTGTGTCTAGAAATATTGTCCAGGAGCTGGGGCCTAGAACAGGGGAGCTTCAGGACTCTGCTGGGTGAGTTATTTTACTGTGGCGGAGCTGGTACCCAAGTGGCAAGACGAAGTCCTCTTTATCCTCCTCTCTCCTCTCATCCAGTAGAAGGAAGGAGCCTCTCCCTGTGCTGTGAGCTGCACAGCCTGAGGGTGGGTGAGGGTTGACACAAACACTCCTTGGGCTGCCCCCGCCGGTGTCTCACTAGGTCATGTGCACCCCGAGTCCACTGGCTCCAGGGTGTTTCCAGGAATTGCAATCCCTGTGGCCTAGACTGTCTTTCAAGTTTATTTAGGACCCCAGAGCCCTTTAGCCGGCAGTGTGTGGCTTGCCAGAACTCAGGTTCACAGTACTGGGATTGAGGATTTGCCTTTGCTAGGGCTGGTGTAAATGCTGTACCTGTGAGCGCCCGCTGAGTGCTGTCCTGTGTTGTTTTCCACGGTGACTGTGTAGCACCGAGTGCCAGTGCAAAGTCCTGTCATCACTGTGCTCCACTTCCCCCAGCACACAGATTCTCTCTCTGTGCCATGGGGCTGCTGCCGTGGGGTAGGAGGTGGGTGATGTTAGCATTTCGAAACTGTCTTTCCGGTCCTGTTCAGCGCCTCTTTTCTCGAGACGATGTTAAAACCAGATACTGCAACTGTTCATCTGATTTTTGGTTCATATGAAGGTGCTTTCTCATCTTGAGAGTTTTCCGTTTTGTGGTCCTGGGCAGGGGTGGGGTCGGGGTGTGGGATGATTGCTGGAGGATTCTACTTGAGCATCTCGCTCCACTTTCCTCTCACCGCCTTTTCAATATTGCTAGGAAAGCCCTAGCCAATGCAATAAGATTAGAAAAATAAAGAAGAAGTATAATAATCAGAAATAGGTATAATTGGGTCAGGCGAGGTGGCTCACGCCTGTGATCGAGCACAGGGAAGCCAAGGCGGGAGGATCACTTGAGGTCAGGAGGATCACTTGAGGTCAGGAGTTTGAGACTAGCCTGGTCAACATCGTGAAACCCCGTCTCTACTAAAATTACAAAAATTAGCCAGGCTTCATGGTGGGCACCTGTAATCCCAGTTACTCGGGAGGCTGAGGCAGGAGAATCACTTGAACCCAGGAGGCAGAGGTTACAGTGAGCCAAGATTGTGCCACAGCACTCCAGCCTGGGCAACAGAGGGAGACCCTGTCACAAAAAAAAAAAAAAAAAAAAAAAAAAAAAAAAGAAAAAAGAAAAAAATGCAGCCATGAAAAAGAATGAGTTAATGTCTTTGCAGGGACATGGATGAAGCTGGAAGCCATCATTCTCAGCAAACTAACACAGGAACAGAAAACCAAACACTGCGCGTTCTCACTCATAGGTGGGAGTTGAACAATGAGAACACGTGGACACAGGGAGGGGAACGTCACATACGGGGGCCTGTCAGGGGGTGGGGGGCAAGGGAAAGGAGAGCATTAGGACAACTACCTAATGCATGCAGGGCTTAAAATCTCAATGACGGATTGATAGGTGCAGCAAACCACCATGGTGCATGTATACCTGTGTAACAAACCTGCATGTTCTGCACATGTATCTCAGAAATTAAATTTTTTTAAAAAAATAAATAAGTACAATTATCTTTATTGCTAAGTTTATGATTGCTTCTGTATAATATCCCAAGAAATTTCAAAAAAACTTCCAGAGCAGATAAATGAATTTGTCAAGGTCATGGGATACATGATTACTGTATTAAAATCATTTATATTCTTGGTTGGGAGCCATGGCTCACTCCTGTAATCTCAGAACTTTGGGAGACAGAGGCGGGAAGATTGCCTGAGCTCACAAGTTCAAGACTAGACTAAATAATGTGGCGAAACCCCATCACAAAAAAAAAAAAAAAAAAAAAAAAACACGCACACAAAGGATCAGGGTCCAGAGGGACTCAGCAGTTTCTACTTTTAGAATCAAGTGCGAGTTTATAATTGGAAATGGTAATGTATATTATGATATTGGAAGAAAACTCACACTTAGGCAGTGTATATTAAATAAAAAATGGGCCAAAGATAATTGGCATTTACTTTAGTATCTAATTTTTCCACCCCTTTTATTTGTTCATGAAGCTATAAGGGAACATATTGAGAAATTTTACACTTGACATTGGTGTCAGTTCTGACCTGTGTTTCATAATATTTGCAATCCTGTATGCCTTACTTACTTAAATGAGAGAGGTTTATCTGAAAGCATACACTATAACATAAAAAAGGAAAAACTCACATGAAAATGCCAATTTCTTCCCTTTTTGCATCCCTATTTAATCAAAATTGTGAAATGCATTTCATAGCAACTCTGGGAAAATATCCTCATGCCTCATAGATACTTGTAAGAAAGAAATTTGCTTAGTACAATAAAAGACATCCTTTGAGAGCTCTATAAATACTTGTTGACTGGCTGACTAAAATAATATATACTTTTTCTCATGTGGCTGCAATTGCTAAAGAGGTATTGAACACATTCTAATTGAAATAACTCTAAAAATGCTTTCAATTTTGGGAAAGTTCCACTTTACAAGTAGGAACCTTCATCAAAGATTTATAGCAGTCAAATGAAGTAAGCTATAAAACATATCAAAAAGACTATTTGACACGGTGGCAGTAGAATAGAGTTGGTCTTGCTATAATCATTGTATTATTCAGAAAATGCTTGTTTTTAAATTAAGATATTATTATCATGCAAATGGGATTATGAGGGTAACATGAGCATATTTATTTTTATTTATCTGATTTATTATTACCCATTTCTATGACTATCAAAGCTCCTATTAGAAGTAAGATGTTAAAAACATTGCAACATGACGGTAAATTTTACACCAGCAAGAATCACCAAATAAAAATATAAAAAATATATGCAAAGTCATGAGATGGTGAAGCATACATTGTAAGCAATAAATAAATATTGGCACTTTTAGAAATTTTTAATCAACTTTATTGCGATCTAATTTGCATTTTTAAAACCACATCCATTTTGAGTGTACCTTTTAAAATGAGTTTGACAAAAGTCAAACTCTATTATTTCCCACCCCAATGGAGATAGAAAGTATTTTTAGAAACCCCAAAGCTTTCCTTATATTCTTTTTTTTTTTTTAATATATATATTTTTATTATTATTATACTTTAAGTTTTAGGGTACATGTGCATAACATGCAGGTTTGTTACATATGTATACTTGTGCCATATTGCTGTGCTGCACCCATCAACTCGTCAGCACCCATCAACTCGTCATTTACATCAAGTATAACTCCCAATGCAATCCCTCCCCCCTTCCCCCCCCCATGATAGGCCCCAGTGTGTGATGTTCCCCTTCCCGAGTCCAAGTGATCTCATTGTTCAGTTCCCACCTATAAGTGAGAACATGCGGTGTTTGGTTTTCTGTTCTTGTGATAGTTTGCTAAGAATGATGGTTTCCAGCTGCATCCATGTCCCTACAAAAGACACAAACTCATCCTTTTTTATGGCTGCATAGTATTCCATGGTGTATATGTGCCACATTTTCTTAATCCAATCTGTCACTGATGGACATTTGGGTTGATTCCAAGTCTTTGCTATTGTGAATAGTGCTGCAATAAACATACGTGTGCATGTGTCTTTATAGCAGCATAATTTATAATCCTTTGGGTATATACCCAGTAATGGGATGGCTGGGTCATATGGTACATCTAGTTCTAGATCCTTGAGGAATCGCCATACTGTTTTCCATAATGGTTGAACTAGTTTACAATCCCACCAACAGTGTAAAAGTGTTCCTATTTCTCCACATCCTCTCCAGCACCTGTTGTTTCCAGACTTTTTAATGATCGCCATTCTAACTGGTGTGAGATGGTATCTCATTGTGGTTTTGATTTGCATTTCTCTGATGGCCAGTGATGATGAGCATTTTTTCATGTGTCTGTTGGCTGTATGAATGTCTTCTTTTGAGAAATGTCTGTTCATATCCTTTGCCCACTTTTTGATGGGGTTGTCTTTTTTTTTCTTGTAAATTTGTTTGAGTTCTTTGTAGGTTCTGGATATGAGCCCTTTGTCAGATGAGTAGATTGCAAAAATTTTCTCCCACTCTGTAGGTTGCCTGTTCACTCTGATGGTAGTTTCTTTTGCTGTGCAGAAGCTCTTTAGTTTAATTAGATCCCATTTGTCAATTTTGGCTTTTGCTGCCGTTGCTTTTGGTGTTTTAGACATGAAGTCTTTGCCCATGCCTATGTCCTGAATGGTACTACCTAGGTTTTCCTCTAGTTTTCCTCTAGGATTTTTATGGTATTAGGTCTAACATTTAAGTCTCTAATCCATCTTGAATTAATTTTTGTATAAGGAGTAAGGAAAGGATCCAGTTTCAGCTTTCTACTTATGGCTAGCCAATTATCCCAGCACCATTTATTAAATAGGGAATCCTTTCCCCATTTCTTGTTTCTCTCAGGATTGTCAAAGATCAGATGGCTGTAGATGTGTGGTATTATTTCTGAGGACTCTGTTCTGTTCCATTGGTCTATATCTCTGTTTTGATACCAGTACCATGCTGTTTTGGTTACTGTAGCCTTGTAGTATAGTTTGAAGTCAGGTAGCGTGATGCCTCCAGCTTTGTTCTTTTGACTTAGGATTGTCTTGGAGATGCGGGCTCTTTTTTGGTTCCATATGAACTTTAAAGCAGTTTTTTCCAATTCTGTGAAGAAACTCATTGGTAGCTTGATGGGGATGGCATTGAATCTATAAATTACCTTGGGCAGTATGGCCATTTTCACGATATTGATTCTTCCTATCCATGGGCATGGTATGTTCTTCCATTTGTTTGTGTCCTCTTTTATTTCACTGAGCAGTGGTTTGTAGTTCTCCTTGAAGAAGTCCTTTACATCCCTTGTCAGTTGGATTCCTAGGTATTTTATTCTCTTTGAAGCAATTGTGAATGGAAGTTCATTCATGATTTGGCTCTGTGTTTGTCTGTTACTGGTGTATAAGAATGCTTGTGATTTTTGCACATTAATTTTGTATCCTGAGACTTTGCTGAAGTTGCTTATCAGCTTAAGGAGATTTTGGGCTGAGACAATGGGGTTTTCTAAATATACAATCATGTCATCTGCAAACAGGGACAATTTGACTTCTTCTTTTCCTAACTGAATACCCTTGATTTCTTTCTCTTGCCTAATTGCCCTAGCCAGAACTTCCAACACTATGTTGAATAGGAGTGGTGAGAGAGGGCATCCCTGTCTTGTGCCAGTTTTCAAAGGGAATTTTTCCAGTTTTTTTGCCCATTCAGTATGATATTGGCTGTGGGTTTGTCATAAATAGCTCTTATGATTTTGAGGTACGTTCCATCAATACCGAATTTATTGAGTGTTTTTAGCATGAAGGGCTGTTGAATTTTGTCAAAAGCCTTTTCTGCATCTATTGAGATAATCATGTGGTTCTTGTCTTTGGTTCTGTTTATATGCTGGATTATGTTTATTGATTTGCGAATGTTGAACCAGCCTTGCATCCCAGGGATGAAGCCCACTTGATCATGGTGGATAAGCTTTTTGATGTGTTGCTGAATCCGGTTTGCCAGTATTTTATTGAGGATTTTTGCATCGATGTTCATCAGAGATATTGGTCTAAAATTCTCTTTTTTTGTTGTGTCTGCCAGGCTTTGGTATCAGTATGATGTTGGCGTCATAAAATGAGTTAGGGAGGATTCCCTCTTTTTCTATTGATTGGAATAGTTTCAGAAGGAATGGTACCAACTCCTCCTTGTACCTCTGGTAGAATTCAGCTGTGAATCCATCTGGTCCTGGACTTTTTTTGGTTGGTAGGCTATTAATTATTGCCTCAATTTCAGAGCCTGCTATTGGTCTATTCAGGGATTCAGCTTCTTCCTGGTTTAGTCTTGGAAGAGTGTATGTGTCCAGGAAATTATCCACTTCTTCTAGATTTTCCAGTTTATTTGCGAAGAGGTGTTTATAGTATTCTCTGATGGTAGTTTGTATTTCTGTGGGGTCAGTGGTGATATCCACTTTATCATTTTTAATTGCATCGATTTGATTCTTCTCTCTTTTCTTCTTTATTAGTCTTGCTAGTGGTCTGTCAATTTTGTTGATCTTTTCAAAAAACCAACTCCTGGATTCATTGATTTTTTGGAGGGTTTTTTGTGTCTCTATCTCCTTCAGTTCTGCTCTGATCTTAGTTATTTCTTGCCTTCTGCTAGCTTTTGAATGTGTTTGCTCTTGCTTCTCTAGTTCTTTTAATTGCGATGTTAGAGTGTCAATTTTAGATCTTTCCTGCTTTCTCTTGTGGGCGTTTAGTGCTATAAATTTCCCTCTACACACTGCTTTAAATGTGTCCCAGAGATTCTGGTATGTTGTATCTTTGTTCTCATTGGTTTCAAAGAACATCTTTATTTCTGCCTTCATTTCGTTATGTACCCAGTAGTCATTCAGGAGCAGGTTGTTCAATTTCCATGTAGTTGAGCGGTTTTGATTGAGTTTCTTAGTCCTGAGTTCTAGTTTGATTGCACTGTGGTCTGAGAGACAGTTTGTTATAATTTCTGTTCTTGTACATTTGCTGAGGAGTGCTTTACTTCCAATTACGTGGTCCATTTTGGAGTAAGTACGATGTGGTGCTGAGAAGAATGTATATTCTGTTGATTTGGGGTGGAGAGTTCTATAGATGTCTATTAGGTCTGCTTGCTGCAGAGATGAGTTCAATTCCTGGATATCCTTGTTAACTTTCTGTCTCGTTGATCTGTCTAATGTTGACAGTGGAGTGTTGAAGTCTCCCATTATTATTGTATGGGAGTCTAAGTCTCTTTGTAAGTCTCTAAGGACTTGCTTTATGAGTCTGGGTGCTCCTGTATTGGGTGCATATATATTTAGGATAGTTAGCTCTTCCTGTTGAATTGATCCCTTTACCATTATGTAATGGCCTTCTTTGTCTCTTTTGATCTTTGATGGTTTAAAGTCTGTTTTATCAGAGACTAGTATTGCAATCCCTGCTTTTTTTTGTTCTCCATTTGCTTGGTAAATCTTCCTCCATCCCTTTATTTTGAGCCTATGTATGTCTCTGCGTGTGAGATGGGTCTCCTGAATACAGCAGACTGATGGGTCTTGACTCTTGATCCAGTTTGCCAGTCTGTGTCTTTTAATTGGAGCATTTAGTCCATTTACATTTAAGGTTAAGATTGTTATGTGTGAACTTGATCCTGCCATTATGATATTAACTGGCTATTTTGCTCGTTAGTTGATGCAGTTTCTTCCTAGCCTCGATGGTCTTTACATTTTGGCATGTTTTTGCAATGGCTGGTACCGGTTGTTCCTTTCCATGTTTAGTGCTTCCTTCAGGGTCTCTTGTAAGGCAGGCCTAGTAGTGACAAAATCCCTAAGCATTTGCTTATCTGTAAAGGATTTTATTTCTCCTTCACTTATGAAACTTAGTTTGGCTGGATATGAAATTCTGGGTTGAAAATTCTTTTCTTTAAGAATGTTGAATATTGGCCCCCACTCTCTTCTGGCTTGTAGAGTTTCTGCCGAGAGATCTGCTGTTAGTCTGATGGGCTTCCCTTTGTGGGTAACCCGACCTTTCTCTCTGGCTGCCCTTAAGATTTTTTCCTTCATTTCAACTTTGGTGAATCTGGCAATTATGTGTCTTGCAGTTGCTCTTCTCGAGGAGTATCTTTGTGGCATTCTCTGTATATCCTGGATTTGAATGTTGGCCTGCCCTACTAGGTTGGGGAAGTTCTCCTGGATGATATCCTGAAGAGTGTTTTCCAACTTGGTTCCATTTTCCCCCTCACTTTCAGGCACCCCAATCAGATGTAGATTTGGTCTTTTTACATAATCCCATACTTCTTGTAGGCTTTGTTCATTTCTTTTTCTTCTTTTCTCTTTTGGTTTCTCTTCTCGCTTCATTTCATTCATTTGATCCTCAATCGCTGATACTCTTTCTTCCAGTTGATCGAGTCGGTTACTGAAGCTTGTGCATTTGTCACGTATTTCTCGTGTCATGGTTTTCATCTCTTTCATTTCGTTTATGACCTTCTCTGCATTAATTACTCTAGCCATCAATTCTTCCACTTTTTTTTCAAGATTTTTAGTTTCTTTGCGCTGGGTACGTAATTCTTCCTTTAGCTCTGAGAAATTTGATGGACTGAAGCCTTCTTCTCTCATCTCGTCAAAGTCATTCTCCGTCCAGCTTTGATCCGTTGCTGGTGATGAGCTGCACTCCTTTGCCGGGGGAGATGCGCTCTTATTTTTTGAATTTCCAGCTTTTCTGCCCTGCTTTTTCCCCATCTTTGTGGTTTTATCTGCCTCTGATCTTTGATGATGGTGATGTACTGATGAGGTTTTGGTGTAGGTGCCCTTCCTGTTTGATAGTTTTCCTTCTAACAGTCAGGACCCTCAGCTGTAGGTCTGTTGGAGATTGCTTGAGGTCCACTCCAGACCCTGTTTGCCTGGGTATCAGCAGCAGAGGCTGCAGAAGATAGAATATTTCTGAACAGCGAGTGTACCTGTCTGATTCTTCCTTTGGAAGCTTCCTCTCAGGGGTGTACTCCACCCTGTGAGGTGTGGGGTGTCAGACTGCCCCTAGTGGGGGATGTCTCCCAGTTAGGCTACTCAGGGGTCAGGGACCCACTTGAGCAGGCAGTCTGTCCCTTCTCAGATCTCAACCTCCGTGTTGGGAGATCCACTGCTCTCTTCAAAGCTGTCAGACAGAGTCGTTTGCGTCTGCAGAGGATTCTGCTGTGTTTGTTATTGTTTACTGTGCCCTGTCCCCAGAGGTTGAGTCTACAGAGACAGGCAGGTTTCCTTGAGCTGCTGTGAGCTCCACCCAGTTCGAGCTTCCCAGCAGCTTTGTTACCTACTTAAGCCTCAGCAATGGCGGGCGCCCCTCCCCCAGCCTTGCTGCTGCCTTGCCGGTAGATCACAGACTGCTGTGCTAGCAATGAGGGAGGCTCCGTGGGCGTGGGACCCTCCCGGCCAGGTGTGGGATGTGATCTCCTAGTGTGCCTGTTTGCTTAAAGCGCAGTATTGGGGTGGGAGTTACCCGATTTTCCAGGTGTTGTGTGTCTCAGTTCCCCTGGCTAGGAAAAGGGATTCCCTTCCCCCTTGCGCTTCCCAGGCGAGGCGATGCCTCGCCCTGCTTCAGCTCTCCCTGGTCGGGCTGCAGCAGCTGACCAGCACCGATCGTCCAGCACTCCCCAGTGAGATGAACCCAGTACCTCAGTTGAAAATGCAGAAATCACCGGTCTTCTGTGTCGCTCGCGCTGGTAGTTGGAGACTGGAGCTGTTCCTATTCGGCCATCTTCGCTTTCCTTATATTCTTTTCCCTAGTCCCAAGTAATAACCAATGTGCTTTTTGAGACTACATACTAATTTTCCTCTTCTAAGTCTCACACAAATTGAATCAAGCAGTATATCCTATTTGATGACTGGCTTCTTTTAATTAGCATAACGTGCTTATGAATGCCATTAAATGTTAACAGTAGTTCCATACTTTCCATCGCTGAATAGTATTCTCTTGTAATAAAATTTTTGCAATGTGTTTATCCATTCACACATTAATTGACATTTGGGTTTTTACCAGGTTTTGGATACTGTGAATAGAGTTGCTATAAACTTTCATATGAGTTTTTGTGTACACATATGATTTCCTTTCCCTGAGATAAACATGTATGAATGGAATTGCTGGGTCATTTGGTATGTGTATATTTAGTTTTATGCATTTTCCTAATTTTAAAGTTTATGGATGATCAGAGTCTTATTATAGTTGCTGCTTAAATGCTGTCTTTAATTCTGGACTTATTTTAACCACTTTTCATATTGTGGCTGTGTAATAACTGAGTAATGGGCTCTGAGATGAGTCTGGAAGTTGGGGAAAATGTTATCTTTCTTGTAACAGTGAATGAAACATTTTACTCCAATTTCTCCTGTCAGTACAAGAACATTCATAGGCTTTCTCAGGCTGTTGTAATGTTTACAGTATGAAATTTGGGGAAATAAATTCATTTTTACCAAATTTCAATGGTTTGTGAGCAGCAGATATGTATAAAACATTTAAGGTAATTGAGAAAGTTTTCTACTTTGCAGACTACACTTTGACTCAGATTTGACTTTGAAAACTTTATTTTTTTTCTTATTATACTTTAAGTTCTTGGGTACATGTGCAGAACGTGCATGGTTGTTATATAGGTACATACGTGCCATGGTGGTTTGCTGCACCCATCAACCCATCTTCTACATTAGGTATTTCTCCAAATGCTATCCATGCCCTAGCCCCCGACCCCCTGACAGGCCCCAGGGTGTGATGTTCCCCTCCCTGTGTCCATGTGTTCTCTTTGTTCAACTCCCACCTATGAGTGAGAACACGCGGTGTTTGGTTTTCCGTTCTTGTGTTAGTTTGCTGAGAATGATGGTTTCCAGCTTCACCCATGTCCCTGCAAAAGACATGAACTCATCCTTTTTTATGGCTGCATAGTATTCCATGGTGTATATGTGCCACATTATCTTTATCCAGTCTATCACTGATGGGCATTTGGGTTGGTTCCAAGTCTTTGCTATTGTGAACAGTGCCACAATAACGTATCTCAAAATAATAAGAGCTATTTATGACAAACCCACAGCCAATATCATACTGAATAGGCAAAAACTGGAAGCATTCCCTTTGAAAACCAGCACAAGACAAGGATGCCCTCTCTCACCACTCCTATTCAATATAATATTGGAAGTTCTGGCCAGGGCAATCAGGCAAGAGAAAGAAATCAAATGTGTTCAGTTAGCAAAAGAGGAAGTCAATTTGTCTCTGCAGATGACATGATTGTATAGTTAGAAAACCCCATCATCTCAGCTCAAAATCGCCTTAAGCTACTAAGCAACTTCAGCGAAGTCTCAGGATGCAAAATCAATGTGCAAAAATCGCAAACATTCCTATACACCAATAACAGACAGGGAACTTTAACATTCATTATCAGTGCTTCAGCTTTGAAACCAGGAGTTCATTAATGAGAAACTAAATTTGATCCACAAACTACTGTAGTGAAAAAGGGTGACAAGCTAAGAATATATGAGAGACATTTTTATTCATCAGTATTATGGATTTTTCACAAAAATGTGAGTGGTGAAATAAATGGTTTATAGCAGAATACTCATACTCTCACACACGTACACACACCCTTCACATACACAGGTAAACATATTTATTTGTATCATTTGTTTAGAATTCTATGTAAAGAATTTTATGTTTTATTTGAGACGGAGTCTTGCTTTGTCGCCCAGACTGGAGTGCAGTGGGGCGATCTCGCCTAACTTCAAGCTCCGCCTCCCAGGTTCATGCCATTCTCTCTCCTCAGCCTCCCGAGTAGCTGGGACTACAGGCACCCGCCACCACACCCGGCTGATTTTGTTTTTGTATTTTTAGTGGAGACGGGGTTTCACCGTGTTAGCCAGGATGGTCTCAATCTCCTGACCTCGTGATCTGCCCGCCTCCGCCTCCCAAAGTGCTGGGATTACAGGCGTGAGTCACCGCTCCCGGACATAAAGATTTTTTAGAGATTACGTTTACGAAGTTTCAGCTCAAAAAGGTTAAATGTCTTTAACTTAAAAGTAAAATAAAATAAAATAAAATAAAATAAAATAAAATAAAATATTATGGTAAGCTAGGTGAACAAAAACACTGTGTTTACTATATTGGTGCCACATATGGGTACACAAACCAAGTTTTTTTTTTTTAATAAATGATGTTCCCAATGCAGAGTTCATTCCCATTTAAATATTTTACCCTCTACATACTTATATAGTATATTATGATTAATAATAATTAATTTGTAATGGTATATATATTTAGTTTTATATTAATTTTATGCCCTCCTTAAGGATATGTTTAAATTGGAAGATGCTAGAGGCTTATCTTTGTTTACCTAGCAGCGGTAAAAGCAAAAAAGTGATGGATTAATTGAAACGACATAAAGCACACTCTATAGAATATAAATATTTAAGCATGATATGAGAGTATTAACAGAGAAAACTTCCAGCAAAAGCAGTTAATTAGCACTGAATCATGATGGGTTAATATCTTTTTGTATGATTCTTTAGCAGTGAATTGTCAATAGGCTATATATAAATGATGTATTGTGTGTGACAGCCTTCACACATTTTCATCTTAAATCAAGGAAATGACTGGTCTTATCTTTATCACTAACTGAGCAGTGGAAAAATGTTTTCAGTTATATTACAAAATATAGTTGTTAGTGTATCATTGATTAGGGACATATTTATGTGGCATTTAAAGACTAGATCATACCTTTCAATGGGGAGGAGTTTCGAGACATTAACTGGAATGATTTTCATTTAATTTGGAAGAATAGCTATTTGTTAATTTGAATAAGAATTGTCATGTGTGAAAATATTAAGTGAAGCTGTAACTTTCCTAGCACATTTTTAACTTTTATCTTACTACTTTATTTCTGTTAGGAACCAATACTAATGAAGTCATCTTGATGTAAAATTGTTTAAAAGACTAATATTAAAGACCATACAAACACATAAATATAACATATTAATGACTTTTCCTAAATACTGTCTTGCATTATTTTTAATACATGGCAATTGACTTAAGTTTAGTTCCAAATATAAAGCATTTGGGGGCACATTTGTCTATACCTCACTTATCCAATTCTCTTTATTTTATTGTATCTTCAAAAAAGCAAGGTCAGTGTTTTCTTATTCTGTATTAGTTTAACATACACACTCATTTGAGCATTATAAAACTTATAAAAACATAGTTTAAAATATGATTAATTCTATACAACTTATTTTTTCAGATATGTGTAGATAGGTAAATTATATTCATTGATTACATTAATTTGAGAGTTTTATATAATGCAAAATAGTTGTGTTTGTAAAGCTAGACAAATTATTATTGTCTTTATTTCCTTTAAGTATTTTTTGTTTATTTTCCACCCAATATTAAATTTTGGCATGCATAAACACAAATTCACATACACAAACGCATTATGCTCAGTGAACACAGTTTGGAACATCAACTTATAAATTCTGATGGTCATCAAATATGAAAAAGGGAAGTCATTTTTCATCTTCTGTTATATACCTCACATTTTATAACAAAATTTGTATTTATAGTAGGAATAGTTTCATGTTCATCAATTTTTCTCATGTTTACCACTATTAAAAAAATCTTATTTCTTTTATTAATAATTAATGTTAAAGGAATGTCATTGATACATTTAATGTATATTTCAAGAAGTGGAATAATATAGTATTAAACCTACTACATCTTATTTATTTATTAATTTATAATTTCAACTTTTGTTTTAGGTACATGTGCAGGTTTGTTTCGTGGGTATATTATATGATGCTGAGGTTTGGGATACAAATAATCCCATCACCCAGATAGTGAGCATGGCAACCAACAGTTAGTTTTTCAGACCTTGTGGTCTCTCCCCAACTTTATTAGTCCTTGGTGTTCTATTGTTGCCATCTTCATGTTCATGAATACCTATTGTTTAGCTCTCACTGTTAAGTGAGAATATGGGGTGTTTTATTTTCTGTTTCTGTGCTAATTTGCTTAGGATAATGGCCTCCAACTGCATCTATATTGTTGCAAAGGCATGATTTCATCCTTTCTATGGCTCTGTAGTGTTCAAAGTTGTATATGTAACATATTTTCTTCATCCAATCCACCATTGATAGGCAGCTAAGTTGATTTCATGTCTTTGCTCTTGTGAATAGTGCTGCAATGAACATGAGAGTGTACATCTTTTTGATAGAACAATTTGTTGTCTTTTGGATGTATACGCAGTAATAGGATTTCTGGGGCTAATGGTAATTCCGTTTTAAGTTCTTTGAGAAATCTCCAAACTGCTTTTCACAGCAGCCGAACTAATTTATATTCATGTCAAAAGTCTACAAGTATTCTCTTTTCTCCCTAACCTTGTCAAAATACGTTATTTTTTATTTTTATTTGTTTAAATTGTAGCCATTCTTATTTGTGTGAAATTTTATCTCATTGTATTTCTGATTTGCACTTCTCTTATTAGTAATGTGGAGAATTTTTTCATATCTTTGTTGGATTATTGTCTTCTTTTGAGAAACGTCTGTTTGTGTCTTTCACCCTTTTTTTAAAATGGAGTTAGTTTTATTGCTTGTTGAAATGTTTAAGTTCCTTGTAGATTCTGGATATTAGATCTTTGTCAGATGCACAGTTTGTGAATATTTTCTCTCACTTCATAGGTTTCCATAGGTTGTCTGCCATTCTGTAGGATGTCTGTTCACTCTGTTGACCATTTCTTTTGGTGTGTAGATACTCATAAGGTTAATTAGTTCCCAATTGTCAATTTTTGTTTTTCTTGCAATTGCTTTTCAGGCCTTAGTCATAAATTATTTTCCAAGGCTGATATCCAAAATTATGTTTTCTAGGTTTTCTTCTAGGATTCTTACAGTGTGAAGTCTTGCATTTAGATATTTACTCCATCTTGAGTTCATGTTCATATATAATGAAATGTAGGGGCCCAATCCAGGTATCCCAGCACCATGTATTGAAAAAGAGTCCTTTCCCCATTGCTTATTTTGTCAACTTTGTTGAAGATCAGGTGGCTGTATGTGTGCAACTTTATTTCTGGTTTCTCTATTCTGTTTCATTGGTCTATGTGTCGGTTTTCCTACCACTACCATGCTGTTTCCTTTCCTGCAGCCTTCTGGTGTACTTTGAAGTTCAGAAGCATAATGCCTTTTTTTTCTTTTTGCTTAGGAATGATTTGGCTACTCAGGATCCCTTTTTGGGTCTATAAAATTTAGAATAGTTTTTTTCCTAATTCTGTGAAAAATGACATTGGTAGTTTCATAGGAATAGTGTTGAATCTGTAGATTACTTTGGGCAGTATGGTATTTGTTTTTCCAATCCATGAGCAAGAAATGTTTTCTTCCATTATTTTGTGTCATTTCTGATTATTTTAGCAGTCTTTTACAGTTCTCCTTGTAAGTATTATTTACCTCTTTAGTGAGATGTATTCCTATGTGTTTTTTCTGGCTACTGTAAATGGGATTATGTTCTTGATTTGGCTCTTAGCTTTAATGTTACTGGTGCATAGAGATGGTACTAATTTTTGTGCATTGAATTTGTATCCTGAAACTTTACCAAAGTCCTTTAATAGTTCCAGGAGCTTTTTGGGAGAGTCTTTAAGGTTTTCTTAGGTATAGAATCATATCATTGGCAGAGAGAAATAGTTTGACGTCTTATTTTTCTAATTTGGATTTCTTTTATTTCTTTATCTTGCCTGTTTACTCTAGCTAGGATTTTTGGTACTATTTTGAATAGGAGTGGTGACAGAGGGTATCTTAAGTTTGTTCTGATTTTGAAGGGAAATGCTTCCAGCTTTACTCCCTTCAGTACAATGTGGCTGTGGGTTTGTCATAGATGACTCTTATTATTTTAAAGGTATGTTCTTTCAAAGCTTAGTTTGTTGAGGATTTTTATCATGAAGAGATGTTGAATTTTATTGAAAGCTTTACCTGTATCTATTGAGATGATTATATTGTTTTTAGTTGTAACTCTGTTTGGTGAATCACATTTATTGATTTGCATATATTGAACCAATCTTGCTTCTCAGGAATGAAGCCTACTTGGTCATGCTGTATTTAGTTTTTGATGTGCTGCTGGATTTGGTTTGCCAGGTTTTTTTTTTTTTTTTTTTTTTTTTTTTTTTTTTTTTTTTTTTTTAAGATTTTTGTGTCTTTGTTGTTCAGCTACATTGGCCTGTAGATTTCTTTTTGTTTGTTTGTTTTGTTTTGTCTTTGCTAGGTTTTGGTATCAGAGTGATGCTGGTATCATTGAATGAGTTAGGGAAGATTTCATCCTAGTTAATTTTTTTGGAATAGATTGCATAGAATTGGTACCAGCTCTTTGGATGTCTGGTAGAATTTTTCTATGAATCCACGTGGTCTTGGGCTTTTTTTTTTTATTGTTAGAGTTTTTTTATTACTGAGTCACTTTTGGGACTCAATATTGGTCTGTTCAGTATTTCAATTTCTTCCTGATTCAATCTTAGGAGGTTGTGTGTTTCCAGAAATTTATCCATTTTCTCTATGTTTTTTAGTTTGCTGCATAGAAGTGTTCATAATTGTCTCTGATGAACTTTTGTATTTTTTGTGAGATGGTAAACCAAATTTACTTTAAAGATAATATTATGTCTTCTCTGCATTACATTTTCTGTCTCACTGCATTGCCCAGACTGGAGTGCAGTGACCCAATCTCAGCTCACTGCAACCTCCACGAGCAATTCTCCTGCCTTAATCTCCTGAGTAGCTGGGATTACAGGTGCCTGCCACCACACCCAACTAATTTTTGTATTTTTAGTAGAGATGAGGTTTCATCATGTTGGCCAGGCTGGTATCGATCTCCTGACCTGTGATCCTCCCAACTCAGCCTCCCAAAGTGCTGAGATTACAGGAGTAAGCCACCACACCGGCCTGTTTCCCTTAAGACTCTCTAAAATACACATATTTGATTTTGAATAATTATTAGAGTTTTGTATGATTTCTACTGTTTATATTTCTCTACAAATCAAAGTTAGGAAATTTTCTAAGTGAACCAAATTCTTCTTCAATTAAATGTCCTAAGGAATTTAGCTAGCTCCAAATGAATATAACTATATTTTCATGTTTATATTTATATGTATAATCATTCTTAATTTACCCAAAAGACATCAATGCACTCTAGTCAAATAGTATAACTCATTTAAACCTGAGCATCTTAGAGTCCTCAATGTAATAGTTTATATAAACTTTAAGTATATTATTATATTTTCTATTAGGTATTCATTGGAAGCTTATGCTTTAAACCTCGTTATTTTGAACAATAGATGTTTTCGTAGTAAATTTAAGCTTTTTTTTTGGATAATTTAAATTTTTAGTTTGACACTTTGGCTCAGATAAGTCTGACAAATTAAATTTTCCCACAAATATAAATCTAAAATTACTTTGGCATACATATGCCAAAACAATTTTAATCAAAATTTATCCTCAAATATTTGTTAAAAATAAATTTTTATAAATATCAAATAATTTTCATATAGGTTCAGATAAAATGAGTTTTGTGTATTTATTATATGTATAAATGCATTGCATGGTTTTATAATTTACTTCACAGAGAGGCAACGTTACATATTTCTCATTTTCAGAAAACAGAAATTCAGACCAAAGGTAATAAACTAAGCAACTGACATTTACTGAGATGTTCTAAACATCGAGTGTAAACAGAAGATAGCCCTTAGTCTTGCAGGTTTAATAGACATTTGAAGATTACAGATATTAAAAATATATTCTATAAGAATACAGATATTAGGAAAAGCTCTAGATCCCAATTCCTGCTGCCTTAGCACATTTTAGTCCACCCATCAGAGCATCACCTGTTCTGGGTCAGGATGGCACATAAAAAATGGTGGTTTGATTTTTTTTCCTGCCATTCCATTGGGATGGTGATTCAGTAGGAAATAAATTTGTTATATAAAAGTTTAGTTGTTGAAAAATCTCAATTCGAAGGCTGCAATCTACTCCCAATTCATGTGGGGACTTGGCTTGTCAAACTAAAGGTGTCCAGGATTACAAATGGTACAAGTAACATATCAATCACATCTAAAATTGCAACCACTTACTACTGATATAATAACCAAGGCCCTCTTTGAAAATCTATCTGTGGTAATAAGGTTATGATAAGTTACTGATATTTGGGGGATACCAGTGAACTTCTCTGAGACTGAGTTGATCATGTTGTCAACTGATGAATGCTTTAAACATCTCTATTTGAGTACAGTGTGCTGACAAAAAAAGAAAGGAAAAAAAAGGGGAAAAAGTAGATTGTTTGATTTTGCTGATCAGAATGTATTTTCTAGTTACCAACAAATAAAAATGTTTAAAAATACCTGAAAAGAGAGGGCATGAACTTAAGACCCCTACTTTGGACTGAGAATTTCTCAACTGAGTGAAAATCTGTCTCGAATGATAAAGCATGGCTCAAGCTCAAGCTTGACAAGTGCAGATGGAATTTACAAATCTAGACTGTCTCTTTTCTATCTTTTTTTCTGTATTTGCTGGTGTTATTAGCTAGTATCCCTTCTCCAGATGCCCAACTAGAGCTATATTCCAACAAAAATGAGTTTTTTTGTTTCACCAGGCCTATATAATTCATCAATCTACTATAGTGTGGGACACCGGAAGGCAGACTATGGCTTACAGAAGGAAACTAAACTCTGTAGAAGAGTAAAAAGTTCAAAGAGATGCATACTCTGCCTTTGGTTAGCAGAAAAAGTAGAAGATTTAATTCTCAAACATTTGTTATGAATTTAGAAAGAACTTTCCTTTCTTTTTTGAGAGGTCATGGTAAATTGTTCTTGTTAAGAGTTCCCAGGTCTGCAAAGGTCAAAGCTAAGGAGAATTTAATCAGGATGAGGCCTAGGATCCTTGGAATTTTTAAAGTAACATTGTTTGGTGCCACTCCAGCCAGGCAAGCATGTATGATCAGTTAGCTCTCATTCTCCTTCCTCCTCCAGGCAAATTCAGTTCAGGAGTGTAAGGAGAATGAGACAAAATAATTTGCTTTCATAATTACACGTAGTAGGTACAGCTAACATAGCAGCTTCATTCCTAATCTATTTCCTATTGCGGAAAACTAACAACAGAAAACCTCTGCTCACTTTTTTAGGTCCAGAAAATGGAGCAATAATGTTTCAAAAGAGAAATTGTTTTCAGCTGGAGCTACGGCTTGGAAAACCAGATGGTTTTCAGCAAAAACTGAAAACTCAACAAGTCAACTGTTCGGGCCCTTTCCTGCTTCTCACTATCTGGCCACCTGTTGTGGAGCTCATCTCATTTTGGGAATGATTTCACCTGATCTAGGGGTAAGCCCAGTAAGAAATAAAATAGGGTAAATAATAGAAAGAGGCAGATATACAGCCAATATCTAAATCCTTTCCTCAAACACTTAGAGACACTGAGGAAAATGTCATTTTCTTAGCATGATGCTGTTTTGCAGGTAACCATTACTGTCTGAATGAACACAATTAAGGTTCTCTGTGGGAGGAAGGCATGATAAAAAGAAAACTTTATTTACTAGACAGCTTTGTCGTGAGGGCCTGTATCTGGTGTAATAGGTTCTGATTCTCATATGTTTCATTTGACTCCATCTTCTCTTTCTTCTACGGAAATATTTAGATTCCTCTGTGCACAGTTCAGAAAGCAGAATGGGCAGAAGGCAAATACATTTTTGATGCCAAGTACAGCATTATTTCCACATGGCAAGAGGAGAGAATTCACAGAGAGAAAACATACTCTTCAAACACTGGACAGGAGAAGCACGTTGCCAGACAGAAAATAGATTCCTGCCTGGATAGGATGGAGGAAATTGGAAAGAAATGTCTGCAGATTTCCAAAATAGAGAACACTTTCTCTGCTTTCTCTAGCAATGGGCAAAGTCACAGAAGGAAAATCATGTGATACATCTAGAACGAGCAAACCATGCCCAACATTCCAAATTGTTTTCCATATACAAATTACAGATAAGATGAAATAGAGATAAATTTGAATAATTCCAAGACTCCTAGGCCTTGCCCTGATTAAATTTCCTTAGCTTTGACCTTTGAGGATCTGGGAACTCTTAATGGCAACAATTTATCATGACCTCTCAAAAAAGAAAAGGAAAGCTCTTTCTGAATTCATAACAAATGTTTGAGAATTAAATCGTCTACTTTCTCTGCTAACCAAAGGCAGAGTATGTTTGTCTTTGAGCTTTCTACTCTTGTACGGAGTTTAGTCTCCTTCTGTAAGCCATAGTCTGCCTTCAGGTGTCCCATACTTAAAGAATATATATCCCTGGTGAAATACAAAAATTCGTTTTTCTTGGAATATAGCTCTAGTTGGGAATCGGGAGGAAGGATACTAGCAAATAACACCCGCAAATACAGGAAAAAAAAAAAAAAAGATAGAAAAGAGACAGTCTAGATTTGCAAATTCCATCTGCACTTGTCAAGCTTGAGCTTGAGTCATGCCTTATGACATATTTTTACTCAGTTGAGAAATTCTGAGTCCAAAGTAAGGGTCTCAAATTTATGCAAGGGAGACGTTTGCCACCATCATTCAATCACCTCCCACCAGTCCACTCCCCTAACACATGGGGATGACAATTCAAGATGAGATTTGCATAGGGACACAGAGCCAAATTATGCCACTTTTGAACTTGAACAATGAGAACATAAGAAATTATCAGTGGTTAAGGAAAAAAAAAAGTAACCTTTTGACTAGGGTATTGTAAGAAAGGTTTCAGAAAGAAGTACACATCCATCACCCTAAATAATTTCCGTGTTCTTTTGTGAATTTTTTTTAAAATTTCTTTTGGTAAGAACACTTAATGTAAGATTTATTCTCTCAATATATTTTATTTTATTTTATTTTATTTATTTATCTATTTGAGATGAAGTCTCGCTCTGTCTCCCAGGCTGGAGTGCAATGTCACAATCTCAGCTCACTGCAACCTCTGCCTCCCGGGTTCAAATGATTCTCCTGTCTCCGCCTCCCGAGTAGCTGGGATTACAGGCATGCACCACCATGCCCAGCTAATTGTTTGTATTTTCAGTAGAGATGGGGTTTCACCATGTTGACCAGGCTGGTCTTGAACTCCTGACCTCTGGTGATCCACCCACCTCGGCCTCCCAAAATGCTAGGATTACAGGCGTGAGCCACCATGACCGTGCTCAACATATTTTAAAGTACACAACACTCTATTGTCAACTGTTGGCACTATATCATACAGAGATCTCTAGAATTTATTCATCTTGAATCTTAGTTCACTCCTGCTCTTATAAAAACATAACACAAACTGGAAATTTATAAATAGCAGAAATTCATTTCAGACATTTCTTGAGACTGGGAAGTCCCAGCTCAAAGTATTGGCAGATACAGTGTCGGGTTAGGGTCTCTCTCTGCTTCCAAGATGGTTCTTGTTGCTGTGTCTTCCCATGGCAGAAGGTGGAATGGCAAAGGAGAGGAACAGCATATACATATGTATATCTCAACATACATTATATATATATATGTATATCGAGATGGAGGCTAGTTTCTGTCACCCAGGCTGGAGTGCAGTGGCACAATCTCAGCTCACTGCAGCCTCTGCCTCCCGAGTTTACAACATTCTCCTGTCTCAGCCTCCCGAGTAGCTGGGACTACAGGCACCTGCCATCACACCCGGCTAATTTTTTTTGTGTGTGTGTGTGTGTGTGTGTGTGTGTGTGTATTTTTAGTAGAGACGGGGTTTCACCGTGTTACCCAGGATGGTCTCGATCTCCTGACCTTGTGAGCCACCTGCCTTGGCCTCTCAAAATGCTGGGATTACAGGCCTGAGCCACTGCACCCGACCGATTATGTATCTTTTATAAGGTCATTAATCCCATTTATGAAGGCAGAGTGGGCCCCTCTAAAGACCTCACCTATTAATACTATCGCTTTGGGGATTATGTTTTAACATATAGATTTTGGGAGGATATTATTCATACCATGGCATCTTATATAACAGATATTTTATATTCACTGAAGAATAATAGCCCACTTCCTCCTCCACCAGCCCCTGACAACCACCATTCTATCCTCTCCTTCTATGAGTTTAACTATTTTAGATATTTTATATAAGTGGAATCAAACAGTATTTGTCCTCCTTTGCTTGGCTTATTTCACTTAGCACAACGCCCTCCAGTTTCATACATGCTGACACAAATGGTAGGATAAGGCACAAATGACAGGCTGAGTAATGTTATGTTGTAGGGAGTATATTTTCTTTATCCATCTAGCTATTGACTGACATTTGGTTTGTTTCTATATCTTGGATATTAAAGATAATCTGGAACAAAAATAATGTGGCAATGAACATTGATGTATATCTCTTCCAGATCCTGATTGCAATTTTTGGATGTATACTCAGAAATGAGATTGCTGGATAGAATGGTAGTTCTATTTTAACTTTTTGAGGAACCTTTATAATGTTTATTATAGTGACTGCACCATCCTACATTCCCACCAACACTGTATATGAGTGATCCAATTTCTCCAAATGCTTGCACCACTTGTCCTTTTTTTTTTTTTTTTTTTTTTTTTTTTTTTTGAGATGGAATCTTGATCTTTTCACATAGGCTGGAGTACAGTGACATGATCTCGCTCACTGCCTCCTCCGCCTCTCAAGTTCAAGCGATTCTCCTGTCTCACCCTAACAAGAAGCTGGGATTACAGACTCCAGCCACCAGGTCCGGCTAAGTTTTGTATTTTTAGTGGAGATGGGATTTCACCATCTTGGCCAGGCTGATCTCGAACTCCTGACCTCGGGTGATCTGCCAGCCTCGGCCTTCCAAAGTGTACCACTTGTCTTTCTTCTTTCATTATAGGCATCTTAGCAAATGTGAGTTTTGATTGGAACTTCCCTGATTAGTGATGTTGAGCAGCTTTTCATATACCTGTTGGCCATTTGCAAATGTTCTTGGGGAAAGGTCTATCTATATCCTTGGCTTATTTTCTAATCAGGTTGTTTCATTTTGCTTTGTTTTCTGCTATTGAGGTGTAGGAGAGTCTTATGTATTATAAATATAAACTCCTTATTAAATGTTTGGTTTGCAAAGATTGTCTCCCTTTCCACAGAATAGCTTTTAACTTTGTTGCTTGTTTCCATTCTTGTGCAGAAGCTTTTTAATTTAATGTAGCTTCACTTGCCCATCTTTGTGCTTGTTGCCTGTGCTTTTGTGTCGAATCCAAGAAACCATTGTCAAGATCAATGTCAAGAATTGTCCCTTATGTTTTTGCAAGGAGCTTTACAGTTCCGGGTCTTGCAGTTAAGTCTCTACTGCATTTTGAGTTGATTTTTCTGTATGGTATAAGACAGGCATCTGGTTTATTCTTTTGCATGTGGATATCCAGTTTTTCCAATACCATTTGTGGATCACACTTCCTTTCCCTATTGTGTGTTCTTGGCATCCTTGTAAAAGATTAGTTTCTCATATGTGCATGGAATTATTTCTGGGATCTCTCTTCTCTTTTATTGATATATATGTCTATATTTATAGTATTGCATGTATATGCATATGTCCAAACTCATCAAGATATATACATTAAATGTGTAAACTGTTTTGTATAGCCGTTATGCCTCAGCAAAGTAAAAAAACAAATTTAACACTTCTTACATAAGAGAGGAGCATTCTACATTAAATCAAATGTCATTCCTGGCCACAGTTATATGTGTGTGCATATATATATTATGTATAATATAGATACACATATGTGTGTGTATATATATTCCTATATGTATATTAATGTTCCGAGCTTGATAAATCTAAGCCACAATGTTAGAAGTCAAAATTATTAAGCTACTCTTTGACACTATGGTTGGATCTCCGAAAATTATTTTTTTCCTTGTTCTGGCTGACTTTAAGTTTTATAATTGAGAAAGGAGTCACAGGAAGGAATCAAGGAAGAGAAAAGACTTGCTCCAACCTGTTTGTTTGCTTTTCTCAAATGTTTGCCACACAAATTGCCCTTCATACAGGCAGAAGTTATTAATTACCACCTCCAACTTTTCTCTGATACTCCTAGAAATATGTTCAATTCCCTTGTGTCTATTATTCACATTTCTTTTTTCTATTAATGTATATTATATCCTCACATTAACTTCTATATTTTGACATATATAACTTCTTTTCTACTTTTGAATAGGACCTGGCTGAGGCTCAGCATATGGTCCAAGAGTAGCCACAGAAATAGATCATTAGAATGATATTTAGTAATTTATTTGCATGTATCTTAAGACTTCATGTTAGTTATAGTCAGTGAGAAGTAAGTTAACTGCAACTATGGACATACAGTGGCATTATGAATAATTAATTCTGCAGCAAAAGTTTTAGAGAATCAATTGATTATTTCACTTGTCTATTATGTTAAAAATGATTACCAGGACTGTGAGATATGGTGCCTTCTTCAGTTCACCCTAGAAAACTTAAAAATCAGGAACCCTCCCCCTCCAGCGAGAAAATTTTAATTAGGAGGGAACATGAAGTGAATTGCTGTAGTTTTTTAAACTTATTTTTATTAATCTGATTAACAGGTAAAAGCATTTGTCTTCTTTGTGAAAATGTATAAAGAAATACAATTATTTATGTACTTTTCTGTACATCTTTCATATTTCAATAACATTCCAAAAAATAGGATATAAGACTAAATTGAAAAAGTTCCCATTGATCATGGTGAGAACAATTTGAGAATAAAAAAGATAAATCAGTAATTGATCTAAAATATGTAATTAAATAAACATTTACTTGAATCTGGGAGAAGAGATACAAAAAATAAGTGAGAAAAGTTTGTTCTTTGCAGCAACAAACCAGTTAATAAAAATACAACAAATGATGGCATTCTTGAAAATCATCATATTTTAAACGCAATTTAATGATTAGTTCAAGCAAAGAATATCAAGAAATGTTAAGTTGTGTGAATGGTTGTTGAGGAACAAGTTATTTACATGGTGTCAAAGAATAATCCCAATATTTTATTTTTTTCACTACAAATTGAAAAATATATTCATAATAATGTAATCTATCTCTTCCTTAATTCAGTGCTCAAATTTGCCATCACCAATTTGGGCAGCCTAACATGAATACTGTACTGCAGGAATTAAGCAGCATCAGCAATGCAATATCTCTGCAGAAATTATTGACCAGAATATAGAAAAAAAGGAAATTGAATTCCCAACACAAGACACTCTAAGATACCCCTCAAGGTAACTGGCCTGGACTCTTTGCCTTTAATGTTACGAAGAACACAGAGAAGTAATGGGAATTATTTAGATTGGGGAAGACTAAAGACCTATAACAGAAAAACACAAGGAATGAAAATGAATTAAAAAATTAAAAGGTAAAGGAAATTGTGCAGCCAACTAGGAAAGCTAAGAATAGATATTTTGCTTGATTATATCATTGTAACACTGTTTACTTTTGTAGGTAATTGATGGTAATTTGGTTGTATTTTCATAGGAGTTAATACCCTTTACCTCTGAGACGTGGATGGTGAAGTATTTTGGAGTGTGAGGTTCTGATGTCTGCAGCGTTCTGCCAGAAAGGAAGATATATACCAGTGAAACAAGTTTGGCAAGGTTTTAACCATTTATTCGTTCATGTGAAGGATGTATGTGTATTTGTTGTTATTCTTTTCTCTGTACATTTGGATTGTAATGAAGAAAAATAATTTAATTAAAATAAGAACACTCAAATTTTAAAAATTTTATCCTCTCTCAGAACTTTTAAATTTCATTTGCATTAAGGAAAATTATTTAATGCAAAAGATTACCTTAAGAAGCAATACTTTGCCTTCACAACTTTCTCAGTGATTTCATGCTTTATGTCACCCTAAAACAAATGGACAAATGCGTGTACTTCACAGATAAATACCAACTCAAATTTGCTTCATAAAAAGACAAATGAATGGAAAGAAATTAAAAATATATAGAAAATAGAAAATTTCAGGTTCTTTTATTAATTTTAACCAGTTGATAAAAGTATAAATGCTTATATTTAAAAAGGTCATGTATATGCTACAAAGCTTAATATTTATCTTCTTTATTCACTTCATTCTTTTCTAACATTGTGCAAATGTTAGCTTTTTCTTTACAGAAAGTTTGTTATAAATATATGAATTAATTGATTTAACATTTAGATAATTCTAGTAATAGTCGATTAATATCTTAGTTCCAGATTTATCAAAAGTCTACAGTGGTTCAGAAAAAAATATAGAAAGAAATATTTTTCAAGGTCGAACTGACTATATAAGGTGAGAACTTAAATAATATGTATTTATAGTTTTGAAGATATTAATGCATATTTCAAGAAATTATTCTGACATCTAAACACAAACTTTTTACATATGATGGGCAGTATTACAATGGACAAACAGAATTTAAAGGAAATAATATATTGGATACTTTTCTTTGTAAACAAAGTAAAATTAACTGTTTAATAAAAATATTTTGGTTTTAGTTAGTATTTAGTAGCTCATATGATCATCAATCACACTATAACAGTGAAGTCAAACCATATAGGTTACCAAATCAGAGCTATCTCCTTCCTGTCACGGAACTAAACATTTACAAATTTAAATAAATTAAATTCTAGAAAAATAATCCCCCTTTATAGGAGATAAGAGTCCCTTTGTTATTTTCGTTTTGGGAGCCTGATGGAAAGAGTCCTGAATGCACAAGGGAAAAAGAAACCAGATGAAGTTTTATGAAACTTGTAATGGCCATGCACAGGCTAAGTGATGAATTAGAATCTTGAGGATTCCTAGTTACCAATTGAACCTCATTCTAATTACCAACACTAACTCTGATATTCTTTGAGTAAATACAGACAGTATGCCAATAGCTGAGAACCAGTTAGTAAAGACAAAATAGTTCTCCAAAATGGGCTGTGGGCTTCTCAGGTGCAAGGCAACATCCCAAAGCCACAGGGCAGGGCAGGAGAGCTGAGATACAGCTTCGAACAAGAGTTGGTTATCCTGACTGTCAGGCAACAGCCTGCCAAAGGCCAAGAACAGGGAACTGTAGTAAAAAGAAAGTATTTGAACAACTTAAAAAGAGAGACAAGAGTGGAGTATAAACAACATATGCAGACCCAAATATATGGCAGTGGATTAAAAATCAAAGTGAAATCTTTCATAGTAGAAAAAAATTATATCAGAGTTCCAGTCCTCAGATTCCATTCCTGCTAGAGGGAAGGTCTTGATAATTCTCCTAAAATATTGGTAGTAGGCTAAATCTAACTATAGCTGTAAAAAGGCCAGACACAACTAAGCTGCTGATTAGATACCAATCATACAATCTAGTAGCCTGTTAGAATATGGAGTATGACCATTTCTGGAAGTTACATTATTAGTGTCAACTTTTAGTGTTTGTTTTTATAGACACTGACCTACATATAACTAAGATTGTGAAATTTGAAAGAAGCACAAAAATATAACCCATAATCAAGAAAGAAAAGGATCACCAGAAGAATCTTTTGAAATAATCAAACCAAATATTTAAAATAACTATGCAAAATAATAGATAAATGATCTATTGGAAAGTTACATGGATAAACAGATGACAATTTTTAACACATAAAATGAAGCTATAAATAGCAAATGGGAATGTTAGAACAGAAAAATGAAATAACATTAATAAAAACATTTGTCATTGAAATTCAGTGAATTAGATTCAATAGAAAAAGTATCATTCAAAGTAAAGCCAGTCTACAAATTATCTATAATGGAAGAGTAAAACAAACAAAAAACAAAAATAAAATAAGAAACAATAAAAATTTAACAGAATATTCAAGACCTGTGGAAAATGTAAAATGGTTTAGCATGCATGTAACGGGAGTCCCAGGTGGAAAGCAATGAAAAAACTAAGCATAAGACGCATTTGAGGAAACAGTAGCCAAGAATTTTCCCAAAATATTGGAGTGCCTTAACTCTGAGATCTACGATGCTCAGTCTATCCAAATCAGGATAAATGCATAGAAAACTGAACTAGGCATATTATAGTCAAAGGGCTGTACACTAAATAAGGAAGGAAATCATAAAAACTGCTGGGCTCTTGGGAAATGGCACATTTTAAAGAATCAAATAAGCACAATGACATTAAAATCTTACTAGAATAAAATAAAGAAAGAAGCCAAAGGAGATAATGGAATAACACATTTAAAGTGCTGAGGACAAGGTAAACTACAAACCTGAAATACTATATCTAGAAAAAAATATTTCAAAGACAAGGCAAAATAACTACATATTTAAAGATAATTGTTAAATATGTAATTTAATTTTTCTCCAGCAAATTTGCATTACAGTAATTGATAAAGTAGTTTTTCATTCTGAAATTATATAATATGAAATCCAAATGTGTAGAGAGAAATACCACAAGTGGTAAACATATGAATAAGGATAATTTATCTGGTCACCAAAAGAAAAAATGAATTGGTAAAGCACACTGATAGAAAATAATTATTGTAGATATATATGAAAAAAAAAAATTCATTTCCAAAATGTACAAGTGCCCCTAGAAAGGACAAGTGAATTTAATAAATTATGAAGAAAAAAATTTATTATAATTGACTAAATAAGATATATAGATAGATGTTAAGTCCCTTAAAAGTTGCAGAACATCATTAGTTATCAGAGACATGAAAATTAAACCATAAAGCAATTCTAACACTAGAACGGCAAGGATTAAAAAAACTGACAATGGAAAATGTTGGTGAGGATGTATAACAAATAGAACTTTCATATTTTATTAATGCGAGTGTAAAGTGTTAACGCTTTTGAGAAGATGTTGGCAATATCTTAAAAATAAAAAGTATTTCTACGTCATGACCAAGACACCGTTTTCCTGAAGAAATGAAAATGTGTGTCCACGAGAAATTTGCATCAGCATTATTCATGGTAGACCAAAAAAGGGAAATAAGATTTCAACAACTGCCAAAAATCTTAAAATTATGATATTTTCATACAATGGAATTCTACTTTGGGATAACAGTAAATTAACTACTGAGACATACTATAACATGGATAAATATTGAAAAATTTACCTTAAAAACATAATGAGCAAAAGAAGCAGATACAGAAACAACGTGTATGTATTATACTACATATATTACCTATTGTAGGTTATCTATTGATGTTTATGAAATTACACCAAAGAACTGTAACTTAAAATAATAAACATTTGGCTAGGTGTGGTGGCTCACACCTGTAATCCCAACACTTTAGGAGGCCAAGGAGTGCAGATTACCTGAGCTCAGGTGTTCCCAACCAGCGTGGGCAACAGGGTGAAACCCTGTCTCTACTAATATACAAAAAATTAGTCGGGCTTGGTGGCATGCACCTCTAGTCCCAGCTACTTGGGAGGTTGAAGCAGGAGAATTGCTTAAACTCATGAGGCAGAGGTTGCAGTGAGCCAAGATCATGCCACTGCACTCCAGCCTGGGCAACAGAGTGAGACTTTGTCTCAAACAAACAAACAAATCAAAACAGAAAACAATAAACATTTATCTCACAGTTTCTGTAAGTCAGAAATCTGGGCACATCTTAGCTGGACACCTCTGATTGAAACGCTCCTGAATTAGCCGTCAGGGTGTTAACTTGGGTTGTAGTATCACCTGAAGGTACTATATGGGAAGATCTACTCCTAGAATCTCATGTGAATGTTGAGAAAAGTCATTTCCTCCTGGATTTTTAGACTCTGAGTCTCAGTTCCAAACTGAGTGTTGGTCATAAACTTCCCTCAGTTTTGCACCAGAAAGAGCTTTTAAAACCTCACAGTATTTTCAAAGTGAGAGAAAGAATGATCCCAATGTGGAAGCCACAGTCTTTTTATAATAATCTGGTAAGTGGCCTTTTTTGTTTTTGTTTTTCCATTTGTTTGTTTGTTTTTGCCACATTCTAGTCATTGGAAGCAAGCTATTAGACCCAATACACACCAAAGGGAGGGAATTACATCAGGGCATGAATATGAGGACTTGAAAATTATTAGTGGATGTGTCAGAGGCTGTTTTTCACATTGATGAATTTATTTATACAAAACACAAGAATCAGCGCACTAAATTATGCTGACTAAAATCAGCAAGTGGTAATATACAATAGTGGAAAAATTTAACTAGAAAGAAGAGTGAAGACATTCTTTGGGAGGACAGAAGTGATTTATATCTTTTTTCAGATAATAACAGTAATAATAAGGGTTGTTTCAACTTTGAAAACAATCTACAACAATGATTTATACATTATATTAGATAATTATAGTAATAATAGGGGTAGTTTCCATTTTGAAAGCAAACTACATTCATGAAACTGAAGCATAATATATGTATAATTGATACAATAATAAAATTATAAGAACAAAAATCATGAAATCAAATACATATTTGAATATTGTAGAAGTAATGAATCTTTTAAAATTAAAGGGTAACAAAGTGTCAACACATCACATTTAATTTTCCATAAAAATACTTGGCAATTTGTTGCTGAAAATGCTTATAACCACAACATACATTTTCTTAAACAGTAGCTATTTCCAATATTTGGACATAATATATTAAATATGAACACATTGTCTATTGATTTTTATTTTAAACCATCATCTTGGCTTCAGAACTATCAGCTTTTTAAAAAACACCAAAGGCTTTTCTAAACAAAAATCTTCAGCTTTCAGTTTTGTCACAGAAAATCAGAATATGTATTAAGAGCCCATAGCAGTGTTTCACATACATTAGTAGATCATAACTTTTTTTTTTTTTTTTTTTTTTGAGATGGACTCTTGCTCTGTTGCCCAGGCTGGAATGCAGTGGTGCGATCTCAGCTCACTGCAAGCTCTGCCTCCCGGGTTCACACCATTCTCCTGCCTCAGCCTCCCCAGTAGCTGGGACTACAGGAGCCTGTCACCATACTCGGCTAATTTTTTGTATTTTTAGTAGGTACAGGGTTTCACCTTGTAAGCCAGGATAGTCTTGTCTTGATCTCCTGACCTCGTAATCTGCCCGCCTCAGCCTCCCAAAGTGCTGGGATTACAGGCGTTAGCCACCGCGCCTGGACCCATAAATGAGTCTTTTAAAACCTAAGCCTTAAGAGGTGACAATGTGCTAACAGCCCTCACTCTCAGGGCCTCCCCGGCCTCGGATTCTACTCTGTCAGCACTTGAGGAGCCCTTCAGCCCATCACTGCACGGTAGGATCACATCTCCGGCTGCTGGAGGCTGGAGCCCGCTCCCTCTGCTTGCAGGGAGGTGTTGAGGGAAAGGCGTGGGCGGGAACTGGGACTGCGTGAGTTCCGGGAGGCACGGGCACGGACTCAGTCTGCCCTGCGCTCGGAGCGGCGGCCACGTTGCCGGCCCAGGGCAGTGAGGGGCTTAGCACCTGGTCCAGCAGCTGCTGAGGTTGCCCGGGGTCCCAACACTGCCAGCCCACATGCACCGCACTTGAATTCTGGCCAGGCCTCAGCGGCCTCCCCGTGGGGCAGGGCTAGGAACCTGCAGCCCACCATGTTGGAGACCCCCCACTCTGCGGTGGGCTCCTGCAGGGCCCGAGCTTCTCCTACGAGCCCTGAACCCTGCTCCACGGTGCTCGGTCCCATCAACCACTCAGGGGCTGAGGAGTTCGCGTGCACAACTCAGTCCTGGCAGGCACCTTGCCTGCAGCCCCAGTGCCAGATCCACTAGGTGAAGCCAGCTGGGCTCCTGAGTCTAGTGGCGACTTGGAGAACTTTTATATCTAGCTAAGGGATCGTAAACGCACCAATCAGCAGTCTATGTCTAGCTCAGGGTTTGTAACTACACCAATCAGTACTCTGTATCTAGCTAACCTAGTGGGAAGTTGGAGAACTTTTCTGTCTAGCACTCTGTGTCTAGCTAAAGGATTGTAAATGCACCAATAAGCACCCTATGTCTAGCTCAGGGGTTGTAAATGCACCAATCAGCACTCTGTCAAAATGGACCAATCAGCTCTCTGTAAAACGGACCAATCAGCTCTCTGTAAAACAGACCAATCAGCAGGATGTGAGTGGGGTGAGATAAGGGAATAAAAGCAGGCTGCCTGAGCCAATCAGTGACAGCCAGCGTACCGCTGCCCAGTGTGGAAGCTTTTTTTTTCAGTCTACAATAAATCTTATTGTTGCTCACTTTTTGGGTCCTGGACATCTTTATGAGCTGTAACACTCACAGGGAAGGTCTGCAGTTTCATTCTTGAAGCCACCAAGACCAGGAGCTCACTGGGAAGAATGGGCAACTCTGGACCCACCGCCTTTTAAGAGCTGTAACACTCACTGTGAAGATTTGTAGCTTCACTGCTGAAGCCAGTGAGACCACGAACCCACCAGAAGGAAAAAGCTCCAGACACATCTGAACTTCTGAAGGAAGAAACGCCAGACACATCATCTTTGAAAACTGTAACACTCACTGTGAGGGTCCGTGGCTTCATTTTTGAAGTAGGCAAGACCAAGAACCCACCAATTCCAGACACAGTATGGCCGGGAGTGGTGGCTCACGCATGTAATCCCAGCATTTTGGAAGGCCTAGGCAGGCGGATTACGTGAGGTTGAGAGTTGGAGAGCATCCTGATCAACATGGAGAAGCCCCATCTCCACTAAAAATATGAAATTAGCTGGGCGTGGTAGTGCATGCCTGTAATCCCAGCTGCTGGAGAGGAGGAGGCAAGAGAATCACTTGAACCCATGAGGCGGAGGTTGCGGTAAACCGAGATTGTGCCATTGCACTCCATCCTGGGCAACAAGAGTGAAACTCCTCATCGTCGCAGGGGAAAACAAAAAAAGTAAGTATGCATAGAGGTAGTCTCTGCATATTTCTGTTTTCTATATATTTAATGTATGTATGCGTACTGTATGTATTTGTATCACAGCTTTCTAAACCAGATAAAAAGGTTAACCATATGGATAATGTGGATCTCCTGTACTTGCTCAATACATTCTATGTTCAGCCTATAGCAAATACTTCCATCTTTCTACTGGTATACATACACATTTATGTGTGTTGTTCTGATTACTGTTTTTTGCATAAAAACTATCCCAATCTACAAGTATAACACATTTTCATTACAGTCATGGTTTCTTTGTGTCAGAAATTTAGATAACTCGTTCCTGCTCTGCTATATCTGGGTTCTCATCCAAGATGACTCAAATGCCTGGGAGTGCCATGAACTATGTTAATTACTGCTATAATTAACCAAAGGTTTTTTCTTTAACATGTGTGATGCCTGTGCTGGGATTATTCCAAGCCTGGACTCAGCTGGTACAATTGATCAGATTACCTACATTTAGCTTTTCTACGTGATTTGGACTTCTCAAAACCTGCTACGAGTTGCCAGAAAAGGAGCAGCAAGAATAGCCATCAGAGAGATTATTCCAAAGCACGAGTTTGCCAAGGGATGAATTAGAAACCCCGAAGCCTTTTATGATCTTTCCTTGGATGTCACTTAGCATTGCTTCTGCCACACCGTATTAATCAAAGCAGTCAAAGCAGTCACTAGATTAATTCAAACCTGACTAGATTCGAGAGAAGTTGACAAAAACCTCAACTTTAGATGTAAAAAGTAACAAGTTGCAACCTTTTTTGTTTGTTTATTTTCGCTTCCACTGACTCCTTGATAATGTAACACTCACATAGAGTGGCACTACGTGCTCACCATCATTTTCGTTCTGCCCTGCATGAAGGTGTTACTTGAAACAGCTCTCTGATCTTACCTCAATTCAGGGGTTCTTTTTCTTCTCTGTTGTTGACTTTCTTTCTTAGACCCTGCACCAATAATTCTGCAATTCCTTGAGTTACCAGAATTATGCTGTTTTCTCTATGTGATAGAAGCACACTCATGTCGAATTCTGTGCCCCGCTCTGTGTTCTGTCCCCTGAATCACCTGTGTAGGTCTTCTCGGTTTCATTTTTATACTCCAGCCCTACCCCAACGAGATCTTAGAGTGCTTTATAAAAACATCTTTGGGTTTTGTCTATATATGCTTTGCCCAATGCGTGTCAAAAAATGTCACCATTGGGATGAAATGTTGTGCCTAACACAATCCAACCCACTTATTCCTAACTGTCCTTCAGGAAAAGAAAAAAAAAAAAAAGCAAATATGCAAATTTTGAGATTATGCAAAATTTCTCCAAATATTGAAAACAACTTAAGAACATTTGCATTTTCAGAGGATCGCGTTCATATACTTCCTTGAAAAAAGACCTACGTTATGTATAACACATCTGCTATTTCTTTCTGTAAGGATTAAAAACAGGTACATTCCTATCTAATGAGACACTATGCTACCATTTGTGGACTTACATCTCATGGTCAAATAACCTTGCATTCATGGAGTTATATCCCAGGGTCAAGTAACCTTACAAACACAACCAAAAGCTCAATGTTTGTGATTCATATTCTTTTCCTTGACAACACAGCAGTGTTAAATATGAGTCTCAACAAAATAGACTTGATAAGTAAATGCAGCAGTGTGCTTGTTTTTGAAAATAAAATAGATAAGCAGTTGACAATCTAATTAACAAAAATGCAAAAGTACAAATAAAAACATAATTAGAAATGAAAACTGCAGCATACCAAGTGATACGTGGAAGATTTAAAATGCATTAAATAATACAAGACATAATCAATGCTAATAAATCTGAAAATGTAGCTGATTTTATAATATGAGATTTTAATTGCCACAAAAACAGAAACTCCAAATTAGCTATAATTTTCTGTGTTCGATATGAAATATGCATATAAATATATTTCACATAAATACCAAATATTTTATACTCATTTTATAGTTCCTAAATGTGTATTGTAACACTCTTGAACTTGAAAAAATAATACATATAAATCTTATATATAGACATCTATATAGATACATACATTACAAATAAACATACGTAAAAGTCTAAATACAAATCTTAAAAAATGATTAATTAAAAAATATTTCACAACATATTCAGAAGCTATATTCCAGGAAAAATAGGATATTTTAGTATAAAGTTAATTTTAAACATAGCAGTTTGAAGCAATAGATTCAAATAGAAAGAGGAATCTGAATGTATATAAAAAATGCATTAAAGGTTATTAAATAGTTTTGACTTCAAAGCAAAGTTTTAAATAATCAGAACCCCAAGCTGACAGAGGATACTAGTTGTTCACTCTGGATCTTTGCTTTCTCTTTCTGTATTTTCCTTGTTTTAAAAAAATACCTAAAGGTTTTTTTGTTTTGTTTTGCTTTTTCCCCATCCCCAGATGTAGAACTATGCAGAAGAAACAAGTGTTTTCTGAAGTGTCACTTACAGATAGGAACAAACACTGAGGAAATTCTGGATGTAAATGGAGATGCTCGGTTTGAATTTACCGTGGGGTGTTACATTGTATTCGTGTTCGAAAAATCAGTTACATACATCCTATTGTTTTCAGTGTAGATGCGTCTATTTGGATCACAACATACGGGGAATGTTTGTTTTAGCACCAAAATAGATTCTGGATCTCTGAAACCCTAGAGTAGTAAATCAGTAAATCAGTCTTTCGCTTTTAAGAAAGCATATTACTTTTCTTTTTTTTTTTTTTTTTTTTTTTTTTTTTTTTGAGACAGAGTCTCGCTCTGTCGCCCAGGCTGGAGTGCAGTGGCCGGATCTCAGCTCACTGCAAGCTCCGCCTCCCAGGTTTATGCCATTCTCCTGCCTCAGCCTCCCGAGTAGCTGGGACTACAGGCGCCTGCCACCTCGCCCGGCTAGTTTTTTGTATTTTTTAGTAGAGATGGGGTTTCACCGTGCTAGCCAGGATGGTCTCGATCTCCTGACCTTGTGATCCACCCGTCTCGGCCTCCCAAAGTGCTGGGATTACAGGCGTGAGCCACCGCGCCCGGCCTACTTTTCTTAAACGTAGGTACAGTTCAGTTTTATTTAAAAAAAAAAATTTAGATCATTGGGAATGAGTGAAATGTGAAATCTTAATAGATATTGAAATTACAAAGTTGGAACTCAGGAAATTCAAAAGCAGAATAAAAGAACATGAAATATTTAGAAATGTGTTTTGAATGATTTTCAAGAACCGACAAGAATGAAATAGAGCAGTTTCCTCTATGCAGCAATTACTATATACATATATATGTATGTGAATAAATTAAAGTTACACCATGTTATTCAACACTGTGTTATTAGTAAAGATCATTTCCATGCTGTTCTTAAAAAAGTAATACAATGTATATCTAACATTTAGTCAATAATAATGATAATTCTTGTGGCCCTGATCATTTGTTGTTTGCAGAAAATAATGGAAATTTTATTTTTTTTGAAAAATTATTATAAAATTTGATTTTGAATGACAAATCGTGTAAGACAGATAAAAACATGGTAAAATAAAGAATTACTCTTTAGGATAGAAAATTCGTTTCATTCACTATAAAATAGATAATTTTATGACATGCATAAATTTTTCAAAGTAAACATTCAGGTCAAATAGTTTGTAACAAGGATAAAGTCATGTTAAACAACTGAGTTTTATTTTGCACATTTATAAACTGCAAAAGAAAACAAAGTTTGAAATCGTGACTGTATCATTGGGTTTTCCTTGATAAAAAATAAGCCTTGTCTTATGTGAAGATTAAAAAAGCAGACTGCACCATCAGTGACAGACTGGATTAAGAAAATGTGGCACATATACACCATGGAATACTATGCAGCCATAAAAAAGGATGAGTTTGTGTCCTTTGTAGGGACATGGATGCAGCTGGAAACCATCATTCTTAGCAAACTATCACAAGAACAGAAAACCAAACACCGCATGTTCTCACTCATAGGTGGGAACTGAACAATGAGATCACTTGGACTCGGGAAGGGGAACATCACACACTGGGGCCTATCATGGGGAGGGGGGAGGGGGGAGGAATTGCATTGGGAGTTATACCTGATGTAAATGATGTGTTGATGGGTGCTGACGAGTTGATGGGTGCAGCACAGCAACATGGCACAAATATACATATGTAACAAACCTGCACGTTATGCACATGTACCCTAGAACTTAAAATAATAATAAAGAGTTTGATATGGGGGAAAAAAAAAGCAGACTGCAATTTAAATTATTAATTGAAACTTTAATAATAGTAGCAATAAGAATAAAAAAATACAATCGAGAATTTTAGCTAGAAATAGAGAGCTCTTTGTGCTAATCTATTTGTGCCATAAATAGTGCAAAATTTAATTGAGTTACAAGAAGATGAGACCTGAATTGTGCCAATTACAATGACATTCTTTAGAAAAATTTAAATATTCCTTATCACATATTCTGGATTCTCTAAAACAAGGGTGCCCAACCCCCAGGCAGAGCTCCTCATGACAATCTAATGTCTGATGATCTGGCATTAGTAGAACAGTTTCATCTTGAAAACCTTCCCACGATCCTCTAATCCCCCAACCCCATCTATGGATGAACTGTGTTCCATGAAGCTCATCCTTGGTACCAAAAAGGCTGGGGCCACTGCTCCAAAAGTTAAAACAACTTGATGAATTACACATCAAATATGAGCTTACCACTTCTCTTAGACAATCAGAGAGAAGAATTACTAAAAACTATTAAAGCAAATACATTTAAGTAAACGGTGCATAATACGAGAACAATGAAATAAAACACACCCTTTATGAAAAGTGGCAAATCATTTTCTTCGTCGGGAAAAAATATGCTGTCATTTAATTTGAACTCTTCATCTGTTGTGATAATGTACACTCAAAAAAAAAGGATATCTATGTTTTGTTGTTTAATTTTTAATAGGTTGAATCATTTTTAAAACAATTATTTAATGGAAAAAATGCATATGAAATATTCAACATAATCATATTCCAATAAATTATAGGAAAATTAGAACAATGGCATGAAAACGTTCATATGACCATGGAGAAGAAAATTCATATAACTAATCCCAAAATGAAAGTTTAAAGAGACTGTGATCTGGCTTTTTTAGATCAAGGTATAGTCTTAAATAAAAGAAAATGTAAACATACAGGCCAAATACTTCTCTTTAAAATATTTTGTTTATATAATCCTAGTATAGAAGTTCTGAAAGACAAATTATTTAATACAGCGTGGATTAGGTATTATTTTAAGAATCAGCTATCTTGTTGATATAAGTTATTTTGATCTACATACGAAAATTAAGATAAACCAATAATGATAATTATATAAAATATTTGAAGATTGAAGGTTAGTTTCTGAATCTACATATTGCTTATGAATCCTGCTGAAATTTAGTTGCAATCCTCTGCAGAATGAATTTCTCAAAATTAAAAGTATTAAGACAGTTTTTGGGAGCTAAAATGACTCAAGGCATTTTTAATTTGGTGATACATCAGTGTAATTCAATCATGGGAAAACCTCATTATAATATAATTAGTAGACTTTGTGAAAATGAAGGCAATATAATATATGCTAACTTACAAATTTTTCTCATTTTATTTTATTCTTATCCAACCATTGCCTTTGCATCAATAGAACACCTAGATATGTGTAATTGCTCTTAATACACTGTCTCCTTTAGCCAGAAAACATAATTTACAAACAGTTAAGGATACATACTAAAAGTACCTAATATTAGTGTCATCACAACTTTTATATAAAAAGGCAGTTAATTCAATAATCGTTTGATTTTTTCATCCAATTAATGCAAATGAATTGAAGCTTTTGGGTATTCATTATGTCAATAATAAAATATCTGGCACTTGTGGAACTATTAGTCTAAAAAGTTAATATTAAATAAAGTTTTGCACTAATATGAATGCAAATTTTGTGATAATATAAATGTAAATTTTGATAAAGCAAAGTGTCATATTTTAGTGTGTTTTATTAAGGAACTTATGAAGGAAAAGTTTACTTTGGATTGACAGTGGTATAAATATACTGTTTATAATTGCCTCAAAACTCCTATAATTTTTTACCTATTGTAATACAACGGATAGCTATAGACAAAACATATTTTATGTATGCACAGTAACAGAATATGAACTATGAAACTTTTATCATAATACAGTATGAGGTAAAAACCATAATGACAGCCAAGTATTCTCAAGTATTCTCTTTGATGCCTATATTCAATTTGAAAAAAAAAATCACTTTAAAATAAGTCTCAGAGTCCTACAGTAGCATTGAACTGGTAGTGAGCTGACTCTTTTTTAAAAATAAGATTGAAAAAGAAAGTTAACAATGGCATCTCACTATGTTTCCCAGGCTGGCCTCAAACTCATGGCCTCAATGGATCCCTCTGCTTCAGCCTCTAGAGTAGTTGAGACTATAGGTGCACATCACTGCACTAAGCTGAAGTCACTGTTTTGTAAATATATTTGATTTAAAACCAAAATAAAGGCCGGGTGCAGTGGTTTATGTCTGTAATCCCAGCACTTTGGGAGGCTGAGGCGGGCGGATCACCTGAGGTCAAGAGTTTGAGGCCAGCTTGGCCGAGATGGTGAAACCTCGTCTCTACTAAAAATACGAAAATTAGCCAGGCATGGTGGCGGGCCCCTGTAATCCCAGCTATTCAGGAGGCTGAGGAAGGGGAATCACTGGAACCTGGGAGGTGGAGGTTGCAGTGTGCCGAGATTACACCACTGCACTCCAGCCTGGGTGACAGAGCTAGACTCCGTCTCAAAAAACAAAAGATAGACAGATAGATAGATTAAAAGGAGAATAAAAAAGAGCTAGACATTTTAATGTATTAAAAAATTGTGCATCAAATCCTAGGTTTGAATCTTTTAGTTAATAATACTTGTTAAAGCTTGCAACTTGAAAGAAGCTAACACAGTCTTAAAAAAATGAAGAAATAAAAAATATTAAAATAACTTTTAAAACTGTACAAACTTTTATGAAATTTATAATTATGCTTTGAAATATTTCAACTTGTGAGAGAAATCTTTTGATGAAGTTCTTTTTAATTGAATAAATTATTGTAATACTAATTTACTGAAATACAAACAGAACTATAAATTTCGCAGAATCTAAAGTCAAATGACATAGTGAATCTATTTTAGAAGTTTCCTTTATAGAAATATTTTTCTTAAAGGATTTTAAAATTTGTGAATGGAAAGATAAAGAAAGTCCTATGAAAATATCTAATCTGAAATATTTACAAATTTCAGTATGAAAAATATTAGAATTAAGAATATGCTCCATGTAGCAGAATTTGCTCGCAGTGTTATAAGGTATTTGTTTTCTAAGGAAAGCGTATCCCTCGCTTTAAAGTATTATGCTTACAGAAAGAGTAATTTGAAGATGGCAATGATTTTAAGTGCACGCTCAGAAGATTGCTGATAATTTTAATTTGAGGAATTAAACTATAAGACCATATTGAATGCATTTATTTATCAGAACATGCCAGTAAAAGTATACATAAAAATAGTGCCTAAATATGTATCAAAATAATATTCTACTTTTATATTTTTGTCAACATCTTAAGTTACAATATTTGATGTATATGCATCCTATTTTTATTTTAGCAAGTTTTCTTTTCTATTTTGTTTATAAGTGCATGGTTTTACTTTTTTAGAAATAAATGTATCTTTATAAGAGTTGTTGACTATAATTATTTAATTAGTTCAAAACAATAATAGAACCAATTTTTCAATTAACAAACCAGTGTTTCAAATATTTTGTCATTTTAATTATTTTTATTGCCCTGTTTCTCACTACCTGTGTTTGGAAAATAAATTACGTGGTTCAAGTCTATTTCTTACTTTCTGTTTATCAGTTTCAATCAAGTCTTACTATGTAGTCTAACATCTGAAGATCCACTCCAGATAGATTATTTCATCTGCTAGTAATATTAATTAAGTCCTGCATTTCCTTGGTAAAATATATTTTGTCTGAAGTAGAGAGTGTATTTCTACCCTTGCATTATGTCGAGTCCTGTCCATAATTATTAGGTGGAAGCAATGTGGATTAATGAAGATCATCACAAAAATCCCTTTCCTTGATGTCAGACCTTTGCAGAGTCTTCAGACACAAAGAAGTTGATCTCTAATAGATGTTTGGGAGCTCATTCTGTTCTCCTGGATAGTTCAGGGTAATCTATAGAATTTAGATCCAGAATTCTACTTTGAGGGGTCTGCTCCTTTTGGGCTATTTTTAGCATACACTTCATTAATTGTAATTCCACCCAAAGCAGAACTTTGGTACCTGGTCTGATTGTATATTTGGATGCAAATCATGTATTTGGGAGTTTATCCAAGGAAGCAGGAATGACAGTGCCAAGAACAAAGAAGAAAAATAAGCCAATTATGTTAACATTATTGAGGTAACTGCGATAATCAAAGATAGTTTGGTCTTTTTCAGAGGATGCCTCAAATTGTTACCATTGAAGCTTGCTTGTTGGAGCACTTAACTATTGACTTCCATTCACTAGTGTTGCCCATTTGCATGCATGCATGTTCCTTTTTTCCTATGCAACCTTTAGGAGTACTAGCCGGAGAAGAGTAACCATTCCATGCAGTCACTCCTCCAGCCTCCGCCACCCACCCACTGTCTACTCGCCCAAACTTTAGGCTGGCCCCTCTGACAGTGATTTGGTCTCTTCTGTCACCCTGTCACCAGAAAAGCACGATTTAGGTCTACAGATTGCTTCAGATGATCCTGCCTCTTTGCTCTGAGAAACTCCCTCCTCTGTTTCCTGTGGTCTGGGGATAGTAGTGGTTTCTGTTGTTGCCAACATCTTGGTTTTGACATCATCTCATCTGGGCTGTGATTCTCCATCACGTGGTTAACCAATTTCCTGAATCGAATTCCCCCACTTGTTCTTGCCCTTATATTCATCCACTGAACCTCATTTACCAATGGTACCAATGTCACCCATGTTGTCAAGCCCTTATTCATTCTTCAGCTTAGTTCTAATTAACATTTGATAATGTTGATGACAGCCGACTTTTGCAAAAACTTCCTTCGTTGCATTAACGTTGAACTAACGTTGAATTAATGTTGAACACGTTAATTCCATTGATACCCTTATTTCTTAGCTTCCTTCACAGGATCCCTCTCCTCTACCAGCCACTTAATCTTGATCATTGTCAATACTCAGCCTTAATCCTCACTGGTCATTAGACAAATGCAAATAAAAACCACAATGAAATATCATACCAGTTACAATGGCGATCATGAAAAAGTCAAGAAACAACAGATGCTAGAGAGGATGTGGAGAAATAGGAATGGTTTTACACTGTTGGTGGGAGTGTAAATTAGTTCAACCATTGTGGAAGACAGTGTGATGATTCCTCAAGGATCTAGAACCAGAAATACCATTTGACCTAGCAATCCCATTACTGGGTATATACCCAAAGGATTATAACTCATTCTATTATAAAGACACATGTACACATATGTTTATTGCAGCACTACTCACAATAGCAAAGACTTGGAACCAACCCAAATGCCCATCAATGATAAACTGGATAAAGAAAATGTGGCACATATACGCCATGGAATACTATGCAGCCATAAAAATGGATGAGTTCATGCCCTTTGCAGGGACATGGATGCAGCTGGAAACCATCATTCTCAGCAAACTAACACAGGAACAGAAAACCAAACACTGCATGTTCTCCCTGATAAGTGGGAGTTGAACAATGAGAACACAGGACACAGAGAGGGGAACATCACACACTGATTCCTGTCGGGAAGTGGGGAACTAGGGGAGGGATTGCATTAGGAGAAATACCTAATATCGATGACGGGTTGGTGTGTGCAGCAAACCATGATGGCACATGTATACCTATGTAACAAACCTGCATGTTCTACACAAGTATCCCAGAACTTAAAGTATAATAATAATAAAAATGCTAGACTCAGACACTGATTTATGTCATAAATGCAGTGTTGCTTTCACCTTTTCATTTTGCCTTAAAATACTGTCTGAATTCCATTTGTTTAGTCTTTAACTCCATCTGGTACCCTGGCTCTCTCTAAACTGGTCTACTTTTCCCATGATAGATACTTTTTTTCACTAAGCAGCTAATGGTCAGCACTTTATCCCATTATGCTTTGGTCATCTATATGATTGTCAACCAACTCACATTTCCACAGAATACCAACATCAGTGCCTAAAAATTTTAATTTCTGTAATAATTATCTAAAGATTGGGTTGGTGTATAAGCAAATACTTTTAAAGTATTATCATTAAAGAAATGTAACTCAACAGACACACTAAGACAGGCACTCCGTTGTTTCATATTTTGATTCAATGCTAGTGCTGGCAGAAAGTATATTTCCTACTTTGGGTGAAACTTTTTATTTTTATTTTTATTTCTGTTTTTTTTTTTTTATTTTTTTTAAACTAGATTAATTTTGGCCGGGTGCCCGGTGGCTCACGCCTGTAATCCCAGCACTTTGGGAGACTGAGGCAGGTGGATCACGAGGTCAGGAGACCGAGACCATCCTGGCTAACACAGTGAAACCCTGTCTTTACTAAAAATACAAAAAATTAGCTGGGTGTGGTGGCGGGCACCTATAGTCCCAGCTACTTGGGAGGCTGAGTCAGGAGAATGGCGTGAACCTGGGAGGTGGAGCTTGCAGTGAACCGAGATCGCGCCACTGCACTCCAGCCTGGGTGACAGAGCAAGACTCCATCTCAAAAACAAACAAAAAATTAAATTAATTTTTCTAACCAGTCAAGCTTGAATAAATGGGCTAAATATGAAATAGGTGGCCTTGGGAGGTATCTCTATTATACCTTTGCTATAATTTTTTGATCTTACAATGAAAAGAAAGCTCACTTTGTGGGTAAGTCTGAAGGAGGAAGAAAGACTGTGGTAAACCAAAATGTTTATTTGAAAACAAATTTCCTCAAGTTACAAGTGTTTCATTTAACCTCTGCATGTGACCTGCTTTTTACTGGCAAGAATTACATTTCTGTAAGGGAAAAACTGTAAAAATCTATTTTAATGTTTATTTATATTGACCTACGAAGTAAAAAATGTCAAGTATTACTGTTCTTCTAAAATAGGCATGCTATAAAAATGATTTTCTGTGTCTCAGATGTAAAAGAAGTGTTCTATGATCAAATCTAAGTTATTTTGATAAAACACAAAATTGAAGCTGTCACAGTAAGTTTTGAAATATAGTCCATGCCATTAACAGTTAAACACATGCAATTTAAAAATAAAATGTACTTTCTAATTTATTACTGGAGGTATTAATTCAAACCTATCAGAAAGGTATCTTTATTCTACTAAAAGAAGACATTACTATTTTGAAGATAGTCTTTTTGGTAGAATTTTAAGTTTCATTTGAAATAACACTGATTCAAAATAAAATGGAGTAACTATTTGATATCAGAGGTGAAGTTCAGAAATAAGAACTATTTTGCTTCCCTCTCATCCTCCCGTGGTATTGTCCTGCAGAATCTATTGAGTCACCTGTCAGATAGCAGATAATCAATCTGACTCCTGTTGACTCATTTACAATATACAGATAACAAAATCATTATTGTGTGAGCATTTAAAGAGTAGAACAAATGAATTCTTCAAAGATCGCTGCTACCTTTAAAATCACTGGTTCTTTGGTCAAACATATTCCTATTAAAATAAATAAATATATATATATATATATTTGTTTCAGAAGAGAAAACCAAACCCCACATGTTTTCATTCATAAGTGAGAGTTAAACAATGAGAACACATGGACACAGGGAGGGGAACATCACACACTGGGGCCTGTCGGGGAGTTGGGGGCAATGGGAGGGAGAGTATTAGGACAAATACCTAATGCATATCTAGGGCTTAAAACCTAGACGACGGGTTGACTGGTACAGTAAACAACCATAGCACATGTATACCTATGTAACCTCAACATTCTGCACATGTATCCCAGAACCTGAAGTAAAATAAATAAACAAATAAATGAATAAGAAAATCTTTGTTTCAAGGTATCTTTCCTAAGCTCAATTGCTTGCCAAGATTTCAAAAAAGGTTTACAAAATAAGGTAGATCTTTAAAGATAAATTACAATTATTTATTTATTTATGAAATACATATTTAATTACCATTTTTTAGCAGATGCTAAGTGTAGTTTTTCACAAGAACTTTTAAAATCCTCATTTCCAATATTTATTTGGAGGTATTTTTTATATATAACAAATGTAAATGACGATAAAAATGTAAATTTTATCCGATATAATTATTGCTTCTTTCTTATAGTGGAAGGATAATAAAGGGGTTTCTTATTTCTCACTTTCCTTTATTCAAAAGGAATTATTTCAAAGGAATGTTTACAGTGGAAAGACAGGAATTCTTCCACTTTAAAAATGGGACACTTAGTGGAGAAAGGAGCAAGAGACAATAAGAAAATGAAAGTATTTTATTCAGTATAGTTAAAATCAAATAAATCCAAACTAAACAAAATGGAAACACTTCAGGATAATATAACTCATGTTGATCTTAGTGCTTTTGTACTCTGAGAAGGCCGGAATCTCTGATATCACAGATAAATATGTATCAATATTTACAAAGTAGTCATCCTTCATGTATGTGGACCTTTTAAAAACACCATGTATAACCTTTAGCAATGTTATACAAATAGCTGATGCTGTAAAGTAAATGTTATTCTTTTACGGTTTTTAAAAGAATGAATTCTGGAACCAGACTGCCAAGGTTAAATCTGAGTTGTAACATTTGCTGTTTTTTATTTATTTTAGTGAACCTAAAAACAGTGTATTCCCACCTAAACATGAAGGTGATGAGAAGGTAAACACACACACACACACACACACATCTTGTTTTGAATATTTGGCACATGGTAGGTACTATATAATGTGCTATAATCAATAATTCTATCAACTGAACTATTATCTCTCAGGGAATGTCAAAATAATATGTTGTTGAAGTTTAATTTAAAATTAAACGTCTGATATTTTATGGCTAAGGAAAATATAATTCAATTAAAAGAGAAAATTATATATAGGTATATGAATGTAATTGAAAAGCATGTTTGTGATAAAACTAGCAGTTTTATTTAGAAATAAGTGATAGCATATGCTTTTAAAGCCACAAAGTTAATATAAAGTTGTTCATAATGACGTAACCGTTGTGATGCTTCATTGTCCCCAATTATCTTGTTGCTAAAATTGTTTTCATTTTGTTATATTGCAACTCTGACTACAAGAGGATAATTTTACTTTGATGACTATTTTCAAAGTAAAGCCTAAGATGCTATTGGTGTTTTAATTAAAGTTTCTGAGGAAAAATATAAACTTTATGATTTTATCCCAAGAATTGCATAATCAATAACGGTTATACTTACACTGGATACAGCAAAAATGAAATTTTAATATTATTATTAAAGCAACATACTTTGTGGCACTATATTTGAGTACAATAGATTTTTAAATCCATGAAATTGAAAATATTTTTTCTATCGAAAAATAGAAAAATGTTTATTCTATTGAAAATGAAGCTTTCCTTACCTCATACCTAATTTAGCTAATTCAAATAAAGATGAAATTTAGACAGAGACACAAATCAGGATAGGGATACATGTAGGACTAGAGATAGAAACTTGCACATACGCAATACAAAAAAACAGATAAGGTCTTTATTTTACTTACCATCTTGTTTATAGTAAAAACTCTTTTTGGACTGTTATTTGATGGGTCAACTTTAGTGTAAACTGCATGATTCCAAAAGTCTTTAGCGCTTTATTATTATTAATCATTATTATTTTCACTGATTTCTCCTAGAATCCTAGAAGAAAAGTTCCTGGCATATTGTAGGAGTTCAGTAATTTTTTTTGAATAAACAAATGAAATTAACAACAACAACAAAAAAAACTTCAGATTAGCTTTCTAGATACAAACTTTCTGCTGTTCAAATTATACTAGAATATATAAATTCTGAATCTTGTGATTAATACTTTATAATATTATCTGCTATAAAGCATTTAGAATGCATAGGGCTGGGTCAGGTCTAGGAGAGCAAATGAGAATGTCTTTGTTTTCTATTACATTCCCAGGGCTGCCATAACACAGTACCAAAAGCTGGGTAGCTTAAAACAACAGAAGTGTATTTCCTTGTAGTTCTGGAGATGAGAAGCCCAAAATCAAGGTGTCAGCAGGGCCATGCTGTCTCTAAAACCCAGATGAGAATGTATCCTTCTTTGCTGCTTCTGGTTTCCGCTTGCCTTAGACATTTCCTTGGCTTCTGCCAGGAAGCATAATTTTTATGTTTACCTCTGACTTCATATGGAGTTGGTCCTGTGTCTTGTCACATTGTCATCCCTCTTTCCTGTCTATTGGGGTCAGGGGTTAGGACTTTAATGTCTTTTTTATGAGGGTGCAGAATTCAGTCTATGACAGGCTTCAAAGCTTATAAAGGAGGGTGGTTTTCTTCCCTAGCTCTAGTTCCAATAAGTAGATCTGCTCAGTGATATAATTATATTTGTAGCAGGAGGCCATGCATGGAACATTGGAGTTATTGAGATGAGACATGGTAGAAACTCAATGAGTATTTCTTGATGAATGAATTAGTCAGTTACATGTGTTATAAAATAGAATCTTGACATTTTAAAAACAATGGAGTAAATCGTAAAGTGCTACACAAATTTTTTAAAAGTTATAACGATCGTGTATCTTAACAAGTTCAGGTTCAAAATACTAACTTTATTAGGCCCTTGATAAATTTTCAGACAGGCTGAACAATATATGCTGATACACCATTAATTCAGGATTTCATTTTTCACAAACAAATGTAAATTAGACTTTATGTCTGCATACATTGCACTGTCTGCCAAATTATAAAGTGGTCATATGTCAAAGCTTCACTTAATTTTGTGTAGTTTGATATGACATTTTCTATGGTTTTTGGAATTCAAAAAAAAGAGTCAAATTTGAATTTTAGATAACTACAAATAAATTTTAACATAAATATGCCCTATGAAATGTTTATCAGTAACACTCTTTGTTTCCTTCACTGTGTAAAGTGATTTACTTTCTACTTTTAATAAGAATACAACACTTAAAAGCAGTGGTAAGCTAAACCTATTCTTAATGATATAAAAAAAAATAGAATTAGCAGAAAATAAACCTTCTTACACTTTAAGATAACCTTTTTTCTTACGCGTCACCTTAGGAATTTAGAAATTCATGGCAGCTTTAGACACAGACTAAGCAATTAAAGTGTATTTTTAAATTACACATTTAAAGTTTATTTTACTTTTATTATTCATTATAAAAAATACCAAGTTCTTTGCATCTAATCATTACATATATCATCCCCAAACCCAATACACCAAAAAATCCAGGAAAAGTACTTGATTGAATTCTTCTTATTAAAAGCAACTATAATTGTCTTGAGAACTTACAATGATACAGATTTTATAAGGTGAAGTGAAGATAATTTGAATGAAGGGAATACTTTTATAAAACAGGAGTAACCGAATAAAATGTGCCTTGAGATTTGGAGATCAACTGGGTTAAAAAGCGTGTGTTTAAAAACTGTCATGTAAAGAGGAAACAAGATGTAAAATGGTTCATTTTGAAGCAGTAGATGGACAGCACCTATACCATGTCATCAGTGAAATTGATTTATAGGTATCAGATATTAAAAATTAAGTAAAAACTCAAACATTGTCTACTTTATGGATTTATTCTTTTAGCTGGGATCACAAGCATCTCAGAGTAAAAATATCACACTCCAGATACATAATTTCAGTCTCCCATACCCCATGGCCAACACAGACCTACAGCTCTCAATGCCTTCTCTCAGTGAATAACTATTCCACCTCTTCTACTTTTCAGGCCAACAGCCTGCTGCATCCTATCCCACTATTCTTCCTTATTTTCATTAAAAAATACTTTCTCAGCACCTTTTATATATATAACATTTTAAGGAAATCTATTTGTTGTTTGTATTCCCACTGGAATTTAAAATATACCAAGGAAGATATTTTCATCAGTTTTGTTCAGTTCTGTATGCCAGTTTCTAAACAATGCCTGGCACAAAATGAACATGCAAAAATATTAATTCATAAATTTTGGATAGATTAAACCCCATTCATATTAATTAATGTCTAATTTTTCTTTAAATTTGTCTTATTTGTTTTTAAACTTTATTAGGATTACCATTTCCTTATACATATGGGTAAACTGGATTGTATTTTTTAAAAAGTACTATCACTAATGCTATTTATATAATTTAGAATACTGGAAAGCACTTTTTCATGTAACTGGAACATGTAATTAAATTTTGAAGAGACAAGGGTTATAAATTTTTCTAAGGAAAATATAGAGTACTTTAGAAAACCCATTTCTAATTTCCAAAATTCTCATGCCTTCCAGGGATTGTTCCTCTTTCCTTTAAATCGTGCTGGAGGAATTATTATCCAAATGTTCTCTTGAGTTTTTTGTTAATTAGGCTGAATTAACAACATATTACGTATAGTTGTTATTAAGCAGAAATGGTTTATAAGATCCTTCTCATTTTATATTAGTTTACATTTAGATTTATAGGCCTTTGAGAAGATTGAGTAGCAGACTATCCTCATGAGTAACAAATATACTACACACCACTTGGAATGAATTTATCCTTGCAGAGAACTCTTCTCATCCATATATGTTGGTGGTTCTTTGTGTCATTTTTAAGGAGAAATGACACATTGTTATTTTACCTTAAATTGTTAACATAATACTAAGTATAAAATGTATTATTTAACACACTAAAAGGAGACATAGGTATTATAAAATTAAGATTTCAATTTTGTTCACAACCTTACGTTGTAAATCACTATGTGGTTTTCTAAAATACTTGAGAAATAAATAAGCATATTATGTAAATAATAATCTAAGTATAAAAAAGTATTGACAAAACTAGTGAAGCAAAAAAAGCTTACACATCTCAGGGAGAAACATAATTATTTAAAGAAGTTCAGTTCAGTGGAAGTTCACACTGTTATTTTCATTTGCAAAGTAAAACAGAAAACCATGGAATTAAAACCTTTCAATATGGAATTCATAATTAATTTCTTGTAGAATTTTATACATTATCATTAGAGATAAGTCAAAAAATGAAATCATTTATGTGGGAAGTACTGCAAATTACCGAAGGATTATGCAGTGACAGCATTTGCTGCACTGGCCGCATTATCACATTCCATCATGCTATTTCTCCTGAGTCTACAGTTAACAATGGGCGCATAAGATGAAGCGTACTCAGTGAAGTAATTCAGCAAGGTGCTGGCATAATGCAGGCCAGATGTGTAGCCTTCTGATGGTAAAACTTAATTCAAAGACGTAAGGTAGAGTAAGAATAAATATATATAACACTTTTAGCTATTTGAAAATATCCTACAAAAATTATTTCTACGTATGTCTACATATTAGCATCTATAAGGATAATAATTATAGATCTGCTTGCAATACTTAAAAATTATAAAATACCATAGAGGTACATACCTCTATGGTAAATAGAGGACTGGATAAATAATATACTGTATATTCTATGAAAATATTTTATACAGCTCATTAAACAAATTCTAAGTAATAGGGACATAATAATCAAAACACACTATTAAGGAAAGAACCCTAGTTTCAAGAAACATGGGAAATAAATAATAACATGTATTTATATTAAGAAAGTACAACTATATATTTGCTTTTTTAAGAGTAATAATAATCAAATATTTCTAATTTAATATAGTTTCACCTCATATATTTAATTCATAAATATGTACATTTGGAAAATATCTGAAAAATACAAACTGTAAGCATATCTCCCCCAATTAGAATAGTTGAGCTTGAAGGGCAAAATGATGTGATGTTAATTTTAGAGTACACTTTTACTATATTTATGATGTGGCCATTTTAAGCATCACTTGATAGAATCTGAAATATACAGGCTTGATGTGTGATTCTCTAGAGATAGTATAGAGTTAATATTGTTGATTGCTTGTTGAAAGTTTATTCACATATTTATACATAAATTGTCAAGTCGATGTCCCCTTCTTATTAAAAACTTGAGGAGTTTGACATACGCCTGGATGAAAACACACTCCTGTTAAAAAGGTAGAGTAAAATATTACCTTCAATCAAACTAGAAATTTTCCTCATGAATAAGTTAAGGGCTCACTCCTGCATACTTCTAAGGGACATGAGTTTAAAATTTCAGCGTCAAAAAGTTTGGGCAAAATCTTTTTAAATTTTTATTTTTATTTTTTTTGAAACACGGGTCTTTCTATGTTGGGTGCCCAGGTTGGAATGAAACTCCTAGGCTCAAGGGATCCACCCACCTCAGCCTCTTCAGTAGCTGGGACTACAGGCACATGCCACGGTGCTTGGGTACAAAACCATTCTCTATAAAACTTTATTTATTTATTTATTTATTTATATGTATTGAGACAGACTCGCTCTGTCGCCCAGGCTGGAGTGCAGTGGCACGATCTCGGCTCACTGCAACCTCCGCCTCCTGGGTTCAAGTGATTCTCCTTTGTCAGTCTCCCGAGTAGCTGGGACTAGATGCGCATGCCACCATGCCTAGCTAATTTGTTGTATTTTTAGTAGAGACGGGGTTTCACTGTGTTAGCCAGAATGGTCTCTATCTCCTGACCTCGTGATTCCCTGGCCTTGGCCTCCCAAAGTGCTGGGATTACAGGCGTAAGCCACTGCACGTGGCCAAAACTATATTTAAAACATACATTCCATATGCTAATTCACTCTGACATCAATATGTATCTGTAAGTCTATTGACCCACATTAATCCTGACTTCTGAGTAAAAATCTTTAAAACTTTACATATTAACAATTAAACAATAGAAAATAAAAAGAAAAACATTAAAAACAATTTAACACAATTACACCTTGCAACAAACCTGTTTGTGAACCAGATATAAATATATAGGCTTCATATTTTCTGGAATATAAATCTACTTCTATGTTACTTTTCAGTGAATTTTATACTCATAAGTGAATTTTGATTTTAGCAAACAATCATTCAATAATTTATTTTAAAAGTTATAATGTAGAATATTAGTGCTTATTTAATTATTTTTGCTTGTGAAATCAAATGTAAAGACTTTCTATCTGAGAAATGTGGGACTTACTTCTTAGGTAAAGAGGACATTCTGTAAATGTAAGATTTTAAAACAAAGTTCGAAACTATCAAATTAGCATCAAAATGTAATTCTGAGTTATCTTCATTGGTCTTATTTTCCGTGAATCTCCAAAATTTACTTTAAGATACTAGAACTCTAGGATTTAACCTAAGACTGAAGAAACAATGTCGATTATAGTTCTATTGCTATGTCTTACATGGTGGCAGGCAAGAGAGAATGAGAGCCAAGCAAAAGGGGAAACCCATTTTAAGACCATTAGAATCTTGTGACTTATTCACTACCACAACAACAGTATGGGGGGAACCACCCTGTGATTCAATTAACTCCCACCTGGTCCCTCCCACAACACATGGAGATTATTGGAGCTACAATTCAAGATGAGATTTGGGCTAGGACACAGCCAATCCATATCATTCCACCTCGACCCCTCCCAAATCTCATGCCCTCACATTTTAAAACCAATTATGACTCCCCAACAGTCCCCAAAGTTTTAATATACTTCAGCATTAGCTCAAAAGTCCACAGTCTAAAGTCTCATCTGAGACAAGGCAAGGCCCTTACACCTATGGGCCAGTAAAATTAAGAGCAAGTTAGTTACTTCCTAAAGACAATGGGGTACAGGCATTGGATACATACACCCATACTAAGTGGGAGAAATTGGGCAAAACAAAGGGGCTAAAGGCCCCAAACAAGTCTGAAATCCAATGGGACAATCAAATCTTAAAACTCCAAAATGATCGCCTTTGACTCCTTGTCTCACATCCAGGTCACATTGATGCAAGAGGTACATTCCCATGGTCTTGGGCAACTCCACCCCTGTGGCTTTGTGGGGTACAGCTCCACTCCCAACTGCCTTGATCACCTGGCATTGTCTTGTGGCTTTTCAAGGCACATGGTGCAAGCTGTCAGTGGATCTGTCATTTTGGGACCTGGAGGACAGTGGCCCTCTCATATAGCTCCACTAGGCTGTGCCCTACTGGCAACTTATGTGGGGGCTTAATCCCCCCATTTTCTTTCTGTAGGGCCCTAGAAGAGGTTCCTATGAAGACCCTGCCCCTGCAGCACACCTCTGCCTGGACATCCAGGCATTTTTATACATCCTCTGAAATCTGGGCAGAGGTTCCCAAACCTCAAAACTTGACTTCTGTGCACCCATGGACTCAACACCATATGGAAGCTGCCAAGGCTTGGGGTTTGCACCCTCTGGATCCACAGCCCATACTAACTCATTGCCTTATCAGCATTAACCATTTCACTTAAGCAAGCTGTACCTTGGCCTCTTTTAGCTATGATTAGAGTGGCTAGGACACAGGGCACCAAGTTTTTAGTATACACACAGAAGGGGGACCAAGGGCCTGGCCCACGAAACCCTTTTTCCCTCCTAGGCATTCAGGCCTGTGATGGGAGGGGTTGCCTCCAAAGTCTCTGATTTGCCCTGGAGACATTTTCTCCATTGTCTTGGTGATTAGCATTTGGTTCCTCATTACTTATACAAATTACTGCAACTAGCTTGGATTTTTTCTCAGAAAATAGGATTTTCTGTTCTAACACATTGTCAGGCTGTAAATTTTCTGAACATTTATGCTCTGCTTCCCTTTTAAAACTGAATTATTCTAACAGCACCCAAGTCACCTGTTGAATACTTTGCCGCTTAGAAATTTTTTCCACGAGATACCCTACATCATCTCTCTCAAATTCAAAGTTCCACAAATCTCTAGAGTAGGGGAAAAATGTCACCAGTCTCTTTGATAAAACATAGCAAGAGTCACTTAACTGCAGTTCCCAACAAGTTTCTCCTCTCCATCTGGGATCACCTCAGCCTGGATTTTATTGTTCATATCATCATCAAGATTTTGTTTACATGATTTAACAAGTCTCTAGGAAGCTCCAAACTTTCCCACTTTTTCCTGTCTTCTTCTAAGACCTCCAGACTGTTCCAGCCTCTGCCTGTTACCCAATTGCAAAGTCTTTTCCACATTTTTGGGTATCTTTAGAGCAGCACTCCACTCCTGGTACCATTTTACTGTATTAGTCCATTTTCATGCTCTTGATAAAAACGTACCCAAGAGTGGGTAATTTATAAAGAAAAACAGTTTAATGGACTCACAGTTCCATGTGACTGGGAAGGCCTCACAATCATGGCAGGGTGAAAGGCACATCTTACATGGTGACAGGCAAGAGAAAATGAGAGCTAACTGAAAAGGGAAGCCACATATAAAACCATTAAATATCATGAGGCTTATTCACTACTATGAGAACAGTATGGGGGAAACCACCCTTATGATTCAATGATCTCCCACTGGATCTCTCCCACAACATGTTGGAATTATGGGAGCTATAATTCAAGATGAGATTTGGGTGGGGACACAGCCAAACTATACCAAGGTCTTTATGCCTGATTGTTAGATAGGTATTTTAAAAATATTTTATCTAAATATATAAACATACGAACTCATTGCCTTATCAGCATTAATCATTTTACTTAAGATCTTTGCAATTCAGACAGCTGTCATGAAGTATGATTTATAGTTTGTTTATTATTAGACTAACATTGTATCTAAGAATAATTAAAGCCTCTCCATTCCTATGGTTTGCCACTCATCCATTCCTCAGTTCTAATTTGTGAGAACTGGTAAAGATGAGAAAAAATGTGAGTTCACATCACCTATTATAATTTAATTATATCTACCTGTGCTAAAATCACTATTTTTTTCATTAATTATGTGCATAATGGAGGGGTTTACATTTTTATGGTCATGTAGATATGCATATATGGCATGTGTATTATTGTGTTTTTCAATATTTAATAATTTATATATTACATACAGATTTAAAATATACAATATTATTTTAAGAGCATGGAATACCAATACTTACATTTTGCTTAACCTAACCACAAATTGGGTCATATAATTATTGTCATTCTAGAGGCAAAAGAATTATAACCAGTGTGTTGAAAATCTGTCATGTTTCTGTCTACCCAGCAAGTTGCACATCCTTGGTTATAATTGGCAAATTCACAGCCTTATGGTCTTGCACTCCAAAGTACAACCCAGAATTAGAAATTTCTAACATTATTGTCGACTAGTACAAAGGCTTGTAACAGAAGAGCTTCACACCAGAAACACTCCAAATTTAAGTTAGAAAATGAGCGACTTGATAAAGGCTTCATGACACCCATCATAGGTAATGATCACATTATCAGATCTTGATGGCAACAGGGATAAATAGTCTGGTATTCTGTTGATTTCAAGATTGAGTACTTGACAAGGAAATTCCTCTGGTTGGGCAACAAACGTGGCAGTTGTATTTTCTTTGCATCATTTTTAATATATGTCCTTAGGCACATTACTGAAATGTGTTGTCTGTATCTCATAACAATTTTCTGAACTGCCTCATATTCTTTTACTGAATCAATTTTTGCCTCTTCGTCCAGTATCAGCATCTGCTATTTGCAACTAAGACCCATGCATTAAACAGAAAATTCTGATGTCTGTTAAATAATTGTCTTTGCTATGAGCTATACGCGACAGAAAATCTGACATTAGCTTTACAAAGGTTCTTTTTTTTTTTTTTTTTTCTTCCCAGTGCCCTCAGAAGTGCAGAGGGAGAAGATCGTTGCATTGATTCAGTGCCCAAAGCTGACAGGCCCAAGATTTCTGCACTTCTCTTAGCCTTTTCCTGCGGGGCCATATGACAATTGTTACAGATTCAGCCATTAAGACAGAATTTCCTGCAGGAAAAGAGGTTAAAATAGATAACACAAAGAGAAATAGGAGACAGGCATATTAGAAACACACAAGCTTTGCCAATATTCCCAGCAGACTCACACTTGTGCCTAGTTGGCTCACGTTGTGTCACAGGGTCATCATAATTGCAGTAGAGCCTGGTGACTATAGTTTTAAAGCTGGGTACATTGCTGCTCCAAATTAAATTGGGGATCGGTTTTTAACAAAGGATCTAACTTGACTATGCTATTCAGGATCCATGCATCCACATTCAGATAATATAAACTCTCTTAGCTGTTTTACCAAAATGTGTTTATTTCATAAAGGAAATTGTGTATTTAAAGAAAGCACCAAAGGCTTGAGGAATAGGAATAATCTTTATTTTCCGGAATGACTTTTGAAACAATGTTCCTATCAACAGAACCAGCCTATCAAAAGATGCGCTACTTCTACTTCAGTCAGAAAATTGCTGAATTAAGTGTTGGCCCCTGAGTCATACTCCGTTGGTCATAATCTTGGAATAATGAAGCCACTGATATAATTGTTAGATCCAGAACTGCACTGCTCCAGGCCTAATGCATGGCTCTCACATCTCTTTTAAATATCTCACTTGAACTGGTCTCAAATTCAAGTCTCATATGAACCAAATAAGAGAGTAACCAAATCACAACACAAAGCCTATCTGTAGAAAAGCTTCAGAATATAGGCCAGGAGCAGTGGCTCATGCCTGTAATCCCAACACTTAGGGAGGCAGACATGGGCAGATCATAAGGTCAAGAGATCGACACCATCCTGGCCAACATGAGGAAATCCCATCTCTACTAAAAATACAAAAAATAAGCTGGGCATGGTGGTATGTGCCTGTAATCCCAGCTACTGAGGAGGCTGAAGTAGGAGAATCGCTTGAACCCAGGAGGCAGAGCTTGCAGTGAGACGAGATCCTGCTACTGCACTCCAGCCTGGAGACAGATCGAGAATCCGTCTCAAAACAAGCAACTAAAAAAGTTAAGAACATAATTTGTAACTTTTAAGCCTCCACATACTGAATAGTGTATCAGAAAACTGTTGAGAAGTTTATATGACCATATATACTACAATTATGTAAAAATAAAATTATATTTTAGTAAATTATATTATTTAACCATATATTACATTTGTAAACGATGAAATCACATTATAATTCTTTGAAATCATGATGATTTAAAGGATAAACTAGAAAATGCTTTCTCTATTGTCAAGACCACCCAAAGTAGTTCATTCTCTCTTTAAAAAGCCATGCCTGGGGTATCAGATCATTCTCCTGATTCATTACCTGTATCTTACCTGACTTCCTTCATAGCACTCTTCCTAGTGTAATTAGAAAGTGGGGAAATACTTTCTAATTTGTTTAATGCTCGGTCATAGTCTGATTGCAGCTCATTGTCAAGTGCAGCTCATTGTCAAGTGCAGAATTTTTTTGCAGCTCATTGTCAAGTGCAGAATCAACTTTGAGTTCCCAACTATGCGTATGATGTTCTGCCAAACTCTCTTCTTCCAGCATCCCTTGTTTTATTCCTGAAAACACTGCTGAACATTTTAAGCTCTAACACTAGACATCTTATAGTTCTCTACACACTTCTTTGTTTTCCAAACCCATAAATTGACTTTTGGAATGCTTTTATACTTGTCTCACATATTTTCCAAGCTAAATTTATTCACCTCTTCAGACACAGCTCTGCCATCACAGCCTATTAGATGCCTTGCTTAACATGACGGTCTTTCACTTCTCTCTCTTTCTCTTCTCTTTAAGAACAGCTCCCAATACTATTTGAAAATATCTGTCACTGGCTGGGCACGATGGCTCATGCCTGTAATCCCAACACTTTGGGAAGAAAAGGCCGGTGGGTCACCTGAGGTCAGGAGTTCGAGATCAGCCTGGTCAATGTGGTGAAACCCCATCTCTACTAAAAATATAAAAATTAGCCAGCCGTGGTGGTGGGCACCTGTAGTCCCAGCTACTCGGAAGGCTGAGGAAGGAGAATCGCTTGAACTCAGGAGGCAGAGGTGGCAGTGCCACTACACTCCAGCCTGGTGACAGAGCGAGACTCCATCTCAAAAAAAAAAGAAAATATCTGTCATTGTACCTGGTATATTTTAATTTCCTATCTAAGAAATTTGTCTTTCCTATGAGATTATGAGTTACCTGAGGATGAGATTAATATTGGCGTATATATTATCAGCATATTGCTCAATGCCTATTCCTTCTAGGTTGTCCATACGTGTTTATGAGAGAAAACCAAAATCAGATGAAAAAGATTATATTTTTATATTAATATGGACTGATGGGAAAAGCTTTTATCTGAGTGTTGTTTGATTTTTATGTGAAGATTACCTGGAATATTCTTAGTTATTACCATCGGTGGTTTTAACACAGGTAAAAATTCACTTCTACTGGTGAAAATAAGATGACAACGTGATAGTTTATGTGTCAACCTGACTAGGATAAAGGATGACCAGATAGCTGGTAAAATATTATCTCTAAGTGTGTCTATGAAGGTGTATCTGGAAGGGATTGGCATTTGTATTGGTGGATTGAGGACTGTGCTGCCCAGTTTGAGTAGGCTTCATTTAATCCATTGAGGGCCTTGAATAGAACAGAAAGGTAAAGGAAAATCACACTGTCTCTTATGGAACTGCGACATCCATCTTCTCTTGTTTTCAGACATTGGAGCTCCTGGTTCTTGGGCCCTTGAACTCAGATGGAGATTTACATCACTGACTCCCTTTCTTAGACCTTTAGACTATGACCGAGCATTAAACAAAGACTTTCTCTTGTTCTCAGGTCTTTGGGTTTGGACTGGAACTACACCACTGGCTTTCCTGGGTCTCTTGTAAATGTCATATTGTGAGACTCTCAGCCTTTGTAACCACATGAGCAAATTCCTTCATAATAAATATCTTTATATTTATATCTATATGTTTGTTGTCTATATCATCTTTATTGGTTCTGTTTTTTTGGAGAATCCTGACTAATATACAAGACTAATTGATGCTGTTATTGTTGTTATGATCACGAAGCTAAAGTTTATTTAAACTGCTCATATATTCTCATACCATGAAACATCAAAATTAATAAGGTGAACATGTTTCAATTTTTTTATAAAAAAAATTTTTTTTATATTTTTTATAATGTATTGTTTATATGTCTGTAGAGGCAGACAATGCTAAATGATCTGAATAATTAGTCAAAAGATTAGAAATTTTCAAGGCAAATACTTGACTTCATTTCACACTTAGAATTTTTCTAAATATTGGGATTATACTTTATGTAAATGGAATAAGTCTTTTGCTGAGAAATATATTATCTTCAAAGAGATTATTTCCTACTTATGTACTAATACTTTTTAATTTCACTACCCAAATTCTAAGCCTTTCTTTACTTTCTTTAGAGATGAAATAAATATAACTACTTCTTGAATTAATGTTTTGAAGAAATAGTGCGTAAATTATGGACAAAAGGATGCCCTCTTCTGTGATTAGTTACACTTTTTAGCAAGGTTATTATAATTAGTTATTTCACAATAATTACTTGTTTTCATTAATAAGGAACATATTTTTCCATATTCTAAATTCAGCTAATAATAAAATAGTACAATATCCATATGGAATTGTGGCTCTAAGTTGTCTTTCAGAAAATGCTCTCTAGAAAACAGTAATGGCTCAGAAGTTTATCTACCCTAATGTTACTCTGATTACTGCGTTTGAGAGTTGATCCTTAAAATACTAATCTGGTAAATTTCCATCTTAATAGTGCACATCTAAAAAAAGAAAACCCAACATGTTATTGGAATAGAGAATTAGTCCATGCAGGGCAATCAGTAACCATTTTAATTTGAATATCACTCAACATTTTCTAGCAAGGACACGAATCCTGTTCATATTTTTGGCCATCAAAGTTTTGGAAATAGCTCTCGTTTAAGATTTTCATATGGTCTTGTAGATTTTTAAGACTGGTTACTTTTTCTGGCCATTAGAATTCTGGACTCTGAAGACTGGGGTAAGAACCTAGCACAAATGTAATTGATTTTTTAAAGGTTCCTCTAAAGTTCAGTAGAGATTTAAAATGAAGAATTTCAAGCCTGTCTGGCTATAAATGAAATATGTTCTTTAATGTTGGAACCAAGCATATTTTTTTTTCTTGTCAGCAGAATGTAAAAAAAAAAAAAAAAAAGCATCGTTGAAAAATATGAAATATGACAGATAAGTCAAGCATATTTTCGTCCTTGTCTTGATGTTTTTGTCATTGGAGGTCAAAGTTCTCAAGATCTTACTGCTGATTTGTTTTAAATTTGGGAGCAGGTGGGATGGGATCCAGATTAAAGAAGCCCAATTGGGAATTTTGTCAATTATCCAGCTCAAATGAGTTGGAGGAAAGGAAATACTTATAGACAAACACATACACAGAGACAGAAACATATGTATACACACAAACACATGCACATGCACATACACATACACATACATGCATGCACATATATGCACACATACACATAAACCCATATGTGGCTATAGTTGTTTATATTTATACAAATGTATTAAAATATTAATATAAGCAGAATATGACTCATTGAAAAACAGGAAAGGGATATTAAACAACAACAAGACTAAGTATATGTAGTAATAGATAAACATTTATCTTATTTATAATGGAAAAATAGAGAACTTTTAAAAGAAGTAAATACTTTTATAGGAAAAATTTGTAGAATGTTAACAGTATAAGATCATTCTATTTATAGTATTTTTATAATTAATTTTACATTAAAAGCAATTAAAGGCACCATAGCTCTCATACTATCCAAGTATTAAAGAATGAAATTATATTGATTTATTAGATGTCAGAAGAATGACTGCATTTAAGTTTCTCTTTTACAGGAACAATGATACCAATAGAGAAGAATGACCTCTACTCCTGTATAGAATTTACTTTGCATAAAATATGTTCATTCAAATCTGAGTCAATAATTCATTTCTACAATAACACTAAAAACGCATATGATGTTAGAATACCATATTTCAAAATTATCTAGTTTTTATCTAATAAAAACTTTTTGTTCATTTTCCAATAATATGCATGCATACTCAATATCTGAAAGAAAGCATTATGAAAAAAAACTCATGAGTGTTAATTTGCTTTTGGTAGTGCTGTCACTATATTAAATACTTTAATAAGACTTTTCTACCACCACTACTACTACTATATAATGAGAATGATAAAAAATAACGTTAGGATTTGTGGATGATTTACTATTAGATTTGCATTCTCCAAATATTTTACATGTATTATATCTCATATCAGCATAGGATTTTCTGAAAAGGTCATTAGGTTCCAGTTTGAAATCTAGAGGGGAAAGAGATGCCTCATTGTAAAATAATACCATAAAAATGTCTTTCCTGTTCTTTAATCCCACTGTTAATTTGACAACTAAATTTATCATAATCACTATTTATATCCACAGTTAAAAAAGAAGAAAAAAACATTGCATACCCTACTTAAACCCGAAAAAAATATATATATTTTTCATTTTCATAGTGCCTAAGTTACTATGTGTCTGAACAACAAATATTTTTACTGTACATATTTTCCTCCTAAATAGCTCATCACAAAATTATAATTGACATCAACATTTTTCAAAAAGTATATCTCAAAACAAATGTAAAATTACTGTTTTTCCATATGTTGCTGAGACAAAATAACTAGATGAAGCATCATACCAGTTGAAATTATGTCCTTGTAGCTAATAAATTTTCCAAAATTATTTTGCTATGT